>NC_140582.1:920236095-922636095 GCF_964204655.1 Triturus cristatus | reverse complement strand
GCCTGGCTGTTAACATAATGCTTTATGTGGGACAGAGACTCAATTACCTGTTTACTTAACTGCTGTACTGATCAATAGGGTAATAAGTATTTCGACATCTGACATGTATATATGTAAATCTTCTTCTTCCAGACAAAAGCCCGCCTTCTTTAGCTGGAAAGGTTTAAGAGACCCGTTATAAAATGAATCTCCAGTTTATATAAACCAGGCTGAAGGTATTCTTTTGTTCCCCTGGACTAAACAATGGGTCCCCAAGCAGTGGAGAGTAGGGTGATGGAAAAATGGTTACATCATATTCTACATTGGTTTGATCCCATATACCGAGTGTTGTCCCGGTCACCGGATTATCTGTGCATGTTTTGCTGTCTCGCTTCGTGTGTTAGTCAATGCACCTCCTAGGGCAGTCTCCCAGCTGAAGTATGGTTTCAGAAGCACCGATGCCTGTATGTCCCTGCCTTGGACCACTCCAAAAGGAACTACGAATGCAAGGCCTGATAATACAGCCTCAAATCGGTAATCCCAGACTGCACTTTTAGACTAACTCCTGACTTGCGCCTGCCATAGACCTGGATTTCTTTCCTCCCTGTATAAGGTTTGAGTAAATGCTCTGTAGCTGTCCTATGTATTTGTGTTCTGCCTCTAGTGCAGTGGCTTGGGATGCGAACAGGATCTTTTATAGACCACCATCTTAAACGTGGCTATTCTCCCAAACCAGGGCATGGATTGACTATGCCAGCCATGCAAATCATGTGAAACAGCGTGCAATGGCGGAAAGTCAGCTTTGAATATCCCTGGCACAGTTTCTGCTAATTGGATCACCAAATATCTAACTGCAGAGTTACGCCATCCACCGGGATAGGGGTGCAGCAGCCATACGCACGACTGCAGGATGCGCGCTGCATGAAACTGTCTTTTGTTTTTGATTTAGTAAGTTATTAGGTTGTTAATGTAGAATAGGAACCGAGGTCATCCACAAACTGCACATAACAACTGACTCTTAGTTCGCTATTGGCCTTCTTAACAGGGTGGGGGGAAGAATTAATGTTCCTAGATTCATGTTTGAATACTATAATTTAACACAAAATACTTCTCAATGCACACATATGATGTGACGCACTATGGTGAAACAGTTCTGCATTTTTGTGAAATACACTTATTGAATTTTGAAGAGACTTTAATTATAGTTTTACACATCTCCTGAAAGATATCTTTGAAACATGAAGGTGTTCCTAAAGTTAAGCGGTGCAGGCCACTCTATTTCCTTCCTTTCTTAAACTTCAATGAACCTATAAATAAACGCTTTCCTGCTTATTTAACATCTTTTAAATTGTAGTGCTTAGTAATTTAACAGCACTCCAGTGCCCCTGTTGAGCGTGTAAAGGTCAGAAGGGCCTAATACGCCCTGGGGCTGACCCTGTGTATCACTGCATTAAACTGTCCGCTCAGACCTCTTACAGGCTCTACTGTCCCAATTTGAGGAAGCAGGAAACAAAGCGTGTGATCTGAAAACATCAACATCTCATGTGCTGCTTCTCGTTGCAGGACCCTAGCTATGGTCGAGTAATGTAATTTATATCCTGGCGTTTGAATTATGTGTTGCTAGGTAGTATGTGTGGTCTATATTTTGTGGTGAATGTTGATGCGACCTCTGTGCGTCAATTAAGCTCTGAGTCTGTAAGTCATCTGAGGCCTTCTCTTTAGAGTGTAGCTGTGCACCCTCGATCCAACGGCCGTGTGTCTTCTCTATAACAATATAACATCTATAACAATTTTCCAATCTCCTCCTTCCACTAAGGGCCCTGCAGTGTTGGCTTTTGGATCGTGTGCCTCATACACACATCCTGACCCTAGTTCGGTGCCAAGGATACTGCTTATCTGGAATGGATTCCTGTAGGGAGAAAGACTTTATCTGTAGACATTTGAATGCCCAACTCTTTTTGTTTTTGTGTGTGATGAGGAGAAATGTGTGCACGGAAATTTCCAATACACATACTTCAGGCATCTCTGGGTATTAGATGCATGTCTTCGAGAAAGAAAATGTCTACTTTGGCCTACTTACAGTTTCATAAGGTCTTAATTATGGGCATATTGAGGCCATCTTTCCATTTCCCAAGTAAAAGATGTGTGCACAAGTTCCATAAAATATCTACTCTTGCCAAGTTGTGGGTGCCCAATCATCCGTCCCTTTTCCCTCACCTCTCCACTGACTACACTTTCCTCCTTTTCTCTCCAACTTTCTCTATAATTAAACCCACGTTTGGGAAAAATAGTGACCTAAAAACCATCTCGAACATTGTTCCCTCTACCTCCCCCATACTCCTGTTTTGTTTTCAAATGTGTATGCCAAATTGGGCCACTGTCTTTATTTGTTATCTTCTCTTGTGAGGTCAGGTCTATTACCCCCTTCCCCTTCCGCCCTTTGTCCATTACAACAGCATTCAGTTTCAGGTGCTTTTTTGCCTTGGCAGTTTTTTTCCTTCAAAGGTTCAGCCTTTGATGTGTTGACTCACCTTTGTGGATTTCACCATCTTCATGAGAGCCCTCAGGCATCTGGAGAACATACATGATCTCCTCCAGAGATCTTGTCTGGTGCCTCTTGCCTTGCCAATTGAAGATCAAGCAGAAACTGTATTCTATTTTGTGGGAATGGAGATAATCAAGCACTGGACCGCAAGGCTTCTTTTTTAGGTCTCAAGATATGCTGTATCCACTCTGTGGGTCCATCGCTTTTGACATGTTACTTTGCGTGTCCTTCGAACAGGCTTGCTTCCATGTGGTTAACCTATTTTCTTTGCCCCTCCTTTTTGTGTTTTTCTCCCTCCCATAACGCATGTGCTATTATTTGTAGTCTTGCACTTCTGGACATTTGGGTTAGTTTCAGCACACTATTTTTTTCTTTTGTTTCTGTCCGTGTTTTAGAAATGTAGCCTTTTCTTCCTCTGTCGTGTTGTTTGTTTGCTGACAGGAGTTCAGGTAACATCAAGTATTGCCGTATTGTTTATCAAAGTAATTTTAATTGCTTAACCCCTTCGCTGCTAGGCCTTTTCCCCCACCTGTGCTAAGCCTTTTTTTTTTAGCTATTTGGGGTAGTGCGCGCTTAGGCCCCTGTAACTTTTGACTACATATGGTATCCACGCCAAATGTGCGTCTTCCAACATCATGGGGATTGTAATGGTACCCAGGGTTTGTGGATTCCCCTGGAGGGATCCCAGAAATTAGCCAAAATATAGCTAAAATTTGTTTTTTGGGGGAAAAATTGGAAAAAAAGGCTGCAAATGAAAGCGTCTCGGTTTTTCCCTGCAAATGGTATCAAAAAAGGGTTTGTGGGGCTGAAATCACCATTTTCCCAGCTTTTAGGGAATGACAGACTTTTGTCAGAAAACCAACATTTTTTACACAGTTTTGGCATTTTTCTGGGACATAGCCTATTTTTGCTATTTTTTGTGCTTTCAACCTCCTTCCAGTTAATGGGAAAAATGGGTATGAAAGCAATAATGGATCCTGGAAAGCTATACATTTTAGAAAAGTAGACAACATTCTGAATTCAGCAAGGGGTCATTTGTGTAGATCCATCAAGGTTTCCTTATAGAAACTAACAGTTAAATATAGGAAAAAGTGAAATTTAGTTGAAAAAAACAGCCTTTTGTGTCAACGTTTTCACTTGTAACTTCTTCTAATTATGACAGCTCTTTGAAAGATATATAGAACTTGTAGGTTCACCAAGAACCCGACGAACCCAGAGTCAAAAACTGAGCAGCAATTTGCAATGGCTTTTTATTATGTACCGGGTATATATCAATGATTGTGGGAAAATGTATACATGGAAAAATCAGTATCAAAGACACCTATGTATCTCTGAAATGGTAACAAATTATAGAGTTTAGAAACAGTAGATATTTGCACATTTTCGAAATTGGGAATACTCATACTAGCATGAGAATTATCTGTCATTTTTCAAAATGACTTATTTTTTACACAATGTCTTTCGTTTGGAAGGCAGAAATGCATCAGAAGTCAATAGGACGTAACAGTTGCTTTACAAATTTGAATTACCCTAAGTCTCCCGATAAAAATGGTACCACACTTGTATGGGTCGGCCTAGTGCCCGCGACAGGAAACGGCGCAAAACGCAATGTGGTCACACCTCTAATTTTGCAGTGAAAAATGACCCTTTTTTGGCAAAGTGCCTAGCTGTAGTTTTTGACCATAGCTCTGCCGGCACCTAGGGAAACCTAGCAAACCTATACATTTTTTAAAACTAGACACCCAGGGGAATCCAGGATGGGGTGACTTGACTGCCTCCCACCAGGTTCTGTTACCCAGAATCCCTTGCAAACCTAAAAAACTTACAAAAAAACCACTTTTTCCCCACATTTCTGTGGTGGAAAGTTCTGGAATCTGCGTGGATCCACAAATTTCCACCCACCTCGCGTTCCCCAAAGTCTTCAGAGAAAAATGGTACCTCACTTGTGTGGGTCTGCCTAGTGCCCACGACAGGAAACGGCGCCAAACGTAACGTGGTCACACCTCAATTTTGCAGTGAAAAATGACCCTTTTTTGGCAAAGTGCCTAGCTGTAGTTTTTGAACCCTAGCTCTGCTGAAACCTAGGGAAACCTAGCAAACCTATACATTTTTTAAAACTAGACACCCGGGGGAATCCAGTATGGGGTGACTTGACTGCCTCCTACTAGGTTCTGTTACCCAGAATCCCTTGCAAACCTAAAAAATTATCAAAAAATCCACATGTTCCCCACATTTCTGTGGTGGAAAGTTCTGGAATCCGCGTGGATCCACACATTTCCACCCACCCCGCGTTCCCCAAAGTCTTCCAAGAAAAATGGTACCTCACTTGTGTGGGTCAGCCTAGTGCCCGCGACAGGAAATGGCGCAAAGCGCAACGTGGACACACCTCAGTTTCGCAGTGAAAAATGACCCTTTTTTGCCAAAGTGTCTAGCTGTAGTTTTTTAACCATAGCTCTGCCGGCACCTAGGGAAACCTAGCAAACCTATACATTTTTTAAAACTAGACACCCAGGGGAATCCAGGATGGGGTGACTTGACTGCCTCTCACCAAATTCTGTTACCCAGAATTCCTTGCAAACCTAAAAAATTGTAAAAAAAAAGACATTTTCTCCATATTTCTGTGGTGGAAAGTTCTGGAATCTGTGTGGATCCACAAATTTCCACCCACCCCGCGTTCCCCAAAGTCTTCCGAGAAAAATGGTACCTCACTTGTGTGGGTCAGCCTTGTGCCCGCAACAGGAAATGGCGCAAAACGCAACGTGGACACACCTCAATTTCGCAGTGAAAAATGACCCTTTTTTGGCAAAGTGCGTACCTGTAGTTTTTGTACCCTAGCTCTGCCGGCACCTTGGGAAACCTACCAAACCCACACATTTCTGAAAACTAGACACCCGAGGGATTCCAGGGAGGTATGGCTTGTGTGGGAAAGATGTGGCATCACTTGGCTGACACAAATTTCCTACCACCCAGTGTTCCCCCGGGTCTCCCGATAAAAACTGTTCCTCACACGTGTGGGAGGCACAAGTACCCGTGACAGGCAAGGGCCCAAAACGTAGTGAGGCGACATCAAATTTGCCTATCACAAAACTACCTGGTTTTGCAAAGGGGGTACCCTGGGTTTTTGGCCTGGTATTCGGTGGCCACCTAGGGAAACTTACCAAACCTACACATTTCTGAAAACTAGACACCTGGGGGATTCCAGGGAAGTATGGCTTGTGTGGATCCCCCGTTTCCTTACCCAGAATCCCCTGCAAACCTCAATTTTAGCTGCAAAAATCACTTTTTCCACACATTTTTGTGTGGAAAAGATGTGGCATCACTGGGCTGACACAAATTTCCTACCACCCAGTGTTTCCCCGGGTCTCCCGATAAAAACGGTGCCTCACACGTGTGGGAGGCACAAGTACCCGCGACAGGCAAGGGCCCGAAATGTAGTGAGGCGACATCAAAAATGCCTATCACAAAACGACCTGGTTTTGCAAGGGGGGTACCCTGGGTTTTTGGCCCGGTGATCGGCGGCCACCTAGGGAAACCTACCAAACCCACACATTTCTGAAAACTAGACACCCGGGGGCTTCCAGAGAGGTATAGTTTGCGTGGATCCCCCAACGTTTCCTTACCCAGAATCCCTTGCAAACCTCAATTTTAGCTGAAAAAACTCACTTTTTTCAAAAATTTTGTGTGGGAAAGTTGTGGCATCACCGGACTGACACAAATGTCCTACCACCCAGCGTTCCCCCAGGTCTCCCGATACAAACAGTGCCTCACTCGTGTGGGAGGCCCAAGTACCCGCGACAGGCAAGGGCACAAAATGTAGTGAGGCGACATCAAATTTGCCTATCACAAAACGACCTGGTTTTGCAAAGGGGGTACCCTGGGTTTTCGGCCCGGTGCTCGGCGGCCACCTAGGGAAACCTACCAAACCCACACATATCTGAAAACTAGACACCCGGGGGATTCCAGGGAGGTATGGCTTGCGTGGATCCCCCAACGTTTCCTTACCCAGAATTCCCTGCAAACCTCAATTTTAGCTGAAAAAATCACTTTTTCCACACATTTTTGGGTGGGAAAGATGTGGCATCACCGGGCTGACACAAATTTCCTACCACCCAGTATTCCCCCAGGTCTCCCGATAAAAACAGTGCCTCACACGTGTGGGAGGCACAAATACCCGCGACAGGCAACGGCCCAAAACGTAGTGAGGCGACATCAAAATTGCCTATCACAAAACGACCTGGGTTTGCAAAGGAGATACCCTAGGTTTTTGGCCCGGTGCTCAGCGGCAGCCTAGGGAAACCTACCAAACCCACACATTTCTGAAAACTAGACACCCGGGGGATTCCAGGTAGGTATGGCTTGCGTGGATCCCCCAACGTTTCCTTACCCAGAATCCCCTGCAAACCTCAATTTTAGCTGAAAAAATCACTTTTTCCACACATTTTCGTGTGGGAAAGATGTGGCCTCACCGGGCTGACACAAATTTCCTACCACCCAGTTTTCCCCCAGGTCTCCTGATAAAAAGGGTGCCTCACACGTGTGGGAGGCACAAGTACCCGCGACAGCAAGGGCCCAAAACTTAGTGCGGCGACATCAAAATTGTCTATCACAAAACAACCTGGTTTTCACGGAAGTCATACCTCCCTGGAAGCCCCCGGGTGTCTAGTTTTCAGAAATGTGTGGGTTTGGTAGGTTTCACTAGGTGGCCGCCAAGCCCGGGGCCAAAAAGTCATGGGGCCCCCCTTGCAAAACCAGGTTGTTTTGGAATAGGTAATTTTGATATCTCCTCAATAGGTTTTGGGCCCTTGCCTGTCGCGGGCACTAGGCATTCCCACGTAAGTGAGATACCATTTTTCTCGGAAGACTTTGGGGAACGCGGAGTGGGTGGAATTTTGTGGACCCACGCAGATTCCAGAACTTTCCACCAGAGAAATGTGAGGAAAATGTGTTTTTTTTGGGACAAATTTTTAGGTTTGCAAGGGATTCTGGGTAACAGAACCTGGTGAGAGCCAGGATTCCCCTGGGTGTCTAGTTTTCAAAAATGTATAGGTTTGCTAGGTTTCCCTAGGTGCCGGCAGAGCTAGGGTTCAAAATCTACAGGTAGGCACATTGCTAAAAAAACGTCTGAGCCTAGTGGGCTTTCTGCCACCCTGCGGGGGGAATTGGGGGAGGGGGTTCATCCTGATATGTCCGCAAAGGGAGCAGAAAGACTGTGGCTATTTTTTGCGGGGTTGGGGGCATTGGTATGACCATTTTGGGCAGCCCCCACCCCCACGCATAACAAAAGCCTGCGTACTCGCTCGCGCCTAGTGGGCTTTCTGCCCCCCCAGGGGCCAGATCAGGGGCCACTGCCATCATCTGCCCTCCCGGAGGGCAGAAACACTGGAATTTCTCTGAGGGTGGGGTGGGGGTATTGTCAGGCCCATTTTGGGCAGCCCCTGCCCCTACACTAATAAAACAAACAAATCCATGTTTTCTAGTGGGCTTTCTGCGCCTCCCGGGGGGCCAGATTGGGGGCTACAGCTCCCATCTGACTCACGGGGGGGGCAGAAATATTGTCATTTTTTGGGGGGGGGGGGTTGGGGCATTGGCGTGCCCGTTTCGGGCAGCCCACACGCTAAAAACAATTGCGCAAAAAAAATCCCTGGTGGATAGTGGGCTTTCTGCCCCTCCGGGGGGGCAGAAAGGCTGTAATGGTGGCGGGGGGTGGGGGCATTGGCGTGCCCATTTTGGGCAGCCCCCAACCTAAAAAAAAATTGTCCCTGGCATTTAGTGGGTTTTCTGCCCCCCGGGGGGGCAGATTGGGGGCTACTGCCCCATCTGCCCCCGGGGGGGGGCAGAAAGGCTGTCATGGTGGCGGGGGTGGGGGCATTGGCGTACTCATTTCAGGCAGCCACCACCCTAAATAAAATTGTGTGAAAAAAATCCCTGGCGTCAAGTGGGCTTTCCGCCCCCCGAAGGAGCAGATTAGGGGCCAAAGCCCAATCTGCCCCCAAGGGGGGGGGGCAGAAAAACTGTAATAATTGTGGGGGGATGGGGGCATGTGTAATAATTGCGGGGGGATGGGGGTATGGGCATGCCCATTTTGGGTAGCCCCCACCCTTATTTTTAATTTCTAAAAAAAAAAATCCCTGGTGTCTAGTGGGCTTTTTGCCACCCCGGGGGGGGGCAGATTAGGGGCCAATGCCCCATCTGGGGGGGCAGAAAGGCTGTAATGGTGGCAGTTGGGGAGGGGGCATAGGCATGCCCGTTCTGGGCAGCCCCCACCCTTTTTTCTTTTTCAAATAATTTCCCTGGTGTCTAGTGGGCTTTCTGCTCCCCCGAAGGGGCAGATTAAGGGCCAATGCCCCATCTGCCCCCCGAGGGGGCAGAAAGACTTGTGTCATTGCAGAAGGGGTGGGGGCTTGGGCATGCCCGTTTTGGGCAGCCCTCACCCTTATTTTTATTTCTAAAAAAATCCCTGGTGTCTAGTGGGCTTTTTGCTTCCCGGGGGCGGGGGGCAATAAGACTAAATGATGCCAACATTATTTGGGGGAAGCAAAGGCCCTTGTCCAAGAGGCCGCTCCCCCCCCCTGGTGTCTAGTGGGTGGATCCCTGCTTGGGGATCGCCCTCCTGGGGCGATCCCTAAGTAGGGATCCACTGGGGAGGGGTACCATTGGAAAGGGGAGATTCTCCCCTTTCCAACGACACCTCTCCCGTCTTTCTATGTGCTCAGGGGGCTGAGATAGCCCCCTGAGCACATAGAAAGTGAAACTGAAATGAGCATCTTGGCTCATTTCAGTTTCGGTTTCACTGTAATGACGTCGGCGCTACGTGCGCGCCGATCGTCATTACAGGGAAAGCAGGGGGGGGGGGCCTCTGGAGCTGGGGAAGCTCTTCCCCAGCTCCCGAGGCTCTTTCAGCAAGAAAGGCAATCCCTCTGGTGCCCGCACCAGAGGGATTGCCATTGCATGTTTCATGACGAGCTGGACTCGTCATGAGCACACGAGCACTGTGTGCCATGACGAGTCCAGCTCGTCATGAGCATGCAAGGGGTTAATAACATTGGATTGAACGCGCTTTAGAAACAAAACTCGTTCACCCGACTTGAGCCTTTATTTAAATTAGGGAAGTTAACAGCATGCTTTGCTGTTTTGTTTTAAAACTAAAAAATAAAAATGCTTTTTAAAAATGCCTCCACCGTGCTTTCTGACTAAAAAGCACTCACCCTAGTTTTTGTTTGTGTCTGCCTGTGTTTTAGGAAAGTAGCCTTTTCTTCCTCTGTCTTGTTGTTGTTTGCTTTTTGATCAAACCGTGGTCACCAGACTGGAGCTCTTTGTTAAATTAGGTTATCTCACATCAAGGATTATAGTATTGCCTTTAAAATAATATTGTTCAACTTTGGAAAGATGAATCAGACATGAACTCTTTGTTAAATTAGTGATGCTAACTTATAAGCACTAAACTGTCTTACAAGTACTCAACTCTGTCCCACCTGGCTCTTCAGAATCACACTGCCTCCCAAATCACTGACAGTGCCATAATATTATTGGCTCTTCAGAAGGAATAGACTGTATGCCATGTAACCAACTCTGCGCCACTCTTACAGTCCATTTAGAAACTTTGATCCATTTTGGAAGATCTCTGAATCTCCCCCAATATTATTAGCAATTTACATGAAAAGGTGCTCACCTGTTGGGAGTTCTTTGTTAAATTAGGTTATCTAACATCAAGCATTGCCGTATTGCTTTAAAAATATTATTGTAAAAGCTTAGCAAAATATGCATCAAATGGGTTTTGGACCAAAATGTGGTCACCCGACGTGTAATAAGCTTTTTTTAATTAGGTAAGCTAATAGGAAAGATTTCTGTGTTGCTTTTACCGAAAATGCAACAAAGGTGCCTTGTAGGCGCACATTACTCTACCTTAAACACAGGCCTTTTGTATTTGCATTTGGTAAGGAGGGGTGGAGCAGGACGTTGCATTCGTCCTTTGAGTGTCGGAAAGCCTTTTGCTTATTTTAGGCACACTTTACTGTAAAGAGTTCACACCTCGTACATGTTTAGTGGTTGCTACATGATGGAGACAGCCCTGCTGTGACAAGACTGAGTAATCAAAGGCTGTGTCTGGTTAGGTGGGTCGTTTCCCGTATTGAACAGTAATCAAGCTTTTAATAAATACAAATTTGAAAAGGAAGAAAGCAATGAAGATAGTTGTCACTGTTGTAAATTCCATGTGTTTTTCCGATTAAAACATTGTTATTCCTCATAAAGCATTTAATTGTATGTCATTTCTAAACAATATGTAAGGGATTTAGTCATAAAATAGATCTGTATGCTATTCAGTCATGTGGTCACTAGAGTCATTGTCGACATCTTTAAGTTAGCATGAGCCCGGCAGCCATGATGCTGCTTTCGCGCTCAACACTGCATGTCTTTATTTTTGCACGACTATGTTTATGCCTTTCACATGAGAACTCTCTGCGATGCTTGTTCTCTGCCTGTTCCTGGAGTTTCGGCTGAACATTGTGAGCAAGGTTGATAAACACTGCCTCTTGTTATTCTGTTCTGGTCAGATCCTAGCACTTACACAAAGCATACCAATGCAGCTGTTTTTGCTGGAGAATCGTACTTTGATATTATGGGGATGCATATTTAGGTAACACACACTTGGAGAGCGACCTTTCCAGGGAAAGGAGCAACCTGCACCTGTGTTGTAGAAATACGATCTATGGCCTGAGGTATGGGGTCTGCTGACAAAGGCCAGAGATCTTCTATTATATTATAATACTTCTGCTTAACAAGGGGAAGGTAGTTACGCCTTATAGTCCTTTATCCACTGTCTTTATAAAATGATGTCTCCCTTTATGATATATGGCTTTGCTGCAACACTAACTGTATTGATATTATGCATTTTGCTGCTGGTGATGGCTCGTATACTGCATTTTAGAGCACGTTAGTTAAAATAAATATTTTAAACTCTTTTCATGTCTCTGTCAGTTCTTATTGTGGACAAGTACGAGAGCGTGAACGAAAAGGTGTGTCTTGTTACCTCGATTTCTGAGAGTTCTGGGAGTGTTGTGTTCTGGGGTGTCTAATCATTGGTTTCTCCGTTTGTGAGTAGGAGAGCTAGTGAGACACTATAGCTGGTCAGTCCTGGTCTTCTGGGCACTAAGGCGGTAGAAGGGCTTTGCCCCTATACACCGAGGTCCCATAATCCTGTGCATAGTTCTTTGTATGTGCAGAATCCCTGCAACAATTCCACCCAGCTGGTACTTTTAAATATCTGCAGTTACCGTTTAATTTATCGTGCTAAGTAATATAGTTTGCCAATTGCGTAGTGTGGCAGTGATAGTTTTAACTTTGAAATATGCTGCAATGTATTCCAAAATAATTTGTTCTTGGTTTGTTGGTTGTCCCAATATTATTCTTTGCTTTGCAAAAGTGTCCGAGAATGCACTGTAGATTTTTTTGTTTACACAGGCAGGCCAGAGACAAAAAACATGGTTGAGTCACTCATTAAAGAAAGAAACTATTTTCAATGTATAACACTAAGTACAAACAACCACAATCCGCACCACTCCACTAATAGACCATTCTACTTCAATAAACCCCAAACCAATCTAACACACACCCGTACCAACTACCACACACCACTACAATCTACACCACTCATAACAACTCACACAACCCTTGCTTCTAAAATAAATCTACACAACACTAGAACCTATCCATTCGGATTCACTATACTCAAATACAATCACCAACAATATACCCCACTCTACACCACTCTACACTCAATAAATCTACACCTCTCCGCATAAAAAACACTTAATAAACAACACTATTAAGCACCACCAACTCCCAGCTTAGTACAATACAAAAAACACTATAGCATACTACTTTTTAACTGATAAAGTTAATCTGATTCAAACAGCACCTGAAATACGCAATTTGTTTTACAAACTCATAACTTCGAACATACATCAATTAGGCAGTAAAACATTAAAGCCTGTTTTATTAACAAAAACACATACAATCTACACTTACTATGAAACACAAAAAAAGAAACACTTACTATTAACACACACTACTGTAGTAAAGAGAAATTATAAAATGAAAACTCTTGCCAGGGCGAGACCTTTTGACTTTGCCAATGCTTGTTTTAGGTGTGATTGCGATTAAATCATGGACGAGGTCTAATGAGCAGCCTTTGAAAACAAGGTCACTTCTGCATCTCACTGATGCCATTATTTGTCTTTTTGTTGCAAGATTTGAACTTTTATCAGAATATTTGTGTATTTTAGGAGGTGCCTGAGGCCAAACAATAGGTTCTAAGAAGATATCTGACTCTTCGATCGATTGGAGCAGCTCTCAGAACGTTCAGCGGGCGTAGCACTTGATGTCACCCCCTTCTGCTCATCATGGCAACCCTCTAATGTGTGTGGATATTGTTTCTCCAAGAGTGGTTTCCTAGGTTCTAAAATGGTACTTCAGGATGTTATTTGGTTCTTGTAGTGTGGTGATTTTCTGTCTTAGGAATTCCTTTTCCTCCTCTCCTCTGTTTCTTTCTGCAGCAACATTTTTCCACCCTGCTTACTTAATTTAAAAAAAATCTCCTGTAGGTCTTATTTCGGTTCACTGTGTAAAGAAGCGATGCCATAGCTTAAGCTTTGGAACAGATCTGCCAATAACTGATTAGTGATAGAAGCTTTGTTATTTAGATCATATGTTGCAGCAGATTGGTTCAGAGTCAGTTCATTGTGCATTTTTTGATGGTTAACTTTTTGAGATGAAGATTTCTATATAGTATATTTTACCCTTTGTTCTTTCTCACCTGGGGACGGGGTGCAGACAGCTATGGGCAAGAGAAGCAAGGGTCCTCCAAGTCCCAGTATCAACCTCTTAAGTGTTATTTAATCTATACCTTTTGGCTATAACTTTAAGTGGAGGGCAGCACCTGGATCTGCCGGAAGCGCTGTACAGGGAAAGATAAAGCTATACCTTGCAGTATAATATCTTAAGTTAAAGGGATAAAGCTGCTCCTATCCTAGGTTGCTCTTCCTGTTGTAGGCTCTGGCTCTCAGCACTTCTCGGTTTGGCTGATCAAGAGGGAGTCCAACTGCACTGTAGTTGAAAAGTGGGGTAGCCAGGTTTAATGCATTAATACCCATGCATAAGGGGTCCCCACTGACATAGAGGCACTTCAGTAGAATGTGCTCTGTATGCTAGATGGGCCTTACGAATGGTATTGGGGTTGGGCCCTCAAACTTCTCAGTTTTGTAGTCACAAGACTGAGGGTTCTAAGCAGATGTCTTCGCATCCTTCTGTATTGTTGTGCGTAGTTTCAGTGGGGAACCACCCTCGCACCCCTTGCTCTTTGGTGCAGTTCACAACTACGACCCATTGCATGTCGCAAGTCAAAAATGTCCTCAATGAAATGAGTGTTAGAGGAATTCAAAACCTGCATGGCAAAAACAAGCACAATGTGAACCGCCTTGGCTAATATGTCTCAAATAGGCTCAGGGATGATGGAAGGCAAGTAAGAGTAAAACACAGAGACTATTTTGAGCAATGCACTACTGCCTCCACCTCATTTCTGTGGCCCAAGGTGGAATCACTAAAAAATGTTTGGTATACTGAATGTGGTTTTGCTGCTGATGTGTGACAATAAAAGGCACAATGAAGTCCTTATAAACGAATGCAGTGTTGACAGCTGACTCCTCATAGTGTGACTTCGTCAGGAACGCTGTTGGTGGAACAATGGAATGGCAAGAAATATATTTTTAGACTTGGGGTATTCGGGACAACCCACTATGGTGTTTTTTAAAACTATTTTTAAATACAGCATATCTGTTTAGTCAGAGTGGCCATCGGCTATCCATCCCCTTCTTTTGGAGGAGAGGGCAGGTCCCAGTTTCTGCTTTCTGTGCAAAGGCCTATATAACCTCTAATAATGATGTTTAGGGTGTTTCAAGTTTATTTTTGAAAGTTATCACATAAACATTTAAAATTGTCTAAAAAATCTATACAAAGTAATTATAAAATGTCATAATCATTTCTACCTTCTTTCATGTAACCAGTAAACATTATAAATATCTTCACTAAGAATCAGATTCACTAAAATGTCTGAGTCCATTTTGATTTACAATTTCTCTTAAAAGCAGCTAAAACGAACTACATATAGAACACTTTTAAAATTCTATATATGGAGACGCACATATTAGAATATTACCAACAGTAATGATCCTACTTTCCAACTACTATTACACATTAGAAGCAGACCCTAGTACATCACTCTGGGCTGGGGCAGCAATCTGAGCCAACCCTCTTATCATTCGTCCTCCGATGGACCTTTTCTTGGCCGATTGAGAGGTGAAGGAAGTTAGCAATAAATAAATCAATTTCAATTAACACTGTAGCCAATTTGGCTACTCAATAAGGACCAGTAATTAGTGACTATAGTTAAGAAGGTTTATGACAAGTTAGCAGTCAAGTTAAAATAGGCAAATCTCAGCACTGTGCTGTAACGGTACAAAATAACAACCTTGAAATCCAGCCTCCTAAATAAGTTTAGATGTACCATTCTAAGGCAAACAAGTAACTTAGTCACAGCAATACAAAAGATCAGCAGCAGGATTTGGTGCTCATAGAAAAATTTCTGCTTCTCTCATATACGCATGAGTACAATCTAAAATCATTTTAGCTAAATCTAAGCTAAGGAGGATGGTTTTGGAACCTAAATGATCTCAAACATCAAGGAAATGCAGAAAAATAGAACACTGCAGGGAAATAAGGGAGATAAGGGAGGGTGTCAGCATCTCAGAAGCTCTAGCAAGAGTCTTCTTGGGAAAGGGGATTGAGTATTAGCCTGCCACACTCATCAAAGAAACGAAGGGAATGAGCATAGACGTCTAAACCTCTCAAAGGCCACAGGAAAGTAATGTAACTTCACACAGTGTGAACTCCAGTTATTTGCACCAGAATGTCCCAGGTAACACCCCTCTGTCTGCATCATCAGGGGTTCCATTGTCCTTTCCATTCTCACATTGTAAGCTGAAACAGCAACATTTTCTCCCAGGCCAGACCTGGGAACAATATTGTCCTTCTTCACCTATGAGCATTTGCAACATTAAGAAATGGACACTTTCAGTTGACGCTCTGTTTCTCCATGTTCCTTGTCTAGGTCTTCATTTCAGGCTCTCTATTTACCAGTAATACAGTGTTGAATCTATTCTCAAACTAACAAACCATGTGAATGCCGCTGCAAGGCAAAACACATGAAAGCAGAAATGGAAAACAGCATTTTTTTGCAGAATGAAAAACAGGTCTGGTCAGGACAACTTAAAGTATTAAATCAATGGTGCACGCTTAATATGCATGTGCACATTCAAACACAGATGAATAAAACTGTCAATTAATTAGATTCATATTGCATGAAGCAAACGGTAAAATCTTGAATACGTGTGTATAAGTATGACTAAGTACTACATTTAAATGTAAATATGAAACATTAGTTCACACATGACATAAATCATTGTCATAAAGGATGGTTTATTCAATCAAGTCTCCAGCAAGCATATCGTTTTATACAGTTAAGACACACAGTGTATGTATGAACCTCTAATCCTACAGTGAATGAACTCCAATAATGATGTTAAGTGCAATACTTTACATTAATATTTTTAGGGCACACTGAGAAAATGTGCTAGGTCAAAATTACGCTGCTCCAGTCCTATGCACAAATCTTAGACTGCGTTCTACAAAAGTGACCTCAGAAGTGAAACCATATTATAAAATCATTTGATCAACGGTACATGGAGACAGTTTAAACAACATGTAAAGTATAAGATGCAACAAATTGTACAATGTGATGCAATGCGAAACACTACACTATATAAAGTGCTTTTTCATTATCATGTTATGAAATCAGTTGCTCATGACAAAATTAGAAAAAATGGCTTGGGGCAATAAACAATGAATATTCCACAGCAATCACAGCACCGAAACCGCCCTCATCGCCGCCACCGATGACATCAGGACCCTGCTAGACAACGGAGAAACCGCGGCCATCATCCTCCTGGACCGCTCAGCCGCCTTCCACACGGTCTGCCACCGCACACTATACACACGCCTCCACGACGCCGGGATCCAAGAGAAGGCCCTGGACTGGACCACCTCCTTCTTCTCCGGCAGAACACAGAGCGTCCGCCCCCCCTTCCGCTCCGAAGCCACTGAGATCATCTGCGGCGTTCCCCAGGGCTCATCCCTCAGCTAAACGCTGTTTAACGTCTACATGGCACCACTCGCCTACGTCGCCCGACTGCACGACCTCAGCATCATCTCCTACACCGATGACACCCAGCTGATCCTCTCCCTCACAAAAGAATGAAGGCCATCGCCGAATGGATGAGGAGCAGCCGGCTGAAGCTGAACTCATCCTCGGATCCACCCCCTTGGCCTGGGATGACTCCTGTTGGCCGACCGCACTGGGAACAGCTCCAACACCCACCGATCACGCACACAACCTAGGGGTCATCCTCGACTCCACCCTCTCCATGACTAAGCAGGTCAACGCCGTCTCTTCCTCCTGCTTCAACACCCTCCGCATGCTCCACAAGATCTACAAGTGGATCCCCACCGAGAAGAACGGTCACCCAGGCCCTCATCAGCAGCAGGCTGGACTACGTGAACGCCCTCTATGCAGGAGCCTTGGCCAAACTCCTCAAACGGCTGCAACGCATCCAGAACGCCTCTGCACGCCTGATCCTCGACATCCCTCACTGCAGTCACATCACACCCCACCTGAAAGACCTGCACTGGCTCCCCGTCAACAAGAGGATAACCTTCAAACTCCTCACCCACGCACACAAGGCACTCCACAACACCAGACCAGCGTACCTCAACAGACGACTCAGCTTCTACGCCCCCACCCGCCAGTTCCGCTCCTGCAACCTTGCCCTCACCACAGTTCCCCGCATCCGAAGAGCGACCTCCGGCGGCAGATCGTTCTCCCACCTCGCCGCCAAGACCTGGAACACCCTCCCTATCCACCTACGGCAAGCCCAATACCTACTGACCTTCAAAAGACTCCTCAAGACCTGGCTTTACGAGCAGTTGCAGCACTCAACCCCCCCCCCCCCACCCCACCCGCCCAGCGCCTTGAGACCTTCACGGGTGAGCAGTGTGCTTTATAAATGCAATGATTGATTGATTGATTGATATACCAAGCGCAATACGTTATACAATATTCGTATAATGACTAATACTATGTGCAGTTCTATTGAGAAGCTTTCAGTTAACTGTGTTGACTATCTGGCCATATAGTTAATTCAGAACGCATGTAAGACGTATTATTACTTTAGTCTTAACATGTAGAACCAGACAATAAGTGGACATGATAAGTGGAGGCCAAAATCCCTTAGGCCACTCTATAGCTTGTGCATATTGCATAGCTTAATCTTCACATGTTAAAAGATTTTGTGTAGCATTTTTATGTTAACAGCTGATTTGTCTTGACATGAATCACATCCAAAGATTTCCCAAGTTTAAAACATAATCTTATATTCTCACATTTCATTGCACCTGATAGCAGTTCATCAACTTTCCTCATTTTCATTTGTTTAAAGACAGGAAGTAAAAGTGTCTTTTTTTGTAATACGAAATGTGTACAAAAGACACGTTAGGGCCCTATTTAGACTTTGGCAGACGGGTTACTCGTCACAAATGTGACATATCCTGTCCACCATATCGAAGATATGAGATCAGGACTGGGAGAAGGGCATTGTATTTTAAGCGGGCGGAAGAGGGCAATGAGAAAGTGGATTGAAGTTCCTGGAACGAAAGAGGAGTGTCTTGGGAGACTAATTGAGAGACCCAGGACAGTCCTCTGGAATGCCATGATTTCCAAAATATGGTGCGATTCCGAATTTTGAAAAGAGAGTTATGCCATATCGGTTGTTCATGAATGGAAAGGAAGGAGGGATAAGATGATATTATGTAAGGGAGAAGGAGAGTACGGGAATGAGAAATAACAGGTGTACGAAAGCGAACTAATGAAGACGTGAAGGATAAGAACTCGCGATAACTAAAGGGGGATAGAAAGGAAGATTCCATACTTAACCAGACGGGTAGATAGTACAGAAGATCAGAAGAGAACCAACGGGTCGATTGTTTCAAAGAAAAAGCTCGATGATACTCTCTGAAATCTGGAAAGCGCACACCAGACTGGGCCTTATCCTTGCGTAATGAAGCCAGAGCTATCCGAGACCGCCTGCCATTAAAAATGGTAAAAATTACTATTCTAACTCCAGGGAGTGCAACAGTAGGGTAAGTGTTGGATAGTATAGGGGTAAAAATTACTATATTATGCGTTGTAATGGTATGCGTTGTAATGGTAGTATGCGTTGTAATGGAATGCGTTGTAAAGGTAGTTTTTAAAAATGCGTTGTAGTGTCCTGCGTTGTAATGTCATGCGTTGTAATGGATTGTGCGTTCCAACGCTGAATAGCCGTGTCCATTTTCTTGAAGATATAATCAAAATTAAATTTGAGCGTATCCGACAAGAGAGGGCGAACCAAACACCCAGATATTTGATCTTAGATGGTTGCCAGGAGAAACCCGTTTGGGAAAAAAGATGCTTTTGACAAATAGAGTTTAAAGGTAAAATCTCGCACTGTCGGCATTTAGGCGATAACCAGAGACCGCAGAGAAGGAAAACACCTGCTGGAGAAAAGAGGGAATAGAGGAAACAGGATCAGAGCAATAAAAAAGAATGTCATCAGCATAGATCGAGAGTTTAACCTGGCGGGTACCAAATTTAAAACCGGAAATACTGTTGTCTAGACGAATTTTGGTCAGAAAAGGTTCCAAGGCTAAAACAAAAAGCAGGGGGGATAGAGGGCAACCTTGTCGCACTCCTCTATGTAACGAGAAATAATCCGAGGTCATCCCGTTGACAAAGATGGAAGCCTGGGGATTAGAATAGAGTAAAGAAATAATAGAGATGAATTTGGAAGAAAAACCGAACCAGCGTAGGGCCTGAAACATAAAATCCCATCCAATCCTGTCAAAGGCCTTCTCCGCGTCTAAAGAAATAGCCGCGAAGGGAGATGACAAAGAGGAAGCTTTGCTAAGTATATTGAGAAAAACACGGGAATTGTCCGATGAGAGACGGCCCTTGACAAAGCCGGATTGCTCAGGGCCAATGAGGTCGGGTAGAAGGGGATCCATACGTAATGCCAAAATTTTAGCCAGGATTTTATAATCCGTATTGACCAGGGAAATTGGTCTGTAATTTTTGCATAACGAGTGGTCCTTATCTTCTTTGGGGATTAAACAGATTAAAGCCTGTTGAAAGGAACCGCTGGAAGAACCCGCTGCAAGGAAGGATTGGAATAACAGTAACAGTTTAGGGAGAAGTAGAGAGGCGAAGTGGCTGTAAAATTCAATAGTGAAACCATCAGGGCCTGGAGATTTACCGTGTCGCAGT
This sequence comes from Triturus cristatus, assembly GCF_964204655.1. Taxonomy (NCBI): domain Eukaryota; kingdom Metazoa; phylum Chordata; class Amphibia; order Caudata; family Salamandridae; genus Triturus; species Triturus cristatus. Next base: position 922,616,104 of record NC_140582.1, on the reverse strand, counting down.
TTAGAAACAGCATGGGAGATTTCAGAGAGCGAAATGTCCCGTTTCAAAGCAATGAAATCAACGTGGGAAGCCAAGGGGGAGGGAAGCGAATGAAAATATGAAAGAAGATCCGCAGTCTCAGGGATGTGTTCGGGGGAATAAAGATTGCTATAAAATTTAACAAATTCAGAAAGAACGTCTTTATCTTTAAAACAAGAGTTCCCAGTGGAAGTCTTAATGGACTCAATCTTTGTACGCTCCTTTCTTATTTTTAAGTAATTGGCCAGAAATTTCCCCATTTTGTTCTTACATTCCATAATATCTGGAATTACACTTGAGCAAAAGGTTAGAAGCAGCATCAGTTGTGAACCTATTGAAAGAAATTTTCGCGCCAATAAGCTTTTTAAGGGAAATCTCAGGATTAGAAGCGTGATAATCGAGCTCTAGAGTCTTAATATCAGCTAGAATGCGTTCAGACTTGGTCTCTCGAAGTTTCTTTCGTCGGGCTACAAAATTAATAATAAAACCTCTAGAGGCTGCTTTAAACGAATCCCAAACAGCAACAAAAGAGGAGTCAGGGATATGGTTAAGTAGAAAAGATTCAGTGGCAAATGCAACAAATTCGGAACAAAAAGTGGGTTCCAAGAGCAAAGCATTATTGAAACGCCATCTGCCAGAGTGGGGGGAGAAAGGAAGTAGATCAAGGTCCACATGAATCGGAGCATGGTCCGAGATCAGGATGGAACCAATATCAGAGCGAATAGCGTGTTGGGAAAGGGGTTTACTAAGGAAAATATGGTCAATACGGGATTGTGATTGATGAGGAGGGGAATAAAAACTGTATTCTCTAAGATCAGGATTGCACAATCTCCAGATATCCACCAAGGCGTTATTTTGAAAGGTGTTAACAAATTGAGAGTGCATCCTAGAGGGGACAAATCTAACATTGGAGTGACGGTCAAGGAAGGGATCAACAACTTGGTTACAGTCCCCCCCAAGGGATGTATGTCGTTACAACGCACACTTTTACAACGCATGCACTTACAACGCATTTTTTACAACGCACAATCCATTACAACGCATGACATTACAACGCAGGACACTACAACGCATTTTTAAAAACTACCTTTACAACGCATTTCCATTACAACGCATACTACCTTTACAACGCATACCATTACAACGCATAATATTAAATTGCATTTAAGGTAAGTATTAGATAGTATAGGGGTAAAAATTACTATTCTAACTCCAGGGGGTGCAACAGTAGGGTAAGTGTTGGATAGTATAGGGTTAAAAATTACTATTCTAACTCCAGGGGGTGCAACAGTAGGGTAAATGTTGGATAGTATAGGGGTAAAAATTACTATTCTAACTCCAGGGGGTGCAACAGTAGGGAAAGTGTTGGATAGTATAGGGGTAAAAATTACTATTCTAACTCCAGGGGGTGCAACAGTAGGGTAAGTGTTGGATAGTATAGGGGTAAAAATTACTATTCTAACTCCAGGGGGTGCAACAGTAGGGTAAGTGTTGGATAGTATAGGGGTAAAAATTACTATTCTAACTCCAGGGGGTGCAACAGTAGGGTAAGTGTTGGATAGTATAGGGGTAAAAATTACTATTCTAACTCCAGGGGGTGCAACAGTAGGGTAAGTGTTGGATAGTATAGGGGTAAAAATTACTATTCTAACTCCGGGGGTGCAACAGTAGGGTAAGTGTTGGATAGTATAGGGGTAAAAATTACTATTCTAACTCCAGGGGGTGCAACAGTAGGGAAAGTGTTGGATAGTATAGGGTTAAAAATTACTATTCTAACTCCAGGGGGTGCAACAGTAGGGTAAGTGTTGGATAGTATAGGGGTAAAAATTACTATTCTAACTCCAGGGAGTGCAACAGTAGGGTAAGTGTTGGATAGTATAGGGGTAAAAATTACTATATTATGCGTTGTAATGTTATGCGTTGTAATGGTAGTATGCGTTGTAATGGAATGCGTTGTAAAGGTAGTTTTTAAAAATGCGTTGTAGTGTCCTGCGTTGTAATGTCATGCGTTGTAATGGATTGTGCGTTGTAAAAAATGCGTTGTAAGTGTAGTGCGTTGTAAAAGTTGCGTTGTAAAGGTTGTTCCCCCCCCAAGAAGTATGTAATCTCCAGAAAGGGAGGACAGCTTAGCTGAGATAGAGGGCCAGAATGATCTGTCTATTCCAGTTGGAGCGTACACATTAAAAAGAGTGATAGGAATATTATCTATAAGTAGTGTAACAATAACCCATCGACCGTCAACATCACATTCGTGAGAAATTGAGGAAACATTTAACTTTTTGTGTAATAAAATCACAACACCATTTTTCTTGGAAACTGTGGAAACTGTGGGGGAGCAAAAAACATGACCCACCCAACAACGCTTGAGTTTTAGAGCCTCCGTTTCAGAGAGATGAGTCTCCTGAAGGAGGGCAACATCAGACTTAAGTCTCGCTAAATGTGATAAAACCCTTTGCCTTTTAATGGGATTAATTAAACCTTTAACGTTCCATGATGTAACACGGAATGGAACAGCAAAGAGAAACAACTAACAGCAACATGCTTATTAATGCAGGAAAAGTAAATTGAGAAAACTGAGAGAATTGTAACGAATTGGTGAAGGAGAGAGGGCAGAAGGAGAGAAAGCAAGGAAGAAGGAAAGGAAAGGAAAAGAAGGGAGGAACCACTATGAATATAATACTGAATCCAAGGAAAGAAAGGCACAAGAAGGGGAAAAGGGAGGAGGAGGAAAGTGAAAAAACATAGAAAGAAGCAAAAGGTAAGAGATCTAGTGTGGAAAAAAGGACAGGAACAAAAACCAACAGGAAGACAGTACACGTTCGGAATGAACGACTGAAAAACATACTTACGGAACGAAAAACTCGAACGAGGATGGGGCGATGACGCCGGGAGACAGCGACGACAACATCCAAAGTGGACAAACAAACCTCAAATACCACGGCTCCAAAAACGCAGTATACAAAAAGTAGTATGGCACATCAGGGTAGGAGGAAGGGAGAAGATATCTGTAGAAACAAAAGAGAAATACAATTGAAGGGAAGACGTATCACAGAGAAGCAGGAAAGAACAAACTACAATTGAACTACAAAGGGGACACATGAGAGTGAAACAGCCGGTAAAAGAAGAGACAATGAGGGAATCACAACATCAGCGATAAATGTGAGACAACAAAATCGTAGCACAACGAGTTCCAAGAAGAAGTAGCAGAACATGTCAACCAGGCCTGGATACATCCATAACATCTGAGCCCTGTCTTTGGAGAAACGCCTGCAAGGCTGCAGGATCTTCATACGTGGTTGTTCTGTCTTTATATGTGACCTTGAAGAGACAGGGATGTAGTAGTCCATATCTGGCATTTAGGGCCCGTAATTGAGGTCGCATGTCCAAAAACTTCTCCCTTCGATCAGCAGTGGCCTTGGAGACATCTTGTGAAAGATAAAGGCGATGACCTTCCCACATAATTTGCTTCTTGAGCTTGGCTGCTGAAAGGACCTGTAGGAGGTCAGTGAATTGCAGGAATAACATAATGACACCTCTAGGTTTACTAGCGACCTTCGGTCCAAGGCCATGAGCCCTTTGGATGTTAACGGAAGTCAATGCCGGAGCATCTAAGATCTTGGCCAGAAAGGATTGGAAGAAGACGGTGGGGTTCGACCCCTCTGTAAGTTCTGGAAGACCGTATAGGCGTAGGTTGTTTCTACGATTCCTATTTCCCAAATCCTCCGTCTGGCGTTTGAGTAGAAGTATCTCCGCCTCCATTGATGGGATATGTGAGCAAGAGGAGTGCAATGAATCCGTGGAAGATTCTAAGTTCTGAACACGCGACTCCAGAGATGACCATTTTTCCTGCATGGCCTGCATGTTCTTTGTGGTAGCCTCCATAAAGGGTTTGAACGCACAAAGTTCTTCCAAAATAAGATCCATGGAAGCGGACGAGGAGGTACTCCCCGGGGATGGTGGGTCTTTCTTCAGGCGTTTAGAGGAAGCTAGAGAGGACGGCAACTTTTCTTTGTTGCGTGCTTTTGGAATGGCTCCCCGAATTGAATCTGTTTTCGGTGCTGCGGTATCCACCATGTCTCGAGGAGAAGAGTCGGAATCCGAGTCCACAGGTAACTGAGAAGGAGTAGCCAGCTTTAAATTCCGGAGCTTTCCCATGAAGACTCTTGTAAAATCGACGTGTTCTGATCTGGTGAGCAGCAAACGAAGTCTCCTGATAGAGCGTGGTACTTCAGCGGGGCGGCCCTCTGGTTAACTACATATCAAGAAGCCTGTGAATGCGAACTCATCATGCTATTTCTGGGGGCTTCACCCTGACGCCATCGTACTCTTTAGGCGTTGATCACGTCCCCCCAATATCACAATAATAAAATATCACAGGTACATGAACCCAAGTCAACCTCTGCAGGGTCCAGCCACAGTTACAATAGTATTTCCTCAGATAGCGCTGGAAGTCAGGGAGCCCGCCCCATACGTCAAGAGAAATCTCTACCGACTATTCACATCACCTGTGCAGGTTAACAAAAATTATGTTGTTGTCCACTGAACAAATATTCAGACCTTTTGGGATTAATAAGCAGACTGAATCTGGAAGAAGTCTGTGCGAATGTTTGCGTCACATATCAATACTTATGTAGAGGAGGAATGGCATTTGGACTTTAAAGACGTTCTACAAGAAGGAGGAGAAGCAGTATGTTAAATAGAGAGTACTGAAGTGAGTATTGCGCCAAAGTACTGCTCTCCCTGATGTACGTCCTATTGTATAGGATCAATATATGAGGTAACAGTCTGTGGTAACTCCCCAATAGCAGAAAAGCTCATTCCCCCCGTCAGAGGAATAAAGCAATACACTCCACAGTAACCACAACACTCCCTCGTTTCTAAATTGCTGTCATTTCCTTGTGAGGCAATTGGGCAGTAGATGGCAGCATTCACATGTGACATAGAAGGGAAGTGTAAATATAAGAGTCCTGGAGGCTGTTTGGACTGTTGCAAATTGCCAGAAAAAATACGCTTCGTGAGTGAGACATCCTCATTATTGTAGGCAAAGCACTCACCCCTCAGAAGAAGCCAGACAAAAAGAAGAAATGAGGTATTTTCACTGTGGCAGCGATAAGAATTTAGTTAGCTGAGGCACATGCAGGTGAAATGTGGAGAAGTCCGCTAAATCAGATCGTGGCAGAAATCCTCACAGAAACGCCGATTAAAATGGCGGCCGTCTCTGTGACGGAACCGCTCCGACGCGCTAACAAGGAAAGCTTCGCTTACACTGTGATGCCGCCGTTCAAAGACACCTCATTATGCGGAGCACACCTTCCGCCGAGTGAAATGCGTTCTTGGGAGTCCGCGTAAGTGTCAGCGTCGCAGTAGGTATTTCATTCTCTCCCGCGTCCCGGGAGAGTTAGGGACAGTCCGCCATCTTCTACGGGCGTTAGCCATGCCCCCTCTGGATTTCAATTTGGGTCAAAGGGACACGCCGACACCTGGAGTCCCTTGACTTTGCTGAGTTGGCACAGGCCCTGACCCCTACCATTGCAGGGCGTTCTTCACACACTGGGCTGCCCATCTGTCTCATCATAGGCACTTTTGTTTTGGTTGTTTTTTCGGAATTCTGGACCGATTTGCTATATTTTTGTATTATTTTTTGACGTTTTCTGCTGCTGTTGATGTTCTGTACTGTGTTGATCCCTATGTGTACTTTCTTCCACTAATAACCAATGAATACGTTACAACATTTTAAGAAAAGAAAAGCTAGAATATTTAAGCCAGTAACCGGTGTAACAAAAATTATTCCCTGTAGATGTTAGGGGATTGGGAATGAATTGGGAAGATAACTGAGGCTCCCTAAAGTGAAAGCCATCTGGTAAAAGACCAAACGTGCACACTGATAGTACTAGGCCCTGCTGCTGGTGAGTACTGGTGCTTGCTCGCAGTGCTCTGATGATGGCCATCATCATAGTCTACAGTGCTCAGTAGTAATAGTAACACCACATATATAGTGCACTCTGGCTTGGTCTGGAATCTCAGCTCTTGTAACAGGTGTTAATTATTACCCAACCTGTGGCCTTCAGGTTAATCGCAGATCTCTACAGTGGATTCAGTAGTCCACAAAGGACAAAGCTATCTCGCCAGCACCAGTGAAGAGCTTTTTCTCTGTACTTCCTTGTCAAGCGCCGAATAGTAATAAACAACACTATGACCGTGTACTCCTGTGTTGTACTGCTTGGACACCTGCCAATATGTTCACCTTGGAAACTCCAGTGAATAGAATGCTGCGTGCTCATCTAGTGAGCAGCTTTGTTATTGGCTGACGCCTTGCAGGCTGGATGGACCGTATCCAATTGCAAAACAGCTCATTTAGAGCACACCAAAGTGAGTCACAGCCTATTCAGATTTCTGAGCCTACTGAGTCCGAAGCGTGCCCTACAGGAGGACAGTCTAAAATGACCAGCCGGATTTTGCCTGCATTTGGGTGGTTTGTCCTGTTGCTCTTAGTGTACCCGTGCGGGACCGAAAATGTTAGAAGAACATGACGTTTTAAGACATGAGTGGGCTCTGATAGAGCCAGTGTAGTATGCTGCTCAGCCAGGATGTGTGTGTGTTACAATGTTGGGAGTTAGAATGTTGGAATGGTTTGAGTCAGTTGGTCTATGGACTGAGCAGCGTACATGCTGCTCCTGGTGGGGCTCGCTATTTTTGTACTTTCTTACTTGTAACTTCAACCTTCAATAAATATACTTGAAGTTACCAACAACAAATGGACATTCATCCTTGTTCATTACAATTGGCGACGAGGATGGGACCTAATTCAACCACTTAAACATTCAAGTTAAAGGAAACACCCTGATAAGCAGATCAAGTTTACTGGCACCGAGAGCCCCACCAGTGACCTCCTACCGGTCGCCCTCAACACCAGAGTGCCAGTCCCTGCATTGTTTCCTTGTCCACTGCCTGCCTCAGCTGCCATTGAAGATACCCTGACGTCTTCCTCATACTACAGGCTTGTGACTACCTGGCTACACTTAATGCCTCTCTTCTGCTTGCTTCCCGGCTGACTACTCCCTTGGAGCAACGTGTCCCTCTTTCTGCCCCTGCATGCCGCTCCGGCTTGCTCCTCTATTTTCCTCTACGCTGCCTCCCTCTTTTAAGTTTGCCCCAGCTTCAGGCATTTCATTCAAAAGCCCTGCGAACTTGACAAGCAATTTCGACTGACCCTCACCGACGACAGCGTATTCAGACAGTCACCGATACCCACAGCTGTAGGAATTTGCCACCTAGGGGGGCTTATGTGCCTATTTGGGTTTATTGGCTGTGAGTGCGAGTCCTTCTTATTTACTTTGTTTTATGCGCATTGTTACTTTAATGTGTCTGCGCCATGACAGTTGAACCGCTTCTGCCATATTTTCAAATACCGCTTGAGCGCACACACAGCACGCTCGCGCTCTCACCGTCATTTCTGCTGCCTTCTGCTTTCTGCTTTTCTTGTGACGTCTCCTGCATTTAGAGCTGCGTTTCTTCCTCTGTACCCCAGCATGCATCGACGTGCCTGGAGCCACCCGGCTCGCCGCCTTGCTACGTGCCTCCATTTTGTCTGGCACCACCGGATTCGTATTGTGCTGCCAACCACTGCCAACCACGGCTTTCTTCCATCTGCCCGTCAACATGCCCCAGCTAAATTTCGCAAGTACTTTCCTTCTCCTGGACAGGATCTGCGTCTTGCCTTCCTGGTGCTGTCCTCTACTATTCGACGTCCTCATTCTTCGTGCAGATGGGTACTGATTTTCCAAGACCTTTTCTTCATCTTCAATGTGAGACACTGGACATTTGCAGAGGGTTTTGACAAGATGAATTATCTAGCAAGACCACGGTGACTACTTTACTTGTTTAACTTATTCTTTTCCTATGTATTGTTCGTCATTCAATTATAAGATAAGCCTATTTGTACATGGGGGTCAGATCACCTTATTTCTTCCTGCAATTTTCTTTATGTAACCTCTATAGGGCTGATGTTGCGAGCTGTCATATTTAAAACAAGTACTTAAAATTATATTTAAAATTAAGTACTTCATGATATGTTGACAGTCATATTTAAGTTAAGTAATTCATGACATCTTTACGGTCACAATTACAATATTTGCATGTTCCGTTTTCAGTAAGTATTCCTATATGCCTAACCACACCCCTTATTTTGCTGCAAATTTCATTTTTACTGTATTGTATTTAAAAAAAAAAAAAGGGGGGTAGTCAATCAATTTTTTTCTTCTTGTTATAACGTGTGAATATAAAACAAAAATGCATTTTACTGTTACTGTGTGGCACACCCAGCCACACCAAGCTCTGAAGCTTCTTCGTTACTGTTGCACTCTGTGGAATTCACCACCACACTTTTACTTTTCCGTGTGGTATTGTTCACTGCTCCTTGTTGTTTTCTTCATGTTTGAATCGTACACTGAACTGTTTGGTACCTTTCTCAATTTCTACTTTTCATACATCTTACTTTGCTACGTGTGGTGCCTCCCCACACCTCTCTTTCCAACATGCTTTGAGGGAGATTTTCAGAATTTCATGTGGCACATTCTGCCGTTTGCCGCTTCCGCACACCTTTCACCTCAACTTGCACTAAGGGAAATTTTACTGTTTCATGTGGTTTTACAAATTGCATTTATTTTGTTTCATATGGTACTACCACATCTCATGCACATTTTTACAAATTGCAATTACCTTCTTTCTTGTGGTACTACCACATCTCCTGCACATTTCACATTACTATTTCATTGTTTCATATGGTACTACCACATCTTGTGCAAATGAATCTATTGAGTCATGTGGCGTTTCCATATCTACTTTTTACTTATCTTGTTTAATGTGGTACATCCACATCCTATTCACATGTTCTACTGTTTTATGTGGTGCGTCCCCACTTCGACTTTATGTGATGTGTCCCCACATCTATTTAATGGGTCACCCCACATCTGTACTCTTGCATTTACATTGTTTCATGTGGTACTTCCACATCTCGTGTGCATATTATTGCATCGTTTCTTTTGTTTAATGTGGTACATCCACATCTTATGCATATGTTCTACTGTTTTATGTGGTGCATCCCCACTTCGATTTTATTCGGTGTGTCCCCACATCTATTTAATGTTTTTACCCCACATCTGAACTCGCAAATTGTTTCTTTGTGTCATGTTGTGCGTTTTGCTTTCCTTGTTTTCTTCTTCTTCTTCACTCTCTTGATCGTACTCTTGTACATCCTTCGTGTCGGCCCGGCCAGCTCTCATGATCTTTGTACCCGAGTCGCTTCTTGTTCTTGTTGTGGGAGTGCGTTAGTTGTTTTGTGGGAGAAAGAGAGATGGGTGATTGAGTCGTCTTTCGTGTCTCCTGTCTTCCTTATCGTTCCTTCCCACTCACTACTTTCGTGTCTTCTGTCTTCCTTATCGTTCCTTCCACTCACCACTTTATCTTGTCCTTTTCTATCAATTTTTCATGCATTCTGTTTTATTCATCATATCTTGTCATGTTTTCGCTTAATTCTTTTAATGTGACTTTTGTTATACCTTTTTAAAGTTTCTCCCTTCTCATTGTAAAGAAGGGAGATGTTGTAGTATGCTGCTCAGCCAGGAAGTGTGTGTGTTAGAATGTTGGGAGTTAGAATGTTGGAATGGTTTGAGTCAGTTGGTCTATGGGCTGAGCAGCGTACAGGCTGCTCCTGGCGGGGTTTGCTATTTATGTACTTTCTTACCTGTAACTTCAACCTTCAATAAATATACTTGAAGTTACCAACAACGAATGGACATTCATTCTTGTTCATTACAGCCAGCTCTTTTCTGCAGTCTTTCCCTGATTACCGTAAATAATTCTTAAACAGATAGTTTTAAATACCATTTCCCTTTATTTTAGATATGGGTGTGGAGTCTATTACAGACATTTTGCACAGAATGTTTGTGTTTCGTGTAACATGCTTAAAAAAAAGTTTCATTTAGATCAAATCAGGTCCTCGCAAATAAGAAATGGGAGGTGGTCATAGAGATTATTAGCATTAATATTAGTGAGCTACTGTTGTGTTACGATATTGAAAACACATGCCACTATCCCTGAAAATTAGATGTGAACACATTTAGAATTTGAATGAGTGTGCCTGTGCACTGTCAGTCACCTGGTCAACTGGGCATCAACTAGCTGAAATTGGATCATAAATTCAAAGTGTCCTGAAGAGGGTCCCCAAAAATATGTTTTTCCCAGGGCCCCCAAAATCATTAAGATGTCCCGGTACCCAGCCAGTGCCACCAGTTGCCTTGCAGGGTGTTGCTTTCTCTTCTGCCAGCCCTATATGAGCTGTTAAGAGAGGCCTCTGAGCAGCAAGCATTTCTTAACTGCATGACTGGGAGGGAGAAGCTGCAGCACTGGAGGGGTGCTGCACAATTCATCTTTAGAGATGCTAAGAGGGAAATGTGCTCCTACAGTTAAGTAGCTTTCAATGTGTGAATGAAAACCAAGCTGTAGGTCTGTTCTTGCAATATACCCTCTGAGTCCGATTCATAGAGGGACCTACGTATAGTAAAGTTGCGAGTGCGGGGTCGCAGTCGTGAAATCTCTGTGATCGTGGCGGAATCTCCACAGGGCGCACTCTCTGCAGTGCGTCATGAAGAGTTTTCCTCACGAGTGCGAAGATTCTGCCACAAGTGGAAACTCCACACACATAACTTCACTACCATGAGGTACTATCCAGGCCAGTTTGTTTGTAACTAATCATACACATAACAGAAGCCTTTAGATTCATTCTAAAGACTCCCTACATGTTATGGACACATGGGAGCAATTTGGCTAAATACGAAGGCAGGGATTAAAATCCTATCTCCTCTCTCCACAGTTTCCCACTAGCCTACTACTTGGATGGCAGTGGTTCTGAGTGCAAGGCCAAGTGACTACTCTTCCCTGGAAAGTGTCACTGTGTTGTGGGCCCTGTGTATTATTTCCAGCATGTTTAGATAAATTGATAACGCTGTGATTCGATGTCAAGTCTCCTATCTCAATGGCTACCTGTATTACGCCTATTGCTATCCTCCCCAATACTTTCATATAATGGGTAAAAAGGAGAAGTAGATAATTAGACCTTTTCTTTGGGCCCTGAGGCAGAGAGTGGTTACTGGGCAGTATTCCTGGTGGCTACTATTATTTACTATTGGTGTTTCAGTGAAGACTATTTCATTCCACTTGCATGACAGTGTTATTTATTTTGTAAACGTGCCTTGCCAAGGCGGCAATAGCAAGCAGTTAAGGCGTACTTGGGTCTGATGACGTAATAAAGGGAAGTTGGGCTCTATTGGACAGTCAGACAGTCTACCGCATCAGTGTGCCACAGAAAGTGTAGATGGCACGGTCTCTCACTCACTGGTGGTAATTAGAAGGTGAAGGGAAAATTCAGCATGAGTCCTCCTCTATGGGGTTGCTTATTTTCCTGTCTGGCGTGGCCTGGCAATATGAGTTGGAAAGTGACTCCATAAGTCATATGATCTGATAGTTGACAAGCAAACTGCACATGCCTGGCCATTTCTGCTTCCATGGGCCATGCATAAATTTACCAGAGTTTTATTGTAGCCCTCGCGTACCTGTGGGTGTGGTTGGTTCTGGATTTTCCACTGCTAAGTCTGTGTCACATGCATTGTACTACATCTGGTGTTAGGGTGCCCTTAACAAGTTGCTTGTCAAATGCTTCAGGAGTAATGGTGCTAGGTCCTCTTCCTGTACCAGATTCTTCTGCTAGATATCCAGCTAAGCTCTCCCTACATGTATAAATTCAAGTGTTACCTTTGTATCCTGAGTGCTTCCACTGTATATTGAGTGATTCCCGCTGTATTGAGACAGCTTTGTAGCCTCTGCCAATGGTGCCTTAATGTGGATCTGTGGGGGGGGGGGGGAGTTTTGACAAAAAGCTTGTCGTGCACATGTATAATGATGATATACTGCTCTTTCTCAGAACATGTCCCCCTTTTATGGTTTTTCTGTATCGTTTGTGTTATCCTGGTTTGTGATGCCACACTTTTCTCTTCCAATTGTGACCCTGATGCCACTCAGCCACACCATGGTATATCTCTGCTTCTCTTCACTGTTGCAGATGATGTCTTAAATCATTACAATCCATCCACTACAACGAGGGACCACTACAGCACATTTACAACAACACAACTAACACTACAATGTGGTTGGTAACAATGGGGTAAGTTACAACACATTGCATTTACAACACATTTAGGGGTGTACATGTGGGTGCGTTGTCGGTGGTGTGCAGGGTTAGTAAAGGGTTTTTATGGCTCAGGGATGAGTGGGTAATGGGGTAGTAAGGGGATTCTAGGTTAGAGAGATGGGTAGGGATAAGGGGCTTATAAGGGTTTTTTAGGTTTCAAGATGGGTGTGCTATGGCGTATGTATATAGCCTCTTTTACTATATCAAAACCTTCCAACCTTTTCCAAACCCACAGATTGACTCTGTTTCTCAGCCATGAGAAATTTGACTCTTTATTGGCAACCTACCATCGCACTTGAGAATAGAATCCTGAACATGAGCTTAATGACTCATAGACCATGTCCAACGAAATTGGTGGGAGAAACACCAGACATGAAGTAAAGTCCATCCCTGTTCTGCTGGATCAGATGGACTAATAGTAGAAATCTGGTGGTTATCCCACTAACCTTCACAACATACAGGAAGACCTTCTCTAATAGCCTTCACTTACTACATAATGGTAGGCCCACCATTAAACACAAAACAGAAATCAGTGACTTCCTGTTAGATTTTGATCTAGATCTTATGATACTGATGGGGACATGGCTCAATGAATACTCCCAACCGGCAATGGTTCTCCTCATTCTGCCACAGTATAATATCATGCGCCTGGACAGAGAAGACAAAATTGGTGATGAGTTGCGATCATTCACGAACAATCCATCACTTGTAAAAGAGTGGGGGCAGACTCTCTCTCCACTTTCCCGTACCTTACTTTAGACTTCAAATTGGAACCTTAGAAATCCCTGAGGCTTACCATCTACCACCCAGCTGGGGACAGCAAAATATTTTAGTAGTAATGCATGTACTTCATCACTTCAAAACTAATAATGTTCAACCACCATCATATATTTCTTGATGATTTCAACATCCATTGGGGAGACCCTAAAGACAGGTCTTATCTAATCCTCTCCTATTATTGACTCAGAATGACTTGACCCAACACTCATTGAAACCTATCCATATCAAAGGTGCCAGACTGGATTGGAGTTTTGCAGAAAAAGACATCATCCTCACCGCCAACCCTTTTGCAGTTGACTAGTTGGACCTCCTCCAAATCCCCTCTGACTGCCCATTCTCCAAATCTAGGATGTGCTATCAACCCAACAAACACATAATCTGAACTAGAGACACTCAGAACATAAACCGAGAAGAACTACAGTTTTTATTAGCCTTTAGAACTCGATACTCATCAGCAGAGCAGGATGTAAAAACAGCAACTACTTATTTTAAGAACTCCTTAACTGCAGTCATTGATGATGTTGTGCCCAGAGAAAGAAGGTTCAACAGGCGAAGACCACATCCATGGTATAAAAAAAACTTCAATGAAGAAAGAAAACCTCAGACTGGGAATGTTCAGAGCGACACAAACTGTCCAGAAACAATGTAGAACTCCTTCATGAGGTAAGAAAATCCTACAAAAAAAACATGTCTTCGAAGAAAAAGCACAGTCCATAGGATTTCAGATCAAGTCAGCTACAGCTAAAACTAGACCTAGAAAGTGTTTCAAAACAGTCAAACCTACATCAGGACCTGTACAACTCAACTCCTAGATTCAGTGAAGAAATATAAAGAATTTACACATCTCTTTGGTACTAAAACCAAAATCATTGTATCATTCCTCCCTATGCTGACCATCAATACTAACCCTCCCACTGGCAAGGAAATCCTCTAAAATCTGGTCACACTTTAAGGGCATCTCTAAGATGGAGCTTAGAAATACCATTGCTAAAATTAACCCATCCAGCCACTTCTTAGACTCACTACCTAACAATGTAGCTAAAGCAAAGTGCACTGTCCTGTTACCTCACCGGTTTAACATTATAAACCTCTCCGTACAAAACAGGCATTTTCCCAAAGACTGTCTAAACAATAGGGCAAGTCTCTGCACTTTAAAAAAAAGTCCAACTGAGGAGCCAGATGACTTGAACAACTACTGTCCAGTCCAGGGCTGTTTCTACCATTCGGCAAGCCTAGGCGGCAAAAAACATCATATGCGTGGGAGGAGGGCACTTTACAAACTATTGCATTTAAGTTGTTGTCTGCTATTGGAAATGTGTATCATGCGTTGGACCAGTCGATAGACACTTCGGAAGTAAATTGAGAAAAAACCAGCAGACAAGCAGATGGAATTAGGAGGTATAAGTCACCGCAGCTCACAAGCGTTCACAAGTTTTCACAGCCTGTTAGCAAAGCAAAGGGCAGGGCTTCTGGGTACCCAGTGCATGCTTTGGGACTAGACTCTGACACGCACGCCATTAAACAATCTCACCAGGTGTCCAAATCAATTATTTTGTATTCCCACGTGTGCAAAGCTCCCACAAGTCCATTAAACTCAAACAATTTATAACTGAAGAAAACTCTGAGCAGTGAGAAAGGAGACTACCAGAACCCCAGTAAATATACCCAAGTCTTTTTTGCTGTTACAGTTTTATAGAGCGCGAACTTGGGTCAAGGGCATTACAGCGCTTTAGACGAGCACTAGAGATTACATTACACAAGGTCGGATTAATTTTTCAAAGGTAGTGGAGAGCTCTGGCTGTTAGGAGACATCTCCTCATGACTGAGCACATCACATTAAGGTGAGAGGGCGGCAGCTCCATCAGGGCTGCAGAGATGTCTGCCCTAACAGCGCTGTGGGCTGGGCTGGAGACGGGAGAGGGCTGTGGGCTAACTGGTGTTTGACAACAAGCACAATGCAATGTATGTATCAACGGATGGGATGGTACAGACAGTGTGCATCAAAGTAACAATGTGACCGCGGTACCCTGCTGCGAAGGCCCGTCTCCTCTGTTGTTGTCAACCCACTCTCTCCCCTTTGATGTACGACATTGTTTGTCAGTCACAGATCATCAGCCAGGCCTTCAGGACAGGTGGCAGGCAGCAGGAGTCTGACGACGTCATTGAACTTCATATTGTTTTCAGTTCTACCAAAGATGACCCCGAGACAACTGGTACGGACACAGCTACGTCAGATAGAGGAACATAATTCCCTGGGAAGGTGTTTCATATATTGATCTCACAAGACTAATTTGGGAGTGTTTAAGAATGCGGTATAGAAAACTGTCTTTGTAAAGCGAGGGAAGTTTTGTAAGGGTGGTGGTATGCAGAGCGTGGGCTTAGACCGTCTCAGAAGGTAGACGTATGACCAGCTGAGCGCTGGACCGTGTTTGATCGTGGCACGAAGTGAACCTGGAGAGGTGGGAGAGTGAGTGAAAGGTGTAGTATGTGGGATGAAATCTTTAATATGGATTTGACAGTCCAGACTAGATAGAGAGGCACCAAAGCAGGCCTCGATTCCCCAAGACCTGGATGACAGGGGGAGAGACTGATGGTAGTAAAAGGGAGGGGGCGGCATTTTACAATTCTCGCTTAGGGTGGCAAAACACCTAGAAAAGGCCCTGGTCCAGTCTCAGGACTCTCATTTTTTTCAAATAATACTGGACTGCTGTGTCAACTCACAACTTAATCAGTTTGTAAAGGCCAGCAATCTGCTTGATGAATTTCAGTCAGGGTTTCAAGAAGGTTAGATCACTGAGACAGACCTCTGACAAATAATGGATGATGCCCTTAGAATCTTGTATAACGGATATTCATGTTTCAATCGTATCATACCATATAAGCCTTGATGGGAAAAGTTCTAGAGTGGATCAAGTCATACTTTTAGATCCCCTTACAAGTGATTAAAGTAGAATACACATTCTCAAACCATGTTGCTAGTGTGTAGTTATAGTTAGGTCAAAGTTTCTATAGAAAGAGCATTTTTTGTTTTGCTGATAGCTTTGGTGGTGTTTGACGATTCTTCACAAAACTTTTAAAAAAACATGTTCATGCACCACAGTTATTTCCTAGCAAATTTCAGGGTGATATGTCAAATGGGGGCCAAAAAAAGGGGAGTGCTGTGTCTAAAATTTCACTTTCTCTTGTTTCTCTTGTTAATTGCCATAGGAAATTGTGGGAAGTGATGCAAAAAATGCTTCAATAGAATTGCTCCAAATTTATCAGAAAATTAGAACTTTACTCAGACAGCACACATTTGATTACTTGCTGTAAATCTATTCAGTTATTTTTGAGAAATGTTCAATTACATTAAAGTGATATCTGAACGGCTGCTCCCGCTGGATTCCAGAAGTACCAGAGAGCCAAAAAAACTGAGCTGTTGGACTTGGCCCTTTATGTAGGGTCATCCCCAAATTATTTTCCTCGCTTCTCCTATTTTTTGCTGAATTCATTTTTGTTTACCTTAGGACTCTGCACTTTGCCACTGCTAACTAGTGCTAAAGTGCTTGTCCTCTTTCCTCTAAACACGGTGACAATAGCGTATACCCAATTGACATACCTAATTTACTTACAAGTCCCTAATAAAGGGATTTACCTATAAGTCCCTAGTAAACTGGTACTACATGTACCCAGGGCCTTTAAATGTAGTGCACCTATTGAGCATGCAGCACTCATTGTGCCACTTAAGTAACACTTTAAACTTGACTTAATCCTACCATTGCACCCTGTGTGTGCAGTTTTAAACTGCTATTTTGACCTAGCAAAATAAACCTTTTCCCAGGCCCAAACTTTTCTTTTTTATATATACATATAAGTTACCCTGGTGTAGGCTCTGGAGAGCCCAGAGGACGGTGCAATGTGTTTAAAAAGTATAGCATGTACTTTTAAGTTTTACATGTCCTGGTAGTGAAAAGCTCTTAAATACGTTTTTTACTACTGCAAGACCTACTTCTCCCATAGGATAACACTGGAGTTACCGTCTTGCATTTTATAAGTGATATTTCCAAATGAGAACAGTCCATGTTTGGTGTCTCCGGAATTAGAATTTAAATTCCTGGCAGATTTTAAATTACAAATGCCACTTTTAGAAAGTTTGCATTTTCTTACCCTTAACCAGTTGGTGCCCCCTGCCTGTCTCTGGGTCACATGACTGGGTGTAGCTGAAAGTTGGGCTTTATGTATTCCTCCTAGACAACAACACACAATTGGCAGCTTCGGTGTGACTGGATGAGCCAACACTGTCAGGGTGGGTGGGAGGAGCTCAGCCCAGTCCCATTTACTCTTGAATAGGCTGTTTCCTGTCTCCACACAAAGGACTGCTTACCCCCTGTAGTTAGTCTGCAGCCATGGCCAGGAGGGCAGGGCACCTGTGCACCTCAAAGGCAGGACTCTAGAAGCTTCTCCCCACTTCAAAGGTACAACTGTGTATAAATACTGGACCTGTGACACCCACTCTTCAGTACACTTCTGGACCAGTGGATACCCTGCCTGGAAGAAGGACTGCTGTGCTTCTGAAAGGACAGACACTATGTTGGACTGCTGCTTTGAAGGAACTGCTGCCTGGATGTGCAAACCTGCTGCCCTTTTGACTGGGGAGTAAGAAGTGGACCTGCAACTTCATCTTGAGTCCAGGTTCCCAGAGTGACTCCACGGGCTAGTCTGCTGGATTCCTGATCTGAGCTGCGGGGGCATAAAAGGCTCCTCAACATTCTGCACCAGTCCCTGGACCCAGCTGCAGTGAGTGCCTGACCCCCAAGTGGTGCCCCTCAGATCCTGGACCCTTGGTGTAGCTCAGTGAGCTGAAATCAAGCTTTCTTGCTCTTTGTGACTGGGGACAGGCCCTTTCGCAGTGAGACCTCTCTGCTCACACCACGATCCAGCATGAAGCTTCATTAGCCCGATTCTGGGTGGTACAGCATGGACAACTCTTGGGGACCAACAACGTGAAACTCTTCCCACTACCTCAACAGTCTTCTACGATGCTCTCTCTGCTCCTCACGGCCCTCTTCAACGCAAACAGAACTCCTGGCACAGACTTGAGAAGATAAACCTCAGTGGCTGTTTCTGGTGGCTGTATCTAAGCTGTACTCCATCGCCGTCGGCCTGAAAGTGTTCCTGTGTGACCAGATATCCCAAATTGATGTTTTGTGCTTTTTGCAGATAATTTCACTAAAACCTTTAAAAATTCACAACTTTTGCTCCACTGATTAGATTCTTGTCCTTTTGGTCTTGTTATATTTATTAAAGTTTGATCTATTTTTCTAAATTTTTCTGTGGTGTTTTCACTGCATCACTTATTAAACTGTTGCACAAATACTTTACACATTGCTTCTAAGTTAAGCTTGACTGCTCTGTGCCAAGCAACCAGGGGGTTGGGCACAGGTTAATTTGGGGTTTGCCTGTGACTTACCCTGACAAGGATTCTGGTTGCTGCTTGACCATGGCACACACCTGTCAACCAGTAACTTAATTTCTCACAAGAGCAAGCTGATTGGTCGAGAGACCTTTCTTCTCGTTAATCATTTAAATCCTGCAGAATTGAGCGATCTGATTGGCTGGCCACAACATAAAGAAAATCTTGTGGCTACCACCACAGGACTCAGGGCTTGGTCCCTCTGTCCTGAGTTTACAAAAAAAGAAAAAAACGTAGGGGGCTGGGTTGGGGTAGTCTGACCCCTTGTCACTTGTGGGAGAGAATAAAAAAACTGTACTGTAGGTGCTGCCGTACTCCCGCAGCAACCAGTGCAGTCCCTCGTGAAGTACTGTGTGACTTCTGCAGTACTATGGTATCACGATACTGTGCAAGCATTAATAAGTGAAGCTTGTGCTGTCATATGGTACTGTGGATGCCGCTTGAACTAAGGTAGCACAGGAGTACACTGGTGCTACAGAAAAAACATGTAAAAAAAGAAACAAGAAGAATTTGCTGGGTGGGTCAATTTGGGTCTGGCTGCCTGTATGGGGTTGACCGCTTGTGGGGAGTTGGGCACATGATCTGGCTGCAAGCCAGTCATACAGCCAACCCCATGTGATGCACACCCTGAAACTATGCTCAGCGAGGGAGTTAGATAAATATGATCAAAAGACCCTAGAAAGTCACTGAAAGAAATTAAAGTTAAAGTGATGTTATAATTAGATATAGATAGGCTTTTCTGTTTTCAGTTTCTATTTTTGATAAATTCTGGTGGGGTGTTTTCCAGTGTTTTCATGTGATTTCAATGCCTTTAAAAAACAGTGGTTATCAGTGGTTACTCATTTTTCGCGCCATTAAAAACATCTGAAACAGTGTTTTTTCAGTGTTTATGGAAAGTTTTGATTTTATTATTGCTTGCATTCTGCACTGATAGTGAATGGAATATAGACAGTGTACATACAGTGTATACGAGGGCCTCTCAACATCGGCACTTGAGACGGGCAACGCCAAAACAACCAGTACACAATTTACTAACTCTGGCCACTGACATACCTTTCCATGCCAATACTGTTGCACCTGAAGAATGCGATTCTCTAGAAGAGGTTCTTCATCAAATGCATTGAACTGAGCTCATATGCCCTCAGAGTTATCAAAGCGATCAAAAATGAAGTAGCACTTTTGAAAGTAAGGAGAAAATTACCGTTTACGGAAGGGATCCAGAACTTGTGCAGAGTACTACAGTGAGGCTTCATTGGCTTCAAATGCCATGGTTGATGAAGGGAAATTTCTTTGCAACATTGCAAGCCATATCGCATACATTGTAAAATAACATTTCTTGAATTGCTCCTCAACATTTCTTTGCTTACCAAGTGGCAAGCACTCTAACATGGAACATGTTGCAGTACCAAAGTCACTAAAAGTGTCGTCCAGTCTACTCTCAAGGAGATGTTTCACATCTACACCAGTTATGCTTAACACTTGGTAGACAAAGGTGTTTCCAGACTCTAGTTGTTTTTCATTATGTCCACTACAGCAGTAATGTTTTCCTGTAAAAATCTAAGAATGCAGTAGAATGTACATGTTTCACATCACAATCAATATGCGACCGAAGATCCTCACATTTCTTTCCTTTGGCATCATCACTCAGCAAAAATTCTGTAAACGGTTGCCACATGGATAATATAGCATTCACGGCCTCTAGGACTGAGAACCACCAGCTGAATGACACAGCTGGGATGATCGTTCTTTGATGCCACACAAAGCACAACATTAGAAATATTTGCATTTTTGTTCCCGTGCGTAGCACACAGTGCACCAGAATGGACTAAAAAGTCAATAGCATTCTTCATTAACTCTGAAGATTGTAAAAATGCTTTTGGCATACCATTTGGCAAGGATCTCTTATAGAGAAGCACTTCAGCTCAGGTATCGATTTTGACAGGTTATCACACAACGTTTTCATCTACGTAGCTGAATCAAATAGCGAATACAAACAATATCACTCCAATCTTTGTTGAACTTGGTAAGAACGTGTTGCAGCAGCATTCCAAGTGACACTTCATTGCGTGTTTTCCAAAAGTCTGTATAATGTTTTCACCACTATCCCAGATGCTTGGTACCGCACTCTTCTCATATATATCCGTCACTACACCTTGCATTGAATGCTTAAAGCCTGGGATATTTGTCAACTCGCCTACTATCATTACTGACTCACTAGAAAAGGGGGCTGATGTATCAAGGGGGTTTACCCATTCTCTGTGGGTAAATGTGATGGTACATATTGGGAAAGATTCTTTTGAAACTAGCCATTTTACCTATCACTGAAAGAATAGCCAAAATATCAAATATGGGTTTCATATTTCCTGATTCTCTACAGTTCAAAAATAATTAAACAAGACCTAAAACATGCTTCTAAACCGTGCATTTTAGACCAAAGACCACAAAACTGAAAAAAGCTAAAGGAGGAAAAACAATATTTTAATGACATCCCTAAACAACAAAACCCAAGCAGCATAATGTTGGCCCAGTGTTTCTTGCTGCTACCATGTATAACAAAGTTACACTGTATTGGCCCCTTCAGGAAGAAATAAAAATAACTCTTTCACTCTCCTTTTCCTTTCTTTGGATGCCATTTAGTTTGTGATTGTGCAGGTGTTTTGTCAGTGTTTATATGTTTACACTGGGGAGGGCTATTTCCCTTTTGGTGGGGTTTAAACCTAACACAAGATAGCCTAGATATAGAAATAGGATCTTACTTTACTTAAAAAAAGGGAGAACTTCACAGAAAAAAACAAGGTTTAAAGTGACTTTTTAGTTAGGTACGGTAATAAGACCTCACTTTATGTGAAAAAACTTTGGAAATATACTTTAAAAAAAAGGTTAATGTGACGATATAGTCAGGTGTTGTAATAATATAAAAACTAATTTTTAAAAACCCCCAAACCACTGGAATGCACCAGTTAGTTTACTGAGTTAACTATAACTTGCGCCACGCATTGCTTATGACCGCACATATTACTCACACATCACTCATGGCGTGTTAAATGACATCACTGAAAATGATCAATTTACCAGCAAATTCTCCTATTGTTTATATGTTATTCAATACTCATGTGGCTTATCCTATATAGGGACCATTATTTTCCTGGTACAGAGGCACATATTGGAACACATAAGAGAAATCAGAAATTAAAACCCTAAATACACAGTAGCATGTCACAAAAAACATGTCACCTGAGCAATAGTAATAATATGTTTCTTTTGCCTTGATAGGGTTATACCTAATGAAAGAGGAGGGACTATGAAGAACATTGCGTAGACTATACTCAAAGTATATTATGGAGTTGAATATGAAGCAACCATATAGATTGGGCATGAGTGAGGAATTATCAGTACACCTTGGCTAACGGCCCTTCCTTCATCTCTGTATTTTGTAATGGACATACCTTTCATACCCTATATCCTACTTTGTAGGAGGACTTGCTGAGTAATGAAAAAATTACTTTTATTTGATTTGGTTTAAATCATAAAAGGGCGGCACATCCACCAATATGCACAATGTACAAGAGCGATTATAGAAATGCATTAATTAACATGAATCTCATTAAAATTTACATTAAAACAAGTTAAAAAGGATAGAAATGACTTGCTGAGTTTCTATTAGCTGATGTGCCTTCTTCATACCGTTTTACTGTGTTCATGCCTTTTTATACCCTGTTTAAACTCTGTTGACAAATCTGCTGAGTTGCAATTCATCACTCCGATGGGAATACTTAAATTATAATATGACTTCATCCACTGAGGTTGGATAAAGCATCTTATTGCATTTCATCACACAACATAGAGCAGTACTAACACCTCTCATCTTGCTTATGGGACCTGAGTGGGACGATATCGTAGCAGACTAGATTCACTTGGATAAGACTAACACAGCGTCTTGCCACAATGAATATTGGGTAACAATTCACTTTCTAACTAGTGCTGTATGATGCTGAACTTTGTTATGGTACATGTCCATGCCTATGGTACATAAATCAGCCACTCACATTTTCATCAAGAAATATACTCTTCTCTGCATGGATGGTAGCACTTACTCTTCTCTCAAATGTTATGCCACGGATACCTATAGGGTGAATTCATGGATAAATACATTTAGTGCTTGTACACTAATGGTGTTAATTTAAAGTAATTCACAGTATAAGGAATGCTGCTCGAATTCCTTAATAGCAATATAATTCAATATTGTATGATGAATTCTTGTAATAGTATAACATTTATTAAAACAGAAGATTTTTGAAGTACAAGTACGCTTAAATGCAAAACTGTGGAAGATATGTATGCGTAGATAGTTACATTTTTTATAGTCTAGTCACTTTATTTTGCATGTGAATTGCACATGAATTCAATGTCGAATAAGGCAGTAGCTGGAACGTGTTCAGATGTGGTGAATACAAGGGTTGTCACCAGTGTGTAGTTATAATTAGGACCGGGTTTCCTTAGAAAATTGTTTTTTTTGGTTTGCCAATAACTTTGATGCAGTTTGCCAAATTCTCACTAAACTTTCCAGAAAAAAAGATTAAGCCTACTCATCTCCTTCCTTGAAAATATTTGGGTGATCTGTCAAATGAGGGCTGAGAAAAAGGGGGTCGCTAAAATGCATTTTCCTCATGCAATTATCCACAGGAAAATTGAACAGTCATTGTGTAGTGATTGCTACTCATCCTGTCTTGCTCATCCTCTGCTGTCACCATGTGGAATGTTGATATTCATGATGACACATTAGAATGTTGGGTTCCTAGCTCTGTGAATTCAGTTGGGAGCTTGAGGCTGAGCTGTAAGGAGACAGCTCCTGGTGGGGTTTTTACTTCCATCCTTTTAACATCTTTATACCTTGTACCATCTACTAAATAAATACATATTCTACAAGAACCTACGTGGACCTGATCCTCATTTTACATCACTACAATTTTGGCGACGATTTGGGCACTTCAACTTTATCTCACTGTAAACTTCAAGAGACAACAAATGGACTTTCTTCAACAAGGTAACCATTTAAGTTTTAATATCTTCAATTGACTTCCTAGCATACTGGCACGCTAAAAAACCCCACCAGTGACCATTTCACCATACTAGTCGCCCTCATCTCAACAAGCCAGTCCCTGCTGTAACTTCCTGCCACTTTTAGAGGCTGGTTCAATAAAGTCTAAGTTCCTGACTTCCAGTTCCTCTTCATCACTTCGTGACTGATGTTCCTATTTTACCTGTGAGCCCTCAGCAACTTTCTCTTGCCTACCATATCATATTCTACCTCTTCAAATACGATCTCACAGAGATGCAGCTGGCCTGATCACCCTGCTGTGTTTTTCTGGACCTTGGTAGCAAGTTTTACTCTTCATTCAGCGAGTGCAGTCAGTGTTTGCTGGAAGCCAACGGATTTGGGGACTGTGACGGTGATTACATTCACCTCATTCGGTGAACTTATTGCTTTGATGTCATCTTCGTACATGAAGGCCAAGTGTTTCTTCTTGCATCCTTCTAACAAGCGACATCCATAATCATTATTTTTTCCTGTTTCACGACTTTGTTTCACGCTTTTACACTTTATCTGCTTGTGACAGCAGTTCTTGAAACATTTGCGGTAAATTTTTATATTAACTATGGGCCTTGATTCATCATTTTCTTTAGGCAGTTCAACCGCCCTCTTAGGTTTTGAAAAACAACGTGCGCCATGCTTAGCGCGCGCTCTTACCTTCATATTTCAAGCCTCAGCCGCAACAATTCTTCCTTTAATGACGTACCTTCTCTCCGTCTTTGATGCTGCCTCCGTATCAGTGGAGCAACGTTTGGTGCAATTTTATGCCTGGAGCCATCCTGCACGGCGTTCTGTACGGGCCGCCATCATGTGGTTGACACCTACTTGCATTCTTCAATCTTCCGGCATTTTCTTCTATTGCCAACCATGTTTTTTTCATCGGCTGTGAGGCAGTTTCATCGTCATGAGCACCAAGGCTACACTCACCAACTTCTGTCACAGTTCAAGTTCGTCAGAACAGTCTTCTCTCCGTGGATGTGTGAGAAGGATTTGTGACTCTGCGAATGTGTCATCTTCCGTGGCATTTTCTTCACAACATCTGCAAGTCGTTTCATTCTCTATGCTTGTAATTGCTGCATTGATTTCACTAGTTCTATGAATTTGAAAATTGGTCATGTTCCTAAAATATTTCTGCTTTGTCGTTTTTCATTACAAGGATGTTTATTTTTTTTGTCATAGTGAACATTATTCTTTTAACTGTGTACAGTGCGTCATCTTCTGGGTTTATTTTGAAATTGCTTACTTTTTATTTCTTAACAAGTTTTTCTCATTTTAGTGCACACTCGGGTACTTGGTTGAGTACCGGTGTTATAAGTTCTTGCTGGATTTAAATTGTGATTTTTCTCAAAAGATATTTTCTGCATTTTCATGTTAGAAACTTTTCCAGCATATCATTTATCTTGTCATACTGTACTACTCATTTAAAAAAAAATTCTACTTGCATTTTCGAT
Source organism: Triturus cristatus (assembly GCF_964204655.1). Taxonomy (NCBI): domain Eukaryota; kingdom Metazoa; phylum Chordata; class Amphibia; order Caudata; family Salamandridae; genus Triturus; species Triturus cristatus. The sequence goes on along the minus strand of NC_140582.1, from coordinate 922,591,067 downwards.
GTGTTCAACGTTATTATCACCACCATAATGCTCTAATGGTTTGAGGTGTTCAATGTTTTATTCGTTCAAAATGATTGAGAGTACCTTCAATTTCTTTTATTCCTATTTTTGAATGATTGTTGTACATGTTCCTATTCTTCAAAAATGCATTCTCAAGATTTAATGTTTTGGTTCTAATTTCAATTTTATGATTCATTTCGCAGTTCTGCTGTTCAAGTTATAATGACATTTTTCATATTTCTGTATTTCTGATGAAAGTACGTACGTTATTTACATATACCGGTTTCTAAGGTTAATTGCTGACGTCAGCCCACAGTTTTAGTGCACAAAACCTTTTTATGATTTTCAAGAGCTCTATGATTTTATTCTATTCGTATGCCAGTTTTCTACTTTGCGCAAAGGTGTTACTTCATGAAATTTCCTGGCAATTGAGGTTTTCTTCTAATTAAGTTTGTACTCCGTTGTTGTTATTCAAGCTTCATTTATTCTTCTGTCAGGAGTACTTTTTCTTCCATTATTCTAGCTGTTATTTTTGCTGTTTCTGACGTTCGTTGGTTTTCATCTCCACTCCTGTCTGGCCAACAGTTGTGTTTTGGATGTAACTCTCAACTTTACGTTGTCTTCTAATTTTGTGGTCTTTTATCCTATTTTCTGTGTGATTTCCTCTTCTTTTTTGTCATTTTCAGGGAGAAGATGTGTTCTATCTCCTTCTTTCTCCTATATGTTCCATCTCTTATCTGATTCTTCATGTTTTTTCTTCTTCGCTTATCTTCTATTCTTCTTGTATCCTAGCGTACCTTCTATTCTCCAATTATATTTTTTTCCCTTTTCCATCTTCTTAACACTGTTTTTTTCCTGCCTTGTTTTCTCCTTTCTCGTGATGTTCCCTATCGTACTCTGTGTATCCTCTTTCTGATGCTATGTGTACGTTGTACATTTTAGTTGTTTTTATTAAAGGTATAAAAGGGGAAGATGTGTAGTGTTTGCTACTCATCCTGTCTTGCTCATCCTCTGCTGTCACCATGTGGAATGTTGATATTCATGATGACACATTAGAATGTTGAGTTCCTAGCTCTGTGAATTCAGTTGGGAGCTTGGGGCTGAGCTGTAAGGAGACAGCTCCTGGTGGGGTTTTCACTTCCATCCTTTTAACATCTTTATACCTTGTACCATCTACTAAATAAATACATATTCTACAAGAACCTACGTGGACCTGATCCTCATTTACATCACTACAATTATGGCAAAAACTGCTGAATGAAATTACACCAACTTTGGCAGAAAGCTATATTTTTACGCAGAAAGTGTGCGTTTACGATATGAGTCAAAGCAGTACGTAGTTTTTGAGAAATTAAGGTTCAAATAAATGTTATGTATATGCAGAGATACAGCAGTACTGCAGGACTGGCCGATAAAAAGATAAGATCTGTAAGATCGGATTGGCTGCCTCACATCAACCACAATGTTTGGGATGCATTTTAGGACTCGGGGACTAAGTCCCTGTGCCCTAAAAAATTTTTAAATAAATTATTATGGTACAGGGTAGAGACCACGTAGACCTTTGGGTTGAGGAGGGCCAGAGGACCCCTCCACAACCACCCATCCCCCACCCCCCAGGCGAAAACCTGTAAAAAAAAAAGAAATTTGTGGTACTGCAGCAAAAAAAAAGCAGGAATGTTTTTTTTTTAACAAAACCCCCAGGGGTGGGCCAGAGCCTGAGCATGGGGGCAGCACAAATACATGGGCCCGGGAACCCATTCCCCAGTGCCAAGTTCTTATTTGGGGATGGAGCCCATCCCCTGGGGCCTAATCCGAGCCAGTGTCCCATGGACCCCATTTCAAGGACACTGCCTTGTTCTCTGCCTGGGAGACTGCGATCAGTGAAAGCAAACCTAATTCCCTACCTGTGATCTCCGGAGGAGGGAACATAGCCTTGCTCCCGCCTGGCGGGAGCAGAAACAAAAGCTGCTTCTCTTCTGGGAAGGAGCAAAGCAATACAGTCAGCTTCCATCGGCACCCAGGATCTGTGCAGTCAAGGCATAGCCGTAGGGGACATGAGCCTCCCCCCGCAGGCCCCAACACTTGCAAATGTTGTGGGTGCTCCGAGTGAGACCAGGGCACCCACTTAAAAAACAATTTAAAAAATCCCACAGGAAGCCCCATAGGCTTTGGATGTCCCGGGAGGGAACAGAGCACACAAGTGTAAAGAAAATTGTCCTGGCATCACCGCTTCACTATTGAAGTGGCAAGGCCGCACAGTATGTATTCTCGGATCCCTCTCGGACGCTCCCTATAATGCCCTTCATGGTCTGTTTTTTTTATACACCATAGTTGTTGTGGTACTCCAAGGACGGCCTCTACCAGCAATTTAAAAAAGTGTTGTATGGTGCTGCAGGTAGAACAGCAGCCCCTGGGTCATTGACCCCAGGAGAGCATACCATTATTTTTAGATCACTCTGAACTGGAGCTGTATGCTCTTCAGCTATAATGCGGGGACCTCTTGTGGTTGATTCTATGGATACATTTTGTGCCCTGAAAAGTGTTTAAAAAAAGACTCAAACACGCATTTAAAGTTGTTTGGAATAAAAATACTTCCTAAATATTTTAATTTAATTATTATGGATTGCCACTTTGTGTATTTATAAGGATTACTTTGAAAATACGGTTATTGATAAGTTATTGCGGTGACTATTTGACAGCCAGTAGGTCGGATTTATATAGATTGATATGCTGACCCCTTACTAAAGCCAATAGGTCAGCCGTTTTTATTTTCATGTTCTGCTGCTTTGACAAAGCCAGAAGATCTACCTTACTTCAAATGACATCTCTTTATTTTGTTACTTTACGTTAAAAAAGAGTAATTCACTGAAAAAATACAAAGGTTAAAGTGATGTTATAGTTAGAGCTGGTGATAATATCTTTCTTTACATTACAAATAACACTTCAGAAATTCACTGAAAAAAACAAAGATTAAAGTGACTTTATAGTTAGTTGATAATGTTAGTTAAAACATAACATTTCAAACACCAAAAACCACTGAAATTCAACAGTTTTAGTTAACTGAAGTCAGCATAACGTATGCCTTTGCCATGAGCCACTTATGATCTCACATAGTACATCACTCATTACATGGTGAACAAGGTCATTGATGTCAATGATGCCATCTGAAAAGGTAGTGATAACATCACTGTGCATGGTGGGGGCACGAGTTATAGTTACTTCAGTTAAATATAACTGGTGAATTTAAGTGTTTTTTAAAATGTTAAAACATTACCCTTTAGATGACATTGTCACCTATCTATAAGGTTTTTTTCGGTAAGCATCTACCTAAGTTGAAATTTTCTCAAAACATAAAATATGAATTCTTGTATATTTTATATTTTATTTTAAGTAAAGTTTAATAGAAATGGTGTGTACCTTTCTTAGGATTGGAAGGATCCCTTCTTAGGACGAAAGGCTTTGCATGTTCGATCAGCTGTGCAGTCCTGCTCTGTGGCTCACACTGTGTTTTTCCCAAAGTGCTGATGACATTGCAGAGGCCACTGAACATGCTCCTCTTCCAGCAGACGAAAAGGCACTATAATTCTGAGATGTGTCTAGAGATCCTCTTGGTAAAATCTGTTTAGTCAACCAGCGCTACACGTGCCTCCTGAGTGTTGATTGTGTCGCTGTAATAATGTTGAAACGTGGACAGTGAACACTCCTCACCCCCTGTCTCCCCTACGTCAAATTGGTCTCCAGTGGTGGTATGATTAATGCTAACATTACACTGCCTTCCCTGTCCCCTACCTTCCTCACATCTGTACAATCTTGTGAGTGACGTGGGGGCTTCGGTCATGCCTGGCTGTGGTTCTGACACAGAGGGCCTGATTTAGATCTTGACAGATGGGTTTCTCCACCACAATGATGATGGATCTCCTGTCCGCCGAAATATAAATCCCATTATGTTGTGTGGTAAATAAAATTCCTTTACCGGGACTTAATTTGATATATAAACATAATAAAATAGCTCAGTAAAATGAGAGGCAGAATCCGTGGTATTAGAGGTTCGGAATGGGCTTTATTCCAGTGATCGATTATAATCGGTTGCTCCAAGTTCCATCACCACGGGGGTTCAGGAAGTGAAGTACATACTTTATTGACAAGAAGTAACTTTTATAGTACATACATTACAATGAAGCGAATGCAGTAGGCGTAACAATTGATAAGGAAAATGACGATTTATCTGCGTAACCAAAAATGGGTGTAATAAGGAGTAAAAAGGAACGTAATTGGTTATGATGTCACATATAGGTGGATCCATAAGATAATACTTGGCATAGATGCGCGCGCAGCAACATGACGTGTAATTGACGTGTAACTAGGGGGTGAAGGGGACTTGACATTTAGCTCTACATGTGGAGACAAGAAGTCTGGGGGGTCAAGTCAACCTAATCCCAAATCATATCTAACATCCTATGTTTAAAGAACTATGTTATCCACGAAAGAAGGACTCTCGGACAGAATCTATTCTATACTGACTGTGCGTGCGTGTACAAGCGTCTAAGTGTCTACACTAAATGCGAGGGGATAGGAATATTCCATGGTAACAGGGCTATGAATTACTTGCATGAGGACAGAGAAGCCGGGCCTTTTGCTTGGTAACTGGAAGAATGTTTACTTAAACTACTAGGCAGGAATGCATCGGCTGAGGGGGAAGCAGATAATTCGAAGGTGAAATACAGTTCTTGGCAGAGAATAGGCTGATGTCAGGCTTCGTGAGCCGCGCAGAGAATGAGACAAAGTTCATGGTCACAGATGCAGGCTCAGACTGGAGCTTTCAGAGGCAGAAGGCAAGAAGAGTTTGATGACAGAATCAGGGCCTACTTGCCTGGACTGTAAAATGGAGTAACTGAGCCATATAAAGCCGGTGGCCTTTCATATTTAGGAATGGAATATCCGGCCTATTCATGGCGGATCTGACAGAGGACATGTTGACGGTGGACGCACATGTATTTGCGTCTTCATAACTGGAACTGGAGGAAACATACATGTACTTGTAACATGCACATAGAACCGTTGGGGTCCAAGATAGGGGACATAACTGACCAGAAAAATCCATATTTCCACATTCCCTCCTTGTCCCCTACTTGCCCGTCAAGAGATATCAATCTTCATTAATCCATTGATCTGTTCATATAGCATCATTTGTTCTTCTTTCTTCTTCCGTGACGAATGAAATCTTGGTGGTGGAATACACGATGTGGCACACAGACCACAGATCGCTGGTCCACATTGTAGACATAGACAGCAACTGAATAGTATGAGAAGGCCAATACCTAGGAAGGATAGAACTCTCCATCCCCAGGCTGATATCACACTCCAAAACCAACTGGACCAAGTCCAAGTGCCTGGGTTCTGGTGTATCTGGTTTACAATCTTATGAAGGCGAGTTATGGCTTTATATACTGATGGCGAATTTTCTGGTATGAATACGCAGCAGCTTGATCCGATGACCCTACAAGCTCCGCCCCTATCAGCCAGGATGACGTCAAGGACAAGACGATTTTGAAGCACAACAATCCGCATAGCAGACTGCTCTTCTGTTAAATTGCCTAGGACGGAAATAGTTTCATTCACTACTGCTTCAAGGGTTCTAGTTAATCTACGTATCAGTTTACTATTAGTAACAGTACCTATATAAGGAAAGATGCCTTTATTGAAATCTGTGTATTTTTCCCATGCTGTTTCAGTGTAATCGACAATTGGGAGATCTCTCCGCTCTCTGTTGTGTACTAAATGAATGTTTCTGTAATAATCAGGAGGAGCTAGGAAAACAGGTGGCAAAAGGAATGCAATGTAGCAGGTACCATCCCAATCTAGAGGTAGACGCATATATGCAGTCTGACCACATATAAAGTAGGAGTGGCGATAAGCTCTAAATGAAGATTTGCCTTGATCACTGAATTCTACTATAGTAGTGCATTTACTATGGCCCATATGTATGGAACCAACCTTTCTTACACACAATTCACCCTTCGCTGGGAATACTGACATGGTGGGTAAGACTAGTTCAACTTCGGATACGACATTTAGAATCATGAGATTAGGTGTAAAATTACCTAATCCATATACTTCATTTTCTAGATCAGTTCCTGTTCTTTTGGGGCGACCCTCCTTGTCAGGGTAGCAGACCTTGAGTAAAACTAGGTTCAGGTTTCCCCATACCCAATGATCTTGGTAAACTGCTGTGTCTGAGTCTATGGAATTGATTAAACTAAACCATGCTCCACAGGAGCCATTATGTGTAAATGGGTGTGGAAAGAATGGCAGGACTCCTTCATAATTCTGATAGGGAGGGACCGACCACACACCCAACAATTGGTGGCATTACTAGTCTGATGGGAATGATGTAACATACTAATGAAAGTGTTGTTGCGCAGCGCAAGTCTATAAGACAATTCATGCGGAGGTAAGTCACTAAAAGAATGTTCTGCGGTAACATTGTAAATATGTCTAGAAATAGGGTAATATATGTGCAACAATATACTTGCAGTAATTATTAAAAGACTCAAGAAAAACAAAATTAATAATGTCACTATGCAATGGCTACGCAGTGATTTACAATACGCCTGTCGTTTCAACATTTTCCGCGACTGTCCATGATTCAGGTCTAGAGGATACATGTCAGAGACAAATTCAACCGCTTCACCTTGGAGAGGACTTAAACAATCAAATTGTCTGACGTTCTAGGCCTCAATTTTACTTTATAGAGTTCGGTTTTAGTCTTTTCAACCAAAGGAAGTTTTGAATCAGTCTGTGAGGGAGTGCAGGGCACAATGTCTATATCCGAGGATAGTCCATGAAATTTCTTGATATGACTTGAATGAATCCAGCCCTTGCGGCCCTCGATCTTCACGGCTGTCCTTGTAGTGAGCAGAACCAACTTGGGTGTCTTCCACCTGGGCTCCAGCTGAGTCTTTCGGTCGAAATTTCCCACAAATACGAGATCACCCGGAACTACGTCATGGGGTTTCACCTCAGTGTTGTCGGGAAAGGCTGCAGCTACCTGTGAACGACAAGATTGTAGTGCAGACATCAAGGAAGCCAAGTAATCTGTCAGCATATTACCGTCAACATCAGTTATTTTGCGTGGTATAGGCGTCCCCCACATATTTGGTGGTCTGCCAAAGATCACCTCATACGGGGATAGCCCTGTTCGAGAGTGTGCTACCATTCTCATGTAAAAGAGTGCAACTGGTAACGCTACTACCCAGTCGACACCTTTCTCTCTGCATATTTTGGACAATCTGATTTTCAGTATCTGGTTATGTCTTTCTACGAGACCTGCTGCCTCGGGGTGTCGGACACAGTGGAATTTCCACTGATATCCTAACAGAAGTGAAACGTGTTTCATTAATTCGGATGAGAACGGCTGGCCGTTATCTGAGTAGACAACACGTGGTAAACCGTATCGTGGGAAGAATTCTCGAACCAACTGTTTGGCAGTAGTCGGGGCAGTGTAATCTGAAACCGGGTATGCCTCCGTCCAACGGGACAGAGCGCAGACAACTACGAGAACATATTTGAATCCTCGACATCGTTCCATCTGGATATAATCCATCTGGAGGGCTTCAAAAGGGTGATCAGGAGGATGAAATCCACCCTGTTCTACGGGAACGCTTTTTCCTGGGTTGAACTGGCAACAGATCATACAGGTACGGACTTTTTGTTTGGCTGCTGCTCGTAAATGTTTATTGAACAAAATGTGTTGAATGCTGTCTAGCATAGCTTTTTCTCCTAGATGTGCTGGACTATGTATACTGTTAATTATAACTTGGACCATTGAATCAGGAAGGAACCATACAGACTTTTCCTTCATCATCCATCCTTGATCCGTTTGGATCCCTCCTAATTCAGTCCATTTCTTTATTTCGTCTGGTGTAGCATGTGTCTGTATGTCAATTACGTCAAGGGTAGGATCTTTAACTGTCATGCAATGTGTCGGCATCGGGACTATTGTCTTTGTCATGTCGAATGTTTGGGTTTGAGCAGTCTGTTTAGCTGTTCTGTCGGCTAGATCATTGCCTTGGGAAATGATATCAGTAACCTTCGTATGAGCCTTACATTTCATAATTGATATTGCAGTGGGTCGATGTATTGCATCTAATAAGGCATGAATGAGGGGTCCGTGCTGAATGTGGGCACCGTGGGAAGTTAAATAACCTCTCTCTCGCCACAGCACGCCGAAGTCATGTACAACTGCGAATGCATAACGTGAATCAGTGTATATGTTGACTTTTTTATTCGTGGCTTGAATACAGGCTTGTGTCAGAGCGATGAGCTCTGCGGCTTGAGCTGACAAAGTATTTATACGATTAGTTTCGATGACTTCAGTATCTGTGGTGACTGCGTAAGCAGCCACTAACTCTCCTGTACTTGTTCTCATACATGAACCATCTACATACAATGTCAGGTCTGGATCTGACAATGGGACATCGGTTAAGTCTTGTCTGGGTTTTGTCGTTATAGTAATAACTTCAATACAGTCATGAGCTAGTGGGTCTGTTCCGGTTACTGGCAAAAGTGTGGCAGGATTCAATGTGTTACAGCGTCTGATTTCTATATGTGGCTGAAACAATGTAAGTTCGTACCCTGTAAGTCGCGCTATAGTCAAGTGTTGTGTTTGCGTTCTGTTTACAAGAACCTCTACTGCGTGTGGCACTTGAACTGTCAATGGATGTCCTAACACTATGGCATCGCTTTGTCTGATTGCTAAATCTGTCGCTGCTACTGATTTCAGGCATGCAGGCAAAGCCTGAGCTACGGGATCTAATGTACTAGAAAAATAAGCACATGGTTTGTGTGCTCCTGCTTGTTCCTGTGTGAGTACTGACAAAGCAGTACCTTCGCGTTCTGTAACAAAGAGTGTAAACTGTTTTCTGTAACATGGTGTTGCTAAGACAGGTGCTTGACATAAAGCTTTCTTTAGGCTTTCAAAAGCTTGTGTATGTTCCTGAGTCCAAGGGAGAACAGTCGATGTGGCTGCCTCCTGTGTGGTTAACTGAATGAGTGGTTTTGCTAGAAATGCGTACTGAGGGATCCACTGCCTGCAATATGAAGTGAGACCTATGAAAGCCCGCACCTCCTTTTGTGTCTTGGGTGTTGGCATGTTAGCTATTAACTGAATGCGGTCCGGTGTAAGCTGCCTTCCCTCCTTGGACAGCGAGTGTCCAAGATAAACAACTCGCTGGACACAGAATTGCAGCTTAGAAGGGGACACCTTGTGCCCCTTTTCGGCTAGAAATTTTAAAACTGTCAGTGATGCTTTTTCACATTCCGGTTCGCTTCTTGCGGTGATCAGCAGATCATCGACGTATTGGAGCAGAGCAGTGTTAACTGGCATGTGGATACTATCTAGTTCTCGTTTCAGTGCTTGGCTATAGATGCTGGGGCTTTCTGTAAATCCTTGAGGTGCGCGTGAGAATTTAAAGCTACGTCCATTTAAACTAAATCCGAACAAATATTGGCTCTCCGGATCTATTGGGACGCTGAAAAAAGCATTCTTGAGATCAATTACAGTAAAGAATGTTGCTTCGGAATCAATGGCTGTCAGTAATGACGAGATATCTGGGACCACAGGGAATTGTGGCACAATGCACTTGTTTAATTCGCGCAGATCAATAACCAATCGATATACTGGCGGGGCCTTTGGATCTGTTCGTTTAAGAATCGGAATTATCGGTGAATTACATACATTGGAGTCTGTTTCCACAACTACTCCTTGGGCAATGAGCTCGTCAATGATTTGTAGTAAAGCCACTACAGCATCTGGTGGTAACTTGTATTGTCGCATTCGTGGTAGCACCACTCCTGCCTTTAATGTGACTCGATATGGTGTAATATTCATGCAACCAACATCAGTAGGGCCTTGTGCCCATAGACGTGTAGGTAAAGTCTGCAGTCGGGGATCCATGTCTCTAGACACATAGTGACCTTTAAAATCACGTAAAAACAACCTTACTCCTTCCGGAGAACAACATATTATGGCTCCTAGAGCTTTCAGTGTTTTTATTCCTAGCAAGTTTTCTGGACATGATTTAGTAAGCAATAAATCTGTAGTTCGGGTCAAAGGTCCTATCGTAAGTGGCAGAGGTTGTGACACTTCATTAACAATAGGTTTTCCTGAAAAACCAAGGGAAATATTCTGTGAGCCTGAGAGGGGTGCCCCTGGAACTTCACTACGTTTTATAGTTGTTCGACTTGCCCCTGTATCGAGTAAAAATTTTCTATCTTGGCCTAATAATTCACTATGTACATAAGGTCCTTCTTGATCTACAGGTATTTCAATAAGGGGTAAGTCAACTTCCCTCTCTAGGCTAGTTCATGCGTAACGCTGATACTCAGGATATTCATACTGTGCGGTCTGATACATTTGTCGTGTTGTTGTCTGTGTGGCAGCAACAGGCAACGGTGGTGCAGCTGGCACAAACTGTATTGGCTGTTGTGCGGCTGGCATGGCCTGGGCATGCTGCAGAGCTCCTTGTTCATTCTGATCTTGTCTGAGTGGCCGTGATCTTTCTTGTGTTTTACCTATGGCGATATTATGTTTTAAAACTGGACAGTCGTGTACGTAATGACCTGGCTTTTTACAATAATTGCATGTCCCTTTTACAGGTCCTGCTGAATCGGAATGTGTCATACCCTTTTTATGTCCTTCAGCTGGAACTGTCTGGGAAACTAGCATTTTCATTTTCGTGTCTTTCATGCGTCTGTGTTCATGTTCTTGTTCCTCTCTAATTCTATTGTGATGGTACTGTAACATTTGTAACATTTGTGATGGAGTGTTACCTTGCCAGGTACTCTCGAATTTTAATACTCTATTCTTTACTTGGGGCAGGGCATTTTCTACTAATTTTGTTACAAACAGATGTGGGTATGATTCGCTACTTGCTTTTATGCCACTATTTATACCAAAACATTTTTCAAATCGGGCATAGTAATCACTAGTGTCTTCATCTTGCTTCTGCTTACAGGCTGAAATTGTACCCCAATCTTCCTTTTTCGTAGTTAATAAACGTGGCAGTACCTGTACTAATAAACCTGGTAGTGCTTTAGTTTTATCCCCAAGTCCTGCTCCTGCAGTTCGGGCCTTTTCTTCCGCTTCTAACACTGACCATTCTATCTTTTGGTCTCCTACCTCCCACTCTTTTTCCTTGAGTTTCTCATAAATACCAGCAGGCATCAATACCTTTAATATTGTCATAATGTCGGGATAGGTATACTCTCCCATGAGTAACATGTCTTTAATTTCTCGGTGAAAACCCGCTGGATCTTTGTCATGACTGGGTACCACTTTCTTCATTTGTAACAATTCTATTTTTGATATGGGCGTATATACAAATACGCGCTTAAACTCATTGTCCTCGCCTTTTATTGGGTGCACTTCTCGTAAGGGATTCTGTCTATCCATGTGATACGTGGTTCTTTCCTTGACGGGCAATGAGACATGCTCTGCGCATACAAAAAGAATATACTGCTTTCTTGATTCTAGAATTTCTTTAATTAATTTAGTACCTGAACCTCTCCATCTATTCATGAGCAATTCAGTCAATATGTCAGGCAAGGGACCAGGGTCCGAATGCTGACTCTGATATAGTATAATGAGTTGTTGAATCATATAAATCCCAGCTAACCGCTGTTCATCTGGGGTGAGATTCAAAAATGTGCGTGCTACTGTATCATCACTATATTTTCCGGGACTGTCCACCCAATGGACAGCTGCCCTAGCTAAATCTTGTTCATCCATAGAATCGAGAAAATGATAACCCCTTCGTTCTCGGAGTAGTTTGTCGGCGGTTTGGAACGAATGCTCGTTAGACCTTATATTAATTATAGGTATTTGGAAATTCCTGTTATTATCTGGACATATCGGACGTATCGAGTCAATAAGACATCTATTACTATTACAAGATCTTCCTCTTCCTACATAGGCTATGGTGTCTGACTGTCCTGTGGGCAGTCCTGACCCTTCTTCCTCGCTTTGTTCGAACTCGTCTACCTCTAATCTCTCTTCGTGTAGGCGTTCTATTTCTTTACGGATCTTTCGGCACATGGCTATTATACAATTTTGCTTATCATGTCTCCCTTCTGATATATTCTGGCTCCATCTGGTAAGAATTTGCATTGCTTCCGGGTTTACCCCCGGTCGGTCTTGATTTCTGATCACACAATTTATGAGGAAACGTAACAGTTCCCCCTGTATCTCTACTTTCTGGTATTCCATAGCTCTGTTAATACATTCTGGATCTCGCCCTGTTTGGACAAAATGATATATTTTATCTAGATGCGCAGTCATTCCTGGTAACTTCCCTAAATACACTGCGGCTCGTCTGATACGCAATGATGCCAGGGTCATTTCGTCCTCTTTACCGGGCACAGGGTCATATCTACAATCTATAAGAAGTTCCTTAAGCGTACGGGCACTTATGAGTTTGGGTGTACGTGAATGTGCTGACTCTTGAAAAGTAAGTTTATTTATTCTGGGTGGCGTAGAAAAAATATTGGTAGCACCTCCCGTGGCCCCATCTGGGGTGTCGGGTGTGAAAGGATTCGTCGAACGTGACACAGCAACTACAGGTGTGGACACAGCTATAGAAGTAGCTGTAGGAGCGGATGCAGAAACAGATGTGCTTGCCGGAACTTGTGACTCGATTTGTTGCTGTAGGGATACGGGTACTGGATCTTGGCGTTGGATCTCCCTGGTATGCGGTCTATGTGGGGCGGAATTAGCATACTCGGGAGCTGCGTCATCTAAATATGAGGAAAGAAAAACATCTTCTGCGGTTCTAGGATGCCCCTTAGGATGTACCTTTATTGGGAACAATGGGGGTGGCAAGTCTTTCGGTATTTCTGGAGTAGCCTTAGGTAATCCTTCGGCCAGGAGGGGATACATACCATTCATAAGGGCATTTCTTTGCCTATCTACTTGTTCTGATTTCACTCGGATACCTTCCTCAATTAATGGATTCTCTCGAACTTTATTTGAACTCTCTTTATTCTTTTCTTCCTGTCTACGTGCTTTTTCCATACGTCTATGAGATTCTTTACGCCATAACTCAACGGCGTCTTTCTGTGACTGTCTGACCTTCCTTTTCCATAACTCTTCCTCGACTTTCATGATGCACTCCGCATCCCAGGTTCCCGCTGCGGGCCACCTCTGACTTTCTGGTAATCCCTTGGTGTAGTCTACCCATAAATCAAGAAATAATATAGCGTCTAAGCCATGTTTATGATACATGAAGTACCCTGGAGTGTCCCTAGGAGGAATAGGAACGGCTTCTTCGAGTACCCCTTTTCTTGTAGTGATCTGTCTTAGTTTTGAAAAGAACGGCATATTGGCAACTGATCCGATACTTAATCTTGAACACACTTAATACAAAAGCACAATAATGAACAACCATTCATACCACAATATGCAGGACGTTTTTAAACACATTAAACATTAAACATTAAACCTTTAACTGAAACAACAATGATGATCGTCTGCATAACTAATCACCAAGCTTAATTCTTGACAATAACTAGATACTTCGGAATACTTGATATACTGCTAAACAGTACATATACACTGCTAAAACAGTGCAGACCGGATTTGTGTACCCAAACCCGTCTTGACCGGCACAACCTATGTGCACGTCAGAAATGCCTCCCCAGTAATGGTACTCACCGGGTAGCTTCGGAAACGGAAGGCCTCGGTAACTTGAACTTGAACCGGACTGGACTCGACTCGACTCGTCGGAAACTGGGCTTGACTTCGAACTGGTGGGTCTCTGTATACCTCGGATCTTGCTCTCTCAGCTAGGCTCTGGTCGGGATACTTCGCACTTCTCACCGCCTCGTCTGGGTGTTGATCGCAGCCTCAGTCGCCCCCGCTTGACCGGAGGGAGCTACAGGAAATCCTGCTGGTACGCGTTATTGTCCGTCCAGCTGTGGCAGGAGACCGGGCCTGCAACTCACCGCCGGCGCGTGAGATGAGAAAGTGTCCCTGTTCGGGCGCCATTCATGTGGTAAATAAAATTCCTTTACCGGGACTTAATTTGATATATAAACATAATAAAATAGCTCAGTAAAATGAAAGGCAGAATCCGTGGTATTAGAGGTTCGGAATGGGCTTTATTCCAGTGATCGATTATAATCGGTTGCTCCAAGTTCCATCACCACGGGGGTTCAGGAAGTGAAGTACATACTTTATTGACAAGAAGTAACTTTTATAGTACATACATTACAATGAAGCGAATGCAGTAGGCGTAACAATTGATAAGGAAAATGACGATTTATCTGCGTAACCAAAAATGGGTGTAATAAGGAGTAAAAAGGAACGTAATTGGTTATGATGTCACATATAGGTGGATCCATAAGATAATACTTGGCATAGATGCGCGCGCAGCAACATGACGTGTAATTGACGTGTAACTAGGGGGTGAAGGGGACTTGACATTTAGCTCTACATGTGGAGACAAGAAGTCTGGGGGGTCAAGTCAACCTAATCCCAAATCATATCTAACATCCTATGTTTAAAGAACTATGTTATCCACGAAAGAAGGACTCTCGGACAGAATCTATTCTATACTGACTGTGCGTGCGTGTACAAGCGTCTAAGTGTCTACACTAAATGCGAGGGGATAGGAATATTCCATGGTAACAGGGCTATGAATTACTTGCATGAGGACAGAGAAGCCGGGCCTTTTGCTTGGTAACTGGAAGAATGTTTACTTAAACTACTAGGCAGGAATGCATCGGCTGAGGGGGAAGCAGATAATTCGAAGGTGAAATACAGTTCTTGGCAGAGAATAGGCTGATGTCAGGCTTCGTGAGCCGCGCAGAGAATGAGACAAAGTTCATGGTCACAGATGCAGGCTCAGACTGGAGCTTTCAGAGGCAGAAGGCAAGAAGAGTTTGATGACAGAATCAGGGCCTACTTGCCTGGACTGTAAAATGGAGTAACTGAGCCATATAAAGCCGGTGGCCTTTCATATTTAGGAATGGAATATCCGGCCTATTCATGGCGGATCTGACAGAGGACATGTTGACGGTGGACGCACATGTATTTGCGTCTTCATAACTGGAACTGGAGGAAACATACATGTACTTGTAACATGCACATAGAACCGTTGGGGTCCAAGATAGGGGACATAACTGACCAGAAAAATCCATATTTCCACAATGTCCTATTTATTTATGTTTTGGCGGATGGGATACCGGTCACTGTTGTGATGGAGCAACCCGTCCGCCAAGATCTAAATCAGGCCCAGAGCTTCTTCTGAGCATGGTGCCCCAGCAGCTTCCAATTTCTGTAAGATAACATGAGTAGTGTATTCAGGGCATGCAGCAGAGTAATGTGCACAGGGAGATATGGAAGGGTGGTAAGATGGCAGGCAATTTCTATAAGAATACATAGGAGACAGAGCCTGGCACCAAGAGCATTTAGGCATCTCCTTGAGGCTCTGGCAGAACCCACCCATCATTAGCTGAATACGGGGCAACATGAAGGGCTGCTTCAATGGACAGCAATGTTTGCTGAAGGACAGACAGAGGCACGTTCCGCATCTTGCTGCGCCTCTGGGAAAACGGGCTCGCAGAGCGTGCCATGTAGCTTGTAATACAAGCCCTTCCAGTTGCTCTGTGGGCGGCTGCAGCAAAACTGACTGACCAGAGAAACTGACGGCTCTGAGCCCACGAGGTATGTGACTGGTGGTGTACTCAGGCAACTGCTGACCTGAAAAAAACCAGGGGGTGATTGCTTGGGAGGAGTAGAATGATCCATGAGGACCCAGATGCAATATAAAACAGGTAGACCTAGAGGCTTCAATAGAATCATTTTGAAAGAAGCAGAGGGCTAACATGTGAGTCCTGATATGCTTGTGAGTTGTCTGAATAAAAAGGGAAATGAAGACTCTGGATGAGTGGTGGGGCCAGCAGAGGAAGCAAATGCTGCTGCTACCACTGAGAGCAGACTACACTATAATCCACTTCTCGGTTTAAGGGATTGCACTTCAATTCCAGGGAAGTAGAAAATAGTGACTATATCACTAGACCCTTAGCGGACCTTTTTTCCTTTCCTCACAGCCTTGTGTCCTTATGCAATAGTACGGAAGGATTACTCCAGACTGCTCTGCCCAGAAACTGTACACTTTAGTTCAAGGGTCATAGTTGATCTCCAGAACATGTATTGTGAGTGAGGTGCTTAGGTGCAGCCTGACACTTTATATGGTGGGGATATATGGGACCCAGTCACACGATGTCCAAGTCTTCATTTATTATTCAATGTAACTCCAGAACACCGTGTTCAATCTTTCTTTTTTTGTCACACTTTTTATATACATATCGGCATGAAAAACCTAAGGTTGCCACCAAACATCACACATCAATATCAATGGAATATACACACCAGTTTGCCCATATTTTGCAATGCTTCCCAGGACATCCACTAGACCTATGCATAAATTGTTCTGCTTTTGGCTTTGGTTCTCCTTTTGGCAATGAAGAGAGACGTTTTGGACCACCAATGGTGTGCAATGTCTCTTTTAGCAACAAGGAAACTCATGGCCTCCAGGAGGCGGGTACTGAGTCAGGAAATCACAAATGCATTTCAAGTAGTCTTCTATTACTGGACACACCCAGATCACATGATAGAGCGATCTGAACTCCGTTTTGAATCTCAGCAGTGTGGATCTAGTCCTTATCTCACCTTGCTAGTATAAGTGGGTCTATAATAAACCCTATGAAGGTATTTAAGTTGTGCTCCAGCGGGAAAAGGGCAAATTTACATATACTCCCTGCGCCACAGATCCGTCATCACACTTACTCATTCACGCACACATTCACAGGTGGGGCCCATAACACCAACACTCATACGTCTCACTCAAATCTGCACCCAGGAGGAAGAGAAGCTCTGGACATGTGGGGAGGTACCTTATTACCTATAGAAATAAATATTTACAGTATTTACATATTATACATCTGCACTTATAGAATCCTAACTTTAACATCAAGGCACTCCACCACTTGGTCGATGGACCAATTAGTTGGACTGGTTGATGGTGATTTAGAACCAGCTAAAACACATTTAAAGTCTCAGAATCTTTAATCAATACCCTTTAAAGAATCACAAACTCGTTTTCTGTTAATAAAGGTTTAGTTTTATCTAATTAAATCCATCCTCATTGGCATAATCAGCATTATAATCAATCAGATTTTCAATAACATGAGCATAAATCAGTATGACAATTATATTTACCTAATTTCTGATTTTGACGACCATTCTCCCGCAACCTATCAGTCCTGCATAAATCAAATCTCTTCCGATGTAACCCTCCAATTGAATGCCGGCTACAACCCCAATCGGTCCGGCAGAAAAGTTCTTTCGCTCGGCACGACACAGTCCCAAAGATCTCCGGGGGACCCGACAATCGTGCAAGTAAATCGGTCAACGGGGATTCGGATCACACTCCTGGAACGTAACAACCCTCCCCTCTACTAACCCCCCTTTTATAATAAATTTTGGGTAACATGCTACATTGCTACATTGGGAATGGCTCTGATTGGCTAAGCCATCAAAATTTGCAATATCGGACTTTATTCACAGAGTTCCTTGTGCGAACGAAGATGTCATCCCATGGTTTGGACAGTTCTCATGCGAAAGGGTCCGAAGTATCCAGTATGCAGGCCTCTAAGGACAGGTGTCCTTTGTATTCTCTGTCAGTCACACTAGTTGAGTTTTGGCAGTCCTCCACGTTCCTATCCTTGACGAGGAACACTGTGACCCGGTCAGAGGACGCCTGGAGAACTTTTGAGCCATCGAGTCTGAGCAGTAGACATCGCGCTCACACGACAGTGGCCACTTCCGAACTCCATTTTGGATATTGCGGCCTAGTAGGACTGAATGCCAACTTAAGCGAAACAAACATAAAGAATAATTAATATACGGAAATGAAGAGTCTAATGTTTAAACCAACACTAATCCCTTTATATATTAGTATTCTCCTAGCTTATAGCAACATTTAAAGCTATAATAATCACCATTTCACCACCCCAGGAACGCAAAACATTATAAAGCAACATAAATCATACAATTTCCTATCACAACACAATCTACCGTTAGTATGCGAACCACAGTTATTCATTAGGGTTATTTGCCATGCAATTTGCATTTAGTCCCGCGTGTAATTTGTGCTTATTAAGGTGTGATATTGGTTAATGTCAACACTCCAAACAGTGAATATAGGTTAATAGAAAGTTACATAATTAGTATTTTATCATGCAGAATAGAGAAGGTATACAAAATTTTGATTTACCTGCTCCACCAATCCCCCCTTTGGTGATTTTTAATATCACCACAAGTCCCACTAAATTTCAATTTAAATTTTATGGAAATTATGTCTCAGTTCCCTTACAACATGTTACGTTACATCACTGTTTCCCCCATGTCATCCTCCTTTGTCTTCTTATACATATTTTCTTTCGATTCTTCCAGTTCTATATCTCCCATTTCTCTTTCCTGTCTTTCTTTCTCTCTTCTCTTGGTAACTTCTCTTTTTATTTTATTTTGTAATGTTCTTCTTTTTATACATACACACCCTAATTTCAGTATTAATACTAATATTATCACACAAGTTACTGGAATTAGAATCTTACCTACAAATGTACTGCCTAATTTAATTAAGAAGTTTTTAATAGTAGAAAACCCTTTACCAATCTTCTCCCACACACTTTCAACCTCCAATGAAACAATCTTCTCATGCAAGTCCGTTATATTCTTAATGTATTTCTTTATATCTTGACTCTCGTCAGGAATATAAGTACAACAATGTTGCACTTTCAGCATTCCACAGACTCCTCCCTCTTTTGCCAAAATAATATCAAGAGCAAGTTGATTTGGCATCACCATGGCTCGCATGGCTACCATTTCGGTATTTACCAGTATGAACCCTCCAGCAGTGCTTATCGATATGCGATCCACTACTGTAGACAATTTCCTAATTTTATGTGCATTCAGAGATATTCCAACGGCTGGTATCAGTGCTCCAAAAATATCCCCTACAGTTTCTAACCAACTTTCCCTCCTTCTACGTGTTAGTTGTCTACCTATCTCATGCGCACCATCCTTTCCCCTTCCCACATGAAATATCTTTGGGAAGACCAGGCCTAGGTAACATGTGCCATACCAGTGGTCCGGCAACCGATAATAAGCTTTGTTCCCACAGATAAAATATAACCCAGGGAATACCGGATCATTTCTTCCTTTAAATCCCCATCCTCCCATGATTCTATACGTATCATGGCATTCGCTCGCATCTATAAAATAGTTATCATACACAGTTTCATTTCTTCTGATACACAATTTCCCTCTATGAGGTCAACCTAAAGCCATAGCCGGACTGGTTTCTCCCTTCAAATGTTTTTCTCTTTCTACGTCCCAAACTGTCTTCTCTCCTCTTCCCTCAGGTATCTTTCTTTGCATCTTAATTCTCCTCTCTTCCACCATGTCCAAGAAGGTATTTTCTTCTTTCTTCAGACTACAAGTAAGATTATTCTTAAACACTGCCTCTAAAGTCAATTCTCTAGTTTCTAAGAAATATTCACCTAAAACTTTACTAGGTTTTATCTTATTCAATTAAGGAACTACAGGTACTTGTGAGAAAATGTTATCTACATCGGAGAAATAGTACTCTAATTTCCCTGTTTTGTAAAACAAACTTGCTAACACACTACCTGTTATTCCATAGGTCACAGGAAGGTGGTGATATGTAACACCCTCTGACACTGATGCAGGCAATTGCATGCAAACATAACAATCTCTAACGTCCATGATTTTTACATATTCATACAATAACTTTGAGAAAACGTTGTTAGAAAAATCAGTTATAGACCTATCCTTATGTAAGTTAGTCCTGTCTATTAATCTAGTTGTGTGAATAGCATAAATCTTTTCTACATTAGTCTTATTCTCAGTATGACCCTCTATCGTTTCGAACGTTTTAAGGCTAATACACTCCACAGAAGCATTAGTAATCCTGTACAACAACAACACACCTTGCACCATCTTCGAAGGAACACACACATAGATTTTCTACCTTCTGTGTTTGCCATTTCGGAAATGATCAGTGTCTTAGCAGCCTCGTCTACCCACAACTAGCTTTTTGTCTAAACCCAAGGCTCTGAACGCCTACTTGGTTCTTTTCGGTTAAATGACTTATCCAATAATTAAATCTCTCTGTAACTTCTTCCTGTCACTTCAGTCTAGCATTTGATCGTCTTTTACTTTGTTTTCACAATCTTGGTTCAGAATTTCCTGAACATCCGTCTCTTCTCCGATATCGGACAAGATAACTCTCAGGATTTGCGAATCTTCTTCTTTCCCAACCTCTTCCGGTATAGTCACTCTTAGACTTTCTTGGCTGTCTGCTTCCTCTTGTACTTCAGGAAGTGCCACATACGTCCATTCCGGTGACTTATACTTCTGGTTGGGTTTCTTAATTTGTTTTCCCTTCTTCAAGTGTGTTTGATCAGAGTCTTCAGGTTTTTCTTGGCTAGACATCTCATTCACTTGTTCTGCTTTGGATGACTTCACTCGTGTCAATCGATACCTCAGTCTCTTTATTTTGTTTGGCCAAATTTCCTCCTTTGCTGGCCTTTTCAACTTATTTCCCTTTTCACCTCTCTCGGCTTTCCAAGCTCTCTTTCTCAAGACTGGTCCTTCTTGTATTTCTCCTTCACAATCCTCGGATTCGGTCTCAGTGTGACTTTTACCTTCTGTTGATTTTTCTTCCACAACTACCTGTTCCCTATCTGAATTTGTCCCTCCTCGTGTTTCTTCCACGCAATCTTCCTGCTGACTAACTGTCCCTTCTTCTACCTGGATGTGTAGTTTCCCTACACCTCCTCGGGGGTCTTCTGCAACAATCTTTCCCTCACTCTCTTTATCTAATTCCTCACCTTCTACTTCTATGACCTCCGGTGGAATTTCTCTTGTACTTGCATGTGGAGCTCTCTTTCTCAAGAATTTCCTTAACAGTCTCTTCAATATTCTCCTTTACATTTTCCTGTATTTTCTCTTGTTCAGGATCTGACTCTGACCTAGTATCAGAAATCTCCAATCGCCTTCTTAATGGCAAATTCTCTGATTCTGTCACTTGACTTGGTTCCAACTCTCCCCTTCTCGGAGTTGGTCCGACTCGGAACTGGTATCGGATTCTCCAAAATATTCTTCTTAAGGTCTACTCACTGGACTAGGGATTCGCAGAGTATGACTCGCATGAATCCAATTCTTTACCCTGGCACATTTCACAGCCGTCGTCATGGTCAAAATCACTTGACGTGGTTTTCCCCAATGTGAGACCAGACAATTTCTTCTTCTATGAACTTTGATTCTTACCCAGTCTCCTGGACTCAAATCATGAGCTGGCTTCTTTTCAAGAGTGGTTGCATCCGATCCAACCTGATGAAACACAGAATGAACGGAATCAGCCAACCCCTTGCAATAATCCAACACGAAGTCATCAGATATAGGCAGTAGTTTGTTGACAGGAATGAAAACATGTCTCATCGCCCTACCCATAATAATCTCATGAGGAAACAGTCCAGTATTCCTATCAGGGATAGATCTAATAGTCATGAGCACTAGAGGCAAGACATCAGGCCATTTCAACCCTGTGGCCAAACACATTTTTCCCAATCTGTTTTTAATGGTGCCATTCACTTGTTCCACCACTCCAGAAGCCTCTGGACGGTAGGCACAATGCAGTTTCTGCTGTACATTCAATGCTTCACAAATCAATTTTATGATTTCATTCTTAAAATGCTTTCCTCTATCTGACTCGATCGTAACTGGGAAACCGAACCTAGGAATGAACTCTCTCAATAGGAGTTTGGCTACTGTAACCCCATCACTCCTTGTGGTTGTGTACGCCTCTACCCACCGTGAAAACAGACAAGCCACCACTAAGACATATCTTAGCCGATTACATGGGGGCATTTCAATTAAATTAATCTGCATTCTGGTGAAAGGACCTCCTTCCCATCCTATTGTTCCCAAACTCACCACTGTCTTTCTTCCTGGATTGTATTGCTGACATGTGAGACATCTTTGACAAAGGCTCTCCGCTACAAGCCGAAACTTAGCATTACACCATGTCTGTTTGAAAAGTCTGATCATAGCATCCCTTCCTACATGTGCTTGTCCATGGTACATCTGTGCCATGGTAGAGACCATGCTATCAGGCATGACTGGTCTTCCATCCCGATAAACCCAAAGTCGGTCCGACTCTAGGGGTGCGCATCCTGATTTTATCCACTGTTTCTTTTCCTCATCTTCTGCCTCTTCCTGCAACTGTCTCACCTTTTCTAGTAAAAAGTAAGGGACATGAGTTCATTTCCTTTTCCCTGTTTCTGTTGACCGAATTCTGAGTCAGCAGTCTTCGAGTGGGCAGCACACTTTACCACTGCTAACTGCTTAGGCAGCTGTATCGCCTCAAGCAACTTCCCGACTACTTCAGCATTCCTTATAGGAGTCCCACTCGATGTCAAGAACCCCCTTTGGGACCATATTTGCCCAAAGTCATGTACCACTCCGAAGCCATACTGACTATCGGTAATCACAGTGACTCTCAGATTCTTTCCCAACTTGCATGCTCTTGTTAATGCAAACAGTTCAGCAACTTGAGCTGATTTCACACCTTTCAAACAAGAGGCTTCCAATACAGCCGCTACAGTACACACTGCCTATGCTGCACTCAAATCCCTTCATCTGTTCTCAAACATGACCCATCCACGAACATCACATAGTCACTTTCTTTCAGAGGCACATCTTTTATGTCCGGACGCGGCTTGGTGCAATAGTCAAGCACTTCCAAACAATCATGGTCCACATCATCTTTTACTTCCACATTTTCAGCATCAGGCAACAACGTTGAGGGGTTTACATTGAGACACCTCATAAGGCTCACATTCGTTGTTCCCAAAATGACTTTCTCATACTTAGTTAGACGACTATGCATCATAAATTGAGTGCGGCTCCTGGTTAAAAGGATCGCCACATCATACGGAACAAACACTCTCACAGGATATCCCATCACAATTCCTTCACTCTGTTCCAAGCTCTTACAGGTAGCAGCCACTGCTTTCAAACAACCAGGCAATGCCACAGCTACAGGATCTAATACAGACGAAAAATATGCAATTGGTCGTCTCAATTTTCCATGTTTCTGTACTAACACAGAAAGTGCACATCCATCTCTCTCACTGCAATAGAGCTCAAACACCTTCTCATAGTCAGGCATTCCAAGAGCTGGGGCTTCACACAACCTGTCTCTTAATTATTTAAAAGCCTTCAACTCAAGGGGGTATTTCACATCACTCTTCGTCAATCGCACCAAAGGTTTTGCAATCAGTGGAAAATTGCTGATCCACTGACGGCAATATCCAACCATTCCAAGAAACATTCTCACTTCTCTTTGAGTCATTGGTGATCTCATTACTTTTATTATTCTGATCCTGTCTGTTGTCACTTTCCTCAAACCTTTCTCAATTGTATGGCCTAAATATTGCAAAATTGTAATTTCGATGGGGATACTTTAAGTCCTCCATCTGCCAAATGATTTAACAATGCAACTGTATCTAACACACAGGCTTCTCGGGTTCTCGATGCCACCATTAGGTCATCGATCTACTGGACTAGTACTGAATTTTCGGGCATTTTTAAATCTTCCAGGGATTTCTTTAGAATCTGATTAAATATCGATGGACTTTCTGTATACCCCTGTGGGATTCAGCACTATGCCAAGGTACGTTCGCCGAACCGAAACGCAAAAAATCTGTTGGCTGTCAGGGTGCAATGGGATAGAAAAGAAAGCATGACACAGGTCGATAACCGTGTACCATTCTGCATCATAAGGAATCTGGTTTAGGATCACTGAAGGATTTGGTACTATGGGACAACATGGTACAACAATTTTATTCACTTTTCTCAGGTCCTGAACTATTCTGAAGGTTCCGTTAGGTTTCTTCAAACCCATGATTGGTGAATTACATGGACTGCTCATTATCTCTCTCAAAATACCCTGTTCAATCATTTTGTCTGTAATAGGAGTCACTCCTGCAATTATTTCGTGGGTCAATTTATACTGGGGAATATTTGGGTAACTTATTCCTTCCTTTACAGTTATCTTTACAGGGTCTACATTTCTCATTAATCCCATATCTTCTCCTGTGAAATCCCATACCTTGGGTTTCACTGTTTTCTTCAATTCCTGAGGCAATTCTTCTGGGTCGAATACAGCAAATGCCTCAGTAACCTCGGGTTCCAGATTGGCCATGGTCATTTTGTACAGTACATCCTAATCAGGAGTTTCAAAAGCTATGCCATCAGGAGTACAGAAAATCGTGCAATTCATTTTACACAACAAATCTCTCCCTAACAAATTTACAGGGCTGGTATCACACACGACAAAGCGGTGCATGTCAGAAAATTTCCCTATTTTAACTTTAACTGGTTAACTAAGATACGTTTTTATCTGTCTGTTTGAGACTCCGACTACTTGGATTGTGTCATCCGAGAGAGGAAGATTTTTAACATCAGCTGATCTAACAGTTTAGTTTCATCATTTATCTTTCCGTCTACAATAGGGCCTTTTTGGTCTACTTCTAGAGTTGCGCCAAGTACGCATTCTTCTTCCTCTCCTCAGCACCGTCAATAACTCTCTTCTGACTCACTCTCATCGCGTTGCAGCCAATACTGTGAAACAGCACTAGCGCGCGGTAGCTTTGTTACCTGTTCCTCGGTGTAGAATCCTGTCTCATTACTGTATCTCTGAGGGTTTACGCTCTGTGGAAAAGGTGGCTTTGGCACCTGACACTGTTGGGCAACAACCTGCTGCTGTCGCTGTGGATAACAACTCACCTCATTCTGCACCTGTGGATTCAATGATGCATTATCGCCATTAGCACTTGGGGGCAATTTACACTCAGATTTCCAATGCCCTACCTTTCCGCAGTTATGACACGGCCACTTCTTTTTGGCTTCTTCTAAACTAATCTGTCCCTTTCATTTTCCGATATTAGGTTTTAGTTTTACATGGCTCATGCCATTTGCTTGTTCAATCAGTTGAGCTTCCTATCTTTCCGCTACCTTAACCTGAGCCCACATGGCCTTCTCTTTTAACTTGCGTTGCTTGGCTTCAATTTCGTCACTAAAATATTTTGCATGTCTCAGTACTTCATCTTTCTTTTTATTTTGCCAATCTACGGTATGTTGTTTAATCATTTCGCTTACCTCAGGTCTTAACCCATACACAAATCGATATACAAAATGACTTAAATCCTTCTCACTCAGTTTTTCATCACCACTGTATTGCCTAAATGCCAATAGTAATCTCTCATAATAGGCTTTTACAGATTCTTTTACTTCCTGGTGAGTTCTATCAATCTTTACCCAATCCGTTTCTCTCGGAGGCACCTTATTCTTCAAAAAGGTGATTACCTGCTCATATTTTCTCATTACCTCTGGATCAGGGGCATCTGTTTTAGGATCCCTAGGATACTCTGGAGTGGGCCAACCAATTGTAATTTTACATTCCGCCCATAGGTCTGCTGGCACAATTATATCGAACAGACCATTCAAATCTATCCACAGTACCTTTGATAATTTAACAAATCTTTCTACTTGTCGGTACCACTCCACCGGCTTTTCCCTTAGCCGGGGAAAGTCATTTGTAAATGACAAAAATGTCCTGTCTAGTCCAAGGAACATGCACATACCCCCCTCCTGGGATCTCCCTCATGGGACATTCGGTTACCACCGTCTCCTTTTCTCTTACCGGGAACGCTGAAAAGGTCTTATCTGTTGCCTCATCTCTTTTCCGAAACCCCCTACTTTTCCACCTATCTACATCACCCCATTTCCTTATTAAGGCAATCAGTTCTTTGATTTGAGTTAATCTTCCTGCAGTATTTAAATTTTCGATATCCTTTTCAGAGAAATCTACTCTATATGGTTTCTGTAATGTTCTTACTTTTTCAAAATCAATACCCATTTCGCTTGCTGTCTCTTCTAGTTTCTCATGCAAACTTCTCGCTCTCCAAGTTATACTCTTACACAGAAACATTAACTCTTTGTCCTGATATGCTTTACATTTTTCAGTTGGAATTGTCCCTACCATTTATTCTTCCAGTGTTTTTAGTTTTGCCACATCTAAAGGTTGAGGTTCTGTATCTTTTCGCTGTAAACTCCTTAACCAGTCACTCAATTCGTCAGAAGTGGGACCTACAGGAATTGTTTCATTTCTTATTCGCTCTACACTTCTCTCTGGGGTCTCTGGTGCTGATTCTGTTGTCATTAGCGTTTTACTTGCTGGGCTTTGATTCATTGTCAAATTTTTAGGAGTACTTAATCCTGAGGTTCCTACTAATTTTCCCCATGGATTTTCTCCCAAATTTCTTGCTTCTCTCTCAATTGGTTTATTACTATGGTACGGAACGGTCAAACAATGCTCGCTATCCTTCTGTTTGTCAAAGACAGGCATCACTGGTCCTATAGTTACAGGCACAGTTACAGCTTCCATATTTTTAGTTAATTCCCTAATTTTCTCAGTTAGTTCCAAAGTAGTCCTAGCCAATTCTGTTGAATTTGCATTTACCATCCTAACGGGTTGTGATATTTCAGATTCTCTAAAGGGATTATTTTTCCCTAAATCAGGGGGCGTTTGCTCAAAAGTTTTACTTCATGGAACTTCTTTTACTGGCGCACTCGGGATCAGCAACGTGGTGTTTGGTTGGTACAGGGGAGGACATAGAACATGTCTTCAAGCACATCATCCTCCGACTCATTCACACCATACTTGTAGCCTTCTGACCCTGTATTGTTTCTCTTTCCTGTACATTTTCTACCACTGGTCTCTTCAGCATTTTTTCAACGGAAACATTCCATCAGCCATGTTCGCGCTCCGCCATCTCCTTATCCTGTCATCATGACTTTCCTGTCCACACGGTCTGCCAAACATGTAATTATATCTTCCGCCACTCCGCTGTCGATCTCTTTCGTACATCTCATCTTCCCATTCCGTTAAAGCTTCAAACTGAGTAGGTCTAGGTCTCGGTTCTAATCTCATCATCTTTTCTCTTAAATTCCTTAATACAGCTAGATTGAATGAACCATTTTCTGGACATGCTAGATCTCCATCATCTTTTGTATACTTTGCCCAATTATCTAGCCAGATACATGTATAATACCCATATTTCGCTACCATGAAGGATGCGGGTGATTTCGGTCGAGGAACTGTCCCTCTCTAGTCACAATCGGCTTATCCTTTATAAATAAACTCTATAATTCTCCAATCCCAGCGCGACTCACACTAACGCACCAATCAGGAGCGTCTACGTCACACTGAAATTCTCCACTTCTAGCGCGGCTCACACCAACGCTTTAATCCGTGAAATCTTCGCCTTTCTATGGCTGACCAATCCCAGCGCGGTCTTACTTACGTCAGCTTTTCTCGCTACTCCGGTTTCTGCTGACCCCTCCTTTACAAAATGTATCTGCAATGTTTCTCTTACGTTCTTTTCAATCAAACATCTGTTAGTAACGACATAACAACACCACCATTGCCTGTTTCGCTAAACCAAAGGGATAGTTTTGTCCAATTACACAAGAATTCCGTATTTCTCGAGAGAAGCGCTTACCTCTGCCCTTCCACGGAATTATTCTGTTTCGCCGATAAAGTAGCACTTCCCTCTACCTTACCCTTCTAACAAGCAAAAAGGCTAACCGTTTCTCTGGGGATAAAACACATGTGGAGACTACACTGCTCCTGAGAATTCAGGTCAGAGTTTCACGAGGGAACCTGTTGCTATTTCACTCACGCACATTCACACAGATTTGTCACTAACGATAGATAACACACGACGATGCTATCAATTCGAAACCAGATAATGCGTTGTGCGACTCCAATCGCCACACGTTTTCCCCGTGTACCTACAGGGCAACAAGACAATACACAGTGCGACTTCACTTGCCACACGTTTTCCCCGTGTACCTACAGGGCATCCAACTTCCTACATCCCGGAAGTCTTCAAAAACAACATAGAACGCAACGCGACTCAACATAGAATGTTAGAACATAAACCAACAATCAATCAATCATCAATAATCAATAATCACCTAACCAATACAATAAAACCATAACTCTGCTACCAGAAAAACTGCTCCAGCGGGAAAAGGGCACATTTACATATCCTCCCTGCGCCACAGATCCGTCATCACACTTACTCATTCACGTACACATTCACAGGTGGGGCCCATAACACCAACACTCATACGTCTCACTCAAATCTGCACACAGGAGGAAGAGAAGCGCTGGACATGTGGGGGGGTACCTTATTACCTATAGAAAGAAATATTTACAGTATTTACATATTATACATCTGCACTTATAGAATCCTAACTTTAACATCAAGGCACTCCACCACTTGGTCGATGGACCAATTAGTTGGACTGGTTGATGGTGATTTAGAACCAGCTAAAACACATTTAAAGTCTCAGAATCTTTAATCAATACCCTTTAAAGAATCACAAACTCGTTTTCGGTTAATAAAGGTTTAGTTTTATCTAATTAAATCCATCCTCATTGGCATAATCGGCATTATAATCAATCAGAATTTCAATAACATGGGCATAAATCAGTATGACAATTATATTTACCTAATTTCTGATTTTGACGACCATTCTCCCGCAACCTATCAGCCCTGCATAAATCAAATCTCTCCCGATGTAACCCTCCAATCGAATGCAGGCTACATCCCCAATCGGTCCGGAGAGAAGTTCTTTCGCTCGGCATGACACAGTCCCAAAGATCTCCGGGGGACCCGACAATCGTGCAAGCAAATCGGTTAACGGGGATTCGGATCACACTCCTAGAACGTAACAACCCTCCCTTCTACTAACCCCCCTTTTATAATAAATTTTGGGTAACATGCTACATTGAGAATGGCTCTGATTAGCTAAGCCATCAAAATTTGCAATATCAGACTTTACTCACAGAGTTCCTTGTTTCTCATGCGACCGAAGATGTCATCCCATGGTTTGGACAGTTCTCATGCGAAAGGGTCCGAAGTATTAATATGCAGGCCTCTAAGGACAGGGGTCCTTTGTATTCTCTGTCAGTCACATTAGTTGAGTTTTGGCAGTCCTCCACGTTCCTATCCTTGACGAGGAACACTGTGACCCGGTCAGAGGACGCCTGGAGAACTTTTGAGCCATCGAGTCTGAGCAGTAGACATCGCGCTCACACGACGGTGGCCACTTCCGAACTCCATTTTGGATATTGCGGCCTAGTAGGCCTGAATGCCAACTTAAGCGAAACAAACATAAAGAATAATTAATATACGGAAATGAAGAGTCTAATGTTTAAACCCACACTAATCCCTTTATATATTAGTATTCTTCTAGCTTATAGCAACATTTAAAGCTATAATACTCACCATTTCACCACCCCAGGAACGCAAAACATTATAAAGCAACATAAATCATACAATTTCCTTTCACAACACAATCTACCGTTAGTATGCGAACCACAGTTATTCATTAGGGTTATTTGCCATGCAATTTGCATTTAGTCCCGCGTGTAATTTGTGCTTATTAAGGTGTGATATTGGTTAATGTCAACGCTCCAAACAGTTAATATATGTTAATAGAAAGTTACATAATTAGTATTTTATCATGCAGAATAGAGAAGGTATACAAAATTTGATTTACCTGCTCCACCAGTTGCATAAGACTCATTTTCATAGAGACTGCCAGTACTCTAGGGGCCATCCTTGCCTCCACCTAGATGTAAGATGCTGGTTAGCCAGTAAACCCACCAGTTTGACTAATATGTGATTCTGGGTCCAGCGGGAGCAAAGAACGATGCCTGATCTCCAATTCCCAACTGCGCTCTCCAGATCAAGCGTTGGGATACGCTTAATCTGAGACAATGCCGAGGGGAAGGCGGAAAGTGGGATTAAAGAGAAGATATGACAACTGTGTCAGCAAGTGGCTGTGTTGCTGTGTTCCTACACACTGCTCTGCGTTGTGATATCACTCACTGCTTTTAGTGTGCTGCCTCTCTTTCAATCAATTAAATTCTCTGGGCGGTTCACTGCAAGGATGATAGACAATATTTATAACCCCTCCCTACCACTGGATGCTCAATCCCCTTCGTGGCGTCGCTTGTGTGTGTAAAACCTCACTGTACCTTGTTTTTATTTCAAGCCTCTCTTTGCTGGTGGGCAAAGAATAAATGTCCATCATCAAAGGTATTTTTGACTGTAAATCTGAACTCTGGACTTGGTGCTTGAGAGTTTGTCCAAATGCACCCTAGTCTCTGAACACCTAGAACCTTGCTCTCTCAATCATGCTAAAGAGTTGCTAGCTTTATCTGGTTGTCAAGTCCTGTTCATGTCACAGCGACCTTCTCAAACAATCATGCTTAGCCTCACACAATGTCTCACAAGTGTTCTCTTAAATCGAAGATTATTTGCTCCTATTAAGAAAATTATTAAGCATGCATATTGTAGCTTAGGACAGATTGTCTCATCTGAGTCTTTTCTTTTGCAGGTTTCATAGTGCCGGAATTGGTGAAGACCGGGGATGCAGGGATGCTGTCTACTAGGATGACTTGACAATCAAATCTGTAGTTGTTCTAGGAAGCGGGAGAGGATTGTGCAGGTAAGTCTGACAACCGAACAGGAGCCTGCTTCTGCTGTTGCTGAGTTCCTAGTTGCAAAGTATGGAGTGGCATATGGGGTGCCTTTTATAGGCTCTGGATTCACAATGGTAGCAAGAAGATTCTAGAAGTTTCCAGAAGGTTCTGGAAGGTTTCAAACTAAAAAATGGCTGCTGAGAAGTTTCCAGAAGGTAAAGGTAGGTAATCTAGTGAAGGTGTGCCAGATTGGATTGGTAGTGAATTCTGTGGACAGATGGCCCTTTAAACACTTGATAACTTATATACTGTGATGTTAGGCCTAACCATGGTGTGTGCCTCGAGCTTCATGTGTGATTACTTTGTTCCTGACTGATCCTACTGGCCATGACACTGCTCCCTTGTGTTGTGTATGACTACGATGTTTCAGGCGGCCCAGGGGTGATCTTGCGGAGATAGAAGTGACTCAGGGCAGAGCACATTAGGGGGCTCTGGGTAGTCATGACACCAATCCTCATCTTTCAAAGGGCGCACCTCTTGCTTCCATCTTTCTTTTAATGCTGGTATGGGTTCAAGGGTATTATTGAGCAGTAAGATCCACCTTTCCCTCCATCTCTGCCATCCTAATTGTTGCCTCTAGTGGAGTCTAGTCAGGGAGGGCCCAAAACCGTTCTAGGTAAGTTTCTATGTCTCTAGTGTGTGGCGTATTTGTAAGTAATGATAGAATTGTGTTCTGTGCAATCGGATGTTTTGGCAAAATACATAGATGCACGCATGCTGCCCCTCCCAAACATCTCCCAATGTAAAGATTCTTATGTTATCCCAGGATCAGAAGCCCTCTAAATTCACCTTATATTTTAGCCGGATACAGCACCCCTTGTCATTTGATCCATCCCAGAGCTTGATGCCAGCGCACCCGGAATGTCCGGGTGGCTAAAGGGAGATCAATGTGTTGGTAGAGGCGGTATGGTAAATAGAGCACACCATGTTTCTCCGAAGCCACCAGCCAATTGTTAATCGTGACAATATGGCTGGCCCAATAATATTCAATCATAAGGATATTCCCAACCCTCTGTCGTTGGGTTACAGTACACTGTTGCGATATGAGATCAGGGGGGGATCTCCCGCCCCACAAGGATCCTGCCAATTAGTGGCCTAAAGGCAGCCCCCGGGGGCGGCTGTACCACCAAGGACCTGTGAGCCTTCTCGATCACAAACCATACAGATAGTGTCTCTGTCGGTATTCAGTCAGGTAGATAGGAAGGAATCTGGAGTCAACCCGTCAGTCCCTTTTGGCACTTCAACAAAACTCTGGTTACTCTGGCGTGATCTGCCCTCCGCATCATCAATTCGACATTCTAGGTGACCCTCCATATCCTTCAGGCGAGTGACATCTGTGATCAACGAATGTATGGCGTTACATCGCATACATTCACAATGCGTTAGTTTAAATCGCGTTCGTTACAACGCAAGTCCTTACAACGACTTGTGCTAGAGGCGCTGGACTTAGTAATAGTATGATTTACTATTCCAACTCCAGTGTGTGGAACAGTAGGGAAGGTGTTGGAATAGTAAATCATACTATTCCTTAGTGTAGAGCGCCATCCAGCGGAAGTCGTTGTAACGACTTGTGTTGTAATGACCGCGTTGTAAAGCTATCGTGGTGTAACGCCTGCGTTGTAAAGGTCGTTATCCATGGTCAACAAGCATACCATGTCCTCTGCTGTGGAAACCTGGTTCTTCTCTGCAGTGATCCGTTCTGCAATCTTTCTTAGGTACTGTCGAAGAAGCCCCAGCTCAATGCCCACACCTCCCACCTATGTCCCTAAAATAGATCAGGTATCATACATGACCTTAAAAATCTGTTGTGGAGTGATCTGGGTTTCCGCGGATTAACTTGGTGCAGTCATCTTCTCTGGTTTCCCTGCTGTGGTTTTAGTATATTTATTGATTCTGCTTTGTGTGGCAGCCATTGCCACTTGTGTGTTCCCCACTTCGTCAGGCCCTTTTCCTAAGTTCAGTGTCTGTTTTCACAGCATGCAGGCTATAGTGACCACAGTCTCCCAGAGGAGATGCCCACAGGTGAGTCACATTTCCCCAGTTGTATGTGTGGACAATTTATCAAGGGGAGCTTTGGGGGAAGTGTGCCTATGGGTGGGGGGAGAGCGGCGCATAAAAGTCACCTGTACCAAATAAAACAGATACATTTTGGAGATCCTCCCTTGCCTTCAGTTGAAGTATGTGTGGGTTGATACCTTGTGCTGTATTAATGGAAACACAGCAACATGCATGCTACTTTCAACCCTAGGCTGTTGGCATTAGTTAGTTTCTAGTCCGCAATGATTCTCTTTCAATCTCACGGATGTCCCCAAAAAGAGGTTTGGGAGGATTTTGAGGCTACATGGTTTCTTATCCATTCACCCGTTGTGCAGGTCCCATCACTTACTTCAGGGTGGGGATCGGGTCCCACTCCCTGGGCGAGTCAGATTTAGGGGTCCGTGTTCTGTGAGGCAAAGCAGCTGTGTGCCCCCAGTTGTGTCATCAGAGACAGGCTAGTATTTTTTC
This sequence comes from Triturus cristatus, assembly GCF_964204655.1. Classification (NCBI taxonomy): domain Eukaryota; kingdom Metazoa; phylum Chordata; class Amphibia; order Caudata; family Salamandridae; genus Triturus; species Triturus cristatus. Next base: position 922,557,789 of record NC_140582.1, on the reverse strand, counting down.
ATTTCTGGTACCCTTTGTCCCCCTGCTGTTGACCTTGCTGTGCCCCCAGGCTTCCGTCTGTGACAGGTGTGCCTGACCCCCTACCACCTAGGCAATGCTCTTTCCTCTCAAGATGGAGCTACCAGAGGTTGCTTCAGTTGCTCCCCAGCGTGACACACTCTGTGTACGTCCTCATAGGTGCCACAAGGCCACCACACCACATAGGCCCAGCCGTGCCATCCAGCAGGTCTGCTTCAACTACGAGACGTCATCCAGCAGGAAAGGCACACCTGTCCCCAGAGCGGGGCAGTCCAGGGGTGCAGCGGGGTTGCCTGTCAGATGCCTCGGTTCTCAGGATCCGGGATCGCTGGTACCACATCTTAACAGTCTGCAGCCACTTCTCAGCCTGGCCAATGCAGCAAGCAGGCCTGCCGCTATCACCACGCTGAGAATCCACGTTGTTGGTTCCCCTCGGGCTCTGAAAGGTTTTGCCAGCAGTCATGGCACTGCAGGGAGTTGGCAGACCTCTGAGCAAACTCTCAGTTCCCCTAAATATTGCCAGGTTGGCTGCGTGATGGAGGTTTCTGTATTGTTATGTTAATAAATTTATAAAAGCGCACGTATACCCAGCGGTGTCTTGGCACTGACTCAACATAACAGATAAAGAGACTGAAGTGGATTCTAGTTGTTAAAGAGCCAGGTTTTCAGAGGTTTTCTGAAGGTTGATAAAGAAGGATGTTAAAGGGTAGGATATTCCAAAGTTTAGAGGCTTCTGAAGCAAAGCAGCTGCCACCCCATTTCAATCTTTTGAATCTGGGGCGGGTGACCTTTAATGATCCTTTCAGTTGCAGGTCTCTTCTGGGTTCTTACCAGGCTAGGGTTTGTTTAAGGTAATCAGGGCCAGAGGTGTGAAGGGATTTTTTGGAAAGGCAAAGTGCCTTCAATTTAATTTGGTTGCCTACTGATAACCAGTTGATGACGGGCTGAAATTTAGGAAGGTCAAGAAGGAGTCTGGCTGCTGTGTTCTGTAGGATTGCAGTTAATTCAAATATTGCATTTGGATGTTTATGTACAGCCCGTTGCTTTATTCCAACTTTGCTAGGATTAACAAGGAGATTACTGTTTTCCTTGAGTTGGGGGAAATGAAGGGAGGAATTTTCCTGATAATTCTGAGGGTGTTGAAACACAAGGAAATTACTGAGTTGATGTGTTTGCTGAAATTCAGCTTTTCATCAGTTTTAACTCCCACGTTTTTCTGCATTTTGGACTGGGGGTGGGAGTGCTTCCAATTCTGAAGGACAACAGGTTGGGTTTCAGAATTGTGGGTTATTACCAAAAATGATAACCTCGGTTTTGTCTGAGTTCAATTTAAGGCAACGTTTGCTCATCTAATTGCCAATAACTCTGATGCCGTTGTGGAGTTGGAGGTTTGTATAGTTAACATCATTGAGACAGGCAGGCAACACAATTTGTGCGTCATCTGCATAGGATGTGGGTGAGAAACCAAAGGACCTGATGAGAGAAGCTAATTCAGTGACGTATATGTTGAAAAGTAGAGTACTAATTGAGGACCCTTTTGGGACCCCACAAGGAAGGGATAATGGTTTGTGGGTAAAATTATCCAGCATCACTGAGTGTTCTCTGTCCGTCAAGAAAGACTGTAGCAGAGCAAGAGCTCGTTAATAATGCCAAGATGTTTCAGGCGGTGGATCAGTGTAGAATAATTCACGGTATCAAAGGCCACCGATAAAGAAGAATGAGGGCTGCTGTGCAGCCCTTATCCAAGGCAGTTCTTAACTTGTCTGTGGCTTTGATCAGTGTGGTGTCTGTGCTTTGCTCAGTTCTAAAACCAAATTGAGTGGAATCCAATAGACAATTCGATTGAATAAATTGTGTCAGTTGGGTGTTTATAATTTTTCTATTAACTTCGTCAGAAAGGGCAGTTTTGAAATAGGACAGTAGTTGGCTGTGTTTTCTTGGCATTGATTGTGTTTTTGAGAAGTGGAGTAATAGAAGCCTTCTTCCACATGGTGGGGAAAATTCCAGTAGTAAACATCTCATTGAAGATGATGGTCAGATAGAGCGCTATGAGTTCAGGAATCTGTTTAAGAAGTAAGGGGGTCAAGGGTCATAAGGAGATCCAGATTTGGTAGACTGGATGTGCTTGAGGACTTGCATGGGGGTACTGAGGTGAATTCACTAAGGCTGATTAGGGTGCAACTACTCAAAATGTTCAAATCATTGCTAAGATCATGTATAATCGGAGAGTCATTGCTGGGGTCACCAGGAGTGGATGAATTAAACAGGTTGTAAATTTGACCTAAGCAGAAGTGATGGGCTATGTTGTCACAAAAAATTACTTGAAGTAACTCCCTCGCTGAGTTTTTGGATGATTCAATTTGGAGGGTAAAGAAAGTAGTCTTTTCTTTGATAAGGTGGCCTTTATATATTGAGAGAGAAAGTTTATAGATGTCTTTCTCATGGGAGTCGTATTCGGACATCCATTATCTCTCCTGCCTTCTACAATTTTTCTTTTTCATGGCAGAGAGCCCCAGTAAACCAAGGCACGGATGGTTTCTTCCTGCCTGGTTTGGAATTTTTAATGGGGACAGCTTTGGAGATGGCAGAGCTTAGCCACTCTGAGAATTCAAGTGTGGCCAGTTCTGGATCAGATGAAGGAGTGGGCTCAGCATAAGAGAGTTGTTGCAGCAGTACATTATAGTCTGTTTTGTTCCAGACCAGGTAGCAGATACAGTTGGTGTCAATTTTTCTCTTTTGGGTAGAAGGGGGAACATTTAGTTCAAAAGTGAATGCAGTATGGTCAGACCAGGTAAGTGGAAGAAAGTCCTTACTGGTAATAAGTTGGTTATTTGAAAAGATAGCACCTACAGTGTGACCAGCTGAAGGGGTGGATTGGTGCAGGAGTTGCGGAAGGGCTACGGCATTCATGGTCTCTAAAATAGCAGTGGTGTTGTTGTCCTCTGGAAGCTCCAGGTAAAAGTTAAAGTCGTCTAGTATAGTGTAGTGCCTATAGAAGTCCCCAACCTCAAGGAGGGTATTTATAGATTGAAGAAAGTAGCTTCCTTGGCCTAGAGAACGGTAAATAAGAAGTCCTCTGAAAGAACGGTCTTTGGCCCCTTCTAAGCAGTAAGAGAGTGCTTCACATTCCAGGTTTTGCATGGGGTCAAATTTGGTCTTGAAGCAGTCTTTAAAAATAATCCCTAACTCTCCACTCCATTTTAAAGGGTCTGTCAAATATAAAAATAGAATACCCTCAGGGCATTGCTTGAAAGACCAAGTTCAAACCATGTCTGCCATCATGTGAGGTAGGCTATGCCCCCACCGCTCTATGTCTTGATGGCTGCCCTTAAACCTGCTAGGCAACCTCTGTTTTGCAGAAGTAGTGTGCGCAACATTCAAGGTCATCCGCTAAATGGTTGAGGTCACTTTGCAAGCAATAATGAAAGACATCCCTCAAACTAGTCATTGGCTTTGAAGTAAGACACCATATTGAAGATGATGAATTAGATCACTATAAGAAACAGGATATCTTCATTCAAATCAATTCTACTAGCAATGGAAGAGAGACTAGCATCAGTGGAGCATAAATTAACAAAATCGATATACAGGGAACAAGATAACTGGCACCTACACAATAAATTGATTGTGTAGGAGGATAGCCATAGAAAATACAATGTCTCTTTCTCAAGCATTCTTTTTTTCTCACTTTTTATTTTATTTTATTTTTTCGGGGGGGATACCAGTCAACCCTCCCGGACATGACGGAGTTGGGGTCCCCACCCATCACAAGGCATCCCTCCAGGAAAGTGAGCATTATCTTGCCTAAGTCTTTAAGTGTTTGTCTCTGTAGCCCCGGTGGGGCATATACCGTTGCTATTGTGAGTGTTAACCCCTCTCACTTCACCAAGACGGCTGCATAACTAACCATTGCGTCTGTCCAGGTGTTCTCTGGCGACATTGGGAAGGAGTTCTTTATCATGATGCCCACATCCCTGGAGCGCGAAGCAAAGCCTGAATGAACAATCAAACAATATCCCAACCTGTTTAATGCCTTACAAGTGTTACCAATGAGGTGAGTTTCTTGGAGTAACACCACTTCTGGGGAGTATCTCTTAATAAATTATAAAACTATACCTTGATTTAGCTTTTCCCCCAAGCCATTGACATTCCAAGACAACAGCTTAAAACGTTTTACCCCACTGTGTCCTCATAATTGTGGTTAGAACTGTCTGAATCCCTCCCCCTGTCTGCAAACATGCTGTTGCACTGTCTAATAGCTCAAAAGACAAAACAACCCCAGTCAAACTACCCTTCACCCTGCTCCCCTGCACTCTGGGTGTGGAACTGCCCATGACCCCAACCAGACCTCTACCCATTATGTATATATTACAGAGGATCAGCAAGGCAATTCAACCAGATAATAAGGCACTTAGCGTGATCATTGATGATATTGTCTGTTTGCAGCACAGACTCGCCTCAGGCCCTGGATGGTCCCACTGTTCCTTAATATTGTTCACCCAGTGGTGTATAAATCACTCAGATCGTCTTGGTTTTCCCGATGGCCCAGATTCTCGTCTTTTTCGTGCATTGTGCATTGTGCTGGGCTCCATCCCTCCATTCAGTCTGCTCCTGCCTCTGGACTGTCAAAAAACCAAGACCTACCCTCAGCCTCAACACGGAGCTTGGCAGGGAGCAACATCGCATATTTAAGCCCTTTTCCCTGAGCTGCTTCTTGATGCCCAAGATCTCCGCTGTCTTTTTGGACATTTAACGTAAAGTCCGGAAAGAAGGATATCACAATATTGTCCTACTCTAGTGGTGGGCCCAAATGGATCACATGCAGTATGTTATCTAAGTCTCTAAATTTCAGGAGTTTAACCAACATTGGTCACGGGGATGCTCCTGGTTTTGGTCTTCCTCTGGGGACTCTGCGCCCTTTCGATGGTGAAGAAGTTGGAGGGACCTGTAGGTTGCAAGTGTTTCACTATCAGGTCTTCCACGAATAGCTCTGCTGCAGGGCCTTCCGCTCTTTTGGGTATTCCAATTATGCGTATGTTGTTCCTCCGAGTTCTGCCTTCATAATCGTCCAGTTTATCTTCCGACATTTTCCGAAAGGCTTGCAGTTCCGTGATATTTTGCTGCATTTGTTTGAAATCTACAAGTAGGTCCGTTGTGACCGTTTCCATATACTTGACTTTCTCCCTCATTTTGATAGGTCAGCTCTGATCAGAGTGACCTCCATTGTGATAGAGTCCATTCTTTGCTCTAACGAAGTGCACACACCCAAGATGGCGTCCATGATAACTTTCAAGGTTGGATCTTGATCTACGGACTCTAGCCCCGTTGTCGTAGGGCCTTTGACGGTGCACTCGGGGTCAGCTGGTCTTGGCATCGTGAATTTGTCCAGATTTGTCTGCTGCGATCCTTTAGGGCCTCTGGTTCCCGACATCCCGGTCCACTCTCAACCCTATGCCAATAGCGGCCTCACTGTTTATTTTGGTGCCACTAATTGCTAGTTTGTGGCGCGTTTCTCATTTTGCCTGCTTGCTGCTACAAATTAATGCATCTGTCCTTTTGGGTTTCTTCCAGACTGCGCCCTTGGATGCGTTATTGTCTAGTGCCTGGTGGCCGCAATACTGATCTAGGGAACCCAGAAGGTTGTGTGCTGCTTGTATCTGTGGCCCTTCTAGGCCCGCAGAACTGTTTTGTTCCGGGCCAGCCCTCTTCATTGCCTCAGGCCACCAGAGCCCTCCCATCCCTCTCAGGTGCCCACTTACTCTTGTTATGGCCTTGCAGTGCAGACAATTGCCGTTCTTGAGTGGTATTATGCCGCCATGTACTCCCAGCCGTCACTGAGATGCCGGCTTACTCACCAGGGCCACTAGATCAACAAACTCATTGGCCACAGTGGGAGCAATGTCATTGGATTGGCCCTATTTTGTGTCTCTCCTCCACGGCCCAGCTGGCTGGCTGTGCCGTCCCCGTACCTTCAGTTTTCCTATGTTGGCCAGCAGGTGAGCATGCCCAACAGATCCTTAAATGGTTTTGCGGACGATCTCTGCGTGTCGGGGGTGGTTTCCGTTTCAGTGGAGGAGTCCCCAACACTTCTCCAGCTCGATTAGCTCACCGGCTCGTATTCGGCCGCTCTGGATCGCCTTAGCTTGGTATCTTTGGTTCCCACTATACCGTACACTGTGTTTGGAGGGTCATGAATCCGACCCGGACCCAAGGCCACAGTCTCCTCAGTCTCGCTGTGTCCCTTCACCAGCAGTTTCAGCCGCTGCGTTTACTTTCCCAACAAAGATGTCACTGCGTCACAACCTGTTGTGTCCTGCGTACGCGAGTCCCCGGCTTCTGAACTCCGGTGGGCTGCAACACGCAACACTGATTTTTTTTTGGGGCTGCCGGCTCTTTCAAACCTGTTTTTGGTTCGCCAGTGACGATTGTTCCTCTGGTGCCCATGCTGTGTTTTGGAATGGATCCATGCCACGGACATTGAGGTAGGGTCGGGGTGTGCCGGAGCTGGACTAACTTGCGTCCATTCCGTGCAGTGGCGAAGACACGCCCCCCTTTCTCAAGTAATTTTGAAAAAGGGGGGTTACATGGTGTCCCTCCATGCCCTCTTCATCCCAGATCTTACAAAATGACTTTATACTCACCTTTGGAGTTAAAAAAAGGAACACATAATCAGAGTGATGGACTGTTATGTCAGATTGGGGCTGAGATATTAGCTTGTGTCCTACACCATCAGCATGCCCGCTAGGTTGTGATGACCACCAATAAACAGATCTCTTTTCTACATGGAGAACATAAAATACATATTTAGCAAGACTTCTGGTTTGAAATCAACTTGAAGCAGAAATAATTCCTGACTATTAAACTCTGACTGAGAAAGTCAGACATTCTGATCTGATTACTCGACTGCAGACTATATTGGTCATGATCGATGGGAAGACCAATTAATTTGATTACCCCTGTGAGAAACTGGGTTGTTGATTGGGAGTGGCGGCCAATCGGGGTGTACCATAAAAAGTCACCAAATTAGACTATGCTAAGCCCACCGGTAGCTTGAAACGAAAAAAGTCAGATTTAACTTAGAGGCAATATGTAAAGTATTTATGCTATACTCAAACAGTAATGAAGTGAAAACACAACCCAAGAAAAATCCCACACTAATTTAGAGAAATAGTATCAAAATGTAATATACACCAAAATGACAAAAATCCAATCAGTAGGACTGGAGTTATGAATTTTTTGAGATTTTAGTGGAATCTAGCACCTAAAGATCAAAGCGACAACCGCGAACATCTAGTCGTGCGAGGCAGAGGCAAAGTTATAAGTTATGGCCGACCACGATTGAGCGCGGTTCGGATACACAGGGTGGATTGAGCCCGTACCCGCTTACCTTTATACTTAGAAGAAATTTGAAGGAAAAAGCCTGGGAAGGTAAAGTTCAGCAGGACAAGGCAGTGGCAGGGGCAGTTTCCATTGAGGAGGCATTGTCATCGGGAAACCGCTGGGCGAAGCTGCAGTTAAAATTTTTGCGTTCGGTGTAGCCTTTTTTTTTCACCCTAATATCTCCATTGGGACAAAACTACAGGCTGCATCTAACGAGGGCACCAGGAGGCTGGATACCCTTTCAGAGAGGAGCCGCTGAATAGCATTTGTTGCTGCGGAGATGAACGTAACGGGAGCTACTGCAAAGTCAGACCAACCGGCAATTCACCTTGGGCAGATTGACAAGCTGGTAGGTACGGGTCTCTCGTCGGTTCTCAGAGCAATTTTTGGCAAAAATGTTTCTAAGTCCCAAGTTTTGGATTTTGACTAGTTGGGCACCTTAGCACCAATTCCAAGGGTCCATGACTGGTGGTGGGGGCACCACTTTGGATGGTCAGAACTCATTTCCGGCTGGTTCATGGTGCACTTTAAAAGTTATTGGAGCTTTTTGTGTCCTGGTAGCTCTAAACAGGAGGCAAACGAACCAGCCTTTGGAGTCAATCTTGTGGTCCTGGGTTCAAGCAGAAAAGCAGGTCTCAAGCAGAAGGGCAGTCCTATGAGGGCACAGGGCAGGCTTCAGGCAGCAGTGCAGTCCTCTGAAATACACAGCAGGCCACAGGCAGTAGGGCAGTCCTCTGAGAGTCCTCCACAGGTGTAGCAGTGAACTGGAGTGGGTCTGAGGGTCCTACTTATTTTATTATCCCGGGCCAGCTTTGAAGTGGAAGAAACTTCTAGAGTTTTCCCACTGCTGATGGTCCTGGAATTTCCTGCCTCCCTTCCCAGGCTCCACTGGGTCTGTGGTCACAAAAGGCTTTTGGGAAGTTCTTTTGTGTGTGCTTAGGCAGCTTCTCTGAAATGTAAATGGGGCTGCGCACAGCTCTGCCCCCCACTCCAGCCAGGATAGCTCATCCTGCCAACACCTATTTCCCTTTGTGGTGCTGTCTGAGAGGTATATACAAAGCCGACTACACCCAGTCATGTGACCCAGGATAGAGGCTGCAGGCATCAAATAGTTAGGAGAAGAAAATACCAACTTTCATTGTAGCACCCCTCTGACCTCCCCTGTTCCTATTCCAACATCCCCGCCACCAAGTTTCACTTTTCCCCTTCTCTTTGAGCCTAGACACACGGTATTTCTTCTGCCAGTGCGCTCACCAGCTCCTACCCACTACTGGGTTCAGCTCTCGCGTCTTAACGGCCATAGCCCTCCCGCTTTGGCTCACTTCCTTGCCATCATGGCCTTTCCCTTTTCTCTTGTCATCCACTACCTTGGCCCACAATTAAGTGTTTTTATTCTACCCCACAGCACTGTTTTGTAACTACCTGTAACCTGGTCCTGATGATGGCCTAACATTGCATATAGGCCGAAACGCAGTCCACTTTCATGAGCCCTTGTGCACAGTATAAAACAGGATATATGTCCTTCAATCTAACACAGTGCTATTCTTGTCTTTAAATACATGATGAAATATATACAAGACTCTCTCTTTGTTTTTGCAAATTATTGTCTCCCTGTTTTCCCTTCCGTGCTGGTAGCAATTAATTGTGCTCCCTTAGAAATTGCCTTACAAGTAATACCCTCAGAGACAATGTTGTATGTTACACACCTTTACGCTAGTCTCTGCCTGGTATATGGGCTACCTCCTGTAGTTTGTTACTGCTGTCTCTGAGCAACCGCTGGTTGCGAGAGGTGGTCCCTCTTGGGACTCACTGAATTATACCAAATTAACTGGCCACAACTGTGTAGCTCTGTCACACAGTATGATATCCAGGGAGACCCCCAACTATTATGACGAATATATTCAGAGAATTCTAAGTGGACCTTCCCTTCTCTCCTTCACACGTACCCCTCCTTCAACGACAGCTAGCTCGTCCCGCATTCTTCTGGACAGACTTGAAAAACTAAGGAAAAAGCAAATCCGAACAATTCTCCACACACACATGGTGACACAGTATTTAAAATCCTCCAGGACTACAAATCAGCCACCTGGCCACCACTTGTTTAAGACATTGGATGGTCCTTTGCATCGACACAGCCATTGAACACAGCCACAAGGAACTCGAGGAAACAGCAGAACTCGAAAAACGTATCTTGGAGGACAGTACCTTAGCCGATGCCAAGAGACTTCTTGACAAAATCATTACTACTATCTCTAATTTTGACACCTTTGAACAAAACAAAAAGATTAACAAAATCCAGAGAGATATCAAGAATTACGACTACGAAAAAACATACCCGTACCTCTGAGATTAATTTTACGATACACCTTACCAACCACCCAGACAACAAAGGAATTGGGGTAGATTCCGCAACAACCAACAGGTAACTTTCTCGGACTCCTCTAACACCTCAGATGAAGATTCAGGCTCTGGTGAAGGTCCTAGCACTTCAAGACCACAGAGACCAGAACCACTCCTCCCAGCTGTTTTTTAGATACAAATCGGGGCCGAGGCAGGGGCCGCTCTAGGGCCAACTACCTATACCAATACTCAGGAGTGCGCCAAACCCGCCGCAAATTTTACCAATGGGGCCCCCAATCAAGCATGCATCTACCAGCACTGCTGCCAGTACTCCGCATTCCCTTCCCATCTTCAACCTTTCTCAACATGAACTTTAATCCCAAGAAATCACCCTCTTGAGTAAAGAACTTTCCTTTGTCCCTACTGACAGAAGCAATTTTTTCGAACTACAAGAAAATCTCTTACAATTTTTCAGGAGAATCAGATTAAAACAATTCTTTGCGGAGAGACCACCACGAGATCAGACTGGTCGGTCACCTTTCCAACCACCCTCGACATTCCATCCATCATCGGCCCTTACGCCCCCTGAAATCCTCACCTTTGAGAGACGGGTCTTACATGAGGTCAAAACCATCCAGGCTGAACATTAATTTGTGCCTTACAATCTGACCTTTATTAAAAAACAGGCACTCAACAATCTCACATCGAACAAGGATATAATCATAAAACCAGCCGATAAGGGTGGTGGCATTGTCATAATGAATCAAGAAAAATACCACAATGAAATATTAAGACAACTAGACAACGCAAATCACTATCTTGCTTTACTATGGTATCCCTTACCTGAAATAAGCCATCCACACACACCTGTGATATATGTCCTTCCCAAGATGCACAAAGATGTACACAATCCTCCTGGTAGGCCCATAGTCTCCGGATGCGGCTCCATCTTTGAGCCAATTGGCAAATACATAGATGCCATACTTATGGAATTTGTCCCGCTTACAGACACCTATGTCCAGGATAGCATGGACCTTATCAACCTTGTAGAGGACACTCCATTAATCACAGGTACCGACTTGATGGTCAGCCTGGATATTGAAACACTTTACATGAACATCCCTCACAAAGAAGGTCTCTCAGTCATAAAAGAACTACTCTACTCAAGACCACTTCCCACACGTATTCTTGCGAACTTTGCCATGGCCCTGCTGGAAATTGCCCTAAGCCATAACTATTTCATTTATAAGGACACCTTCTACCTGCAGATCAAGGGAGTTTAGATGGGTGCTTGCTATGCCCCTAACTTTGCTATACTCTACATATATAACTTGGAAAAAACTAAGATCTTGACCCCCATCAATCCTTTTAAAACCAATATCTCATTCCGGCGTAGCTATATAGACGACATTCCATTAATGTGGAGAGGAACCAAAGAAACCCTGTTACAGTTCCTAGACACACCTGAATTCATGGCCGATCCCAAGGAGAACAATCTCCCTTTTTTAGACCTCTCATTACAGGTCAAAGGAGGCAAAATAGGCACAGCCCTGTTTAGAAAACTGACAGAGCATTACACCCTCCTATTATACTCCAGTTTCCATCCACAGGGCCTGCGTGATGGTCTGCTCTTTGGACAATTCCTCCACATCCGCCGCAACTACAAATGGAGGAAGGATTTCTTCTGTGAAGCAGATGTACCCACAGAAAAAATAATCTCACGTGGCTGCCCCAAAAGATTGGTTACAAGAGCCCGCAAACAAGCCTGGTATAACCGTAGGGAAACCTTGCTTACACCCAAAGAGAAAAAGAAGAACACAAGCATCCCCTTTGTCTCCACCTTCTCCCCTACCAGCAACAAAATTTCAAAAATCATCACAAGAAATTGGAATACCCTAACCACCCTGGACATCTTTCTGGAACCCCCCTTGTTCTCCTACCGAAGGGGGCTGAATCTCGCGGACCATCTAGTACATGCTATAACATGACCTAAAGGAACCAACAGAGAAGAATCCATCACATTCGCCTGGGGCTTGCCACCCACCATAGGCCACTACAAATGCCAGAGACGTGTCCCATGTTGCACATCGCTCAACACTAAAGAATTTAAATTCTATGAACGCACTTATCCACTGAAAAGCTTTACCTATTGTAGATCATGCAATGTTATCTATGCCATACGTTGCCAATGCAACCTCTTCTACATAGGACAAACAACCCAAATGATAAAGGACCGGATAATCCAACACAGAAGCTGAATCAGATGTGGAACACCAAATGCCCCCTTGTACTACACTTCCAAGAACTAGGCCACAAAGAAACTGACTTCACTTGGCAAGTCATAGACCAGCCTACCCTACCACTTAGGGGTGGTAACCTGCAGCAACTTCTCAACAGGTGTGAGTGCCGTTGGATAGCTTGATGTAACACTGTTGAACATGGCTTGAACACCTTAGATGAGTGGAACGACACCCTCATCCTGGCTTGTTAATATGCCAAGCTAATACAATCTCCACCTCTATTATTCTTTGCAATGTTTGATACAAGATTTTTCCGATCTTGGTTCTTTATATACCCTGTATACAAATTCCTCCTTTTCATTCATCCCCCCTATGTTTATGAAAGCAGACCCTACTATTTTGTTTGTTGTACCATATGATCCTTGCTCATTCATGAACATTTACCTGCCTCATATGTAACCACATTACCGGTTGCTTTAAACTGTCGCCTACAATAATTGTTTACTAATGTACCGTTATAATTACAATTCAGCTTGTATTTATTCTCTCCATTATTAACACGCAAAATCCGCAATATATCGTTTTCTTCCAATCCACCTTTATAATTACAATTCAGCTTGTATTCATAAATTGCACAGACATGCTTGTCCTTACACTTCGCCCGAATCTTTACTCTGGCTGTGCTAATTCCTACACTTTACTTCTCCTCACTTCCTTTCACACCCTGTCCCCGTTCTGTTTTGACATGTTCAGGTCTCACGCTAACACGTGACTGCCAACTGCTGCCATTTAATTTCCCTCACTTCCGGCTCATCTGAATCTGCCGGACTCACGCCGGCTGGACACATCTTCCACAGCCCAAGGATTCACTCCACGCGCCAAACTCAGTCCCTAGTCATCGGATCCCCGAACTGGATGCGCTTTTGACTTAATCCAGTAAGTTCCCGCGCTGTCTTCCTCCCATCCACTTCCCTGGTTTAAATTGTGTACCCTGTTTAAATCTCCCCTCCCCTTGACTCCTCGTTCCAGATGGACATGCCTTGACGCTTTCCCATCAAACCGCTGTCTTCATCCCAGCCTGCTAGTCGTTCTCCCCACCTGGACTCACTTTTTCAAGGACCTTCCCTCTGGATATAAATAGCAAAAATAGGACAAACCAGAGATGTGTTACAGTGTCTCCACAAACTCAGAAGGCCACTAAAAGGGACGGAGGCGTCGTCATTAGGGTGGGTCCCTCACAGACTAGCCAGGGCACACTATCTGGGACAAAGTCTACCCAGACCATGGGGAGCTGTGTAGCGGGTAAGCAACCTGTACATGTCCCGGATGTAAATAAACATTCTGTGGACTTGGGCGAGTTCTCCAGAACTAGGGGGGACTACAAGAGAAGAAATAGCTGTAGACTCAATCTGCCACCAGAGGCCACCCCCCTAGTTGCAGTTCTCACAGGAGTGCCGCCACTTAAAGAGAATGTATTGGAATCCACCAAAGATCTTTTACGCAAAACCATGTTTTGGAGTAAACAACACTCAACTAATGGGGTGCAGGCCTCTGCCTACATAATAATGGCCAAACGAGTTGGTTGGGTAGGTCAGAGGTCTAAAATAGTGGAAAGTGTTTGCATCGTCATTCATTTTGATCAGGCAGGGATAGCGGGAAAGCTTTTTCAGGGAGGCTTTAATGTGGGTCCGAGGGGCATAAGGGCCCTACCACTGGGCTTTTTGTATACGCCTTTAGAGGGTAGTCAGTTACCTTGTAGGAGCCTGTGGGGGAATTCTTCACTAACAAAAAGGAAGGCAGGTCCACCACCAGGGTCAAGACCCAGGGAGGTTCAGTATTGTAATTTGACCCAATACACAGGCCCAACTCCCTCAATAACATTACTTAAACCTCCTGGGAAGAGGTAATGAAGAATGGTTTAATGTGCTCCAACAGAAAATGATTGACTGAAGTCCCTCACAATATCGGGAAGGGAGGGAGGGAGATGTAGGGGTGCCTGGGCCTCCTGAGGATGTGAACTTGAATTGTAAGATTTTAAGTTGGAGTATAACAGGACTTAGAACGAAAAGTGCTGAACCTAGGTGACTCGATTTTCTCAAAACCCATGACATAGTGGGCCTACAAGAGACATGGGCTAGAGAAAATAATGTTTGGCTGGATGGATATAAGTCATACCATGAGCCAGCATTGCTGTCGATCTCGGGAAGAGCGAAGGGGGGCCTTCTAAGTTTAATATTGTTAAAGTTGATAGGAACGCATTGTACTGTGGATACAGGTTGCAGTAATTGTTTAGCTGTAGAAATTACTAATGTTAACTCAATTACATTGTTAATTGTAAATTTCTATAATTCATTTGAGTCTAAATTTCCTAATGAACATTTATGTATTTTAAAATGTTTTCTAGAGGACTATAGACTTAATCAAACCACTCTTTATTCTATCATCATTTTGGGAGATTTTAATGTTAATTTATGTATGAAGGATTGCCATGTTGTAAACTATCTAGGTCCAGAGGATTCTTTTAATTGTCATTTTGAGCACACTTTGCAAGGAGAAAGTTTGGAGGATCTCCTGGCCGTAGCTGATCTCTGCCAGCCTAATACAAACACTGTGGAGGTGAGGATCCCTACCTTTAAGACAAGTGGGCAGGATTCCATTATTGATTATATATTTATTTCCCCCGTATTGCTTCCTCAAGCGATTTATTATATGTCCAATGGTCCTATTATAGCGATCACAATCCCGTTATACTTGAGTTAGGTGGGACAATTGGAGTTAAAAGGAATCAAGGGCAACCCTTCACCCATATATGTGTAAAGACCTCAGTTCTAGGCTATAGTTAATAAACCTTTTTTACAGGACTTAATAATATGCCGTTCCAATGTAATATCTCGGAGGATCAGTGGTATTCTCATTTTAAGTCTATTTATGGGGTATCCCAGACTGGGAGGGGCTCTCCAGTTATTCTTGGTCAGGATCGGTATAATACACCATTGATTTTTACAGAAAATGAAGTGGAGAAAGCAATTATTCAAATGACTAGTAACAAGGCTCCCGGCCCAGACTGTGTCCCGACCAATCTGTAAAAACGGTCTCCGCACTTTTGGGCTAAAATTATAACTAAACTTTTAAATGTGGCTAGTAAGCATGGACTTCCGCCATCCTGGTCTCTCTCTACCATCATCCCAGTTTTTAAAAAGGGCCAGAGAGGTGACCCAGGCTGCTATAGACCCATTTCTTTGATTGACTCAGTGGTCAAAGTTTTAGGCAGAGTAATTTCAAGTAAACTTTCGGATTGGCTAGATGACACTGGAATTTTATCAGATTGTCAATATAGTTTTAGAAAAGGAAGAAGCACACTAGACCAGTGTTTAAACTTGCACCATTTGGCTGAGAAATATACAGTGACAAAAAATGGTACGTTACAGTTGGCCTTCATGGATTTATCCTCGGCTTTTGATCTAGTAAACAGATCAAAGCTATGGGCAATATTGATAGGTATGGGGATGGATCGTTGCCTAGTTTACTTTTTAGCAGGTCTTCATATGGATCTTTATGCCAGGGTCAGAGTTAGCCAAGATGGCAAATGCACTAAGCACTTTAAAATAGATAGAGGCGTACGTCAGGGCTGTATTTTAGCTCCCTTGCTCTTTACCCTCTATATAAATAATTTAAACATCTCCTGTAGTACTGCTAGTCTAGACATTCCACGTGTAGGAGACAGGGTCATTTCTGCGCTCCTATTCACTGATGATGCGGTCCTACTGGCCCGCACAGCGGTAGGTCTGCAGAGGACCCTGGATTCTTTTGGGTCCTTAATGCAATCTCTGGACCTTATTGTTAATAAAATCAAATCGCATACGATGACAATGGGGCAGAAGCCAAAAAAGCTTAAATCTTTTTATTGTGAAGGGGTTGAGCTGACAAGGGTTTCTTCTTTTTATACATGGGAGTCTTATTTAACGAGAGAGGCTTGTGGGTTCTTCAGTTAAAGGCTAAAATACATGCGATGTCAAGGTCCATAGCTGCTATCCAAGGATTTGCATCCCGACTTGGAGCAAAGCCCCTTGAAGCCTTGCTCAATATCTATTGATCTAAAAGTATTGCTATAGCAAGGTATGGGTCTGCGATTTGGGGATATAAATCTGCTGCAGGGCTCCAGATAGTTGAAAACAAATTTCTGAGATACCTTCTGGCGGTTCCCCTATCTACCCCTACCTATGTTATACACCAAGAATTGGGCAGTGGCTTCGTTGAGGACTTGATAGGTCTGGGCCCTGTGGTATGCTGGATAACGATTTGGAATAATCCAGAATTGTCACTGAATAGAGAAATTGCCAAGGACTGTGTCGCGCTGGATAATGCAAGTGAACTCCAATGGTTACAATATGTTAAGTTAACCCTAGATAAACTGGGGCAACTTGAACTCTTTGCCACTCCAGAAAAGATATTGAAAGAGGACTTGGCATGGGTTAAAGCACAATTTTTAAATGTGTTGTCTGTAGAGAGAGAGGCGATAGAGATTATGAAACCCACTTTGGGAGCCTATTTTTTGTTAAAAACTGTTCCAGAGATAGAACCTTATTTGATAATTGTTACAAAACCTTTCCATCGCTTTCTCTTAAACAGATTTCATCTCAATCTCATCCACTGCCTTTTAGCAGATGTACAGGAATGGAGTAGGGTAAATGATCTAGGCCCCTGTACATGTTACAATTTTTCGACACAGGATACCATGCTTTTTATAATGTTTTGTGATCATTTTTGCTCCATGGGGAGAAAGTGTTTAAGACCTATTTTAAAGAGGAGGGGTTTTATGCACGTTAGACCTGCCTTACTATATTTGCAGATGTTAAATGACCCATGGGAGATTTCTAATGTTGCAAATGTTTTTGTGGCGGCAGTAAGACATAGAAAAAAAAGGTGCTAGATATTCTACTTTTGGATTGATTGTATACTCTGATCTAAACTTGTTTTTATCTAATGTTTTTATATTTGTGTATAAGTAATAGAGGAGGATTTTCTATTGATGTATTTGATGTTCTACCTATGAACTATGAGCGATCCTTCCTATCTGCACTTTTTATTGTTTGTAATTTGTATATTTTATCTTTCCCAAAATGTATTAAGACAATTTTAACAGTATTATTGGTATGATATTTGTTGTTTGTTGTGTACTTGTATGGCTTTCATTAGCCGACTAAAGTGGTTTTGACTGACTGACTAGTAAGTGTAATTCTTTGTCCGCAGCTCTCACGATGACACTCACTCTCCGCGCTGCTAATCCCTGATCACATTCAGTTTTTCCCGCAGTTGGATCTCTCCAGCCTTTCGCTTGAGACCACCTCGCCTCCGCCGCGATTCTTTTGCTGCTAGTAAGTGTTTCCGCCTCCCAGCGCCTCCACTCCCGGTCTTAATGAGACTCATTGCAGCACCCCCTGACCTCCCTTGGTCTTATTCCAACATCCCTGCACCCCGCCGCCAAGTTTCACTTCTCCCCTTGTCTTTGAGCCTAGACAAGTGGTATTTCTTCTGCCAGTGTGCTCACCAGCTCCTGCCCAATACTGGGTTTAGCTGTTGCGTTTTACCTGTCATAGGCCTCCCACTTTGGCTCACTTCCTTGCCATCATGGCCCTTCCCTTTTCTCTAGTCATCCACTACCTTGGTCCACAATTGAGTGTTTTTATTCTCCCCCACAGCACTGTTTTGTAACTACCTGTAACCTGGTCCTGATGATGGCCTAACATTGCATATAAGCTGAAACGCAGTCGACTTTTACAGCAACATTTATGGCGCCTTTCTCGTGATTGCCCTTTTAAATCACCTTGTATTTATTTGCATATATTGTATGGGCATTAATACGAATACACCTTATATATAATTTGTTTTGTTTGCACCCCTTGTCCTTTGTACATACTTCCTCACGTGTCACTTGTGCCGTTCACTATTTCACGAGCACTTGTGCAGAGTATCACAGAGGTTACATGTCATTCAATGTAACACAGTGCTATACTTGTCTTTAAATATATGACGAAATATATACAAAGTCTATCTTTGTTTTTGAAAATGATTGTCTCCCTTTTTTCCCTTCCGTGCTCGTAGCAATTAATTGTGCTCCCTTAGAAATTGCCTTACAAATAATACCCTCTGAGACACTGTTGTAAGTTGCGTAACTTTCCAAAAGTGGCATTTTCAGTACTGTGGTTAACAATCCAACTTTACCATTAAGAAGAATTTTAAACTATGACAAATAATTCCTATTTGTAAAACGAGAACATATCACCCCCTTAAGTGTTTCAAGGCACTGGGGGCCGTCGGGGAGATTAATTGAGCTATTGCCCAGAGTCGCATGATGCAAAGCTAAGCTGCCGCCGAGGATCGAACCGTGAATCCCATGCTCCGCAGTTAGTTGCTCTGGCCACTGCGCCACACCTCTCCCACTTAAATTCCTTAGACGCAAAACTTGATATTTCTACCTGTTCCCAATCAATAGTTATCACTTATTAAGTGTAATAAGTTAACCTCAATTATATCATATGGGAGAGTTAAGCGTCACAATAGTGAAAAACGTATTTGTGAGTTTTTTACTACCAGAACATGTAAAACATGAAAGTACATGTCCAACGTTTTAAATACAATGCACCCTGCCCTATGGACTGTTCAGGGCATAGCTTAAGGGTGACACATGCATTAAAAAGGGAGTTTTAGACTTTCCAAAAGGTTTATTTTGCTAAGTCTAACTGGCAGTTTAAAACAGCAAACAGGTTGCAATGGCAGGCCTGGGACATGTTTTAAAGGACTACTTAAGTGGATGGCAAAATAAGTGCTGCATGCCCACTATTAGCATTTAATTTACTGGCCCTGAGTGTATGGGTGGGTGTCAAAATAAGTGCTGCATGTCCACTAATAGCATTTAACTTACCGGCCCTGAGTGTATGGTATACCACTCTACAAGGGATTTATAAGTAAATTAAATATACCAATCAGATGAAAGCCAATTTTACCATGTTTTACAGAGTGAGCACAAACACCTTAGCACTGCTTAGCAGTTCTAAGGCCTGCAAAAACGAATTCAGCAAAACGGGAGGGGAGAAGGCAAAACATTTGGGGGACGACCACCCTAAGGCTGACAGATCTAAGAACCCCAGCTCCCTAGAAAAACTTTTGAGCTTCTTATACTCCTTTGACCATAGGCACCTCCTAGAATGGACAGTCACGCCACCCCTCACAAGTGACTGCTGAGCAGTCAACTGCTGATTCACATCAGGAACAAAGGAAGAGACTGGAAGAGGTCACGCACCACTCGGTATCTCAAAAGAGAAACAGTGATCAACGATGACCTGAGACTCTAGATAAATCATGATCATCCTCAATGACTCTTGAAAGCTTCTATTGCTGAACATGCCACTGACACCATGAGCTGGTGCTTTCATTACTTATAGTGGTAAGTACGCTCGGTGACTTGTATGACAGGCATGAGACAGATTATGTACTTCTGTTTATTTGCATTAATCAGTTACTAATGTTGTATATTGCATGAGTGGCATGCACAATGAGTGACATACATTTTGTCCCACTACCTGGCTATCACAGTTTATTCTATTAATCCCTAATAATGACCGTTGTGTGCCTTACTTTAATCAAGGGATAGGGTGGATGGACTGAATGCATAGCCTGTTGGATATAACTATGGTGCAGTACACTTAGGACATGGAACTTTAGACACTCCGTTCCCCCTTTGATACCACAGTTATGTCCTTTTAAATCCAACGGCACTTGATTGATGGGTCAGCTGGCTTTACTGACCACAGACCCATCCTTCTAAAGTATTTGAGACATAACTTGACTTTTTTTTTGGTTCTGCTTTGATCCCCTCTTCACGCACCAACAATTTCCTCACCTTCATGCACTAACAATTAGCTCCAGTCTCCTTGCAGCTGTACAGCCTATTGCTCATACCTTACAGATTGCTCAGGCCTACTACCTATTATACACTCGCCTTGGCTCGGTTGCTGTACTGAATGAAACGCTCTTTGCCATACATACTTCCAGAAGCGGCCAGTAAAGTACAACTTAGAGGGGGTGGTGGTGCCCAAAAAACACACATGCACACTCATACCAATGTATTCACATGCAGACACACGTGCACACACCCCTTCACAACACTCACTCACAACTACACATACATTCATATATACATGCACACCAAACAGTCAATAAAAACATAATACTTACCTGATGCAGCTCTTGGGGATGGAAACTTCGGAGGTGCCTGGAGTGTTGGTACTGCTGACTTCCCTAAGTCAGCCCATCATGGGGGGCAGCATTTTCCTTGCTACGTCACAGAGTAAGATGGGGTCACTGTGTGACAAGATGTCAGTGGTAGACACTCGAACCCTGGGCACTTCTGGGCTTAAACCTGAAGCGGCCAGGTGCGAGGCTATAACTGACAGTCCCCCTCGTCATGAGGAGGGTTGGCTCAAGGATCTTTGCCGAGCTGAGGAGGACACACCCACAGGACCTGTAACATCCTCAGCCCACCAAAGTTCAGCTCAGGCAGCGAGGAACTTGCACATTTAGTACATGTCTAGCTTCTGACTGCCTGACCAGAAAATAAAGGGTGTCTGTCAGGCTGACCTTTGCTCAGCCTGACAAACACTCTTTACGTCCAACAAATGTGGGGGTGTGGCACCTCCACCCTTGAGAACAGGCTGCTGCTGCATATTTATTTATTTAAGAGTTTTATATAGCGGTAGCTAGACCCAAGGGTATTAGAGCGCTTTACAGCATTATCACGCGTAAGAAAAATTTACACAATAATATATACAATGAGTCAGGACGCATCACAGAGTATCTTCGAAAAAGAGCACATTGTCCTTCATAAGATATGTTAGCATAGTAGGGTGTACGGTGTCTTATGACGCTTCACAGAAATGTCGTCAAAGAAATCACCATGACTCTAGGCGAGATTAATGAGGTACGGTCTTAGTGTCAAAGTGTCTGAGTGCTGCTATAGGCAGACTTCATTAGTTAGGCTTTAGCTATGTGTGGTTTTGAGCATACTTCAAAACCACACATCTGTCTGTGACCGACGTATGCCCAGAAACAACTCCCATTCACTGTGCCACATTCTTTTTATAAGACATCAATCCCTGGAACTATAGAGACCCTGACACCTTACAGTACCTTACTCTAATGAACATTATCCATGGTGAAAACCAACTCTCAATGAATGTAAATGGCATGACTCATTTTAAAACTATAGAAATGCACCCCTCCCTCAGAAACAAGCTTCCCGGTATAGCTCTTCTTCAAGAGACTCCGCGCTCTCCCAAAGAATATGGAAAGTTAAAACATGAATGGGGCGAGATGGGTGTTTTATGCAAGCTTCAGTCAACTGCTGCACTCTGATTGTTTCTCACAGCTAACTTGGTCCTCGACCCGTTGCTGGATAGACCTGACATACGACACCCCAGGGGCAGACATTTTATGCAGGATGTTATGCTGACCAGATCTGGAAGAACAATGGTGATTGCTTTTCTCTGTAGAAAAAGATTGCACTTCACCTCATGTGTTCATAGGATGCATTCCCTTATAGAGTTTTTCTTAACATCAAGGTCAGTGTTACACAGACTTCTGGCTTCCTCCTTTTTCCTGAAACAATGTCTCTTATCACAACATGGCTGGCACTGGCGTGCTTATTCCCCCATCTTCCACCTGGCAAATGTTTACATTTATCCAAATCTAGAATACCTGGCGAGTTAAATTTCTAAACTGACATCCCAATGTAACAGAATGTCGTAACAATATCCTCTTAAATTGCTGATTAAAGCAAAAAATAACCTTAACTCTCTACCTACTTTCAAAGCAGAATTTGCCTCACAAATCAGTTGACTTCTTGACAAACCATTAGTGTAGGAAGGTAGAGTATTATGTTTTATTGTATTATTTTCCTTCATAATGCAATACTGTCACAAACCCCAAAGATGCTCCTTGAATTCACACTTATAAATCTTTAGCCCAGTCCTGAGTGTGTGGCAAAGAGCAGTCAGGTTTTACTAGAGGAACATGTGTTTAGCATTTCAGAGTCCCAACATGGACGATAAGTAATTGACATGACTTGTGAGAAATCTAACACCAATTTATAAATGTGTATTTTTATCCTAATTTTGACACCAAAACAAATGGAATAGCATATATGTAACTTGAGTTATAGATTCTTGAAGCAATATAAAATCAGTTCAAAATAATACAGTGAAACTTTATCTTTGAGGTCAATGGGAAAAACCTCTTGGTCACTTGCAGGTCGAGTTGCGTGGTACCCTTGCAGGGTAAAGGTGATGTGGGTCCCAGGACCAAGCCATGATAGTCATGTGGAACCCAGGTGCAGAGTTGTCATAGCTGTCCCTGGTGCTAAACAGGAGCCACAGGAGTGCTTCTTTTACTGCTAAAATTGTGCAGGATTGTTGCTGATGTCAGTCGAAGGTCCGATGAAGTTCACTCTAGGTGTTGCATCCAGTAAAGGAGTGGGTTGCCAGTCTGGCGCTCAACAAGCCCAGGTAGCGGTAAGCAGAGCAGAAAGATACTTTGATGTCCGGTGGGTCTGGGGAACGCGGTAGCTGCCTGTATCTTTGTGGAAGCCAGGACCACAGTTCCCACAATGCAGTAGACCATGTGTATTTGGGTGATCCCTCGGAGGGCCCGATGGCCATCGAGTCTTTTGATCTGGAGCATTGTTTTACCTGCAATTTGCAGGAGACTAGTGTCACTAGTCCAGGGGGGTCTGAGGGTGTGTCAGACTTCCACAAGGGTCCCTCTGTCTGAGGGAACGGAGAGATGGCCTAGGACGAGTCTTGATCGGGCAGTTCCAGGAGTGTTGTCACAGGTGCAGGGTATCCCTCTTTTGCTTTGTTCAAGTCCTGTTGAAGCAGGTCGGGCCCGATTCACAGAACTAACTTAAGACCAAATCCTAAACTTACTACCATTTTGGTATTCACAGAAGGCACTTACTCATTTTGGTATTCACAGAAGGCACTTACTCATTTCGGTATTCACAGAAGTTAGGAGTCCTAACTTTAGGACTCCTAAATGCCTTCTGTGAATACCGAAAGTCTTAAAATTAGGATTTTTCTCAGTTTAGTGGTAGTATAGTTAGGACTCCTAACTTTAGGACTCCTAAATGCCTTCTGTGAATACCAAAAGTCTTAAAATAAGAATTTTTCTCAGTTTAGTAGTAGTAAAGTTAGGACTCCTAACTTTAGGACTCCTAAATGCCTTCTGCGAATAAAGAAAGCCTTAAAATTAGGATTTTTCGCAATTTAGTAGTAGTAAAGTTAGGACTCCTAACTTTAGGACTCCTAAATGCCTTCTGTGAATACCGAAAGCCTTAAAATTAGGATTTTTCTCAGTTTAGTAGTTGTAAAGTTAGGAGTCCTAACTTTAGGACTCCTAAACTGAGATTAATCCTAACTTTAAGACTTTCGGTATTCACAGAAGGCATTTAGGAGTCCTAAAGTTAGGACTCCTAACTTCTGTGAATACCGAAACGAGTAAGTGTCTTCTGTGAATACCAAAATGAGTAAGTGCCTTCTGTGAATACGAAAATGGTAGTAAGTTTAGGATTTTGTCTTAAGTTAGTTCTGTGAATCGGGCCCCTTCTGTTTGATGCAGGTTGTTCAGAACTGAGGTACGGGTGTTAGTGGTGGACCTTAAAACCTAGATTTAGGAGAGTTAGGGTTATGGGATCAAGTAGCTCAATGGGCTGCCAATACCTACTGCTAGTCTACCCCTGAGGTGACCACATCTGGTGGTGTGGGTCACTTTTTCTACCCAGAATCCTCTATTCTGTCACTTCTAGAAATGGCAGAAATCTTATTTCAGTGTAAACACTGGGCTGCCCACCCTAAAGATGTGGCTAGCCTTCTGGGGGTGCATATCTCCTTGACTAAGTAATTTCCCACCTGCCCCGGTGCAAATGTGCCTGGGGAGGAGGAGGGCTGTTTCCTCCTCTGGAGAGTGTGCCCTGAGCCTGCCTAGGCCTTTGTTCCTCACTCCTGGGAATCATCAAACTGCCTGCCAGTGCGGGCTTGCTAACCAGTGCACAGAGGAGCTGGGGCAGTCAGGTGGGCAAAGTCATCAAGAGGAGTCCTGTGAATACACCATAAGTGATTCTGTGAGGGTGACCTTTTATGAAAGTGTGACAATGAGGCTCCCTCTCCACTCCTCCATGAGGTGGAAGCTTCCCAGAATTAGGGAATATTTATAAGACTGAAGATTCTGGACTGAACAGACCAGAGAGTAGTCAGAATACATGCATAATATATAGGGAAATAGCATAGGGTCATAAAGGGTCCAATCCGATCCTGAAAGACTGAAAAATGCCAAACTGACCATAAGGGGACATAAGAACCATAATAGGGCTTCCATTGTCCCTCTCTGTTTTTAATTATCCCTCTTCCACCAAACATCAAAGACTAGAAAGGTAGGCGGTATGGATTTTTATTGGACACTCCTTTCCCTCAGTTCTCTCCTCGACATTAGTGGATGCTTTGGTGAATGCTAATGATGAAGCATGACACCTGGGGGGTGTGTGAGGCCGTCCCGGCAAATTTTCGTATATTTTTTTCAGAAAAACTCCCATAGAACTGGATGAGTGTTGTTGCCAGTTAGTTAATACACACCTGTTCTGAGGGAATTCCTACATGATAGGGTGTTTCAGTCAAAAATTAGGGCATAAGTAATAAGGGTGCGTTTGTTTCTGGTGTGATTGGATCCTACATGAGAGAGCACAAACGGTCTGCCGATAAAACCTCTCCTATTGCCCGGCCCCAGCATTTGTGGGGCTTATTGTGGTAGACAACCTCTAAGGTAGCCTCCTGGGTGCCTGCACATTATCTTTGACACAAGATTCATGTTGGGTGAGAAGCCACGTTATTTGAAACCAAACATGACATATTTAGTAGGTACCATAATGGTGCAGCCAACCTTAGGTTTGCCCGGGTGCCAGCCCATGTTATCCTATGGACCGTCTATCACTTATAGTGTCCTTTAATGGTAAAGGGCACTATAGGTGCATATAAGTTTGCACATGCATGTTCACACCTTTGATATAATGCACCCTGCCACATGGTCTTTAGGAGGCCTGCCTTAGGGGTGACTGTCATAGATCAAAGATAGTGCATTGATTGCATTCAGGGTGGCACAAAGAGTGCTGCGAGCCCTGGGGACCCCTTTCCCACCCCTAGCCTGTGTACCATTAGTACCATATACTAGGGACTTATATGGAGGGTAAAGTCCTTGTCAATTGGGGTTGCCAATTTGCACACATCAGTTCTATGGAGGGAGCACTGGCACTTGATCCTGATTAGCAGGCTTCAGTGCACTGTCAGAGTTGACAACCAGCATCTAGTAGTACAAATGGGGGCAAATGCGGGCGGGGGGACATCTGCAAAAAGCTTCAGCTTCTTCTAAAATATGCCCTGTGGAGATACTTGGATTGAATCAACATCAAACAGGAAGATATCGCTGCACTGCGAAGGGACTCAAGAGCTTCCGCCCAATCATTGATTTCTATGTCACCTAAGTCTGCTTGCCATGCCATCCGGAGGGCAGACAGCGCAGTGGAGCTGTTAGTAACTAGAGGAGTCGGATAGATCTGGGACGTCTTGGGACTGTCTAAGTCCCCCATCAGGAGCTTACCTTCTAGCTGGTTGAAGTCTGGGAGGTCTGGGAGGTCTGGGAGGGCGCAAAAGGACAGTGAGACAACATGACGTAATTGCAAATATTTATAGAATTGGCTACGATGTATTGTGAATTCAGACTGAAGTTCTTGGAATGATTTTGGTATATGGCTCCGCATGATGTTGCCTAAGGTGGAGATCCCTAAATGATGCCACTCCTGAAAGCCCTGTAAGGCTGCAGGAGGAAGCTACCTCCCTATAAGTCTCTCACGTCAGGCACTGCCACCAACCCATTCTACGAAGGGATTGCCTCCACACCTGTACACCAGTTCGAGTTGCAGGGGGGACGGCGCTAACAACGGATCTGCTATATAGTAAGTCTGGTATAGACGCCTCTCCCATCCCCCACTTCTCCACAGCTTAGGCAGGGTCTTCACTTGAACTCTACCACCAGTGGTTAAGCACCTGCAAGTGAGAGGTGGCATAGTCCTATGGAATATACACAGCGACAATGCCTCCACAATAAGTTGATTGGAAGCGGGTTTAGAGGGCCACACGGGAGGCTCCCCCACCCCATAGGAACTGACTCAATAATGCATTAATCTGTTTGGACCATGAGGGGAGAACAGGATATGGATAATTCTGTTGTTGATGCAAGAGATAATGGAGACCAAGTCTTGACCTCCGTCTTAACCCGCTCGAGCAATGGGGCCAGATTACGGTCCCACAAGACAGCTGGGACAGACGCCAAGAACACCCTGAGATATTGAAACCCGTCAACTGCGATGGATAACCACGTCACCCAAGCCATATCAGCTGGCAACCCCCCCCCCCCCCCCCCAGGGGCAACAGCATGGACTTGCCCACGTTCATGTATAACGCAGAGGACTTGCCAAATCTTGTATAAAGTGCAAGATACAGGGTCCAAAGCCGCGGGTCTGTCATAAAGAACAGGACATCGTCAGCATATTGTGCTATTCTGTCTGACAATTCGAGGGACCACTCAAAGCCCCGCACCTGAGCGTCCACCCTGACCCAGGCAGACAACGTCTCCACAGCCAGGGTGAACAACAGGGGAGACAGTGGGCAGCCCTGTGTGGTGCCAGGCCTAATTAGGAACGGGCAGAAACCACCCCACCACTCGAACTGAAGCCGTCAAGTCCAAATATAATAACTGGACATATGATAGGAAACTGGGCCCAAGATTAAGGGTGCTGGAGGAGTGCGAACAGGTATGTCCAACTTACAGAATCAAAAGCTTTATTGATGTCTGCCATTAAAAGCGCCGCAGGTCAAGCCAAACGATCTGCAAGAGCATTAGCATTATGTGCGCGGCATATGTTATGGCGAGTGGCGAGCGAGGTACAGCATAAACCCGGCTTGATCTGGGTGAACCAGATCTGGCATATGTGCCGTCAGTCTATTGGCGAGGGCTTTTATGAGGAGTTTAACCTCAATGTTTATGAACGATATCGGACAATAGGAAGAATGAGCCTCCAATGGGTGCCCCTCAGAACTTTATTTGAGCTGGTGCTTTTCATGAGCACCAGATAAGAACACATTCATTTACAGGGAGATTAAGTGATTTGCCCAGAATCACCGGATGTTGAGCCAACGCATAGACTCGAATCTGGTTACCCACCTCCAAAGTCTGCAGCTCTGACCATTATGTCACATCCTCTCCCCACTTTCACAGTTTGTAGTTGGTTCTGTTTTAGGAAGCGCTAACAGGAGAAATGGCCTGGTGCAAGCTGTCCCCTGACAAAAGCTGCACTTTTTTTTTTATATAAATAAACATTGGCGCCCCAGCTTCGGAAATACGACAATCTGAGCGTGCCTCCAGTCTAGGGGCATACGCAGCTCCTTGAGCGCAGCCTGAATCGCCTCCAGCAGGTGCAACCCAACATACGAGCTCCTAAGAACTCACTAGGGAACCCATTGGGACCAGGGGTTTTCCGGGGACGTAGCTCCGCAAGGCCATGCTTAATTCCTCTGCAGTGAGTGGCTCGTCCAGGAGCTCCCTGGCAGATGCAGAAAGGGATTGGGGGGCAGAGCAGCTATGAAGTCGTCAGTTTTATCAGCTGTCACGACCTCTCTCTCACCGTAAAAAGCCTCATAATACCCCACAACACTTCAAGCCACCACGCCCGGGCCAGACATCAGACCTCCATGTCCATCGCAAACTGGATTTTCATTTTAAAGAATAAATAAAGAGATGTTGGAGAGTTTGGAGAATTTGCTTTGATATGCCCCTCACTTTGCCTGTCAATTTGCCTTAAGAAGAACTGAACAGAAACAAGATGGACACGTGACAAAGCTGAAAGATTGTTAGCAGTGTCATTAAAACAAACACACTATCTCAAACCCCATCCAGGCGGCGAATCCCCCCTCCCCGCTTCCCCCCCTCGTAACCTCCAGCAATGCTCTGCTACCTTAAATCACCACTGACAACTTTTGTTGGGTGCCTGAAAAGGTCGCAGTTTATTCGCATATTAACACTTTATACATTTGTATCACATTGCTCCTGGTCATGCACATGTTGCATTATTATTCTTGACCCAGCTTTATCAATCACCTGGGAGGGGAGGGAACCCTTTTTGTGTTTCCTGCTTCCGGGTCTAGGCTTCAGCTTGCTACCGATTAGGCGGGTCTCCGTTTGGACCTGTCTGGGCCGCAAGTGCCGTCCCGCTCGCCCTGTGCCCTTTCGTGGGCCCTCCCTTCTCCCAGAGGCCCCTGCCGGCTGGCATCCCAAGGGCCTTTCTTGTGTATCTACTCTATTTTCTTGTGACTGGGTCCTTTGCTTTTGTCTCCTTCTGAGCCCCTGCCGTGAGGCATCCCAAGGGTCATGGGGAGAGCATTGTCTCTAGTCTTTGCTGGCGGCGTGCCGCCCTTTTGGCTCCCTCAGTGCCCCTGCCGTGCGGCATCCCCAAGGCACTGCGAGAGCCTCTCATTTATCTTCTAATGGGTTCTCCCCTTTCGTTTGTTAATTTAGTCCGTCTAGCTCCGCTACCCTCCACCTTGCAGCTGCGACGCCTGATTCTTAGGTGTGGGTGGGTGGGATTCTTCTTTCTTTGTCCTGGGCCCGGGGGGGGGATTTGTGATTCGACTGGACCCTGTGTCCCCTTTTATCCCCCCCCCTGGCCCCTGTGCTCGCCCCCTGATTGGGGGGAGGTTGCCCGCGCCATCGGGGGCCAATCCTGGCCCCCGTCGGCCTAGCCCTTATGCAAATGCAGGAGGGGGGTGGACGGGGGAGGGGCGCCGCCCCCGGACGGCGTTTTGCCCGGGCCTCTAGTGGGTCCGGCTTTGCCTACCCGGCCCGGGTCCTAACCCCATCCAGGCGGCGAATCCCCCCTCCCCGCTTCCCCCCCTCGTAACCTCCAGCAATGCTCTGCTACCTTAAATCACCACTGACAACTTTTGTTGGGTGCCTGAAAAGGTCGCAGTTTATTCGCATATTAACACTTTATACATT
This sequence comes from Triturus cristatus, assembly GCF_964204655.1. NCBI lineage: Eukaryota > Metazoa > Chordata > Amphibia > Caudata > Salamandridae > Triturus > Triturus cristatus. The sequence continues at coordinate 922,528,660 of NC_140582.1, read as the reverse complement.
TGTATCACATTGCTCCTGGTCATGCACATGTTGCATTATTATTCTTGACCCAGCTTTATCAATCACCTGGGAGGGGAGGGAACCCTTTTTGTGTTTCCTGCTTCCGGGTCTAGGCTTCAGCTTGCTACCGATTAGGCGGGTCTCCGTTTGGACCTGTCTGGGCCGCAAGTGCCGTCCCGCTCGCCCTGTGCCCTTTCGTGGGCCCTCCCTTCTCCCAGAGGCCCCTGCCGGCTGGCATCCCAAGGGCCTTTCTTGTGTATCTACTCTATTTTCTTGTGACTGGGTCCTTTGCTTTTGTCTCCTTCTGAGCCCCTGCCGTGAGGCATCCCAAGGGTCATGGGGAGAGCATTGTCTCTAGTCTTTGCTGGCGGCGTGCCGCCCTTTTGGCTCCCTCAGTGCCCCTGCCGTGCGGCATCCCCAAGGCACTGCGAGAGCCTCTCATTTATCTTCTAATGGGTTCTCCCCTTTCGTTTGTTAATTTAGTCCGTCTAGCTCCGCCACGCTCCCTATGGTTTCTCGATCAGAGGGAGCTCCCCCCCAACCGCCTCCTAGCTGGCCTGGCTGTCCTAGGAAACCCCCTGCTCCCGTATCCCTACAATATTCCGCCGACACATATCCATCCCCGCCCCTGTGAGTTGAACTTCTTCCTCCCTGTGATGCCCCGGGGATATTGATTTTTTGAACCCATGCTGAAGTAATTTGAAGTGGATGGGGCGCCTCACGTCTTCTGGTGCCCGCTGTAACCTACCCCACCCTTTCATGGCCATCCGCCATTCGAACGCCCCTGTTTAGTCAACGCGCTCTGCCATTTTGGGTAATCATGCCTTTTGTTTAGCTACCTCGGGGTTGTCTTTGACTGACTTCAAATTACTGCTCCCCCGTGTACCATTGGGGCCGTTGTATGGGATAGGGAGACCCCGCGTAAACCCCTCCGCCCATAATCTCCTGTCTGCTGATTTGTGGTACTTGTGTAACAGGTGCAATAGTCTGCCTGCTTCATGGGTGTTGGGAGCGCCTGTCCTCCGCCCCCTTTCCCCCCGACCCCACCTGCAGGGGGCCACTTCTCATTTCTTTGGGCCTGCCTTTGGTTTCTCTGCCGCTTGCCCTGTGGTTCGCCGGCATCGTATCGGCGGGTGGTTCCCCCCACATGACCCGCATGCATGCTCGAACTTGCATGCCGCCCCCCACTCACACTCGTCCTTGTCAAACCTCCAGCACGCCTTGTTGGATTTTGTGGCTGGTTGGCCCCTCCCCTTGTGATCTTTTCCGTGCCCTTCAAACTTGCCCTTACTCCCGTCGGAACGAAAATTATTCTCCTTTGCCCCAACCCCTTCCCTGGCTGCAACCATGTGTTTGGAATAGCCTTCCATGTCCTGGCAGTCCCAGCCTATTGTTGGCCATACCTGCATTTTTTCCCTGAAACCCTCATCATACTGTAGCCATGCATCCCCTTGGAACTGCTGCTGCGCCTCGTGCACCTTCTGCTCATAAAGGATCAGTGATGCTGCACTCTGCGGGAATTTCTCGATAAAAACGCACGCTAGTGTCCTAAAGGCTTTTAACCAGTTTTCTATATTTCTGTCCACCCTGGGTTTCCTGGGGCCCCTCCTGTCCTCGTCCTTCCTGTCTTGTGTGGTGAGATCTAAGCCTGCCTGCCTCACTTCGAGCAGGGAAAATATGTCTATAAATTCCTTCCTCCAGATTCTCTCTTTTATTGGGAGTGGGATGAGGTTTGCCAGCCCCAGTAACCTTGTTGTTGTGGGAGGGTCGCTTGGGGATGGGCGCATGTACTCGCTAGCTGGCTTGCCCTCGCCTACCCCAGGTGTAGCTGAGCCCTCCCCCGCCGTGGCCCCTGCGCGCTCTTGTTGCGCTGGCTCCGCACGTGCTCCCTCGCCCTGGCTGCACCCCGGAGGCTCCTTGTCCGCCATCCTGGCTGCTTGTCCTCCTGTGTTAGCCGCCCCGTCTACCGCAAGGCTCCTTGTCGGGCCCCCTGTGGACCAAGGTGCATTTCCCAGGAATGGGACCCCGCTTCCTGGCCATTGCCACCAGGGTAACCATGGTGGGGGTTGCATCGCCCCCTCTGGCCAGGCCTCCCCCTGGAAAAACCTTCCCCCTTGGCCTGCGCCTGTTTGCCAGGGGGATTGCGTGTGCCATGGCCCCCGTACTGTCGTGGTGTGCTCTATACCCGTGTCCGCCCGTGACCCCTTACTGATCTGTGACCCCAGCCCCCCTGTTCGCCCCCGTGCGCTGCGTGGTAGTCCATGCTTACCCAGGGTGCTCTTCGTGGGTCCATCATGAGGGGCCGCCGTGCTGGCCACAGACCCCTCGCCCTCGCCCTCGCTGCCATCGTCCGAATCCGAGCTGCACACCTGTTCTGCCGCCGTTTGGGTCTTTCTCCTGGACGCCTGGGGAGGGGTTCTCTCGTTATCTGTTCTTGCTCTGCCCCTGTGGGGGGGCGCCGTTTTGGCTGCAGACCCCCTCTTTTTTGCTTTCTTTGGTGGTGGTGGCGGTGGTGACGCCTGGCCTAGCCGTTTCGCTTTCCCGGGGGGGGCTTCCTTGATTTGCTGGCCCATCCAGCTCCTGCCCTTCAGCGCCACCAGCGCCCTTGCCTGTGCCAGCATTCCCTGCAGCTCCTCATCCCGATCGTCCTCCTTGCGCTTCCTTGGGACTGTCCCCTTTGTGGCTGGCTTTTCCTGTAGATCCCTGAAGCGGGCCGGGGGCTGCTTCTTCCTTCCTGTTGCCCCTCTCCTGCTTGCCATCTCCGTACTTTTCGCCCTCTTTCGCGCAGTGCAGCTTACTTTTAAAATCCCTTTTTCCCAAGTACTGCTCCTTTAAGAGGGCGCGCCCTTCTCTAGCGCGCCCCCCTCTCCTGGGCGGAAGTGCCGAAGGCGGAGCAACGTGAGGGTGAGAAGCTGCCGGCGCGAACCTTGACTATTCGAGGGCTCTGGACACCTCTCCCGCCCGTGGGGCTGCTGCGGTTGTCCGGGGATACTGGGCCGATCGATGCTGTTGCCGCTACTGCCTCCGTTGCTCCCCGGGCTCTTTTCGTGTGCCGTTGCCGGCCGCTGTGTCCTCCCCTTGGAACCCGCGGCTGCCGTCACCACGTGTGCCTCTCCCCGCTGCCTGCGATGGATGCTGCCCTGCTCCTCCGCCTTCCTGGTACTGCCTCGTCCCGTGGACCTTGGCGGCAGGAACGTTGCTCCGCTGCTGCACAAGGGCGAGGGCGGTGTTGTGAGGCGGCGCTGGAAAGCCGATGCCTGGGCTCCCCCTGCGCGTCCGTCGCCCACGATCGCGCTCTTGCTCCCGAAGCTGCTGTCCCTCTGCAAGCGTGGGCTGTGTCGTTGCTGAAGCCTCCACTTCCTTGACGCGCTGGGATGTTGGCGCCAAACTCCGATGGTCGCCGCCGGTCGCCGCCAGATAAGCCCACGATTCTTCTTTCTTTGTCCTGGGCCCGGGGGGGGGATTTGTGATTCGACTGGACCCTGTGTCCCCTTTTATCCCCCCCCCTGGCCCCTGTGCTCGCCCCCTGATTGGGGGGAGGTTGCCCGCGCCATCGGGGGCCAATCCTGGCCCCCGTCGGCCTAGCCCTTATGCAAATGCAGGAGGGGGGTGGACGGGGGAGGGGCGCCGCCCCCGGACGGCGTTTTGCCCGGGCCTCTAGTGGGTCCGGCTTTGCCTACCCGGCCCGGGTCCTGTAATCAGCGAACATTGGCACATTCTGACTCCTTGTTGAAAATGACCATCTGTTGGATGGTATGCCCCCGGTTTTTTGCCTACTTTTGTTGCACCCGTTTTTGCTGGCCATAGAATGAATGAATGAATTAATTAATGATTGATTTATAAAGTGCAACAATATCCTGAGGTGTCTAGGCGCTCCCTGAAAGAACATGCAGCTAGGGGGGATATATATTTATGACCTAAAGAACCATGTTTTAGTCTCTTCCTGAATATTAGCAAGTTTGTCCCTTTCTTAAGGGTGGAGGCAGTGTGTTCCACAGTTTGCCTGTGGTCGTGATAAAACTCTTGCCACCCCACTTGGTCTTTTTTATCCTCGGGGCGATCAGATTCCCGAGCTCTGCTGATGTTAGTGCCCTGGCTGGGACATAGAGTTTAAGGTGGCTAGCTAATTGCGTAGGAACCGTTTGATTAAGTAAATTAGGGCCAATGCAGAGGGGTTCAAATTGAACCCGCGCCGCTTTGCTACCGGCAACCAGTGAAGTTGGAAGAGAGCGGCTGTTACAGACCCTGTTTTAGGAACTCCCAAGAGAACCCTGGCTGCCGAGGTTTGTGTGGTCTGCAGTTTTTGAATGCTGCGTTTTGTTGCGCCGGTAAGTTGGGCATTGCAGTAATCAAGTCTTGAGGATATCAAGACGGATATATTTTTAAAAAAATATCTTTTTATTGAGTTTTCTGTATCTTTTCAGCAAATAAACATGGAGCGTTGGGCCGTTACACAGTAACAGTATCAAGGTACCCACTGCACAAAGAAGAAGAAAAAAGAAGAAAATAAATTGACATATATAAAGTGCAACATTTTGACCGTGCAAGTTGGTACCGCATTAGTAGTCAAGGCCCAACGGCTATCTTGCCATAGTTGGGGGTTAGCCCGCCATGCTCAAATTACTGTGTCGAAAACTAGTGTCATAGCAAATATATACCAGCTACTCGTGAAACTTCTGAACAACAAGAGCTCCCAAGAAACCCAGACGGGCTATGTAGGTCTCATTCCGGTTGTCTTACTGACCGGCAGTCTACACTCCCATTCAGTATATCTTGATGTTATTAGAGGGACGGCGTATGCGTCATGAGGGAGGGGGGCATGGAGCCTCTTTTCCAGTTGGAGCCCTGATGGGAGGGATTCGTATTCATGGTGATGTGCTAGGTTGAGTGAGTTCGGGAGAGCTGATCCTTTCGCCTAAGTCCCTTGCTGCCCATTCTCATAGCACTTCCCAGCAGAGGTCTGCTATGGGACGGTGTCTCACACCTCTATTATCTTCTTCTATTAGAGCTCTCTCCTCTGCCCTTGCCCCCCAGACTGTGACATTGTTTTCCCAGTTTGACACAGTAGGGCCTATGGGGGATTTCCATCTCAAGGCTATTCTTCTTTTGGCCAGCGCTAATGCTCGGTCTATAAACCAGTTTCCTACTTTTTTGGCTTTAGTCCTCGAACAAGCCCAATAAGCAGGCTTTAATCGTGAAGCGGATGGTGCATGCGAAGACCCTATGTAATAATTCAAGCACACGATGCCAGTACATATGTAGGGTCGGGCAATCTCACATCATGTTTAAAGTCCGTATCTGGTTGTGCACAGCACGGGCATTATTTGTCGCTGCTAACTAGCATTATGTTGAGCCTATGGGGAGTGAGGTAAGTCATGTGGAGGATGTTGAATTGGGTATATTTAAAACTGGCATTTCTAGAAATAGTCTTGGGGGATCTTGGCGCCTTTTTCCATTCTGCCTCAGATATATTGCGGTCAACGAGTGCTTCCCATTTCTGTTGTAGTGTGGGTAGCGGGCCCTCCACCATCTCTCTCAAGGCCCGGCATAGCCATTTAACTAGATGCCTCGCCGACATAGAGTTATCATGGCCTGCAAAAGAGCATGCGTATCAGGCTCCTGAGTTCCACTCCCCCACAGAGACTGAAACGTTTTCTGCAACCCATGATAATTCAGAAAGTGCCCTGGAGGCAAGTCATATTGAGAAATAAGATCACCCAATGTGAGCACTACACCCTCTGGATAACAGTCTCCAGCTCTCTGTAAACCTACATTGTCCCATTCCCTCAAGTGGTTCTTAGTGAAAAATGAAGAGGTGCTACCTCGTGGTAAACCTACCAAGGGAAGGTCCGGTGAATATAATGGGGTTTCAGGTACCCGCATAATGCTTCTACGCCAGCATCTTAAAGCCACGGTGAACAAGGTACCCTAGGGATGATCTTGTTTTCTGGGAAGCAACAGCCTAGTTAGCAATTTGTCTTTCAGTTCAGTGCAGGGTGATATATCTAGTGTCTCCAGCGCTATTCCCTCCAGCCCCTGTGGTGGCCTATGAGCAGTAGACAACGACACTCGGTTTCGACCCCCATCCTAAATCTGGTCCCTTAGTAATGTATTCAGTTCTCTGAACCATTTCTTCGGGATGACCACTAGCAAATGTACAAAGTTATAAAGTAGTCGAGGCTACATGACCATTTTGGATAAGGCCACACTTGACATGGTGTGAAGCTTAAGTGAGCGCCAGAATGCAACCGTTGATGTAAGTGAGCGGAGTGCCGGGCCCGGGTTTCCCTCAGGGAGGTCTCGCTGCTCATGGAATACTTGTGTCCCTAGGTATCTAAAGGAGTGGGGGGACCAATTAGTGTCCCCTGAAAATGATGAAGGGCAGGGAACTGCATGGTCGAGTGGGAAGATGTGCGTTTTAGAGTAGTTTACTTTTAGGCCAGTTAGGGTAGCATATTCTCTTAGTATTCTCAATGCGTCCCTAACACCGTGGTCTCCATTCTGCAAATAGACGAAGATGTCATCTGCATAGAGAGAGATCATAAACTCTCTCCCATCTAGCGTCAGACCCAGTCGGCCACTCTCCTCCCTAAACTGCACCGCCAGTGGCTCCACAGCCATAGTGAACAGGAGTGGGGACAAGGGGCAGCCCTGTCTAGTTCCTCTAAGCACCTCATAAAGGCTTGAGATTATCCCTCCTGTCCTAACTCTGGCTGAAGGAGATGTGTAGCGTAACTTGACCAATTTAATCCATCCCTCCCCCAACCCCATAGCACTCATTACCTGCATCAGAAAAATCCCACCTCAAGGAATCAAAAGCTTTTTTGAGATCCACCGCCATAACCACTGCTTCAGGGTATGTCGTGAGCTCCCGGTGAAACATTGCATAGAACAAATGTCTGAGACTACCCGATGTGGACCTAGTTGGGATAAACCATTTTGATCCATGTGGACCAATGCGCGCATGTATGAGAGCAGTCTGCTAGCTCGAATTTTACTTAGTATTTTAAAATCCATATTTAGCATAGACAGCGGTCTTAATTCTGTGACAGTAGGGGAGCCCGATTTAGTTTTAGGGAGGGGTACCACCAGGGCCTCCCTGGTCATTGTAGGTAGGTGTCCAGATCTCAATGAGCCAGCATACAGCTCCTCAAGACGGGGAGCCAAGTGGGTACTATTAACTACATACAACTCTGCAGACAGGCTCTCTGGGCCTGGCGTCTTCCCTTTAGCCATTTCTTTGATCGCCGTTCTAATCTCCTGTACACTGATATCACCCCCTAAGTCTTTCTGAGCTGCGGGGTCGATATTCTGTAATTGGATCCTACCCAGATATCCATAAATACGATCCTCAGGTATGGTATCTCTAGCGAAGGTTCGTAAAGTACTGTGTAGTAGTTTAAGAAACAATTGTTAATGGCCTTAGGGGAGTAGGTTGTTGACCCTTCTCCACTCTGCAATCTGGTTATGGGTGAGCCTCGATTCTCGGGCTGGATCAGCCATGCCAGCAGTTTACCTGATTTCACCCCCTCAATATGTTGTTTTTTCTGATAATTTTTGAGGTTCAAAGTTCTTAATCTGTCTAGTATTTTATTTGATGTACTCTTGGCTCTGGACAGTTGAGTAAGAGTGTCTGTCTGTGCCCCAAGTCTCAGTTCAAGCGCATGTATCTCGGTTTCATGTTTCTGCAGTTCGCTCTCTATTTCCCTCTGACCCCACGGTTTTTCCCAAACAATGACCCCTAACGACCGCCCTAAAGACATCCCACTTGATTACGGAAGAGCTTGAAGAACCTTGGATCCGTAAAAAATAATTAGTGATGGAGGTAAGTAATGATTGCCGGAAGTATGTGTCCTCTGGGGGGGGAGAGGTAGATGCTACCTATCGTTATCTCCCTACCTAGTAGCCTCCCCTTGACCAGTACATATCGCCCCTCTGGGTCAACCAGGGTTTACATCGCATTGAAAGGGGTCCTGGGACGTATCCACTCCAACGCCCTTTGGTAAAAGGCGGAGAATGTCGTTACGAACAAGTGGCCTCTCCACCGTCTACGGAGATGTTGTCCCTCTTCCAGGGTCAGGTGGGTTTCCTGAAGCATAACTATTTGCGCACCCCTACACCCAATATAGCTAAGTATGTTATGATGCTTCACTGGGGAGCCCATGCCTCTAACATTCCAAGAAAGTATTTTTATCCCTCTAAGGCTCACATTTGTAGCTGCCATGTGTGTGTGGTGTCTTGACCTACCTGCCTTATCCTGATGCGACTATGTCTGGGCCCCTGGGTGCTCATATGAACATTTGGAACTCCAACTCCCCAACCCAAGACCAACAGCGCAACCGCTAATTGCCCAAACCTGCAAACAAAACAGTATATAACGTTAGAATGCTGCCTCTGGATCATCAGGCAGAGCATTCTAGTGGGGGTGGATTCAGTGTATTAAAGGAGCCGGTGGGCCCCCGTCCCAGACCCAACTTATACTTTTCTGCAAAGCGGCAGCTCTTGGCCGGGGCTTCATGTTCACAGTCGGTGGAGACCCCAAGTCCATATCGAACTGTAGCTTCCTCTCCTTTTGGGAAGATTCCTCGAGGTCGAGGAGTACTGCAGGCGCAGTGATGATGAGGCGATCCGCCTCAGCTAGATGATGTCATCCACTGATTCTGGAGGGATCTTCGGCAAAGGGGGGTTTGCTTCCAAGGAGTCGCCGGATTCAGATGATGCGTCGAAGGATTTGGCCGATGCATCTGAGGCTCGATCTCGGCCCTAGGGAGAAATAAGTTGCGCAACTGCTTGCAGTGCAGCTCGTCTGTCCTGTTGAGTTTGCAATGCCGTGAGTTTTAATACGTGGGATTTCTTCTATATTCGCCTTGGTCTTTTCCTAGAAAGATACCATGCTAACTCTGTTCTTTGAGTTTTCAAGGGCAATGGCGCGCCCGCCTTGTAGGCTTCCAACCAAGACCAAGCCTCCTCAGGGAGTCACAAAAGTGGGAGGCCCCGTCTAGCACGATAGGAATATTAAGGAGTATTGTATTCCTGCATCCCGGAGGGCCTTTTTAGCTTCAAGAAAGGATGCTCGTTGGGCTTGTACCTTGGCAGTAAAATATGGGAAAATGAATACCTTGCTGTTATCGATTTCATACGGTCCATGTGATCGGGAGTGTTGCAGTATTGTGTCCCGGTCCCTATAGTGGAGGACCTTGGATATTACAGGCCGAGGAGGCCGGCCCAGGGCCAACTGGTAGGCTGGTACTCTGTGCGTTCTTTCCAGCACAAAAGGTTGAGTGAGAAGCTCCGGGGCCACAACAGAACGCAGCCATATTTCCAGGAATTCTACCATGTTGGACCCTTATACTTTCTCCGGAATTCGGATAAATCTGATGATATTTCTACGATTGTGGCCTTCTGCGTCCTCAGCCCTGCGCTCATGGATTGCCACTCTTGCATAGAGCTCATCAAGCCTGGAGGCATGCGATTTTTGCTCTGGGTGAATCTCATTTGCCGCGGACTCCACCTCCCAGACACTGTCCGCAAGTTTACGGAGTTCTGCTTGTAGCAGGCCCAGGCATACTGAGACCACCTCAATGTCCTGCTTCAGAGTGGTTTTGTGTCCGCGATAGCAGCCAGCACCTTGTCCAAGTGTGAGTGCAAGGAGTCATCTTTTCCGGTGGTTTCAACCCACCCCCCTTGTGTGGGCGGGTGAGGGTTCCCTGGTGGCCGGCTGGGTGGTGCAGGTTTTCTGTTTCGGGTTTGGCATCTCGTGTCCGAGCAGGATCTGCAAGCAGCACTGTGTTAGATATTACAGCCGAAGGCTTCAGAGGTTCGCCTTCAGGTGCTTGGAGACTACGTATGCAGGTTGTTAATGTCTTCCCCCAGGAAGGTACACGCACCGGGTCACAGCACCCGTTCATTGAGCTAGGTAGGGTAGGCTTCTCTCGTGTTGTCTTCCCCAGCAGTGCTGTTTAAGTGCTTCCTCCCAGGTCCCGGAGGGTTGTCCGGGGCCAGGACGAGGCCTTCAGGGGTCTTTCCAGTTTGGTAATAAGTTCTCGGGTCCCTCCTTTCCAACAGGATCAGCTGTTTCAGACCCCTACCTCTGAGACAGATAGGAGGGAAAAGGAGAGGGCTCCTGGTCTGGTCTGCTGCTATGGGCCTCCCAGCCTCTCCTCTTCCACACCTCTCAACAGCAGCCCCAGTTCTCCTCCTCTTGTCACTGGACCTGAGGCCTACAACATGTGCATTATTCACCCCTCTGGTCGGTGATCCACCTCTGGGCCTCACCTGCAGCACTCAAGGCCCAGCCTGGGCAGGGCCCACGCCAGCTTCAAGGTGCCACTGTGCACTCCACGTGCCACTCCTCTCTCAGGGCTAAGCGGGTCTCAGGAACTTTGCCGTGTGGCTCCCAACACCTCCCAAGTTCTTTTCCAGGCAAATCTCCTCCCCACAGGCAATCTGGTGCACTCACCGGCTCATTTGTCACTGTGTCGGTGAAGTGTTCCATGACAATTCATTGCCAGGAGTCTTTACATTACTCCCAGGCCTCCGCTGCCTCAAAGACCTTCTGAAGACAAAAGCTCCAAGATCCTAGGCTCCGCCAGGCCTCGTCATCCGCGTCACCTCCACTCAGGCACTGTAGGACGTTGTGGGCTCCTCGCTGCGCCTCGCTGGGCCGAAAGACGACTCTGCCCGCTAGCGCCCGCACCAGTGTTCCACCGTTTCCACGGCCATCAAACCAACCGGGGCTCTTCATGCGGGTGCCGTGGGTGAACCCGGGTGGTATGGACGCTCCTCCCCAGCAATGCTCCCCGGGAGCGCTCCTCTTTCGCCTGCCGCTTCTCAGTGGACTGTGGTGCTGGCGATGTATGTGAGCAGGTGTTGTCCTCCCCCTATAAGGTACCGAGGCGGAGTCCGTCCAGTCTCTCAAAGCCAGCGGATGCCTTGCTGCTAGCAGGATACCTTGTTGGCCGGGACGGAGCTCCGCGCTCACACTTCCGCCATGCTTTGTGTCTCAGCCTCGATCAAGACGGATATAACTGTTTTCCTTAGTTCTAGTGGAATTGAGGGCAGTACCTTCCGCAAAATATTTAGGATAAAAAGCAGCTAGATGTGGTGGAGTTAATCTGAGCTTCGCAGGACAACTTGGTGTCCATGATAACTCCCAGATGTTTTGCTTTAGGAACAGGCGCGGGTAAAGAACTGAGCTGGGCTGGCCACCAGTTGCTGGTACAGATATGAGGATTGCTACCAAACAGCAAAACCTCTGTTTTGGAGTTCAATTTCAGACAATTGTCTGACATCCGTTTCCCGAAATGACTCATGCAGTCAGGGAAGCGGCTTGCTGTGGAGCTGGATGATCCACTTATAGAGACAATTATTTGTGTATCGTCCGCATACGATATTAGGGAAAAACCATAACTTTTTATTAGTTTGGTCAGTGGGATGACGTAAATATTAAAAAGAGTGGGACTCAGGGAAGATCCCTGAGGTACCCCACACGGCAGAGAAAAAGTGGGGGATACATAGTCGCCTAAAGCAACCCGCTGTGAACACTCCGACAGGAAGGAGCCTATTAAGGATAGCACCTTATCCCTGACCCTGATGGTGGCCAAGCGATCCATCAGCACCCAATGATTAACAGTGTAAAATGCTGTCGATTAAATCCAGCAGGATCAGGGTGGCGCTCTCCCCGCCATCCAGTGTCCGTCTGAGCTCCTCAGTGGCCGTGATCAGCGCCACTTCTCTGCTGTAATGTGTACGAAAACCAAACTGAGAAGGATCCAAAATTTTGTTTTGCTTGATAAAAGCAGACAATTCTAAATTAATGGCCTTTTCTACCACTTTAGAAGGGGAGGGGAGTCTGGAAATAGGCCTATAGTTGAGTGGATCTTTGGTGTCTAGGGTGTTTTTTTTTTTAAATAAAGGGAGTATGGACGCTTTCTTCCACTCTAATGGAAAACTCCCGGAAATGAACATGGCGTTGAAAATCGCTTTCAAGGGAAGTGCAGAGGTCTCAGGTGATGATTGTAGAATATTGGGGGTTGAATTTAGGACTGCTTACTAGTGGTATAATGCTTGTGCTTGCCTCTCTAAACATGTTAGAATTGTCATACCCCTATTGGCGCTTTCAATTTATTTGTAAGTTACTAGCATATGGTACCACATGTGCCCAATGCCTCTCATTTAAATGCTACTATTCATTAAAGTAGCACTATAAAACTTGTCTCCAGGCGTGCCATTGCAGCCTGGATGTTCAGTTGTGAACTGCCAGTTTGATCTGACAAAACAAACCTATTTCCAGGCCTAAACCTTCGTTTTTAATACTTATAAATCACCCCTAAGTTAGACCATAAAGGCTTATAGGGCAAGGCGTGTTGTATTTAAACAGTAGGACATGTGTGCTTACATTTCACATGTCATAGTTGTGAAACCCCCCTAAAGTAATTTTTCAGTGTGGCAAGGCTGGCTCTCCCATGGGAAAACATTGGGTTACACTGTCAGAACTTATAGTGCTCGATTTCAGTTTGCAAGCATCTAGAAACGTTATTCAGGGACTCATTTTAATAGTAAATTAAAATCCAGCCTAATCATCATATCAGATATATTAATATTTTGGAAATCAGGCTTTTAGAAAGTTGTCATTTTCCTTCCTAAAGCCAAAAGGGCCTTTCTGCTGGTATTGAGTTTCAAACAACTACTGATGGCTCCTGTGTGGTGAGATGTGGATTGCTCACAGAGAGTGTCCAAATGGCTTGGGTTGAGGGAGGTGTTCTTCTTCCATCTTGAGCAGGATGCCCTGGGGCTGTGCCCAGCCCCTTCCGGATCTACAGAGGAAGCCTACCTTGTCACTGGCAGATGAAGCCCACACCTAGGCCTGCTTTCCTTTTGTCTCTTCAGCCAGGCTCACACCACAACCAATGGGAGGGGAGGAACTTACCAGAACAGGTTTAGGGGTGAACTGAGGGTGAAAAAAGCCATGCCCTCCACCTACAAGCCGACACTAGGCATAGGGGTTGGACCCCACAGACCTCTACACCAAACACTCCTGGATCTGTAAAGAATCAGAAAAAAGACTGTCCTGCTTTTTGAAAAACCTAAAGGAATAATGGACCTGCTTACCTTGAACCCAGGACCACAAAAGTGACTCTAAGTGTTAGTTGGGTGGCCTGTTTGAGCAAACAGGACACAAGAAACTTTCAGAGGTCTGTCGTCCACCCACTGACCAGCTGACCAGTTGTAACTGGACCTGCCCTAGACCTTGCTGCTTTGCCTCTGTTGGGGTGTGCCCTACCCCCCCAAATGGTGGCCCCCCAGGTCCTGGGCCCTTGGCTGTTGTTAGACTGCGCTCCTCCTTTCCCCAAACTGCAAGTAGTGAGATTTAGAATTTTGTGCCAACTTTTTGCCCAGAGAACTGGGATTGCCATTGAAGCTGAATTTCCCATTGGCCTCAGCTTACTGGTTTGCCCGCTGAAGAAGATTTGACTTCCAGATAAGAAGTTCAAACAAAGAGGGCTTCATCTGGACCGATGCCAAGCAGCATTCAAATGACATCGAGGCCTTCCCGGGTATGAACTTCACACTTGCTTAGAGCTTTCCCGCCTTCATTGAAGACCACATGGAGACTCTGCTCTTCAGCAGCCTAACCTCATTGAGCCCTGCTTTGGATCCAGCTTGCCCCACGATGACTTGTTGACATCCACTTCTCCTCCATAAAGGTTTCAAACTCAGTAGGTAAAAATTCGACTAGACAAACCACGTCCCTGTGTCCGACTGACAATCCATTGTGGTTGACCTTAACTTTTGATTTTGACCCATTGAACTTCACTATTGACTTTGACCCCATCTAGTGTGACCAGATAAGCGTGGTTGTCGCTTTGTACCTTTTTTGGCACTATTTTTTAATTCAAACTTTAAAAATGTATTTCTCCAAGTCTTCATTTTGGATTTGTGCTGTTTTGGTGTAATTGTATTCATTAAAATTGACTCTATTTCCATAAGTTGATTTGGAATTTTTCTTGTGTTGTATTTTCACTTTAAAACTGTTTGAGTACATAAATACTTTACACATTGCCTCTAATTTAAGACTGACTGCTTGGTGACAAACTATCAGAGGGTTAAGCGCAGGTTTATTCACTGACTTTTGTTGTTCACCCTTACAAGGAATGTGAAGGTCAATTCTCACCCCCTCAACTGATACTCTGATTTCTTAGACTCCACCGTAATTATACCCACTCTGAGCACATTGAGACTGTAGAGAAGAATGCAGTATTTATGTATACACTAAATATACAGAGGCTGTTGGCGGAACAGATGCTCACAGGAAAGGCTCTGAAGCAAGATGCCTTCCCTATAGTTCTTTAAGTTTAATAAAGTAAAAGGGGTTCCTTTGCTTTGCAAAGTTTTTAGAAATGCAGATGCGATTGGCAAGAAACCATGGAACCAGGGGAGAATAGAAAAGGCCTTGATCTCTCTAATCCCAAACCTGGACAGGGTTCCATATGCGGTGTTAGTTCTAGAGATGACTGTGACAAGAAATGAGTCATTTAACTCGACTTCCAAAAGACCTTTGTTTCTGTAGGGTGGGCTTATCTGTTTAACATCACAGACAAAACTAGGGACAGACTTCATTCAGAAAATGAAATGAGTGGTCAACGGGAAGAGGAGGTGGCCTTACGGCTAGAGTGGTCAACCTTGACGCTGGGGAACCGAGTTCGAGTCTCAGCTGGGATGCACAACATCCTGTGATTCTAGGCAAATCACTTAATCTCTCCATGCCTAACAAAAACAAGCATTTGCAATGCAATAGGTCTCGCATTTATAAGAGTTTGAGCTATTGGCATTGTAAAATTACAATGCCTTTTATTTATGTTTTGGTTTTAAAACAAATAAAATGCATTGTCATTTACAATGTCAGTAGCATAAACTCGCATAAAAGCAGTGTGTGGAGTGCAGCAGTGTTCCGCGTGCAGCAGTGTGCGGCGTGCAGCAGTGTGAGGCGTGCAGCAGTGTGCGGCGTGCAGCAGTGTGCTGCGTGCGGCAGTGTGCTGCATGCAGCAGTGTCGTGCAGCATGCAGCAGTGAGTAATGCAGCAGTGTGCAGCGGTGTGTGGCATGCAGCAGTGTGCCAACACCATACCTTAAAACACTCTGCGAAGCCAATAGCTCTGGCTAAACACTTGTAAGGTCCCAAAGGTGAGACCTATTGGCTATGCCAATGCTTGTTTAACAATTTTGCCATATTGACTAGATTCCAAGGGGCAATGTATGATCTTGAAATCGATAATAAAGGAGCACAGCCTTCTTTTTCACCGAAACCAAGTGCGTTGCGTATGATGTTCACACAGATACTACGGAGGCAACTCAATGACTGTGCCACTACAATCAAAGGGAGGTCACTAAGCAGCTGTGGCACCGTTGCTTAGGGGGTTAACTGTACAATCCTGTCACAAATAAGATAACAATAAGATATTGGAACAGAAAGTAAAGGAGTCTTTGCGCAGTCTTGGAACAGACACAAAAAGAATCACTGAGGGGTGGATATGCAGTTTTGACACAGCACAGATATTAACACAGATGTCTAAACTTGGCACACATATTAATGTGCGATGACGTGGATTATTGCTGCAGATGGAAGAGGGTATATGCTGTCTCAGTTTAGAAAGTAGGATTTCCCTTGCAACCAATCTGTACGTCTTTTTGCACATGTAAGGGTTGTCTGGATGCATGGGGTGTCTGCATCATATGGGTTCTAATGTAGGGACTGCAACCAATCTGTACGTCTTTTTGCACATGTAAGGGGTGTCTAGATGCACGGGGTGTCTGCATCATATGGGTTCTAATGTAGGGACTGGTTAGACTGACAGCTTTTAGAAAGTAACATCGACACTAATATGGTTGAAAATCATTTGTGTAAATGATATGGCAGAGATGTCACTGCCCAATATTAGCACCATGGACATTATAATCAACAACTCGTATTGCTGAAAATATGAAGGGCGCTGGATCCCTGTGAAGTGTTAGCTGCACTGAAGGGAGGGGCACAGTGTCACATTGGCAACAATTGGGTGTTCTCATACCTGCGAGTAGTCAACACTAGGCCATGTTTATAACCAGGGAAATATGAAGGGCCCGCACTTCATGCGAGGACACATGTAATACATATCAGCCTGATAAGCTGCACAGGACGCACTGTAAACATGGCCTCCATTGTGTTTACTTGAGAAGGATGAAGCACAGCGATGACATCCCGGAGACTTCTTGCAGCAAACATAAGTCTGGCACATAAGCAAGGGTGCCGAGATTTCCACTCAAACACAGCCGCACATTAACACACCGGAAGGACTGCTCTTCTCAGAAATAACAGCACAGAGGCCTTCTGAGTATGAGGAAGGGTGGCATATGGAAGAGGGTGTGATGGGAGGTGCACTGACAGACCCACAGAACTGTTTACGGAGCCAACAGCTGGCATTGTGAAGGCACAACATAAAAGGACGTGGCAGACGGAGGTGGCAACGGGTGGCACTGGGAGAGCGGTGTGACAGGGTAGGGAGGGCTTTGGTGGTCCAGAAGGTAGAACGGAATCCGAGTGTGTTGTACAGTGTAAAGGAGACTCCAGTTCAATGGTAGTTATATTTCCTGAAGAAATATGTATATTCAAGTCCAAAAGCACGGAGCCCACAACCAGCGTACCCTGCGCCTCGGCCAGTCAGCAGGAACTGACTTAACTGATGCTGAAGCAATGCCAGCAAAGCTCTTACATATTTAAAAGCACAACAAGTTTACTGAACACGAAATACAAGCGTGAGCTATAGCATATCAACACAAACCGTTCCCAATGAAAGCCTTGACGCGGCCGCGAAAGTGAAAGTGATCGCGATTATGATCGCGTGCTACGGAGGAAAGACACATGGTGCTGCGCGCGTGCACGTTCACGTCCACTGAAGCTTTAGGCCACGGCAGCACTTTGAAAAGCCTGTATACAAAATGTCTTGGCCAGATCAGCGCAAGCGCTGAATCAGGCGAGACCTAATGAATGTGTCCGTCTGTAACGCAACTGGTGCTCATGTAAAGTGCTATATAAAACTCTGAAAAAAAACGGGTTCTTCATGTCAGCGTTCTTCAAGGTGCTGATGGTCAGCTTACATGGCTCTCCACTCTTCCTTCTACCGTTCCTATTAGTACTGCAACCATTGGCTATATCAAGCTACCAAAACTAGAACATACAAGGTGTAAACACACTAGCTGATGAACAAAACATTATGCTTTATTCAGACGACATATTGGCAACCCTGCCAAGAACGAACACATCCATACCTGCACTCATCTAACAAATCCCATAATTTCCATGTTTTCAGGCCACAGGAAAAATTGGGAAAAGTATGAGGCATGGCCGTTGAATAAATATACCACTAAGTTGTCTCTAGTATTTTTTCCCTTGGGATAAAATGCCTTTTGTTGCTTAACAGGGGACTGGAAAACATGGTGGGAGATAAGTTTTCTCTGCTTCAGGCAAACCTGTCTGCAGACCTTTTTAACAGATCCAAAATGCAATTCTCATTGTAGGGAAGGGTTCAAATAAACATTAATTTATCACCATTTCATTATATCTCTGCAGTGATAGGACTACTTCTACTGACTGACTTATTTCACTCACTAGTTGGGAAGATTAAATCCTTTGTCTGGGGTGGGAATAGGCCTGCATTGAAGTGTGTTGAAACACCATGTGTCCACAGAAAAAGGCACATTGTGGCTCCCGCATACGGAGAGTTATTGGTTTGCACATCACCTGTCACAGGCTGTCTCCTGTTCCAGATGGGCTAGTTAGGAATCATAGTTTTAGGCGATTTGTAGGTGTCCCTGACTCCACATCTGTCTGCTCTGTTAGGCTTCCTTTTGCGTGTTAGAGGTCTTAGACATATTGCATATTTCCTATATTTTTCACAAGTGACCATGGTTATAAATATCTGTGTGCACTCTGGCTGGATGTTTTAAATGTGTTATAATCTGCTATGCTTGCGCTGCATTCTGTGCACACCTCCATTGCTCTCTGGTCTGCTCTGCCAGTGTGTGCTGTCATGGAATGTTGGTGTATGACTGGTGGTTGGTTGGCAGTTAGCTAGAGCGGGCTGAGGATGCTGCTCCTGGTGGGGTACTTTACCATGTAACCTTATTCTACATGAACTGGCTACCTGACTACTGCTTACCAAGAGGGAATCCTTTCATTACAACAAAAACCCTCCTGTTTAGAGCTCCTGCAATAGGTATTGCAAGATTACACTTACAGCATACACAGAATGCAGCTGCAAGAGTGTTCCTTTGATCTGATGTAAGGTTGTCTAAGATGCCTCCACTGGCTCTTAGTGAGCAAGAGGGTGCTCTTCAGCACTGCATATGTGAAGCATTGCATTTATTATCCAGTGTTAGGAATTCATGGCCATGCAACCACAAATGACACACACTCATCTCTGGCTCGGAGAGATCATGCAGACTTGCATTGGTGGGGTAGAGCATTACCAGCACATTTCAGGATGACGCCTATGGAAGAGGTGATGCTGGCGGTTTGGATACCTAGGACACATTGTGCACCAGCAGTAGTTCTCTGATGCCGTTCTCGAGCTTACAGCTTCTCTCAGTAGTCACATTTGGGATGAGAATGGCAAAGCCTGCACAAGAATGCGGAATATAGAAGCTTGGCCCTTAAGCAACATTGTGACTCATTTTGATTTATTCCACTTGCCGTCAGTTTGTCACCCTTCTTTCTTCCTTCACCTTATTCGTTTTTTTCACAGTTTTTTCAGGCTAGCATTATATCAATTTGATTTTTGCTTCAGTATTTGTACAGTGTCTGTTAGTTTTGTACTCTGCAGCTTGGCACCACCCCTCAAGATCCAGGTAGGTGTCACCGCAGCTTTCCCCAGGTAGCTGGTAATCTGTTCTTTTTAGGTCGAGCTGAGTCCACCCGCATGCGCTGCTCTGGGAGACTTGCTGTAGTGGAGAATGGAAGAGAATCCCCACCCACTCTCTGCCCATATTTGTCATTGGCTTGAGTCTTTGTCCTTCATAAATGCTGCCTTCTGATTCAGTAATTGGCTTGTTAGTCCCTCCTTAGTACGGCTTTGTTGTCTTCCTTTGTAACCCCCCATGGCTACTGGCCCTTTTACTTAGGTTGTTACACGGTACGTCTTTTTAAGTCTGTAAGCACTACTTTCTTTAATGAGTTTTTACTACTGCAGACACGATATGCACTGCAACTGCATAGAGGCTGGTTGTAAGGTTTATCATTTTACTTAAACAACCACAGTGAATCTGTGGCCAACTAAACTGAATTGTTCAAATCCTCCCTCTCTTTCCCTCCCCTTGACCATCCTGTCTGTTTTGCTTTCTCTCCTCCCCAGAGGATGCCGGTCTCAGTGGGGATGTCGGACGCGTGTGTGAAGATGCCAGCACAGGCAGAACAGTTTCCAATGCAGGGGGAGCAGTGGCTATCATGTCAATGGGTGCGCTGGCCATCTGTTCTCTTGGGACGCGCTGTAGCCTGGACATCTATCACCCCGTTTCACGACAGAAGACGTGGAGCTTGCGACGGGGACCCCGGTGAGGTACTGCCAAAGATCATCCCAGCATGCCCCGGAAAGAAGAACAAAAGGCGAGGGAGTTATCTGTCAAAAGGGAAACATCCGCGAACTTGTGTGCACTCTGCATACAATTGCGTGCTTGGTAGAGTATCTTCAACAGGCGTGGTTTGCAAAGATTACGTAAAAGTAAAAGAAATCTACATTGCAAAGGAGGAGCCTGTGAACAGAGAGAGAGTTGAAGAGATGCTATGTGGTGACTCTTCTTCGTTTGCACACTAGTGGAGTTTAGAGATTAAGAACAAAAGAATATTTGTAAGGAAAGGGAAATTCCATCGGACCATTTACAAATGGTTCACGCAAGTGGGCTTTCAGACGTCTGTAGCCGTAGCTGAGGCCAGTTACACCTTACAGGTGACTGGAACTAACTCTTTTGCTTTCCATTAGCATTTGGAGTTAATGAGAAGAAATTCCTTTATTTCTTCTTCTGGGTTTATGTAGCCCAATGACCAGAAACCCTTATGGCACAACGTGATACAACAGAAAGCATTTATAACTGGTCAGCTGGAACACCCATGAGTGTCGGGTCAAATATTTACGTCTCAATGCCAAACTTGAATCCTAGTTTGTCTTGTGACTCACTCAATACGCTAATGTGTTCACTGCACAAGGTCAAAGGGTAAACCTCTGTGTGCCCACTCAGATGTTGTGAGGTTAGAAAAAAAAAGAGCCTAAGTGATCAGGGTAGCAATAAACGTCTGTCGCCAGAGCAAATAAACCAACCTGGAAATGAATATTTGCGGTTCAAAACATTGTTGTTCTATATCCGTGTCACAGCCCTTCATTAACATTAAAAAGCACACTGGAAAAAGACTTTGAAGCAAAAAGTATCCGTTATTTCCAATGTCTTCTTAAATCTGGAGAAAAAAACACATAGCAATGCTTGTGTCATTGCTCAGTTTCTTCCAGAAAAACGTGGAACAATTGTGGTAACATTGCTGCCACAGATTTTATGCAAGCCACCTCAAGTACCAACAGTAAAGTGCTAACGGTATTGACTGAGGGGGTTCCTTAATAGGTCGAGCCTGCGTCAGCGCGCATGCGCTGCTCTGTGAGACTTGCCGTAGTGGAGTATGGAAGAAAAGCCCTGCCGACTCTCCGCCCATATTTGTCATTCGCTTGTGTCATTGTCCTTCGTAAATGTGGGGTAGCAGTCTCAGTGGGCATCTGCTGCTCTGCTTTGATGTGTAACGGCCAAGGTGATCACCATGCAGGATTGGGGCTAAAATGTAATTTAATGAAGTGAGGCTGTGTTCCCCGCTCGTCAATTCTTTGCAGGGCTGAGGCTCGCCTGAGTAGTGGTTTAGGTAACCAAAGCAAAGAATATGGTGGACTGTTTCTTCTTTTCACACGTTTTTCACCTGCTGAAATGTTTACCATGACATCTCTTTGCGTTTCTGAAAAGTCGCACGTTACATGACCCAACGGCATGCTCTACTGGAAGCCCCCAGGCCGGCTTGTGTGCTCTTTAGTAACCCTGGGCGGTGAATTCCGCTCCGCTTGCGGAGTTTATGGAGTTTCCTGCACTCCGCTTTACGCGGAGATCGCGGAGTTCTGAAACTCCACTTTGCGTTGCGTTGCGTAGCGTAGATTTTTCCTCGCTCGCGATCGTCAGCGTCAAGTTGGCGACTGCGAGAGAGGAAAATCAACCTCCCGGTGAGATTTTTCCTCTTTTGTAATCGTCAACATCAAGTTGGTGAGTGCGAGCGTGGAAAATTAACATCCCAGCGAGATTTCTCAACGTGGGAACGTCAGGTTTCTCATTGCGAGTGGTCGAGTATTCTCGCGACAGCTCGCATTGAGAAACTGCCCGTTCACATTGAGCAAGCTGCCGCTCGAGTAAAAATCTACTTGAGCGGCAGAAAAGGGAAGCAGGGAACTGCTTGCACTGTGTATGGTGCCGTTCTCAATGATTGCACAGTGTGGACAAGCATCCGGCACTGTGCAATCACTGCAAACTGCATTTTTCTATCGTACTCCGCCGCTCGCGTAGCTCTGCGTAGTGCGGCAGAGTTTTATTTGCACTTCGCGTAGTGCCACGTAGTGCAACTCCGCGAACTACTCTCAGGGTTACTCTTTAGCACGGACCCATACATGCCAGTCAGATTCGCTGTAAAAATAGCGAATTAATGAAGAATGCTGTGTTTTTGACACTGTATGAAACAGCGTCATGCACTTAATCCCCCAGTTCAGAAAAGCGGCTGACAGATGTTTCTTGAATTCTGTATTTGAGGCGAACGCACATAAGATGAAGTGAAAATGGAGCGTGCCTCACCTAACTTTCATACAGTCATGCTTTCAAATTGGTTGAAAGAATGTTGTATCCATCAGAGCAGTGGGGGCGTGTCCATTGATCAAGGAACGGGTGTGAAACTGGCAGATGTGAAGTAATATATATTTTCTCCACTTGCGTTTTTATTATGCGCTACTTGTTCTTCTTGTGAACTTACTACTCCAGTTCTTGGATATAATTTAGTCTATAGTACTTTTTGCTAGTTCGTATTTGACTTAGGATACGGAGATCTAAATGTTTGCAGAGTATACATTCCATAATTTTAACTTAGTGTTCATTTCATTCTAAAGTCTCAAGGCTGGCTAACAGCAGGTACACCAAGTCAAAGGCACTCAGTCTATTACTGATCAGAGAAATGAGCTGCTTTCTGCAAAAACAAATAACCTTCTTTAGAACCAAAAAATGGGCTTCTCAGCCGTCCACCTCTGTTGGGTGTCAAACATGTGAGACCTTCGCCTCGGCAACAGTTGCATTAACCACCAGTGCAGCCTTGCTAGGCATACCTCATGAGTAGTGGAATGCACTATATCACTCACGATACCTTTGTTCGCAGCAAACGGTAGGGAAGAAAAATAGAGTAGTTGCCGTCTAATGCATTCACCAAACTGCTCCTTTCTGCAGTCCAAATTGAATAGCTACTCGTTCAGCTGTTTGGATACATCATTTTCACAACAATCCTTAAGGTGAGCAGTTTCACCTATGTTTGGCAGGTTAACCCGCTGACAAAAAACTGGCCTCCAGATTAGAATATATCAAATATGCTGCAGTGTCCCTTTCTGTTTTTTCTTCCAATCAGTGTTGTCTGTCAAAGCGCGCTGCAGGGCAAAGGGTGCTGACAGTGTAGGCCGTAAAGTTATTGAACGAGGCCGCAAACCTGCATGTGCTTCAGGGAAGGGCCGTTCCTGAAGGTTTTCATTTGTTCTAGTTGGAACTGATACCAGGTTCCAGATCCTACTATTCCTCCAGAGCGCTGCTTACCATGCTTTACTCATGCCCTTGTCCGCAGATCAGTGGGTTTGCGAAGCTCTGGTACATGGGGTTGGGCTGAAGTTACAACACTTGTCTTTAAAGAGTTGTATTTGATAATGGGTCATTTTCAGGGATGCATAATGAGTGCAAGGGGAATGGGGGAATGTTATGTGCTCCACTGCATGCTCTGTCCAGGAATCCGTGGCTCTTTCACCTCCAGAATTTTCTTAGTCCATGTGCATTTTCTTTTTAGTCTACACTGGCAGGAAGACCCCCTTCTAGGTTTGTTTCCAAAAAACAAACCCTTGTTTAAAGTTTTGTATCGGCGCCTTCCGAAAATCTCATAACATTTTACTTATTCTGTTAACGTTGTCACTTTGTTAGTCCACCCGATTGCTGTTTATTATAGTTTGTTTTTATTGTCTTTAGCGCTACAATGGCCCATGGGGTGAATGTCTGTGTCCACTAAATGTTACTTTACTTTGCATGGCAGGCTTATGAAGTGATTCTGTACAGATGTGAAAAACAGATGTAATTAGAACCACAGAACAATGCCAAGTATGTAATTCATCTCATTAAATACGCTAATATGTTCTGTTGCAAAAAACATTGAAACGTGCTGTCTGTGGCACATTGACACAGGAGATTCTCAAATTTGCCTGTGATATGGTTCTATAGCACTCTTTCAGCTTTTGAGCTGTAGTAATAAAAGCATGAATCTAATAGAGCCCATGTACCAGAGAATAGTTTCCTGAGCCGTATTTTCACCTTCATGTGTATCGTATTTGTTGTGGTGTTCAGTGTAATATGCTATGAGTACCGTGTGGGGAGGGGCTATGACTCATGAAAAGCAATGGCTAGTCATCATTTTAGCTTCTTCAGGAAGTAACCACAGCCCTTCCAACCGTAGTGTACATAACAAGTCATTTACAAACGTGCGCCACAGGATGTTAGAACTGCACAATGGATGTGATAACTCTCTCAGGTCCACTCTGTATGGTATCAGTTCATTCGTGGATCAAAGTTGGGGGTTGACTCTGCATGTTTTTGTTTTAATATTTGTACACGTTTTTGCATATTATGAGGTTTTGTAAATTTGAGCACAATCAAAGGCCGCCTTTGATTGTAATTATGTTTTATCATTTTCACACATAGGGCCATATGTAGATAAATTATATTTACCGATTCATATATACCGAATTTTACCGAATCGGTATTCATGAATCGGTAAATAGTATGTAGGTAAACATTCGGTAAAAATTACCGAATCGGTAAAATTCGGTAAATGAATACCGAATCCACAATACCGGCCGGAATCATGAAGCGGTATTTACCGAATCGGTAAATACCGAAGTGGTATTTACCGAATCGGTAAATACCGAATCGGATTTTACCGAATCGGTAATTCAAATATACATCACTTGAGGAATCAGCCAATCCTGTGCAAGGCCAACCCCACCTAACCAGGAAGTGGCCACGTCCAGGCAGGTGCACACAATCATCAGACTCTGGAGAGGCTGGTAGTGCAGAGCAGAGCAACAGAGCCAGTGCCTGATTGTGAACAACAAACTGACACAATGTCCAGCCAGGAGACAGAGAGAGATGGAGGGGAAAGGAGGAGAAATCAAAAATTCTGCCCAAAGGAACTGCAGGTACTTGTGGAGGAGGTGGTAAAGCAGCACCAGAAGCTGTTCGGAAAGCAGTTCCTGCAAGTGGCTGAGTCCGAGAAAAGGAAAATCTGGCTGGGAATCCAGGCGCAGGTGAATGCAATAGGAGTGACCCCCCGGGACATAGACGTGC
Source organism: Triturus cristatus (assembly GCF_964204655.1). Classification (NCBI taxonomy): domain Eukaryota; kingdom Metazoa; phylum Chordata; class Amphibia; order Caudata; family Salamandridae; genus Triturus; species Triturus cristatus. The sequence goes on along the minus strand of NC_140582.1, from coordinate 922,503,977 downwards.
TGAAGAAGCGGTGGTACGACATCCGTATCGTCACGAAGAGGAAGATGGCGGAACTCAAGAAAGAGGCCAGCCGGACAGGAGGGGGAAGGAACAGGGCACCTGCCCTGACAGAACTTGAGAAGCTCGTGGAGTCAACAATTGAGCCCGAGAGTGTCGTGGGGATTGGGGATGCAGACAGCTCTGCCAGAGCCGCCACAAAACAAGGTAAGACGCATGCACAGCAATGTGGCCCCCCCTACCCTTATCCCAACTCCCCAATTGGGCAATGAGAATCCCACTCCAGTACAGGTGTTAGTGCATACTAGCAATGCATTATGGGAGATGTAGTCTCTGAAACCCCAAACATGAGAAGAATAGCACAGAACAACAAGGCATGTTACACACATTAGCGAAAAGCAGGCAGAGGACAATGAGAGAGTGTTTTAGAAATGTATTGTGATGCTAGCAATGCAGGGCTTCAGGTACACTGAGCTGATGTTGCATTTCTGTCCACAGACGATACTTTGCGCAGGACTGCACATGAGAAGGGAGAGAGGGCACCCCGGAAGGACAGCTCAGAGAAGGCCACCACAAGTTCTGGGCAGAGATCAGCACCACAGCCAGCCTCACCACCATAGCCAGCCTCACCACCACAGCCAGCATCGCCACCCCAGCCAGCATCGCCACTCCTGCTGGAGTCACCGGCATCAACACCACCTGCATTGCTCAGGTCGAGGAGGCGTGCTGCTTCCAGGTTAAATGTCTCGGAGTCCTCATCTGAAGACTCGAGGGGGGCGGAAACATCCACTATGCCACTGGATGGTAGCCATGCCAGTGTGCCCTCCGCCTCTGAGGGAGCACACACAGGTGCCAGACGTCGCCGCAGGGCTCGGGTGCAAAGTCCACCTCCACAGGGTGAGAGCCATGGAGTCTTCTCAGGGCTGGAGGCCACCATGGTCAAGATACAGAGCCTACAAGGCACGGCAATCTTGTCAGTAGAGCGCCGAATGAAGGGCCTTAACGACAAAATGGGGAACATTGACAGGGGCATAAGCGCAATGGCTGAGGGCATGAGGGAGATGGCTGCGGGCATGCGGGACATGTCCCAGTCCGTCATGCTGCTGTGCACAAAGATTGATGAGGACAGAGCAGCACGGCGCCGGGAACGGCAGAAAAAAGATCATCACACAAGGGCAGTGAACCGGCTGGCAACTGCCACTTCGCTGCTCTGCAGGCGCTCCGTGGCAGTGCAGGAGGGGCTTGCGCACTGCAGCAATGACGTGTCAAGGGGGATGGTGAGGGTCACCAGTGCACTTGAGGTGCTGCTAACAAGCCAGTCTGCCACAACTGGTGCTGTGGATGCTGGGGACAGCGAAGAAACCACCAGTAGGAGCAGCATTACCCCCCTGTCCCAGACACACGGAGGAGCAGCAGACGGCATGGGGCTGCCACTGGTCCCACAGCCAGTGAGGACAGCCAATCACTGGCATCCCGCACTGTAGTGCGTGGGGGCAGACACTGATGCTGCACACAATTGCAGGAGACAATTGGGTGAAGTAACCCTTGACTTACAACTATTGATTGCACAAAATTGATAGGACAGTTTTTCCTTTGTGTTGTGGCGTAGTGCCGCATGATTAAACTACGTCATGGCATCCAACTACTGGCTGTGTCCCCTTACTTACTTAGAAATAGTTGCATGTGATCTCTGCCCATCTCTCTCTCCCATCTGTTGCTGTTGCCACTCCTGCTGCGTTGGCCTCTGGCTGTGCAGACTCATCATCATTGTCCTCAAAATCTGTTATTTCCACCTCTGTACCTCTCTTCGTGGCAAGGTTGTGCAGCATTGCACAAGTGGTAATGATCTTGCAGCAGATGATGGGTGTGTACTGGTGTGCGCCTCCACTTTTGTGGAGGCAGCGGAACCTGCTTTTCAATAGTCCAAACGTGCGCTCCACCACGTTGCGTGTTGATTTGTGTGCCACATTATATCGTCTCTCACTCAGGGTTGATGGGTGTAGGTAGGGAGTGAGGATGAATGACCGCCCGCCATATGAACTGTCGCCTAGGTGAGTAATAGAGTACCATTAGTCACATGCCTCAATACACATTCATTTGCGATTAGTAGTAGGGAGTATCACAGTTATTTACCTAGCAGGTATCCTTCTCCAAAGTCGCCGGCAACCAGTCGTGTGTAGATCCCACTGTTCTGGAAGATGAATGAGTCGTGGGTGCTCCCAGGGAACTTAGCTACGATATCGGTGATTATGTTGGCAGCATCGCAGATTACCTGCACATTTATGGAGTGGGTGGACTTTCTGTTCCTGTAGATGTGCTCAGTGGCTGCTGGTGGGCAGATTGGAATGTGTGTGCCATCAATACAGCCTATGACATGCGGGAACTGTGCCATCGGTCTTTGTTTTCTGCAGTTCAGCCTGTGTGTTTGAGAAGCTGATGTAGTGTTGCATTCTCTGCATCATGGCATCCAGGAACTTCCTGAAGAAACGGGACAGGCAACTCTGGGATACCCCACCTACCGCAGCTATCACCCCCTGGTAACTGCCAGATGCAAGTAGATGTAGGCTACAGAGAACCTGCACATGTGGTGGTATGGCATGCGCCCTTGTTGTTGGATGGTCCAGGAGTGGGTGCAGGTCCCTTATCAGGACCATGATGGTTTGGGGGTGTAGCCTGTACCTTTCATGTATCTCAGCCTCAGTCAGTTGAAAGAGTGTGATGCGCTGTCTGTAAATGCGTTCCTCCCGTCACCAAATCCTCAGACCTGCTGCCTGTAGACGTAGGCGCCTTGCAATCACATACAGAGCGGCCATGGTGTTCGCGCTATTGCATTTTGGGATTGCATTTATGCACTGTGGCTGATTACCACCTGCTTTCACTCAGTGTTAATTACCGACTCTTAAATACCGAATTTCATGGAATTCGGTAATTTCCACTTTACCTTCATCTCTTGTTTCATTTTACCATTTCATATTTACCGAATCGGTAAATATGAATTCGGTAATTTAGAATCGGTAATTTAGAATTCGGTAAAGATGAATCGGTATTTACCGATTCATGTTTACCGAATCCTTCTTTTTGGACTCCTACATCTCAAATGCCTAAATACCGGTCGGTAACGGGATATTTACCGAATTTCGGCCGTTACCGACCGGTATTTAGCTACCTACATGAGGCCCTTAGTAACAAATTCCACACAAATTTACTCCACATCATGCTACATAATTTCAATCGTTACAACAAACAAATGATGAACGGAATGCTGACAATGCAGACATTCTCCCCCAGTCAAGAGATCTGGGTTAAATCCATCGTTCTTTTGCCCACTACACCACCCCAGTTTAGACATGGCCATATGCAAATCAGTCTTGACCCTCTGCCTCATGGGAACAGTCCAGCCCGAACTGCCAAGCCATGTCTTCCCTGGACCGGAATCAAGCATCCTAGGACCGGTTTCTGGCTATCAGCCGTCAACAGCCAGGATAGCTTGACTCCAGTGGCGTAGTGAGCACGGGTCCCACGTCTGGGAATACCCATCCCACTTAGGGCAAAAAGCGGTACAACAAACAAATGATGGACGGAATGCTGACAATGCAGACATTCTCCCCCAGTCAAGAGATCTGGGTTAAACCCATTGTTCTTTTGCCCACTACACCACCCCAGTTTAGACATGGCCATATGCAAATCAGTCTTGACCCTGTGCCTCATGGGAACAGTCCAGCCCGAACTGCCAAGCCATGTCTTCCCTGGACCGGAATCAAGCATCCTAGGACCGGTTTCTGGCTATCAGCCGTCATCAGCCAGGATAGCTTGACTCCAGTGGCGTAGTGAGCACGGGTCCCACGTCTGGGAATACCCATCCCACTTAGGGCGAAAAGCGTTACAACAAACAAATGATGGACGGAATGCTGACAATGCAGACATTCTCCCCCAGTCAAGAGATCTGGGTTAAATCCATCGTTCTTTTGCCCACTACACCAACCCAGTTTAGACATGGCCATATGCAAATCAGTCTTGACCCTGTGCCTCATGGGAACAGTCCAGCCCAAACTGCCAAGCCATGTCTTCCCTGGACCGGAATCAAGCATCCTAGGACCGGTTTCTGGCTATCAGCCGTCATCAGCCAGGATAGCTTGACTCCAGTGGCGTAGTGAGCACGGGTCCCACGTCTGGGAATACCCATCCCACTTAGGGCGAAAAGCGTTACAACAAACAAATGATGGACGGAATGCTGACAATGCAGACATTCTCCTCCAGTCAAGAGATCTGGGTTAAATCCATCGTTCTTTTGCCCACTACACCACCCCAGTTTAGACATGGCCATATGCAAATCAGTCTTGACCCTGTGCCTCATAGGAACAGTCCAGCCCGAACTGCCAAGCCATGTCTTCCCTGGACCGGAATCAAGCATCCTAGGACCGGTTTCTGGCTATCAGCCGTCATCAGCAAGGATAGCTTGACTCCAGTGGCGTAGTGAGCACGGGTCCCACGTCTGGGAATACCCATCCCACTTAGGGCGAAAAGCGTTACAACAAACAAATGATGGACGGAATGCTGAGAATGCAGACATTCTCCCCCAGTCAAGAGATCTGGGTTAAATCCATCGTTCTTTTGCCCACTACACCACCACAGTTTAGACATGGCCATATGCAAATCAGTCTTGACCCTGTGCCTCATGGGAACAGTCCAGCCCGAACTGCCAAGCCATGTCTTCCCTGATAGCCAGAAACCGGTCCTAGGATGCTTGATTCCGGTCCAGGGAAGACATGGCTTGGCAGTTCGGGCTGGACTGTTCCCATGAGGCACAGGGTCAAGACTGATTTGCATATGGCCATGTCTAAACTGGGGTGGTGTAGTGGGCAAAAGAACGATGGATTTAACCCAGATCTCTTGACTGGGGGAGAATGTCTGCATTGTCAGCATTCCGTCCATCATTTGTTTGTTGTAACGCTTTTCCCCCTAAGTGGGATGGGTATTCCCAGACGTGGGATCCGTGCTCACTACGCCACTGGAGTCAAGCTATCCTGGCTGATGACGGCTGATAGCCAGAAACCGGTCCTAGGAGGCTTGATTCCGGTCCAGGGAAGACATGGCTTGGCAGTTCGGGCTGGACTGTTCCCATGAGGCACAGGGTCAAGACTGATTTGCATATGGCCATGTCTAAACTGGGGTGGTGTAGTGGGCAAAAGAACGATGGATTTAACCCAGATCTCTTGACTGGGGGAGAATGTCTGCATTGTCAGCATTCCGTCCATCATTTGTTTGTTGTAACGCTTTTCGCCCTAAGTGGGATGGGTATTCCCAGACGTGGGACCCGTGCTCACTACGCCACTGGAGTCAAGCTATCCTGGCTGATGACGGCTGATAGCCAGAAACCGGTCCTAGGATGCTTGATTCCGGTCCAGGGAAGACATGGCTTGGCAGTTCGGGCTGGACTGTTCCCATGAGGCAGAGGGTCAAGACTGATTTGCATATGGCCATGTCTAAACTGGGGTGGTGTAGTGGGCAAAAGAACGATGGATTTAACCCAGATCTCTTGACTGGGGGAGAATGTCTGCATTGTCAGCATTCCGTCCATCATTTGTTTGTTGTAACGCTTTTCGCCCTAAGTGGGATGGGTATTCCCAGACGTGGGACCCGTGCTCACTACGCCACTGGAGTCAAGCTATCCTGGCTGATGACGGCTGATAGCCAGAAACCGGTCCTAGGATGCTTGATTCCGGTCCAGGGAAGACATGGCTTGGCAGTTCGGGCTGGACTGTTCCCATGAGGCACAGGGTCAAGACTGATTTGCATATGGCCATGTCTAAACTGGGGTGGTGTAGTGGGCAAAAGAACGATGGATTTAACCCAGATCTCTTGACTGGGGGAGAATGTCTGCATTGTCAGCATTCCGTCCATCATTTGTTTGTTGTAACGCTTTTCGCCCTAAGTGGGATGGGTATTCCCAGACGTGGGACCCGTGCTCACTACGCCACTGGAGTCAAGCTATCCTGGCTGATGACGGCTGATAGCCAGAAACCGGTCCTAGGATGCTTGATTCCGGTCCAGGGAAGACATGGCTTGGCAGTTCGGGCTGGACTGTTCCCATGAGGCACAGGGTCAAGACTGATTTGCATATGGCCATGTCTAAACTGGGGTGGTGTAGTGGGCAAAAGAACGATGGATTTAACCCAGATCTCTTGACTGGAGGAGAATGTCTGCATTGTCAGCATTCCGTCCATCATTTGTTTGTTGTAACGCTTTTCGCCCTAAGTGGGATGGGTATTCCCAGACGTGGGACCCGTGCTCACTACGCCACTGGAGTCAAGCTATCCTGGCTGATGACGGCTGATAGCCAGAAACCGGTCCTAGGATGCTTGATTCCGGTCCAGGGAAGACATGGCTTGGCAGTTTGGGCTGGACTGTTCCCATGAGGCACAGGGTCAAGACTGATTTGCATATGGCCATGTCTAAACTGGGTTGGTGTAGTGGGCAAAAGAACGATGGATTTAACCCAGATCTCTTGACTGGGGGAGAATGTCTGCATTGTCAGCATTCCGTCCATCATTTGTTTGTTGTAACGCTTTTCGCCCTAAGTGGGATGGGTATTCCCAGACGTGGGACCCGTGCTCACTACGCCACTGGAGTCAAGCTATCCTGGCTGATGACGGCTGATAGCCAGAAACCGGTCCTAGGATGCTTGATTCCGGTCCAGGGAAGACATGGCTTGGCAGTTCGGGCTGGACTGTTCCCATGAGGCAGAGGGTCAAGACTGATTTGCATATGGCCATGTCTAAACTGGGGTGGTGTAGTGGGCAAAAGAACGATGGATTTAACCCAGATCTCTTGACTGGAGGAGAATGTCTGCATTGTCAGAATTCCGTCCATCATTTGTTTGTTGTAACGCTTTTCGCCCTAAGTGGGATGGGTATTCCCAGACGTGGGACCCGTGCTCACTACGCCACTGGAGTCAAGCTATCCTGGCTGATGACGGCTGATAGCCAGAAACCGGTCCTAGGATGCTTGATTCCGGTCCAGGGAAGACATGGCTTGGCAGTTCGGGCTGGACTGTTCCCATGAGGCACAGGGTCAAGACTGATTTGCATATGGCCATGTCTAAACTGGGGTGGTGTAGTGGGCAAAAGAACGATGGATTTAACCCAGATCTCTTGACTGGGGGAGAATGTCTGCATTGTCAGCATTCCGTCCATCATTTGTTTGTTGTAACGCTTTTCGCCCTAAGTGGGATGGGTATTCCCAGACGTGGGACCCGTGCTCACTACGCCACTGGAGTCAAGCTATCCTGGCTGATGACGGCTGATAGCCAGAAACCGGTCCTAGGATGCTTGATTCCGGTCCAGGGAAGACATGGCTTGGCAGTTCGGGCTGGACTGTTCCCATGAGGCACAGGGTCAAGACTGATTTGCATATGGCCATGTCTAAACTGGGGTGGTGTAGTGGGCAAAAGAACGATGGATTTAACCCAGATCTCTTGACTGGAGGAGAATGTCTGCATTGTCAGAATTCCGTCCATCATTTGTTTGTTGTAACGCTTTTCGCCCTAAGTGGGATGGGTATTCCCAGACGTGGGACCCGTGCTCACTACGCCACTGGAGTCAAGCTATCCTGGCTGATGACAGCTGATAGCCAGAAACCGGTCCTAGGATGCTTGATTCCTGTCCAGGGAAGACATGGCTTGGCAGTTCGGGCTGGACTGTTCCCATGAGGCACAGGGTCAAGACTGATTTGCATATGGCCATGTCTAAACTGGGGTGGTGTAGTGGGCAAAAGAACGATGGATTTAACCCAGATCTCTTGACTGGGGGAGAATGTCTGCATTGTTAGCATTCCGTCCATCATTTGTTTGTTGTAACGCTTTTCGCCCTAAGTGGGATGGGTATTCCCAGACGTGGGACCCGTGCTCACTACGCCACTGGAGCCAAGCTATCCTGGCTGATGACGGCTGATAGCCAGAAACCGGTCCTAGGATGCTTGATTCCGGTCCAGGGAAGACATGGCTTGGCAGTTCGGGCTGGACTGTTCCCATGAGGCACAGGGTCAAGACTGATTTGCATATGGCCATGTCTAAACTGGGGTGGTGTAGTGGGCAAAAGAACGATGGATTTCACCCAGATCTCTTGACTGGGGGAGAATGTCTGCATTGTCAGCATTCCGTCCATCATTTGTTTGTTGTAACGCTTTTCGCCCTAAGTGGGATGGGTATTCCCAGACGTGGGACCCGTGCTCACTACGCCACTGGAGTCAAGCTATCCTGGCTGATGACGGCTGATAGCCAGAAACCGGTCCTAGGATGCTTGATTCCGGTCAAGGGAAGACATGGCTTGGCAGTTCGGGCTGGACTGTTCCCATGAGGCACAGGGTCAAGACTGATTTGCATATGGCCATGTCTAAACTGGGGTGGTGTAGTGGGCAAAAGAACGATGGATTTAACCCAGATCTCTTGACTGGGGGAGAATGTCTGCATTGTCAGCATTCCGTCCATCATTTGTTTGTTGTAACGCTTTTCGCCCTAAGTGGGATGGGTATTCCCAGACGTGGGACCCGTGCTCACTACGCCACTGGAGTCAAGCTATCCTGGCTGTGACGGCTGATAGCCAGAAACCGGTCCTAGGATGCTTGATTCCGGTCCAGGGAAGACATAGCTTGGCAGTTCGGGCTGGACTGTTCCCATGAGGCACAGGGTCAAGACTGATTTGCATATGGCCATGTCTAAACTGGGGTGGTGTAGTGGGCAAAAGAACGATGGATTTAACCCAGATCTCTTGACTGGGGGAGAATGTCTGCATTGTCAGCATTCCGTCCATCATTTGTTTGTTGTAACGCTTTTCGCCCTAAGTGGGATGGGTATTCCCAGACGTGGGACCCGTGCTCACTACGCCACTGGAGTCAAGCTATCCTGGCTGATGACGGCTGATAGCCAGAAACCGGTCCTAGGATGCTTGATTCCGGTCCAGGGAAGACATGGCTTGGCAGTTCGGGCTGGACTGTTCCCATGAGGCAGAGGGTCAAGACTGATTTGCATATGGCCATGTCTAAACTGGGGTGGTGTAGTGGGCAAAAGAACGATGGATTTAACCCAGATCTCTTGACTGGGGGAGAATGTCTGCATTGTCAGCATTCCGTCCATCATTTGTTTGTTGTAACGCTTTTCGCCCTAAGTGGGATGGGTATTCCCAGACGTGGGACCCGTGCTCACTACGCCACTGGAGTCAAGCTATCCTGGCTGATGACGGCTGATAGCCAGAAACCGGTCCTAGGATGCTTGATTCCGGTCCAGGGAAGACATGGCTTGGCAGTTCGGGCTGGACTGTTCCCATGAGGCACAGGGTCAAGACTGATTTGCATATGGCCATGTCTAAACTGGGGTGGTGTAGTGGGCAAAAGAACGATGGATTTAACCCAGATCTCTTGACTGGGGGAGAATGTCTGCATTGTCAGCATTCCGTCCATCATTTGTTTGTTGTAACGCTTTTCGCCCTAAGTGGGATGGGTATTCCCAGACGTGGGACCCGTGCTCACTACGCCACTGGAGTCAAGCTATCCTGGCTGATGACGGCTGATAGCCAGAAACCGGTCCTAGGATGCTTGATTCCGGTCCAGGGAAGACATGGCTTGGCAGTTCGGGCTGGACTGTTCCCATGAGGCACAGGGTCAAGACTGATTTGCATATGGCCATGTCTAAACTGGGGTGGTGTAGTGGGCAAAAGAACGATGGATTTAACCCAGATCTCTTGACTGGAGGAGAATGTCTGCATTGTCAGAATTCCGTCCATCATTTGTTTGTTGTAACGCTTTTCGCCCTAAGTGGGATGGGTATTCCCAGACGTGGGACCCGTGCTCACTACGCCACTGGAGTCAAGCTATCCTGGCTGATGACAGCTGATAGCCAGAAACCGGTCCTAGGATGCTTGATTCCTGTCCAGGGAAGACATGGCTTGGCAGTTCGGGCTGGACTGTTCCCATGAGGCACAGGGTCAAGACTGATTTGCATATGGCCATGTCTAAACTGGGGTGGTGTAGTGGGCAAAAGAACGATGGATTTAACCCAGATCTCTTGACTGGGGGAGAATGTCTGCATTGTTAGCATTCCGTCCATCATTTGTTTGTTGTAACGCTTTTCGCCCTAAGTGGGATGGGTATTCCCAGACGTGGGACCCGTGCTCACTACGCCACTGGAGCCAAGCTATCCTGGCTGATGACGGCTGATAGCCAGAAACCGGTCCTAGGATGCTTGATTCCGGTCCAGGGAAGACATGGCTTGGCAGTTCGGGCTGGACTGTTCCCATGAGGCACAGGGTCAAGACTGATTTGCATATGGCCATGTCTAAACTGGGGTGGTGTAGTGGGCAAAAGAACGATGGATTTCACCCAGATCTCTTGACTGGGGGAGAATGTCTGCATTGTCAGCATTCCGTCCATCATTTGTTTGTTGTAACGCTTTTCGCCCTAAGTGGGATGGGTATTCCCAGACGTGGGACCCGTGCTCACTACGCCACTGGAGTCAAGCTATCCTGGCTGATGACGGCTGATAGCCAGAAACCGGTCCTAGGATGCTTGATTCCGGTCAAGGGAAGACATGGCTTGGCAGTTCGGGCTGGACTGTTCCCATGAGGCACAGGGTCAAGACTGATTTGCATATGGCCATGTCTAAACTGGGGTGGTGTAGTGGGCAAAAGAACGATGGATTTAACCCAGATCTCTTGACTGGGGGAGAATGTCTGCATTGTCAGCATTCCGTCCATCATTTGTTTGTTGTAACGCTTTTCGCCCTAAGTGGGATGGGTATTCCCAGACGTGGGACCCGTGCTCACTACGCCACTGGAGTCAAGCTATCCTGGCTGTGACGGCTGATAGCCAGAAACCGGTCCTAGGATGCTTGATTCCGGTCCAGGGAAGACATAGCTTGGCAGTTCGGGCTGGACTGTTCCCATGAGGCACAGGGTCAAGACTGATTTGCATATGGCCATGTCTAAACTGGGGTGGTGTAGTGGGCAAAAGAACGATGGATTTAACCCAGATCTCTTGACTGGGGGAGAATGTCTGCATTGTCAGCATTCCGTCCATCATTTGTTTGTTGTAACGCTTTTCGCCCTAAGTGGGATGGGTATTCCCAGACGTGGGACCCGTGCTCACTACGCCACTGGAGTCAAGCTATCCTGGCTGATGACGGCTGATAGCCAGAAACCGGTCCTAGGATGCTTGATTCCGGTCCAGGGAAGACATGGCTTGGCAGTTCGGGCTGGACTGTTCCCATGAGGCAGAGGGTCAAGACTGATTTGCATATGGCCATGTCTAAACTGGGGTGGTGTAGTGGGCAAAAGAACGATGGATTTAACCCAGATCTCTTGACTGGGGGAGAATGTCTGCATTGTCAGCATTCCGTCCATCATTTGTTTGTTGTAACGCTTTTCGCCCTAAGTGGGATGGGTATTCCCAGACGTGGGACCCGTGCTCACTACGCCACTGGAGTCAAGCTATCCTGGCTGATGACGGCTGATAGCCAGAAACCGGTCCTAGGATGCTTGATTCCGGTCCAGGGAAGACATGGCTTGGCAGTTCGGGCTGGACTGTTCCCATGAGGCACAGGGTCAAGACTGATTTGCATATGGCCATGTCTAAACTGGGGTGGTGTAGTGGGCAAAAGAACGATGGATTTAACCCAGATCTCTTGACTGGGGGAGAATGTCTGCATTGTCAGCATTCCGTCCATCATTTGTTTGTTGTAACGCTTTTCGCCCTAAGTGGGATGGGTATTCCCAGACGTGGGACCCGTGCTCACTACGCCACTGGAGTCAAGCTATCCTGGCTGATGACGGCTGATAGCCAGAAACCGGTCCTAGGATGCTTGATTCCGGTCCAGGGAAGACATGGCTTGGCAGTTCGGGCTGGACTGTTCCCATGAGGCACAGGGTCAAGACTGATTTGCATATGGCCATGTCTAAACTGGGGTGGTGTAGTGGGCAAAAGAACGATGGATTTAACCCAGATCTCTTGACTGGAGGAGAATGTCTGCATTGTCAGAATTCCGTCCATCATTTGTTTGTTGTAACGCTTTTCGCCCTAAGTGGGATGGGTATTCCCAGACGTGGGACCCGTGCTTACTACGCCACTGGAGTCAAGCTATCCTGGCTGATGACAGCTGATAGCCAGAAACCGGTCCTAGGATGCTTGATTCCTGTCCAGGGAAGACATGGCTTGGCAGTTCGGGCTGGACTGTTCCCATGAGGCACAGGGTCAAGACTGATTTGCATATGGCCATGTCTAAACTGGGGTGGTGTAGTGGGCAAAAGAACGATGGATTTAACCCAGATCTCTTGACTGGGGGAGAATGTCTGCATTGTTAGCATTCCGTCCATCATTTGTTTGTTGTAACGCTTTTCGCCCTAAGTGGGATGGGTATTCCCAGACGTGGGACCCGTGCTCACTACGCCACTGGAGCCAAGCTATCCTGGCTGATGACGGCTGATAGCCAGAAACCGGTCCTAGGATGCTTGATTCCGGTCCAGGGAAGACATGGCTTGGCAGTTCGGGCTGGACTGTTCCCATGAGGCACAGGGTCAAGACTGATTTGCATATGGCCATGTCTAAACTGGGGTGGTGTAGTGGGCAAAAGAACGATGGATTTCACCCAGATCTCTTGACTGGGGGAGAATGTCTGCATTGTCAGCATTCCGTCCATCATTTGTTTGTTGTAACGCTTTTCGCCCTAAGTGGGATGGGTATTCCCAGACGTGGGACCCGTGCTCACTACGCCACTGGAGTCAAGCTATCCTGGCTGATGACGGCTGATAGCCAGAAACCGGTCCTAGGATGCTTGATTCCGGTCAAGGGAAGACATGGCTTGGCAGTTCGGGCTGGACTGTTCCCATGAGGCACAGGGTCAAGACTGATTTGCATATGGCCATGTCTAAACTGGGGTGGTGTAGTGGGCAAAAGAACGATGGATTTAACCCAGATCTCTTGACTGGGGGAGAATGTCTGCATTGTCAGCATTCCGTCCATCATTTGTTTGTTGTAACGCTTTTCGCCCTAAGTGGGATGGGTATTCCCAGACGTGGGACCCGTGCTCACTACGCCACTGGAGTCAAGCTATCCTGGCTGTGACGGCTGATAGCCAGAAACCGGTCCTAGGATGCTTGATTCCGGTCCAGGGAAGACATAGCTTGGCAGTTCGGGCTGGACTGTTCCCATGAGGCACAGGGTCAAGACTGATTTGCATATGGCCATGTCTAAACTGGGGTGGTGTAGTGGGCAAAAGAACGATGGATTTAACCCAGATCTCTTGACTGAGGGAGAATGTCTGCATTGTCAGCATTCCGCCCATCATTTGTTTGTTGTAACGCTTTTCGCCCTAAGTGGGATGGGTATTCCCAGACGTGGGACCCGTGCTCACTACGCCACTGGAGCCAAGCTATCCTGGCTGATGATGGCTGATAGCCAGAAACCGGTCCTAGGATGCTTGATTCCGGTCCAGGGAAGACATGGCTTGGCAGTTCGGGCTGGACTGTTCCCATGAGGCACAGGGTCAAGACTGATTTGCATATGGCCATGTCTAAACTGGGGTGGTGTAGTGGGCAAAAGAACGATGGATTTCACCCAGATCTCTTGACTGGGGGAGAATGTCTGCATTGTCAGCATTCCGTCCATCATTTGTTTGTTGTAACGCTTTTCGCCCTAAGTGGGATGGGTATTCCCAGACGTGGGACCCGTGCTCACTACGCCACTGGAGTCAAGCTATCCTGGCTGATGACGGCTGATAGCCAGAAACCGGTCCTAGGATGCTTGATTCCGGTCAAGGGAAGACATGGCTTGGCAGTTCGGGCTGGACTGTTCCCATGAGGCACAGGGTCAAGACTGATTTGCATATGGCCATGTCTAAACTGGGGTGGTGTAGTGGGCAAAAGAACGATGGATTTAACCCAGATCTCTTGACTGGGGGAGAATGTCTGCATTGTCAGCATTCCGTCCATCATTTGTTTGTTGTAACGCTTTTCGCCCTAAGTGGGATGGGTATTCCCAGACGTGGGACCCGTGCTCACTACGCCACTGGAGTCAAGCTATCCTGGCTGTGACGGCTGATAGCCAGAAACCGGTCCTAGGATGCTTGATTCCGGTCCAGGGAAGACATAGCTTGGCAGTTCGGGCTGGACTGTTCCCATGAGGCACAGGGTCAAGACTGATTTGCATATGGCCATGTCTAAACTGGGGTGGTGTAGTGGGCAAAAGAACGATGGATTTAACCCAGATCTCTTGACTGGGGGAGAATGTCTGCATTGTCAGCATTCCGTCCATCATTTGTTTGTTGTAACGCTTTTCGCCCTAAGTGGGATGGGTATTCCCAGACGTGGGACCCGTGCTCACTACGCCACTGGAGTCAAGCTATCCTGGCTGATGACGGCTGATAGCCAGAAACCGGTCCTAGGATGCTTGATTCCGGTCCAGGGAAGACATGGCTTGGCAGTTCGGGCTGGACTGTTCCCATGAGGCAGAGGGTCAAGACTGATTTGCATATGGCCATGTCTAAACTGGGGTGGTGTAGTGGGCAAAAGAACGATGGATTTAACCCAGATCTCTTGACTGGGGGAGAATGTCTGCATTGTCAGCATTCCGTCCATCATTTGTTTGTTGTAACGCTTTTCGCCCTAAGTGGGATGGGTATTCCCAGACGTGGGACCCGTGCTCACTACGCCACTGGAGTCAAGCTATCCTGGCTGATGACGGCTGATAGCCAGAAACCGGTCCTAGGATGCTTGATTCCGGTCCAGGGAAGACATGGCTTGGCAGTTCGGGCTGGACTGTTCCCATGAGGCACAGGGTCAAGACTGATTTGCATATGGCCATGTCTAAACTGGGGTGGTGTAGTGGGCAAAAGAACGATGGATTTAACCCAGATCTCTTGACTGGGGGAGAATGTCTGCATTGTCAGCATTCCGTCCATCATTTGTTTGTTGTAACGCTTTTCGCCCTAAGTGGGATGGGTATTCCCAGACGTGGGACCCGTGCTCACTACGCCACTGGAGTCAAGCTATCCTGGCTGATGACGGCTGATAGCCAGAAACCGGTCCTAGGATGCTTGATTCCGGTCCAGGGAAGACATGGCTTGGCAGTTCGGGCTGGACTGTTCCCATGAGGCACAGGGTCAAGACTGATTTGCATATGGCCATGTCTAAACTGGGGTGGTGTAGTGGGCAAAAGAACGATGGATTTAACCCAGATCTCTTGACTGGAGGAGAATGTCTGCATTGTCAGAATTCCGTCCATCATTTGTTTGTTGTAACGCTTTTCGCCCTAAGTGGGATGGGTATTCCCAGACGTGGGACCCGTGCTCACTACGCCACTGGAGTCAAGCTATCCTGGCTGATGACAGCTGATAGCCAGAAACCGGTCCTAGGATGCTTGATTCCTGTCCAGGGAAGACATGGCTTGGCAGTTCGGGCTGGACTGTTCCCATGAGGCACAGGGTCAAGACTGATTTGCATATGGCCATGTCTAAACTGGGGTGGTGTAGTGGGCAAAAGAACGATGGATTTAACCCAGATCTCTTGACTGGGGGAGAATGTCTGCATTGTTAGCATTCCGTCCATCATTTGTTTGTTGTAACGCTTTTCGCCCTAAGTGGGATGGGTATTCCCAGACGTGGGACCCGTGCTCACTACGCCACTGGAGCCAAGCTATCCTGGCTGATGACGGCTGATAGCCAGAAACCGGTCCTAGGATGCTTGATTCCGGTCCAGGGAAGACATGGCTTGGCAGTTCGGGCTGGACTGTTCCCATGAGGCACAGGGTCAAGACTGATTTGCATATGGCCATGTCTAAACTGGGGTGGTGTAGTGGGCAAAAGAACGATGGATTTCACCCAGATCTCTTGACTGGGGGAGAATGTCTGCATTGTCAGCATTCCGTCCATCATTTGTTTGTTGTAACGCTTTTCGCCCTAAGTGGGATGGGTATTCCCAGACGTGGGACCCGTGCTCACTACGCCACTGGAGTCAAGCTATCCTGGCTGATGACGGCTGATAGCCAGAAACCGGTCCTAGGATGCTTGATTCCGGTCAAGGGAAGACATGGCTTGGCAGTTCGGGCTGGACTGTTCCCATGAGGCACAGGGTCAAGACTGATTTGCATATGGCCATGTCTAAACTGGGGTGGTGTAGTGGGCAAAAGAACGATGGATTTAACCCAGATCTCTTGACTGGGGGAGAATGTCTGCATTGTCAGCATTCCGTCCATCATTTGTTTGTTGTAACGCTTTTCGCCCTAAGTGGGATGGGTATTCCCAGACGTGGGACCCGTGCTCACTACGCCACTGGAGTCAAGCTATCCTGGCTGTGACGGCTGATAGCCAGAAACCGGTCCTAGGATGCTTGATTCCGGTCCAGGGAAGACATAGCTTGGCAGTTCGGGCTGGACTGTTCCCATGAGGCACAGGGTCAAGACTGATTTGCATATGGCCATGTCTAAACTGGGGTGGTGTAGTGGGCAAAAGAACGATGGATTTAACCCAGATCTCTTGACTGGGGGAGAATGTCTGCATTGTCAGCATTCCGTCCATCATTTGTTTGTTGTAACGCTTTTCGCCCTAAGTGGGATGGGTATTCCCAGACGTGGGACCCGTGCTCACTACGCCACTGGAGTCAAGCTATCCTGGCTGATGACGGCTGATAGCCAGAAACCGGTCCTAGGATGCTTGATTCCGGTCCAGGGAAGACATGGCTTGGCAGTTCGGGCTGGACTGTTCCCATGAGGCAGAGGGTCAAGACTGATTTGCATATGGCCATGTCTAAACTGGGGTGGTGTAGTGGGCAAAAGAACGATGGATTTAACCCAGATCTCTTGACTGGGGGAGAATGTCTGCATTGTCAGCATTCCGTCCATCATTTGTTTGTTGTAACGCTTTTCGCCCTAAGTGGGATGGGTATTCCCAGACGTGGGACCCGTGCTCACTACGCCACTGGAGTCAAGCTATCCTGGCTGATGACGGCTGATAGCCAGAAACCGGTCCTAGGATGCTTGATTCCGGTCCAGGGAAGACATGGCTTGGCAGTTCGGGCTGGACTGTTCCCATGAGGCACAGGGTCAAGACTGATTTGCATATGGCCATGTCTAAACTGGGGTGGTGTAGTGGGCAAAAGAACGATGGATTTAACCCAGATCTCTTGACTGGGGGAGAATGTCTGCATTGTCAGCATTCCGTCCATCATTTGTTTGTTGTAACGCTTTTCGCCCTAAGTGGGATGGGTATTCCCAGACGTGGGACCCGTGCTCACTACGCCACTGGAGTCAAGCTATCCTGGCTGATGACGGCTGATAGCCAGAAACCGGTCCTAGGATGCTTGATTCCGGTCCAGGGAAGACATGGCTTGGCAGTTCGGGCTGGACTGTTCCCATGAGGCACAGGGTCAAGACTGATTTGCATATGGCCATGTCTAAACTGGGGTGGTGTAGTGGGCAAAAGAACGATGGATTTAACCCAGATCTCTTGACTGGAGGAGAATGTCTGCATTGTCAGAATTCCGTCCATCATTTGTTTGTTGTAACGCTTTTCGCCCTAAGTGGGATGGGTATTCCCAGACGTGGGACCCGTGCTTACTACGCCACTGGAGTCAAGCTATCCTGGCTGATGACAGCTGATAGCCAGAAACCGGTCCTAGGATGCTTGATTCCTGTCCAGGGAAGACATGGCTTGGCAGTTCGGGCTGGACTGTTCCCATGAGGCACAGGGTCAAGACTGATTTGCATATGGCCATGTCTAAACTGGGGTGGTGTAGTGGGCAAAAGAACGATGGATTTAACCCAGATCTCTTGACTGGGGGAGAATGTCTGCATTGTTAGCATTCCGTCCATCATTTGTTTGTTGTAACGCTTTTCGCCCTAAGTGGGATGGGTATTCCCAGACGTGGGACCCGTGCTCACTACGCCACTGGAGCCAAGCTATCCTGGCTGATGACGGCTGATAGCCAGAAACCGGTCCTAGGATGCTTGATTCCGGTCCAGGGAAGACATGGCTTGGCAGTTCGGGCTGGACTGTTCCCATGAGGCACAGGGTCAAGACTGATTTGCATATGGCCATGTCTAAACTGGGGTGGTGTAGTGGGCAAAAGAACGATGGATTTCACCCAGATCTCTTGACTGGGGGAGAATGTCTGCATTGTCAGCATTCCGTCCATCATTTGTTTGTTGTAACGCTTTTCGCCCTAAGTGGGATGGGTATTCCCAGACGTGGGACCCGTGCTCACTACGCCACTGGAGTCAAGCTATCCTGGCTGATGACGGCTGATAGCCAGAAACCGGTCCTAGGATGCTTGATTCCGGTCAAGGGAAGACATGGCTTGGCAGTTCGGGCTGGACTGTTCCCATGAGGCACAGGGTCAAGACTGATTTGCATATGGCCATGTCTAAACTGGGGTGGTGTAGTGGGCAAAAGAACGATGGATTTAACCCAGATCTCTTGACTGGGGGAGAATGTCTGCATTGTCAGCATTCCGTCCATCATTTGTTTGTTGTAACGCTTTTCGCCCTAAGTGGGATGGGTATTCCCAGACGTGGGACCCGTGCTCACTACGCCACTGGAGTCAAGCTATCCTGGCTGTGACGGCTGATAGCCAGAAACCGGTCCTAGGATGCTTGATTCCGGTCCAGGGAAGACATAGCTTGGCAGTTCGGGCTGGACTGTTCCCATGAGGCACAGGGTCAAGACTGATTTGCATATGGCCATGTCTAAACTGGGGTGGTGTAGTGGGCAAAAGAACGATGGATTTAACCCAGATCTCTTGACTGAGGGAGAATGTCTGCATTGTCAGCATTCCGCCCATCATTTGTTTGTTGTAACGCTTTTCGCCCTAAGTGGGATGGGTATTCCCAGACGTGGGACCCGTGCTCACTACGCCACTGGAGTCAAGCTATCCTGGCTGATGATGGCTGATAGCCAGAAACCGGTCCTAGGATGCTTGATTCCGGTCCAGGGAAGACATGGCTTGGCAGTTCGGGCTGGACTGTTCCCATGAGGCACAGGGTCAAGACTGATTTGCATATGGCCATGTCTAAACTGGGGTGGTGTAGTGGGCAAAAGAACGATGGATTTAACCCAGATCTCTTGACTGGGGGAGAATGTCTGCATTGTCAGCATTCCGTCCATCATTTGTTTGTTGTAACATAATTTCAATCAGCATAATTTCCCTCAGAGCCACAGCTTTACACATTTCCGTTTGACACCACAGAATTTGACAACAAACCACATATTTCAACTCAACAACACAACTACACAACACACTACATGCATCCAATCCACACCACAGAATTCCACATCATGCCACACAATTCAACAGCATATACTTAAACGCAACAACATACCACTCCACCACATAAAATGCCATTCCACATAATTACACTCTAACATGCAATCCCACTCCACATAATTCCAATACACTCAAAGCCACATAATTACTATCTACATATTTCCATTACACACCATGCAATATAATTCCATTACACAAATCCACCACACAGAATTCCACACGAACAATTCTAAACAAAATAATTCCACTCCACATCACATACATACACTCCAATCCAAAACAAAAGAATAAAACACATTCACATTTGCAGCGCCAATACCTCTAACTCTCACAAATGCAAGACCAATTTGCATTGCAAATGCTTGTTTGTACTACTATGGTGGTGCCATTATCAGACCTTTTCATTTATGTATTTGGGTATTTTGAGTAGAATTGACCTTTAGGATAGCGGGTCTCCAGTTAGGCTATGATGAATAATGTAAGATTAAGTTCACTCTTCCGGGCATGGTACCAGATATGCCTAACAGTATGACCCCTCCCCCTGCCCGCCCCGCCTCTCCCCGCTCACCTCCTTACCCCATGTCCCTCCTTTCCCCTTGGGCCTCTTATCCAAACAGCGCACTCATATTTGGGGCATAGAGTCAGAGGGAATGAAATGTGTGGGCCTGTCTCCGTGTTCACCCCCATTTGCACCTCAGTGCATGACGTCAGACTCTCATTTCTTTTGACGAGTAAGTACAAAGCAAAAGTAACCCCCCCCCCCCCCCGTTGTGCTTTTCAAGTTCTTTTCACGGAACTAAAATTGAAGCGCGCTTTTTTCATGGTGCGTTTCTGTGAACTGAGAAAACGTGCCAACATCCCCGGTTACCGCAAACGCCTGAAAACTAAACTTTAGGATTAGCAGCTCGTTCACCTAAAGCGTGTCGCTTCGGCTTTCACGGGCAGGGTGAACTGTGCTTTAAAAATGGCCTCCACGAAGAATACAAAACTCTACTCCAGCCAATTATATAAAACCCTTTTTCGTGCACGCATTAGCCTGGAAACAAAATACAAAGCCCTTTTTCTTTAGCCAGACCTGAAAAAGAGGGACACAACTTCAGTAACTTGGGCACTTATGCTGGTTTTATTGTGTATTTGCTTTCCACTTGTTTTGAAAACACAGCCTTACATCATGTTTCTGCTCAATCCCTCTCCAACCTGTAATCTTTTCCGATTAGGTAAACATCAAAACAACTGAAACATTAATAGCACCCTTCAGGGAGGCATGGATTTTGAACAGGGCACTTGCATTCCGTAAATACTCACTGTTGTAACTATTTAGGTATGTCTTACTCAATTGTAAGGTGCCCTTGACAACTGATTTGAGATAATCCCCCTGTAAACCTATTTACTCCGAAGACGGGTCATGTTCACGAGGAAGTCTGCAGCTCCAGTGCTGGCTTGTTGCTCAGAGTTTGTGACAGTGGTTATATATGACCTGTATCATGTTTTCACCAAAGGGAGGGTGTTAGTCATTGTGGTGGATTCTTATATAATCATGGAATGAGGAAGTAGAGCAGAAACATGTTTGTGTTTCCTTGCAGAGATGTGCTAGACACCTGAACAAAAGTTTCTGTATGATTGAAAAAAAAATATTGCTCGGTCGCATATGCCACTCTCAGAAATTCTGTTATATATTGCAAGGATTAATATATAGACTTGACTGGGTAGCTCCTTCGTGGCCCTTTGGCAAGCATAGGCATGGGCAAACATCAATTCTGAGCTGAAGGCTCAGACAAGATGACCCACTCATCGCCCTCTACTTATCTGATGATAATGTAGATTGGGCATGTAATAATGCCAGGGATGGTTAAGCAATGCATTTATTGTTGTTGTGAGTTCTGACTACCTTTCAGCAGAAGTGCACATTCACAAGGAATCCACGCGTATTTTTAAACTCTTTATTGTAAGCCAATTTTAGTGCAGAATAGATTAAGCAAAATCATTGCAAAAATCATTAAAATCCATGAGAGCATACACTTGTAAATATGATGGTATCTTATATAATGCTTATGCATCAAACTTATTGCCATGCAGATGGCAGTCTTTCGTGCCCTCGTATATCAGCACACTTTCGAAGCTCGACTTCATTTAGTCATTGGCCTGTTTGCAAGCCGAGGTAAGTGATGTGTCTAAGATAAGATCTGTTCTGAGACAAATGTCCAAAGTGACCTCCAAGTGGCTCATTCAGAGCCTCTCTACTCTCCAGTCTGGAATGTTACTGAAGTCTCAATCTTTCTGACTTAGAGGGCTGTGAACAACTATTAGATGTTCTCTAAGCTGTTTGTTTTGTGAAAGATAAACCTCATGATGTAAGGTGAGAGAAATAACAAGAATTCCTTTGCACGCTCATGTGAAAAACTCAAGTGGTTATGCTTGCTTCTAAGTGAATATGTGAACTCGCAACAAGCTATCAGAGCATGGGATACATTACTGCACAAAAACAAAGGGGCAGATTTACAAGAAAGTGACGCATTTGTACAGATGCGTCACTTTCCCTGCGCCACCCTTAGAAACCCTTGCGCCACCATGGATGTGCCGCATTTACAATACAATTTCAAACACAATATAAACCCTGAGGATTTATTTCATTAGCATTCATTAGTCGTATAGTCACCTTAGTGAGCTTAATTTCATAAAGAACCTAGAGGTAAACGATAGTTATCACAGTTCATTATTTATTCAATTTTTGAATTTTTTCTTTTTAAATTTCAGTGTAACAATAAATTCATATATACAGAAATGAGAAAATCAATTCGCATTTGTACAATGGCAACAAAAACTACTGTCAATTAGGTACATATAGAAAACAGTAGTAATTGACACTTTTTATGATGATGAACCATCCACAGTTTGGTCATATATCAAGGAAACTCTTGTTTCAATATTGTTAGTATCACAACACATCAGATGGGTATTTGTTTCCACCAAATAAGTGTCACAGCGTCGACGTTTCGGTCTCCTGTTAGAACATATTAATCAACGAGACCATCTTCAGGACCAATGTTGCACCATGTATCTATTGTAAACAAATATATTACATTACTCATTGATACCTATATACATATATACATCTAAGTTCTACACTTAGGTATTGCCTATACCATGAAGGAGAAAAGGTGTATGAAAGGTTAAAAACCGATAAGGTGACTTAGAGCCCAAACACCATAGAATATATGACCACCATTAAAAGATTCTCCGAGACACAACTTAATAAGTCAAGAGAGTACGTGGAATACAACAACTAATTAATAAATCTCACGTAACGTGACCCTCACCACTTTGTGAATCAATAGGTCATGTTAAAGCGGTGGAAATGTGCCACTTACTATATAAAGACCATAGGCTAGTCAAGGTCTATCAAATCACTTCTCCCACAGTCTTCCAAAGAAGAGCTGGATATCTAAAAATGTTTATACAAAAACGCCGTAAGTCAGACCAATGTCAAAGACTATAAACTATAAGTGCATTGTAACCAAGGAAATAATAAAACGAACAAGCCTCTCAGCCATTACTTACACGAAACGCCCCTTAGCGTCGGCGGTGTATAAATCCTAATTCTGTGAACAAACAGAAACCCGCCTAGTCAGTAAGCGCCAATTCACATTCTCATGCAATATCTTAACAATCGCATCAGCGCTTCTACTTAATACTGAGACT
The DNA here is from genome assembly GCF_964204655.1 of Triturus cristatus. Taxonomy (NCBI): domain Eukaryota; kingdom Metazoa; phylum Chordata; class Amphibia; order Caudata; family Salamandridae; genus Triturus; species Triturus cristatus. The sequence goes on along the minus strand of NC_140582.1, from coordinate 922,480,983 downwards.
TACTCTTTTTGACAGAGGTTAACTGTTATTCTCCTTCCGTTGCACGTCTCGCCACAAAGTCCGAGCATGAGTGCTGGGGCAACGCGAACCTTAATAATCACGTAAGTAACGTGATCTCAGACGTCACTGAAACGCAGTGAACATGTCGGCCATCTTTGAATGTAGTCCAAACAACGGACCAACTTAATATCACGATCGTTTCTGGATATATTAAAATACAATTCAAATACACACCAGATGAATAAACAAATGCCAAATATCAGGGTTACATCCATCTAATAGGAAAAATCATATTTAATTCTGCTACGCCACATGTCAGTTTGCTTCAAACTAATTGTATCACAAACATTTCACACCAAGTGGCGGCCATTTCTAGATGTGCACAATAGCACTGTCAGTAAACAAAGTATACATATCCTTCTATAGCTGGAGTCAAATAGGTCCACAGGCCACAAGTATAACTACATCGCTTGGCCAATACTCGCCATGTAAGCTAGAAGGCCACTTTAAAAGCGAAATGCAAGTGACTACACCAACATTGTGAATCATACGCCATCAATATGGAGCTATAATATCCGAGACAACCAGATGGTGATCATATATTCTAGAGTGTCGCTAGAGTTTGCCATTCTATAAAGGAATTTAATCCCCTCTCCACTGTCTTGACTAGCCAAATCCACTTGTTTTCCTTCAAGGTCAATAGGCGTTCAACATTCTGTCGCCTTTTTGTGTTCTTGATAGTCTCAAGTACAAACCATTTCATTTCAGTAGGGTTGTGTTCTTTCTCTACATAATGCTCTACCATAGGGGCAGTGATGATTCTACACCTAATCCGCGACTGGTGTTGTATTATACGCTTTTTGACTTCTTGTGTTGTTTTTCCTATATAGTATAGGCCACAAGGGCATTCTATACAATATATGACATTTCTTGTCAAGCAATTAGTGTGTTGGCGTATTGTCCATTCAATTCCATTCAGGACACAAGATTTTACTATTAATGTCGTTGGGCAGGCTATGCAATGCCCACATGGGTAATGCCCAGTTATGGGTGCTAGCCCCCATAAGTTCGTTATTGTGGTCGGAGCAGGTTCTCTATATGCTTTTACTAGTGAGTCCCTTAGATTCCTTGCTCTTTTGAATGCAAACCGTGGTCTCGATAGCTGTGGTTCAGCTTTTTGTACCAAATGCCAGTTTTTTGACAGAATCTTTTTGATGGAATTAGACTCAGTGCCAAATGTCATGACACAGGTAATGATTTCAGTTGTGGGAGCACGCTGGTCCTTACTATGTAGGAGTGCTTCCCGATCATAGTACCATGCTCGCTTGAGTGAGCGTTTCACAAGTCTGTATGGGTAGCCTCTCATTCCCAATTTTGTCTGTAAGATTTTGGCCTCCCTGAAATATTCCTCCCGTCTGGTACAGTTCCGTTTAATACGCAGGAACTGGCCAAACGGGAGGTTATCCCGTAAGTTCCGTGGGTGGTGACTAGTATATTCGAGCAAAGTGTTTCTTGCTGTCGGTTTTGTGAATAGACTGGTAGCTAATACTCCGTCATCATTCCAAATTTTCAAATCAAGAAAATTAATAGATTGGTCATCTGACTCTAAAGTGAATTTGAGATGGTCACTTTGTTCATTAAGCCAAACATGGAACTCATGTAATCTCGAAGTGGGCCCCATATGTTCTAACAGGAGACCGAAACGTCGACGCTGTGACACTTATTTGGTGGAAACAAATACCCATCTGATGTGTTGTGATACTAACAATATTGAAACAAGAGTTTCCTTGATATATGACCAAACTGTGGATGGTTCATCATCATAAAAAGTGTCAATTACTACTGTTTTCTATATGTACCTAATTGACAGTAGTTTTTGTTGCCATTGTACAAATGCGAATTGATTTTCTCATTTCTGTATATATGAATTTATTGTTACACTGAAATTTAAAAAGAAAAAATTCAAAAATTGAATAAATAATGAACTGTGATAACTATCGTTTACCTCTAGGTTCTTTATGAAATTAAGCTCACTAAGGTGACTATACGACTAATGAATGCTAATGAAATAAATCCTCAGGGTTTATATTGTGTTTGAAATTACATTGTACCCAAATCCCTGGGGTTTATTGGGTTGCCCTATTGTGTTATATAGCTATTTGCGCAGAAATTTCTGCAAGGGCCCTTGTTACAAGTGGTTTTGTGATTTATCAATTATAGGTATTGCTGTCACATGTAAGGTTGCCTAATTATATATTTTTTCTCTTTTATATGTTATTTGTGCACTTTATCTTTAGTTAATTTGTAACAAGTCTCCATATGTCAGAACAGGAAACATTAACTTACACAGATGAATATATCGCTAAAATAGCGGGTGGACCATCATTGCTTGGCCCTGTTAGTGGGGGCACTACCCATAATATTCAGCAAACTACACTACGTAACAACTTAGATAGGTTACATAAGAAACTTATAAGAACCGAACTACATGCGAAATTCTTAACAGATTGCCTGAATAACAACATAATCCCGGTAGGATTACAGGTACGCAATATACCAGTGATCTTTATAGATGACGAGGATTTCAAGGTGGGCTTTAGTTTTGTATCCAATAAATGCTCACGAAGCTGGATGGTTCTGAGTATAGAGACAGCTCTAAAACATATAGACAAACTGAAGGCAGAAATAGCGGATTTAGAGAAACAAATCCTAGAAGATTCTTCAGTAACAGATTCCCGTGAATTTCTGACTAAATTAGAGAATATTATCACTGATTTTCAGAGAAATAATATACTAAAAAAGACGGATAAGTTACAAAAAGATATAAAAAACTATTCTAGAGAACGAACTTACCCATATTTGAAAAAAGATTTTTTTCAACAGAACCCAAATCAATCCAACTGGGTACCAAAACATACTACCTTCTCAGACACGGGCTCTTCAAGTTCTGATGAAAACAACAGCCGTGGAGGAACTCCCAACTATAGACAAGGTAGAGGTCAAAATCAGTCCACTTCCTCCACTACTTTTTTAGGGAGAGGTCAACACACACAGAGAGGCAGAACCCGCAACAACAGGAGAGGTTGGTTCAGGAACCAATACACCCCGGGCTACAGACAAACCAGGAACACATACTACGAGTGGTAGATCCACACATAATAGAAAATTCAAACATAATGACTGACTTTAATCGAGGAAACTTAGAGGTAGTCCCCATCTTCAACCTCTCCAAACATGAACTATCTGTTAAAGAAATTGAGTTACTGAGTCATGGCCTCTCCTATGTACCAACTAATAGAAATGACATCTTTACAACACAGATTGAACTATATAAGTTTTTTAGGATGATTCGTCTTAAATACATGTTCAACAGGACCCCTATTGTCACCCAAAATAATGTCACAGGCTTGCGATGTTCTTCTACTTTCTATCCTGCTACTAATTTGATCCCGAAGGAATTAGTGACCTTTGAGAATGTTGTCCTCATGGAAATAGAACAAATGTTTAAAAATAAACAGTATGTGAAATATAACTTCACTAAGGATGAACATCATACCCTAAAAATGCTTGCCAGTAGAGATGATATTATTATCAAACCTGCTGACAAGGGTGGAAGTATTATTATACAGGATAAATTTGACTATGATTCAGAGGCATTAAGACAACTGAATAATACTACCCATTACATCAAACTTACGAGAGACCCCACTGATAAGATCAGATCAGAAATTCTAAAGCTAACAAAAAATGGATTGGATAATCTATGGTTGAGCCAAAAAGAATTTGCTTATCTGAACAAAAATGACTTCTCCATACCTGCGTTCTACACGCTACCAAAAATACATAAGGACGACAAAAAACCCCCCGGAAGACCAATTGTGGCGGGTTGCCAATCCATCTTACAACCTCTAGCTGAATATGTGGACTTCTTTATAAAACCGTTTGTAATGCTGACACAATCCTACACAAGAGACAGCACACATGTAATCACAGCAATGGAAGGTCAACCTTTTAACAAGCAGTACAACATCTTAGTCACAATGGACATAGAAAGCTTGTATACAAGTATTCCACAAGGAGAAGCACTAGAGGTAATTCATATGACATTAGAAAGCAGGCCACGTCCCCATCAGGTACCATCTGACTTCATTGCCGAATGCGCTAAGATCGCCTTGGAACAAAATTATTTTCTGTTTAATGGCGACTTTTATGGTCAAGTAAAGGGAGTCGCTATGGGAGCAATTTTTGCTCCAGATATAGCGAACTTATATGTTGCTGCCTTTGAAGAAGAGATCATCTACAATAACAACCCCTTCAGACATGAAATTAAAAAATACCTTCGATATATCGATGATATATTGATGATCTGGGAGGGGCCCACTTCGAGATTACATGAGTTCCATGTTTGGCTTAATGAACAAAGTGACCATCTCAAATTCACTTTAGAGTCAGATGACCAATCTATTAATTTTCTTGATTTGAAAATTTGGAATGATGACGGAGTATTAGCTACCAGTCTATTCACAAAACCGACAGCAAGAAACACTTTGCTCGAATATACTAGTCACCACCCACGGAACTTACGGGATAACCTCCCGTTTGGCCAGTTCCTGCGTATTAAACGGAACTGTACCAGACGGGAGGACTATTTCAGGGAGGCCAAAATCTTACAGACAAAATTGGGAATGAGAGGCTACCCATACAGACTTGTGAAACGCTCACTCAAGCGAGCATGGTACTATGATCGGGAAGCACTCCTACATAGTAAGGACCAGCGTGCTCCCACAACTGAAATCATTACCTGTGTCATGACATTTGGCACTGAGTCTAATTCCATCAAAAAGATTCTGTCAAAAAACTGGCATTTGGTACAAAAAGCTGAACCACAGCTATCGAGACCACGGTTTGCATTCAAAAGAGCAAGGAATCTAAGGGACTCACTAGTAAAAGCATATAGAGAACCTGCTCCGACCACAATAACGAACTTATGGGGGCTAGCACCCATAACTGGGCATTACCCATGTGGGCATTGCATAGCCTGCCCAACGACATTAATAGTAAAATCTTGTGTCCTGAATGGAATTGAATGGACAATACGCCAACACACTAATTGCTTGACAAGAAATGTCATATATTGTATAGAATGCCCTTGTGGCCTATACTATATAGGAAAAACAACACAAGAAGTCAAAAAGCGTATAATACAACACCAGTCGCGGATTAGGTGTAGAATCATCACTGCCCCTATGGTAGAGCATTATGTAGAGAAAGAACACAACCCTACTGAAATGAAATGGTTTGTACTTGAGACTATCAAGAACACAAAAAGGCGACAGAATGTTGAACGCCTATTGACCTTGAAGGAAAACAAGTGGATTTGGCTAGTCAAGACAGTGGAGAGGGGATTAAATTCCTTTATAGAATGGCAAACTCTAGCGACACTCTAGAATATATGATCACCATCTGGTTGTCTCGGATATTATAGCTCCATATTGATGGCGTATGATTCACAATGTTGGTGTAGTCACTTGCATTTCGCTTTTAAAGTGGCCTTCTAGCTTACATGGCGAGTATTGGCCAAGCGATGTAGTTATACTTGTGGCCTGTGGACCTATTTGACTCCAGCTATAGAAGGATATGTATACTTTGTTTACTGACAGTGCTATTGTGCACATCTAGAAATGGCCGCCACTTGGTGTGAAATGTTTGTGATACAATTCGTTTGAAGCAAACTGACATGTGGCGTAGCAGAATTAAATATGATTTTTCCTATTAGATGGATGTAACCCTGATATTTGGCATTTGTTTATTCATCTGGTGTGTATTTGAATTGTATTTTAATATATCCAGAAACGATCGTGATATTAAGTTGGTCCGTTGTTTGGACTACATTCAAAGATGGCCGACATGTTCACTGCGTTTCAGTGACGTCTGAGATCACGTTACTTACGTGATTATTAAGGTTCGCGTTGCCCCAGCACTCATGCTCGGACTTTGTGGCGAGACGTGCAACGGAAGGAGAATAACAGTTAACCTCTGTCAAAAAGAGTAAGTCTCAGTATTAAGTAGAAGCGCTGATGCGATTGTTAAGATATTGCATGAGAATGTGAATTGGCGCTTACTGACTAGGCGGGTTTCTGTTTGTTCACAGAATTAGGATTTATACACCGCCGACGCTAAGGGGCGTTTCGTGTAAGTAATGGCTGAGAGGCTTGTTCGTTTTATTATTTCCTTGGTTACAATGCACTTATAGTTTATAGTCTTTGACATTGGTCTGACTTACGGCGTTTTTGTATAAACATTTTTAGATATCCAGCTCTTCTTTGGAAGACTGTGGGAGAAGTGATTTGATAGACCTTGACTAGCCTATGGTCTTTATATAGTAAGTGGCACATTTCCACCGCTTTAACATGACCTATTGATTCACAAAGTGGTGAGGGTCACGTTACGTGAGATTTATTAATTAGTTGTTGTATTCCACGTACTCTCTTGACTTATTAAGTTGTGTCTCGGAGAATCTTTTAATGGTGGTCATATATTCTATGGTGTTTGGGCTCTTAGTCACCTTATCGGTTTTTAACCTTTGATACACCTTTTCTCCTTCATGGTATAGGCAATACCTAAGTGTAGAACTTAGATGTATATATGTATATAGGTATCAATGAGTAATGTAATATATTTGTTTACAATAGATACATGGTGCAACATTGGTCCTGAAGATGGTCTCGTTGATTAATATGTTCTAACAGGAGACCGAAACGTCGACGCTGTGACACTTATTTGGTGGAAACAAATACCCATCTGATGTGTTGTGATACTAACAATATTGAAACAAGAGTTTCCTTGATATATGACCAAACTGTGGATGGTTCATCATCATAAAAAGTGTCAATTACTACTGTTTTCTATATGTACCTAATTGACAGTAGTTTTTGTTGCCATTGTACAAATGCGAATTGATTTTCTCATTTCTGTATATATGAATTTATTGTTACACTGAAATTTAAAAAGAAAAAATTCAAAAATTGAATAAATAATGAACTGTGATAACTATCGTTTACCTCTAGGTTCTTTATGAAATTAAGCTCACTAAGGTGACTATACGACTAATGAATGCTAATGAAATAAATCCTCAGGGTTTATATTGTGTTTGAAATTACATTGTACCCAAATCCCTGGGGTTTATTGGGTTGCCCTATTGTGTTATATAGCATTTACAATACGGCGCACTATGGCGCAAGTATTGACAGATGCGTCAGAAATTCTTACGCATCTGTTGGCGGAAAAGTCACGCATTGCTGAAGTTGTGTCGCAAGCACGACGCAACTCCAGCAATGCGTGTTGAGGCCTATTCCCACTACACTGCGTCACTACTTACACCTGCTTGAAGCAGGCGTAAGGTTTTGACGCAGTGGCGTCCTAAAAGTGGCGCAGTGAAATCTTGTAGATTTCACTGAGTCACTTTTACAAGGCCTTCCTGCATGGGAACGCCCACCCTGCATACATTATACCTGACGCAGGTATAATGTGACGCAGGGCTTTACAACGTGACGCATCTCCCTAGATGCGTCACGTTGTAAATAGGCCGCATTGTTTGCGCCGCTGTTGTGTCAAAAACAGTGACGAAACTGCACCGCAAAAGTCATGCAAGGGGTTTGTAAATCTGCCCCAAAATGCATAATTATTTCAAAAATAATAATGACTTAATGTGGCCTGAGCAAAAGAGCAAATGCACTAAATAGGGGGCTGAAGAAGATATATAAGGCTAAATAAATATTTAATCAACAGCTTCTATGCTTATTGGTTGATTTAGGGAAAGTCTGTTATTTTGACTAACCCTGGGCGTAGTTCGCGAAGTAGCACTACGCGAAGCTACGCAAAGTACACTTCGCACTACGCGAGCTACGCGTAGCACTTCGTGAACTGCGTAGTACCCTGTTCGCACTGTGCAAGATGTCGTTTTCAATGATTGCACAGTGCGGACAAGCAACCGGTACTGTGCAATCATTGAAAACGGCATCTTGAACAGTGCGAGCTGTAGTTTTCTGCTGCCGAGTAGATTTTTATTCGAGCGGCAGCTTTCTCAACGCGGACTGGTAGTTTCTCATCGCGAGCGGTCGCGAGCATACACGACCACTCGCAATGAGAAACCTGACCTCCTCGCGTTGAGAATCTCGCCGGGAGGTTTATTTTCCACGCTCGCGATCGCCAACTTGATGTTGCTGATCGCGAATGAGGAAAAAGTCTCGCCGGGATGTCATTTTGCTTGCTCGCGGTCGCCAACTTGACGTTGAGGACTGCGAGCAAGCAAAAAATTACCGCTGCACTACGCAACACTACGCTACACGTGTTCGCACTGTGCTACGTGCAATTCGCGTAGTGCGAAGTAGCGCAAACTTCGCAAACTACGCGAGCGTAGCGTAGTGATTTGCCCAGGCTTAATTTTGACATGAGCTACCAATATTTTGTTCTGTCATTTTTATAATTATTTGTATTTTGCGTGATCACCAGAGGGTTTCAAGGCGCCGAAGAGATTATACCATGCAGTACTTAGCGACTAATAAGAAATAAGAGAAAAAAAGGAGCACTCTTTAGTTAGGTGCCAAAAGTGTCTCTACACTCGTTTAGTGTGAGCACTGAGGTCCTCGATATCCTGGAAGCCCCGAAATAGTACAGAAATAGTGGAGTTTTGTGTGATATTACCGCAGTTGGTGAACCAGAAAGGTTGAATAGCTTTACAGGACTTTAGGGCATGTGGCATGTCACCTCTAGGTTGGAACATCAACAACAATTCGAGTATGGACTTAGGTTTGCCTTGTAAAATTTTTGGGGCGACCAATCAGGGCAGAGTCCTAAAAACACAACATTTTAGCATGGGTCCTCTCATGCTTCTGTCGTGGGTTCGCCTCCGATCTGTTCAATCTTCATTTGTGTATTCTTTGTGCAGAATTCTTTCTAATTTATACTTAAGTGAAGCAATGGTCGGCTGAAGATAGAGGTCTCCTATTATGGTGATGTTCCCCTTTACAGATCATGGCCTTCATTTCTTGAGACAATTGTTAACCTAGCTGGTTCCGTGGGGTGAGTACCTTATGTACTTTACTAAGGGTGGCTGCTTCCTCACTTTTGCCGTCTTTCTTACCACCCATGGTTACGGCTGACGTGGGCACCAGGTGGGCTATAGGTATTGCCGCAGGAAGAGTATTAGAGGCTTGTACCGCATGTATAACCTGGGGCTGGACTGTACTGCCCGGTGCCCCAATGTCGCCAAAAACGTTACCTGGCTGTTTGCCGGGAGCCTTTTCTATTAGTTTATGTGCTGCTGTTAAGGCATCCCTCTCGCTCACCTAGGATACTGCTCCACCAAACTCTAACCCAGAAAGCTATGGCAAAACTCAGGTTAAGCTAGTCACCAGGTCACTCCCAAGATGATCACTCAGCCCTTTGTTCCGAGAGGCCCTGCCTCGCCCTCCTTCACTGTGATCACCTCAGCCAGTGGAGGCTTGTTATGCCTTGCCTTGGGGACCAGGGATGTAGGTGTGCTGAAGTCTGCCGCCTTTGCTCCTCCTCTCCTAGGCGTTCTATTCTTTGCTCGCTTCCGCAGAGGTGGAAATGCCACCCTAGGTGGGACCCCTGTCCTCCGGGGATGTTCTTCTGGACTCCCAGCGGTATGCTTTCAAGGCATTTTATCAAAATAACAATCCATGTTTAATGTGTCCTTCTAGGGCAAATGTGCAACACAGAATGTACCTTCCTTCAAAAACAATATATGAAAGATATTGCTCTCCGGCACCAATAGGATAGACTATATATGCATGGATTCGCCAATAAAAAAATTGCAGTCCCGAAAATACCTGGGTTGAAAACAAAAGAGTTACAAGAACGACAACATGCAGTTATATGGCCACACATTTTATGCAAATTTGCTAATCACAGCAAAGCTCCCTAGAAAACCAGGCTTCATTCCGTTTGCGAGATAAGCCTCACCTAAATATTGAAATGAAAGCTGCAATTTCCCACCCTCCCCCACATTGCCAAGCTAACTCGGTCCAGGAATCAGTGTAATGCAAGAAAACATGCAATAAATTATAGTCAAGTGGTGCCACCACTGTACAATCAGTACCCCAGCACCACTCCAAAGAGACCCAAGCAAATCTTCTGTCACCCTCAGTCACCATCTTGACCGTTAGGGCCTGCCCTGCCTAACCTCTCCGTGCACCGCTGGCTGACGCAATACGGTAGGCTGGACCTCACAGCACCGTACCCTTTCTTGTCAGTGCCCACACAAGACCTTTGCTGCCAAAATTATCCTGCCCAAATATTGGGCTCTGGGCTGGGGGCGGGAGGCATAACAGTAGCCAGACAACGACAGGACATGACAAACAGGATCTCGGGTAAAGAAACAGGAACTTGGGACTAGAAATAGCAGTGGGTGCATGCGTAGGCAGCAGAGCAATACCAACAAACTATGAGGAGGCTGTTTTTGCCAATCTGGCTTATAAGTCCACTTTACTTGCCCCTGCAGCCCTCCAGGGAACCACACTGGCCCCAAAAGCTAATAGATGCAGGGTGCGGTTTCCTGGGCATACCGGGTAAGAATGGCAAATCCGAAATTCCAACAGCAGTGACCATTCAGCCTCCCTCACCCATCTTCTCAAGCCAGATGAGTCCAAGACTTTGTCGGGTTCCACCATGACGGTTAAACTCCTCTTGTTCAGAAAGGTCAAGAGCCCATTTTTACAGAACAAAAATTAGAGCTCCAGAGGTTTTGACTGCATCCAAATAACAGCCACTCAAGTTTTTCCAAATCTTTACTCATGGATGTATAACAATTCTGAATGGCTAATAAAAATTCTATTTATACTTTTTGTTACCCATTAGAAGTTGTTAAGCATCTTCTCATTGTCCCTGGCTACCTGTATAAGAATTGTCTGTCAGGAACTTCAACATGGTAGGAGATATTTGTGGTCAGGGTAGGAGAGGATTCGTCACATGGGCTGATCAAATTAGATGGACATAGACATGAGGTAAATTCAACATTTCTCACATTTAGTCACACAGAACAACATATATTGAATGGTGAGTGTTTGGTATATCTTTCACAAACCAAGATGGTGTCCACTTAGTGAAGACCTCATTCCAAATAAGAACAAACATAAACTAGAATATGGTAGCCATCTTCGAACTTTAATATGTCAAGGTGCTACCCTAAAGACCCTTGCTTGTCCATGAGTGTATTTCGCCTGATTGCGTCCTGCTCAGTTTCAACATTGAATTGTGCTGCGATCATCTTTGGAAATACTCTTGTTGTATTCTTCAGTGGAACGGATTGTTGTTGGAGTGCCTCCATCCGTGTCTGTGTGGACTTGGACTTTTTCTTCACCGGCTGTATTGTTTCATGAGTAATTCAATTGAACTAAAGTTATGTTTCATCTGTGGACTAACAATGTGCCATACCTTCAAAAGACTTTGAAATACGGATTTGATTTGGCTTTCAGAGTGTACACTGTATTCGAAGCTATTTAAGGTAGTTACAGTTTTCACATGCATATATTACCATAGCACAGGGCATTTCGCCTTTAGACTAACATTTGACATCAGTTGTTGCAGGCCATCTGTTTGTAATCACCAGCACATGTAGTTGCAGAGTGTTACCCAACTCTAAAGAATATGTCATATGCAGAATTTTAAATAGTTCATTTTAAGGAGACTCTATGGCAATGTTGTTTGCAGACTCGAACACAAGAGATGAATCCATTCCAGGTCCAAAAGAGACTGCTGTGCAATGATGTCTGTTTTTACCCAATTCCCAATACCCCCACTGATCTCGGGGGTGGCTTTTTAGCCTCCTTGCAATACAAGGGGGTGGTGGGTGTGCGTTGATGTCCAGGCATCCCCACAGTGGGACAATGAGTCTCACTGTCCCTACAGAGCCAGTTCCATTGAGTCATCTGAACTTTTTTTGAGGCTCTTGAGTATCTGCTGGGAAAATATTTGTCCAGGGCCTGGTGTGTATTCATTGCTTGGACCAGGTCCAGTACAACGGAGCAGTCTAGGCTTGAATGAACAGTGTTGCACTGGTTGTGGAATAGAGATGGTCTGACAAAAGGCACAGCAGACTGAGTCCTGCATGCCAGATGGCTTGAGGAAGGTAGCCTGCTCAAGAGCCACGAGCATCTGCAGCCCGGCTAGTCTTGTGAACAGCCGCCTCTCCTGGGAATGATGCTAAAACCACTGAAGGGCTGTGTCTGTTGGTGAACCCAAAGCGCGTGTTGGCACACCTCTGTTTCTTCGTAGTGCTCGTAGTGGCGTGTGTTACTCTTGACCAACTTACTGGCATTCATTTAATTTGACATGGTTACAGGTCAAACCCGTCCCTCTTGACTTTTAGTAGACATTCAGAGCCCTTGAAATGGGCAGTGAAAATCTTGAACGAACACTTGAAAAAAGAACACCTCACATTGAAAGGGAAACGATATGTTTGTGCTAAGTTGTGTATTGTTGAAGAACATATTTACCTGAAGCTGATAAATGCAAATCATTTACAGCGTCACGGGTAAAAGTCCAGACCAGTGTAGGTGTGTGTGATTGTTTTCTTAGCTAGGTTACTACAGCACTTCTTCACATCAATGATTTACGTCAATAATCAGATAATTACGACAACAGGCTTTGTTTTGGGAGCCACCATTTTAACAGGTATTTGATTTGTGTGTGCATGACGGTCGTAGGCTCCTTAAACTGTGGAGCACTGTGCATTTGTCTATATGTCACATGGATGCCCACCAGCAGACCAGAATGCATAACATTTAGGACATTCACCCAATACACGCACTTGAGGTGCTCATATAGTGCCCTGAGGCCACACCTGTGGTAGGTGGAATGTCCTATAAACCAATAGCTAAATCTGCCCCCCATCCTAACAGTGCATTATCAAAGCTGGCGTGCTATTGGAGGTAGGAAAGTTCCCTGCCCCCGCCTTTTCAAAACTTGACCCAGCCGTAGGAAGTAACGCCATCCCTCTCAAGTGTAGGCAAGACTAGAACGCCTCTAATTTGAAGAAAGCTTTTAGGGGTGCAGTGCCAGATCTGGCTCCTTTCATAGGGACCAGGCCCCTCCCACCAATGAGGCACCTGATATCTTAATATGCACAAAAGGATTCTCCGCAGCCTTCTTCCTCCTCGAGAACTTCTTTCCTTCAGCCATCTCAAGGGCCTGGAGTTCTTGGACTGCACTGAACCAGGTAGCGCTTAGTACCCGCAGACGGCGGTGTGGTGGCATGTTGGCGCTATTCAGCACCTCTTAAATGTATACATACATGCACCCTGAGCTGAGTGAACTTGCATATGCTTTTCCATGTGGATAGGTCTGAACCGAGCATATCACATGAAATCGTATTTGAGGCCGCGATGGTGTCTTCGCCAGGTCACGAGGCGGGGGCGCAGCACACCGGCCACAGTCCGGGCAATCGATTATTTCAAGGGAATGATATCAGCAGTGAATGCGCCACAGAGCCTTGAGGTCATTAGCTGATGGAAAATGCTGCCTGGAATTCTCGTGCATCATCACTTCCCTTTATCGGTCTAATTTTACTCACTCTGGTGGAAATAAAGATAGCGCATTATCATCGGTGGACCTTGTTATTACCACGCATGGTGTAAAACCTCGCTAATAGTTAAAAGCTGCTGCGTACTTCCATGCGCATGGGCGCGAGGGCCAGAGGCCGCGATTATGGACTCTCAGTTGATGTTTACTTTAGGAGTCCGAAAAATCAATGCGCACGAGCGATAACAGCCTTTCTGATGATGTTTAAAGGTTAGGCAGAGAGGTGCACTACCCTTGGAGTCAATTACACCAGAACTAATCAGTCAATTAAATACTAATGACAATAAGGGGACGCGTCTGGGTCACCTTCCAGCTTGACCGAGGCCCTCAAAGTATGGATGTGGTTAGTTAATACGGAATGACGGTATTCAAAAAAAAGAAAAAAGGCCTGGCCTTTTGAACAGGATTCTTAGAACACACCATCTCACCAGAAGAAATGCAGCACTTCCACAGCATTTATTTATTTATTTATGCATTTTTATAAAGCCCGGACTTTACCCGAAGGTGTCAGAGCGCTGTACAATAGAACCAGTTACGTTACGTGAGAGAAATGTTACAAAATGGAACGTACAAAAATAGCAGGACACAGAATCAAACAGAGCAGGCAAAATGAACACAATATCAAACACAGCAAGCAAGGAATGTACAAAATAAATAAATAAATATAACAAATTTACAATGACTAACGAACTTCCTGGCGGGGTCTGAGAATGAAGGAATTAGTTCTGAAAGTGTCTTTGGAATAGAATAGATTTGAGGTCCGCTTTGAAGATCCGGATGGAAGTGGTGGCACGGAGCAAAGGAGGAGGCGAGTTCCAGATTCTCACCGCATTACCTGAGAACGATTGAGCCATCAATTTTTTCCTTTTGAAGGAGGGGGGCTCAAGCAAGAACTTTTCCGCTTTCCGAGAAGGTCTCAAGCCTCCGGACAATTTCAGTTTATTCGCCAGATAGCGAGGGGAGGAAGAGTGCAAGGCTTTGTGGGTGATGCAAGCCGTTTTGTAAATAGCTCTAGCCTCGATGGGAAGCCATCGGAGAGAAGACAGGATAGGAGTGATGTGGTCACTTCGTTTGGATCCTGAAATGAAGCGAGCTGCTGAATGGAGGACGGATTTAAGGGGGGAGAGGTGAGATTTGGGAAGGCCAGTCAGAAGAGAATTACAATAATCCAGTCTAGAGAGAACTAGTGATTGGACCAAGGGTTTTAGGTCTTTCTCCGGGAAGAACCGACGAATCCCCCACAGAAGACGCAGCTGATAACGTGCGTTCTTGGCAATGGAGTTGATGTGTGAGATTAGGTTGAGTCTTTTGTCAAGTATGACACCTAGGGATTTAGCGAAGTCGACAATGATGGGTTTACTGTTGAGTAAATTCAGCTGATCCATCCAGGATTGAACAGGAGGCGGGGAGAGAGAGGTAGATAGGAGGAGGAATTCAGTTTTGGAGGGATTGAGAATGAGTTGGTGAACTAACATCCAGTTGTGAATAGCGTTGGGAGTAGAGTTGAGTAGTGAGAGATCTTGAGAGGAAGACACCTTGAGGTAGATTTGGGTGTCATCTGCATAGAGATGGTAAAGGATTCCAAATTTGCTGAGGAGGTTCCCTAATGGTTCCAGATAGAGATTAAACAGAGTGGGTGCAAGGATGGAACCTTGAGGGACGCCTTGACCAATCACCAGTGGAGACGAGAGACTGTTCGCAATCTTGATCATTTGGGATCTGTCCGAGAGGAATGAGGCAAACCATTTAAGCACTGTGCCTTCCACGCCCATTCTCTGTTGAAGAGTGTTAAGGAGGGTGTTGTGATTAAGTGTCAAAGGCTGCAGATAGGTCAAGAAGAATCAGAAGGCACGATTCCCCCGAATCGAGTATATGCAGCGCATCATCGATCACTCGCAGCAGGGCTGTTTCAGTGCTGCAATTTTTTAATAAAGCCAGACTGGAACACGTCAAGGAGATTATTGTCCATAATGCGTTGGGAAAGTTGTTTTGCAACACATTTTTCTGTGATCTTTGAAAGAAAAGGGAGATTGGTGATGGGGCGGAGGTTTTTGAGGTTGTTCGCATCTGCGGAGGTTTTTTTTAGAAGGGGGGTAACCTGTCCTATTTTGAGGACAGCTGGGAGGGATCCTTGACTGAGGAAGACATTAACTAGCCTGGTCCAATAAGAGAGAGTATTGGTATAGAAATCAATGGCGATGACATTAGGTATGGGGTCAGAAGAATGGTTGGAGGGTTTGGTTTCGAGGATGCATTTGTGGAGGTCATCTTCCGAGATGGCGGCAAAGTTCTGCCAAGAGACTAAGGATTTTCGCTCCTCAATGGGGGTGGGGTGGGTGACCTGATCCACCAGTGATTTGACCTTTTCATCAAAGAATATAGTGAATTCAGTTGCTTTCTTTGAAGCATCCTCAGGTTTGATGGTTTGGGGAGAACAGTTTGGGTTTTTGATGAGGTCAAAACGTTTTTTGGGTCTGTTTTTAGCTTAGTCGAGGAGGGATCTGAAATGTGATGCTTTTTCATGGAAGATGTGCTTGTGGTAATTGGATCTTGCTAAGCGTAAAAGAGAGAGATTGGAGGTGAATGGAGATTGTCTCCAATGTTTCTCCAAGATTCTAAGGTTTTTCCTTTCGTCGTAGAGAGCTTTATTGAACCAAGGTGCTGAGGGGCAGGGTCTTTTCCTTTTGCTTTGGAGTGGAGCGACATTGTCGATTTCGACTGCAAGGATTGAGAGGCAATGGGGAGTGAGATCGTTGACATCCGCATTAGGGTCTAGACTAGGAAGTGAACGCATAGCAGAAGCACACAGAGTCTCAAGATCAATGTTTTTAGTGTTATGGAACCAGGTAGAAGCCTTTTTAGGTTGGCCGAGAGTAACATTGACTCGTCAAAGCTGATGAGGAAAAGCGAATGACCAGGAAACATGTTTGAACTGATTATGCCCAATGTATTATTATTGAAATATTGTATCAAATGTGTATAACATGTAGGGACATATTATGAACATTTTTGGCAAAGTCAATAGGCTACGCCTATTAACCTGTTAGCTTTTCAATTTATTTTGCTGATACTGTGTAGCAGTGGCAAGAAGAAGAAGAAAAGACACGCTGACGTGGCTGCTTGATTTCCTAGCCACGTGCATACATGATGACATATGCACACGCATGCATCGCCAGGCATGCACATGTCTACCGAATGACGCATTGGCCATTTTATTTACTAATCGAAGATGGCGGCCACCACTTCAATCCGTATATTAAAGAAATGTGCTTAATTGCGCTAAAGTGCATTTTTAAAAAAACATCCGAGTGGCCTGGTAGCAAATTGGGAGCTGCTTGTGTTAAAAAAAAGTATGAAAAAAGCAGTTATTTAAATAATTGGAAGAACCATTAGAGGTGGAAGAACAATAAAGGGATTGTGGTAGGAGTTGGTGGAGCAAGCAACAGGGAGTGGGCTGGGGGAGGAGTGCAAAAGAAGTACATGAGGGAGAGAGCAAGGCAGGTGAAAAGTACTCGAGGTAGAGCAACACGTAGTGGGTGGGTATTTAGCAGGGGTAGAAGCACATGAAACACATTCATTCTCACAGAGTGCATAACTAACGAGAAAATGTAGATCCCTAAAAGTGAGCATTGAAGGAATCATATCAGCCAGTCAAAGGGAGGGTCCAGGGAGGGAGAAACACAAGGTGGGACAGGAAAGGCATCAAATAAGAACCAGGCAAATAGAAGTGACAGTCAACCCATCCAGTGGTAAGCAATAGGCGGGCTGCGTGCCAACTCTACGTTCTTGTCAAGCCAACAATAGATCCTTTGCAACCAGGTAGCTTGCGATGTCCCATTGGCAAGACCTAAAACGTTCTGCATCTAAACACAAGCACAGATGGAATATATGTTCTAGTTTTTAAGGAATCCTGCTGTTTTTAGCACATGATGTAACTCTGGAACTGCTAGTTAGCGAATGAGGTGCAGATATCACAGCTCAGAAACACAGAGCAATGACTACCTCGCTGGGCCCTATTCACAAAGGCATTTTAGGATGTAAAGATACGTTTGAGGCAAAAATGTCTTCATTTATGCCTGTCCGGAAATTCACAGTATTCTTGAATTGTTTTTTTAATTGTGCAACTGCTCCCAGGCTGCGAGTCACCTTCCCCACCCTTCCAACTTTCAAACTGCGTCCCTCTTAACCTCTGACACACACCAGTGACCACGTGCTTGATGCCTTAAAAGGTCGTAGTTTATTATAACAACATTTATACATATTGCCAATTTCAGGCTCATGCATAACATTCTGTTGATACTTATATTGTCTTTGCATTAATAGTCCTTTGAGTCCATGCTTGTTTTTTGTCTGCCTTCAGGCAGGCCAATCTCTGAGGAGGGGCCCAACCACCTCGGCCATTGTTTCCACGGTGTTAGGGTTCAACTTGCTACCGATTTGGTGGGTGTCCGTCAGGACCAGCCCAAGCTGCAAGTGGTTCGGAGTGGAGGGAGTAAGGTGTAGTATGGCTTGTAAGATTGTAAACACCCACGCACCTTTGAGTTTGTGAGTATTCTGAAAACGCTGAACTGACCCTTTCCACCCTAGAAATTGTCGAAGATTTAATCCGGCAAAGGGCTAGAGTAACTCCTAGCATGGTGTGGGAGGTATCCAAACGTAAAGGGGGATATAGGGGCTATGGTTTCTCTACATGGAAAAATGTTTTACCACTGGAAAAATATATAAACATCGCCTGTAGCGGAGTGCCCTGACAAACAAATTCTAAATTAGGCTTTTTGAGTGTTCGGATTACGACTGGACTGAATATAACTCTCCAAGAGGATGTTGGTATTTGATTATTCTTGCTTGTTTGAAAGATCAATATGTAAAAAAAAGATTATGCATCTCTTTGGTCATGGTTAAAGTTATGCAAGGTTGTAGTATTGTCTGAATTCTTCACAGTTGCTATAATCATTACATGTATGCTCAACTCAAAAGGTGGCTGAAGTAATCCACAGGTGTAGTATTGCTTAAATGTATGCATGTGTATGATAGTTATTAAAGTTGTGCAGAGCTGAAGTGACAAACAGAACTAGACACATCTGTTGCACACAGACATAGTGGTGTTTAAATGTGCTCCCTTGAGCTAATGAGCTGACGAGCTCTGGTTGATGCGCCTGCGCCCAGCGAGTAGTACAGAGACCCAAGAAGACTTTGGGCAGCATTTCCAGCACCCTCAAAAAGAATGTGTTGCTCTCTACTGCAGAAGGACAACTATCCTGAAACACGTGTCTAGAGATACACAGCACTGACTACACCAACAAGGGTGAAAAACGAAATCCTGACACCGAAGTAAGTGTTATCATGCACTACATTTACTATGATGCATCAGGGCAAACTGAGTGCTGGGATGTGAGGCAGTGTGCACCCACCCTCCTCATATCTTTTTTGTTTGTTGCATATTTATATAGCGCAAACTCGACCCGAAGGTATTGGAGTGCTTTACATAGCACCATATTTACATTACACATTCAGGCACGGGGAGATTAAGTGATGTGCCCAGAATCACAGGACGTGGACGCGACCTCGAGGCTCGAACCCTGGTTTCCTGCACCAGAGGCGGCAGTGCAGCCGACGGACCACTATGTCTGTGTAACAGCTTTTGTAGCAGACAGATATGCACTAAGTGCTTACATATAATCACAGTTACTTTCATGCACCCGTGTTAGTGATCAAAATTACGTGCACCCATAGTTATAGCAGTGTTGAGAGTAGTATAACTTCATGCGTAACAACAGAACAAGAGCAGATGTGTTTCTTTTTGCAGCTCACAGACATGATCAGGAGTATTTCTGGAAAGCTGCATTAGTGGCAGATTTTCAGGCCTTTTCCTGGCAATGTCATGTGACATTTTCATGTTTCTATTTTCTCAATGCTGATTTCTACAATTCCACTGTGAGGAATGCGAGACCTGCAGTGTATTTGCCTTTTATTTATTTCACAACGGAAAAAATATTTCCCCTAAGGTGAGAACCCTTCCACAACATCTCTGACCTTTCCCAGGGTGGCAAACGGTTGAAGAGGGGTTTGTGAATGCTCTCAAACTGACACGTTTCTGGGTCTTCAAAGATTCTTAATGTAAATCACAGCTATATTCATTCACTTCTGACCCCATGCTTGGGGTTTCCTACCGTGTAATTGTACATAGTTGTGGTACACAATTATGCAGTAATAAATGACTTCACCTATTATGTGTCCTTGTGTATATGTATCTTTAAGCCATAAACATAGTTTACAGCTAAAAATAGCTTTGTACATTGGGCCCTACGTCTTGCACCTGCATATATCAGCAGTGGCCTAGCTGTTAGTTTGTGAAGCTGGATACAGTGGGTGGTTTTTGAAATCCACTCTGGCAGAGTTAAGGGCCCTCGGTCCATCTGTGCAGTGCCAGTTTAGACAATCCCCACCATTTGCTTCTACCAGAAGCCAATCCGTGGCATCATACCCTCTATATTCCAACCATCCCTTCCCTAAACCTCCCCCTCCTCTCCCTGTGAGCAGCCAGAGGTGTCTCCGGACCAGTGTGGCGTCCTGCTTGCATGGTACCATGGTGCTGATTCGCTGTCATCTTCTTGACTCTTTCTTGGTCGCACACTGAGACTGTCTGAAGTACTGATATGTGCTCTCTCCGTTGCAGCGGAGACAGTAGATGCCATAACCTCTGCTCTACTAAAGCTGACCTTGCATACTCACCGGGCAACCTAGGCTCGAGGCCCTCATTACAGCCCTCCCATAAAAAGTAGGGTAGTGTGTATCCTTCTGTTAGGTACCCACCCAATTCCCTCAGGCATTAGACTCTGACATGGCCGGTTTGATGGCAGGGGCGGTGGGTGAGATTTTAAAGTGGTGGCGCGCAAACGAATTAGCATACAGCACCGTAGCGAGCGAACGCAGCGAGCGATCCCGAACCCCAAAAGGGGGGATTGGGGGGGTTACCCCCCCAAGAAAATTTTGAAAAAAAAGAAGAAAAATCGTGCATTTTCAAGAAAATTTGAGAAAGCAGGAAGGTTAATAAAGCAATTGTGAAAGTGCAGTTATTACATTAATAGATGGCATAACATAGGTAGCTGCTTATTCAGTATTACCACAGAGCTTCATACATTCTGTCCTATTATGCTCAGGTGCTGAATTCAGACTATAAGACTCATGGAAATCTCAGCTCTAAGAGTAAAATACGTTTGACAAAAGGCCGCCAAATGCCTTAAGATGTCCATGAACCAAGCAACCATTCCCATTGCAAACCGTTGCTTAAGAGCAGTGTGGGCAGTCCCTAGATAAGACACCCCAGGTACCTGAACATTTGAGATATGTTGAGTGACCGAGGTGGCCTCCACTGCTCTCGCTATCTCAGCGCATCACCTTTACACCCAAATGAGCCGTCTCCAACTACACGCACAGTAGATCACATGCACGCGAACTTTGAACTGTCATGGACAAGGGTATTTCTCAGCACTCAGTGCGTCCCAGGCACGGCTGCCCCACCACTCGGAGGCCCATCCAGCTCACTCGCTGCTCTCCATGAAAATGATGCTTGTAACCGCTGCTCTGCATCAGGGCTGCCCAACTTAACACGCATCTGCATACAACGAACCTCAGTGGACTTGATCAACATGTTCATGGGTTATTCTGAAAAATCACGCTGAAACGTCCCTCCTGAAACCACTTTGGACACCCTTGCCTAGAACTCTAATCTCATCCTACTACTCGGTAGCTGCTTCCTATAAAGAATGAATATAAAAAAATAAACAGTACACACCCGTAAGACTACACTCTCTCTCCTGGGCCCAAATGTACTAAGGTTTTGCGTAGGCGTTCTTTGAAGAAAAGCAGTGCAAACGGGCGCTGTCGTCGACTATATGCTTTAAAGCCCTGTGGGCGCTCCTGCAAAACTATGCAAATGTGGGCCGTAGTGTTAACTCTTGGAGCTGCTGCAGGCCAACATCTGCCAACCTCTTTACCATTCCAGGAATGCAGAAAGTTGCATGCATATGGGAAGTGCGGGGAACGTTTTCACCCACAGCATTCCCCGTACAGTGTTTTTACCGACTCGTCTTTAACATACATGGAATAATATTGCTATCTATGGAGCACGCACGCTAGTTTTGAAAGACAATTTACTTCTTTAAAAAAAATCCGGAGATTACAGCGTAGAGCGGAGGGAATGTAAGCAGCATTAAGGTGAGTGCTTGAAATGGAAACCTATGAAAGCCCCTAGCAGTGAATTCCCCAAATCTTATCATGTAACAACCGCCTCTGCATTGAACCTGTGACTTCTGGTGAAAGAAATCCCATCCCTCTGCAGTCAACAAAAAGCACAAAAATGAATAGATGCGTTCGAAGGTAGATAAGAGCAATGCCACAGTGTCCGCAATCAATGAAAACTAGGGAGAAGATGCTATATGGCTATATGGACCACTTCCCCATTAGTGAGACCAATCAATGCCTTGTGGTGTACTTGTTGCATGTGCCTTCTGACTGTGATGTCTGCCACACGTACACCAAATAACCGAAGGTTCTACACATTTGTATGCTTTCAATGAAGATTTGATGAAAGTCAAGCAGTGACGATAAAATGTGTCAACAAACATTGGGGTTTGTGCATGAAAGCTGGTGGGTTTTGAAGTCATCCTTTCTTAAGTGGTGCTGTCACTCAGCTGTGGACACACACACAATCCATTTCGTGTGGACGTATAAAGGAGTTTCTTCTTTAACATTTCACCTGCATTAGCATTTAGTAAATGACAGGGCTTAAATCTGCCCATTCTGGAAGCACTCCGAACATCCCCTGCCGCTTGTCAATCACAGGTGTTTATCAGCTTAACGTCAAAATGCAATGTCTCCATTCCAATTCCATTTACATCTCTCTGATGAAAATGGCAAGAGTTGATAAAGGTTAAAAAGCAATTAAAGGAACAATCCATAGTGTTGAATTGAATTACCAAACTCCAGTGTCCACTTTACTCGTACCGCTGCTAACGGAACCATTGTTGTTAAATGCAGCAAGCTGCGGGGCTCCTTGTTAAAAAGAAATCAGTGCGATGTTCATTAATTTGAAAGAAAACTGAGATTTATATACTGTGCACTGGTTGTTCAGTATTATAAGTACTTAAAGCTTGCATAACGCCGATGGAAATGAAAAATAACGTCGCCGTAAATACATTCTAGAGGACTTCCATTTAATGTTGTAGGGTAAAAGGGTATATTGGAAAGCATACTGGGATGGTTTGTCATGGTTACTTCTTGCAATATCTGCATGAAAGATGACTGCTGAAACTCTGACAGCCTTCTACCTGGCTCATGAACACAAGCTGGCTTGTGTGAGATGACTTGGTGTGAAGTACAGATGACAAGTGTTTGGTGCTGCTGATCCTACAGTGTCACACGGTGAGTCAAGGAGCGCACCTGAACATGCTGGCCTCGTTAGCTTGCATGGGAAGGTGTTTTTACCACCTTTCCGCTCTTTTTCTAACGGTATGTCCCTGGCATGCCAGTCGATTCAATTTGTGAAGCTGTGCTGAAGAGCACATCTTTCCAGTCCACTTAAATGTATAAGTGCAGCGGTGCAACTATCTGAAGAAGTAATGATGTCATATGTATGCAGAGGGTAAGTTTGAAAGGTTCAGTTTCTAGCCGTTTTGTAAGTTCATTCAGCTCTCAGTTTGGGGACCAGTGGGGTTCACGGTCCAGGGCTCTGTACTCACAAGTCTTCCTCTGTATTTAAGCTGCCTGAAAGGTCATTCGGTGATGGTGAAGAGCAATCGTTCAGGAGAATAACGGGCGGTTTGGGGGTGAGAGAGACACAGGAGGGAGAAGAAACAGGGGTGGGAGGGAGGGTGGGAGGGGTAGAAGAAAAGGATGGATGAATAGGAGGGGGTAGAAGAAACAGTGATGGGTGGATGGTCGGGGATGGGAGAAGAAATAGGATCAGGCTGGTGGGAGGTGAGAGCAAAAACAGATGAAAGAACGGGTGGGAGGGGGAAAAGAAACGGGGATAAGGGGGAGATGAAACAGGGATGGGGCATGAAACAGGGATAGAGGGATGAAACCAGGACGAGAGGGTGGGTGGCAAGGGGAGAAAAACAGGGGCGGGAGGGCAGGTTGGAGGGGGAGAACAGAGATGGTAGGGTGGGAGGGGGAGAGCAGAGACAGCAGTGAGAAGGGACAGGGTGGCTGGGAAAGAAAAACAGACGGGAGGGCAGGTGGGGAGAAGAAACAGGGACTGAGGGTGGGTGGGGGGGAGAACAAACAGGGATCGGAGGTCGGAAAAAGCTGCATGGCGCAGATGGCGTTGACCTCATTATAGTGCTTTTTTATATAGAATAAATACTACTTGAATCACAGTAAAAGCAGTGGATGGCCAGCGGAGGCACAGTAATGACACTTAATGAATCTGTGCTTGGTCCAATTGACACAGAAATAAAAGAACGTGACACCTGGCAAGAGCTGCCCAATTAGAAGGGAGCAAAAAACAGTGGCATTAATGGCATTAAATAGCAAGCAATGGGCGGGTTTACAACCCATTGTTAAACATAAAAGTCTCGCAAGTGAGAGCACATGCGCTAGGGCTTGCTCACTCAGGCTCAACCTGAAAATTCTGCTTTTAGGCCCAACTGCAGAAACTGGACCACTGAAGAGTCTGGCCTAAGGTATCAGAACCTTTCACCTTTCTGTGGCCTGCCCACATCCAGCTATGCTCCCTGACAATCAAACTTCATTAGAGGCGGGTCAACTGCTCAGTGGTCCCTGCATTAATGCATTGGTGTTCCCTGTCCATGATGCGCTGAGGACATGTCCCCTACACTGAAATCACAATTTCTACTCAAGTGGTCACATAAACAAGTATGAATAGTTTGTATACAATTAGTTACACATACATATTATTGTTTTTGGCAGGTGTATCAGACTTAGAGGTCTGGCCAAGCTACCTTTCTGATAGTTATTTTGGTTTTAAATAGATTCTGAACTTTGCTCTTCTCTCTTTTCCCTGTACTGGCCAATGCTGCATGGGAACCACTCATAAAAGCAACCCATTAAAGCAGACCCTTACAGACAGAAGCAAAATGTTTGTTTTATTTTATTTTTAGGTTTCTTTGTAAAGCGCGACACCACTAGCCATCTCGTGTCCTTAAGGCTGATGCAGTGAAAGGGAGCGTGAAATTATGCTACCCGAGAGGCTCATGTGATATAGTTCTCATCCTGTCAGAGTGCCCAGTCAGTAACTGGTGGCAGTTGCGGCTCGTGGGGTGTCGCGGGGGGGGGGGGGGGTGTATCGCGGAGGTGGGGGGGGAGTTTTGAAACAAAATTAAAAAATCCTACCTGAGCAGGTCGGTCCGCTGCCTCGGGTGACGGGTCCATTGGCGCAATGGCGCCTACACTCGGGAACAGCCACGCACACATCACTGACTGCTTGCAAGTGGGCGTGCAAAACCCTCTCAGCCAATCCTGGTGCTGCTGGCAGCGCCAGGATTGGCTGGGGGCACGTTTTACACTCCGCCCGCCTGCCCATTAGGTGACCGAGTTTTGAGCCTTTGCTCAACCCTCGCTCTCCTAATGGGCATGCACCAGAACTGCAAACACAAGTGCGCATGACTGGGCACGGTGCGAAAATTCGTCCTCCGTCCCCACTCATGCGCACTTGTGCATTGTGCTGCTCCATGCCCCTGGTGACGGTCTGACTGCATGTCAGTCAACATGACGCCGGACCGCCCACGGGTGGTCTGACGTCATGCTGACTGACATAATTGTCAGTTGTTCTCAGCCGCGGGTCCAAGCTCTTGCTGCTCATTCAGTAGGTGTGTTTTGCTAGGTTCCTGAGTAAATGAGATGATCATGTATTGCACTAAACATGATTGAAAGTCTGCTGTTCTCAGCCGCGGGTCCAAGCAGGGCTGGCTGGTGGGGCTACGCCCCTACGCCCCAATGGACGCACCGCGGCTGTTTGATGGTCATATTATCACTAAGCAAGCTCTGCAGTAGTTTTCATGTGCTCTGAGACCTGCTTCCGGAAGTCATTCTCAGTACAGTACAGTACAGTACTCCAGCTACTCATCCCCAAACTGGGCCAATAAACTGCAGGGAAGGAATTGATCCAAAGATAAAACTTGTGGCAGCAAAAGAAGAGGCAATAAGCCCTGTGAATAAGGAGCAGTAATATTTACTTTTTAGGGTTGGTGGAATGTTGTACCTATTAATGGGTCGTTTTGTGGGCTTTTGTGGTATGAAGAAGGACATTGTGGGAGCTATTGTTCTGAAACCCTTTGACACCAGTGATAAGATTGTGATGGAAACAAGAATGTACAGTTTAGAGGGTGTGATGATGCAGTTGAAGACTTTGCGTTCAGGGCGCCTGGAGGAGCTGCTAATTTGTTATAGAAAAAGGAACCTTGGCCTTTTTGGAGTGGAGTGCAAAATTTCGGCACATTAGTTTTGGCTGATAAAATTCAAGGTGAGAAATGGCTATATTCTTCGGATTATAGGTTTTATGGCAAAATGGTTGTACTAGGTATACTCCTTTGATATCAAATACATTCCTTTCTAAAAGAGAAACATTGCTATTATTGGCAAAAAGAAACTATTATATTTGCCTATGTTTAGGCATCTTTAAACAATGCATTCTAAAATTGCAAAATGCTTTGGAGGGATACAAGCCAACCAAACAGAACATTGTGAGACAGAAATGCTCCTGGGCGAGGCAAATGCAAGCATATGGCGGGAAGGCATCAATCACATGAGACAACTGAAACAGACAACAAAGCCATCCAGTCATGAGCCAGGGGCTGACCAAAAGCCCATGATATGTATATATTGAAATCAATAGGTCTGGCCAACAGATAACTAAAGCTGTCTGTAGCCAAAACCTAAAAAGACTCCACTATTTGCTTAGCTTGTTAAGGCTCTTCGCTGCTGATCATGCACTGTGAAGCCCTTAGTGGCGTTTGCCGTGTACAAACGAAATGAAGATACAGATATGATTGCCTCGTCACATTTGTGTATAAGCCTGAGGGGTCCTGACCAGTTCTCGTAGCAGCTTCAGCTACCATCCCTCATGCAGACAATTTATTGAACACTCTCAGCGCAGCTTCACTGTCCGTCAAAAAGGCCATATTTTTGATGGACAGTTTATGTCCCCACAGCTCTATTGCCAACAGTACTAGAAGAAATTCCATAAAAGCAATGCTGTGGTTCCATCTTCTCCAGTCATCCACCCACCTCGCAACATGTCGGTGTCAGTGCCAGTGTAAACCAAACCCCACTGCTCTAGAGGCGTCTCCACAAACAAGGAAAGTGTGCCCTATTACAGAGAATGTGCTGCCCCCAAGGCTGCTGTGAACATGTACTGCCCTGGGGGCAGACCATCCAAGTGAAATATGGAGGGCCAGCTACAAAGCTGCTCCTTGTTTCACTGTGCAGGCGGCAACCCTTTAAAGAGGTATTAGAGATCCCCTTTCTGGAGGGTGCAGTGAGTGATTGCACCTGCCAGCAAGGGGATTTCTGGGGGGTTTCATAGGGGCCCCTTTCCCCCCTGCAAAGAGCTGCCATCAGGGCGCGCACCTTGTTGTGAAGAACTTTCAGTGCATCCCCTCACAGCTTCTTTGCCTCAGTGCATGCATCTATAATACAACATAGGCGCAAAGGTAAAGAGGTTCTCTCATTTGCCTGAGGCTGCGTTCCCATGCAAATGAGGAAATGCCCTCTTAGAGATAGCACTGACACCTCATGTGCGCCAGCACTATCTCTATAACAGAAGGGGGCGCACAAGCGCCTGCGGTTTCTTGTTATTGCAAAGTGCCCCGGGGGCAAACAAAGAGGGCACACATGCCCATTACACCAGGAGATAACTGAAGAGGCAAGTACCAAGATGTTGGTCATGGTGTCTGAGAACACCCTAGCCCCAGTGGAACCCTTCCCGCAGCTTTCACAGCACCTGTATAGCACCAGTGGCTAGAGATAGTGAAACCCCTTGTTCAGCTTTCAGCAGATACAGACAAGTATCAAAGTACTGGGATGTCAATTGCTTGATAATCAATGGATGGTACTTCCTGCATTCTGTAATTTTCCTTTGGCAGATAATTAGTCAGCATAAATTGATTCATTTCTTTATTATTAGATCTCTTGTCTGCCTCCTGGACTTTTATGCATTATATTATACACATCGGCGCCAGGGTACCCTCGTGGGATAGTGCGCTGTACAAATACACATTACATATGTCTGATCCCACTGACTTCATTCTTGTTGATAACTCTGCGATCATTCGACTTAATAATCTTTTCTTTTTGAAACTCTTGAAAATGTGCTGTGCGTGTCTGTCATCAAAAAGAATAATCTGTTTGACCCAGAGGCCAAGCACAGGAGGATGGATGAATGAATGAGTGAATGAATGACTGAATGAAATACTTATTAAGTGCTAAAACACCACAAAGTCATCATGGCGCTTGGAAAGTGGAAGGAAAAAGGAGCAAAATAATAGCAGTGTCTTATAGACACTGATTCTGAACTGATCTTAACCCCTTAGCCGCGGCAGGAATTCCGCCGCGGCGCTGGGGGGGTTTGGGGGCAGGTGCGGTGGCGCTGTGCTCGTGACGGAACCACTCCGTCACGAGCCACGGGTGAGCTGTGCTCATGACGGAGTGGTCTCGTCACGTCTCCGCCCACTGCGCTAATCGCCCAGACAGGCGGGGAATTAGCGCCGCGTGGGCGGAGTGGCCGCCAACGGCCGCAGCATGACGGAACCACTCCGTCATGAGCACTCAACCATGCGGTTAAAAGGTTGGTTACAACCAATCTAGGTAGAACTAGTAGGAATGGGTGATAAAATATGATTGGGCATATTTGGCTTCTGCCCAAATATGCATAATTGTTACTCAACTGTTTATAATATGCATGATAGTCCTAATGCACATGATTTCTATATACTCTGTGGATATATAGTGTATATTGTTAAGGCTTGGCAAGTCGAATTGGCAGTTTAAAACTGCATACAGGCTGCAATGTCAGACCTGAAGCATGATATAAGGGGTTACTGAAGTAGGTGGCACTATAAGTGCTGCAATAGTAGCATTCAATTTACAGGCCCTGGCTATATGAAATACCATTTTACTGGGGACATATAAGTACATAAAATATGGCAATTAGGTTTAGGCCAATTGTACCATGCTTTATGGAGTGAGCACAAGCACTTTAGCACTGATTAGCCATGGTAAAGTGCGCAGAGTTCTAAGACCAGCAAAAACAAATTTCAGAAAAATAGGAGGATGAAGGCAAAACGTTTGGGGAAAGACCACCCTAAGGCAGACAGGTCTGACAGTGAGACACCTACCAGTTCTACTTTTCTCCAAAAAGGCTCTAACTACCTTTTACGTTTTAGGGGCTCAACCAGGAGTAAACCCAATAAATGAGGGGAAATATGACACAATCACTGCCATAATGTCATTGCAGTCCAAAACTTTGGGCATACTGCCACAGCTTCTTCTAATTTAGACTCAAGAACTGAAAGATGCCCAGGTGGACCACGGATGCTTCTGTACACTGCTCTGACTTTATTACAGTGCATAATCAGTGGCATGACATCACAGCAGTGCACAACCATTGGCATGAGTTTGAAGCAGTGTACACCCACTGCTCATGACATGCTGTCACAACTGTGAGGGATTATTGTATGATGTTCTCGTAATATTCACCCGCTGGCATAATGTCACAGATGTGTTCTTCCAGTGCAACTGCACTGCCTTGAAACTGTTGTCCTGCCTAACTCCTTTGCTTCCCTACAGAGAGACATGATAATGCCCACTTCCTGTTCCCTCCATCTCCTGCCCCATCTCCTTTCAGTCCATCTGAATCGGTACTGCTGCTGTAATAAAATGAATTGCATCATTCTTGTGTGTGACTCTTTCTTTCAGCACTGAGCCCTTCCCCGTAAATGCTTTCTGTTCTGGAACGTTTAGTTTTGTCTTTTCTCATTGTAGGTAGGGGCCGAGGGTGTCAAACATGGAAGCCCTTATCCCCAGCACCCATGCACCCACACCTATGCACCAGCACCTATGCAAAATGACTGCATAAACTAATCCACAATAAGAGATATGACAAATATTTGTTACCTTCATAGTGTGTATTTTTTGGACCTACGGTAATCTACATGTTTGGTCACAGGTCTAATTTTGAACAATTATTCCAGTTACATACTTGACAGATCCTGGACCCCATCACCAGTGGTATCAGATGATCTTTGAGACTGTTGGGACTGAACTGTTCCCTGGATGGTAAACAGGTAAATGTACTCCTGCCTTGAGTGAACCAACTTGTTGTGATATCTCTGAGCAGAACCAACTCACTGATTTTCTCCTGCCTCCTTCCAGTGTACTTACTGCAGTAATTACCACCAGAGGGCAGCAAAATAGTTTTAGCACTACCTTCAGCGCACCGAGACTAGAGACTTACACCATGGGCAAGAGGATGAAAGCCAACCTTCTGGAGTGCCAAACCTGCCCGATAGGAACTGACTTTCACTAGAGCCACTGCCCCTTAATCGGATGCTATGCAAAGAGAAGGATTTGTGGTGCCTGGCTGAGTCATTGCTTCCACAAGGGCATCTGGGCCTCTGTGTGGCTGTGATTCATACACTCAGGCTTAAGCCTGACAAGTGCCACACATTTCAGGCAAAATCATCCCCTGAACTGAACTTTGACTGTGAAGTTTACTACAGGCAAATATATGGGGTCCATGCTCTAACAATAACCCTGCTTAAAGAGGACTGTCTAGTAAACGAATTATCTCCTGACCCATGGGTTATTGAACCACAGAAGTTAATCATCTGCTCTCAAGGCGAGATCACATTTGCTCTTTCATCTAGTCTACTAATTTCTTTGTAGATAATCTCTTCAGCACCTGTAGCAACCTTGTGGTGATTAACATTTATTGTGTGTAGTATTTTGTTGTGGTGGTGTTAGAAATTGGGTTACTGGTTGACTGGAGTGTGAGCCCTGGTAAGGCAGCAACCACAATCCTAGTCAAGGTAAGGCACAAGCAAACCCAAAATTAACCTGTTCTCACCCTCTGGTAACTTCACACAGAGCAGTCAGGCTTAACTTAGTGTAAAGTATTTGTGCAACACTTCAAACAGTAAAGCAGTGAAAACATCACACTCAAAAGGATCCCACACCATGTTAGAACAATAGAGCTTAATCTAATAAATAAAACAAGACCAAAATAACAACTAAAAAATAGCAGAAGTGGGGATATTGACTTTTTAACACTTTAGGTAAAAATAGAGTCAAAAAGCACAAAGCGCCAACTGTGGATATTTGGTCATGCCGGACCTGGTCAAAGTCACAAGTTCAGGCCGAACGTGATGGAGCACGGGCTGGCCACAGGGACCCAGTTAGGCCCACTAAACAAAGTACTTTAAATCCTGGTTTGTGTAGCGGTGTGAGGATTGGCGCCGAAGATGCATCGCGCAGCCAAAGAAATGCGTTGGTTACGAGATGAGGTGAGGCTGCGATGCAAGGACCTACGTCGGCATCGAGGGTCCCATTGATGGGGCTTGCGATGCAAATTCTGGTGTTGCGGATGCTGCGCACAGTCAGAGAGATGCGTTGGTTCCGAAGAGCTGTCTGAGGTCCGTCTTTTGTACAAAGTGGTGCCTTTGAAAGGGGGAGATGCTTCTGGAGTCATACATTTGAAGTGCACAGATGCCCTGCCTTCCCTGCCCTGGCTCCAGACTACCTACAGGGAGTTTGCTGTCCTTTGTGTGGAGAAAGGACACAGCTTATTCAGGTGAATGGTCCATCCAGTCACATCTAAACTCCCATTTTGTGTGTCTGTCTAGGAGGAATACACAAAGCCCAACAGCCAGCTACACCCAGCCATGTGACCAGAGACAGGCTGCAAGTACCAAATGCTAAGGCAAGAAAATGCCAACTTTCAAAAAGTGTAACTTTCAGAAAAGTAATTTAAAATCCGACTTCACCATATGTTAGGAGTTTAAATTGGGCTTCCAGAGACACCAAATATGAACCAGTAATCTTTTCCTGTTTCAAAATTACTCTTATAAAATGTAAATAGGCAACTCCAATGTTATACTGTGGGAGAGCTAGGCCCTGCAGTAGTGAAAAACAAATTTAAGAGTCTTTCACTACCGGGACATGCAAATCTTAAAAGTACATGTTGTGCTTTTTAAACACATTGCACCCTACCCTCTGGGCTGTCCAGGGCCTACGCTAGGGGTGACGTATATGTATTAAAGTTTGGGCTTGCACAGGGTTTATTTTGTCAGGTCGGCATGGCAGGTTAAAACCGCTCACACATAGGCTCTGCAATGGCATGCCTGAGACAATATTAAAAAGGCTACTTAAGTGGGTGGCACAATCAGTGCTGCAGGCTCACTGGTAGCATTTAATGTACAGGCCCTGGGCACATGTAGTGCCCTTTATAAGGGCCTTATAAGTAAATTAAATATGCCAATTGGGTATTAGCCAATATTACCATGTTTTGAGCAGAGAACACAAGCACTTAGCACTGGTTAGCAGTGGTAAAGTGTGCAGAGTCCCAAGGGCAGCAAAAATGAAGCAGCAAAAATTAGAGGTCTGATGGAAAAAGTTAGGGGGAAACCATGCCAAGGATAGCAGGTCTAAAAGATGTGATATAAGAAAGTATAGGAAAGCACTGGACTGAACAATGAATAATTGTGCCTGCTATTTAACTGCTTGAGTCCCGAGCATTTAACCCTACACTACCTCCCAGGGAAGGCTCTGACTGACGATCCTCATTACCCTAAAAGTCAAGTGCGGAAAGGGTGTACTTGACCCAGTTTGCAAAAATGTTACAGGATGGACCTGAGGGTATCAGAGGCAAATACACCCAACTACCAAGGCTGTGGCCCAGCAGCCCCTGCTTTTACTATCATTGCCCCTCCCCTCCAAAGTGGCAGGACAGAGGCTATTTGGTCTCTCTCCACCAGCTAATGAGGTTCTGTGTTGGTAAGCATTAGCAGTTTTTTTTAAAGGACTTAGCCTTTATCAGATTCAAGAGGGAGGCCTTGAGTTGCCTCTTTTTGTTGCTGTTTTAGATTGCTGAGGGAGGCATTGGCAAAGGAAACTGTGGTGAAGATTGGAACCATTGATAAATATGCGGCCATGCTGAGCACGGTTTAGGTGTGGCTAGAGTATTGAAAGCCACTGCCACAGGTCAATCTCCACTCCTGATCGAAGACCTTCAAGCTAGAGGGAACTCTTCTGTTGCAGCCCTTACCTTTTGTTTTTGCTGCACTCAGCCCCCAGAGGAGCCCCTACAGAACCTGAAAAATAAAACCTGAAATTAATAAGGAGTAAAGACACAAAGAAGAACAATTAAGGTAAAGTGCAGACACCTGAGAGAATAGTCACTTTCATGGAAAGGTTAAATTGGGACTCCTGGGCAACTACCCTTGTGATGTAATCTGAAAGGAAAAAAAGAGAAAGTTTAGGGAAAACCACAAGCAAGGTGAAATATAACCTGCATATTTGTTGAAAAATACTATATTTGTTATTGTGTATCATAGCAAAGCAAAGTCATTCCTGGTTACATTTGTGATAAGTCATTTCTTTGTTGTGGAAGTACTGAGAAAGTTTGTACCTTGGAAATTTGTGCCTGACAAACTTGGTAGAGAGATTTTGGGTGATTTAAACGATCACACCCTATTGTGAAAAGTAGAGTTTGTCAGTACTGAGAGAAATACGATATAGAGGAGTTAAGGAGGTTCTGATTCTGCCCTGGGGACTCGTCCCACACTGCTGTGCTACCGGAGGAGAAGGGGCTGTGCCCAATTCCCCCGCGCTATTAAGTACCCTACTGCTGCTCGCGGTGTGGGAAGTTGGGGGGGGGGTCTTTTGCTGCCCTGGGGACTTGTTGTCCCACACTGCTGTGCTACACGAGGAGGAGGGGCAGTGCCTTATTCCCCCATGTGCTCTTAAGCACCCTACCACCTCTTGCGATGCTGGAAGCTCCGGAAGTTCTGTTGCTGCCCTGGGGACTCATTGTCTTACACTGCCATGCTACAAGAGCAGGAGGGGCCATGCCTGATTACTCTTTGCTGTGTGCTCTTAAGTGCCCTACCACCTCCTGCGGTGCAGAAAGTTCAGGAGGTTCTGTTGCTGCCATGGGGGCTTGTTGTCCCTCATTGCTGTGCTACAGGAGGAGGAGAGGCTGTGCCTGATTACCCCGT
This sequence comes from Triturus cristatus, assembly GCF_964204655.1. NCBI lineage: Eukaryota > Metazoa > Chordata > Amphibia > Caudata > Salamandridae > Triturus > Triturus cristatus. The sequence goes on along the minus strand of NC_140582.1, from coordinate 922,447,147 downwards.
GCCGCACACTCTTAAGCACCCTACCACCTCCCATGGCTCGGGAAGTTCAGGAGGTTCTGTTGCTGCCCAGGGTCTTGTTGTCCCACACTGCCGTGCTACAGGAGGCGGACGGACCGTGCCTTATTCCCCTGCGTTGGGTGGTCTTAAGCATCCTACCACCTCCAGTGGGAATTTCCGGAGGTTCTGTTGCTGCCCTGGGGACCCGTTGTTCCACATTGCCGTTTTACAGGAGGAGTAGGGGCCGTGCCTGATTCCCCCGTGCCACACGTTCATAAGCTCTCTACCACCTCCTGTGGCATGGGAGGTTCATGAGGTTCTGTTGCTGCCCTAAGGACTCGGTGCCCCACACTGCCATGCTACAGGAGGAGGAGGAGCCGTGCTTGATCCCCCGCACCACATGCTCTTATGTGCCCTACCTCTGCAACCTTTCTCGTCCAAACTATACTTCACAAAAGCAGGGGTCCTTCAAGGCTCTATTATCTCACTCATGCTTTTCAACATCTACATGAAGTCATTACTGGCACTGATCAATCAATTTCATCTCACGTGCTATAACTATGCAGATGACATGCAAATACTGCTTCAACTGCAATGCCCCAAAGATATTGGAAACTCGACAATTTTCAGTTGTCTCTGAGCTGTGCATCAATGGATGATGTGGAGCCATCTCAAATTGAATGCTTCCAAAATGGGAATACTCACGTGTGACAATTGGAAACATTATGACCCACTCTTCATGTGGCCTGATGATCCGGGAACACCGCCTAAAATATCAAAGTAAGTAAGACACCTCGGAATGACCATGGTCTCCAAACTATCAATGAATGCCCTAGTCCCAAAGTAGCAAGATCAAGATTTGGTACTATAAAAACACTGCGACAAATCTTCCCAGGCTACCATCTCTCTTGTTTTGTCCAAACTCCATTACGCAAATAGCCTCTACCATGGATCACCTTTAATGACCATGAAAAGACTACAACAGATTCAGAACACGGCTGCCAGACTACTCTTGCATATAAAACCACAAGACCACATGTCCCCTGCCTTGAAAGCCCTGCATTGGGTACTGGTTGCCAGAAGAGCCACGTTCAAGCTGCTTTGTATCACCCATTAAGCGATACATGGAACAAGATCGCTCTTGATCAGGAATAAAATCGCCAAACACATTCAACAAAGGTACCGCCACTCTAGAGTGGCACCTCGCCTCAAAATCCCAAGATGCAATAGGTGACACATCATTCTCTGTTCAAGCAACCAAACTATGGAACTCTTTACCACCCAACATAAGATCCACAGATAACCACCTTATCTCCAGAAAACTATTCAAGAATTGGCTCTTCCCCACATAACCACCATATTCATACTGATAGAAATATACAGCATATCACTCTGGATATATCATTTATTTGTACTATAGATATGTACCTATATATGTGTATTGCTTTGTATAAATGTGTAGAATAATTATGTTTAAACAATTATTATATATAAATATTCATTAGTTCTGCTTAACAAATGCACATATTACTGATAGTTACATTATTCTATGTTTTTAACAAGTATATAAGTGACTGCATAAATAATCTTTTTATCATAACTATTTATCTACAATTGCTTTACTATTGATATACAAAACAAATATATATGTGTGTTGGACTTGGCCCTTTTTCCCGAAATTTTTCGCTTTTCGGGGAAACTAAATGATATATGAATGCTGTATGAATGTGTGCAGACTGAGTTTCCCCATTTTAAAAATATAACTTAAAATGGATGCCAAAGCTGTGTGGTTGCGCCGGTTGACTGAGCTGGGTTGACAGTCTAGGCGTTATTTCCCAGCAGCCCCAGCTTTTGGAGGGAAGCCTGGCACCCAGGGTGCTCTACCCCTCCCCCTAGGCCAGTTAGAGCCAGTTTCCCCAGACGCTTCTAGAAGCTTCTGGCACTGTCTGGAAGGTGGGGTGAGGGGTGTCTAAAGGGAGGAGCTGGGTTGCCATGCAGTCAGTCAGAGGGTGGACCAGGGAGAGAGGGGACCTGCTGCCAGGGTCACCGCCACATAGGCCTGTGTGCTGGGCCCGGAGCCTACCTACCCCCCCCCCCTCTACTGTCCACAGGGCGAGGGAAAGATATAGTGGTGGCAATTCAGACCTGGAAAAGCCTTCGCAGGAGTTTAGGCGGTAGGATTAGTCAGGGACCTATGCCTCTGAAAGTGACAGGGCTTAGGTGCTGCCTTTCAAGTGAGTGAGGGATCCTGAACTACCCACTGATCTGGCCCGGCGAGAGGAAAACCCAGGGACGACAGGCAGAGACTACTTAGTCCGCCTTCAACCACCAACGCAATTTCCCCCCCTCAAGAAACCCCCAAACAAGGGGCAGGAACCAAAGAGCGCTATTTCCAAGCTGCCCCTGGAAGGCGACCGCTATTTACAAAGGAGAGCGCTATTTCCAAGCTGCCCCTGGAAGGAGAGCGCTATTTACAAAGGAGAGCGCTATTTCCAAGCTGCCCCTGGAAGGAGAGCGCTATTTACAAAGGAGAGCGCTATTTCCAAGCTGCCCCTGGAAGGAGAGCGCTTTTTACAAAGGAGAGCGCTATTTCCAAGCTGCCCCTGGAAGGAGAGCGCTATTTACAAAGGAGAGCGCTATTTCCAAGCTGCCCCTGGAAGGAGAGCTCTATTTACAAAGGAGAGTGCTATTTCCAAGCTGCCCCTGGAAGGAGAGCGCTGGATTTGGTGAGCGCTATCTTTGAAGTGGCTGTGCCTGCAGCCGGAGAGAGTGACAGCCTGCTGCTGGGAGGCCGCCGAGACGCCTGCAGCCGAGAGCCCGGTGAGTGGGGCATTGGGGGAACCAGTGGCGTGGAGGGGGCAACGGGGCACATTATCGGTGCCCGCCCCGGGGACCCTTCACATTTTTGAGACCTTCTGGGGGCGCACTTGGAGGGTGTGTCGGTGCACATTGTCGGTGCCCGCCCCCGGCGTCGTGTGGGACTGGTAGTGGAGGAGGGGGGGCAACGGGGTACATTGCCGGTGCCCGCCCCTGGTGCCAGGAGCCTGCACAGCTGCCCCACAGGACAGTGGGCAGCTGCAACGGCCTAGAGGGATGCTGGAGGGGGTGGACACCTTGGAGGGCCCACGGACCTGCCCGGACTAAATGCAATGTCTAGCGCTGCAGTGGCTGGCCATGGTTGATGCTCCCAGAGCTTGCCAAGTCTACTGCCCCAAGAGCTTGCTATGCTGAATGCTCCCAGTGAGGGCCCTATCTGAAGCGCCATTGATCTGCCAGGTGTAGCACTATGCTATAATGCCATATTTAAAGCGCTATGGTCAATGCTAGTTGTGCAGCGCTATATTAAATGTCATGCTCTTAAGCGCTATGTCAATGGCTATGTTTTGAAGCGCTTTCGCCGTGATATGTGCAGCGCTATATTCAAATGTCATGCTCTTAAGCGCGATGTCAACGGCTATGTTTTGAAGCGCTTTCGCCGTGATATGTGCAGCGCTATATTCAAATGTCATGCTCTTAAGCGCTATGTCAATGGCTATGTTTTGAAGCGCTTTCGCCGTGATATGTGCGGCGCTATATTCAAATGTCATGCTCTTAAGCGCTATTTCAATGGCTATGATTTAAAGTGCTAGTCATGTGTTGTATGCAGCGCTATGTCTAGATGCCAGGTTTTAAGGTGAATTAACTGCCTATTTTGATTCCTGCCTCAGGGGACCTACAGGTTGTTAAGGGATATGGTCAGGTCATGATGTGTTTTATTACAGGTGGTCCGGACTAACGCCTAAGGTTCTGCCCTGAGTTGACTTTATTGCAGGTTGCAGCTAATGGACTTACTTTTACTATCTTCTAAATCGCAATGATTCCGGCAGGGGCCTGATTGGCCCTGCCCTGTACATAATTCCCCCCTGTAAATGTTAACCGAGCGCCAGTTGGCGCAGTACAGAGATTGCCTAGTGACACCTTGTGGTTTTGGACAATACAAAAGTTCTTTTTACCTAAACTGGTGTGGTGTCTCTTTTGTAGTGTGCCTTGTGTGTCGCCTGTGTGTACTGCGTGGATGCTTTGCACATTTCCTCCGGAGTTTGGCCCGCCCGCTCTGCACCACGCTACCCGTTTCCAACATTGGTGTTCAGCGGTGGGATAGGACTTGTGTTTGCGCAGTACCACAGCGACCGCGGGTTGCACTGCAAATTGAGCGTTTAAAGTGATCTCAGCTTTGGGGAATTATTGTTTTTTCCTTAATTGTGATTTCCTCCTGGAAGTGTGTTTTTACCTCCAGTGTAGGGAGGACTCCGAGAGTGAGGGGGCCCAGTCCATAACCCAGGAGGGGGGTGACACTGACGAGGAGGAGGAAGATGACCGGGGGGAGACGCCAGTAGCGAGTGAGGACACCAGAGTTAGGGAGTCCCGCGCTGGGTCCAGTCCCGGGGGCACTGCCCCGTCCCTTTCCCTGTCCCCAGAAGAGTGGGTAGATAGGAGGGAAGAGAGCGAGCATCAGCTGGCGCTGGGAAGGCTCAAGGTGGAGCTAGCACGGCTGAGTGTGCAGGAGAAGAAGCTAGAGACGGAGAAGGTCCTAGCGCAGGAGAGGATGGCGGAGGCAGAGAGGGCCTTTGCCAGGGAGAGACCAGCTCGGGAGGGTAGGTTGTCCCCTGAGAGTGGTTTTTGTGGTCTGGATTCACCAGTAAGGGTGGGATCCAGTAGTGGCAGCGAGAGTGGATCCAATGTAGGGTGTCCCACTCCCAGAGCCCAGGAGACGGTGCCTGATTCCCAGGAAGAGGGGGACAGGTTAGAGGCAGGGGAAAACTGTCCCACCAGTCCTGGGGGGAGTTTGCGGAGGTGTGTGGGACTGCATTGGAGGATTGGGTGGTGAGGAGTGCAGTGAATGAGTGGGAAGGGCTGTGCCAGGTAGTCATCCGGGAGCACATGCTCAGGAATTGTTCCCCAAGGTTGCGTCACCACCTAGTACAGTGTGGGTTCTCTGACCCCAGGGAGCTTGCACAGGAGGCAGACCTCTGGGTGAGGGCCAGGGTGTCTGAGGAGGCAGTGGGGAGTGACCCTGAAGGGGGTGGTGCAGGGATCTTCCAACCCAGCGAGGTGGGAGAGGTGGCGAATAGCCCAGCTAGGTCCCCGGGAAGAGAGAGGGTTGTAGGGCCTCACGACCTATCCATAGGAAGGAGTGAGACGGGGAGGTGTCCCGAGGTGCCCCAACCGCAGTCTCAGGGCCTGGAGAGTTCTGTAAGGGAGCCCCAGGTTGGGAGCCTAGGCTGTCCTGATGTGCCGCCCGGTGAGGGGGTGCCCCTAGTGTCTGGAGGACCCGGGGCATCTGTAATCAGAGCTCCTGAGGTCCTGGGGTTGGCCCAGTTGCAGGGTTTAGATCCTGGGCTGGGATGCCAGGTTCAGGGGTTGCCTGACCTGGCGGGTGGGACATCTGTTAACAGTGTCCCCCCAGAATTGACTTCCAGGGGTACTTCTCCAGGTGGGAGGGTGCGGAACTCTGGAAGGGGGTGCAGAGGGAGGAAGGTCTCGCCTCGGGCACCGGCTCAGCCATAGGGCTTAGATCCTGGGTTGGGAGGCCAGGGATGGGTACTGCCTGACCTGGCGGGTGGGACATCTGTTAGCAGTGTCCCCCCAGAATTGTCTTCCAGGGGTGCTACTCCCGTTGGGAGGGTGCGGAACTCTGGGAGGGGGTGCAGGGGGAGGGAGGTCTCACCCCTGGCACCGGTGCAGCCTAAGGGTTTAGACCCTAGGCTGGGGAACCAGTTGAAGGGTCAAGGCCCTGGACTGGGGAGAGAGTGGTGGTCTGAGGGTGCCTCGCATGGGAGTAGGGTGAGGAACCCCAGAAGGAGTGGTAGGGGGAGGAGAGCCTCGCCCCTGAGGGCTGGTCAGCCTGAGGGTGCGGACCCCAGGTGGGAGGACCAGTGGCAGTTCGGAACTGCAAGGAGGAGGAGGAGAGTGGTCAACGGGTACTATGGGCCTGGAGTTACTGCCCCCCACTCTGTGAGACCGCAAGGGCCAGAGACATCTGGGTGGCCTAGGGGCCAGTTCTGGCCACAACCAGCTAGGGGACCCCCGGGTGGTGGCTCAGTCGGTCGAGGAAGGTTTGAGAGAGGGAACCTTCGGGTTCCAGAGTGGAGGAGAACCTGCGGGTGCTCCTGCAGTTGCGGGCCTCAGCCACCTTTTCTCGCCCTAAGCAGGGAAGCCCATCAAGGCATTGATCGGTCTACCCTGGCTTTTGGCTGGAAGGAGGTTGTGTTGGACTTGGCCCTTTTTCCCGAAATTTTTCGCTTTTCGGGGAAACTAAATGATATATGAATGCTGTATGAATGTGTGCAGACTGAGTTTCCCCATTTTAAAAATATAACTTAAAATGGATGCCAAAGCTGTGTGGTTGCGCCGGTTGACTGAGCTGGGTTGACAGTCTAGGCGTTATTTCCCAGCAGCCCCAGCTTTTGGAGGGAAGCCTGGCACCCAGGGTGCTCTACCCCTCCCCCTAGGCCAGTTAGAGCCAGTTTCCCCAGACGCTTCTAGAAGCTTCTGGCACTGTCTGGAAGGTGGGGGGAGGGGCGTCTAAAGGGAGGAGCTGGGTTGCCATGCAGTCAGTCAGAGGGTGGACCAGGGAGAGAGGGGACCTGCTGCCAGGGGTCACCGCCACATAGGCCTGTGTGCTGGGCCCGGAGCCTACCTACCCCCCCACCCCCCTACTGTCCACAGGGCGAGGGAAAGATATAGTGGGGGCAATTCAGACCTGGAAAAGCCTTCGCAGGAGTTTAGGCGGTAGGATTAGTCAGGGACCTATGCCTCTGAAAGTGACAGGGCTTAGGTGCTGCCTTTCAAGTGAGTGAGGGATCCTGAACTACCCACTGATCTGGCCCGGCGAGAGGAAAACCCAGGGACGACAGGCAGAGACTACTTAGTCCGCCTTCAACCACCAACGCAATTTCCCCCCCTCAAGAAACCCCCAAACAAGGGGCAGGAACCAAAGAGCGCTATTTACAAGCTGCCCCTGGAAGGAGAGCGCTATTTACAAAGGAGAGCGCTATTTCCAATCTGCACCTGGAAGGAGAGCGCTATTTACAAAGGAGAGCGCTATTTCCAAGCTGCCCCTGGAAGGAGAACGCTATTTACAAAGGAGAGCGCTATTTCCAAGCTGCCCCTGGAAGGAGAGCGCTATTTACAAAGGAGAGCGCTATTTCCAAGCTGCCCCTGGAAGGAGAGCGCTATTTACAAAGGAGAGCGCTATTTCCAAGCTGCCCCTGGAAGGAGAGCGCTATTTACAAAGGAGAGCGCTATTTCCAAGCTGCCCCTGGAAGGAGAGCGATGGATTTGGTGAGCGCTATCTTTGAAGTGGCTGTGCCTGCAGCCGGAGAGAGTGACAGCCTGCTGCTGGGAGGCCGCCGAGACGCCTGCAGCCGAGAGCCCGGTGAGTGGGGCATTGGGGGAACCAGTGGCGTGGAGGGGGCAACGGGGCACATTATCGGTGCCCGCCCCGGGGACCCTTCACATTTTTGGGACCTTGTGGGGGCGCACTTGGAGGGTGTGTCGGGGCACATAGTCGGTGCCCGCCCCCGGCGTCGTGTGGGACTGGTAGTGGAGGAGGGGGGCAACGGGGTACATTGCCGGTGCCCGCCCCTGGTGCCAGGAGCCTGCACAGCTGCCCCACAGGACAGTGGGCAGCTGCAACGGCCTAGAGGGATGCTGGAGGGGGTGGACACCTCGGAGGGCCCACGGACCTGCCCGGACTAAATGCAATGCCTAGCGCTGCAGTGGCTGGCCATGGTTGATGCTCCCAAAGCTTGCCAAGTCTACTGCCCCAAGAGCTTGCTATGCTGAATGCTCCCAGTGAGGGCCCTATCTGAAGCGCCATTGATCTGCCAGGTGTAGCACTATGCTATAATGCCATATTTAAAGCGCTATGGTCAATGCTAGTTGTGCAGCGCTATATTCAAATGTCATGCTCTTAAGCGCTATGTCAATGGCTATGTTTTGAAGCGCTTTCGCCGTGATATGTGCAGCGCTATATTCAAATGTCATGCTCTTAAGCGCTATGTCAATGGCTATGTTTTGAAGCGCTTTCGCCGTGATATGTGCAGGGCTATATTCAAATGTCATGCTCTTAAGCGCGATGTCAATGGCTATGTTTTGAAGCACTTTCGCCGTGATATGTGCAGCGCTATATTCAAATGTCATGCTCTAAAGCGCTATGTCAATGGCTATGTTTTGAAGCGCTTTCGCCGTGATATGTGCGGCGCTATATTCAAATGTCATGCTCTTAAGCGCTATGTCAATGGCTATGATTTAAAGTGCTAGTCATGTGTTGTATGCAGCGCTATGTCTAGATGCCAGGTGAATGAACTGCCTATTTTGATTCCTGCCTCAGGGGACCTCCAGGTTGTTAAGGGATATGGTCAGGTCATGATGTGTTTTATTACAGGTGGTCCGGACTAACGCCTAAGGTTATGCCCTGAGTTGACTTTATTGCAGGTTGCAGCTAATGGACTTACTTTTACTATCTTCTAAATCGCAATGATTCCGGCAGGGGCCCGATTGGCCCTGCCCTGTACATAATTCCCCCCCTGTAAATGTTAACCGAGCGCCAGTTGGCGCAGTACAGAGATTGCCTATTGACACCTTGTGGTTTTGGACAATACAAAAGTTATTTTTACCTAAACTGGTGTGGTGTCTCTTTTTGTAGTGTGCCTTGTGTGTCGCCTGTGTGTACTGCATGGATGCTTTGCACATTTCCTCCGGAGTTTGGCCCGCCGGCTCTGCACCACACTACCCGTTTCCAACAATGTATATAAAAATAAATAAAACAAATTCAGTACAACACTGGAAAGCCAGGGTTTATTTAATGCATCTTTAATCTACATATACCACCTTCCTTTATGCATCTATATACCTTCCATGTACTTATGGATCTATATCTTTATTACATTTGGATGTATGTATTTATTACTTTTAATAGTTTATTACTTTTCTTTTAACTCAGCATATCCAATGCATTACCCTATTTCTCACCCTATACCGCTCTCAATATATCCTCTATCTCAACTCTCTGACTCATCTCAAACCTCTTTCTATTACTCTTTCCAATGCATTAGCCTATTTCTCACCCTATACCTCTATCAATATATCCATTACCTCCACTCTCTCATTCATCCCAAACTCCATACCACTACTATGATCCCCAAAATAAACCTTTCGAGACTCTTCCCTACTCCACCCTTCCTTGCATCTTCTCATACCTCTTTTTAGTATTACGATCTCCAAAAACAAGCCTTTCTAACCCCTCCCTCTGACTCTTCCCCTCCACATCCCTTTTACTCATCTCCCTCCACCACCCTTTTACTCATCCCAAGCCTCCTACTACTGCTATGAGCTCCCAAAAAGAAAATCTAAATCCCTCCCTCTATCCCTCCAGTATCCTTTTCAATCCAAATAACAGACAAACATGTCCACCACTCAAATTTATTTCATATTTCACTATACTGATTCACCACTAATCCTTTATGGGTTCTGGAGTAGCGTGCTACTTGCGGAAAAAGCACCTCCACACCTCATCAGGGATAGCAAGCACTATACAACTGCAATCCTTTTCACCACTTCTACCCTTTTGTTATCCTTCATAATCCTAATAACTAACATATCCACCACTCAAATTACTTTCATATTTCACTATACTAATTCACCACTAACACTGTCTGGGTTCCAGAGTAGTAGGCTATTCACCGAAAAAAGCAATTCAACCCCCCATCAGGGGTAGCAAGCGCTATATAAATGCATACCCTTTTCCCTTCTCTATCCATCCACTATCCTTCTCGATCCAAATAACTAACTAATATATGCACCACTCAAATTACTTTCCTATTTTCACTATACTAATTCACCACTAATCGTTTATGGGTTCCGGAGTAGCGTACTACTTGCCGAAAAAGCGCTTCGACGCCTCGTCAGGTGTAGTAAGTGCCATTTAAATGCAATTACAATTATTTTATGTTATTATTGAAACTTTGTTTTTCTGTTCATTTAAACACAGTGGCCCCTGAAGAAGGGACTTTGAGTCCCGAAATGCATTGGGCAATGGAAATTCTCTAATGTGGAACATACAGATGAAGATTTATGTACTTAATACAATTAATAGAATATTGTCAAAATGATGATGTCAAAATGATGATACAGATATTGTATATCGTTTATTGATTTTGTATGAAATTTGTTTTGAATACCTCAAGCATGGTGAAAAACAATTTTTTGTGAGAAAACATTTTTATAATGGTGTACATAGTATGGTAAAACATTGTATAATGAGCGTTTCAGTAGATGACATTGTATGCTAAATACACTTGACAGTGCTCACACGTTTTTCAGGCACAATTTGTCCTGAACATTCCTACTGTTGATTTCTCTTCTTGCAGACTTAAGCAATTCAGACCTGTCAGTGAAACCCCTAAAGGCTCCACTTGGAAGAAGTGAGAGATAGAAGAGTTTCAGGTACATTTGGGGTTCAAAACAGAAAGATAGGAAATAGCCAGTCTAGGCAAAAGGCAGAGAGAGGACTAATGATGTTTTTTTCTGTATGCAGCAGCAAGCCCACCACATACATAACTATCACTAGAGAGATGAACTAAACCAAGGAACTAGAGGACCACACTCCTGTGACGAATCACATGCATTATTTCTCCTCATCCCACACCCGTTTGCTCAAACTCTGTTAAAGCATCTAGCTGCTTGGGCTTTTCATTCAGGGTTGATACCTGTTGGGCAAAGGGGTTTTAGACCAAATTATTCTACAATGGATCACTGTTTCAACCAGTGGGAAGTCAAAGCGAGGTTGATCGAGCTGGCAGGTGGCTTGTACTGCTGCTTCGTCACTTCAGCCTTCGACAGAATGGACAGAGGTTTCCTCTGGAATAAACTCCAGCAGTGGAACATCTCTGGGGCCCTGCTAAATTTGTTAATGGGGCTCCATAGTGATAACTGGGTCCAGGTTGATCTAGATGGCTCGGGAAGTTTGTCTAGGGAAAATCCCAGTAGAGAATGGTCTGCGCCAGGGGTGCATTTCAGCTCATTTGCTTTTTAGTTTGTTTATTGCGGACCTTCCTCAGATACTAAGTGCTATTCATAGTTTCGTGCCAAAGATTGGGGGTACAGCAAACAAATGATGGACGGAATGCTGACAATGCAGACATTCTCCCCCAGTCAAAAGATCTGGGTTAAATCCATCGTTCTTTTGCCCACTACGCCACCCCAGTTCAGACATGGCCATATGCAAATCAGTCTTGACCCTGTGCCTCATGGGAACAGTCCAGCCCGAACTGCCAAGCCATGTCTTCCCTGGACCGGAATCAAGCATCCTAGGACCGGTTTCTGGCTATCAGCCGTCATCAGCCAGGATAGCTTGACTCCAGTGGCGTAGTGAGCACGGGACCCACGTCTGGGCATACCCATCCCACTTAGGGCGAAAAGTGTTACAGCAAACAAATGATGGACGGAATGCTGACAATGCAGACATTCTCCCCCAGTCAAAAGATCTGGGTTAAATCCATTGTTCTTTTGCCCACTACGCCACCCCAGTTCAGACATGGCCATATGCAAATCAGTCTTGACCCGGTGCCTCATGGGAACAGTCCAGCCCGAACTGCCAAGCCATGTCTTCCCTGGACCGGAATCAAGCATCCTAGGACCGGTTTCTGGCTAACAGCCGTCATCAGCCAGGATAGCTTGACTCCAGTGGCGTAGTGAGCACGGGACCCACGTCTGGGCATACCCATCCCACTTAGGGCGAAAAGTGTTACAGCAAACAAATGATGGACGGAATGCTGACAATGCAGACATTCTCCCCCAGTCAAAGGATGCTTGTTTCCAGTCCAGGGAGGACCTGGCTTGGCAGTTCGGGCTGGACTGTTCCCATGAGGCACAGGGTCAAGACTGATTTGCATATGGCTGGGTTCAAACTGGAGCGGCATGGTGAGCAAAAAAACGATGGATTTAGGCCCAGATCTCTGTACTGGGGTGAATGTATGACATTGTTCTGCATTCTGTCCATCAACTGTTTTTTTGCATTTGTCACCCCGAGTGGGAAGGGTATGCCCAGACGTGGGTCCCTTGCTCTCCATGACACTGGAATCAAGCTATCCTGGCTGAAGAGGGGTGAAACCCCGAAACCGGTGCTAGGATGCTTGTTTCCAGTCCAGTGAGGACCTGGCTTGGCAGTTCGGGCTGGACTGTTCCCATGAGGCACAGGGTCAAGACTGATTTGCATATGGCTGGGTTCAAACTGGAGCGGCATGGTGAGCAAAAAAACGATGGATTTAGGCCCAGATCTGTGTACTGGGGAGAATGTATGACATTGTTCTGCATTCTGTCCATCAACTGTTTTAAAGATTGGGGGTAGGCACACCAGCTGCCTACTGTATGCAGATTATATCGTTGTGATGGATCTCACAACTATTGGGCTTCAAAGAAAACGTAATGCTCTGAATTCGTACTGTCTTGATAATAATTTAACTATTAATGTTGATAAAACAAAAACACTGTTCTTTGCAACAAAGAAAGGCCCTTTACTTGGTTCCTAGGGAATGGATGGCTGGAGCAGGTCTGTGAATATAAGTACTTGGATATGACTTTTTCATGTAATCTCCACTGGGACGAACAAATGGCATCTCGGAAGTTGGTAATGTTAACTTAAGTGAAGGCCATGAAAAGGTTTGATTATAGATTTGGTAGTTATAGCTTTGAACCCTTAAGTAAGGTGATCCAGGAAAACTCATTCCTCAGGCTCTTTATGGGGCTGAGGTGTTAGCAATAGACAGAAGGGTCCTCAAAGTGTGATGATCCAAGCTATACGGAGGGGGCTAGTCAGTCCTTGTATGTGTAAGCTTTAAGAAGTAACACCACGTACTGAGTGTACATCCACGTTTATTGTATCATACAAGTAATTTGTCCCATCCCTGGCGGGTGACCCTCCATCTGTCACCTCCTAGTCTCACCATTCCAAAAGAGAACCCTCCGGTATCCCAGTAACCACCACACTGCCCAGCTGCATCTTATATTGTTAAGGTGATATACAACACATCCCTCTGTTTAATATAAAATGTGAAACTAGAAAATTACATGGATTAAGTGATCATTGAAGAATACAAATAAGATGAATGTGATCACTTAACAAATGCTACACAACTTCTTGGTATGAAAATATTATAATAAAAATGCTACATCTCAGATTAATAACATACATAATCATCAGATTTCTTAGGTCTCCTTCTGACACAGAAACCAACACTTTTGTTTGCCTGCACCATCTGTTTCATTAGTGTGTGGAGATAGGAAACTCTCGGACTCCAGAAAGATCCTCTATAACATGAGACTCAGATACAACTTTCCCCCACAACTTTGGTTCTGACTCATGACACTTTGTTACTTTTCTTACATTCCACCACTTCCCACCCTCCAAACACACCATGTTTCCTCTGGACACAAACACCTTCTTAGGATCACGCCAATTTGAATCACCTTTTTTGTGATTCATACCAACAGTTGTTCTTACTCAATCCCCATTCTAAAACATTCTTTGTACCTTGCTGATCTTATTCTTGTGTGAAGTTGATATGTTTTTACTTTGCCTTGCACAACTTGGTTGTCCACTCTTCCACAAGACGTTCTCTCCATCCATGAAGGTAAGGCAGCTGTGCACACTATTCTTCAACAAAGAAACAGAAAAGGAGATTCACCTGTTACCGAATGTGGTGCAATCCGATAACTCCACATCATGTTTTTACATCAGGTTTCCAATTTAACCCTCTACAGATAGCAACTTATATACAGTCACCCAACATGTGGTTAAATCTTTCCACTAAACCATTCTCCCAAGGGTGATTGACAGCAGTCTTGTAATATTTAACTCCCTCTTTTTTGAGGAAATTATAAAATTCCATTAACAAACATTGTGGATCATTATCAGACATTACAACCTATGGACAGCCCTCCGTTCAAAAAGTTTCTTCACAAAATAGAACCACATTACTTGACGTCCCACATGAAAGCTACTTCAGGCCATTTAGGAAAATAATCCATTAACACAATGGCATATCTACTCTCCTGACCCAAACATTCAAATGGACCACAAATGTCAATCAGCAATTTCTCCCACGCTCTTTTCTGCACGTACAAGGCACACACTCACGAACACACCTCTTGATGTCCTTATCCATCCCAGGCCACCAAACATCTGTGTGTGCTTTTCTCTTCATTACTGACATGCCACCATGACCCTCATGCAACAAAAACAACAACAGTTGGTGCAAACTAGAAAGAACCACCAACCAATCACATCTACACACTATGCCATTCACCATTGACCATTCCTTTCACGCTGGTATCAATCAGCAAGACTTGTCCTTGCCACATCCTTCTGGTCCATCCTGTCCGATAATTTCCCAATTAGCAACTGTAGGGTTTTATCCTCCATCAAAGCATTGCTCTACTCATTTTCCCATATTGCACCTTTACATAATTCTTTCACTTCTGCTACCAAACACTCTTCTTCCTGGTTGTATGAATCACATTGCAATGGCAGGCGCGACAAGCAATCGACATTTATGTTTTTTGTTTTGGGTACTTAATTTTTAGTGAGCATCAATTCTTGCAACCGATACAACCATTTCTCGGACCCCTTTTGTGGTGAAAATGTCAACTAGTGGTCTATGATCTGTACGCAACTCAAAATGACTTCCCCACACGTATGTCCTGAAATGTTGCACACCCCACCTTGTGAACTTTGGGGATAGCTCCCTTCTTTAAAGTTATCCAATGTTCAAATCTTTTTAGAAATCCTAAACTTTGAACAACCAATGCTGGAAACTTAGAACTCCACTTATCTACTTCATTTGAATAAGTGAGTAGCATCAGATCAGGGTGGATTGGATTTAACACAATTCCCAATGGACGTTGTTCCTTCAAACCCCAAACAAAACTTTTCCATTTTCCACCACATTTACTTAATCAACTGCTTGTCTATTTTCGTATTCTAGCTTGCCCTCAAAATATCCTTACCTTCAGGCTCTATATCTGTGAGGATTAAGTCACAAACACTTAGGGCCATATGTAGGTAAAACGTGTTTTGCGATTCTCTAATTGCAATTTTTAGGGAATCGCAATTAGAGAATTGCAAAACGCAATGTAGGTAGGATTAGCAAAATATTTTGCGATTCCCACCTATTCCTTATTTGCGAATCCCAAATAGAGATTCGCAAATAAGGAATACCTTGCCATTCATTCCTATGGGCTAGATGGCCCATAGGAATGAATAGGAAGACATTCTCAATTTGCGATTCTCAATTAGAGAATCACAAATTGAGAATGCAATTTCAAGGTTGCAAGGGTGTCAATAGGACACCCTTTTGCACCCCTTAAATAAACATGTGTGCACATGTGGCGCACATACATGCGCTAAGGGCATGTATGTGCCCCACAGGGCACTTTCAAAAATGCAAAGAGGTGCATTTTTGAAAGAAATTGCAAATTACCACCAACCTGAAGTTGGTGGTAATTTGCGATTCCTTAAGCCAAAATCGCACAACTTGGGTGCTTCCTACATTGCATTGAAGTACTGGGAATTTTAAGCCCAGCGGTGCAGGGGAACACACCCTATGACTTCGGGTTCTTCCTGTTTCAGACCTACAGAAACACAGAGTCTTCTGGGTGAAGTCAAAGATCAGTTTATTGGCTGCAGACCAATTACAGGCATCCTAGAAGTACAACAGCGTGTATGTTCTCAGGAGACTGCTACCAGTTACAGAAACGGGCTTCTCCTTAAATACAGAATATCCTGCTTCAGGCATACATTCCTTGTTTTATGATATGGCCATATAAATGTATACATTACAAACGAAAAGGCAGAGTCATGATGACCATCCCACATTCCAGTTAAGCCAGCCCACAATTATTTACCCAGCAAGGCTCAGATCCCACATCAGATATCAACAGGCCCCAATAAACGCGTTACAACAAACAAATGATGGACGGAATGCTGACAATGCAGACATTCTCCCCCAGTCAAGAGATCTGGGTTAAATCCATCGTTCTTTTGCCCACTACGCCACCCCAGTTCAGACATGGCCATATGCAAATCAGTCTTGACCCTGTGCCTCATGGGAACAGTCCAGCCCGAACTGCCAAGCCATGTCTTCCCCAATAAACGCGAGCATCTCCTGTTTGGAAAACAAGCCATAAAGCAGGAACAGTCAGGTGTGAAAGAGATTAGCTGGAGGCTCGTATGGGATGAAAAGGTTTTATGATGTGTCAAGCCCTGATGCTAATCACGGGTGGCCGAAGGACTGGGAGCTCGTGAGACTGGACTGACCTGGGGCAGCGGAGCCAAGCTGCCCAGGTCACAGAGAAGTCAAAGGAAGGCACATGTGCTCTAAAAGGCCCGTATTTGCTTCATGATATGTAGCCTAAGTGAGGGCAACAATAAGATGGCCACCGCTCTAAGATGGAACCCATGAAGTCAATGTATAATAACGTATACACAGTGCATTCATAGCTAAAACGTTACACAAAGCACTTGTACATACCGCATTGACCATTCGCGGTTTGCTAATACCGGGATAGACAGGGGTAGGGCCCTGCCTCCTACGCGGTCCCAAATTCTAAAGTACCACAGACCCTCCTTTTGCCCTTACATAGGCAATAACTATGCTCACATTAATCCGAGTCTAGGTCAATATTCACGAAGTCATGGAGATGTTGCTGTAGCATCATCCTATTACTTAGCTCGTCCCTCGATACAGGTTTCCTTACACATAATGTAGTACAGAGGCCACATATCGCAGGAGCACACTGTATGCACAGACAGAACAGGAAAAGGATGGCTAAGATCATTCCAATGACCATCAGAATTTTCCAACCCCAGGCAGATATCAGTTCCCAGAACCACCCCACCAGTGACCAATCTCCTTTATCCACGTGTATGGATTCAGATATTCTATGCAGTTTGGAGATGGCTTGATAAACTGTTGGAGAGTTATCTGGTATGAAAGTGCAACAGCTAGATTGGATAACCTTACATACCCCACCGCGGTCTGCAAGTATGACGTCTAGAACCATGCGGTTCTGCAAAGTCATGAGGCGATCCGCTTGGAGCTCAGCTGTCAAATTACCAAGGGCACCAGCCGTAACATTAACAGTGGATTCAACCACACGAGTCAGTTGTCTCAGGTTCCTACTATTGACCATAGGTCCCCAAAACGGCAGGAAACCCAAAAAGAAGTCTCCCGCTTCCTGACCGGCAGTATCCGCGTTACTAATCACGCCTCTCACAACTCTGGTCTTGTGATAGTCGGAGGCAGCAGTAAATGTTGGCAGTAGCAGATTTGCAATATAACATGTGCCCGAGAAGTCAGGGGGCAACCATGTATATGCTCGGTCATTGCAGACAAAATATGTACCCTTGGCAGCCAAAAACGCAGGGGAAAACTGTGACGGAAAAGTGTACGTTTCAGTACAGTCACTTCTCCCCAGTTGAGCTCTTGGATTCTGACCATTACCTTGCAAACAGAACCGACCTATGTGGGGTACGACCCAGATTGGGGATGAAACTTTTCGCTGTCTTTCACCCAGACTAATACTATACCCCGTCGCGTTCCACCCTACATAAGCTCTCAATTCCTCCTTGGGTATAGAAGAGTATGCGTCGATATCTCTGCTCATATCGGCAACTCCTTTCATTAAAGCTTTATTATTGGTGCTAGGTCTGATGGAACGCGGTTGCCGCGGGGAGTACACATCTAGAGCAAAGAGAAACATGGTCTGGAATGCCCATGACGATCCATTGTAACTAAACGGCAGCACTAGATAAGGAATACCCTTATTAATAGTATGTGGCATTAAACCACACACCCAGCAATTGGTTGTATTCATGACTAGTTGGTGCTGGTGCAGGAGCTGAATAAACGAGTTGTTTACAAACTTTGATCGTCTAGCTTGTTCATGTTCAGGCAGAGGGTGAAAAGAGTGTGAGGAGACAGTAGGAGGAGGTATAGGCTGTTCAGTGGTTGCAATGGGCTCTTGAGAGGAGAAGCATAATATAAATCCTACAGTAAACACTACCATACTACATAATACAAACAGACATAAAAATACAAAACTTTTGCTCTTCATTATTTTACACATTCTTGCTTTAAAGTTCATTTCCTCAGCGAGTCTCTCCATCTTGAAAAACTCCATCCTCTAATCGTGCTGCTCGCGGCGGGTGAGTATCTTCTGCTAAGGAGTACGCCTGTCGGTCCAGGGAACGCCCTAGACCAACCAGAACCGTTGACCTAACGTCTTCGGCCTGTACCCCAAAGTCTTGGCACCGCGACCCTGCGGCTAACCCGGATGGTGGTTCGAAAAACAAAAATCAAGAAAGTCCTTCAGATGGGAGAGCTATGGTTATCAAAAACCCAAAAGGTAAGGAAAAGAATATTTATTTGTCCATAGGCCTTGGTCTTAAGTTATAGTGAAAACGGCCAGGTACTGTCTGATCTTGAAACAAGAGTTCAGGCTCTGTGGTGTCCAATCGAATTGACGGTGGCACAGCTTCTTGTAAAATATCGTCACTTTCCTGTGCTGAAGCTGTGCCTCTTACGCGTGCATCACTGAACGGCACAAAACGAGGTACAGTGTCTGTTTCAGAGTCAGCGATACCCTCCTGGACCCACTGGTCATACGGCAGAGGCAAAGGGATCCTTTTGATGTGGGCGCCGTGGATCCAGTTCTTTTTCCCCTTTACTCGAACTGCTGATCTTGTAGACAGAAGTACGAGATGAGGGCCAATCCAACGGGGCTCATCGTTGCTTTTGCGCTGGAAATTCTTCACCAGAACCCACGTGCCAGGGTCGATAGGGTGTCCTGGAGCCTCAGAGGCCTGGGGAGAGTATCATGCACCTGTTGGTGTAAAACACGCAATTTAGCCGTCAATTTGTACAAGTAATCAAGCGGTACTGGATGTTCGATTTCGCTGAATTTCGTCGGTCTTGGCACACCCCATACATTGGCCGGGCGGCCAAAAATAATCTCGT
Organism: Triturus cristatus; assembly: GCF_964204655.1. NCBI lineage: Eukaryota > Metazoa > Chordata > Amphibia > Caudata > Salamandridae > Triturus > Triturus cristatus. Next base: position 922,428,092 of record NC_140582.1, on the reverse strand, counting down.
ATGGACTAAGTCCCACTCGTGAGTGTACGGTCATTCTGGTGGACAGGGGTGCTAGAGGCAGAGCGTCAGGCCATTTAAGACCGGAGCTCGCCTGGATTTTGGCCAGCTTGAGTTTTAGAGCGCCATTGTAGCGCTCTACTAATCCAGCTGATTGGGGGTGATTTGCAGCGTGGAACTTCTGCTTAATCCCTAATCCCTCACACACATTCTTCATCACTCGACCCACAAATTCACTCCCATTATCACTCCACACCATTCTTGGCATTCCAAACCTAGGGAAAAATTCCTTCACAAGGGCTTTGGCTGTGGATAGAGCAGTGTTGTCTTTCAGGGGATATGCCTCTATCCATTTTGAAAAAGCGCAGACAACCACCAATACATATTTCAGGTTGTTGCACCTTTCCATGTGGATAAAATCTAGCTGCAAAACTTCAAATGGATATGATGGAGGCGCAAAATGACCAGCTGGAGTTGGGGTTCCCCTACCAGGGTTGTACTTCAAGCATACCATACAACTCTTGACCACATTCTCTGCACACTTGGGAATTCCAGCATTCTGCCATACTGGAGCCAACAACTTACAGATTCCTTTCATACTGATATGTGCCATTCCATGTGCCATAGTAACCACTGGAAGCACATATGCATCAGGTAACAACCATCGCCTATGTTCTGACAAATCAATCCAACAACCATTCTCATCCAACTTACCCGTACTTTCTCTCCACTTGCTCAACTCTTTCTCTGTGGCTTCAGCTTGAAGGGACTTCACACTCTCTATTGTGTTTTCACACATTCCAACATCACCAACCCATCTTGCAGGGCCTGCAACATACATTCGAGTCTTTACATCTTTTGCTGTTTCTTTCGCGGTTTCATCAGCAAACGCATTACCACGACCAACATCATCAGTGATTTTCTTGTGCGCACTGCATTTCATAATCGCAACTTGTAACGGTAGGGTCAGCGACTCAAGGAGATCATTCACCAACCTGCCATTCTGAATCTTAGCTCCATGCGAAGTCAGGAACCCACGCTCTTTCCACAATCGCCCAAAACTGTGCGCCACGCCAAAGGCGTATTGGCTATCCGTATATATGTTCACTTTCATTCCTTCAGACAACACGCATGCTCTTGTAAGGGCAATCAATTCTGCTGCTTGAGCCGAATTTTGTGGCACACGTGCAGTTTCAACAATCGTGTGCAAAGTCGTGATAGCATATGCAGCAGTCGTATCACCATTTGGAAGCTTGAAACATGAACCATCCACCCATAAAGTACCATCACACTCAGTCAGGGGAGTATCTTTGAGATCTACTCTCCCTTTCGTCTCTTCTTCTGTTCTGAACAGACAATCATGTTGCTCAATCTCATCTAGGTCTGCTGGAATTGGTAATAGTGTAGCTGGATTCAACGTGTTGCATCTCTTTATGTGTATATGATTTGCTAACAGTGTCAGCTCATATCCGGATAATCGCGCACTAGTTAAGTGTTGTGTCTTGGTCCTGTTTAACAATGTGTCCACAGCATGTGGAACCATAACAATCAATGTATTATCCATTACTAGGCCAGCAGACTGTCGAATAGACATTGCTGCGGCGGCTGTGGCTCTCAAACAACTTGGCAATGCCCTCGCTACCGGGTCCAAGGTTGACGAAAAATATGCGCATGGACGCGGTCTATCGCCAAAAGGCTGTGATAACACTGATAATGCGCAACCATCTTTCTCATGAACATACAATGTAAAAGGCTTGCTGTAGTCAGGGGTACCCAACACAGGAGCTGAACATAATGCATTCCGCAATTCCCAAAAACTTTTCTGACACTCTTCAGACCATGGGATAGGATTCGGTGTGTCTTTGCATGTTAGTGCTAACAAAGGTTTTGCCAACAAGGAAAAATTGGGAATCCAATGCCTACAGTATGAAGTAATGCCCAAGAAAGCACGTACTTCTCTCTGTGTTCTTGGCACACTCAACTGTGCAATGGCTTGAATTCTTTCTGGGGTCAGTTTCCTTCCCTCCTTCGATAAGAGATGACCTAAGTAGGTCACTTCTTGTCGACAATATTGCAGCTTTGAGGGAGACACTTTGTGATGAAAGGCAGACAAATGACTCAACAATGACAATGTAGCTTCTTTGCAAATCTTTTCAGTATCCGCGGCGATTAGTAAATCGTCAACGTACTGAATAAGGATAGCGCCACTAGGTAAAACAAGTGCATTAAGCTGCGCTTTTAAAGCCTGACTGTATATTGATGGACTTTCACAGTAGCCCTGTGGAGCGCGTTTAAAGCGGAAGCTGCGACCTCCTAAACTGAAGCCAAAAATGTCTCTGCTCTCCTCTGCAATTGGGATGCTAAAGAAAGCATTCTTTAAATCGATCACTGAAAACCATGCAGCGGAAGCTGGAATCATAGTTAACAAGGCAGTTATGTCAGGAACAACTGGAAACTGTGGCACAACAATCTTATTAACCTCTCTAAGATCAATCACAAATCTGTAAACAGGTGGCTGTGAAGGGTCCGTTCGTTTTAAGACAGGTAAAACAGGACTATTGCAAACGTTGCCTCTTGTCTCTTCAATTACACCCTTTTTAATCAAATCACTGACAATTGCTAACAATGCTTTCTGACCTTCATTGGAGATCTTGTACTGGGGAATACGTGGCAATCTGACATTGGTTTTTAAAGTGACCACGTATGGCGGTATTTCCAGAAGACCCACATCATTGGGACCAGTAGCCCAAAGGACATCCGGAAGGGATGACAATTCAGGTGGCATTGCATTCTTAGACAAATACATTGGGGAAATCACTATCTTACCTAATGTAAGTTGTACTCCTGAGGGAGAACAATATAGTGTTGCATGCAATCTTTTTAGCAAATCCAATCCTAGCAGATTTTCACCACAACCTGTCGTTAGAATGAGGGGTGCTTTTAACTCGCAAGGTCCAACAGAAAGTGACATAGGACTAGAAATCGGGTTCCTAACTGGGGCGCCAGAAAAACCTACTGAAACATTCATTTCGCCAGACAAAGGCACGCCAGGGAGTTTTGAATGCATGATTGAACTCTTTGCAGCACCAGTATCCAGCAGAAAGGGCTCCGTTACATTTGCTGTAGTTACTTTAACATAAGGTCCGCTCTGATCCACTGGCACTGAAACAACTCGCTCTCTCTGTCTACGGCGGTCCTAGTAAGCATTATCTTCTACATTGTCGTCTTCTACATAATAATCATTATTATAGTACTGAGCTGTATTACCAGTTGCATTGGCTTGCTGATCAAAGCTATTTATGGTATTTTGAGGCGGAAGAGGACGCACGTTCTGGGGAGCATTTCCACGCCCTCTGCCTCTAGGAGCTTGCTGACCACCTCTACCTCTTGCGCCATACGCATTACTGTTACGCTGCATTAATTTAGGGCAACTATATATTTTTTTGTATTTTTATTTTATTAGAAACCGTTGGCACACAATAAAAGACATACAAGGGCCTACAACCACCAGGGCCGGCCGCTATAGAGCCCGAGGGCCCGCAGTGTAACGCCATACATTCAAATGAACCAGCGGCAAAGTACCCGGCAGTCCGTAAGCACCTATAACAGACCATGGCCATAGGCCAGAAGCGGTTTAAGACAACGGTTTCATTTTTTATTAAACATCGAAACGAAAAAACAACAACCATCCCCAACAACCCCCCTCCCCCACAGACCCAAAACCACAACTCCCCCCTCCCTGCACCCCTGCTTGAGCCCGAACAGCCCCCCCAACTTGCAGTGTGCCTGTCGCCCTAACATTTACCACAAAAGAACCCCAGAAGGAGGAAAGGACCCCAAAAAGCTCCCCGCAACCCACAGACATTTGAAGGGCATGATGTGCCGGATTAGAGTGTAATTGAGCCAAGGTGCAATGAATAGTCAATCTAGTCCATCGCCAGGAACCAAGTTCTAGTCCTGCTCCACCACATCCCGTCCGCTCTCCTCCTCCCGATCGTCTCGATCCTGTCCCCCGTGGTAGGGCATCCAACCAGTCACCAACCGCCTCCGGTCGGTCAAAAAAGTGGGAACGACCCTGGAACTCAACCCGCAACCTCGCAGGGAATAACATCGCGTATTTCAGCTCCATGTCCCTCAGGCGCCGCTTGACACCCAAAAATCCCAGCCGCTGTTTCTGGACCGCTTGCGTGAAGTCCGGATAAAAGCTGACATTGGAGTTCTCAAACATCAGCGGCCCAGCCACCCGCGACGCCTGAAGGATAGCATCTCTATCCCGAAAGTTAAAAAGTCGAGCGATTATAGGCCGCGGGGGAGCACCCACTTTGGGCGCACCACCCGGAATCCTGTGGGCCCGCTCTACCGCAAAGAACTTGCTCAATCCCTTGGGCGCGAGACGGTTGATCACCAGATCCTCCACAAAAAGATCAGCAGCAGATTCCTCCGATCTTTCCGGCACTCCGATGATACGGACATTGTTCCGTCTAGCCCTGCTTTTCGAATCCTCAAGTCGACGATCAGTCTGGTCACTGGCTAGCCGCAACCGACGGACCTCCGTCTGCAGGGCGGCCATGTCCACAGTTAGGCTCGACGCCGCATGTGACAAGGAGTCGACCCGCTCGTTGGTTTTGGACAGATCTGCCCTGACCAAATTCACATCGATCAGTACCGCTTCCAACTTATGTGCCAGGGTCTCAAATCGCTGACCCACAGCAGCCTTCATCTCCTCAATGGCGCCCATAACGTCCTGCAGGGTAAACTCCGACGCCGGGCCCGCCAGCTCTTTAGACCGCTCAGGCGATTTATGCAGGCCAGCGGGGGATCCCTTTAGCTGCGCGTAACGGTCCATGTTGTTGGCCTGAGCATAGGATCCCCTCCGGGTTGACTTAGATTTCGACTTGTCCCCTTCGAGTCTCGCCGTCATCGTCCGGAGGCCACCAAGGTTGGCACCCGCCAGCGCCAGGGACAGGGACCCGTTGGCTAAGTTAAGCGGACACTGCGATCGCAGGCAGGACGTCCGTGGATAGTCCGAAGATCGGGCCAGACACTCCGTTGTCCGCGCTCCTCTGAAACACCAGGGTCCCTCAGCCGATCTCAAACAGCGGACTTGAAAACGAAAGTGAAAGTGCGGGGTACGGGGCAGGTCAAGCCCTGCATGCCGCTGTTGTTCACTTCGTACCCGGGCACCTCACCAACTTGAGACCGGGACCTAGGCACCAGCAGGCCGCAAACTTCGGAGGGCAACCATTCGGGTTCCCGGCGTCCGATCAGAATTCGGAAAATGGGTGGCACCTCAGCGCGAATGCATCAGCAAAAGCCCGTCAAATTTACCAGGATTTAGTCAGGATAGAACTATATTTAAAATGACCTTCCTCTTTGCAATATGAACATTGATTGGGACCTACAGGGATTCGTGGTTGATAATACCCACTCATTTGCTGATTATTCTGAAATTGTTGGGGTTGCTGATAGATACCTTGTGTTTGCCTATAATTATTCTGTCCTCCACGTGGTGGATAAGCCTGCTGCAAGAGGACCTTTGTTTTCAGTTCTTTCGTTTTCTTATCTGTTCTATCCTTCTCATCTTTGTCTCTATTTTCATAATACTGTGCAGTAGCCAGTATTTGCGCTGAAGAGGAAACAGCCCAGGAACTTTCTGAGTCTTTTAATTTCTTACACATCTCGGGAAGTAGATTCTGCACAAATTTATCAACAAATAACCGTTGGCCACCTTCAGTGCTCATGTCTTGACCACTGTGGTCGATAAACGTTTCTTCAAACCTTGTAAAGAAATCGGACACTGTCTCATCTTTCTTCTGCTTGCAGGCGGATAGTTTATCCCAATTTACGCGCATCGCGGGCATTATGGTTTTCATGTAGGTAATAATTCTACCAGGGAGGTCTGCTACTAAAGGGTCAGGTTTCGCACCACCAACTTGGCCAGCATCTGCAGCAATGATATTAGCCCATGTGTTACCCAATTCTGCAGCGTGATCTACATTACGAATGGATCCCCATAAAGGCTGTGGAACCACATTCCCAAACAGCATATCTATGTCAGCCAGATTCATTACACATGATTCTGCAGTTTGTGATAACTCCTTATAATATCCGGTAGGGTTTTTACGGGGGTCAGGCAATGTCTGCTTAAGTGCTAACACCTCAGAACGCTTCCATGGAACATGTACCCTAACACGCTGAAAATGAGCTGGGACAGCTGGATTAGCATTTAGATCAGCAGGTCTCCACACTGGAGGAACCTCACGCATCGGATATTGGCGCGCTTTTACCTTTTTCCCCACAGGGAGTTCCTGTTCGAACAATGATTGCTGACAATCGCCATTTCTGAAGGACAGTAAAGTCGCAACTGCTTTATCTACATTGGGACCCACAATTGTACCTTTTTCAAAATCAAATCGCACTCGACACAATTCCTGTGGGTTTGGGTTTGCACCATTATCCTCCAATTCCTCACAGAGGAATTCACACATTTTGTCAAAGACATACCTCTGTGTTGGGGCATCCCATTGGTGAAAAACGTTAACAACTGATTCCATATTATAGAGTGAAGGGAAACCAATCCACCTACGCACCAGATGATCTAACACCTCTTTCTTGTCGGGACCAGGCAGCTGACTGCGCAATTGCTTACGCTGTAAGCCAGGAGTCGCACTAGATGACCCAAAGAGAGGCGACATTAAACTAGTAACTACATTAGCTAGTCGTTGTCGTGCTGAAGGAGAAGTTGAGGCGAAAACGGGGGGATAGACAGAGGGAAGAAAAACGGATTCAGATACAGGTACCTGGGTAGTGTAAGAAGGAGCGCCAGGGGAAGCCGCTGGCGTGCTAGGCAAAGTCGCAGGAAGCGCGGGGGCAACAGGTAACAAAACTGGCGACCCTTGAGAGGGCTGCACTGCAGGGATAGGAGCCAGCTGAGGAGGAGCTGGCGGCTGTGGGAAGGCTTGCGGCATATTTACTGGAGGCTGCACATTTACAAGCTGTGGAGGCGCGGTGGCATTTTGCGCATACGGGGGTGGCGAACTTAGCAAATGGGACATTAGGGAATCTTTCTCTTTCTCTTTTGTCTCATCTTGCACAAGGGGTGACAAAACAGGGTAACATTTATCAATCCCTAGTTTGCGCTGTCTGTGCAATTGCTCATTCATTTGTTCCTCCTCATTATCTTTAAATTGCACAGCTGCTTGCATCATTGACATACCTCTTTCTCTCCTATTCCTTTTCGCTAGCTTAATTTCCTTCTGTTTGGCTTCCTTTCGCCATAGGCGGAAAGAATCAAACATCGCCGGCCGGGCTTTCTTTTTAAACAATTTCACTTCCAAATTATCTAAGATATCTGTATCGAAACTACCATTTTGGGGCCATTTTGAAACACCGTCCTTTCTGGTGTATCGGATCCATACTTCATTATATGCAATGGGGCCCACGCCATGTTTTACATAAAGCTCATAGGTTGGAGTTCCAATTGGAGGAACCGGACATGAATCCTCTAACTGGAAATCCCTTCCACAACCCAAACAAAACAATCTTCCAAATACACTAGCACCAGGCATCTTCGCTCACTAGTCTAGTTCCAAACTTCAAAGGATTATCGATTACGATAGTCTCGTGAATACAAGAGTCCTCTGGCTTTGGCGTTTGCAAACTCCAAATCAAAATAATCCCGAAGGATACCAAAAATCCCAAAGGATACCAAACAAAACTGGGAGACGCTCCACTTATACTTAACTGAATATCGATGATCAATGGTGTCACCAGAAGACTCTCTCGATTGTTTCGCTCTACCAAAATCGTCAAGGGTCCAAAACAGGGCAATTAATCAGGGCAGTAGTCCTTCGTAGCCGTCGGGACGCGGAGAACCTCGCAGAAAAGACTTTCGGACCACGTCGACATACAGGGGTCGATGAAGTGGCGGCCTTCCTCCAGAATTTCCACACGAAGCTCCTCTGGCTTGGACCGGTACCGCTGAAATCGCCCCACGTTGGGCGCCAACTGAAGTACTGGGAATTTTAAGCCCAGCGGTGCAGGGGAACACACCCTATGACTTCGGGTTCTTCCTGTTACAGACCTACAGAAACACAGAGTCTTCTGGGTGAAGTCAAAGATCAGTTTATTGGCTGCAGACCAATTACAGGCATCCTAGAAGTACAACAGCGTGTATGTTCTCAGGAGACTGCTACCAGTTACAGAAACGGGCTTCTCCTTAAATACAGAATATCCTGCTTCAGGCATACATTCCTTGTTTTATGATATGGCCATATAAATGTATACATTACAAACGAAAAGGCAGAGTCATGATGACCATCCCACATTCCAGTTAAGCCAGCCCACAATTATTTACCCAGCAAGGCTCAGATCCCACATCAGATATCAACAGGCCCCAATAAACGCGAGCATCTCCTGTTTGGAAAACAAGCCATAAAGCAGGAACAGTCAGGTGTGAAAGAGATTAGCTGGAGGCTCGTGTGGGATGAAAAGGTTTTATGGTGTGTCAAGCCCTGATGCTAATCACAGGTGGCCGAAGGACGGGGAGCTCGTGAGACCGGACTGATCTGGGGCAGCGGAGCCAAGCTGCCCAGGTCACAGAGAAGTCAAAGGAAGGCACATGTGCTCTAAAAGGCCCGTATTTGCTTCATGATATGTAGCCAATGTGAGGGCAACCATAAGATGGCCACCGCTCTAAGATGGAACCCACGAAGTCAATGTATAATAACGTATACACAGTGCATTCATAGATAAAACGTTACACAAAGCACTTGTACATACCGCATTGACCATTCGCGGTTCGCTAATACCGGGATAGACAGGGGTAGGGCCCTGCCTCCTACGCGGTCCCAAATTCTAAAGTACCACAGCATTTAAGGAATCACAATTTGGGATTCCTTAAATGCATTAGCAAAATAAGGAATCGCAAATTTTGCGATTCCTTATTTTGCATGTGGCTTTTTGTGTGCTACATAGCACACTGCCCAAATTGCGATCGCAAACGTTGAAATTCGGCGAATTTCAGCATTTGCGATCGCAATTTGGCTTCCTCCATATGGCCCTTAATCCTTGCCATAGTGATCTATCCACAAAATGTATAAGGTAAACACGCATCTGCTTCGTTCTCCACCATTTACTTTAATCATACATTAGGTGGATGGTATGTGTCGCATAGAGTCCTTCCTACTGCATGTTGACTCTGAACCCCAACACCACCAATACCTCTAGTTCATCCTCACTGTCATCATTGCTTTTCCCATCTTGTTGCTTAATCCAATTTACCTTCTGTTTTCTTGCCTGATTGTCCGCCATTTTACATACACGAGAGAAATGACCTATTTTGTTACACTTATAACATCTAGCTTTAATAGCAAGACAAGCATTGTATTCAGGTAGATGTTTTGCAATTCCACAACGGTAACAGTGTCTTTTCCTCATCCCTGCAAGAACATCTGACAAGCTTTTACCAACATTTACCTTGTCTTTCTTTTGTACCACATTTTGAAAAAACATTTCTATCTTTACTATACCCAAGTTCAAACTTATTTTTAGACTGGCCAATATTCAGCTTCTTAACATATTGAGATGTATTTTCTGTACGTCTAGCAATGCTGATAGGTTTCTCCAAAGAAGGATCTATTAACAAAAGCTTCTCTTGGATCTTCCTATTGTTAAAACGGGTAATTATTTGACCTCTGATTATTTTCTTCTGAAGATATTTAATTTTACACATAGTTGCTAAAGTTCTTAGAAAAACTACATACTGTTCAATGTTTTCACCTAGTAACTGGGCATAAAAAAACATTGATGCCTTTCCACCACAATACTAGTTTTTCTCCCAAGTTATCTTCGAAAGCTCTCAGCTTAAATACTCATCCTCAATCCTCTCATCAGGAGCAGCTTGTGTCAGGGAAAAAGGCGGGGGGAGGTGGATGGGGGACGAGGGAGACAAACACAAAAAATAAGAAGCCTTTTCAATGATATAGGTCTTGCATTTGCTAGAGTTAGAGCTGTTGGCAATGTATATGTAAATGTTTTTTACTTATGTGTTTTGGAGTGGAGTGGATGTATGTGGTATGTAGAGTAATTATATGGTATTTTGTGCAATGCAATTATGTGGATAGAAATTGTGTGGTATTTAGTGAATAGGGATTATGTGGCGTGGGATTGTGTATTATGGAGAGAAATTATGTGGTATTGTATTTTGTGTTGTGGAGTGTTATGTAGTGGAGTTTAATTACGTGGTATGCAGTTACATTTTGTGGTATGATGTATAATTATGTCGTGTGGATTGTATGTATGTAGTGTATTTGGAGCACGGGTCACAAGTATTCATTAGCACATTTAAAGTTTTTTGCATAAACAAGATCTAAACAATTGGTTGAAATTCATGTTATTTACAACCCTTGGTAATGCCAATAGGTTTCGTATTCGCAAGACTTTACCTATACAATACCAACCCCTGCAACAATGCCTCGCAATAACATATATTTCTCTGCCAGAACACTAAATCGATTGCTGAAAGGAAAAAATAGCCCAAGTCAAAAGAGCAACACAGTTCGAAGCTGTACACATAACGTATAAAAGATTCAAGTTAACTGTTGGTCTGCTATGTGAATTGTATTGTCATAGCACGTCCAAAACAGAAGCAAAAAGTTGAAAGCCTTTATGTCTTTGAAGCACTATCCTCCTAGGAAAGCAGCACATTATCTATGTGTTCAAAATGCTGTAATTTGCAATAATTGTTTTATACATTGAATAAACAAACTATCTGTCGCCTATACGTCTTTGTCTAACTTTTTTGTGAAATAACCGAAACGTCACCTGAACTAAATCCATTGCAAAGTGTATATATCGGCATTTTGGAAACGAATGTGAGTATGCCATTTTATTTTAAATGAAATTACAATATGCTACCAATCTGAAATGGACACATAGTAAACCCACACAACATTTCCTGCTATCAGATTTCAAAACAGTTCAATCCATCACTGGTCAGTAAGATTTTCCCGTCAACCATCGCAAGAACTTCACTTCCCAACAGCAAGGCAGGCAAACAATAAGGAGCAGAGAGGTGGCTCGCTGGCATCAACGAACACTGATGCACCAAGCTTCCCAAAACGGACCACCCACCCGGAGCGACCACTGCCCGAAAGCTGCGAAAACTGCACGAACAAAGCCGCTAATAAGCAGTCTGCCTTCTTGTCTTTTGTCTTTAAAAACCAGCACACTAAATTACAATCAGTGGCTTAGCACCAAATGTCTTCAAATCAATAACAAACCGGGTGCACAAGTAACAGCGAGGTGGTAATCCAAGAGGGGTGAGTCGAGTACCAAAAAAGGACACAATCACTCAAAGAAACATTTATGCAACACAAGCTAGCGTAATCAAATACCACCACACAAAGCACACCGGTAGAGAGCAAGTGAGAAATCATTTTTATATTACTCTCTTGTGGAGGACTTCAAAAGATATATAAAATTGTTTGTGGGAGTCGCCGGTGAAAATGAATAACCATATAATAATGAGTTAGTACAAACACGAGTGGAAGAACAGATTCTATGAAATAATGTGTGAGGTTCGGGGGGCGGGGAGCAAATGCCACCAGCGCCAAGATAAACTAAGGGTTTATGTGGCAGAGGTAGAAAGGTCGGCTAAAATGTAAACCATGGCACAGCAAAAATGCTAAAAAATGCGATAGTGGACTTCAGGAAGGCACCAATGGGAACAAGTGGAGTGTTGCATACACATGGAAGAGACTACTGCAAAAACTCAAGCTACAGCATGTTAAAGGACATTCACAAAAGAAGCGGGCTAAACCCCAGATACTGAAGGGTGGGGACCACTAGAGACTCTCAGAAGATATACTCAAGGAAATGCATGAAGTCAAGAAAAGAGAGACAACCACATACACTGGAGAGACACACAGAAGTAAAGGGGGCCCAGCGACAGGAGAGTCACTCTTTTTTCCAGTTGTTTTTATATAGTGCAAACTCGACCCAAAGGTATTGGAGTGCTTTACATGAGCACCAGTTACATACCACAAGGATATATTCATTTTTGGTAGGCATTGGGAGATTAAGTGATTGACTACCAAGGAAAAATTCTCAAACACCCAAGAGGAAATACTAAGGGACAGCATTGACAGAGAACCTGAGGCAAGGTCCCTATGTGCATCCGCCTAACACACCGGGGGGGACAGGAGCGGCCCTGCGCACCCGCTGTCTCACAGTGAGCACAGATTTGACCACTGCCACCATCTCTCGTCTTTGGAGGTGGGGGGTGGGCTGTGCGTAAACACAGGGGCGCTTGGTGATCACTGCTGTTTGTTGTTGTAGTTTGGGAGACCCAGAGAGTCCAGCTGCTTCCAGGACCTCCGACGGCAGCAGCATTCCTCAGTCCACAAGGTGTGATCTTGGCTCTTTCACCCCCCTCTTGAGTTTATGGCCAGAGCGCTTTTCCCTGAAAAGATTTACGGTGGTTGGAAAAGACAGAGAACCATAACAAGCCTTCAACAAGCATTTGCAATGCAATAGGTCTCGCATTTGCGAGAGTTTGTGCTATTGACATTGTAAATGACACTGCCTTTTATTTATGTGTTTTGAAAACCTGCAAGTGGTGCGCGTAAACACCCACTTTGCAGGTTTTCTTAACGCATACATAAAAGGCATTGTCATTTACAATGCCATATTGCATTGTAAATATAAATAAATACTATAACATTGCTGTGCCCCTTACCGTGGCTGCAGGGTATGCAGTGCTGTGAGCATGGTAGCAGTGCTGTGCTGTGCCCGTGCCTGCAGGGTGTGCAGTGCCCCTTACGATAGCTGCAGGGCATGCAGTGCCACCCCACGTGTTCCCAATCTGCTGCTCTGGTCCGGGGCTGGGCTCTGCCGGCCTCTGGTTCATGGGATCTTCAAAGAGAACCTGCTCTTCCAGTCCAGGTCTCATTAGCCACCAGTGAAGGGGGGTTGGGAAGGGGCGGTGTTAAATACCCCTGTCTGCGGGGGGCTTGTGTTTACTGCCGGAGAGGAGGCGCAGGGACAGAGGAGCAGCTGGAGACAGGGGCCACTGGAGCACACGTACCGAGATTACAACTTCAGTGCAGTGGGTTTAAGGCACCATTGTTTGCGGAGCTGTGCATTTCCATATGTGGTTTTATACTGGAATGGAAGTCACTTGTGCAGCGCACTGATGTCCTAAGAGTGCTTTGGCGCTAGCCACACATATATATTTTATTTATTGTTGCCAGAGCTTTTTTTACTGTTTATCACAAAAGCAGAAGGGGCCTGATAGAGGGAGAAAAAAAATTAAGACGTGACTGCTGAAAAGCGAAAGTAAATACCAAGGGTTGTAAATACAGCACGAGGGACTTGGTAAAGACAGGTTAAAAAGCAAATGTTGGGGCATGTATTGTTGCGGTAGGGTGGTGTATCACAAAAGCACACCAGTGGAGGGGGGCTGGGCAGGGGTGGGTGTTAAATATCCCGGTCTGCTGGGGCTTGAGTTTACTGCCGGAGAGGAGGCGCAGGGCCAGGGGAGCGGCTGGAGACAGGGGCCACCGGAGCACAGGTTATCGAGATTACAACTTCAGTGCAGTGGCTTTAAGGCACCATTGTTTGCGGAGCTGTGCATGGTTTCCCATTGAACCATTTCTCTGGAAGGCTTAACACTTGGAGAAATATGGAATGCCTTCAGCAGTCTACGATGTCCAAGCAAAAAAGATATATAAGCCCCCATGCCCATGTATTCCCACAGTCCCCTTGTACAGCGCTCTGTTGCTAGCAAGTGGAGTCTGTGCTTTAGAAATATCAAAATATGCACACATAGGATACACAGATATAAAATGTGAACTGGTTTCATGACACACTCACAATAGAAAACACCTGGCAGCACAACAAGGACCCAGAGTCACAAAAGTTAGAAAGAAGGTTATAAACACTATTCCTTCAAGCTATTGTTATTCATCTTACACCTCGGCACATGCACACTCCACACATGGCTCAAGTGTCCGAAGAGTTGCGTTGTAACGGCTGCTGTTGTAAGAGGTAATTGCCATTGTGCTGCTCTGGACTGGTGCATGCTGGGTGGGTGTTTACTGTGCCATTTCGTGTAGTGATATATTGATTGTGAACAGTAGGGTGCGTGAGCTCGGTGAGGTTCAAGTATACGCTGCAACTGCAGTGAGTCGTAAGAGTGCAGTGCTGTTTAATGTGTTCCACTACAAGGTATGAGAACTCTATAACTATTATTTATATCTCTCCTTCCGTAATATCCTGAATGTATATACCCCATGGCATTGTCAGTCATATTATTGCTTCCAAACATCATTCGGATTTTTTGACTGGAATACGTGAGTAAAGTAATGCAGCACTCTCCCTTTTTTCTTCCTTTGTGGACACCAATGTAAAATTAACCTGTTTCGAAATCAAAATGTGCATCCACGAAATATATTTGACAATCACATCTCGGCACACAAGCAGAACCGTTTTAAAAGGCCTCGATTTTTGACATATAAATGAACCTAAAAGGCCTCGGTTGTGGACATATAAATTAACCTAAAAAAAAATCGCAATAAGTCTAATGCAACTCATTAAACATGCCAGCATCTTTCAAATGTGTCAGTCTGTTAAAAAAATGATAAATGTGTTACCCGGTGTATGAAAGAGAGTGTTCGGGAGTAGGGAGAGTTCAGGAAAGAGGGAGTAGAAGTTGAAAGCGAATGGGCGGGGTCTGACAGTGAGAAGAAGGGAAGTGAGTTCCATGATAAAAGCTAATGGAGGGGGTGCTCGGTGTCGGAAGGCCGTCTACGCCCACATCCCACAATGTCACAGTCAAACCTCTCGTGCAAGCATCTCCTATAAAGTGATACAATTACAAGAGTGCTGACTGAGATATAGGGAGCTAATTCATTTCTTAGCGGTTTCTGGGCATATGGAAGACTGCACACGGCAGCCCACCGGAAACCATAAGCGCTCAGGAACAAGTACAGGCTATGCCAAGCGGAAGTGATCGCGTTTGCGATCAAACATCAAAGCGGCAAAAGTGAAAGTAATCGAGCAGAGCATCAAAGGGCTGGGTGAGAAGGGAGGGGGGAATGCAATGAGCAGAGGAGCAGCTGTGCACGTGCATGTGATCGTGCACTCAAGGTTTAGGCCAGCCAAAAGACTGTGGGTAGCACTTTGAAAATCCCACATATAAAATGTCTCTTCGAGCCTTTGGCTCGCGAGACCTAAAAACACGAGCAGAGGCAGGCAAAGTAAAACCAGATGGGAGGAGGGGCCTTTTTATGCTATGCGAGGAGGGAGCATGCAATGGTCAACAAATCGCCGAGTCCCGAGAGTCAAGCACACCTCTCGCCTGTGACCAGGTGAGACAAGCGCTTGTAGCGAGCAGCTTTTTTCCCCTGCATAACGTGCTGCACATGCTCAGAACATGATACTTGCTACTTACCAAATACCAATTCGACATAAGCAGGTCTTGACCCACTTTTTAGCATAACAAACTTCTGTGCCCCACCCAGCTTTAATTGATATGATGCGAATGATTTTTTAATGTATTAAAGCATCGTCATGTGGTAGCACTCTATTGTTTTCAGACCAGAGGCCTAAGTGCATTTCAACAAAACCCAATCCCCCGTTAAAAAGAAGACCAAACAAAATGAACATCCTACCAAAAACAAGCCCAACTGACAGTGGACATCGAAAAGTGCAAAAAGGTTAAAAACAATACAGGCACGGCGCGTGAGGCGCGCCGTGGAAGGCAGCACTAACAAAATTGTGGCATTAATAGGAGGTGGGAGGGAGGAATATTATATTTTAATGTGTACAGCTATGGTGCCAAAGCAGTACACAGGAAACAGTAAGTGGACAGGAAACCAAGAAACAAATAGTCCCTCAAAGAACAGATAAAGAACCATAGCGGAATGAGACAGTACTTAGTCCCTGCTGCCTGGGAGTAACAGAAGAGAAAAGGAGGTACAAAGAGGCTGACCACTAGCAAGCAATGATTTTTAAAAGGCACTAACACAAACAAATCAAAAGCAGGGCGATGGCTTTAATCCCACAAGAGAAGTATACTAAAGTATACAAGAGGTCATATTCTTACACTCGACCTAAAAAAGAACGTACCTGCCGCCCTCCAGCATCACATTGTGCTCTTCTGCTCCTCTCCTCTTCACTGCAGGCAGGCACAGGCTCCCAGACTGCCCAGAGGCCAATCCTGAAGCTGCTCTCATGCAAGAGAGCAGCTTCAGGATTGGCCTGAGCGCTGATGATTTGCACTCCATGATAGACTGGGAGCCTGTGACAGCTCTCTCCAACCCCAGCAATGCCGCTTGGGGTTCGAGAGAGCTTCAGTGCGCATATGGATTTGGCCAGCCAGAGACAGCCGGCCAAACCCACATGTGCTTTAAAGGCAGTGCCCAATGCTCTCTCTGCAGCCTGGCACCACGCTGGCCCCGCCCCCAAGACTCGGCAGAACAAAAATAAAATGATAATAAAACTGGTTTTATTATTGTTTTATTTTTCATGTTTGTAAGGGTGCTGGCAGGGGGGATGAAGCTCCTCCGCCATAGCGGAGGTGCTGCCACTGCCTCTCATCCGCATCAGATCCTGCTTCCTCCACTTCAGCTTCCCTGACTGGTGTAGCCATTGGTAACATTTTAAGTACCTTTCTACCTTCTACACCGAAATTATCTTTTAACATGGCTTCCCCTAATGGTTCCAAATACATTTCAAAGACGTCTTTCCAATCCTCTCATCCCATTATTGGCACACCTGGTTCCTGTAAAAACATGGGTGGAGCTGATATACTAGGGAAGAGGTGTTGCGCAGCGGCCAGAGTGACTGACACCAGACACTGGGGACCACGGTTTGATCCCCTGCCCCGGCGGCAGGTCAGCCCAGCACCATGTGACTCTGGGCAATAG
This sequence comes from Triturus cristatus, assembly GCF_964204655.1. NCBI lineage: Eukaryota > Metazoa > Chordata > Amphibia > Caudata > Salamandridae > Triturus > Triturus cristatus. The sequence goes on along the minus strand of NC_140582.1, from coordinate 922,411,164 downwards.
CTTGCTTAATCTTCCCGACGGCACCCAGCGCCGGGATGCCTACGGGTAGCTGTGCGCTTCACAAATACCGGATTTACATTTTTTTTATTTTGTACAGACATTATATACAATATTCCCTTATATTACTCCTGAAAATGTAAAACAGAAACAAAATAAACGAATACAAATAACGTAGTCACTGTTGTCTCAACTCTGTGTTTTTCACACAGATATCCAACTTTCCTTTAATACACTGTGCCTCACTATTGTACTGCCATAGTCCTTCTTCTATTATCAAATTCCTTAGTCCTATTTCTTGTACAGGATCTACAATGGTCACACCCACAACTGCATACCAATCCTGTACAGTGAAAGTGGAGTTAATGCAGATTACGGAGCAGAATCAATATCCCCCAGGCACAATCCACTATTGGCTTTGCGAGGTAAGTAAGCAAGCCCTGTATTTATTATTATTTTATTTTTCTCCTTACGTTATCGACACAGCGGCCTCCACACGCTGAAGTTCCAGGACACACGGCAATAAGGCTGAAAGTTCTGCTTCCTAGAGGGTGCTGTAGAGTTGTGGGCCCTAGGCCGACATGCTACTAAAATGATTCACACAGACACCGTGGGTATGGTTTGTTGACTGGCCATGAGCACGTGCCCTCTGGCCCTTTTGTTACCAGGCTCACGTCACTTGTGACGCCTGTGTTAGATGGGTGTGTGGTGTGAGTGTGGCCATCCCCCGAGGGAGTGGCTGATACAAGTGCCTGCTGAGGCACTAGAACAGGTCCAGAAAGACACAACATTCCTCCCAAACTTTATTAAAACAATATAAAGTCCAACCTATGGAAAAGCAAACAACAATGCACAGCCCCATTGAGTCTCTTCAGGCCACCTGCCAGGCAGTGCTGGGTCTCTGGACCGCATGGCCAGTAGGTTTTAGTCCACCTTAGCAATGCAGTTCGGACCGGCCTGGTCTCACGGTGTTTGAGACTTTTTACACAGTTCAATAGGGGTGCATCTGGAGTGGTGGTGGAGTCCACTTTGGAGATCTTCTTGAAGGCGCTCAGGCTCCAATGGACGGCCAATCTGCAAAGACTGAAGATGACGTTGATGAGTTGAGAGTCTTCCTTGAAGACGATGATGTTTACAAGTGTCCCTTGGTGGAGCAGCTTCATACTTCCCTCTCATGCCAGGACTCCCCTCTCACAGGCTGTCACTGGACTGTGTGGAGCCTCTCTTAGGATGCGTGAAGACAGCACTGAGGAACTGCCAACACGGCCAAAACTAAAGCAAGGGGTGGTGTCTCAGGGTCTGTGTGCTCTGGCCATCAGGACCAGGTTCACATGCCATCACTAGTTGTCTTTGGATGACCAGTCTCCGTCTGCAACCTCCATGCTCCCTGTTGCCTCTCATAGAGCTGCTGCTGAAGACGTATCTCTCTTGTCAGGATTCCTCTCTTACCAGAATTCCCTTTGAGGCCCTTGCCCCTAGATTGCCAAATGACTGCGTTAGCTGTGCGGGGTCTCTCTTAGGCCTCGCAAAGGAGTTGCTGTGGAACTCCGAACAGGGCCATGGCTAAGCCTCGTGCAACCCCACGGGTGGATAGTCCATTGGCGAGTATGCTCTCTTCGGCAGGCTTCAGGTTAACGGGGGCACATAGAAGGTTTTTGGGTGGCCAACCTCTCACAGCGCCAGAAATGTGGTGGTGCGAGTTTCTTGAGGTGTTTCTGGTGATGAACCTGGTTAATGATGACGATTACCTTCTTACTCTTGGGCTACAGGTAGAGATATCTTGCTTGAGGTGATATCTTCAAGTGAGGAAGACTAGAGGGACTTTGCGGCCACTTGGGGTTATCTTTGGGTAAGTGCACTTGCTAGCTGGGATGCCATTGATACCAAGCAACCAGTGACAGGTGACTGGACGGTCGCACTGTGAAGCATGCAGTCTGGACACAGATCATGCTTGATAGCGGCTTACAGTTGGTCGTCCCGCCAAGCTGTCTCCAGTGGCGTCTCTGCACTCCTGTGGTCTGACGTGTGTTGATGGATGCTCTCTCCAGTAGTGGCATGAGTCAATGGTCTTTTTCCTTTTCTCTCATGCACCTGTGGTGGTTGTTCACCCTGTGGCATTGTGACACTCTCTTCTCCTCTTTCGCGGTATGGCATCCTGCCACGCTGTTCTCTACTTCCAACCAGGTTCCTCACTCTGATGTGGCGGACGCCACATGTCTCATGTTCACGCCACATGAACATCTCGCTAGTCGTTCCCATTTCTTAGGATTGTATCTTTTCTTTGCTGCGGACCCGTCGCAGGTCTGTCCTGTCAGTAGGACATACCTCTCCTCCTCGTGGATCTCTTGCAGGCTCCATCCCCTCCTCAGGGATCTTCTCGGTTCTCCTTTACCTTGATGGAGGGTCACCTGCTTCCAATCTTCCTTGCTCGAGGGCGTAGTGCTTGCGCCTTGAGCCTGCCCCATTGTGGTGCTTGCTCCTGCCTCCGTTCAGGCATGCTCGGTAGGATTGGTCACTTCGTGTGACATGCTCAATGCTGGGCCAACAGTGGCCATTCTGTGCTGTGGCTGGCTGGTGCAGCCTCTTCCATTCGGCATTACTTCTTCCTTTCGGAGAGGTCTCTCTCTCCCGAGCTCCTGCCCGTGCTGTCAGGTTTCGGGGTGCAGGCTTCAGTGCACCTCTGACTTTGCACTCTTTGTCCTTCATGGGCACTCTCCTCTGGCGCTTGGCGTGTCCGTTTTCCTGGCTTATGGTGGTGCTGTTCTTCTCCTGTTGCATTTGTGGTCGCGAGCAGGAATGCTATCTGACTCAAACTGCCAACTCTCGGGAACTGACCGTCCCACTGGGAAGCGTAGGGGGAGAGACACGGTGTGCGCTTGCTGGGGGCTTACATGTGGTTCTCCAGGGACATCATTCTGCCTTGGTGACTGTCTTGTGTCTGCGGGTGCACTCTTGTCTTGTGATGGTACAAGTCCTCATACTTCTCCCCTTGTTGATCTCTCCAGCGCACCTGTGGTCGTCCAGTTCTTCTTTTCCTTCTTGATGTGGCGTTGTGCCACATTCTCTTCTCCGTGTTGCGATGGTGGCAGCTTGCCACTTGAGGACCTGCGGCTCCTCTCATGCCTGTAATGGACTGATACGCGACGCAGTCTTACTACAGTGTTGAGGGCACTCCCTGCATAATCTCTCGGCAGTCTTTGGCCCACCCACTGCGGGGTGGTGCTATGTGCAGTAGAGATCTAGATGCTCTCTTCCTGCATTCAGGCCACACAAGGCCTTCACTCCCCTCTTTTCTCCAGGGAGCGTTGGTGGTGCTTGACTTTGCGCCATGTCTCTTTCACGGACACCTGGAGGGCAACTAGGCTCCAACTGTAACATTGTCTCTTGGAGGGTGCTCTTGGCTGGCTCCGTGTATACTTGGTCTGCTTTCCTTACGGAGGCAGCAACCAGCTGCTTGGGACCACAGGGCACTGCAGGCACTCCTTCCGTTTGGTGCTTGCCACTCAAGCTCCAGGCAGTCTCAAGTACAGGCTGTCCTGCAGGGTTGTCTTGTCCTTCACTCCTTGAGGCCCGTGTGTCACATAGCAAACTGCTTCTTCAGTGCTGCAGTGGCAGCAGGTGACCACCAGGAGGCTCAGGGTGCACTCAGCTACCGTCTTATCTCAGCATGCGATGGTCCCAGTACATGGCATGCTGCTCTCATGTTTCCAGTGCTTGATGTCTGGGATGAGGTCGCTGATCCTGCAGGCACGTTGATCATCAGGATGGCTGGTGCATTTCACGGGGCCCTTTCTGTGTGAGTCACTTGCAGGTGCGGGGAGCCCCGGGCTGCTATCCCCTCAGGGCACACTATAGCTGCAGCAAGCATGCAGGTGGGGTTATACCCGCTCTGTGGTATTGTATAGAGAGGCGCTGGGAGCTCTTGGTGCAGGCACGGCCTCAGTCTGTTCGAGGCTGGCGGGGGCTCCATCCCTCTGCTGGCTCAGCATGCTGCCATGTCTGTTCCTGGCACCGCAGGGCCTACTGCAAACAGGTGAAGCACCACGGTTGCAAGGTGGCTGTCAGTGTGGTTTACTGGTCTGAGAGAGGCTATTACCAACTCAATCCTGGTGGACGGCGCCCCTGCTGTCCTCTTGGCTGGGGCCGCTTCATACAGGTTACTGCGACCAGGGTGCAGTGTCTGGATCAGGCGCTGCGGACAGGCACCATCGTGCGATGAAAGCGCTTTGCCACCTTGCAAGGCCTGGGTGGGACACAGCTGAATGGGGCTTTTTCTGAAGCAGGCAGAGGAGCAAATCACTCTCATTGGCTGGTCGCAGTTTTCTCTGGGCTTTGTGCCTTGTTGCTCAGGTTGGTGCTTCGGACTGGCACTGTGAGTCGGCTTAGGAACGGCCTTGCTGGGATGTACCTGTGCTTTGCTGGAAGGGCAGTCCTTCTCTCGTGGACAACATTGCGGCAAGCAATGGCACCTCACCAGGTAGGGGTATGGCATATCGGAGGCCCCAATAACCGTTCTGGTGAATGTTCACCAGTATACTGGATGCACAACGTAAGCTATGGATTCAACGCTTCACAATATTATTTAAACAACAAAGAGAACGAGTCATTCCATTGATTCATACAAAAATTGTATAATAACTAAAGAACTGTAGAATCAGATTAATATTCCATCAAAGTACAAAAAGTGAATACAAATGAATGAGTGTGGTTCCAACGATGACATAAAAAGAACTCAAATACAATGAAAAATCCGAATAATATCTCTAGTACATGTTGTGACTAGATTACCCAGCCCAGCCCAATGCATTTCGGGATTATATTCATCCCTTCTTCAGGGGACTGTAAAGGAAAAGAATACACACAATCAGTATATAGTATGTTCAATTTTCTTGTAATTAAAACAACAGCGTTGAACGCCCAGACAAGGCAAAATGAAAAATATGTATTGCACATGGCAATCAACCCCCGTTGTGAGAAATAAAGCAACATGTGCTTGGAAAAATGAGAATCAGGGTGAATAGTAGGTGAACGTGAGCTGTAGCTCTGAAAGAAATAGGAAAGTTAAAAACATACGTGTGCGGACAGAAAAACACTCACCCTTATGCATCAAGCCAAAATCCAGTAGGTAAAATACCGATTCCTTATTAGCTCCCGGTATTAAGTAGAAAATACCCAATCCCAATGCATCAACCCAAAAGCAGAAATCGGTATTTAAGGAATCCTTAAATAGCGATTCCTTAAATAGGGATTCCTTAAATACCGATTCCTTAAATAGCTCTTGCATTTAAGGAATCCCAAAGTGAGATTCCTTAAATGCAATGCATCAAAGTTAAAAAATTAGCGATTTCGCTAATAAGGGGAGCAAATTACCATGAAGATGAACTGCATGGTAAGTTGCAAAAACTTTGAAAAATGCACTTTTGTGCATTTTTCAAAGTGTCATGTTGCGCACACACATGCCCTTAGAGCATGTGTGTGTGCAACATATGTGCACATATCATTTTCAGGGGTGCAACAGGGTGTCCTTTTGACACCCTGGCACCCTTGAAAGTGCTCCAGCTATTAGCGATTCGGTAATACCGAATCGCTAATACAGAATGGCTTTACATTCATTCCTATGGGCCTCCAAGCCCATAGGAATGAATGGGTAGGTATTCCTTATTACCGATTCGGTATTACCGATTCGGTAATAAGGAATGTTAAGGAATCGCTATTTGAATAGCGATTCCTACATGCATAGCATTTTGCTATTCCTTATTAGCGATTCCTTATTTTTCGCTAATAAGGAATCGCAAATGCTAATGTTGATGCATATGCCCCACTGTGAGTTAGCCAAATCACCAAGCCAAAAGTAAGGCAAATATTGCATGCGGAACCCATATTGTGAATCAACAACGTGTAGCAAGGTCAACCTACTAACTATCATGCTAGTGAAGAACCAGACTGTAATTCTGAGATGTCAACTTACAATGAGCTGTAGCAATAAACAAACCCATGTCTGAGGAATTCTAAAGCGACGTGGCTGGTGATTTAAACTGCAGAAAAAATACCAAGGTGCCTAATGTTAAAGCTCTCGTGTTTGTACTAAGCAAGTTAAGGCATAGGAGCAAAAAAAGATATGACTGGAGGTACCTCAGACTCTCCTGATATAATGGATCCGAGCGCCGATTGAAAAACATGAACATTGACGAACCAATATTCCTTTGCTGCCTGCGGAAGACATTAAGTAAGAATCCTATTAACGCCCCGATTTTTATTTAAAACACAACAAAGCCAATACAAAGTCGAAAATCCATTCGTACCTATGTTGTTGTAATTATGATGTCAGCAATGTGTTTACGTAAGTATGTGCTTCATCGCACAATATGCCAACAAGATTCGTCACCCTGTAGTGGAAATAATGAGGGAGGCGAGACAGAATTTGGGTTAACTCTCAGCCGTTTATTAATTACATCTGCTGTTACGGCCCACGAGGAGCAGCGGGAGCAACAACCGCAGGCTCACGTCCTCGCGCTCTTTTCCCGTCCCCCGAGCCGCCCCCTGACGTCACAGCCATCCTCGACACCGGATTGGCCAGTGACGTCAGGCGGCATCCAAGATGGAAATAGGACTATGGGTTTGCCCTGGCAGACTAGTACGTTACTTCACGTACAACATCTCCCTTTCTTAACAAAATAAAGAACTATACATAACAATCATCTCATAACAAAATCTTCGAACCTTTTTGGCGCCCTGATATGCCTTGTAGGTCTGCGGGGAGTGACATGCAGGTTGGCCCCCCCCGCCGCGGTTGCCCGTACCACCTTGGCTTGCACTCATCACATTATGACTGTCATTCCTCACTGACATGGGGCTGCTGTCACTATGGCCTTCGGCATCCCCTAGGCCGTGGCACGTACTCACACCATCCTCAGTGGTCCCGTCATTGTCTTCTTGAACCTGCCACTCGTACATACTATCATCGCTCTCGGTCTCATGCACCTGGCTGCCTCTCATGATGATTTCCTCTTGACCTGCCTTGAGCCTGACAATGTCGTCCTTGCTACGCCATCCCCCTCCTTCCAAACAGACAGCTCCCTTAGTCACTCCTTGCACACGTGCAGGGGTCTGGAAAACAGACTCTCCCTTCAACACTTTGGTTGGTTTCTTCACCAACACCCAATCCCCCTGCGCTACCTCTTTAACTTTGGCTCTATTCACCATATCAGCATACCGCTTGTTGCTTTCCTGTTTAGCCACAATTCTTTCTTTGACCCTCAACCTCTCATCGGATACATCTTCAGGTTCCTCCCTCATGTCATACCACCTATCAAGTTTGGGAGTAAGCTCACTCATACACCTTCTCCCTCTCATCAGGTAGAACGGAGTGTGCCCCGTGACTGCATTGGGCGTGTTGTGAAATGTGTGCACCTTGTCCGCCAGAAATGCTTTTACATCCAAGTTGGAGGCAATTGCCTGTTGCACACCCTCCTTCAGGAACCTATTCATTCGCTCGACCTGCCCATTGCTCTTAGGGCTGTAGAGCGGGGTCTTCTCCTGCTTGATTCCCAATCTGGACAGGAAGTCCTTCATCTGCCTGGAGACCAGCTGTGTGCCGTTGTCGGACATCAAAATCTTCGGCTGTCCTTCACTAGCAAAGACCCTCTTCAGCTCCTTGATCACTCGTTCAGTGGTAACCTCCCTGACGAACTTGTAGTGGATCCATTTGGAAAAGTAATCCGTGAGGACAATGAGATGTCTGCATTCGTCAGGCAGCAGGGTAAACGGGCCCGCGAAGTCAATAGCGACCTTGATCCATGGGCCGGCAGGAATGTCCACCAGCTGCAGCGTACCTTTCGCCGTCTTCCAGTGCTTGTCGGCCCTCAAGCATGGTCCGCATCGGTCGATAAAACTGCCGACATCGCCGCACATCCCTGGCCACCAGTAGTATTGTTTGAGTAGGTTCCTTGTGGCGGTAGCGCCCGGGTGACCCTTGTGAGCTAACCTGATTAGTTTATCTCTCAACCCTTCCGGCGGCACAAACAGCTCATGCCTTTTCACGAAGCCGCCCTCGATGGAGAGTTCGGGGCTAACCTGCTGGAAACTCCTGAGCGCACCGTTCAAGTTCCGGATCGGGGGCCAGCGAGCCATTATATGATCCATCACCCTACGCATAGTCATGTCGTTCTCTTGGGCCGCCATCCACTCTTCCTCCGAAATGGATCCTTCGCAAATGGCCGTAGCGTCCACCAGCGCCACTACGCACTCTGTGTCATCCATGGATCCGTCCCCCTCGCCGTTGACCGGCAAGCGCGACAAGTAATCCGCCCTGCAATTGAGGCCGCCCTTGATGTGTCTGATGACGAAATGATATTCCTGCAGCCTGGACATCAGCCGCAGAAGCCTTGAGCTGGCCTTCCCGTTGCCGCGGCCTTCGCCGTCCATCATGTAGATTAAGGGCTTGTGGTCCGTGACCAGTTCGAACTCCATGCCCCACAGATAGTTCCTCAGTTTCTCCACGGCCCATACGCATGCGAGCGTCTCCCTCTCGATGGTGCTGTAATGCTTCTCAGCGTCACTCAGTGACCGGGAAATGAAAGCGACCGTGTTCTCCGTCTTCCCGTGGAACTGGCAAAACACCGCACCGATACCCTTGGCGCTTGCGTCGACTGTGATCACATTCCGGAATGCCCTGTTGTAAGGCTGTAGCACGGGAGCTGCCACGATGGCCTGCTTGACGGCATCAAAAGCAGCTTATTGGGCATGCGCCCACGTGAATTTTTCGTTCTTCCTCAGTAGCTTCCTTAGGGGCTCCACGATGGTCGCATATCCCTGCATGAATTTGGAGTAGTATTCGCTGAGCCCCAGGAACGATCGTAGGGCGTCTTTGTCTCCGGGACACGGGGCATCACGTATGGCCTTCACCAAATCATCTTTAGGCGCAATGCCCTCCGCGGTCAGCACGTGCCCCAAGTAGTCGATCCTGCCCTCCATGAACTTGCACTTGTCTTTGGAGACTGTCATCCCTTTGTCGCGCAGTACCCCCAGCACTTCTCCCAGCAGCTCCAGGTGCTCCTCTTCACCCGCCGTGTGGACTAGAATGTCGTCCTGGAAGGCTTCAACACCCTTCATGTCGCCGAAGAGCAGATCCATCAACCTTTGGAAGACACCGGAAGCTGAGGCGAGGCCGAATGGAAGACGGACGTACCTGTACGCTCCGAACGGGGTAACAAAGGTGGTAAGTGCCTTGGACTCCTCCGTGAGGCATACCTGGTGGTATGCGGACTTCAGGTCTATCAAGGTGAAAAACCGCGACCCAGATGTAGAAGACAGGATCTCTTGGATGTTGGGCAGAGGGTGGCAGTTCACCAGAATGTTCCTGTTCAAAGATCGCAGGTCCACACACAGCCGAATGTCCCCTGTCCTCTTCTTCTTGGACACCACGATTGCGGACACCCACTCTGATGCGCCTGCTTCCTCTATCACTCCCTCCGACTTCAGCCTATCTAGAACAGCCTTTAGCTCCCCCCTGACAGAGAGGGGAACTGACCTGACCTTGTGTTTTATTGGCACGGCATCCTCCTTCAATCTAATGGCGTGCACGAATCCTCTCACACACCCTACTTTGTTTTCAAAAACAGACTCAAATTTGCCGATGACCTCAGCCAAACCCTCAGGCAAGTCATCCGGCTGCACGTAGCTGACCCAATCATCCCTCAGAACTATGGGATCGTCCGCCCCCGGGACTAGCATCACCCCCAGCTTGGCCAGATCCTTCCACCCCACCAGGCTCCTCCCTTTCTCAGCCACATAGATCTTCGTTCTCACTGTTTGCCCCCTGAAGGTGAGGGAGTCCCAGAAGTACCCCATCATCTCTATGTCTTGCTCCCCAAAAGCCTTCGGATTCACATCCGTCTCATGCAATTTCACACCTTGCCACTTCAACTCATACGTGGTGTCAGAAATCAGGGTAATGGGGGAACCAGAATCGGCCGTAAATGGCAGCTCAACTGTACCAATCAGGACAGAGCCAATAGGCCCCTTCACTCTACCATCTTCAGCATCAATGGACAATACAATGTCCGCATCTGTATCAGCATCGCAGTCGCTCACCGAGCTCACTTTCATGCCCCCACCAGGTCTCCTGGCTTTGCATACTGCCGCGAAGTGGCCCACTTTCCTGCACTTAGAACAACTTATGGACAGTGCCGGGCATGTCCTGCTATCCGCCAGGTGGTCCCTCGACCCACATCTAAAACAAGCGAGTGGCTTCCTGCCCCCCCCCTTTCTCGCTCGCCACCCTGTCTGGGGCTTTAGATGCACCTCTATGTTTGTCCTGCACAAAGAACACATTAGAAGCCTGACTCGTGCTCGCAAGTTCTTTCGTGGACACCATGGAACGTTCAACGGCCTTCGCAATGGCCACCACATCCTTCAGCGACGGGTTCCTGCAAGAAAGCAACCGTTCCTGCACCTTCTTGGAATGGCAGTAGAATACCACCTGGTCCCTGAGGTAAGTATCAGTCATCTCCGCGAATTCACAGTCTTGTGCCAAAACACGTAGACAGGCAATATACTCCTCGATAGTCTCACCCTCCTCCTGCTTCCGCAATGCGAATTTATGGCGCCCCACCATGATATTACCCTCCTCAGAGTATTGCAGTTCGAGCCGCTTAACCGCCTCCTGGTACACATCCAGAGGGGCAAGGGCCCCCGGAGGGTCCGCATAGACGGGCAAGCTGTTCGGAAAGACCTTAAAACCCTGTTATTTGAGCAAGCTTACACTGTTTAGCCCTTCCACCGACCGCTACTGCATCACTTAAAGCGCCATGAAACCGCATGGTAAACGTGCGCTCAATAAATGTTTTTAAATTCAAATTTTAAATTCAAAAAACCTCCTGGCCTGCTTTCCCCAACAGTCCGAATAGAAGCGACTTCTTGCGTGCAGCGCTATACCCCTCGCCATCAATGGAGACGATGTAATTCTCAAATGCGCGCAGCCACCCCTTCCACTTCATACATGGCTTTCCAGGGGAGTCCAGAAAGAGGGGCGGCACACATATGTTGATGGGTTGCGCCATAGCAGGCGAGCAGGCACACGTGGGACAGCGGCGCAGATCCTGGACAGTCCCCACCAAGCTCTGAAGGACACCCCGGTCGCAGGGAGGCAGGAGTCAGACGCAGCAGCAAGCAACGCAGCCTCAGGAGATTGGGAGCATCTAGGACCAGCAGAGACAGCGCTCCCCCCACAGCAGCTCACCAGTGCAGCTCACGGGGTCGTCGGGGCAGAACAGCACCTCAGTACAGCAGGCAGCACCAAGCAGCACACCAGGCTCCACCAGCAGGGCCACGCGTGCAGGAGGCAAGGGCAGGCAGAAGTAATCACCAGCATGGAATCTGGAGCACAGGAACCAGCGAGGAGAGATCAGCGTGTCTTCTCAGCACATCGGGACATCAGGCATCAATGGAATCACTCGCGGGCCGTAACGATGTTTTTAACCCTCGTCGCCATTTGTAGTGGAAATAATGAGGGAGGCGTGACAGAATTTGGGTTAACTCTCAGACGTTTATTAATTACATCTGCTGTTACGGCCCACGAGGAGCAGCGGGAGCAACAACCGCAGGCTCGCGTCCTCGCGCTCTTTTCCCGTCCCCCGAGCCGCCCCCTGACGTCACAGCCATCCTCGACACCGGATTGGCCAGTGACGTCAGGCGGCATCCAAGATGGAAATAGGACTATGGGTTTGCCCTGGCAGACTAGTATGTTACTTCACGTACAACACACCCTAAATAAAAAAAATGACAGAGCTTGGTTCAAAAGAAAGTCCGAGTTGGTTTATGCGCAGAAGCGCTTCGATAAAGGATAACGTAACGTAATCGAAGCTCACCAGAATAGTAGATGGAAGGCGCCGCCGTGAGAGTCATAAATCATCGAGTATCAAAACACCCGCTGCATAAAGCATACGCGTTTGATGTGTGCGTATTTAAAGAACGATATGGGAAGCCCCGTCATACCGTGGGAAGCCGGGCCCTTCTTTCATCGGTGTGCTGCCGAGACCGCTGCTTCACTTTTTCACGCTGCCCACCTCACACAGAAATGGGTGGCAGCAGGTGTGATGAGATGCCAGAGGGTCTCTGTTTCCTCCCTCTTACATGGGAAAGGGGTCACCCTCTTCTGGGGCGCCAGGTGCAGTTCCCCTGGCAGGCTATGGTGGCAACGTCTATAGAGCTTTACACCCACCTCCTTCATGGCAGAGGGTCGCAGGCAGCACGGCGTGTGGGATCTAGAACTCTCGTCACCATCGTAGAGTTGTGGGCCCTAGGCCCACATGCTACTAAAATGATTCATACAGACACCATGGGTGACTGGCCACAAGCATGTACACTCGCGCCCTTTTATTAGCAGGCCCAGGTCACTTGTGACGCCTTGTTCGATGGGGGTGGAGGGTGAGTGTGGCCAGCCCTCGAGAGACTGGCTGGTGCAAAAAGTGACTGCTGAGACACTAGAACTTGTCCAGCAGGACATCACAGGGGCCAAGCGCAGCCCACAGCAGATACAAAGTGTGTTTGTCTGCCCCAAATAATTAAGTGTATGTCACCGCTACCTTCAAAGCGCGAGGCTAGCCAAAACCAGCAGTGTTCCGGCCTCACCTGCCTGTACAGACTGACGTTTAAATCCTTAGGGATAGGAGCTTAAAGTCTTTTACGGGTAAAAGAAACTTCAGTTTTTCAACAGCACATAGCAGTCTTATTCCGCCATTCCCGTGACCAATTTTTAAGAAGTAACACCACATGCTGAATGTAAAACCAGGTATAATGTAGCATACAAGTAATGCGTGACATCCCTGGCATGTGACCCTCCAACTGTTCCCTCCCAGTTTCACATTCCAAAACAGAACCCTCCGGTATTCCAGTATCCACCACACTGCCCAGCTGCATCTTACATTGTTATGGTGATATACAACAGTAAACAGTAAAGTCAGTGACAGTCCTTGCAAGTAGAACCAGTATAGGCAGTGTTTGTTTGTCTAATCTGTAATTTATTGTATGTCTAACTAGTAGAGTCAGTCCTTGTATGTGTAACCAGTAGAGTTAGTCCTTTTATGCGTGACCAGTTGAGTTAGTCCTTTTATGTGTAGCCAGTTGCGTCAGTCCTTGTATGTGTAGCCAGTAGAGTCAGCCTTTGTTTTCTAAACCGTAGAGTCATTTCTTGCATGTCTAACCAGTAGAGTCAGGCCTTGTATGCGTAACCAGTAGAGTAATTCCTTTTATGCATGACCAGTTGAGTTAGTCCTTTTATGTGTAGCCAGTTGCGTCAGTCCTTGTATGTGTAGCCAGTAGAGTCAGCCTTTGTTTTCTAAACCGTAGAGTCAGTTCTTGCATGTCTAACCAGTAGAGTCAGGCCTTGTATGCGTAACCAGTAGATTAATTCCTTTTATGCGTGACCAGTTGAGTTAATCCTTTTATGTGTAGCCAGTTGCGTCAGTCCTTGTATGTGTAGCCAGTAGAGTCAGTCCTTGTATGTGTAACCAGTAGAGTTGGTCCATGTACGTCTAAACAGGAGTGCACGATTTCCATGAATAGTTATCTAGGTTAGGGGCACTGGTAAAGGATTAGGAGTGGTAGCCTGAGCGCCTTGTCTTTGGGGTCCTGGAGAGCAAAGGCCCTGCCTCTTGGCCAGCCTTGTAGTGTATGGTGTATTGGGCTGCTTTTTCATCTCTTAGTTATCCATCGATTTAAACTCGGATAATAGGATTCTGGGCTGCTCCGCCTGAAGGATTACGGGTGCAGAGAATAACGTCGTTTGAACTCCTGAGGCAGACGAGAAAGCTGTAGGATGTTGGTGCACACATTCAAACAAGAGATTAAGAAGGCGGGAGATATCAATTTGCTAGCAAGTCCTCTAGCTGTCATACCAGTTCTCTCTATGCAGGGGAGAACACTGTACTGCAAGTATTTGGCAGGTCCTGCTTGCTACAGGTACGAGTCATCCATTGTATATGCTGATGTGTTTCTTTTATCTGAGCTGACATCACAAGCCTGGCACGTGCTAGTGGACTTTTGATCCGAGGGGCACAGCTTGGTCAGTAAGATTGGGGGTGTGAACTTCAGATTTTCAAACAATGGCGCTGGCATATAATGTTAAAATACATTACACGACAAGCAGGGTGACAGCGAGGGGATAAAGGGGCAATGGAAAGGGAGATCAATGCAGATTGGTGGGGGTACTGAGTGAGAAAAAACACATTATTTTGTAAAATAACCAACATTGTTGAAGACTTTCAAAACAGAGAGGGACAAGTGTATGTGCGTTTTTGTTTGTGTGTAAGTAAAGATTCCTGTTGAAATCGACAGACGTCTCACCACACCTGTCTAAAAGCAACTGTATCCAACTATCTAGCAGAAAATACATTTATTAGTGGGGATGTAACCAGGGTGTCCCCTCCATTAGAGCGGAGGAGCATAGCCCCACCTAATTGCCCCCAAAAGCCCCAGAGATGAAAAATAAAATGGTAATTCATTTTAGTGTCAGGACGGGGTGGGGAAGAGTGGTGGGCCGAAGGCTGCTTGTGCACTGTTTAAAGTGAGCATGTCTCTTTGGCTGGACATCTTGCGACGGCCAGCCAGAATGAGCACTTTAAAAGTCTCAACCCAGCTGTCTTAGACACCTGGGTTGAGAGCAAGTGCCTTGGGCAGCACTGAGAGAAGCCCCTCCCTTCAATGAGGGCACTGCTGTCATGCTGGTTAACAGTATGTGAGCAGCTCCAGAATTGGTCAAGGCAGTTTGCTGGTGCCTGCATTCGGCGAAAGAAGAAGTCTGAGGTCTGGAGTAAGGATGACGTGTTTGGTAAGTGTTTTTTATAATTTTTTTATTTTTATTTTGCATTTGCCCATCCACCTCCCCGCAGATGCCAGCCACCACTCGGTTTAACACCCCAAACACCCCCTCTGGAGCAACGTCCCTGGCCATTGGTGCCATGCACCTGTCCAGCCCTCCGGCTGTTTGCTGGCATTAGAGTCACTGGTAAATCTGGAAGCAACAGGCAACTATATCATCTGTTACAGGTTCACCCGCCTGTGAAAGTACTAAGACAAATGCAAAGTCCTCTTATCAGCATACACAATAATGTTAATTGGAGACCTTTAAATATAATCTATTTTAAGGTGCCACTTTTACTGCTATGTTATCACCATTTACTTTTTACGTAGTACTTTATAGCACTTGTACTTCAGTTTGAACCCCACCCTGGGATACATCTGACATAACACTTCTGATAGCTGAATACTTCATGGGAAGGATGACGGTATCTGCATCCACAGCAATTTCTCAATTAAAGGTTATTTAAGGAATGGCGACTCCGGTGGTAGCATGAAGTGACTCATTCTAGGGCATACTGTCTGTTTGCTATTGTAAATAGAGGGGATTAAGCCTCAAATTAACAGAGAGAGCCAGAGCCGAGCCAAGGGCCTGCCCTGGATCTTGGAGCCTGTGCACGACCTGAGCCCTGAAAATGTTTGTTTTGTAAATCATACAATAAACATGTACAAACATGAGAAAATCTTTTTAGAATTCCAAAAGTATATTGACATGTGTAAGCTTTGACATTAATACTTAACATAACTCAACATCCCCGTGCATTTAAAATATAAATGTGAAGTTCTTTGCCTTGAATCGCAGGATGTTGAGCCGATGCTGAGACTCAAACTTGGTTTCCCAGTTCCTAAGGTGGCACCTCTGGCCACAGCACCACTTCCTGAATAGAGGGAGAAGAGCACATAAAAGCTCAGCTTGTTATGTGTCTGAGGTTCCAACAGGACCTCAAGCAGAGCCAGAGGCTGGCTGGAGCTTTCAATGGCTCGCCCACCTTTGATTGTAAATATTTGATATGAGGAGCTAACTGAGTCCTCTCCAATCAAGTATTGCTTTAGAAGGAACAGTTCCAATTATTGTCTATGGAATATAAATCAGTAGAACTGGTGCAGTATCACAAAACTACCTGCATGGTCGCCGTTTGAGCAGACCGGGCCTATGTACCTGATTACACAAACTATGTGCAGTCTCTAGTTAAGGATCGGACTGGGACAGTAAATTGGCCTAGGCACCAAAATGAAAGTGGCCCTCGTTAGTGAATCATATAGTTAAAAAAGTTGCTCACGTTGTGAAAATCTTGATTGTTTTGAACTTGTAAAGTTCACACACTGTATAGGTGTTGTGCAAGGAATGAGAGACTGTATGCATTTGTGCGTACTGCAGGCAGTGTTTGTGGTAATGTATTAGACCAGCTGTAGGAAGCTGGCTCTGTATATACTGTACCAAAAAGAGGTATAGTGTGCACAAAGTCCAGTGAGTCCCCAAAGTTATAGCAAAGGATAAAGTAGAAAATACCTTACTCTCAATTTAGTGGTAGCTGGAATGAGCAGTTAGGCTTATCAGAGGGCAGCATTAAGCATTTATTGTACACACTCAGGCAATGAATGAGAGCACACACTCAAAGATTGAATCCGGGCCAATTAGTTTGTATAAAAAGATGTTACTTTGTGATTTTATTCTAGAACTAAGAATCAATTAATGCAGGTATAGTCTTTGTTGAAGTGAGCTCAGGTCTCTGGAGAGGTGCTGGTTTCTTTGAGCAGGGTCGCTGGAGGAGGAGACAAGCCGGTAGGGCAGGAGCCTATTCAGTTGTCATCTTCTTCTCCACTGCTGCACGTCTCTTCAGTCCTTCTTCGTAGGTCATCATATTCTAAGGAACAAGGTTCAGGTGGAGCCCTTAAATACTCAATTTAAGGGCGTCAAGAGGCCCGGGGGCAGTAGCCAATAGCTACTGTCCCCTAGGGTGACTCCACCCTTCTAGGTGCCTCCTCCCTTAGGGAAAGGGGATCAGCCCTATTACTACTAGCCTAGTCTCCAATTCAAGATGGTGAATTTTTCAGAGAGGGGTCCACCTCAGCTCCTGGCTACTTTAGGGATGTGCCAGGCCAAGGTGCCACAACTCCTCTGCCTACTAATTTCCCCACCTATCCTGCTGCCAAAAGTGGGGCCTGGACAGGTGGGCGGGCATCTCCACTCATTGGAGCTGCTCAAGTAGCATATCCCAAACTTCCCAGTCGTCAGTAAAGCCATCATGGATCTGTGAAGTTTGTCCCAGCCATGTACTCAAAATGGCTTCACTGCACTTACAATGTCTGTAAATGGCACAGCCACTGTAGGGGCATATTGCCCATGCAGCTATGCCCTCACCTCCGGTATGGTACACCTTGCTTCAGGGCTGTAAGGCCTTCTAGAGACAGTGTTTGGTGAGCCATGGCACAGGATGTGTGCCATGTCAACTCTTCAGTTTGGTTTGCACCAAAGGTGTGCCGATTGTGGAGACAAAGGTACCATTTTGGGGAAAGAACACAGGTGCTGGGGCCTGGTTAGCAGGTTCCCAACACACACTCAGTCAAGGTGGCATCAGGTATCTGGAAAAAAGTTAGGGGGTAACCATGCTAAAAGGGGCACTTTCCTACACAGGCCTTTCTGGCATTGCTAGATTGCCCTGTAGGCCAGTCCGACTCTGCTCCAGTGCAGGTGCTGGCGTCTTACAGTGCAGCAAAGAAAGACAGTGCAGCAGTTCAAATCATTGCTCAGAACACCTCTACTTCTGAAATAGGTACAGAGAACCCATTGCAGGGCTGTGCAGTCTGTGACTGCTCTCTCCTGTGTAAAAAGATTCATGGAGATTCTTGAGCCCCTCTTTGTCTACTACTAAAGTGAAAGGGCACTAGTGCACTTCCCAAGATGTTCTTCACCCATGCACTTGCATGGGTAATAAGGCACACACTCGAAGGCTTTCCCTTGTTTGTTTGAGGCTGAGGTGCTCCTGGGGCACTATTGTAAATCAGACACTGTTGCTTTTGTGCGAGCTTTCATGCATTTTGTATTATTAACAATGTACAGAATATGGATCTACACTTAAATGTTCATGTGTACATATATCTGATGTTATTGCCTTTGAAGTCATTTTGTTCTGACCTATTCAGGTGCCTTATCCTGCTTTATAACTAGCCCCAGTTAGGTCTTGATGCCATATTGTTACAAATGGATATCACATGCGCACGTTCACGTTTAAACTACAAATTCTGCTGCACACAGTCAGGCAAATTGACGTCTGTTTATTTCCCAATGAGGTTATTCTCAAAGAAGACTATCGAACATGGGCTCAGTAATGTTACAACCTTCAAGGTTTATTCCTGCTGCCCATTGTATTGCATTCATTCCTAATAGTTCTCGGCTGTTTTTGTAACTAGTTTGTTCTGCTATCTCCAAATGACATTAGCATTGAGTGGGCTGAATCAATATTCATGTATTGGGATTTTGCTTAGATGGCAAGGTGGTATAATGCTCTGTTTACTATGCTCAGATTAGCTGAAATTGTATCCTTTTGATCACACCATGATGATTCCGCACATGCAATGTTAGTCTATCCAAACATTTCCTGTATAGACCCTCACATTTGATGGTGAACCAGAGCTCCTAAGATGACTTTCCCATGCTACTAGTAATGCTGTCTGATTTCTTATTGATTTTGCTGCTTAGTAGGGCTTGTGATATTTTTGATTATGCCCAAAATTCTGTATTGCCCTATTGCTGAGAGTTTATGTGCTGAAGACTTTATGCATCTGCATTTTATAATTTCTGTATTGTACCCTTTGAAATTTTGTAATAAACCTTTAAAATTTTTCAAATTCCATCTTGGAACTAACTTACTGAGTCTGTCCTTGCTTAATTGATTACCAATTTGATATGTTGTGTTGTGCCTTATCTAGGGACACATTGCCTCATGAAATTAAAGCTTAACACCTTCGCAGACCCTTCCACAGTTGGGCGCATTGTTGAGATGCCTTCTTTAGGGATATAAAAATTTAGGGGTACCCCACGTCCACACTTTCATAAATCAAATGTAGTGTTCATTTTAGTCTGTCTTGCTATTCCTCCTCATGAGTGTTAATGAGATAGGTGCATGTTAAGTAAACAAGCAACCCTTCTGCTCGTTAAAATAACAAGATGCTAATCCCATCCTTTAGACTGAGGGCACTTGTACTTCACCTCTCAACTGGAAACTCCTTTATATGATAAATAAGCAATACCAAATTGTTTTATGACACAGAACATGTAATAGTATGGGTAGGAGGACATCCAGTACTAAGACAAGAAAGAGTAGGGCTTACTGTGTAATGAAGTTGCTTACAGAGAGATAAGTGCTCAGGTGATTTGTGGATTGTTGCTTTGTTTTTTTTGTTATGACAGTCACTACTTCACAAGGAAGTAACAGCTCTGTCAAGTTTTGGGCTGGCACCACATGGCATCTGTCCATGTGTCACACCCAAAAACACATCATATATTGTTGGCCGCTGACCCCAGACCACGTGTCAAAAAACAAGTGACTGTTGGACCATAGACATAGTGGTCTCTAAAGATAAACTCTCCACCAAGGGCTGTTCCAGGTGATGTTATTCTAGTCATCTATCCAGACATCAACACTGTAAAGGTATGAACATTTTCAGCAGTAGACAGCCAACAAACTGATACAGTGATGCCTGAAACCAGCATAGCAGCTATTCTCATTCAAGGATACATCCAGCTAGGTATGGTACCAGATCGTGGTAACTAAAATATAATTAGACAGAAATATTGCATTCTAAAGTCTGCTTACAAAAATATAGCACCATTGTAGTTAAGAAAATACACCCAATAGATCAATATTTTTGAAAGCAACATTTAGGATACACTATTTTTGTCAGATGAAAACTTTGCCAATTAAATTCTGACATACAACCAAAAGACAGGATAACAAAATGTATTCAATAATAGGAAATAGACAATGGGCCTCTCCAAAAGACTCTTTCTTCCAAGAGCTGCAGCTACCTGGTTGATCCTGTCAGTTGCATATACTTATCTCATAGATGAAGCCATGCATGCAGGTTTATACACTGCCGCTGGCACAGTGAAACTGTGACTGGCTCATTAAATCAATCATGGTTCCTTTGATTGCTCCATCTGTTACTTTGATAATGTAATTATTCAACAGCTGAGGCTCTGTACAAGCAAAAAGGAACCATTAAGCTGTCAAGAGACCATAGGAAGGTCATTGCAATCAGGCCAGAAGACAACCTTTGTAAACTTAGTATTTAAGAAGCAATGGCTACTCAGGTAAAGAAAATAGGCGCTACAGAAGGCAGCACCTGAACATATTGCCGGATGACTACCATGATGAACTGTTACCGGCTGTGATTAATCCTGCTCACCAGGCCAAGTAGAAATAGAACACCTCAGTAATAAATCCACAGGGTATACTCACTGAGGGAAAGATCAATGTCTAGGTTTGTGTCACATTTTTAGTGTGTATTTTTTTGTTTGAAATATTTGTTATAAACACATTTATTCTGAAGTAAAATTAATATCAGAGAGTTTAGTCTAAACGCAATCCGCCATTTTAATGTAATTAATGATTAAAATAGCTCTGTTTTTTTGTAAGCAAAAATTGTTTTAATGCTTGTTGAACACTTGGTTTAAGTTGTATCAGGTTTGTATCATACCCACGGCCCCACAGCACCAGTACTGACTTTGTCGTAAATGAATCTTACATGTCCACCCTCCTCTTGGGTGTCAGGTCCTGGTGCCACACATTGTACATCTCTGAATTTTAAAAAACAGTAATAACTTCATGAAGTCACTTCAAAGTGAATCCTTTATTAATTTACAGATTATTTCTTCTCATAGTTTCTTGCATGTAAATTAACTTGTTATGTTATTATACTTCCTGCTTTGTAAAAAATCCCCAAAGCGTTTTGAGATGATGGCTTTTCATCAAGGGGGAAGCACTTAAACACATCAAATCTGCAGGTAAAACAAGGGCATTTCTTTACAAGGAAAGTATATAGTTTCCACAGAAATTCACCAATCTCCATGTATAGTCTCACTTAGTGGCCACCACGTTGTACTTTCATATATAGAAACTTAGTGAGAAGAAGATATAGATGTGTTCACTCTTGCAAAGTGCATCTAGCTTCAAAATTGTTATATTTTTGTGGCTTCATGTCGTTTAACCAAAACCAGTGCTCTCCCAGTCATATAAACTATAATTTAATCAATCAGGTGACAAGGCTACTCATAGTTGTCCCCGGCAAGCCCTAAAATCAATCATAAAAGTGCCAGCTGTACACAGTGTTTTATACCAAGAATCATGCTTAGAAACAGACTGTCCCTAACAACATGCACAGTTATTCTATTGTGATCCAAGTGTCCCCTCCGTATGTATATTTCTGATGAATTTACCAGCCTTTGTCACTTGGGAAAGTGCTGACCTGCCTGGTGATACACCTGGGTCACCACTAAATTGTCTGTTGTATCTCGTCAGCTTCTGTGTCTGCGGGCCCGAGAACACATCGAGGTGAAAGATACACCTTGGTCTTCCCGGTATCCCACCAAACGACATACAGGAAACAGGAAGAATTCATGGTGAACCATCGGTAGACATCAGAAAGAAATACTAGCATAATTAGGTGCAGATTATTTATTCAACTTGATCCAGGGCATCAAAATAGTGATACAAACCAGTTGAACACCTGCTCACCTGACTTCCATAACACTGGAGACTCCTCATCCCCTCCAGCATGGTGACCAGATCATATCTGTCTAGGCGGGAATTAAATGCCTCACATCCATCAAGTCTAATTCAGCATACAAAAAAATATACCTTTTATCTCATCCTTTATGTCCTTTGGCCTTCATCTGAAAATATATAGTTTACTGACGGATTCCTGCTTCTGAGTACTTTCAGATGCTCAGCCCTTAAATGCCAGAACACACCATTATTCAGTGAGTGAGAGCAGTAGGCCACTCTTGACCAGCTGGGACCTAAATCCCTCCTGATGACCCACAAAAAGTCTTTGACAATTGTATTGTATGCAGATCACATTTATGATTAGTGTTCTAATCATATTACACAGGGCCTGACTCAAAAAGGTAAACTCATACTTTTTGTAAGTTCACTCTTTTTTTTTTGGTATTCATAAATTATGAGTTAGTAGTAAGTTTATGACTGCAGAGACTCCACACTCAGGGCAGAGAACTTTGCACATAAACAAATAGCAAGATTGTTAAGCACAGGTTAATTTAGTCATTTTTTGTGGTTCACCCTGACAAGGATTGTGGCTGTTGCTTGAGTAGGGCTTCACTCTCCTCAACCAAGAACCGAATTTTTCACATTTGTGCTCACTGGTGGGATCCAGTACTCGTGTTTGTATAGGGTCATACAGTGCTTAGTGTAGCACTAAAATCCCATCTAAATCATTTAGCACCAGATTTCACCTCTTTTTAAATTCTCCTTAGTTTTTGATTTGCTATTTGTCCCCTTTTTTCTAAATGTAAGTTTCCTCGCCTCCTTTTTAGGTCTTGCCTATGCAGCGCATGTGCTCTGTCTTTGAGACATGCTGTATCTAGAATATGGGCTTCAAGCACCTCCCATCTTTTCTATTGGTTCCTCTTACTGTCCGTCCTAAATACCGGCTTTTGATTGGTCAAATAGTTTACTAGTCCCTCCTTTTCAACTTTTGTAACCTCCCATACAGACTGCCTCTGTTACATGGGCTCTTACGCTTCATGTCATATATTGCACTTGGGAGCACTCTTTTTTTACTGACTTTTCATAGCTGTCCATGAGCAGCACTCGCGCTCAGCTGATGGCTGCCTTTCCTTTCTTCAATGCGTGCCACTTCATTAGGTCCCGCATAGGGCAGCGCATGCGCTGCCTCTACGAGGCATGAAGTAATCTGGATATGTGTCGAATCTCCGCCTACTGCAGCTGTTTGTTAGTAATTGGTTCCTGAGCTTGTCTGTTTTCTTGTCTTCGTTTTTGACAGGCTAGAGCTTTGTAGATCAGCCTTTATTTTTTCAGGAACACCCATGCAGCACTGCCTAACTACAGTAAACATGCCGTAAGTGGCCTGAAGTGTTTCTGTTGGAACTCTTTTGTTTCTTTCGTGGCTATTGCTTTCTGCTATGCAGTGTTTTTTTGGGGGGGATATAATTGCTTTCTTTTTTATTATTTTTCTTTATCGGTATTTAAGGAGTTTCTTTGCTCTGTATTTGCAGTGTTTGATGTCTTAGCTGCAAAGCACACTAGGATCCCGATCTATCCGGGTCATTCAACGCTGCCTCACACCCTCAGTGTCCGCAACTGTTAACTGTTTTTCCTTTTAAAAAAAACAAAACAAAACAATAATTAATGCTTCAAAGTTGCCGAGACTCCTATTTAAAAGTGCAGAGTTCCTATTAAGCACATGGGCATGCTTCAGTGTTCAGATTAATGCGTATGCATTATTGGTGCAGCAGGTACAGTGACACCAAGGCACATAAGACAGAGGGGCCGTACAAACAGTGGTCATATGAATTTTAAGCACCAGCACAACGGATACAGATGAGCTAAATTGCTGCACTCCCTGAAACGTCTCATTAACAGATCCTTTCCTAGGGCTTAATTTGTGACAAATTTAATGCTAGGTCGCTTATTAATTTGCTGGGATTAAAAAACATTCTTTATTTAGGGGTAGCTTGTTTAATATGTAGCCCAGAAACTGTATGAATGTGTAGGAGTAGTGCTTTAAAAGTTAAAACATATAATATTAATATAGTATTCAACTTTAATATTATTACTACAATATATTGTGTATACATATATATATTCAGTGAAAAAACCATACGTTTCAGGGGCGTTATAGTTAGCTGGACTTTTCACTCGTACAAAACCATTGAAATTCCCCCGTTATAGTTAGTTCAGCTAACTATAACTCGTGCGCCCGCAATGCACTGCTGATGACGTCACATATTACATCACTCATGACATGGTCAGTGACATCACTCATGACATCACTGTTGACATCTCAAATGACATCACTGATGACATCATCCTTGTGATAGTGTAGCAGACCTCCTCTCCCCCTAATATAACCTTTGATACACACATTCAAAAATAGAAACTAAAATTTTCATAAACAATTGACATACCAATATCAGTTACAATAACCTATTCAGTAATTCTAAGATCCACATACACATCTGTGGAAATTTAGTTCGTATCTGAACATTATCTGCGCCATCTTGTCTCTCCCCAAGCGCCAAACGCAGAAAATGCGCGACGACCATTTTAGGCACCATGGTCTCATTGCCGATCGCCAGCGCGTCCCTCAGGCGCTGCAAACATCCCCCGCGCGCCGGCCACTCCCCCTCTCTCATACATGGGCCATAAACCCTCTCCTTCTGCGCGACCCTGCCATGGAACCACATCCCGCGCCTGACCAACACCTCCTTTCATCCCATACATGGTCATACATCCTTTTGATAACCCCCTTCCTCTGCGCCCGATTGTCCGAACCGATCCCAGGCCATCACCTAGCCCTGCGGATGCAGTTTATTGCCCCTACTGTAAGGGAAACACCTCACATCAAAGGGATTACAGTAGATCAAGGCCCCCACCCCCTGAGACCCGACCAGTCGCACACACCCCCGGGAATGGGCGGAATGTCCAGCTGTGTGATAGCCATCACCTACTGTGGGTGGGGTGGAGACTTCCACTGTAGTTATGTGTGGGAATGGATCCGAGCCGGGGATTCCGAGGATGTTCTTTCATGTATCAAAGCAATCTTAAGAATGTGCCATGTACAATAAACCGGTAATAAAGTCAAAAATGTGTGTATAAAAGACCAGGTCTCAGAGATGCAGTTAGAGCACCTCGGGACGATACCTTGCTGTCCGATCTGATGTGTTCTGCTCCGACGGAATAAAACTTTGTTTCCTGCCTTCCAGTCTCCGGCGCCTGCCTCTTTTGTTGGTTAATCATCGAATGGTATAAGAGGCGATTACCGCCGGGCAATACTTGAAAGGTTATTGACTGAAACTGCCGCTACCATTTAACAATAGGCGTCCCAAACGTGGGGCCCATCAGCGACACGTGGATCCAACGGGAGAGGTCCCGACGACAGAGTGAACGACTGCAACGATCGGGAAGAGCTCCTGCCCGATAGACCCTCGTCTGGCAGCCGATCATCCGAACTTCACTAGTTCCGAGCAGACCTCTCTCAAGTGAACTACGGTCCTGACTGGGAACCATCAGAAGTGCCGCGGCAAATACGGAGAGTAGAGGACGATCGGGGGCTGGAGGCGGAAGATGAGAAACTGTCCATGCGGTCCGGGTAAGGTCGTGTAACACGACAAATTGCAAAACGATTGATTGATTGATTGAAAATACTAGTATTGCTTATTTGATTGTTCTTTTTGAGATATTCGCTGCCTACAAACGGGGAAGAGTAGAAATACTCTCTCTCCCTTTGCAGATAGTGAAGGGTAGGTAACGCGGACTTTTGTCCCCCTTTGTAACCTGTCGTGCCTATTTTTCTCCCCACTGATTGATTGTCCGAACATTGATTGTTTTTGACAAATAGTGCTTTTTGAGATATTCTCTGTTTGCAAATAACGTAGAATAGAAATATTCTGTCTAGTCTTTGCAGATAGTGAAGGATAGGTAGTGCGGACTTTTGTCCCCCTTTGTAACCTGTCATGCCTATCTTCTCCCCACTGATTGGTAGTTGGTTCTGCCCGGACCGCTTATCAGAGATGAACCATCCGGCTCCATTGGAAGGCACCCCTAATAAGGACATGTTTACTAAATATGGACTAGTCGCTGTAGCTTATAGCAAACTATGGCATAAATATACAAAGAAGGACTCCGAAAGTCAGTGGCCACTGATGGGATCCTTTGATGACCATAAAATAGAAACGCTAGAAATAGCTCTACGTAGCAATAAAACAACGCCCACTATGCTCAACAGTATCGGCATGTGGCGCAAAGAAACAACGCAACGGAAGAAGAGAGAAGTAAAGGCATTAAAAGAACTACGAAAGGCAGCTCACCTTGTCGCTAGAAAGTTAGAGGAAGAAATAAAGGAGAGAAAGGAAGCTAAACAAAAACAAGAATCTGAAACGTCAGGCCAGTGCCCTGTTAGGACCCCCTCTACGCTCTACCCTGAGTTGCCTTCCAAGCAACGGGCGAACGATGAATTGCTATTAGGTCCTCCGATCATCTACATGTCCCCTCCATACGCTCCCTCCCAACCTATAGTGCAGCACCCACAACCCCCGAACGCAAGCGAAAGAAGTACCAGGGCCTCGGTCCTCACGGCCTCCGCGCCGGTCGAGCCTCTTGTACTGAACACAACGTTAGCAATAACGTTAGATGACCCCGAGACGAGAAAGAAAGATTCCGCCAGAATGAATTTGCTAACAAAGGGTGAACGAGCCGGAATCGATAAGGTAGTGAGAACACTAGTAGAACGGAAGGAAAGTGAGGAATATGTGACAGATATGTATAACTCGTATGCCGACAACCACAGACGACACTTTGTCGTACGACTTTGTTATCACACTCTGAATGCCTATGAGGATAGGTACCAGGATAGAGGTCCCGAAGGCTTAGCAACCTTGTATAGAAAGGTTGATATTGGGGAAGAGGGAGAGGGCGATGTGACGGACCTCTTCACACGTACACTCGAAGTCTTCCGACATCGTAAAGAACACAGGCAGACGATCAAGACAGAAACCCCCATAGCGACAGAACCCCAGGCAGGAAAAGCTGATACCATGATGCCCATCAAGGAAGCCGCTCCTTACTGGGTCCCCCCACGAGGTCAGGGAACACACGATGACATCAACCACCAAGATGCGAAGGGAAGGGTTGTATATAACTGGGTCTATCAGCCATGGGACCGACAAGACATCCTGACCTTTAGAAAAACCCTACCCGACTTAAGAAAGAACCCGACTGCCTTTTACACAGAACTAGGTACGGCCTTAGGTTCAACTATAATGACCTTGGCGGATATCGATTTGTTCTTCGGGTTATGTCTGCCGGCTGATTTGTGGAAGCAAATCCGGAAAGTCGACCATGCTGAGCCGTTCGGATATACTTGGGTACAACTCGATACCATAGACAAGCAGCGAGAACCTGGACAGAAACCTCTAAAGGCCATATTGGAACTCCCAGACAAGATTGTTCAGAAATTAAAGACCCTAATCCCAGAAAGGAAGGTAGACTGGTCGATAGTGACGGCTTGCCGCCAGAAACCCCAGGAGGATGTATCCGAATACTTCTCTCGATTCGAGACCGTGTTTTCCGATTATAGTGGCCAGGACATGACCACTGCAACCGGACATCACCTCTTTGTCCAGAATTATGTGAAGGGTCTGTCACAGGAAGTCTCCCAGAAGTTACAGACCAGCGAGAGTAGTTGGGCAGCCTCCAAACCCGCGGCTATCCTCCAGATGGCCCAGTACTACGAACACCAAAAGAATGAGAACGATAGGGCGTCCGAGAGAAAGAAAAAGGAGCTGAAGGAAAGGGTAATGATCGCACAGTTGCAAGGGGTGACCATAGGAAGGGAACCTCCCAAGGGAAACTACCAACCGACTGCTCCTAGAAAACTACCCCCTAGAGACCATGCACCCACACCCTACGCTGGACGCAGGGACTTAGACGAGAATCAGTGTGCGTTCTGTAAAGGGTTCGGACACTGGAAATCCCAGTGCCCGGTCCTTCTGGATATGAACAAGAATAGGGACACAAGAGACATAGCAAACAGCCCCAGAAATAGAGGACAGGGACGAGGGTACACGAACGACACCACCAACGACAGGCCAGACAGACCAAACACCTTCGACCGCCCCCGACAGAACCAGTGCCAGCAGTCTGACTACGAAAACACCCATGACTTTGCATAGGACCGCCAGGGGCAAGGGAGGGATCCAGTCGAACTCCGTGTTGACCAGCAAGGTCCTTACGTCACTGCTAAGGTCCTGGGCACAAAGTCTCCATTTTTGGTAGATACTGGGGCGACACGTAGTGCGCTATCTAAACGGCTGATCCCAAGGGCACCCTTGTCTGGCTCACATGTAACCTCAATAGGCTTTGATGGAACGCCCTCCACTAATCCCTTGTCCGCACCAATCTCCTTTGACTTGGAAAATAACACCACTGACACGACATTTCTGCTCTCCTCCAACACCCCCGACGCCATTATGGGTCTTGATTTACTAAAACATTTCCGGGCTACCATCAGATGCTCCCCAGACGGAGTTCGAGTCATACTGCATGATAACCCAGATCTGTTCAGGCCTTGTCTCGCACGACGTATGTTCTCCATAACCGATGCTGACCTGTCCCTACTTGACACATTACCCACACATCTATGGGCTAAAACCGACTCATATGTAGGACGCATGGTGATCGACCCTGTACACATAACTGTCCGACCGGACGCAGTGCTCCCAAAGCTTCCACAGTATCGGATATCGCCCGAAGGCGAGAAGGCGTTGGTGGAAATCATCCAGTCCCTAGTCGATGCAGGAGTGGTAGAAGAAGTAGTTAGTAATGTAACAGCCCTATCCTACCCATTGTTAAGAAGCAAGGCGAGGGAGATGAGAAAGCATACCGCTTCATTGTCGACTTACGAGAGGTTAACAAAGTAGTCATACCTCAGTACCCCGTAGTCTCAGATATCACCACCATCCTCACCCTGATTCCGTCCACTGCCACTACCTTTACCGTTATTGATCTCAAGAACGCATTCTTTTCCATCCCCATCCACCCAGACAGCCGCTACCTTTTCGGCTTCACCTTAAAAGCCCGTTCGTACAGATTTTGTAGGGCACCACAAGGCTACACTGAGAGTCCCAGCATATATAGCCAAGCCCTCAAGAGACAACTGGATGCAGTTCAACTACCGGACGGAGTGGTGTTAATACAGTACGTCGATGATATTCTTTTGGAGGCCGACACCACTCCGCTTGCCGTCACAGCCACCATCCACCTCCTCCACTTCCTCGCGGAGAACGGTCACAAGGTCTCCAGGAAGAAGTTGCAATTCTGCCAACCCCAAGTGACATACCTAGGCCACCTCCTATCCAAAGATGGGAGGAAGCTTACACCTGACCGAATTCAGACCATCCTAGAAACCCCTGTTCCCAAAACTCAGAAGCAAGTGCGGTCTCTGGTAGGCCTCACCTCCTTCTGTCGACAGTGGTTGCCAAACTTCAGTCTTATTGTAAACCTCTGCTTTCTCTGTTGGCTAAAGATGTCCCCTTCCCCCTCCCCTGGACACCCGAATGCCAATCCTCCTTCAAAGAATTACGAGATGCCCTTTGCTCAGCACCAAGCGGTACAAAAGGGGGTGGTGATGGACGGAGCATCAGAACCAATCAAACGCTCAGCACCAGTCCTAGGAACCCCAGACTACACTAAACCTTTCTCCCTCTTCACCCACGAAAGGGAGGGATGTGCGTTGTCTGTTCTAACCCAGTCCATAGGTCCCAAGCAACGCCCTTGTGCCTACTTCTCTGCCACTCTTGACCCTGTAGCCAGAGCTTTGCCCGCCTGCCTTCGAGCGGTAGCCGCCGCTGCTGTCTCTATCCGACAAAGTGAGGGGATCGTGCTTTCAAACCCCCTCACCGTGCTAGTACCCCATGCAGTTGACACCCTCCTGAACCAGACTAAGACTCAACAGCTGACTAGCGCACGACTGACTGGTTATGAACTGACTCTGCTTGCACCCCACATCACGTTGAAACGATGCACCACTCTGAACCCAGCCACTCTGCTACCTCTCCCTGACAATGACCCCAATGCGTCCCCTATACATGACTGTGTGACCCTCACCGACGAACAGACCAAGAGTAGGGTTGACCTCTGAGATACTGCCTTCCCAGATCCTGACGGAGAGCTGTGGGTAGATGGCTCATGCATCAAGCTCCCCGACGGCACCACCTCAGCCGCCTATGCAGTCACCACGGCCCGAACAGTTGTTGAGACAGCCCGCATCACACAGCGATCCGCACAGGCGGCTGAACTGATTGCTCTCACACGAGCATGCATCCTAGCAGCGGGGACAACCGCAAACATTTACACCGACAGCCAGTACGCCTTCGGGGTGGTTCACCACTTTGGGCTCCTATGGAAGGAGAGGGGATTCCTGACTTCCCATGGCACACCCATCCTACATGGAGATCTAGTCTCCGCTCTGACCGAAGCAGTCCTCCTCCCCACACGGCTAGCTGTGATCAAATGCCAGGCACACAAAAAGGTGACGGACATTATAGGACAGGTAAATGCGCTGGCTGACATCACTGCCCGAACCACAGCCGAGAATAAGTCAACAACACGCATGCACGTGACCAGGTCACAAACTGAAAAATGAAAGGATGCTAGGGAAACCATTAGAGACATACAATTGGCCAGCTCACCACACGAATTGACTGAATGGGCACGGGTGGGATTGAAAGACGATGAAGGCTGCTGGCGAACTAGAGACACGAACAAATGGTTGCTACCTGACTCATACCTGATTCCCATGCTGACCATGACACACTCCCCCGCACACATAGGGTCTGCCTCCATGATTGAACTCATCTCCAAAGTCTGGCACAACGACAAAATCCCAGACTCAGCTAAACGCCTAGTCCAACAATGTCTGATATGCCTCCAACAAAACCTTGGTAAAGGAACTGCTGTACCCCGGGGAGGGTTTGGGGTTCCTAGTCACCCCTTTGAGGTCCTACAGATGGACTACATTCAGTTAGAAAGGTGCCAAACCCTGAAGTACGTGCTTGTCGTTGTGTGCGCCTTCAGCAAATGGGTGGAAGCCTACCCAACCCGCGACAACACTGCTATGACTACCGCAAAAGTACTACTGAAAGAATTCTTCCCCCGTTACGGCCTTTGTCGAATTTTGTGGAGCGACAACGGCCCCCACTTCGTAGCCGAAGTTATCCAACTCATCTTAAAAGGGTTGGGTGTAAAACAGAAGTTTCATGCGGTCTTCCACCCCCAATCTGCAGGCTTGGTTGAGCGACATAATGCCACATTGAAACTCAAACTAGCCAAAATAGTTGCCACCACAGGACTGAAATGGCCAGACGCCCTCCCACTAGCATTGCTATCAATGCGTTCCATTCCTACCAAACACCACTTAACCCCCTACGAGGTCGTCTTCGGGCGACCCATGAACCTTTGGACTGCACCAAAACCAGCATCCATTCACGACGTCCCGGACGTCCTCATGTCTGACTATCTGTACAATCTAACTAAAACGTTGTCTGTTATCCATCAGCAGGTGCTGCAAGCCATTCCAGATGCTTCCAGGGGCCCCGGACACGACATCCAACCCGGTGACTTTGTCCTAGTGCGCAACTTCCAGCGCACCAAGAGTCTGGAGCCCCGGTGGACGGGCCCCCTGCAAGTCCTGATCACCACCCGAACAGCTCTTCGAGTGGAGGGGAAACATAATTGGCTGCATGCACACCACTGCAAGAAGGTATCATCGACCCTGACGACCACCGACAACATCACCGCCCAAGAGGAACTTCTGGACAAAGACCGACCATCCCTGAGCTGCTACCCGAATACAGAGACACTTGAATTGACTGAATATCCCGATCCCACTGTGCCATCCAAAGAAGGGTATAACCTACGACGAAAGGAGGGAACTTCGGCTAAGCAGATCATGAACTAAGTTGAAATCTCAGAGCGGTAGCCTAGTCACCTCAAAGGCCTCCAGGAGAGAAACTAAACAAAGTCTGTGGTTCTGCCCGTTACCGAGTCCCTTGAAGGTGATGGAAGCGCCCGACATGAAGATGATGGAAGCAACCGGACGTCCGAAGATCCACTACAAAAACCCAAAGACTGACAAAATGCACAGCTCAAAGACTATTGCACTTTTTATTACCCTTCTCCTTTGCCTCCTTCTCATGGTCACTTTCTGGATCATGGAAGAAAATGCACCCGCTCATAAGACATTGCTGACCACTGCTCAACCCACCACCATGAAAGAACACCATCTGATTTCACTTTCACTCCAACTCCGAGAAAGACGTAAGGAGTTCTGGAATAACTCTTTTGTGCAACTGCTCCACCAACACAATCTTGCCGCCAATGCCACTAACTGCTGGATCTGTGGATTGCTACCACATGCCACTGGACATTCTATCCCTTTCATCCCTTCGCCCTTCTCTGTCCATGGCTCCTGCCTCGCTTGGCTAATCCTCCTGCAAGAAAGTTACAAGGACAATGCCACTTCCGGCAAAACTGTGTCGCACTTCTATCTTGGGTTCTGGCTGAACCAAACTGGAAAAACCTCTGCCCCCTTTTGTCCTCTGAGATCAAACACCTCTTTCCATATGGACATCCCTGCCAAGGAGCGAGTTGAAATGCAGGTGTTCAACAACCCAGCCAGACCCACCTTCTCTTACCTCCGGAAACGAACGGCCGCCACCCTAACAGTGGCCCTATCCGTCGTCAACATCACAGGTCTGGTGTGCCTCGAAGGCCTAGGAACACAGCCGGTAGGCCACAGTTCCTGTCTCATCACCCGAACATTGGACTCAGTTGACCCACCCTCCTTTGTTACCTCCCCAATTATGTACTTTGTCTGTGGTACTAAGGCCTACACCTGGCTTCCGAAAGGTTGGAGAGGCACCTGCTACATCGCTTTTATCCTTCCTCCAACATATGTGGCTCCAGCAAACCATCACCGGCAGAAACGTGCAAAGGACATTGTACAAGCCGACTCCACTGGAGCACAGTTCATGGATGCAGTAAAGGGACTTGTTCCACTGTGGGGTCCAATGGCAAACAGCCGTGCCATCCGGCACCTAACCCAGGCAGTCGAAACCACAATGAACATTACAGCCGGCATCCTCACCAACAACACCGCTGAGCTTCAGGCCGTCCGCCTGGTAGCTCTTCAGAACCGCCTCGTTCTAGACGTGGTTCTGGCTGATCGTGGAGGAGCATGCCGCATCATTGGGTCCAGCTGTTGTACCTACGTACCGGATAACTCACCCTCAGTCTACAAGGCGATCGAACACCTCCACAGACTTTCCGCAGAGGTTCATCAGGAGCAAGAAGGATGGTCGCTTGGGAGTCGGTTTTGGGACACTATTAAAAGTTGGGGGTGGAGGTTGTTTACATTTATCATGATACCAATTGTGATACTGTGTGGGTGCTGTCTGGGGATTCAGTGCTTGCCACCTTTATGTTCACTTTTCACGAACTACATCTGCCCTAAGACTCTGAACTTTGAAGCAGAACGAATGAAAGCCCTGTACGAAGTAGAAGTACGTGGTATTATGGGGATAGATCCGAACTAAACAAGCTGGCGAGATATGTTAAAAGGGAGGACTGTGGAAATTTAGTTCGTATCTGAACATTATCTGCGCCACCTTGTCTCTCCCCAAGCGCCACACGCAGAAAACGCGCGACGGCCATTTTAGGCACCATGGTCTCATTGCCATTCGCCAGCGCGTCCCTCAGGCGCTGCAAACATCCCCCGCGCGCCGGCCACCCCCCCTCTCTCATACATGGGCCATAAACCCTCTCCTTCTGCGCGACCCTGCCATGGAACCACATCCCGCGCCTGACCAACACCTCCTTTCATCCCATACATGGTCATACATCCTTTTGATAACCCCCTTCCTCTGCGCCCGATTGTCCAAACCGATCCCAGGCCATCACCTAGCCCTGCGGATGCAGTTTATTGCCCCTACTGTAAGGGAAACACCTCACATCAAAGGGATTACAGTAGATCAAGGCCCCCACCCCCTGAGACCCGACCAGTTGCACACACCCCCGGGAATTGGCGGAATGTCCAGCTGTGTGATAGCCATCTCCTACTGTGGGTGGGGTGGGGACTTCCACTGTAGTTATGTGTGGGAACGGATCCGAGCCGGGGATTCCGAGGATGTTCTTTCATGTATCAAAGCAATCTCAAGAATGTGCCACGTACAATAAACCGGTAATAAAGTCAAAAATGTGTGTATAAGAGACCAGGTCTCAGAGATGCAGTTAGAGCACCTCGGGACGATACCTTGCTGTCCGATCTGATGTGTTCTGCTCCGACGGAATAAAACTTTGTTTCCTGCCTTCCAGTCTCCGGCGCCTGCCTCTTCTGTTGGTTAATCATTGAATGGTATAAGAGGCGATTACCGCCGGGCAATACTTGAAAGGTTATCGACTGAAACTGCCGCTACCATTTAACACATCCACTCATTCACCAACAGTCCTATACAGTCACTCATACATGTACTCACTCATCATATATATTCATACACCTATACATCCTGTTACACAACGCCACTCATCCATAAAGTTACTCACACACATAGTCACTCATGCTAATAAAGAATCAAACATCCATTTACTTGCACATACAGTTATACACACACCACCACACTTACTTCTACAGAAACTTACACATACTTAGTCTTTTAAACAATCACTTATAGAAACACATACTTATTCATACAGGAACTCTTTCAATCTCTCCCTCTCACATATACTCACTTAAATACACCAATAGTCACATATACTAGTTTAAAACATATGTAGTTACTCATAAAGACACTATTGAGACAGTCATTCACTCACTAACACACCCATGCACACACTCATCCACCCATACAGTCCTGCACACATGCTGTCTTCAACACATACAAACAGTGAGTCACTCATTCATACACCTACGCACTACGTAATACCCCCCACCAAACCATACAGACACTCATACTGATACTCAAAAAACCAACTAATAACCTATATAGACACTCATGTAGCTACTCACCAACCCATGCAGCCACTTATACACAAAGTGAGAGACTGATACAGATATTTACATATTTAAACATTACTCACTAAGCCCCGGTTCATCTTATATCACACTTTTTGGTGCATAGTTTATACCATATACTATATCTAGTTTTCATTTTCAATCGTGCTCTCAGGACTATGTTCTATATAACATTGTGTCCACCTACCCTTTTCACGGGCATTACATTTTGCGATGGGGGGTGGAGGGTCAGGGGCTGTTTCTGCCAAGTGAGCCCGGAGTCACAATCACAAACGTCCTCTTCTTCCTGAATAAAAGTGAGATTATGCTGCATACTTGTTCATATTTTAAGTAGTGCGCACAGACACACATTTTAAAAACAATAAAGTTCCTAATACCCACCTTCTCTGAACAGTTAGCTTGCTGCCCCATCCACCTCCTCCCTATCCTCTGGACTAGCCTCCTCCCTCCTGCCATGCATGGTCTGATGTGCTGCCACTGCCCTCCATTTAGCATGATGTACCAGTCCACTCCACCTGCCCTCCATTGCCCAATTCTATGGTCCATCATTGACCTCCTGCTTAGCCTCTGTGCTTAGCTTGCTGCCCCTATTCTCCTTCCCCCTGCCCTCCGATGTGTTTGTGCATGCCCCTGCTCCATCCTTTTTGCCCACCATGTACCATGGACCTGCCACTCCTATCTACTCTGAGTGTTCTGTTGAGCTGCCACTCCCCTCCCACCGGCCTAGCATTGTCAGATGACTGTAACTTGTCCCTGCCACCTCCACCCTGCCTGTCCACATGCCATGCCCCTATCCCCTTCCTCCTGTCCTCCAAGGTCCATTTTAATGCCACACCCTTCTGCCCTCCCTGGTCTGTTGTGCTGCAACTGCTCCTGCTGCCTGCCCCGCGCGGTCTGTTGAGAAGCCCCTTCCCCTGAACTCTCTTGTCTGTGCCAGGTCCTAACCCTCCCTTCTATCCTCCATGGTCCTTTGTGCATGCCCCTACACCCTCCTTCCTGCCCATCATAGCCATTGTGCTGCCACTAACCCTCCCGCTTGCCATGCATGGTCTTCTGTGCTGCCATGGCCCCTCCCACCTTCCCTCCATGGTCTGTGTGTATGCCATCATAGTTTCATTGTTGCTCTCCATGGTGTGTCTTGTTTCTAGTGCCCATCCTGCCTGACCTCCATGGTCATCTTGCTGCTCCTGCCCTGCCCCCTTGCCCCGAGCCCTCTGTTTCCATGTGCAGACCCCTATTCCCTCCCTCCTGGCTTGTCTGTTCCATTGTAATGCCCCTGATCCGTCCCTCCGCCATTTATGGTCTGTTATGCTGCAGCTGCAGCTTTCTCTCCTGTCTGTCCATTATGGTCAGCTAGCTACCATTGCCTCTTTCCCCTCTGTTCTCTGTTGTCCATGTGCATGGTCCTGTCCCCTCCCTATTGCTTTCTATGGATTGTTGTGCTGCACTCCCGTCCCGCATGCGCTGTGTGGTGTATTGTGCTGCTGCAAACCCTGATGCCTGCCCTGTAGGGTCAGTTTGGTGCACCTCTCCATGTCCCTCCTGTCCTCTGTTATCCGAGTCCATGTCCCTACCCCAACTCCTCCTGCCTACCATGATCCAATGTACCATACTTGCGAACATTTTGAACTTGGTAAGAGGGAGATTTTGAAAAAAACTGGGGTATTGATTTTCCCCTTTGAGTTACATTGAAAAAGAGGAAAATTGTAGACAGGAGACAGATCAAATAAAGCCCATTTGAGCTTAAAAACATTGGACGTTTCCTGGCTGAAACGGGTCTGTTGGCATGTATGGTTGTACTACCACTGCCTCTTCCTTCTGCCCACAATGGTCTATTATATTGCCACAGCCTCTCTTGCCAGTCCTGTATTGTTGGTTTGTTGTCCCTGCCCCCTTTCCACTGCCCTCCATAGTCTGTTGTGCTGCCACTGCCCTTCCTGCCTGCCCAGTGTGGTCTAATTGTTGCCTCTGCACTCTCCTACCTGCCTTCAATTTTCAGAGTCTGTGCCCCTGGCCTCTGCCTCTCAACAGTATCCCAATGAACAACTGGTTTGCTAACATTCTATATTTATTACAAAAGTGTGGAACACCTGACGTCATCTTGATGTAATCAAAACTGTAATACCTAGAGCATTTCCTTTAGAAATTACATATATGAGAGGGTCTTATTTGCATCAAAATTATGGTTAGTGCTCTCAAAAACTAAAATGAGGACATATTTTCTGAGTTTTCAAATAGCGACAAAGAACTTTTACATTATTTGTAATCTTTATGATTTTTTATCCAGTTGACCACTTGATTAAATGTTGCACCTAGGGGTGAGGATGTGGTGTTACTTCCAGAGCTGCAGACTTTGCAACTGGGGAACCAGGTTGGAGATTCTGCTTCAGCTCAACATTCTGTGATTCCGGTCAAATCACTTAATCTCCCCATGTCTACAACCAAAATGAATTTGATCTTGTGTGATGTAACCAATGCTCATGTAAAGCACTCCAATACCTGACAAGTCTGCACATTATAAAACTGCAAATACACAAAAAATAAGTGTTTTGCACACTCCTGTCATTGGGCTACATGTGGGCTATATCTGGGTGATATTTGTGCTGCATTTGGGCTCTTTTGTCTCTGGTGGCCATCTTGGGAGATTTGTTATGAAGTTTCCTAATTTCCTCCTTTACTGCAGTCTCCTCAGTAGGAAATGCTTTCAGTTTTTTAATTTGATTCCATCAAGAAGGTATTCAGATGTGTCACACAATTGCCATAAATTCTGAATGTTAGCACTCTAGTTGCTCATTAGATCACTGTAGTAAAGCTACTGCTCACCACGGAAGTCTGCTGCTGGTATTCAAAGTGCATGTCAGAATTTTTTAATGAAATAGAAGAGGATTTGAGAAGTCACTCAAAATGTGCCCTAATTTTTCTTTCTGCAGCACTATTCATACTTTCTATGGCAAAATGAACCCCCTCATTTTGTTCCTTTTTAAATTAAATGTTTTAAGAGTTACCACTTTATTCCAATCAAGATTTATTTATTTATCATAAGTAGGACTGTTAGCGCTCTAGTTGTTCTTTAGAACACTCTGGGAAGCTGCAGTAGAACACAAAGGAATCAACTGACAGTCTCTGCCCTTGTTGGATGTACTTGTTTTACAGAGAATGTCAGACTTCATTCTCACATGACTGAGAAAGATAATGTGAATTTACAGAAAATATGCTCTCAGTTTAGCTTATAGATCACCTTCCAAACCTCTGTGGGAAAAGCATGAGAAAATAGTTTTCTCTCAAACATGATTCATGATATCACAGCAGAAGGCTTTTTCACGTGGTAAAATCACCTTAGAACACACCACAATACCTAAAATGAGTATGGTACTATCAACAAATGATTTATAATGTAACTAAAGTCTTAAAACCTTCTATTAACTGCAATGCTTTTTAATGAGGTGCTATCATGTATATTGGTCCCAAGATGGGTGCCAACACTTCTTGGATGAAGAACTGACAGCCAATCAGATCTCACGATGAGATGTGTGGTTAGGGTCCGCCCAGATATATCTATCTTTTTAACTCTAACTTTCTCAGGAACTACTGAACGGATTTACACCATTTAAGCAAAAGGCACGAGTCTGAACTGAGGACTACCTCTTTGCCAAATTTGGTGTAATTTCGTTCAGCAGTTCGGGCTGTAGCTGCGTCAACAGGTCCTATGGGAAAATGCATGGGGAAAACACGTTTTGGGCCCCCTTTTTCTCGGCCCCCACTTGACGAATCACCGTGAAATCTTCAGGATAGGAGCGGACCGGAGCTGGACAAAAGTTTGGAAAATTTTGCGAAGATTCGTCAATCGGCGCCAACGTTATTCCAAATAGAATGTTGCGGATTTCCTATGGAAAATAGGTCCTTACTATAACTACCTACTGGCGACTGCCAGTAGGTAATATATTTATATAGATATATATATATAAATATATATGTGTAAAAATTACAATGCCAATAACTCTAAATTTTGCAAATGCGAGACCTATTGCATTGGAAATGCTTGTTTTTATTAGGCCGCCATAACGAGTTAAAAAAATGCATTCCAGGACATGTTCAAGCACCACAGCACTGTGTAATAATTTCTCCACTGCACCACTTGTTCACATGATTCAATAAATTAAAAGAAGCTAGTTGGACTCTTCACTTCCATGTTTACTAAATACAGCTGCAGACTATTACCATTTGTGTCATTATTTCAAAGAGGGGGAACATTCAGGCCCTTTTCTACAGGCGAATTGCCATGTCATAATGGATTAAAAAAAGCATTTCAGTGCATATTCCTGCATCACAACTTTGAAATGCAAGTCGAGATCCTCATATATATATATACATATATATATATTCACTGAAAAATCCATAGGTTTCAGGGGCGTTATAGTTAGCTGGACATTTCACTCGTACAAAAACATTGAAATTCCCCCGTTATAGTTAGTTCAGCTAACTATAACTCGCGCGCCCGCAATGCACTGCTGATGACGTCACATATTACATCACTCATGAAATGGTCAGTGACATCACTCATGACATGGCGATTTTTAAGGAATATTTGTAGTTTGTGAAAATCGACAGAAACTTTTCTGGTGAAAACCAGAAAATGGATTCCTATGGAAGGAAATACAAGTTACTGGTAAGTACGGTTAGAATTACTTTTCAGGGTCAGTGCTGGAGAAGCACTGGGTTCTCTCCTGATAACAGGTGAGTACATCGGAATTCGTTGTTCGGATAATTTTGGGTGAATATTTTAAAGTTCTAAAACTCCACACTTAGAAGAATTTCCAAGTGAAACCAGTCAATGTTAGCCTATGAAAGGAAATTCAAGTTACTGGTAAGTACGGTTAGAATTACTTTTCAGGATCAGTACTGGGCTCAAAGATGCAGCACAGAGGTCTCTCCTGATAACAGGTGAGTAAATTGGAATTCGTTGTTCAGATAAGTTTAGGTGAATATTTTAAAGTTCCAAAACTCCACACTTGGAAGAATTTCCAAGTAAAACCAGTCAATGTTAGCCTATGGAAGGAAATTCAAGTTACTGGTAAGTACGGTTAGAATTACTTTTCAGGATCAGTACTGGGCTCAAAGATGCAGCACTGATGTCTCTCCTGATAACAGGTGAGTAAATCAGAATTCGTATTTCGGCTGCTTTTAGAGGAATATTTTAAAGTTCCAAAACTCCACACTTAGAAGAATTTCCAAGTGAAACAAATCAATGTTAGCCTGTGGAAGGAAATTCAAGTTACTGGTAAGTACAGGATCAGTACTGGGCTCAAAGATGCAGCACTGAGGTCTCTCCTGATAGCAGGTGAGTAAATCGGAATTCATAGTTCGGCTGATTTTACTTCGGTCCAGTATATATAGAGCCACTTTCCTACACCATTCCCTCCCTTCACCACTGTGCAAAAATGCCCTGTGGCGCGTTTTAAGTTGGGGAAATTATTCCCCTTCAATCCTGAGGGTCCCCAGAGTCCAACTAGCCCACTAGGTACATCCAGTAAGTGCCACAGAACTGCGTTGCAGAGAGGTGTAAAGAGGGGTGTGGCCTCTGAACACCTGTCTGCAACGCAGCCCCCTGGAGCATACTGGAGATACCTGTTGGGCTATTTGGCCCTCAGAGACCCTCAGTATTGAAAGAGAATTAATTCCCCAACTTAAAACGCGCCACAGGGCGTGTTTGCACAGTGGTGAAGGAAGGGGGCGTGGCCTGAGGTGACATGTCTGCAAACACGCCCTGTGGCGCGTTTTAAGTTAGAGAATGAATTCCTTCTCAATCGTCCCTGGGGGCCAACCAGCCCACCAGGTACCTCCAGTATGCGCCAGGGGGCTGCATTGCAGAGAGGTGTAAAAAGGGGCGTGGCCTCAGACCACCTCTCTGCAACGCAGCCCCCTGGCGCATACTGGAGGTTTCTGGTGGGCTAGTTGGCCCCCAGGGACCCCCAGTATTCAAGGGGAATTCGTTCCCCCTCTGCAAATGCGCCAGGGGGCACGTTTGCAGAGTCCTACAAAAGTGGCCGTGTCCTCTGGCGGGATGCCGGTCTTTTTTTTTTTTTGTTTAAGAAGGGGGGCTGTGTGGCCCACCGACTTTCCTAATATTTTGGCCCTGGGGACCACATCCCCCAGGGCCTGCCCCCTAATTTTTTTTTTTAATAAAAACTTCGGGAAGGGGGCCGCGTGGCCCCCCCTCCCGAGGCCATAATCGGCCCTGGGGACCCCATCCCCAGGGCATGACCCTTTAAAAAATTTTTTTTTGTATATAGGAGGGGGGCTGCCTTGCCCCCCTCCCGGGTCACTTGTAGCCCCGGTGACCCCATGTTCCGGGGCTGGCCCTCTCTGTTGGGGACCGTGGGGGGGTCCCCAATCCCCTCACGGTCCTGCCGGCATTGCTTTTCCACACGGGGAGCTGCTAAGATTCAGCTCACCCTGTGGAAAAGCAATTTGCTTTGCTATTTGGAAGAGAGAGCAGGCTTCCTGCTCTCTCTTCCAAATAGCAAAGCAGTTTGCTATGACAAGGCGGGAACCGAGAGGCTCCCGCCCTGCCATAGCAAACTACAGTGTCCCGGGGGTGGGCACCCCACACAGGGTATTTATTTATTTAAAAAAGACCCGGGGGTGGCGGTCCCCGGGGCTTCGGGGGCTGTGTGCCCCCCCGCAATGTTAATAAAGTCGAGCCCCCGGGTTGGTGGTACCCGGGGCTGGGGGGGGGCCTTAGAGGCCCCCCACATTAAACTATTAAGCCCTGGGGGTGGCGGTCCCCAGTGCTGCGGGGGGGGCTGTGTGCCCCCTGCATTTATTCATACTTTGCCCCGGGTGGTGGCGGTCCCCAGGGCAGTGTGGGGCAGGATTGGGCCACCCCCACACTTTATTTTTATCATGCCCCAGGGATTTGGCCCCCGGGAGCTAATTAGCATTGAAGTGCGGGAGCTCGCGCATCGCTTTTTGTTTTTGATCAGCAGGATCTGCGCACCCAGCGTGGATTTTGCCGATTTAAAAAAATAAATAAAAATGTTTTGGGGCCTTGGGGGTCCTTGTGGGACCCCCTGAGCAGGCCTAGGGGGTCAGGGTGTTTCTACCCTGCCCCTTGTTCGCGTTTTGTGCGTTTTTTTATTAGGTGTCTTGTGCCTTGGTTCTACCGAATAAAACAAATTACATTGCGCGCGCTGCATCAACGATTTCATGATGCAGGGAGCGCAATGTAACTAAACCCCCACCCTAACCCTACCCCGCCTCACCACCCCGCAGCACTCCCTCGACGAGCCGCCACTGGTGTCAAGTTCAACGATATGCAATATCAAGGACTAGTGTTAATCAGTGTTGTAAATATTTTGAAGGTAAAGCACCAATAACATTTACTGCTATGCAAAGTACCCTTACCTTTCAGATGATGTTGCCAAACATACTCAAAATAATCTACTCAGTCTATAAGGAGTTTTCAATCAAGGGCAATATAAAAATAGTTGTCAAAAGGGAGACTCAGTGAGAGGCAAACTACACCACGTGATTAAGCTCCATTATAAACATGTTAACATATTCTGATCCTGTACCTGAATTTCTAGTTGGAAAACATTGCAATGAATAGCTCTTTCCACATTTAAAGTTTTGCAATTTCACTCTGTTAAACATAAGAATTCAGCCTAAATCAGCTATGGGGTAATGCAATCAAAATCATAGGAGTTCAACTCCTGATCTGCATAGCTTTCCTTATTTGTTCAAGATTGGCTGAAAGCCAAGGTACACAGAAGTCATGGATTCGTGTATAATCCTACTCTTTTATTCTCTTCTTCTGCAGAATATCTGCATTGAAATCAGTTTTGGGAGTCAATAACGGAAATGGACATGAAAATATTGTACGTTTTAGGTCTTGCCTACAGGCCGTAGTAGCTCTGTGTTGTTGAAGACATTGTCTACAATGCCGTAAAGTCAATTTTCTTTTCCGCTCTTGTTCATGTATCTCAATTCCCTGCACCTTCTTTGAGCGTTTTCCTCCCTATTAATGTACTTGTCCCTCTTCTGGGGCATTTCTCTATGTTTCTGCATGACTTGTATCCTTCCACTACTAAAACGAGACAACTACTTTTTCATTTGTGTTTCAGCACTCCATGCGATAGTATGTCTTTACTTGCTCTGTCCCTCATCTTCTTGTTCCTCCTCACATCCCCACTGCGGCACTCTCTCAAGAGGCTAAACTACTCATCGCTTTCCTGTTGCTCCCTCCCCACACCATACATTTTCAAAATGTATGTCTATATTGTTAAAAATATAAATTGTTTTACTTTTGGCTCGGCAGCTGCACACTGCTACCAGGCTGCACTCTTCCTTTTCTATGTGCTGCATTACACGCATACATTTGTTTAATTCACCATTCGAAAATGTCATTGGCCATCTTGAAATGATAAATTGACGTAAAAAAATGCCAAAATGACCGCCAATGTGTCATAATGTATGTGCACCGATAAATTGAGATTCAGGGACGGCCATATTGAAATACATTTTCTCCTTGCCAATGCTTGTTCCTGTGCGTGTAAAACATTTTACTATTTTATCAATTCTCTGGGCCCCTCATGAAGAGTCTTACAAGGATCTCTATTCAAGTGTAACTAGGATCTCCACAGCAAGGATCCCAATAAAACAAGAATCTCAATGTTATTATCATTCAACTTCAGGAAATCATGAATGGCTATTAAACAAGCTCCCAAGATCATGATGGCATTGTCCGAGTAATGAGCAGGCGTATGTATGCAACTGTGTGTCATCAACAAATGATAGAACGTTAAAGCTGCAGGTACAGAACCGACTACCTAGTG
Source organism: Triturus cristatus (assembly GCF_964204655.1). Lineage (NCBI taxonomy): Eukaryota > Metazoa > Chordata > Amphibia > Caudata > Salamandridae > Triturus > Triturus cristatus. Next base: position 922,367,647 of record NC_140582.1, on the reverse strand, counting down.
TTCCATTCAACTTCAACAAATTGGAAGTGATTGCAGTACCCCTAGGAACTCCACAAATCACTAACTGTGTCTTTGAATGAAAAGCAAATTGAGACCACCTGACCTGAGTCTGTTTGCACAGAAAAGATCAGACCATTGAAGAGCCAGGCCTGTGAAAACAGCTGCTCAGAACCGCATGGTCGACCTATCAAAAAGGCAGCAGAGACATCTAGTAGCTCCAGTCTTGCTTGACACCAGTAGTTTGAGTCATCTATAGTTTATACACTGAAGTCAATAGAAAGGTCTCCATGCTGTGGCAGGCATGAGAGCCTGCTTATGAACTGTGCAATAGGTCATATTTGTCAAGAGTTTTAGAAAGCCATTCAACCACAAGCTTCTCCAAGATCTTAGCTTTGGCCAGAAGAAGAAATATTGGGTGATGGCTTTTCAAGATCGATTAATCCAGAGGTAATCATCCCTATTTCTTAACATAAATTATCTTCCCCACAGAAACTGGTTGCCGTCTGTACTCCACATGTTACCATCCCCCGATAAAACAGCATACAATCAATCCAATAAATACCATGCTGGTATGAGTGATGGTCGTGCATTCCAGAGTCAGGTCTAAACCCTTTTATGGTAATGCTCTAAAAATAGCTTTCTTCACCCTTTTAAATGCCATTGCACACTCCCTATACCATATGAACTAACCATGTTTCTTTAACAACTTTCTTAACGAGCAGCAATAGCAAAAAAGTGTGGGACAAGTTTTACAGCGAAATGTTATGTTATGCTAAATAAGTGTATAAATTGCAGGAATAATCGGAGGTGTGTTGGAGCAAGCTGGAAAAGCAACCTCATCTCGGCTCAAGAATCTAGTGGCCATGCTATAAGATGTTAAAGTCAAGCGGTGTTAAAAAACCAGGTTTTTAAAGCTTTCTTAAAAGCCAAGAGATTGTTTAAATGTTTTAGATGAGGTGGCAGAGCGTTCCAGGAGCAGAATGCGCTATTCATAAAGCTTCTGCCTTTCCAAGAAAGAAGTCTGAATTTGGGAACAGTTACCTTGTTGATGCAGATGATCTTAAGGTTCTCGATGGCCTATACCAGGTACATTTCTTCTTGAGGTAATCAGGCCTATGCCATGCAGGGCTTTAAAAATGATTAAACCTTACTCTCAGCCAGTGATGCTGCTTTAGTCCTCTGGTCACTGATATGAATTTGTCGATATATCTAGAAGAAGACATGCAGCTGCGGTTTGCAACGTCTGCAGATTGCCAAGATGTTGTTTTTGTAGGTTGGAACATAGAGCGTTATAGTGATCGAGTTTTGCAGCGAGGGTAGAAGGAAAGAAATAAACTTTTTTAGCATTTTGATGGTATAGGAGACGGATGAGGAGGCCGCTTTTTCATAGTCGCTATAGGTATGTGTCTCGTCGATGATCATTCAGAGATTGCGTGCCTTCTTGACTGGGATAGAGAGGGTTCCTAGCTCAGGTGGCCATCAGGAATGGCACAAGAATGAAGAAGAACTCCCAAATACAATGTCCTCAGTTTTCCCAGAGTTAAGCTTTAAGCAATTGTATGCCATCCAGTTATTGAGTTCCATCATACAGTCCTGAAACCTGGAGTCCACGTCATCATCTTTCTTTGACAATGAAACAACTATTTGAGTGTCTTCGGCATAGGATGCTAGAGAAAGTCCATACTGTCTGATCAGCTCAGTCAGATTAGACCCATAAACATTAAACAAAGTAGTTAATGAAGAACCTTGTGAGGCCCCACAATGCAGAGTAAAGGGTTTGGAGTTCAATTCATTTAATGACACATAATGATTACGCCTGATCAAGAAGAATTTTAAAAGGGTCAGAGCTTCACATCGAATTCTGATGTCAAATAGTCGACCTGCCAGCAGCTCTTGATTCACTGTATCAAAAGCAGCTGACAGGTCGAGGAGAATGAGGACTGCTTTACCTCCCTGACCCAGAGTGTATTTGATATCTTCTGTAGCTTTACTTAAGGCCATCTCCATACTATGTCCACTTCTGAATCTATATTGAGTGAGGTCCAAACAATTTTTGTATTATTAGTATGTGGTAAGCTGAAAGTTCATTGTTTTTTCCACAATTTTTGTGGGTGGGAGTTTTCTTGAGATAGGCCGATAATTGTTGGTGTCTGCAGGGGCGTAACACAGGCCCCCGCATCCCCCGTAGTGCGGGGGCACCCCCGAGCTGCAGGGGGCCCCCTCATCACTTTACTCAACCCGGAGACCTCCGGATTAAATCCGGACCGGGGGCCCCTCTGTCTACCTTGCAGGGGGGCCCCTTCAACTTTTGTTACACCACTGGGTGTCTGTAGGATTAAGTGAGGGCTTCTTTAGTAGTAGTATTGACTCCACCTTCCAGTGGGACGGAAAGATGCCACTGGCAAACCTTTGGTATCGCTTTGTTTGCCCTAAGTTGGCAGGGTATGCCCAGACATGGGTCCCTTGCTCACTTTGCCACTGGATTCAAGATAGCCTGGCTGATGAGGGTTATGAACCCGAACCCGGTCCCAGGATGCTTGTCTCCGGTCCAGGGAAGACATGGCTTGGCAGTTCGGGCTGGACTGCTCCCATGAGGCATAGGGTCAGACTGATTTGCATATGGCCATGTCTGAACTGGGGTGGTGGAGTGAGCTAAAGTATGATGATGGATTAAACCCAGATCAGTTGACTGGGGGTGAGTGTTTGATTTGCTCAATCGCTCCGTCCATCATCCCCTTTGGTATCGCTTTGACCAATATGTCATCCCAGTCATTAGATGCTCCAGCGGAAACCAAACCGAATTACATCTGTTTCATTTGGAAAATACTGGTTGGGATCAAGAAATGAACTGCAAGGTCTTGATTGCAGTCGCAGCAGAATTCTATGATATGTGACAGGTAAGCCAGTAGTGCTAAAGATCTTTGCACCACTGATAATCGCCATCATTTCCAGTATGTTAGGTTGTCTATCCATCTGTATGTTATGATCGAGCTCCCTCAGGTTCATAGAGGAGTGGATCATGCCACAAATCTTGTACATAATTGGTAATTATGACATCTGTAATAAAGGTTCAATGGATCTATTACTAATACTTTGTTTACCTTCTCCAATTCTCCCATAACTTCCTGCCTGATAGAAATTGGAACATTAACAACTTTTTGTGCAGTACAGCTACAGAGTTAAGGTTTATATATTCACACGTACCTACAGTTTCCCTAAATTCTTAACAAGCACCTTCTGAATTTCTCTTTGACACAGGCAACATTTCTTAAGACTTTAACTTTATTTCATAGTCCTATAATTCAACCACGTTCTTTTTGCTATTCAGGTCCAACTTCATGCATAGTTCCTTTTGTTTCCACTTTGCAATCCTACCTGTTTACGTAAATGAGCCTATTAGCTATTCAGCCTCAAATTACATTGGTATCAAATGTGCGCTTGCATACTCAGTATTACAGAAGGGGCAGTGCAACCAGCTGCATCTCATTCTGTTATAATCTGGAGCTATGATGGGTGCACAAAACTGCACTCCCAGAGAATTTATGTCTGCCGCCTACTATTTGTGCTCACATTGTAATGTTTTGCTGTTACAAAGATTTGTAGAGCACAAATAATGCCTCTTGGTGTAAGAAATATGAAGAGACTAAGCAGAGGTGGCCAATTTATTTTGGGAAGAGGAATATTTTCAATTTTTGAAAACTAAGGTCTAAAGAAGATTAACCTGATGTGGTATAAGAAGGCATTCCATATGTTTTAAGCAAGAGCTGAACAACAACAACCATAACTGCAGAGCTATCATTGGGACAGGAGCGTCATTCGGAATTCAATATCATTATGGCCCAGACACCACGCTGTTGCAGGGCCCCACACTCCTGCTTCAAAAACACCCTTCAGAATTGGAAAGTAATAATGTAGAGGCAACTGACATGGAAATGCCACTAAATGGTGCAGATGTTGGGCTGAAAAGCGGGAATACCTGTTATGTTTGCCAGAAGGACATTCTTGATGCTTTGTATCAGGTGTTTGTGCCACCTGAAATAAAAGGAAGAAGAAATGGGGCACCATACCTAAAAACATCTGACAAACCTGTGTGACGGCATACTTTACATTCTGTAGAATGTGAGGCTATGCTGAGACTGAATTTAGCATCTTTGTGGGTTTGTAAAGTAGAAATATATGGTGCATGAACGCAGTGGTCCCATCTATAAAAGACCTGGTGAATGTGACCAAGAATATTAAATTCCTTGTTGGCAATAGGCCTGGGCGGAGTTCGCTGAGTCGTGCTACGTGGAACTCTGCAAAGTGGTCATGGAACTCTGCCGCGTTACGTGGAGTTCCGCGTTTGAGCAGAGTTTCCCAGCGCGCCCCCTCGCATTGCGCTCCATGTCAAACGAAATGCGGAGGGCGTCCTTGTGTTGAAAATTGCGGTTTGCATGGGTGCGGCCATCTTATTTTCTCTGTTCTGTTCATGATGCTGGGCCTATTTTTGAATTCCCTTTTAATCATTTCAATCCTCCACCCACCTAATTAATCTACCCCTAATTTGTATTTATTATATTAGTTTATGTCTTTGTATTTTGCATTTTTTATCACTCTTTTGTGTGTTTTTTATGACTTTTTGTACTTTTTTTATCTTTTCTTTACTTCCTTTGTATTTCACTTCCTTCCTTCCCATGTCCCCCCACCGCCTAGCGCCATGTCAGAGCTGGGCAAACAGGAGAGTGGCAGCGCTAGGCCCCCCAATGCAACCAGCCGCCTACCCTGGAAATGCCAGCGCGCCACAGTTTGCAGCCCTGGGCTACACCACCTCGCCTCCATGCTGGCGGCAGGCCCGGCAGTGAGTGCCCCCTGCGGGTGTGCCCTCTGAACTTGGGAAGGGTGCGCTGGTTTGTGTGACATGGTAGCCAGGTTTCACGGACCATCCAGCAGCTGACATACTGCTGGGTGGATATCTTTGTCCGAGAGCAGAACCTGCTTGACCTGCTCGATGTCGACTCTGCGGCTCAGTGAGTATTAAATATTTGATGTGTTTTTGTTCTACAATGCTAAAAAAAAAAATCCAAATAGCATGCTGCTCACACTTTTATGTTAGAATATTAATATTATGTGATCCAGCTTCAGCTAGGCAGGTGCTCGCCGCTACCTTTGATTCATTACTCTTTTAAAAGAGCGAAATACTATAACAGGGATAGCACATTTGAGAAAAGAACCAAACAGGTTGAAGACAAACTAGTTTGTGTCACGCGCCACTCTAATTTAGAACACAGATTAAGACAAGCAGTGAATTCCCAATGGCATTTTTTAAATATTGACTCAGACAAGAACAAACTACCTCAACCTACCTTTGCCTTCAAAAGGAACCTGCATTTGAGAAATCTTTTGGTTCGAGCTAAATCTGCAAATTGTGAGCAATTTTGCCAAAAAGTCCTTCTTTGGAGTGAACCGGATTAGAGGTAATCATATAAATGTGGCACTTACCACGCTTGTGGTAATGCCATTGTATCCGATGAAATTACCATTGAGGACAGAACCATTTTTCAAAAAAATATGACAATTTGCAGGACTTCTAACATCATCTACTTGATCCAATGTCACTGTGGACTAGTTTACGTTGGGGAAACTGGACGGAAACGTAAAGTGAGAATAGGAGAACACAAATCCAGCATTTGTAAGCAATTGATAAATGCCCCACTTGTCCCACATTGGAAAGAGTTGGGTCACTTGGTAAACAAGCATTGGCATAGCCAATAGGTCTCGCCTTTGGGGCCTTATAAGTGTTTAACCATACAACAGTTAATGTTGTTACGCCAAGGATATTGTGCTGCATAACTAAATACTTATAAGGTCCCAAAAGTGAGACCTATTGGCTATGCCTATGCTTGTATTATATAAGACTGCTAAGACCCCTAAAGCTGTATTTTTCCCAGACCTAAAAATGAAGGCTTCAGATGAAAATGTAGGGCACTGCGCATAAAATGACCCACCCGGCTTAAGTCACCCTGGCACCCTAGGTTCCGCAGTCGTAGTTCATGGACTAAAGAGATATTATAAGCATCATCGAGAAATTCAAAAGGTACTTTGATGATTTTTTTTTTTTTTAAAAACAATAGGTAATTGTGTCTTGCATAAATAAATGCTAAGTTTTGCATACCGCAAGTGCCGTGCTAATACATCCAGTCTCCCGGATGTTGGTAATAACGAAAAAAACAAGTAAGTAAGAAAGAAGCTCGATTTCAAAGGCTCAAGGGATTAACCTAAAAAAAAATATCTACAGGAATCTATTTGCAAGCGGTTTATCTACAGGGTTACGATCATTTTTCACGCAGGGCCCATTTCTGGTAAAAATATTTACAAGTGAAACTCCGTGAATTTAAGAACACGTTTGACAAGAGTGTACTGGCTTCGATATTTTTTATTTGACTCCCTGCCAGTCAGGCAGGATAATGCAAAAGCAACGTTGACTTTTTTTTTTTGTAAACAAATGCCATTCAGCAGTCATATCGGCAGTAGTGTTACACCATGCTCTGCTTGAAAGGAGCGCACGTAAAACTTTACAAATCAACCTGGATGACGACTAGAACTAAATTGGTTTTCCCTTGCATTTATAGGTGGAATCTTGAATTCCAGGTTGCAATACATGTTTTGGTTTAGATATAACTTAGGCGGCAGACAGGGGGTGGAAAGAGCACGTGAAGGGCAGCGCTGCATTAGTGCAAGTTGAAATGTGGTCAGACAGACCCAGCAATACACAAGTGTTGCGGCCCCATATCTTAACAGGCGCGCGCCTCGCACTGAAAGTTTAAACAAGCAGGAAGTGGGATAAGGGAGGGGGGTAGGGCACGCCGCACCCACTAAGGCGGAGAGAGGCACGCAGGCTGGCAAATGGTGTGCACTTACGCGGCCTCTTTGATGTTCTCAGTGGCAGCGAGGCTCACTGAGAACACCAAAGCGGCCGCAAAAGTGATCACGCAGGCTGACAAATGGTGCGCGCGCCCGGCGCACATGCACTGTAGCTGGGGGCCTGAAAAAAAGCCACTAGTTAGCACTTCCAAAACCCGCTTACTAAAACTCTCGCCAGAGCAGCGCTAAAGCGCTGGCTCAGGCGAGACCTAAAAAGGAGCAAGTTCCGAAGAAAGTGCAGGTGCTCGGCACAAATCCTGAAAGCGAGCCACACTTGCAAAATAAACAATGCATATAAAACGGGGCAAGGGCCGAAGAAAATAAAGTTGTGCAGACGCTATAGTATAAGCGTGCCGCGATGTCAGATAAAAAAATAACGTACATGTAAAGGCACTAGTTGCCCTATTTGTAATAAAAAAATTAAAAGCAGGCGCTGTGCTGAAACGGTAGCGCGGGACCCGGAGGCAAAGCAGGCACCCTTGCAGGAAAGCACGCTGTGGGTGGAATTCGGGAAAATCATTAAAGAAAATAGTGCTCACAGACTGTACATAAAGCAGATCGTGTAACACGACAAGTAAAAATTCCATTCCTCATGGGAGGTTACAAATGCAGACAAGGCGGTGCTAAGGAGGGACTACTAAGCATATTCATGAATCAAAAGCAACGATTTTAAAAGGACAGTAACAGGAGCCAATTGAAAAGATGGGCGGAGCTTCAAGTCCACACCTAAATATAGCATGCCTCGCAGAGCATGCGCGGCCCAGGCTCGACCTAAACAAGATTAACCAACAGACCAATGGCCCAATAGCACCACGATGACATGGCTATGAGTGATCTATACAAAAACTCCGGAGTTTAAAAAGGGCTTTAATAAATGTAGCCATTAACTCCTTACATACCGCCCCTGCAATTGTCCTACAAGAAAACTAACTCAACAGGTCTTGCTTAGTAGAAACAAGAAAACCCTCGACATGTCATCACATTTGGTCTTGTGATCAAGAATAATTTTGAATATTTCCTTGGGCAGTGCTGCCGTTAACAAACTCATAATAAATTTGGCAAAGAATGGAAAATAAAAGCATCTACATATACAGGTCTTTGTAACCACAAATGATATTGATTGCTCTAAAATTATTACTGTGTGGCATAGATATTACACCTGACCTGCTCTGGCTTAGAAGTGCACTTGGTTCCACAGACTTCTCAGGATCCTGCAGTAAGTGCTTCGACTTTACATTGAAGCCTTGACTTCTGCGCCCGAAATACTCCTTTTTTGGTGGGGTTGGGGGGGGGGAGAGAAGAGACACCTGTTGGCAGGTGTGCACTTTATAAATCCTTTAACTGATATGTTTTCGCTGCACAATATTTGAAAAAACCTGAAGCTTGTCCCAGTTTGGAAGAAGTGTCCAACCAAATCTCTAAGGTGTTGGCTGCATTTCGAGCACTGCACAAGTGGGCAACGCAGGGTTTAGTAGCCCAAACAATCTGGAAGTTTTCACTTCAATGATAAACACCAATGATATCTGGCAGGAGAGAAATTCTAATACTGGTTAGCAGAGACTAACACTGGTTCCATAATTTGAGTCTTGGAACAGTAGGCATTCATACGAGAAAGAAAGCCAAGTGTCTTAGGATGGAAGAGTGCACCGTCAATTTATGATTTCAGGAGACGGAAAACATTTCTGCAAACTTTTATTTACCTGCCCGTGGAAAATGGAAGAAGATCGAACCGAACCATTCCCTGAGAACAGGCGGTAAGTATTAGGGAGATTCAAAAAAGGCTCTGCTAAACAATTAGAGCATTGGAGGACCTAAATGGAGCCTCGAATATTTTCCAGGCAAGGCCCAAGGAAGGACTGGATAACAGCACTGCCATATAAGAGGAGTCCATAAAACATTCCGATGCTGCTTAACTAGTACAGGTCACTGCTTCCCAGAATCAGTAGTTTTTGAACTTTTGATGTGCACATCTTTTCAGCCTAGTGGGACATGCAACTGTAGCTGCATAAGCTGGTACCCAGAGTGTCCTTTATTATGTGAACATGAGCGGGAATCAGCAATGACGTAAGCACGATGGATACTAGGGAGAAAAAGAACCGACACTTGGCCTGGGACCTGTTACACACTCTTTGGCTTGCACTTTTTATCTCGTAATTGCATAATTAATGGCTCTGCCACTCAGTATCAGGTGACGGGACCGGTACATAGGAGGAACGCAACACAGTATGTTATCTGATGGAGGTGCGGGCTATCAGATAAAACATGTTCTTTTTGTTGGCTATAGTTCGAAGATTCCCTGGCAAGTTCATCTTCTTTTCTACTACTTAGTATGACGTTCTGGCCACACCAATACCAGGGAACTGGTGGTTCGCTGCAAGATGTGCAGAATTGGCTTCTAGTGACAAATTGAACTATAATGCCTCTGTGTATACTTTCTACGGTGTAAAAAAGAGGTTGCAACTAACCTCAAAACATAATGGATGTCAGCTTTTAGGCTACTGCTAATGCTAGACTCCTTTAATCAAAGCGATTCGTTTGCTAAAATTCATCCGAAATGGCTAACTGCAGACAAAAACAAGCTTTGGAAACGCGGCCGCGAAAGTGAAAGTGATCGTGATTACGATCGCTACGGAGAAAAGACACATGGCGCTGCGCGCGTGCACGTTCACGTGCACTGTAGCTTTAGGCCACGGCAGCACTTTGAAAAGCCCAGAAATAAAATGTCTCTTCGAGCCTTTGGCTCGCGAGACCTAAAAACTCCAGTGGATCATACTTGAAAAAAACGGTTCCATTGAGAGTAAAGGGTGATGTAGTTCATCATAAAGAAATAGAAGTATTCTGAATTTTTCACCTTGATTCACATAAAAAAGGTCTGAACGAAACAACTCCTTAGGAAAATGCTTTATAATTTCCTTAGCTTATCTGTAGCTGTATTGACCCTCTTGGTCGTTGGGTGCTATTTTCTGTCCTGGCCCCTTCAAGAAGAGGCTGGAACTAGGGACTAGTATACCAACTATAAATGACCTTTTTTTTTTAAAGATCTTTTTATTGGCATTTATAAACATTACATACATAGGCCCGTTTGGTAATGCAGTTGGTATATAGGTGTACAAAGCGGGAACGCCTATTCGCACCCCATGTGGATTCCTGGTCTCATGGGCCTGTGGGGTGTGCGTCTCTACTCTGTTTTAAGCTGCAGACAGGTGTCCGGGGCCTGCGTCTGGGTATGCCCTACTAGTGCGCATGGTGGTCGCCGCGCCGTTAAGGACCATGCAGTGTGTCTAATCCCCCGTGAGGTGTATCATAGAGGCTTTGGGGTTGCAGCCATGAACTAACCATCAACGAACTGGGGATAGGTAAACTGGGGGAGGGAGTGCACTATGTCGCAGATAATGAGCAATAGTAGTCTTGCGCCTGAAAGCTGGACCATCGTATAGGATGATGTCGGGGTTTTTGCAGATGCGGGGAGGGGGGGAGGGGAGTCGGGGGAGGCTGGGGCGCTGATCACTGCCTATATGGAGGCATGATGGTGGAACTGGCGTTGTCTACATCTGTGACCCGCCGGGTGCCTGGGCTTCTCGTGCGTCTCCCGGGGTGGGCTTCCGGCTCGTGGAGGTCCCTGGGGGATCGATCATCCGTGGGCCCGCCACTACTCTTGTTTCCTGCGCGAAGGAATGCATTAGCATGGCCCATGGCAGGGAGATCGGGTGTTTGCGAATCCCTTGGGCCTCCTCCGTTCTGAGTTGTTTTCTTTGCCTTACCCCACTTTTTGACTGCGCCTACCCATGCCGCTAGGGGGGGCCCCTCCGATGTCTTCCAGTGCATGGTGATGCACCGTTTGGCTAGGAGAAGCACCAGGGAGGCATAACGTCTTTCCACCTTCTTATGCTTGTGCCGCCTATGTATACCCAGGGCACTCGCCTCCCATGTGTACAGGTCCTGTAACCCTGTGACCGTGCGAAGGGCAGTATGGATCGTGTGCCAGTAACTGTGAAGTGTCGGACAGTCCCAAAACATGTGTTTAAACAAGGCGGCGGGTTCCAGGCACCTGGGGCAAGCAAACAAACCGTCAGGGAAATATTTCTGTAGTTTTTCGGGAGTGAGGTACGCCCTGTGCAGGATGTGCAGTTGTATGTTCTTAAAACAGTAATTGAGGGACACTGTTTTGGTATGCTCAAGGGCCCTGGTCCATTCTCTATCGTGTAGAAGTCTGTGGAAGTCTGTTTCCAAGTGTTCTCTGAGGGGCGCAAGTGTGGGTTGCCGCAAGGTCCGCATAGCTTTGTAGATCCAAGTGACTAGATGGCGTCCTGGCCCCATCTGTAAGATTGCATGGATGACCGGGTGACTGGGGGGTTCCGTGTCAATCGCACGCCACTGCCTGCGGCAGTCCGTGAGAAGTTGCCTGTGCCGTAGGAACTGTCCCCTGGGAAGTCCGAAGTCTCCGACCAATGCATCGAAGGCCTGCAGACTTCCCTCAAAAAACAGCATCCCCACCTCCGTTACAGCATGATCCGTCCATGTTTGCAGTATTTGCTCCGTGTAATGCGCCCGACCCCTGGGGAACCCTACCAACTGCAGAAGCGGAGAGTACAGGGGAGCATCCCGACTAAGATGATGGACACGCGCCAGACAGGCGCGCGCTGTCATTACCTGGAGGGGCCTAGATGGCAGCGGTGCTGCACCTGGCAGCAACATGCGGTGGATAATGGGGGTTTGAATGCGCCCTGTCTCAGTGATCAGCTCCCCCTGTGCCCGGCCCGCCGTCCAGCGTGACACCCACTGTAATTGGGCGGCAAGGAAATACGCTTCGAATGAGGGGGCCGCTAGCCCACCTTGGTCAAGAGGCAATTGCAGTTTTGCCAGGGCGATACGCCGACGACCATTGCCCTAGATGAGGGTCCCAAGCAGGGTGTCTAGCTCACGGAATAGAGATTGCGGGGAACCACCGGGAGATCGGAGAAGAGATATAATAGGCGTGGGACCAGGATCATTTTTGCGACAGCTATCTTCCCAGTGACAGCCAGGTGGAGATCTTTCCAGAAGTGGATCGAGGATCGAATGCCACCCATCAGTTTGCGGTAATTCCCCTCATAGATATCTTGCGGCGTATGATATAGTCTAACGCCTAGGTAGCGAACCGCTTGGGGACTCCACGAGAGATCAACATCCCCAATTCATATTGGACAGTGGGGCATGACCTGTGTCAGGGGATAGACAGTGGATTTGGGCCAGTTGACCCTAAGGCCCGTCACCTCCGCAAAATCGTGCAGGATGCGCGATATAGGAGTCAAGTCGGCCGTAATATCCCGGACATAGATAAGTACATCGTCAGCATATAATGATACTGAGTGGATAGAATCACCTATTGGGATGCCCCACTCCTCGCCAGCCACACGCAGCAGGGTCGCCAGCGGCTCCATCGCCATTGCGAAGAGCAAGGGGGAGAGTGGGCACCCTTGCCTGGTGCCCCAGCGGACTGGGAAGGAGTCCGAGATGAGGGGGCCTATACGTGCTCTGGAGCTGGGTGCGGAGTAGCTGAGCCGAGTGTAGGCTTGCAGTTTGGGCCCTATGCCCATGCGTTGCAGGACCCGAAACAGGTAGGCCCATGAGAGAGTGTCGAAAGCTTTTTCGAGGTCCAGCACCAGACATGCTGCCCGGGGGAACCGCTCTCGTATCTGGTCCTGCACGTGGAACAGCCGCCGGATGTTATAAGAGGTGTGCCTACCTGGCACGAATCCGCTCTGATCCGGGTGGATTAGTTGCGGGAGGATCGTGTTGTACCTGTCTGCCAGGACCTTCCCGTAAATTTTATAATCTGCCGGCAGTAGGGCTATGGGTCGGTAGGAGCCCAGCTGCTGCGGGTCTCTATCTGGTTTGAGAAGGGATACTATAACGGATTCGTGCATGGATTGAGGTAGGGTCCCCGCACCTAAAGCTGCCTGGAATTGTGACTCTAGTTGAGGGACTAGCTGGGACGCAAAGGCGTGGTGAAATTCTAGTGGGAAGCCATCTGATCCGGGATCCTTGTGGGTGGCCAACCAACTATAAATGACCTTTATTTATATTTCCATATTTATATTTCTTCATTTGTGGTAAGTTTTGTCTTTTGCTACTTAGTGATTTATTTCTTTATTTTCATTAATATATGGTGCCTTTCTTCTATTGGTGTGTGACCTCACAGAGACAGTGTGAGCCTTCTTTATTTTGCCTCTTATATCGGCCATACTATGGTGGTCGTGGTGTAGTCACTTTTAATAAATGTGCTTTCTCTCCTAAGATTTCTTTGTACTTTACATCTATTGCCTGTCTTTCTTCATTTAGTTTCTGCTAGTGCATACATTGCATGTGAGTGTTCCTGAGTTATTACTTTTTGTGTTCATTTCTCTCTTCCTAGACGGTACCCGTTCTAGTTTCCATTAAGGGTATTGTCTTCTTTTTATTTTTTGGTTCCTTCCTGCGTCCCTTGACAAGCACAGCGATTGTTTGAGTTAGATTTACTTTTCCTGTGTTTACTTTCTCATTTTAAAATGGCTTCCGTTCAAGTCTCGGTTAAGGGTTTTTCTATTTTTTGTCCTACCTGCATCCCTCGCCGTGCGTGGCATACGTACGGCCCCCTTTTTAACTTACTGTTCATCTGAACTGAATCTTGCCAAGGATTTATTCTTGGACGCCATTATTCCAGCGGACCGTTTTACCCAAGGCCACCCACTCTAGGTAAGTGTATGGGCATAATGAATGGTTAGTAAGTCTGGGCGGTGAACTCCGCTCCGCTCCGCTCCACTCGTGTTACACGGACCTCGCTGAGTTCCGAAAAACTCTGCTCCGCTATCCTCGTTCGCGGTCATCAACATCAATTTGGCGAGCGTGAGCAAGGATAATCCACCTCCCGGTATGATTTTGCCTCATTTGCGTTCGTCAATGTCAAGTTGGTGAACAAGAGCAAGGGAAATCAACCTCCCGGTGAGATTTCTAAACGCGGGCGGTCAGATTTCTTAATGTGAGTGGCCACAGAAACCGTCTGTTTGCATTGAGAAACCTGCCACTTGAGTAGAAAATTTACTCTAGCAGCAGCAAGGAAGTCGATAATTTCACAGTGTGGGCAAACGCACAGTGCTGAAAATTACAGTGATTGGCATTTTTTATAACTCACTCCGCTGCTTGCGGAAATCCGTGTAGCGCGGCTGAGTTTTTTTTGCCAAGCATTAGTTACCAGGGATTTTGTTCCTGCCTATGGTATAGATATATATATAGAGAGAGAGATAGAAGGGACCATTATGATGTGGGCATCCAGTCGTGTGAGTCCGCGAGCTGGAGGTGATTCACCACTCTTCCATCAGAGGTGTGCCTGTTTTTCTCTCGCATCTTCGGTTCTCCTCCTACTTTACTTAGTTCTATTGCTAACTATTCTCCTTTTAGTAGCAGAATTTCCAACTTTGCTACTCCATGATGTCCATACTGGATTTTTGTCTGGCTTTATTATTCATAAAATGGGTCTTCTTGATCTGTTTCTTAATCAGGCTTTCTGTTTGACATTCTTATGTACCCACCATGGACAGGTCATGTTAATTTTAGTTATTATCTCTTTGGTTTTTTAACTCTATTTAGGCTCTTTATATTGGTGATCATTTCGCTTTTTTTCTGTATGTATTATTTATGTTGGTTTAACGTAGAGTGGTTCAGTCATCCTGTCTTCACTCAGAAAGAAGGAGATTTTCCTTCATACTTGACCAGCAATATGCCGAATTGTATCACTATTTACTGAGACACAGAGGACTCTGGTAAGGTAAACAGTTCAGCATTTATCTTTTTGCTTAATCGCTCCAGGAGCATTATTAGTTTGCACCCTGGGTTCAAACTTAAATATTTTATTATTCTCTTTTCCTCTAGGAGATTTCTTTGTTTATAGATAAGATAAAGGTTTCTGGTCGGGAACCTTGGTTTGAGCCACTTATGATCATATTTTGAATTTTTCTACAATTGTAAGCATGTGTGTGTGCAGGCAGAACCCTTGTCACATGTTTTTTGCTTTCTTCATGCACTGATATTGGGTACTTCTTACACTATACTCTTCTTTTGGTTTACACTCCGGGCGTGTAGTTTTTCACTGTGGACGCTGGTGTGGTGGTATCTTTCTACTTTGGACACATCAATATTTTTATTTTCCTCCTCATTCAGCATGGGAATTGAAATCTCTTCTATTCTAGTACGTTACTCATATTCAACATGCATGTTTTGATTTGTTATTGTTTGTTGTAGCCCACTTAAGTGATTATTTTATATATATATTTTTTAGGACCCCTCCCCGTGTTTGATTTCTATTCATCTTGCGCCCTGACGAAGGTGCGACCAATATTTTGTGAAATCGCTTCGTCTCTTACCGTGGATTGGAATACAAGGACCAGAACATCTGATTAATGTAATCATTCAGGAATCAAGTTATCCATTATATAATATGGAATTCTTGATTTCTGTATAACAGGTATCTGACAAGGGTTTGTTAGCGTGCAGATTTTGGTCCATGTTGTTTCACATATATACTGCTTGATTTTATTGAATTTGTGTTTCATATGTTTATGGATGATTGATATATGCGATTTGAATGGAATGTATGTAGTGTGATTGATAGTCTGATTGTTTTGTTGGGGGGACTGAGCTTGGGTCTCTCCAGGGTAAATATACATTGTTATCAATATAGTAATTGTTGTGTTGGCATTTGAAAAGATATTGCATATACCTTAAGGGTGGGCGTAGCTGGCATAGTGCCTCTACGCGAAGCTCCACGGAGTTTGAAAAAAACTCTGTGGAGCTACGCTTCGCTCTGCTCCCCCTCCCAAATTCTTTAAAAATGATAAAAGAAGGCACTTACCTGCGTGTCTGCTGCCTCTCCTGCCTGGCAGGTCTCCTTTCTGCTCCTCGCATCCTTCTTCATTGAAAAAAACACTACGTTGTACGTCTTGCAAAATTGGTTGGTGCATCTGCATTCTCCTCGGGAATGTCCATCACCGTTGGATGTCTGTCTGGATTGGTCTGGTAGGTAAGCAGGAGTGTTGAACTCAGCTTTCACTTTTCGTTCATGCAGGAGAGATTGAGAAGACCTATGGATTGTAAAACAGAAACTGTATTGTGGAGTCAAGGATTAGGACAAAAGGAAGGTAAGCTTCATGCGGAATGTACCAAGAAGACTCAAGGCAGAGCAAAATAAACAAGAGGACTCAGAGTTTCACTTTTGCCACCAGTGCAACACACACACTCAGCAGCATTTCCCAAAGCAATGCACCTATCTCCATAGCTGAGTAATAGGCCTCAGAGTCCTGGTCTCCCTTTGAAGTTGGTAAGTTCTTTATTCTAGCTGTTTATCAGGTAGTGCTGTCCTGAGTTCTTCTATCCTCCTACTGACTCTGAATTACTCCATCCCAGTCCTGGCCCAAGCAAAATAGACTTGTACTGCACTCCTGTTCAAGAACAACTAGGCAAACT
This sequence comes from Triturus cristatus, assembly GCF_964204655.1. Lineage (NCBI taxonomy): Eukaryota > Metazoa > Chordata > Amphibia > Caudata > Salamandridae > Triturus > Triturus cristatus. Next base: position 922,351,270 of record NC_140582.1, on the reverse strand, counting down.
GAATTGCAGTATTGTGTATAGGTTTTTGTTTATTAACTAAAGTGACTGATCTGTTCTCTGAAGAACCAAAAAGGAGTGGACTCTGCAAGTAAATCTCACTAAGTGTGAAAGGGCCAATCAACTCCCAGAAAAATGATCACCCATTATTCAGGCCCTAACATTGCAAATCATCTCAATCATGTTTACAAATTATGGTTGAACACCCTCCCTCACTGTCTTCCACCACAGGAATCATCAATCATCACTCATGACAATCACTCAATAATATATCAATTATTGCTGCAATAGTTACCTGTTCCAATCCAAGCACAGTGGTAGGTACACAAATGTATCTGCTCTTTCATGCAAGCAACAGATTGGAATTTGGCAGTCTTGTAAATCAAATGATCTTCTGGAGTAGCCCTTCTAGGTGATAAAAAAAGAATGATCATACGAGTGGACCATACAGGTTAATTTTTGCTAAGTAAAGTAAAGTAAAGGCCAATCACCTCCCAGAAAAATGATCACCCATCATTCAGGTCCCAAGCATTGCAATCATCTCAATCATGTTTACAAATTACAGTTGAACCCCCTACCTCACTATCTGTCACCACATGAATCATCAATCATCACTCACAATCAATCACTCATTGTTGCAATAGTTGTAGTTGCCTCTTCCAAACCAAGCATGGGTATGTTAGGTAGTAGGTACACAATTGTATCTTTGACAGAGGCAACACATTGGAATTTGCTACTGACACTCTTGTAAATCAATGATCTTCTGGGGCAGCCCTGTTAAGTGATGCAAAAAATGATAGAGATGTGAGGGAGGCAGTAATTGTCTCCAATGTCATGAAGGAATTATGGAGGCTTCTTCACTCCACACTGGTCCAACTGCAATCCGGCAATATATGTGACAAAATATGGTGGGGCACCATAATTCTGACACAAACATAATGCAACTTTTATTTTTTTGCAAAGAAAGAAGTTTAATGAGAATTAATTCAAACGTTCTATGGTGACACTGGCATACTCAGTCTGGGAGGTAGTTTGTCCTCAAACTCAAGTGGTTCACTCAGAAGTTGGTCAGCTAACACACTTGATTCTGACAAATCGTCTTCCTCCTGTTCTGTTTCAGGAATGGTATAATTGTGTGGTATGAAATGTTGGTTCATTTTGATCATAGTCAAATTTCTCCACGTTTTGAGGCAAGAAACTGGTCCTTCTTACTGTAACAACTGCACCATCTGCACTGAACACATGCTCAGCAGACACATTGGCTACAGGACAACCCAGATACTGTATTGCCAGCCTGCTGAGCTCTAGCCATTGACTCATCTTCCCATACCAATACATCAATGGGTTTTAATGCACATAGACCTCTTTTGGATCATCCAGATACTCCTGGAACATCCTCTGGATGGTTATTGGTGCTGCCACTTGCTCGAACTATTTTGCCATCACCTCTGCACTGGACTTAAGCCCTGCCAATTGATACTACTACAATGCAGAGTTTCTGTCTAGTCCTTCCATTGCTGGTGTTGAGAAATGGCTGCCCTCTCTGGAAGTTGAAGGCAGCACCCCAGAACTGCAGGATAGGACTCTAAATTCCAGGTCTCCAGCTTGCTCAACAATCCACCTCTTGTATTTTGAAACTTCCCCTTCAGAACAAGGAAGGCAAGTGGGCAGAATTCATTTGTATAGTGTGGCACAGATGTACTCCTTGGATGAGATGATGGCATGTTGCAGCTTAAATTACAAGCCAAGCGAAGGATTAAGCTCTCAACCAAGGCATCCGCTTCTGAGGGCGAACCTTTCAGACACTTTCTTTAGCTTGTGCTGTAGCAGGTGCAACAATGGGGTAACTTGGCCCATTGTACCATCCTCTTTACTAACTTCCTGTGTGAAACCCTCAAAAGAGAGTAGCATCTGTGTTAGACATTTGACATCGCCCCATTTGTCCGCATCCATGGTCATAGGTTTCCCAATTGCATCCCATCCTCTTTGAATGACACAGTCATTAGTTGGTCTGTATTCCTCAAATAGATGTTGCAACATGAAATAGGTCAAGTTCCACTGTGTTGGCACCTTCTATTTCAGAGCTTTAACTGGTGGTCTATTAGCATGCTGAATAATCTGCAACTGCTTCCGGGCTTTAAAAGAATGGCTGACATGAGTGCAGATTATTCTGTAGGTGGTGAGTTTGTTTTGCACCACCAGGTTGATGCAATGGGCTAAACACAGGACCCTGAAATAGCCACCGTCTGCCATGGCCGTGACTGTGTTACTTCCATTGTCTGTGACAACAAATCCAATTCTGAGACCTCTGGGTCGCAGCCATTTAGACACCTTTCTGTTTAATTTGTCCAAGATGTTTGCAGTTGTATGTGATTTCTCCATGGCAAACATGGCCACTGTTGCATGCCGCCAAACGCTCTTAAAACTTTTGTCAGGGCCAAGTGTAGAGGGCTTTTGCTTTAACCCCGCAAAAGAGATCGAGTGTGCAGTGATGCACATGTAATCAATCACCTGACAACTGGTCCATATATCTGTCGTCAGGTGGATAGTGTGGACAACACTTTGCTGCAAAGTTTGTCTAACCAATTGCAGCACATTGCGATGTAGTGCTGGAACAACAACTCTGGCAAACTAGGTCAGACTTAGGACCTTTCATTTCAGGCAGATGGCTGCCACAAATACTAAGAATCCCACTCCTTCCACAAATGAAAGAGGGAAGAGGTCCAGCTCTTACATTTTTGCCAGCTTCCCATTGTACAAACCTGCCATTAGGTGGTTGCATTTGTAGGGCCCCTCCTGCCTAAACAGGCCCGTAATAGTGGCCGGAATTTCTTTCTTTTCTAGGGTCACTGACACAGGTGACTTTTGAGAAGTAGGTGGTGGTAGACTAGGTGCTCGTCATGGTAGTGTACTCACTGTATGCTGTGGTATCTCCATCTGACTCTGAGTCTTGTGACATTATGAAGTTGCTGAGGCGGGTGATTCTGCTGGTGCACTGCTTGGCACAGGGCTGCTTTGGATGAGGATGTCATCCTCTTCTTCCTCATCATCACCTCTCACCGTGATTGGACTTGTAACTGATGTTCCCCGGCTCGCCTCACTTCCAACACCATGTTCCGTAGTTTTTTTTAAAGTGCTCCTTCCACCGGATTGCGTGATGTTTTAACATATGGGTCATTTGCCCTCCAGTACCATAATGTGAACTAGCTTACAGCCATGACCTGTGCAGGTAAGAGCGGTTGGGCTGGTTTGGGGGGGATTCAACAGACGACCACGAGGGAAAATGAAATAAATAATACATTTTCCCTCGTTATCGTCTGTCGAAATCCTCCCCACTCAGCCCCACTGCCCCACCGCTCTTACCTGCACGGGCCGCGGCTGCAGGCTTACCTTGACTAACACTTGTGTGGCAAATGGTGCATATTGCAATGTTCTCCTCATCTTTGATAATTAGTAAAAAAAAGTCCCAGACTGGGAAGGAGTATGTTTTACTGGGCCACTGCCAAACTCTGAAGAAAAACTGGAGGTAGGTGGGCATGCCGTCCATTGCCTTTCTGCTGTGCATACTTCTAGTGAGTTAGTGGTTAGCGCCAGTCTCAGGTCGGGCTTTGCATATATGGAGCTGGCAGCATCTGTGCCACATTCATCGGAGCAGGTTGAATAGCAACCTCGGACTCCTCTTTGTCACCTTCCACAATGACTAACTCGTCGTCATTTTCCTTATCGATCCCTTCTTTAATTCTAAGGAGTTCAGGGACTTTTCTTTTCCCTTGCCTCTCCTGGTGTCTCTTGGACTCTTGTGGAGTCCATACCACGTCCCTATCATCATCATCAAAAGTGGTGCTTGAAGATGGTGGAATAGTACCCTTCCTATTCCATGCTAGAGGTCTGGGAGCTATTGATTCTAAATGAAGAGGTTCTTGCTCAGCAGGATGCTCGACCTCCAGTTCTGCTCCATAATCAGGAATATGTACTATTGCTGGCTGAGGCTGCTGTCCATTTTGCTGTTTCCTTAAATGACTGGGTACTTCTTGGCAAAAGGGACAAATCAAATTCAACGTCACTGCTCGCTGGTGTCGCCATGAGTGCAGTGGCTGCCTCACTGACAGTCATGGTCTTCGACGTAGGTTGGGGTGGTACTGTTGATGCAGGAGTGCTGCTCCCAGCTTGCTCCCCGGAGGTCAGTGCGGCAGGCACACAAGGTTGTCTGAAAAATGTTTTGGCTGACATGCCGCTGGTGGAAAGCTGCTTTTTCTCACTGACCATTTTCTTGGCAACAACTTTCTTTGGGGCCATCTTCAAAGCTCTCAGTTGGCAGTGGTACTAACCTGCACAAGTGGAAGGGATTGGAGGACTGACTTGTGACGTCACTGTACACGCCTTCTGTTTGGTAGTACTGCAGTTGATCTCTTCTTCTCTTGTGCACCTAAAAGCAAACAAGCAAGAAAAACATTTAGTGAAGTGTGGCATTGTTGCAGTTTTAGTACAGACAAAATCCATATTATTTTCAGAATTGTTACTTAAAATCCGACTTTGCCTCTAAAAAGGATTTTAAATCACAATTCATTGGAGTCCAAACCCGCACAGGGCACTGATTTAGCAAAACCAGGAACATCACGTCGTATAAAGAAACACTAGTTGTCAACATTTCCTCACAGAAGTTGTCTGAAAGTCAGATTTCAGTTTTGGATAAGGGGAGTTCATTTTACCAACCTTTCAGTCTAACTCATTAGATTCTGAGATTGCATTACGTAAATTCACTAGAAAACTACGCTTAAGATATTTCTTTTCTACCATCACCACAGACCCTAAGGTTGAACAAGATTCTGAATACCGTGAATTCAAGTCTCGCAGTACTTTTGTCTCCCCAGTTCCTCACAAGATCATAGATACATTCGAAACTTTGGTCAAACAAGACTTGTCCAAATAACCCACGAAGTCTCCTGTGTCATTGGATTTCTTTAGTCCTCGGGAAGGCGGAGGGTGGCACTTGACATAATGATGAGACCGAGGTTAGAGGGCGTATTTGCAGTCCCAGATTATGAAACGTACTACTTAGCGGCGCAATTGCAATGGCTAACTCAGATGATTGCCCGGACATTTCAGGCCCCGCCTGATATGGGTGGGAACGAAGCTACTAGACTCTCGCTGTCGCGATTAATATTGCAGTTGCCGCTCCCGACCTCCTCTCTCACCCGAGAAATGCTGACTTTTAAACTTTGTTGAAATAGAAGCCAACGTCGAGCACACATTGCACGCCCATATGCCCCCGAGACCCCGTTGGTAATGTGTATTGCCTTGCCTCACGGGGGCGACTAGGGGGCACTGAATGACTGGGCGGAGAGGGGTTTGGACACCATGGGGACCTATTTGAGGATGGCGCTGTCCGACCTTATGGAACATTGCAGGACAGGTTTGAGCTGGCCCGAGGGGACTACTTGACACATATGGCACTCATGGCGGCAGTTCAAGCACATTGGAGGGAGGGGCTGAGTGAACCTCCATGGCTTGTCAATATGTAGTTCTGGCAGCGGGCACCGTTAAGGCGGTCACATGTCTAAACCACCGAATGACACATGAGAGACTCTCCCCTCTGAGCTCATTTAGACAAAAAAGGGAGACAGACTTGGGGGTGGAAATCCATGAGAAAAGCATGGTCGGGACTACTGGAACGGGCATGGAAAAGCACGAGGAATGCGCGCTTCCAACTGGTACATTTTTATATAATCCACTGGCTTATTTTACACCAGCTAAGATTAACCAGCAGTTTAAAGTGAATACAGCAACGTGTCCGCGCTGCAGTACAGTGGGAGCAGACTTCTTACACATGATGTGGGGATGCCCTCAGCTGGGAACATATTGGGAGGAGGTGGTAACACTACTACAGGAAGTTACAGCTAGGGACATTGAGCCCACCATAGGCCTCTGCATGATACACTGGTTCCCTCACACCTCTAAGAACAAGATAACAAGTAAATTCATAGCTCTAGGGCTTTTGCTGGCGAAGAGGGAAATCACAACCCACTGGAAGGCCAAGAGGGGCCCTAGTTATCGGAGATGGCGAGATAAATTTCTCAAGTGGGCGAATGCGAGGGGGCTACGAGGCTGCAGCTGGTGAACCGCGCCAACAGTGAAAGGGCGATGGAGGTGGCGAGGGCCTGTGACGCATTAGTGGTGTCATTAAAAGCACCGGACACAAATTCTGAATTGGACCTTGAGGATGTCCCCTATCCCGGAGAGATGCCTCTATGGGTTATTGTCTGGGGACTACCTCTGGCAGCGGAGAACCATGTCATTGCTTGATGTTTAGTTTTGGTACTTACCAATGCAGCTGATTCTTGTATTTATGAAAGACTGTATATAGCTGTTACGCCAACAGGATGGGGGGTGGGATGTAGGAGAAGTGTGGGAGGTTGCACCTCAGCAATTCAGATTCATGACGTGAGGGCACATGTATCTTCCTGCTGTCTTTTTGGTATGAAAGTTTACTTTGATTGAATCAAAATGATGAGCGGAAAGGACGCATAACTAGCGGGACCAGTGACTTTTAACGGTACTGCTATGCATATATACCAGGTGTCAGACCTTGCCCTAGCTCATTCTATGCCGTATTGTATGTTAACCTGATTGCATTATTATTTGCATATTGTATTTTACTGGGCTATTTGAATTAAAAACAATAAAAATATATTTAAAAAAAAAAAAAAGAAGTCTTCTGTGAAACCCAACTTGTCTAAAAAAGAGAGAGTAGCATTGAAGTCCTTACAGTCCAATCATTCTTTACATTTAACTAAAGCAGATAAGGGTGGGGCACTTGTAATGGATCGTAAGTTTTACGAAGATAAAATTGAGGCTATTCTACGAGACACTTCTGCGTATCTACCTTTGCTTGAAGATCCCACTGAGTCATTTCAAACTTTACTTGGTTCCATTTTGTCCCACGCTCTGGAGATGAAATGGATAACTGCAAAAAACAGAGAATTCTTGTTAACTTGTCATCCCCGCAGACCGGGGTTATATATGCTGCCCAAGATACACAAAGATTTATTGAATCCTCCCCTGAGACCAATAGTATCTGGTTGCAGATCGATTCATGCGCCATTGGGACAATACCTTGATGTCTTTCTTTAACCCATTGTGCAAGCAGGCCCCTCATACTCGCAAGACATTACGCACTGAACATTCTTAATGACGCTCAGATTCCAGACACTGGGGAAATTTGGTTAAACACAATTGACGTGGTGTCATTATACACTTCGATTCCCCACCTTGAGGGTATTGAATCCATCGAGTGAGCACTATTGAGACAAGAAGGCTTACAAGCCAATAAGGTTTTTCTTCTCTAACTCTTACATTTCTGCCTATTCCATAGCTATTTTAAATGGAAGGATCATTTTTTTCTTCAAGCCAATGGTACCTCTATGGGCTTTTGAGGAGCCCCCAGCTACGTAAATATTTTTATGCTGAAATTTGAGACAGAACATATTCTCTCTGATAATAATTGGACCAGAAACATGATTTTATATAGTCTTTTCATTGACAATATATTAATCATTTGGCACGGGTCACTCACCGATTTGGAATATCAGATCATGAAATTGAATGATAAAAATCCCAGAATTCAGTTTACCTTTCAGATTGATTCGCACAGTATAACCCTTTTGGATGTCTTGTTAAAACTTTCAGGTACTACCATAGAGACTAGAGTTTTCAGGAAACCTACTGACCGTAATAACGCTTTGTTATATCATAGTTTTCACCCTTGGTCTCTCAAACGACATCTCCCGTACTCTCAATTCATGAGAATCAGGCGTATCAACTCTGATTTGGATTTGGGTAGGCAAACAATACAAGAATATAAACAAAAGTTTTTAGCAAGAGGCTATCCTCAAGAGGTAGTTGATCTGGCCGAGCAACGAACACTTGCTCCACACCGCAACAACCTTCTGCAGAAAACACTCAAGAGTCAGATTACACCCAGAGAGGTTTTTGTTTCCACCTATTCCACACACTCACATTTGATCAAGAAGATCATTTTGCAACGGTGGGATTTCCTTCAATCTAAACATGAGTTCAAGGGCATTTTCTCTAACCCCCCTCTATTTGCTTACAAAAGATCATGCAATTTAAAAGAAATTTTTTCTAGACCAATAGCCACGGTTCAAGTTCCATTTAGAGGGATGTCCAAATGTATGAACTGTTCACATAGTAATAATGTAATTTCTGGGAGAAGTTTTCCACATCCACGATCTGGAAAAAAAAGATCACGCTCAATTTCAATGCTAATTGTAACAGTCATCATGTGATATCCGTGATCAAGTGTCCTTGCATTTCACATTACGTAGGCAAAACAGAGAGGTCACTACGCACTCGAATCACTGGGCACAAAAGTAGAATCAGGACTAAAACCATGAGTTCCCCACTTGTGCAACACTGGTTGTCACATCACAAAACGATCACACAATTGAGGTTTAGCGTGCTAGAAGTAGTAGATTCCTATACTGATAGAGACATGTCCAATCAATCAATCAATCAGAGTACTTGTAAAGCGCGCTACTTACCCGTGAGGGTCTCAAGGCGCTAGGGGTGGGGGGTGCCGCTACTGCTCGAAGAGCCAGGTCTTGAGAAGTCTTCTGAAGGCGAGAAGGTCTAGGGTCTGCCATAGGTGGGTAGGGAGGGTGTTCCAGGTCTTGGCGGTGAGGTAGGAGAAGGATCTGCTGCCGGAGGTCGTTCATTGGATGCGGGGGACAGTGGCAAGGGCGAGGCTGGCGGAGCGGAGCTGGCGTGTGGGGGTGTAGAAGCTGAGTCTGCTGTTCAGGTAGGCTGGTCCGGCATTGTGGAGTGCTTTGTGTGCATGGGTGAGAAGCTTGAAGGTGATCCTCTTGTTGACGGGGAGCCAGTGTAGGTCTCTCAGGTGGGGGGTGATGTGGCTGCGACGGGGGACATTGACGATCAGTTGGGCTGAGGCGTTTTGGATGCATTGTAGTCGTTGTAGGTGTTTGGCTGGGATTCCTGCGTAGAGTGCTTTGCCGTAGTCCAGTCTGCTGCTGACGAGGGGCTGTGTCACCGTTCTTCTTGTTTCGGTCGGTATCCACTTGTAGATCCTGCGGAGCATGCAGAGGGTGTTGTAGCAGGAGGAGGAGACAGCGTTGACCTGCTTAGACATAGAGAGGGAGGAGTCGAGGATGAATCCTAGGTTGCGTGCATGGTCGGTGGGTGTTGGTGCTGTTCCCATTGTAGTCGGCCACCAAGAGTCGTCCCAGGCTGAGGGGGTGAGTCCAAGGATGAGGACCTCCGTCTTGTCCGAGTTCAGCTTAAGACGGCTGCTCCTCATCCAGTCGACGACGGCCTTTATTCCCTCGTGAAGGTTGGTTTTGGTGGTGTGTGGGTCCTTGGTGAGGGAGAGGATGAGCTGGGTGTCGTCGGCGTAGGAGATGATGTTGAGGTCGTGATGGCGAGCCATTTGTGCGAGGGGGGCCATGTAGACATTGAACAGCATCGGGCTGAGGGATGAGCCCTGGGGTACGCCGCAGATGATGTCGGTGGCTTCGGATCAGGACGCTCTGGTTCTGCCGGAGACGAAGGACGTGGTCCAGTCAAGGGCCTTCTCTTGGATTCCGGCTTCTAGGAGGCGTGTCTTTAGAGTGCGATGGCAGACCGTGTCGAAGGCGGCTGACAGGTCTAGGAGGATGAGGGCTGATGTTTCGCCGCTGTCTAGTTGGCACCTGATGTCGTCTGTGACGGTGATGAGGGCTGTCTTGGTGCTGTGGTTTCATCTGAATCCAGACTGGGACGGGTCCAAGATGTTGTCTTCCAGGTGGCGGGCCAATTGCATGTTGACGATTTTCTCGATGACCTTCGCCGGGAACGAGGGAGATGGGCCGGAAGTTCTTGAGGTCCTTGGGGTCCGCTTTGGGCTTCTTGAGGAGGGTGTTGATTTCGGCGTGCTTCCAGCTTTCTGGAAATGTCGCTGTTTCGAAGGAGATGTTGATGACCTTCCGTAGTTGGGGTGCAATGGCTGCGTCTGCTTTGTTGAATACGTGGTGTGGGCACGGGTCTGACGGAGATCCTGAGTGGATGGAGTTCGTGACCTTGCATGTCTCGTCATCATTGACGTTGGACCAGGAGGTCAGGCGGTTGGCGCTGGTGGTGTTCACAGGGGAGGTGGAGTCTGGTGTAGTCGGGGCGGTCGTGGTGTTGAAGCTGTCGTGGATGTCAGCGATCTTGCGGTGGCTAGTGAGTCGCACAGTTCTTGTGAGGGCAGGATGTCGTTGGCGTTGGCGCTGGGGTTGGAGAGTTCCTTTACGATGCTGAAGAGCTCTTTGCTGTCGTGTGCGTTGGTATCCAAGCAGTCTTTGAAGGAGGATCTCTTGGCTAATATGATGAGGTGGTGATGTCTGCGGGTGGCGTCCTTGTGGGCTGCGTGATTGTCCGGTGTGCGTTCGTGGAGCCATATCTTCTCCCGTTTCCGGCATGCGCGTTTGGAGATCTGGAGCTCATCGGTGAACCAGGTGGCTCTCTTGCTGGCGTGGCTGTTGGAGGGTTTCTTGAGTGGGGCAAGGGTGTTGGCGCAGTCGTCGATCCACTGTCTCAGGCTGCGGGCTGCGGCTTCTGGGTTGGTGGGGTCGGTAGGTGGGTTCTGGGTGAGGGTGGTGATCAGCTGGTCTTCGGTGACTTTGCTCCAGCAGCGGCGAGGCAGCTGTTGGGTGCGGTGGTGCGTGGTTGGTTTCTTGAAGGTGAAATGGATGCAGCGGTGGTCGGTCCAGTGGAGATTGGTGGTGTGGTTGAAGGCGACGTGGGTGCCTGTGGAGAAGACGGGGTCCAGCGTGTGGCCAGCAGCATGGGTGGGTGCGGTGATGAGTTGTCTGAGGCCGAGGTTGGCGAGGTTGTCGATCAGGGTGGTGGAGTTGGCGTTGTTGTTGTTCTCGAGGTGGAAGTTCAGGTCCCCGAGGAGGATGTGGTCCGTGGAGGCGAGTGCGTGGGTGCTGGCGAGGTCGGCGATGGAGTTGCTGAACTGAGCCCGGGATCCGGGGGGTCTGTAGATGAGTGTTCCTCTGAGGGTGGTGTTGGGGTCGGTGTGGATCCGGAAGTGCAGGTGTTCGGCGGTGTTGAGGGTGTCGTCTGCGTGGGTGGCAACCTTGAGGGTGGACTTGTGGACGATGGCTATTCCTCCTCCGATTCCGTTGGCGCGATCCCTGCAGGTGAACTTGTAGCCGTCCGGGATGGCTATGGCGATGTCGGGCACCGAGGAGTCGTTCCACCAGATCTCGGTCAGGAAGGCCACGTCTGGGGCGGAGGTGTCGAGCAGATCCCAGAGCTCGATGGCGTGTTTGCGTGCGGAGCGGGTGTTGAGGAGTATGCAGCGGAGGTGGTTGGGTCCAGTCCTTGGAGGTTTGGTGGCTCTGTCACAGGTGAAGCTGCAGGTGTGGCAGGAGAAGCATCCGTGGGTCCGTTTCAGGGCAGCCTGGAAGCAGGTGTGGTTTCGGCCGGCATTGAGTGCGTGGAGGGTGCTGGCGTCGTAGCGGAGTCTGGTGTCGTGGCGTTCGCGGGGTCCAGGGGTTCTGGCGCTGGGCGCGCTCCAGGCGCGGATGGGCGCAGACGGGCTGCGTCCGGCATATATGGGGAGGTGGGAGGGAGGAGCAGCTGGGAGGCGGGAGCAGCGAGTGGGCAGGGGGCAGGGCTGCTGGGGCACAGCGGTGGGGAAACAGTGGTACAGAAGGCAAAGTGGGGCACAAAAAGGGGGGAAAAACGAGTGGTACAGAGCAGAAAGCCAGGCACGAAGGGGGGGAGACAGTGGCACAGAAAGCAAAATGGGGCACAAAAAGGGGGGGAAAACGAGTGGCACAGAGCAGAAAATGGGGCCCAAGGAGGGAGAGACAGTGGCACAGAAAGCAAACGGACGGAGGACACTTACCAGCGGCAGTGGCAGCGGCAGCAGGGGCACACAGTCGGAGCTGTGTGGAGGGGGAGCGACCTACCAGGAGGGTCAGGGGTCGCTCACCTCACCGCACAGCATCTGGCATATATGGGGAGGTGGGAGGGAGGAGCAGCTGGGAGGCGGGAGCAGCGAGTGGGCAGGGGGCAGGGCCTCAGGGGCACAGCGGCAGGGAAACAGTGGTACAGAAGGCAAAGTGGGGCACAAAAAGGGGGCAGCGGCAGCAGGGGCACACAGTCGGAGCTGCGTGTAGGGGGAGCGACCTACCAGGAGGGTCAGGGGTCGCTCACCTCACCGTGCAGCATCCGGCATATATGGGGAGGTGGGAGGGAGGAGCAGCTGGGAGGCGGGAGGCGGGAGCAGCGGGTGGGCAGGGGGCAGGGCCGCGGGGGCACAGCGGCGGGGAAACAGTGGTACAGAAGGCAAAGTGGGGCACAAAAAGGGGGGAAAACGAGTGGCACAGAGCTTAAAGCGGGGCACGAAGGGGGGGAGACAGTGGCACAGAAAGCAAAATGGGGCACAAAAAGGGGGGAAAATGAGTGGCACAGAGCAGAAAACGGGTCCCAAGGAGGGGGACACAGTGGCACAGAAAGTAAGCGTACCGAGGACACATACAAGCGGCAGTGGCAGCGGCAGCAGGGGCACACAGTTGGAGCTGCGTGGAGGGGGAGCGACCTACCAGGAGGGTACTATCTCAAAGTGAGACACATTGGATTTGGTTTATGGAAACGATGTCCCCGAAAGGACTGAACGATAAATTTGAACTGTCGCGTTTTTTGTGAATTATCTCTGAATAATGTACACTTTATGTTTGCTCGTTTGGAGTATTGTTCATAACATTGTCACCTCGCATGGCATTTGTGCTCTTGCTTGAGTAATCTGTTTATGGTCATTGTGTTTATTTTACAGGAGTGAGAAAATGATTTTGTATTAGATTAGAGTCTCTTCGCATTCTGGAATTAATGCATTGTTATCTTGCATATGTATGTATTATTATTTTTTATGTTTATCGCACACTCTCTGTTTGGTGTACAGGTCTGGGGTGAGACTCATGTGTGCTTTTATGCTCACGTTTCGTTTCACATATTGAAATTTTAGTGACACACAAGTATGTAGATTTCTACAAGTTCCTCGATATCAACATTACCTTCTTGCTTTTCATATTTCTCTTAGAGAGTAGCGGTCACCAGTTTGAGGTTTTCCTCATTAGATCACTTGGTGATTGGGTACCCGGTAGCTTCTTTCTTTTTCCTTTTTCTTTTTTCCACTTTATTTTCACCACCTCGCATTAGTCCTATTTCCATTACCATTGCCAACGCATTGCATGTCCCAGTCGAGTTTGGTAAATAACGTAGCTTAACGCTCCTGCGAACTTCATGGTGTTGGCATTCATCCTTTGAGGCAGCAGTCGTGAGTAGCATTTTGCTTGGAAGGTCCTTCTGGACTGGTGAGTTCTTCATTCCTCTCGGATAATTTCCGTGATTGGATGTACTATTTAGACAGCTCATGAAAGTTTTGTCATTATAGGTTGTGGACCAGCTACCACAGGCGCCTTTGACCTTTGTATGCATCTAAGCTGTTGGAAATTCCTTCCTCAAATTTAAACGCTCTGGTAAGAGTAGTTGTGATTATGCACACCTCCTGCGTTATACGCTAGTTTTGGTGTTTGGTTTTAGTTAGTTAACCAGTTTTTCCTTTTGCAGTGGTCTCCTTGCTGGCTACATTAGTATTCAGTGTCGTTTGAGGTATGTTTATTTTATGACCATTGAATAGTTTTGAGCACATTTCTTGGAGCACGTCCATTTTTTCACTTGTGAAAGTCTCTTCTGTATCTCTTATTGTTTTGCATGGTGTCATTCACCATGAGCACACATTCTGGCTGTGTTTTATTTTATTTTCTCTAGAATACTTCAGATTTCATTTGCCATTCACTTCGGTTGCATTTCACTCTCGATGTAATGCATGGTGGGTATGACAGAGACTCACTCTTTTTTCCATCTACTGAGCACTTCTTTCCTGTCCTCTAAAGTTGCCCTAATAGTATTTTTATCCATTAAGATTGAGTACAGTCATAATATATTTCATTTATCAATCCGTTTCAGATTCTCCTGATGAAGGGCTAACATTATTATGCTGTTAATTCTTCTGCTGATTTCAAGCTTTTTTGATTTTCTTCATGAATAAAACTTCATCTGCGATCACCAAGAATAAAAAGCAGATGGCACCACACTTTATGTCTGATGAAGTCTTTTGAAACATTGGATGCATTGATTACTTTTGATTCTTAAATTTAAGATTGGTTGACATTTTTTACAGCATTTTCATGAACTTTTGAAAACGTTGTGTACACTTATACAAGTGACCTGTATGTAGTGCACCTGGGATTCCTGGATACACATCTGAATTGTTGGACTTTCAAAAAGTGGCATTCTCAGAATTGTTACTTAAAATCTGACTTTACCTTTAAAGAGGATTTTAAATCACAATTCATTGGAGTCCAATCTTGACATCCCTATCTGTTCCCAATCAAAAGGTGGCATTTATTAAATGGAATAAGGTAGCCCAGTTTTATCCAGTTGGAGAGTTATGCCTTGAAGCAGTGAAAACAAGTTTAGGAGTTTTTCCCTACCAAGGAACATTGGTGGGCTGCAGGCAAAAATAGCAGACGCCACCTTAGTGAACTTTTTGAGTCCCATCGACATAATGATGCAGCAGGAAACATGGGCTCAAGCCTGTGTTCTCCTTAGATGCTTCATATAGCAAAGCAAACTGGCACAGAAAAGTAGACCCTTTGGAAGGGCAAAGGGAGGCCTGTCAGTCTTCGTTAAGTTTGGTTTACCTGTAAAAATTGCATAAATAACAGTAGTAGAACCATGGATTTTGGCCCTGCACCTGGATAGCTGGGCCCAGAAACCAGGTGAGTCATCGGGGCTTGTAAACGTTTATATCAATCCAAAGGGGAAGGCTGCAACAGTGGACAAGCTTATTGCAAACATGCTACAGCTAAACAATATGATATGATTTTTCAAACAGGAATTTAAAGTTAAAAAACATTCATGCTTTCTCCCACCCACTCTGTCAACAACTGCAATACTGAACTGAGAGGCAAGATACTTGTTGTGTTCGCTCTTTAGGTGGAACGGGTTGCTGTTATACAATGGACAACATTATAGTTTAATTCAATCATACACAAGAGAAGGTTTCGTGCAGCACACATCCTGAAGTCACGAAGTCATGTATTTCAAGGTCCTCTTATATGTGATAAGGAAAATAAAGGAGGGAAAGTGAACTAAAACAATTACCTAGAATCACACAAAGTGAGGAAGCCAGGATTGATCCCAGGTTGTCTGGTTTCACATAATGCAATTCAGCCACTAGATGTGCATGCTTCATTTGCCCTACACCCACCTTACAGTCCCCACCAAGACCGCCCCCGCTACCCCGCTGGCCTCAATGCGCTCCTCAGTCACACCACAGGCCAAACTTTTTGGCCCTTGAGAAATTTTTTATTAGTACCCATGTCTTACAATGTTCAAAATGCTTCATGGCTCCTTGAGGCTAACTACTCTTGGAAGGTCAAACAGAAACTTCTGCCACTGAGATTGGGAGAGATTCCCCACACTGGACTACTTAGTCAAATGAATCTTTGCTGCACATTCTAAGCATCCGCCCCCAACTAGACTATGCGCAGAGGACCCTGCTAAAGAAGGAGATTAAGAAACTAGGGATTAGATTGTGCAGATCAGCAGTATTAGAATCGTTTCACCCCCAGAACATAATGCTGAACATTTAATTGGTGCAATATATGGTCACCTTTAAGGACCTTGTCAAAGAGACATTTGCTACTCATTCTGAGAATGAGCCTGAGTTAGGATATTGGAAGGGCTGATGGAATAGCCAGGTTGCAAGGGAGCTGTAAATTCAATCTAGCCCCTACCCCAGCATCACGAAGGGCCTGTAGACATGCCAGGATGCTAGGGGCTATGAGCTTCATCTATCCCCTATCCCGTTTTATTGTTTCAGGGACACCTACTTAAACTCACCTCTTAGCTGCTAGGCACAACTCACACTTTCTCCACCGTATACGCACTCCAGCACTTTATCCAAGTTCAATGAAAAGCTCACATATAATGATCATCTGTAATGGATTTGTCTTAAATCACTTTTTTGGTCAAATGTCATGAATTACTTAATTTTAATGGATCTTAGTTATATAGCACTTTATAGCATGCACCTTATGGTGAACTGTTATTTTATATTCGGAAAGGTTGCCAAGATCCCTCACACATTGTGTGTTAAACATGTCTTGCAATGATTTTGCTCTCATGGTGATTTGCGATTTTAACTCTGCAGTAGTCATAGAATATCCCTCATGGTCAAAACATATTTATGTTCTAATTTTTATGGTACCTAGCCATATAGCACTTGATAACACACGCTTTATGACAAACTGTGACTTGATATTTGTAAAAGTTGCAGAGATCCTTCATGCACTATGTGTTAACATGTGTTTTAAAGATCTTGCATGTCTTGGTGATTTAAGATTTTAAGTCTGCAGTAGTTGTACTGATCCCTTTATGTATAACACTATCAGGACATGTACAACTTAAAAACAGATATCCTAGTTATTAAATACAATGCACCATGACCAAGGGGTTTGCTAGGGCCTTCCTTAGGTGTGATTTATATGTTTTAAAAAGGAAGGTTTAGGCCTGGTAAAATGTTTATTTTGCCAGGTCCAAATGGCAATTTAAATCTGCACTACAGGATGAATGTCAATTCACCAAAATACCAGTTAGTGGAAGTGACATCACATGCCATTTAAGCTTTACTTTCACTCACACACACATTCTTACACATACACACACATTCACATTCAGGGCTCCTGTCTCAGTCTCACTTTATTCAACATTTATGGTGCTCCATTAGCGGGTTTACTTAGGAAATTGGGCTTCACACCTATTTTGAATACTGATGATACTCAGCTCTTACTTTCATTTGACAAACACACTCCCAACGCCTAGTCTACCTTCTCGGAAGGTATGATTACTATTTTACTCCAGTTTAATGCAGGGAAAACCGAGATTATGCTATTTGGAGATGTACTATTGCTGTGGTCCCCAAACTGGTGGCCAGAGGACTTAGGAGCTGCTCCGGCGCCCAAGACTGTGGTCAAGAACCTTGGAATCCGCTTGGGCCAGAAATTGACCATGAAGGAGCACGTTGCATCCACCGTAGGCTCCTGCTTCCATGCACTAAGCCTTTTACGGAGAGTATTCCCCTTCCTCCCTTTCCCGACTTGGAAAACACTCATTCAGGCACTAGTGCTGAACCGCCTGGACTACTGTAATGCCCTTATGATCTCAGCAAATGAGTCCTCGCTGAGCAGATTACAAGTAGTCCAAAACACTGCGCCCCCCTTGTTTCCAACGCTCCCCCTGTAATATAGTTAGCTGTCTAGTAGCTGGGGAGGGCGGAGCCAGAGGGTCGAAGGAAGAGGAGGAGTCCGGAGAGGATAAGGCAGTTAGGATAGGGACAGTGTCGGTGCTGGATGTAAGAATAAAGCTCCCATCATAGAGGTATAAATATACTACGTGTCTGTGGTTCTTTTGTAGCGCGATGCTACAACTGGCGACGAGAGTGGGATGACCAAGCCCCACTGACCACAGAACCTGAGAGATCGTGCAGAGCCGATCGTGTTGAAGCGCGATTCACGCGAGAAGCGTGTGGCTTGGAGGACGCTGGTGGGTGCAGAAGTCGGGAGCCCACCCCGACCCTGTCTTGCGCCCAAGAGTGGAAAGAGGAGTGTCCCAGCACCGGAGACGCCGTCCCCGAAGGTCTGCCAGCGAGCGTCGTTGAGCGCGCTGAAGTGGGAGCTGGGAAGCTCTTTGGATGCCGGTAAATCTCACGCTTGATGTGTGAGTTTCGGCACGCCATCGCGAGGAGAACCGCGGGAAGCTGCAGAAGAAGGCGGGAGCCCACCCCGACCTCACCTGAGCAGTCGCTGTTAGGGAGAAGCAGAACGTGAGGTGTGCCACCTGTCAAAGCTGTCCACTGGTGAGTCCCGAATGAAGAGGGCTGAATGAGCCACGAGAGAAAGCCTCGTGTGTATGCAGTGACGGCGGCCATCTTGGAGTCAGGCAGGCTTTCAAGACAGACCCCTTGATTTTCGGAGAGCGGCCATTTTGAAGTCAGGCATACAGTAACGGAAAAAAAAGCATGGGCAAGTGCAAACAAACAAGCATTGGTAAGAAGAAATAAACAAGCATTGGCGGAAAGGAAAATAAACAAGCATTGGCGAGAGCAAGTAAGCAAGCATTGGCAAGTGCAAACAAACAAGCATTGGTATGAAGAAATAAACAAGCATTGGCAAGAAGAAATAAACAAGCATTGGCACGTACAAGTAAACAAGCATTGATATGTGCGAATAAACAAGCATTGGCAAGAAGAAATAAACAAGCATTGACGAGAGCAAGTAAACAAGCATTGACGAGAACACATAAAAAAACAAGACCCATTGAGGGAGTGGAAAGAAGACAACGACGCAATGTCGACTTCACCACAACGGAAGCCCCTGGTTGCGGGAGGATCACACCTGCGAGCTCCGGAATGTCTGACCGTGACCACAGGAGGGAGCATGGGCCCCAAGTGGCAGGAATGGTTAGAAGACTTCGAAGACTATATTGAAGGATCCAAGGTGACGGAAGACAAAGAGAAGTTAATTGCCCTCCGCAACCTCGCAGGCCGAGAAATAAGCAAAATAATAAAGGATCTTCCGCCTGCTGAAACAGGGACGTATGACAAAGTGCGTGAGGCACTGAACAAAAAATTCCTTCACAAAAGAAACGTAGATTATGAGCGCCATACATTCCATCAAGCACGCCAAGGAAAGGAGGAAGCGATGGGTGCATTCATCACCAGGCTGCGATGGCTGTCGAGATACTGCGAGTTCGAAACATTCTCGCCTGATGCTGCCATCAAATCGCAAATCATAACAGGTTGCCACTCAGAGACACTCCGGCGACGGCTACTAAGGAAACCCCATGAACTAGAAGAAATTGAAGAAATGACCCGCATATATGACCAAGCGGAGGAACACGTTGCCACCATTGAAACAGGTCATAACATCAGCCGTGAGCAAGCGCACCGCGTTCAAGAACGCCCGAGTGGCAGAAGGAAATATTCGCCGGAGACCAACTGGAGGCATAGCACGTCGTCTCACCAACGGCGTCCGGAGTATGGGAGAAGGGAGATCAGGCGAGGAGATCGGAAGACAGAAAGGGCTAAGCGATGTTACCGGTGTGGACGTGACTATCCCCATGTGGACACCTGTCCAGCCATGGGCCAACGGTGCAGGAAATGTGGGCGGTCCAATCACTTCGAAGCAATGTGTGGGGACTACCACCGGAACAAGCGGAGTGAACCGACGAGATCGTCCCGCTCAGACACTCGGAAACATCACATACGAGAGCTCGTGCGGTCCCCAGGCTCATCACATTCTAGCCGGGAATCACGCAGGTCATGTTGGGAACGCCGATCCCCATCTCGGGACTCGAGCTCATCATCCTCCCGAGATTCTACATACACAGTGGAATACTTGAACATGATTGCAGACCCTGATCAGCTAAAAAAATATCCGCGACTAGACATTAAAGTGGGGAATCACAACACTAAATTTGTCATGGATAGCGGTGCTTCGCTGAACTACATTCCAGTTACAGAGCATGACAAAATGGTCCCAAAACCTCCACTGACTTTTGCACCGGTCCGCGTTTTCACGTGGATGTCCAACAAACCACTTCCCTGTCTGGGCAAATTCCACACTACGCTCACGCATGGTAACATCACCATACAGGCGGTCATACACGTCATCAAAGGGCCTGAAGCCGACTGCCTTCTCAGCCTCCCCACGGCGGAGCGGCTTCGCCTGGTGGAAATTCTGTTCAAAATCAACAACACACAGGACTACGTCACCAAGTTTCCCGAACTCTTTCATGGTCTAGGCAAGCTGAGAGGTTGCCCAGTTCGGCTACACATCAATGAACAGGTCAAGCCCGTTGCGCAGCACCCACGACGGGTTCCCTATCATCTTCAAAATGCGGTTGAAGAGGAACTGCAGGAACTGCTTTCAGCGGACATCATCGAACGCACGGATGGCCCGACGCCATGGGTATCGCCGGTGGTCATCGTACCGAAAAAAGGGACTCCCAACAAAGTGAGATTGTGTGTCGACATGCGTTTGCCTAATACCGCAATTGAAAGAGAGCGACACCCTGGACCACACCTGAGCGATATGATCGCTGCTCTGAATGGCGCAAGGGTGTTTTCAAAGTTGGACCTGAATAAAGGTTATCACCAGTTAGAACTAGACGTCAAGTCTCGCTACATCACCACGTTCGCTACACACCTAGGATTGTTCCGGTACAAACGGCTGAGCTTTGGTGTCTCGTCTGCTGCGGAGATTTTCCAGGAAGCTATCCGCCAGATCATCCAACACATTCTGAACACGCTGAATTACAGCGACGACATCCTGGTCTATGGGTCTGATGTGAATGAACATGACATCGCTCTTGATCGCGTCTGCCATGCCCTGCTGGATGCAAATTTGACGCTGAACAAGGAGAAATGTGAGTTTCACAAGGCCACTCTGAAGTTCTTCGGTCATATCTTCTCCGACGAGGGCCTGAAGCCTGACCCGGATAAGATTGCGACGTTGAACAACACCAACAGCCCGCAGGACGTCAATGATTTGAGATCTTTCTTAGGGATGGCCAGTTATTGTGCCCGCTACATCCGGGACTACGCGACTATCAGTCACCCTCTTCGGATCCTGACCAAGCTTGGTCAACCGTTTGACTGGACACCTGAGTGTGAGAGGGCGTTCACGGAGATAAAGCGTGCGGTGGAGTCGGCCGACAGCCTCTCCTATTTCAATCCACGACGGAAGACGGAGATCACTGTTGATGCCAGCCCTGTTGGATTGGGGGCCATCCTGGCCCAATATGATAATGACTCTGACCAGAGGCGGATCGTTGCATATGCCAGCCGCAGCCTGTCGGATCCCGAGAAGAAGTACTCGCAGCCGGAGAAAGAAAGTCTTGCTGTAGTGTGGGCGTGCGAACATTTTCACGTGTTCATATATGGCAAGCACTTTACCTTGATCACGGATCACCAGGCGCTGCTCACCATCTACAGCAATCCCAAATCCAAGATGCCTCCAAGAATTGAGAGATGGGGTCTCCGACTTCAGGAATACACGTTCACAATTGTTCATAAACCGGGGAAGGCGGAGAACCCGGCTGACTACATGTCCCGTCATCCTCAACCATCTTCAGAATCGAGCCCATCGATTGCCGAGGAATATATTCACTTCGTGGCTGCCCGAGCACTGCCACCGGCCATTCCCATGGATGTCATTCGGGAGGTCACCGCCCAGGACACCATTTTGCAAAGAGTGGCACACCGGATCCGAACGAATAAATGGAGACATACCACGCCAGAAGAAGAAACAGATTCGACAATCCAGAAAGAGATTCAGGCATTCCGGCACGTCTGTGATGAACTATCAGTCACCACGGAGGGAGTCATCTTAAGAGGCCAACGACTCGTCATCCCCAGTCAACTACGGCAAGGAGTCATCGACCTGGCCCATGAAGGCCATAGAGGAGTGGTGTCCACAAAGCGAGCCCTACGGGAACGCGTCTGGTTCCCCTTCCTGGATCAGATGGTAGAGTCCACGCTAAGGGACTGTCATCTCTGTCAGCTGACCAGCCAAAGCAATCCACCGGCACCGCTACAGATGACCACCTTACCCAGTGGAGTATGGCAAGAATTTGCCATAGACTTTTATGGGCCACTGCAGTCTGGCAAATACGTGGTTGCCATAATCGATGAATATTCGCGATTTCCCATAGCTCAAATCATATAATCTACTAGCGCCTCTTGTACTCTCAAAGTACTAGATGAAGTATTTGCAACATGGGGTGTCCCCAGAGAAGTCAAAACGGACAATGGTCCCCCATTCAATTGACAGGAATTCAGTGCCTTCGCGAAGCACATGGACTTCAAACACCGAAAGGTCACGCCACTCTGGCCCCAAGCAAATGGCACCATTGAGAGATTTATGGCCACGATTAAAAAGACATTTCAGCAGGCGTCCGCTGAGAAGAAAGAACTACAGGCAGCTCTGACTGAAGTCCTCAGAGCATACCGGACAACGCCACACTCAACTACTGGACAATGCCCTGCCACCCTCATGCTAGGGCGACCAATGAGAAATCGCATCCCAACATGGGAGGGCGCCTTGCAAGCTGTATCACCAAGTCTCATCCATCAGGAAATGGTAGTGACGGATAAGTACCACAAGGACAAAATGAAATCGTATGCTGACGCAAAGAGAAGAGCGAGGTCTCCGTCCTTGCATGAAGGGGATCACGTCTTCATCAAATAAGAGCAGCGGAAAAAGACTGATTCCCGCTTCCGTGATGAGCCACTGGTAGTTACTCACCAGAAGGGCACTATGCTGACCGCGGAATCTGAGCAGCGCAGAATAACTAGAAATGTCTCACATTTCAAGACGTGTCCGCGAGACCCGAACGGACCAGGGATAGACTTGACTCTCCTACCTGCAAGTGAAGAACATGACCCCATCGACGCTGGGGACCGAGGCCAGCAAAGTGAGCCAGTGACGAGTGCGCCCACCGGGAACATGTCACTGCGGCCACGTCGTGAAATCCGGCCACCTAAGAGACTCATCGTGGAGATGGACTAGAGCACTGTTGCTCGGTTATTTTATGAAGAAAAGGGGAGATGTAATATAGTTAGCTGTCTAGTAGCTGGGGAGGGCGGAGCCAGAGGGTCGAAGGAAGAGGAGGAGTCCGGAGAGGATAAGGCAGTTAGGATAGGAACAGTGTCGGTGCTGGAGGTAAGAATAAAGCTCCCATCATAGAGGTATAAATATACTACTTGTCTGTGGTTCTTTTGTAGCGCGATGCTACACCCCCCAGACCTGCCTCTCTCCCTCTCTTACAACAACTTCATCGGCTCCGGGTATGCAAACGTATCAAATGCAAGATATGCTGTATAGTGCACAAAACCTTGAACGGCAAATGTCCCATATATCTTGCAGGAAAATTCACTCAATACCTGCCACCGAGGTCCCTTCGCTCAGGAGCCAAATCTCTACGTCTTGTACGGTGCGGTACGATTAAAAAAATCGCGCTTGGGTGGGAAAGCTTTCTTTCACCTAGCTCCTTTCTATTGGAATAAACATCCCATCCATCTTCGGCAATGCCCTGATCACCTTCAATTCAGAAAGCTCCTCAAAACTGTACTGTTCTAATCTTGTCTTTCCTCCAGGCCTACTGCAGCTCCTCCATAGCACTGGGATACCCCTCTGGGGTGATTCGGACACTTTATAAATGAATAAATATCAAATATCAAACATACATTCACAGAGTCGCTCTCACTAAAAACACACTCTCACCTGCAAGCACGCACACAACATACATTTAAAAGCCTTTTTATTTGTCTTAGCTGCCAGGGAGGGTCATATTCCAGCTCATTGTAATCGTTTTTTAATTACATTAATAATGAATAATGACATATTGTTAGAATTGGGGGTCTCTAATTGGCAGAAGTAGACACCTTGCATAGTAGGGACCCTTGCTTCTAATGAGGGTAAGGGAATTACACCCTTTAGATAACCTCTGCTCACCCCCTTGGTTTTTTTTGTTTAAATCTTTTTTTTGAACATTTTGTACATTTTGCAGTGTACAACCATAATGCCTATGCACCGTAATCAGATATGTGCAAGTGTTACATCATCCAATACTCTGTCAGAGAGAAAGGGGGACAGACGGGTTGTGTAACAAAGGTTGAAAGTGGACTCCTACCGGTGTCTGTACAAAAGGCGCAACAGCACTTAAAAATCTTAACTCTAGATGGCTCATGGAGATTTCAGGCATGGTGTGTCTTCGGCCAAACTGTGGATATAGGATACAACAAAAGGAGGACAACTTAAGCAAAGGAGGGAGGGAGAAGTCGCGAGAGACCTGCTGCCATGTCTGGTATAATCAGGGTCGCCAGGGCTATCTGGACCGAGTGACAGCGGATTGCTGAGAGAGGTGGAGGGTCATGTCACTTTGGAGGTCGGGGCTACACATCACCTCTATCAAGGGGGGAATGGGTTGTGCATGTTAGTCCAGTATATCATCCAGGGGTTCCCCAGAGTTAGTGACCATTTCTTGCAACTTCGATACCATGGTGTCCCATTGAGCCGCCAGAGGGAACTTTTGGATATCAAGCAGATCTTCCCTGCGCAGCGTTACTCCCTCTGCCCTAGCCCAGTTAAGGAAAGATCTGCGCCAGGCTAATATGTGGGGTGAATGGGTGGATTTCCAATGCTTGGAAATCAGGCGTTTAGCTGTTATTAAGCCCAAGTCTAGGAACAGGGTGGTAGCCCTGTGCTTTTAATGTCTACTAAATAGATGTAGTATGTGTACCTCCAATAGAGGTGGGACGACACAATGCATGCAAGTTGCTAGTGTGCTCGTCAAATTGCTCCAGTATTCAGCCCGAACCAGACACCGCCACATCATATGGAGTATGTTGGCATCCAGTTGCCGGCAACGAGGACAGGTCACATCGGTCCAGATAAAGTATCTATTTATTTGTGCTAGGGTGAGATAAGCTTGGTGTAACACAAAGTATTGGATTTGCTTAAACCGTTGGTTACGTGGCTGCTTTGGACTGTAGTCCATTCTCTGTCTGTAAACTCCCTCCCAAGGTCCCCCTCCCCAGTGATGTCTCAGGCGGGTGAGGTTTGCCTCTGTGTGCTGACGAATGGAGAATGCAAACCAACGCGTCAGGTGCCTCCCGGTCCCCATCACGTGAAGGTATTGTAATGTGTGATGTGTGGGTGGTTCCTGAGCAAGTGTGCCCCACTTAGAAGATAACGAGGCTATAAGTGTTCTGTACAGTAGAAACTGTCCAGGATGCAAGGTCCCTTCCGCTATGACTTCCTGATACGGGATGAGTGAGCCATCCTGGAAGAGATCTCCCAAGTCTTGAATACCCTCTGAAGCCCAGTGCCGCAGGTCGGCAGCTGTGGTAGGGGTGTCCCCTCGCAGAGTTCCTAACAGTGGGATAGCGGGTGCATATGGGATGGTGGCTCTAGTGAGGAAGAGGCTCCTACAAAAGCATTTATAGGCTACGGTGAGTAACAGTGTGTCTGGGAGTATGGGTTTTGCGCATGGGTGAAAAGCCAGCAGTAGGCTATTCAGCATTATTTGGGGTTGCAATGACGCTGTGTCCTCTAAGTATCAGGACGAAAGCCACTGAGCAACCCACTGCAGCTGGGAGGCTAGATAATAATGCTCGAAGTTAGGCACCACCAGTCCCCCCAGTTCAGTGGGCAAGTATAGTTTCTCCATGGACACCCTATGTCTCGACATCCCTCATATAAAGTCCCACACAACCTTTTCCCATTGTCTGACAAAGGGCGGGAAATGATAAGAGGTAGAGTGGTAAAATAGTAGAGAAGGCAAGGAAGGGCCACCATTTTAATAAGAGCAATCCTCCCGGATATTGCCAGCAGAAGGGTTTTCCAGAAACCCATTTGTGCTTGAATGGCTGCAGTAGCCCTAAGTATGTTCCCGTCGAACAAATCAGCTCTAGTGCGGTAGACTCGCACCCCCAGATATCGAAAAGGGTCTATGCACCATGTGACTGGGATGCCCTCCAGGACATATCCTGGATCAGGCGTCTCCTGGAGGAATGGTAAGAGAAGTCAGGGATCGCAACGCTTCCCTCACTCCATCTTCCGTCAGTTAGGAGTCTATTGTAAGGAACTGATCAACAGTGAGAGTGGGCGGTTCTACCATGGCCAGGAATGACTCCACACTTTGGGCATTTCCTACCAATCGGGTCCCATATATTCTAGCATAGTGTCCTTTCATTACTGCATGGATATCTTTCTGAGTGACACGCTTACGTCCCAGGTCATCTATTAACATTTGTATGGGGCTCTGGGGATGTTCCTGCCATATCAAGTAGACCAGCAACTTCCCGGCCATGTCTGCCGTAGAGTGAGAGCAGGTTGAGTGCGCCAAGTAATTGTGGCATCGCAGTCTTTCCAGCAACGCCCGCCTTTCGGCATGGGCATCATTCGTCTGGTCGCCCTTTTTGATCCAGACAAGTGACGGTTCCCAATTCAAGTTGGAGCAGTTGTCTCTCAATTGCTGACAACGATGTGTCTAGCTGTTTGCGAATGCTCCAAGTCTGCCCCAAACAGTGTTCCCTAATTGCTACTTTAAAAGCTTCCCACTCAGTGGAGGTTGAGTCCGTAGGAGCCTCATTGAGCTTAAAATATCCAGCGACCGCAGTCTCCAGCGAACTCCGAAACACGGGGTCTTCCAGGGCCGCTATCAACAAGCACCAGACCGGAGTTGGAGATGGACACGCGTCCCAGGCCAGATGAGATGCATTATTTGTGGATTATGGTCGGAATGCGTCCAGCCTAGATAGTCTGTAGACTGTATCAGGGGGAATAGAGTAGTAGAAGTTAAAATGTGGTCGAGGCGCACATGCAGGCCATGTATTGGGGAATTTAAAGAGTATACCCGGGAATGCGGATGGCGTTCACGCCATCCACCCGAGAGTGCCCAATGGCCCATCCAAGTTCGTAAAAGTTGCGTGTTAGAGGAGGCTGTTGTACGATTAAGGGGGGGAAGGGAGCGGTCAAGAGAAACATCTAATACAGCATTGAAATCTCCTCCCAGAAGCCAAGGGGTCTCCTTCAACCAGAGCAGAACCTCTGAGAGTTGGTTAAGAAAGGTTCCCTGTGCAGTACTAGGGGCATATATGGATCCCAACAAAACCGACTGACCATTCAGTTTACCCCTCACCAGCACATACCGTCCCATTGGGTCTATTAGTATGTCTTCCTCTTCCCAGGGAACCCCTGCTTTGACCCATATTATACCTCCTCTAGCCATGGATGAGTGGTCGATGCTGTATATATGGCCCCTCCAGTGACTGCGCAGCTGTGAAGCCTCAAGACGTGTCAGATGTGTCTCCTCAAGAGCACCACACTCGTTGCTCTATGCTGCAGGTAAGCATATATAGCGTACCTCCTGGAGGGTGTGTGAATGCCCCTGACGTTCCAAGTTACAATGTTGAGATTAGTCATTGTGAGGATCTAAGCCAACAGGTGTCGCCCATAGGGTGTGTCGTACCGTGTATGTTAGACAGCCCCGGGGAGGGGATATGTAATAGCAGCAGGTCTCTAAAGGAAAAAATTATATTGTGGGTCTTAACATCTTGAAACAGCATAAGAGCAGATTCCCAACAAGGAGATCTACCCAAACAAGTATGCCTCGCCATGGCAACTAGTCTATTGTCGTTGTTTGACTTTGGGGTAAGTAGGGGTGTAAGATGTATCCCCCTGATTTACTCCTCCATATTAGTAGATAAAGCTTCAGGCTGGGAAATGAAGTACGGCGTGTCTCAGGAGCACATCGTGCATCAGTTAGAGCTAGTACGTAGGCTGGGCATATGGTCTCTGCTCTATATGAAAACTAGACATCGTAGGGGTGGTAGGCGCCGAGTATTCAAATAATGCCATCTGTAGTCTGAGGGGTGAAGTCCGGTAGAGGGGGCGAGCCCACGTCAGTTGACCACTCCGATGTTGAGCCAGCTTCTCCGGACTTTGGCAGAGATCTAATAGAACGGGCGGGTGAGGGCGATCTGGTGGACTGGAGTGCAGCCACTGTCTGTAACGCCTCCTGTCGTTCCAATCTGATCTGCATTAGGGGCTGTTACAAGTGAGCCAGCGTCTCTGCCCCTCCTTCTAGGCCAACCGCGACGTGGTCGTTCGTATGGTCGAGAATCCCCTGCTATTTTTGGCGCCGTTGCCAGCCAATTCTCTTCGAGCCAGTCCCATGCTTCCGAAGGGGAATCAAAGTACCGGGTGTTTCCGTCTCTGATTACGCAAAGGTAGGTGGGAAACAGTAGAGAGTATCGGAGGTCCAGGTACCGAAGCTGTTTTTATAACTGCGTTGAATGTGGCTCTCCTCTTTTGAATGTGAGCGGTATAGTCCAGAAAGAGGGAGACTGTGAGGTTTTGCACCCTAGGGCCTGGCTGTTTGCCAACTTCCCGCAATATGACATCCCTGTCCCGAAAATTCATTACTCGGAACAGGAAAGGACGAGGCTGAGCCCCGGGAGGGGATCTGCTGGCCGGCACTCGATGCGCCCCCTCCACTACGAATTGCGGGGAGAGCCACCCAGTAGGCAGCAGATCTCTCATCCAGGTTTCAGTGAATGCTTCTGGCAGTACAACCCCCTGGATGTTGTTGCGACGCGACCTCCCTTCAGCGTCGTCCACCTTCTCCTCGAGGGTGCACACGCAATCCAGCAGATCCTGTAGTGCGGATGCACAGCTGCGAGAACGGGGCTGAAGATCGGCCAGTGTGGTCTCCGCATCGCGGACCCTGTCCTAGAGCTTATGTTGGTCAGTCCGGCGGTGTGTGAAGTCTGAGGTGATGATGTCCATCCTGCTCTCCAGGGAGGTGCGTGTCAGTTCCAGGGTATTGCCAATCTTTTCAAGTGCCGCCAGGACTAAATCTAGCTTGGCCGCAATGTCTGGGTGGCTCGCCCCCACCACGGGTCCCGAAGTCGTGAGTGGTCCCTCAGGTTGGCCCCTCAAGGGGACGTTTTGGTGCACATTGGAACCTAAGCAGCCCATGACGATCTGCTGGGCGCTCCGCATATGGAGCGGGGCAACAATGCTCGATGGCAGGGGACCATGTCGCCCTCCCCCCACACCTCCCAAAAGTGCAGGAGTATATCTTGTCTCAGAGGGTGTCTATAGGGGTCGAGCAGGTACCCGTTGCACTAGGGGGCACAATGGAGCTGACACCCCTAAAGGTAATCGCAGCTAGTGTCGCGCTCTAGCTATGCCCCATCATAGAGGCCGCCCAGGCGGGTCAAGCAAGCGTCTGTGAGGCAAACGATGGCTGAGCGAGGAACCGCGTTAGGCAGTTGGTGGTTCCGCCACCTCCTCCCCAGTCCAAAATAGGGGGGAAGACATCCCGCCTGGGAGGAGCTAGGCCTGACCGGCCCCCGGAACCACCCTACCACAACCAGGCTAGCCCAGGTTCAGGCCACAGCTTACCTGGCGAAGACAGGAGCAGCGTAAGGCAGGGGAGGGACTAGGCCCGAGCAGCCACTGGAGCCCTCCTAGCCCTCCTTCCCCGACTCATGTGACAGTACCCACAATGGAGCAAGGACCAATGTAGGCCCGATCCAGCCCCCGCACTGGTCCTCACACTCCAGCTCCTGGGCAGCTTCCCACCACTACTCCGCGCCCGAGGGTTGAGCTCTGAATTCAGAGAGCCTAAACTAGAGTTTTCCATCTTGTCCCAATGGCAAGTTGCACTTGTAAAATCTTACGAGGCAGCTCCCATGTTAGTCTATGGGACAGACAGCCTTTCAACAGTGAAAAACGAAATGCACAGAATTTCACTATTAGGACATGTAACAACCACTATTACATGTTCTACCTTTAACATAAACTGCACCCTGCCCAAGGGGGTACCTTGGGCCTATCTTAGGGGTGACTTATATGTAAGAAAAGAGAAGGTTAGGGCCTAGCAATGGGTGCACTTGCCAGGTCGATATGGCAGTTAAAAACTGTGCACGCCGACACTGTAGTCGCAAGTGGAAGACACATCTGAAGGGCTGCTTGAGTGGGTGGCACAAACACTCTCTTGCATGCACGGCGGCTCTGAAAACCCTCCTGCATTCATTCCGGACTGTGGTTACACGGTTCTCCCTACCGAGAGATCTATTCTCGCGCTTTGGCTCTCTCCCCGTGGGCACCCCTCACGCTATCGGGCTGACACGTAACGCCCAACCTTTCGTCAAAATGACTGATTCTATAGATCGACATATTGACCATATTCTCCCGGTTTTTGGTCTTACCTTGAAGTGCCCTACCTACACCTTTCAGCATTTGCCACGATCGATTCACCAGTCCTTCGCCTCAGGAATTCCCCTCCTCAACTGTGGTTGGTATTAGTTAAGCGGTTCTTCCTACCGGAAGATTAATTCTCACATGTTGGCTCTCTCCCCTGCTGGGGCACGACACATGCTATTGAGCTGACACGTAAAGCCCCACCTGTTGGCAATCCTTGTCAAAACGACCAATTCTATAGATCCACATATTGACCGTTCACTCCCGGTTTTTGATCTTACCTTGATGTGCCCTAACCACACCTTTCAGCATTCGCCACTATCGATTCACCAATCCTTCGCCTCAGGAATTCCCCTCCTCAACTGCGGTTGAAATTAGGCATTTTTGTCTCAGGCATAAAATTAAGTCCTGATGATGATCCCCATATATTTATGTGGGATCGAAACGTCATCGACATACAGTGCCATAACTATATATATGTCTTGGTTTTACAGAATTGATTTCATCAGTACTCTAGGAATTTGTGACTAAAATTGTTCATTATATTTACAGTCACTACAAAAATGTCTGAGCTGTAAATTCATTTTTCAGTTGCTCCTCGTTGTTTCCCATTCACTGCTTTATTTTTGTTTGTTTTTCTTGTGTTATGTGATTGAATAAATACTTGCATATTTTTCTTTTGAAATTGTGTTGACATCGAATTTATTGATCTTCTGTGTCGAATATTTCGCTCTTATATTATCTGGAGTGACCACGTGATCCTTGACAAAGGCCCACTAGTAGCATTTGATTTACAGGCCCTGGGCACCCACAGTGCACTTTACAAATGACTTACCAGTAAATCAAATATACCAATCGTGGATGACCAATCATAATTACAATTTACACAGGGAGCACTTGCACTTTGACAGAGATCAACAGTGGCAAAGTGCCCAAAGCATCTAAGCCAGCAAAAACAAAATTTAGCAAACAAGCAAAAAAATGCAGGAGGCAGAGCCAAAAAGTCAGGGGAAAGCCCATGCAGGATGCCACTTCTAACACATATTATTCACTATCAGTATAATACCAAATTGACAGGAAACAAAGTGGAGCCACAACTGATGTCCATAAGGGCAGGCTGCCTATGTAATTCTGTTACTGGTTTTGCCACCTCTGAGGCAAGGGGTCGCAAAAGCAGTGGCAGAGGTCACAAGGGGCAAGTCAGAGCACACAGCTTTGACCCCTATGCAACTCCTAAATGATGTCCATGCACTACAGGGTGCAGTGGCAGGCCTGAGACATGTTTTAAAAGTCTACTTTAGCAGATGGCACAATGAGCGCTGCAGGACCACTAGCAGCTTTTAATTTACAGGCCCTGGGTTTTTGTAGTACCTCTTTACTAGGGACTATCAAGTAAATGAAATGTGCCAATCAGTTGTAAAACAATTGTGCCATGTAATCTGAAATACAGAGGCTTCAGAGAGTCCAGAATGCGGCCGTTAGATCTCTCCTGGGCTTGCGTAGAACCTGCTCAGGGACCAGTGCTATTCGTCGCCTTCATTGGCTGCCGGTGGCCAGGCGCATTGAGTTCAAGGCACTCTGTTTTGCCTTTAAAATTCTGAAGCTGGCATCTCCTTACATTTTGTCCAATCTCCTTTCACCTTATATCCCTAGACGACCACTTCGTTCTATGGGACAATGTTTAGTAGTGGTCCCCCGGGTAAGGAAAGCCCGCGCTGGCGGATGCTCCTTCCGGCATAGAGCGGCCCTGCTGTGGAACTCTCTGCTGGTTCACATTCGGTAGCTTACTAACTATCTCCAGTTCAGGAAAGCAATTAAGACTTTCCTGTTTCCATCCTCGTAGGCCTTGATCATTTTTGCGTACTGCTTTGCTGTTGCTTAGCGCCGGGACGCCTCTTAGCTGAGGCAGCTGTTGCGCTCTATAAAACTGTTTAACATAACATGTTTTAAGGAGGGAGCACAAGCACTATAGCACTGGTAAGAAGTAGTAAAGTGCACAGAGTCCTAATGCCAGCAAAAACAACATTAAAAAAAATAGAAGTGGTCAAGGCAAAATGTTTGGGGGCGACAGTGCAGAGAGCGCCAAGTCCAACACTACTCTTACCAGTTAGTGTAGGGTGTCAGTTCTCTTTACATCACACACACATTATACAGAGTCAATTAATCATATGTGTGCAAATCAGTCTATAGGAAGTGTTACATAAAACAATGTGGCTTACATAGTGTAGGAATCACGTCATTATTTTAATATTTTAAATGTCTTTGGTCTGGAAAAGCACAAACTCAGGATTTTAAACATACCAAAGTGGTTGGGGTTGACTTTACAAATAAGAATGTATTTCCAGCTTAACAAACCTTTTTTTTTCAACATTAGAATATTGAAAGACTAGGGAAAAAAATATAATGTTCAAACCTATCCCATACACTTTGCATGAAGCTTTTTGATGATAATTCATAAGTCATTGTGCTATTTTAGGATTGTAAGCTATGAACTGCAAGTAACAAAAGTATCTCTGTGACAAAAGCAGTAACCAATTTAGCTATGCACATAAAATACAGTTCTGTGATCTGCATGGTGCACGTTCTATGCAGCAGGCATATTAACCCCCTGTTCGACTTTATGATGATCCAAAACAGCCACTAGAATAACAACCTCGGCTCTCTCTACAGCAAGAACATTAATCATCAGAGTTATGCTGACATTTTTATTGTAGCCTAAATACTGCTGGGTACACAAGGAGCTCTACAGTGTGTACTTTTAAAGCTATAAGCTATTTCTGAACACAGCGCCCCCAAACCCAGAGCCAAGTGTGGCTGCACCGGTCGCACTGCCCAAAAACTTGCATTGGTCTCTGTGAAGAGTGGCATGATGAGCGAAAAACATTGAAGTGGAACGCGGCCCGAAAGATCGCCAGTGGTAAGATGATTGAAGCGTTCTATCCATCACCTTGTTTGTCGCAGTCAATTTGCTTTGGGTGTTTTATATTTCACGCAATCTAGCATGTTATATTCTTGCAACTTACAGAGTCCCACCTTGTGCACTGCGGGCTACTGGACTTATGTTTGACTGTGTTGTGGGAAAAACAGTAGGTTTTGCTGTAGGCCAACTGTGTCATCACGGTTTCCTCTGCAGGGCTGGTCCGTGGTTTTCTGGCAAGTGTCGTGCCATGCTCTGCCAGACTGGAGAGAATTGTGGTGTGATTCTTGGATGCAAAAGAGCTGGTTTCATTCGCTGTAACATATTTAATAAAAAAAATCAGAAATGATGGAACCGGTAGGGGCTCAAACTAAAGATGGTGGGCTCACGTGGTGGCCATCATGCTTTGGCTGTACTGTAGACTGTTGCCAATGCCACCCACTCTAGTGCGTCCTTGTCCTGGTGTATGAGAAGCAGAAACAATGGGCAGAGGGCAGAAGGTGAGTGGCTACACTGAAAGCATGGGCAAAAGCCACACACAAGACCCATTCTCCCCAGGCCACGCAAGGATGTGCAACAGTCAGACCCCCCAGGATATTGCGGCATGGATTAGCAAATTTAGCGAAATCGCGAAATCCTGGAGGGTCTGAACAGTGGCGCTCAGTCAGCAACTTTACATCAGTATTTATATATATGGGGTTGCCATGACAATGCGTTCATCTGCAGCATCCTGGTCAGCATGAATCACGTCATGGATGTGATGATATCACGTGGGTCGACCAATCACTGCAAAGAGCAAAGACAATGGGTCTCACCACGGTCCTCTACTAACAGAAGAAGTAGACATTGCTGCCTACATCGACAACCTGCACTATTTACTGATCACACACTCACATCAGTTATTGTAATGTGGAAAATGTACATCTATCTGTGTATTTACATTTAGAAAACACATTATTCGTAATAATGTTAATAGTACTACAGATATTCTGAACTACATTGAAACGAGTGATCAGTTAAGGAATTAAGATGGCTCTAAACGGTATGAATTGGCGACGGGCATTTTTATTTCACTAATATGTTTTCATGCGTGGCATCGTCGCCAGGGGACCCGATTGCATATAATGAGTTCGTTGCTAATTGTATTCGAGTATTAATGATACCTTGTTTTTCCATTACTGTTTGCATGTAACCAGTAGTGTACACTAAGCCGAGAGTGAACGATCTGGATATCTCTTGCATGAATATCTTTCCAGGTAGTGCAGCAATAATCTCGCCAGTTTAACAGAATATGTCTAAAATCAATATCCTATCTCAGTTGGCCAGTTCCACGGGGTATGAACTTTACACTGTTTGCGTCAAGGAATGTTGGGGTTACGCATTTTCAAAGTGATACGTCATATTCAGGCGGCATTTCGAAATAATTCAAATTAATAGAGTACATTTCCCTTTTTTTTGTAATCAAGTTCGATGGATTTAATCTTTGTTTCAAGGCATATGCCAAACACTTTCAACACTTATTTATAAAACAAAGCGGACAAGGGGCCTAAATACTGGGCTGCCGGGTAAGTAGTGAATTACACTGCTTTTTAAATGCCTGCTGGCTAAATTATTATGCGCTATTTGACCAGCAGCGGTGAAAATATTACCCGCCCGCAGACTAAATCGCCGCGATTATGTACTATTTGTATGGCGGCCATGTAACCAGCAAAGACATTCATTATTTATGTGGCTGCCGACTAAATAGCAGAGATCATGTGCTATTTGGGCTGCTAAGTAAATAGCAATCATCATGTACTATTTTGCCTACGACCATGCAAACACCAAAGAGACTTCACTATTTATCTTGCAACCTTTGACCCTGTCACCAGGCAGGTCGCTCCCCCCATCCGCCACGCAGCCCCCTGTGGGTTGAACCTCCGTTGCCGCTTTTGCCGCCTGACTGCTCGCTCCCTTTTTTATTCTGTACCTCTGCGCTTGGCTTTCTGTGCCACTTTGTTTTTTACATTCTGTGCCCCTGTGTTTTGCTTTCTGTACCCCTGTGTTCTGTTGTCCCCCTCCCGCGTCTTTTCCCGCCGTTTTTTCCCTGGGTTTTCCCCGGGCTTCCCCCGCCGCTGAGCCCCTGCGGCCCTGCCCCCTTCACTCCCATTGGCCACCCCGCTCCCACCTCCCAGCTGCTCCTCCCTCCCTCTGCCCTCATATGGAGGCCGCAAAGCGGTGGTAGAGAGCGACCTTTGACCCTGTCACCAGGCAGGTCGCTCCCCCCATCCGCCACGCAGCCCCCTGTGGGTTGAACCTCCGTTGCCGCTTTTGCCGCCTGACTGCTCGCTCCCTTTTTATTCTGTACCCCTGCGCTTGGCTTTCTGTGCCACTTTGTTTTTTTTCATTCTGTGCCCCTGTGTTTTGCTTTCTGTACCCCTGTGCTCTGTTGTCCCCCTCCCGCCGACTTTTCCTGATGTTTTTTCCCCGGGTTTTCCCCCGCCGCTGAGCCCATGCGGCCCCGCCCCTTCACTCCCATTGGCCCACCCACTCCCACCTCCCAGCTGCTCCTCCCTCCCTCTGCCCTCATACGGAGGCCGCGAAGCGGTGGTAGAGAGCGACCTTTGACCCTGTCACCAGGCAGGTCGCTCCCCCCATCCGCCACGCAGCCCCCTGTGGGTTGACCCTCTGTTGCCGCTTTTGCCGCCTGACTGCTCGCTCCCTTTTTTATTCTGTACCCCTGCGCTTGGCTTTCTGTGCCACTTTGTTTTTTTCATTCTGTGCCCCTGTGTTTTGCTTTCTGTACCCCTGTGCTCTGTTGTCCCCCTCCCGCCGTCTTTTCCCGCCATTTTTTCCCCGGGTTTTCCCCCGCCGCTGAGCCCCTGGGGCGGCCCCGCCCCCTTCACTCCCATTGGCCGCCCCACTCCCACCTCCCAGCTGCTCCTCCCTCGCTCTGCCCTCATATGGAGGATGCGAAGCGCCCGCGCGCAGCGGCCGCACCGCTGGCGCGGCGAAGGCGCGCCTAAGGCAAGCCCGTCTGCGCCCGTCCGCGCCTGGACCGCACCCAGCGCCAGAACCCCTGGACCACGCACCCCCCGCAACGCTAGACTGCACTACGACGCAAGCACCCTCCACGCACTTAACACCAGACGAGACCACCCCTGCTACCGGGCCACCCCGAAACGCACCCAGGGGCCTTTCACCTGCCGGAACTGCAGATTCACCAGCATCCAACCCTCCACACCACCAGCCAGAGAACCCAACCACCTCCGCTGCATCCTCCTCAACACCCGCTCCGCTCGCAAGCACGCCATCGAACTCTGGGACCTCCTAGACTCCACCGCCCCCGACGTCGCCTTCCGGACGGAGACCTGGCTGAACGCCACCTCAGCACCAGACATCGCCATAGCCATCCCACAGGGCTACAAGATCTCCCGCAGAGACCGCACCAACGGAGTGGGAGGAGGAATCGCCATCATCCACAAAGACTCCATCAAAATCTCAAAGAACACCGATGACACCCTCACCACCGCTGAGCACATGCACTTCCAGATCCACAACACCACCCTCAAAGGAACTCTCATCTACAGACCTCCCGGACCCCGCCCACAGTTCAGTGACACCATCGTTGACCTCATCAGCACCCACGCCCTCGCTTCCACGGACTACATCCTCCTCGGGGACCTGAAATTCCACCTCGAGAACAACAACGACGCCAACTCCACCACCCTGATCGCCAACCTCGCCAACCTCAGACTCAAACAGCTCGTAACAACACCTACTCACGCCGCTGGACACACGCTTGAACCCATCTTCTCCGCAAGCCCCCACGTCTCCTTCAACCACACCAACGAACCACACTGGACCGACCACAGATGCGTCCACTTCACCTTCAGAAAACCCACCACACACCACCGCACCCAACAGCTACCACGCTGCTACTGGGGCAAGGTCACCGAGGACCAACTGACTACCGCCCTCACCCTGAGACCACCCACCGACCCCACCGACACAGACACCGCTGCGACCAACCTCACACAGTGGATCAACGACTGCGCCAACACCCTCGCCCCTCTCAAGACCTCTACAACCAACCACACCAACAAGAAAGCCACCTGGTTCACCGAGGACCTCCGGATCTCCAAGCACACTTGTCGGAAGCTGGAGAAGAAATGGCTCCACGACCGAACACCAGACAACCACACAGCCCTCAAGAGCGCCACCCGCAGACACCACCAACTCATCAGGACCGCCAAGAAGACCGCCTTCAAGGACCGCCTAGACAACAACGCACACAACACCAAAGAGCTCTTCTGCATCGTGAAAGAACTCCCCAACCCCAGCTCCAACACCAACGACATCCCGCCATCTCAAGACCTGTGTAACTCCCTGGCCACCTTCTTCCACCGCAAGATCACCGACATCCACGACAGCTTCAACTCCGACCCCCCCGCACCCACCACCGAGTCCACCACCCCTGCGACTACCACTCGCACCAGTCGCCTGACAGTCTGGTCCAGCGTCAGCGACGAAGACACCATCAAAACCATGAACTCCATCCACTCCGGATCCCCATCGGACCCCTGCCCTCACCACGTCTTCAACAAAGCCAGCGCAACCATCACGCCCCACCTCCGGAAAACAATCAACTGTTCCTTCGAGACAGCAACCTTCCCAGAAAGCTGGAAGCACGCCGAGATCAACGCCCTTCTGAAGAAGCCCAAGGCGGACCCCAAGGACCTCAAGAACTTCCGGCCCATCTCCCTGCTCTCTTTCCTGGCAAAAGTGACCGAGAAGATTGTCAACAAACAGCTGACCCGCTACCTCGAAGTTAACAACATCCTGGACCCTTCCCAATCGGGTTTTCGCAGCAACCACAGCACCGAGACCGCCCTCATCGCCGCCACTGACGACATCCGGACCCCGATGGACAAAGGAGAAACAGCCGCCCTCATCCTCCTGGACCTATCAGCAGCCTTTGACACGGTCTGCCACTGCACCCTATCAGCACGCCTCCATGATGCCGGTATCCAAGAGAAGGCCCTGGCCTGGACCACATCCTTCCTTTCCGGCAGAACCCAGAGCATCCGCCTCCCACCCTTCCGCTCCAAAACCACCGAGATCATCTGCGGCGTCCCACAGGGATCCCCCCTCAGCCCGACGCTGTTCAATATCTACATGGCCCACCTCGCCCACGTCGCACGACAACACAACCTCAACATCATCTCCTACGCCGACGACACCCAGCTGATCATATCCCTCACTGAAGATCCCCACACCGCCAAAGCTAACCTCCACAGAGGAATGAAGGCCATAGCCGACTGGATGAAGGACAGCAGACTGAAGCTGAACTCAGACAAGACGGAGGTCCTCATTCTCGGACCCACCCCATCAGCCTGGGACAACTCTTGGTGGCCCACGTCACTATGCACAGCCCCGGAACCCACGGACCACGCACGCAACCTGGGGGTCATTCTCGACTCCACTCTCTCCATGACCAGGCAAGTCAACGCTGTCTCCGCGTCCTGCTTCAACACCCTCCGTATGCTCCGCAGGATCTTCAAATGGATCCCCCTCGACACGAGAAAAACTGTTACCCAGGCCCTCATCACCAACAGACTCGACTACGGGAACGCCCTCTACTCAGGAACTACAAACAAGCTCCTGAGACGACTCCAACGCATCCAGAACGCCTCGGCCCGACTCATCCTCGACGCGTCCCCCGCTGCAGCCACATCACACTCCACCTGAGAGGCCTGCACTGGCTCCCCGTCAACAAAAGGATCACCTTCAAGCTCCTGATCCACGCACACAAAGCATTGCACAACACCGGACCCACCTACCTCAACAACCGACTCAGCATCCACAGCCCCACCGAAGCCTCCGCTCAGCCAACCTCGCCCTCGCCACAGTCCCCCGCATCAGAAAAACCACCGCCGGCGGCAGATCCTTCTCCTACCTTGCCGCCAAGACCTGGAACGCTCTCCCCACCATCCTACGACAGACCCAGGACCTGCTGGCCTTCAGAAGACTCCTCAAAACCTGGCTCTTCGACCAGTAGCACCCCCCCTCCCCAGCGCCTTGAGACCCTCTCGGGTATGTAGCGGGCTTTACAAATGCAGTGATTGATTGATTGCTGCCGACTAAGATTGTAGAGATAAATGGACTATTTCTCCAGCGACCATGCAAACAGCTAAGAAACTACACAATTTTCCTGACCTCCAGATAAATACCAGCGATCTTGTACTGTTTGTCCACAGCCATGTAAATAGCAAACAAACATCACAATTTACCCGGTCGCTGGTTTAATAGCAGAGATTGTGAATAATGTAGGCAATGGTTGTGCAAATAGCTTGGAAAATTCACTTTTTATCCGGCCACTGGTTAAATGGCAGAGAACATTTATTCTGGTCCACCTGGCCTTCCTGGTCCTCTTGACCTGCTCATTCTGATTATTCTCACTCTGCTCATCTAATTCCTAGCTCATCAGTTTCTGGTTCTGCTTGTCCCCTCGTGCCACCAAGCCTCTCGTGTCCTGGTCCTCTTAGGCCTTCTCTTCCAGTTTTGGATCATCTTGGAACTCCTGGCTCTCTGCCTTGTCCTCATAGTCCATCTGGCACTGCACCCAATTGCTGTTAGGGCCCTCCTGGACCTTCTGAGCCCAGTCTTCCTGGTTCTAGCTGTTCTGTTCTTCACCCTGTTCCTGCTCACCAGGTCCTGATCTTTCTTCCCATATGCTACTCGGGGCCCTGGATTATGGTCATGGTTCACCCAGCGCTCATTTGCCTGTCCCTGTCTTCCTAATGCTGATCCTTCTAATTCTACTTTCTCAGGTCCTGGTTCTCCTGGCTCTGGACCTACTGGTATCCTTGGTACTGGCCCCTTCATCTTTTTTGCTCATTCTGGTCCCATGATCCGAATGATCATAATCTTCATGCTCTTTATACACCTAATCTTCCAGAATCTGGTCTTGATCTTCCTGCTCTTTGTCCTACTGCTTCTACACCAAATAAACATGGTCCTCCTTGCTCTGGTCGTCCTGAGCCTGGCCATCCTGTTCCTCATCTTATCGGCCATCGTTTTCCTAGACCAGTGGCCCAGACACCGCCAGGGTGTGATAATCTCAGTCCTGATCTCCCTGGTGCTGATTCTCCTTTTCCTTTTCACTCTGGCCATCGTGGTCCTGATACACAAGGCCCTGATCTTCTTTGCCTTGAGCTTCCTGGTCCCCCTAGTCCTTTGTTTCCCGGTCCTCTTAGAACTTTTTCTTTCATCTCTCCGTTGCCTGTTTTCCTGGACTCACTTCCCTGACACTCCTAGCCATGGTTGTACTTTTCTCATTTTTCACAATCATTGCCTTTATCAAGATTATGCCCATATTGACCCTTATCCTCTTGGTGCTGGTCCTTATAGTTTGATTTCTCCTGGACCATTGCACTCCAGATCATATCTTTGTAGTTCTCTTCAATTTGGCACCTGATCCTCCTAGCCCTAACCCTCTGCTCCATGCCCTCATAGTTCTGCAATAGCGTATCCTGGCCCATCACAGATTCTTCCTGGTCTTTCTGGTTATCATTCCCATGTACTCCTGCACCTAGTTCTTTGTATCCTGGGTCTTCTGCTTCGCACATCCCTGTCCTGGACTGTGTCTTCCCCCTTACCCTAATTCTCGTCCATCAGTCTACCTGGTCCTGTTTTCCCTGGGTTATCTATTTCTGTGGTTTGCCTGTTCCTAATCCTGCTGCTCCTAGTTCTTGTGGTATATGTAGTCCTAGTATTATTTCTAGTATTCCTTTGTATGGTCCTCATGTATTGGGTAGTCTGGTCCTGGCCCTACTGGCCTTGCCCTCCTGGTCCCCAGTTCTGATGTTCCATCCTATTCCTTTTAGTCCTCCTGGTTTGCTTGTTCCAGCTTCTTCTTGTCTATCTGACCTGGTCCCATTTGTCATGGGCCTCCTACTAATGGTCCTCTGGAGTCTGATCTTCATCATCCATCTGGCACTGATCCTTCTAGTTCCCATGTTGCGAGTCACCTTGGTTCATGTAGTCCTTGTCTCTCTGGTTTAGGACCCCTATGAGTCTGACCCTCATGGATCTTTAATGCTGGTCCCAAATGGGCAAAGACATCCTGATCCATTTTATCTCCCTGGTCATTCTAGCCTAGGGTCTCTAGGTCCTGCTAACCCAGTGCCCTTTCTGATCATGGTCTACCCGGTACTGGTCCATTCACTTCTGGCGTCTTGGTCCTCGTTTCTGTGGTTGTGGCCCTCCTGGCTTTGGACCTTCTTTCCATTTGTCTGCTGGTACTGGTCCTCTTTAGGTCTTTTTTTACCTGGGTCTTTTACTCCTGGACGTGGTTGTCCTCTCCCTCTGGCCCTTGTTTATGCGGTCAGGCTCTCCTGGCCTTCCTCATTGGTATGGACCAGGGCCTTCAGTTCCTTCTTCCCCTGGTTCTCCTGTTCCTTAAGGCCCTCATCCACCGGGTCCAGATCTCCCATGTTCCATGTCCTTCTGGCTCTCCTGATCCTGATTGCCCTAGTCCCAATACCATTAGTCCTGTTTTTCTTGGCCATTATTCTCCATTGTGACTATATTCAGGTACAGCTTCCAAGACTGTTACTGAGATTCTTTTTTTTTTTCCTCCAGATTCATTTTGCTGAGACAGCACTGTCGAGGACAGAAATGAGAGCTCAGTAGAGACAGGACCATTGCCCATTGAAAGCACTGCTAAGCATTTTAAAAATAGAAACTACAAATCCCAAGATACATTGTGTATATGGCTAATATGTCAGTATGGCTGAAGGGGGCATTCATAATGTGGGACTGATAAGCAGCTATGCTTGAAATAGACTGTGCTGGGTGAATAGAATGAAAAAGTGTGATTATTCATAGGCAGCAGAATTAACTCCTTCTGTGAATTACCAAGATACATTACATACTTGTCTCCTGCTTTCACTTCCCTATGCCACAGAAGCTCCATTAGTGTGCCTCACTCAATAAACCTTCTGCAAGTGTCCCAAAGCACTGTACCCCAAGCACCACTTGCCTACTGTATGTACCTCCCCCTCGGGGACCCTCATACCATCTATCTGCCTGCATTCCCATTTTGCTGCTGCTGTATTGCCAGTTTGAAATACTAAGCAAGCGCAACACCCCTTAAAACATCCATAAAGCTAGCACAATGCCTCCTAAAATCAAATCCGAAAAGAACCCAGACCTGAAATGTTATCAAAAGGAGGATCATGAACATTAAACAGTATTTTTTCATGAGTGATTAAAACATTTATGTAACATGATATAAAACCATGCTCATTATTATTTGCAAACAGTAAGTACTCCTAAATTTCTGAGTGAAATATATGTATGCCATATGGTGAAGCTCCTGACAGAGAAGTTTGAGTCATACATTTCTTATCTGAATATTAAAATAACATAAATGTTCCTATTGAAAACAGTTTTTACTGTTTGTTCATCTATAAACATCTTTGCTTAATTCATACACTTATCTTTATACAAACTATTGTACATTTGTATATACACTTACTTTCAAATGCCTCACACATGTTGCATCCAGTTACAAGAAAGCTACCACCTTGTCATGGCCCGTCGCCCCTTTTTTCTTCATGCTCAGCTAAATAACGACCTCCTTCACACTATTTATCTGGCCGCTGATCAGATTGTACACCATTTCTAGTTTTTAGCTGGTGGCAGACTAAACAGCAGTGATTATGTACTATTTTGTCAGCCGTTGGGTAAATAGCAGAGATTTTTTACTATCTGACTGGAGGCTGGGTAAAAGCCACTTCCTTTATTAATTTATAATGAAAATGATCTATACACAGAGCTGGCACTTCTCGAATAATCTGCAAATAACCCACAGATATCCTGTAAGTGCTGGAAGGAGCTCCTGCCATACAGGCGCCCTTCTGATCACAAGCAGGCATCCTACTGAGATTCCTAAGGTACCAGAGAGAATGAACAGGGCCAGACAAAAAAACAAAAATCAGACCTGGCAAAAAATGTCAAACAAGCCCACATTGCAGGAGGCAGCAAATAAAATGGAAACACATTGGCATAGTTGGGTGATGGCAGACCACACATATTTGAAAGGAGACTGGTCCCAAAATAGCACTCTGGCTCTGCTAGCAAACACACCCCACTGAGAGTTATCATGCTTCCCAATAAATTCCTACAGGCACCCAAAGAAGATCATACAGCTATCAAACTGCTGGTACCCAACTAATTTCCATCTCGTGTCCAATTGGGCTGCAGAAGACAATCCATAGTCACACAGTGGCTTCTCATGACACATTTGCAGGAATCTCATGGAACATCTGCAGCATTGAATTCAGCAGGAAAGAGTTTCTGCAGACA
Source organism: Triturus cristatus (assembly GCF_964204655.1). Taxonomy (NCBI): domain Eukaryota; kingdom Metazoa; phylum Chordata; class Amphibia; order Caudata; family Salamandridae; genus Triturus; species Triturus cristatus. Next base: position 922,308,091 of record NC_140582.1, on the reverse strand, counting down.
TCTTGTGGAGCTTCAGGTAGCAGTGCATAGAGATTCTGCAGGCATTTCACTGAACTGCTGCAGCTGTTTAATTGACCTTCTGCACGTGCCTCATTGGGTTTCTCTAGGTATCTCATGGAATTCTGGGGGCAATGCAGCAAGCTCACTTACCAGCTTTAAGCACTTTAGTGAGCACATTGTAGAGCCCCATTAAGTGCCAGCAGCTACCGCACTTATCAGCCAGAAAACCTGACTGAGCTCCAGCAGTTTCCAGACTAATCATTCATGAGACACCACTGAAATCCTGCTGGGACCCCACTAATTTGTTATAGGAACCCTGTGAAGCTCCTTTAGGTACCGAGCTGAGCTCTTGTAATTAATCCACATATTTCCTGCAGACTCCTGTAGATTTCAGTGTGGTCTGCACCCTCCCTCACATGTTTAGGAGCTTCAATCACTACATTCTCCTTTTCTCATTTCCTATACCACCAGTGCTTTAAATGGGCCGGTACTCACCGGTACTGAGTACCGGCACTTCTTATTTTTATCAAGCGGAGTACCGGCACTTCTCCACTGCCAAGGAGAGTACCGGTACTCAGGGTCGAATTGAGAAGGTGGGCACCGGTCGGTGCCGAGGGCCAGCTGTGTTCCTGTTTTTTTAGCAGCATGTTTGCGGTTTTGCCGTTTGTCTGTGTCATTCAGCTGTGGCAAGCGGCACGATGGGGCCTGAACGGCCTGCTGCTGCGGCAAGTGGGCCTCTGCTCCCTCCCACCCAGATGAAAGCTCTCATTGCCCTTAACAGCCCCCTGCCGAGCCTCCTTGCTGGGACGTCGTTAGGTGCTGTATGGGACATTTTCTACCTAGGGCACAGCACAGTGATGTGTGCAGACTGAATGAGTGGGGCGGAAGGGGGGGGAGCCTGCTCAGGTGTGGCAACTTAAGAACCCAGGTAACAAGGACCATTTTCACCCCTTGGCCTCTCACTGGGGTCTGGCTGCCTTTCCCCTGACTCGCTAACCCCTGCAAATCAACCCCCACCCCGACTGCCTGGTGTGACATTGAGTGCATAATGGGCGAGGATGAGGTGTGGGGATTACCTAGGCGGGCTCCCTCGTACCCAGGTGAGGTGAGAGGCGATATACTGACCTTCCCATCAGAGGCCAGTATTGTTCTCCCCTTGACCTCTACTCTGCCGGACTCTGCACATGCTCACGTCCCGGAAGTGCTCACTGTCTGCCACTGAAAGCTTACCATCCGTGGTACCTTCTGCTGAAGGGAAGCAGAGAGGACGGATAATGGGGTGAGAGAAGGTGAAGAGTGAAGGGGCAGAGATAAAAGAAACAGAAAAGAGTTTAACGGGGAAAAAGATAGACGGAAGGGGTAAGCACAGATAGAGATGGGGAAGCGATTGAGACAGCTATGGAAAGAGTAAGAGAGGTACAGAGAAATAGAGAGAGCGATGGTAGAGAATGATAGGATACAATTGGGGTAAAGAGAGTGGGACGGAGTTGGATACAAATGGGAGAGAAGTGAGGGGGAGGGATCGAGAGGTTAGAGATGTGAAGACTAATAGAGAGTGTTTGTCTGCTTCTTTGTGTGTGAGAGGGAAATGAAATCAGAGCAGAAGAGAATCGGGACACAGGAGGTATTTGAAAAGAAATGTGTGGAATGCTTGTAATGTGTATATGTGTGTGCACTCTCGAATGTAAAAGGATTGCGCCAAATTCAAGTAAGTAGGAACAGTATGACATTAAGAAGCTGCAAATATTACGAAACAAGGAAATATTAACATGTGGTGTTTGACATTCATTTTGTGTAACGAGTTAGCACATTTTGTTTATATTGATACATTTCTCTCATGTTTTGGTATGTCCTGCAACTGGTGTAAATGCCCTTCTCTGCACATATGAAGACAACTATCAAGGACAAAATGAACACTCAACAGAAGTGTTTTTGTATCATCATGTCTCACCCCGCCTCTAACCCCACCCACTACCACGCCCCTAGCTCAATTTAATGAGTACCTGCACTTATTTTTTTCCATTTAAAGCACTTTCTACCACTATGTCACTCTGACCTCCTCCTTCACACCATTTTCATTCTGTGTCCCTGCCTTTTCCCTATTTTGCAGTTTTTTTTATTTTCAAGACCAAGAAACAGAGCAGCACTTTGGGCCACCTCTCTTTAGCTGCTAGTTGCTAATGGGCAGCCGTCTAAAGCCGCTGCTTGTTTGAAGTGCCTTTCACATGTATTAGCACACAAATATTGGACGGGTTTATATTTTGCAATTACTAGTAGTGAATGGTAGCAAATGAGTCCATGCACGGGGTCGCACCAGTTCTTTGCAGGTGTCTGTCTCTGGCCACTACCAAGCTGTTCTGAACCCTGGTCCTCCAGCTGTGGGTGGGGCCAGAGACGGCATTGTGGCTCTGCACATGGTAATGCAATGGTGTTATCCTTTATGGTGCTCGGTGCTGGAGCAGCATCTGTGGTGCTGTGCCACGACTAGTGTCATTGAGGCTTAAACTGTGTCACTGCACGAAACTGCCAGTATTCCATGGTGATGCCATCTGACACCAAGCTAAAACCTTGGCAACAGAATGCTTATGTCATCTTCTTTATCCAACTATTATCTAGGCAAGCTCTTAGGCACCAGGCTAAATGATGCCTTGGTGCACCAAGTTGTGCTAAGCCTAAACATCTGCAGGTTAGGGTATTCAGTGGATGGAAATTGGGCTGTTTCTCTGCTGACACTGGTTGACTGGCTGATGGATGCTATGACCTTTGGTCTCTGCACATATTTATCATGATCGTCTACAGGGCCATCACAAAGAAGCCAGAGCACCTCTACTGCTGGCTAGCTGCAGAGAACTGCTACAGAATTGCCTCCTCACATGCTACAAAACTGCACAGATATCCTTCTTTGGCTCGACTGTTCTCTCTCTTGCTACTACACACACCACTCACATTCAGGAAGAGAAACCAAGTATGGAGCAGCAGCCCTTGCAGCACAAACCTAGGGCCGTTTCTACCATTAGGCAAGCCTAGGCGGCCGCCTAGGGTGGCAAAAAACATCATATGCGTGGGAGGGGGCACTTTGCAAACTGTTGCATTTAAGTTGTTGCCTGCTATTGGAAATGTGTATCATGCGTTGGACCAGTAGATAGACACTTCGGAAGTAAATTGAGAAAAAATCAGCAGACAAGCAGATGGAATTAGGAGGAACAAGTCACCGCAGCTCACAAGCGTTCACAGGTTTTCACAGCCTGTTAGCAAAGCAAAGGGCAGTGCTTCAGGGGCAGGCAGCGTGTGACGCACGGGTACCCAGCGCATGCTTTGGGACTAGACTCTGACACGCACGCCATTAAACAATCTCACCAGGTGTCCAAATCACGTATTTTGTATTCCCACGTGTGCAAAGCTCCCACGAGTTCATTAAACTCAAACAATTTATAACTGAAAGAAACTCTGAGCAGTGAGAAAGGAGACTACCAGAACCCCAGTAAATATACCCAAGTCTTTTTTGCTGTTGCAGTTTTATAGAGCGCAAACTTCGGTCAAGGGCATTACAGCATTTTGGGCGAGCACTAGAGATTACATTACACCAGGTCGGATTCATTTTTCAAAGGTAGTGGAGAGCTCTGGCCGTTCGGAGACATCTCCTCATGACTGAGCACATCACATTAAGGTGAGAGGGCGGCAGCTCCATCAGGGCTGCAGAGATGTCTGCCCTAACAGCGCTATGGGCTGGGCTGGAGACGGGAGAGGGCCGTGGGCTAACTGGTGTTTGAGAACAAGCACAATGCAATGTATGTATCAACGGATGGGATGGTACAGACAGTGTGCATCAAAGTAACAATGTGACCGCGGTACCCTGCTGCGAAGGCCCATCTCCTTTGCTGTTGTCAACCCACTCTCTCCCATTTGATGTACGACATTGTTTGTCAGTCACAGATCATCAGCCAGGCCTTCAGGACAGGTAGCAGGCAGCAGGGGTTTGATGACGTCCCTGAACTTCTTATTGTTTTCAGTTCTACCAAAGATGACCCCGTGACAACCGGTACGGACACAGCTACGTCAGATAGAGGAACATAATTCCCTGGGAAGGTGTTTCATATATTGATCTCACAAGACTAATTTGGGAGTGTTTAAGAATGCGGTATAGAAAACTGCCTTTGTAAAGCAAGGGAAGTTTTGTTGGGGTGGTGGTATGCAGAGCGTGGGCTTAGACCATCTCAGAAGGTAGACGTGTGACCAGCTGGACCAGCTGGACCGTGTTTGATCGTGGCACGAAGTGAACCTGGAGAGGTGGGAGGATGAGTGAAAGGTGTAGTATGTGGGATGAAATCTTTAATACGGATTTGACAGTCTAGACTAGATAGAGAGGCACCAAAGCAGGCCTCTATTCCCCAACACCTGGATGACAGGAGGAGAGAGTGATGGTAGTAAAAGGGAGGGGGCGGCATTTTTCAATTCTCGCCTAGGGCGGCAAAACACCTAGAAACGGCCCTGCACAAACCAGTCACCAATGTAAGAACTCTGCAGTGCTGAATCCACTAAGCAGTTAGTAACTTATTAATGACGACTGTGTGTGATGGTGGGGAATATCATGGAAAGTGGGACTTGCTTGATGGTGATGCCTTGCTCTCCTGGCCATTCTGCATAAATCATCTCTAGTGTCAAAACTCAGGGCCTCATTTACTTGTTGTTGACACAGGGCAGGACAGCAAGTCACTTTGCTGCACTGCTCTGCGCCAAAAGGAAAGAGCATGAATGCACTGTGTTAATGAAATAAGTTGCCTTACGCCAACGCAGGCACCTTTGCACCATGGTGCAAGGGTGTTTGCGTTGTTGGCATAATTCTTTTGTGCAACACGGAACACCTTTCTGCCCACAAACAATCAATGGAGGCTTTTTCCTCTTTCTAAGTGTGCTTCAGAATGCAGCAGACATAGAAAGAGAAAAACAAGGAGAAATAAAGTAATTTCTCCTCATTATCCCTTCCCTTGGGAGGCGCACAATTTTACCGCATTACCGGGTTTTCAGATCCTTGTAAATCTGGGAATGTGTCAAACCAACATGGGTGTTACATGAGAAAACCCACCGCACTACCCATGGAATGCCTCCTTGACTTAGAGTAAGGCAAGGCAGTGACTTGAGCTGCTTTGCCTTACTCCATATCTATGAGGCCATGCAAAGCCAGGCAGGGTGGCTTTGCATTGCCTCATAGATATGATTGAATGGCCTGCGCCACCCGAGGGTAAAAATACAGTAATGCTACGGCTGCACAGGTGTCTTGTAAATGAGGCCCTGAATGCTACTCAGTACGTGAGGCGTTTTCCAGCTCATGCTGTGTGCATCCTTTTCACTGCGGGCTTCTCAAAGCTGTTTGTTAACGTTTAGCACATGCACGCCAAAGAAATGCTGCAAGGGTTTTATGTGCATTTGAGGTAGAATGCGTTATGCTGCATTGCCTGTAGGCTAGAGGGTGCACAAAAAAGGGGCTAATTTACAAAGAGCTTGCACCGCCATTGCATCATGTTTTTGACACACTGGCTGTGTTTTCTTTACTCCATATTTACAAGGTAATTCATCTAGGTAGATGCATCACTTTTTGTTTGCCTGCATTGGTTCGTACCTTCATCAGACTCAGCTGCGTCACTTTAGAATTATTGTATGCAAGGAAGGCATTCCATGTCAAATCCCCCGCCAACCTGACGCAGTGATATTTATGACTTTTTGGAAAAGTGACGAATTGTCAGGAAGCAGCGTGCTGCACTTGCAATGTGTCCGAATTCCTACACATCTAAAACCAAAGCGTAGGAATAATGCATTGTTGTGGCATGGGAATCTGACCAACTGAAGTCACTTCCAACAATGTAATCTGCAAGGAAATTATGTCCCCCCAACAGGTAAGTGCACACATAAGGTAGATGCCACAGTAAATATCACATTACACAACATAAATGACTTGTATCCGCACACATAGTAGTCTCACACAATATGTCACACATGCGTAGGTGTAGTGGGTCATAGAAGTACACTTTGCCCACTTGTATACGAGACATACAGGACCAATGTCATAGAGTCCATGGTGAGTTTTTCACCTTTTCACAATCTTATTACATTGGTCCACATACAGAAGACTACTTACGTCAGTCAATACTGACGCATCACCTCTGTTTTTTGACGCATTGCTGTAGTTGCATCAGTCTTATGACCAACTACAGCAATACAACACTTATGAGCCTCATGCCTTACAGCATCCTTCCCACATATGCATCAGTATTTCTGACACATCCGTGGGTCCTGGCTCCATGGAGTCCCATATTGTAAATACGGTGCACCTACGGAGTTGAAAGGAATTTTTCCGCAAGCGCAAGTAAGTTTGACGCATAGGTGCGTTACAACAGCAATGCGTCATTTCTTGTAAATAAGGCACCAAGTGTTTTACCTATTTTTAGAAAATGTTTGTACTAGCTGTTAATTGAAGATGTTTTATAACATGAGCTGTACTCCCACTGAGGACATGCTTTTGATCTACACAATACACCAAACTAATCCAGGAAGTATAAACAAGTCATACAATGCCCCTTTAGTGCCTCTAGGATGTGAAATCCAACTTTTGCTCTTGCTGAAAGCGCCTTATTCTCTTTGATTTGTTCTTTGTTTATTTCTCAACCCTTATTCTTGATATTTATGTAGAGCCACCAGGGGCCAGATTGCAGAAGAGCTTTGCATTCCACCGAGTTTTTGAGCTTAGTTTTAGCACCTGAGGAACACTTCCAAATTATGTAAGCGGCTGGAGAGTCTTGCATGATCATTTCTTTACTACACATTGCACAGAGGCACATTGTGCACCTGCCTGATATCAATGAGTGTTCCTTGTTTGCACTTGGACATTGTACCACGAAAAGGACTGACAAAAGTAAACTTACATTTTGTGTAGGTTTACTATTTTTTGGTATTCACAAACTACAAGTTTAATTTTACCCCTCACATAAAAATATATGCCTGTCCTATTTTTTTAGGCGCAGAGTCTCCACAGTCGCACAATTACTATTAGTAAAATTAACCATGTTGGTTTTTAATGCTAAAAAAATAGTAAACTTACACATTAGTGTAAGTTTACATTTGTGAATCAATCCCAATATGCTTTTGCACTTGAATCTATGCATATTATTAATGTAGACCCACTAAGAAGTGGCACAGAATTAGTGCCCCATTCAATGATGAAGATTAGGATGAGGAAGATACTTATAAAGCGCCCAAATGCCCGGAAGCATCTTAGGGCTTTAAGAGTGCCCTTTAGTTGGAGATATGAAAGTTCCAGGGATCTCCCCCAGACACACATCCCACAGGCGTTTGGAGTCACATACCGCACTGTCCTGTGAGAGGGTCGCCGGTTCTCTTTTGGAACTCAGGGCAGCCCGCCAACTAAAGTTAAAAACTAAACAGTGTGAAACTGCTGCTGCCTTTTTCACTGCAACACTAACCTCAGTTTGCTTTTTCATAATCAAGAGCATTGTACTGGTCCATTCTGGGTACACCCAGTGTGAGGGCACCAAGGTGCAGACCATGACTATGAACTCTGAAGTGTCATTGAGCTCCATCAACGCAACCTCATGTGTAGAATTCAATGCGACTAGAGCATGATTTGGAGATATCATTACATTATCCAATGTATAGTGATGAAAAGAAGTCAAAGCTCTATACATCAAGATGCTCTAAGAGCCAGAGGACATCCTCACCCCCAGGCAAATGCCCAACAAAATGGTGTTCTGAAGGCTAAAAACAACAAAATAAACTTTAATATTAGCATGAAGACACAGCAAAATGCCAGTTCATAAAAACAAGTTCTGGGGTCCACAGATGTGGTTGTTATCATTTAAGTCCTAGAAAAGAATAAGGAAGATATTAGAAATATCCACAGCAGTCGTAGATTGAAAGTTCTTATGGCTTATACTATATATAGGGCTTACTGTCCCCGTTTGTGCCATGGCACACATTTAAGCAGATACACCGGACACAAACAGTGCCAGTGCAACCTATTACAATGAATGTTCTGCCCCCAGGGCAGCAGCAAACTTTCACTGCCCTGGGGATGCACATTCATTAAAATGCTGGCAGCTGTTTACAAGCCGCTCTATGTTTTTGTGTGCAGGCGGCCACCCAACTGCAATTTGAAGAGGGGTCAGAGATCCCCCTGCAGGTGGGTGCAGTGAGTGATTGCACCCACCTGCAGGGGAATGTCTGAGGGAGCCATTGGGCCATCATTAGCACCTACAGAGGTCTGCCCTCAGGAGGCAAACTGACAAAGTGCAACCCTTTGTGGAGCACTGTCAGTGTGCCTCCTCAGGGCATGTTTGCCTGTGCCCCGCTTCCATAATAGGGTGTGGGCTAAGAGGCAAAGTGATTTCCTCATTTGCATATGGCCATGCCCCCATGAAGGCACACTCTGTAGATAGTGCTGGTGCTACATGTGTGCCAGTGCTAACAGTATTACAGAAGGTGCTGCACAAGCATCTGTGGCCCCTTCTGTAATACCCTAGTGCATCTGGGGTTCAAAAACGCTTGCGCCCAGGGGGCGCTATGTATAATACAGCCCCAGGTTTCCATGGTCTGGAGGAACATGACTAAATAGGCTGATAATAGCCAATGAAGCATTTCTGTTTTTGTTGTTGAATATGTGCCTGATTTCCTTAATATACTAATCTAACATTCTATAAGAAAAGCCATCCTCACCCAGAATTCACGTGCGCATCCATGTTACATGGCTAGGCTGCAATCTAACAAGAGCCCCTTAAATTATTCACATGCTTATACTAATACCTGGGCACTGGAGGTTGCAGCTCATTAACTAATTTCAGCAAAGGATTACAATGGGTGTGACTGTTTGAAAGGTTTTCATATCCATAGAAGTAAGAAACCAGAGGTCCAAAGAACAGAAGAAACTGGGGATTTTCACAGGCAGATCTCACGTTCCTATCTTTAATTTCTGTAATTTCAAATCCTCACTGTGTAGAATGATGCACAATGTCACATCTATTGCAATTGGCATATTTGCAAATTGTAAATCAACATCAATTAGGCAGGAGCACAGTAACTTTATATATGTAGTATTTCACACAACATTTCCAAACTATTGGGAATGGCAGACAGTGAGAAAGTATATTATTAGTGGATGGTAGCCCTTTTCAAGTAATAATGGCACTATTCATTACTAGGTCCAGTTAGGTTTCAATAATTTAAACCTGAGATTAACCCTTGCTAGTTGTAGCAAAGAGCAGACAGGATTAACTCAAGAGAAATGTATAAAGTATTTATCAGTTCCAAAACAGTTAAAACATAGAAGATACAGGACAATAAAAACTCTACTCTAATTTATAAACGTTGAGTAAAGTTTAATGAGCAAATAGACACCAAAACAATAACAATTGGATGTAAGCAACCAGAGATATGTTTTTTCATTTTTTAGTGCTAAAAAAGCAAAGCAGCAATTGCAGGTATCTGGTTGTGCTAGATCGGGTTAAAGCCAAATGTTAAGGCCAACTGCTTTGGAGCTAGGGTCGGATAAAGTGACCAGGCTCAGTCAGATAGAAAGTTTTAGCCTTTCACTTAGTCTCTGGACTGGAAGTTGAAAACCCTCAGCAGGACAAGGCAGCAGGCTGTGGCCAAGATGGGGACCACGAGTTCAGATAGCCGCCGGACGAAGCCCTGGTGAAGCTGTTGACTTTTGGTGGGAAACTCAGAATAGGAGAAATTTTAAATCAATGCCCAAGGAAGGTCCCTCATTGCCGGATACCTTTGGCACCTTCACCTGGTGAAGATTTTCTACCTTCGGACTTAGAAACCTTTTTGGAAATTAGGTTCTTTTAGAAGGGCAAACCTGCAGGTTAAGTCCAACTGGCACTGCAATGTCAGACTGGTGGCAGCCTCTGGTTCTTTTGGAAACAATCTGTGAAAAAGTTTTAGAGTCACATCTTTTAGGATTAGGCAGGAAGAGTACACTCTAACATTCATCTGAGTGACCCAGGACCACAGGTAACACCACTTGAAGGTTCAGAAATAGCTCCAGGAGAAGCCACCAACAGGGTCCAGGCCAAGTCCAATTAGAAGGTGGGGTTCTTGCAGCATTTGCTTCCCTGTAGCTGATCACGAGACTAGCCATCTAGCCGTTGGACTCCACCCGTCTCTCCTAAGTTCTAGTGGGGGCAGGCCCATCTTTTGGGGTTTCTTTTCTCTCCACAGGTTGCAGTAGGTGCAGCCCTCTGTCTAAAGTCCGCGGGGGTCAGCAGGTGTAGGTCTTCCTCAGACCCAGCAGTGTTCTGAAGAAGGTATCGAGGGGTGCCAACGATCATGTCTGGCAGTAACTTTTGGGTGGGGGAAAACTCCCTGTCCATATCAAACAAAGTTTCCAGTAGCAGCCTGTTGCAGGGATTCTGCTCATGCACAGAACTATGCGCAGGAAACCAGGACCTCAGTGAATTGCGGTGTACCAAAAACTCACCTCAGTACCCAGAACCCCTATCTGACTAGCATCAGTGTCTCATTCATTCTCCGTATCATCTCGAAGCTACCAATTATTAGACAACCCAGAACAAGCGACTTAGAATACTCTCAGGAATGGTGGGAATCAGAAACACCTTTTCGTTATTATTCTCATATCAGTCCACAACAAGAGTAATCAGAGACACGGTAAAGTTTAAAATGTTTATTTTTAACTACGTGCCCTAAGGTGCAGTACTTTGGCTAACATAAGAAGACAAATGATAAAAAACAAAACCATCAGCATTGTTACAATACCATAGAAAATGAAGGGAGAAATCATATTACAAATGATAGTGGAATACCACCACCCTCCCTTCACAAGTAAGCTAGTATTATGAAACTAATAGAAAGTCTCTAGGCTTGAATGGGGAACCCCATACCGTAAATATCAGCTTAGGTGAATCACATCACAGGATCAGCTCTGCTCTGTGTCTGGAAAAGGTTTTCTCCAAGTGCCTGAATCATGCATGCAAATGCAATATTAAAGGCACCCGAGTTTCAGATATTTGCAGCTGTGTGCATGTTATGGCTAGAGCGTGGGCCGATCAACATGAATTCAAAAGCATACATTGTTATTTGACCTTGACGGCTTCTGCACACAGTGTTCAGACTAAGATCTCGGTGCACGTCTAGGGATGTGAACAACAGACCGTTCTCATGTGAAGAAAAAGCAAGCAAGCAGTTTTTCTTATAATAACAGCTACCTGCAGTGTCGTGTGCAAAAGCAGCAAAAGTTGCAAGATGGCGTTTTACATCTAAGGGGCTTATGCTAACATAGCAATGTATGTACATGGAACTCCGTCTCCACTACACCCTCCCTTGATCGGACCACGAACAAAATAGGGAAGAAAAGTAGGAACGCAGAGTTCAAGTTCGATAGAGACAGAACCAAGTTCATGTATTGCCAATCCATATAATTGGTAGTGACAGTTCGAAAACGTGTTCGAGAAAATCAAAAATTAAAACATCTCGCATTGGCTTAACAGAGCCTAAGTGTAGAGTAAAAAAGAAAAAAATCAATATCATCGGGTTTAGACTTGCAGAAGAAGGATTACTAACAATTTAATCCATCAACGTGTGGGCACAATAAGTAGCAACTGCCTCCAAGAGGAAGTCATTATAATGTTCTGTAAAAGATTCCACCATCCAGTCTAGCAAAGTAAACGAACCTACATGTTCTTCGATAACTGGAGTCTTTAGCACAATCAGAGGACAACTTGCGTGTTCTTCAAGATAACTTCTCGCCAAGTCGAAGGCTTAATCTGCTGGCAGATGTCACAATTAAGAACATAAGCTCGAGTCTGTTTATACAATCCTCGCCACCGGTAACGTTGTTGTAGTAGAGTAACAGTCGCTGAAACGCCGGCATGTGCAGAAGCCATACCTTCGTGAGCCGCTGTTATCAAGGAAAGTCTGCAGTCCGCGTTGGGAATCAATCTGTCACCAACGTTGTTAATTCTCACATAGGGAACTTTATCAGGACTTAAATTATAAGAGTATTTAGAAGGGAATCCTCTAGGGTAATTACTTCCCTTCTCTGTTGCAGCAATAGCTGCCAAGATGTCATCATCAATCTTACTTTTGGATCTTATAACTGCTGCTACTAGATATGTTGCCACTGCTGTTTTCGCTGCTTCATCAGCTAAGCTGTTTCCGACAGTGCGGACACCAACTCGCTGGTGTCCAAGAGTATGAATTACATTCACGAGAGGCAGATGCTGTTTAAGTTCTGCGACTCGAACCCAAAGCATTTTATGCTTGATTGTGCTACCTTTGGAATCACGATACTCATTTTGAGACCAAAAGAATAAATTGTCGTTGAAAGACTAAACACAGTCAAAAGAGTCATTCACTATAAGAGTAGTAATTCCAGTGCAAGCACCAGAACACGTAGCTCTGCCAACTGGGCGGTACAATCACCTAATTACTGCTTGTGCACGACATCAAATTTGAATTCACCATTCATGAAAGTACCAGCCACTATTGCGAAGGCCGCTGAATAAGCATGCTTAGATTCCGTCGCCGGTTGCGCCAAACCGTCAGTATAAATGACACAATGGTAATCCTCAAGCGGGTGCAAGGACAGAGGAGCTGGATGAACAAATTCATACTGCAAGTACTCCTGAGTCTGAAATGAGGCATCAAAGATGTAAGTGACATCCGGCGATGTCAAAGAAGTAGCCGCATTGTATCCAACGTGGATGCAAAGCTTTGGAATTAGGTACACTGGCTTTCGTTACCGCCTCTAGGGCAGGATACGGTGTGACAACCAACATGCGTTTCCCCTGTGACAGCGCTCTGTCCTTCAGAATCGCCATCTGCACTGCAGTCAAAACTTTCTCGACAGTGGAAAAGCACATTTCAGCTGAAGTGTACAAGTGTGATTTGTAAGCAATGGGGACTGTGTCGCCCTCATTGTCGTTGGAGCACACAAACATGCGCACTTCTCCAGGAAGTGAGGGGCTAATCCTCGACCTTCATTGTTGAGTTCATAGCCCAAAAACAACACTGTATACTCTGCAATGTGTGACTTTGCAAAGTTGAATTTGTAACCGAAGTCCGCAAACATGACAATGATGCGGTCAACGCGACACAGATGCGGGCATAATTCATCGTCTGTGAGATAGAAATCATCAACATACAAGTACGCATCAGGGTCAATGCTCTCTAACAGAGAGACTACACGGGCGGCAATGACACCTGGACTGTTTTTATAGCCCATGGCTAATTTCTTAAACTGTTTTTGTTTGCCGCCTGAAGTAAAGGCTGTCCATTGACTACTAATAGAGGACAGATTATGGCTATAAAAGCCATTGGAGATGTCAAGTGTGGTCTTAAACCTTTTTTTCACGAGACTATCAATGAGGGCAGAACTGTGGGTATTCTGTACGGCACAGGTCCGACAATGAGAGTTCAAATGCCGGTAATCCAAAACTAGGCGGTACGACCCATCAGGTTTAGTTACAGTGAATAGAGGATTATTCATGGGTGACACACATGTTTCAATAACACCTTGATATTCCAATTGTTCAAGGATTTCTGCGACGTGAGATCTAGCTTCGCGGCGCATGGGATATTGGGGTTGCAGCTGGGGCATAGACCGTAATGGAATCTCATGGCTTGGCGACAACTTGTCCCACCCAACCTGAGTACGGTACAGTGCCGGAGCAAGTACCTGAGCCCACTCTTCAGCAAAGTTCTGAGCCTGATCCTTCGGCATAGTGTGCGCAAAAGATGGGAGGATTACCTCCTCCCCTCTAGGAGCAGCCAAAACGAAAGAGGGGGGCCAGTCTGCCTCTGCTAACAGAATGTCATATGTAGAGGTCAGATTTTCTCCAAAAATCCCTTTTATGGTACGTTGTATGTCACCTTCTATTAAAAGAACTATGTCATATAGTCTGTCAGGGGGAGTCACTCTAGTATCAGCAGTTTCTACAGTAATAAATGTGTCAGTTGCTGTCGCCTTCAGATATGGACGCAGTGCTTGCCGCACTACTGTAACCTCCGCTGCGCTGTCGAGCAGCGTTAGTGCCCATGTTAGGTTCCGAAGCTGCGCTCTCACTCTCTGTGGCATACCTCGCTGTTAGTGCAGCAACTTTCTTCTTTTGAAACGGGGGTCGTTGTCTTGCAAATTCGACCTGCTTGCCTTTATCGTCAGTCTGGCGGGGTTGCTCACGTCCTTGTTGGGCACCCCGACCTTTTCCACCTTCCCCTCCACCGGACTGTGAGACCGATGTTTCCTGTGAAGAACGAGGAGAACGTTGTTCAGGAACATTAAATCTATCAGGAGACCTAATTCTAGTGCGATCGCGCAAATCATATGTGCGTTCAGTAGTTGCTAGGACTGGCGATGCCGGACGAGACCCTGTTTCTGCTGCTGCTTCCCCTGTTTTTTAGCTTGCCAATTTTGTTTAGGAAAAGCTGGATGGTCGTCTTTAGAAGACGTCCCTGTTTTAGTTTGCGGTTGTGTAGTTGTTGTCTGAACAAAAGACTTAACCCCTAAACTATTGCAGCCAATGGTCTTATATGCCTCCGCAATAATCTTTGGTAACTGTCGGAGTTTATCGACGTCGTCGACGAGGCACAGTGCATTTGACACTTGAAAGTTAACCGCATCTCCTTTGACGTTAACAAGGATGAGCGTGGCAACTACGTCGAACACGCCGACAAGCCTCATTCCTAACTCGACCGCCGCCTCCGGACTATGTTGATCCTGAACACGTTTGATCACGGAGCACAGTACAGCCATAGACGGGGTGCCGAAGCACTTCGAGTAGACTGCTGCAAATACTTTACCCCAGTTATCGCAATCAACTACCTCTGGGACCAAGTCTTTCTGCAAACTAATGGTGAGAATCCTGTGTTTTTCCACAGGAGTAGAATTCGGAAAAAACTGCTTCCAGCTGGTCAAATTTCTCAGCAAGCCAATAAGGCACATCGTCCTTATTTTGGGGGCGCTTGCCCATTACCGAATTAACCATGATGGGACTAATAGTAATCCTGGCCGGGCCAGCTGGTTGCCCCACAACGACAGGTGCCCTTACCTGGACATTGCGTGAAACTTATTGCACTAAAGCCCGATGTACCGTAATCAGGGTGGTATGGAGTTGACGTAACTCATCCACCGTGGCTTGCAAATAACGTGGATGAGGTGTAAACCCGGCCAATAGTGGCCAAGTGGTCCCTGGAATGGACAAGGGACCCAAACAAACCCGTGTAACAGTGTGGGTGAGGGCGCCAGTGAACCAAATACGATGCTGCCAAGCGGAAATTGGAATTTCCTGCGTCATATATGGCGTGTAATTTGCCAGGACTGCCGTAGGAGTGTATGAGTGAAATGTACCATCGTCCGCATTCACCTCCGGCAAGGTAACCCAAGAGTAAAATAGCTCACAGGGATGCGATGCATCGGCACTCACTACAAAGATAATAGACATCCCATCGCCAGGCACCCCGAACTGCGTCAAATGACGCCGGAGAGGTGCACGACTATGCGCTGCAATAGCGACTTCAGCCATAAGGACACAGAGAAGAAAAACAATCTATATTAACTGTAGCACAAAAAGGGTTTTACAAAATAATGAAACCTTTTTAATTGTCAAGCTTGAGAGAACCTACACATCAACTAGTTAGGTAGGTTAAAACCGTCACTCCCGCTATCCGGAAACAAGAGTGAGGGTATTTGTGGACTAATAGAAGCACTACTAAGGCATCTAAATCATAAGACCAAACGTTGGGTATCCATGTTGCAGGGATTCTGCTCATGCACAGAACTATGCGCAGGAAACCAGGACCTCAGTGAATTGCGGTGTACCAAAAACTCACCTCAGTACCCAGAACACCTATCCGACTAGCATCAGTGTCTCATTCGTTCTCCGTATCATCTCGAAGCTACCAATGATCAGACAACCCAGAACAAGCGGCTTAGAGTACTTTCACGGATGGTGGGAATCAGAAACACCTTTTCGTTATTATTCTCATATCAGTCCACAACAAGAGTAATCAGAGACACGGTAAAGTTTAAAATTTTTATTTTAAACTACGTGCCCTAAGGTGCTGTACTTAGGCTAACATAAGCAGACAAATGGTTAAAAACAAACCATCAGCATTTTTACAATACCATAGAAACTGAAGGGAGAAATCATATTACAATTGATAGTGGAATACCACCACCCTTCCTTCACAAGTAAGCTAGTATTATGAAACTAATAGAAGGTCTCTAGGCTTGAATGGGAAACCCCATACCGTAAATATCAGCTTAGGTGAATCACATCACAGGATCAGCTCGGATCTGTGTCTGGAAAAGGTTTTCTCCAAGTGCCTGAATCATGCATGCAAATGCAATATTAAAGGCACCCGAGTTTCAGATATTTTCAGCTGTGTGTGTGTTATGGCTAGAGCGTGGGCTGATCAACATGAATTCAAAAGCATACATTGTTATTTGAGCTTGACGGCTTCTGCATACAGTGTTCAGACTAAGGTCGCGGTGCACGTCTAGGGATGTGAACAACAGACCGTTCGCATGTGAAGAAAAAGCAAGCAAGCAGTTTTTCTTATAATAACAGCTACCTGCAGTGTCGTGTGCAAAAGCAGCAAAAGTCGCAAGATGGCGTTTTACATCTAATGCGCTTATGCTAACATAGCAATGTATGTACATGGAACTCCGTCTCCACTACAAACCCAACCCACGTTGACACCAATTCCTGGGGATTGGCCCTAAACAATGCCACAGTGCCCTGCTCTGCCAAAATCGTTCAGGGCAGACTCTTTATTTCCCTGCTCAGAGGTCTGGGCACACCCATGAGTTGTGGCTCAAAAAATGAGGGACCCCCCAGCAAACTTGCAGTGGAGCAGGATTTCTCTCAGTGGGATTGGTGCCCCTCTGGCTACTTGGAAAATGGCAGGGGCAGGCCTTGGTGTGAGATACCGCTGCCTGTGACGGGGAATGCCCCTTTGAATCCTGTGCTGTTGATGGGCGCATCCTCCAGCCCATTCTGTCAGGAGGAAGTCACCCATCCTACTTACCTAGGCACTTTAGATCCCTTTCCTGGGAGCCATTCACACTTCTCACCAGGCTGCCAGGTGATAGGTCGTAGGTGATTGTTCGTAGGCATGGCAGACTACCTCTTCACACGCCTACAGGTACTAAAAACGCAGCAGCGAAATTGGTGTGCAATAAAAGCAGACTGAGCTTAGCCTCCATGTGCCTGAAACAACTTCACCTGCTACCCATGCGTCAGAGAGCAGTGTTTAAGCTGCTCAGCCATGCACATAAGGCATTACACTGAAGTGGACCCAGAATGTTACAGAACAAAATGTAATTTTACACTCCTACGAGGTGCCTACGGTCACTCTACCAAGCACAGGCCAGGACAAAGCGCATAAGGAAAGTGAGGGCAGGAGGACGTTCGTTCTCATATCTGGCAGCTAGAAAGTGGAACGAACTACCTCAAGATCCACGCCTCACAGCAGATTATTTGGTTTTTAGAAAAAAACTGAAAACCCATCTGTTTCTTAAAACCTAGTATCTGACAGATCCACTACTTCCGCTTGCGACTGTATAACGAATTCTTGCTATCTAGCGCCGTGATATCCCTCGGAATGATTGGTAGCGCTCTATAAATAAATAAATAGCTGGGGATTAACTCTGAAAAGGTTACTAGACGATTTAGGCAGGAAACTGGCCTTATCAAAATAGAAATTTAAAATCTGACTTGGCCATCAGATGGGAATTTAAATTCCTATTATTTCGAGTCTTTGAAACATGGCTCTAGCTAATGCCAAACTGAAGTTATTGAATATAATGTGTTGTACCCAGTGCTTTTCTAGGGGAGAGCCAATCTTGCCACAGTTAAATATTACTTTGGAGATATTTCACTGCCAGGACATGTAAAATTGAAGAATACGTGTCCTACTTTTTAAATACCATGCACCCTGTACTATGGGCTTACCTCAAAGGTAGCTTACTACTATTAAAAAGGAAGTTTGGTCCTGATAAAAGTTTTATTTTGTCAGGTCGAATTTGCAGTTTTAAAACTGCATGCACAGGCTACAGGGGCAGGCTTGAATACATTCTTTACTTTGTCACTTTAGTGGTGGCACAATAGGGGCTACAGTCCACTAGTGCCATTTAAATTACATGCTCTGGGTACATAAGGTACAATAGACCAGGGACCTACACATAGGTTAAAAATGGCATTCTGTGATTAGCCAATTGTGCACGTTTTAGGGGTCAGAGCACATGCACCGGGTGCTGGACTACAGTGCCACAGTATTTAGAGCCCATACATCAGCAATAACATATAGCAAAAGGTTTGGTGGGTGACCACTCAAAAAGGGCATTTTCTACACAGATGTTACTGTTATCCAAATTATTAGTACTCAGTTTACCAACTTTGGAAAAATAGTAGGCTTGGGCTGCCTTTGACTCACAGCAACCCAAGAAAGATTAAACCCATCTGTGACTCAAACTTACCAGATGACTACTGTCCGATCCTTATTTTTGGTGAAAGAGAAGGCGAAGCTGCATGAAAACCATAGACCCAGAACATCACGGTTGCCCATATCAATTCTTACTGAGCGACTAAGTTTTCTCACAACATGCACATCCTCAACGAAGATGCAAGTTCCACTTGCTATACCTGTGAAGGTTGGTTTTCAGATAATTCTTGCTCCTAGTTTTGCTGGTCCATACAAACTCCAAAATTGACTTACAGAAAAACAAAGGCAAAAAATAGGACAAATTCAAATTTCAATACAAGCCTAATGTGCGCCAAGTTGAGTGGAACCCAGGAAGTTCTTTGAGCATCTCATGTGCCATTACCTTCCAAAGACCAAGCTATGATACTGACTCTGAAGGAATTAATCAATGTGGCTACCACAATTCAAACATTGGTTAAAGAGTCATTATTATGTAAACATGTGGTTGAACAACAATATGAATTAGACATTTTCCAATCTAGCAACATTTTGCCGTAGGTTGTATTCCAACATGTCAAAGCACCCACCCCCAATTCTGGCAATACACTGGCCTCTGTTTTCTCCTACGCCTTTAGTAAAGCATATTTCATGAGCCAATTACCTTGGAAGCAGAGGAAATACTTGATCTTTTCCCTGACCTTCCTCTACTAAAATAAATCAGAAGTACTCAATAAAGTCAATTCCCTGAAGAAGAACTAGCAAAGTTGACCCAACAAACAAACTGTTGAATGCTGAAATAGAAAATATGAAAAATTGACAAAATTAAATTAAACGCACCAGAAGGATATCCAATGTGAATAGTACATGCTGTAAGATCCTCTCCCGAAATTACAATAAGACCTATTAGTCCTGGCCCCTTGATATACCCCATAAAAAAATTGTTGTCCAGAGTTTTCATTTTTGATTTGTGTTTTTGTATTATTAGAGAAGCAATTTAGCTTGGGTAGAAATTGCCAATCCGGTACTAATTTTTCTGGACGACATTTTTAAAAATGGCGGACGTGTTGCAGTGATGATGATGTAATATTTCAGAAACCATGAGACCTATATACTTCATTTTGGTGTCAAAACATAGGTCAAGTAGTCCTATAGAAACAGAAAAAACTCCTCAGAGCAATCCTGGTGCCATTTTCCAAAATGGCGGCTCTATAATGATGTGTTTTAGGCATAATATTGGTAATTTATTTTAATATTGTTTTTGTTTTAGGTTTTCTGTTGATTCAAATTCGTAAACATGAGCAAAGCGGTGGTAGCAAAGGATCTTTACTTCCTGACAGAGTGTTGCTAACTACAAAATCTGAGAACTCCTTCAGCAAAAAAGAGTGTGTCATATGCAAACTAATCCGAAAGAAAAGCTAACATCAACTGTGGCTGGACAGAAGAGAATTTGACCTGCTGCAGAAATACGGCAAGACGAGTTCACAAAAAGATAGAAACTGATGGGTGAAGAGGATCAAATATGTTATCATTGTAACTACAAGTGCTACAAGTAGTATACAATGGAAAAAAGCCTGGAAACAATTCATCAAAAAATAGCAGAAACCAGTGAATCACAAGAATCCGAGTCTTTTGAAAAATGGATGACAACCAAACCCAACGCCCATCCACTTAGAAGATCGATGGCTACGCCTCGTCCACCTCCAACAACAGATCAGAGACGAAGGATCTTCAATGTGTTATCAGTGGTTTAGCCAGAACAAGGGCCAAAGGGATTGATGAAAGAACAAAGTACATAGTATGTGAGTCTCAAAGGGCAAACATGTTTTCGTCTGCAGCTAGTTTCTTCCAGGTTGAAGTTTTCATCCAAGTAGCTGATCTAAACAGCGAGGTGAATGTATTCAAAGTGGATTTGCATGCCCACCCGAACTGCATCCATGCATACATTTGAAAATATGAATGTAAAATGAGGTCTCAGTGGCAATGTAGCTGCCAGCCTTCAGTTACGTTTGAACTCTTTGAAAAAGGAAATACAGTTTTAAAGCCACTATTGTGTGCTGGCTATGGGTTCATGCTCCGTGAGATCAGAGCAATAATGGTCAAAATTGATGAAACTGTATTGATCCATAATAATGAAATTACGATTTTTGTAATGACAGAATTAGGTTTGTCAATATAACAAAAATAATGAGCCACTTATGGTGTTGCCAGCTGATTTGACTCCTGAAGTTCTTGATAATATAAGATAAATAAGATCAAAGGATACAGTAAAATCAGCAGAAACCATTTTAAGAAATGTCCTGAAAGATTTAGATTTTGGACTTAATGGCAAACATTGTGATGCCCAAGAGCTCCCCAAATCTCGGGAGTCAATAAGAATGCCTGACGTTGCCTTAACATTTTTACATAATTGCTTAATTCCAGCAAAGCAAAACTGTTACAAACTAAAGTTCTTGAGTTCGGAACAGAAGCCAACAACATTGATGATGGCTTTGAAGATATAAGCAAAGAAGTGGAAGACAATCCCATAAACCAACAGGCTTATGCTGTGCAAATGTACTGTCTTTTCCAAATCATGTTTTATGAATTACATCACAGCAACGAAAAGACTCCACTACATGTGATGACTGCACACGCAAATTCATGACAGGTGCTAAAGCACAGGGCTAATCACTTCAATGAATGGGATTGGTGTATCAACAAGTTATAATGACATTGTACGGAGCAGGGACTTGTTAGCAGTTCATGCTGTAAAATCTTGTAAATCCAACAGCACACCACTTCTAAATCACTTTACCAGGATTGCTGCTCTTGATTATTTTGATTTTGAATACAGCTCTTCTTTGTCTGGAACATCCAGCACACATGACAGTGGTTTTTCAAGACTGCACCAGTAGCTGCTGGAAAACAAGCTGTGTCAGATGTAGGCATAAACAAACAAAGCTGCAAACGTATAACCCAACTGCCTTGCCAACTTGTGCAAACTCACTACAAGCCATCAACACATCCCAGTCTACCAGAAAGTTTCGAAGTAGCTGAGGACAAGGAACTTCTACCTGAAACTGTGGTCCACAAAGCTGATTTAACTGAATTTATCATATTGCTTATTCGGTGCGGGCTGAAGGATGAAGAAAAGCCAGTTCTTCATGCTCTGATCTCCCAGAATACTGTACCACTGAAGAAGGTTGGGTTTTTCCAGTGATACCATCTCGAGTCACAACATACGCAACAGTGCACACAGCTCTAAAAAATGTCCGAAATGTGTGTGCTCAGCTTGAAGACCAACCTATCGTGCCAATTTTCTGTATTGAAGGTGTTTTATGTATATTGTAGCTGACATTTTTATGAGCAATCAGTAGAATTTTATGATCTTTATCCAATGATGGGCGTTTTCCACGTGACAAAAGTAGCATTGCAATGTGCAGGACATTATCTCAGTGGATGTGGCATAGACAATGCACTTATTGAGGCTGGAATCTTTGGAAGCAAAATTGTTCAGTCAGTATTGAGAGGAACTCATTATGTTAGTTTGTTACCAGGTATGCTCATTACATCTGAGGCTATAGAAACATTGCTTTAGAATGCTTTCTGGAACAAGAATGACAAATTAGGTTTTGCATATCTTATCTCAGAAGTGAACAAGGCACAGGGTGCACTTCATTCAAAAGATATAATGCAAATCCAAACAATGTTAAAAAAAACTCAGTTCAAAATCAGAAGACATGAAAAACTAATTCATAGAGTTTGTCAAAGAATGTAAAGAAAAAAATCAAGAATTTGCAAGTACTGGGGAAATGTTTTACACATGATAGCTCTAGCGAAAAACTTGGTACATGCTAATTGGTAAGGCGATTGTGAGCTGCACGTGAAGACTGTGGTGTCACTGATTACTGTGTTTCAGGAATTCGATTGCATAAACTATCTGAGATATAGGGCCTGGTATTTGGAAAGAGTGAAGAAAAACCATACCTCTACAGAAAATCCATCCAAAGACATTTTGTGGTGAAAGACAGAGAGGGAACGTTCAATGCTGTGGCTCCGGATATATGACACTGGAACAGACTACCCAGAGATTACAGAAAAGCTCCCAGGGAATTGTTGGTCCGACACATAAAAATGAATATGTTGCTCAATGGCAGCTAGTTTACCACAAAGTCCTTTCTATTGCAATGTTTTCAGATACAAGGCTAATTAAAAATTAATGGACCATCATGAAACTGCTCCTTATCGTGAGCTTGTGGGAAAGAGAGGGGAACGTTTTAATGAACATGTTGACAGCCTTCTCCATTTCATGCAGCAGCAAGGAAACCCCTTTGAAATGACTGAGCATGTACGACTATGCAACTTCGTGACCAAACAATATGAGAATAATGATATAAAGACAATTCTGCTAGATGTGTTGGGACATGGATCGAAACTATGCAGAACTAAAGTAGGAGAGATTTGTATTGAAAGAGAAAAAGCTCTTTGACATAATCACTAAAGGTAAACTTCCAAGCTTTATTTGCCATAGTTAGAGTTTCATCCAACCAGCCACTACAGAACAGGTTACAAAAAAACAACTTTTGCAAGCACATAAAGAGATGGATGTGCCAAAAGAGTTGAATTTATCAGGGACATTCTGTCGCATGATCTTCTTCCAACAAACACATTATTTGATGGAGATGCTGCAAACAAACCAGTGAAGCACAGACTTGTACAAGAGCTCCAAAAAAAAGTTTCACTTGAAGAATTTCAGTTAGAAAAGGTCTCCTTGTTGAATTGCGAATGGTCAAGATTTCATCCATGCAAAACTTTGGAGAGGTCATTTAGACTGTTCTACAGATATCAAAGTCAGTGTGCAACTTAACTGCTGAACCTGTGAAGTTTCTAAAAGGATTTGCTGAGACAGAAGAGTAATTTGACTTTAAAGACTTAGAAAAATACCTTGTGTGTGTGTGGAAAACGAGTTCGGACTGTCACACATTTGACGATCTTCGGTACAGTGAGTTCAAAAGATCAGTCTCGCTAAATGACCTTCCACTGACATCATATTCTGTGCATGGACACATTAAAAGAGCGTTCTTCGTGAACAGATGTGTATATGTTTTGGATCAAACATGTGTAGTGAAAGATCGGTGCAAATTTGGTTGGGAAGATATTGATGGGGTGCTATAATCTACAAAAGTTCTGAAGCCTCTACCACATAACTTACATGTACTTGCAAAACCTGTGCTACAAAAATAGGTCCCTATCAATAAGCTCTTCTAAAATGTTCAAAACTCTCAAATGTACCACAAGTGATTGCCAAAACAAATAAATAGAGTGAACTATAAAAATTTGTCTGAAACAGAAGTGCTAAACATAATTTTCTTTTTCATGTTCAGATCATAAATATTGTTTGGTATATAAATAAAAGGATTAACACCATTATTATTTGTTTAATTTCTATAAATGTCTCTTCTTACTCTATTATAGCTGCCAGTTTGAAAAATGTTGGAAGGGTTGCTCTCAGGAGATTTTTTCTGTCTCTATAAGACTACTCGACTCCCAAAACCTATGTTTTGACACCAAAATGAAGTATATAGGTCTCATGGTTCCTGAACTATTACATCATCACTGCAACAAATCCGCCATTTTTAAAAATGTCGTCTAGATAACTTTGGTCTGGATCAGTAATATCTACCCAAGCTAAATTACTTCTCTAATGACCAAAAACACAAATAAAAAATGAAAATCATTGGACAACATTTTTTTACGGAGGTATATCCGGGCCGGGATTATGTCATGTGGGTCAAAAAATGCCCCTAGCACAGCAGGAGCTTGTAAGCTGCAAACACATTAGCAAAGCTGTTTAAAACCTTATGAGGATAAACTACTAGCATGGCTGGATAAGAAGGATTGGGCAAGCCGACTAGTGCCGGAGCTCCATGGGCAAGAGGGTAGGTCCCTTACGGATCCAAAAGACATCGTGGACCGATTTGTGGCCCATTTTGACACCGTCTACTCTTCAGCTGCTCCCTATTCTAAAGAAGACTCCCATCAAATGTTAGCTGACATAGCACTGCCCAGGCTGTCGGTGGACGATCATGATTTCTTGGATGGTAACATATCCAACAACGAAATTGCAACAGCAATCAGATCCCTTACATCGAGCAGGGCCTCTGGCCCTAATGGGTTGCCGATAGAACTTTACAAACTCAAACCAGATAGATTGGCCCTATACTTAAATGCTATGTATGAAGACTCTAGGGATGTAGAGCTTCTGCCCTAGGCCAGAGGACGGCCACCATTGTCACAATTCATAAGGAAGGGAAACCTAAAACTGATTGCAGGTCATACAGGCGGATTTCCTTATTGAACGCAGAACCCAAGATTCTGGCTAAACTCTTGGCCAACCGACTTCTAACGGTGGTCGAGACCCTAGTTCATCCGGACGAGTCTGGTTTTATTCTGCATCATAACACGCCCTTAACTTGCGCAGGGTACATGGCGTGTTGGGCAGAGCGGCCTCTATCCTGGAACCGGCTGTCATAGTCTCCATAGATGCCGCTATGGCATTTGACATCATTGAATTGCCATATTTGTGGGCAGTGTTGGAGAAAATAGGATTTGGCCAGAAATATATACAATGGGTGCAACTATTATATTCTAAGCTTTTAGTCCAAGTAGTGGTTAACAATAAAAAATCGTTCGCCTTTGAGTTGGGTCGGGGGACCCGGCAGGGATGTCCACTATCCCCCCTTCTGTTTGCCTTGGCATTGGAGCCATCGGCAGCCTGGATACGCTCCGGACTGGGAGGACCGTATCTCCATTTACGAGGATGATATCCTGCTTTATTTGACCTATCCGAGGCGGTCCTTGATTGTGGTCTTAGATATCCTTACGATCTTCGGCAGATATTCCGGATATTCTATCAACTGGAGTAAATCCCTGTTGTTTGTAGTGGCAGGAGAGCTGCCGACCCCACCGTGGGGGTGTTCCATATAGATATGCACAGAAGGCTTTAAGTATCTGGGGATTTTTCTTTCCCTGGACCCCTCCCTCCGCTATACCCATAACCTGCAACCCTCCCTGCTTCGGCTGCGTAAAGACATTGATAGATGGAAATCGCTCCGCCTTTCCCTGCTGGGAAAGGCGGCCCTTTTTTAAATGATGTCTCTACCCCGGTTTTTGTATGTTCTGCAGAATTCTTTAGACCCGATACCTGCGTCCTATTTCAGAGAAGTGGAAGGCCTCCAGCGAGACCTGTTGTGGAATGGCAAGCCCCGCATTGCTCTAAGTAAGCTTTCCCTGAATTGGTACGATGGGGGCATCAGCCTTCCTAACATTAAAATGTACTATTGGGCGGCCCACTTGTCCTCCATCAACTACTGCACCTATGCCCAACCTGGGGATCGGGGTTACAGAATGGATAGATGGCTCCTCTCTGGGGAGAACTTCAACAGAGCCCTCTACTCCAAACCCCGACGTTTTACAGTTACGGGTTCCACCAAACATGCTGTACATGTCTGGCGCACTGCCACTAACTGTCTTGGTTGGGGGCACAGGCTTACACTCGCAGCACCATTATGGGACTCTGAACAGCTGGGTAGTTTGTGGAGGAGTAAAGGGTTTGACAAGTGGGATCTTATAGGCATTTCCCGTATAGGTGATCTGTGGGAAAAGTCATACATTAAATCCTTTGCCACAGCAATTCGAATTAGCTGACTCTAAACTCTTCTGCTATACACAGGTTAAGCAAGCCTTATGCACTCATCTGAAACGTGGGGCCACACCACCTGAATCCTCCCCGCTAGAAGATAGAGTATTAGACGGTTATATCCCTGATAGCACCATTTCATTGATATATAAAAAGCTAGTCAACAACATGCCGATCTTCTTCAAGCCCTTCGAGAGAAATGGTCTAAAGACGGCATAGAAATGGATGATGAGTAGCAGGAGGCTGTCTCCTCGCCCAGAGTAGTGGCAATACCTACTCGGCTCCGACTCGTCCAGCTAAAACTCCTCCACAGGGTATATGTGACGGGCCCCAACTGGTGCAGATGGGGAGGGCAGACGGGGGGTATTGTAGACGAGGGTGTGGTCAGTTTGGCACTTTTATACACATAATTTGGGAATGCGACCTGACCCAACCCTATTGGCGTAACATTCACGACATTATTAACACTGTCTTATCCATACGTCTTCGTATGGAAGCCCGCAGGTGCTTATTAAATATCTGGGAGCCAACAGATTTGAATGTTTGCTTGACACAGTGGGTCACTTTGAGGCTCATGCTCACCAAGAGAAACATTGCCCAGCGATGGGGAGCGCCGCTCCCTCCTACTGTGGGAGATTGGGAGAAGGACTTGGATTGGTCAATGTATCGTGAAAAAATGGTGTATGTAGCCCGTGGATGTCCCAAGAAATGGACCCGTGTTTGGGGCTTGTGGAATTCCTATCGGGGGGATATATGTCAACCACCCCTCGTCTTTGGCAATGAAGATTCCCCCCCACCCTAGACCTTCCAAAGTATATTCTGTACTATGTATATTGCCTATTGTTCCCGTGAAGCTTGATGTACCACTTCCTCCGCAATGTGATTGAAATGCTGATGTTTGTTTATCAATAAAAAGTTTTACAAAAAAAACCAACCTTATGAGGATACTTAGATTCAGAGACCTTGTAGAATGAAGTATTGGTGTCAAAGCAGCAGTACAAAGACATCCTGATCTCCGCCACTCTGCAGTTGCAGAGTTTAAGTAACCTACAATCCAGACACAACCCGGTTTCCTCAAATATCCACTCCCAAACATAGGTGTTCTTTACCAGCTTCTCCATTAAGCACAATCAAAGCAAAACAATTGGCACTGAAATAAGACCGTCAAATAAGCCAGTGGAAACAGGCCCTGGTCTTTGGAGCAGTTGATTCATCACATGCGCGACAGAATCATACTCACCCACATCACAGAAGTCACCAGGACTGACCACGCCATCAACCACTTCACCATCTCTGACACCCAGCACACCATCCCCATGCACCACTGCGACACCCACCACAGCTGGAGCAAGGTAACCAACACACAATGGACACCAGGCCTCAGTGCCTCACAACCCAAAACATCAGCTGACTTCAACCAGGCCATGCAGAACTTTTCCGCCTGGATCACCAACTGTGATGACAGGGTCGCCCCGCTGAAACCAGCAAAGGCCATCAAAACCTCAAAACTAGCCAGCTGGTACACCCCAGAGTTCAGAACCACCAAGCGCAGCTGCCACCAACTCAAGAAGATATGGCGCACGACAAAGAACACCTCTGACAGGGTCGCTCACAGAACTGCCCTTAGTGACTTCTACAGATGCCCTAATGAGGCCAAGAGAGCAGCCATCACTTCCTTCAACAACACTGCTGCCACCACATGAAGGAGCTCTTCAAAATAGTCAAGGAATTCTACAACCCGACAGCCTTAGAGAACACCGTCCATCCATCCCAAGAACTCTGCGACACACTGTTGGATTACTTCCACAGCAAAATCGCCACCATGTACAACTTCGACCTCCAACCCACCTCACTCAGCTTCGACAACCTCCACCTACAAGCAAACACCAACCGAACAATCACCACCTGGTCTCCACTCACCACCATCGTAGCCATCATGTCGCCCATCCACTCAGGGGCACTCACTGACCCCTGCCCCCACCATTTTCTTAAGCAACCTTCCCAGATAGACGGAAATACGCAGAGGTCAGACCCCTTGTAAAGAAACCCTTGGCTTACCCCAGCAACCTCAAAAACTGCTGACTGTTCTCCCTGCTCCCCTAACCAGAAAAGGTCCTCGAGAAAGCCATCAACAAAAAACTCACATAATACCTGGAATGCAACCACCTCCTTGATGCCTCTCAATAAGGATTCCATGCCAACCACAACACTGAGACTGCACTGATCGCTACCACAGATCACATCAAAACTCCCCTTGATTGTGGAGAAACAGTGGCCCTGATCCTCCTAGACTTCTTAGCAGCTATTAACAGTCTCCCATCTCACCCTCATTGACAGACTCCACAACATCGGCATACAATAAAACACCCTTAAATGGATTGCTACTTCCTTTAATGTAGCACACACAGCACCCAACTGCCCCCTACACCTGCGCACCCAAGGACATCATATGGGGCAAACCACAAGGATCATCCCTCAGCCCCACACTATTCAACATCTACATGACCACTTTCGCAGGCGTCTTCAGATCCCGCAGACTCAATATAATGTCCTATGCAGACAACACAAACTAATCCTCTCGCTCACCGAGGACCACTACAACACCAAAACCAACTTCTGCAAAGCCATGACCAATGTAGCCAAATGGATGAGAGACAGCTGCCTCAAACTCAACTCCGACAAAACAGAAGTTCTGATCTCCAGGAAGAAAACCCCCACTTGGGACCACACCTGGTTCCCAGCAGAACGCGAACCCACACCGGTGAACCATGCAAGCAGCTTCTGCATCATCATCGACAGCCAACTGACTATGAAGCGCACCCTTTGCATGCTATGCCAAATTTTCAGATGGATTCCAATCAACACAAGAAAGACCATCACACAGGCCCTCATCACCAGCCACCTCGACTACGGCAACGTTCTCTACTCCGGAATCTCAACCCAGATCCTCTGAAGACTCCAGACCATACAGAGTGCTGCTGCCAGACTCATCCTGGACCTCCCCAAATGAACCCACATCACTCCACAATTCAGAAACCTCCACTGGCTCCCCAGCCAGAAGAGATGCCAGTTCAAGATCCTCACACACGCCTGCAAAGCTCTTCACAACCAAGGACCATCCTACATCATCCACAGACTAAACTTCCATCTGCCCTCAAGGCACCTGCACTCCGCCTGACTCGCCCTTGCACACCCCCCCAGTATTTGACACACCTGCAGCGGGGGGCCCTGCTTCTCCTACATTGCCACCAAGCCCTGGAACAGCCTGCCCCCTCCATGCCTGGATAGCACCCTCCCTGGCGGACTTCAGAGCGAAGCTCAATACTTGGCTTTTCGACAAAGACTCAGCACCCTCAGTGCCCAGATACCCCTAGTGTTGACAGTGTTGTGCTTTACAAATACTGATTGACTGACAATACTGCTAAACACTGCCTCACACTATGCAGTTTTGAGCCCCTTTGAAATAGACTTTGGTTACCCATTTCTTTCTCCACAGAATTTTGGAATTGCTGGTATAGCTTCTTTCTCACACTTGGACTTTCAGATACGAGGTAGAGAGGGATGTGTTTGTATGAAATACCACAAAAGCGGTTAATAGAGGCTTGCTGTACTGCACCATTTTTGCTTAATACTTTCCTTTTTAATTTTCAAGTTTTTTTAGGCAAAATTGACTCACTGCTACAAGGAATTCATTCAGACCTTTAACCTGTACTGCCATAGAAAGACACTATGTTTATGTCTAACAAACTTTAAGGGGATTCTATAGTAGTTAATTGATGAAACATATAAATTTACACGTGCAAGCAGAGAACATGGGATTTGGTAAAAAAAAAAAACTCAAGAAGTAGTTAATTTTGATAGGAACAAATTTAGGAGAAGTGTATGTATGTATCCCTATTTTACAGCATAGTAGATGCTTGAAGAAATTAATTTCCTATATATTATTAAACTAATTCTGGAAAAAAAAACAGGCCTTAAAGCCACTTAGGGGATGAAACATGGTATGGCTGTCAAACTTGAATGATCTTCACACAAAATATCAACCATATCTGAAAATCAAAATAAAACTTTTCGAACAAGAAATCTGCATGGTGTCCTCATACTTTATATTTTTCGATTACGTACAGAGTTTTTGTGAATCATTTGTGTGACCAGACCATTTTTTCTGTTAACAAGATCATGGTCTACTGACCCCTCTCATGTAAATTTCCCCTGTTTTATGGACCACATATCAAGTGCATATACATGTACCCCACGAGTAAGTTCTACCACAAATATGTGGTATGAAATTAGAGCAAGCTGACTAGGCTGTCTTCACGCTTTAACAAGCAGGGATATGTTCGCATTCGCAAGGCTTTGTTTGTGGAACTACAAGAATAACAGGTAATATACCGTATATATACCTTGCTGGCTGACCGAAAACAGGGCCTTCAAAACTTTATATTGACATCAGACTTTCAATTCTGCCCACTTAGCATAGCCCCAGTTCAAATACATAAGGAACACTGCACGTGACTTTCCATGAGAGCGCCTAGCATAGCGCCATTTGCATTACGTGAAGGAACATTGAAAATCATATTACAAATTAAGATCGCCTAGCATAGCCCCAGTTGCATTTACCTGAGTAACTAGCAAACATTGCATGTGACTTTCAATGAGAGGGCCTGGCATAGCGCCCTTTGCCTGAATTGAAAGAACATTGAAAATCCTATTACAACTTAAGAGCGCCTAGCATAGCACCAGTTGCATTTACTTGAGGAACATTTGAAATCAGACTTTCAATTCTGACCGCTTTGCATAGCCTATACGGTTAACATTGCATGTGACTTTCAATGAGAGCGCCTGGCACACACTCTGCACTCTTTTAGGGTTTTGCCAGTAGGCATTGTTGATGATCCTAGGAAGTCTGCCACGGGCTGGAACTCTGATGCAGCAATGTTACCCTCCACTAATGATGACAGACAAGAGTGAGCTAGATGCAAATAATCAACCTGGAAATGATAGCCCAACCGGTAAGCCATAAAGTTGGCTGAACATACATACATTTCAGTAACCAAAACCAATGGTGGAAATGTTGCAAAAAACCCTCATGAAATAGTTCCGCTGACTTACAAATCAACTGTTCCAAGTCTCATAAGACACGCAGATAGGACTCATGGTATTGAAAAAACACCCGTAAATGACACATTCTGGTAAAACGTGAGGCGTGTTCGGTAAACCAGCAGCACCCAAGCAGTATGCTGTCTGGTAACCCAATTGTCACTAGTCCAAGGCTCTCCTATCTTTCCCTTCGCCATACTGCGTAACTACATCGCTGTGATATAAAAGTACCCTATTATGTACAAATGACTCCTGCCAGCAAACTCGACGTGAGCTCGCCCTGTCACATTCTGCTGCACCTGAACACCTTCCCTTTCAGTTATTTAGTAAGCGCTCTGAAGTAATCAAATCTGGGGCTAAGTTAAATGCAGCATACAACTGCGAGCGTCTGGAATGAAAGCTCAACAAACCTATAGTACCTTAACAGGTTACAATCTACCCCAAAAACCAAACATACACTACACAAAAAAGTGCCCCCCTATTGGCTATTCGTTATTACTTGAGGGGGTTATTTTTTTAATTCCGGTGACAAAAAAATGCGGTCCCGGTGACAACACACGGTAATACCCCCACAATAACAACCACTTGTTAAAACTTAAGTGGTAAACCTTACACGGTAACACCCATTTGTTAAGACCTAAGTGGTAAACCCTACACGGTAACAACCACTTGTTAAGACCTTCGTGGTAGACTTCACACGGTAACCACCACTTGTTAACACCTATGTGGTAACGCCCGGTAACAGCCATGCTGTAATGTTCACGCGGTAACACCCCTGCGATAGCCCCCCCCCATGCTAAACACCAATGCCGTACCATAGCTGCCCGAGAAAGCAGCTGTTTCGTCATGATGACTGCTTTCAAAAATACAATATGATGCAAAGAAAGGCCACTGGCAATGTAAAATACATTGTACTCCAACAGGGCAGAAGACAATGATTTACTTTGTGAAATCTATTCATGGAAAAAACCCCTCCCCACATCGAATTCACTTTGGTGCAAACGCCTTGAGCGCAGCAGTCTTCGGCTTACTTGTTGACCCCGTAGGAAATGGAAACGGGGAGACAAACAAATACCGCTCTTTGGAGTGGGGACCAAAGCCAGTCCTTTACTTGTTTACACTATTGCTGGGCAACGCAACGCAGAGATGTCTTATGTGCTAAAGTACACGAACAAATACAACATTGGGAATGGTTCAGCGCTCTCCAAGCTGTTGTAAAAACATTGTATAGTCTCAGATCATGAGGTGTGATTCTCTGCAATCATAAGCCTTTATGAGATGACCAATCACGAGCAGAGCCGGCTGCACGTTCGAAACCGAAGCCCAACGTGGATCAAGAAACTGGCTGCATTTTATTGGCAATAAACCTCCCAGTCCAAAAAGAATCGGGGGCCAAGTTCACTGACGCAACTGCATCGGGGGATCGAACAGAGGATTCCCAGCCGCAGTACTTCACATTGGAGGGTTTGTTCGAATACTAACTATGAGGTGAACATGTTGGTTTGCATATTTTGTTGTTGATTCACTCCACAGTCGATGCTCTTCAGCAAGACACACTCTCCGATTGGCCGTAATGTTTCAAATTAAAGAAATGCCATACATGTCAGTACGATAACATGCGTTCGCTGCCCCAAAATCAGACTGTGCACCTGTGATTCTGATGGATTAGGTTGCAGCTTACATTCGCCCATATATTTTCCCCAAAATGATGTAGCCTAAGTTATCTCCCTCGTGTCCGATATGAGCCAAGGGCCAATCGACATCTTTTTTTTTTTTTTTACATCTAAGTTGGATGAAGTTGCACATAAGGGTGCCTTCTACGTTTTAATTGTGAGATATTGATTAACTGAATCATCATCTGTGATTATTGATTCAGAAAGATGGACTTGTGTACAGCCGCTAAGCTTCCGCTCCTGCAGATTTTTGACTTTCTCTGAGCCATGCTCTGCGTGCATGAAAGGTACAATGAAAGCGGTGTAGCGTAGCCAAGGCTTTTCCTATTTCACACCGGAGTCGCACCGATTATAAACAACAGCCGGCCGAGACATTCTAACTGCACTGGGTAAGTTTAAAGTCATTTTCGTCTGCCAAAAATATTACAGTTTTACTGGGCAGGCTGCAAGACATAGTAGCAATATTGAAGCAAACTGCTACAGCGACTATATTGCACAATGTACAGGGCGCGTAGAGTTGCAGTATGTGTTTCATTTATTTTATATAGCACGAACTTGGCTCACGTGCCTTAGAGCGCTTCACATAAGAAGCGAGACGCATTTGTGGGCTTTCTTTAATCACGGGAAGAAGTGGTGTGTCTAGAATCGCAGGATGTCCAAATAGGCGCCGGGGCTCTACATGCAGAATCCTAGCCCCCATCTCCACTGCTCATTACTGGCCCCAAAGGCCTGCTTTCACCCCATATCGAGTTTACACTTAGTTTACGATTGAGGGCAAACTTTACATCTCTATCAAACATTGCGTGCAGAACTGCACAATGCTACACCAGTGCCCCTCACACCTACCGAGCCACTCTGCAGCGTGCCGGAAATCTTGCCACTCTGGCAGCGCAGCTGGCCGGGTGACCGCCGGGTACGAAAACAGCTGAGCCTCTTCTCCAATGCCGCTCTTGCCCGCCGCCACTGCGCGCACACTGATCCCGCGCTGGTCCGTTGGACAGACGATCGCCTGCAGAATCCCACGAAAGAAATCCCAATTCTTCCATCGCATCAAACCGGTAGATCTGCAGAAATGAAAAAGAAAGGAAAACAAGTTACGGGCCGCCGCTGGCCCGGGTGCGTTCCTGGTGGGGGCGCGAGGAACAAGAGAAGAGTCTAGTCAAACCTGGGGCCTAGTGGGACTACCCGAAAAGTCAGGTCTTCAGCTTCTTGCAGAAATCAAAAAGTGAGCGGGCGACTCATATGTGTAGCAGCAGGTTGTTCCATGCTTTAGGAGCAATGTAGGAGAAGGCTCGACTACCATATCTGGTTTTCCATAAGTGTGAGTTGTGTGCAAGTAGGAGCCTGAAAGAGTGCGGTGTCTGAAAGGTTTTTTTTTTTTTTAAATGTTTTTATTGAGCAGAATAGAGCAGAAAAAAAAAGACAGTTTTTAATGCAATTTTACAGTCTCTTTCTATTACATGTATACATCTGGAACAACACATCCTGACACACCAATCTATCAAGGATACAAAAAGTGTAGGCCTGCTAAAGTGCAATGTGCAGTGCAATTGGGCCCTCGACAGTTCAACAATGGATGTGTCAAAAAACCTATAATGAATACCATATAAATAATCTAAAAAAGTATAGAACTCCTAAAGTGTAAAGTACAGAACTGTAAGACTTACTTCTAAACTTCAATTTTATCTTGATAACAGTTTATCTACTAGCCTGCAGTCAATAATATGACTACACCCCTCATTATCATCGTATTTAATCTTTTCATCAACTCAGAGATAAATTGTGCAAAGATACAACATTTCTTAAAGTGCAATATGCGTAAGTGACATGTGCTAAAGTGCAATACTTTATCTGCTGACCTCTGCTCCACAGTAAGAGAAACCTTTGCTTTATCCCCTTCATTTTTCCCGGCATGTTTTAATCTGTTTCATCCAATCAACAATAAATTGTGCAATAATGCAAATTATCCTAAAGTGCAACATGCTAAGGTATTGAGAGCTAAAGTGCTGTGCCACTACCATACTAAAAAAGTTTTTTTTTATATAGCTTGATACTTATCTAAAAATTTCCAAACCAAAGTCAATTTTTTTACTGCCCCAATCCGCTTGGCATATGCTTCTTCATATCTCCTGGTCCTCCACATTTTTATTAACCATTCCGAGTAAGTAGAAATCTGTTCTGTACGCCATTTTTGCAAAATCAATGATCGTGCTATTGCCGCGCCAATAGCCATGAACGTTGCTTCTGCTTTATTTAGGTCAGTTCTTACTCTAGAGATCCCAAACAGTGCTACCTCTGTTTCAGGATCGATATTTTTACCCATTGCATTGCTTATAGCCGAAAAAAAATTATTCCAAAAAATCTGAAGTTTTGGGCATGTAAAACAGATATGTAGCCAGTCTCCCTCTCCCAAGGCCTGGCACCGGAAGCAATTGTTAACAACCCCGGCATAGCGTTTATTTAACACTGCCGGAGTATAGTATGCCATCCACCTTGAAAGGAAGGCCATCCTTTTGAAATTGGCCGCTCTCAATGCCTTATTACCCATTAATGCAATCTGTTGCCACTCTTGCTGGGAAAATTTGCAGTTCGTTTCTTGAATGATTTTTTCCAAGAAAGTTTCAACTAAGGGAGCTGACCTCTGTTTTAAAAGTAGAGAGTACCAATTACCTACGCCTTTCATTCTCATCTTATAAAGTGCGTTCACAAGTCCCCCTACTACCTGGTCTGGGCAGATATCATATTTTTTAATCAGATGCGAGATCTGTAAATATTCCAAAAATCCAGGTTTCGCCATATTCCCACATCTGGCTATAACCTGTTCCCAGGACATAAAGGTTTGAACTAAAAAAAAGCTACCTAGCTCAAAAAAACCATTGTCCTTCCATTTTGTTAACAGGCGAGAATGCATCTGCAGCCCCAGAGTTCTAATTTCTTCGAGATTTAAAAAAATGTAGCCAGAAGAGTTAGTTTGCTTAAAAAAGCATAGAAGGCGCTTGGAAAAGTCTCATATTGTCTTATAACGGGATTTCTTAGGTAATTTGGTTGTTTTAAGAAAGGCAGATAATTGTGTTCCAGATTCACTAAGCATTTTTTCATAGTAAAAAATTTCTGTCGAATCTTTACAATCAAGTAGACGGGCAATTATGTCCAGAAGGGCAGCCTCATAATAGATTTGGATATTAGGTAGAGCCAATCCCCCCTGGTCTATTTCTAATTGTAGTGTGGAAAGTTTAACTCTGGAGGTCTTGTTATTCCAAATAAATTCTCTAAACATTGAATCAATTTCTTTAAAAAAATTTACATTTATCTTAAGAGGAATATTAATAAATAAAAAATTCAATAAGGGTAGAATAGACATCTTTAAAAGCCCGACCCGGCCTATCAAAGTCAATGGTAGTATAGACCACTTGTCCAATAAACTTTTGATCTTACATTTCATTGTCAAGTAATTCAAGCTAAAAAGTAGATCAGCTTGGCTAGAGACATGCTTTAGGAGCAATGTAGGAGAAGGCTCGACTACCATATCTGGTTTTCCATAAGTGTGAGTTGTGTGCAAGTAGGAGCCTGAAAGAGTGCGGTGTCTGAAAGGTTTGTGAAAGCAGATGCGATTGCTGAGGTACGCTGAGCCAGTGTTATGCAATGCCTTTATGGTGAGGGTGAGGATTTTGAATTGTGTTAGCTTATGTAAGGGGAGCCAGTGGAGCTCCTACAGATGTGGTGTGATGTGAGAGCAGCGTGGGAGGTTCAGGGTGAGTCTGGTCACCATGTTCTAAATGGTTTGCAGCCTTCTGGTGAACTTTTATTAATACCGGCATAGAGGCTGTTCCTGTAGTCTAGCTTGCCTGTGACAAGGGCATTCACGGCAATTTTCTGGTTGCTGATTGGGAGCCATTTGAAAATATGCCTCAGCAGCATCAGGGTATGGATGCATGAAGCGGTGATGGCGTTGACTTTGTCAATCATGTCAAATTTGCTGTCAATGAGGATCCTGTGGTTCTCAGTGTGGGTGAGTTTCAGTCCTAGTTCTGTTGGCCACTCACTATGGACTGAGGTCGCCAGATTCAGAACATTTCCAGGACTGTGACTATTCCCTGAAACTCCTAACCTTCACTTGTACTTCTTAAGCCAATGCTTGCCGTCCTCCGAAAGACAATTTACAAACTGACTCATAGAAATAGATTGTTACCTCTGTTGCACCTCTGCCAATTTCTGCAAGTTCCTACAAGCCAATAAGGACATCATTTCCCATTGTGTTTGTATGGCTACATGACCTACTGTTGTTCACTTACATATTTTTCCATCCTTTATTTTTCATTATGGACTGTAATCTTCTTGAGTTCATGTTAAGTGTTATATTTTCTAGCGCAGGTGCATTCTATAAGACTCATATAACTACAAATACTTACGTGTGCCAACTCCAGCCCTGCTCTAATACCAGCAGCAGTCCGTGAAGGTAAGCGAGGTGGGCGGTGGGAGGGGCTGAGGATGTCGACAGACACCGGAATAGGAATAGGAATTAAATATTTATTCTTCGCCTACCACGCTTACCTGCACGGACCGCCACTATCTGGTACTCAGCATGCTTTTACTGACTACCAGTATCGAAGTTTAGCATGTGGGTGCCTGCTCAGTCACGGGACAGCCTAGCACCCGGTTCTAAGCAGGGGACACGGATGGGGTGATCCAGAGCACACCTACCAGTCTTTTCGAATTCTTTCCCGAGAGTAGACTTAGCATGTTTAAGATGAAGGTTTACCAGCGGTAGTGTAGTGTACTGTAGCCTTCCTCTGTTCAGTCTTCCAGTCCATGGAAGAGGCAGTGTGCTAGTTGTAACCTCATCTAAAGCCTAAACCAGAGTGTGCTCCAAACTCGTCGCAGCGGCGTGTAGCAGCACTCTACCCAAGAAACACTCCACAAAAAGGAGCCTGAGGCAGTGCACGCAAGCAGTACCATTTGAGTTCATCGGCGTGGTGCTTTAGGAGCGCCTCAAGTGAATGTAGCAAGCAACAAAAACACAGATAACCAGGACCCCAGAGACTAGAACACGCAGCTTGTGTTTCAAGGTGTATTAAGGCATGGGCATGGGGCCATTACAGTTTTACATGTGACCCCCTCCCCTCTGGGGTCCTTTCTACCACTACAAGAGCTACTCTTAGCCGCAGTAGTAGGCATGCCATAATCAAGAACACGACCACCACCACCACCACTTCCTCTGCCCCACGCGCCAGCAGTGGTGCGAAAGAAAGTACGGGAATGTGTGAAATTCTGTGCAAATCTCCTACGGATCACAGGACCCACGTACGGCTGAATTACCCTGTAAATTCGTATAGAGGTAAAAATGGGGCTTTGGACTATGGGAAAACCCTGTTGCAGATTATCACCATTATGTAAGTGCCACGAGGAGTGCCACTGTCACTGGAACCATGAGCTGGCAGCAGTTAAACGTCCTTGTGTATGGTCCTGGGCTGCAATATTTTTTAGGGAGTGAGCGACTGAGTAAGTGGATTAGAATTTAGAGCTCATTCACTCATTTCACTAACCAAAGATGCTAAATTGCCCTGATTAGCAGAGGAAGGAAGGAAGGATGTTAAAGAGAGGGAGATGAGCCAGTTTCTAGACAGAGCATAGCATGGGAGTACATTCCACTGAAAGACCACCTGCACCCTAAGGGGAAGGCCTCCATATATCTGCTGCCAGTTTGGGGCTAAAAATCAAATTTTATCCATCAGATATAGGACGTGCCTTCATATATTCTATTGTGCATAAGTTTTACTTTTTCAACATACGTTTAGAGACTCAGGCCCAGATATACAAAGGTGCTGCACAACTCAGCGCAGCACCCAAAGATACTGCACTGCGGTGCGTGACATGGAGAAGGCAGGAGCGTGCCATATCTACAGAGATATGACATTCTCCTTCCCGCTCCCTAGCGAGGGAGCAGAAGTTTGCTGCCATGTGCCACGCACGCACCTTTGTGCCATAGTGCAAGGGTGTGTGAGTGAGTCTGGCATAGGTTTTGCACTGGAAGGGCACCCTTCGAGTACAAAACGCTCTGACTAGACAAGTTAAAAAACTTTTCCTAGTTTGTATGTGTGCTGTAAAGTACAGCACACGTGGAGTGTCGGAAAAGAAAGGAGAAATGAAAACATTTCTTCTTTTTTTTTATTATTAGAGGTTTATATAGCGCGAACTAGACCCGAGAAATCGGGTATCAGACGATTTACATGAGCACCAGTTTCGTTACAGATGGACACATTCATTTTTGCGAGGCACGGGAAGAATGAGTGATTTGCCCAGAATCACAGGATGTTAAGAGTTGTTGCCAGACTCGAACCCGGTTCCCCAGATTTGAGGTCGACAGCTCTAGCTGTAAGGCTACATCCTCTCTCTTCTCCTTTAATGCCTGCTTTCTAGCAGTGTTATTATTTGTCACAAAACCCTGTCTACTAATGTTAGTAATTTTGTGTCAAAAAGCATGGGTGGTTGGATGGGACTGGACACTACCTGGCTTTGTGCTGGTTTGCCTTATTTACAAACTAACACAATATACCAATTTGATTAATCCCCAAAAAGGTTTTGCGTCAGGTTTGCGTTAAAAAGTTACGCAAACCCTATGCAAAAACTTTGGTAATCTTGGCCCCAGTGGTTCAGAGTTTATCTACATCAACAGAGCAGTGGAATTTCGGACCTGATACCATGAGCCCAAATAAAGCGTCCTGCGGTGTATGCCACCAGCCGGCACAGCAGTGCATATTAAGCCCTGCAGCTTCAGAGCTCAGCCCCTGCTTAGCTCTAATGGCTTTCAGTAAACAAACTATGCTGCGGTACTTCTGGTAGGCACAATGCAAGTATTAGGTTATCTGTAGTAAATAACATTCCGCCTCTATGAGCTAATCTTCCTTTCTTTGATATTGATGCTTAAACCCAGATGCTAGATATAGATCTCCCATAATTCCTTCATGATATCCTCCTTAATCTTCTTCTATTTAGGTCAATGGTTGTTTACATTGTCCGTGGCAGTGTAAACAAACAGAAACTGAAAAACACATGTTCACCCCCACTCCTGTCCTGTGAGCGCACATCTACAAGAATAGTAGTCATAATCATCTGTAATCCCCAGTGTGAACCATAAGCTTCCATGTTCTGACAGAGTGCCAGAAGGAAAGTCACCCTGCTCAGCCTTGCCCTTCCCTTTCTTTAGCTCTCCAGCACCTTGAAAGGAATGCATCCTCTGTTACTTAGGTCACATTTACAACAGCGCCTGGAATGCTGGCATTCCTGGCTTTGGAGATACTGATACTACAGGGATCAGCAACCTGAGGATGTGGAATATTGCAGTATTATCAATTATAGTCCAGGGATATCTCCCTTGCACTTTAAATCCAACATGCAAGGTTAATGAGGGTGCGTCTTCTTTATATACTCATTGCCCAGTTTGAAGGACCGTGGAACAAGAAGTGTTCCCCATTAAGACAATGTCACATGGTGGCTCTTTAGAGCACATTGTGTGTTTGTGTCCAGTTTCACTATCTGCCAGGAAAAACCGCCTGAAGTCCGCTTTTATAAAAGGAAATTGTAGAACAATTCATGAAGCAATTAGATATTGTTTTTCTGCTAATGATATGCAATCTATTTGGAAGCTTGTACATTTTTTTAAAAAAATTGTGTATTGCTACTTTGGATAGTTTGTCTTTTTAATCCATGGCTGTAGTTTTCTGTTTTAGTTTTTATTGTTTTATGATTGTAACTGGTATTTTATTATGACTATGCAATTAATTACTCTCTCTCTCACTATTATCAATTGTACCCCGATGGTATCCGTGTTTGTGGACACAGCTCCTGCAGTAATTCCACATTTTTCAGGCATTTACCAGAAATGTCACCAGTTTTTAGCTGATGGAATGCTTTGGGGTGAGTGAAGGGGGTCAGTTGTGTAGTATTCCCAAAGCTCTTTTAGTCTACAAAGCATCTGGCAACATGGTACTTGCAAAACTTGCAGTTCCTCGCCGCCCCTGTTTGGAGGTGGGAAATTCTAGCTGGCTCCACTAGCGCAAACCATTGACTTGCTAGTCTGTCCACCCCTGGGCTGCCATGCCATCGTTACCAGTCCATTTTAGGGTGAATCGAGAGTCCTTGATTTTTCTGCCCATTTCTCTGACCATCTTGCCATGCAAGGCAGTCCCTGGAGTGAACAATGTTGAAATGTCCCTAACATGCTGGGGGAAAACTCCTTGCCCGCCAGTAAGCCCTCCCTATGTGGCTTAGTGGCCGGAAAGCAAAAAGGAAGGCCAAACGCGCTGCTTCAACATGCTGGCCTGTTTGGTATTAAAACTGCATTGAACAATCCGGCGAGGCAGTCAGGCATATTAATTATGGCAGGTAGTCCTCCGCCAGGGGACTGGATATCATAGCCCCCAGTGACTTATGGCCTATGATGGAACTTGATGCCAATGCTGTCATTTTGCTTCTTCTAAACCTATATTACACCTGCTGCAAACTACGATAAAATCGAGTGACTTAACCAACTTAGCATTCAAGAGAAAGACATTTGAGTGATGGTGATAAGGCATAATAGTTCTCTCAAAATAGAAATATTTTTTATTTTCCAGACGTATTATTGGTAATTGTATGGCTAATTTGTATTATTATTTTCATAGTAAGGGTGCAGATGGTTCCATATCACTGTGAAATCGCAATTCCAGGCTTGGTGTCCATTGGTTTCAGACGGGTCAAGTAATCGAAGTGGGTGTGAGCTACAGAGAACTAAGAGCCTGATTATGGTCCTGTCATAATCCTGGCATCACTTTTTTAGCGGTCTTCCCGCCTGCTGACTTGGCGTCTGATTTAGGTTGGAACATGTCTATAAGACCATTGCAGTCCCTCCGCCTCTGCTGAGATTCCTGCTCCCGCAGTGGAGAGCTTGAGGCAGTCTTGGAGGGAGTCCCGCAAAGCTTCCCGCCGTCCAGATTACAAGTTGCCTTTCGGTCAAGCTTTTGCTGGTGGGCACACTCCTATAATCGAGTCAGCAGAAAGGTAGGAAAAGAGGTGCAAACTCACCTTTTTCTAGGGCTCCACTGCAGAATTTGGGTCAGATGCCAATGCTCAGGTACTTCCTGTACTGCTGCCTCCATACCACGATATGCAGCAACCCTGTTGTCGCCCGAATTGAAGGTAGGCTTCTCTGTCACTTCTCCTATGTAGTGTATGGTGACAGTTACTTTCATCTTGTGTTATTTTACATGCAGCAAAACAGACAGTACACATAACGTACATATACATTAAGACACACACACAACATATATATGTATTTTCTGATATTAACACGTAGTACTTACCTGTCTTTACAGCAGCGAAACTTCACTCTTTCATGACTGTGCCACCAAGAGACCATCAGCCCATTGGGAACATCTAAATCAGCTCGGCGATATACCGCCAGCCCGACAGCGGCACGGTGCTGTCATGTTAGCCAGCAGAGAAGACTGCGGCGGCGGCAGGCTTCTGTCTCCAGCCGCAGCATCTAAAGATGGTGGGTGGGAAAGCCTTCTGCTCGGTGGAGTACTCAATCCCACTGTGGGACAGCGGTAAGACCGCCAAGATCGTAATAAAGCCCTAAGTTCCTCTACTTTATTTTTTAGTATACCTGTAGACTACTTAAGCTTCTGTTTGACTATGGTTACTAATTCCTGAAAATATACATTGTGTGGCCTTTGGCCTTTTGCACCCCAGTGGAGTATTTTTTCTCAACTATTCTGTTGACTGTTTACCATGTCATTCCGCCTCTGACTGTGTGCTTGAATTGCAATGCAGGAGGCTCTCTGGTACATCTCCAAAGCACACTTAATCATCACCAATTACATTATTTATTTAGACACTACTTGTTTTGTTGTTCACTGTAGTAGACTTGTAAAACTGTTTGAATCAGGACTCATGTGCTGGAATGATTTTAAGATGGCTGTCTTATTTGTGCTCCTTTCTTGATTGGGATAGATGGACCTCAAGGTGGTGCCTGAAGTCTTGTAAGATTATAAACTGTTGCAGGGA
This sequence comes from Triturus cristatus, assembly GCF_964204655.1. Lineage (NCBI taxonomy): Eukaryota > Metazoa > Chordata > Amphibia > Caudata > Salamandridae > Triturus > Triturus cristatus. The sequence continues at coordinate 922,265,146 of NC_140582.1, read as the reverse complement.
TTCTGCTTATGCGCAGAACTATGCGCAGGAACCCAGGCCCTCAGTGAATTGTGGTGTACCAAAAACCCACCTCAGAACCCAGAACCCCTTATCCGGCCCGCATCAGTGTCCCATTCGTTATCCGAGGTTTAACTCGGCGGTCCCAATGTATAGACAACCCAGAACAAGCGACTTAGTATATTTCTCAGAAATGGTGGGAATCAGAAATACCTTTTTGTTATTATTCTCGTACCAGTCCACAACAGAATACACAGAGACACGGTGAAAAGTTTAAAGAGTTTATTTTATAAACCTCGTGTCCTAAGATGCAGCAGTTTGGCTAACATTAGTAGACAAACGATTAAAATCAAAACCATCAGCATAGTTACAATACCATAGGAAATGAAAGGAGTAATCATACTAAAATGACAGTGGATCTAAGCCACCTTCCTTTCTCTAACACACTAATAGTATTATTAGACTAATAGAAGGTCTCTAGGCTTGAATGGGGAACCCCATACCGTAAAGATCAGCTCAGAGAGTTCACATCGCAGGATCAGCTATGCTCTGCTCCTAGGAACGCTCTTCTTCCGAATGTAATGAAAACAAGTAACGCTGCAATATTAAAAGCACTCGACTTTCAGGTATTTGCACGTGCGTGCGTGTTATGGCTAAACTAGCGGGCCGATCAACCTGAACTCAACAACATGCACCGTCTAGCGACCCAGACTGTTTCTTTACACGGTGTACAGACCAAGGTCGCTGCTCACTGTTTGGGATGTTAACAACAGCCAGTTCTCATGTGAAGCAAAGGCGAGTAAGCATTTCTCAATTGAATAACATGTGACTACAGTGTCGTGTGCAGAAGCAGCAAAAGCGGCAAGATGGCATTCTAACATCTAACGCGGTGATGCTAACTTAGCATTGTACATATGTAGATAACGATCTTCACTACACCCCCCCATGATCGGACCACTAACCAGTAGGGGCGCACTTGCAAGAATGCAGAGTTCAAGTTTGATAGAACGGAACCAAGGGCATGAACCATAAGTCCATATACGGGAAGTGAAAAAAGTTCGAAGAGAAAAAAAAAACAAAGAAAAAAATTAAAAAGAGGAACCATGTAGAGGATAAAAAAAAACAGATTTGAAGGACGTAGGACGAAGTGAAAGTACAAAAGTCAATCCATCAATGTATAGGCACAATAAGTTGCAACAGCTTCCAAGAGGAAATCATTGGAGCGTTCCGCAAAATTATCTGCCATCCAGTTCAGCACGGGGAAGGAACATACATGCTCCTCAACTACCGGAGCTTCCAGCACCAGACGAGGACAACTGGCGGGTTCTTCAAGATTACTTCTTGCCAAGAAGTCAATCGCGGCCGTTCCGATGTCCCAATTTCCAAGAACTCCATGCGCTGCAGCACAGGCCATAATCCCGACACCAGAACAGTCCAACTCATGAGCCACTAAGGGGCTCATCAGCCGATCATAATCCGGGTCAGGAGACACCGAGTTGGACAGACACAAATCCAGAGCCCATTCGAATGGACAATCTAGGCAATGAAAGACTGGCTGCACACAAGTAAAGTAGGGAAACCGGAAGGACAATCCATAGGCTACGCTCAGAGTTGCCAGTGGTAGAGTGCCATAGAATTAAAGCATCCGGTTACGAAGATGCAGCAGGCGGGACATGTTTTCGTGGGACGCAAGTTGTGCATCCATAGCACAGGGCGCAGATCAACAACAGTATTCCAGCTATAAAGGCGAGAAGTAAAGGGAGACCTTCGAAGACACTGGAAAAAATAGAATGAAAAAAAGCCGGGATCACACCAAAAATAGTTTGAAAAGAGGTCACTAGGCCGGAGCCCACAACTTTAAAAAAATGAGCTATGCCACTTGTAGACGAGGCATTAAAGATAGTGTGAATCAGAGTCCCAAAATGCAGGGGCAGATCAGTATTTAAAAGCGCTTGCACCTCAGTGCGGGTGTTCGCTACGTGAAGGACAAATGTTTCCCAGGATGAAGTCAACGTGACTTCTTTTTGAGACAAAAGAGCCCTTATTCTGCTCATCTTGTTGAACTCTGGTTTCAAGGTTGGAATGGAAGGCCAGATGGATACATCGAGCCGGCCATGTGGGGGTGGGAACAGGACGTTATTACAGCAAACCACTCTCTGCGATACAGTCACTATGTAGGGAATTCCCACTAACATCCCTCAGCAAGCTTCATTATTTAATAGCAAATAACTACCGTTAGCAAGCAGCGTAAAAGATGGAGTAAAAACTGGCACAGGAATCCCTTTCAGGACGCAAGCTAAATTAGGGGCGTGCACATTACACGCACCATGCAATTGAATGTGTCTACACACAACAGAATGATCCGGAGTGGAAGTGCATTCTTCACCTTTCAAGTAAACCTCCTTGCCGACCCTCACACATCTATATGTGAAAGGGAGTGACCAAACTTCATGCAGGAAGGCAGTACCCAGTTGTTCATACCTGCCTAGAGCATAATGTTTCATGCATGAACTAAACTTGAACAGGGGAAACGGTAACGTGATCAACCCATGTACAAGCCACACAGCAGAATTTAATTCGGCAACAGAGAAAGGCAAAGGTTCTAACTTTTCAATGTGCAGCAATGAATATGTAGCATCTTTCATGGACATGAACTGCTGTTTTGGAGTCAAATTAAAAGGGAGGAACAAAGATGAAGTATTCATGTAATCCCAAGGGACTTTCCCTGCCTTTAACGTTTGCAACGTCCATGCAAACTGCATAACAGAACGCATTTGATTCTGTCCATGATACAATACAGACAAATCATCCTGCACAATGTCCACTACAGAGGATACACTATTATCTAATGTATAAATTCTGGAAGACAGGGTGTTAATGCTATTATATACTACACTATACAACAAGATATAAGAATATATCAAAGGAAGGTCAAAGGGAGAAATTTTTACCGACCACTAGAAGACTAATCCCTTTAATTCTAAGACTAATACCACAGCACAGAAATCTAGGGTCAAATCAAAAAAGATCAAGCAATTCAAACATGTAAATTGTCTACACATGAAACGTGAATCCCATCAGCCACCAAAATAGCAGCCCACATCATTTGGGATCCGATAGCCCTGTCTGAGCCATCAGAAAGATCAAGGCTGCAAACAGTACGGGCACCTCTCTATACATCTTGAGATGAGGTGTCTATCAAGTGATAGTGTGGCTGACAAACATACCATAATGGTGACAAAAGCAGTGCAAAAAAACAATACATTTTTGAAGAAAGTGATGTTAAAAATGCCCAATGGAAAGAAAAACTATTTATTAATGTCTATCCATGTGGCAACAGTTAAAAACAGTGTAGACGCAGTTTTGACAAAATAACTGCATAAGTCCAAAAATCAGGTCAACATGTTTCAGCCGATGGTGACTATTAATCCGGCTTTCGTCAGTATAATAGTGTGAAATCAAATTTAAACTAAATTTAACCCCAGTGCAAACCAATTAGTTTATTGCAAATTTCAAACCTCTCCTTACGATTTGTTAGGGGAGCGTCTTTATTTTAATCCTAAATGGTAAGAAGCAAAAAGAGGGAAGACAACGTACATGTGAAGACAAATTGCTTGATCATACTTGGACTTAATAATCCAAAGTATTTAAATTATTTGCAAATCCATGTCAATATCATGAAATAAGTGGGAAAACCATGCTTACCCATCTATAGTACGGGAAACCGCCTCACCTCACCTGGCATCCTGCTCAGATAGAAGTGGCCCCGCTCTACATAAAAAAGACAAGTGGTGCAAAACCTTTATTCAGCCTCTTGTCTGTTATTAAAAAACAACTCTATTGATTTCCTAATCGGCAGCATACCCTATGCCACGACTAAGTGTTAACTAAAAGAAGTCTACTACTAATCGTAATAGAGGCAATCATGTTTCTCCAGACATACTATACAACCTACCCAGCCTTACGTACTATAGAGTATTATGCTATACATAACAACTGTTCTGTGAAGGTCACATAGATTAAACCAACCCGTTTATTTAAATGGTAACGCAAATCAGCAGTGTTCAGGCTTTACTTCTCATTAGTATGGCGGTAATGGTCCACCCAAACCTGCACCTCGTGCTCAAAACATCAAGATCCAGACAAGTAACAAACACAGCCAAACAAACAAACATGGGCAATACACTGACCTGTCCGTCGGTACCACGGAGTATTGAGGAGTAAGACGGGAAGGTGCAGACGCTCCGATGTTGTGGGTTGAAATGCAATTCCGATGTCCGCATCGGAGCATGACGTCATCTGAAAGCGACTGAAAGAGACTAAGCATCATGGGATATGAAGTTCCCGTGTGTCATAATTTTAAATACACGGAAGCTGCCCAAACTTTCATTACATAATGCGGCATTGTCTCCTTGGTATTGTGGTCTCAACTAATTGAAATAAAATTATTACGAGACCCGCATAGATGTGTGACAGAACCTAAATATAGCTGAGAATCAAAGGACTTGAAGTTCCCAGGTGTCACATGATGCGTAACGATCGAAACGATCATATGGGTGATCTCCTCCCTCGTTCTACGTTTCCATGCAATCGGAAACAGTGTTTAATAACATGCCATCACAGAGGGGGAGGGGGGGAAGAACAGACTCATGCATCGACAACTAGGACAGCGTAATCCCACTTAGCTTGCCGAAACCAGGATATCGCCCAATGCATTCAAATGAGTTCTGACTCAGCCTTCAACTCCCAATACAATGGGGGATTACTATACCCGAACAAAGCTGACACAAGCCGACAGTCTCATAAACACATTACCTAATGCAGCTCAACACAATGGTTCTCATGATTGTGTATACCGGCTTAATGTAAGTCAGCTCAATAGGAAATCGTAGCATCCTTGCATGTATGAAGAAGGGGGAGGTAAGGAACGAGTACAGACCAACTCTACATATTAAAGGAGCCTATACAGATGAATGGCGGTTGTCTTAGTAAATCAGTACTCTCCAACCCAAACATTGGAAGAATGCACCATCTGTGCACCACACCTGGCAGCTTATAAAGACCACCATATTTAGTTATTGTAGGACGTCATCATAGTGCTGTCCAGGGAATATCATCATTTAACCCCTGTACATCTCTACGGAGTCTGTAAATCCATTTCTGTTCCCTTTTGAACAAAAAGTGTGAAATGTCACTCACATGAGCAGGTATGTATGGCTGTTCAAGTACAGACCACTTGAGATCTTCCGCTTTATGATTGAGCATCAGAAAGTGATTAGTCAAGTGAGTGGCCTGTTTTTTGCACCGAATCGTGCTCTTATGTTCACTGATACGTAGCTTCACTTTGCGTATCGTCATACCTACGTACCTCAATGAACAAGGACAAGTGATGATGTAGATTACTCTTTTAGAGTTGCAATTTGTGTGCTTTTTCAGAACCCAAGGTCTAGGGGTTCCTATGTCTATCTGTTTCACATGTTGTGTTTGAAGGCAAACAGAACAAGAACCACAAGGGAAGTGGCCTTGTACCGGAGGAAGGTTCCACCAGGTGTTGATTTGAGTCAGTGTAACATTTTTTGGTCTTGTGTGGACCAACACATCCCTCAAATTAGAACCTCTCTTATATGAAAACAACGGACTAGCTACAGTGTCAGGCCCTATGTTAAGAATCCGCCAGTGTTTGCGTATACTTTTTTGTACTTTGTTCGTCATGGTGTTAAAAGTGTGTACAAATGTCAGTCTGTTTAAAGGTTGTTTAGTCACTGGGGGTTCCAATAGAGCCTCTCGGTTGTTATTAGAGGCTCTTTTCCACGCTTTTTTGACCAGTCGCATCGGGTAGCGACGCTGTTTCAGTTGTACAGACAAATTCTTTGCATGTTTGTGAAATTTGACAGGATCGGAACAATTCCTCTTAATGCATAGGAACTGGCCTACTGGCAAGTTTTGTAAGTGAGCAATGAGTTTCTTGCCATCGGCTTCTTATATAATTCACTGCCAAGAAATCCATCTTGTGGATATATACAGATGTCTAGAAAGGGAAGACGTTCTTTTGTAAATTCTACTGTGAATTTTAGAAAGGCATTTTGATGGTTCAGCCATTGGTGAAAGACTTGGATGTCAGAAGCTGTACCTCTATAGATGACAAAAAGATCATCTATATATCTTTTCCACAACAGTATATTGTTGCGGAAAGGATTAGTGGAGGTCAAGATGTCATCTTGTTCAAACTTATGGACATAAAGATTGGCTAACGAAGGTGCAAAAATACTGCCCATAGAAGTGCCCGAGATTTGAAGATAAATATCATCTTCAAACCTGAAAAAATTCTCAGTCATAGCCAACCTTGCGCACTCAAGAATAAATGATACTGGTGTAATAGTATCCAAATCTTGTACTCTAGATTCTAGAAGCTCACGTATAGTATCTAGAGTTTCTGTTTGTGGAATCGAGGTATATAACGATTCTATGTCAAATGAGACAAGGTAATCCACATCTACATCAAATGATGTTTCTGGTAATAGTCTCAGAACATCTTGTGTGTCTTGCAAAAAAGTTGGCATCAATTTCACCATTGGTTTCAGAAAAAAGTCGACAAAGGTGGAAAACGGCTCCAGAAGGGACCCTATCCCTGAAATAATTGGGCGTCCCGGTGGAGGTCTTTGTGGCTTGTGGATTTTCGGTAAAGTGTAAAACTGAGGCATGATAGGAAATTTGGATAACAAAAAATCAGCCTCATTTGGTGTGATCCATCCCTCAGTTTTAGCTTCTTCAATCAAAATGCCAATCTCTCTAGTTAACCTAGGAATGGGGTCAGTCTTCAAAAGACGATATGAACGCGAGTCACCCAGCTGGCGTAGACATTCTTGTCGATAGGATATAGTATCCTGAATCACAATCGCTCCCCCTTTATCAGCGGGTTTGATTGTGATATCTGTATCATTAGGCAAAGTTTGTAAGGCCTGTTTCTCATTGGCTGGTAGATTGTGATAGGGTCTATCTTTAGAGTCACAAATTGCCTTGATGTCATGGGTGACAGCTTTCTTAAACGTTAGCACTTGCTCTGGTACAAGGTGATGTGGTGGATTGAATTTAGAAGGTAATTTCAACCCTGTGTTAGAGGAAGCCTCATCTCTCATCACAGTCTCATTCTCTTTGTTTTTGAAGAAGAAATGAAGGCGAATTTTCCTAAAAAAACGCGCCAATTCGCATCTCATAAGGAAGGGATCCCCAAGATTAGTCGGTACAAATCCTAATCCTCTATCTAGGACCGCATTCTCATCTTCAGTGAGAATGCGTGAGCTCAAGTTTACAACTAGACTGTCGTGTTCGAGCTGGTGCTGGGCTGTTGTAGGCCCTTCCTGCTCCGTGTGTGCGGGGGAGGTGGATCGTCTTCCCAATGGACAAGCTGTTGTCCTTTTCTCCTGCCTCTGTTTCTGGTTCTGTTTCTTCCATGGCCTTGTTCTAAAAAAGCCTGGTTCCCAAAAAAATGTGTAGGAGGTGGAAAGGGTGTCATAGGGGGGTGATATTGTGGATAACCCCAAGGTGTCGGGGGCCACCAAGGGACTGATTGTTGGTAAGGGCCATATCTCCCTCTTCTTCGATTAGGCCTTGAGTGAGTACTCATGCCTTGATTGTACTGTGCTTCATGGTTCGACGATTCTGAGTCGCTTGACAATGTGTCTGACCCTGAAGAGGAGTAATTGGAACCAGTTTTTCTACCCCTCTTGTTGAATTCTGGTGCCACATATCCTTCTTTGGTGTAAGGGTAAGGGTAAACTTTCTCAAGCGAGAAACGTGCCAATCCTTCTTGAATTTTTCTATCTTGTTTAAAAGAATAGAATCTTTATATTCTTTGTTGGATTTGTTTGTTTCTTCTAGATTCTTTTTGTACACAGTATTTGTGATGGTGGTTTTGATTTGGCCTTCTAACACCTGAATCTCAATAAGGATTGCGTCAGCAATTCTTTTGGCAGTGCTTATAATGAGTATCAACCAATCGCATGTACACCGCCATGCGATTAGAGACCAATCCTTCATGAAGATCTTATCAGTAAGAAATAATCTAGGGGCATTCGTTACTATTAAACCAGTGGGTGCACAGTTGCCCCGAAGGTATTTGGCCATAATGGCACCGTGAATTGATGTCCGTGTGTGTGTTCTCTTAAGATTGAGCAAGGATTGCCAATCATCTTGGGAATTAGACGGAATCTCTGGTAATGTGTCTAGAATACTAGGGTTGTCTGTCAGGATTGATTGTAGAACACTATCATCGAATGACAAACCTGAGTATTCAGCCATGATTAGGAGATCTAAGAATTGTGAAAGGCTAAAAAACGCTCTAATGTATTAGAGACACACTGGAATCAGCAACTAAAGAGCATACAAAAGTGACCCGCAGCCGTGGCTGCTCCAAACACTATACAACAAGATATAAGAATATATCAAAGGAGGGTCAAAGGGAGAAATTTTTACCGACCACTAGAAGACTAATCCCTTTAATTCTAAAACTACTGTTTTTAACTGTTGCCACATGGATAGACATTAATAAATAGTTTTTATTTCCATTGGGCATTTTTAACATCACTTTCTTAAAAATGTATTTTTTTTGCACTGCTTTTGTCACCATTATGTATGTTTGTCAGCCACACTATCACTTGATAGACACCTCATCTCAAGATGTATAGAGAGGTGCCCGTACTGTTTGCAGCCTTGATCTTTCTGATGGCTCAGACAGGGCTATCGGATCCCAAATGATGTGGGCTGCTATTTTGGTGGCTGATGGGATTCACGTTTCATGTGTAGACAATTTAGATGTTTGAATTGCTTGATCTTTTTTGATTTGACCCTAGATTTCTGTGCTGTGGTATTATCTATTACAGCCAATACATTTTCCTTATTTGATTGGTCAATAGCGCGTAATCGGGAAGCAGCCTCAATTTGCGACAACTCCCAAACTTCATTGTAAATAGCATACACCCATCTCTTGGACCTGCCTTTTGCAGGACCCTTAACAAAATCATTCAAATCTATTTTGTCGTTTAATTTGGATAAATGAAGTTTAACAGACTCTAAAGTCGAATGTTGCAGCCAAGACTGGCACAACTTCCCTACTGAGTAGGTAGTCACAGTGTGAGAAGATTCAAAACGGGGGTCCACACGAACTTGTGTATACCCCGGTCTTAAACCAAGAAACCGATGTTGACAGGAATCTGCACTGGTTTGCCAAACCAACCACCCTTCTGGATCTAATTCAGAAACATTAAAGGATGTGTTGGATACGTATGTCTGCAACGTAGCAAGGGACAGATCTGTATGATTAACCCAAGCAGGATAAGCACCCAGACCCGGAGTCGAGGGAGAATTAACTTTTTTAGTAGTAGCCAATCCTAAACAGGTCGTCTGAAAAATTGATGAATTTAAAAATAACATGTGATTGGGGATAAGACAGGCACAATGCAAAGCTTCTGTTCCCTGTACTTGCCATCGTTTGGAGCCCCGACTGTAGCTTTCCATAAATCATACCCGCCAATTGCCAACTCGTCCATAAAGGACTTGGAATACAACAATTTGGTGTGTGTCAGTCTAACTTTAGAAGCAGACTCAGGCGCAACTTTAAAATAAAAGGAGGCCAGATTTGACACACTAAAATCAGAAAAATAAGTGAATTTTTCCACTAACGTGGCAGAGCTGCCCATCCTAGGGGCGGGGCAGTGTTCCCATTGTGTATAATTTACAACATTTCTAAACGTATTTGCTTTGTGTAGGAAATGCGTGCCATAATGTTGATAACAATATTGCTCATCATAATTAGCAGTATCTAAATATAAATCCTCAGCATCAAATGCAGCATAATAATTCAAATCAGAAAACAGTGCCTCTATGGCTTAAACATCCCAATCATCTGAGTGAATGTTCTGCTTAACGACATCACCCATAGAAACACGAAATACATTTGGCACATTAATTACTTCAGTGGGGCCATGAATTTGAAATTTAACGGCATCCCAAGCGATCCCATCACGTACAGGCCAGGCAGTAATGTTCACAAAAGTCTGGTCCCTTTTCATGATATGTGATGAGGAGTGGGGGGCCAAAGTTCCATCAAGAAGTCAAATTGTAGACCGTTCGTTCAGGTAGTGTCCATTGATAAGTCTAAAAACACTACCACAAAGCCAATGGACATAAACAAAAAAAAACATATGAGCACCAGCCAAATGTAAGTCCAAGGGGGTATTAAAAAATGTCTTTTGAACCAAGCCACAAAAACTGAAACCTTGGACGGGGCAATAGAAGTCATGGAACGAGAATCAAAAGAGTCTTGTGAGAGGGCAACTGTGGTGGATTGTAAAACAGGCAAGGTAACATCCGCAGGATAAGCATACTCAACTTCTTCAAGCACACCACCAGGTCTTTGTGGCAACAAGGGACCAGTAACAGCATGCATCTCGATGGCAACATCAGGAAGTGTGTCAGAGGCTCGGGCCACAACAGAATTTCTCAGCATCGAAGGGCAGGAAACTGCCGGAGTCATACTAAGAAGAATTGGCCACTCGTTGTAGTTTGACTTTGTCAATCGAAATGTACCTGTTATCCTTTCGACCAGGAAGTGGAGGTAAAATGACTGTTCTAGTACTCTGTACCCCAAGCACTGGAACCGGTGCACGGTAAGAGGGGCCGAACTCCTTCTTGTTCTCCACCTTCTCACAGACCAGATCACCAACACGAGGTAGCCAGTCGACTACCGGAATCTGAAGTTCAGCACCAGATGAGGAGGGTACGTGTTCCTTCGCTAGACTGTCTCTGGCTTCTTGAAGATTCTGCAAGACAGCACAGTGTTCATCTACGTCAAAGGGTGCGGCTGACGCCGCCATGTCTAGACCATCAAGGTCTGGAACAAACATTCGAACACCAAAGAGCATCATGTATGGGGTCCGCCCACCCAGAGACCTTCTAGGGAGATTATTAAGTGCACGTTGCACGTCATACAAGTGGGCTAGCCAGTTCCGGCCAGATCCCAAAACTCTGGCTGTCAAAGATTGCTTTAAGTAACGGTTCATTCGCTCCACTACACTATTACCCTCAGGCCGGTATGGAGACGCAAATTTGACTTGGACCCCCAAATTTCTCATGGCCTCTTTGTACGCCATTGAGGCGAACACCGGGCCCTGATCAGAATGAAAGGTACCACATGCAAAACTCCCAACAAAGACACGCAAATCTTTTATGACAGTGCGAGAATCAGCACTCCTTTGTGGCCATACCCACAGAAAACGTGTGCACGAATCAACTGCAACCAAGATGTATTTGTACGCAGTATCAGAGGTAAAAGGACCGCAGTGATCTAAATAAACACAACCCAATGGTTTATTAGATATGTACAACTGTGTTTGTGGTGGGCGCGCCGCAGTTGAAGGTTTAATCTGCTGGCAAATGTCGCAATTAAGAACATAAGCTCTGGCTTGTTTGTACAAACCGCACCACCAGTAACGTTGTTGTAGCAGAGATACAGTAGCTGCAAAGCCGGCATGCGCGGACGCTATGCCCTCGTGAGCTGCTAATATCAAAGAAGGTCTGCAGTCCGCGTTGGGAATCAATCTGTCACCAACGTCATTAATCCTCACTAATGGGACCTTATCAGGACTTAAGTGATAATGGTAACGAGCAGGGAAACCTCTCGGCGTCTTCGTTCCCTGCTCTGTAGCAGCAATAGCTGCCAAGATATCATCATCGATCTTACTTTTGGATCTTGTAACTGCTGCCACTAAATATGTTGCCACTGCTGTTTTTGCTGCCTTGTCAGCTAAGCTGTTGCCGACAGCATGGACACCAACTCGTTGGTGACCAAGAGTGTGAATTACATTCACGAGGGGCAGATGTTCTTTAAGATCTGCCACTCGAACCCAAAGCAGTTTATGCTTAATAGTGCTACCTTTGGAGTCATGGTAGTCATTCTGAGACCAAAAGTGTCGATTGTCGTTGTAAGATTGAACACAATAAAAGGAGTCACTCACGATAAGTGTAGTGACCCGGGGATCAGCAAACTCCAGTGCAAGCACCAGAGCACGAAGCTCCACCAACTGAGCGGTACAATCACCCAATGACTGCATATGCACGACATCGGACTGGAATTCACCATTTACGAAAGTACCTACTACAATTGCGCAAGCCGCTGAATGGGCATGCTTTGATCCAGTTGCGGGTTGCGCAGAACCGTCAGTGTATATGACACAATGGTAATCCTCGAGTGGGCGCAAGGACAAAGGAGCCGGATGAACGAATTCATACTGCAAAAACTCCTGAGTTTGAAGTGCTGCGTCAAAGATAAAAGTGACGTCCGGCGAGGTCAAGGAAGTAGCCCATTGTATCCACCTTGGATGCAAAGCTTTAGAATTCGGTACACTCGCTTTTGTCACCGCCTCAAGGGCAGGATAGGGTGTTACCACCAACATGCGTTTTCCTTGCGACAGCGCTCGTTCTTTCAGAATCACCATCTGCACTGCTGTCAGAACCTTCTCGACAGCGGAAAAACGCAGTTCAACCGAAGTGTACAAGTGAGATTTGTAAGCAATGGGGACGGTGTCGCCCTCATTGAACGTTGAGTATGTGAAACCAACTGCGCCGGGCACTATTCTTATGACGAGGTTCGTATGGTTATCACGTGTCTGTAAGTATTTAGAAGCAAGAAGATCAGCTTGCAATAACTGCAATATAGCTGAATGCTCTGGCAGCCAACAAGATTTGGAAAAAGTAGGTTGTACCAAGGCATAAAGCGGCTTGATATGCTGGGCATAATCCGGGATATAAGTTCGACCGAAATTCAGAAAACCCAGCAGGGATTGTAATTTCTTCAGTGAAGTAGGAGCACGGAGGCATGCGCACGTCTCTAGAAAGTGCGGAGCCAATCCTCGACCTTCATTGTTGAGTTCGTACCCCAAGAACAACACTGTATATTCTGCAATGTGTGAATTTGTAACCGAAGTCTGCAAACAAAACAATAATGCGATCAACGCGACGGAGATGCGGTTCCAACTCGTCATCCGTGAGATAAATGTCATCTACATACGAGTACGCATCTGGGTCTATGTCCTCTAAGAGGGAGACCACGCGAGCGGCAAAGACACCTGGGCTGTTTTTATAGCCCATTGGCAATCTTTTGAATTGTTTTTGTTTGCCACCAGAGGTGAACGCCGTCCACTCACTACTAAGAGAGGACAGGTTATGGCTGTAAAAGCCATTGGAAATGTCAAGTGTGGTTTTAAACCTTTTTCTCACGAGACTATTGACGAGAGCCGAACTATGGGTGCTCTGTACTGCACAGGTCCGGCAATGAGAGTTTAAGTGCCGGCAATCCAAAACTAGGCGGTACGACCCGTCAGGCTTCGTCACAGTGAATAAGGGATTATTCATAGGTGACACACATGTTTCGATTACTCCCTGAAATTCCAATTGTTCAAGGATAGACGTGACATGAGGTCTAGCTTCACGATGCATGGGGTATTGGTGTTGTGGTTGGGGCGTTGTCCGCAACGGAATCTCATGGCCGGGAGACAATTTATCCCAGCCAACCTGATTTCGAAATAACGCAGGCGCTTGCACCTGAGCCCATTCCCCGGCGTACTTTTTAGCTAGGACCTTCGGCACCGTGTGCGCAAAGGACAGGAGGATTACTTCCTCCCCTCTAGGAGCATCTAAAATGAAAGCCGGGGGCCAATCCGCCTCCGCCAGTAGAATATCATAGGTAGTGGTCAGATTATCCCAAAAAAAACCTTGAATTGTTCGTTGTATGTCACCTTCAATTTGAAGGACTATATTATATAGTTTATCAGGGGGAGACACCCGAGTGTCAGCAGTTTCAATATTCACGAATATATCAGTTGCTGTCGCCACCAGATATGGACGCAGTGCTTGTCGCACTACTGTAACTTCCGCCGCGCTGTCTAGAAGCGTCAGGTTCTGAAGCTGCGTCCGTACCATCTGAGGCATACCTCGCTGTGCAGCAACTTTCTTCTTCTGGAACGGGGGTCGTTGACGTGCAGAGTCCTCTTGCTTGCCTTTTTAGTCAGTCTGTCGGGTTTGCTCACATGCTTGCGGTGCACCCCGACTTTTCCCAGCGCCTCCGCCACCGGACTGTGAAGCCGATGTTTCCTGTGAAGAACGAGGAGAGCGTTGTTCAGAAACCTGAAATCGATCAGCTGACTTAATAGTAGCACGATCGCGCAGATCATAAGTGCGTTCACTACTTGACTGTACTGGAGAGGCAGGACGAGACCCCTGTTTCTGTTGCTGTTTCTCTTGTTTTTCGCCCTCCAACTTTGTTTTGGAAAATTAGGGCGGTCGTCCTTACCAGACGAGTTTCCCTTTGACTGCTGTACCGAATCAGAATTTTTCACAGTTGGCTTAACACATAAGGCGCTACGACCATACTTGTTTATAGGCGTTTGCGATCATTTTTGCGAATTCCCTCGGCTTCTCGTCTTCGTCCACTGCTTCTAATTTATTAAGCACCTGGAACTGCATAGCATCTCCTTTGAGGTTGCCCAGTATCATGGTAGCAACCACATCAAAGACTCCGACAAGCCGCATACCCAATTCAACAGCAGCCTCCGCACCATGATTCTCCTGAACACGTTTTATAACGGAGGGCAGTACCGACAGTGACGGAGTGCCAAAGCACTTCGAGTATGTCGCTGCAAAGACCTTGCCCCAGTTCTCGCAATCGGCCATGTCCGGGACTAAGTCTTTCGGCAAAGTAATGGTAAGGATCCTGTGTTTCTCCACAGGAGTCGTATGCGGATAAACCACTTCCAACTGGTCAAATTTCTCAGCAAGCCAATAAGGGAAATCATCCCTATTTTGGGGTCGCTTGCCGACAACCGAATTAACCATAACAGGACTAATCACCACCATGTGGTGGTCCGTCTGATGTCCCGCAACAGCAGTAGCGACCACCTGCACGGTGCATGACACGTACTGCACTAAAGCCCTATGTACCGTAATAAGGGCTGTGTGAAGTACATGCAACTCAGCCACCGCTACCTGTAGATAGCGGGGATGAGGCGTAAATCCGGCTAGTATCGGCCATGTGGCCCCTGCAATCGACAAAGGGCCCATTCTCGCCGGTACAACCGCATGTGGAAGGGCGCCATTAAACCAAATGCTATGCTGCCAGGCAGAAATAGGTAGGTTAAACCGTCACTCCCGTTATCCGGAAACCAGAGTGAGGGTGTTGTGGACTAATACAAGCACTACTAAGGCGTCTCAAATCAATTGACCAAACGTTAGGTGCGCCATGTTGCAGGGATTCTGCTTATGCGCAGAACTATGCGCAGGAACCCAGGCCCTCAGTGAATTGCGGTGTACCAAAAACCCACCTCTGAACCCAGAACCCCTTATCCGGCCAGCATCAGTGTCCCATTCGTTATCCGAGGTTTAACTCGGCGGTCCCAATGTATAGACAACCCAGAACAAGCGACTTAGTATATTTCTCAGGAATGGTGGGAATCAGAAATACCAGTCTACAACAGAATAAACAGAGACACGGTGAAAAGTTTAAAGAGTTTATTTTATAAACCTCGTGTCCTAAGATGCAGCAGTTTGGCTAACATTAGCAGACAAACGATTAAAATCAAAACCATCAGCATAGTTACAATACCATAGAAAATGAAAGGAGTAATCACACTAAAATGACAGTGGATCTAAGCCACCTTCCTTTCTCTAACACACTAAAAGTATTATTAGACTAATAGAAGGTCTCTAGGCTTGAATGGGGAACCCCATACCGTAAAGATCAGCTCAGAGAGTTCACATCGCAGGATGAGCTATGCTCTGCTCCTAGGTACGCTCTTCTTCCGAATGTAATGAAAACATGTAACGCTGCAATATTAAAAACACTCGACTTTCAGGTAATTGCAGCTGCGTGCGTGTTATGGCTAAACTAGTGTGCCGATCAACCTGAACTCAACAACATGCACCGTCTAGCGACCCAGACTGTTTCTTTACACGGTGTACAGACCAAGGTCGCTGCTCACTGTTTGGGATGTTAACAACAGCCAGTTCTCATGTGAAGCAAAGTCGAGTAAGCATTTCTCAATTGAATAACATGTGACTACAGTGTCGTGTGCAGAAGCAGCAAAAGCGGCAAGATGGCATTCTAACATCTAACGCGGTGATGCTAACTTAGCATTGTACATATGTAGATAACGATCTTCACTACAAAACAAAAGCAGCGATCGCTCTAAAATGTGGAGCATGGGTTTTTGGGGGATTCTCTGTACCATCCATTCTACCCTTATACAGTCATCCTTTCCGTTGGGCACCTCTCAATGAGTGCGCACAGCTGGCGTCTTGCTTCCATTGCCACCAATGTACTGCTCATACAGTGAGTGCTCCTAATGGCTCCTATCCGCTGCTGCTGGAGCGCAGCTCACAAAGTGATTTCTCATTGTGGCTCCTCCCCAGTGATGCAGCTATCTTCATTCGCCAGGGCCCTGCTTACATAGTGAACAAATCAGGCACACCCAGCGGCTTATCTCCCCTGTCCTATCTTTATGGATCTGAAGATCCTTCTTTTCTGTACTTCTCTCTGTGCCTTCTTAGTGTTTGCTCTCTCTCTCATCCTCACAAAAACTGTAATATAAGGACACTCTTGTGAAAGAGCATGGTCATTTCTGTGCTCTTCTTATTGTATGACAGTAGCTCTGTTACTGTTTTCTGCACCACTACTGAGGTACTAAAGTTTCAGGTTGATTATATACATCCACTTTCACTTGGTTGTAGGGCATTTAGATGCCTTTGTAAATATTTTGAGATTATTGCGTGCACATTTTCTTTTATTTGTGCTTTGTAATCTTATGGGTGGTGCTTGATATTCACACCTAAACTGGACAGAGCATCTTCACAATTTGGAATGTTTGAGTGTTGTGTTCCAGTAATGAGAAGAATTGAGATATGAAGTCCAACATGCCCTCACTATCACCAACACTGATTTATTTTTGGAATACGTTTATTGAATACCATTTTTTCTATGATATGAAAACTGTGAAAGCAATAAGTATCCCTAGGACATGGGCACTTGGTGCAGAATGTGGATTTATTGAACAAATAAATCACTAAGGGCCGATGTAGGTAAAACCGAAATACCGTGTCCTTAATAGTGATTTTTTCTGAATCGCTATTAAGAACTCTGTATTTCCGATGTAGATAAAAAAAATCGCTAAAAGTTAGCGAATCGGTAAATACCGAATTCTTATTACCGAATCAGTATTACCTATTCCATAATACCGATTTGGTAATTAGCGAATCCGGTAATTCAATAAATCGCAAATTTGTGCTCCAGCCAATCCTGTGCTCCCTGATGACCACACAACCAGGAAGTGGCCACACCCATGCAGCCACACTGACCCTGAAGCTGTTGGAGAGCCAGGGAGCAGGAGCAAAAGCACAGGAGCTGCACAGCTACCAGCCAGCTGATACACAACAACAGAACCATGGACTCACAGGAGAAGGGGAAGGATGCTGGAGAAAGAAAGCGCAAGAACAAGTTCAGTGAGAGGGAGTTGGAGGTCCTTATAGAGGAGGTGGTGAAGGATCACAACCAGCTCTTTGGCAAGAAATCACTGCACGTCCCTGAGGCACAGAAAAGGAGGATTTGGCTAGTTATCCAGCAGAAAATCAATGCAATTGGTGTCACCCATCGCTCAACAGAGGACCTCAAGAAGCAATGGTATGATCTCCGGAAACGTGCCAAGGAGAGGGTGGCCGACCAGATTAAATAAGCCAGGAAGACAGGTGGGGACCTCAACAGCGCCTGCACCCACTGCATTAGAACAAATGGTGGAGTCCACTCTCTAGCCGGAGAGCGTCAGTGGCATCGGAGACATGGACAGCTCAGCCACAGGGTCCAACAGACAAGGTAAGATGCATGCACCTCATGCTGTACCCCTTCCCTAACCCCAATCCCCCTGCAAGAATCCCATTCCAGACCATGTTTTGCCTAAAATCAGCAATGCATCACGGGAGATGTAGTCCCTAAAAACTAATAGCACATCAGTCAGTCCACAAAAAGCATATGCATGTCACACAAATCAATACATTAGCAAGCAGGGGACAGACAGCTAGATTGGCAGTCATGACATTTATTTGAAGGTAAATGCTGCCAGACAAGTGAATAATACTACATTCTGTATCCACAGGCGAAACATCGCACAAGACTGCAGAAGGGGAGACAGGAAAGGCTTCCAGGGAGCAAATCACACCTATCACCTGCTGATGCCACACCACCATCACCACCACCACCGCCACCATCACCACCACCACCACCATCACCACCACCACGTGCCAGGAGGTATACAGTGGGGAGCCTCCAGGTGATGGAGGGCACAGAGGATGAGAGCCAGAGAGCACAACATACCCCGCAGGATGATGGACAGGCATCTGTAACACAGTCCCCCATGGAGGTTGGCAACACAGGTGCACGTAAACGCCGACAAAAGGTACACAGTCCTGAGGCAGAGGAGTCCGGTGTCTTCTCCGGTCTGGAGTGGCAGATACTTAAAGTGCAGCGCCTGCAAATAAAAACAATGAGGGCACTGCAACGCCTGATGGTGGCAAACAATAGACACATCAATAACATGAAGGAGGCCATATACTGCCTCAACAACACCGTGGCAGCGGGCATGAAGGAGATGTCTGATGCTGTGAGGCTGTTATGCAGCAAGATTGATAGCGACCGTGGTGCAAGGCGCAGGGACAGACAGAGACTGGAAGAGCACACTAAGGCAGTTAACAGGCTGTGCAATGCCACCCATGTTCTCAGCAGGCGCTCAGTGGCCATGCAATTGGAGATGGCCAAGTACAGCCGTGAAATCACCCAGGGGTTGGTAACAGTCACCAGTGCTTTGGAGGTGCTTCAGACCAACTAAATTGCTGCCTCAGGGTCGGGGCATGGGGCTGAGCGTGAGGAGGCAACAAGCCGCAGCAGCATCACCCCCCATAACTGGAGAACAGGAGGCGCAGTGGTAGGCATGGTTCAGCCACAGGACACAGCACTGGCGACGACAGCGTGCCTGCTGAACGCAGCAGTGCTGCGCGTGGGTGCAGGAGATGAGCACTGCCATCACATTCCATTGTGTGGTGGGTGACATAACCCATTGGACACAATGATAGGACTAGGGATGTTGCATGGTGGAGTGACTATGCCATGTTTGGCTTGACCAGGCACTGTGAGGCCATCATAGTGTTGTGGTGTGCTGTAAAATTGCCTGACTGAAGGTCAATTAAACACCGTCACACAATTGCAGTTACTAGCTTTGTCTCATTACTTACTCAGAAATAGTTGTGTGTGATCTCTGCCCGTCTCTGTCTCCCATCTGGTGCAGCTGCGAGGCCTGCAGCGCTGTGCTGTGGCTGGGGACATTCCTCATCCTCATCCTCTGAATCACTGATTTCCACGAGTGTCCCCCTCTTTGTGGCAAGGTTGTGCAGCATGGCACATGCAGCTATCACTTTGCAGTAGATCAGGGGCCGGTACTGCCGTGCACCTCCACTCTTGTGGAGGCAGCGGAACCTGCTTTTGAGGAGCCCAAAAGTACGCTCCACCACATTGCGCGTAGATTTATGTGCCACATTATATCTCCTTTCACTTGGGGTAGATGGGTTGAGGTACGGTGTCAGGATGAAAGCACGCACCGCATATGGCTATCACCTAAGTGTAAAAGAAAGGAAAATTATTCACAGTCATCAATCGTTGCATCAAATGTATACTTCAGGGTGTGTCACATGGATTTACCTAGCAGGTAGCCTTCTCCAATTTCACCCGCAGCAAGACGGGTATAGATCCCACTGTTCCTGAATATGTAGGAATCATGCGTGCTCCCTGGGAATTTTGCAACTATGTCGGTGATGATGTGAGAAGCATCACATATAACCTGTACATTTATAGAATGTGTGGAATTGCGGTTGCAGTAGATGTACTCAGTCACAGCGGGGGGCAGATTTGTATATGTTTTCCGTCAATGCACCCTATGACGTGTGGGAACTGGGCCTTCTGATAGAAGTCCATCTTGGTCTTATGCAGTTCTGCCTGTGTGCTGGGGAATTGGATGTAGTGTGGCATCCTTTGCAACATGGCGTCCAGGAATGTTTTGAAGAAACGTGACAGGCAACTCTGTGAGACTCCACCTGCCACAGCTATTACCCCCTGGTAACTGCCAGATGCCAGTAGGTGCAGGCAACAGTGTACCTGTACAAGTGGAGATATTGCGTGCGCCCCTGGTGTCTGGTGCACCAGGATTGGGTGCAGGTCCCGTATCAGATCCAGGATGGTGTATGGGTGAAGCCTGTACCTATCACGGATTTCAGCCTCTGTGAGTTGGAATAAGTTGATGGGCAACCTGTATACGCGTTCCTGTCGTCTCCAGATACTTTGTGCTGCAGCTCGTATCCTTAATTGCCTTGCAATAACGTAGAGGGCCGCCATTGTGTTCAGGCTGATGCATTCTGGGGCTGTTTTTATGCTGTGCACCTGGTTACCACCTGCTTTGAGTTCGTGGTAATTTGCGACTCTTAATTAGCAATTTTTTGAGGATTCGGTAATAGCGAGTTTATGTACATCGCTTTGTGATATATTTTAGCGATTCCTTATTTTGATAATCGCTAAATAGTGAGTTGGTGTGCCATTTTCGGTAAATAAGGAATCGCTAGTTGTTTTCCGCTGTTTTTAGCGATTCCTTATTTAGCAATTCGGTGTTTCTGCCTCTACATCTCACATGGGTTAATAGCAATCGGTAATGCTGAAATGCTGTGATTTTCAGCGTTACTGATCGCTATTTGGCCACCTACATCTGGCCTTAAGTCTATTATCTCATTACCCTGGATTACAGTTTTTACTGTCTTCTCTGCAATGTTTTATAGTCCCATCAAGATCCTTATTAGTCCCCTCCCAGTATCATATTCAGTATGCCGAACATGGTCTGTGTCCTAGGGAAGAGAGCAGGCATACATTGGGGCTCCTTTGGGCTTCTGAGTATCCCTCTCTCTTCCAACCCTAACTCCAGCTCACCACTCATATTAGTGATTCCTGTCTCTTGCCCACAAAATAGCCATTACTTGCCCTAGGAAGAAAGTATGCATACATCAGGGTCTCATTTGAGCTTCTGACTATCCCTCTATGCCCTCACACCACTCTGTGTTTATATAAAGAGAATGAGAAAGGTGCTCTTTCCCTAACTCAGCCTTCTTCTCTGTATTCCTAAGTGTCATAGACAGTCATTGGTCCCTTTTCCTGGATGGGGTCTCCCAGTGATACAATCCTTCCCTGTATAAAGAGACACACTTTTCATGATGTGTGAGCCATTAACGGTTGGATGGGGTGCTTTTTTAGACTGTGGTTTCAGAGATATGTGGCATTTTGTGCAGTGAGAAGGTTATGGAACAAGCTCCCTATACCATGTAAGCAGTTGGGTTACGAATGAGGGCGGTGAAACCCTACTCAAGTATCAACCACAATCCTTGTCAGGGTGAAGTCACAAGCAAACTCCAAATTAACCTGTGCTCTATCTCTGGTAGCTTGGCAGAGAGCATTCAGGCTTAACTTAGAGGCAGTGTGTAAAGTATTTATGCAACACTTCAAACAGTAAGGTTATATTATTATTTTTATTTTATTGTTCGATCAATAGCATGATCATAAACAGCATAAAATCTCACATAAAAAAACTTTATCAGATAGACTTTAAAAAAACATTGTGTTTTAAGGAGTGAGCACAAACACTTTAGCACTGGATACAAGTGGAAAAGTGTGCAGAGTCCTAAGGCAAAGCGAGATCAGTAAAATGTTTGGGAGTAGACTACGCTAAGGCAGACAGGTCTAACAAGTGCTTGCATCGGGCACCTTACCATCTGTGTGGTCAGACCCATACTAAAGTGTCTTTGCTTGATTTCTGAAAGATGTGCTCCATGGAAAAACCCTAGGAGCAGCTGAAACTTGGCAGTGGGAGAGCTCAGTAGTTGGCCCCCTTCTTTGATATTATCCGTAGCTTCCCCAACCCAGGAGTCAATAAGTAGAGAGGCATGTCCTATCCTTCATGAGAAAGACTCCAGGTTTGGTATCGCTCTGCTGGCGGTGTCCCAGTTTGTGCAGTTGGGTTGTGCTCGATCTGTGAAAGTGCTGGGGCAATGAAGGCCCCTATGGGGGCCCAGAAAAAGGCATAACATGCCTCTCAGAGGGTTGTTCTAGTAGTCTTGTACTGGAGAGTTTAGACATGACTCTTTTCTCAGCAGGATATGCCACTACAAAAGTACTTACTTTATGTCTTCCTCCTTCTGCCTCTTGAAAAAATGTACTTATTCTTCACATCGTCACAATAATTATTCAAGTAATTATAAAGTGCAGCAAATCACTTGTGAGGGTCTCTAGGTGCTGGAGTTGCTAACTGCTTTTCGTTTATTTTTAACAAGGAGAAAGCAAAGAGAAGGCACTCAAAAACAGGCGAAAAAAACAAGAAGAAAGCAATGAAAATGAGAGGAAAGCAAGGAGAAGCCGTACAAAACACAGAGGAAAAACAAGGAGAAAGGAGTGAAATCCAAGTAAAAGCCAGGAGGAGGCCTTCAAAAGTGTGGGAAAAGCAAGAAGAAGACAGGAACAAGAGCGATGCAGCAGAACGATGAGAGCAGGTCATGGAGCCTGCTCACTGGGGCCGCGCTGCGACCTCCATTAAGTAGGTCCTGGGAGGATGGAGGAGTGCTGGAGGCATTGGACGTGGCTTGGTGGAGGTGGGAAACAGGCAGCAAAATGGCAGCAGGTAGGTGTGGCAATAATGGAGAAAAACAATGAGAAAGCAATGAAAACAAGTGAAAGCAAGGAGAAGGCACTCAAAAAATGGGGGAAAGCAAGGAGAAAGCAGTGAAATGAGGGAAAAACAAGGAGAAGGCACTCAAAAAACGGGACAAAGCATGGAGAAAGTAATGAAAATAAGGGGAAAGCAAGGAGAAGGCACTCAAAAACTGGAGAAAAAGCAATGACAAAATCGTGAAAATGAGGGAAAAGCAACAAGGAGAAAGCAATGAAACCGAAGGGAAAGCAAGAAGGCCCTCAAGAAACAAGGGAAACAGCAAGGAGAAGGCACTCAAAAACAGGGGGAAAACAAGGAGAAAGCAATGAAAATGAAGGGAAAGCAAAGAGAAAGTGTTCATAAAACCGGAAAAAGCAAGAAGAAAGTAGTTAAAATGAGAGAAAAGCAGGGAGCAAGAAGTAAAAACGAGCGAAAAGCAAGGGGAAGGCATTCCAAAAAATCAGAAAAAGTAAGGAGAAGGCACTTCAAAAAAGAGGGGGAAAAAAAAGGAGAAAGCAATGAAAACAACTGGAAAGCAAGGAGAAGGCACTCACAAAACAGGGGAAAATACAAGGAGTAAGCAGTGAAAATGAGGGAAACTCAGGGAGAAAGCAGTGAAAACGAGGGAAAAGCAAAAAGAAGGCCCTCAAAAAACAAGAAAAGAGAAGGGGTAAACAGTGAAAATGAGGCAAAAGCAATGAGAAGGCACTTGAAAGGCAATCAGGAAACAGGGGAAAAGCAAGGAACCAGCAGTGAAAACGAGGAAAAAAATAAGCAGAAGGCACACAAAAAGCAGGGGAAAAGCAAGGAGAAGACAGGCACAAGAGTGATGGAGCAGCACGGGGAGAGCTGGTTCTGGGGCTAATGTCGGGGAAGTAGTTGGAAAACTAACATGCCGAAAAGCTCTTCTCGTCTATAGTATGTGAATGGTTTTAGTCATGTACTCTTTTCTGCACCATTACTGTTGACTGTCTTGCATGTACATGCTGCTACAATATTTCCAAATCATCACTATTAATTTCTTTGCTTGCTAAGCAATTTACAGCATAATGTAGCTCTTCTGAATTTTTGTACTTACTCATGTCTCATTACAGCATTTCTACAAAAACAGACACAAAGACACAATTATACAGAAATAGTTGATGGTCATCCAACCCTGCAGATGAGGATAAAACGGGAGAAGTACCTTTGTGGAGCTAAATAAATGGCAGGTGTTTTTGAAAATTATTGTGGCTATCTGCATTTCGAAAACACACATTGCACCATTGCATTTAGACTCCATCAAAATTACTAAGCCCATCGACAACACCAAACCTTTTTCTCACCTGACATCCACTCCTCCCCGCTGCATCCCACAATGGTCAACCTTCAAATCCTAGTCGTTCTAACACCTCACCGACATCTTCAGCTCCCTTAACGCCACCCCTCATGAAGAAGATAGCTTACCCTCATTCTTCATCAAAGCCCTCTCTTGAGAAGCTCTCTCACTCATGCTCATTATCATCCTCACCTACCTTACTTAGGCCAGATTCTCCCCCTCGTGATGAAACCCACACTAGAACCTCATCTACACTTCATTAGTAACATCATCAAATTAGCAGTCTATGCTTAACTTCAAAATCATGTCAACATCAACTACCTCTTGCAGAACTATCAAAAGGCATCAGATCACATTGCAACATGAAGACAGATACTTTCAAAATCATAGACGGTGTCTTCTTGACCACAGCTAAAGATAAGCCCTGTCTCCTGATCTTTTCACTCTGTTGACCACTCACAACATAACGTGTATTTGAAAAGCGCACGTTCACCCGGAGGCATCTTGGCGCTGAATAACAGACATTTATTGTTACCCAACTCGATGGTACTCGTTTTATCAACCTCAGATGGATGAAAGGCTGAGTGGGCCCACCAGGATTTAAACCTGTGACCATGAGGTCAAACACAGGCCCCTGCAGTGGGCAGTGAACGCATTAGTCCACTGAGCCACCAGACCCGGCTGGTGGATGGTTACACCATGAAGTCTTGAGGAGGATTTATAAGAAACGTCCTTCACAGGCACTACCTATCCATCTTACACCAGATTGTTCATAATGGCATCTCGAGGTCCCAGAAGATCCTGATCACCTGGCAGTTCCCCAGAACTCCATCTTGTTCACTGTCAACTTCAACCTCTACATTGAGCGCCTAGGGACAGACAAGAGTATAAAATATCAGCAATACGCAGAAGACATGCAACTATCTTCTCTGTTCCAGACTTCAAGTGACTTAAACAATGACTGCATTCAGACCTGCATGCCCAGCAGCTCAATCAATCAATCAATTAATCAAAGGCTTCTCACCCATGAGGTTCTGAAGGCGCTGGGGGGGCTGCTGGTCCCTCTAGGTGGAGGATCATTCAAAGAGCCAGGACTGAAGGTCCTTCTTGAATTGGGTCAGAGACACAGATTGCCTGAGGTGGAGGAGCAGGGTGTTCCAGGTCTTGGCGGCGAGGTAGGAGAATGAACTTCCCCTGATTCTGGTCTTGTGGATCCTGGGGATGGAGGCTAGGACAAGTTAGGCGGAACAGAGTTGTCTTGCAGGTATATGGAATGTGCGGTGGTGGTTCAGGAATGCTGGTCCTTCATTGTGGAGAGCTTTGTAGGCATGTGTGAGGAGCTTTAAGATGATTCTCTTGTTGACTGGGAGCCAGTGGAGTTGTCGCAGGTGTTGCGTGATGTGGCTGCGGCAGGAGATGTCAAGGACCAGTCAGGGTGTGACTTTTTGAATGCTCTGTAGTTTCTTGAGCTGTTTCTGGGTGACACCAGCATAGAGTGCATTGCCGTAGTCGAGTCTGCTGGTGATTAGTGCGTGGGTGACCGACTTTCTGGATTTTTTGGGGATCCATCTGAATGTCTTTCGTAGCAGGTGGAGCGTGTGGAAGCTGGCTGAGGAATTGGCGGTTCATTGTGAGCGATGAGTCTAGTATGATGCCCAAGGTTGCATGTGTGACCGTCGGGGTGGGAGGGGGTCCTAGAGCGGCTGTCCACCAAGAGTCATCCCAGCCTGAAGGGGTGAGTCTCAGGATGAGTACTTCGGTCTTGTCCAAGTGAAGCTTGAGGCAGCTGTCTTTCATCCAGGTAGCAATGGCCTTCAATCCACTGTGGAAGTTGGTTCTGGCGGCATAGGAGACGATGATGAGTCCGTAACTTCTGACGATGGCTGAGGGGGGGCATAGATATTGAAGAGGGTGGGGCTCAGGGAGGAACCCTGGGCACTCCACAGCTGATCTCCGTAGGTTTCAAGAGGAACGGGGGTAGTCTAACTCGCTGATTCCGACCGGAAGGAGTGGATCCAGGCCAGTGGCTTGTCGCGGACGCCGGCATCGTGGAGTCTCATGATTAGGGTGCAGTGGGGGATGGTGTTGAAGACAGCCAAGAGGTCCAGTAGGATGAGGGTAGTGGTCTCACCCTTGTCGAGGAAGAAGCAGATGTCACCTTTCAGTCTTGTGATAAGATTAGAATGGTTGACTGAGTTGAAGGAAGCAGACAAATATCAAAGCAAGCAAATGTTTTTGAGCATACGACACAGGTTGCCCAAGGTTGAGAGGACAACTAAATCAATTCTTCTGCCTAGAGGGAAACTGGCTTGATATGGATCCATCATTGCATGGTCTTCCACATACCCCTGCAATTGGATATATAGTAGATATTCTAACAATTTACTCAGAAATGTTAACAAGGAGATAGGGCTGTTGTTGCTTTGGTCATTTGCATGAAGCGCTGTTTTCATAAGAGGTTTAACTATTGCACTTTTCCTTTGTGGAAGCACTACTCTGCATGAACAACACTTGGGGCAATAAAGGGGCACAGTTGTTTCTTAAACCTGGTGGGGCAGACATAGGGGTCTATTATGATGTTGGATGGATCGCCACCGCCTGCATGGTGGTGGCAATCCTCCCGACATCATCCCCCACCCACCTCCCATTTCCCCCCTGCCATATTATGATGGCGGGGGTACCGCGGTGGACGGTAAGACCATCCACCGCTTTTCCGCCCGGTCGATGAGTCGACCAGGCCAAAACAGGTTGAATATGGTGGCGGTGTCTGCTAGACACCGCCATCCATACTACAATGGCAGCAGGAAGTAGCCTTTCTGTGGCGGAAAGGCATGCAGATTGCTCAGTTGGGGGCCTGTTGCGGGCCCCCAGGATGTTGGGGATATACATGGGGGGTACCTACGGTACCCCCCTGCATTTGCATGGATGACGTGGCAGGCACCGCACTTGCTCTTATTTGGACATGGTAATCCAGCCCTTATTTAGACATTGTTCGTACAAACCAAATACAAACCAAATACAGGCATGGCCACCTACATTCGCCCATCCACGTCACAACGAATTCTTGGAAAACCAGACGCTTAAGCCTTTAGGAATTTCCCTCAGCTTGAATATTGATTTCTCCAAGAACTTATTAAGTATGCATGAACATCTATTCCTTAGGGGTTCATTCATGACGTTCCTCTGCCCGACCTTTACGTCAATACTGGCATTCCTAGACACCTTCAAGGTATAGATATACCAGCAGTTGCCCTGGCAAATTGCGGTTCCCGGAGGATTCGATCCAACCCAGACTACGCGGTTCGCCAGGGCAAGTTCGGAAGATCGCGTTCCAGCCTGATGCACTGACCTGAAGCTGCCATCCTCCTCGTAGAGAATCCAGCTCCAGTGCTCTCTGACTTCGCATGCGGGGGGTTAGACTATCAAGTCCAGAAAAGAGATTCCAACCTCTCTCATTCTCATGTATGGAGCTGACTAGAACTTAGAGAAACTTTTGGCAACTCTTGGCTAAACTAAAATATAGCTAGCTATAGTTTAGAAAAAGCACCTACTTCAAAACTCATACTGCACTTAGGTTAGGTACACTGGGTAGAGCAATTTAGAAGCATCAGATGAGTATCACATTTTAGCATTATGTTATTTATGTATGTATTTTTATTAATATATGTCATAGCTACAAATCATGCTATTGCAGTATTATTTTATCTAACTGCTAACCTCGTACATATTGTACTTCGCAGTCTGTCTTACGATTGCAGCAATTCATATCTCTTGCATGAGAAATAAGACTGTTCAATAAACTCTTTTATTGAAACGCCCGTCTCTCTATTTCTGTGCAACTCTGTAGAAACGAAGCATGCACGATTGACTGAGTGAAACTGTTATCTATTGTTTCCACGATTCTGAGACTGTTACGATTCTAAAGGGAAACAAAGTTGTCATGTTTATGCGGTTGTCAGAGACTAATCCCTTCTTGTATATTCGAGAAGTTTCTAGTGACCTCTGAGTTAGCTGGCATACGCAAGTAATTAAGTTTAATATACATGATAGAGACATAATGACCGTAGTCCTATGTCAAATCTATATTCCAATGCGCAGAGCCTATCAGGGATATAGGAACTACACTAAATGGCGCCCAACAGTTTGGTAAGGCACTAATTTAACGCTAGATACTGAAGTAACTCAGTCGTGCTTTTCTCAGAGACCCTCTACTCATAAAACTCCATAAGACGTCTGGAGTGGGTAGGGATATTATCCGCCATAGCTGAGTAGGACGAAAGTCCTATGTATTAGCTGTTTGGTTTTGTTCAACGTTGAAGGATGCAGTG
The DNA here is from genome assembly GCF_964204655.1 of Triturus cristatus. Taxonomy (NCBI): domain Eukaryota; kingdom Metazoa; phylum Chordata; class Amphibia; order Caudata; family Salamandridae; genus Triturus; species Triturus cristatus. The sequence continues at coordinate 922,236,677 of NC_140582.1, read as the reverse complement.
TTCCAAAATATTGTGCGGTAGAGGGGAGATGAAAAGAGGCAGAGAGAAATTTCCCCAGTCTCAAGGATCCAATCCCGAAGGGGAGGACTCTATGTAGCCTCTGGTTAGCCCTCACACACCCCGAGGGATGTCTTGCTTCATCATTGGGCTTGTTGTTGCTCCTCGTCGGGCCGGCGCTGCAATGCCCGACGGTCCCCCGAAGGGTCTCTTTATCGGAGGTCTTTTAAAGAGAAAAGCCGTAAGGTGAATGCGGGTATGTGGGCCAAAAAACAGTAAGGAGGATCCGAGAGGTAAGTGATTGCGTGCGTGCGAGGTATGTGAAATAAAAATGCCTAGGGGTGTCCAAAAAGTGAATTTTAATATAATGGAGCCTCTGGCAAAGTAAAAAGACCAAAAGGTCGCAGGGTCACTAATAAGCGCAAGGTGCTAATGTGACTTTAATAAAAGGTCGACATGTTTCACGCCTAAAATGCCCGAACGGGTCAGCGGCGTTTCTTCAGGACCAAAGAAAAGTGAAAGGTTGTGCACGGTGAAGACGGGGGTGCCAGAGATTGGAGGGGTAACCCACGTCTTAAAAAGTTAAAAGTGGTACGGGGCTGCGGGGTACAGTGACCTAGTCAGCAGGAAAAAAAGAAAGAGCGTACCAAACTAGTGTAACCTGTAGGGGAAATAAACGGGAGGGGAAAAGGGAGGAGATGGGAAAGGTAGTGATTGGGAAAGGAGGGGAGTAGAGGGAAGAGGGAGGGGTGACAAACACACATGAATGGTTTAGACAGGACTGGTACATATAATCAGTCACAGTTTCACGAGAGAACACAGCGAGGGACTGTCTGTGACCCCGAATACCATTCGCATAGTGATAGTGAGGTCACCCCGGTGACCATGTCAACAGGAACATACACAGGTGACGTGTCAGACGTCCAACATCGGTGTCAGACACACTTAACTAATTCAATGGTAGAGTGTTGCCCATGGGTTGAGGGGCGGTGCAGGGCGGATACCAAACATTTTTAGAAAAATATATATATATCTCAACATACATGCTGGAATCGAAGAGAACATTAGTGAAATGGCAGTAGTAACGGCGAAATGAGCGGCACGTAGTGCGTGAACAAAACCCGGACATTGATAATCTATACAAAAGATCTTAGTACAATGGTCGAACAGTGCAAACACACCACAGAGCAAGGTTACGGACCCACTGAGCTCAAAGGGGATGGGTCAGGAAAGATCCTGACAACTCTGATTACAAGCGAACACTCTGTTTAAATGGTAAATGTAAAATGGGCATGCGAAAAAACGTAAAAACACATTCAACCGGTATTACGAAGAGCAAGGTGCCCCCATCCTTACCCTCGTGTATCTGAACGGGGCTTCCTAGGTTTTGCCGAGGCTGCCAGCGCCCTATTTGCTGAAGGAACCAAACAGAGTATAGATAGATTAAGGGAGGGGACCCTACGTGAGGGTGGGCTGCGCACACAGGATTATCAAGCATCTCCCTAGTGGATCCTGCCCGAGAGTACTTACGGTTGCGTCGGGGGCCGGCTCAGTCAGCACCTACCCTCTGCCAGCGGCTGCCTGGAGATAGTGCCGGTAGCAAGCAGGTGTCCATTTAAGGCGTAGGAAAAGGGAGTGAACCACTTCCTGCTCGAGGGCCGGGGGAGTGCGCGTGTAGTTTCTGGCGCATGCGTGGGCGAATGTGTCCTGGGGTGTGCGCATGCGCAAAGTGAAAATTGGGAACCAGCGGAGTGCGCATGCGATACTAATTCCACATAGTGCCCTGCTCATAGGTGGTCTGCGCGAGTGTGACTTTAAAGGGCTCATGGGCCCTAGTGGTGCCCCGGGTTTAGCCACAGATTGACAGAGTGGCGTGTTCGAATTAACTGGACAGGACGTGTCCTGGGGTGTGGTGCAGAGTACAAACTTGATACCCACATAAAAACTGGTCTATGTCGCGGATAAAAGTGGAGGGTGAGGGGCGGGGGAGAAAAATATATACAAACAATTAGGGGAGAGCACGGGCTCCTCCTCCTGGAGCGCTCCTTAATAAAGAGCCAGAGAGATCATATAGATACACAAGTGTTGGGGAATGTGCTCACCGGGGCAAAAGGATGTATAAGTTGTTAGTTACAGTTCCACCCAGGGTATCTCATCATTGAGTCCTTGCGTGTTAGTGCGGAGACGGAACACCCAACGTTGTTCCTGGCGCAATAAGTCTTGGGCATTCCAGAAGGGTCTGGACTCTAATATGGTCCATGTTAGTTGTTCGCTGCTATGCCCACGGTCAAGAAAGTGGTTGGTGAGCTTCGTGGCTGTCCGTCCCCGACGGATGGTACTCTTGTGTTCGCTAATGCGTATTTTAATGGGACGTGAGGTCATGCCGACATACCTTAGACCACAAGGGCATGTGATAAGGTAGACGCAGTTCTTGGTGTTGCAGTTAGAGTGTCCTCGTTGTTCCCATATAAAGTTCTCCAGAGTGAGTTGCTTACTGTGCGTAGTCGTAGAACAAGCGTGGCAGTTCCCACATGGATAGTGGCCTGACACAGGGGCCAGGTTCCACAATGTGGTGTTGGGTGGGTCCTGTCTACGTTGTAGTGGTCGTGTGTTGACCAGTCTGTCACGTAGGTTAGCTGTTCTTTTAAATGCGAAACGTGGTAGTTCTAGATCCAGTGTGTCGGTGTTCAAAATCTTCCAATTCCGTTTTATGATTTGCTTGATTTTGTTGGACTGGGGTGTAAAAGTGGTCACGCATGTGATGGACTCACTGGGTGTCTTGGTTCTGGTTTCCAAGAGTGTGTCCCTATGGTTATTGCGGGCTCTTTTTCTTGCGTGTCTGACTACCCTCTTGGGGTAATGTCTGTCCAGGAGGTTTTTCTCAAGGTGATTTGCTTCGTTCTCATAATCCTGACTGGTTGAGCAATTCCGTCGTATGCGCAGGAATTGTCCGTACGGGAGATTTTCCCGGAGGGCCTTGGGGTGGTGACTGTTAAAGTCAAGGAGACTGTTACAGTCCGTCGGTTTCTTGTGTAGTGTGGTCCTCAGGGTGCCGTCCTCTAGGATGATCAAGAGATCCAGAAAGGGGATAGAGGTGTCACTCATAGTCCCCGTGAATCGAAGGTGTGGGTTCAGTCCATTCACCCATTCCAGGAAGGTCTCGCAGGATGATCTGGTACCCTTCCAGAAGATCAAGATGTCATCTATGTACCGCTTCCATGTGATGATGTTGTGCTTGTATGGGTTTGTGTCTGGAAAGATGTGGCTATTCTCGAAAGAGGCCATATATAGACCCGCCAGGCTCGGCGCGAAGGTACTCCCCATGCTGGTACCTTGTACCTGATGGAAGATTGAGGTTTTGTACATAAAGAAATTCTCTTTCAGGGCTAGTGTGATTAGATCCATGATAAAGGCCACTGGTGTGTTGGTAAGGGGTTCCATCCTCTGGAGTAGGTCGTTGACAACCTCGATGGTGGCGTCTTGAGGGATGTTGGTATACAACGCCTCTACGTCCATGGTTAGGAGGAGGTCAATGGGTTCCCTATTTTCTTGGTTGATGTTTTCTATGAGATTGAGGACGTCTCGTGTGTCCTTGAGGTACGCAGTGGTGTTCTGCACCAAAGGACGGAGGAAATAGTCGCTGAATTGGCTCAGTGGTTCCAGGAGGGAGTTGATGCCCGAGACAATGGGTCTACCAGGAGGCGGGATGACCCCCTTGTGTATTTTGGGGAGGATGTAGAAGTATGGTGTTCTGGGGTCATCGTTGATCAAAAATGCCGCCTCCTGGGGGGAGATCCACCCCTCCGTGCTAGCCTCGTTGACCAATATCTTGATCTTTTTAGACAGATCTTCTGTAGGGTCTTTGTTCAGTCTGCGGTAATATTTGGTGTTCCTGAGTTGTTTCTCACATTCAGCTTCGTAGTCAGTGATGTCCAAGAGGACAGTCGCACCCCCTTTGTCTGCCGGCTTTATGATGATCGTCTCATCTCTTCTGAGTGACTCCAAAGCCTGGCGATTCTTGTTAGGAACTGTAACTAACAACTTATACATCCTTTTGCCCCGGTGAGCACATTCCCCAACACTTGTGTATCTATATGATCTCTCTGGCTCTTTATTAAGGAGCGCTCCAGGAGGAGGAGCCCGTGCTCTCCCCTAATTGTTTGTATATATTTTTCTCTCCCGCCCCTCACCCTCCACTTTTATCCGCGACATAGACCAGTTTTTATGTGGGTATCAAGTTTGTACTCTGCACCACACCCCAGGACACGTCCTGTCCAGTTAATTCGAACACGCCACTCTGTCAATCTGTGGCTAAACCTGGGGCACCACTAGGGCCCATGAGCCCTTTAAAGTCACACTCGCGCAGACCACCTATGAGCAGGGCACTATGTGGAATTAGTATCGCATGCGCACTCCGCTGGTTCCCAATTTTCACTTTGCGCATGCGCACACCCCAGGACACATTCGCCCACGCATGCGCCAGAAACTACACGCGCACTCCCCCGGCCCTCGAGCAGGAAGTGGTTCACTCCCTTTTCCTACGCCTTAAATGGACACCTGCTTGCTACCGGCACTATCTCCAGGCAGCCGCTGGCAGAGGGTAGGTGCTGACTGAGCCGGCCCCCGACGCAACCGTAAGTACTCTCGGGCAGGATCCACTAGGGAGATGCTTGATAATCCTGTGTGCGCAGCCCACCCTCACGTAGGGTCCCCTCCCTTAATCTATCTATACTCTGTTTGGTTCCTTCAGCAAATAGGGCGCTGGCAGCCTCGGCAAAACCTAGGAAGCCCCGTTCAGATACACAAGGGTAAGGATGGGGGCACCTTGCTCTTCGTAATACCGGTTGAATGTGTTTTTACGTTTTTTCGCATGCCCATTTTACATTTACCATTTGATACTTAAACAGAGTGTTCGCTTGTAATCAGAGTTGTCAGGATCTTTCCTGACCCATCCCCTTTGAGCTCAGTGGGTCCGTAACCTTGCTCTGTGGTGTGTTTGCACTGTTCAACCATTGTACTAAGATCTTTTGTATAGATTATCAATGTCCGGGTTTTGTTCACGCACTACGTGCCGCTCATTTCGCCGTTACTACTGCCATTTCACTAATGTTCTCTTCGATTCCAGCATGTATGTTGAGATATATATCTATTTTTCTAAAAATGTTTGGTATCCGCCCTGCACCGCCCTTCAACCCATGGGCAACACTCTACCATTGAATTAGTTAAGTGTGTCTGACACCGATGTTGGACGTCTGACACGTCACCTGTGTATGTTCCTGTTGACATGGTCACCGGGGTGACCTCACTATCACTATGCGAATGGTATTCGGGGTCACAGACAGTCCCTCGCTGTGTTCTCTCGTGAAACTGTGACTGATTATATGTACCAGTCCTGTCTAAACCATTCATGTGTGTTTGTCACCCCTCCCTCTTCCCTCTACTCCCCTCCTTTCCCAATCCCTACCTTCCCCATCTCCTCCCTTTTCCCCTCCCGTTTATTTCCCCTACAGGTTACACTAGTTTGGTACGCTCTCTCTTTTTTTCCTGCTGACTAGGTCACTGTACCCCGCAGCCCCGTACCATTTTTAACCTCCTTTAAGACGTGGGTTACCCCTCCAATCTCTGGCACCCCCGTCTTCACCGTGCACAACCTTTCACTTTTCTTTGGTCCTGAAGAAACGCCGCTGACCCGTTCGGGCATTTTAGGCGTGAAACATGTCGACCTTTTATTAAAATCACATTAGCACCTTGCGCTTATTAGTGACCCTGCGACCTTTTGGTCTTTTTACTTTGCCAGAGGCTCCATTATATTAAAATTCACTTTTTGGACACCCCTAGGCATTTTTATTTCACATACCTCGCACGCACGCAATCACTTACCTCTCGGATCCTCCTTACTGTTTTTTGGCCCACATACCCGCATTCACCTTACGGCTTTTCTCTTTAAAAGACCTCCGATAAAGAGACCCTTCGGGGGACCGTCGGGCATTGCAGCGCCGGCCCAACGAGGAGCAACAACAAGCCCAATGATGAAGCAAGACATCCCTCGGGGTGTGTGAGGGCTAACCAGAGGCTACATAGAGTCCTCCCCTTCGGGATTGGATCCTTGAGACTGGGGAAATTTCTCTCTGCCTCTTTTCATCTCCCCTCTACCCCCCTCTCCTCCACCCCTCTACACCCTTTCTTCTATCTCTACTTATGTTGAGCAGGTGATCGTTATTTTTGTTTCACCGCCAACAGGGAACAATGTCCTCATTGATTTAACTGTCATGAGTGGAGCACGGACATTGGACCATAACCAGCTCCTGGTCCCCCTCTTCTTTTTTTGACTTAGTATTTGCACGGCGGCCCAGCCGAGGGACCTCTCTATCTACTATCTCCTGTTTCTCTTTCTCACCCATCTCCCCCTTCTTTAGGCCCCACACCATATCACTGTGAACATGTCAACATCTAACATAGGGGACACCCTAGGTCTCGCGTTTGGCGAAGACATGGTCTCTGAAATCCTGAGAACACCGTCTATACTCGACACAGACGGGAATATGGCCTGTTCCAGCTCCCAAGGAGACTGGAATTCGTTAACCACTCTTAAGAAAACACTGGTCAAGGTTACTCTCCACGGCCAAATTATGACCGAATACCTCAGGGCTAATGCGGCCCCCAATGGCCTCATTGTACGGACAGCTCCTCGCATCTTTCTAGACGATCCGGTATTCAAAAGGGAATGGAGCCAGATTGCTTGGAAGTGCACTCGTGACTGGCTTATTCTGATTATCAGCACAGCCAAACGCTTGTCAGAAGCCCTGATCATCAAGATCAAAATCTCTGAAGATGGGTTGAAAACAGGGATCAACATATCATCGTTCAAAACACGTCTCGCAGAGATTAATAGCGAGATGAATGAACACCGTGACTACCTGTTACAACAAAAGATCACAAAACTCCAGAAAGATGTCAAAAAATTTGACAGGGAGAAAGTTTACCCGTATATCAAAGAGGACTACCAAACCGCAGACAACGATGCACTCTCGGAAGATGGCTCGACTTCATCTAATCACTCGGGACAGTCGTCCTACAGTAACTCAAGTGATAGAAGCTGGGGAAGAGCCATGAAACAACAGGGACTTCTCCCACCGCCCCAACATATGCCACCCAACCCATATGGCTTTCATCATCCCCCTTATCCACCTCAGGGCCCAATGTGGTACCCTGCCTTCAACGGACCACAACCAGGCTATGTACAGCCCGGCTACCCCCAACCATTCTTCCCTAACCCACCACCTCCTTTTCAGTACAGAGGCAGGGGGCGAGGCAGAGGGAGAAGAAGAGGTCAGAAGCAGGTTCAGTGGCAAGACGCCGGACAACTCCAACACCAGCAACAACAGAGACAAACCAGGAGCATGACAAATCAAAGACCCTGATTGTCAACCTCTCCAAGAGACAGCTGAATGCAGAGGAAACCACGACTCTCGAATTAGGACTCGGTTTCGTTCCTACCCCAAAGGAAGACGACTTCAGGACGAACCAGGAACTACACCAATTATTCAGAAAAATTTGACTGCAGGCATTCTTTCAGGGAAAACCACCTCAAGACAGAGATGACACCGGTCTTAGACCCCCATCAAAGTTTACACCTACCTCCTCCATGGTACCACCAGAGGTCCTTACCTTTGAGAAAGCCGTATTAAAAGAGACGACTCAACTTATTAAAGGGCCATCGTATAACAACCTTCCTAACAAGAATCGCCAGGCTTTGGAGTCACTCAGAAGAGATGAGACGATCATCATAAAGCCGGCAGACAAAGGGGGTGCGACTGTCCTCTTGGACATCACTGACTACGAAGCTGAATGTGAGAAACAACTCAGGAACACCAAATATTACCGCAGACTGAACAAAGACCCTACAGAAGATCTGTCTAAAAAGATCAAGATATTGGTCAACGAGGCTAGCATGGAGGGGTGGATCTCCCCCCAGGAGGTGGCATTTTTGATCAACGATGACCCCAGAACACCATACTTCTACATCCTCCCCAAAATACACAAGGGGGTCATCCCGCCTCCTGGTAGACCCATTGTCTCGGGCATCAACTCCCTCCTGGAACCACTGAGCCAATTCAGCGACTATTTCCTCCGTCCTTTGGTGCAGAACACCACTGCGTACCTCAAGGACACACGAGACGTCCTCAATCTCATAGAAAACATCAACCAAGAAAATAGGGAACCCATTGACCTCCTCCTAACCATGGACGTAGAGGCGTTGTATACCAACATCCCTCAAGACGCCACCATCGAGGTTGTCAACGACCTACTCCAGAGGATGGAACCCCTTACCAACACACCAGTGGCCTTTATCATGGATCTAATCACACTAGCCCTGAAAGAGAATTTCTTTATGTACAAAACCTCAATCTTCCATCAGGTACAAGGTACCAGCATGGGGAGTACCTTCGCGCCGAGCCTGGCGGGTCTATATATGGCCTCTTTCGAGAATAGCCACATCTTTCCAGACACAAACCCATACAAGCACAACATCATCACATGGAAGCGGTACATAGATGACATCTTGATCTTCTGGAAGGGTACCAGATCATCCTGCGAGACCTTCCTGGAATGGGTGAATGGACTGAACCCACACCTTCGATTCACGGGGACTATGAGTGACACCTCTATCCCCTTTCTGGATCTCTTGATCATCCTAGAGGACGGCACCCTGAGGACCACACTACACAAGAAACCGACGGACTGTAACAGTCTCCTTGACTTTAACAGTCACCACCCCAAGGCCCTCCGGGAAAATCTCCCGTACGGACAATTCCTGCGCATAAGACGGAATTGCTCAACCAGTCAGGATTATGAGAACGAAGCAAATCACCTTGAGAAAAACCTCCTGGACAGACATTATCCCAAGAGGGTAGTCAGACACGCAAGAAAAAGAGCCCGCAATAACCATAGGGACACACTCTTGGAAACCAGAACCAAGACACCCAGTGAGTCCATCACATGCGTGACCACTTTTACACCCCAGTCCAACAAAATCAAACAAATCATAAAACGGAATTGGAAGATTTTGAACACCGACACACTGGATCTAGAACTACCACGTTTCGCATTTAAAAGAACAGCTAACCTACGTGACAGACTGGTCAACACACGACCACTACAACGTAGACAGGACCCACCCAACACCACATTGTGGAACCTGGCCCCTGTGTCAGGCCACTATCCATGTGGGAACTACCACGCTTGTTCTACGACTACGCACAGTAAGCAACTCACTCTGGAGAACTTTATATGGGAACAACGAGGACACTCTAACTGCAACACCAAGAACTGCGTCTACCTTATCACATGCCCTTGTGGTCTAAGGTATGTCGGCATGACCTCACGTCCCATTAAAAAACGCATTAGCGAACACAAGAGTACCATCCGTCGGGGACGGACAGCCACGAAGCTCACCAACCACTTTCTTGACCGTGGGCATAGCAGCGAACAACTAACATGGACCATATTAGAGTCCAGACCCTTCTGGAATGCCCAAGCCTTATTGCGCCAGGAACAACGTTAGGTGTTCCGTCTCCGCACTAACAGCAAAGGACTCAATGATGAGATACCCTGGGTGGAACTGTAACTAACAATCTACATATACCATCGTTCCGGTGGGCACATTTCTTAACACTTGAGTAAGTGATGAGATACCCTGGGTGGAACTGTAACTAACAACTTATACATCCTTTTGCCCCGGTGAGCACATTCCCCAACACTTGTGTATCTATATGATCTCTCTGGCTCTTTATTAAGGAGCGCTCCAGGAGGAGGAGCCCGTGCACTCCCCTAATTGTTTGTATATATTTTTCTCTCACGCCCCTCACCCTCCACTTTTATCCGCGACATAGACCAGTTTTTATGTGGGTATCAAGTTTGTACTCTGCACCACACCCCAGGACACGTCCTGTCCAGTTAATTCGAACACGCCACTCTGTCAATCTGTGGCTAAACCCGGGGCACCACTAGGGCCCATGAGCCCTTTAAAGTCACACTCGCGCAGACCACCTATGAGCAGGGCACTATGTGGAATTAGTATCGCATGCGCACTCCGCTGGTTCCCAATTTTCACTTTGCGCATGCGCACACCCCAGGACACATTCGTCCACGCATGCGCCAGAAACTACACGCGCACTCCCCTGGCCCTTGAGCAGGAAGTGGTTCACTCCCTTTTCCTACGCCTTAAATGGACACCTGCTTGCTACCGGCACTATCTCCAGGCAGCCGCTGGCAGAGGGTAGGTGCTGACTGAGCCGGCCCCCGACGCAACCGTAAGTACTCTCGGGCAGGATCCACTAGGGAGATGCTTGATAATCCTGTGTGCGCAGTCCACCCTCACGTAGGGTCCCCTCCCTTAATCTATCTATACTCTGTTTGGTTCCTTCAGCAAATAGGGCGCTGGCAGCCTCGGCAAAACCTAGGAAGCCCCGTTCAGATACACGAGGGTAAGGATGGGGGCACCTTGCTCTTCGTAATACCGGTTGAATGTGTTTTTACGTTTTTTCGCATGCCCATTTTACATTTACCATTTGATACTTAAACAGAGTGTTCGCTTGTAATCAGAGTTGTCAGGATCTTTCCTGACCCATCCCCTTTGAGCTCAGTGGGTCCGTAACCTTGCTCTGTGGTGTGTTTGCACTGTTCGACCATTGTACTAAGATCTTTTGTATAGATTATCAATGTCTGGGTTTTGTTCACGCACTACGTGCCGCTCATTTCGCCGTTACTACTGCCATTTCACTAATGTTCTCTTCGATTCCAGCATGTATGTTGAGATATATATATATTTTTCTAAAAATGTTTGGTATCTGCCCTGCACCGCCCTTCAACCCATGGGCAACACTCTACCATTTAATTAGTTAAGTGTGTCTGACACCGATGTTGGACGTCTGACACGTCACCTGTGTATGTTCCTGTTGACATGGTCACCGGGGTGACCTCACTATCACTATGCGAATGGTATTCGGGGTCACAGACAGTCCCTCGCTGTGTTCTCTCGTGAAACTGTGACTGATTATATGTACCAGTCCTGTATAAACCATTCATGTGTGTTTGTCACCCCTCCCTCTTCCCTCTACTCCCCTCCTTTCCCAATCCCTACCTTCCCCATCTCCTCCCTTTTCCCCTCCCGTTTATTTCCCCTACAGCAGTGGTTCCCAAACTTTTTGACCCATGGCTCCCTTGACCCACTTGGCAGTTGGCCGTGGCTCCCCACCATTTTTTTACCGGCGCACCGGGGTGCCGCGGCGCACAGTTTGGGAACCACTGGTCTACATGAAGAATCAAGCCTAGACGTGATGAAGGATTCAGAGAGTAGCCATCACCATCATAAAACTTTATTTGCAATCAAAAAGATCTTATAAAGTACATCTCAATTGCTAGAGAAAGGCTCAAGGAGCTCTGTGGCGTTACAAGAAGTTTACATGGGGTGGGCTCTGATGAACCCAAGATGGCTCACCAGATCCCCTCTACCCAGTGTTTTAAGTGTGCTGGGTCCTGCTGGTGCAGTTCTAAAAGGCAGGTGTCAGGACAATAGGTAAGTTTTACAGACACATCAGAGGAGGTCGCGCAGTAGTATATAAGTAAGCCCAGCCATATCCAAACATATTCAACCATTTGCAAACCTATCCATCATGTATCCTTCCAGCTATCATTTCACTCATCCATCCCTTCATCCATCCTTTCACTCATCCATCCATTATCAATCCATCCACCCTTTCACCCTATCCATCTGTATACGCATCCATCCACTGTTCTACCCATCCATCCATTCACCCATCCATCCAGCCATTTACCCTTTCACCCATCCAGCCATCCTTTCACTTACTCATCCATCCACCCAGTCACTCATCCTTCCACCCATCCACCCTTTCAGTCATCCATCCATCCTCCCTTTCTCTCTCCATCGACCCTTTCACTTAGCCATCCTTCCATCCATCCACCCACCCACCCATCTACTCATCCACTCATTAATCCATCCATTGACCCGATCACTCATCCATCCTTTCTCTCATCCATTTATCCTTTCACTCCTTCACTCATCTATTCATCCTTTTGTCCGCCTACTCTCCCTTTCACTCACCCATCCATCCATCCACCCTTTCACTCATCCATCCATCCATTCACCCTTGCACTTATAAATTCATCAATCCATCCATAATTTCACACCTCCATCCTCCCACTTACTCACTCATCATCCACCTTTTCACACATCCATCCTTTCACTCATCCATCCTTTCACTCATCCATCCACCCTTTTACCCATCCAGCAACCCTTCGACCCATACATCCAGCTATTTACCTTTTCTTTCATCCATCCTTCCACCCACTCATCCATCCATCCATCCTCTCATTCTCCATCTATTCAATCTTTCATTCATCCATTCACCCTTTCACTAATTCATCCAGCCATCCACCCATCCCTTCACTTACTCACTCGCTCACCTTTTCATATTAATTTTGAGCTGAGCCTTTTTAAGAAGAGGCCCATCAAGAACTTCACCCTCGCTGCAGGAGCCATTCCAGGACTGGGACAGAAACCACCCAGGGCGGAGACATGATCCACCATAGGGGGGGCGGGGGGGACAGGAGCCATCACAGGTTTTGGGGGGGTGGGGGGGGACAGGAGCCACCACATGGGGGGGGACAGGAGCCATCACGGGGGGGCAGGAGCCATCACATGAGGGGGAACAGGATCCACCAGGGTGGGCACAGGGGTGGGCATGCAGTATTCTAGTATCATCTTTGTCTCTTTCAGGGTGGGGTAGGGCTCCTCACCCCCTCCTGGACAAGACAACGAGACGACAGGGTCTCTGTCAAAAATGTTAGTTTTGCCATCCCCCACTGTGATGTACAGTACTTAAAGGAGAACTGATTTAACGGATTGTCCTCCATACTTTGTTAATCAGTGTGGGTGCGATTGTGCCATGTCTATTTTATTACATTTTAAACTGCATGTTTGAAGAACCGAGGTTTTCTTACAATTTAGTAACATTAATTAAACTCTGTGGAGAGAACCACGTGCTGCCTCGGTGTAATCAGGGCCTGTTCTACGATTTTTATGGCCCTGGGGAGGAAGGGAATGTGTGAGGCCCCTCTAAATTGCAGTGACATGACACGACGCATTCAAGGTTGTTTGCATCTGAAAAGATGCCCCTGCGACCGAAGCTGCAGCCCCTCCCTCTCAGTCACCTTCAAACAGGACTTAACAGCTCATGATGGGGCTGAAGGTGTGAGTGTTGCCATCCCGCTGTGCCTCTCCAATGCTGCTGGGTATCTGAGCTGGGGCTGCAATCTCCCACATCCTGCGAGGCGGCGCGGCGCCCCTGGCTTCTAATCGCGGCGCACTGGGGTGCCGCGGCGCACACTTTGGGAACCACTGCCCTACAGGTTACACTAGTTTGGTACGCTCTCTCTTTTTTCCTGCTGACTAGGTCACTGTACCCCGCAGCCCCGTACCACTTTTAACCTCCTTTAAGACGTGGGTTACCCCTCCAATCTCTGGCACCCCCGTCTTCACCGTGCACAACCTTTCACTTTTCTTTGGTCCTGAAGAAAAGCCGCAGACCCATTCGGGCATTTTAGGCGTGAAACATGTCGACCTTTTATTAAAGTCACATTAGCACCTTGCGCGTATTAGTGACCCTGCGACCTTTTGGTCTTTTTACTTTGCCAGAGGCTTTATTATATTAAAATTCACTTTTTGGACACCCCTAGGCATTTTTATTTCACATACCTCGCACGCACGCAATCACTTACCTCTCGGATCCTCCTTACTGTTTTTTGGCCCACATACCCGCATTCACCTTACGGCTTTTCTCTTTAAAAGACCTCCGATAAAGAGACCCTTCGGGGGACCGTCGGGCATTGCAGCGCCGGCCCGACGAGGAGCAACAACAAGCCCAATGATGAAGCAAGACATCCCTCGGGGTGTGTGAGGGCTAACCAGAGGCTACATAGAGTCCTCCCCTTCGGGATTGGATCCTTGAGACTGGGGAAATTTCTCTCTGCCTCTTTTCATCTCCCCTCTACCCCCCTCTCCTCCCCCCCTCTACACCCTTTCTTCTATCTCTACTTATGTTGAGCAGGTGATCGTTATTTTTGTTTCACCGCCAACAGGGAACAATGTCCTCATTGATTTAACTGTCATGAGTGGAGCACGGACATTGGACCAGCTCCTGGTCCCCCTCTTCTTTTTTTGGCCAAAATATTGTGCACCTTATCTTTGTTCCCTTGAAACTTGCTCTGCATTTTTCATTTCAACATGTCCGAAAACGGCACAAACACCGATACTGGTGGAGCGGTTGCTGACCAAGTCGCAGCAGCTTTTAATCGTACAGGTTTTCAAGAAACCGACGAGGATGCTATAATCCTCCATCCAAATTTACGGAGAGCCATCACTCTAAAACGTATAAAACATGGTCTGACACCAAGAGGTGGTAGAGCAGTTTTCGTGATAGAGGCACATGAATCTCACCAGACAGAGGTATTCTATTCATGGATAGTATTCCCAGAATCAAATCCAGTAACCACCAGAGGAATATATTCCTTTCAAGGATATTGAAATTCCACTTACATACCAGGAGCATGAGCTCTGGTTTAAAGGTGCCCTAAAACATTACAATCACATTACCAGGCTCGGTCCACTAGGTAGACCAGGAGCAACATGGCCGATTTTAGCCGGCTATACACCTGACCCTGAAATTGAATCAATGTCAGATGAGGAATTACTTAATAACATACAAAAGTTAATAGAAATAGACAGTTAAACCACAACTGTCTGAAAGTCCTGATGAGGTCTTTCCTAAAAACACTCCTACATCTTCTAAAAAGAAGTGGGGAAATAATAAACAGAATTCCAAAGAGAAGCGTTCTCATTCCCAAGGCAGGTCTCCTCCACAGAAGGAGCCCTCTGAAAGGAGGTACAACCTCAGGAATAGGGATAATTTGAGAAAACCTGACAGATATCAAGATAATGATACACGGTCCTCTTGTACCTTTCAGATATCGTCACAGACATCCGAAAGAAGAGGACGGTCAGAAAACAAGGAAGAACGCTGGAAGTCCAAAGACGATCAACACGTTCAGAAAAATAAAGCAAAACTTCAATTCTCCAATAATAGGTAGCAGGTCTAAAGATCAGACATGCCGAGAATACTGAGAACCCAACTCATGAACGGAGAATAGGCCCAGACCATACTGGACAGTGCAGCAGAAGTTACAATAGCTCGCCAGAACCTCAAGGGACTTCTGGAGACAGTGGACTTGAATGAAGACATGCAAGTTGAGACTGTAGACACCAGGGTTAGTTCTCCACATAGTTTATATGAAATAACACTCCGAATGGAGGGAGACATACCAAGAAAAGTGAAAGGACTTTTTTGGGAGCATCTTTTAAATGGTTATGATATACTTCTAGCAGAACAGGACTGGCCAACAGAGTTTGTCAGGGAGTGCCCACATCGCGAGGCCATCATTATGCCTGCCTTTTCCAACCATGTTCCAGTTCATTTAAAATATACATTAGCCAGGAAATGGGCAGTAGCCCAAGCCCCAGCACTGTATAAAAATCATGTAGGATGGGATCAGGACTCACCTCACCTTAATATCCAGTTAAAAAATCAATCAACTGCACAAAGGCAGTACCCAGTTAAGCAAGAAGCTAAAAACAGGTCAGGGAGATCTTAGATCAACTTGAATATCAGGGTGATTGAAACATGCACCTCATCAATGAACAATCCTTTGTTTCCTGTCTCCAAACCAGACAATACATATCGTCTAGTTTTGGATTACAGACACTTAAATTATTTTTGCAAAACATTTGCAATGCAAAATGCACACAGTACAGCATTAATGAATAACATTGTGCGTAGACAATATAAAACCACATTAGACATTTCAAATGGTTTCTTTAGTCAAAATATTGCACCAGAAAGCAGATATTTGACTGCTTTGTCAATAATGGGGACCCAGCATGAATTTTGTCGACTGCCCCAGGGATTAAAAAATAGCCCGGGTTTATTCTCAGCAAGGGTAACAGAGTTACTACAAACTTATGATGACGAGGCATTGTCGTATGTCGATGATAGATATCTGACAGATGATGACCTGGATAGGCACTTGAACAGGGTGAGCACCATAATATTGGGCTTCGCCTCAGAGGGTTACAAATTCAGCTTTATAAAGTCAAAAATTGCCCATCTCAACGTCCTTTTCCTAGGATATGAACTATCAAGTGAAGGCAAAAGCCTGGCAGCCAACTTTTTCGAAAAGTGTGCGCAGCTCCAACTGCCAAAATCGCTGAAATATTTACAGTCGATTCTAGGTTTCCGTAATTTTGGAAGAACTTACATTCTTAATTACACAGAAAGGGTTAAACCTCTCTACGAATTAATCAAACCTGATTTTAAAATCACACATTGGACACAAAAGCACACAGAAATTTTGCGTTCACTACAAACAGACATGTTAGCAACGAAAGACTTGCAAACACGCGTAAACGTTCGCAACTTAGTGATCCGAATAATTCCGGGTCAATGCGGATTCACCTACTTAACTTTTAACGAAGGTGAAAAAGTACCAAATGCATACAAATCCCACTTGTATTCACAAGCAGAAATAAACTTCACTTCTACAGAAAAAATTCTGACAGTAGTTCAAACCGCTGTAGCAAAAGAAAGAGCCCTAGCACAGGGAAAACGCATTATGGTTGTGACTCCTGTACCAGCCCTAGAGGCAGTTACAAAAGCTAGCATTCCAAATGCAAAAGCTTTACATCCGAGATGGATACAAAGGGTTAATTCTCTTGCTGCAACTGATGTTGAATACGTTTACGATCCATATTTAAAAACACAAGCAGTCCTGCAATATGAACACGGATGTCCTCTGCCTACTGAAATTCTGCCTCTTGATCAGTACGAATTAATAGTTTATACTGACGGATCTGCACAGCCCGCTATGGGGAGTAAACAATCTTACAGTGCAGCTTGTGCTATCGTTAAAGGTTGCATGCGAGATGGCAAATTCAGACCAATGGTCACCAAAACCCAATCTCTAGGAGATTGTACAGCTCAGCGAGCTGAACTACAAGCATTTAAGATGGCACTTGAAAACACTGATTGCGAAATTCCCCACACTCATAGTGTGCGATTCTTTTTACTGTGTTCAATCTTACAATGAATATTTACAGAATTGGATTCAAAATGGTTTCAAAGATGCAAAAGGTGGCACAATGAAGCACAAATTGCTTTGGGAACAAGTAGTTCAGTTGCGAAACGGACTACAAAACACTCATGTGATACACACGCTGAGTCACCAACGTGATGGCGTTCACGTTGAAGGGAATTCATTGGCTGATGAAGCCGTAAAAGGGGCTGTGCAAACGGCTTCCGTAGCTGCAATCACTCGTTCAAAAACGAAAATAGACAGCGAAATAATGCTGGCTGTCAATGCATCAAGCAAAGGCAGCGGTGCGGCATTACCAATAAGTTTCCACTCAAATACTCATATATAATTGATGCAAATGGCGTTCCGTTTGCTCGAATCCCTGCAGTGGGGGTTAGAGTAATTCCAAACAGGGAATGTAGAACAGCTTTGATTTACGAAGCACATCTGGGAGAGGGTCTGAGACATCAGGGGATCTCAAAGACAATTTTAGAACTAAAAGAGATGTACTGGTGGCCAGGGATGAATACTTTCATTCACATCTTCATTAATAACTGCATAGACTGCAATAGAGATCGCAGTACAGAACGCCACCAGATACCTGACTACAACATAGCCAGCCCAGTACAGACACCAATATTATACAGCATTAGACTATCTACGTGCAGGCGTCCTCTTGGACAAATACAATCCCAGAAACACTAAGTCTAGGTTCCTATGGACGTGGCCTCAGCGCTCGGCTGACGCTCAAACTGTTATAAAAGATTTGCGAGTCCTTATCGGCACATACGCAATAGGCACACTACATTCTGACCAGGGTCCTGCGTTTAGCTCTAGGGCTTACAAAGAAGCCATGGCCAGTCTGGGCGTAGCATTGCGGTATTCTTCTCCATTCCATCCTGAGGGAAATTCTGTTGTGGAAAGAAAAAACCGGGACATGAAGCAGTCTATAACAGCTAGGGTATTAGGTTCAGGTGATGGGTGGGTCAAACATTTATATGGGGTCCAGCGCGCACTTAACTTGCCAAGAAGTTCTCTAGGGGGTGTCACTCCATATGAGGTCCTGTTTGGGACTAGAATGTTGGTTCCAGACTTAGATATGAAAGGCACAGTGGTGGAAAACAAACAATTTGATATAAAAGATTGTTTGGCTGTTATACAGGACTTAAATGAACTTAGAAAGCAACAAAGCAACGTGATCCTGAAGCCAACCACCACTGAGAAAAATCCGGCCATCCAAGCAAGGCCTGTCTGGATCCCAAAGCTTGGGGATCTAGTCAGAGAAAAGATTGTAGACAAGAAGGAATTTGGGCCTTCTTACAGACAACCAGTACCTGTCCTAGCAATCCACGGATCAAGAACAGTACTTTTGCCACTCATTGCTGGTAAAAAGGAGAAAAGATTTGTGTCCATCGACCTGATCAAACCACACTATGTAGGCCAAGTGGACTCCGCCAATGTAGCAGATGCACTCCTCTAGCTACAATCCAAGAGGTTCAAACTGAGAGACTCATCACCTTTGAAGATTCGACAGTAAGAAATAGAAGACTAAGCAACAATGCTATGGACCTTGTATCTCTTGAGACCCAAATAACAGTTCGTCCAGATACACCTATTTACAACGAAGGAACAAGTGATCAACTTCTTCCAGCAATTTCATCAAATACGAACGCAATTCCAACCATTGACAGAACTGCTTCTGGCTATTTCATGAACTTTGATACGTTTTCTGAGGATCACAGCGAGCCTGAAACGACGCCAGTACAAAGAACTTTCAAAGAACAAGCAACAGACCTTTTTCTTCTACTGAAAAAGACTTATCTGGTTTCACCATGAATTGAACTATGTATTGTTTTGGGAATATTCTTCTTTCTACTTTGGTTAGCTCTGTTAATAATTCTCGGTATGCTGATTAATGGAAGATATATTCAAATGGACACAGCAAGTAAAAGAGTGAACTTACTTCTCCAGTCACACAAATCATCCCATTGTGAAGCGAGAGACTTGTCAGCAGTGAACATCACAGCGATTCCTATGCCAGATGGTACAGTTTGGGACAAAACCGGAGCTTTTGAAGATTCCACATTTATTTAAAATGTCATTACGTGACTTTATTACCTCCAGTACCTTTTCTGATGATTGGGACTTCGAGACTGTTAATAATATGATGTCTGATCTAAAGATGTCAACTGCATTCACTAATAATGAATTTTTACAAGGTTCATCAGACTATGAACAACTGTATTGTTATAACCACTATGGTCATCATTTCTTGCATAAATCTGCAACACCTAGAAATGTATTAATGTATAACCAATGGGAACATTGTCCTACGCCACCAAAGGGTAGCTCGAAAACATTTGCAATGAAATTTCCATATTTTTCAGGGTTTAATAGCTCGAATGCAGAGACATTTTACTTTAAGAATGTCAATAAGACAGGAATGAAAAGTATGTTAACGAATACCAAATAGATTTATTCTGCAGCCTCTATTGCCCAGCTGTCTAGACAGGGTTACGACTTTTGGAAAGACAACATTAAGATAAAAACTGTCTGGGGTACTAAAGATTGGCAAGAACAGGGAATAGAAGCTTTGTTTAGAGCCTGTATCATCCCTGAGCAAATTATGTTTTTGAACGACATTGTCCAACAAACATCATGCCTTGGAATAGCCAAGATAAAAGACATGAACACTCCGTCTATACCTGCACCTACAAGTGAAAGCACTACACAGGGGAAGGTCGAGGTACATACTATTTTGAAAAATAACAGATCAGATCCTGAATGGAAAAAATGGTTGCTCAGGCCCTTAGAAACAAACAACTGTCAAGATAGACTCCTGAACAAGACACAAGGTTTTACCTTTCAGAGGCCAGACCCACATCATGTCCAAAGACAGCATCCAGGAGTAGTAACAACTTACAGCGTAGTGAAACTTTGCCTTGATTGGCTACAGAAAGCTACACTAGAGAATGTAAAACAATACTTAACTTTACTTCAAGAAGGCGCAGACCTTAGGGAATTCTTGCTAGGTCCAAGAAAACCGCGTCAAAAACGTTTCATATATGCCGGTATCTACGCTGCTTATAATGAAGCATGGAAGGTCACCCAAGCAGAGACTGCAGAACGAATACGAGAAATTGATCGTATTAATTTAGAGAAATCTCTCTCTGTAGTAGACAATGGGTTAATGACTCTGTCGTCCAGGATATATTCTTTGGACAGCATTATATCCTCTGTCATAGACATCATGGAACAAGACTTGGTCATATTGCAACATGGTCGGTCAAAACTACGTTCTATCATGCTATTAGGTGGGACGCTTCAAATCCTGCGTTCTGCCTATGTGCCTTGGCGTTTAATCAATACTACGTCACTGTTTGCAGAATTCAATCCTACTGATAGACAGATCAAAATGGCACAAAGGGGAGCAGACTATACGATGCTGAGCATTGAAAAACTGGAGAAATTACCATTCACAGTGGCAGAAAAACCAGCTACTGCGTGGATCATACACGGTAAGATTACTCTGCCAGTTACGATTTTTTTCATTTTCAGTATTGCCTAAAAAATATACCAGCAGGCAAATATGAAAGGTTGGGTAAAGAATACATCAAGCCATCCTGGGATTTACCTTACATACACAGATGTTGGAGTGGGGGACGTGAAGTGTTTCTTAGCGGTGAAAACTGTGAACACGCACTAAGCGGTTCTCTCCTTTGTCAGGGTATTAACTTACACGGGGCCTGTGACGGTTCCACTACAAACTTATCCTGCCACCTGCACGGTTCACCATCAGCAGTGATTAAACCAATCTTTGGTCAACTTTCAAATGGGAGTTACATTATGTTGAATGATCACAGCTGCTGTGGAATGCTGCCAGGTATCCCAAATCTAGTAACGGTAACATCCAGGGTCACTTGCTGTATGCAAGTCTTGTTTCCGCCACTAGACATAGTCAGGGAGTCGCCTTTATGGCCTTCACTGAATATCTCTTCTATACGAATTGATACTCTAAGCAGAATGAAAGCCATTCTTTTACAAAAAACTGTGCCTTTGAACTCTGCCCAAGAAACCTATGATCTCCAAGTCGCAAGGACTTCTGCGGAGATACATACCCTTTTGTAAACAAACTGTCCTGTGCATTTCTCAGAATTGTTAGGTCGTATCTTAAACATGTCTGATACGAGCTGTATTGTACATGTATTCAAGACAGTCTGTGCAGGACTGTTAGCACCTTTTCAAGCAGTCCTCGGAATTTTTCCAAACTTCGTGCACTCGGTGTTTGGCGGACTGCTGCTCCTTTTAGCACTCATTGCTGGGATACTATTTCTGCTCCTACTGCTATGATATGGCAAGCCAAATCACCAGCGACACCCAGTGATTCCATGGAAAGAACTCTATTAGAGATGAAGTGTCGTGAGCGCATCGTCCAAATTCCGGGTTTACCTCGTCTACGAGGATCAAACACCACTTGGTTTCTGTCATTCAGACCAATCTGGCAAGATTGCATCTTACCTGTTCTACGCTGTCTGCTATGCGGTGAAGAATGGGTGCTGGACATTTGTCTGACACTCCCATCAGTCATGCCTACAGATATCGATACTTTGCTGGACCCGATAACGGCCCATGCTATGTGTTGTCCCCAGCGGCTACCAATCCTGATGGCGGCATTCATTGAGATCTCACAGACGTAACATGCTACTGCTGAGGTAAGAGAGGAAACACTAGGCATGCAGGTAACATCCAATTCGAACATTGCTGATGCGTCCCATGCTGAAGGCGATAGTTCGCATCTATGTACTGTTGATCTTCTACACGAGGTATTCCAACTCTCACCCACAATGGTACACAACTTGTTGTCTACAGGATTAGAACATTTTATGTTATCTCCATCCCCACACACTGACTTTTGATTCAAGCACACAGTGTTCCGGAGAGACTCTGAATTTGGCCTTCATTCTTTTTCAAACATAATACTGACTTTGGAACTTTTTCTATGATTAGATTTTTTTTTCTTTTCCCATCCCGTCCCAAAATTGTACTTTTCATTTTTTGGCACAGTAATAGTTACAGTAGAACTATTCATAGAGAACAGAATTCGTTGATAACACTTCCAGGGACATTATGCCACCTTGTCATGAATAACAATTTGACTTATGTAACCTGATATGAAATGGTTTCGGCCCTTTTTTCTGTATTTACGAGCCATTTCATCACATGTATATATTTTGGTTCATTCGTTTAGAATTCCAATGTGATCCTATGCTTAGAATTGAACATTGCCTTTAATATGTACAACACTTTATGCATAGCAATGGTTTTGTGATGTATTTTTAGAACATATGTTTTAGATATGTTTTTAGCTTATTTTAGCAAACTCATGCGATACTCTGTGTTAAGATATGTTTAGAACGTTTAGGATTTAGTAACGTCGTTCATACGAAACTGCAGTGGGTGTTGTGTGCAGATTTAGATTCCGTACATAGGTTTCCTGATTTATGCCCTTATATTGGTACAATTCACATTGCCCTTATTTGGACATAGTAATCCGGCCCTTATTTAGACATTGTCCATACAAACCAAATATAGGCATGGCCACCTACATCCGTCCATCCACGCCACAACGAATTCTTGGAAAACCAGACCCTTAAGGCTTTAGGAATTTCCCTCAGCTTGAATATTGATTTCTCCAAGAACTCATTAAGTATGCATGAACATCTATTCCTTAGGGGTTCATTCATGACATTCCTCTGCCTGAATTTTACGTCAATACTGGCATTCTTAGACACCTTCAAGGTATAAATATATCAGCACTTGCCCTGGCAAATTGCGGTTCCCGGAGGATTCAATCCAACCAAGACTACGCGTTCAGAAGGAGATCGAGCTCCAGCCTGATGCACTGACCTGACGCTGCCATCCTCCTCACAGAGAATCCAGCTCCAGTGCTCTCTGACTTCTCTTGTGGGGGGTTAGACTATCGAGTCCAGAAAATAGATTCCAACCTCTCTCATTCTCAAGTATGGAGCTGACTAGAACTTAGAGAAACTTTTGGCAACTCTTGGCTAAACTAAATTATAGCTAGCTATACTTTAGAAATAGCACCTACTTCAAACCTTGTACTGCACTTAGGTTAGGTACACTGGGGTAGAACAATTTAGAAGCATCAGATGAGTATCACATTTTAGCATTATGTTATTTATGTATGTATTTTGATTAATATATGTCATAGCTACAAACCATGCTATTGCAGTATTATTTTATCTTACTGCTAACCTCGTACATATTGTACTTCGCAGTCTGTCTTACGATTGTAGCAATTCATATCTCTTGCATGAGAAATAAGACTGTTCAGTAAACCCTTTTCTTGAAACGCCTGTCTCTCTATTTCTGTGCAACTCTGTAGAAACGAAGCATGCACGATTGACTGAGTGAAACTGTTATCTATTGTTTCCACGATTCTGAGACTGTTCCGATTCTAAAGGGAATCAAAGTTGTCATGTTTATGCGATTGTCATTAACATTAACACTAACATTAACAAGTAATTAAGTTTAATATACTAGATAGAGACATACTGACCTTAGTCCTATGTCAGATCTATAGTGTATGGTATTCCAATGCGCAGAGCCTATCAGGGATATTGGAACTACACTACAGTTGTGCATGCAAATGCACAAGTTGCATCCACAGCATTGTGGCGGGCGGTGTTGTGAGCACCGCCCGCCACAATGTTGTGGATGGGGGCTGCCACCGCCACCATGGCGGTGGCATCCTAATTGCCGGTGCGGGACCACCTCACCACTGGCGGCCGGTCCAAGCACCGCTAGGGTCCACCCGCTATCCTAATAGGCCCCCTAGTGAGGGAAGAAGGTGGCTGGCTACTTGTTAGAATACTTGTTAGAATATGCCACAGTGCTAAGAAGCTCCAGATGACCTCCTGTCAATGCCCAGTTTTCTTTAGTATAATCATCAAAACTTATGGAGCTCGGATGTTCTTTAAAATACTAATGTGTATCATTGTATGAATTAAACTTAATTTATAGAAAAGTCTTATGTGTTTTATTTATTTATGAAAACTGCAAAGCCCATTAAATTGTATTATATCAATGTTTTGGGAATTAACTAAAAATGCCAGCTAGACCTATTTGCTTTGTCAATGCTTATTTAATAGGGACCTGACACTCCTGTACATTTAAAGGCCACTCCAGGAAAGTAGAAGTATAAATCGTGGCTAAAAACAGTGAGGAAACATAAAAAAAATTGCAGAAGCTACTCATTCAATCTTAAACTGTAAAGGATGTGTACACAGGAGCATACACTGCAGGGTGCGAATGCCCCATGAGTTTGTAAAATTCACAAATATGTTTGTCGTCTTAAAATGTTTAGAAGGCAATAAATCAAATTAGCAATGAATTTCAGTGAAATTAAATTAATACAATTTTTCACTGAATTTTATTTAAATTTACTGTTATTTGAAAAAAGTAAAACATTGCCCTATTCTATTTTAAATATGTTTTAATTATTTATAAATTAAAATACTTGTCATTCATTTCCCTAGTAAACCAAACAACCTGCAAAAAATCAAATCAAATCTGAATCATTAAAAAATACAACAAATTAAAAAAACGTATTACCTATCTCTGTAGTTTATGTAATATTGTAATTTCATCATGTACTCCAAAATATATTTAAAATATCACATGCTTTTATTCTTTTTGTCAGCACCACTTTCGATGTGTAGACTCGTTGGGCTCACGCTGCAAACAGACATTGAAAGACTGTCAGAACTCAACTCCACGCACCGCTGAAAAGGGGGGGTCTAATCCTTGTCAGATTATTCATTGACCAGAACATTTTACAGATCATGAAAAGTCATATTTTTTCAGCACCCCAGGATACAACGCATCATGGAGAAGATCATCTGCTTCATCATCATCATCACGTCTTATCTCCAAGAGTTACATGGATGATCCATCTTCTATTCTTCATCTTGGAGAATTGTGTTCCGTTTAAATAGCTCCTTAATGGTAGCTTTGGGCACACTTAGTTTTATTTCTACATTTGTGACTGGCAATGGTTCTCAATGACCAGACCTCTGAGTAAGCCTGTTGTTTGGTATTTTTTTTATCTGGTGTTCGTTCCTCTTGAGGCTAAAGCTAAGTCATCGTCGGAGATGATACCATCATGTCATCTTGTAATCTTGTTAAAAACCAGGTTTATCTCTTTTTAATAGGGACATTTTACAATTTAACTCTTCAATAAGGCTCTTACTTTATAATGTCAATGCATCTATTATTTGATGCAGTGAACTTGAAATTGTATTCGTAGCACTGTGGTCCTTTTTTTAAAAAAAAAGTTTGCTTTTTAAGTCTTTGCAGTATTAGTCTTCACACCATTTTGAATTAACGACTTAGCGCTACTTGTGCTTTCTGCCATCTCATTGGCTTTGCCCTTTCAACACCATTTTTACTAAGACTAGCGCATTTTGCACCATCATTTTGGTCAGCACTCTAGTTTCATCACAGCTTCAGCCTCACTATTTAAGGAAACCAGCTGCACAGCCGTTTTGAAGTAAAATAGCATTCAGACACTATTGGCAGGGGACATTTATGAAATTTGATTAACTTGAATTTGAAATAGTATATGTAGTATTGTGGTCCGATTTTGAAAAGGTTTGTTTTTTGAGTCTTTGCAGTATTAGCTTTCAAATATAGTGATGTGGGAATATCGTTGACAAGAATATCAATTTTCAAAGGTAAGTAATATCTATATAAAACATCTATGTTAATATTGTTTACAAAAATATCTATGTTGTTAATATCGTTCACAAAAATATAATTGTTAACAAGATTGTTTTTGAATTATTTTGTTGTATTTCAGGATATGTTTTAATTGTATATGTTATAAATTGTTTGTATAATTGTTAATGTTTTTCAATATAGTTAATACATTTTTAGTCTTTTTTATTTAATGTAATTGTTTATTGTAATTTTTAGTGTTGTAGCAGGTTGCGAGGTTTGCAGGGGTATAGGGTGGGAAGTAATTTAATTATTAATTAACAATTGACTTTTAATTATTACTAATTATTTAATTGGTAATTCATTATGTGAATTGTGTAATTATTTTTTGTTGTTGTTTTGGGTAAATTATGAAATCAAGATATTTTATAAATTATATGCCAGGTGCGAGTTGTTGTGTTTTTAGGGTTACAGGGTGGGAAGTTAATTAAGAAATAATTTAATGATAATGAATTATTATTTTATTATTAATTATTTAATTTATTTAATTGTGAAATGATCATATTTGTTACATTATATTTTAGGTGTGTTTTATTTAGTTCGTAGAGGAAGGGGTGGAAGTTATGTAAGTAACGAGAAATAAAAAAGAAAATATTCATTTTTTTATTTAATATGTTAATTGTGTTATACTTTGTTTATTTGTAGTATGTTTTAATTGTTGGCTGTTATGTTTGGGGAAATATAGTGTGGTATTTTAATTATATTAATAATATTTGTTTTATTTAAACAGATAATAGTTATTTTTTTAATTCTGTTAAAATTAAGACTAAGATTAATACATTACATTTTTATATGTAGAATTTTATATTTTTGGGTATTTAATGGAGTTGTTAAAATATATTGTTTGCTTTAAGTGAAGTACTCTTTCTGTACTGTACCAGTGAAAGGAGAGGCAATAGTACATTTTCCCCTTCTGAGTCTAATGCTGTCCCTACTGTTGCACTGACTGGGGTAGGAATAGTACATTTTACCCCTCCTGAGTCCAACAATGTCCCTATTGTTGCACCTACTGGAGTGGGAATAGTAAATGTAACCTCTCCTGAGTCCAATGTTTTCCCTACTTGTATTCCTACTGGAGTGGGAATAGGAAATGTAACCCCCTCTACTGAGTCAGATGCTTTACCTACTGTTGCACACATTGAAGTGGGTATAGCAGATTTTACCCCTCCTGAGTCCAACACATTCCCTTGTTTCACATATTGAAGTGGGAATAGTGAATTTTGCCCCTCCTGTGTCCTACGCTTTCCCTACTGTTGCACACACTGGAGTGGGAATAGTATATGTTACCCTTCCTGAGTCCAACACTTTCCCTACTGTTGCACCTACTGGAGTGGGATTAGTAGATGTAACCCCTCCTGGGTCCCAACGCTTTCCCCACTGTTGCACTTACTGGAGTGGGAATAGTCAATTTAACCCATCCTGAGTCCAACGCTTTCCCTACTGTTGCACCTACTGGAGTGGGAACAGTAGATTTAACCCCTTCTGAGTCCAACACTTTCCCTACTTTTGCACACACTGGTGTGGGAAAAGTACATTTTACCCCTCCTCAGCCCAACACTTTTTCTACTGTTGCACACACTGGAGCGGAAATAGTACATTTTACCCCTCCTGAGTCCAACGCGTTCCCTACTGCTGCATAGACTGCAGTGGGAATAGCACGTTTTACCTATACTGAGTCCAAGGCTTACTTTACTGTTGCACTGACTGGAGTGGGAATAGTAAATGTAACCCTTTCTGAGCTCAACACTTTCACTACCATTGCACCTACTGTAGTGGGAATAGTGAATGTAAACCCTCCAGAGTCCAACGCTTTCTCGACTATTGCACCGGCTGGTGTGGGAATAGTAAATGTAACCTCTCCTGAGTTCAACGCTTTCCCTACTGTTGCACCTTATAGAGTTGGAATAGTAAATGTAATCCCTCCTGAGAACAACACTTTCCCTAATATTGCACACACTAGAGTGGAAATAGTAAATGCCACCTGGTCTGCAGTTTACCCGCCAAGCGTATTACGACTACACAGTTGTACTCACCATCTCCCAGCGTTGCTCAACAAACAGCGGTTACCCAATGGAAGTTGACCGCTGCAAAAAAAAACAACACAACAGTGACCATTAGATGGATTTAAAAAGGTAAACACTTGATGTGCTTTGGCAAGTAGATACACCTGCAAATCAGACTACAAAACACACCCCATCCCTGAATAGCATCCTTTGCTTTCAAACTGCAGCACAGCAAGTCAGGCACCACCATTTATTGCGTTTTTAGATAAGGCACTCCTTTTTTTCATTTTCCCATTTCATGTACACCACCTGTAATTTTTGTTCTACACCTTTTTACCTTTATCACTTGTTTGTTTTTCATTCAGAAACTAATTCACATTTTATTTTTCAGCAGGTCTGGGGAAAAAACAAGCTTCACTGAGAAAGAGTTGACAATCATGGTGGATGAAATCAGTAGAGTGGAGCCACACATTTTGGAGCCCAAGTCCAAAAGACTCCTTTTAGTAGGAAAATAGAACTGTAAAACAGGATATTAAACAGAGTTAATGCTGTTGGTACCACCCTGCGCACACAGGACGACATTAGGAAGAGGTGTAACAACCTCAGGCTGAGGCTGCGTACCCTTGCCTCCAAGCACCACCTGGAGGCCCAGCGCAACATTACAACTCTGGGAGGAGAAGGTCTTGGCCATCCTGCATACTGTAGGCTTGACAGGAAAAGGGGGGCGAGTGGACTCTGGTACGTTAGACTGGAATAAATGCTACAATATCACAATATCTTGTTTGCTCTGAACTCTGAACTTTGCTTTTGCTATTGTGTTCTCTATCTACTTTCCTAGCATGTAATACTCAAGTATCTGAGATGTTGGTTTGTCTGTGGCAATGTGTTTTGCTGCAAATAGAAGCACATGTATTCAACTCCATCCCATGCCACATGTTGCAATGCTGTCTGTACGTCCATTCCCATTACCATCAAAATATCAATCCAGGACACAAGATAAAATGTAAATGTATGATCCAGCCCAAATGCATCCTGCCACCAGCTATGATACACTAACCATTTGTCAAGTGTTGCTAAAGTGACATTCAAGTGACTACAACTACCATGAGGCCTTGTCACTCCAACTCTAACCAAGATGCTAGACTCCTTTTTCATCTTCTCACTTGTCTGCCATGTTACAACTGAGCTACAGACGTCAGGCACAGGGCAATGTACAGACAATGCTCCTCTCAAATATACATCTGAATACTTTGCGTGATGGTGTTCTGGATTCATCAACTCAAACTAATGATGACGTGAGAACTTCTACTTCTCGCAAATAGATGACAATACTAATCTCTATCTACTTTGTTCCACTCTAGGTCCCCATTTACCTTGACACAAACAATGTGGATGTAGATACCTCACTTCCACCATCAACAATGTTCTTTATTTTTCAACAGGTCAATCGACCACTGCACCTCCATAGAGGTTGGAAAATGAACAGGTTTCTTCTCCACCCCAAGATGAAGCCCTCGGTGATGACAACGCTCCTGTGGCGGTGGACGTGGATGACGGTCCTGGCCCATCCGGTCAGCCTGGGCAGGCGTCAACAGTGGGGCTCTCTGTGCCCACTACAGTTACAGTTCATGTGTCTCAGCAGCTCCAGATCCCCCCTCTGTCAGAGGTATGGGACGTCCACG
Source organism: Triturus cristatus (assembly GCF_964204655.1). NCBI lineage: Eukaryota > Metazoa > Chordata > Amphibia > Caudata > Salamandridae > Triturus > Triturus cristatus. Next base: position 922,206,991 of record NC_140582.1, on the reverse strand, counting down.
CAAAAACCAAGGAGCTCAGGATGGAAAGACACCCACCACTGCCTGTAAGAGACCTCGAACCTAATGTCCTCCTGTGTGTGCTACACATGCACTTTGTTAGACTATTCATGCTCAATTTCAATTTCAAGTCTTTATTTCGATTTTCATCATAAAAGACAACATAAAAATATTAAACAATTTTAAAAGAGAGATACAAAGAAGAAGAAGAAGGACCTAAATCTCATCATAAATTGAAAATGTGACGTACATAGCAGCGACATTAATAAATAAATATCACAATGTTAGGAATCATAAAAAGTGTTAAAAAGTAACCAAATAATCAAATGAGGCGTAATTTATATGCACGTATAGTCCAAATCCAGTGGAGAAATTTTGCAACGGCAATAGTCACAGATTGGGAAGTATTTGTTTTAAGACACCGCAAAGCCTCAACACCTGTCCGAAAGCCCAATAAAAGACAAATTGGTTTGAGCCAGACCCGTCTTGGAATTTTATACTCCGGACAAATAAATAAAATGTGCGCAGTATTTTCCCGTAGTGCTGGGCAAAAGGGACAATCGGGGATTAGATCTTTACGCCATTCGGCAACAAAATAATTAATAGGAAGGGTGCCCACCCTGAATTGGTGGTATCGCTTTCTGTCCTCCACAACTGTAATACTGTCCCAATAGTTTTCAAACAAGGGCCTGTCCTTGAGTGCCAAATAATCCGAGGTTAAAGATGGGCCGATGCTTGATCCAAATCTTCTTTCTGAAACCACCCGCCAATATAAATCTTTTAAAAATTTTCAAAATTTTAAAAATTTTCTGGGGGGAAAAATGTGTGCTGTGGGCTCTTCCCATAAACTTGGTAAGCCCATAGCACAGTAAAGTAACCTGACCTCCCTCATCCATAAGATCTTATGTGCCTTGTCAGCCCCCCTAACGTCCAGGAAAGCCCGGGCATACTCAGAAAGTTCAGGGGTAACCCAGAGCCGCCTCCAGTAAGCCACTGGTCTATATCGTGCAATATCCTCTAAACGCAAGACCCCCAGGTCGTAATAAAGGGGAATAAGAGGAGTGGATGTAGGAAGGCCAGTAATTATACGCAAAAACTTGTTTTGGGCCCTAGTCAACTGGGTAAGATTACTAAAGCCCCAGAGTTCTGCCCCATAAAGAATCGCTGAACCTATCTTGGCATCATATATTTTAAGGGCTGGTATCAATGGTCTAGTGTGAGACAGGTGTAGCTCTTTTGTTAATGCACCCGTTAGCTGTGCATGCTTTATTATCACTTGATCTATATGCGGTTTCCATTCCAACTTAGACGCGAGGTTTATACCCAAGTATGAGAAAACCTTAGTCTGCTCTAATTTAATTCCATCCATCACAACAGTCCCTCTAACGTGTTTGGACTTGTGTAGGACCATAAATTTCGTTTTGGTTACATTTACGATAAGCCCATGGTCTTTACAGAAAACTTCAAACACGTCTATGGCTTTTTGTAGGCCCTGTTGGGTCTTGGAAATTAAAAGAGTATCATCTGCAAACATCAACAGGGGAATCAACTTACCATCCAATTTTGGCTGTCAATTTTGTCTCTATCAGAGATCCCTGTTGGTTTAGTACCTGTCTTTCCAAGGCTAATAGTCTGTAATCAATTAGCTCAAGTTTTTCCATAACAGGAATAATGAGAACCTTGAGGCGCTCCTCTACGATCCCCAAAAGTCTAAGCATTTGGTCACCCACAATGGGGTTATCTGATGTGGAAGTCGTTTGGACGCCCTCTGCATGAGACTTGGGTTGGTTGGCCTGGGTCGATTGACTTTCTACTTGAGAACTCAGGCCAATAGTAGAATTACTTTTCCTCGCTTGTTTGGCGTGTGGTTTACTACCCTTAATAACACCATCTGCCTTCCGCTTCCTTTGTTGCTCTTTACCTCTAGTAACATGCTCAACCCGTGCTTGCCTAGTGCGTGTATTAAGGGGGGAAGGCAACGCGCTAAGAACGAGAGGGCAGGGAGTATTTATTGTATTTGACACCCTAGAATGGGCATCATTGGCTGGTGCGTCTAGGCTTTGTAACCCTTCCATAGGGGCTTGGAAACTCCCCATTAAAGCAATCGTAGGTGCATGGTTCAAAATATTAGTATTGTTACTAGATGGATCAAGAGATAGCCTCCTTTCTAACAATTCTATCTCCTTGGCCACAGCAGTTTCAGCCCATTTAAGATATGCATCCAATGTCCCAGCACCCCTTTTAGGATTGAGAATAGGTTTGGCCATGTTACTGACAACCTTCGCAAGAAACAGGAAAAATCCAAATCCACAATCAAAGAGGGCCCCACACAATAGTCTGTGTTCAATAATAAAGAACGGAAGTCACTTAATAACTTATCTGATCAATGAGTTTGTTGCGAGTGTTCCAGAGCCAAATGGAAAAATGAAAGGGAGCAGGCCCGACCCAGCCTACTCCGGCCTCGGACGGCCACAGACGGCCCCGCCCTTAGTCCGGCGCCGCCCACGCGCGCCCCGCGGTGCGGGAGGCGCGAGGTGTATTTAAATGTTCAGTGCGGGAGGGAGGGGCCGCTGATGCTGACGCTGCCCCTGTGCCTCCTGGAGCGTGAAGTCCACTGGCCGCCTGCTCTGCGAGTAAGTCTCCCCCAAGGCTGCAACAATGCTGCGCATCCCACGCAGTGGGAGGCGCGAGGTGAATTTAAATGTTGAGTGCGGGAGGGAGGGGCCGCTGATGCTGACGCTGCCCCTCTGCCTCCTGGAGCGTGAAGTCCACTGGCCGCCTGCTCTGCGAGTAAGTCTCCCCCAAGGTTGCAACAATGCTGCACGTCCCGCGTAGCGGGAGGCGCGAGGTGAATTTAAATATTCAGTGTGGGAGGAAGGGGCCGCTGATGCTGATGCTGCCCCTCTGCCTCCTGGAGCGCGAAGTCCACTGGCCGCCTGCTCTGCAAGTAAGTCTCCCCCAAGGCTGCAGCAACGCTGCGCATCCCCGTGCTCACTTTTCCATATCTGATATGAAGAGTATGTTGGACTTTGGACTCCTGACAAATTGGCCTCTACTATATTGGTTTCATCCACCATGACTGAAGACTTCCCTTTTTGTTTGCACTGTCACCAAAGTATTGTCTCATGTTGTTATTCACACATTTAACAATGTGAATCTACTACCAGGTGAACATTGCAATGTCAAAACTAGGGACTTCTGGAAGCATGGATATATTGTGTTTAAACAGTGTTCAACACATACTTATGCGTGTTTTGGCTGAGAACATCTTTATTCCATTGTTCCAATCATGGGCTGACATGATGTCAGAAACATGGTAACTAAAACATTACTTGGTTATTCTGGGTCAGTGTTTACATAACCATTTGCAGACTTTCACAACATGGAAGGAAGGGATACATCTGAGAATATCCCACACAATAGTCAACAATAAATTAGGTCTGCTGAAACCACATTGCCTACCTCCCAAAAGAAATCCTACATCAAATAAACAAATATATAGACACATGTCAGTACAGCAGTTTCTGACCACAGGGTCATTTGAAATCAGTGTTGCTTGCATCAAACAAATTTCAGTGATGTGCGCGCTTTGGCCTACAATGAAGAGACACATCAACAGCTGCATCAGATTCATACACAATGAGGAATTAGCCAATGTGAAGGCATGATAGCATGTATTTGGCACATCGCAACATTGTGTTAGATCACATGATGGCACATATATTGAATTAGGATCAATACACCGCAAGGAACAAGTCCAGTGGAAGCCACGTGACTTCCATTCTATTGCTGTGCAAGCTGTAGTGGTTTTGTACAGCTGTCTTGGCTTTGTACACCCAAACCCTGTGACAGACATACCCAGGAACAATCCATGCCCACTTTGTACATCTGAACAGCATCATAAACCTGCTAATGTCACAACTCTGAAATGTCCAGATAAAGATGACATGGCAAAGGTACCTAAAACAGACAAACACAGAGCGATTAGCTAAGAAAACATACATATGACACACATCACATTGTCAACTTCTAGAGAACACAGTCCAAAACAACATTTACAGCTGAACAAAGCTATACTGACAATACAAACACCCTTCCCCAGATATTTCCAAACTCATATATTCCTAGTATGTAGCATAAACATCCATCACTACAAGAGTTGCAAGAATAGTCAAAGTCATCATATCTCACACCATACTTACACTCAGGAGAAGTAGTTCTGGATGAGATCCTGATGCAAGTCAGCTTCTTCCTCTTTACCGCTATCATAATTTTCATTTGGCATTTCAGGGTCCCACCGATTGCTCTCCATGGCCTACATCCTCTGTGATCTAAGGGCTGTTCCGTCAAAGAGCAATGGAGTGAAGTATACAGCAGCCCACAGTGATCTTACGCACCATCCCAGGTGAGTAGAGGAGGGTTCTACCAGTCAAGTCCAGTCATCTGAATCTGCCTTTCAGGAGCCCAAAAGCCTGCTCCACAGGTCGCTGTATTTTTCCATAGTCCTCGTTGAAGCGGACTTGCCTTGGCGTTGTAGGATTCTTCAGCGGTGCCAACAACCATGGCCGGTTAGGATATGCTGAGTCTCCTAGATGGAAGATAGACAGAAGTGCAACATTTAGTTACACACTTTTAGATCATACAACCTGATATGTCGCACACAAAGTTAGGACAGATCACACTTACCTACAAGCCAGGCCCTTTCCAGTGGAAGTTGTGACATCAGCTGGAGTATGGTGCTGTTCCGCAGTATGAAGGCATCATGTTCAGATCCTGGGAACCGGGCACAGACCTTTGAGATGCACCAACCTGGTAAGCAGACAACTTGCACGTTGATAGAATGGAAGTGCTTCCTGTTCTGGTAGACTTGCTCCCTGTCGTGTGGTGGTACTAATTCAATATGAGTGCCATCAATAGATCCAATTACATGTGGGATGTGATGAAATCCCTAGGAATCCTCCTTCACAGTGGCTAAGTCCTCATGTCTGGGGAAATGGATGTAGCTGCCCACATGCCTCAAAAGTGCCGCTAGCACCTCTGTGAGGACCCAACTGAACATAGGTTGTGACATTCCATCGGAAAAAGCAAGAGTGAATTGAAATGAGCCTGTGGACAAAAAATGCAAAACTGACATGAGTTTAACTAGTGGTGGTATTGATGTAGGATTATTGAGGTGAGGTAGGAGGTCAGGCTCCAACTGATGACACAGATCTAGGATTGGTTGCCTATTTAATCGGAACTACATGATGATATGTCATTCTTCCATGGTGTGTAGGTCTGGAAATGGGCGGTAGACTGAAGGCTGGGGTCTCCTCCCTCTCCCAGGGCACCTATGTAAGGAATAATGCAAAAATGTATCTTGGTCACAGTGTGCAGAGAAACATATGTGAAGAATAAGGCTAAAGTCATGTGTCTGAACATCAATCCTTCATGAAGCTGTACACATTTTACATCATCATTGTCAGATCTTGAAAATCCACCTGTCATCCCCAAGTTAGCCTTCACAGGTCTGTAACAGAAATGTGCGCATCTTCAATTTCAAATGTAAACATGTTTACCCTCATTTGTGGTGGTGGTGACACCCTTAACCCCTTCCCCGCTCATGACGGAACCACTCCGTCATGAGCCACGGGTGCGCTGTGTTCATGACGGAGTGGTTCCGTCATGCTGCGGCTGTTGGCGGCCGCTCCTCCCACGCGGCGCTAATTCCCCGCCTGTGCGGGCGATTAGCGCAGTGGGTGGATTCATGATGGAACCACGCCGTCATGAGCACAGCTCACCCGTGACTCATGACGGCGTGGTTCCGTCATGAGCACAGCGGCGCCGTCAAACCCCCCAAACCCCCCCAGCGCTGCAGCGGAATTCGCGCCGCAGCGAAGGGGTTAACCTCTCACAAATACAGCCTCAGCAACCGCTATAATAACAACACCAATACTGTCTATACAACTGCTAAAATGGCAGAAGCCTGACCTCGCATTTGGGACAAATAGAACATCCCACGAGGGGCGGTCGTCGAACGCACATTGGGCGGTTCCTTCCAGGGCGGACACAGCCATAGGCTAATGTTGGGGAATTTGACAGTCGCGGTACAAAGGCTGGGTGCGTCTACACTCATGGACGCGTACACAGCGTGCATGTACGCTGCGGTTTGAAAACAAACTAATTTGCCTAAAGACACTGCTGTAATAAACACCTCTTCTACGTCAGGTGCTGTGTGTCACCTCTGGGAGCAACCATGCCAGACCAAACAGGTCAGAGGGCCCCTGACTTTACACTAGACAAGCTGAAGACACTGGTTGAAGAGGTCCCTCCCATGTATGGCCAGCACTATGGCTCACCAGAGGAGCAGGTAACTTCCTACATGAAGTTTGAAGAAATATGAAAGCTCATCCTTACCATGTCCATAGGCTACTATGTGCCTTTTAATCAATTAATCAATCATGGTTTTGTAGAGCGTACTACTCACCAGTGAGGGTCTTAAGGCGCTGGGGGGGTGTTAGCAGTTCCGTTGGGGTCGATCGAAGAGCCAGGTCGTGAGGTCCTTTCTGATTTGGTGCAGTGCTTTGGTGCTTTGGTGCTTTGGTGCTTTGGCGGAGGTGAGGGGGGAGTTCGTTACAGATCTTGGCTGTGAGGTAGGAGAAGGATCATCCACCTGATCTGGTCCTGTAGAAACAAGGGATGGTGGCTAGGGCGAGGTCGGCTGACCGGAGGTTTCTCTTGGGGGCGTGGAAGGAGAGTTGGTCGTTGAGGTATTGGGGTCCTGTGTTGTGGAGGGCTTTGTAGGCGTGTGTGAGCAGCTTGAAGGTTATTCTTCTTTCGATGGTGAACCAGTGGAGGTCACAGAGGTGTTGGGTGATGTGATTGAGTCGTGGGATGTTGAGGATAAGTCTAACTGCAGCATTCTGGACGATCTAGAGTTTTTTTGTTGCTTCTGGCATAGAGGACATTGCCGTAGTCCAGTCTGCTGGTGATGAGTGCGTGGGTGATGGTTTTCCTGGAGTCGGGGAGATCCACTTGAATGTCTTGCGACGTATGCAGAGGGTTTAGAAGCATGCGGAGGATACGGTGTTGATCGAGCGATTCATGGTGAGTGAGGAGTCGAGTATGATGTTAAGGTTGTGTGCATGGTCCATTGGGGTGGTTGGGTTTCTGAGGACGGGGGGCCACCAGGTGTTTTCCCATGCAGAGGGGGTAGAGCTGAGGATGCGGACTTCTGTTTTCTCTGCGTTGAGCTTCAAGCATCTGTTGCTCATCCAGGTCGCAACGACTTTCATCCCTTCTTGGAAGTTGCGCCTGGTGTTGTTGGGTTCCTTGGTGAGGATGAGCTGGGTGTCATCGGTGTAGTAGATTGTAGGAAGGGCGTTCTCCGGGGCTTCAGAATATGTTCCTGACCACCCTTTGACCCACCTCTCCCAGAGCTAGGCCGAGCAAATGCGGGGAGGCCCTTCCTGGAAGGATCTCGTTCCTAGGATCGTACACGCAGAGCTTACACTATTTGACAGAGGGACACCCCACAGTAGTTCTTAGTAAGACAGTATACTTTATCGATAGTTTCAGGGGATCTTTATGATCCGTGATACAGCTGTTGGATCAATGCCACAAGCGGCGGCGGTTTCGTGATGGGGTATTGGGGTAGCGGGACAGTCTGTAAGTTCAGTGTCTCTGCGGAGTATCCTTCGGACAGCTCTCAATCCTCGAGCTGGGGGATTTGGGTTCACTCGGCAATCTCCGCCGATCCTTCTGGATAGGAGCGCCGCGAGTCTCACAGCAGGCACAAGTGGTTTCAGATTCTCGGGAGCCGCGACGGCATCAGCAGGGCTCAGATGGTTCAGAGTTCGGGGAGCTGCGACAGCGTCAGCAGGGCTCAGATGGTTCAGAGTTCGGAGAGCCGCAACAGCGTCAGCAGGGCTCAGATGGTTCAGAGTTCGGGGAGCCGCGACAGCGTCAGCAGGGCTCAGATGGTTCAGAGTTCGGAGAGCCGCGACAGCATCAGCAGGGGTCAGATGGTTTCGTGGGTCAGGTAGCGTCCTTGGGTTCAGAGGTCGGTCGAGCCGCGACCCGGTCAGTAGGGCTCTCGTAGGTCCAGGTCTTCTCTGCCGCCTGTCCCTTCAGCCCCCCTTGTTATACTCCCCCTCCTCTTTGAAGTCCGGAGTCCTCGCAGAGAGGGGTCTTGGTGCCTGGGGGCGGTGTGTTGGGATTTCCTGCCGCTTGGCCCTTTGATCTGTTCCGGTTGGTCTGGGAGGGACTCCAGACGCCCAGCATGCGAGGCGCCCGCTCAACGGGGGCCTGGCGGCCGATCGAAACCCTCCTTGGGGAGGAGATCAGAGGTGTGACAGAGACGGCGTTTCCCGGTCTTGCTTGGGGGTTTCTCTCTCCCTCGGTCGGGCATGCGTGGTAGTGTCTTGGGTTTTGCTGGGGCCCCGGCCGGCCATCGGGTTTATTGGGCCATGGTGGCCGGAAGTCTGTGATACCGGGGATCAGGTGTGGTTGCAGGGTTGCTTACTGGTCGGGAGGGTACACGCCACAAGGCCGGTCTCACACGTGCCCCCCCCAGCTGAAAGGTGGGGAGAACTACCCATCCACTTGGGGGTTCTCCTCGCCGAAGCGGAAGAATCGGGACTGGCCGTCAGCGTTGGCGTGGTCAGTCCCGGGGCAATGCTCCACAGTGAAGTCCATCCCCTGGAGGGAGATTGACCATCGTAGCAGCTTGGGGTTTTCTCCTCTCATTTGCATCAGCCACCGCAAGGGTCGATGATCAGTTTGAACTCTGAAGTGGGTTCCGAACAAGTAGGGCCGTAGCTTTTTGAAGGCCCAGACTACTGCGAAGGTCTCTCTTTCAATAGTGCTCTACCGTTGTTCCCGAGGTAGTAACCTTCGGCTGATGAAGGTTATGAGCTGATCTATGCCTTTGTCGTTGAACTGTGAGAGGACTGCCCCGATGCCGTGCTCCGAAGCGTCCGTCTGGACCACAAATTCCCGAGAGTAGTCGGGGGCTTTGAGTACCAGAGCAGTACATATAGCGGCTTTCAAGGCGTCGAACGCTTTTTGGCACGGGGGAGTCCACTGTACTTTCTTCGGGTGCTTCTTGGAGGTTAACTCTGTGAGGGGGCCTGCGATGCTGCCATAGTTTTTAACCTCCGGTAGTAACCGGTGAGGCCTAGGAAGGCCCGGACTTCCGTTTGGGTCGTGGGGGGTTCCCAGGACAAGATGGCGTCGATCTTCGGCTGGAGGGGGGCGACCTGCCCGCTCCCCACCTGGTGTCCCAGATAGATCACTGAGCCCTGTCCAAATTGACACTTGCTGGCTTTGATGGTTAGGCCTGCCTGGCGCAGGGCCATCAGTACTTGTCGGAGGTGCTGGAGGTGCTCGGTCCATTGGGCGCTGAATACTGCTATGTCGTCTAGGTACGCTGCGCTGAACCCCTCTAGCCCGGCCAGGACCCGGTTCACCAGTCGCTGGAAGGTGGCCGGGGCATTTTTCATCCCAAAAGGCATGACTCTGAAGCGGTAGTGCCCATCTGGGGTGGAGAAGGCGGACCGCTCCTTGGCTCCCTCAGTGAGCGCAATTTGCCAGTATCCGCAGGTCAGGTCGAAGGTGCTGAGGTAGCGAGCGGCCCGAGGCGGTCGATGAGCTCGTCTGCGCGGAGGATAGGGTGAGCGTCCGCTCGGGTGACCGCATTGAGTCCCCGGTAGTCTACACAGAAGCTCAGCTCGGGGGCGATACCAGGGGCCGCTGTTTTCGGGACCAGTACTACCGGGCTGGCCCATGGGCTGTCGGAGGGTTCAATCACCCCTAGGGCTAACATCTTGGCTACTTCGGTCTGGATGCAGGACCGGACCCGGTCAGGGACTCGGTAGGCTCGGTGTCTTACCGGCGGGCTGTCTCCGGTGTCTACGTCATGGACACACCAGTCGGTGACCCTAGGGGTGAGGGAGAAGAGGTCTGTGAATTGTCTCAATAGCTGGCGGCAGTCGTCGGACTGTTGGGGGGTGAGGGTGGACGAAAGTCTCACCCCCTCTACGGAGCCATCTTTCTCTTTAGCACACAGGGGGTCCGGAAGGGGCTCTGTGTCTTCTTCAGTCCCATCGTCGGTGGCCAGGAGCAAACTCAACTCCGTCCTCACGAAGTGGGGTTTGAGGCAGTTCACGTTTAGGATCCGGAGGGGGTTCCGAGGAGACTGAACATCAACTAGATACGTGACTTGACTTTTCCGCTCGACCACTTTGAAGGGTCCAGTTCATCTGTCTTGGAGGGCGCAGGGTTTCACCGGGGCCATTACCCAGACCTGTTGGCCCGGCTGAAACTCGACCAGTGTGGCATTCTGGTCATACCAGCACTTCATCTCTTCTTGGCTAGCCTCGAGGTTTGCCTCGGCGAGCTCCCGGAACTTCCGGGTCTGGTTGCGGAGCGCCAGGATATAGCGGAATACATCGGGAGGGGTTTCTCGGGGAGCCGTTTCCCAGCCCTCTTTGACCAGGCTCAGGGGTCCCCGGACGGGGTGTCCGTAGAGTAATGCGAATGGGCTGAACCCCAGAGATTTTTGGGGGACTTCCCGGTAGGCGAACAGGAGGCAAGGGAGGAGGACGTCTCATTTCCGGCGAAGGGGTTCTTCGAGGCCCATGATCATTCCTTTCAGGGTCCGGTTAAATCGTTCGACTAGGCCATTGCCTTGGGGGTGGTATGGGGTGGTGAATTTGTATGACACCCCGCATTGTTGCCATAAGGACCTCATGTACTTGGAGATAAAGTTCGTGCCACGATCACTCACGACTTCACGAGGGAACCACACGCGGGAGAAGATCCCCATCAAGGCCCGGCCCACCACGGGGGCCGTCACGGTGCGGAGGGGAATGGCCTCTGGGTAGCGGGTGGCATGGTCCACCAGGACGAGGATGAACCGGTGGCCCTGGGCGGTCCTGGGATCCAGGGGTCCCACGATGTCGATCCCCACCCGCTCAAAGGAGGTACTAACAACGGGGAAGGGTTGTAGCGGAGCCTTGCGCTTCCCACCACCTTTTCCGCTGGCCTGGCACGTGAGACATGACTTGCAGTGGGCCTCTACATTCGCTCGCATTTTGGGCCAATAGAAGTGGGTAACCAGGCGATGATATGTTTTGTCTTGGCCTAAGTGTCCCGCCAGGGGTACATCATGGGCTAGGCCTAGGAGGAAACTTCGGAAGCGCAGGGGTACCACCAGTACCCGGGCCGATCGCAGCTCGGCCGACTTTTGTTCGCTGTACAGGAGGCCGCTTTCCCAATATACCCAGTGGGTTCCAGACTGGTCGCCTGCTGCCTGGACTTCGGCCTGCTGTCGGGGTCCAATGAGGGAAGGGCAGGTGGCTTGTTCCCTGCAGAATTCTTCTCGGGAGGGACCTCCCTCGCAGTGCCAATGGGCCATCTCGGGTAAGTCCCCGAGCTCGGTCAGTTGCTCGGGGTCTGGATGCACTGACCCGTCATTGGGAACGGGTTCTTCTTCCGGGAGAGGGTCTTCGGGCTCGGGTAGCGCGTCCCGGTCCTCGGGGACGGCGACTGGGTTCAGGGGTAAGGCCTCAACTCCCTTGGGGGAAGGTGATCGGGCAGACATGGAGCGCGTGGTGGCGCATACCCGTTCGGGTAGGCCCATCATCTCCAGATGGGCTCTTCGTTCCACTTGTCCCCACAGGGAGCTCTCGAGGTCGTTGCCCAGGAGGCAGTCTACCGGTTGGGATGTTCGGACTGCCACTCTCAATTTACCGGTGACTCCCCCCCATTCGAAGGGTACCAGGGCCATCTGGCAGAGGCTCTCGGAATTGTCCGAAGATATGACTGGACAGAAGGCATCGGGCAGGATCTGGTCTTCGGAGACCAGGTGGCAGTGGACCGCTGTGACACTCGCCCCGGTGTCGCGGAGGGCCTCGACTCGGTGACCGTTGACCATCACTTGTTGTCGGTATTTTTTCGTGTTGGCGGGTAGGGGTGTTCCGGGAACCATCTCTCGGTCTCCTAGGGAGACCAGGGCCATGGCTGCTGGTTCCCACTCCTCGGAGTCTTCCATCTCTTATCCTAGGGCTACGGAGGCCATTTGTCGGGCTGGAGGGGCTGGAGGGGCTGTCACTGTGGGTCGTTGGTACATGCGACACTGGGGGTCACTGGCATAGTGTCCGGTCTGTTGGCAGCGGAAACAGGTGATCTTGACTCGGGGTCCCTGCCTCCCCGGGGGCCCTGTGCTGGCTGGAGGTGGGGCTGGAAAGTGCGGGGGTTGTCCTCTGGGGGGACTATGCTGGGGGCCCACCTGGGATTCCCTCGGTCTGCCTTGGTTCCCTCCGTCCCTGACTGTGGCGCCCATAGTCTCCCACGGGGCCCCAGGAGGCCCGGGTGTTCACCCATCGGTCAGCTTCGACCGCCAGTTTCCGAGGGTCAGTGAGCTTGCTGTCCAGGAGGTGCTGGCGTAACTCCACAAAGCAATTTGCAGACAAGTGTTCCCATGCTATTAGGTCAAACAGTTCCTCAAAGGTGGAGACCTTGCTGCCCTTGATCCACCCATCCAAGGCCCTGCTGTAAAAGTTCACGTATTCTACCCACGTAGTACCGGGTATCTTTTTGCAGTCTCGAAACCATTGCCGGTACATCTCGGGGGTGAGTCCATATCTGGCTAATAGGGTCTCTTTCATGTGGCTGTAGGAATTCAGCACTGTGGAGGGCAGGTCCAGCAGGGTATCTCTCCCCTCGCTCAGGAACCGGCCCCACAAGCCAGTCCCCCAATCCTTCTGTGGAACTCGGTGGGAGGTCATGGCGACTTCGTAGGCCTTGAACCACTGCTGGATGTCGTCATTCTTGTAGTATTCCTTCACCACATCCTTGGGGATGTGGACCTTTTGTTCCACGGCGGGGGAGGTCGGTTGGTTTCCCGTGGTTCTGGACTCCTCACTCTTGGCCTTGAGTTCGATCTCTTTTAGGCTGCGTTCGTGTTCTAGTTGAAGTTTTCTTTCTTCGTGTTCTCGCTGGCGTTTCTTTTCCTCGAGTTCCCCTTGTAGGCGTAATTGTTCTACGGCTAACTTTTTTTCGGCCAATTTTAGCTCTCCCTCTATTTTTAGTTTGGCTAGTTCTAGTTCGTGGTTGCGGCCCCTCTCTCGTTCCGCTAGCTCTTCCGGGGATAGGCCCCCCTCTGTGGCGTTGCTCCTTACCGGGATGCTTCGTGGTTCGTTTGGCGGCTCTTTTTCTCGGGCGTCTCCTTCGGTTTGGGGCAGGGAAGCTCCTGCCTCGACCCAGGTTTTCAATGCTTCCTGGAATTCTTCTTTAGTGCTTAATCCGGTGGTAGCGATTCCAAGGTCTTTGCAGAACTGTTTTAGTTCTTTTTTTTTTTTTTTAAATATTTATATTATTTTTTCAAAACAACACATTAACCCCCCCCCCCTCCCTCACCCGTAGAACAGGTATCTCACATATTTTACCAACAGAGAGCTTATTTGTACATAAACAAGATGAAAGGCAAACAAAATTTTGCGATATACGACATATCAATATCCAGTTTCCACAATCAAATTTCTTGTGTCCAAGCAATCAATGGTGCCCAGATCTTCATACCCCTCTTCCTCTTATGCCTCCCTTTATTCTTATAAATGGCAACCTCCAGACTGCAGGTCGCCAATAGCCGAGCTCTCCATTCAGAGAATGAAGGGGGTATTGGATCTATCCAAGCTGAAGCGACACACATCCTGAAGATGGCCATACCAACAAAAATCAGCCCCTGTTGCTCGCTGGATCGAGTGTTGTTAGATACGCCCAACACTACTTCTGTATTCCCAATGTTAATCTTGCAGTATAAAATCCTTGATAGAAAGTCGGAGATTTCAGAAAGGACTTTAGTTAAAACGAGGCATGAAGCAAACAAATGCGTTATATCTGCTGCTGGAAGAGCACATCGCAGACACAACGTTCCATTCCCCGTCCCCCATTTTGCCATTTTTTCGGGAGTGTAAAAAATGTTTTAAAGAATTGTGCCTGAAGTTTCATAGACATTAAATGAGTTAATGACATATCATAGGCGTCGCAAGGGATTTGAGATGTAACCCCCAGCCTGGTCTGACATGTCATCAGATGTTTGTTCATATCATCGGGTAATAAGGCATTTAGTCCTGCATATATCTCCCCAATTCTCGGGGTTTTGACTAGTCGCAATTTATCTATAATATCACAGGGATGGAATTTAATGCGGCCACCCATTTTCCTACATAAAAAGTCCCTCACCTGAAGAAATTTAAAAAAATCCCGATTTGTCAAATGGAACTCAGTTTTTAATTCATCAAATGATTTTATTCCACTACCAGAAAAAAAACATCCAAGCCGTTTAACACCTAGTTCAGCCCATCTCTGTATATAATTATTGTGAAATATTTCTGGGAGATCCGCATTCTGAAGTACGGGGGTATAGTATGAATATCGACCTAAACCGACTATTTTTTTTGTACTACTCCATACTTTGAAAATGCTAGAAATAGTTTAAAATTTTAGTTTTTAAAAATAATCATCATTCATATGGCGCCACAGGCAACCAATACTGTCATTACCCAGAATAAGTTCTTGCGGAGTGGGTGTATTGTGACCCATTGAATTCTCCATTAAGAGACTATTGCTATACTTTAGTACCGTGGCCCAATAATATAGTTTAAAGTTTGGTAATGGCCATCCCCCACGTTCTCTAGGTAAAGTAATCCATCTAAGTGCTCTACGTGATTTATTGTATCCCCAAACAAAATGTGAAAACATAGAATCGATGTTTTTGAAAATTAATGGGGAAAATTCAAGACAAATAGTTCTAAAAAAATATAAAAATTTAGGAAAAAATAACATTTTAACCACATTGGATCTTCCACCAATAGTTAAATGTAAATTGTGCAGCCGGGATAATTCTTTTTTAGTCTGGATTATTAGGGGCTGAATATTATCATCCACAATATTTTCGATTTTAGCACTAATGCTTACCCTTAGATATATTGCTTTATCAACAATCCTCATATCGTTCATAATGATTTTATTATTTACAACTATCTGAGTTTTGCTGGAGTTCAATTTATACCCGGAAATTCGACCGAAATCCAATGCTTCTTGCTCTATATGTTCCATCGCTTCAATGGGATTGCCTGTAACAATAGCAATGTCATCTGCATAGCCCAAACATTTTATTTCTAGATCTCGTATTTTAATGGGAGGTATTGAGGTTTTAAATTTTAGTCTTTGTATAAATACATCAATATAGATGGCAAACAAAAGGGGTGAACAAGGGCACCCCTGTCTTGTACCCCTATGGATGGTAAAGCTATCAGATAAGATCCCATTGATCAAAACACGGGCAGTGGGGTTTATGTAGAGTTGTTTTATTGCCAGAATATATTTTTCTCCAATCCCGAAATTTGCCATGGCGGCCCAAAGGAATTTCCAGGAGACCCTGTCAAAAGCTTTTTCTGCATTCAGCAGTATAAGCGACATAGGGTCTCCTGTCACACCTGTGTAATCAAAAACTCTTTGTATGTGATCGGTTGTGGATCTCCCGGGAATAAAACCGTGTTGTTCTTCCGAAACAATTTTTATGAATAATTGGTGCCAGTCGGGCTGCTAAGATTTTAGAATACATTTTTGAATCCCCATTAATCAAAGTAATCGGGCGATAAGAGCCCATTTCTTTAACGTCTTTGTTTTTCTTCGGGAAAATGATAATTTTGGCATATGACCAAGACTTCGGTGGATTCCCTCCCTGAAAGACATGTTGGAAAAGTAATGTTAACCCCTTCCATGCGGGGCGGATTCCCCCGCTGTGCTGAGCGCTGCTTGCGCGGGCGTGGTCATGACGGAACGGTTCCGTCATGAGCACAGCTCAACCGACGCTCATGACGGAACCGTTCCGTCATGAGCGCCGAAGGGGTTAAGATGATCTTTAATTGTGGGGAAAATTTAGCATAAAATTCAGTAGGGATTCCATCCGTGCCCGATGCTTTTCCCTTGTATAGGCCAATTATTGCCATTAATATTTCTTCACGAGAAATTGGACTATCTAGAAATTCCTGATCGTCTGATCGTAAACATTCTTGGATTGACAAATCTAAGTATGTTTTGGGGTCCCCGCTATCGTTATCATCTTCAAGGTATAGTTTCCTATAAAACTTCTGAAAAGCCATTCTTATTTCAGCGGGTTCAGATCTTAGGCCCAGATCTGGATCTCTAATTTCTTTGATTAATGCGGATGAGATTTATTCTCGAGTTCTAACAGCTAGCTGATGCCCCACTGTTTCATTAAACTCGTATATTTTTTTCATGTTGGCGCTAGCTCGAACAATAGCTTTTCCAACTAGTATTTCGGAGATGTAATTTTTAGCTACTGTCACTTTACCCATCTCATTATCTATCGCCCTGCCTTCCTGTATTGCTTTAGTTAGATCCTCTTCAGCTCTTCGTAGATCCTGCTCTAACAATGCCATATTTTGTTTTTCCTTTTTATTATATTTTAAAGAGAATTTCAAAGTTTCGCCCCTGACACAAGCCTTCAATGTATCCCATACTACATCGATTGTAGTAGATCCAACATTATCTTCTAAAAAGACCGAGATCCATGTACTCATTTGTAGACAATATGCATCATTATAGAGTAACGCTCTTTCAAATGTCCATTGATTAATTTTAGATCTCATTGGAAAAATCGTGAGACTGAGCATTAGAGGATTATGATCCGACAGTACTCTAGGTAATCTATCGATTTGATAATTTGATCTCATAGAGTTGGACATAAGTATATAATCGAGTCTTACCTGTTTTGAATGAATGAATGAAAAAAAAGTATATCCAGGATCTGTAGGATATTTTGTTGACCACCCATCGATTAAACCATGAAGCTTGCATATTTCTTTTAGAGCATTAAAAACTTTACGTTTCCTACCCTGATAGATAAACCTTTGATCCGTAAGCCATCCATTAGATAAATGAATGTTTAGATCTCCACAAATAATCATAGGTAGAGGCCAATGCGTTAACTCATTAGAAATCTGGATCAAAACCTCTGGATTGTCACTAGTGTTACCATATATTGTACATATGGTTAGTTTTTCTTCCCCATTGTTAAGATGACATTCGACTATTGCAAATCGTCCAAGTGTATCTGCTATAGCTCGCGGGAATTGTACTCCCCGCCCTTCGCTAGGATAGTGACCCCCTTAGTACGTGACCCCTGAGTTGTGGCGGCAATAATTCGATATCCTAATGTTTTGAGTAAATATTGCTGAGCCCCCTCGATGTGTGTCTCTTGAAGGCAAACAATAGCAGCCCCAGTAGCTTTAAGGCCCTCTGAAACTTTCTGTCTTTTCTTTAAATCGTTAAGACCGCAGACATTCATTGATAATATGTTAAGTCTAGCCATTACAGTTTTTTATTCTCCCAACACGTTCAGATTTACTACATTTTTCTTTTTTAATAATCTCTATATGTTGACTATATTCTTTATGATAGTATTGAGTCCTGCTCTCCTTCCCTTTGAGTGAGTCCCCGCTCCCCCCTCTCTCTTACTCCTTCTCCCCAACCCACCACCCCCCTCCCCCCAGGCCAACAAGTGAGGCATCCTAGGTGCCGAGGTACCCAAGTGTGGGCGTCTGAGTGTTCCACCCGATTCAGCCCCCTAGTGGCCTACTCCTGTGTCCCTTAGAAAAGCGAATTACGAAGAGGTTAATAAATCATCTCAATCGACTAACCAAGTATACTCTATTGTAATATAGATTCATAGATTGTTACAGTAGCAGACCCTCTACAAATTGTCTCCCCTGTATTTCAAACAGTCAAATTTATAATGCTTTATTACACAAATGTCATTTTCTGTCTGTATTTTTTTTCTTGGTTGGATTATCAGAATTTCTTGGCCCGGACTCAGATATTTCATATAAATATTCTTGTGCATGAATCTCACTTATAAAGCTTCTCGTAGTGCCGTTATAAATTATTTTTAGTCTCGCCGGATTTTGAAGGTAGACAGTCGCGCCGATTTTTTCAAAGGGTGTAAATAATTGTCACATCTTCCACCTTCTTTCTATGGTGGAATGTGCGAAATCTGGTCGAACAAAAAATTTAAACCCTTTGTATTCCCTTTGAGATGTTGGTCTGGCTAATTTATAAATGGATTCACGGAGGAGGAAGTTCCCAAAGTTAATTAACATTGCTCTAGGGTATTGTGGTGGTTTCTGAGAATATTTGGGTACCATCAAGGGGAATCGATGAGCTCTCTGTATTTCCTTGTCCATATCCCAACCTTCAAGTTCCGGGAAGGTGGATTTAAGAAGTTTGATCATGAAACCTGTTGCTTCGTTACCTTCAGATCCTTCGGGAATTCCAAGAAACCGCAAATTGTTTCTTCTTGATCTATTTTCATGGTCCTCGATTTTAAACATAAGATCTTTTATGATCCCGTCATGTTCTTTTTCTCTTTTGCGGAGATTGATAACATCTTTTTCCAGGTTTTCTATACGTGTTTCTACAGAGACCAATCTGTCTGAGATCTCAGTGCATGTATTACCAACTTTCTTAATTGCACCTTGTAATTTTTCGATAGCAGCATGATTTCTTTGTTTGTCTTTCTTAATATCTTTATGAAAATGATTGATTGAGCTCAAAATTTCACCAAGCGATGGTTCTGCTGTTGGACCAAAGTTTTTCAGGTTGAGGTTCCCCCCTTTTATCTCTTCCAGGCCTGAATATTGTTGTTCCATTTCATCCATACTCTTTGAAAGGGGATTTTTCCGTGTAGAGCCTATTTTTCCTTTGACCATGCCAGTATCTATGCCGGGGTCATTAATTTCATCGTGAATTACTTTGTTATGTCTTTGATGTTTGGATCTTTTTTTCCCTAATCTTTTCCTGGGGGTTGTACCTGAATTGATTTTGCCAGATTTTCAAGAATCAAGGGAGTTTAAATCATTGTCAATTTGTCCAGAACTCAACTCGCTTGTATCTGTAGTAGCACTAGATTCGCTTGATGTAGACAACCCAGTTTCGTACATATCGGAATCCGAGTCTTCCTCCGTGGTTACTTTATTTGTTACCTGTTTATGAATCTCGATTGAGGATGTTGGAATGGCAGGATCGGAAGCAAGTTCCTGTATTGTTAATCCTGTTGGCTGATCCTTGTTGCTATTATTTTGTACCTGATGTCTGATTCTTTTTTTTTTTTTTTTTTTGAAACCGTTTATTGCAGTTTATAGAAGTTACAGGTATGGGCCTACAACCACCCGGCCGGCCGCTAGAGCATCAAAAGCATATTACATACATGCAGCAAAAAATTGTCTCAGCGGTGCACAGTAGGAAAACAGGAGTGATCAATGGTGCAGGTCTCCAAGCTCCATGCCCACAGTACGGTTCCATTTTCTTAATACAAAACAACATAAACAAACCACAACCGCAAGGCAACCCTCGATCCAAAGTGACAACACGTGCTCCATAAGTGGGGGATCCACACCAGCAGCAAAATTCTGAAGAGGGGGACGGGAGTAGATCAGGGACTGGGGGGCCGCGCGCCCGCGGCCAAGGGAGGGGCGCCATCTAGGGAGACGGAGCCGGCGAGGCCGCCGGTAGCAGCGGCGGCTCACAAATACCCCCGCGGTAGGCGTTCCAGGGGCCCCAGAGTTTCATCCACGCCCCAGGCTTACCCCTCGCCACATACACCACCTTTTCACGAAACATACACCAATCCATATGCTCTTTCCAGGCCGACACCGCAGGGGGCCTCTGGGATCCCCACAATTGGGCAATATCACGCTTGGCTATCATGTATCCCAGAGTCACCCATCGCGCCTGCGGGACCGAGTAGTCATTTGGTTCCCAGACATTCAGCAAGCATCTCCTCGCTTCAGGCAGCAGCGTGACACGCGTAACCATTCGTAGAACCTCATGCACACCACGCCAGAATCGCTCCACCTTCGGGCACTCCCACAGTATATGCATGAAAGTCGCCAACGCACCACAGCCACGCTTACACATTCCATCACCGGCAAAACCCATACGTAAAAGCCTTGGCCCCGTCACGTAGACCCGGTGAAGGATCTTGAGCTGGACGAAACGAAGGCGAGCCGGGATGGCCACCTCTTTCGGAGAGGCCACCGCGGAAATCCAATCCTCGTCGTCCAGCTCCAGCCCGTCGGCAACCCAAGCCTCGCGGAGACTAGTCAGCAGACACGATCTATCGTTAATCAATTTTTTGTATATGAGGGAGATCGTGCTGTCCGGGACATGGCCATCTAGCACTCTGTCCTCCAGGGGGGAAGACTCCGGAATGGATGCAACATCCGGGAAGACGGAGCCCAGCGCATGGCGGACCTGTAGGTACCGAAAGTACTCACTGCCCTGCAGCTGAAACTCCGCCTGCAGCGTCTCAAAAGTTTTGAATCCCCCCCTCGTCCAGAGATCTCCCACCGTGCTGATTCCGATCGTGTCCCACTTCTCGAAGCCCTTCGACGTCCACAGGGAGCCCAACCTCTCAGATGCATACAGCGGAGACGCTCGGGTCAAACGGTCCTTCCACCCCATAGCTGCATTAGCCGCGTGCCAGACACGCACCATGACACGCGTCGGTCCCGTCAAACGGGAGTCGGGCGCGCCAGAGTAGAGCGCTCGATTATAATTGCCACCGGGCAGAAGCGTCCTGTCCATCTCGAATGCCGGGTTCAAGGCGGGCCCGTAAAGGCCATGATTAATTGCAGCTAGTTGGGAGGCCCAGTAATACCGTTTGGTGTCCGGGAGGGCGACCCCTCCGTCGTACCACGGGAGCGTCAATTTAGCCAGAGCAATACGCGGCCTCCCGTCCCAGAACAGGCGCCGCTGGAGGCCCTCCACCTCGCGAAAGTAGCGTGCCGGGACCAAGTCCATGGTATTCTGGAGGGCGTAGAGGAAGCGCGGCAGGGACATCATTTTAAATAAGGCCGCTCGGCCGAGCGGCGAGAGCGGCAGACGCCGCCAGCGCACCACGTCCTCCCTCAGACGCTGGAGGGGGGGCAGCAAGTTCCGCTCATAGCGGGCCTCCGGGTCAAGAGTGATATATATACCCAGGTACCGGAAACCCTGGGAGGCAATCTGGATCGGACAGTCCCGTGGCAGGACCGGGGCCTCCCCGGAGAGCACATAGACACAGGATTTCGCCCAGTTGATGACCAGGCCTGAGTTGCGACCGAAGGAGCGCAAAACATCAACCAGGACGATCAGTGACTTGCGCGGGGAGGCGAGATACAAAAGGATATCGTCAGCATAGAGAGACACGCGGTCCTCATGCTCGGGGGTCCAGCGGAGACCACGGATAGAAGGGTGCCACCGCAGCCACTCCGCCAGGGGCTCCATGGCCAGGGCGAACAGGAGAGGCGACAGGGGACAACCCTGTCGCGTGCCCCGCCCCAGCGCGAATGGGGCAGATACTCGCCCATTCACCACCACCTGCGCCAACGGGCCCGAATATAGCAATTTGACCCAGCTGACGAAACCCGGGCCGAACCCAAACTTCGCCAGCATCGCCCAAATATATGGCCATTCGAGCGTATCAAACGCCATGGTGGCGTCCAAGGACGCCAAGATGGCCGGCTCCCGCACAAATGGGACACGCGCGAGCACCCCGTGCAAGCGCCGCAGATTAAGCGCCGTGTTGCGGTGTGGTATAAAGCCCGATTGGTCTTGGTGGACCAAATCGCCCACCACGCCAACCAACCGGTTGGCCAACACCTTGGCGAGGATTTTGGGCTCCGCGTTCAAAAGCGAAATCGGCCTATAGGATGTGACCCGTTCACGGGGCTTCCCCTCCTTGTGGATCACCACAATTGTGGCCAGACGCTGGTCCGGCGGGAGGGAGCCCCGCGAGTGGGCCGCAAGGAACATCGCGCGCAGGTGGGGCGCCAACACATCCGGGCGCAACTTGTATAGCTCAATGGGAATACCATTGGGGCCCATGGCCTTGCCGGATGCAACCGAGCGAATAGCCGAGGCAATTTCGTCCGAGGTGGGAGGGGCGTCCAGCGAATCCCTGTCCTCCACCGTAAGGGAGGGCAGTGCGATGTCCCGAAGCAAGGCATGGGAATCTTCCTCCGAGCAGGGAGAAACCGGGGAGTAGACTTCGCGGAAATAATCCGCGAAGCAGGAGACAATGGCTTCCGGCTCAGTGACGCACACACCATCCACGCTCTCAATCAAAGGCACCACGCGGCTCGCTCTCTCCCTCTTGTCCAACCACGCAATCAATTTGCCAGCCTTGTCACCCACATCATACAATCGCCCCTGCTGCTCTCTACTGAGGCCCCTGGCCGCCTCCGTAACGAGGGCCCGATAGGCCGCCTGCTTTAAATGCAAAACATGCAACTTGGCGTCTGTTACCCCGCTCCCCAGGTCACCCTCCAGTTCTGCAATCTCGGCCTCAACCCGGGTCACCTCCTCCCGCTCGCGCCGCCGGGCATTAGAAATAAAGGAGAGGGCCTCCCCTCTAAGAACCACCTTGAAAGCCTCCCACAGGGAGATGGCAGACGGGACCGACCCCACATTCTCATCGAAATAGCGCTGTAAGGATTTGATCAAGTCGGCACGAATGGTGGGGTCGCGCAAATACCATGCATTGATCGGGGCCACTCTGCCATCCCCCCTCGGGAAGACATCGAAATGCAACAACAATGGGGAGTGGTCAGAGATACCCCGTGCCAAATGGCGCACCTCCCCCACCCTCCCTGCATGGGCCGCCGGGACAAGGATGTAATCAAGCCGCGAGAGGCTACCATGGGCCCCCGAGTGGAAGGTGTACTGTTGCAATACGGGGTGCTTTAAGCGCCAGCAATCCACCAGGCCCAGCGTGTCTAAAAGGCCGGGCAGCCACGCCTGTGCCCGGGGGAGGTCCCTAGGGGGATGGCGATCCATAGACCCAGAGGCAACCGCGTTAAAGTCCCCTCCAACCACCAACAGGCCACCCGGAAGGTCCAGAAGGAGGCGCCCCAGGTCCGCAAATGTAGTGGCTTGTAACCCAGGCGGGACGTACACTGATATAAAGATAAACACTCTACCCTCCATTCGTCCCACCAGAACAGTGTAACGTCCCCTCTCATCATGGCGCACCTCGTCAATCTCCAACGGGAGCGAGTTCTTGACCATAATACCCACCCCCCGCGAGCCCGAAGTGAAGCCGGAGTGGGCCGCCAAACGATATCCCCGCCGATTCATTGCATGAAAGGTGTTACCTATAAGGTGTGTCTCCTGCAGGAAGACAACATCTGGTGAAATACGTTTTAAATACTGCAGGACCACACCACGTTTAATCCTATCCCCCAGGCCGTTAACATTCCATGACAACACAATCAAATCCCTACCCCCCATGATACGTCAAAACAATCGGTCGCCCCACACCGAGCATCTTAAAAACAACAAAACAGTTGCGGGTTTGCCTTGCGGTGTTAACAAACAACACACCCCCCCCACCCCCCGGTCCCAACAGAACTCCCCCCTCCCTGCACCCCTGCATGAGCCCAGACAGCCCCCCCAAAGTGCAGTGTGCCTGTCGCCCCATAGCTAAGTACTAACTAGTCCCCCAGAGGAGGAGGGAAGCCCCCAGCAGACCCCACCCGACCTCCACGGGAGGGGAACATACGAAAGCAATATATGGTAAAGGAGTAATATCCCGAGCAAGGCCTATACAGTCACCCCTCAATTCTGATCCGGCGGGCCCTCCCCGCCAGCCGCGCCCCCCCCACCCCGATCTCCAGGCAAAGTATCTAACCAGTCCCCAGCCGCCTCGGGCCGGTCGAAGAAGTGCGTACGGCCATCCACCTCCACCCTCAGCTTAGCCGGAAAGAGCATTGAGTACTTGAGGTTTAGGTCCCGTAGGCGACGTTTAATACCGAGAAAGCTCTGTCGCTGCTTCTGGACCGCCGGAGTAAAGTCTGGGTAGAAGTGTACATCCATGTTGTCCAGCCTGACCGGTCCCTGTTGCCTGGAGGTCTGGAGGATGGCGTCTCTGTCCCGGAAATTAAAAATCCGGGCAATAATAGGCCGCGGCGGGGCACCGGTCTTAGGGCGGCCCCCAGGGACCCGGTGGGCACGCTCCACCGCAAAAAGCTTACTCAGCCCCCGGGGCTGGAGATGGGTCAGGATCAATTCTTCCACAAAGAGATCTGCCGCCTCCGCCTCTCGGCCCTCCGGCACACCAATAATGCGAACATTGTTCCTCCGGGCCCGACCCTCGGAATCCTCCAGTCGCCGGTCCATCAGGGCGCTCGCCTGGCCAAGCCGGCGCACCTCCTTCTGGAGGGCCACCACGTCCGTCGTGAGGCTCGTTGTGGTGTGGGCCAGGGAGTCAACTCGGTCGTTCGTTTTTGACAAGTCTGCCCTCACAAGGCCCACATCCACCAGGACCGAGTCAATTTTTTGCGCCAAGGTATCGAAACGCTGGTCCACCGAGGCCTTCATCTCTGCGATGGCGCCCATGACGTCCCGGAGGGTCAGGTCCACCGGTTGGGCAGGTGCCTCCGTCGGGCCCACCAGGGACGACCGCGCTGTCTCCGGAGAACCCTTCTGGAGCGTATAGCGATCCATACTATTGGCCTGGTGCGCCGTGCCACGGCGGGTCGTCTTCATCTTCGCCCGGTCGCCATCTTGTTTGGTGGACATGCTGGCCCGTACACCGTCGTGCCAAGATCTCCAAACGGGCCGCCACACCAAATCACGGGTGTCAGGGGGGGGGACGGGGGCGACCACCGGGCAGCGGGTCAACCCACCGGCGGCGGGTCAGCCGGGCACCTGGACAAGGCAACACCACCGCACCCCGCTCCGCAGCCCGACCCCGCCTGAGGCAAGGAGGGCGCAAAAGCGAAAGTGAAAGTGCGGGGTATGCGAGCCGCTCAGCCCCGCTCGCCGTTGTTATTCACTTCGTCCCCGGATCGCCCCACTACTCAAATCCGGGGGGCCGGCGAGGAGAAGGCCGCAACCTTCAATCGATGCTCCCACCGGTGTTCGGGGTCCGATTCGAGCCCAAAGAACGGGCGGCGCCTCAGCTCGGGTTCACCGACACAGTCCCCTCAACAAGGACAGGATATCGCCAGGATTAGTTCAGGAGGTCGCGGAGGTCCTCGGGAGCCTCGCACCTACGCGGCCATCTTGGTTGCGCGCTAGGCTCCTCCCCCCCTGATGTCTGATTCTTGTTTTGTTTTCCATTGTTGTTATCTTTGCCCCTTCTTTTTTCTGAGTAGGTGCTGGAAATAACCTGCCAGAGGCGGAATGTTGATCAGTATCTTTCTCTGGGTTAAGTGGCCCAAGACCCATAGTGTCAGCACGACCCGCATATTCATCCCTGGGTCTATTCGTATCGCTATTTGGATCACTAGAATTTTTGTCATGTTTATCGTTATCTCCAGATTTACTAAGGCAATCCTTTGGTAGAGGGCTAAAGATAGTAAATATTCTAGGTTGAGAAGTTATCGGTTGCCCAGTGTTTTTTGCAGCAGCTTTTAGGTTTTTAATTGTTTGGAGTCTTTGTGCAGTCTTAACCGACAATTCCGTGTCGGAATTAGCCTCTTTCCTTTTCTCATCCATATTTTCTTTTTGTCTTATTTTCGCCTTTGCCTTTTCATTTTCTTTTTCTTTTTGTATGTTTTTTTCTTTTTCTTTTTTTTTCTCTTTCTTTTTGTTTCGCTCTTGAGTTTCTTGGACCTTATGTTTTGTGTTTCTTTCAACATTATTCCCTTTAGCCTTAGACCCTCTTGTTTCCGGTCCCTTTAGCCGCCCATTGTTTTTTTGCGATATTGGCGTCGGTTGTATAGTCATAGAATTCCCTACATCATGTGCATCTTCTATGTTATCAAGATTTTTTTTGTATTTACAGATAATTGTGTATCCACCTCTCTTTGTTTCTTTTGTGAGTTTTGCTCGTCGCCCATCACTTGAGTAAGCGTTACAGGGACATGTTTCTCAGCAGGTTCTATGAGTTCGAATTGCGTCAGAGAACTGTTTTAGTTCTTGATGCGTATAATATTCCAACCGGTCCTCTCGAAACGTCGGGCTTGTGTTGGTTCCTGCGGTACTCATGGTGGTTTCTCCTTCCATCTCCTTTCGGTAGTGCGTCAGCCGTTTACTGTACGATCTCTAGGTGTCGGCTCGGATCCCGTCGTCTGCCACCAAATGTTGGAAGGGCGTTCTCTGGGGGCTTCAGAATACGTTCCTGACCACCCTTTGACCCACCTCTCCCAGAGCTAGGCCGAGCAATGGCGGGGAGGCCCTTCCTGGAAGGGTCTCGTTCCTAGGATGGTACACGCTGAGCTTACACTATTTGACAGAGGGACACCCCACAGTAGTTCTTAGTAAGACAGTATACTTTATCGATAGTTTCAGGGGATCTTTATGATCCGTGATACAGCTGTTGGATCAATGCCACAAGCGGCGGCGGTTTCGTGATGGGGTATTGGGGTAGCGGGACAGTCTTTAAGTTCAGTGTCTCTGCGGAGTATCCTTCGCACAGCTCTCAATCCTCGAGCTGGGGGATTTGGGTTCACTCGGCAATCTCCGCCGATCATTCTGGATAGGAGCGCCGTGAGTCTCTCAGCAGGCACAGGTGGTTTCAGATTCTCGGGAGCCGCGGCGGCGTCAGCAGGGCTCAGATAGTTCAGAGTTCGGGGAGCCGCGACAGCGTCAGCAGGGCTCAGTTGGTTCAGAGTTCGGGGAGCCGCGACAGCGTCAGCAGGGCTCAGATGGTTCAGAGTTCGGGGAGCCGTGACAGCGTCAGCAGGGCTCAGATGGTTCAGAGTTCGGGGAGCCGCGACAGCGTCAGCAGGGCTCAGATGGTTCTGTGGGTCAGGTAGCGTCCTTGGGTTCAGAGGTCGGTCCAGCCGCGACCCGGTCAGCAGGGCTCTCGTAGGTCTAGGTCTTCTCTGCCGCCTGTCCCTTCAGCACCCCTTGTTATACTTCCCCTCTTCTTTGAAGTCCGGAGTCCTCGCAGAGAGGGGTCTTGGTGCCTGGGGGCGGTGTGTTGGGATTTCCTGCCGCTCGGCCCTTTGATCTGTTCCGGTTGGTCTGGGAGGGACTCCAGACACCCAGCATGTGAGGCGCCCGCTCACCGGGGGCCTGGCGGCCGATCGAAACCCTCCTTGGGGAGGAGATCAGAGGTGTGACAGAGACGGCGTCTCCCGGTCTTGCTTGGGGGTTTCTCTCTCCCTCGGCCGGGCATGCGTGGTAGTGTCTTGGGTTTTGCTGGGGCCCCGGCCGGCCATCGGGTTTATTGGGCCATGGTGGCCGGAAGTCTGTGATACCGGGGATCAGGTGTGGTTGCAGGGTTGCTTACTGGTCGGGAGGGTCCACGCCACAAGGCCGGTCTCACACGTGCCCCCCCAGCTGAAAGGCGGGGAGAACTACCCATCCACTTGGGGGTTCTCCTCGCCGAAGCGGAAGAATCGGGACAGGCCGTCAGCGTTGGCGTGGTCAGTCCCGGGGCAATGCTCCACAGTGAAGTCCATCCCCTGGAGGGAGATTGACCATCGTAGCAGCTTGGGCTTTTCTCCTCTCATTTGCATAAGCCACCGTAAGGGTCGATGATCAGTTTGAACTCTGAAGTGGGTTCCGAACAAGTAGGGCCGTAGCTTTTTGAGGGCCCAGACTACTGCGAAGGTCTCTCTTTCAATAGTGCTCCACCGTTGTTCCCGAGGTAGTAACCTTCGGCTGATGAAGGTTATGGGCTGATCTATGCCTTTGTCGTTGAACTGTGAGAGGACTGCCCCGATGCCGTGCTCCGAAGCGTCCTTCTGGACCACAAATTCCCGAGAGTAGTCGGGGGCTTTGAGTACCGGAGCAGTACATATAGCTGAAGTGAGCTAGCTGGGTGTTGATGGCCTTTTCGATGACTTTGGTGGCAAAAGGGAGCAGTGGGATGGGCATGAAGTTTTTGACATCCGTTGGGTCTGCAGAGGGTTCTTTAGAAGGGAGTTGCCTTTGGCACGCTTCCAGTCGCCAGGGAATGTGGCAGTCTCAAGGGAGTAGTTGATAGTTCGGGGTAGTGGTGGCCCTCTGACCCTCTGAATTGTCTTTAAGGTGTATTCTGTGGTGAGAGGGGTCCAGCTAAGAAGGGTCTGTTGGATGGCATTGTTTGGGGTGGGAGTTGAAGCGGTGCCGTGGTCTTGGTCGTTGAAGTTGTTGTAGGCGTCTTGATTTTGAGGTAAAAGAAGGAGCTGAGTTTGTTGCAGAGGTCTTGGGAGGGAAGGACTTCGGTTGTTTCACTGTTGGGTTTGGCAAATTCCTGTATGATGGCGAAGAGTTCCTTCAAATTGTGGGCTTTTGAGAGGATTCTGTTTTGGATGAAGTTTTTCTTTGTTGATTTGATGAGTTGGTGGTGTGCTCTGATGGCTGCTTTGTATGCAGTTTGTGCTTCCGGTGTTTTGCTATTTCTCCATGTCTTCGCTAGTCATCGGCAGGAGCGCTTGGATTCTCAGAGGTCCATGGTGAACCAGTTTGCCTTCTTGTTGGGTCATCTTGTGGTGTTCTGGAGGGGAGCGAGAGTGTTGGCGGAGTTGTTGATCCATTGGTGGAGGTTTCTTGCCGCATTGTTGGCATCTGTCGTAGTTGGGGGTGGAGTATAGGTGAGGGCGGAAGTGAGGTGTTCTTTCAGAGACTTTTTTCCAGCTTCTGCATGGGTGATCGACGTGTGCCCTCGTGTACGGTGGGTTTCGTGAAGGAGAAATGGATGCAGTGGTGGTCTGTCCAGAGCAGGTCTGTGGTGTGGCTGAAGCAAATGTTGTTTCCTCCAGCGAAGATGGGGTCTGTGTGCTGTAGCGTGAGTGGGGGTGGAGACAATTTTCTTCAGTCCTGTGTTTGTGAGGTTCTCCCGGAGGGCGGTGATGTTGGGATCAGTGTGGTTGTCCAGGTGGAGGTTCCGGTCTCCGAGTAGTATGTAATCCGTAGAGGCAAGGGAGTGGGATGTGATGTGGTCTGCGATTACGTTGGCGAAGGGGGTGCAGGGTCCAGGAGGTCTGTAGGTGAGTGTTCAGTGGAACGTTGTTCTGGGGTTGGGGTTGGGCTGGATCTGGAAGTGGATGTGTTCCATGGGGGGGGCGAGACATCTTCTGAGTTGGTGGTTGTCAATAGGATGAAGCTTTTGTGGATGATGGCCTGGTTGGGGTGGTCTTTTCTCAGGATCTTGTATCTATCGGGGTTGGCGGTTGCGATGTCGGGTCCTGAGCTGGCGTTGGTCCAGGTGTCTGTGAGGAAGGCGACGTTGGACGTGTGAGTGTTGAGAAGGTCCTATATTTCTACAGCATGTATGTGCAGGGAGAGTATGTTGAGGAGGATGCAGATCATTGGATTGTGTGCAGTGGCGTCCGGCAGGTTGGAGGTAGCTGCCTGGGTCCAGAGGTGGGTGAAGGTGTGGCAGCAGTGGCGGCAGGAGATGGGCCTTGGGTGTTGCTCAGCGGCGATAGCTGGCAGTTGTTCTGTCCAGGGTTGAATGCGTGGAGAGTCCTCTGAGTCCCAGAGTAAATTCACAGACCCATTTGTTAGTATGTCTTGTCCCTACCTAGGTCAATCATGTGATGGATCATGGTACTTTGTTGAAAACAAAACCCAATAGTAATGTAGAAGTAGCTGTATATCCTACCCCTGTGCCATGCACATATAACTGCATGCTAAGTGCAATGTGACTTACTATGGATTTCACAGGCAGATCGTGTTCAATCTACAAAGGAATGTATATGTTTCACTGCATGACTTATGTATGTATCATGTAAGCTGCAGTAGTGGTTGGTCTCAGATATGTATATAGTATCCCATATCTCACAATAAACATCTGTCCTCCCCAGCCTCTTGGCTGGGAGTGAAGGATACGGCACAAACCCATTCAGACAGCAACACAGCAGGAATGTCCTGTAATGATGGCCAACAGATGAGCAGTTACCTATGAAAAACTTGGGAATATGATGGTAATGTGGGATCACTATGGCAAACCTGCATAGACTAAAGCCGGGCAATGATTTTCCCAAGTTGTCGCAGAGGTATATGTGACATAGTACTGCAGCACAGTGTCCTCTCCCTGTAGATCAGCTGATCCTTAGATAGTGGTCAAATTGATATTTCTGAACAATTTGTTGGCCTTATACATCTTACATATGCTGACTATAGTATTGTACCGGACAAGACCTGCAGACCTGAGTCTAACTGCCACTTACCTATATTGCCAATATGTTTCACTGCCTTAGGACAGGCCCCTCATTACCACAAGCTTTTTGTAACAATACCATGAGTAGAGCTGAAATTGTGCAGGCACACTACACTATTGACACATGTACTGTGAAGATAGTTGCTGAGTACAGCAGTGAAGTGCATCACTGCATCACCAGGTGTGTCACATTAAGCAACCAGACAGTATGTGCAAGTATGTTGCTGTCATCCCAGTGATAGTGTCAGGACCAGGTATATAGTTTCCTTGACAGCACAGGAGCAGAATGACGCTAATTCTCCATGCACCCCTCAGTACGTCCCTTCTAGACTTTTGGGTTATCCGTCACAGGTAAGTACTAAGGGGGGAAAGGGGATTGGGACAGAGAAGAGACAGCACTTATGGCACTCTGCTTGTTCGGTATCGTCTTCTTCTCATTTCTTACAGTGCTGTAACCATAAAAATGACTAAATCAGAGTTCCTTGAATTTACAATATATCTTTCTAACAGGTAGCTTATCTTACCAGAGTACCAGGGGTGCTCAAACCTCTCTTCTTAATTTCTCTTGCAATGTTTTTGTGTGTGTTATTTAATGAAGAGAAGTCTTACTCAGCTCTCTGTTTTACAGGACCAGCCTGATCTTCGTTCACGATGACCTTGGGTGCACACAGGGAGAAAACATAGGTAAGTCACTATACTTTTATTAGTTCCTAAGGTAAACGTGTGTCCTTCTCTTTATCTAGACTTACTTAGAATGAGCTGCAGTAGTTTTGTAATTATCCGGAATGAATTGCAACTTATTGTCTTTTAGTCAGAACTTCTTAATAGTCGATAATATTCGAAGAGGAAAGAATTCTGAGAGAAACCTTCAAGTAACTCAAGTTATAATTTCTCTACGTTCAAGCCTCCACTAGAGTCTATGGTTATCTGCTGCGTGTTGAATTGTCACACCCGCATTCACCAGGACTCTCAAAACCCTCTAGGTAACTTTAAACTGAGTGTCTTTACTCCTATATATTCCTGAAGCGGAGCAAGGTTATTAGTTGTGCCTTAGCAAAACACGCCTCAGATAGGAACACTATTCTCCACACATGCGCAATTTGGTTCACAACTCATATTTTCAGATCGCGCTAACAGAATGCACTGACCTTACTCTGGAAAGGGATTCAGAACCGCCGGAACTAACCCAGAGTCTTGAAACGCCACTACCCTGACTAACTCTCTCGACGCTCCCGGAAAAGCTGTTGCGTCAGTGAAATCTTCGGTGAAGTGCGCCTTAGAACGTTGATGCGTGCTTCACCTGGACTTAGAATTCTAGAGGAGACTAGACCACTGACCAGCAGACCAACTGGCAGCCATATTGAAAGACCAGCGCCGCCAACATGCACTCCAAATAAGGGCACAGTGGGGTCTGGAACTTGGGGGGTGAAACTGAGGAGTAGAGACAATATCCACTGTAGGGTCACGAGGAGGAAACTTCCGGGGAAACCTGACAGATAGTGCAGAAAATGGCCAAATGGGTATCCTTTGCTGGCAGGACATCGCCCAAACACTCAATCAGATGTAGTACTATTTTACAATGAGTTGTCCACATGACCACTAATTTCCAGATAGTGAGCACACAATGTGACATACATCTTGGGTTGTGAAAAGTGTCTCTACAGTCATGCACATGTACTTTAGCTGTCATGTGCTCACAATTATGTGTAGTGGTATATCTTGACTAAATTCACAGTACATGTATTTTGGCCCTGGGCTGCATGATGTAAGTAGGCTGGCATAGTCAGTAGAGGACTTGACCTGAGTTGTGGTTTCATTCTTGATCAACCAAACAGATGACCTTAGTACTGCATATAGTAACCAAAGAGAGCCTGTCCGTTAAATGGGACTATCTTTCCACTTCTGATGTTCAGTAGAAAACAGACAGTTTTCAATAAATAACCCTCACCCACCAAGGTTTCACCTGGGTGACATGCTTCATCATTCGGTTCTTCCCGTTCCTCTACAGAAAGGGGCATGCTACAACCAATGGGTTACATGGGAGCACTTTGATCATATACTATGAAGGATGGAGAGAAAAATCAGAGTGGGGGGTGTTTTTAGTGGAGAATTTAAAAATACCTGGATTAGTAGGAAAACTATTTTATTCTTGTCTCTAACCGGTATGATTCAAAAGTGGAGAAATGTTTGAAAATATCATAATTATATACATGAATTTCTGTGGTCTAGATGTTTCAAGCCCTACCCCATGGCTTTTCTTCAGGACCAAGGAATGCTCCCTGATACCACTCCTGTAAAATAAAACTCAAATCTGATTGCACTCTGATTTAGAGTAGTGGACAGAAAATAGAAATATACATATTATCTACTGGCGGTCGCCAGTAGATAGTTATAGTTAGGACTGTGTTGCCAATGGAAATCTGAAAATTCTATTTTGAATAACTTTGGCGCCGGTTGACGAATCCTCGCGAAATTTTCAAAACTAATGGGGCGCTCCGCTCAGCTCCAACCCTAAAAGTCTCGGGGTGATTCGTCAAGCGGGGGCCGAGAAAAAAGTGGGGTCCCAAAACGCGTTTTCCCCATGCATTTTCCCATAGGACCTTTAGTCGAAGGTACAGCCCGAACGGCTGAACAGAATTACTTGAAATTTGGCAGAGAGGTAGTCCTCAGGTCAGGCATGTGCCTTATGCATGTATGGAGTCAATCTCTTCAGTATTTCCTGAGAAAATTGCAGTTTAAAGCACATAAATATCTATAGGCGCGCGCCGTGCGCGCACTTTGCGCGCACCCTAACGTGCGCGAGCGTAATTCTGATTGGTGGTTACATGTCAGTCAACGTTCGAATCGGTCAAAATCAGGAAGTGTCGGCCACCATTTTGTTTGTTGTGGGTGCAAGAGTGAAAAAGAGAGGTGGTGAACGTGAAAAGGGGGCAGGGTAGAGAGTTCCTGACCCCCTAGCCTTGGTCAGGGCGTCCCTAAAGGACCCCGAAGGGTGAAAAAACATTTTTATTTTTTTTATTTTTTACATCGCGGGGTGCGCGATGGTGCGCGCACGGTGAAAAACCTTAAAAAAAAAAAAACATACATAACTTAGCATTTAAAAAACCGTACAAATTCACTTAAAAAAACATAAGTTTCACACACGTTATAGTTAGGAATTAGCATTTAAAAAACCTTGCAAATTCACTTAAAAAACCATAGGTTTCACACATGTTATAGTTAGGTGGACATTTCACTCGTAAAAAACCAATGAAATTCTCCCGTTATAGTTAGTTCAGATAACTATAACTCTATCACAAGGATGATCTCATCAGTGATGTCATGAGTGATGCCACTGACCATGTCATGAGTGATGTAATATGTGACGTCATGAGCAGTGGATTGCGGGCGCGCGAGTTATAGTTATCTGAACTAACTATAACGGGGGAATGTCATTGGTTTTTTACGAGTGAAATGTCCACCTAACTATAACATGTGTGAAACCTATGGTTTTTTAAGTGAATTATATATATATATATACAGTGCCCATTTGGTAACATTTCTGTAAGATATGTAGGAAGCCAAAACTTAGGCCTCATGAGCTCAAACAAGGGGAAGGGACGCCTGTAGTCAAACCTTCTTCATAGCTACTCCCTTGCCTTTCGAGATAGCCTGCCCGTGGCTCCAACGATGACTACTGCATCACTTATAGGAAACTGAGCCCTCTGTTTTTTTGCCTCTCCCTCACCCTTCTTTTTCAGATTATTAGACTTGCATGTCCACTCAGTATCTTCTATTACATCCATACAGGCCAACCACATCAGAAGTAGGGACCTTGGAAAGCCATCGCCCAGACAGTCCGGCCTCTAGGGGTCTATTGCCGGTGCAGCGTCCACTGCAGAAAGAGGTGAGATGCTGGACCAGGAAGATAGTGGAGGTCCAGCTGGGGAAGTCGTCCCAACGTGATTGGGGTGTGCCCCGGACACTGACTGTCCTAATGGCCCGCATCCTGGCCAGTGGCCTGTGTGCTACAAGATCGATGGGTCTAAAATGTTTGAAGTCTGTGTCCATCACAATTGTATGTATTGGGTAATGTATCAAGGTCTTTTGTGAATGGTGATGTGCATACAGGTAATCTGTCACCACAGACAGGGGTGTGTAGACATGGGTGGGTCACACACACCTGGGCATGCACCCACCCAAACAGACCAGTGCAGCAGACACAGACACACACAGCCTAAACATTGCATCCACACTGCACATACTCTAAACCTACACTGCCACCGACGCCATTAGCATTGGCCCTGGGAGCTCAACTACACCAGCTGACCCCTCACCCCACCACACAACCTAGCACTCAAACCACAGCTGCACCCACACCCATCAACACCACCTACCATTAGCGCAGACAGCACACCTACACCCACACACCCATCAACACCATCCACAATCAAGGCATACAGCAGACCCTCACCCACACACCCGTCAACATGTACCATCATCACACACACAACCGATGCACCCAGACAAATTCCCCATACCCTGCCCATCCACTACATACACACACAATACATGCAGACACCCACACTCACCTACACAACACACCTGCACCAACAACAGAGCCACCTACATCAGACACATCCACATCCTCTACCTCCCAACCAGAGCCTCTACTCTTGGCCAATAATACCTTTCCCTTTGACGGTTCCCTGTGGGACACCTCCCACCCTTCCCCAACCCAGGCCACCTTTTTTCATACCCATACCCATACAGATCCCTCACACCTCAAGAACCACCCCACCCAAATCCAAAAACAAAAGTCAGAAAAAAAGCCCCCATCCAAACCAAAAGAAACAGTCCCAAAACGAAATCAACTGCTTCCAAGCCAAAGTCCACCCATCCTGAGCCCAAGACCCTTCTCCCAATTGAGATCTTTGATGTACCTGACATGCCCACTAGATGCCCCTTCTGTGGATATTCCCCTGGCAGTGTTTTGTAGGAAAGTTTGGTGGCAAACCAATTGGTCACCTGCCCCCACCAGCACTCATGAGGACTGGCTAATGGCCTCATATCTAAAAAAACAGTTATGTTTACTTCTGAATAAATCACATCAGTTTTGTTTGAAATACGAGTTATGTAACTTTTTCTGATATCATTGTGATGTTACTATGTACATTGTAAAATGTGACTACAGTTTTGACTCTTACTTCCGGTTTGCTGTGCAACTAGCAAAGGTTTGTAAATCCTGTAAATGGCACCAGTGATGGTATACCACAGGAGAATGCTACTTGTTCCTGGGATGGACATGTTGGATGACAAGAAATTAGGTGGGATGTCATATGGTGGGTATTTCTACATCTCTTGGACAATGCGACCTCATTTGGATTGAGGATCTCACAGTGATGTAGGATCGATATGCATTTGATGTGTAGAAATAACAAACTTGATTCACTACACATGGAGAGAATTATTCAGGCCTAATGTTGAATGATTTGCAATGGGCATATGTCCACACATGTCTGTTGGACTTTCATTTAAATCATCTTCCTGTGTCACACAATCAGTTCCTGCAATGTTTGCTTAGCCAACTTGCAATTCCACATTACCCTGATATGCATGGCTGTTGGGTATGATAATGTTAGCCCCTGATATACTTTAGTCCACTACTACTGTGCACATGGGGATTTGAAGTCATGTGCAATATTGGCTGTGGCCCAGGCTCGCAGGCTGTCAGGAACCCGTGTGGTATAGTGAGTACTATCATGTATAGGTACTTTCTATTTAGACAGAACTTTTTAAAGACATCTCTTCCTTCCATGGGTTGAAGGTCTGGGAATGGCAGGCACACTGGAACCAATCATCTTAGTTCCAGACTATCTGGATGTAGGTTGTACACACATTTGGACTAGGGTCACAGTGTCCCCAGTAACATCTGTGAGGAGAAAGCCAAAATAATCATGTGAACAAACAGTACTGGATATGTAAGTATTACACATCCATCTAAGTAATTGCTGACTGACATCAATGGTTACTATTTAATACTCATTCTGGACTACAAGTGTGAGTTTCAGGAATGTACACATTGTCCATAATCCAGTTGCATCATTTACACCGACCTGTCCTATATATCAATATCAACACCTTATTTCCATCATCGCTGGACTCAAATTCACTGCGGTAATCGTGGGGACATGAGCAGTAATGCTCTGCAATCGCGTTTGTGAACTTGTAGTTACAGAGCTTTGGTATGCAACCTCTGTAGGCATGTCCCAGCCTACTTGTAGCAATGGTGACCCTGAAGAAAATTTGAGGAATACTGTTATTTCAAGCACCAAAATGGTAGTTGCTTGGTGTCGCTTATTGTACAATCAGAAACAACTGCCACAGCCGGAAGTAGACGGAGTGGTAGTTGGTGTCACCCACGACAGACACAGCCATTGGCTAACATTGGTGCACATGATGGACGCGGTCCAATGGCTGTGTCTCTTTACGCAGAGAACCGCCTATGTGATGTACATGTACGTTGTGGTGTGGAAAACTATTCACTCTTCTACTGTCACAGCTGTGATCAATACCTCTTTGACTTTAGCTGCTGTTTGCCATCTCTGGGACCAACCATGGCATACACTGCAGGGTAGAGGGCCCCTGCCTGTTCTCCAGAGAAGCTGGGGAAGCTAGTGGATGAGGTCCTTCCCCTGTATGGTGAGCTCTATGGCTCACCAGAGGAGCAGGTAACAACCTAACATACACACTTCACTCTGACTGCATTGCTTCCTGTCTCACAGGCTATGATGTGGGTTTGGTTACCAGTGTGTTATATGATGTTGATGAAGTCAAATTTTGGTGTACTTACATAAGCCATTCATGTAATGCATTGTGAAACACTGTACTCTGTGTACTTCACATCATCATCGTGACGTTTGTTAAGCCTTAGACCATCCCTGGGTAGCATGGACATTTTAATACATATTTTCAGTTGATGGTGCCATGTATTGCATTGTGTTACCAAATCACGGTACAGGGTAGTAAATATTTATAGGCTTACAGTCTGAGCTGCGCATGTATATTGTAAAAAGCAGGTAGGGATGATGTGAGGCATGTGTACAGTTAAAATACTTACGCAGGCCAGATCTGTACTCGTCAAACTATGCGTAAGGAGCTAGCTTACTGCAATGGCCCCCTCAAAGTACCACACAACGGTCACATCTCATATAGCATTGGAGAAAAGATGTACTTTTCTGAATTGATGTCTGGAGAATGTGATGTACATCTGGGTTGAGTCTTCATTGCCTGCAGAGAATAGGGGATGATGAAGAATATTTCTCAGAGCCTGAAAGGTACAGTCACTTTGGGCTGAACTTGTGAGTCACAGGTTTACCTCCCCGTAGTTCTGCTGATCCTTGTATGTTCCCAAATTAGTCCCTTCCTCCACTATTTGTCCAGATTGGCATTGCATATTGTACATTCTGTATGTTGTCAGAGGTCACCCTGTGACTTGATACTTCTTTCCGCTGGCCCACACTGTGGATGTGTGTGATTGAATTAGGTCAGGCTATTTACTTCCACAGGTGTTTTATACCTCTTGCTAATGTCATGCTTACATTGTAGAGGCCTAATGCTCATGTGACATTTTGACTGTCCTGGAAGTTGCTAATTTGTGAGACAATCGACTTTTGTTGTTCAGCAGCTTGTTAACATGCAGCAAATCAAACTAGGTATTCTAAAGTTTGTAGGTATGTCCTGAGATGCTAGTACCAACCATTAAACTGTCACACATTGTGTGGTGTCCCATTCTGTTGTCCACATGGCCAGACAATACCAGCGTGGTATCTGTCAGTGTGACACATGCAAGCCCTTTCATTGTGACCTTAGTGTTTGCTGTCTATATGTACTATGGTGTCAGGCTGTATGTACTGTATGCATGTAGTTATTGGGCCTGGCGGTTACAGGGTGTGTACAAACATGCACAAGTAGGTTACCCTTCAGGAGGTCTGAATGATGTGGTGTGTCCCATAGTAGCTCATAGCACACTACATGGTTGTTGGCCCTGGCCTACATGGTTTTGGTGGGCTGTCTCGTCAGTGTAGAACACAACCATGATTGAGGATAGTCTGCCAATGACTACAAAAGTGTCTATACCTCTATATGTGGTGCTAAGCATGTGAGGAGTAAACATGTAGTGCATTAATAATTGTTACTTGCTTGTGCTAGATGTCTCCAAAATATGTGACACCGACATTGATCCATTAATTCTCAGTTGCAATGTTTTTCTTCCTCTCTTTTAAAAAAAACATATTTTATTAATTTTCAAACTTTAGCATCATACATGGGAGAGAATCAAATAACATTTGGTATTCATCAGACTTCTTCTGACCATCAAGCGCAAATATATCTTATTGACTCCACAGACAGTGTAACAGACAATTTACAGGTCAATTACAGTCGTGTTAGCTAGTGCAAGCGGTCTGGGTTGTGCATTTATAGTCTTTAGTAGGCAACTGAACTTTATTACGCTTGTGCCGGGATGTCTGAGAAGATAGGACAGTGCAGTAGAGCTTTACAATGAAAAACTACCCCCACCCCACTCCACCCTCCCCCCTAACTTGACTGACCTTGTCCCCTCATGTGTTTCTTCCTCTCTTGTGTATATACATGTCAATGCCCATCAGAAGCAGGGACTGTGGAAAGCCATTGCCTGGAAAGTGCAGTCTCTGGGTGTGAATCGCTGGTGCAGCGTCCACTGCTTAAAGAGGTGGGAGGACCTGAGACTCTGGAACCAGAAGATCAGGAAGATCCAGCGGGGGAAGTCCTCCCAACATTGTTGGGGCGCGTGCTGAACACTGACTCCCCTAATGGCGTGCACCCTGGCAGTGTTCTACCTGGAGGTTGAAGGGCAATTGAGGGCCCAAAATCAGCTAGGAGGGAGTGAGTATTGGGCCCGAGTCATACATTGTGCATTAACAGTTTCCTCTTGTTACAAGCAGCAGTTACCACATCAACATTGAAGGAGACTCCTGTACTGAGGATAAGCAGTGTTGTTGCATGTGTGGGTCTTGTCATAGGTGCATGATGTTTGACCAAGACTGAGTCAAGTCACGTCTATCTTCAGAGTAGTACATACACATGGCTGAGTAATGTGAGAGTTCACTTACATATGTTTGATGTTGTGTCTGACAGCTGTCCTACACAGACTACTTGTCTTCTTTGTGTCAGGAGTAATGCTCCCCAATTCTGTTTATCGTGTCCTGGGGGTCGCTTACATGTGACATGGCATACAGTGCACATAGGATGCACACAATGAGCCATACATGCCCTTGGTAAGTGGGGTATGTACAGCATTATGAGATGACAAACAACAATGATGCCATCAGTATTTATGCCTACATGATGGCATGTTTAGCTTTATTTTGTTGTGCTATCTTCTGCACAAGTGTGTGATATATGATGTAAGGGCCTACATAGTTTAAGGTGAGAGTCCTTCTCACTTGTATGTGTTGGCCAATGTGCAAAGGACAGTGTTCTTTCATACTGGGGATGCAGGTGATGTGTACACACAGACAGGAGTATGTAGACATGGGTGGGTTTGTTAGACATTCATCTCTCTTATTAGTCATGTCCAATTGTTGAGGCTATGTATTTCATGGTATGTATACTTGCAGTTGTGTCTCACAAACTGATCAACACTGCCATTGATGGGGGAATGTAGAGTTATGTGAACTACACATGTAGACTTTTGAAGGTACATTCACTGACTGATGACATGCATCAGTGAAAGACATGCAGTGTTGGTGTGGTCATATGTGGGTGTTTAAACACTGTGATGCATTGGTATTTGAGTGCGTAACCGTGAGTACTATGATACGCCTTTCCTTTTTGCCAAAATTGACACCTCATATTCATGGACTTGAGATTACCTGAACCTCTTAGGACTTTCACTGTTCTATTGAGTTTTAGATATGCAATCTGAAGATGGTGTTCCCACCAGGACCAATGTGGATTGGGGATGTCCTTAGCCATAGGTGGGGTCTGGTACTATGGATATATGTTCAACTTCTGACAGAAAACCTAGGGCCACCTTGTCTCCATACAAGGTTTAGTTAACCTTGTCAGTGGAGTGATCTGTGCACCTTTGATAATGTTATTTTTAAGAGCTGTACGTACATTGAGTTTGCGCATATGTCTTACACTTTTTCAACTGTCATTTCAGCATATACCCAAGCAAGCAGAAGAGACTGTGCATACGATGTTGGGGATGCACTGGCCAAAGTGCCTCAGTTTGGGAGACTGACACCGATGGAGGCAGTGGCCCACAGGGTGAGGGGGGAGGGGTTCTATGGAGGTGGCTGATTCAATATCATCTTCTACTGAGTCAACTCCCAGTGGCAACTCCCTGGTGGTGGCGGAACCCACAGGACCTGTGTCCACAACATCCTTTTCTGCCACCCCGTTCCATCTCCACACTCCATGCTGCTCCTGTCCCAGTTGTCCGGTGCTATTCTCCTAAAAGGGCAGGCATCTTTTTTGCTCCAGGTACCTCTTCCCCTGCCCCTGTCCCCCCGCTGCCCTGAGTGAGGAGTCTATTGACCTCCTGAGATAGATCTCATTTGGGAAGACTGCACTGCTGAATGCCATCCAGGGGCAGTCCAGCCAGCTGACGCAGATGCTGGCCTACCTGGAAGGCATTCACAGTAGTGTTTCTGGCCTACAGAGGTTATTTCAGGCTCTGGCCTCCTCACTGATGACAGCCTTCTACCCACCCCACTCTTCTACTCCTCCTCAAGCCTCTTCTCCATACCAATTCCCTTTACCCAGACCTGTCCACGGCAAACACAGACTGAAGCACACACCCACAACAACATCCACACTCAGCACACACACCCACCAAAACAGCAAGACGTCAAGGCATGCAACCATACAACAGACACCCCTCTCACCAGCACCACAGACCCCACACCAATAGACATAGCCCAGGCACACAACATACCCTCAGAACCCGCATTTACAGACACAGCCTAGGCACACAACATGCCCAGCACATCCACTACAAACACTAAAAAAACACACAAATACAAATTATCACCCAAACAACAGACACCTACAACCCAGATAAAACATACATCAGACCCACACACATCTGCACCAAAAACACACACACACCCAAAGCACTCACTGACACTCCCTCTACCTCCAAATCCCCATCCATTGTCATCCAACCTCTGCAGGTTCCCAAGGAAAGCCCTATATTTGCCCTTGCCCTTACCTCTGCCACAGTCTCTCCCCTCCGGCAAAGTCCAGGAGCCCCCTTCCCCTTCCACACCAATCCCTTCCACATCACATTCCACAACTGTGAGACCTGACCAACCCATCTCAAAACCCAGCCCTGGCCCAAAGTTATCCGAGACTCCTCCCAAAGTCGACCCAACTCCTTCCAATACCGACCACAGCCCTCCCAAGTAACATCATTGAGATGCCTAGACTGCCCACTAGATGTCCCTTCCTGTCGAGGTTTCTCTGGAAGTATTATGGTAGGCACGTTGAGTGGTGCAGTAGTGTGCTGGTCCTCAGTGGACTTTTAGACTGGCCACTGGCTTTTGTTCGGGTTCAGCTTTTGGATATGTTTAAATTAAAGCTTGTTCGTTTTTGAGAACCCATTGGTCCTGTCTTTACATGTCAAACTATTGGCTGTTATTGCTTACTTAATTACGTGCGACGACAGTTGTGTTAGTTTGACTCAGATTGCTGATACATTAGTAGTGGTTAGTATGATCTGACCTTTGCGCCCATTCTGGAGTTACAATGGACAAGGGGAAATGTTCATTGAATGGACATGTGGGATGAATTCTAAATGGGGGTGACATTGCATTGTGTGCTATTCCATTTGGTAAGTATTTCAGCTTGGCCACTGTCAATGTCATTTAGCTTGCCTTCTCCCTATGATGAAGGTTGGATATGTGTTTTGTGTTTTGAAGTTGGATATTTGTGTATCCACACATGGAGGTTGTTAAAATCTCATATCGTTGTGTAGTTCTGCATGGACATGGGGCCATTTTGCAGTGTGTACCTTACAGCTACTTCATCTAGATGTGTGTCACATGCTGTTAGTGCTGTGTTTGCTTTCATAAGTTCCACTTACCCATTGCCTACACATGCATGGCACTTGATTATACTATTGGTTGTCTCTGATATATTAGGAGAGAGGGTATGTTTCACTTTAATGACACATCCATACTGGTGTTTCTTTTTATCTCACAACAGGACCTGGAATGTGAGCATTGTGAGTGTGTATCCTCTTGGTTAGAGTTGGAGTGAGGACCTGGGATGTGTGCAATGTGAGTGAGTCTCACATCACACTTGTTTAGAGTTACAGTGAGAGGGCCTCTTCTGGTAGTTGTAGTGACATCAATGTCACTTTAGCAATACTTGACAAATGGTAACCTGCATGACTAGTGTAGATCAATAGTGGCATGGCAGACAAGTGAGAAGGGGCAAAATGAGTGTAGCATCTTGGTCAGAGTTACAATACCAATGCCTCATGGTAGTTGTAGTCACTTCAATGTCACTTTAGCAACACTTGAGAAATGGTAAGCTGCATGACTAGTGTAGATCAGTAGTGGCATGGCAGACAACTGAGAAAGGGCAAAAAGTATATGTGACAGACATTAAAGGGTGATGTTGATGAGAAGGTGCTGTTGTGGAACACAAAATAATGCACACATCACTCTCACTGTATAAAATTTGCAAACGCATGTCCATTTGTGTACAGTATGCCTGCAGATCTATTTTTGATGATTGTTAAGAAACAATCCCAGACAGGGTCCCTGTATATGTGCAAATTACTTAGGGACCCCAACTCCCTTGCCTGGTCCATGGCAGCGTATTGTTTTGCAAAGGAGTCTATGGCAACAGGTAGTTGCATGACCTACTGCCTATTTTGTCCATGATGTACTGGGTTTTGAACGTGGTCCAGCAGGTAAAGCAGTGGCAGGACTCGTCCGATGGGCTCCATGATAGTAGAAGACGAGTAGAGGTGACTAGAGATGAGTTTCAGCCTTATATCCCTCCCTTTCTGACTTCTCAGATGTGGTGGTTGGACAGCCATGGTCACGCTGAC
Organism: Triturus cristatus; assembly: GCF_964204655.1. Lineage (NCBI taxonomy): Eukaryota > Metazoa > Chordata > Amphibia > Caudata > Salamandridae > Triturus > Triturus cristatus. The sequence goes on along the minus strand of NC_140582.1, from coordinate 922,163,753 downwards.
TGTTAGGCAACTCGTAATTGTGTGGGCGGTTTCACTGGTGGTCCGAGTCTCCCACAGCCCCATAGGCCCGCCACGCGGCCACCGTGCTTGGAGTTGGCTGGCAGTATCAGCGGTTCGGCAGCCGTGTTACGAAAGCCAATCCACCCAACTGGTAATAAAGAGGTTGGACCGCCACTGCCGCTACAGTGTTCACGGACCACCAAACTCGTAACACAGCCCTTAGTCTTACCCTCTCTCCATCCACAATGCCAAGTATAGCATGGGTTTTCTTTCCTCACAGTAGGAGCACCTTAATAAATGCTAGATCCTTTGTCAAGCACGCCATATAGATTCATGATATGCTCAACTCTGAAACACTTGTTTTGTTTTTCATAACGGAAACCTGGACCTCTAATGGCTCTGCTTTTGACCTTGGCTGTTCTTGTCCATTAGGATTTAAAATGTATCACCTCCCTCATCATACTCGGAGAGGTAATGAGCTAGACATTATTTTTAGGGAAAGATGAAGATTCAAAACTCTATAGCTTGACGCCTTTCACTCAGCTGAATTACTTGGTTTACAGTTAAAAGCCACACCTCTGGGCTCCCTGGTCACGGTAATATGTTATCGCTCCCAAGGACCTGCCACTAACTTTGTTCACTCCTTGATCTAATTGATTTGACCCCTGGTATTATCCTACTCTCATTTTTATATCCTAGGGAACTTTAACATCAGGGTAGAGGCCATGTCAGATGCTATTTCTAAAGAGCTTATTGATTCGTTGAAGGTGGTTGGTATGATGCAACTGGTCAATGGACCCACTCCTAAGGACAGTCACATAATTGAACTTATTTTTGCCTCACTTAAATTGATTACTATGGATAAAATATTCCCACGGATATGCGCTGATTATTGTTTCATCCTCTTCTGTCTTCAAATTTCGGAGTCTTCAAAGTCCATGGCTCCTTCGACCAAAACTTTCATTGTGGCACGCTCTTTGGTAAAACTTCATTCTGGAGCTTTTTGAACCCGCTTTCTACGACCTAAGCTTTGGCCACATAATTATCTAGTTGAGGTTGACAATGTTTTTTCAGTCTCTGACGGAAGCACATTAGTGCTGGAGCCAGCAACTCTTTTATCTTCTGAATATTCTTTGAGGGAAGCTACAATTTTATATCAATATTGGAATAAACAGGCCTTGGACTCTTGTATTCTGCTTAAGAAAATTTGTCTCTGCAAAAGGCCTTATGCACCATGGTACAATGATGATCCCAGACTACCTAAACTTAAGTGCAAAACTGTTGAAAAGCGCCAGCGAGCAAATTATTCCCTAGAACTTAAGTCTAAAATAAGAAGAGCTCAAAAACATTCTCAATGCACTCGTATCTGCTGCTATAGCAGAGTATTACTAGTAGAATATTGAATTCTACCAGTACCTCAAAACAACTTTTTCCTGTATTCCAGTCTCTAGCAAAACAATTGTGCACCTCTGATACCATTGAATATTTCCAGCAGCTGGGTGACTTCCTCTCACAAAATTTTGAGGAATAGGTTGCCAGTATGCTCAACATCCAAATTACCCTAGCCAATTTATATTTTCAATCTGACCCCATTCAACAATGAGTTGAGATGGGCAGTTCATCCCACATGATTACTAAGTCGTGGCTCTCTCGATGCCAATGAGTTTTGTTACCTGGCCAATTCTTTATCCTGAGGCTAACCCTTGGATATTCTGCCCCTCAAGTTTTGAACCTCCCCTCCAATATGTTTGTAATCTGCCTGCTGCCTGGAAAAATCTAGTTATGGCTTGTCCTTTGAAAAAGCCTTCAGCTGGCCCCTCGTTCTCTTGAAATTTTAGACCTACTTCCTTGGTCACCTTATCTGGTTGAACGTTTGGAAACATATTTCCATAAGCTTCTTTCCAATTTTCTCGAAGATCATTATTTACTTGATCCAGCACAGTATGGCTTTCAGTTGGCTTATGGTATGGAATTGGCTTTGGTAGCCATGTTAGATGATCTTAGAATGGCAGCAGACAAGGGTCGTTTTGAAGCCCAGGCACTACTTGACATGCCTGCTACTTTTGATACAATAAATTATGACATCTTGATTTCTAGATTAAGGGAAATTTGATAAGGGCAGTCTGTAGTCAAGAAGTGGCCCTAAAGTGGTTTTCATCCTTTTTTGCCAGCAGAACACAAGCGATACACCTCCCTTCTTTTGTATCCAGGTTTTAAAAGGTAGGGCAGGGAGTCCCTTGTGGATCTCCCCTTAGTCTTACTTTGTTTAACATCTATTTGAAACCTGTGGGAAAATTAATTCATAGCCATGGAATTAATTTCATGAGATATGCTGATGACACACAAATTTCTTTGTCAGTAGATCAACCTAGTCCTTTGCTGCTCAACACCTTTTCATAATTGGGACATATCTTGCTGGTTAGGAATCAATTCATTTAAGTTCAATTGGGACAAAATGGAAATTCTGCACTGCTTCATTGGCAAGACTCCCTTACCTTACCATGCGATTTATGGCCTCTACCTCATTTATTGCAATCAAGATAACTTTATTACAAACGTTCCTGTGTATTTCGCTCTGCCAATGCTAACTTAATTACTGTGCCTCAAGTGAAGCGATGATGACTTGGCCATTCTTTTTCGGTGCAGGCAGCACAGTTGTGGAAATCTTTGCCTATACAATTACCCCAAATTGATGACCTTCTGACTTATACAAAATCCCTTAAGACCTGGCTTTGCACACATTAATACATTTTATTTTCGTTTTCTTTGCCTCAGAGTTTCCCTACTTAGTTTATCTGTCTTATACTCTCTTGTCTAAGCACCAGGGCACCTTCAGGTAACAGCAGTGCTCTACAAGTGGAAATAATAATGATAACAATGACCCTCTTTTAATTGTGAAAATATTTGTATTGCTGGTTTTGGACATTGGGGGCTATGCTCTAATGAAAATGAGGCAGTAGGATGGATTAATTAGGGCCTTCCTTCTAGTGCCCCATTCCATACTAAGGAACTCATTAAATAGCAATGATCTGACATGATTGCCCAGTGGCCTTCCATGCTTTCAGCAACTTCTGTAGAGTTAAAAAAAATGATGCAGTGTAAGGTTAATTAGGGTGTTAAAATTCGGTATTGAGGAAGAAGCTTTTCAAATACTATTTTAACAATAGGGAGAGAGTTATCTTCATCCTGTACCCTTGATAGAAGAATCCATGCCTTGAGGAACTAGACACCCTCCTTTATGGAACCATGCATTCAGGACCTATCAATTTGTCAAGTGGTTGACGTCAGCCCTCAATGGTCTGATAACTGCTAAAGTCAGTGCGATTTTCTAGGAGACAGCACAAGGTTATCTGGTTTACTAAGGAGCTCAAGCAGTCGAAAAGAAGAAGAGATGACTGGGTTGAAGCCAATAAGCAGCACAATAGGTACCACTTATGTCATACTAGGAAACCACCAGATAATACTATTGAACATTGCGGAATCCTTCTGTTTTTCGACAGTTTTACAAGATCAGCACATAATTGTAGAACTTAAAGTTCTTCACTGTGGCCATTGTCTACTCATAACTTTTCCGTGACTCTCTAGTAACACACATTGTTAAAAAAGCTCCCTACCTAGATGTCTACCTCCAAAAAAAGGTTCTGTGAACTCCCATTTCACATTCCCAATGGCAGCACTCGTCTGTACATTCAGACCTATTTTAAGTTTAACTTTTTTATTACTGGATAAATACATAACAAGTTATATATACAAACAAGTATAAGAAAATTAATTCATTATGAATATAGTAATTAGTAGTACATAAGAGACATATGCATACTATTATAGGCATAAGAAGATCTAAAGATTATTGAAGTAGAATTTATATTTTGTTAGAGGAACAATTAAATAAAATATTTGTTTTATAAACAAAAACTGGGCAAAACTAAGAGAAAAATTTAAGAGAAGAATGAAATGAAAGACAATTGCTGAAAGTTGCTTAAAATAATTGAACAAAATAAAATCTAAATATTATACAAACACAGTATGTAATCTTGGATGAATAGTAGACTCTAAATCATCACAGGCATTATATGTGAGAGGCAGACATTAATTGAGCAGCTTTTTTTAGACAAATAGTAACTGGTATCCATAAGCTGTCATGCTCAATAACTAACTGGATTGATTAGATATCTATCTATCTAATCTATGATTATGATAAACCAGATTCCTCTTGAGATGAACAAATATATTTTCTTTTATTGAGACTTGTAATAACAAATCAACACATTTTGCAAGTAATGCATTGTGAGACCACATAATATGCAAACCAACCGAAATACTTTTTGAAAGGAAAAGGATGAGAAAACCCCAATAATAACATTAATCTTTTACCATACTTTTGTCTAAATATGCAGAACTTTGGGACACATATTAACATATGCATATGCATATATGAACTATCAGTATTTAACTCTGGTGTAATATAATCTGTTATCAAATTAAAATACGGTTTGTGCTAATCTAACTCAGCAAACAGTAGAGTGTAATGTTGTCTATATTTTATCTTGAATATCTTTAGACCATGTACATTCAAATTCTATTTCCCAAGTAAGTTCAATATTGAGTTTGGTCCTCCTAATTCCTAAAAAACCAAGCAACTTACAAAAAAGCAGAGACCTTTGAATGCACAGTGCTATATAAAGAAATATTGATTTCCTTGTGAATATCAACAATAGAAGATGGCAAAACATTCAGTGCAGACCGAAGTATGTCAGTAAGCAAATTATATTTCGGGATATGATCTGCAGGAATGCAATACTTATGAGATAATTCAGAAAAGGGAACCAGAGTTTCACTGATTAATATCTGAGAAGCCATAAGTAATCCTTTTTTTGTCCAATCTTTCCCAAATAAAGCTCTTCAATTTTTTTAAACATAATTAGTAAACAAAATTAGACTTCTTATAGAAATGTTGTAAAATAGGTCATTTGTGAACCAAGTATGGTTTTAACAGAGTATAGGCATGTGAAAGTATTGATGGTGTCCATAACTTAGGCGAGCAGGCCATAAAGAGGATGTTATTATAGGAAAATGGGGACATCAATGCAAGTTCTAAATAACACCACAATTCGTCTGGTATGAATGAGGGATCAAATAAAATATCCTGAATTTGTTTAATGCTAAATGATTTGTAACAGCTAGTGAAATAAGGGAAGCTAACACCACCATTAATTTTGAGAAGTTTAAGACTATTTACTAATATTCAAGCTCTTTTACCATTCCAAAGAAATCGGAAAGAGAATACTATGAACTTTAGCAAAAAGGTTTCCAGACAGTTTTACTGATAACATCATGAGAGCAATGCTAATTATGGGTTAAAATTATGATTTTGATCTTTTTCAGTTGGCACCCACAAGGGTAGAAACTGAAGTGGGTAATTTCTGAATACAACAGCTAATGTGTTCTGTGATATCAGGAGCATTTCTCTTAATAGTATCTCTAATTCAGCTACAGTACCAGGTCACTACAACTTTAATCTTTGATGATTCCAAGATAGACCTACTTTAGGTTTAGAAAAGGCTGGAAGAGAAAGTGTTGGATTTGAAATGAACAACAGAATGTCATCAGCATAAGCAGTACATTTAATATGCTGATCTTTTATTGTAAACCCAGATTTCTTTTTGAAAGCTTAAGCAGGAAAAAAATGATTCTAATGCAAGAATAAAATGTTGGGGAGATAAAGAACAACCCTGTCTAGTGCCTCGCTTTAAATGAGATAATCAGACTGAAAACCATTACCTATAACTGAAGATTTAGGAACGGGGTATAACGAAAAAATGAAATGTAAAAAGTTTGAGCCAATTTCATGCCATTTTAAAGCTCTCTTGAAAAAAAACAAATAGCTTTTCTGCATCTAGGGTAATTTAGAGGCATTATTGATTATATTAAGAAAGGTTTGACAGTTATCTGCTTTAGTACAGTTCAAATCCAATAAAGTCAGGCATAAATGTCTCTACTTTCAAAGCCGAGGCTTTGGCGAAGCGTTTTACAAATAATGTATGTAAGTGATATTGGTCTGTAATTTTGACACAAACTCAGATCTTTTCCTCTTTTTAGGAATAAGGCATATCATAGCTTCTGCTAAAGTATCCTTGGAGGTATTCATGGAGGAGAAGGTGGTGATAAATGTAAATAACCCAGGAATTAGAATTCTGTAAAGTTGCTAATATAATTCTACACTAAAGTAATCAAGACCAGGTGCTTTACACATTGGGAGGTTTTTTAGTGCCTTGGATAGACCAACAATAGTCAAAGGGTTTTCCACAGAAGAGAGCATTAGCATCTTTTTCATTTTTCGGAATTTTGGCAAAACATTCCTCTAAATGTTCTTCCAAAGGCGTTATTTTAGGGGTATATAAATTCTAATAATATTTAACAAAAATGTCTGCAATTTCTGATTTTTTTAAAGAGTTTTGCCCCTGTTCATTAACAATAGCCTTAACTGTTGATTAGTCTTTTTTTTAATTTACAATAATTTGCTAGAAAGCAGCCTGATGTGTTTTTATTCTCATAGTATCTACCATTGAATTTAAGTAAATAGCGGCATGCTTTATCTTTAGAAGTTTTATTGAATAGCTAGGGCAGCTAAGGATTCCTTTTCTGCGTTTTTCTTTTTAAAGGAGTCATAACTTATTATAAAGTCCCAAAAAGCAGCCTTAAGAGCACCTGAAACAGAATGAACTGGGGTATCTCCTATAATGTTAAACTCATCAAAATATTCAACACAATTGTAATAGCCTAATAAGAAAACATTGTTAAATCTTCATCTTGGAGTTTTTAAATTAATAAGGAGAATATCAAAATCAGACTAAACCGTAGCATGATCTGATATCACAATAGAATCCATTTCAGAATTAATTAAGGGTTGGATAATATTTTGGCTTGAAAACAAATAATTAATGTGAGATTGGGAGTGGTGAGTAGGAGAGTAAAAGGAGTACTATTTAAGGTCAGGGTTAAAACTACTCTATGAGCCCATGAGAGCCCTTTGAGAAATAGCCTTTTTAAAAGCTTTATAAGTATTATTAGGAACAAACTAGTCCTGCAAATTTCCATCTAATAAGTTCCATTTGCTGATTACTACCTCCCAAGAAAAGAAATATCAGAATATTCCAAAATATTCCTAGAGAGTATGTTCCAAAGTCTGGACTAGGTTGATTTGGGGCACATACATGCATTATGCATAGATCAGTGTTCGTGAATTTGAGTTTAACCAAAAGCCTTCTACCTTCAGATTATTTTCTTCAAAAACACTAGTTGTGCTTAAATGTTTATAATATCGCAACCTCACCTTTGTTTGAATAAGAGGAGTAATAAAATATGTCTCAGACCAATTGTTTACCTAACTTGACAATTTCATGGTGTGGGGGAGTGTGGCCAGGTGCCGAAGCAGCATGGAGCACTAAAAGTGAGATCCCACTAAAAATGGTGAATCCTCCCTATTCCGACCTGATCCTGAGCTGGAGGAGGAAGTTGGGGCCGCAGTAAATGCTCCCGGGAGCTCTGGGGGTCGATGGCTATGTCAAGGAGCCCTGGAAACTGACGTTTGCAGTGGATTGGGCCTGAAACCATATTGGGCGCTGTGGAGAGGTGTGGCTCCGGGCACCATGTTGGATGCCGATCCTGGGCCCGATAAAACCTCCCATTGCTCCTCTGTGGTGGCTGAGGAGGCCGAAGATTGCGTGGGACCAGCAGTCTGCTCAAGACCGTGCTGGTCAGAAAGCTGGCACATGGGCAGCCTGGCCCTTGAACATGGAAAGCCCGCCAGAGCAGACGTAAGGAGACCGGGTTTGTGGATCTGGCAAGAGCCAGCTGGTGACATGGGGCGGCGACCTCGGGCTCGAAGGTGAAAGAGATGGCAGAGCGGATCCCAGCGGCAGGGGTTGACATGCAGATGGAGGGCGCTGCAACGGAGAGCAGCTACGATTCAGCCTGAGTAAAAGGCCTACAAAAATCCTGCAGTGCAATGTCACGCTGCCTCGGCTGTGATCTGGCAATTGTTCTATGTCCCCTGGGAAGGTTGTGACGGGGGCAGCCTGGAGGTACCACAAAGAGTCGTGATATGCAGGGGTACAATGAGGACTGGAATGGACTGGTGAGCCTCAACACTGTGATAGCCCTTGAAGAGGGGGGGCCTAAGACCAGCCTGCTGAGCAATGCCACGTGGCCTTGGCTAAGGTCCGATAACTGTTTCTTTATCACCTCAGGAGTGTTGTGATGGGGAGCACAGCCCAAAAGTGTCAAAGTGTGTAGGGAGGCAATGAGGATTGGAGTGGGCTTGTGGGTCCTGGCACTGCGATAATTCAGCTGCCCCTGGCACTGATAGGAAGACCTGGATTTTGAAGGGATGACAATTGCTGGTCTGGGTTTCCCGGTCTCTAGGGGACTTTGGTTCGTGGCCAGTGTTGAAACTGATGCTAGCTGCTAATGGGACATTTTTACATACCCTTGCACTTCCCGACTATGCCATGTTATACTGTGATGGAACAATACATTTCTTGTATGCTGTTTCTCTGCAAATATAATAAAATGGTTTTTTTTAAATATCCTGGTCTGATAGGTGAGTTTCTTGTAATAGGACTAGTTAGCCCTTAAGTCGAGCCAGGTGGGATAATACTCTATGTCTTCATATGGGAGTCTTCAGACTCTTAACGTTCCAAGTTATAATTCCAAGATTAATTAGAAAGAAGATAGCATGCAAAGTTAATTTATCGTCTTACACCAAGTTACAATATTAAAAACTCTAAAGAAAAAAGGTAAAAGTTAAAGAAGCAGAGAGAAAGAGAGAAGACAGATTGACTGAAATGGGGAAACAACCCTAGCCCTATTGTAAGAGAAAATAGGTGACTAAGGGAAAAGCCACATAAAAGACCATTAAAAGGAAATAAACACATTGCTCATAAGGTGTAAGGATGGCGGAACCCCTAAGGGAAGACATGCATTCCAGGGCTCTGATAATATACATAACCAAAGGGTGATAACAATAATAGGGAAAAAATATTACAATATTAAAGATGAATGATATAATCAAACACATGCAAGGAAAGCGAAATTTACCTACAAAAAGAGCTGCGGAAAGATTAGAGAATAAACAATCCACAGAATATAAAGTCTAGACAACAAATCATGGTGGAATCAACAGATAATACTACCTGAAATAAATAGAAAACTAAACTTGATATAACAACAAGAGGCATATATTGGAACAACAGAGAACAAAGGATATATGAGATATATATACTAAACATCAACAAGCAGAAAAGTAAACGTTAACAGAACATCAGATGTTTGCATGTGCACCAAGATCCATTTCTTCTACCCTGTGTTGCTGAATAAAATCTTTTAAGACATTAGGATCTGTGTGCATAATGGTTTTATCCTCATAGTTAACCTTAAAGAAGCAAAGATGTACAAAACTATATCTAGCATTTATGGCCTTGATTAGAGGTTCCATTGCTAAAAACACTATCCTTCAATTTGCAGTTGCACTTGAAACATCTTATGAAAAGTAAGCAGTATTGCCAGACAACTGAAGAGTCTTTTTTTAGGTCTCGCTGAGCCCAGCGCATGCGCTGGCTCGGAGAGACATTTTGTATATGAGTTTTCAAAGTGCTGCTGGCTGGCCTAGTGCTTGCGTTCATGCGACCGTGCACGCGCGAACCGCTAGCCTTCAGCAGCACTTTGAAAACTTGTGTGTCATCGCGATCACTTTTGCTTTCGGAGCGATCGCGATAGCGATGATGCACGCGTGCACACAACTCCCGCTTCTCCCCCTCCCCCACCACATATCGCGTCTCCGGCCGCTCGCGCGCAGCCAGCGCTTGTTTGTTGAGGGAAAGATGTCGCTCCCTCTGGCTTTCAGCAGCAGAACTCTACATCTACAGGAGCGGCGGCCTTCCCAGGATTGCTCCCCACCTCCTCGCTGCCCCATGCTCTGAAGCGTGCAATTGTCACTCCCGAGAGTGCCCGGTGCGTGCACGCCCTAGCCGTACCCAGAGCTAGCCGAACGGCACGTGCCTCCCGCCCTCACCTTCGGGCCGGTGTTTATAGGTTCTCAGACTCCATTTTAAGAAGCAGATTCAGCAAAGCGAGCTCTCCGGAGCTGCAGGGCTGACACAAGCCCTTCACACACGAGGCCGCGCTGCGCCTCGCACCGCAGCTAGGCGCAGCCCTGCCCACTTATGTAAACTGTTGACAGCGGTGCATAGAAACCGGCCCTAGACAAGTGTTGCACAACTTCCCTGTCTGCCACGGCCTGCCTTCCAACTCTTACAGCCCGCTCCCCTCCGAGGGCTGCCAGTGGTACTTCCCTCCCCGCCTAGCGCCCTCCCCTGCCTGCAGCGGCTCGCGCCCGGTGATGACAGTAGGTGCCCTGTTCGAGTGAGTGCAGTCAGTGTGTGCGTGTGTGTGCGGGAAGAATGATCTCCATTCACAGTCTCCTCCTTCTCTCTTGCAGGCTGGCCTACAACGAGAAGCAGCAGGGGGTCCAGACGCACGCCGTCTCCGTCTCAGGTAAGCGCCCGCTTCACCTCCCGTCAGGTGACTTCCAAACAATGCTGATTGCTATCCTATATTATTAACTTATAGTTGGCGCAGTTATACCCACCACCCAAGAATCTGATTTGTTTTATGGTATATTGATTTCATGCATGTTGAGTCGGTGCAGCAGCCGCTTCTGTTCATTTGCCTGGCTGAGTGAAGTGTACATTTTTTTTGGTGTGAGGGAGCGGCAAAATAGCTGACCGACTGTTTCCGCGCTGCCCAGTAAAAATGCCTTTTTGAAACAGCCAACTCGTCACTACATGCTCCGAACAGCCCTAGAATGTAAGTCTTTCCTATGAACACTTGAACTTGCTGTAGCATTACATTTTGCATTATTTTACTGAATTGTTAGTATACTTCAATAAATCCGAGCTCATTTCAGTTTCACCCTTTTCTGCACTAAATGCTGAGTTCAAAAGCTACATTCACTGGAGCCCTTATTGGGTGGGAGGTGTGCTTTAAGATAAACGAGTAGCATCCAGCCCTGTGCGTAACCTGTTGGTCACAGGTTTCCTTACTGGCAGACTAGACTCCGCCTTTCATCCTTCTGAGGTTGATAAAACGAATACCATTGTGTCTTGTTACAGGATTGCATATTATTCACGCGCCACAAAGCAATGCAGTTTCTGATGTTATATTTGAACAATAGTCCGTTTTTATTTTTCTCCACTCAAGAAAGTTATTTTCAAGATGGATTACATCGATATTTTGCATGCCTGTTACATATAGTGTGCAGTTTTAACGAAAGTCCCCCACAAAATGTAAAAATTCATACAGTGACAAATTCCTTTACTGATGGTTTCTTCAGCAGTTCTCGGAATTGTATGACCTATTCTGCTTAGGTGTATACCAGTTTATATGAGTATGTGGCACAGAAGGAGACCCCCTTCCCTGCCAGGGTAAAGATGTGCATTAAAATACCCTTTGCAGCTTTGCTGCCCGCTCCTGCAGAATCCAGATATTTTCCCCGTTGCCATTTATGTGAGACACAGTTAAGCAAGTCGCCAAATAAACAAGCATTTGCAATGCAATAGGTCTCGCATTTATAAGAGTTTGAGCTATTGGCACTGTAAAATTACAATGAGTTTTATTTTTGTTTTGGTTTTAAAACAAATATAAGGCATTGAAATTTATAATGTCAGTAGCATAAAGTCGCATAAAAGCAGTGTGTGGAGTGCAGCAGTGTGAGGCGTGCATCAGTGTGTGACATGCAGCAGTGTGCGGCGTGTAGCAGTGTGCGGCGTGCAGCAGTGGTGCGGCGTGCAGCAGTGTTTCGTGTAGCAGTGTGCGGCATGCAGCAGTGTGACCTGCAGCGGCGTGCAGCAGTGTGCGGCGTGCAGCAGTGTTTCGTGTAGCAGTGTGGCATGCAGCACTGCGGCGTGCAGTGGCATGCAGCAGTGTGTGGCGTGCAGCATTGTCGTGCAGCATGTAGCAGTGAGTAATGCAGCAGTGTGCAGCAGTGTGTGGCGTGCAGTAGTGTGCCGGTTGCATCAGTGTGTGCCGTGCAGCATTGTGTGGTGTGCAGCAATGTTTCGTGTAGCAGTGTGTGGCGTGCAGCATTGTGCGGCGGGCAGCAGTGTGCTGCGTGCAGCAGTGTGCGGCGTGCAGCAGTATGTTGCAGTGTGTGGCGTGCAGCAGTGTGAGGCGTGCAGCAGTGTGTGGCGTGCAGCAGCATGCATCAGTGTGAGGCGTGCAGCAGTGTGAGGCGTGCAGCAGTGTGAGGCGTGCAGCAGTGTGTAGCATGCAGCAGTGTGAGGCGTGCAGCAGAGACACGTGGAGGGTGAGGAGAGACACGTGGAGGGTGAGGAGAGACACGTGTGGAGGGTGAGGAGAGACACGTGTGGAGGGTGAGGAGAGAGAGATGTGGAGCGTGAGGAGGAGACATCTGTGGAGGGTGAGGAGGAGACATATGTGGAGGGTGAGGAGGAGACACATGTGGAGGGTGATGCGGAGGGTGAGGAGACATGTGTGGAGGGTGAGGAGAGACATGTGTGGAGGGTGATGAGAGACACGTGTGGAGGGTGAGGAGAGACGTGTGGAGGGTGAGGAGAGATACGTGGAGGGTGAGGAGAGACACGTGGAGGGTGAGGAGAGACACGTGGAGGGTGAGGAGAGATACGGAGGGTGAGGAGAGACATGTGTGGAGCGTGAGGTGGAGGGTGAGGAGAGAGCCGTGTTGAGGGTGAGGAGAGACGTGTGGAGGCTGAGGAGAGACGTGTTGAGGGTGAGGAGAGACGTGTGTAGGGTGAGGAGATACGTGTGGAGGGTGAGGAGAGACACATGGAGGGTGAGCAGAGACACATGTGGAGGGTGAGTAGAGACACGTGGAGGGTGACTAGAGACACGTGTGGAGGGTGAGGAGAGACACGTGGAGGGTGAGGAGGGTGAGGTGGAGGGTGAGGAGAGACACGTGGAGGGTGAGGTGGAGGTTGAGGAGTGCAGCATTGTACTGCGTGCAGCAGTGTGCGGCATGCAGCAGTATGATGCGTGCAGCAGTGTGAGGCATGCAGCATTGTGAGGCGTGCAGCAGTGTGAGGCGTGCAGCAGTGTGTGGCATGCAGCAGTGATTCGCGTGCATCATTGTGCTGTGTGCACCAGTGTTATGCAGCATGCAGCAGTGAGTAATGCAGCAGTGTGTGGTGTGCCGCATTGTTTGTCGTGCACTACCTGAACTATGGTATTCTGCTACTTGGCATGAGCCATAAACACACTTACGTAACCATTCGCTGTATTGGAAGTAAACTTTGTGAAATACTATTTTAGCCCCCCGCTTCAAGCTTCTCCTGTGCAAATTAATGAGACCTTTGTCCAGCATTCATAATTGAAAACCACAGAATACATGCACACCACACAGGCTCTAAATGAGCACTCGCCCAAAGGGATTATGACAGTTGTTTTGTGACCCAGCCAAGCTAAGGCTAGGACACGTTGGTCGAGGATTTCTGACACCTGGGTGGAATGCTCTTTAAGCTTCCTCCTATTCAAGTTTCCAGCACACTTTGTCACCTGTGTACTTAGCGATTAAAAAGGACTACTGTTCTGCTGAAAGGACTGCCAAGTTCCTGTGCTGCTGCTCTGAAGGACAGCTGCCATGCTGTGCTGACTTGCTTTCTGCTGCAGTTTTGCATGCGTGAGAAGGACGGATTGGGCCTACTTCTCTTGAATCTCTGATTATTGATGTTGTGCTCAAATTCGCAACCTACCACAAGATACCAGATGTGTTAAAGAAAATATTAGCCTTGGACGCTCCAAAAATGTATAACAAACTTTAATGTTTTCAGTGTAATATATTCTTTTGGTTGACATTTATTAAACATTTACAACTTGAAAATGCGTTCTTCATGAAAGAGACTATCTTTCCATAGCAATTTAGGCATGGCTAAAGCTAATCATTTCCGCAGTAGTAATATCTTTTAATATTTCAATAATCTTCCCATTGCAAAAAATTGCCTCACATGTTTGCGGCAAATGGTGTATAAGAGCATCTGATAAGTCTTCTATATCCTCATGAAGCATAAACCAATCACTGAGAAGAGTATTGCTTATCTCCATTGATTGGAATGTGTCCGTGTTAGTTATTTGGGTAGTAATCGTACTTATATTTCCTTCTGTTTTTTCTATGCCATAGATTGTAATTTGGATGTTTTCCGGTGGTGGTTCTGTTACCTGTGAAAAGAAAATAAGCAATTATTATGAATTTTGGAAATGCTAATATTTGTACATAAGGTTTGTCAAATAGTTGACTAGGGGTATCATAGTGTGATAGGGGTAGTAGAGTGGTAGCAGGGGTGTAATAAAGTGTCATTTGAGTGATAGTGGGGCAGTAGAGTCTTTGAGGTGTGTTTTATATGTGTGAAAGTGTTGTATGTTTGTACTAGAAATACAATCTAAGTATAGGCTTGTACTGATTGTGGAGTGTACTAAAGTGTCAGAAGAGTTGGCGAATATAAAAATCCTGTACTACTGTTAATGTTGTAAATTATAGACAGAGATGTTGTAATTATTAGAGGTATTAGGTTGTCATGGACGTCGATGTGTGTATGCAAGTTATTGTAGTGTGAAAAGGATATATGATAGTTTGAGGACTGGTGGGTAGAGTGTAAGTGTTGTAAAAGATAGCAATAAGTTTGTTATTAGAGGGTATTTGAGTTGCATAGTCCGATATTATGAAAACATAACAGACGTCGGTATAAGAAGTGTCGAAAACTTCTTGTTTTTCTGTAGAGTGATAGTAGAGGGTTTTAAAAGTGCGTGAAAGTGGTAATGGTGTGTTATAGGTGTTGCGATGGTGTTATTTGCGTGTCAAACTGTGACTAAAAATGTGATGGGTTCTAATAGTGTTTATGCTTTATAACGTATTGGATGTGTAGAGGGCTAAACGGTTAGAAGAGGCGTATTAAATACTTTCTGTGATGGAGGGTTGTAATAGTTAAAAGTGGCTGTAGGACTAAAAGTGTTATATTTAAAGTTTCCAAAACAGTCTTGTATTTGGTTTTCGTTGTAACTGATGTGTGGAAGCGGTGTATATGTTCTTAAGAGTAGGCTAAGATGTTTAGTAGTTGTTTATTGCCGGTGTAGTACTGTTTAATTTTATTAGTGGTGTGTAGTGTTATCCGAGTGATATAGTGTTGAGGGTTTACTAGAGTTGTGGAGGGGTATTTAAAGTGAAGTGACTTGTAAACATTCTCAAAAAATCTTTCGATGCCCCTTATCACTAGAGATTTTTTCGAAGTTAAAGCACTGCTTTATTTTTATTTGCCATCCCCCATAAGTTCTAGTTATTGAAGTACTCCTGGAAAAATGTTTGCAACAGTTTCAAACGGTTGTACTCACTTGTAATTTGCTGTGCCTTGTTGTATTTAATATTTTCTCTCCATTAAATTCATGTACAGTCACATGCGTTAATGTAACGTATTCCCCGATGTTTGTTTCAAAAGTTGATGCCTCTCGCCATAATGTTACTTTCACGTAATCCGTGGAGTCTTTAATGGTGATTGATTTCAGGTTAGCTTTTTGCCCGTTTATGAAGACAGTCTTAATTTCTTCTTCCTTTGGCGAAAAAATACAGAATTACAACTTTCTTTGGATTTATGCTGAGTGTTATTGAGAGAATCTGCGAGGTATGAACATTAATAGTTAGTTATTGACGCAATTTCTGAATTTGTTAGTGTTTCTTTCTAATGATAGATTTCATGCTAGAGTGTTAGCTGTTGCGAACTTTCTGATTGATAGAGTTAGTAATGTTTCTTCATGGACAGTCTTTTTGAAAGATATATAGCATGTAAACAGAATCTGGTCTATACTGATCATGATAGAGGAAATTTCTAATTTAGATGTATTTGTATTAAGTGAATCGAATCTTTTTACATAGTTAGTGTTATAGTCTAACTTGTGAAGGGATAGACTTCTGGCTATGGATGATGCTGATCTAATGCTTGAGGTTTGTGGGTTAATTGTTAGTATAGGAATATCAAGTTAGAGGCATAGTAATGGCAAGTGTGTTGTATACTTACTTCTGCAATAGTTCCGCAAACAGTCAGAAGGCTTTTTAAGCGTGCTTCTTTTACCGCCTTTATAGGTGATGGTGGTGGTGCTGCTGGTTGCAAGATTTGTTCTGCTTGTTTGACAATAAACTCAGATATAGGCATTGCATTAAATCTTGTTAGTTTTGTTTGTTTGGTTATGAGTATTGAATTGTTCCTTATTAAGAAATTGCGGATTAGTAGCCCATTGTTTTCTTTAATCTGAGTGTGCATTTCCCCTTGATAACATGTAGCTTTGATCTGCCCAGTTGCATCAGCTAATGCCAAATGAAACAGGACTTTGTTTTCCTGTTTAGCATTTTTGTAAAAAGTTTTTTCTGAGCACTTTATAACGTTGACTCGGATTGGTTTCTGATAAGGTTTGTTGTCTTCTGCTGGCTTATTAATAATGTCTTGAATAGTCAGCATCTGAAATGATAGGAAGTTAGTAGCATATCAAATTGATACCCATAAAGCCTTATGATCGCTGTAATAAGATTCTAATGTTCCATAGTTTGGTAGTATATCACTTGTGTATATATGGTCTAATAAACTTTGGTAGTCCGTTGTGTAACTGTCTATAACTTGTATGCATCCTAATTCTTTGTTAAAGAACTGAATAATTTCCTTTGTGGCAGTATTGTTGTTTTTTAAATCAATGTTAAAATCACCCATAATGATGTATTTGTAGTTTTGGTACAAGTTTGTTATGTTTAAAATAGCGTGCAATAGCGCTTGTATTAATACATGTGGTGGTTTGTATATGATTACCAGTAGGTAATTGTAATTATTTATATGCAATGTGAAATGTAGAATGTCAATCCCTTGTTGTGTTTCAAAAATAGGCTGAATAAAATGATTTTGTTTGTAGTAAAGTATCATACCATGGTTTGTATTTTGTCTATGGAACTTATCAAATATAATACGTTGATAATGTTCTATTACAAAATCTAGTTCGGTTGCCTTTCTTGTAGTGTTTATTTCCGTTAAACAAATGATGTCTGCTTTTAACATGTTAGTATCGGATAACATAGACCGAAAATTTTTCTGAAGTGACCGTATATTGTGGGTTATAATATTCATATATGCATTGTAGTTTTGTAATAGTGGCACCGAAATTTCTAGTGCCATCTGTGTTCTTAATCTTTCCATTTCCAAATTTACCTTTGGATGCACTATAATTTTTTCCGCATGAAAATTACGAATATATATGTTTTCTATAGATTTTGCCCTGCTTAAAGCTACATAATGGAGATGATGAATTTTACTGTTATTAAAATGTATATACAGTGGTTCTATAGTTTCTCCTTGTGTCCTATGGATAGTTCTTGCAGATGCTTGTCGTAATGGAAATTGTTTGCGTATAATAGTGATAAATTTTTTAGTATATTGGAAATTCCTTGCTATAGGATGTACTGGTGTCCATGTATGCAATGTTAGTGAATGATATAAGTGTTTATTCGCTTCGCGTGTCATTTTTCCAACACTGTTATTATCAAATGCTACCCATACAAGGAATGGAGTTTTATTAATGACTTCCACTAGCTCTACTATACCTGAGGCTCCATTTGTTAAGCCATCATTAACATCAACATTACAAGTTAAATCATAGCGTAGTTTTAAAGCGATGTGTAACGTGTGTGCAAGTCCCATTGTTTTTGTAGGATCTTTTGGTAATTGTTTAAGTATAGTTTCTTTCACTTTTTCTGCTAGATCTGAACTGACGGTATCTTTAGCTATAGTTGTGAATACAGGATATAGCTGGCTATGTTGCTGTAAAACGTTATTGTTGATCTCATTCACTTCTCGATTAGTCGACATTATATATGGTATTATTTTGCTAAGGCTTGGATTTGGTTGTATTTCTCTCTGCCTTATATCTGAAATATCTTTTTCGGTATGTTTCCCCTCTCTTAATCTGTTTAATAATTCTGCAAATTGAATGTCATCCTTCTGACGCATTATTTTAGTAAGCTCAAATAATTTAAAATGTTCTACCCATAAGTTAGTACTTAAAGGACCATATGAATGTTTCCCTTCCTCAAAAATGTAGCTGTCGAACACTGGTTTCAGTTGATAAAAGTCCCCAATAGCTAAAATGGAAATACCTCCAAATGGCTGATTAGACGATTTTATTTCTTGTAGCCTGTTATGGATGAAATTGAACATATTTCTCCCAACCATAGAAATTTCATCTATAATTAGCACTTTAACATGCATCATTTGATTTTGCAGAGCAGATCTATGTTCATGAGTTAGTGGTTTATAGCGCATACTTTGTGAGACAGGTATTTTGAAAGTGCTATGCAGTGTTTTCCCATTAATATTATGTGCTGCTTTGCCTGTTGGAGCTGTAAGTAATATATAAATATTGTCTGGATTCTCACCGGCTTTCGTATTATAATAACGTACCAATGTTTGATATAATGCAGTGATTACAAAGCTTTTCCCAACTCCTGCCCCTCCTGTGCAAAAAGTATAGCATGGAGTGTCACTATTTTTGAACAAGTGCAAATGATGGTAAATAAATTGTAATTGTTCCTCGCTTAACTTATGCATAAGATTATTGTAATTTTCATCTGATAAAATACAATTTGTCATGCTTTCTTCTTCGATAACGCTTCTAATCCCTAAATCTAATGATATGTCATATATATTTTCCTGTTCGGCAAGGTTAGCATTATTGTAATCTTCTGGCGATGGATTTGTAACTGGTGAGACAGGAGGTGTTACTATTATTTCATTCCTGCTTTCAGCATTAAGGTTTGTAATCTCCCCATGATTAGTACTATAATTTTTAAGGTGCATATCTACAATGTCTTTTACTTGTACATACCTTTCATAGTATGTGTTGCTATTTAATAATATTTTACTTTCGTCCCTCCATGGATAGTGAAGCATTAATATTTCTCTATAATAATTTTCGGGGTCATTGTTTTTGTTAAATCTGCAGTAACGTATAATTTTACTCCGTGTGCGCTTCTTCAAGGTATATTTGGTGCCTATGTGTATATTTTGTGCCTCATCTTTCCTGCTTTCAATTTCTATTTCTTCTTCATCTGAACTGTAAAAATTTGTCTCCATGAGCAAATTTTCACTGTCATTTTTCTGACTTTTAAATTTTCTTGTAGGAGTATAATTATAATGTGAAGCATAGTCTGCTAATGTACATTCTTCTAAAATGTTAGGCCGTTTGCAGTATTTAACTATAATATTCTCACATTGGATGTTAATAGATGTATCTGGCAAAGCATTGATAGTGTCGATATCTCTCATTAAATAAGTTCTTTTCTCTGGAGGGCTAGTATTAATAAAGACAAATGATCGTGAACATTTCCTTAATGGTATTTGAAGAATGAGATAAGCGGCTTCCTGAGCACTTATTTCAGTACAGTTGAGAAATGTGTTCCCTATGTGTTTAAGTTGTTCCTTTACATTAGTATTGCAAGTCACTTCTTTTGCAGCTTGTGCAATGAGTTTGCTTATTCCTCTTTGTGATTTACTGATATATGAAATAATGTATACAGCACAAGCATAAGCATCTAATACAAACTGCAAGTCAATGTTTGCTCTCCAAGACTCTAAAATGGTAGAGTTATAGTTATTTATAAAACATTCTCCTGGTGTTCTCTTTAGAAAAATAGTTGTCTTTTGTAGTATAGACCTTATACTAGCAATATATTGCTTATTATCCATTTGTATCACGTCTAAGAAATCATCAAAAGTTAATGTTCTAAAATTTGGACTAATCATAGCTTCGTGGATTACTTTGATGTTTTTTTTCCATTGTTCATCTGTTTCGTTTGGGGGCAAAGATTCTAGTACTATTGTGTCTGACATAGGATATTTCGGATATTGATATTTGCATGTTCTTTTGTTTTTCCTTCTACAGTTTTTGGTGTGACCATGCATTTGTAGTGAAACCAAATCCTGTAATTGTGGATCTTGTGACTTACTACATGTGACATGCTGATCAATGAAGCTAATTACTTCCTCTACGGTTGCCACACCGTATATTGGAGCCTTTTCAATCCATAGTAATGCATGTATATGTGGTGAACCTCTTTGTTGAAATTCGACTCTGTAGAAGAAGTCCACTACTTTCCCAATGGGATTACTCCTATGCATTAAAACACAATTAAATAATGTACGAACTTGATAGTCGAACTGTCGTGCACATGTAATTGGATCTTGTTGTATTAATTTACACTTTGTTTCCCAAGGCATCTTTCTAAACTCTTCTTCAGTGCATTCTGGGAGTTTTGCAACTCTTAATAGTATATTAATTAAATGGTGCCATTTTGTTTCTGCTGCAGATAACGTTAGAAAAAAAGTTGGTATCCCAAGTTGCCTGATCATAGCAAAGAGATCCTTTTTGCAACTTTCCCAATACGGTGGAGAACTTCGTATAGTTTTTAAAATTTTGTAACCTTCATTATACTGTATGATGCCCCCCAAATTATATTTAATGTCTTTAGCAGTAATCCTTTTCCCATCGGTAAAATGTTTACGTAATGAAATGTTAATTTTACCTTGGATTTGTTTAATATGTAATTTTTTTAATTTAAAGAAAACATTTGTTA
Source organism: Triturus cristatus (assembly GCF_964204655.1). NCBI lineage: Eukaryota > Metazoa > Chordata > Amphibia > Caudata > Salamandridae > Triturus > Triturus cristatus. Next base: position 922,143,064 of record NC_140582.1, on the reverse strand, counting down.
TCGATTTAGCTACTCTTCGATCACAACTCCGTAATTCCCATTGACAAATCGTACTATAATGTACAGGTACATGTCTATCTTTATTGCTGGGTCTTCGTTCTCCACAAAAAATTGTTGGGAAAGCTAAAAATTCAGAATCTTTGTCTTCGTATAAACCTCTTGGTGTGTTATATTCTGCTGGTGCTAAACTTAAAATATTAACATGATCGTCGGTAATAGCTTCATTTTCTAACATAGTATCTAGATTTCCCGCTTCTTTGTTGTCTGAAGTATCGGAACAATTATCTGTTTCAGATGTTTCACTACCCACGTTTGTTTCTGGCGGTATATACTCCCAATCTGGATTAATAATGATTCCATATTCATTAAACATGGCACTATTGTTTGCTAGCCACATAGCCGCTTGTTTTACAACATTTGGCCTAATATTTTCAAAATGTGTGTATGATTTGTAAGCTAATTTCCTTTTTAATTTAACTGGAATTGTCATGGTGTCATTAATTTGCCTTGGCAAAACCGTAATAGTTGTCATAACATCGGCAGGGACATTTACTACTGCACCTGATAATGATTTTTGGAATCCCCTTGCTAAAGAGCGAATTTGAAGAAAAGGAATTCTAGGAGAAACTAATCTTTCTTCCAAATTATGTAAGTGTAATAGCGGTGGTACATTTGGGAACTTCATACCGTTTAAAAAAGAACTTGGCGGTATTTGATCTTTAAGAATGTAAGCATAGCAAGTTCGACAAATATAGTTTGTTTTGTTGGTAGTAACATTACACCGTACAAATATATCCCGTGTGCAAATAGTGTGTGTATTTAATAAAGACTGTTTATGCCATAATTGATTGCAAATTGTACAAATGTACTCTGGCCCATCGACTATAACTTTATGGAAATTATCAATTATTTGCCTAACAGTTTTGGTCTTTCCCACCCTTGTTTTGTCATTTTGGACGACATTGTGTATGTTAGGTTCCACACACCTTCTTTTGCTTGCCCCTAAATCTTTACCAGAATTAATAGGCCCTCTTTCTCTTTTATTGTTGTACACTAATTGCACCTCCATATTTGTAACATGCTCTTTTATTTTTTCCGCTAGTACTGTGCAACGTAAACTTCCTGAGAAATCCGAATTACCAATTGAATTTGAAATTTTTGGATTTGGCATGCTTGCTATATTAGGAGAAGAAATTTGTTTATTTTTTCTACTCTGTTGTAATTGTTCTCCTGTTGTATGTACCAAAAATCTTACTTCTGCTTCTGTCCCGCCTTTTTTTGTGTTTTTCCTAACTGCCTTTTGTAGTGACCTCTTCATAATGGGACATATATCTATTGGAGTTAATTCAAATGCCACAAATTCCTCAGATGGAACTTTTATACAGTGTGCAAGTTTTATAATGTAGTTAATTACTCCTTCCAAGCTTTGTATTTCAATAGTAATGCACGTTCCATTAGATTGAGGCATGCCTTGGTTGTTTCTGCTATGTGAATCAAATACAAAGTATGTTTGCATATATTTAAAAATTGCTACAACATATACACTCATACAAAGTAGTATGCCACAATGCCTATTGATTGTTAATTCTAATGCTGTTCTAAAATCAGGATATAAACTATCAAAGCGTTGTAGAATGTTACCATAGTATGGTTGCTTTAGTGTGATTGAATAAATGTTGTTATTGTGTTCTATATATTTAGGTAAATCGTCAGGATGCATAAGTGTTTCGTTGTTAATGGAATGCATTTCCCTATATAAAGCATCTCCATGGTCCATAATGTAGTGTAAATCATTTGAATTCCATGTAACAACCGGTTTACAAAAACTATGTAAAATAGCAAAAGTACTATTTGCTAGACATTGTTTGCCTTGTGACTTGCTATCAAATTTTTCATTTCCTTGATGATAATCAGCCTGCAAAATTTTATGCATATTCTATATATTGGGGTTATGTAGTAAGTAGTGTTTCTCAATTCTGGCTATTACCCCTGTGGGTAAGTATTTCCCGACGCAAATACAACAACTAATCCAAAGCGTTTTGTAAGTTGTAATGTTTCTACCAACCTTTGTGTTTGCTTGCGTGCTTTCTCCGCCAACACCCTATAAAGAAATGTCAAGAAAAACATAGTTTAGATGAATATGTGGTGTTAATGCCAAAGAAAAAATCTTTAATTATAAAATGTACTTGTTTTGGGGTGGGGTGGGGGGTTGTTTGGACTTATACGTGTTTTTGATCCCAACAAATGTACTTTTTGTGTTAACTGTTCATGGTATTGAGTGATGCTGTGTTGGCAGTTCGTTATGTTGTGGCGTTGCTGGGTTATGTTGTGGTATCCCTTAGTGATGCTCTGTTAGTGCTGAGTAATGCTGTTGTGGGTTAAACTGATGCTGTGGTGCTGCAGATTGAAGTAACATTCTTTGTTTGTTACTTTTAGTGCCACAGGGGTATAAGAGGGGTAATGGGGTAGAAGAGTGTTATAGCATTGTCAATAGTTTTTTCTTTTGGGGCCTTTAAAGTAATTAGCAATGCGAGCGTTTTTTTGGCGACAAGGATATTGAACTGCCTTACTAAATACTGAGAAGGTCCCAAAGGCAAGACCTATTGCCGACGCCAAGGCTTTCCATTTGAAGTGTGCGACTGGTAGTTTTGTGTATTACATAATATAATTCCCTGGATTGAAATCCAAAGACTTGGACTGGACCTTGGAGACTTTGCATCTATGCGTTGTATGTCCTCAACTTATAGACCTATAGCAAAGTCCAGGAGTGTTTTGCATTTGCAATGCAATACGTTTCGCAGTTACGGCAGTTCCAGCTATTGGCATCGGACCTAACAATGCCTTGTATTTTTGTTTTTAAAACAAAAGGAAAAGGCTTTAATCTTTGCAATGTCAATATCTAAAACAAGTGTAAATGCGAGACCTATTGCATTGCAAATTGTTTGTTTCAGTAAGCCCCCTAAAAAGAAAATGCGTTATACAAGGACGGGAGAGAATGCAGCCAATAAGTTTATGCTGGTTATCGAAACCGTTACGATGGTGAACAGAAAACCTTTTTTGTACTAAAACAGCTATTACCCATGTAGCCTAATAATAAGTGTATTTTGCGTCTTAACAGGTCCACTTTTGCCTGACTTCTCCTCCTAATAAAGTGCCTTGTAATGAACTGAGAGGCAAACAGGTAGTATGTAGTTCAGGTAGTGTTGTGTGCAGTGCAGACCAGGGGCTGGCACACAGCCTGAGCGGGCGGCGCAGTAAGTCTGTAAAGCCAGTTTTGTCTGAGCAGGCACTTGTGGCTTGTGAATGGCAGCTACATAAGAACTCTCAAGTTTTCCAGGTCCACAGGACATTTCATCCCCTTTCCATTCTGGGAATTAAGTGTAAGTTATTGGCATTTTAACTAAAAATTTTTTTTTTTTTTGTTTAAACGGAAACCAAAAATTAAATGCATTGTGTTTTGCAATGTTAGTAGCTCGAACTTATGTACAAGCGAGAGCTATTGCATTTCAACCAAACAAGGTGTATGGCCAGCTGTGAAAACAAGGCAGTGGTGCGAAGGAAGATGGAGGTGCGCGATGGGGGAACATTGTAAGACTAGAACATCCCCGTTTTTATCTTTGGAAACCGGCGAGTGATGTGGGGGAGGTCTAAATAATGAAAGCGATCGCGTTTGGAGTGATTTTCCAGCATTCTAAATGGCAAGAAACGAAATGGAGAAACGAAATGAAAGCACACTAGTAATGCCTGCGCCTGTGCCTATGAAAGTGATTGCGGCGTAAGTTGAAAACCTACCAGAGTGAGGGCAAGATATTGTGTAGCGTTGAATTAAATGAGGTAAGGGAGGTGTGGACGGAGGTGCACTGACGGAGCGTGTGTGGTAACAGTGATAGATTTGGAAGACCACATCTGGACGGAAGTGCACTGATGGACCGTGTGTGTTAACAGTGAGAGATTCGCACGATTAGATGTGGATGGAGGCGCACTGACGGAGCGTGTGTGGTAACATTGATAGATTAGCCACAACTGATCTTGACTGAGGTGCACTGACATATCGTGTGTGGTAACAATGATAGATTTGCAATAATAGATGTGGTTGGAGGCGCACTGATGGATTGTGTGAGGTAATAGTGATAGACTAGCACTAACCGATCTTGAAGGAGGTGCATTGATGGCGCGTGTGTGCTAACAGTGATAGATGCGTAATTATATATCTGGAAGGAGGTGCACTGACGGAGCGTGTGAGGTAACAGCGATAGATTAGCCACAACCGATCTGCACTGAGGTGCTCTGACGGATTGTGTGTGGTAACAGTGATAGATCCGCAAGCCCAGATGTGTAAGGAGGTGCACTGACGGAGTGTGCGAGGTAATAGCGATAGATTAGCCACCCCAGATCTGGATTGAGGTGTAGTGACGGAGCGTTTGTTGTTACACTGATAGATTGGCAAGAACAGATCTGGAATTACGTGCACTGACGGTGCATGTGTGGTAACCCTGTTAGATTTGCCAGAACAGATCTGCAAGGAGTTTCATTGACGGAGCGTGTGTGGTAACACTGATAGATTCGCAAGAATATAAGTGGAAGGAGGTGCACTGATGGAGTGTGTGTGATAACAGTGATAGATTATCTAGAACAGATGTTGAAGGAGGTGCACTGACGTAGCGTGTGTGGTAACAATGATAGATTAGCAAGAACAGATCTGGAAGGAGGTGCACTGATGGAGCGTGTGAGTTAACAGCGATAGATTTGCAAGAACAGATGTGGAATGAGGTGCACTGACGGATCGTGTGTGGTAACAGTGATAGATTTGCAAGAACAGATTTAGAAGGAGGTGCACTGACGGCTATTGTGTGGTAATAGTGATGTATTAGCAAGAACAGATGTGGAAGGAGGCGCACTGACGGAGCGTGTGAGGCAACAGTGATAGCTTTGCACGAACAGATGTGGAAGGAGTAGCAGTGACGGAGCGTGTGTGTTAGCAATAATAGATTATCTAGAAGTGTTATGGAAGGAGGTGCACTGACAGAGCGTGTTAGGCAACAGTGATAGATTTGCACGAGCAGATGTGGAAGGAGTTGCAGTGACGGAGCGTGTGTGTTAGCAATAATAGATTAGTTAGAACTGATTTGGAAGGAGGTGCCCTGACGGAGTGTGTGAGGTAAGCTTGATAAATTTGGACGAACAGATCTGGACGGAGGTGCACTGACGGATTGTGTGTGGTAACAGTGATCGATTAGCCAGAGCAGATCTGGGAGGAGGTGCACTGAAGGAGTGTGTGTGGTAACAATGAGCGATGAGCAATCACAGATCTGGAAGGAAGTGCACTGACGGAGCGTGTGAGTTAATATTGATGGAATAGTAAGAACCGATCTGGAAGGAGGTGCACTGACGGAGCGTGTGTGGTAACAGTGTTAGATTGTGATGAACAGCTGTGGCAGGAGGTCCCCTGACGGAGCGTGTGATTTACCAGTGATAGATTACCACCCACAGCTCTGGAAGGTGCTGCATTGACGGAGCGTGTGAGCTAACAGTGATAGATTACCCACAACAGATCTGGACTGAGGTGTACTGACGGCTGGTGTGTGTTAACAGTGACAGATTAGCAAGAACAGATCTGGAAGGAGGTGCACTGACGGAGCGTGTAAGGTAACAGTGATAGATTAGCACGAACAGCTCTGGAAGGAGGTGCAGTGACGGGGCGTGTGTGTTAACACTGATAGCTCCGTACAAGCAGATCTGGATGCAGGTGCACAGACGGAGCGTCTGTGGTAAGACTGATTAGATTAGAACGAGCAAATCTTGAAAGCTTCTCTCGTTTTGCAATGCCAATACCTTCGACTCATGTTAAATCGTGAGCTATTGCATTCCAAGCACACGAGGTGTCTGTGCGGCTGTGAAAAGAAGGCGGGGCTGCGAAGGAAGACGGAGGGGCGCGCTGGGGGAACCTTGTAAGACTAGAACATGCCTTTTCTCTGCTTGCGAACCCGGCTAGTGATGTGTGGGAGGTGTAAATAATGAAAGCGATCTCACTTGCAGGGAGTTCCCCGCACTGTAAATGGAAACCAACGAACTGAAAGTACACTGGTAATGTTTGCTTGTGTGCCTGCGAAAATGATAGCGCTGTAAGTTTGAAATCGACCAGAGTGCGGCCCAGCTCTTGCGGAGCTCCGAATTGAATGAGGTAAGTGATGTCTGGACGGAGGCGCACTGATGGTGCGTGTGTGTTAACAGTGATCGATTAGGAAGAACAGAATCTGACCGTGGTTTACTGATGGATGGTGTGTGGTAACAGTGATAGATGACTAAGAACAGATTTGGAAGGAGGTGCACTGGTGCTAACAGTGCTAGATTTGCCTGAACAGATGTGGAAGGAGGTGCACTGACGGAGCGTGTGTGGTACCACTGATAGCTCCGTACGAACAGATCTGGAAGGAGGGGCACTGCCGGAGCGTGTGTGTTAACAGTGATAGCTCCGTACGAACAGATGTGGAAGGAGGTGCACTGAAGGAGCGTGTGTGTCAACACTGATAGCTCGGTACGAACAGATCTGAAAGGAGGTGCACTGAAGGAGCGTGTGTGCTAACACTGATAGCTCCGTACGAACAGATGTGGAAGGAGGTGCACTGACGGATCGTGTGTGTTAACACTGAGAGCTCCGTACGAAGAGATCTGGAAGGAGGTGCACTGACGGAGCGTGTGTGTTAACACTGATAGGTGTGTACGAAGAGATCTGGAAGGAGGTGCACTGAAGGAGCGTGTGTGGTAACCTTGATAGCTCCGTACGAACAGATGTGGAAGGAGGTGCACTGACGGATCGTGTGTGTTAACACTGAGAGCTCCGTACGAAGAGATCTGGAAGGAGGTGCACTGACGGAGCGTGTGTGTTAACACTGATCGCTCCGTACGAACAGATGTGGAAGGAGGTGCACTGACGGAGCGTGTGTGTTAACACTGATCGCTCCGTACGAACAGATCTGGAAGGAGGTGCACTGAAGGAGCGTGTGTGGTAACCCTGATACCTCCGTACGAACAGATGTGGAAGGAGGTGCACTGACGGAGCGTGTGTGTTAACACTGATCGCTCCGTACGAACAGATGTGGAAGGAGGTGCACTGACGGAGCGTGTCTGTTAACAGTGATAGCTTTGTAGGAACAGATTTGGAAGGAGGTGCACTGTCGGAGCGTGTGTGCTAACACTGATAGCTCCGTACGAACAGCTGTGGATGCAGGTGCACTGACGGAGCGTGTGTGCTAACACTGATAGCTCTGTACGAACAGCTCTGGAAGGAGGTGCACTGACGGAGCGTGTGTGGTAAGACTGATAGATTTGAAAGAGCAGACCTTGAAAGTTTCTGTTGCTTTGCAATGCCAAGAGCGTGAACTGCTGTAAAATCGTGAGCTATTGCATCTCAAGCAAACGAGGTGTCTGTGCGGCTGTGAAAAGAAGGCGGGGCTGCGAAGGAAGACGGAGGGGCGCGCTGGGGGAACCTTGCCACACGAGAACATACCCGTGTTCAGCCTTCGAAACTGGCCAGTGCTGTGGGGGAGGTGTAAATACTGAAACCGAGCGCGTTTTGAGGGACTTCCCATCACTGTACATGGAAACCTGGGAAAAAAAATGAAAGCACCCTACTAAATCCTGCGTGTGTTCCTGTGAAATAGCTTTCGCTCTAACTTGAAACCCGACCAGACTGCGCCCCAGCTCCTGCGCCTTTAATTAGATGAGGTAAGGGAGTGTTTTTTTTGTGCGGTGGGCAAGCACGGCGGAAGACTAATGTCCGATGTCTGTGTACTTTTTTCCGCACCAAGTCCTTTACGACGCGTGGCCTCGCCTTCATCAGTGCATCTTTTTTATTTTTTTTGTGGGAGGGCACTTGTTGTATAACTCCTTGTCTACAGTGCTTGAAAGTTTAAATCCGTGGAAGTGGCTTTGCTTAAGGTAATGTGTCGTTCTGTGTAACTTTGCGCTGCAGTACAATCCACCCAGTTATGCGTGTGCAGCATTGCCAATCAATTAATGCATTATTGCAATCTCGTCATGTGTTGTGTGTTAAAGGTGCGTGAGGCACAGTCTGCGAACATTTCTCACATTGTATCCAAATGTATACTACCAACGTAACTTACCAGATGTGTTCTTTTGTTCTTCTTTCCCCCTTGTATCGATTTCCTCCTTGTGAAAGCTCTTCTCTGGCAATCTGTTGAGTGTAAAGGATAAACAAAGCATTATTAATGGTTGCGTAGTGTTAGTATTAGAATGCAATTGAACGAGGTGTATTGCCAGCTGTGAAAACAAGTGAGTCCTGCGAAGGAAGTCGGAGGTGAGCGGTGGGGGAACATTGTAAGACTAGAACAGCCCGTTTTAATATTTGGAAACCGGCGAGTGGTGTGGGGGATGTGTAAGTAATGAAATCTATCGTGTTAGGAGGGATTTTCCACCATTGTAAATGGCAAGAAACCAAATGAATGCACACTAGTAATGGCTTTTCGTGTCCCTTTCCAAGTGATAGCGTTGCAAGTTGAAAAACGTCCAGAGTGCGGGCAAGATATTGTGTAGCGTAGAATTATATGAGGTAAGGGAGGTGTGGACGGAGGTGCACTGACGGAGCGTGTGAGGTAACAATGATAGATTAGCAAGACCAGATGTTGAAGGAGGTGCACTGACGGAGCGTGTGTGGTAACAGTGATACATAAGCACGATCAGATCTGGAAGGAGGTGCACTGATGTAGTGTGTGTGCTAACAGTGATAGATAATCAAGAACAGTTGTCTAAGGAGGTGCATTGATGTAGCGCGTGTGGGGTAACAATGCTAGATAAGCAAGAACAGATGTTGGAGGAGGTGCACAGTTGGAGCGTGTGAGGTAATGCCGCTATATTTGCATGAACAGATTTGGAATGAGGTGCCCTGACGGAGCGTGTGATGTAGCAGCGATAGTTTCCCAAAAACTGACCTGGAAGGAGGTGCACTTACGGATCGTGTGTGTTATTATTGAGAGATTTGGCTGAACCGATCTTGAAGGAGGTGCACTGATGGATTGTGTGCGGTACCAGTGATCGATTTTCCCGAACCGATGAGGAAGGAGGTGCATTGACGGCGCGTATGTTGTAAGACTGATAGATGACCAAGAACTAATGTGGAAGGAGGTGCACTGCTAGAGCCTGTGTGGCCACATTTATTGCTTCGTACGAACCGATCTGGAATGAGGTGCACTGATGGATCGTGTTTTGTAACACTGTTAGATTTTTACGAACAGAACTGGACTGAGGTGCACTGGCGGAGCGTGTGTGCTAACCCTGATACCTCCGTACAACCAGTTCTTGAAGGAGGTGCAGTTACGGAGCGTGTGTGGTAACACTGCTAGCTGTCTATGAACTGATTTTGAAGGAGGTGCACTGACCGAGCGTGTGAGTTAACACTGATAGTACGAACTGATTTTGAAGGAGGTGCACTGACGGTGCGTGTGTTGTAACACTGATAGCTTGTTACGAACCGAACTGGAATGAGGTGCACTGATGGAGCGTGTCTGTTAACAGTGATAGCTTCGTAGGAACAGATCTTGAAGGAGGTGCACTGACGGAGCGTGTCTGTTAACAGTGATAGCTTCGTAGGAACAGATCTGGAAGGAGGTGCACTGTCGGAGCGTGTCTGTTAACAGTGATAGCTCCGTACGAACAGCTGTGGATGCAGGTGCACTGACGGAGCGTGTGTGCTAACACTGATAGCTCCGTACGAACAGATCTTGAAGGAGGTGCACTGACGGAGCGTGTCTGTTAACAGTGATAGCTTCGTAGGAACAGATCTGGAAGGAGGTGCACTGTCGGAGCGTGTGTGCTAACACTGATAGCTCCGTACGAACAGCTGTGGATGCAGGTGCACTGACGGAGCGTGTGTGCTAACACTGATAGCTCCGTACGAACAGCTGTGGATGCAGGTGCACTGACGGATCGTGTGTGCTAACACTGATAGCTCCGTACGAACAGCTCTGGAAGGAGGTGCACTGACGGAGCGTGTGTGGTAAGACTGATAGATTTGAAAGAGCAGACCTTGAAAGTTTCTGTTGCTTTGCAATGCCAAGAGCGTGAACTGCTGTAAAATCGTGAGCTATTGCATCTCAAGCAAACGAGGTGTCTGTGCGGCTGTGAAAAGAAGGCGGGGCTGCGAAGGAAGACGGAGGGGCGCGCTGGGGGAACCTTGTAAGACTAGAACATGCCTTTTCTCTGCTTGCGAACCCGGCTAGTGATGTGTGGGAGGTGTAAATAATGAAAGCGATCTCACTTGCAGGGAGTTCCCCGCACTGTAAATGGAAACCAACGAACTGAAAGTACACTGGTAATGTTTGCTTGTGTGCCTGCGAAAATGATAGCGCTGTAAGTTTGAAATCGACCAGAGTGTGGCCCAGCTCTTGCGGAGCTCCGAATTGAATGAGGTAAGTGATGTCTGGACGGAGGCGCACTGATGGTGCGTGTGTGTTAACAGTGATCGATTAGGAAGAACAGAATCTGACCGTGGTTTACTGATGGATGGTGTGTGGTAACAGTGATAGATGACTAAGAACAGATTAGGAAGGAGGTGCACTGGTGCTAACAGTGCTAGATTTGCCTGAACAGATGTGGAAGGAGGTGCACTGACGGAGCGTGTGTGGTACCACTGATAGCTCCATACGAACAGATCTGGAAGGAGGGGCACTGCCGGAGCGTGTGTGTTAACAGTGATAGCTCCGTACGAACAGATGTGGAAGGAGGTGCACTGAAGGAGCGTGTGTGTCAACACTGATAGCTCGGTACGAACAGATCTGAAAGGAGGTGCACTGAAGGAGCGTGTGTGCTAACACTGATAACTCCGTACGAACAGATGTGGAAGGAGGTGCACTGACGGATCGTGTGTGTTAACACTGAGAGCTCCGTACGAAGAGATCTGGAAGGAGGTGCACTGACGGAGCGTGTGTGTTAACACTGATAGGTGTGTACGAAGAGATCTGGAAGGAGGTGCACTGAAGGAGCGTGTGTGTCAACACTGATAGCTCGGTACGAACAGATCTGAAAGGAGGTGCACTGAAGGAGCGTGTGTGCTAACACTGATAACTCCGTACGAACAGATGTGGAAGGAGGTGCACTGACGGAGCGTGTGTGTTAACACTGATCGCTCCGTACGAACAGATGTGGAAGGAGGTGCACTGAAGGAGCGTGTGTGGTAACACTGATAGCTCCGTACGAACAGATCTGGAAGGAGGGGCACTGGCGGAGCGTGTGCGGTAACAGTGAATGATTTGCAAGAACAGATGTGGAAGGAGGTGCACTGGCGGAGCGTGTGTGGTAACACTGATCGATCCGTACGAACAGAACAGATCTGGAAGGAGGTGCACTGACGGAGTGTGTGTGGTAACCCTGATAGATTTTCACGAACAGCTGTGTAACGCGTATCTCCTTTTTAAATCCCCATAGTTTGAACGCATGTTAAAGCCTGAGCTCTTGCCTTTGAATCAAACGAGGTGTCTGTGCGGCTGTGAAAAGAAGGCGGGGCTGCGAAGGAAGACGGAGGGGCGCGCTGGGGGAACCTTGCCACACGAGAACATACCCGTGTTCAGCTTTCGAAACTGGCCAGTGCTGTGGGGGAGGTGTAAATACTGAAACCGAGCGCGTTTTGAGGGACTTCCCATCACTGTACATGGAAATCTGGGAAAACAAAATGAAAGCACCCTACTAAATCCTGCGTGGGTTCCTGTGAAATAGCTTTCGCTCTAACTTGAAACCCGACCAGACTGCGCCCCAGCTCCTGCGCCTTTAATTAGATGAGGTAAGGGATTTTTTTTTTGTGCGGTGGGCAAGCACGGCGGAAGACTAATGTCCGATGTCTGTGTACTTTTTTCCGCACCAAGTCCTTTACGACGCGTGGCCTCGCCTTCAACAGTGCATCTTTTTTATTTTTTTTGTGGGAGGGCACTTGTTGTATAACTCCTTGCCTACAGTGCTTGAAAGTTTAAATCCGTGGAAGTGGCTTAGCTTAAGGTAATGTGTCGTTCTGTGTAACTTTGCGCTGCAGTACAATCCACCCAGTTATGCGTGTGCAGCATTGCCAATCAATTAATGCATTATTGCAATCTCGTCATGTGTTGTGTGTTAAAGGTGCGTGAGGCACAGTCTGCGAACATTCCTCACATTGTATCCAAATGTATACTACCAACGTAACTTACCAGATGTGTTCTTTTGTTCTTCTTTCCCCCTTGTATCGATTTCCTCCTTGTGAAAGCTCTTATCTGGCAATCTGTTTAGTGTAAAGGATAAACAAAGCATTATTAATGGTTGCGTAGTGTTAGTATTGCGTATGTCTAGAAGCTACCTCCGGTGATACTAAATGTCATAATTACGCTTACTTAAGTACCCGTACATACTGCCTAAGTAAATAGTTGCATTGTCCCTGCGAATAACTACCGTGTACTACAATTTGTCCGAGTCGGCCTACAAAGTATGGTGTTTCTTATGAAGATACCGTGAGTAAAGTATCCCTGCTTGTGTGGCTGGCAACTGCATGACTAGCGTTTTAAATGTGTTTGCTGATGGGCCCTGAAGTAAAAACAGAATGTGTTGGCCTATATTTAGGGAAGGTGTTCAATGCCTCCACCCACCGCGTAACTAACCAATTCCCTTTGTAATTGCTGCCAATAACCTTTTGTGCTGTCTAGCTGCAAAATTTAAAAAACCTTGAAATAGAAAACTTGCATGCTTTTCTTTAATGTCCGATATTGTGTCCCTAAACTTGCCCTCCACGAACCCACCCCGTAGTGCACTATCAAAGAACGGTTACTTTGGCAAATAGCATGCAGCTTGTTTAATTTAGAGTGGCAGAGAAGATGCACTTACGTCTAATCTAGTTGTCCGCTGGATCTCCTGCGTCTGTTGTCTTCTCAGTACTGAAGTAACGTTTCGAAGTCTATGCGCATGGAGTTTAAATAGAACGAAAGGTAATAAAAAAGGACTGAAGGTGCTTGCCATCGAACAAAGAATCAAAGTAAAAGTGGTGTTGGGTGTACAGATAAGATGGAGCCTGGTCTAGTGTGAATTTTCCTGAAGTGTGAAACCTTGCTTTGGGATGCAAAGGTCCTTCCCCTTTCACATGTAAGTGCAGGCCTTTGTGTTTGTAGAGTTAGTTCAAGTTGGTATGTTGCTTTGCGTCGATTTTAAAACATCTCCCCCCCCCCCTTTTTTTTGCTAATAATGTTTGGCAGTGTTTTTGTGTTGTATTTGTCTTTTTTACTTTCACAGTTATACAGAGAATGTCGTCCGCTAACCTCCATGCAAATTTACGGACTTTGCGAAAGCGTAATGAGTACAGGGCATATGCGTGAATGGTTACCTATCATTGTGTTGTAGAAAAAGAGAACACGCCCCTATATTTCCCTATTCTTTCTAACTTACTTTTCATTGTGTGTACGCAATTTTTTGGGGAGGTATACATTTTGTGGGGGGGAGTTTAGTGCAGCCTTGGTCGAGAGCAGAGTCAAATGTTGTTTATTTTGTGGATCAGAGTCCTTCAGACTTGTCCACGTGCGTACCTTCCATTGGTTCAGCATGAGCATTTTCAACAGAGTCCGGATACATAAATCTCCTACCGAACTTTTTTTTTTTCGGACACATTAAAAAGTTACGCAGCAGGCACGGTGTACGTCCTTATATTAAACATTTTCGTTGGCCTTTTTTTTCCCTCTAAATAAAGAGGGCACCCCTAAAAGCGCCTTTACGGCGAGCGTGCGCCCCACGGTGTTTCAAGCTGGTGCCCCCCTTTTGTGAGGTGTGAGTGAGTGAGTAGAGGACAGCAGGGTTTACGGGGTGTACTCGGGGTCTTGGGCACAGCCTTAGTCCCCGTGCACTCCATATAATTGTGTGTCTAATGTTCCCTGCATAATAGTCAAAGATCACAGCATAGGATACATTTATTTGATGACCCCACGAGCCTTCAATGTTGGTGTCGCGTGTTTTCTACAGACACATAACTGCACGCAATGTTAAACGTTTTTTTGTCTTTTCAGGGGCACATGATCCTGTGCTACTAATAAACCCGCCGATCCTTAATAGCACTTTTAAAAAGAACACTCGTGTGTAAAGTAAGGGATGGTCGTATAAACTCTTGCCTTACTAGTTCAACGAACTGTCCCTTTTTGTTAAATAAAGTTACTACAATAAAAAGTGCTTGAGTATGGAGCTTGTAAATGGCAAACAGTGAGCCCTCTATGTAGTGCCCCTTGAAAAATGTCCAGTGATCTAGTGTCATTTTATGCAATGAAAGTCTCCAATCTTCCCACTTTACCCTGTGTTATAAGCAGAACAGGACAGGCTTAGCACCTACAAATGGTAAGGATGTGTGGTATTGTTTTTCCCTGGCGCCCGCGTAGTCTCTAATAGTAACGCTTGCGACTGTGCTCTTAGCTAAGGCAGAAGGCTTTGTCTGGTTTAGATGTTATGCTCGGCTGTTGTCTGTTGTGTGATACAGCTTTCCCATCCTGTAAGCGAGGGTTAGGATCGTCTGAGAGAGCGGGGGGAGGCAATCCTGCCATGCGATGCCAGCTTTCAAACCCGAACACAAACCTTACAACTTTGCGCGTCAATGGCCTTCATACGTTAAATGTGTAAGTAGTAACTGGTAAAAAACTAACGTCAAAAGAACTGCTACTGTTTTCTAGCAATGTGTGTGTGGCATTCCGTGTTTATTGTAAGAATATTTTTCTTTCGCAATGTAGCCCCAAAAAATGCAAAGATGGCTTATATGGAATTGGCTTGCGGGCGACTGTCGCTGACCATTTTGTCTTTTGTGTGTCTGATAGCGTCGAGGCCTCCAGGGTGGAAGGGGTGCACGGGGGATATTCCCCATACATCAATAAATTTGTGTGTAACTCAAATAGCCCTATTGCATTTTCTATTTTTCCCACCCAAGTGGATATGTTGTTTCTTATAAAATGTCCCACATGGCCAATACGTACATGAGGAAACTCGAGTAGAGCTACATAAATGTAAAAGGGAGACATAAAAGGTTCAACTCCCCAACTGTCCATAGCAAGGAATGGAATAGTACACCACCACCACTCAACAATTATGTACCTAAAAAGCATGTCTTCCTCTTCCAGATGTGATCAAATTATAGAGGTTTCACATATGTTGCTTGCATTCCCCTACACACAAACTGCATAGGCGTAGAACTGCGTCTCATTAGGTGAGGCCCATCTCCACACCCTCACTTCTGTTTGTGAACTACTCTGGCTTTCACATCTGCAGAATCCCATGCATGGCCCAAAAACATACTCTTGTTTCGCTCCAGCCCATGACAGCAAAATTCCATGGTAAGCATCCCAAGCGAAACAAAGAGCAAAATGGGTGTAAAATCCAAACTCTTCACCTCAGGTAGGTGTGTGCCAACAAACAATCCTCAACCCCCCAAAAACAGGTCTAAAGCAAACTAAGAGCAAAATTAACAACTAAAGACTGCTCTCAGTTATAATAAAAATACAACTCTGCTTTAAATTGACCGAGTGCGTTCGGTTGATTAGCATGTCCGCAAACCTAAGGTCGCTCTTGGCTACATGTAAACGGGGGCAGCAAGGGTCCTACTTTGTTATCTATAGAGGCCTGAGTGCATAAAGGCTCGTTGTATTTCCTCGGACATTAATGTAGCCTCACATCCAATAAGGGTACCCCACATAGTGCCTCGAACAGCACAGCAAGCCTAGAAGCAGCTGAACTATCCCTGTAGAAATCGAAGGGCGTTGTTAAATTTCTGACCTTGCATCCTGTGTAATGGAATGAAATGCCTGATTTGCTAAAGAGTGCCTAACAATTAATAAAAAGGTAGTTTTAATGCCTGCAAAATGGATTTGCTGTAGATTTTCATACAACCAACTTGTCTGTAGTAATGAACTTCTAAACGGCAAACATTGAGCCCTTTTTGGATTGCTCCACGAAAAATCTCGTAAGTGTTATAAAACATTTTATCTGAGCCGGCATCTACTTTTGTAAAGACTTCTATCTGGCCTCTGTATCCTGTATTGTCATCAGAACAGGATACTGCAATTGGAAGGCTGTGTTTTTTTTTTTTTTTTTTTTTCTCCAGGCGCCCCTTTTGTCTGTAATCCCGACACTTGCGAATGGGCCATTAACCAAGCCTAAAGGCTCGGTCTGGTTTCGATATCTGTGGCGCCTGATGTCTGTTGTGTGATCGTGCTTTCGCCTGCAGGATGGGAGGGGTCGGAGCATCTGAGAGAGGGGGGGGGGCGGGGAAGACTGCCATGCGAGGGCCGCTGTAAGCGTGGCAGCAGGCACGGTGTACGTCCTTGTATTAAACATTTTCGTTGGCCTTTTTTTCACCTCTAAATAAAGAGGGCGCACATAAAAGCGCCTTTACGGCGAGCGTGCGCCCCACGGTGTTTCAAGCTGGTGCCCCCCTTTTGTGAGGTGTGAGTGAGTGAGTAGAGGCCAGCAGGGTTTACGGGGTGTACGCGGGGTCTTGGGCACAGCCTTAGTCCCCGTGCACTCCACATAATTGTGTGGCTAATGTTTCCTGCATAATAGTCAAAGATCACAGCATAGGATACATTTATTTGATGACCCCACGAGCCTTCAATGTTGGTGTCGCGTGTTTTCTACAGACACATAACTGCACGCAATGTTAAACGAACTGTCCCTTTTTGTTAAATAAAGTTACTACAATAAAAAATGCTTAAGTATGGAGCTTGTAAATGGCAAACAGTGAGCCCTCAATGTAGTGCCCCTTGAAAAATGTCCAGTGATCTAGTGTCATTTTATGCAATGAAAGTCTCCAATCTTCCCACTTTACCCTGTGTTATAAGCAGAACAGGACAGGCTTAGCACCTACAAATGGTAAGGATGTGTGGTATTGTTTTTCCCTGGCGCCCGCGTAGTCTCTAATAGTAACGCTTGCGACTGTGCTCTTAGCTAAGGCAGAAGGCTTTGTCTGGTGTAGATGTTATGCTCGGCTGTTGTCTGTTGTGTGATACAGCTTTCCCATCCTGTAAGCGAGGGTTAGGATCGTCTGAGAGAGCGGGGGGAGGCAATCCTGCCATGCGATGCCAGCTTTCAAACCCGAACACAAACCTTACAACTTTGCGCGTCAATGGCCTTCATACGTTAAATGTATAAGTAGTAACTGGTAAAAAACTAACGTCAAAAGAACTGCTACTGTTTTCTAGCAATGTGTGTGTGGCATTCCGTGTTTATTGTAAGAATATTTTTCTTTCGCAAAGTAGCCCCAAAAAATGCAAAGATGGCTTATATGGAATTGGCTTGCGGGCGACTGTCGCTGACCATTTTGTCTTTTGTGTGTCTGATAGCGTCGAGGCCTCCAGGGTGGAAGGGGTGCACGGGGATCTTTCACACACGTCTATAAATCTGTTTGTAACTCAAATAGCCCTATTGCATTTTCTATTTTTGCCACCTAAGTGGATATGTTGTTTATTAAAAAATGTTGCACATGGCCAATACGTACATGAGGAAACTCGAGGAGAGCTACATAGATTAGCAAAAACAAATCTTGAAGGAGGTGCCCTGACGGAGCGTGTTCGGGTGATTAGCAAGGTCAGATCTGGAAGGAGGTGCACGGGGTGCTCTGAAGCTGAGGAAGAGGGAGTGGGAGGGGGGAGTGGAGTCGGGCACGCAGGCTGCCAAATGGATCTGGAAGGAGGTGCACGGGGTGCTCTGAAGCTGACGAAGAGGGAGTGGGAGGGGGGAGTGGAGTCGGGCACGCAGGCTGCCAAATGGATCTGGAAGGAGGTGCACGGGGGATGTTTGGCAGGGCTTGGAGAAGGGTTTCCATCACGGCGAAAGTGAAAGCAAACAAGTGGTTGCAGGACTCCAAATGGTGCGCGCGCCCGGACGGGTCACATGCACTGTAGTTGGAGGCCTGCAAAGCCACTGTTTGCACTTCCAAAACGCGCTTACTATAAGTCTCGCCAGAGCCAGCGCTAAAGCGCTGGTCAGGCGAGACCTAAAAAGTCATTTATAGCTCTCTGACAGCTGGGGCACACTCCTTACCCGTGGTGCCTGGGAATCATAAACTCAAAGACTGGCTTGTTTCACTTCCACTTGCCTTGGGCAGAGGAAGTGAAATGTAAAGGCCGTGGCACCGTGGAGCATTGTAGGCGTGAGGTTAATTGTCCCCTTGCAGTGGAGATCCATTTCTCATTGAGTTGTAAGGCCACGTCTGCGATTCGTCCTTGAGAGAATGTCCGTTGTTTCTCACCTCTCAGCTTGTGTGTGTTACTATAGAGCTGTGACTCGCCCCAAGCAGCGCCGGGAATTGGTGTTGCCCTCGTCTGGACGGACCCCCACCCCTTCTTCATTACAGCAGCACGGGAAGGGGCAGCGTTGCTCATCGGCGCCTTATGGAAGTAGAACGTGATGTCAATAGGAGTCAGCTGCCCCAGCCCACCAGGTCAAACCTCGCAAGGTGTTCAGCTTTAGTGGTCCTTAAGTCTAGCGCTGTTACTCTCTTTCTGTTATAGACCACCCTTATCGTTCGTTTGTATTATGTTCCTATGTTTTTGTGTTACCTCCTCCGCTACAGGGTGCCTTATTATACTTTCACCGCCCTTTCGAACAAACTTATTGCGAAATGTTCCTTGTGAGCGCCTCCCCTCTTCTCCCTCCGGTAGCTTCAGCGGCCACACGCCCTGCATAAATCCAGTCCACCGAATCTCGTTTTTAGGTCTCGCCTGACCCAGCGCATGCGCTGGTCTGGCGAGACTTATTGAGAGGGCTCCAAAAAGTGCTACCAGGCCAGCCTAGAGCTACAGTGCATGTGCGCGGGCGCGCGCGCGGCGCTTTGCCGCGATTACTTTCACTTTTACAGCCGCAGGGCCGCTTTGATGTTTGATTGTGATCGCGATCACTTTAACTTTCGCAGCCTCACGGCCGCTTGGCATAACCATTAGGTCTTGCTTTTGGGACCTTATAAGTATTTAGTCAGGCGGGCAACTAGAGCCAAATTTCGGGGGGGGCTGAAAAAGATTTCGGGGGGGGGCTAAGTCTTCGAGCCATAGGCAGAGTGTCTGTAAGAAGGGGCGAAAACGCAACAAAAGCCTCATTAACGTGAAAATGGTCTTTTAAAGACCCGTGAAGTACTCAGGTGCGACTGCAATTAGACGGACGCCAGCCCGCGAGGCTGTCTCAGCCCGGCTGACACACATGACGGGGGGGGCTGGAGCCCGGTAAGCCCAATGGGTGTTGCGCGCCTGTATTTAGTCATGCAACTGTTGCATGGCTAAACACTTATAAGGTCCCAAAGGCGAGACCTATTGGTTATGCCCATGCTTGTTTATATTTATTTAGCTGCGATTCGTCCTTGAGGGAAGGTCCGTGGATTCTTACCTCTCTTCGCAGCTTAAGTGTGTTACCACAGAGCTGTGACTCGCCTCCAGCAGCGCTGGGGATTGGTGCTGCACTCGTCTGGACTCACCCCCCCCTTTTCTTTATCACAGCAGCACGGGTAGGGGCAGCGTTGCTCCTCGGCGCCTTATGGAAGTAGAACGTGATGTCAGTAGGAGTTAGCTGCCCCAGCCCACCAGGACATATACCACCAACATACACACCAGCAAAACACACTACACACATACATCCAGTGCTTAATTTGTAAAATATGAAGTGCAGGTGCTCAAATGTTTTTGGAGGCCACACCTACTTTTTTCGGCTCCACCCATTTCCTCCACTGGCCCCACCCACTCTATTAGCTCCACCCACATCCTCAACTGGCACTGCTCGAAGTTAGATGTTATACCCAATCGATCTGAATTTCAGCTAGGGAGCCTTCCTTATAGTAAGATTTTGAGAGGAGGTTCCCCTGCCCTGTGAACATTTTGAAAAAGAATAAACCAAAAGTGCATTTAAAGCACAATTTTGAAATAAATTAGCTAAACTCGCTAATGCATTGAAAAGGGACAATTCCAGTGCTTTATGAGCCGATTTCTGGAAAGGACAATACAATTTTTAACTATTGCTCTGTCATCTCTCGTGGTATCTGACCTTACGGCTCAGAGTTCACTCCTCTTTACCTCTGTTTCTGCTGCCTACCCTTTCCTCGTCAAAGCTACTCTTCACCTCACCTCCCTCTTGCTACCATGCTTCTGCGGTTGGTAGTAATAATGAAGTGAAGAAAGTAGAGGCATAAACAAACTTCATTAAGCCCCAGGCATTTCCTTAAGTAGACACATACTGCAGCAGCTCTGCCGGTCTCTGCCATAAATTAAAGCAAACAATTCTTAGGAAAAATAAATCTGCACGAGCCACTACGGGGCTGCCTGTTTTAATCAAATGCTGCAGCTCAGGTGATGCGCAATATAGATTGCTTTGAAGTTCGAATTAAATTAATAGAGGACACTGCGAGGCTGACCTACTCCTGTCAGTTGTTTTTGCACATAAAATGTAATACATATTAAGGCACGGCACAATTACATTACAAATTTACAAGCACAAAACATGACACGCCGCTTGCTTGAAGAGCTTTTAAGACTATGGGCTCATTTATTGGGTGTACAACTACTCACTGGTAGGAAAAAAGGCAACCAGTTTATTTAACATCCCGCTTTTCATTAGATATATATAGCATTACAGCGCCAGTAGGTATTTCAGGACCCAGCACGAGTGGCAATCCGGAGGTGCAATCTTCGACATCGGAACTGAGCTCCGCCATTGACAGCGAGTCTGAGAATGAGCAGACTAGGGGTCCAAGGTCATTGGGGTTTCCAAAACCAACCCTGGCGCAAGAGGTCGATTACCTACGCCAGGACAGACGACAAACACTCAGATCAAATGTGCAACATGCAAATGCACCACGACCAGGAACCAAAAGCGGAGAGCAAGACGACGGTGCCACATCAAATGCCAAACCAAACAACAGGAAAGGGAAAAAAACCACCAGAAATTGGCAACGGCGATAAAGGCAAACGACGTCAATGCGAGTACCGTAATCAATCTGACAAGCATCGAACTTAATAAAGAGGAGATAAAAACACTGTCACTAGGATTATCCTACAGCCCACAGACAAATTTTGACTATGCTACCACAAGAATTGATGTGTACAAGTTTATACGCAAACTGAAATTGCGAAAATACCATGCAATGCGAGGAAGAAGCACAGATATTCCAACTACAATGCTGATACCAACATTAGATGATCCGAAGGAATTATCAACACAAGAAAGCATGTTGCTCAGGAATTTGGAGGATCTACATGCAGAAAGCAACGTTTGCACACAAGTACCACAGTTGGATGATTCGACTATGAGTAGAAGCACATGCACTCCATTTAAGCCCAAATCGACTTTTTGCCCCATTATGTTGAGAGATAATCTGGATTTGTTCAATGAAAAAGTAACAATGGAATTGAAGTCTCTCTATTACAAAATCTCTCATTCAGTGAACAAATATAACAAACAAAATAGTGATTATTACAGACTGATTAAAAAACTTCAAGAGCAAAAAAAGATCATCATTCGCCAGTCTGACAAGGGGGGCAACATTGTGTTGTGGCCACATGAAATGTATATGGAAGAAGCATACAACCAACTCAACAATGTGGACTGCTACAAACGAAGCAACATGCAAATGGTAACCACAGCACGTAATGAATTTTACAGAAAACTGTTGGCATGGAAATCTGCTGGTTTGCTTTCCAATGATGAATTTAAATTTTTAAAAAATGACCACCCGAAGCTTCCAACTATCTACTTTATCCCTAAAGTTCACAAGTGCATTTCCAAACCTCCGGGCAGGCCTATTATATCGGCCTGTGGCGGCTTATTGGAAAATACCTCACGTTATGTGGATTTCTTTCTGCAGAATCATGTAAAGAGTCTCCCATCGTACATACAGGACACTGGAGACTTTTTAAGAAAGCTTAGAGATATTCAATGGAAAGAAGAGTATTTACTAATAACTATGGATGTGACAACGCTATATACTAGCATCAACCACCGTGATGGTATTAGAGCAGTCGAATATTATTTGAACACAAGATCTGATGTCATGCACTTGCACAACAAAATGTTATCCACCATGATTTTAACCTGTCTTGAGAACAATTTCTTTTTATTCAACAATCAGATTTTTAATCAAATCAGAGGCGTTGCAATGGGGGCCTGTTTTTCTCCCAGTTATGCTTGCCTTCATATGGGATACTGGGAGGAACAGGTCCTGAGAAATGAATATTTGGAGATTGTAACAGACCAGGTTTTATGTTGGTATAGATATATAGATGACATTTTTTTAATCTGGAAGGGAACTGAAATCAATGCTCAGAAATTTGTGGAGAACATCAATTGTAACAATTTTAACCTTGGTTTTACAGCACAAATGAGTAAAAACACAATTTGCTTTCTTGATGTGGAAGTATACATAGTAGAAAATAAGGTGGAAACAAGATTGCATAGGAAAGCAACCGCGGGAAATACAATTTTACATGCTACCAGCCATCACCCTGTACATCTGATCAATAGCATCCCCTATGGGGAGATGCTTCGCATTCGCCGGGTATGTAGCAATGACGTTGAGTGTAGGAGAGCCCAGTTGCAAAGTAAAAATAGGTTCCTGGACAGGGGCTACTCAGAAAAAACTCTAGATACTGCAATAAATAAAACTGCTAACCTAGATCAACCTACTGCTCTCCTAGTACACAACAAACCTCTGATTGCGCCTGAGGAAACCTCTACTAGATTGATTTTAACATATAGCCTACAACATAAAGCTATCCGAAAAATTGTTAACAAGAATTGGCCATTAGTAAAAAGTGACCCGATTTTGAGCAACCAGACTATCCGATCACCCTGTATAACCTTCAGGAAAGCTCAGTCAATGAGCAACTCCTTGGTAAAAAGTAGTCCGGAAGTTCTGGTTTCCAAAACTTGGTTAGGCCCAAAGGATGGCTTCACACGCTGTAATACATGCAAAGCGTGTCGATATGGGGTCAACAAAACAAATTACATCACACCTTTTAAACCTAATCCAGTACCGATTACAAAAAGTCTCAACTGCAGAACAGAATATGCAGTCTATGTACTGGAGTGCTCATGCAACTTGCAATATGTAGGGAGTACGAAATTGCAGGTGCATAAACGAGTACTCCAGCACTTAAGAGCAATCACCAATGTTGATGTTACCTACCCGGTTGCCAGACATTTTAAAGAACGCCATGACAGCAAATTGGATAATTTGAAATATTTTGTCATAGATACTATTCCTCCGCAAAAGCGAGGAGGCAACCGGGAGGCTATGCTCCGGAAATTAGAGACACGGTATATTTTAGAACTGGACAGTAAGATACCCCAAGGCTTGAACTCTAGTGAGGACTTTTATACATGTTTATAAGTAACAAACTTTTGGATATATACTTTTTTAGATGAAATTTTAAATATCATCTATTTATCCACCTAGCTGCTGCCTCACCAATGAGAAACATTGTTTATATATTTTTTATTCTTTTCTGATCTTTTACACACTTTGCACTTTAATAAGTCACGGCTGTGACTATTAACAGGGGTCTACTTAACACTGTTTAGGTTGCACTATCTCTCAGGCATAACTTAATACGGAATTCATCAGCAAGTATGGCCACTTGGTCTATATTATTAGGAATGAACATAATGTTTACACTACCAGTTTGCTATTTTTTCACATATTTATGAACTAGACCCTAATATTATGTGGTAGGTATCATACAATTGGTGGTTTTAAAAGTTTTAAAACATAGTAATTTTGTTTTAAATATTTATTACCGTAAATACTGCTTTTATTACTATAAGATGGTTGATGACATTTAATCTATTACCGTCTGGTTTTATTCAGCATTATTTATTTAAACTGTAAACATGTTCACCTATTGTGTATAAACTTGCGGATGTTTTCTATATCTATGCTTGTAACAAAAAAAGAAAGAAAAAAACTTTGCACTGTCACTTTAAATTCTGGTAAGCACTCCACCAGCGCGTCATGTGATCAAGGGCACGGAGTTGCCCGAAACGCGTCATGGCGGTGGTGCAGGGCGTTGGAACACAATAAACTTCGAAATTGCACCAAATCTGGGTCTATGATCGTCATTTTGGATGTGAAAGAGGACATTTTGGACGTAAAACCAAACATATATATATATATATATATATATTACCTACTGGCGGTCGCCAGTAGGTAGTTATAGTTAGGACCACGTTTCCATAGGAAAACCTCAACATTCTATTTTGAATAACTTTGGCGCCGGTCGACGAATCCTCGCGAATTTCTCAAAATAGGTGGGGCGCTACGCTCCGCTCCTACCCTGAAAGTCTCGGGGGGATCCGTCAAGCGGGGGCTGAGATAAAAGGGGGGTCCCAAAACGCGTTTTTCCCATGCATTTTTCCATAGGACCTTTAGAACGAGCTACAGCCCGAATGGCTGAACAGAATTACTCAAAATTTGGCAGAGAGGTAGTCCCTAGGTCAAGGAAGTGCCTTTTGTAGGTTTGGTGTAAATCTGTTCAGTAGATTCTGAGAAAATAGCCTTTAAATCAATATATATATCTGAGCCCGCTTACGGTACGCTTACCGTACGCTTACGGTAAGCGTACGGTGGCGTGCGCGAGCGCGATTCTGATTGGCTCTTAGATCTTAGTAAACATTCGAATCGGCCGAAACCAGGAAGCGGCGGCCGCCATTTTGTGTATTTCACTCTGAAAAAAAAGAGTGAAAACAAGGAAAGGGGGCAATGAGGAGAGTTACAGACCCCCTAACAATTGTAAGGGGGACAAAGATGGACAGAAAAGTACAAAAAAAACATTTATTGATTTTAAAAAAAATCACGGGGTACGCGTACGGTAAGCTCACGGTAAGCGTACGGTAAAAAAAATAAAAATAAATAAATGAAAATCAGATTTAAGAGTTTAGAAATTAGGGAGCTCTAAAAAGAGCTGTTGTGTTTATGGAGTCATTTTTTTAGTGGTACCTACAAGTAAGTACCGATGCAGAGTCTAAGGTTCAAGAGGAAGACTCTGTTCCCTTCATCATTGAAGTGCACACCATCTCCTCTATAAATGTCTTGCATGTCGTAACGCAAGTTGTTGTGGTAAATGGCACCCATACCATAGTCACGGAGGAAAGCAGAAACAGATTTGTTGACGTGCTTTCTTGCTTTGTCAATCTGTGGACAGAAATGATTGGACCAGTTCCATTTTTGCCTTTGGCATATGTTGGAAAACACAAAGGCAGTTTTAGGGAAAAGTGTAAACAGTTGTGCAAAGGTGTCCTTCATAAGCATTTCCAGACCTACCCCAGTCAAAGTGCCTAGGTCATTGCCACCACAGTGCACTATTATGAGGTCAGGGTGTTGGATTTGCATGAAGGATTTCACCAATGGCATCAATTGGTGCCACTTTAACCCTCTCTGACCAATCCATTTAATGTCTACATTTGGCAAAGCAAGGTCTCTCACCATATCTGTTTTCTCTGCAAACTTTTCACTCCAGAAGACATAGCTGTGCCCTACAATCCACACTGTGAACATCTTCAAAGGAGAACTGGATGCACTCAGGAGGTGTCTTTCAGTAGAATGGCAATATGAAAAGAAAGACAGTTTGGAAATGGAGGCATACATATTTTTTACAAAACAAAAAGAACTGATTGGCTGTTTCATACCATTCTAGAAAAAAAACTAGGCTGTATGTGAAAATTAATAGAAGCATGTTTTGTATTGGTACAAAAAAATGTGTAACCAAAGAACAGTACTATGGATTTGCAGTTAGGTTTGAAAAGTCAAGCACTCTTGCTCTGTGGAATTGAAACATTGTGTGTCGAACTTCTGACCTAACTGTACACAGCAGTGTTCCATGAGCTGTTGCTATGGTAGCAGGCAGAAGTCAAGTTGGGGGAAGGGTACTAGGCAGAAGTCAAGTTGGGGGCAGGGTACTTTTGGAAAAGGGTTGGTTTTCAACCAATAGAAATGTGTCATTACATTTGAAAAAAAGGGGGAAGCACTGAGATTTGAAACTTACATGTATATGTGTGGAAAAATAGAGGGAAAGTTTGCCATTATCTGGTTCTGCTGAGAGGAGAGAGGTGTACAGAACAGAGATCCTGGCTCTGATAATCTGCTGTTTGAGTGACACATTTCTTTCACAACTAACTAATTTTAAAGGTGAGTTTACAGTTTGAGAGGGGATGTATGTGGTAACTTAAGAAATGAATAATAGAAATGGGAATTGTTTTTGTTGTAGTTACACATGGTGGATTCATAATGTGTCAGTCTGTAAAAGAGATTTTCACTTGGCCCGAAAAAAAAAGAGCAGTAAGTGTGCTTTCAAATTGGCAAAGAAATTTCGTTTTGGCACTAATGTGAAAACATGACTGTGTGTGCATAGAAGAATTATAGGCAGAAATGTATTGCGTCTTGCTCTGGTGATTTCACAGTTGCAGTAGATGGAAAAGAGGAGCGAATTTTTGGGGGAAGAAGCAGAGGTTTAGCACACACCCATGTGCTTGCCATGTATAGTCATGCACAGTAATTAGAAGCGAGTGGGGTTTTCAGGTTTAAGTCTGTAATGCAAATACATTCAGCATCACTAAGGCTGGTTGCCCCTGCTGGAGTGTAGGCAGTCACAGAGAATACACACGGTGGTGGTCTGAAAAAAAAACTGCTTGGACATGTGCATTTAAATAAATTAAAAAAAAAGGTTTCAGAATGTGTCAGTCTGTAAAAGTGATTTCAAATTGAAAAAAGAGATATACACTTGCCCCCGAAAAAAAAAGAGCAGTAAGTGTGCTTTCAAATTGGCAAAGAAATTTCGTTTTGGCACTAATGTGAAAACATGACTCTGTGTGCATAGAAGAATTATAGGCAGAAATGTATTGCGTCTTGCTCTGGTGATTTCACAGTTGCAGTAGATGGAAAAGAGGAGCGAATTTTTGGGGGAAGAAGCAGAGGTTTAGCACACACCCATGTGCTTGCCATGTATAGTCATGCACAGTAATTAGAAGCGAGTGGGGTTTTCAGGTTTAAGTCTGTAATGCAAATACATTCAGCATCACTAAGGCTGGTTGCCCCTGCTGGAGTGTAGGCAGTCACAGAGAATACACACGGTGGTGGTCTGAAAAAAAAACTGCTTGGACATGTGCATTTAAATAAATTAAAAAAAAAGGTTTCAGAATGTGTCAGTCTGTAAAAGTGATTTCAAATTGAAAAAAGAGATATACACTTGCCCCCGAAAAAAAAAGAGCAGTAAGTGTGCTTTCAAATTGGCAAAGAAATTTCGTTTTGGCACTAATGTGAAAACATGACTCTGTGTGCATAGAAGAATTATAGGCAGAAATGTATTGCGTCTTGCTCTGGTGATTTCACAGTTGCAGTAGATGGAAAAGAGGAGCGAATTTTTGGGGGAAGAAGCAGAGGTTTAGCACACACCCATGTGCTTGCCATGTATAGTCATGCACAGTAATTAGAAGCGAGTGGGGTTTTCAGGTTTAAGTCTGTAATGCAAATACATTCAGCATCACTAAGGCTGGTTGCCCCTGCTGGAGTGTAGGCAGTCACAGAGAATACACACGGTGGTGGTCTGAAAAAAAAACTGCTTGGACATGTGCATTTAAATAAATTAAAAAAAAAGGTTTCAGAATGTGTCAGTCTGTAAAAGTGATTTCAAATTGAAAAAAGAGATATACACTTGCCCCCGAAAAAAAAAGAGCAGTAAGTGTGCTTTCAAATTGGCAAAGAAATTTCGTTTTGGCACTAATGTGAAAACATGACTCTGTGTGCATAGAAGAATTATAGGCAGAAATGTATTGCGTCTTGCTCTGGTGATTTCACAGTTGCAGTAGATGGAAAAGAGGAGCGAATTTTTGGGGGAAGAAGCAGAGGTTTAGCACACACCCATGTGCTTGCCATGTATAGTCATGCACAGTAATTAGAAGCGAGTGGGGTTTTCAGGTTTAAGTCTGTAATGCAAATACATTCAGCATCACTAAGGCTGGTTGCCCCTGCTGGAGTGTAGGCAGTCACAGAGAATACACACGGTGGTGGTCTGAAAAAAAAACTGCTTGGACATGTGCATTTAAATAAATTAAAAAAAAAGGTTTCAGAATGTGTCAGTCTGTAAAAGTGATTTCAAATTGAAAAAAGAGATATACACTTGCCCCCGAAAAAAAAAGAGCAGTAAGTGTGCTTTCAAATTGGCAAAGAAATTTCGTTTTGGCACTAATGTGAAAACATGACTCTGTGTGCATAGAAGAATTATAGGCAGAAATGTATTGCGTCTTGCTCTGGTGATTTCACAGTTGCAGTAGATGGAAAAGAGGAGCGAATTTTTGGGGGAAGAAGCA
Organism: Triturus cristatus; assembly: GCF_964204655.1. Taxonomy (NCBI): domain Eukaryota; kingdom Metazoa; phylum Chordata; class Amphibia; order Caudata; family Salamandridae; genus Triturus; species Triturus cristatus. The sequence goes on along the minus strand of NC_140582.1, from coordinate 922,114,738 downwards.
GAGGTTTAGCACACACCCATGTGCTTGCCATGTATAGTCATGCACAGTAATTAGAAGCGAGTGGGGTTTTCAGGTTTAAGTCTGTAATGCAAATACATTCAGCATCACTAAGGCTGGTTGCCCCTGCTGGAGTGTAGGCAGTCACAGAGAATACACACGGTGGTGGTCTGAAAAAAAAACTGCTTGGACATGTGCATTTAAATAAATTAAAAAAAAAGGTTTCAGAATGTGTCAGTCTGTAAAAGTGATTTCAAATTGAAAAAAGAGATATACACTTGCCCCCGAAAAAAAAAGAGCAGTAAGTGTGCTTTCAAATTGGCAAAGAAATTTCGTTTTGGCACTAATGTGAAAACATGACTCTGTGTGCATAGAAGAATTATAGGCAGAAATGTATTGCGTCTTGCTCTGGTGATTTCACAGTTGCAGTAGATGGAAAAGAGGAGCGAATTTTTGGGGGAAGAAGCAGAGGTTTAGCACACACCCATGTGCTTGCCATGTATAGTCATGCACAGTAATTAGAAGCGAGTGGGGTTTTCAGGTTTAAGTCTGTAATGCAAATACATTCAGCATCACTAAGGCTGGTTGCCCCTGCTGGAGTGTAGGCAGTCACAGAGAATACACACGGTGGTGGTCTGAAAAAAAAACTGCTTGGACATGTGCATTTAAATAAATTAAAAAAAAAGGTTTCAGAATGTGTCAGTCTGTAAAAGTGATTTCAAATTGAAAAAAGAGATATACACTTGCCCCCGAAAAAAAAAGAGCAGTAAGTGTGCTTTCAAATTGGCAAAGAAATTTCGTTTTGGCACTAATGTGAAAACATGACTCTGTGTGCATAGAAGAATTATAGGCAGAAATGTATTGCGTCTTGCTCTGGTGATTTCACAGTTGCAGTAGATGGAAAAGAGGAGCGAATTTTTGGGGGAAGAAGCAGAGGTTTAGCACACACCCATGTGCTTGCCATGTATAGTCATGCACAGTAATTAGAAGCGAGTGGGGTTTTCAGGTTTAAGTCTGTAATGCAAATACATTCAGCATCACTAAGGCTGGTTGCCCCTGCTGGAGTGTAGGCAGTCACAGAGAATACACACGGTGGTGGTCTGAAAAAAAAACAGCTTGGACATGTGCATTTAAATAAATTTAAAAAAAAAGGTTTCAGAATGTGTCAGTCTGTAAAAGTGATTTCAAAGTGTAAAAAGAGATTTTCACTTGGCCCGAAAAAAAAAAGAGCAGTAAGTGTGCTTTCAAATTGGCAAAGAAATTTCGTTTTGGCACTAATGTGAAAACATGACTCTGTGTGCATAGAAGAATTATAGGCAGAAATGTATTGCGTCTTGCTCTGGTGATTTCACAGTTGCAGTAGATGGAAAAGAGGAGCGAATTTTTGGGGGAAGAAGCAGAGGTTTAGCACACACCCATGTGCTTGCCATGTATAGTCATGCACAGTAATTAGAAGCGAGTGGGGTTTTCAGGTTTAAGTCTGTAATGCAAATACATTCAGCATCACTAAGGCTGTTTGCCCCTGCTGGAGTGTAGGCAGTCACAGAGAATACACACGGTGGTGGTCTGAAAAAAAAACTGCTTGGACATGTGCATTTAAATAAATTTAAAAAAAAAGGTTTCAGAATGTGTCAGTCTGTAAAAGTGATTTCAAATTGAAAAAAGAGATATACACTTGCCCCCGAAAAAAAAAGAGCAGTAAGTGTGCTTTCAAATTGGCAAAGAAATTTCGTTTTGGCACTAATGTGAAAACATGACTCTGTGTGCATAGAAGAATTATAGGCAGAAATGTATTGCGTCTTGCTCTGGTGATTTCACAGTTGCAGTAGATGGAAAAGAGGAGCGAATTTTTGGGGGAAGAAGCAGAGGTTTAGCACACACCCATGTGCTTGCCATGTATAGTCATGCACAGTAATTAGAAGCGAGTGGGGTTTTCAGGTTTAAGTCTGTAATGCAAATACATTCAGCATCACTAAGGCTGTTTGCCCCTGCTGGAGTGTAGGCAGTCACAGAGAATGCACACGGTGGTGGTCTGAAAAAAAAACTGCTTGGACATGTGCATTTAAATAAATTTAAAAAAAAAGGTTTCAGAATGTGTCAGTCTGTAAAAGTGATTTCAAATTGAAAAAAGAGATATACACTTGCCCCCGAAAAAAAAAGAGCAGTAAGTGTGCTTTCAAATTGGCAAAGAAATTTCGTTTTGGCACTAATGTGAAAACATGACTCTGTGTGCATAGAAGAATTATAGGCAGAAATGTATTGCGTCTTGCTCTGGTGATTTCACAGTTGCAGTAGATGGAAAAGAGGAGCGAATTTTTGGGGGAAGAAGCAGAGGTTTAGCACACACCCATGTGCTTGCCATGTATAGTCATGCACAGTAATTAGAAGCGAGTGGGGTTTTCAGGTTTAAGTCTGTAATGCAAATACATTCAGCATCACTAAGGCTGTTTGCCCCTGCTGGAGTGTAGGCAGTCACAGAGAATGCACACGGTGGTGGTCTGAAAAAAAAACTGCTTGGACATGTGCATTTAAATAAATTAAAAAAAAAGGTTTCAGAATGTGTCAGTCTGTAAAAGTGATTTCAAATTGAAAAAAGAGATATACACTTGCCCCCGAAAAAAAAAGAGCAGTAAGTGTGCTTTCAAATTGGCAAAGAAATTTCGTTTTGGCACTAATGTGAAAACATGACTCTGTGTGCATAGAAGAATTATAGGCAGAAATGTATTGCGTCTTGCTCTGGTGATTTCACAGTTGCAGTAGATGGAAAAGAGGAGCGAATTTTTGGGGGAAGAAGCAGAGGTTTAGCACACACCCATGTGCTTGCCATGTATAGTCATGCACAGTAATTAGAAGCGAGTGGGGTTTTCAGGTTTAAGTCTGTAATGCAAATACATTCAGCATCACTAAGGCTGGTTGCCCCTGCTGGAGTGTAGGCAGTCACAGAGAATACACACGGTGGTGGTCTGAAAAAAAAACTGCTTGGACATGTGCATTTAAATAAATTTAAAAAAAAAGGTTTCAGAATGTGTCAGTCTGTAAAAGTGATTTCAAAGTGTAAAAAGAGATTTTCACTTGGCCCGAAAAAAAAAAGAGCAGTAAGTGTGCTTTCAAATTGGCAAAGAAATTTCGTTTTGGCACTAATGTGAAAACATGACTCTGTGTGCATAGAAGAATTATAGGCAGAAATGTATTGCGTCTTGCTCTGGTGATTTCACAGTTGCAGTAGATGGAAAAGAGGAGCGAATTTTTGGGGGAAGAAGCAGAGGTTTAGCACACACCCATGTGCTTGCCATGTATAGTCATGCACAGTAATTAGAAGCGAGTGGGGTTTTCAGGTTTAAGTCTGTAATGCAAATACATTCAGCATCACTAAGGCTGGTTGCCCCTGCTGGAGTGTAGGCAGTCACAGAGAATACACACGGTGGTGGTCTGAAAAAAAAACAGCTTGGTTTCATAATGTGACAGTTTGTTATACAGATTTTCACTTGCCCAAAAAAAAAGAGGAGTTTGTGTGCATTCAAATTGGCAAAGAAATTTCGTTTTGTGACTATTGTGAAAAGAAATGTAGTAATATATTTAAATACAATAAAGAATTTTTTTTTTAGTTTTTTTGCAGGTATTGCTGAAGAACAGTGAACAAAATTTAAGATGCCTACAAAATCTCGAGTTCAAAAAACGCTAAAAAAAAAACTATATTTGAGGACAACTGGAGGACCAAAGTTAGTAGAAGATGCTGATGTTGGGAAAAAGAAAAAATCTTCTGGTAAGCAAAAAAGACAATTCCTAAACAAAATATTGAAAACAAACAAAAATGTACAAAATGTCTGTTCTCGGAAAAATGTAACAAAACCTACAGAACAGCAAAAAATTGAGGATTTAGTTAATGCAAATATACCTTCTGCAATTGAAAAGTTTAACATAAACAGAAAAACAGCATTTAAAGAGATACGTAGAAAAATGTTTCAGAGAAGAGTTATGTCCAATTTGATAAAGGATATAAAGAAATATAAGCAAAAGGCTAAATATTATAAGAGAAAAAAAGAAATTGAAGCCATTGCAGCAAAGGCATTAGAATTAAAAAGGAAACTATTCATATTAATTTTGAATAGGATGCGTACATTAGATAAAATGGTTAATGTACTGAAATCACAAAGCAAAAGCAAAAGAGTAGTGAACAGAACAAATTTTTGTAAAGTGTTTTTAGGAAAGTGGATGCATAGCTCAAGTAGTGAACCTTTTTTTAATGAAGAGAGCTATTTTCAAAGTAATAGTTTGCTGCATGCAGTTGACACCAGAGGTCGTTCATACGAAGTAAAAAATGGTTGCATAATGGAGAAGGAGATAATGGTTCCAAGAGATGAGGTACAAGTGATGGCAGATGAGGCAATGGGGAGACGTCCTAAAGCCCCAGTGTACACTTGGAATTGTAGTAGTATTTGCACTGTGCGTCAGGAATCTATTGACAGATTTCGAGAGTTTCTAAGAGAATATAGTAAAAAAAGTGTAAAACAAAAGATTAAGGTGCTTCAAAGTCTGGATCCATGCAGAGTGAGAGAGAATACTGGTTTGCAGGGTCATTCTCTTGCTTGTCTATCTAGAAAAGTGTGCAATAGTGTTTTCCATCATTTTAGGATGCTGGCTGTTCATCATACTGAAATGAGAAAGTTTGTGAGACGGTTGTATTTTGCCAAAAGTCCAGCAATAAAGTTAAATGAATTGAATAGGGCTCTGTTCCGAGGAACGGTATCAGATGTAGAGAAGGTTGTTGATGAAATTCAGTTTTGTTACTTTGGTCCTGAACAAAACAGTGCAGAGAAGGACACAGTAAATGAGGCAGAAGTGGAAGAGAATGTAGAACCTTGTGTAAGTAAGACATTTAATGATCACATAACAAAATTTGCAATAGTCTCTAATGAAAGACCAAATGTTACTTGTATTTGTTGCCGCAGAACTCATTATAGAAAACAAACTAGGAATGTTGATCTCTACAGAAAGAGTGAAAATGAAGATAATTATAAGTGGATGGATTTTGCAACATATATATTTCTTGAAAATTGTTTTGAATTGGGTGAAGATCAGCGTATTTGTAAATACTGCTACAACAAGTTAGAGGAAAATAGAATGCCGACCAGAGCTGTACATAATAATTTAGAATTGGATGCTATTCCTGCTGAACTTTCTGAATTAAATACATATGAGTCTATACTCATTCAATGTGTTCATCCGTTCCAGACCATAGTACGTATGGAGCCCAAAACTGGTAAATTACCTCCTTCAGATTTACTGAGAGGTTTAAAAGGTAGAGTGGTGTATTTGCCCTTGGATTTGAAAAAAAATATGGAAACTATTGATGCGGATACTTTGGAAACTGAACCATTAATTATTCTGGTTAATGGTGTACCTACAAAGAATAAGAAGATTTGGCAGGAGCTGGTAGATGTGCGGAAAGTACAAAGAGCAAATTTGTATTTGAAAAAAAATAACAAATGGTATGAATCAATTTATATAGTAGAAGAAGAAGAAGAAGAAGATTTACAAGGAGATACAGAAACACCAAGTGGACAAATTGAAAAAGTGGACAAGTCAAAGGAAGAAGAAATTTATGAACATTTTAGCATACATCCTCTCCATTCGAAAGAAGTTATGGGAGACAATATTGATCTCTTTCAGATGAAGAAAGCAAAAGGAAATCCCGTGAGTGTATGGGAGGAGAGCTTGGAAGCTCGATGTTTTCCCCAGCTGTTTCCTAAAGGAAAAGGAGGACGATACGATGAACGTCCGGAACAGATTCCAGCTTCTGAGTATCGGACTACAAGACTATATGCTGAAGATCCCAGATTTCGACAAAGTATCCCTTATTTGTTCCATCTTTTATTTGAAAGCGACTTGTCTGCACTGTCTTATGCAGTAAATCACATTTTAAAAAGTGGAGTACATTTACAAAATGTGTCTGCTAAGGATTTTATGGAGAAAGTGCAGCACCGAGATGATCATTTGGAAACACAACTGATCAATCTGATGGCTTGTCAGCGTGGGACAAATGAATATTGGTACCGACGCCATGGTGAACTAAAATGCATGTTACGCAATTTAGGAACACCAACATGGTTCCTTACCCTAAGCTGCGCCGAGTACGCTTGGGATGATTTACTGGATTTTCTACGAGAGGCCAATTCAAACATTGAAAACATCGAATACAAGACAGCAGGAGAACTGTGCTCATTGGATCCGGTTAATGTTTGCAGATATTTCAATCATAGATTTGAGGCTATGATGTCCTTCATCTGCAATAAAAAAAATCCACCCCTTGGAGAAGTAGTGGATTTCTTTTGGAGAAAAGAGTACCAGGCAAGAGGTGCTCCTCATATTCATATGCTGCTGTGGATCAAGGATGCCCCAAAGTTTGGAACAGATACTGATGAAGCAGTGTTATCTTACATTGAAGAATATGCAACATGTGCTATACCTAAAAGCACAGAAGAGTACAAGTTAAAGGAGCAAGTTCTACGTTTCCAAAGTCATCGGTGTGGAAAATACTGTCGACGGAAATACAAGAGCAAAGAAAAATACTACACTAAATGTCGATTTGGATTTCCTAGACCTGTTCTTACAAATGGAAGAGTCAACAGTTTTATGTCAGCTGTGAGACATACTATCACAAGAAAATCACCTAAGAATACCTACAACCTTAAAAGAAAAGAAGAATCAAAAAATATAAATGACTACAACCCAGTCATTTTATCCATGTGGAACGCTAACATGGATATACAGTATGTTGCTGACAATTCCATTGCTGTTGCTCGATATGTAACGTCTTACATTACGAAATCAGAAAAAACAGAATTGAAGGAAATGTGGGAAGAGATTTCTCACGAGAAGACTGTCAGTAAGAAGCTGTACAGTTTCAGTTTGAAGATGTTATCGCATCGAGAAATTGGATCCTACGAATGTTCAGATAGATTATCTTCTGCAAGTCTCTACTCGAAGTCAAGAAGAATAATTTGGGCAAGTTTAGGCCTTGCAGCAATGAGAAATCGGGTACTGAAATCTGTTGGAGAAATTGAATATTTGGCACAGTTCGAACCTGAAAGTACAGATATATTGAAAACAAACATGTTGGACACATATTATCCCAAGAGAAGTCATCATCTGGAGAACATGTGTCTCTATGAAGTGCTGCAGAACTACATTTATTCACGGAAAGCTGCAGAAGACATCAATAATGGAAAATATAAAGTCGTTGGTGAAGAAGGATGTTTGGTGAAGCAAACCAAAGGAAGTTTGATAAATCACCGGAAGCTGAGTTGCGACACTACCGACAAGAAAGAATTTTACTACTTGGCTCTTTTACAGTTGTTTAAACCATGGCGTTCAGAGGATGAACTACTGGGAGAATTCCAGAGCTATGAAGATTCTTTTAATGCTTGCAAAGACAGCATACAATGCAGTACATTCTCAACTTATCTGCAAATGTTAAATGAAGAAATTGAACAGGAAACTACAATTGCAGCAGAAATTGCTAGAGACAGTTCTCAGGACAGCCAAAGTTCAGGAACATACAGTCAAGATCCCCTAGGACAACCAATCGTTGAAAATGAAGCATCAATAGCCATGAATGAAGTGGAAACGGCTATGAATCAAGCTCAAGAAGAATTTATAGACTTAGAAAATTTGGAAAGACAACTGAATCAAGAGCAGCAACAAATTTATGAAGAGATCAAAAACAAAATTGATCACGGATTTCTACATGAAAAAAAAGAGTGCTCATGCACATCATTTCATCCAATCAGGATGTATGTAAGCGGACAAGCTGGCACTGGAAAAAGTTTCCTAATTAAAGTCATCAGAAGCTACCTACAGCAAAAAACAGATTCTACTTTGTCTTGTGTGGTTACTGCTCCAACTGGGTTAGCAGCATATAACATAAAAGGAATCACCTTACATCGTTTGCTAATGTTACCAGTGGAGCATGAGAACAAAATACAATTCAACAAGCTAACTGGAGAAGCATGCTTGGAAGTTTCAAGAGTATTGAAGAAGATGCAAGTTCTCATTATTGATGAGGTGAGCATGGTATCAAACTTAATGCTTGCCTTTGTGCATTTAAGAATGCAGCAAATTTTGAAGACAGACTATGACGTGTTATTTGGTGGAAAACACGTCATAGTTTTTGGGGATCTTTTGCAACTTACTCCGGTTAAAGGACAACCAGTGTTTAATACTGTGACACATGAAGACACGAAGAAGTCATTGGGAAGCATCGGTAATACAAATATTTGGTCCTTCTTTGAGTACAAGGAACTTACAACTAATATGAGGCAAGCAAACGATGAAGAATATGGAAGTATTCTGAAAGATATCAGGATTGGACTACTCACAGAAGCTGGCAAAAAAGCATTACAGACTCGGCTGCTACATAATTTATTTCCAAAGGAAGAAATAGTTGCAGAGAAGATATACAAGAACATTGCAGAAAACAAAAGTGTCATCTGCTTAATGCCAACTCTACGTGAATGCTCAATATTCAATGAGGAGCTTTTGAAATTGGAAAAGGAAGAGATCATGAAATTGGAAGCAGTGGACAAAATTGAGGATGGAAGAATTACTGTCACAGTAACAGGCAAACTGAAAAATAAATTGGACTCACTAGAGAAGAACATCTCCAAAACAGCAGGATTAGAAAAAAATCTATATGTTTGCATGAACTGTAGAGTGTTTTTAAGGAGAAATTTGGATGTTGAAAAAGGCTTAGTAAATGGAGCGATGGGAAGAGTTGTGGGTTTTATTAATTATCAGAAAAAAGATGGAATTGAATGGTTAAAAATAAAATTTGATCAGATAGAGGAAGTTAAAGACATTTGTCGTTGTTCAGTTCGTTTCATGCTTGTGAAAGACTTATATGTACGTAGGAAGCAGTTTCCGTTTTCTCTAGCATATGCTGTAACTATTCACAAGTCTCAAGGATTGACTGTAGATTGTGCATTTGTGAACATTGGATCTAGTGTGTTCAAAGAAGGTATGGCATATGTTGCTTTGTCACGAGTCAAAACATTATCAGGTTTATTCATGATAGACTTCGATGACTCAAAAGTTAGTGCTGATACAAACTGTGTAAAGGAGTATAATAGATTAAGAAGAAGCTATGCTCCTCATTTAGGTCAGTATCCTGTGTTGGAGAAACGTGTAGTTTCTCGTAAAAGGAGAAATGAGAATATCTGTAATGAAGATGTAGAGAAGAGGAAAAAAAAGAGGAGTGATGTAATTGCAAGCAAAAAGAATAAGGAAAATGAAGAACAGGTTGTAGGATGTCATTTTGAAAATAGCTCTGGTGTCAACTGCTACGCAAATGTAGTGCTGAATGTTGCTTTTTATCTGGAAAGTTTGCAAGAGCAGATAATAATAAATCAGGGAAAAAGATTCTGTTCAGAGCTCAGTCTCCTTTTTCAAAAGCTGAGTAAAGATAAAACTCAAATAGAAAGTGCTACTGATATTAGAAAACTTTTAGATGTATGTTCAGGACGAACACAGTTTTCTCAAAATGAACAGCAAGATGCTCACGAATTTTTGATGTATTTTCTTCAGGTAGTGGAAGAAGAAGGAGTTCCCATTGACATTTTTTTTGGTCTCTCTTATAAATGGGAACATAGTTGTGATAATTGTTATAATATAAGTGGTTCTATTGTTGATAATGAAAGGTTTATTTATTTGACATTGCCAGAGAGTAAAACAGTCACTTTTGCAAACTTAGTTAAAGATGCTAATCATAGCATGAAATGTGGTGAGTGTAATTCTGACATGTTATCAACATTAATTTTAAGGGAATACGGACAGTATGTAATTTTAATGATGCAACGATGTAGAGCTGATGGATCAAAATTGGATACTTTAATAAAGAAGTTTACAGGACAGCAATTATCAATTTCAGGAAAAACTTTTGTAACTGTTGCAATAATTTTCCATGATGGACCTACTGTTACTTCTGGACATTACACAGTTTATCTAAAATGTGAAAAAGGATGGACACTGTGTAATGATTCCCAATTGATTTTCAAACAACGTTTGCCTTTTGATTTAGCAAATTCCTATCTAATCTTCCTGAAACCTAAATTTTAGAGAGACTTGGCAAGATCTGGACAAAATAATTTTACCATTTTACAGGATTACCATTGCAATTTTGTAGAAAAAAGATTTTTAAAATTATCATTTGGCCTAAAGGAAAGATAACCAATTGTAATGTGGACTTTTTAAATTTTTAATGCAATTTTGAAAAACCAATAATTTAGAGATTATCGGTAACTTCTGCACATTTTAAATTTTGGAATGTTATTGGACTGCCACTGGAAATTTTTTCAAAAATAATTTCAAAAATTACTATTTGGCCATGTGGAAAAGTAAGCAATTCTATTGTGGACTAAATAAATTATTCGAAAAATTTTCGTGAACCAAAATGTTACAGAGAATCGGTGAGATCTGGACAGATTAAACTTTAGAATTTTAATGGTTTTCCCTTGGAAATTTATTCCAGGGAAAGAATAAAAAATACTATTTGGCCTAAAGGAAATAAAATCAGATGTATTTTGGAGTTATTTGAGATATATTATTGTGAATGTACTTCTGAAACAAAAATATCAGACGGTATTTTAAAGAAAAAAGTATTGTTTTTAGATGACATTTTTTAAGAATAATATGCATTTCTGTAATGATAAGTTTAAGTGAGAAGAGATTCTGGGCTTTTTTAATACAATCTTTGAGATTGTTATTTTTTTTTGCCCGCTGTAAAATGATGAATGCAATTGCTTTCACAATTTATAGTGAAATGCAATATATTCTGAAAACAGCAAAAATAAGGCAAAAATATTTTTTGGGAAAAAATGTAAATATGTGTACTGTATTATAAAATGTTTTAAAAATATTAATACTTTTTTCTTTTTTTTCAGATCGATATAGAAAATTTTCGTAAACTACAACCATTTTAAAAACTATTTTTTAAAAAAACAAATGAATAAATATTTTTTTTAGTGAGTATGGTAAGTTAAAAATAAAAATTGTAGTCTCTCAAGGACTTTGTAATGAGATAAATGATTTTTAGTGTTTTTTTTTAAAAAATAAAAAAAAGGTACGCTTACCGTACGCGTACGGTAAAAAAAAAAAAAAAAGTTTTTTAAAAAAAATGTAAAAAAAAGATGAAAGATAAGGTTGGCTCTTAAAAGAACCGTTGTGTTCATGCAGGGACAGAGGAAAGGAACCATGGGAAAATCATTCAAAGCTACAAATGTGCTGATCTATTTTGTTATTCACTAGGGAAACACTGGTCTCCCTATAACAAATTAGAGCTTTACAAAATGTGCAATGAATATCAACCTTCCGAAATCGAGGGTTCATTTCCAGAGGGCCAGCAAAAGGAGATTCTCCCCCCACAGATGAAGGGCTCACCTGAGCTGCAGAAGAAGGAGTAAGCTCTGCAGGTGATGGTCCAGGCTGAGCTGCTGTGGATGTACTGGCTCGTCTTTCTGAAGAGTTACCTCCAAAAAGTTGAGCATGTGTCCTTTTGTGTACATCCTTGAGGTGCCTCATCATGGTGTGATTCCCAAAGGAATACTTCCTGTCAGGATTACCTCTAGAAAGTACACGCTTACACAGCTTGCAAGTAACTAAGGGTGCATTCACCTTTTGCTGGCCTTCTGGAAAAGTAAAATAATCCCAAACATAAGAAGGTTTTACTTTCCTCGTTCTCTGCCTCAAGACAGTGCTGCTGGTGCTAGCCTCACTCTCAGAAGAGCTCTGCTGTTCTGCCATCGTATCCCAAAGACAAACCAGCTCCTTCTCCCAAGGGATCACAAGCAGAAATGAGGGGAATGGGTGTGGTGTAGGAGAGTTCTAGAACTGAAAGTAGTTTCAACCAATCAAAAGTTGTGTTTCAAGATCACATGACCTACCGTACGCTTACGGTACGCTTACGGCGCGCTTACGGCAAAAAGTACGCGTGCGCGTAAAAAAGACACGCGCTTGCGCACATGCGCATAACAGTCATTTCCCGGCACTTCCGCGTAACGTGCGCGTGTTGCGTAAGCGCGCACGCGTCCCACGCGCAGTACGCGCGGCTACGCAAAGTGCGTAACTATACGCAAGCAGCGTAGATAGATTACGGACGTTGCGTAAACCGTACGCTTACCGTGAGCTTACGGTACGCGTACTATAAAAAAAAAAAAAAAAAAAAAAAAATCTGGAAATAAATTTTACATGTTTATTTTAAAAAATATATATAAAAAAAATATTTAAGGATTTTAAAAATTAAAGCATAGTCTTTATAAAAGATAAGAAAATTAAAATAAAAATATGTTTGAAAAAAATGAAGAATATAAAAAAAAAATAGCATTTAAAAAACCTTGCAAATTCACTGAAAAAACCATGGGTTTCACACACGTTATAGTTAGGAATTAGCATTTAAAAAACCTTGCAAATTCACTGAAAAAACCATGGGTTTCACACACGTTATAGTTAGGAATTAGCATTTAAAAAACCTTAGAAATTCACTGAAAAAACCATAGGTTTCACACACGTTATAGTTAGGAATTAGCATTTAAAAAACCTTAGAAATTTAGTGAAAAAACCATAGGTTTCACACATGTTATAGTTAGCTGGACATTTTACTCGTAAAAAACCAATGAAATTGCCCCGTTATAGTTAGTTCAGCTAACTATAACTCGCGCGCCCGCAATGCACTGCTGATGACGTCACATATTACATCACTCATGACATGGTCAGTGACATCACTCATGACATCACTGATGACATCTCAAATGACATCACTGATGACATCACTGATGACATCATCCAGTGAATGTGTGTTATTCTGAAAATTAAATATGTTTTATATATGTATATCTCATGGACGATGGAAGAATAAATGGGTATATAAGTGTCTAAATGGATGATTTGTTTTTGAAAAATTGATTGTGTAACTGACTGATTAAGTGTATCATAGTGAATACATGGCTTAGTGAGTAATGTTTAAATATGTAAATATCTGTATCAGTCTCTCACTTTGTGTTTAAGTGGCTGCTTGGGTTGGTGAGTAGCTACATGGGTGCCTATTTAGGTTATTAGTTGTTTTTTTGAGTATCAGTCTGAGTGTCTGCATGGTTCGGTGGGGGGTATTACGTAGTGCATCGGTGCATGAATGAGTGACTCACTGTTTGTATGTGTTGAACACAGCATGTGTGCAGGACTGTATGGGTGGATGAGTGTGTGTATGGGTGTGTTAGTGAGTGAATGACTGTCTCAATAGTGTCTTCAGGAGTAACTACATACGTTTTAAACTAGTATATGTGACTATTGGTGTATATATGTGAGTATATGTGAAAGTGAGAGATTGAAAGAGTTCCTGTATGAATAAGTATGTGTTTCTATAAGTGATTGTTTAAAAGACTAAGTATGTGTAAGTTTCCGTAGAAGTAAGTGTGGTGGTGTGTGTATAACTGTATATGCAAGTAAATGTATGTTTGATTCTTTATTAGCATGAGTGACTATGTGTGTGAGTAACTCTATGGATGAGTGGCATTGTGTAACAGGATGTATAGATGTATGAGTACATATGATGAGTGAGTACATGTATGAGTGACTGTATAGGACTGTTGGTGAATGAGTGGATGTGTATGTGGATCTTAGAATTACTGAAGAGGTTGTTGTAACTGGTATTGGTATGTCCATTGTTTTGAAATTTTTAGTCTCTATTTTTGAATGTGTGTATCAAAGCTTATATTAAGGTGAGAGGAGGTCTGCCACTCTATCACAAGGATGATGTCATCAGTGATGTCATCAGTGATGTCATTTGAGATGTCATCAGTGATGTCATGAGTGATGTCACTGACCATGTCATGAGTGATGTAATATGTGACGTCATCAGCAGTGCATTGCGGGCGCGCGAGTTATAGTTAGCTGAACTAACTATAACGGGGCAATTTCATTGGTTTTTTACGAGTAAAATGTCCAGCTAACTATAACATGTGTGAAACCTATGGTTTTTTCACTAAATTTCTAAGGTTTTTTAAATGCTAATTCCTAACTATAACGTGTGTGAAACCTATGGTTTTTTCAGTGAATATATATATACACACACACATACTACATACATATCAAGGAAACTGTGCTAAAGGTCTTCCAAGGCAGTGCAAGCAGGAACCTCAATCTGTTGCTCTACAGGCCCTTCACAGATCTTTTCATACAAGACCTGAAATATGTGGATTTATACTAAAAAAAAACTCGCAAGTGCGCAAATGTCAGGCAATGGAGCCAAGGCCGTCACGTGTTACCCACAGTTAGAGGTTCTAATTTCCTGTCTGTGCCATCCCCCGATCGCGGGCATTCCAGGACTGCCACAGCAGCAAGACAGGATGATGGCAGAGAGGTCCGCAGGATGCCGGGCGTCTGTGAACTTATGATTTGGGGGAAACACCATTCTGGAAAGTAAACCTGATCAGTAGACTGATGCAGATAATAATACATTAATTTCCTTCCCATCCCAAGGCTTTCCATTCAGTTATTCAATCATTCAGGCACAGGCTAGATTGCATTAATGGCATCTGCCCGCCCTACTTAAGTCTCTCTTGTGAGTCGTGACACCAGAACTGCAGTGTGTGGGTGAGTAGTGAGTGAGCATGGACAGGAATATGGCCTGCCTGCAGCTTGTCAATAGAGGCTATGAGCTCGAATGCAAAGAAACGTAGCTATGGAGTGCATTCTCCTGTACTCATGGATCATCATACATAGAGAAACCCAAAGGAACAACAGTGAGTTATTGTTGCACCAGTGTTGCTGCATATATATTCCATTCATCCAGTCATGCTCAGTCAGCAGCAGCATCAGTGAGCAGCATGCTTGCAAAAAGTGTTTTTTTTAAAGTTTTTTTTTTAGAATGATGGGGTGCAGATGCGCACAACGGTTTCAACTTTAAAGCCAGACTCAGAGCCTGAATCGGTCAGCAGTCAGACTCACTCGACTGCCATTATGCCGTAAGTAGTTTCTGCCACCACAGTTGGAATGTGCGATGCGATGATGCTTGCTTCACGTTCTGGCTAGTGTACAGACTAGTTAATTAATGGCTACCATGCGAGTCTGAGTAATGTGATCCATCTACCACATTTGAATATAATAAGAGAAATGTGCTGTAGCATCATGATGGCCAAGCCCTTGTTGTCACGTCACCATTTGTCTGCATTTTCAGAATGTTGCACTTGCCCCATTGTTAAAAAGACGTTGTTGTCCTACAAGCCCCAGCATGCAGATGTGTTGGCTAAAAACTCAAATCCACACTGGCACCCATAGCAGGATGCCGCCAAGCATTTGGGCGAGTGAGCGCGACGCTGACGCAGAATCAGAATAAAAATAATTTTTCAAGATTTGTGATGCCGCCGCTGTCCTCAGAAATTTGGAAGGACTCATTCAGACTCCTCAGAGTGTTATTTTAACAGGACCCCGGACCCGGTCCGTCCCCGACCCGTCCAGCATAGTACTGGATTTTCTGACTGTGAGCCTGAGGCTGAGCGAGTTACTTGCAATCTCGCATACATAGCTTGGAAGGAAGAGAGGTGGTAGGAGGGCAGGCAAGGCAGGGTAAGGGTTACTGATGTCAGTTCAGAGCAGCATGCCCAGCACCGGTACCCAGTAACCCACAGTACCCACACAGTTCCTTTCCTTTTTCATGAAACAGTACTTTGCCACGTTACCTTTTTGAATGAGAACTCTTTAGGTAGGTCTGACCTGCTGACCCTGGGACTCTAGAACTTAGATTCTTGGTAATGTTTTACCTTGCACACATCCTGTTTCAGGACTTCTCTAGTTTGTTCTGCATCGCAGGCACGTCTGAGAACACGAATAGTGTTAAACAATCTGATCGTTCATATATTGTGAAAACAAAAACAACTTCAAGAAAAAAAAATATCCCTGCATGTATGGAGCCCAGACTATGCAACTCCAGAAAAAATCTATACTGCCCAGGTGCAGATTTCCACAACACTGTAAAATCGTGCTGTAATATTTGGCCAACAACTAACACCAAAAACATATGGGCTGACTTAGAGTATGGTGCACATGCAATGACCATGGAGTACCCTCTTCTCCAGACTCTCAGTCCACCCACCTGATTTAGAAGTGGGCGGACCATCAGGTGAAAGCTGATGGAGTAAATCTTATGCTCTCAGTACCATCGGAGGTAAGCCATTCGCCCGCCCTGTATAAAGTGGGCAGTCAGATGGCTGTTTTTTACTGTCAGTCACCGCCATCTTGCCCAGCTGAACCTATAAAATCAGTTCATACTGAGACAGCTCGGCCACCTATGTCTCTGGCGTAACTTCTCGCTTTCACATCTTTGCCTGTCTAAAAGCATTTGATATAAACGCCGACTTTACATGGAATGTGCATAAGGAAAATCAAAGGAAATGAAAACAGAAATAAAGACAACGGTATATGTTTTGCACTTTCTAAAAATGAGCAGAGACATCTTAAATGTTATACGTAGATTATTTTGCATGTCAATGAAACCAATGGCTTTTACAGAAATTGTATGTAGAAAATGTTGCTGTAGAATATATTAATGTAGAATATATTAGTGGGTGACCCAGCCATTTGTTGTTGACTTAAGTCAAGTGAGAGACCACCAGAAAGTGAAACCAAACCAAACTGCATTTCGTGGAGAACGGCCCGAGAAGAAGTGAAGAGTCGAGACAAAGTGCTGTGATTGTGGTACATGCCGGGCAGGGCCTTGGCTTTCTCTCTACATCTACAACAACAACATATACAGTAGTACTATCAGAGGTCAAAGTGGGGGGAAAAAGTAGGGGAACTGTGGACAGAGAATTAGAGGGCAGGAATAACCCAAGGATTGAATCAGTGGGCGGAGCCAGAGGTGTGGCCAGAATGCGCAACCATCTAAATTTTTTGTATTTGTTTGGCATTTCACTGCCCAGTTTAATCAACCAATGGATACACATGATTATTTAAGGTTATAATGAGTTATTGACATTAAAATACATTCACAAAGTGGGATACGTTTCCAATCACAGAATGTCCCAAATACAATAAAATGTGGAAGCACAAGCCATTTGTCTCCGAGCCATGGAGTTTCATCAGCACTTCTCCCTTTTTCCACAACAGCAGTTCAAACACGAATGGCAAAATATCCTAGTTTGCAAATGTTTTCTATATAATCATGGCTCTGCCATATTTGCATCCTAATGCAAGATCTGCTGCATGATCTGACCATTTAAACTAATAAATTGTTTATAGCTCAAACGTATCAAAAGTTAATAAAAAATGTGAATCGTGTTGCTGCGGAGTGGATGGCCTATTGCAAAGGTTGACTGATCACCTTTCTCACTGCTGCATTTGTATGATACACTGATACTAATGAGGCAAAATCTTTCCAGAGACTGTTAGCATGTGTACAAATGTCAAAATAATAAAATATCAGAAAATATACTGCATTACGCTGCAGCCTTTTTTTTTTAATGCATAATTTAGTCAACACTGCAGCATAATTGTGTCCTTCTTTGGTGCATAATTAATTCCAGTGGCCCCACAGCAGGCAGCACATGTTAAAAGTGCTACTGAATGAAGCAGAGAGACTGTGAAGTTTGCGAACTTAGTTTGGTGTGCTTGCAAATCCAGCATTGCCAA
Organism: Triturus cristatus; assembly: GCF_964204655.1. Classification (NCBI taxonomy): domain Eukaryota; kingdom Metazoa; phylum Chordata; class Amphibia; order Caudata; family Salamandridae; genus Triturus; species Triturus cristatus. The sequence goes on along the minus strand of NC_140582.1, from coordinate 922,097,068 downwards.
TCCCTGGTGAGTTGCAGCTACTACTGCTGAAACAAGGCAGGGCCGGCTTTAGCGCTTGTGGCAACAATGTTTGTTAGTGCCCCCCAATAACCACCTCCGCCATGGATCCACTCACTAGCACCCTTTAACAGTGCTTCTCAAGTCTCCATAACCACACTATATCTCAGATGCATTTAATTTGATGATCTACAGCGCCACTCATACCATTTTAGGGTGTCAGAGCACTTTACATCACAAACATTACACAGAGACAATCAATACGTGTGTAAATCAGTGTATAGGAAATGTTACATAAGACTAAGGATTACAAGGTGTAGGAGTCAAATGACAACCATACTAGTAGGCCATATAGTTTAATAGTGATTGGTCTGGAGAAACACAAACTAAGAATTTAAAACGTAATACCATGGTTGGGGGTTCTCTTTAATAATCAGAATTGATATCTGTCCAAAAGAACACTTTTTGCAACATTAGGATAATCAAAGACTGCGGGGGGGGAAACATAATGCACTAATTTATACATGCAGCTCTTAGATGACAGTTAATAGCTAACTGTTCTATGTTAGGATTTTAACTTATAAACTGCAAGTAACAAAAGGATCTCTCTGACAAAAGCAGTAGCCCACTGACCTATTTACATTATGTGCACTGTGTGATCTGCATGGTACATGTTCTTTGCATCAGGCACATTAACCCTCTGAGCTACCTTTCCATGAGTCAAAACTTCCACTAGACAACATTCCGATCTCTCTCTAGGAAGAACATTAATCACCAGAGTCATCATGACATTTTTATTATTGCCGAAAATTGCTGGAGGCCAGGAAGGAGGCAGCGAGCGCTTTTAAAACCATAACACACTTGCAAACATAATGCCTCCACCCAAAGTCAGCACCTGGTGCGGTCACACCAGTTGCACTGCTCTAGAGCTGGCCCTTCTCAAGGGTCCTGTGACCTTAGTGACAGAGTCACTGTTCTAGGGTGTGTTGCTTCATAGGCCTGCCCGCAAGAGTGGAGGTGAACTTCAGTATGGTTTGTGGTGGACAAGCCTTGAAGGTTAACTTACATTTGCCATGCCAGGTTCCACCTGCTGGTGCTAAGACACCAGAGCTTCTAAGGTCTTGCGAGAGCTTCTAAGGTCTTGCGAGGCCTTCTAAGGTCTAGCAAGGGATTGTGCTCCCTCAGGAGAGTGGTCTGGTGGACTGGTCATTAAGGATGAACCTGGTTCCCCAGTTCCAAATTAAGCAGCTCTGGCCATAGTGCCACATCCTCTCCCCTACTGAACACCATACTGCCCCACTGAGAAAAACTCACACTGCCTCTAACTACAACCCAATTGTTGCCGGCTATAAACACCTGGATGCGGCTCAATTTAAATTACGCACTAGACAAGAGCAATATGCGGCCTACAAAGAAAAAGTAACAATATCCTCACTCATAAGGAATGCAAAATTTAGCAAACCATGTGAAATGTAAGCAGGAACAACATGGTTACCTTAACGCTTTTACACTCACTATTCAGAAATCAGTGAGTGCTTTTGCCTGAATGGACCCATTTCAATATCCATTGCTTATATCCTTACAAAACGTAAGCAGTATGGTCAAAAGACCACATCCCTGGAAGCAGAGCCGCAGTACACATTTTGTTTTCCAATGCACACATTGTGGTACCTCTGGGATTGGTGCACTAGTTGCAAGCCCAGGGAAAACAAAGACAAGAAAACAAAAATAGCGCTTCACTGGCAAACTCTGTAAAAGTGGCGCTAATGTGTTTGGATGTGAATAAAATCAATCTGGCCAGTTTGCTACCACTCTGTCTTCCTTTATTTACTTATTTTTCATATTTTTAACATTTTAATACCGATGCTGCACTTTGAAATTAAAATGTCCGAAAAATACGATATTTCCTGCAAAAGTGTTTTTCTTTTTTGGATCCATTTCACAGTGGAGCAAATAAAAGAAAGGAGAGGAAAGAGAGTGAGAACCCTGTTTTGGAGTCACGGTTTTCAGTAAGGCCAGAACTGCTACACTGAAAGAGAGGGAAGAGGCCTGTTACTGTTCTCTGCCACCCCGCCTGTCGCGAACGCAAGGAACTCCGAGCTTTACTTATAGGCTTGCGTCCTGGGACACATTTTCAAAATAAATAAGTAGGGGAACGGAATCCTTGGAATTAAAGTAGGGGCACGCCGTGCCCTGCCGATCCCGCACCCTTCAACCACTGAGTACTATTAAGTGAGTCTTCTTAATCCCGGCAGGTCCGTACTGCGGCTAGCTTCCACCCCCCCCCCCTATTGAAAAAATCACATGATTGAGGATTGGCATTGCTTTGACTAAGGTCAAGTAACTTACTTAGGGCCTGGACGGGTGCTACTTCTGCTGCTTACTTGTACCAACCAGACTCTCCACAGTACTACTAGTGCTGACTGATCGATGCCCAGCTCAACAGCGCCATGACTGTCGGTCCTGGCCTCGGGCGGCGGGAGGGGCAACATGAACGCGATGACTCACTGACTCGTCGTGGTGAGCGAGCTGCCTGTTGCACGCTGCGGTGGTTATGCTGGGGCGTGGCAATGTATAACAAATCTGCGCACGTTGCCGCACAGCCCCTACCCCATCATAACCAAAATGCAGCCCAAAAAACGCCCAAACCACTGTCCTCCTCCGGCCCGGGGCCCGCCCAGCAGCAACAAGTAAGTGGCTAATCAACACAATTTATGAAATATATGAATAATACAGAATCTGATACAGACTACAGTGTGACTGTGACTCACTCCACGGATATGCGATTGCAATGCGAAAAACACGCTGCGGCACGAGAGTCTGACAGAGAGACACACTACTCGGTAGTGTAAGTTAAATTATTGAAAAATGTGACGTGCTCGCAGTGCTGCAGATGCAGAGTGTAGACCCGGCCCTGTCATAGAAGTGCCGGTGCTAAGCACCGGAAAGCACCGGCACAAATTAAGCCCTGCATACATCCCACCAACACACATCATATCACAACTCACCACTACATTCCACACCATGCCACTCCCCTTACGTCATTACACTAATCACAACTTGCACACAAACTTTACAGTACTGAACACAGCAGCTACATTGCTCTACCTCATACCTTAAAAACAGTGCTAATATCTCTGACTAAACACTTATAGGATCCCAAAGGCGAGACCTATTGGCTATACCAATGCTTGTTCTGAATTGGTTTGCGGTCTTTCTTGTGTTGTGTTTCTTACAGTGGCATTTGAAGAAGGTACACTTTCTAAGAAGACACATTGAAATGGTTGTTTTCTGAAGCAGCAACATTTTTGCAGGTATGACATTTTACATATACTGCCTGCTCAACATGGCCTTTCAGAGGTGGCATTTCCCAGATAGTTAAATAGGCCACACTTCAAAGGCATATCAGTTTTGGGGGCATTTATGGATGTCTATGTTGATTTTGGTCCCCCCCCCCCCCCTCGAGTTTATGGCAGTCAGTTCTACTCGCTCTAGCTGCCAGGGCCTTCAAAATGCTAGACCCTTTTCTTTCTCTCCTGCCTGCTTGCGAAATACTAGTAGAGTTACTTGTTGTGCTGGGTATCTAGTCCCAACAATCTCCTAGTGTAATCAAAAGAAGAGTGACTTGCTTCTAAGTCACATAACATTTTTGAATAATTACATTTCTACATTTCTAACAATGGTTAGTGGGCTGTCATCGTATGTATGGGAAGGGCTTCCAGGATGTTGCTCATAAAAACACTACAACTAGTAGGAACTACAGTGCCTGCAAATATGATGGAGGCAAAAAAAATTAGCTTGTGTCACTTAAAAAACAAAATTAAGCAAGGTGTCAATGGGAGGCCAACTGGGGAGTGACAGCAGAGCAACAGAAGAGTGAGGTGGGTATATATATTAAACAAACATTGGCATAGCCAATAGGTCTCGCCTTTGGGACCTTATAAGTGTTTAGCCATGCAACATTTAATGTTGTTGCACCAAGGATATGGTGCTGGATAACCAAACAGTTATAAGGTCCCAAAGGCGAGAACTATTGACTATGCCAATGCTTGTTATGTCATGCTTTGTTTTACCTCTCTGTGCATTTTTCTGCAGGGAACTCGACCGGAAGCTATTGCAGCGCTTTACATAAACACAGATTATATTACACAATGTCAGATTCAATTTTTCATGCATGGGGAGATTAAGTGGTTTTCCCAGAATTGCAGTATGTTGAGCCAACGCTGAAACTCCAACCTGGTTACCCAGCTCCAAAGTCGGAAGCTTTGGCCAGTAAGCCACAATCTGGGTAGAGCGAGGGGGGCAGGCAGAAGACCTATTAGAGTTTAGCTCGTCATGGGCTCGAGGTTCCAACATGAGCTCGAGTTGATCCGGATCCAGGCTTGAACTTTCAGTGGATCGCTCACCTTTAATCTGCCGCATGTGAATAAAGCGCCAGTAATGCAGGCCCACGTAGGTGTGCGAATAACCATCTTAAATCGGTGCACGTTGTGTTCCATACTTTTGCATCGTGCTCAAGATAAACAAAGGAAATTGCCACATTTGGAGATGCAGAAAACGCAAACCAAACGCTATTTTAGAAACATAGTAGGAGGTTACATAGATAGGTCAATATGGACCAACAGCTCACTGTATGCGGCAATGTCACAGGCTCTGGTCAGTCTGCAGCTCTGTGCTCAAAATTAAACTGCAAATCCATCTGTAAATGTATTTATCTATCTCATGCATACGCTTCATGTCTGTATTTTGCCCTATTCATATATTTAATTGCGGATGCTATGTGCATGTGCAGCGCTCACTCTCCCCAGCATATAGGTAATTTTTCGAGGCATTTCTAAAAGCTGGGCAAGTTACAACGCTCTTGAAGCAAAACCCTTTTGCAGAGGTGTTACAAAGCTGCCATGTTTCCCAGTTCCATGAATAACTCGAGAGCCTAGTCTTGGGGTTTCCTTCGCATTATAGGGATGGCGGTCCTAGTTTTGTCCTGGGTTAAGTGAGACTACATGGTGCATAATTCTAAGAAAAACTGCACTCTTGCTATATCTTCTGTACTAGAAGGTAGCAGAACCCTCCTAAATGTAAGTTTAGAAGATGGCGCAATGGTTTTGACCTTTCTTTTACACAGCATTCTATTGAGGTACTATTTAATTTCAGACAAAGTAAATCAGAACTACAATACCCAGAATGCATTGCATTGGGTTGTGAACATCTGCCACCGAAGACCCGTGCACAATATTTTACTAATCATGCTCACATACACGACATGTGTAGGTGTGATACACGCGCCACCGTTCTCAATGCACTACCTCATTAAACAGTGCTCGGTGTGCAGTAGCTTTGCTCACCAAGGACGCCATACGTAGCACAGCAGCATATACAGAACTGCATATAATGCACACCGAAGAGTGCGGCTTTTCTGACATGTACACACGGGCCAGAACGTCTGTGCCCAGCCTGTGATGCAAGAAACCAATCCTTGCACCACACATGTGGTACACCTTGGCTTTAACAATACGTAGAAGTTCACAAGTAAACCTATACGATCCACACCGGAGAGCTCCAGATTATTTTCTCTGCAATATAAGAGTCCAAGTCATGATCACAACAGGACTGTAAATACCAGAATGCAAAGCAAAAACACAGAGCTGGTAACTTCTCCAACTGAGAATGCTACGGGGGTCTTAGGTACGACGATTTAAAATATAACGGCCTTGCTGACCAACGTTTTTGATAAACTATAGGAAGGAAGCTGAGCTTCAATGTGTGCCTAATAAACCCAGGTGGCAATTATGCAGACGCCCATAAATTACAGAAAAGGTCATCCGTGCTGGCTGCAAGTGCACGCTAAGAAGTGAGTCACAGCCGACAATATTAACAATAATAAAAGGGCATTCACTTGGATGTCATGTACCTTTACAGTGCCTGTCGAGTGCCTGTAAGCCTCGTTGCTGGCTTTGAAGCTTTCGTGGGAGGGCGAAGTGCTGAGGCAGCCATGATTCTATTCTAATCCGCAATATACAAGCCACATGACCGTGGTTTATTGTGTTCAGAAAACCCCTATTGGTTGGATTCCGGACCCACAGAAGCTATCACCGTAGATAGCCTTAGAAACCACAGTTAAGGTACAGAGCACTGCCAAGGTTTCCGATCTTCCCACCCATGTGAGGAACATCTTGGGAAATAAAAAACTGGAGTAGCTTACTTGTTCTAAGACACGTCTGGAATCCTCAAGCATGTAGTGGGCATCACATCGAAAGCAAACATGACTGTCCAGTGGTATTGCCTCATTCTTCCCTGGCATACTATTCTCCTTTAGACATTGTGCAATTTTGGTAATGGCCATTCCACCAAATGATCACTTGGTACGCCCGGCCAACAATGAATGATGATTCGAGTCAGTTTGCTAATTTTCCATCTGGGGAATCGGGAGCCTCGAGTTCTAAGAATGACCAAACTTTTAACCTGAAAACTGAAAGAACAAGCAGTGGCCACGCTCGCGTGAGCTGCCGTGATATGTGGTGGTGAAGGGGGAGAAGCGGGAGTTGCGTACGCGCACGAAAAGCATGCAGGCTGGCGAGTGGTGTGCGCGCACCATGACGAGAGTGGGAAGCCATATGGTGCCTCTGCTCGTCATTGTGCACATAACCGCACGCTCGAGGCCAGCCAGCCAGAGTGTGGTAGGACTTTTAAAAGCCCACACACAAAATGTCTCACAGAGCAGCGCATGCGCTGTCTCAGCGAGACCTAAAAAGAAGGGGCAATGGGTTGGGGAAGCAACGGACAAGTGGATGGGTAGGGTGAGGTGGCGGGAAAGAGACACCAATGAATCACATGCACTCCCATGTAAAAACAAAGTGCAAAAATGAAAATAACTTTCTTAATGCAGGCAACATCAATAGTGGAAGGATGCAAGTCAACCAATCAGAAAACTGTGACAGTAACATGCTACATTATGGAGCAAGGAGCTGACTCAAAGCCCACTCTAAGTATTTGTTATATGTTGTTCACAAAGGAATATAGTCAGAGATCTGTCTGGATGAAATTCTCTGAAAGGGCATTTTCGAGTTCCAGCCCTCAATTGAGGGGTGAGATATTTTTCGACTGTAGAGTTACAAATAGTAATGCTACACTCTGATCTGTACTATCTGCCTGTTAAGCGAGATCTCTGCCACCGAAGCAGAGATCTCTGCACAGAAGAAGTGGGAGAGTTAAAAATGACTTTTGTGAAAAGACCTGCCATAAAACAAAATTGTAAATGAAGCATGCCGTTTCTGTGAAGCATTCATCGCTGATGCCTTTGTAGCAATCTGCATGCATGCTCTGGAATTCCATTCCATTATGTTGCTGAATAGAACAGCTCTTTATGAAAGTGCAAATAATTTCATTGTTCTGGCAACAGGTTTCGAGCTGCAGAAGGTAAGAATCTTGATTGCCCAGCAAGGAATGCTTGAAACACAAGAAAATTATGCTGGATGGATCTAAAATGTCTACCACCACTTCAAGTCTCGAGAGAAAGTCCCGTGGCATCATGGAAAATGGAGTTTGTGTTTATTCCAAATGCATAGTTTGCATAGTGCAGGCATCACAACCTGTACACAGGCTTCTTCAGTGGAAGATATGAAATACATAAAAGTTTCGAGGAGGGCGTGCCTATTGTGCTGGTCTCGCCTGGCCAGTAATTAAGGTGAGGCTTATTTTACTTGGGGTGACCTTATAAATAACTGGACACACACACAGGTGGCAGGTACCAGAAGGAAGCCCCCGAACGGGCCCTTCCCATTTATTCAACCCTGCAGGCCATGCCCGGCCTGCGGATGACGTGGGTGTAAGTTCCGGCCAGCGGAACAGAAAACACAAGACTGCTAACCATTACATCCCTCTCCAACTTGGTTCTTGAAATCGAAGGATTCAGAAAAGTCCAGTAAAACTACATAGTTCATTGGAGTTCAGTCTTTACAGTCTTAGCACGCAAAATCCTGGAGCCTTTGGTTAGGGCGAGAATTGGGCCATAGACTGTAACAATGTTGTCGGCTTCGTATGGGTGGTTCACTGTGTGTTGGCCGGCTGGGAGGCGAACAGATAGGCGTTGTGCTTGGGGAAGCGGGTTCTGCGGCACTACCCCCATCTTCTGCTCCCCTACTCAGGACGCTCTGGCTTGGGCTCAGCGAGGGCCGGGGACCATCTATCAGAGGCTCTGCTGGAGTCTCGGCAGGGACCTCTTTGAACCAGATGTTTCGCAATATTTCATCGTTCCCTTTCCAGGCCGCTACCATGGTTCCAATGCTGACAATGACGGTCCAGGTACCTGGTTCATGGATAGTCCGGAACTTTTCCCCTGGCCGGCGGTCTTTGAGTAGGACAGTGGCACCATGTCGGAGTGACCGCGGTGCGGCATGGCGTCGAGCACTGGCTCGGTGGTTTTGTCATTCTTTTCTTGTTTGGGTTTCCTAGACGTCTAGAGGAGAGGGTGTCCATCCTGGGTACGTAAGGATCAGATCTCTCTGGGGGCCTTTGAACTTGAGGGACCACAGGCTCCGCAGCATCGTGCGGTGTGGAGTGCTCCAGTACTCCCTGAGGAACTTGTGTAGACGCTGCTCAGGATCCGCTTCTTCCACCACAGTGATGTGTAGCATCTTATTTAGAGTCCACATGAAAAGTTTGACGTCTCCATTGGCCTGGGGCCATTGGGATGTGACGCGGCGGTGGCGGATCCCTCGCTGACGCAGGAGAGTTGCAAACTCAACCCCGTGGAATGGGGGCCCATTGTCGCTCCAGACGAGCGTATGTCCCCCTTCGGGGAAACTTCCAAAGTCTTTGCTCACCTTCGACCATAGGAGGGTGCAGGCTTCTTCTGTGATTACCGGGGTTGGCTTCCCGGGAGCACTGGTTAGTTGGCAGGCCGGGCACCGGCAGACTAGGTCTTCAACCATTGTTTCAAGTTCGGGGAACCAGACCTTCTTTCTCATTCTCGCTTTCATTTTGGTAACACCTTGGTGACCTCCGTGGGACAGTTGGGTTGCTTGGTGTTTGAGAGCCTGTGGTATCACTAGCCTCAAGCCACTCAATAGTATTCTGTCTTCCGTGGTGCTCAGCTCGCTCCTTACCCTCCATATCTTTGGCAACTCTTCACGGTCCTCCGGCGCCCAGGCGTTGGTCTGTTGCAGATAGTTCCTTCATGACCCTTCTTGGAAAGCCTGAAGGGTCCGGGTGTATACGGTGTCTTTCTCGGCGGCTTCCTTCATTGCCTCAAGCGTCATGGCCTGGGGACATGCCGCTGCTGAGATCATGTTGATGTATTGTTCCGACCCTTCGAGGTCGCCTGCCTCTCTCTGTGGTGTTGCGTGTCGGGACAGAAAGTCCACAGGATTCTTCGCCCCCGGTCTGTACACTACTTCTATCTGGTATGGCTGGAGCTGTACAGCCCATCACTTGATCCGAGGAGGTGGATGAGGGGCTGATCCCTTGAAAAGGGGAACCAGAGGCTGGTGGTCAGTGAACACAGTGAACGGCTGGCCTGTCAGGTACAGGTGGAAGTGATTACACGCCCACTTTATCGCGAGGGCCTCGTGCTCGATCTGGGCATACCTTGCTTCAGTGGGGGTCAACGACTTGCTGGCAAATGATGCTGCCCACCTGCCTGGCTCCCGTACCTGGGCCAGCACTGCTACCAACCTCACTGAACTGGCGTCTACCAGCGGTTCTGTTCATTTCGCCGGATTGAAATAGGCAAGGGTGGCCTCTCCCAGGAGTGCGTCCTTGATGCTCCAAAATGCCTCCTCTTCCCGCTGTCCCCAGTGCTATTTGGTGTCTGCTCTCGTGAGGGCTCTCAACAGTTCAGCACGGGTCACGAGTTCGGGGATGAGCCTCCCACAATAGGTAGCCATACCTAGGAAACTCCTCACTTCAGTAGGTGTGGTTGGAGCTGGGGCATTTCGGATGGCATGTGACTTCTTCGGACCCACTTGGATGCCTTCCTGGTTGAACACATACCCAAAGAACTCTAGGGAAGGTTGGAAGAAAAGGCATTTTTCTCTGTGGAGCGTCACTCCATGTTCGCTGAAGGCACCTCAACGTGCTTCTCTGATGTTTGTGATCGTCAGCAGCCATGGCAGAGTGGATCAGGATGTCATCGCTGATGTTTATCACCCCTGGCAGCCCGGATGGCATCTGGCGGATCGTGTTCTGGAATACCTCTGCCGCTGAGGATATTCCGACGTTCAGTCGTTTATAACGACGCAGCCCCATGTGGGTACTGAATGTGGTGATGTAGCGGCTTTCTCTGCTAACGGCAACTGATAGTACCCAGTGTTTAGATCGATTTTAGAGAACCACCTTGACCCATTGACATCCAAAATTATGTCGTCCATAGTTGGCGTGATATGGCGCTCTCTTTTGATGGCCCGATTGGGCAGCCTCATGTTGATGCTGAGGCGTATGGCCTCTGGCTGCTTGGGCTTTTCCGCGATAACCATCAGGGAAACCCAGGGCATCAGTCCCGAGACCTTTTCAATTACTCCTTGTCTTTCGAGGGTCTCCAGTTCTCTCTCCACCAGTGGCCTCAGGTGGAAGGGGACCCTTCTATGTTGTAGCGCAACTGGAGTGACGGACTTGCTGATGTGCAACTTGATGGGGTCACATTTGATGCGTCCGAGTCCTTGGAAGAGCTCCGGGAATTGGTTGAGTAGCTCATCCACCTGATGGGCTTGGACACTCCTGGCAAAGGACACTAGGCCCAGGTCCTCTGCTGAGTGACTGCTTAATAGGCTATCCGCTTCGCGGTCTATGATGTGAATTATGGCTGTGACCTCCTGGTCACTTGACCTAATCGGGACGGATATTTTTCCTCTTAGTGGCAGGGGGGTTTGGCTCCCATAGGCAAATATTTTGGTCCGGGACGGAGTGACTGGCGGACGATGTTGCAGGCTCCGATATTGCTGGTGGCTCGTCATGTTCACTGATGCTCCTGTATCAATGATCGCCTTTACTTCTCTGCCTGTGATCTTGACCGTGCAGGTGGGTTGCGAACTTCGGCAATGCTTGAGCTCCTTTGCGAATGAGGTCAGGTACATTTCCCCCACCTCCTCTTCTGTGGATGAATCTTCTAGATACTGGTACCTTCGGCCTGTCCTTTGCCGTTCTTCCTTCTGGACTGAGTCAGCTAGGAATAGTTGTCGCATCGTCCGTGATGGTGGTTTGGGTACCCGGGTGTCACGACCTCGTCTCCTGCACACTGCTGCAAAGTGGTTGGGGATCCCACAATTGGCACAGGTTTGCTTTGCGTGGGGCAGTCCTTCGCTGTGTGTGGCTCATGCCCACAGTTCCTGCACCGTGTCTTGGGAGTGCCGGGCCTTGCTTTCCTGGGTGCGTCATTTTGCAGTCTCGTTCAGAGTGCGTCCGCCCGCTCCGTCTTGATGGCTTTCGGTCTTCCTTGCGGCTTGGTGAGGGCTGGGTCCATTTCGTTGGACCTGGCCGCTGATAGATCATGGGTCCCGTCAGTATCAGTATATCTTCCAGCGCGATTTTTGGCTGGCACAGAATGAAGTCTCTTAGTGTCTTGTCTCGGCACCCCTGGATGATCTGGGCCCTTATCCCTTTTGGCTGATCATCCTCCATGCACGTGCAGGCGGGCGTAAAACGCATCGATCGATTCCCCTTCCCTTTGGTGGGCTTGGCGCAGTTTGAAACATTCAAACTGGTCGAAATGCGCATCTTAGGCCGCCACCGAAGCGTCGTAGTCTGTGGCGATGCCCGTGTTCGGCAGATGTTTGAACAGCTTGAATATTTCGTCTCTGGCATAATGGAGAAGCAGCGACCCTTTCAACGCTCCGTCGGTCTCCCTGGTGGCTACAAAATAGTTATTCAGGCATTCAATCCAGATTTTCCACCTTGGAGACGCTGTGGCTGGATCCTCCAGTTCACTGAAAGGTGGCAGTACCTCTGTAAGTGCGTGTTGGACTGGAACCCTAGGTGGAGAGAGCGGTTGTTCTTCGTCTCCCATCTTCCTGTGAACGGGTGTCTGTTCTCACTCTTCTGCGTTTGTCCACACTCACTGCGGCAGTGGCCTCTGTCCGGATGCTCTTCCCCTTCTCTTGGCTGGCCTCTTTCTTGTCTTTAGGTTTTTTTCCTCTGTCTCACTGGCACTCTATGTGGTGAAGCTGTGATGTTGCCTGCGCCCCCTGTTCCTCTTATACCTCTCTCCCCTTTTTCCTCATGTATTAGGGGGGTAGGTAGCGCCCTCTTTCTGATCCCTGCAAGTGCCTGTGTTGCTTGGCCAATCTGCAAGTTTCCTTCATAAACCTCCCTGGGCTCCACCCTTCTCTTGGGCTGTTTGCCGGGTGCTCGTCGCCCTGCCCCTGTTGCCTCACACCCCCTGGGGCCTGCGCATTTTTTACCGGGCCTCGCCAGGCCCCAGAACACACTCATCGCGTGTGCGCACTGGCAGGGGATTGCTTCTCCTTACAGGGGTGGGGCAGCCAACGCGCTGACGAGCTCTTCTTGTGGAGACCCCGCTCGGTCCGCAAACGAAGCAGCAGCCACATGGAACCAGGTGGCACGTCGGGGGCAGGAGCGGGTGTCGGGTGTTGACACGGCGCCCTCACAATCAGCAGGGCACTGGGAGCACACAGCGGGTCAGCACTCACCCACCGCGCTTCGATGAACGCACCTGCAGCTTTCCTGGAGACACAGCCATCACGGCTCCATTGGCGGCTGAAACGCCGCGTACTTCGACAGTTGGACGTCCACGGGGCCACAGGCGGAGGCGAGGCTCACGGCCCCCCTTGTCGCCAATGTGCTGGTCTCGCCTGGCCAGTAATTAAGGTGAGGCCTATTTTACTTTGGGTGACCTTATAAATAACTGGACACACACACACACACACAGGTGGCTGGTAATGGAAGGAAGCACCCCGAGTGGGCCCTTCCCATTTATTCAACCCCGCAGGCCACTCCTGGCCTGCGGATGACGTGGGTGTAAGTTCCGGCCAGCGGAACAGAAAACACAAGACTGCTAACCATTACACCTATGTCTGCCTGACATAAACAGGTGAGCGGACTGTAGATCATGACAGGGTGCTGCAGCACCTCTCACACCCCTAGTTACAGCACCACATAGTCAGCAGAAGGCATTGTTTTTTTGTCACCCGGGTATGACTGTTACAGTATAACCCAATTAAACAAAGTTGAAAATGGGGTATGTGGTCCTGAAATTTTCAAACTTAGACTTCAGAATGAAAGCACGGTCATTCCATAACAAAATCTAAACTCCCTTGTTCCTGCTGATTGTGTTATAATTTGCAACCTCCATGCACCAGTGCATATTTCTCTCAATAGCCATAGCAATGACTTCATGACTACATGACTTGCTTATTTTGTGAACTGCTGTTTTCAGAGTGGCTTCTGTGTACTGCAATTATAATCTTATCAAAATTAAAATATCATCCCCAAAATATCTTCCACAGGCCAAAACATGTTTCTTATCGCTTCACTTCCCTACAATATAGAATTAGGGTAACGTTGAGAAACTGCTCAACAGATTCTCCTCAGGACTCCTCAGAGAGAGAAAGTTTGCCTGTCCCCCGATGGAGCTTAAAACCCTCAGAGAAAAGTTATAGAAACAAATACATCTGTGAGCAGACGCACTTAAGAAGAAGGGTAAGTGCACTACTTACCCCTGCACGTTACTAACTATTAACGTGCCCTCCCGTGGTCCTGAAGAAAGTCTGCTGACCCGATTGGGCATAACTGGGCTGAAACATGTCGAGCAGCAACATTTTTTGAACAGATGCAATTGAACAGTAACCCTCCTATCCTTGCACTGCCACTTTGTCTTTACCTTTGCCCCATCCGAGACACAATAAAACCAAGATCGACAGATGGAGGTAATTGTAATGACACTGCACTTTTTCTAAATCACTACTGTAAATACCAGTCGGTCTTCCTCCAGGTGGAGGTAAGCAGAACTAAGACCCATGATGATGCTTTTCACGTAACCAACTGTTAGACCTGGTACCATTGGCGTGAGCCTCCCTTCCATTTTTCACTGATTGCCTCCTCTGTTTTTGAAATGTTTTGCTGGTTTAGATGCTTTGGGCACTGTGCCACTGCTATTCAATGCAACAGTGCAAGTGCTCCCTATTGTAAATTCATGTATTGATTAGTGTACCCATGATTGAATTATTTGATTTACCTATCAGACCTTAGTATAGTGCACTATGTGTGCCCAGGGCCTGTAAATCAAATGCTGCTGGTGGGCTTGCAGCACCGGTTGTGCCCCCCACAGAAGCAGCTTGTAAAGTGTGTCTCAGGCCTGCCATTGCAGAGCCTGTGTGCAGTCTGTGACTGCTATGTCGACTTTGCAAGTGCACCCACTTGCCAGTCCCTAAACCTTCCCTTTTCTACACATCAGACACCCCTAAGGTATGCCCCAGGGCAGGATGCATTGTATGTAAAAGGTAGGCCATGTCCTGATGTGTGTGGCATGACCTGATAGTGAATTACAGCCTATTTCGTTTTTCACTATTGCAAGGCTACCTGTCCCCATAGGCCAGAATGGGCAGTTTGATGATAACATCTTATAATCCTAACTGACCTAGGGAACATGGTAGAAATTCGAGTTTAGCATGCCTGAACTCAGAATGATAAAATACATCTTTTAGTGAAGTTGGTTTTAACATTCTGTGTTTGAAAATACCAATTTTAGAAAGTAGGTATTTTCTTGCCTAACCATCCAGCCTGCCTCTGCTAGCTTGTGTATTGTATGTCTGGTTTTCTCAGTGACAGGGGCTCGGGGGCCCCAGGAGACAGTGTGAGTCATCACAATGCTGAATAGACCTATCTGCATTGGGAGTGGTGAAAGCAATAGCACCTGGGCCTGAATAGGTGCGTCTGATGACCCAGGCCACACTGACAAAGGAAGAAGGTGTGCACTGGCAGAATGCACCCAGAACTGATTTTGACTAAGTGCAGGACCATCTGCCTTCAGAGAACAAAGAGAATAGTAGTATAAATATGGGGGCCCAGACCCCAAGACTTTAGATCACTTCTGGGAAAACAAGACAAACCTTTGCCAAGGAGAAGAACCAAGGAAGCTGCAGGAGTTTGGACTGCCCCTCTGCCAGTGTGCTGTTTTGCTGGGTTGGCCTGCAGAGGTTTCTTTATTGCCAAGGAATGGAGAAGGAACTTTTAAGGAACTTTCATAATCTTGCAGAATATTTCTCCAAAGGCTTGAACTTGTGCTTGCCTCCTGCTGAAGTATTAGGTCTACAAGACTTCTCCACCAGCTCCCCTCTGAATTTCCTTGCTGGGAATTCTGTCTGTCAGAAGCCTGTGTGTCGCTTGGAGCTGGAAGCGCGACTAAACGAGAAGAAGCGTGTTGCTGACGCAGCTGTGCCGTCATATCGCCGGAGAAGCGTGGCGCCGCCGCAGAGGCCGCCACTGCATCACCAGAGAAGTGTGTCTTCGCCGCAGTTGCTTGCCGCCGCATCACCGGAGAAGCGTGTCGCCACCACAAGGGTCGCCGTTGCATCACCGGAGAAGCGTGTCGCAGGGCCTGACGCGGCTCAGAAGTCGTCGAGTCGCCGCACGGCCATCGGACGTGCACGCATCATCTTCACATCGTCGCATTGCATCAAGGGCGCCATCTTATCTCATCGCACCGGATTGTCGCATCGCATCAAGGCGTCATCTTGCCGCATCGTAAACAGAACTCAGTACGAGAATCAACGCATCACCTCCTCTCCGGTAAGGAACAAGATGCATCCCCTACTCTGCGCAAGCATTGAGGAGCGACGCATTATCTCCCCTGAAGCAAGGAACCGACGCATTACCCTCCCTGTGAACCTTTTGTTTGTTTTGCGTTACGCATCCAATGTACTTTTGTGAGAAACGTGTTGCATTTATCCTCAACTTGGACTGTAACTTCTACCATCTTTAAGTCTATTTTGAGCACAGTATTGTGGATTTTTGTTGTTTGTGGTCTTGTGTTAAGTCTATATAAGGAATACTTATTTTTATACAACCTGTGTGATGCCCATTTGTAGTGTTTTCACTGGGTTACTGTATGTGTTCACAAATGCATAAGACACTGCCTCTGACATAAGCCTGTCTGCTCATGCCAAGCTACCAAGGGGGTGAGCAGGGGTTATCCAGGAGTGTAATCCCCTTTCCCTGACTAGAAGCAATGGTCCCTATGTGGACAAAGGTGTATAACATTGCCAAGTAGAGACTAACACCACCCAAACGGAGAACCAAGATATACCACACCAATGGTTAATTTGTGAATGAGAGGGTTTTTAAGACTGCCAAGAACCCCAGACCTTGGTAAAACGCAGGACAAGTGATTCATTCCCCCTTGATTACCCCTCTACTGGCTGGAAGCCTAATGAATCGCAGCTTCCCTCTCCCTCATCTCTGATTACAAGATAATGTAGAAATGGAACAAGCTTGCAGTGTCTTAGACAAATGTTCTGGTTTCAACCTGAAAGTCAATGCTAGACTCGAGCTACTCTCAAAATCTTCACATCAGTGATTTTTGTATCTCAGCCTAGAACCTCTCAGTTGACAAGACTTTCCAAGTGAGACTTTGTCTTGCCTTGGCTGAAAGTGATTGCTTTTGGGGCAGTTAGCTACAATGTGCACGTTTGAGCTATTATTGGACAGATTCATTAGGGTCTAACTAATATTTTTGCATTTTTTTAAAATCATTTTGAAACATGTATGTCTGATGCCTCTTCTGTTTTTATGATTCTGTTTTTGTGATGCTATATCATTTAATATTTATATAGTTATTAATAAGTGAGAATAAGCAATAAATAAATGCATACATTAACATTCTCACTGTACTGACTAGTTTTGTGCTTTTTTAAGGCATTGCTCAACCATATCCTTGTATTCCACCAAAAATTCGTGAACTTTCATCCATGTCCACTCACTTTCTGTCCTCTTGTTTCACAGTGAATCTCCCCAAAGCAGACATATCATGGAAAGAAGAAACATATTCGATCCTCAATAATTTTGGTCTAATGGCCACTTTAGCTTTCTTGCAGGTTAATGTAATAAAGTCGGTTCAACTGTCATTCACATTTTGCTTCCTCCCACCACAGCATACAGCAGCCCTGTGTATTACTTTTAAGGCCCTGAAGTGCAACACTCCGGGTATTCTGGCCAACCTGGTCACCCCCTATGTTCCTACACGCCAGTTACAGTCACTTGGACAACACCTGGTGAGGGTCCCTAGGTTCCAGAAAGTACGGGCAGGAGGTTGTTCTTTCCGTAATAGGGCAGCCCTCCTCTGGAACTCACTGCCCATTCACATACGTAGCCACACTAACTATCTGATGTTTAGGAAGGCCATAAAAACATACCTATTTCCCTGTGTGCAGCTCCTGTCTTCTTCCGTGTTAGTCACTCTGCTGACAGCGCCGGGATGCCCCTTTGCTGGGGCAGCGGTTGCGCTATACAAATAGCAGTAACATAACATAACATAACATAACATAACATAACAGCATCAGGTAAGAGATCAACCCACTTAAACCATCAACCATTTCCTTTCTTGCACTGTTCGCGACTGCATTTCCTTGCCTATACGCACACATCGCTCAAAAAGAAGTGCATTTCCGTGCCAGGCAAAGTGGGCCAATAAATTACTTAGCAATTGTTGTCTTTCTCTTCCCAGTCCGTATCGTATGTTTTGCCAGCCTTGTGTGTTTGAACTATTTATCAGGTTACATTAAACCAAAACCAATGGTACTTTTCTTCTGCCAATTTGAATCACGTTATCCTGTGATGTGTACGAAAGCTAACAGGGTTCTCTATACCTGTCTACTATCAAACATCTGTCCTGCTGCATTAAAATTAAATGTGATGGCTATTTTGTTTTATTTAATTTTTTGTTACCAGCTTGTGTAAGGGCCGGGGCATATCGCCCTTTCCATGCTTTCTTCTTTACATTTTTGTGGTGTATACTTGCAAGGAAATAGTTATAAAAATTGTCATGGCACCAGCTTGCCAACGGAGAGCAGTTGGCTTTGCCTACGCTTTTTTCCATTTGTAGTGGATTTAATATGCATAGGCAACGATGTCACTGTAGTAACTATGAGGAACTTTCGCAGTATATTCACGAAAGTATCTTGATTTTTATTTCAAATCATTTTTATTGAATTTCAAGAAATGACACGAAAGTATTTGTACATTTAAGTTAATAATGTTCTGATGCCTCTTGTGCTTTCACCTGACAGATCACCAGATCTAGCGAACACTTCTGGTATTTTTTTAAGTTCAAGCTTTTTGTGTCCCAAAGCCTCTCACCCTGGTTAGTGAAGAACACTCAGTTTAGTTACATTCTCGCGGTTTGTTTGCGGTTTCTATATTTCCATTGCCCCCTAGTGGGGTGCTTTGCATTTACTTTTGAGTGGGCTTTGTCTTGCCTTTTGCACAGTGGCAACAACTTTCTATACAATCTGAATAATGAGGTCCTTTTCGTTCTTTATCCCGTTCACGCTTCAAAACATCCGGCAAGCAAGGCACGCGGATCTCAAACGTCAGCACTTCTTCCGCTCCCCGGGGTCAGGTGCAATGGGACTTTTCTCAAGACGAGAGCACAGGGTAGCAAATAAGCCGCCATAGTCTCCTCGTGCTCCCACATACACATGCTCAATTAACAGTTTGACCCATGGTGTAGAAAACAGGCTGGTCATTAGCATGTTTCTCCATGTACACAGAGACGTTTTAATGCAGGGGCAAAGTGGGCTCTGGCCCAGGGCCCCAGCCTTTCAGGGGGCCCCCTGACAGTCAGCTCCATTTTCCAGAGTTTTTCCCTAATGACCTTGAATATTTCCTAAACAGTTTGTTTTAAATTCTGCTTCCCATTCATTTATTTCTTATGTACCTGATGTGTGAGTGTCTAGTACAGCCATTTTGCAGAGAAATTTTGTGTTTATGTTTCATGCAATATACATAAAAAACGTTTATTTTAGATCAAAACAAGGCCAACATATAAGAAATGGGAGGGCATCACAGAGATTATTTGCAGGAATATTGGTGAGCTGCTGCTGTGTTACAATATTGAAAACACACATAACTATCCCTGAATATTAGATGTAAACACATTCAGGGCCTTATTTATGAGAAGTGATGCATCGCTGTGCGAAAACAGGGATGCGTCAATTCTTAGTGCGCCCTCGTTGCGACATGACGGATGTGTCATATTTACTGTATGACGCATCATGTCGCAAGGAGTTACAGATATGTCAGTATTTCTGACGAATCTGTATGCGTAAAAGTGATGCATTGCTGGGGTGTGTCTGATAATAGACGCAACTCCAGCAATGTGTCCTTTCACATTGGGCAAGTCCCATGTGAAAGGGCCTGCATCAGTCTTATGCCTGCTGTGTGGCAGGTGTAAGATATTGACGCAATGGCGTCCTATAAGTGGCGCACTGAGTTCTCATAGATTTCAATGCGCCACTTCTACGAGGCATTTTGCGGGGCAACACCCACCCTGCATACATTATGCCTGGCGCAGGTATAATGCGGTGCAGGGGTTTACAAAGTGAAGCATCTGCCTAGATGCGTCACTTTGTAAATAGGGCGCATCATGGCACATTTTTTACGCTGCCGGTGCGGCACACAAAAAGTGATTGGCGGCATAAAAGTGAAGCAAGGTCTCATAAATAAGGCCCTTAGAATTTGGACGAGTGTTCCTTTGCACTGTCAGGGGCCTAATGAAATAGTGTATTTAATAAAGCGCACAGCTACTCAGACTAGAGAGTCCTGGCGCGTGACAGCGGGAGGAAAACATGCGTAAAAGACCCATCAGTTATCAAAAAGCCAGGTTTTTAAGTTATTTCATGAAAGAGAGTAGGTCTGTGGTTAGTCTCAGAGACTCAGGAAGGCTATTCCACAATTTTGTGCCTAGAAAGTCGTGGGATCTGCCTCCAATGCGGGCACTGCATATTTTAGGCATGATGGCCAGGTTGGTATTGGAAGAATTTAGGGGTCTAGCTGTTGTGTAGCGATAAACGCGCTTATTTATGTAGCCGGCTCCTAAGCCATGGAAAGCTATAAGGAAGATGGTCATCGCTTTGAAGCCGATCCGTTCTTTTATGCGGAGAGACTTAAGAATAGGGGTCATACTAGATCTGGGTTTAGGTCTCAGGATGGCTCTGGCCGCCGCGTATTGTACCACTTGTAGGCGCTGGATAAGGGATTTGGGAAGACAGAGGTACAAGCTGTTGACATAGTCAAGCTTTGATGTCACCAGAGTCTGCACCACGATCTTTCTGCTCTCAAGCGGTAACAGTGGCAGGAGTTTTGAATAGCATCCAGAGTATGCCAAAGCAAGTGCCATTTAGATTTTGAATTTGAAAGCACATGGAGAGTGTCTTGTCTATGACAATTTCTACATTTTTGACTTTCTCCTTTTCAGCGGGCGGGGGCGGCAGATCTTTTGGCCACCAAGCACTCCAGTCAGGCGTTTATGGATTACCAAAGAAAACAACTTCAGTTTTGTCAGGATTGCACTTCAGCTGATTGATTTTAAGCCAGTTAAAAACCTTTGTGAGGCAAGACCTAATCATTGCCCCGTTAAAGTCGGTTCCTTTTTCACATGTAAAAATCAGCTGAGTGTCATCAGCATAGGAAACAATTTTGGCGCCCTCTTCCTCTACCAGAAATGCAAGGGGGATAGATATATATTAAAAAGGTAGGACTGAGAATGGAGCCCTGAGGGACACCTACATTCATGGCCGGAACTGGGGATGAGAAAGGGGGAGCCAGATGTCTTGAGATCTATTTGCCAAGAAGGATGACATCCATGTGAAGGCGGTCCCCCCCCAGACTGATGTTAGCAAGTCTCTCCAGGAGCCTCTCATGTGGGACCATATCGAAGGCCGCCTACGTATCGAGCAATATCAGAACAGTCTTGCCTCCCTGGTCCAGCTTACCCTTGAGAAATTCAGTCACTTCCAGCAGAGCGGACTTCATACTATAGTTAGCCCTAAAACCGGATTGGGACTCATGAAGGAGCTTCCCATCTTCAATGTGTTTTTGGAGGGCCTTGTTTACATCCTTCTCTAGTACTCTGGAGAGGGTCGGAAGAAGGGAGATTGGCCTATAGTTGGCAGGGTCCGTCGGTTTGGCGTTAGCCTTTTTTATCAGTTGAAGAATCTTAGCATTCTTCCATAATTTCTGCATGTTGCCCGAGGAGAGAGAAGCATTAAAGAGCTGGTTTACTGTGGGGTTTATGGTGGGAGCTAATAGGTTCAGGATATTCCCTGGACATGGGTCAGTAGGAGAGCCAGACTTAATGCTTTGGAGAGGGGTCAGTGACTTTTCAAGCTGAAACTCAGGGAAAGCTAGTAAAGATGGAGGATCCAAGAGGTGAAATTTGCTATTAGAACTAAGGTAGAAGGTCAGTTCTTCCTCTGAGATGTTAGTGAAGGCTTGTTGGATCATGGAGATCTTTTTGTGGAAGAATTCAACTATTTACTTAGACCATTCTTCAGTGCATGGCCCTTCCTTTGTGCCGGCTCTCAGGGCAGTAAAGGATTTAACTATGCTAAAGATTTCCTTCCTCTTATTTTGGGCATTTTCTATCTTGGTTTGAAAGAGGTTTTTCTTGGCTGCCTTCACGAAAATGTAATGAGCATTTAAGGTGTCTTTATACACCTTCCTGTCCTCAGGTAGATAGGTTTACGCCATTCTCGTTCAATTGTTCCACAATTTCTGTTGCGAGATCTAAGGGAATCGTTGGAGCTGGTGGGGCTGACCTCTTTGAGGAGCAGCAAACAACCAGTACCACTGCATCAATGTTGGTTCGGAGCCATGAATCTATTGAGAGGGCGTCCGAGTCGGGGCAGCCAGACAGCTCTGGTGAGGAACGACCGAGGGCGTCTGCTAACATCGGGATGGATATTTTATGGAACGTCCTGTAATTAGAGACCCTCTGCCCTGTGTTAGCTCAAGGGGCTGTTTCAGAGTTGGGAATGACGAATTTTAATAGGAGGTGGTCAGACCAGGTAATGGGAAGAGGTAGGCTTACTGATATGTCAAAGTTGTGAACGATTTGGTCTAGTGTATGGCCCTTCTCATGGGTGGCCAAAGAAACAGATGGAAATATGTTGCAGGCCTGCAGCGCCTCCAACAAGGAAATTGTTTGAGGGTCTCTTCCATTGTCCATATGTATATTGAAATATCCCACAATGAGGCAGTTGTTGTATTTTAAGGCCAGGGAGGTGGTGGCTGTATTAAGCGTAGTAATAACATTTCCAATAGCACTGGGAGGTCTGTAAATCAGAAATCCAGCTATGCTATGGTGGGGGGATAAGGTACAGCAGAAGCCCAAGCAGTCTCGTTTTTTATTGTAAATTATGGCAACACCTCCCTCCTTCCCATTCAATCGGTCCCTCCTAAGAATGTTATAACCCGTAGGGATGGCAGTGAGAAATAAAAGATCAGACTGTTAGTCTAAAAGTAGGCCATAAATTTATGGTTCATGCTTTTGTATAGAGCGCCAATTTAAAAGGGTGGCCTTTAAGTCCTCTGTTTTCTTATTGTTTTTACACTTATTGTTGCGTGGGAGGATATTGGGTGCGAGTTTCCTGGGCTGAGAGTCCAGTTGCACTTATTGCATCGAAAGTCTACCTCCAACCATGGATCAGCGGCTGTACAGTGACATAATGGTAGCCGCCTAAGGCTAAGCAGTTTTTCCCTATTGCAATATAGTGGAAGAAACTCACCGGAGGGGAACTGGGCAGCATGGCCGGCGCCGAACACCTCCGGGCGCAGACAGGCTTACCTTTGGCGCCAGCAGCGCGCCAGCTGTGCACGTCCACTTAGCGCGTCCGTTTGCATCGGGAATATATAGGCTAATGCCTATGATGCAAACTGGATCGCCAACGCAGCTGAGGAAGCGGAAACTGCATAGGCATAAGTGAGGAGCCCGATAGTAGCCCCAGCCCTCCACAATCGGCGTATAAGCCGCGGCGGACCAGGACTGGAGGAAAAGCGAGATGCGAATCGAAGCAGCTAAGGAGGTGTAGGCAAGCAGAATCAAGTAAAGTGCAAGTGCGCATAGGTAGGAGAAATTGTTAAAAAGCACAGAGTAATTCAGCCAGACATATACAATTTAAAAAGTAATAAAAACCTAGTAGCAGGGCAGGAAACACCAAATCCTACAGCTATCAGCTGCGCACATCCGTTTGCATTGGGAATATATAGGCTGATGCCTATGATGCAAACTGGATCGCTAGCACAGCTGAGGAAGTGGAAACTGCGTGGGCGGAAGTGAGTAGCCCGATAGTAGCCCCAGCCCTCCACACAGTCGGCATATCAGCAGCAGCGGACCAGGACTGGAGGAAAACCGAAATGCGAATCGGAGCAGCTAAGGAGGTGTTGGCAAGCAGAATCAAGTAAAGTGCAAGGGCGCATAGGTAGGAGAAATTGTTAAAAAGCACAGAGTAATTCAGCCAGACATATACAATTTAAAAAGTAATAAAAACCTAGTAGCAGGGCAGGAAACACCAAATCCTACAGCTATCAGCTGCGCACATCCGTTTGCATCGGGAATATATAGGCTGATGCCTATGATGCAAACTGGATCGCTAGCACAGCTGAGGAAGTGGAAACTGCGTGGGCGGAAGTGAGTAGCCCGATAGTAGCCCCAGCCCTCCACACAATCGGCATATCAGCAGCAGCGGACCAGGACTGGAGGAAAACCGAAATGCGAATCGGAGCAGCTAAGGAGGTGTTGGCAAGCAGAATCAAGTAAAGTGCAAGGGCGCATAGGTAGGAGAAATTGTTAAAAAGTACAGAGTAATTCAGCCACACATATACAATTAAAAAAAGTATTAAAAATGTAGTAGCAGGGCAGGAAACCCTGAATCCTACACCTGTAAGCTGCACATGTCCATTTACATCGGGAATATATAGGCTAATGCCTATGATGCAAACTGAATCGCTAGCGCAGCTGAGGAAGCGGAAACTGCGTGGGAAACAGGGGCTCAAATTAGATCATAAATTCAAAGGTGTCTTGAACAGGGGCCCCCAAAATATGTTTGGCCCAGGGCCCCCCAAATCCTTAAGATGCCCCTGCATGTACATGGTTTAATGTGTAACTTTTGGAACGTTCTTTTTCCTTCCTTTCTCAGTTAAAGAGAAAGTATACAAGGTCGTGTTGTGGAAATGTCCTGTTTTTTAAAGGATGATGCTAACCACTCTTGGGAGAGTTGGTTCATCAAGAAGCACGGCCTTGCTGTCCACGTCTATTAGCTATTGTTAAACCTAGGCCCTCGTTTCATAACCAGCATTTCCATGGATATATCCTACAGGACAAAACACCCCTGGCTGCTTCATTGCCTGACTGTGTAACGACAGACATGATCTAACTAACATAAGTTGCAAGATGTGGTTTGCAGGACCTGACTGGGAACCCAAAGCAGTCCGGGCAATTTTGTCGGACAGGCCCCCCACCCAGAGGGTTGTGGGAAACTGGGGGGCAAGCGTGAAGCACTGCTGCTTAACGAACCCTGCCCCAGGCACTGTGGGTCGATATTGCAGCATCGCTGCAAACCCGGCACCCACTGCTCCAAAACCGTTCCCCACCCTTCCAGCCTCCCTGGCAAATGCCCGATGCCCGCTATGGCCAGTCTGGCACTGGTGGTTTGCCAATTTTATCAGAAGCTGTGGTGCTCTGATCTAATCTCATTTTATATGATACATTCCATTAGTTCAGCTACATCTTTTGTGCTCAATCCCAGGTAGCTGTAAAATGATTGCATTTGACCAGATATGAGGTATATCCCATTATCAAATACTGAGGTTTCAGAAACCTTTCCCAATCCAGCCGTATCTTGAGCGCTTACATATTTTACTGTGATCCATCTGATGTGGTAATCTATCTGGAAAACAGCGTACCTTACATCCTAAACTATATTATCAAAAGAACCCAGAAAATCGGTCCCTACTTCCTCCTAGGGCCATTTGAGGAACTCTAAGGATACCATTATCACTTTCTGACATAACAAACACTTACCACCTTCATAACATACTTCATAGTTCTCAACTAAGATCTTTTCCTCTCTGTCCAATCCCAGGCACCAATACGACTCTCTCAGTCTCTTTTTATTCAACATCACAACTAAATATTAATTGTGTAAATTCTATCAATCCCACCCTCACACTCAACAGTAGCACCACCTTCTCACCCCTCACCGCTAGCCCTTTCTAAATCGACCACAGTGGTAAGATGCTAGCAAACAGCTGCAACTGCCCTACTAATTTCTATTCCGTGGAGCAAACCTTCTTGACATAGGCCAAGGCTTGGTACAAAATGTTATCTGACTCAAAACCCTCCAGAAACAAAACCACTCTTTAGTCTCTTCCTATTGTAATCCTAAACCCTCATGTTTTTCTGTATTTGGCATCTCACTCTAAGAATCTGCTACTCCATTGCATCCTCCAGGAATCTACTTTAAAGTTGTGTTACATTGATTTTGTCTCTAACCTTGCTAATCTAGTCGGACACTGACTCGTGAACATTAGGTCAACCCAAAATATTGCTCAGAGGCTTTCGGTTTGCAGTCAACCTGATGCGTGTTCCTCAGAGGTACATCTTAAAGTCCTAAACAGTCCATATGCAAAGAAGCCTATCTTTCCTATGACAGAATTGTGCCTTTTATTTTTAGCTTTAAATTTATGATATGCAAATACCAATGTAGCACCCCTTTCAACTGTCTTGGCATACCGATGCTCCTATAAGAGGAGGCGGCTGTGTTGACTTGCCATTTCATGGTCAGTCGAGGATGATGCCGAGGCTGCTTGCATGGTCAGTCGGTTTGGGCATGGGTCCGAGTTCTGCAGACCACCAGCTGTGGTCCATTGTGGAGGTGTTTTTCCTGAAAATCAGTACTTCAGTTTTGTCAGAGTTGAGTTGGAAGCACTTGTCTCTCATCCATTTGGCTACGTTGGTCATGGCATTGCAGAGTTGGTTTTGGAGTTGGAGAGGTCATCGGTTAGCAGGAAGTTCAGTTGAGTGTCTTCGTATGAGATTATGTTGAGTCCATGGGATCGGCCGGCAGGACGTGAGCTCCCAGCCAAAATAGCTGTTACATCCTGCTAAATATTCTGTAATCCTGCCTAACACTGGCTCTCTGAAGCCCCTGCACTTCCTGTACATGGATACCCCACTGAGATGGGGGTATCATGCGGCTTCTCCCCTCCGATTTTGACAGCAATGAGGTGACTGCACTTACGGCCTGCTAGGCCTATTGTGTGTGCAGCGGCACCCTCCTGCTTAGATTGAAGGGTGGCCCTTACTTCCTGCCAGCTGGTGAGAGCATTGGACAGCAAGAACGCACTAGCCACACAGCATCTGCATCGCTGGGCCATTCTGTCGGCTTGGGCGTGGTGCAAGAGAAAAGCTTGATGGTGAAGGCCAGGTCATACCCCGAGTCCCGGAACGGCGTGACGGCACATCATGCTGATGCCCATAGTGATGCCCCCACCCGATATCCTGCCATCAGAGTCTAGGGAGCGAGTGGACCCCGAGGCCTGAACAGAGAGCCACAGGCACCTCTCCCCCCTGATGACGGAGCGCAGACCAGCAGCGCGAAAAGTGTGCTTGGCCTTCCTGGGGGACTTTAGGTGGTGTCCGGCAGCAGTGAAGTGCTCCCAACAGTAATGTTCCTGGCTGGGGGTGACTGCCTGTGCTGGTGAGGAGAGGCCCCTTTGAGCATGCAGTTTGACTGTCAGCCCCCAACACCATGTTTGACGCTGTTATAGGGCTTCTCTGTCTTCCTTGCTGGAGGGTGTGTCCTGGGACTTGCATACTGGCTCCCTCTGAACATTACACAACCTTTACCTGAAACTTTAGGGCCTTCTGGGGGACTTTGATTGAGTCAGAGAACCTGAAGGACTACCCCGGAGACTGCCATTATGGAGGATGCATCCAATACATGAGCACCAAGTCTGTGTAACACGGGGTATCCCTGGAGAGGAGGCCTGAGTGTCCTGGGACCAATTGTGCATACACTAGTTTGTTCCTATCGGCGACCCTCCACAGGGGGAAGGGTCTTGGGCCTGGTGATGGCATAGAGTGGGAGCTCCCTAGCACAACAGGATGCTCAATCTGCTCAATCTGCCATTGAGAGGGTTGCACGAGTCCTCTGATCTCCAGTGCGTGGGATCCGCTCCTTCTGTCACTAACAGCACCATGGGCAAGGACAAACAGCCCCGAGCGCATGGCTCCAACACTATCACACAATACACTATACTGCAGCAACCTACCCAGCGGATAACCCGACAAACTAGTGTGCCTGAAAGTGAGGATATCCTGTCTTGCCACTGGATTATAGCTAGCCTGGCTGATGAAGCGTGTTAACCAGAAATCGGTCTCAGGATGCTTGTTTCCTGTTCGGGGAAGACCTGGCTTGGCAGTTCGGGCCGGACTGTTCCCAGGAGGCACAGGGTCAAGACTCATTTGCATATAGTTGGGTCTGAACTGAGGTGGCAAAGTGAGCTAAAGAATGATGATGGATTCAACCCAGATCTGTGACTGGGGGTGAATGTCTGAAAAGTTTCAGTGCTCCGTCTGTCATCTCCTTGTGTTTGCTTTGTTTGCCCTAAGTTGGCAGGGTATGCCCAGACGTGGGTCCCCTGCTCACTTTGCACTGGATTCAAGCTAGCCTGGCTGATGAAGGGTGTTACTCAGAAACCGGCCCCTGGATGCTTGTTTCCGGTTCAGGGAAGACCTGGCTTGGCAGTTCGGGCTGGACTGTTCCCATGAGGCACAGGGTCAAGACTGATTTGCATATAGCTGGGTCTGAACTGAGGTGGTGAAGTGAGCTAAAGAATGATGATGGATTCAACTCAGATCTGTGACTGGGGGTGAATGTCTGAAAAGTTTCAGTGCTCCGTCTGTCATCTCCTTGTGTTTGCTTTGTTTGCCCTAAGTTGGCAGGGTATGCCCAGACGTGGGTCCCCTGCTCACTTTGCACTGGATTCAAGCTAGCCTGGCTGATGAAGGGTGTTACTCAGAAACCGGCCCCTGGATGCTTGTTTCCGGTTCAGGGAAGACCTGGCTTGGCAGTTCGGGCTGGACTGTTCCCATGAGGCACAGGGTCAAGACTGATTTGCATATAGCTGGGTCTGAACTGAGGTGGTGAAGTGAGCTAAAGAATGATGATGGATTCAACCCAGATCTGTGACTGGGGTTGAGTGTCTGAAAAGTTTCGGTGCTCCGTCCATCATCTCCTTGTGTTTGCTTTGTTCGCCCTAAGTTGGCAGGGTATGCCCAGATGTGGGTCCCTTGCTCACTTTGCCACTGGATTCATGCTAGCCTGGCTGATGAAGGGTGTTACCCAGAATCCGGTCCCAGGATGATTGTTTCCGGTTCAGGGAAGACCTGGATTGGCAGTTCGGGCTGGACTGTTCCCATGAGGCACATGGTCAAGATTGATTTGCATATAGCTCGGTCTGAACTGAGGTGACAAAGTGAGCTAAAGAATGATGATGGATTCAACCCAAATCTGTGACTGGGGGTGAGTGTCTGAAAAGTTTCAGTGCTCCGTCCATCATCTCCTTGTGTTTGCTTCGATATCCTATCAGATGACAGTAAACCTAGCAGGGTGGAGTATCCAGTGGATTTACAGGGGCCCTGCTCCGCTCTAGAATGCCAGCTTGAAACCTTTTCCATCGATTTCAATCTTCAAACAATTAAACAGTTTTAGTAAAGCACAACACTGTTACCCCTGGGGTATCTGTGCCCTGTGTCTCCATCGAAGATCCAGGTCTTGACTCTCTTTCTGAAGTCTGGCAGCAAGGGGGCTGTATGGAGCTGGGGGATTTTCTCCAGGTCTTGGCAGCGATGTAGGAGAAGGAGCGGCTGCAGCTGCGGTGGATGCTGGGTGTGTGCACGAGGGAAAGTGAAGAGGAGTGCAGGTGTCTAGCGGGTTGGTGGAAGTTCAGTTGATGGTTGAGGTTGGCAGGTCCTAGGTCATGGAGGGTTTTTTAGGCATGCATGAGGATCTTGAGCCAGTGGAGGTTTCTCAGTTGGGAGGGCGATATGAGTTAATTTGGGAGGTCCAGGATTAGTCTGGCTGTAGCATTCTGTGTGGTCTGAAGTATTGTGAGGAGCTGGGTGTTGATGCCGGCGAAGATGGCATTGTCGTAGTTGGGGTGGCTGTTGACAAGAGACTGAGTGACGGTCTTTCTGTAGTTGGTTGGGATCCATCTGAAGATTGTACGGAGCAAGTGAAGTGTGTGGAAGCAGGACGAGGCGACTGGGTTGACTTGTCATTTCAGGGTCAGTCGAGGATGATGCCAAAGCTGCTTGCATGGTCAGTTGGTTTGAGCATGGGTCTGAATTCTGCATACCACCAGCTGTGATCTCATGTGGAGCTGGGTTTCCAGAAGATCAGTACTTAACGTTTTGTCAGTGTTGAGTTGGAAGCACTTGTCCCCATTTGGCTACGCTGGTCATGGCATTGCAGAGTTGGTTTTGGAGTTGAAGGGGTCATTGGTGAGCAGGAAGTTCAGTTGAGTGTCTTATTAAGAGGTGATATTGAGTTCATGGGATCTGACAACATCTGCAGGGGGGTCAAATAGATGTTGAACAGGGTGGGTCTGAGGCAGTGTGTGTGATGCACATTACTGACAAGAGAACTGGATTGAATTACATAAGTGAATAGAAACAGCTCCCCACGATGTCTACAGGGAGACAGGGACTGCATCCTAAGAGCGGTGAGGAAGCAGGTGATCCTCCTTTTTAGTAAGAATAAACATACCATTTACCCAGATTACATGAAACAAGTGCTGGAACAGGCCATATCCTACCTTACCGTCAAACAGAAGCTGTGGGCTTGTCAGCTACGGTACATGCTGCCATACCCAGCACGGTTAAAGGTCAACTTTAGAGATAAATAAGTATGGGAATTGCTGGAGCTCAGCCTTCAGAAATCCTGGGGAACATGTCCCCTCTTGGAATAACTCTGCTCTAAGCAGCCAGTTGACAATCCAAATTTAACTGCCCCGGGGATGCAAAGAGTGATGGTCTGGGAAGATGGTGCAATGCAGTTGAACACTGTGGACAGGCCACTCAAGAAGGAAGGCACTGCCAATTGGCTGTTCTCAGAATATTGTACTAGATATGATACCTGACACCTTTATCATGCTGGAGGTGGGAGGGTCCAACATGAGGACCTCAGTTGAACTTCAATGGGAGGGATTGTCTGCATACTGAATGTAGAGGATGTGTCGGATTGGTGAATGTTGCTGGTATTGATGTGGTCAGACACTGTCCGAACTAGCCTTTGGTCGATATTGTTGGAATGGAGGAACATGGGGTGGGAAGGATTGGGAGGCATCACAAGTCGGGACTTGACCATGGAACTATTAAGGACTAAGTGAGATGAGACTTGAAATCTAAGAATACAGAGCTGGCTAGGAATTTGGTCCCAGTTGCACCGAGGGTGTGCTGTGCTCATTCTGGCACATGCCATGAGTGGGTTTCAGTGGCTGCTAGGTTGAGCTATTTTTGTGGGGAAGTGGCCCATGGTTTGATTGCATTGTTCAGAAATGTAGTTTATCAAGTTCTACAGCAGCTAGGAGAGGAATGGGTGATACAGTAGGACAGGGGACATGGGTTTGTCCTTACAAACCATGATGCAGTGTGAATCTAGAGTCCTTTCCTGGAATGTATGGGGACTAGGCACCTGTGTTAGTTGGTATAGAGTACATTCCTTCTTAAAATGGAATAAAATAGACATTGCTTGTTTACAAGAAATGCACTAGGATGATTCGGGGGCCACATGACTGACTAAGAAATAGAGGTCAGGTGTTTCATTCCTGCTACTCAACATATGCTGGAGGTACACTGTTTTGGGTGGCTCCTTTGATGTCATTTGCTTACACATACTCAGAGTACGATGTGGGGGTAGTTATGTACCATTACTGGGCATCTTATATGGCAGGGACTTGACCATATCAAATACATATGCTCCTAACACTGATGACCTGAGATTCTTTTATACCATGCAGGACCTCTTAACACATGCACTTGACTCACCCATGTTCTGGTCAGGGTACTGTAATTGCGCACTGGACCTCATGCTGGAGAGGGACCTTCCCAAGGGTGGGAATGAAGCCACACATGACAGATGCTTTGCAGATTGTGATGCAGAACATTGGTTTGCGGGATGCCTGGAGGTTGGTATACCCCACACAACGTGTCTTTACATGCCATTGCTTAACTAATAATACCCATTTGATAGAGAGTTGGTATGCGGCCACTTGCAAATGGCAGGAGTTACAGCCACATATTTGGTACGCTATCTGTCTGAACATGCAACGTCTCCTGTCGGGTGCCCTGGGGGGTTCCAACTGAGATGACAGCTTGTGGAGATGCCGGTGGACATACTGGGCAATTAGATAGGATGGGGGGGTTGTCTCACCATCCTACTGACTATGTGGATATCAACTGGGGTACCACAGCTGGCAGATTCACAGAGTGGGAGGCTCTAAAAGTGGTGCTGCAGAACTCATGTATGGGAATTATATGTGGCGTGAAACGCCAACTCAGGGTGGAGCTTCAACAATCGGAAGCCGAACTGGCAAGACTGCAAATGGAGCCTTCGATGGGTGCTGACACACCTGCTATGGAACTGGCCCTCTGGCAGCAGGTGGCTGAAATCTGGGACCACCAGGATAAATATACACCACAACAGTATAGGCAGAGATTATACAGGGAGAGTGACAAAACTAGGAGGCTATTAGCCTGGATAATACGCTTCTTAAATGGTTTGGGACTCCGCTGGCTAGAGGTGGAGGTAGTGGAGGCCCTTGAAGCTCCCTTGGAACTATAGGAGATTAGGGCAGCGATCAATGCTCTTCTTCATCTGAAGGCTCCTGGTAGAGACAGCTTCCCTCTCGACATTTATGAGACACTGACCCACAGACTGCTGGAGGTTTAATTAGAGGCCAGGGTTGCTGGGATTCTGCCCCCAGGCATCAGAGAAGGCAAGGTATGCCTGTTTTCTAAGACAGGTGGAGAAGAATCTGATCCATCAGCTTACAGGCCCCCAACAATGATAAACACAGATACGAAGATCCTCTCTGCACAGCTGGCAGCCCAAATGTCAAATCTGGTCCACAAAGACCAATGTGGATTCATACCTGGACGAAGCACCGGAATGAACTTGCAGCGAATGGCTCATGTTCTTCTTCAGGTGCAACAGCGGGGTGAAGAAATGGCGCTCATGGCCATTAACCTATAGAAGACCTTTGGCCCGGTGTACTGGGGATACCTTTTGGAAGTCCTCCATACCATCGGCTTCGAGCCACTGTACCGCAATTGGGTGCACCTATTGTACACCGAAACTTGTGTCAGGGTGCGAGTGAGTCGTTGCGGTTCGGATGCCTGGACAATTGGACGGGGGATGCATTAGGGCTGCCCGCTATCATCATTCCTATATGCACTTGTGATGGTGCCGTTGGCTATCTGGGTGCCACAGGAAAGGCAGAAGTCGGGTGATGTGTGTCATGCCGTCTCATTATATGCTTATGATGTGTTGTTCAACCTGACATCACCACAGACAGCAGTTCCAGTGTTGCAGGAACTACTGGAGGAGTTTAGGTCATACTCAGGGCTTCAGCTCAACCATGCCAAATCGCTACTGGTCCTGCTCACATCTCTGGCCACGACACCAGCAGACCGCTTACCTAATTTAGACCTCCGTGAGGAGCCATCTCACTTTCGATATCTGGGGATTGAAGTTGCGCAAACTCGGAAGCTTCAGCGCTGTCTTAATATAGCTAAAGTCGTAGAGGGACTAAAGTCCTCAGTGTCACTTTGGAACACATTGCCCCTTTCACTAATGAGCAAAATGACTGTCGGTAAGATGGTTCTCGGTCCCCGATGCTTATACATTCTGCAGAACTTGCTATGCCTACTGCGGCACGTATATTTAGGCAGTTGGACGCCATCCTAATTTTCCTTCTTTGGACAGGCAAGCAAAGCAGAGTGGCCTTATCTACCCTAACCAGACAATACACAGACAGATGTCTTGAGGGAATGCACCTTGACCTATACTACTTGGCTGGACCCCTCAGACAAATAAAAATGGTTGTTGGCTTGCAGGGTGCCGTTGGGATGACTGCCAGAACTACTGATGGAGGTTGCGGGGATCCACTTGGATGCCCCTCAAATAGTTTGGCTCCCCATCAGAGTATTGGTTCCTCTTCTGAGCACCGCAGTCTGGGAACTTTGAATCATCAGAACCTCCAATAAGCAAAAAGAATAATGTTCAGTGGATCTTCAGGTACTGTGCTGACATGCAATATCATTTATTTTGCAGCATTCTTTCGTGTGGTTCTTTTGTGGAGTAACATGGAAGTTACTGCATCTGTCATTATTCTCGTGCTAACAGAAAAATAGACTATACTGGAACTTTGACCAAAACATTAAAACATCCTACAGAGACGCATGATGCTAATGCATGATTAACTCACTAGGAAAATTCTGAATATCTGATAATATAAGCGCAGCATAAAAATTTAATGGAGCCAGCTGAACTACTAACATAAAGAGATCAGAGAAGCAGTGGACATGTGTAGAGACAGAGTAAGAAAAACATACAAGAGTGGCACACCAAAATCTACAGGGTTTATGTGTTCATTTTCTTGTCATAGCTTGCAGTAGATTTATCTACACCATCTGGACCATATCAGGACCACCTAGATAAGAGGTGATTGATTCAATTGAGCGATAGCCAGATGTGACAAGGGACGACTAAGATCGCTGTCTTTTCTTCTTAATCCTTTTACCTCACTCATGTGTGCCATCATCACATTTACATTGTGGTGGGGCATTCAGGTGAGAAAGGGCATGGTAAATCTGCTTCGCTCCGAAAAAAACAGAGCGTCTCTCATAGATAAATGCATCCCATCCTTGATCGTAACACCTTACCACCAGCTGCTCACAACCAGTTGTTTTATAAATGATTCACATTCACAAGGTGTGGCCAGAGTTCTCAAGGCAGTTCTATAAGTGTCAATTGTTTCTTCACCTCGGCGTTCCCTTGAAAAATAAGCATTTCCCAAGCCAGTGGTGTCACCTTTTGACTTTGCTAATGTT
This sequence comes from Triturus cristatus, assembly GCF_964204655.1. Lineage (NCBI taxonomy): Eukaryota > Metazoa > Chordata > Amphibia > Caudata > Salamandridae > Triturus > Triturus cristatus. The sequence continues at coordinate 922,062,948 of NC_140582.1, read as the reverse complement.
TTTGGGGAAATATCATTTACAACCACTGTTTTAACCATTCAGTGCTTTTACCATACACGCCTTTACCATGCATGATACGTATAGTTAAGGTAAGTATATGTGTGTGTAGTGTGTGTGCGTGTGTGTATATATATATAGATATCTGCATTACCAGTAGGTGTCATAGTTAGGACCTTGTTTCTATTCAAAAAGGGTTTTGTTTTTTGCCAACATCTTTGGCGCCGTTTGACGAATCTTCGTGAAATTTTCAAAACTAATGGCCCACTCACTTCAGCTGCTGTGTTGAAAGATTTGGGGTGATTCGTCAAGCCGGGGCCGAGGGAAACAGGGGGTCCTAAGACGCGTTATCTTCATGTTAATTTCCATAGGAAAGTTTAGATAGTGCTACAGCCCGAACTGCTAAATGGAATTACACTAAATTTGGCTAAAAGGTAGCTCTTGATTCATGAAGCACTCTGTGTTAAAGGGTGTAAATCCATTCAGTAGTTTCCGAGAAATTCAAGCATTTCTCAGATATACAAATATCCCCAGGGAGGATCCACGAATCCTCCTGATCTCCAGCCTGCAATCTGATTGGCTGCAAACGGATCCAACCAGGAAGTGTTGGCAGCCCTCTTGTGACTCAGTTAAACCAAGTCACAAGAAAAAAAGGTTAAAAAATTTAAAAACAAGGAAAGGGGACAGGGTAGAAACACCCAGACCCCCTAGGCCTGCTCCGGGTGCCCACAGGGACTCCCAGGGCCCAAAAAGCATTTTTTAAATTTTTTCAGCATGAGTCACGTTGGGCCCATGAATCTCGCCAGCTATAGTCAATAAATGTGGGGGGCACACGGCCCCACACAGCCCTGGGGACCACCACGTCCGGGGGCTTTATTTTTTTTAAATAGGCATGAGGGGGGCTCCTGTCCCATGCAGCCTACCGGGACTGCCACTTCCCAGGGGCTATTGTTAAAAAGGAAGTGTGGGTGGGCTCGACCACCACCTACCCGGGGCTCCCGCCAAGCCATAGCAAAGAGCAATGTTCCAGGAATGGTACGTGGTGGTCCCTAGGACCATCTCCGGCTCCACCAGGGGGTTGCGCGGCCCTCCTCTTTCATGTACTTAGCCCCAGGGAGGTGGTGATCCCTGTCGCCGAGGGTCCCCAATGGAACACCTTATTTATTGTCTTTGGGGCCCCGGGGAGGTGACGGTCCCCGGGGCTGCAGGGGGGCCTCATGGCCCCCTTGCTTTGTTTTGAAAATTAAATCCTCGGGGAGGTGGCAACCTTCAAGGTTGCAGGGGATCCACGAGACCCCCCCACATTCTATTAAGAAAATCCCCAGGAAGGGTGGCAGTCCCCAGGGCATTTGAAGGCCCTAGGAGAGGGAGGCCTTGCTCCCCCTCCTATTACTGTAAATTACCCTGGGGTTAATTATTAATGAAGCACAAGAGAACTCACTCTGTTTTAAAATAAAAAAGTTAATCAGGAATCGTGGATCCAGTGTGACTCCTGTCATTTTTTTTCTTTAACTGCTTTTTTAGCCCTGAAGGGTCCCCACCAAGAGGCATAAGGGGCTCAAGGTGTTTCTACCTTGCCCCCTTTTCTTTTTTCCTGTGACTCTGTTCAACCGGATCACTAGATGGCTACCAACACTTCCTGGTTTAAAGTATTGGCAGCCAATCAGACCTCAGTACGAGATCGGAGGAGTTGCGGATCTACTGTGTCCCTGTATATATAACTGGAAACTTCTTTAAATAACTCTGAAACTACTGAACGGATTTACACCAAATCACACAAAGGCACTTCCTTGGATGAACATCTACCTTCCTGCCAAATTTGGTGTAATTCCGTTGGCATGTCTAAAGGTCCTATGTGAATTAACATTGGTAAAATAAATGTGCTTTTAAGCATCCCCTGGTTCTCGGCCTCCTCCTGACGGATCACCCCGATACTTTCAAGACATCAGCTGAAGTGAGCATCATATCAGTTCCAAAATTTTCATGAAGATTTCTCAAACGGCGCAGTTTGACAAATCTTCACAACATTTTTAAAACTGATATGACACTCACTTCTGTCTTGAAAGTAGGTAATATATTTATATTACCTACTGGCAGTCGCCAGTAGGTAGTTATAGTCAGGACCTATTTTCCATAGGAAATCTGCAACATTCTATTTGGAATAACGTTGGCACCGATTGACGAATCTTTGCAAACTTTTGCAAACTTTTGGTCAGCTCCGGTCCGCTCCTATCCTGAAAATTTCAAGGTGATTCGTAAAGCGGGGGCCGAGAACAAAGGGGGTACCAAAATGCGTTTTCCCCATGCATTTTCCCATAGGACCTGTTGACGCAGCTACAGCCCGAACTGCTGAACGGAATTACACCAAATTTGGCAAAGAGGTAGTCCTCAGTTCAGACTTGTGCCTTTTGCTTAAATGGTGTAAATCTGTTCAGTAGTTCCTGAGAAAATTAGAGTTAAAAAGATAGATATATCTGGGCGGAGCCTAACCTCACATCTCATCGTGAGATCTGATTGGCTGTCAGTACTTCATCCAAGAAGTGTTGGCAGCCATCTTGGGACCAATATACATGATAGCACCTCATTAAAAACATTGCAGTTAATAGAAGGTTTTAAGACTTTAGTTACATTATAAATCATTTGTTGATGATACCATACTCATTTTAGGAATTGTGGTGTGTTCTAAGGTGATTTTACCATGTGAAAAAGCCTTCTGCTGTGATATCATGAATCATGTTTGAGAGAAAACTATTTTCTCATGCTTTTCTCACTGAGGTTTGGAAGGTGATCTATAAGCTAAACTGAGAGCATATTTTCTGTAAATTCACATTATCTTTCTCAGTCATGACAGAATGAAGTCTGACATTCTCAGTAAAACATGTACATCCAACAAGGGCAGAGACTGTCAGTTGATTCCTTTGTGTTCTACTTCAGCTTCCCAGAGTGTTCTAAAGAACAACTAGAGCGCTAACAGTCCTACTTATGACAAACCTATTGCACATCTGAAGCCATCTTGATTGGAATAAAGTGGTAACTCTTAAAACATTTAATTTAAAAAGGAACAAAATGAGGGGGTTCATTTTGCCATAGAAAGTATGATTAGTGCTGCCTTTATTTCCGCTGTCCGTGTGGCCATTGGGGTTGCTGTTGAGGTTCTGGTTGACCTCAGCAGGTGTGAGATACAGCCTGGTATGAATGATGGGTCACTTGACCTCATAAATGAGTGGGAAGCTGTGTGAGCAGACGCCGAGGATCCGGGAGCAGCTGAGAAGAGACACAGAACCTTCGCTTGAGGAGCCGAGAGGCCAACCGGAGGACGCTTCGCCCAGCCACGGCCCGGAGGGTCGTGACTTGAACAGGTACGTGCTCGGGTACGGGGGCTCGGGAGCGGGGTGAGAGCTCGTAAACCGGCCGGGCAGACGGGTAAGGCTCTCTAAAGCTCGCCGTAGGCACTTGTAAGCACAAAGTCGGCATAGGGCTGCCTGCCTGATTCCCGCCTTCTCCGGTGACGGTGTTTTCCTTATGCTCCTGCTTAAACTACACACGCTGCCCTGTGATTCCCAGCACGGGTCTTTCACCCCCTGGGTTGTTTTGGCTCCAGATTACGTGAGCACTAACCAGTGCCTTTTGTGTTGTTTGTTTTGTTTTCCATCCCTTGTCTCAACCCTGATGCGAGAGAAGCCCAGCCCGACATCGTTAATGAGAAGAGGTTTCCTTCCCTGAGGAAAACATCGCCCGGACTGTTGTTATTGGACTGTTTGGCGCTCTGTTAAATCTTACTCGTGGGGGCATTTGTTGAACATTATCCTGATCCTACCTGGGGCAAGGCATAGCCGCTGGTATCCCCGCTGGTCTCCCCTCGCCACCGCAGCCTCCCACGTCCTCAGCGCGGCCGCAGTGAGGGGGGACCACAAGTCCCAGGAGCCCTAGTGGCAGGAAGCCGCCACCGCCCATTTCGCACCAGGAAGCGCTCAAAATTGGAGGAGAGCCCCCGCGTCGCGGGCTGGCGCACGGGCTAAGCCCGGGCAAAGGGCGGGCCGTCAGGGGCCGAAAGAGGTCAGGCCGGGCCACCTCTCTTGGCCAGATCATCGGATTCGTCGCTGGGCTGCCACGCTCCAGAAAATAGTGAGTTTAAGCTGTACAGGTTTGATCCTGGAACAATAGCAGATTGACTTGCAGCTCCTGTAAAGAAAAAGGAAAAAACTACACAAAAGGACATAAGAAATAAATATATAAAGACTCTGCTCTTTGCCTAATTGTGACGTTCCCTATTACATTTAGCTCCACTCTGATTGAGATATTAACCACTAAGGCCCCACAGCATAGAGGGGTCTAAAACAGGGGTAGTTACTGTTGCGCCGTTTTTAGTAACACTGACCTAATATGGTTAAATCTAAAAATACCCCGACTAGGGTGGGGGTTGGGGTAAAGGGCACCTTGGACGCCTTCATAACAAGAGCGGAGTCCTTGCTAACGCACGAGATACAGCTGACCGAGGAGAGATTGTCACTAGACTCCCTTATAGTGCAGAAACGTTCATCTTTGGGCAAAATAGCTACGTGCCCCACGCCTCGAGTTGAAATTCCATCAGTTCAGGGCAACCCAGTACACACTATAGTGCCCCACCTCACCAAAGTACAAGCTCTAGTTAACACGCTAGCATATGGGGACACTGAGTCAGTCAACACAATCGGGCTGGCCACTACCAATCTAAACTCCGACCAGCAACTTTTAACTAGAGAAGAAGGGTCTGAGGTCACTATGCACGGAACTGTGGCGATGGGCGGTCTGGGCGTTGGGAGCAGTGCCTCAATAGAAGAGCTCGAATTAGACCCCTCACGGAGAACGGCTAGGGAAGTAGTTACATGCTCCAAAAAGTCCCTACTGGCCTTAGTCACCCCTCCCATAGCTGTACCATCTGAAGTTAATAGGGACAGGGGGCACCCAGTCATCAGTGGGTTGCACACAACAAATTCCGCAACTAAACCCAAACGAAGAGGGGTCGCTAAAACTAATAAAGTAGCAGGGAAGGGAGTTGACAGTACATTATGTCATAATTGCCCAAACGAGAGTGGGGAGGACTGGTCCCAGGGAATCATCAAGGCGCTAGAGGTAAAAATGGAATTGATCCTAACCAAATATTTGGGGCCGGTAATGGAAGAAATTAATAGACTGGAAGGGAAAATAAGCAGGTTGTTAGAACAAGTCAGGGGGCAGTTACCTGTGCCCATATGAGAGGGGATGGAGGAGGGGATAGAGCCCGCCCAAGGCCTGGATTCAGTATGTGCTAAGAATGGGTCAGAGGTAGGAATTTTTAGAGGCCCTAAGCCCATGGTTACGAAGGTGATAGCTATTGAGGGATCAAGGGGCACCACCAGGAGTCCGAGTAGCAAGGGCCCAAGCACTACTTCAGCCCCCACCATTCGCTTGGCACACTGTGTAGGAAGAAAAGAGTCTGTGAATGCCCGTATTAGCAACATTGCTGATTGTGCACGGAGTACTCCGGGCCTTCAGACATTGGATTTACCACCTGCATCTTGTCCTTACATGGTAGTATTAGTAGGGGTTCCAGCACTTAGCCATGATAGAGAATAAACAACACAAACCCTGATTAATAAGGCCTCACACTGGATACATAATAACACGAATGTGAGGAGTTTCCAGCACAGACACATCCTCATGGCCTGGTGGGTAACATAGATTGGCGACAGCAAGAAAAAGTTTGCTGGAGACTGTGTAATTGTTAATCTTAGGCACCCAGAGCTGGCAAGAGACAATGAAAGTGGGACTTGCATAAGAATGCTGCCTCTGTATTTCTTTTATAGGGATAAAACGAATGAGGTAGGCTTTGATGCCCATAGGCGTCGGGCAAATGCACAAGGCTGGGAGGTTAGGCCCGGACCAGCAACAAGCAGATTTGCCCCGCTCTCCAGCACAGCCACATTGAACGAACTGGACTGACTGGGCAGGGGAGGGAGAATGGAGAATGACAGAAAACTGGAGAGTTGTTCTAAGATTGACGCCACAGGCTCTCCAGGGGAATCAGAACTTTGTATTGCCCCACACATGGTAGTTCAGCGAGAGAGGTGGGGGAAAGGTATGATAATAGCAGCAAGTAGATCAGAAACGTCATCTCCCCCAGGGTAGGTTAGCGGAGAAAGAAGTGCGGCCACCCCAGCTACCAAGGAGATTAGAGTGGTCTCTTGGAATATTGCAGGGATCTCAGCCAAAATACAAAACAAGGAATCGCTAGATTTGGATGTATGACGTTACAACGCACACTTTTACAACGCATGCACTTACAACGCATTTTTTACAACGCATAATCCATTACAACGCATGACATTACAACGCAGGACACTACAACGCATTTTTAAAAAATACCTTTACAACGCATTACCATTACAACGCATACTACCTTTACAACGCATACCATTACAACGCATAATATTAAATTACATTTAAGGTAAGTATTAGATAGTATAGGGGTAAAAATTACTATTCTAACTCCAGGGGGTGCAACAGTAGGGTAAGTGTTGGATAGTGTAGGGGTACAAATTACTATTCTAACTCCAGGGGGTGCAACAGTAGGGTAAGTGTTGGATAGTGTAGGGGTACAAATTACTATTCTAACTCCAGGGGGTGCAACAGTAGGGTAAGTGTTGGATAGTGTAGGGGTAAAAATTACTATTCTAACTCCAGGGGGTGCATCAGTAGGGTAAGTGTTGGATAGTATAGGGGTAAAAATTACTATTCTAACTCCAGGGGGTGCATCAGTAGGGTAAGTGTTGGATAGTATAGGGGTAAAAATTACTATTCTAACTCCAGGGGGTGCATCAGTAGGGTAAGTGTTGGATAGTATAGGGGTAAAAATTACTATTCTAACTCCAGGGGGTGCAACAGTAGGGTAAGTGTTGGATAGTATAGGGGTAAAAATTACTATTCTAACTCCAGGGGGTGCAACAGTAGGGTAAGTGTTGGATAGTATAGGGGTAAAAATTACTATTCTAACTCCAGGGGGTGCATCAGTAGGGTAAGTGTTGGATAGTGTAGGGGTAAAAATTACTATTCTAACTCCAGGGGGTGCAACAGTAGGGTAAGTGTTGGATAGTGTAGGGGTAAAAATTACTATTCTAACTCCAGGGGGTGCAACAGTAGGGTAAGTGTTGGATAGTGTAGGGGTAAAAATTACTATTCTAACTCCAGGGGGTGCAACAGTAGGGTAAGTGTTGGATAGTGTAGGGGTAAAAATTACTATTCTAACTCCAGGGGGTGCAACAGTAGGGTAAGTGTTGGATAGTGTAGGGGTAAAAATTACTATTCTAACTCCAGGGGGTGCAACAGTAGGGTAAGTGTTGGATAGTGTAGGGGTAAAAATTACTATTCTAACTCCAGGGGGTGCAACAGTAGGGTAAGTGTTGGATAGTGTAGGGGTAAAAATTACTATTCTAACTCCAGGGGGTGCATCAGTAGGGTAAGTGTTGGATAGTATAGTGTAATATTATGCGTTGTAATGGTATGCGTTGTAATGGTAGTATGCGTTGTAATGGAATGCGTTGTAAAGGTAGTTTTTAAAAATGCGTTGTAGTGTCATGCGTTGTAATGTCATGCGTTGTAATGGATTATGCGTTGTAAAAAATGCGTTGTAATGGTAGTGCGTTGTAAAAGTTGCGTTGTAAAGGTTGTTCCCCCTAGATTTCATTAGACAACACCATATCATCTGTCTCCAGGAGACCTGGGAAACTAACATTAGTGCCCCACATCTAGAGGGCCGCACTAAGGGAGGCTTAATAACCTACGTGGCCCTGACAACTCAAGGGACTTGGGAGGATTTGGGGTGGGGCTCAGACTGTATTCAGGGGATCAGGTATCGCAAGAAGGGCTTAAAACTCATTTTTATTAATTTTTACAATGCGGGACAATCCATGCGCAGATTGGGCGAGCTAGATGATAGATTGGCTCGATTACAAGATGTAGGGGATATAAGCACCCAGTTGGTATTAATGGGGGATTTTAATTGTCATCAGTGCCCTTATTTGAAAGGGGGTAGGGGAAAATGGGCATCATGTCCTTCCACCAAGGATTGGCACCTAGAGCACTCCAGAGAGGGTAGGGAACTAAGCAAGATTCTGGGCACTTATGAGTTAACACATACGATGGATTTGATTCAAAGCGGGAAGTTTAATACAATCAACCCTTCCTTTAAGGGTAGGGGCAGAGATACGATCATTGATTTTATCTTTGTTACAAATATGCTTAAATGTAGGGTCATACATTTTAGCATAAAGGTCAGTGCCTTCAGCGATCATAATCCACTGGTATTGTCCATGAGGGATGTTAACCCACCCTCAAAGCCGGGTAACAGGATTACCAGTGGCCTATTCAAAGCCACTGACCAGGGCAGGAGAATTAGATGGAGTAATATAGACGGGGAAGCATTTTATAGATCGCTTCTCGCTAATTCTGAAAGCCAGATCTGGAGGTGCCTAGATCCAACAGTGGAGGGGAGAAATTTGATTAGAGCTTTTGAGGGCACTGCACAGCACATCGATAGATTATTGAGGGGCAAAAAGAAGAAGCAGGACCACCCATATCCAAGATGGTTTGACCAAGATTGCTCAAGGGCACAAAGGTATTTGAAGCTAGCACTCAAAATGGTCCCTAAGGATAGGGGTAAGGTTGCCGTCTGTAGGGCTCAATATAAATCGGCCACAAAACAGAGAAAAACCTCCCTACAAATTTAGGCTTGGGAGACATTGAGAGAGGCTGCCAAGCGTAGGGACATGAATGGCTTCTGGAGGGTAATCAATGACCCCTGCTTTCAGGCACCGAATAAACCAAAGGTGGCTTGTCATATCCTGCCTGAAGCCTGGGTGTCCCATTTTAAAAGCTTATACAACTATGGTGGCTCGGAGGACTCACTAACCCCAGTCACAGGATTTTTACCTAGCACGTGGATGTATTTTACGGTAGATGAGATCAAGCTAGGAATAGATGGTCTGACAGTAAATAAGGCTCCAGGCCCAGACGGGATTCCACCAGACCTATTAAAAAAACAGGTAGACCTATGGGCCCCCATACTCACTAGAGTTTTTAACACAGCTGTAGAAGTAGGAATGCCCAGGTCATGGTCCACGGCTGTTATTGTACCTTTGGTCAAAAAGGGAAATAGGAGTGACCCGCAATGTTACCGCCCGATATCACTTATTGACGTGACTGCGAAAGTTCTGGGAAGGGCCATACTTAATCGTCTGATGGTCTGGGCAGACGAAAACGTGATTATCACAGATACCCACTATGGGTTTAGAAATGGCCGCTCCACGACTGACCATTGCCTTAACCTCTACCACCTGGTGGCCAAATATAACCTGGCAAGGGAGGGGACGGTGTACTTGGCTTTTATGGACCTGTCAGCAGCATTCGACCGAGTAAACCGAAGGAAATTGTGGGAAATTCTAGGGCTCATGGGCGTTGACCCAGGTCTGATATATATTTTAAGAATGCTTCACGAGAACACAACAGCACAGGTCAGATTTAGCGAAGAGGGGGATCTAACTGAAGACTTCCCGTGCTCTGGGGGGGTGAGGCAAGGATGCATCCTGGCGCCCTTTCTATTCACATTATATATAAATGGCTTAGATAAGGCGCTCGGAGATTTGGGGGTAGACTGTCCACGCATTGGGAGGAGAAGTATACCCGTCCTCCTATATGCGGACGATGCGGTCCTCCTGTCACGCACAGGAAGGGGACTACAGTCCCTCATTGATGGATTTGTTAGTTTCATGGCGGACTTAGATTTATTACCCAATCTCACCAAATCATACGTCATGGAAACAGGAAACAGACCAACAAAGAAATTTATCTTTACAATTGGGGCTCATAAATTAGAAAAAGTAAAGGTTTTTAATTATTCAGGGATTTTATTCGATAAGCATCTTAACTTTAAAACACTGATGTTGGATAAATGCAGCCAACAAATTAGCACGATGGGCTCAATTATGAACTGTGCCACAAGATTAGGTCGCTGTTCACCAAATGAAATTCTGCACCTGTACAGTTCGGTTTGTTTCGCCAAGACTATGTATGGGAGTGAGGTATGGGGCTTTAGAGATACATCACTAATTCAAACAGAAGAAAACAAGTTCCTCAGAAGGCTTTTGCAAGTACCCCAAAACATGCCTTCCCATATAGTTCATGAGGAGCTTGGCCTCACCTATATTAGTGAGAGGTTAAGTTTTAAACCCATCACTTGCTGGATAAAAATATGGACGAACCCCGAGGCAAGTCTAAGTAGACAAATACTTGAGGACTGCATCGTGGGGGATAAAGGTCATCGGATACCTTGGCTCAAACATGTAAGGGACACCCTGAGTCGGTTGGGTTATGCCAATTATTTTGATGAGCCTTCCACACTCACCTCCAAAGACAAGGGCGTTATTAAGTCTGAATTTTTACGGCGCTTAGCTTGTGAAAGGGAGGACAGAGAACTGTTGAAAGTTTCAGTAAGAGCTCACCTGCTAACAAAATCATTGCCGGGAATGGAATTTTATCTTTCTAATACATATAACAGACATGATAGATTTTTAATGACTAGATTTAGACTGAATCTTCGGCATCATATTTTATCAGTTCCGGCTGGATTCTCAGCAGACATTGACACAAAGGGACCCTGCGGCTGCGATCAGAGATCTCCGCAAGACACTCTCCATTTTGTTTGACTTTGTCCGTTTTATGCGCACCCTAGGTCATTGTTTTTAAAAACTATTTTAAGACGTTCCAAAATTAACCAGGCAAAGGTGGCACTCTTATTTTTGAAACTCTCCTCTGACCCACTTACGCTGATCAGCATTGTAAATTTCCTAAGATCGGCTGTAAAACTAAGGAATACTAGAAGGGAGGACTAATCACCCCTGTCTTATGGGGCACATAAGTGTATGATGCGACTATATAGTCTAGGTTTATAGTTCTTATCAGCTAAGTGTATGATGAATGTTTTTTTAATTTTTAGTTAGTCCCGGTAGCAGTTTTTTGGCACCCGCTTAATACTGCTGAATGGCGGGTCCTCTGATATTAGGGAGTCTCACGCTGTTTAGACTGGCCTGGGTCAGCATATATTACCCCGTTTTAACTTGTTAAAATGTTTTATTTTTTTTATGCTGTTGAGCCCCATTGTTCTTAAGTGGTCCTACCTAACTTTCAAGCCTAAGATGGTTCAGTGATGCCATTTGCTTATTTATAGCAGCCACGAAAATTTTATTGTTCTTAATAATATGTATATTGATTATAACATGTAATGTGTTATTGGTTTTTTATGGCATGCTCTTTTATGGATATTTCTATACCCGAATAAAGATTAATTGATGATTAGTGCTTCAGAAAGAAAAATTAGGGCACATTTTGAGTGACTTCTCAAATCCTCTTCTATTTCATTAAACAATTCTGACATGCAGACTGAAACATGCACTTTCAATACCAGCAGCAGACTTCCCTGGTGAGCAGTAGCTTTACTACAGTGATCTAATAAGCAACTAGAGTGCTAATATTCTGAATTTATGGCAAATGTGTGACACATCTGAATGCCTTCTTGATGGAATCAAAGTAAAAAACTGAAAGTATTTCCTACTGAGGAGACTGTAGTAAATGAGGAAATTAGGAAACTTCATAACAAATAAGTCTCCCAAAATAGCCACATGAGACAAAAGAGCCCAAATGTAGCCCAAATATCACCCAGATGTAGCCCAAGTATAGCCCAATGACAGAATGTCCCAGAGTGTTCTAACGAACAACTAGAGCGCTAACAGTCTTACTTATGACAAAAGTATGGCACACCTGAAGCCACCTTGATTGGAATAAAGTTGTAACACTTAAAACATTTAATTTACAAAGGAACAAAATGAGGGTGTTCATTTTGCCATAGAAATTATGATTAGTGCTGCAGAAAGAAAAATTAGGGCTCATTATGACTTCTCAAATCCTCTTCTATTTCATAAAAAAATTCTGACATGCAGACTGAAACATGCACTTTGAATACCAGCAGCAGACTTCCCTGGTGAGCAGTAGCTTTACTACAGTGATCTAATGAGTAACTAGAGTGCTGGCATTCAGAATTTATGGCAATGTGTGACACATCTGAATGCCTTCTTGATGGAACCAAAATAAAAACCAGAAAGTATTTCCTACTGAGGAGACTGCAGTAAATGAGGAAATTAGGAAACTTCATAACAAATAAATCTCCCAAGATGGCCACCAGAGACAGAAGAGCCCAAATGCAGCACGAATATCACCCAGATGTAGCCCACATGTCGCCCAATGACAGAAGTGTGCAAATACTTATTTTTTGTGTATTTGCAGTTTTATATAGTGCAGACTTGTCAGGTATTGGCGTGCTTTACATGAGCATTGGCTACATCACACAAGATCAAATTCATTTTGGTTGTAGACATGGGGAGATTAAGTGATTTGATCAGAATCACAGAATGTTGAGCTGAAACAGAAACTCCAACCTGGCTCCCCAGTTGCAAAGTCTGCAGCTCTGGAAGTAACACCACATCCTCTCCCCTAGGTGCAACATTTAATCAAGTGGTCAACTGGATAAAAAAACATAAAGATTACAAATAATTTAAAAGTTCTTTGTCGATATTTGAAAACTCAGAAAATATGTCCTCATTTTAGTTTTTTAGAGCACTAACCATAATTGTGATGCAAATAAGACCCTCTCATATATGTAATTTCTAAAGGAAATGCTCTAGGTATTACAGTTTTGATTACATCAAGTTGATGTCAGGCGTTCCACACTTTTGTAATAAATATAGAATGTTAGCAATCTAGTTGTTCATTGAGATACTGTTGAGAAGCAGAGGCCAGGGGCATGGACTCTGAAAATTTAAGGCAGGTAGGAGAGTGCAGAGGCAACAATTTGACCACACTGGGCAGGCAGGAAGGGCAGTGGCAGCATAACAGACTATGGAGGGCAGTGGAAAGGGGGGCAGGGGCAACAAACCAACAATACAGGACTGGCAAGAGAGGCTGTGGCAATATAATAGACCATTGTAGGCAGAAGGAAGAGGCAGTGGTAGTACAACCATACATGCCAACAGACCCGTTTCAGCCAGGACATGTCCAATGTCTTTAAGCTCAAATGGGCTTTATTTGATCTGTCTCCTGTCTACAATCTCCTCTTTTTCAATGTAACTCAAAGGGGAAAATCAATACCCCAGTTTTTTTTCAAAATCTCCCTCTTACCAAGTTCAAAATGTTCGCAAGTATGATACATTGGATCATGGTAGGCAGGAGGAATTGGGGTAGGGACATGGACTCGGATAACAGAGGACAGGAGAGACATGGAGAGGTGCACCAAACTGACCATACAGGGCAGGCATCAGGGTTTGCAGCAGCACAATACACCACACAGGGCATGCGGGACGGGAGTGCAGCACAACAATTCATAGAAAGCAATAGGGAGGGGACAGGACCATGCACATGGACAACAGACAACAGAGGGGAAAGAGGCAATTGTAGCCAGCTCACCATACTGGACAGACAGGAGAGAAAGCTGCAGCATAACAGATAATAAAGGGCAGGAGGGACGGATCAGGGGCATTACAATGGAACAGACAAGCCAGGAGGGAGGGAATAGGGGTCTGCACATGGAAACAGAGGGCTGGGGGCATGGGGGCAGGGCAGGAGCAGCAAGATGACCATGGAGGTCAGGCAGGATGGGCACTAGAAACAAGACACAACATGGAGGGCAACAGTGAGTCTATGATGGCATACACACAGACCATGGAGGGAAGGTGGGAGGGGGTCAGGAGCAGCTAGCTGACCACACAGGGAAGGTAGGAGGGGCCGTGGCAGCACAGAAGACCATGCATGGCAAGCGGGAGGGTTAGTGGCAGCACAATGGCTATGATGGGCAAGAAGGAGGGTGCAGGGGCATGCACAAAGGACCATGGAGGATAGAAGGGAGGGTCAGGACCTGGTCACAGACAAGAGAGTTCAGGGGAAGGGGCCTCACAACAGACCGCGCGGGGCAGGCAGGAGGAGCAGTTGCAGCACAACAGACCAGGGAGGGCAGAACGGTGTGGCAGTAAAATGGACCATGGAGGACAGGAGGAAGGGGATAGAGGCATGGCAAGTGGACAGGCAGCGTGGAGGTGGCAGGGAGAGGTTACAGTCATCTGACAATGCTAGGCAGGTGGGAGGGGAGTGGCAGCTCAACAGAACACTCAGAGTAGATAGGAGTGGCAGGTCCATGGAACATGGTGGGCAAACACGACGAAGCAGGGGCATGCACAAAAGAGAATGGGGGCAGCAAGCTAAGCACAGAGGCTAAGCAGGAGGTCAATGATGGGCCATAGAATTGGGCAATGGAGGGCAGGAGGAGTAGACTGGTACATCATGCTAAATGGAGGGCAGTGGCAGCACAGCAGACCATGCATGGCAGGAGGGAGGATGCTAGTCCATGGATTCAGACAACAGAGGATAGGGAGGAGGTGGATGGGGCAGCAAGCTAACTGTTCAGAGAAGGTGGGTATTAGGATCTTTATTGTTTTTAAAATGTGTGTCTGTGCGAACTACTTAAAATATGGACAAGTATGCAGCATAATCTCACTTTTATTCAGGAAGAAGAGGACGTTTGTGACTGGGACTCCGGGCTCACTTGGCAGAAACACCCCCTGACCCTCCACCCCCCATCGCAAAATGTAATGCCGGTGAAAAGGGTAGGTGTACGCAGTGTTATATAGAACATAGTCCTGAGAGCACGATTAAAAATGAATACTAGAAATAGTATATGGTATAAACTATGCACCAAAAAGTGTGATATAAGATGAAGTGGTCCGTGAAATATAATATGCAATACATTGTGCGCAATGACAGATTCATTGGAGAGCGCGAGATAGCACAGGCACTAGCGCGTGCTATGCAATATGCGCCTTGCAGTGTAATATGCACAGGGCAGTGTTGTGTAACCTAACTAGTCTCTAAAGTTGTAATATAAAATATGTGCTGGGGAGTGTAACGTTGCATATGCACTGTGACAAAGATATGGATCCCAGATTGTAATATGTATGGCATAGCGCTGTGCGTTATAACATAGGCATCGAGCAAGGCACGTTAGATAGGGCTATATAACCCGTGCGAAGGCAAGTGTGGCATGACATATTCACGGGGTGGTGTTACAGTGCACATGGGCTAGACAGTGTCATAGCATACACACTAGCTGGTGGAATACAACACAGAGGTGTGTGGCACTCGGCGGGCACTGGTGGGTGTAACTCAGCATTGGGCTCAGCCAGGAGCACGCTGTGACTCTCAAGTGAGGTTCGTCTCCTTTCCAGAGAGTAAAATAAAAAGTATTACTCATCCGGCGGTGGATGTGTGTTTTATTAACCGTGAGGGAGTTTCTTGCATAGTTTGGTCGAATTTTTGTCGAATCCCCTTTGAATGGCTTGGTGTGCTTGTGTATTAAATGTGCCCGTCAATAGTTACCCATGTTTATATAAATAAACGACAAGGGTGTCTACTTGGAGAGTACCCACCGGCGGGGGCGCCGGGATTAGGCACGGTAGGGCGTCAGACACGTCAGAGCTTCACTAGCAGTGTAAATACATTCCACGTGGATTCATTGTATGCATAGTCGCCTTTTAATGAATATCACGCAAATCGTCATGGTGATAGGTACATATGGTTTGCCCAGCATGTCCTAGGTGTCTATAAATATATATATTTTAAAAATAATAACAAACAAGGGCGGCCCCGGGGGATGGGGTCCCTGGGGCCATAAGTGGCCTGAGGAGGGGGGCAAAGCAGCCCCCCTCCTAAAGATTTTTTTTTTAAAAAGGCCATGACCCGGGGGTTGGGGTCCCCGGGGCCGATTAAGGCCTTGGGAGGGCCACATTTATTTTTTTCAACAAAAAAAAATAGTTTGCAGGCCCTGGGGGATGGGGTCCCCAGGGCCAATAAATTAGAAAAAGAAGGGGGGCCACACAGCCCTCTTTCTTAAAAAAATAAAATAAATAAAAGACTGGCATCGCGCCGGAGGCCACACCCCCTCCTTGCAGCACTCTGCAAATGCACCCCCTGGCCAGTTGTAAGTTGGGGAATTAATTCCCCTTCAATATTGAGGGTCCCTGAGGGCCAACTAGCCCAACAGGTATCTCCAGTATGAGCCAGGGAGCTGCATTGCAGAGAGGTGGTGCAGGCCATGCCCATTTTTACACCTCTCTGCAACGCAGCTCTGTGGCGCTTACTGGAGATACCTAGTGGGCTAGTTGGACCCTAGGGACCCTCAGGATTCAAATGAACTTAATCTCCCAGCTAAAAACGGCCACAGGGCGTGTTTACACAGTGGTGAAGGGAGGGGACGGGGCCTGAGTTAACGTGTGCAAACAAGCCCTGTGGTGCGTTTTAAGTTGGGGAAATAATTCCCCTTCAATCCTGAGGGACCCTGGGGGCCAACTAGCCCACCAGGTGCTTCCAGTAAGCACCACTGTGCTGCATTGCAGAGAGGTGGTCTAGGCCGTGCCCCTTTTTACATCTCTCTGCAACACAGCTCTGTGGTGCTTACTGGAGGTACTTAGTGGTCTAGCTGGACCCTAGGGACCCTCAGAATTCAGGGGGACTTAATCTCCCAACTTAAATCTGCCACAGGGCGTGTTTACACAGTGGGGAAGGGAGGGGACGGGGCCTGAGGTGACGTGTGCAAACACGCCCTGTGGCTCGTTTTAAGAGGTAGTTTTAATCCCATGACCTATTATATACTAGGGGCTTACAGAGGAGGTCATGCTAATCACAGGGGTACCCCAACGCATAGTGTTCCCTAGTGTATGTAGGTGTTTTCACTGTATTCTGAGTGTCTTTTAACATAGCACTGGCTCTAGGACGTTATAGTTAGGAATTAGCATTTAAAAAACCTTAGAAATTCACTGAAAAAACCATAGGTTTCATGGAAGTTATAGTTAACTGGACTTTTCACTCGTACAAAATCATTGAAATTCCCCCGTTATAGTTAGTTCAGCTAACTATAACTTGTGCGCCCACAATGAACTGCTGATGACTTCACATATTACATCACTCATGACATGGTCAGTGACATCACTCATGACATCACTGATGACATCTCAAATGACATCACTGATGACATCATCCTTGTGATAGAGTGGCAGACCTCCTCTCACCCTAATATAACCTTTGATACACACATTCAAAAATAGAAACTAACATTTTCAAAACAATGGACATACCAATACCAGTTACAACAACCTATTCAGTAATTCTAAGATCCACAGACACATCCACTCATTCACCAACAGTCCTATACAGTCACTCATACATGTACTCACTCATCATATGTACTCATAGACCTATACATCCTGTTACACAACGCCACTCATCGATAGAGTTACTCACACACATAGTCACTCATGCTAATAAAGAATCAAACATCCATTTACTTGCATATACAGTTATACACACACCACCACACTTACTTCTACAGAAACTTACACATACGTAATCTTTTAAACAATCACTTATAGAAACACATAGTTATTCAAACAGGAACTCTTTCAATCTCTCACTCTCACATATACTCACTTATATACACCAATAGTCACATATACTAGTTTAAAACATATGTAGTTACTCATAAAGACACTATTGAGTCATTCACTCACTAAAACACCCATGCACACACTCATCCACCCATACAGTCCTGCACACATGCTGTCTTCAACACATACAAACAGTGAGTCACTCATTCATGCACCTATGCACTACGTAATACCCCCCACCGAACCATACAGACACTCAGACACTCATACTGATACTCAAAAAACCAATTAATAACCTATATAGACACTCATGTAGCTACTCACCAACCCATGCAGCCACTTATACACAAAGTGAGAGACTGATACAGATATTTACATATTTAAACATTACTCACTAAGCCATGTATTTAATCAGTCAGTTATACAATCAATTTTTCAAAAACAAATCATCCATTTAGACACTTATATACCCATTTATTCTTCCATCGACCTTGAGATATACATATATAAAACATATGTAATTTTCAGAAAAACACACATTCACTGGATGATGTCATCAGTGATGTCCTCAGTGATGTCATTTGAGATGTCATCAGTGATGTCATGAGTGATGTCACTGACCATGTCATGAGTGATGTAATATGTGACGTCATCAGCAGTGCATTGCGGGCGCGCGAGTTATAGTTAGCTGAACTAACTATAACGGGGGAATTTCAATGGTTTTGTACGAGTGAAAAGTCCAGCTAACTATAACGTCCCTGAAACCTATGGTTTTTTCAGTGAATTTCTAAGGTTTTTTAAATGCTAATTCCTAACTTTAACGTGTCTGAAACCTATGGCTTTTTCAGTGAATATATATATATATATATTACCTACTGGCAGTTGCCAGTAGGTAGTTATAGTTAGGACCTATTTTCCATAGGAAATCCGCAACATTCTATTTGGAATAACGATGGCGGCAATTGACGAATCTTCGCGAAATTTTCCAACCTTTTGGCCAGCTCCGGTCCGCTCCTATCCTGAAAATTTCACAGTGATTCGTCAAGCGGGGGCCAAGAAAAAAGGTGGGTCCCAAAACACGTTTTCCCCATGTATTTTCCCATAGGATCTGTTGCCGCAGCTACAGCCCGAACTGCTGAACGGAATTACACCAAATTTGGCAAAGAGGTAGTCCTCAGTTCAGACTCGTGCCTTTTGCTTAAATGGTGTAAATCCGTTCAGTAGTTCCTGAGAAAATTAGAGTTAAAAAGATAGATATATCTGGGCGGAGCCTAACCACGCATCTCATCGTAAGATCTGATTGGCTGTCAGTACTTCATCCAAGAAGTGTTGGCAGCTATCTTGGGACCAATATACATGATAGCACCTCATTAAAAAGCATTGCAGTTAATAGAAGCTTTTAAGACTTTAGTTACATTATAAATCATTTGTTGATGGTGGTACCATACTAATTTTAGGAATTGTGGTGTGTTCTAAGGTGATTTTACCATGTGAAAAAGCCTTCTGCTGTGATATCATGAATCATGTTTGTGAGAAAACTATTTTCTCATGCTTTTTCCACAGAGGTTTGGAAGGTGATCTATAAGCTAAACTGAGAGCATATATCTTCTGTAAATTCACATTATCTTTCTCAGTCATGTGAGAAGGAAGTCTGACATTCTCAGTAAAACATGTCCATCCAACAAGGGCAGAGACTGTCAGTTGATTCCTTTGTGTTCTACTGCAGCTTCCCAGAGTGTTGTAAAGAACAACTAGAGCGCTAACAGTCCTACTTATGACAAACGTTTTGCACACCTGAAGCCATCTTGATTGGAATAAAGTGATAACTCTTAAAACATTTAATTTAAAAAGGAACAAAATGAGGGGGT
This sequence comes from Triturus cristatus, assembly GCF_964204655.1. Taxonomy (NCBI): domain Eukaryota; kingdom Metazoa; phylum Chordata; class Amphibia; order Caudata; family Salamandridae; genus Triturus; species Triturus cristatus. The sequence continues at coordinate 922,043,531 of NC_140582.1, read as the reverse complement.
TCATTTTGCCATAGAAAGTATGATTAGTGCTGCAGAAAGAAAAGTTAGGGCACATTTTGAGTGACTTCTCAAATCCTCTTCTATTTCATTAAAAGATTCTGACACGCAGACTGAAACATGCACTTTCAATACCAGCAGCAGACTTCCCTGATGAGCAGTAGCTTTACTACAGTGATCTAATAAGCAACTAGAGTGCTAACATTCTGAATTTATGGCAAATGTGTGACAGATCTGAATGCTTTCTTGATGGAATCAAAGTAAAAAACTGAAAGTATTACCTACTGAGGAGACTGTAGTAAATGAGGAAATTAGGAAACTTCATAACAAATAAGTCTCCCAAAATGGCCACCAGACACAAAAGAGCCCAAATGTAGCACAAATATCACCCAGATGTAGCCCAAGTATAGCCCAATGACAGAATGTCCCAGAGTGTTCTAACGAACAACTAGAGCGCTAACACTCTTACTTATGACAAAAGTATGGCACACCTGAAGCCATCTTGATTGGAATAAAGTGGTAACACTTAAAACATTTAATTTACAAAGGAACAAAATGAGGGGGTTCATTTTGCCATAGAAATTATGATTAGTGCTGCAGAAAGAAAAATTTGGGAAAATGTTGACTTCTCATATCCTCTTCTATTTCATAAACAAATTCTGACATGCAGACTGAAACATGCACTTTGAATACCAGCAGCAGACTTCCCTGGTGAGCAGTAGCTTTACTACAGTGATCTAATGAGCAACTAGAGTGCTAACAATCAGAATTTATGGCAAATGTGTGACACATCTGAATGCCCTCTTGATGGAACCAAAGTAAAAAACCGAAAGTATTTCCTACTGAGGATTCTGCAGTAAATGAGGAAATTAGGATGGACCGTCCCCTGACCGACAAGGAATGGCGGGATACGCTACGGGGGCCCACACGGATCCCCGGGAATCTGCGGTTTCGCCAAATCCAGTACTTCATACTGCACAGAGTATATCTCACTCCCGACTCCATTAATCGCTATTTCCACCGGGCGGACGCTGAATGCCCACGCTGCAGGGCTCTGGATGCTGGACTATTACACATGTTATGGAGCTGTCCAGCGCTCGACTCATACTGGCGGACGGTGCATGGAGCGTTACGTACTTGCGCCGGCCCGCTGGCGCAGCGAGATTGGCACGCCTGTCTGTTACACTTGTTTCGTAGAACTCCCCCCACGAAGGTTGCCTGTCGTTTCCTCGACCTGGGCCTGATTGTGGCGAAGCGGTTAATTACCAAGCGCTGGAAGGCGGCTGAACCCCCTCGGGCGCAGGCGTGGCGGAGTTCCTTGCTAGTGTGGGCGGGGGCGGAGGGTACGGCTCTCTTGCGAGAGGAAACGTTAGGCCTCAGACACACACCCATAGCGAGTCAATGGGACGTACACTTGCAGGTCCTGATGCAGCTGGATGGGGATGCCCTGGGACTCTGTGGGACACATACTGCGGAGCCACCTCCTGGTGGGGAGGGGAATGGAGGTGAGCCTGGGAGACCCACTCTGGGGATTGGCGGGGAGGTCCTGGCCGAACCGGGTGGATGTACGGACACTGACATTTGCCTCTCATAGTATGATATGTCACGGGGGATGGGGGGGCCGGGTTTGGGGGGGGGGGTGGACCGGGGGGGGGTATCCTGAGGGTCGTATGGTCTAAGATCGAACCTGCTGCTGTTGTTCTGTTGGACTTCTGTTGTTTAACCTATCTTCTTTTATTTAATTTCGGTTGTTACATGAATCTGTTCAACTGCGGGCGGTGGCCCTGACACTTACTTGTTTGCATTAATCCACGCCTCGTAGTGGCGCTGGATCTTGCGTCTCACCGCATTCACAATTAGCGGATACTCCTCTGAGTACCGGACTCATTGCCTGTGGGATGTTACATTCATGATGTATGCTATGTCTATATCAACAAATGCTAATAAACAGATTTCATAATAATGAGGAAATTAGGAAATTTCATAACAAATAAACCTCCCAAGATGGCCATCAGAGACAAAAGAGCCCAACTGTAACCCAAATATCACCCAGATGTAGCCTAAGTATAGCCCAATGACAGAATGTCCCAGAGTGTTCTAACGAACAACTAGAGCGCTAACACTCTTACTTATGACAAAAGTATGGCACACCTGAAGCCATCTTGATTGGAATAAAGTGGTAACACTTAAAACATTTAATTTACAAAGGAACAAAATGAAGGCGTTCATTTTGCCATAGAAATTATGATTAGTGCTGCAGAAAGAAAAATTTGGGAAAATGTTGACTTCTCATATCCTCTTCTATTTCATAAACAAATTCTGACATGCAGACTGAAACATGCACTTTGAATACCAGCAGCAGACTTCCCTGGTGAGCAGTAGCTTTACTACAGTGATCTAATGAGCAACTAGAGTGCTAACAATCAGAATTTATGGCAAATGTGTGACACATCTGAATGCCCTCTTGATGGAACCAAAGTAAATAGAGAGTAGAGAGTGAGTAGTAGAGAGTAGTAGAGAGAGTAGCAGAGAGTGAGTAGTAGAGAGTAGTAGAGTGAGTAGTAGAGAGTGAGTAGTAGAGAGTAGTAGAGAGTGAGTAGCAGAGAGAGAGAGTAGTAGAGAGTAGTAGAGAGTGAGTAGTAGAGTGAGTAGTAGAGAGTAGTACAGAGAGAGTAATAGAGAATGAGTAGTAGAGAGTAGTAGAGAGTAAGTAGTAGAGTGAGTAGTAGAGTGAGTAGTAGAGAGTAAGTAGTAGAGAGTAGTAGAGAGTGAGTAGTAGAGAGTGAGTAGTAGAGAGTAGTAGTGAGTGAGTAGTAGAGAGTGAGTAGTAGAGAGAGTAGTAGAGAGTAATAGAGTAGCAGAGAGTGAGTAGTAGAGAGCAAGTAGTAGAGAGTAGTGGAGTAGTAGAGAGTAGTAGAGAGTGAGTAGTAGAGTGAGTAGTAGAGAGTAGTAGAGAACGAGTAGTAGAGAGCAAGTAGTAGAGAGTGTGTAGTAGAGAGTGAGTAGTAGAGAGTAGTAGAGAGTGAGTAGTAGAGAGAGTAGTAGAGAGTGAGAAGTAGAGAGAGTAGTAGAGTAGTAGAGAGAGAGTAGTAGAGTGAGTAGTAGAGAGTAGTAGAGAGCGATTAGTAGAGAGTGAGTAGTGGAGAGTGAGTAGTAGAGAGTAGGAGAGAGCAAGTAGTAGAGAGTGAGTAGTAGAGAGTGAGTAGTAGAGAGTGAGTAGTAGAGAGTAGTAGTGAGTGAGTAGTAGAGAGTGAGTAGTAGAGAGAGAGTAGTAGAGAGTAGTAGAGTAGTAGAGAGTGAGTAGTAGAGAGCGAGTAGTAGAGAGTAGTGGAGTAGTAGAGAGTGAGTAGTAGAGAACGAGTAGTAGAGAGCAAGTAGTAGAGAGTGTGTAGTAGAGAGTGAGTAGTAGAGAGTGAGTAGCAGATAGAGTAGTAGAGAGTGAGAAGTAGAGAGAGTAGCAGAGTAGTAGAGAGAGTAGTAGAGTGAGTAGTAGAGAGTAGTAGAGAGCGAGTAGTAGAGAGTGAGTAGTGGAGAGTGAGTAGTAGAGAGTAGGAGAGAGCGAGTAGTAGAGAGTGAGTAGTAGAGAGTGAGTAGTAGAGAGTAGTAGAGAGTGAGTAGTAGAGAGTGAGTAGTGGAGAGTGAGTAGTAGAGAGTAGTAGAGAGTGAGTAGTATAGAGTGAGTAGTAGAGAGAGAGTAGTAGAGCGTGAGTAGTAGAGTAGTAGAGAGTGAGTGGTAGAGAGTAGTGGAGAGTAGCAGAGTGAGTAGTAGAGAGTAGTAGAGAGTGAGTAGTAGAGAATAGTAGTAGAGAGTAGCAGAGAGTAGTAGAGAGTAGTAGAGAGTGAGTAGAAGAGAGTGAGTAGTAGAGAGTAGTAGTGAGTGAGAAGTAGAGAGTGAGCAGTAGAGAGAGAGTAGTAGAGAGTAGTAGAGTGTGAATAGTAGAGGGTAGTAGAGAGTGAGTAGTAGAGAGAGAGTAGTAGAGAGTGAGTAGTAGAGAGTAGTAGAGAGTGAGTAGTAGAGAGTGAGTAGTAGAGAGTAGTAGATAGTAGAGAGTGAGTATTAGAGTAGTAGAGAGTTGTAGAGAGTGAGTAGTAAAGAGTGAGTAGTAGAGAGAGAGTTGTAGAGAGTGGTAGAGAGTAGTCTGTCAGTGTCAGTCAGTGTCCATCAGTCAGTGTCAGTCAGTGTCAGTCAGTCAGTGTCGGTGTCAGTCAGTCAGTGTCAGTCAGTCAGTCAGTCAGTGTCAGTCAATCAGTGTCAGTCAGTGTCAGTCAGTCAGTGTCAGTCAGTGTCAGTCAATCAGTGTCAGTCAGTCAGTCAGTGTCAGTCAGTCAGTGTCAGTCAATCAGTGTCAGTCAGTGTCAGTGTCAATCAATGAGTGTCAGTCAGTGTCAGTGTCAGTCAATCAGTGTCAGTCAGTGTCAATCAGTCAGTGTCAGTCAGTCAGTGTCAGTCAGTCAGTGTCAGCTAGAGCAGCTCTGCTGACTTGGTTCTCTGGCTCTAGAGAAGCTCTGCTGACCTGGTTCTCTGGCTCGAAAGCGGCTCTGCTGGCCTGGTTCTCTGGCTCCAGAGCAGCTCTGCTGACCTAGTTCTTAGGCTCTAGAGCAGCTCTGCTGACCTGGTTGTCTGGCTCTACAACAGCTCTGCTGACCTGGTTCTCGGCCTCTAGAGCAGCTCTGCTGACCTGGGTTTCTGGCTCTAGAGCTGCTCTGCTGACCTGGGTCTATTGTTCTAGAGCAGTTCTGCTGACCTGCTTCTTAGGCTCTAGAGCAGCTCTTCTGACCTGGTTCTCTGGCTCTAAATCAGCTCTGCTGACCTGGTTCTCTGCCTCGAGAGCAGCTCTGCTGACTTGGTTCTTAGGCTCTAGAGCAGCTCTGCCGACCTGGTTCTCTGGTTCTAGAGCAGCTCTGCTGCCCTGGTTCTCTCCCTCTAAAGCAGCTCTGCTGACCTGGTTCTCTGCCTCTAGAACAGCTCTGCTGACCTGGTTCTTAGGCTCTAGAGCAGCTCTGCTGCCCTGGTTCTCTCTCTCTAAAGCAGCTCTGCTGCCCTGGTTCTCTCCCTCTACAGCAGCTCTGCTGACCTAGTTCTTAGGCTCTAGAGCAGCTCTTGTGACCTGGTTCTCTGGCTCTAAAGCAGCTCTGCTGACCTAGTTCTCTGGCTCTAAAGGCTCTGACCATCCAAATGTTTAGCTTTTTTTGATGTGTACTACTGTCAAGGTAAGATTAAGTAATCCAAACACTATCAATGCACAACTACATTCACCTGTGCACTATATATATAAAACTCTAACGAGCTACTTAGTAAAGTACTACCCATGCAACCTAGGAATCCTCCTGTCTGTCCCATGCACTTCTCCAATCACCCATCCAGCACTATCTACGTATCCTATCACTCCGCAATACCTAAGCACTTATAAATTCAACATGTACTCTCTTTGCAGCACTGAAATTATTCTAGTTAGTTGTCATGTACCTAAGGAATGACCAAGCCAGTAAAACTAGTACAGCTACAATATTCTGTGCACTATGCATGCAGACCTCTAATCAGCTACATAGCATTGATGCAGTCTTTTAAATACTCAGTTAGTACCTATGCAGTCTAGAAATCCTTCTGTCTGTCCCATGCACTTCTCCATTCAACCATCCAGCACTATCTACGTATCCTATCACTCTGCCAATACCTAAGCACTAATAAATGTAGCATGCACTCTCTTTGCAGCACTGAAATTACTCCAGTTATTAGTCATATACTTAAGGAATGGCCTAGCCACTAACACAAGTGCAGGTACAATATTTTGTACACTATGCATGCAGACCTCTAACCAGCTACAAACTATTGATTCGCTCTTCTAAATACCCAGTTAGTACCTGTGCAGTGTAGGAATCCTCCTGTCTGTCCCATGCATTTCTCCAATCACCCATCCAGCACTATCCACTTATCCTATTACTCCACCAATACCTAAGCACTTATAAATTCACTATACACTCTGTTTGTAATACTGTAATTATTCTAGTTACTAGTCATGAACTTATGGAATGACCTAGCTACTAACACAAGTACAGCTATAATATTTTGTGCACTATCCAAGCAGACCTTAGCTACATACTATTGATACACTCTTCTAAATACCCAGTTAGTACTCATGCAGTGTAGGAATCGTCCAGTTTGTCCCATGCACTTCTTTAATCACTTATCTACCACTCTCTACTTATCCTATCACTCCACCAATACGTAAACACTTTTAAATTAAGTGTTCACTCAGTTTGCAGCACTGTCATCATTCCAGTTACTTGTGGTATTCTTATAAAATGACCAAGGTGTCACGTTTTTCTCTTGTTCCGCTGAGTCGAGTGAAGCACAAGGGGTCCACCTCCCGACGTCCCCGGCTCTGAATAGGGAACAGAGTACCAGGGCAATCAGGCGAGGGAAAGGGAATTAGGATGGGAACAGCAGGGATAGGGATACCTGTAACATAACATAAATCTTAACACACGTTACGGTACACATAAGGCAACCTACTCTCATTCGGTCTCACTAAGTATGCCTACACAGTGTGTCTCTCCAAAACATACTCAGGCCACTATAACCATGCCTTTAAACCAATGTGACTTAACAGAAGATCGCTCCCCAGGACCGTGCTACTTGACAGTCCCCCCACCTATGTTCCCTTCAAAGAAAAAGGTGAAAACACAGGGACTTCTCTCGCCAACCGAACCTGAATCTACTCTGTTCTCAGGTCCTCGAGAGTAGGCCCCAACTGATAATGAAGAGTGCGGGGAGTAAGGATACAGTCACGCTCTCCCCTTGAACCCTACACTCGTGGTGTCTTCCAACCACTGACTATTGTCCCGCAAAGTGCAGCCCCTCCTTTCTGCTGAGCTACCTGAACGTTGCGGCGGCAGTGTCTCCGGTGATCTCACCTCACCGGTCTGTAATCCGAATGGGGAGCGTCCGCTCCTACTTCGTCTTTGGTCCAGGGTTTTAACAACGCGGCCACGCTCGTCCAGCGTTCCGCGAGTATGGATAAGTTCACACCCAGAACCTTTAAACGCGGTGACGCTTACGTCAGCGTCCCGCAAATCAAGTTGTGTGGAAACCGAAACTCGGCCTCTCGTACCTCCCCGACGAATTCTCAGTCAAGCGGGGCACACGGCTGTTTCTCTCGTGTTCGTGCGAGCTCCGGCGTTTCCTTCCTCGCCGCTTCCAGCCTTCACCATAACAAATCCAACCAGGCAGTATTACGCGCACCGATTGGTCCTCGGTGCCCGTACTTAACAGTTGTGACCACGCCTTCCTCCCGCCGAGATGTCTGGGAAATGTAGTCCAACTGTACTTCGGTAGGCGCCTTGCTCAGCGCCTGACAGTATGCCCCCCGCCCAAGCGCCTCCTAGGACCAGGCTTGGCCGGGAAGCGGGCGTGAAATACTCTCACGGCAGCAGGAGCATGCAGATCCGAGGACGGAACCCAAGAATCCTCCTCCGCCGTGTACCCCTTCCAAGCAATGAGGTACCACAAACGACCCCTCCGAAACTGCGAATCCACCACCTTCCGGACTTTGTATTCCTCCTGGCCCTCCCTGATCACCGGAGGAGCGGCCACCCTCCGAGCCCCCCGCGCCGGCTTCAGGAGGCTGCAGTGGAACACCGGATGAATCCGCAGCGAGGCCGGCAAGGCCAACCTGTACGCCACTGCTCCCACTCGTCTCACCACGGGATACGGACCAATGAAACGAGGATGGAAGACGCTGCGCAACTTAAAACGGAGATTCTTCGTGGACAACCATACTCTGTCGCCCGGTTGATACACGGGCCCGTCCTGACGATGGCGGTCCGCCCAGGTCTTGTACAAGATTTTGGCCCTCCTCAGGTTTGCTTTCAGACGTTGGTGTATGTCCCCCAAGGCTTGCAACTGAGCTGCAAGAGCAGGTTGGTTGCGTGTCTCGACTGGGAATGATAAAGGGAGCGTTTTGGCATGATAACCGTAGTTAGCCCGAAAAGGGGTTTCTTTGATGGAGCTGTGCCACGCGTTGTTGTAGGAGAGTTCGGCCAACCACAGGAGGGACACCCACGACGTACCGGCTTCTTTAGCGTAGCAACGGAGATACGTCTTGAGAGTTTGATTAAGACGTTCGGTCTGGCCATCCGTCTGGGGGTGGAAGCTGGTGGACGTGGCTACCACCACCTGCAAGGCTTTACACCAAGTCCTCCAAAACCGAGCAATAAACTGAGGACCCCTGTCAGATACTATCACTCCTGGCAACCCATGCTGTCGCACCACGTGAGATAACAACAACTGGGCGGTTTGACTGGCCGAGGGTAAGTTCTTGCACGGAACGAAATGACCCATTTTGGTGAGGCCATCTACCACTACCATGATGGCATCATATCCCTGGTCCAGCGGTAGACCCACCACAAAGTCCATGCTTATGTTGTGCCAGGGCCCTGCGGGAGTCGGTAACGGGACTAACTTGCCTTTAGCCTTGGAATGGTCTCCTTTTGCCCTAGCGCAGACATCGCACTGCTGGATCCATCGCCGCACATCCTTGTCCATAGAAGCCCACCAAAAGTGTCGTCTCATAAGGTGCAGTGTCTTGGTCCGTCCTGGATGTCCGGCTACCAGTGATTCATGGCACCAAACGAAGACCTGGCGCTGCAGCTCCTCCAAAGGCACGAACAGACGATCTCAATAAAAGGGTAACCCCTCTTTTATGTGCCTGTCCGTCTCCTGCTCCTCCCATTGAAGCCATTGCACCAATGTGCGGTGCCCTCTTATAGAGTTCAGAAATGTGTCGGCCCGAACCACACATACCACTTTCTCCGGGGGAATGAGGGCCTTGATCACCTCTGACCGATGTACGTGTCCCCCCTCTTGTCGCGATAGTGAATCCGCTTTCTGGTTCTCTGACCCAGGTCGAAACGTAATGACAAAGTCAAAGCCTGCAAAAAACAGCATCCAACGCATTTGCCGTTGCGTGAGATGCCTAGCTGTTTTCAAGTACTGCAAGTTTCTGTGATCGGTATAAACCGTTATGGTGTGCTTAGCCCCCCACAGGTAGTGTCTCCATTCCTGGAACGCCTTGTGAACAGCCAGTAGTTCTTTTTCGGCAATCGTGTAGTTTGCTTCGGCTGCTGTTAACTTCCGGGACAGGAAGGCTACTGGATGTAATTGCCCGGTCAGAGCCTCTCTCTGCGATAGCACGGCTCCCACTGCGATGTCAGAAGCGTCCGCCTCTACCACGAAAGGTACTTCGGAATGCGGATGTTGCAGAATGGGAGCGGTGGTAAAAGCCTGTTGTAACTCGCGGAATGCCTGCATGGCCTCCGGAGTCCAGGAAAACGGATGTCCCTTGCGTAGCAAACGAGTGAGAGGTGAGACAAGCTGGGAAAAATGCGAGATGAACCTCCTATAATAATTTGAAAAGCCCAGAAAACACTGCACATCTCTCACAGTTTTAGGTATGGGCCACTCCTGTACTGCTGCCACCTTTCGTTCAGCCATACTCAACCCTGAAGGACTCAGGACCACCCCCAGGAATTCTACCCTTTCTACGTGGAATTCGCATTTGCTCAACTTGCAAAACAAATTGTTCGCTCCTAACTTGTGTAACACTTGTGAGACGTGCGTGACGTGTTCCCTGGGATCTGTGGAATATATCAGGATGTCATCGATATACACCACTACTGTTCTATCAATAAGCTCTTTGAGGACGTCATCGAGAAAATACTGGAACGCTGCCGGGGCGTTACACAGCCCAAAGGGCATTACCCTATACTCAAACAGCCCGTACCGCGTCTTAAAGGCCGTCTTCCACTCATCCCCCTCCCTTATCCGGACCAGGTGATATGCCCCTCTCAGATCCAACCGAGAGTATACGGTCGCCTCCTTCACCTGATCCAGCAAGACAGGTATGAGAGGAAGAGGGTAGCGGTTGCGGACGGTGTTTTTATTTAATGCCCTATAATCGATGCACGTCCGCAAGTCGCCATTGGCTTTCTTGATGAAGAAAAGGGGCGAAGCAGCAGGCGAACGGGAAGGCCGGATAAACCCTATCTCAGCGTAGTGCTCTAGGTATTTTCGCAGATGTTCGGTTTCTGGCTCAGACAAAGCATAGACTCGACAAGACGGCAGGATTGCCCCTGGGATTAAGTCTATTTGGCAGTCGTAACTGCGATGCGGTGGCAGGAGTTCAGCCTTACTTTCGCTGAACACCTCTCGGTAAGCGTCGTAGGCGGCTGGGAGGACCGTCTCTTTCTCTGCTGCGGTACTGAGGTGATACCCTTGAGTGAGGGCCAAAAGGTGAGTCCGATGCGCGTTGACACACGCCTCTTTACAGTACTCCGCGTCAAACTCCACCGTTTTTTGCTTCCAGTTAATGGAGGGGTTATGAGTCGCCAACCAAGGCATGCCGAGGATCACTTCATATTGTGGAGCCTCAATAATGTTTAAAGCTACCTGTTCTACATGATCCCACAAGGGCCCTGGTTTGGTCAGGGTTAGGGATTCTGTAACCTCGGTGATGGGTCCTGATTTAAGAGGCTTTCCATCCACCGCCCAGACTACCTCGGGGGTTGATCTCGGGATGCGCCTTAACCCAAGGCGCTGTACTAACCCACTATCGACGAAATTTCCGGTGGCACCGGAGTCTATCATCACTCCTATCTCGTGCTCTCTAGTTCCCACCGTTACTCGCATGTGTAACACCACGTGTGATTCGGATGCAACCGACTCTACAACGGCTAAAGAAGGCAATTGCAAGACCCTAGAAGCGTGTGTTTCATCCGGAGTGGCTGAGGCCCGTTCTTCCGAAGGTGATGCCTGTACAGTGGCTACTGCCACTTTCTTCGTACCTGCGTATCCCCCTCTTTTGGGTTTGACGGGACAGTCACGAACATAATGGCCTTTCTTGCCACAATACATACAGAGACCGGCTAGTCTGCGGTTCTCTCTCTCGACCCGTGATAACGGGGCTCTGATTGCACCCACCTCCATAGGTTCTGCATGAGAGTCCGAGGATGCCCCTGCGGGTCCGGGTCCTCTCTCGGCTTTCTCGACGTGGGTATAAACCCTCTCTCCCTTCCGCTCTGCCAGTCTATGGTCTAACCTAAGCGTAAGGTTCATCAAGCTGGTGTACGTGGTGGGCTGCGGATCAATTTGCGCCAGTACATCCTTCATGTCCTCCCTCAGGCCCTGGTAATAGAGAGACATACGTTTTTCCTCAGGCCACTCTGTTTCCGCTACGATACGATTGAACTGGGTCAAATACGTTACCAGATCATGTTTGCCCTGTCCGAGTGCTAACAATTCTCTATCTGCTGATAAGGTGGTGGCCCTCCTGTCAAACACCCGCTCAAACTCGCTTCTAAAGGAGTTCCAATCTGACAGCAGAGGATCGTCGTATTTGACCAAGGGGACTGCCCAATTGGCCGCGTCCCCCGTCATATACGATATAGCAAACGCCACTCGTGAATGGTTATTCGGAAACGAAGCGGGTTTGCAGGAAAAATGCAATGCTATTTGTGTGAGGAAGGTTTGGATTTTGAGGGGGTCACCCGAGAACCTCTCTGGGCTTGCCAGGGGTATGGGTGGTGAAACGTTTACATGTATAGGATTCGATGACTGTGAGGCGTCAAATGGGTTGCGCCCTTGCCTTTCTACCCTGTCTTTTAGGGCTGCGGTTTCTAACTTAGATGCGGCCAATTCCTGTTGTACCAACATGAGGGCTTGTAACACCTCATCTAGAGAGGCCATACTTGTGCTTGACTCGACCCACACAGAACTATTTCTTGGGCGCGTAATTCTGTCACGTTTTTCTCTTGTTCCGCTGAGTCGAGTGAAGCACAAGGGGTCCACCTCCCGACGTCCCCGGCTCTGAATAGGGAACAGAGTACCAGGGCAATCAGGCGAGGGAAAGGGAATTAGGATGGGAACAGCAGGGATAGGGATACCTGTAACATAACATAAATCTTAACACACGTTACGGTACACATAAGGCAACCTACTCTCATTCGGTCTCACTAAGTATGCCTACACAGTGTGTCTCTCCAAAACATACTCAGGCCACTATAACCATGCCTTTAAACCAATGTGACTTAACAGAAGATCGCTCCCTAGGACCGTGCTACTTGACAGTCCCCCCACCTATGTTCCCTTCAAAGAAAAAGGTGAAAACACAGGGACTTCTCTCGCCAACCGAACCTGAATCTACTCTGTTCTCAGGTCCTCGAGAGTAGGCCCCAACTGATAATGAAGAGCGCGGGGAGTAAGGATACAGTCACGCTCTCCCCTTGAACCCTACACTCGTGGTGTCTTCCAACCACTGACTATTGTCCCGCAAAGTGCAGCCCCTCCTTTCTGCTGAGCTACCTGAACGTTGCGGCGGCAGTGTCTCCGGTGATCTCACCTCACCGGTCTGTAATCCGAATGGGGAGCGTCCGCTCCTACTTCGTCTTTGGTCCAGGGTTTTAACAACGCGGCCACGCTCGTCCAGCGTTCCGCGAGTATGGATAAGTTCACACCCAGAACCTTTAAACGCGGTGACGCTTACGTCAGCGTCCCGCAAATCAAGTTGTGTGGAAACCGAAACTCGGCCTCTCGTACCTCCCCGACGAATTCTCAGTCAAGCGGGGCACACGGCTGTTTCTCTCGTGTTCGTGCGAGCTCCGGCGTTTCCTTCCTCGCCGCTTCCAGCCTTCACCATAACAAATCCAACCAGGCAGTATTACGCGCACCGATTGGTCCTCGGTGCCCGTACTTAACAGTTGTGACCACGCCTTCCTCCCGCCGAGATGTCTGGGAAATGTAGTCCAACTGTACTTCGGTAGGCGCCTTGCTCAGCGCCTGACACAAGGCACCAACACAAGTACACATAAAATATTCTGTGCATAATCCCTACAAATCTCTAATCAGATACATACTATTGGTCCACTCCATTAAATACTGAAGTAGAACCCATGCAGCGTAGGATACCTCCTGTCAGTCTCATGCAATTCTTCAATTGCCCATCCAACCCTATGTTCTTATTGTATCAGTCTGCCAATACCTAAGCACTTATGGGGCAGATTTACAAGCACCCTGCGCCACGAGTACGTCACTTTTTGTAACGTAGTGATGGCGCCAGGCACTCCTTCATATTTACATGGAGAGGAAAAGCCACCCTGCGTGGTCTTTCCTCTCCTTGTAAATATGACCCCTTCATACACAGAACTTTGCGTTGAAGGGGCGTTCCATAGGTGTTGCTGTGGGTGTTCCCACGCAACACCCATAGAACAAGACACATCTCCAGATTTATGAGAAATCGTAAATCTGGAGATGTGTGCGAATGCTGCGCCATCCTAGAGTTGGTGTAGCAAGGCGCAACAAGGAGAATTGTTTTAATTTCTCCTCATTGTTTCCTCTTTCAATGCATGCTGCATTCCACATCATACATTGAAAGAGGAAAATGCCTTTACTGATTGTTTTTGTGCAAGAAGGTGTCCCTTCCTGCACAAAAACAATCTCCGCACGACACAGACATTCTTGCACCATGGTGCAAGGGTGCCTGTGTCACCACATGGCTGCAGTTTGTGCAGCAGTGCAGAGGGAAGCACAGAGTTGCAACATATTCATGTACATATGTCACATCCCTGTGCTTCGGAATTGCCACAGTGCAGTGCAGCTAAAGAGCTTGCAGTGTCGCGCTGCAGTACTTCCTCATAAATCTTCACCTATAAATTCACCATACACTACTAATGCATTCTTTCAAATCAAAATCAAATCAAATAAACTTTATTCGATTAAATTAATAATCATAAAAGCACGTTAAAAAAGAGACAGCACAATCGATAACAGAGGACACATATAACTAATAAATGAAAGAGGACAAACCTCGGAAGAAGTGGATTTTACAGAGCAAATTCTTACATAAGTATAGTCTTCCTACATTTGAGAGTAGACTTTAAAAACGATATGACTGCTAAAGTTATAAGCTCTTCCCCCAAAGATTGCATGACCAGAAAAGCTGGGCGACATTGTTTCAGGCCTAATGTTTTGAGCACCGGAAGTATCCACCGTTTTCTCTGGCATGTATAAAATTTACCAAAAAATAATGCGTGCATGGTAGATTGTACGGACACGCCATCACATGAACAGTTGGACAAATGCCTAGACCAATCATTAATTATTGGACAACTAAAAAGCCTATGTACGATAGACATCCTAAAACGTGTTAATAAAAATCTATCGAAATCGGGGGTTACATATGTTAAATACGGCTGTATCTTAAAAATAGTACGAATGTTTTGATGTGCCAGAACTGAAATTTTGTGAATCTCTGTATTTAGTCTTATATTTTCAAGATATTGCAAATAACTAAGTTTCAGAGCTTTCCTGTTTAAATTAGTCAGGCTGCTAGGGTTATCAAAATATTCTGGATGGCCTAATTTACGCGAAAAATCTTTAATATGCGTAAGCTAGCCTATATGTCGGGCCCCATCTAGCGCACAGCAGTCTTTAATAAATTGGCGATTTAGATTGGTCTGTTCTGAGGTCCATACGTGGTGCCAGAGGAGAAATGGCTGAATGCCAATGACATCTTCTATGTGCGATATGCCAAACTCCATATGACAATTGAAAGTAGAAACGCTAGCCGGAGCGGCAAGCAGGTGTCTAAGAAATCTATTTTCGGTCTTTTTTATGGGGGACACATCTACATATCCCCAGATACCTGCACCATAGGTTGCTATTGACACGCATTTGGCTTTGTAAATGTGGAGCAGATCAGTGGGGGGATGTCTACCTAATTTCCTTCCAAATTATTTAGAGCTGTCAGGGCCTTAAAAAACAACTTTCTTCGTGAATTTACAGCCTTTGACTATGAACCAGCACGGCCAAAGAGAACCCCTAGATAGGAAAAAGTATTAGCGCAGGTTAAAATATTCTCCTCAAGGAGGAAGGGACGACACCTATTACTCCCCTGGCCGCATTTTAGTACGAAAGTTTTAGATGAATTAACTGTAAGTCCCACGTTGGACATGAAGTTTACAAAGCTATTTAAAACCACCTGGAGACTATTTGGGGTGCGGGCCATAAGCACCGCATCATCGGCATACATTAACGCAGGGAGAGGACAATTCCTCTTCCCCTGGCAGGTCCTGGCATTCCTTTCGCAAAGTCTGATCTAAGTTGTTAATATACAAAGTAAAAAGGAGGGGTGCCAGGACGCAACCCTGCCTTACTCCTCTGCCTACAGTGAAACAATCCGTACACTCTCCCTCTATGCCAAAACGCACCATAGCTCTCGCCCTGATATAAAATTCTCGCATTAAAGAAATTAGAGGTAGTTCCACTCCCAGCTTCTCTAAAATCGGCCATAGTTTGTTGTGAATAACGCAATCAAACGCGGCCGATAAATCCACGAAGGCTAAATAAAGAGGGCCCCTTTTAGCCTTCGTGTATTTGTTGAGAATTAATTCTAGATTTAGGCACTGGTCTATCGTTCCCAGGCCCTTACGGAAACCGTATTGGATATTGCTGATGATAGAGTGTTTGTCTGCCCAAACTTGTATTCTAGATAAAATTACTCTTCCAATTATTTTAACCATGGAGTCTAGGAGCGATATGGGACGATAACATGCAGGATTGTGCCTGTCCCCCTTTTTAAAAATTGGGACCAAAATCGATTCGCTCCAGGTAGTAATAAAACTAGATGACGTGCATGCATTTATGACGTGAGTTAAAATAGGTCCCCAAAAGTCTATATTATGTTTAAAAAGATCCACCGGGATGCCATCTGGCCCTGGCGCCTTACCGCTCTTGCTCAATCTGATAGCCTCCTCAATCTCTTTAAGGTCCAGTTTAAGTAGCGAATGATGGTTAACAATCTGGGGTTCTATCCTGTCCCCCTCCAAGTCGCTAAAACTTGGTTTAGGGGTAGGGGTAGAATATAATTTGGAGAACTGGTCTACCCATTCCTCCCCAGTTACCGCTATCTCAATACTTGCCCTTCCTATATTGACTAGAAATGGGGCATTTACCGCTTTCCAAGATGCTGAGGAATCTTTCAGTTCAGATGCGGTTCGGAGATTATTCCAGGCCTCCTCCCTTAGCCTATTTTTCCTTTCTTTCAAGGCATATCGATATGCCCTTCTCGCATCTTTTATATCATTGTTGTTTGGAGGCTTACTATGAAGAGCAGATTTAAGTTTGTGAGTGGGCTATAGTACAACTGTGATCAAACCACCCTTTCTTTTGGGTAGCTTTCCTATTTGAGTTTACATGTAAAGAGTTGCCTATAAATTTGGATAATACGGTAAACCCCTCCACTATCTCTAAAGCTGAGTAGCCTTCCCCTGTACATTTATTAATAGAGTCACTACAATTTGACATAACCATGTTCATAAGTGAGTTTGGATCTATTTTTTTCCAGCTCAACGTGTAGCCGTTTTGTTTTGTCAAAGTGACATCATTTACACAGTACGTAGAGGAGTCCTTCCCTTTGGCTGGGCTGCAATTCAACTTGACTTCAATGCTCTGCGGAAAATGATCACTTAGGGAGATATCATGAGTTTGGAAATTGATAAGTCTGGATGCATGTCTTACTGAAACTAAAATAAAATCAATGATGGAATAAAATCCGCGACCATTGAAAGTTGGGCTAAAAGGAGCCGGAGAGCTACAGGAAATGGTTGCAAAGCCCATATCACCGGTGAGCATAATATCATTTAAAATCTCCCCTGAACCAGAATGGTTGAAATGAGGGAGACTAGTCTCACTATTATATCCGAGGCCACAAACTCCAGAGTCCCAGTGCTGACATAGATTGATGTTAAAGTCTCCTCACCAAATTAAAAATAGATCTCTACCGGAGGCCTCCTGAATCTTAATAACGTGTCGAGATATGGCCCCCAGCATTTCTACCTGATCTTTGCGTTGGGCATTATTATAAAAATTCACTATCAATAGACCCGTAGATCTGTCCAAGTCGGCCCCTGTTATTTGGAAATGGCAGTCATTGACCAATATTACTAAGTTCGACAAATTTGTATGACACGCAACATAGATACAAAGTCCACCCATTGCTCTCCCATGCGTTGATGCTACAGCAGGTAAATGGAAGGTCTTAAACCCATTTATGTGGATCGCATCTTCAGCCCATGTTTCCTGCAGGCATAAAATATCGAACTTAAACACAAACTCTGTCCACTGTGGGTTCACAATCTTGGACTTTAGACCAGTGATATTCCAAAGCAAGATCTTACAAGTACAATCTATGAAGTTCTCCTTTAGGGTGCTAATGCATGGTTCTACTGCGGTTACAGACCCCAGTTTGGGGGACACTATTAGACCATTCTCTGGGCTATGGGCAGGAGAAACAGTTGAACTTGGATTTCTGCCTACTATTTCAGGGACTTTACTGGTTAGGGCCAAGTGTGTGTCTTTCCTAGAATCTTCCTGGGTGATTGTCTCTAAGGTTATGGGTGAATTTACCATAACGTTTATGGGGCCCAAATCATTTAGTCCCTGTGCTGATGGTCTCATATCTGCGTAACCATCCCTGCTTGACAGGTTCGGCCCCTCTCTTTTCTTAGGGCGTCAATCCACCTGCTCCAAATGGGAGAGGAGATACACTACTAATGCATTCTTTCAGTCAATCATGCTGTATACATATATTCAACCAAGCTTTCACAGATTACCTTGCAATTATAGTTCTTTCTTTAACCAGATAAGGTAGTTCTGATAAGAACTTTTTTTTTCTTCTTTTTTTTTAACAATTTTGAATTTGTTTGGGTGTTTTTTTCAAAAAAGGAACAAAAAAGAACGAATAAAACAGGAAAATTTTGGAATTACTTATTATTCCAAAAACAAAAAAAACAGAAATTAACAACGATGGTTGCGTTGCGCAGCACAGCTGCATCCACCGACTGCTCACCAAAGCATATGTTTCTTACACTTCACGCAGTGTTGCTCGAGAAAGGCGAATTCTGGCCTAATGTCCATTGCTGGTGTTCCTGAGGACGCTCCAGACGTACTTGCCACAGCAGGTGAGGGGTTCAAAGCAGATCGCCTCATTTCCTCCAGAGCAAGATTGAGAGGATGTGTGGTCCGGAGATGCTTGTACATAGAAGCAGTGCCACAAGAGTATTTTGTTCCACTGCCTCTTGACAGGACTCGGTCACAAATTTTGCACGTCACCTTTCTCGCATTTACTTTCTTCTCTCCAGGTGGAAAAGTGAAGAATTTCCACACGACAGATTCCGGCCTCTGTGGACGTTGTGCCTCCTGCAAGAATTCTTCTTCAGAAGATACTTCCTCCTGCTGCTGCCCAGATGCCATTTTGTTTGATATTTTTTGAAAAACACCAAAAAAAACAAGCAAAAAGGGTTCTTGTAGGAAAAGAGATGTCTCTCTAAAGATGCTCCAACAAGAATGATTAAAATGGATGGGGTCCTTCAATAGTTACAGTGAGAAATGTTATGAACCAATGAAATCTCTTGTTTAAGGTCACATGGGACCCGCTCACTCTGGGCTCACAATGCACGCACCCGACTTCGCGAAAATATATTTAAAAATAATATAAGTTTATTATAAGTACAAATTTATTAATATCTTAGATAATCTTTTGCCCTAATATGTATATTAACCCCTTGAGTGTCCCGCCCTTTCCACGCCCTGTGCCGGGCGTTTCATTAGCGGGCGGGGCTCATGACGAGATAGTCTCGTCATGGGCACAGCGCAACCGCGGCCCATGACGAGACCATCTCGTCATGGGCACTCAAGGGGTTAAAGACATATACATATCATTTTAGAACATAAAATATTTTTGCGGGAGTCACGCACCCAGCGCACCCCAGAACGTATATGACGTCACGCGGGACCCGCCACCTCGCAAGTGCCTCATACCGTAATGCGCATGTGTCGCGAATGCACGGGAGCAGGAGTGGCGGACTGGTCGCATACCAATCGTGCACATCACGTAATATTAAATGTATATGATGTAACTGAAAAACACTCAGCTGTCGCACACCGTATGCGGATCCTTCACGACTTTTCTAAATGGCGGCTAAAATCCGCACACCCACCGTGATGTGTAAGCTTTGGGTGCGCGACTCCGAAAAAAAATAGGAAAGTTTTTGCTTTTTTTTAAAGAAAATAATAGCAATATACTGAAATAGAAAATGAAAGCAAAAAATAATCAATATTTCAGTTTGAATTGATTAAAAAAGTTTTTTTTGCAATTTTCAGAAAAATATATAATGTTATTTAATGAATAAAATATTTATAAATAAAAAGTTAAAAAACTGTAGAAAATCAGTACAAAATAATAAGTATAACTACTATCACACTTAAAAATTAGCATTTAACAAACCTTTGAAATTCACTGAAAAAAACCGTAGGTTTCAGAGACGTTATAGTTAGAAATTAGCATTTAAAAACGCTTTGAAATTCACTGAAAAAAACATAGGTTTCAGAGACGTTATAGTTTGAAATTAGCATTTAAAAAACCTTAGAAATTCACAGAAAAAAACCATAGGATTCAGGGGTGTTATAGTTAGCTGGCCATTTCCTCCGTTATAGTTAGTTCACTCACTGTAAAATACAGAGTACCATATTTGAAACCATTGACACACCAATACCAGTTACTACATACCCACTCACTGATTCCTAAGTCTACACACACAACTACCCATTCAGCAACAGAATCATTTATACATGCAATCACTTATTAATAGAACACTATCAAATGCACTTATACACATATATAGACATTGACACATCAGCAGTCATCTTAGTCGGTTATGCAGTCATCCTACTCACTCATGAAAAAAATTAATCACACTTACATTTACTCACTTACACAATTATCCAATAACACCTCATTTATTCAAACACACAGTAACTCATAGTTAATATGTGAAAGAATCACCATTACAATTATACACTCATTCTTATAGTTACTCTCGCAATCACTGACTTACATATACTTATTTATATACACCAAATCTCACATACAAGGCCTTTTATTTTTTTACTTTGTGGAAGATGTACAACTAAAACACATATTCGCTCACCAACACACAAATAAATATACTCAGTCACCCAAACAACAGTTTCCACATGCACTCTTAAACCTATACACCTAGTCAATCAACCATTAACACATCTATGCATAGAGTTACACACACACCAACCAACCACACACAAAACTCAGTGTCCCATACAAATACTCACCCAACTAATCAATAACTAATATACACACTCATGTAGTTAGTGACCAACTGATGCAGCATGTTATACAACAACAGAGACAGTGATGCACATATTCACATAGCTTAGTTACTAATCCATGTATTAAGTGAGACACTTTTAATTACTCACTTAAACAGACAGTCAGACAGCTACTAAATCCTCCATCCAGACAGTTATATATCCACTCAATCTTCAATACAGATTGGTATATATAATACATATTTAAATTTCAAACAAAACCACATTCACTGGATGATGTCATCAGTGATGTCATCAGTGATGTCATTTGAGATGTCATCAGTGATGTCATCAGTGATGTCACTGTCCATGTCATGAATGATGCAATATGTGACATCATCAGCAGTGCATTGCGGGCGTGCGAGTTATAGTTATCAGAACTAACTATGACAGAGGAATTTCTATGGTTTTGTATGAGTGAAATGGCCAGCTAACTATGACACCCCTGAAACCTATGGTTTTTTCTGTGAATTTCTAAGGTTTTATAAATGCTAATTTCTAACTATCACTTTCAGTGAATATATATATATACATATATATTGCAGTAGGTAGTTATAGTTAGGGCTAAAGTTTCCATAGGAAAAGCTTTTTTTGTTTTGTCAATAACTTTGGCACCGCTTGACGAATCTTCCAAACATTTTCAAAAAGCTTCCAGTTTTTGGTTCAGCTGCTGTGTTGAAAGATTCAGGGTGATCTGTCAAGCGGGGGCTGAGACAAAAGGGGATCCCAAAATGCGTATTTCCCATGTTATGTCAATGTGGATTTAACATTTTTGAAAACAACTACAGCTGAAAGGATTTACACCAAATTTGGGAGAAATCTACATGTTGGTCAGCGTGCTTGTTGTGATTTGGGGTAAATCCATCCAGTACTTTCAGAGATATTCAAGTTTAAAAAATACAGACATCTGGGAGCCCAACAGCCTATTTAGATCCTACTGAAAGTTTATTGGCTGCCAACACTTCAACCAAGAAGTGTTGACAGCCATCTTGTGACTCTTTTGAATCAAGTCCCACAAAACATGTAAAAAAAAGAAAAGGGGGCAGGGTAGAAACACCCTGAGCCCCTGGGCCTCTTTGTGGGTTCCCACTGGCACCCCCAGGGCCCAAAAAATCATATTTTTTAAACTTCCATCAGTCCGCTGATACAGCTGAAAACAAACAAAAACGAAGTGTGGGTTCCCGCGCTTTATTTCTTGTCGGCCCTAGGGGGCATGTTTAATTATAGAGGAGGGGGCGCATAGGGCCCCCTCGTGGACTACCTAAAGCCCCGGGGTCAGCCACCTCCCCAGAGCATATTTCATTATTTATTCATTATATTCATTATATATTTATTATTTATTCATTATATATTTAATTATTTATTCATTATAAATATTATTCATTATATATTTCATTCTTTATGTGGGGGTTGCCCTTGTGGCAACCCCCACGCCCTGGGGACCTCCACCCCAGACTGCCACTTCACCGGGACTAAACATAACAGAAATGGGGGGCCCCGTGGCGCCCCTGCAGCACCAGGGACTTGTGACCTTCTTGGGGCTAAATATAATATTAATGCAACCACCAACTCCCCGGGGCACATGCTAAAAATTTAATAATGGGGGGCCGTGTGGCTTCCCGCAGCCCCGGGGACCACCATCTCCCCGGGGCTAAAACCAAGAAAGAAGGGGGGCTCTAGATGGCCCTGGGGACCGCCACCTCCCAGAGCTGGCTCCAGCAAAGTCCCGGGGTGCCGACCCCGGGACATTGCAGTTTGCAATGGCTTGGTAGGAGCACTGCTCTCACCAAGCCATAGCTATTGTGCAGGCTTTGCACCTAGTAAACTTGTGGATTCCATTTGTTCCAACTAGCCAGCTGGTTGCTCTCCTAGTCTCAGAGCTTGATCTAACCACATTGTCCCTTATGGCTCTTGCTCTCCTGTAAGTTATTTGAGGTTTAGTAGGATCTATTGTGCCTATGATGGGATCAGAACGTATTATAAGTAAGGCTCCCTGTTTTCCATTTTTACTGATTTTTACAGATAAATACAGACAGAAAACAGTATGTTTTCTGTCTGCATTTATTTTTAATACAGAAAATAGTGCTTCTTTAAGTGAACCTCTGTGCTGTCTTTCATGAATTATAGCCCAACAGCTGAACAGCATGGGAAATGGAAAAGAGGATGACATTTCTATAAATAATGTCATATGTCAACATACATTTGTGGTATAATGCTAATATTTACCAGTGGATGTATTTTTATGTAATATTTGGCAGCTTAAATAGCTAAAACACAACAGACATCAAAGTATGAGTGCACGTCGATCAGTTAAATATGGAAAAGTACAGTTTTACAACTTCATTTTTACTCAAATCACTAAATAAATATGGATAAATTCAGACAAAATAGCCAGAAAAAAAATATGGATAAATACAGACGGAAATGTTAAAAAAATAAATACCATAAAACCAGGAGCCCTAATTATAAGCCAATTTCTCATGATTGTCTTAGTTGGTTGTTTTGAATACTGTAGGTTATTATCAATCTAACTGTATCTTCTGTTTTGGGTTTGGGATCTCGACTCAACAGGATCTGTCCCTTCGATATGTGGCTGGTTTTTTCTTGTGCTGTTGTAATTGATCTGGTATCGTATCCTCTCTGCTTAAACCTTAGTGTAATGTCTTTCTGGCAGGCTATAATATGGTGTGGAAAGCTACATTTCCTTTTTAGCCTGCATCAATTCTCCATAGGGAATGCTTACTATCAGATGAAAAGGGTGAAAACTAGAGGCGTATAAGAATGAATTACCCACATAGCTTTCCCTTTATATAACTGGGTTTCTATTTTTCCATGTACTACCAAAACTCCAAGTCTTCGAAATGGATCATGCTTTTGCTGACTCCTCTGTGAAGTGTAGGGTAATATTGTTGGTGTTGATGCTTTTTATAAATTCCTCAGCACTTTGGACCCTCTCCAAATTATGAAAAGGTTGTCAATGTAGCGTGACCAGACCACTACATTTTCCTCCCATTCTTTGGAGAATTCCATCTTGAGAACCCGCTCCTCCCACCAGCCCATGTGTAGACATGCATAGCTTGGGGAGAAGGAGGCTCCCATGGTGGTCCCCCATATTCGATGATATATACAACGGTCAAATAGGAAGTAGTTGTGATCAATAACTTCATTTAAATCGCAAAACATTTTGCTGTTAACCCCTTCCACGCGCAGCAAATTCCGCTGCGATGCGAAGGGGGGCGGGGCTGGGCATGGCGCTCAGGTACTCAGGACGGCTTGCGGCCGTCATAAATCACGGTGGGCGTGTGCTCATGACGGCCGGGAGCCCTCCGAACTCCGTCCACTAATTAATTCGCCCGCACAGGTGGGGAATATGCCGCGCGTGGGCGGAGCGGCAACGGTCGGACGGCTCCCGGCCATCATGAGCACACGACTACCGTGACTCATGACGGCCAGGAGCCGTCCTGAGCATGGATGTGGTTAAGGGCATTAATACAAATGCTTAAAGTTACGTCTTAATATATTTTGCAACCATTATTCATACTGTCAATAAATGATGCATTTTCATAGCGAGGCAACCATTTATGGCTGGCTGCTCTCACTGTGTTAATCATCCTCCTACTCAGAAAAAGACCTATAATATTCAAAAGTGAAAAATCAAATTATAAGCAAACCAAAATATTCAATACTTAAATAGTGGCAAATTCATGATAGTCCTAAGGCACCCTAGGTATCATTTTGCATCCAGTTATTTTTGTTTACACCGAGAGCCAATGCTCAGTGTGTAATACCAAGGTACTATTTAATCTCAACACTGTTAGGTGGCCATACTTGAGCTACCCCGTGAAGTGGGCTAATAATTTTTAGAAGATGCGTATTGCCCCGCTGGGCTTAGTCTGGGCTTAGTCTCACATAATCAAATAAAACATTGTATTCCAGCTTTACAAATTTAATCATGCTCCACTGGCTCCCCTCCAGAAATCGCTGTTTTTCATTCTCTCGAAATTAGGCTGCTCTCAACTATGGTATAAACACTATTTGGTACTGCCTTCCTGCTTCTCTATCTGGAAGTCCTCCTGTAAACAAACACAGAATAATTGTACGGTTAAAATTTATAATCAACAACTAAACAAAAATTCAAATGATATGTAATTTTTTTTTAAACAACATGATCCTAAGCCTAGCAGTGATCCAGGCTAGAGATGTATTAAAATCTCTTTGTCAATATTCAAGCCCTGTGGCGCCTTGCTGTCCATCTCAAGAATGTACATAGACTCTAATCTTCTGAGCTCCTTCTCCCTGTCTCCATCTTTCTTTCTTTTCAGCACACTGTCTACTACACTGTATTTTAGCTGTTTGTGATCACCACCATGCATCTTATGAAAGTGTTGTGCCACTGGGTACCTAGTGTCATTATTTTTGATTGCTCTTAAATGTTGCAAGAAACATCTATGTACCGGAAGTATAGTACTTCCAACATAGTATTTAGAGCAGACACATCGTAGAGCAAATACTGCAAAGTGTGTTTTTCAATTCTGTAATGCTCAACCGATTTTCACACGCTTTGCACTTGCTACACTTCGTAAATCCTGGTTGCGGCTTCAGCCACGTACGTGCAGAGGTCACCACCTAATTTTTGACCAAGAGATCTCTCATGGAATCTCGCTTTCTTGTATGGGATTTGTGTCTTTTTAGGAAAGTCCTTACCTATAACAGGATCATTAAGGATTAAGTGCCAGTGTTTAGCGAGTACTTTCCTTGGCAAAATGTGTTGCTCATTGTATGTTGAAATGACTCTTACTCCTTATTATCATTTTCTTTTTTTTTGGTAATGTTATCAGTGAATAAAATGTCTTCCCTTCTCTGTTTTACAACTTTCTTTTGTACTTCTAGTACTGTCGAGTTATACCCTCTTTGCTGGAGTCTAGTTATCATATCTGATTTAGTTTGTTGGTAACTATCTTCTGTGCTGTAAATACGTCTTGCCCTTAAAAATTCCCTGTAGGGGATACTTTGCTTCAACGTGTGTGGGTAAAAGCTATTAGCATGCAGTATGCTGTTTCCTGCAGACGGATTCCTATACAATGTGGTTGTTAGTTTAGAGTCTTGGACTTTGATCTGTACATCTAAAGAATTCATCTCGATGTTCCTTATTTCACATGTAAAGTTCAGATTAAGAGAATTGGAATTAATCCTTTCCACAAAAGCTCTAGCAGTTGTTTTGCTTTCCTTCCAGAGTTCGAACACGTCATCGATGTATCGCACCCATAAAACTATGGGTTCAACCCATTCTCTTAATAGGATCATGTAGCAACTGCTCCTCCCACCAGCCCATAGGCAAATTAGCAAAGCTGGGGGGCGAAGCAGGTGTCCATAGAAGTCCCTTGTAGCTGTTGAATTTGATGGCTCTGGTTTATAAGAAATGTTGTGTGGCTCTCAGGCCATCCCTGTGTCTAAAGGGAGGTCACGTCTAAAGCCATCATCATCATGTCATCCTCCCAAACTACATCAAACATGATCTTCAGGAAATCTGTGGTGTCCTTTATATATGAAGGAAGGTTGCGAACAATCGGTTGTAAAAAACGGTCAATATAGATAGAAGTATTCTCAAAGAGACTGTCAATTGCTGCTACTATGGGTCTTCCTGGAGGTCTTGCTCTGTTCTTATGTATTTTGGGAATAAGATAGAACACCTGTAGCTTGGGTTCCTCTTTACTCAGGAAGTTCCATTCATCCCAGTTCAACAAACTCTCATTTCTCCATTCAACCAGTTGGTTTTAAAACCTCTCTTTCACTCTTTCTTACTCCGTGCATAGTCAGACTCTCAGATAAAGGGGGTAATGCAGTCCTTTGGGATAAGAGCATGTATATGTTATGTTATGTTATAATTTGGTAAAGCGCGAACAGCTGCCCCAGCAAAGAGGCGTCCCGGCGCTAAAGAACCACGGAAACTCAGCGGAGGACAAAAGAGAAAGCAACTAGGAGACCTAATGGGAGGGGAATAGGTGAGTTTTGACGGCTTTCTGGAAGGCAGACAAATTTTCCAATGAACGAATGTGAACTGGCAGGGAGTTCCAAAGTTTGGCTCCCAGCACTCTGAAAGAACGTCCACCAGTGCGGGCTAGCTTTGTGCGGGGGACCATCAGCAGATGTTGGCCTAGGGAGCGTAGGTTACGCTGAGGCACATAAGGTGAGAGGAGTGATCGGAGAAGATCAGGTCGTCCAGTTTTAAAGATTTTAAAAATCATGATAAGGGTTTTAAACTGGATACGAAATTCAATGGGAAGCCAGTGCAGCTTTCGGATTGTGGCTTCGGCTGAACATCTGCGTGGAAGACCGACCAAGGCTCTTGCCGCGGTGTTCTGTACACGTTGCAATCGTGCTATCTCTGCTTTGTTGGCGCCCAGAAGTAAGACATTGGCATAGTCCAAGCGGGAGAGAATAGTGGCTTGGACAATCACTTGGCGAACCTTGGGGTCTAAGAAACCGAGTATAGGATTGAGGCTCCTCAACAGTCCCACACAGGTGGCCGCTACTTTTTTTGTGTGGGTCTGAAAATTGAGTGAGGAGTCCATCCATACGCCAAGGTTTTTGACCAAGGATTTAGGGGTTGGAATGGTGCCCAACGACGAAGGCCACCAGTGTTGATTCCAGTGGCTGGTGTTCTTTCCAAGGAGCAGCACCTCCGTCTTGCCTGCATTAAGCTGCAGGCAGTTGTCTGTCATCCACTGGGCCACCGCAGCCAGACCATCTCTGAACCTTGCGGCTGAGGTGGATGGGCTTTCGCTGAGAGTGATGGCCAGCTGTGTGTCATCAGCGTATGACACCAGCGTAAGGTCCCATTCTCTAGCCACTGCCGCAAGTGGTTGCACATATATGTTAAAAAGGGATGGGCTGAGTGCAGAGCCCTGAGGGACTCCCTGTCCGATGGGGTGGGGCTGGGAGAGGTATGGAGGAGCTGATACCCGGAAAGTTCTGTCTGTCAAGAAGGAGCGGAACCATTCTAGGGCAAGACCTGAAATTCCCACCATAGCCAGACGATGTAAAAGAATGTTATGAGATACCATGTCAAAGGCGGCGCTGAGGTCCAAGAGGATCAGCGCAGCACTTTGACCGGCATCAAGTATCGTCCGGAGATGTTCCCGAAGTGGCTAGGAGGGCAGATTCAGTGCTGTGGCCCGGCCTAAACCCGTTTTGAGAGGGATCTAAGATGTTATTTAGATCCATGTGTTTAGACAGGATGATGTTTACGTGGGCTTCTGCAAGTTTGGACAGCCATGGGAGCAGTGAGATGGGTCTAAAATTCTCCAGTTTGGAGGGGTCAAGGGTCGGTTTTTTAATGATAGGAGAAACCCATGCTTGTTTCCAGGCAGTCGGGACACTGGCGGAGGAGAAAGAGAGGTTCAGTATGAACGCCAGGGTAGGCAGGAAAAAGTCTAGGGATTCGACATAATGAGTCGGTCTCATAGGGTCTGCCGGGGAACCTGATTTGACCTTTCTACATAGTTTAGTAAGGTCCTCATGAGAGACTTCATGTATGTGCCTCAACATGGTGCCGTTGCTGATGGATGTAGAGAAGCTGGACGATGTAGCGGAGTGCAGTGGGAAGGATCTATAGATTTTTTGCACTTTTTCAATGAAGAATGTGGCAAGGTCCTCACATTGCTGCGCAGAAGTAATGCTGGAGGGAGGAGATCTGTTACTCTGTAGCTCTTCTACTAGTTTGAAAACAACCTTGGCGGGGTTAGGGCTGGTGTTAATTTCTTCAGCATAGAAGGCAGCGCGTGCAGAGCAGATAGCTTTATGGTATCGTTTTTGTTTGGCTAGATAGAGCGCTTTGTCACTGTCATTGTATTCTCGCCTCCAGACTCTCTCAGCTTTCTTACATTCCTTCCGCATGGATTTCAAGGTGTTGTTATACCATGGGTTGGAAGGGGAACTGCGTCCCTTAGTCCATTTGAGAGGGATGAGGGCATCTAGGGGCATATCAACAAGGGCTTTATCTCTGCTTTTTTGGCTTTAAAAGCCAAAAAAGGAGAGATAAAACTAGCGCCCTATCAACAACAGCGTGCTAACATGCAAATTTTAATGTTAGCACCCTTTTACTCTACGCTTCCCCTTGCATCTCTAATGAGATGCAAAGGTGGCGTTCCAGAGTAAAATATTAGGAGAAATGTCGCTAAGCGACATTTCTCCTATTATCAAGAATGTCGCTAACCCTGTTAGAGACAAAAAAAGCAGCGCTAACCGCGGTTAACGCTGCTTTTTTACGTCTGGTATTTTTCTGACTTAGCCATGATACCCTATGGAAGGAGGATATCATGGCTAAGTTTGCCTGTCCCTATCAACAAGGTAACGTGAGATTATCGCTGGGTTTCCAGCGATAATCTCACGTTAGCCTGTTAGCGTGAGGATTTTTATCGCTATTGAGATAAGCGTTGCTAATAGCACGCTATCTCAGCGATAAAAATTCACGCTAGCCGGCGATAATTATCCTAGCGCTAAGTGCGCTTAGAGATAATTATCGCCGGTTGTTGTTGATATGCCCCCTAGTCCCTTAGTGATCCAGTTATGGAAGGCAGCATATGTTGTATTAATGTTTATATGTGCCCTTTGATGGAATTCTCCTAGGGTGGACTGCAGGTCTTTGGGAGCAAGTTTGTGCCATGGTCTTTTTAGGCGGCGGGTAGGCTCAGCCTTATTGAGCATTTCCTTAATCGAAATGGTAAATTTAATTAAGTAATGGTCTGTCCATCCCATAGGTTTGGGCGTTTCAGTTATAGTCTTTGGGATGTTAGTGAAGACAGGGTCTAATATATGTCCAGCAGAGTGGGTAGCGTCCTGGATCAGAGGGTAGAGTTGTAGGGCTGAAAGGTCAGCCAGAAGGTTTTTGATGGTGGAATCTTGGTTCCGGTCGAAATGGAGATTGAGGTCTCCTAATATAGTGAAGTTTGCTGAGCCCACCACAAGGGTGTTCGTCACTTCAAGGAGAGCATCAATGAATGTGGACGTAGGTCCGGGGGATCGGTAGATGTACAAGCCGGAAAGGGAGAAGTGAGGGCCCGTCGTAATCTTAAAACGAGCACTTTCGCAGCTCGAAATGTTTTCTTTAGTAAAGGAGCAGAGAAATTGCTTATTATAGATGACGGCAATGCCGCCGCCTCTGGTGTCTCTGTTTATCGATTTCATATGGTACTTATCTGGGAGCGTGAGGTTAGAGACACTAGTTATATCGTCATGGAGCCAGGTTTCGCAGATGAAAAGAATGTCAGGCTTCTCTTCGAGTAGGAGACTATTAACCTCTGGGTGGTGTTTATAGAGAGACCTAACATTTAGATGTAAGATGGTAAGAGGGGTTTGTTTAAGCACAGCTTGGAGATGCCTAAGTAGACAAGGGCTGGGAGTGGAAAAATGACAGGACTTACATTGAAGGCATGTCTGTCCAAGATGTCCGGATATCGTCTCGCAGCTCTTTCCAGGGTTCAGGGCAACAAGGCGTTCTCTATCATAGTGGTAGGCTTCCCGTGTAGTTTGGCCAGGGGGACAGGCGAGAGGCGATGTCTTGGCGATGACGGGCGCAGACGGTCTTGCCTTAGGCGCGCCTTCAGCGCGCAAACGGCGCGCCCGCTGCGCTCGTCCGCTGCGCGTACGGTGATGGCACATGTTTATCAAGGAGGTGAAGAAGGGCGGGGGGCGTGGCCTAAAGTGGGCGTGGCCTCGCCGTCAATGGCGGCAGGGAATGTTTTGGCCTCGAGTCTGCACCAGCACTGAATCCGCTATGAGGTTAGCTTCAGTGACAGGCAGCAGAGTCCTGAAGAGCCAGGAAGTGCAGTAAGTGAATTAAAATACAACAAGTTAAAGCACACAAGTATTTTTTAAAAAAAGCACCGTAGCGCTCCCGGCTTCCGCCTCAGGAGGGTACGTGGGTCTGAGAACGGCGCTCGTATTCAGCGCTTATATTTCAGATTGGGGCGGGGGGCGTAGCCTAAAGTGGGCGTGGCCTCGCCGTCAATGGCGGCAGGGAATGTTTTGGCCTCGAGTCTGCACCAGCACTGAATCCGCTATGAGGTTAGCTTCAGTGACAGGCAGCAGAGTCCTGAAGAGCCAGGAAGTGCAGTAAGTGAATTAAAATACAACAAGTTAAAGCACACAAGTATTTTTTTTAAAAAGCACCGTAGCGCTCCCGGCTTCCGCCTCAGGAGGGTACGTGGGTCTGAGAACGGCGCTCGTATTCAGCGCTTTTATTTCAGATTGGGGCGGGGGGCGTAGCCTAAAGTGGGCGTGGCCTCGCCGTCAATGGCGGCAGGGAATGTTTTGGCCTCGAGTCTGCACCATCACTGAATCCGCTATGAGGTTAGCTTCAGTGACAGGCAGCAGAGTCCTGAAGAGCCAGGAAGTGCAGTAAGTGAATTAAAATACAACAAGTTAAAGCACACAAGTATTTTTTTTTAAAAAGCACCGTAGCGCTCCCGGCTTGCGCCTCAGGAGGGTACGTGGGTCTGAGAACGGCGCTCGTATTCAGCGCTTTCATTTCAGATTGGGGCGGGGGCGTGGCCTAAAGTGGGCGTGGCCTCGTCGTCAATGGCGGCAGGGAATGTTTTGGCCTCGAGTCTGCACCAGTACTGAATCCACTATGAGGTTAGCTTCAGTGACAGGCAGCAGAGTCCTGAAGAGCCAGGAAGTGCAGTAAGTGAATTAAAATACAACAAGTTAAAGCACACAAGTATTTTTTAAAAAAAGCACCGTAGCGCTCCCGGCTTCCGCCTCAGGAGGGTACGTGGGTCTGAGAACGGCGCTCGTATTCAGCGCTTTTATTTCAGATTGGGGCGGGGGCGTGGCCTAAAGTGGGCTTGGCCTCGCCATCAATGGCGGCAGGGAATGTTTTGGCCTCGAGTCTGCACCAGCACTGAATCCGCTATGAGGTTAGCTTCAGTGACAGGCAGCAGAGTCCTGAAGAGCCAGGAAGTGCAGTAAGTGAATTAAAATACAACAAGTTAAAGCACACAAGTATTTTTTTAAAAAAGCACCGTAGCGCTCCCGGCTTCCGCCTCAGGAGGGTACGTGGGTCTGAGAACGGTGCTCGTATTCAGCACTTTTATTTCAGATTGGGGCGGGGGCGTAGCCTAAAGTGGGCGTGGCCTCACCGTCAATGGCGGCAGGGAATGTTTTGGCTTCGAGTCTGCACCAGCATTGAATCCGCTATGAGGTTAGCTTCAGTGACAGGCAGCAGAGTGCTGAAGAGCCAGGAAGTGCAGTGAGTGAATTAAAATACAACAAGTTAAAGCACACAAGTATTTTTTTTAAAAAGCACCGTAGCGCTCCCGGCTTCCGCCTCAGGAGGGTACGTGGGTCTGCGTGAAGCTTACTCTCAATTGAATGACAACAAATGCTATACCCGTGTTGCTAATGCGGAGTACGAAAGAGTGAAAAAGAGGTTTTACGTTGTACACATATATATATGTAACTTCCACCAGGTAATAGGATGGATATTTTTCGGGGATTATGACTGAGGATCTTTGCAACATTTTTACAAAGAAAAGAAAAGTGTATTCATCAAAACAACGCAACATGACCAACGAGGATAGTTGGACCCTAAAAGATCTGCGGATGGACAAAAATATTATTAATAAACCCTTAGACAAGGGTGATAACATCGTGGTGATGGACTGTCGAAAATATTACCAAGAGTAGGAAAGTAGGATCTGCTTCTTATGGTTACCCCCACGTTTTGCTTGATGTCTCACTGTTTTTGACTAGTCTGACTGGGATCCTGCTAATCAGGACCCCAGTCTATCTGCTTTCTCCCTTAAATTGACATACTTGTACTTGGGTACACTCCAGATTGGATACTGGGGTACCTTTATAAGTGCCTAGTATATGGTACACCATGTACCCAGGGCATAGGTACCCCAGAGGAGTCCCATGGGCTGAAGCATGTATTATGCCACCCATGAGAGGCCATGCAAAACAGAACTCAAGGTCTGCTACTGAATATGTCCAACCCTCTCCGGTGGGTATAAAATGGGTTGCCTGGCTACAGGTCATTAGATTTTTCGTGGACAAGATTCTACAAGAAGAAACCACTGACGTTTGACCTTCTGGACACGCTGGACTTCACTGGACCTCGACTGGGCTTGACTTCGTCCCCCTTTCTGTTTGAAGCTTAGTTTGTGCCTTTGCTCCATACAGGCTCTGTGCAGGACCTGTGGTGCAATGAAGACAACAGAAGAATCTCCCTTGGAGTGAAAGAGTCACCCCCCCTGCTTTGCAGGCACCTAAAGTGCAACTGACCGGTCTGCTGGTCCTGCGCTCCTGCGGACTCTGAAGATTTCAGCAACACTAGAGGTAAGTTCCTGAAAGTCTTTGAGGTTGATCTGCCCTCTCACAGAGTTTGAGGCCAGTATCCCTCGTGGGGGCTGCGTAACCTGAACCCCTGTGCACCCCCACCATTTGCAAGTGCATATGCTTGTTGGCAATTCCTGACCTTGTGCATTGGACTCCGTGTAGTCGTGACCTTGATCAGTATTTGAACCAAAGAACTCTGGCCTCCGTGCACCGAGTGCTCCGTGGGCTGGTGCTTTGCAAACTTGCTCAAGGTCCCCTTGCGACTCCTGGTCATGCGGCCTGTGGGTCCTCCTGAGGGTAATATTGATTGTTCTTGGGCTTTCCTGGTTGCTCCAGATGTGCCCTGACTCCCCATTGTTTAGTGAGGCTCCTGGACCTTGCTGGTCCTCACCGTAACCTGCTTGACCTTCCTGCGTGGGTTGCTGTTGCCAAGGCTTGTTGGTGCTCGCACCGGACACCGACCCCATAGCACTTGACATCCTTTGTGAAACAGCTTACCTCCGGCTCCTGGTCATCCTCAACATCTCCTGGTCCTCGTGGCTGCAGAGTGAAGCATCTCTTCTTCGCACCTGAAGCACCCGACATCGGTGGGCATTCGTCTCCCGAGCCCCCGGTCACTCTGAAGTGACCCAGACTCTGTCCCCTCTGCTTTCAGGTTCCTTCCTTCCAGAATCCAGGCTTGGATTCCACCGGGCACTTTTCACCTTCACTGCAGAAGTACTTCTTCACAGCCTTCCATTGAGAACGACGAGAGTTTCTGACGACAATTCAGACCTATACACCCGGCTCCTCTGGGATAGGTAACTCGGGTACTATGGTACCCAGGGGTGGGGTGGCTCTTCAAATTCTTAAGTTCCAAAGGGTTCGCTCGAAGTCCTCCTAGAAGGGTCCTTAATCTTTAAAAGTGTAACCTCGACTTCCCTATAGAATTGTACAGAGACCGCGGTCTCCGTGGATTCCCTGTCTACTCATCTTGGGTGGTTCCTTGGGGTTCCAGCGACTCTACGTGCTCTAGACATTGTCTTGATCTCAGTCATGACTGTTATACCACTATTTTAGTATAAGGTTTGGTCTCCCCCTGGAGCCCACTGTGTATTGTGCTACTTACAACTGTTCTATTGAATTCATATTGTGTGCTTTGTGTTCTATCCTCATGTAGAGAATAGTAGAGAGTGTTATATTAATAAATACATATTTTTATATAACTACTGTGTGGTTCTCCTTCATTTAAGCATTCAGCAGGTGATATCCTGGTAAAACAAGCTGCTTTACATTCCTCCAAGATTAAGCCTGAAGGCTGCTCTCCACAGCTACCACTAGGATAGCTTTCTAAAGGTTATCTTTAAACTCATACATCATAAGGGTTGTATGGACTGGTACAGGGTGCCCACTTTAATTAGTGGACAGCATATCCCAGGCCACCTTCTCACAACAACTAAATGACCCAATAAATTATGTGCGACTGAAAGAGGATCCAACTCCGCATATTGTATTGTATTGTAATTGCATTTATATAGCGCTTACAACCCCTGACGAGGCGTCGAAACACTTTTTCAGCGAGTAGCATGCTACTCTGGGACCCATAGAGGATTAGTGGTGAATTAGTATATTGAAATATGAAAGTAATTTTAAGTGGTGAATAGGTTAGTCAGTTATTTGAATTTGAAAGGATAGCAGAAGGATAGAGGAGGAAAAAAGGTTTGTAGTGCTTGGTACCCCTGATGGGGTGTTGAAGCGCTTTTTTTTGGCAAGAATCACGCTACTCCAGGAACCCATAAAAGATTAGTGGTGAATTAGTATGGTGAAATATGAAAGTCATTTGAGTGGTGGATATTAGTCAGTTATTTGGAGTGAGAAGTATTGCGGAGGGATAGAAGGGAAGAGAA
The DNA here is from genome assembly GCF_964204655.1 of Triturus cristatus. NCBI lineage: Eukaryota > Metazoa > Chordata > Amphibia > Caudata > Salamandridae > Triturus > Triturus cristatus. The sequence continues at coordinate 922,009,070 of NC_140582.1, read as the reverse complement.
AGGTTTGCATTCATATAGCACCTGTTACCCCTGATGGGTGTTGAAGCGCTTTTCTGGTGAGTAGCACGCTACTCCGGAACCCATGAAGGATTAGTGTTGAAAATATAGTGAAATATGAAGTAATTTGAGTGGTTGATATATTATTCAGTTATTTGGATAGAGAAGGGTAGGCGGCGGGCTAGAAGAGGGAAAGAGGCTTGTATTTATATAGAGCTTGCTACCCCTGATGGGGTTTTGAAGCGCTTTTTTGTCGAGTAGCATGCTACTCTGGAACCCATAAGGATAAGTGTTGAATTAGTATGGTGAAACATGAAAGCAATTTGAGGGGTGGATATGTTAGTCAGTTATTTGGAATGAGAAGGATTGGGGAGGGGTAGAAAGGGGAAAAGGTTTGCATTTATATAGCACTTGTAACCCTGATGTGGTTTTGAAACGCCTTATTGGCGAGTAGCACGCTACTCTGGAACCTGTAAAGGATTAGTGGTGAATTAGTATAGTGGAATATGGAATTTGGGAAGTGAACATGTTAGTCTGTTATTTAGATTGTAAAGGATAGTGGAGGGATAGAAGAGTGAAGGATTTGCATCATTTCTTTTTTTTTTTAGGTCATAGCACCAGTAGGAGGCTTTTGGATGAGTAAAAAGGGGTTTGCAGGGGAAGAGTCAGAGGGAAAAGTTTAAAAGGGTTTATTTTTAGGGGTAACGGTATAGTAAAAGAGGTATCAGATGATGCAAGGAGTGGTAGAGTAGGAGAGAGGCTAGCACGGGTTATTTTGGGGATCATAGTAGTGGTATGGGGATTGGGATAAATGAGAGAGTGGATGTAGAGGATATACTGATAGATGTATGGGCTGAGAAATAGGGTAACACATTGGAAAGAGTATTAGAAAGAAGTATGAGATGAGTCAGAAAGTTGGGATAGAAGATATATTGAGAGAAGTATAGGCTGAGAAATAGGGCAGTGCATTGGAAATGCAAAATTAGAAGAAAGTGATAAATATATAGATCCATAAGTACATTGAACGTATATAGATGCATAAAGGAGGTAAGTATATGTAGATAAAATATATTGATAGAGGTCCAGGATGAGAAATAGGGTAGTGCATTGGATATGCTTTTTCAGGAGAAAAGTAACAAACACACAGATCCAAGTACAAGTACAGATTTAGCAACAAAATTATTCTACATGTTTATACTAAGCAATACACAAAGATAGGTACATATCTATTGTGAAAATAAATGCCTATATACAGAGGGATATGCAGTAGATTTCTGTTTGCGTATGGTGCTTATGTGGGGTAGAGCCAATTCTTGAGTAGTTTTCTGCAGATAAGGTGACTGTCGGTCGATCTTATGTTGGGGGTAAAGAGTTCCATAGTTTGGCTGCTTGAACAGAGAAGGATGTGCCACCCATGTTTTTTTTCTTGTATCTTGGGATTTTGAGGTGAGGTGCCCCTTTAGAGCAGAGGTTCTTTTGTTGAATGTGTTTGGTGATTTTATACCTGATGAAGAGCGGTCCCATTCCATGTATTTCTTTGTGGGTGAAACAAAGCAGCTTGAACGTGGATCTTCTGGCATCCGGTAACCAATGCAGGGCTTTCAAGGAGGTGAGATGTGGTCTCACGGTTTGATATATAAGAGTAGTCTGGCAGCCGAGTTCTGAATTAGTTTCATGGTTGTTAAAGGTGATCCGTGGTAGAGGCTATTGGTGTAATCGAGTTTGGACAGAACAAGAGAGATAGTAGCTTGGACCTTGTGTGGAAATCCCAAATGAGGGAAAATTCGTCGCACCATTTTTATAGCGACAAAGCTTGATCTTGCTACTTTGTACACTTGGGCATTCATCGATAGCTTGGAGTCCATGGTCATTCCGAGGTTTCTTACTTCCTTCGATACTTCAGGTGGTGATCCCACTTCATCAGGCCAGGCGGCAAGCGGGTCATAATGTTTCCAATTGCCACACGTGAGTATTTCCGTTTTGGAAGCATTCAATATGAGATGGCTCCAAGTCATCCACTGATCCACGTCTCTGAGACAACTGAAAATTGGGGATTTTCCAATGTCTTTGGGGCATTCCAGCTGAAGGAGTATTTGCGTGTCATCTGCATAGTTATAGCACGTGAGGTAAAATTGATTGATCAGTACCGGTAATGACTTCTTTGTAGATGTTGAAAAGCATGGGCGAGATGATAGAACCTTGAGGGACCCCTGCTTTTGTGAAGTATGGTTTGGACGAGAAAGGTGGGGTATGGATGACATTAGTCCTGTTTTGAAGTTAGGACATGATCCAGTCTAGAGTAGTTCCCTCTATGCCGGCTTCATAGAGTCTTCGTTTCAGAGTGTCATAGTCAACCGTGTCAAAGGCAGCCAAGAGGTCCAAGAGGACTAGCGCAGCAGCCCCGTAGTGGTCTATTGTATTCTTCAGGCCCTCCCAGATGGCAAGGAAGGCAGATTCAGTGCCTCTTCCCGGACAAAATCCTGTTTGGAAGTCTGAAAGGGTAAACACCCAAAATATCGATTCCAAAATATCGACTGCCCAGAATATCGAAGTTAAAATATAGAGTGGACAGAATATCGACTCTACAAAATATAGATAGGTCAGAATATCGAAATTGGGGTACAAAATATCGATTACCAAAATATAGACCTTAAAAATATCGATTACCAAAATATAGACCTTAAAAATATCGAATACCATAATATCGAATTTTAAAATATAGATTACCATAATATCGAATTTTGTTTTGTGTTATGTATGGTAGTATATGTGTTAAAATGATGTATTATTGTTGTAATGTATGTTTAATTTATTTAAACAAATGAATGTTATGTAATTTAATTATTGCGTAATTTAATTCCGTAGCGGGTTGTGGGTTTATAGGGGAATAGGGTGGGAAGTAACTTAATTATGGTTAATTAAATGTTAATTATATTGATATGTTTTGATAATTAATTAATTGATAATTAATTATTAATTGGTAATTTATTTTTATTAATGGGTAATTAATTTATATTAATTTATTAATTGATAATTATGTTAATTGTATTTGTTATTAATAGGAGCGGGTTGTGGGTTTGTAGGGGAATTGGGTGGGAAGTAAATTAATTGTAATAAAGTAAATAATTAATTTTTTATTTATGTGTATTGATAATTCATTAATAATTAATTAATAATTGGTAATAAATTTGTATTAATGGGTAAATAATTTGTATGAATTGCTAAATAATTTTTATTATTTGCAAAAATATTTTTATTAATTGATTAATTGATAATAATGTGAATTGTATTTTTTATTATTGGGAGTGGGTTGTGGGTTTGTAGGGGAATTGGGTGGGAAGTAAATTAATTGTAATAAAGTGAATATTAATTTTTTTATTTATGTGTATTGATAATTGATAATTAATTTGTAATTGGTAATTAATTATTATTAATTGGTATTACATTTTTATCAATTGATAATTAATATTTTTAAATGGTAATTAATTGTTATTAATTGGTAATTATTTTTAATTAACTTTTTATCAGTATTGATAATTAATGTCATCTTATATTTAATTTAAATCATTACTTTCCCTACTTTTGCACTCTCTGGAGTGGGAATAGTAATTTTTACCTCTACGCTATCCAACGCTTTCCCTACTGTTGCACTGTTTGGAGTTGGAATAGTAATTTTTACCCCTACGCTATCCAACGTTTTCCCTACTGTTGCACTCACTGGAGTAGGAATAGTAATTTTTACCTCTACGCTATCCAACGCTTTCCCTACTGTTGCACTCTCTGGAGTGGGAATAGTAATTTTTACCCCTACGCTATCCAACGTTTTCCCTGCTGTTGCACTCACTGGAGTGGGAATAGTAATTTTTACCTCTACGCTATCCAACGCATTCCCTACTGTTGCACTCTCTGGAGTGGGAATAGTAATTTTTACCCCTACGCTATCCAACGTTTTCCCTACTGTTGCACTCACTGGAGTGGGAATAGTAATTTTTACCCCTACACTATCCAACGCTTTCCCTACTGTTGCACTCCCTGGAGTGGGAATAGTAATTTTTACCCCTACGCTATCCAACGTTTTCCCTACTGTTGCACTCACTGGAGTGGGAATAGTAATTTTTACCCCTACGCTATCCAACGCTTTCCCTACTGTTGCACTCTCTGGAGTGGGAATAGTAATTTTTACCCCTACGCTATCCAACGTTTTCCCTACTGTTGCACTCACTGGAGCGGGAATAGTAATTTTTACCTCTACGCTATCCAACGCTTTCCCTACTGTTGCACTCTCTGGAGTGGGAATAGTAATTTTTACCCCTACGCTATCCAACGTTTTCCCTACTGTTGCACTCACTGGAGTGGGAATAGTAATTTTTACCCCTACGCTATCCAACGCTTTCCCTACTGTTGCACTCACTGGAGTGAGAATAGTAATTTTTACGCTCTCAGTTTCCAACAAAATCTCGACTTTTTTAAATGACTTATATTATGTTTACATTTTAAGCTATTTTATATTATATTATGTATGTTTTATTTAATTGTTTTTAATATGTAATTAATTTTATATTATTTTTAATACATTTAAAAAATTCGATATTTTGGCTAACTATATTTTGACAGTCTATATTTTGGAATCGATATTTTAGTACTTACCTGTTTGTAGATAGGGAGTCGATATTCTGTCCCTCGATATTTTAGTGTCGATTTTTTGTATAGTCGATATTTTGTCCCTCGATATTTAGTCACTGAACCGTCTGAAATTATGTCATTCTCTTCAATGAGTTGTGACTGATTTGAAATGGGTCTGTAGTTGTCAGGGTTCAGCGGGTCCAAGTTTGTTTTCTTCAGTAAAGGGCGCATGTGTGACTTTTTGAGTTCTTCTGGAAATATTCTGGTAGTTAAGGATTCATTGATGATTCTTCTTACTGGAGTGGCAGCAGCGTTATTAAAAGAATTGTCTTAAAAGTTTGTGGTGGACACAGGTCAGAAGGGCTGCCGGCAGGCCTGCTTGCTTTGACTAGGTCCATAAATTCATCGTGTGAGATGTGTTGGAAGGAACGGAGAGGCTGGGTTAGAGTATTCTTGGATTGTTGTTTTGTACAAGGGTTAGTGCTGGCGCTTTGTTTACGTTTTAAGTATGAGTCCAATGTGTCTGCTTTGTCCGTGTAATGATTTGCCAGTTTGTCTGTGAAATCTTGAGTAACAGGATGAATTCCTTCTAGGCAATTTGGTTTGCAAAATTCATTCAGTATTTTACAGAATTCTTTATTTGCACATTTAGCATTTTGAATTCAATCTGAATAGTACCTTTTCTTAGCTTTTTTGATAGCTGACTTGTATAATCTGTTAATTTTCTGTAGGTGAAGTTTGTCTTGTTTGCCGTTTGTTTTGAGCCAGGTATGTTGCAGCTTTCTAATTTGTTGTTTAATGTCTTTTATCTCTATGCTTCTCCAAGGCGTTTTTTCTTTTGTTCTGTTGTGTGGTTTGAGTGGGTTCAGGATGTCAAAAGCTTCCTGTAGCCACTCATATATTTTTTTAACAGAATTTTTTGTTTCCAGATTTGTACTGGATGTTAGTTGTGTTTCTAAGTGTTCCAAAATGAGTTTGTTCCACGGCCGATAGGTGGATGGATGTAAGGTAGTTTAAGGTGAGTGACTTAGTGTTGTGTTGGAAAGCAAGCAAGTGGTGGTCTGACCATGTGACCGGAGTTATAGTTTGAAAGGTAACTAGTTCGGTATTAGCAAAAATGACATCTAGGATATGTCCAGCGATGTGTGTGGGTTTGTGGACAATCTGATGCAGGTTCAGTGCATCTAGGCCAGAGATTATTGTTTTTGGATGGGTCATATTGGGTTTGTCAAACCAAATGTTGAGGTGACCCGGAACGAACAGGTTGGCGTGTATTGTTATCAGGTTTGAAACTGTGTCTTGAAGTGCGTCTGGAAATGTCGCCTTGCTAGGTGGAGGTCTGTAAAGGAGCAGGAAGTTACAGGAGGAATACGGTGTAGGACTGCATCTGGTGAGAAGAGTCTCACAATTCTTTATGGTGATGTAGTTAACTTTAGTGATATGTACTATTTGCCTGACAACAACAGCTAGACAACCTCCTTTTTTGCCTATACGATTTGGGTGATCGTTTGATAGCCTAGAGGAACAGCTTCATGCAGGACTGGAGCTATATCATCACCCAACCATGATTTAGTTATGAATAGTATGTCTGGTTTTGCATCTGTGAGAAGGTCGTAGATGTGATGTTTGTTTTTAGAGAGGGATCAAGCATTTATTGGTAGACAGATTTAGAGAATGGGTTTTGGTGATAGTGAGACCTTGTTTTGTAGAAGAGTGATCAGTATTGTGTGGGTTTTTAGCAGCTGTGTTTTTAGTGCCGGCATTAGCTGTATTAGGATAGCAATCGTGTAGCTGTTCTGTATGATGTTCCTCATACAGCATGCTAAGAAGGCATTTTGATGGGACTGCGAGTACATGTGGTGGAGAAGGTGTTTGAGAGTGAGTTGGTGTGCTGTGTTGTTTTCGTAGTGTAACATTGTTGTGCAGTAGACATGGGGAAGCAAAGTTGTGAGATGTGGCACGTCGCTTATATTATTTGCGTGTGTTTATGGCGGAAGGTGTATGAGTGAGGGGTGGTGGTGCAGCATGTGGGTCATGTAGTAAGTTTCTAAATTGTCTAGTGGATGAGAGGTGGTTAGAAGAGAGTTGCTGTGTTGCTGTATCTGTGTTAGGTGTGGTGGTAGAGAGAAAGCTTGGCATTGGAGTTTGTTCCTTTGTGTTGTTTGAAAGGTGGGTGTATGTTTGTATTTTGTGATGGTAAGTATTATGAGGTGTTGCGTTTTGAAGATCTTGTTTGCTGGTGTGTGTGATATCTTTTTTTTTGAGGAGTAGTGAAAAGGGGTGCTGGTGTATTTGTTTCATGCAATGGATTTGTTTTTTTAATATTGTTTGTGAGAGAAAGTTGCAAGGTAGAGGGGGTGGTGATGTGTTTATGAGTAGAGTATATGTTGTGTGTAGGAGGGAATGAAGTAGAGGTAAGAGTGTTTGTCTTAGACAGTTTTTTTGCAAGAGTTAAAAGTAAGGTGTAAATGTTTGTGTTATTATGTTAGAAAGAAGAGGAAGGTGTTGGTTGGATAAATGATGGAAGGCTGATTATATGTTTGTTAGTGATAAAAGGTGGTCAGTTAGGAACAATTAGAGCAGGGAGCGTGTGTCTGGATGGGATGTAGTTATGTATGGTGTTGAATGGTGTTGTGTTAGTGATGAGTGGATTGTTAGTTGTATAGGATAGAGTTGTGTATTGTTTATAGGTGATGGTGGGTATGTGTGGTAGTTGGGATAAAAGGGTGTATAGATGTGGTTTGGTTGGTTTTGTAGGGTATGCTGGTACATTGATTTGTGTATAGGGTTGTGTGTGGTGTACATTTGGTGTGAGTGTGTTACTATGTTTGTGGATGTGGATGGTGTGGGCTGGGTATTACTGTATGGGAAAATGGGCAGCATTTCTGGCCGTGGTCCCGACCTGTCTCGAACAGGCTCAAGCAGGCAACTGCCCTTGTCCTCTCTGCCCTTAGCCTCAACGCCTGGGCTGAGGCACCCTAAGCCTTGGCTTTTTATAGCCCTATTAATCAGGTGACCCCTTCAGCTAATGGGGACCCTAGCCCTAACAGTATCCAATCACTACACCAGCCCTAATTTCCAGAACCAATAGGAGACCATGTTCTTACAGCCAATATGAGCACTAGTCCAAGGACTCAATCAGGTTTAAAAACCCTAATCTCAATGTCTAATAGAGGCCCTAGCCCCTCACTCTCCTAGCCAAAAAACAAAATGCACAGTCTCTATTAAACACAGTTTAAACAGCCCACAGCAGATTACTGCTGTCTCAGAGCACCCTGTGATGTCGAATATCCCTGATGCTGGAGAGGGAGTGGGGGCTGGTTTCGCCGACTTGTTAACATAAAATGGTGGCTGGGGTTGCACTGCTTAACATACAGGTCTTAGCAGAGAGCAAAGGAGAAATTTGGAGGGAAAAACTGATAGTCAAGGGGAATGAGAGGGAAAAACTACAGCGTTTGTACTGCAAATCCCACAATTAAACAGGTTAAATGGAAACAGTCATGGGCAGGGTAAACCACAAGTTTTAATTTTTTTAATTTTATTTTTTATTAGCATTTTCATCATAGAAACAACAAACAAGGAAATAACCACATTGCAGTGCTGTACTATAAGAATTGAGCCGACATGGCTGGCTTTCGCTTTCTCCCATCAAATCTGGGGTCTCCAAAGTCCCATTTACAATAATAAACATCAGTGGACACAAAGAAACTAACAGACATTTCGGCATCTGTACACCACACCAATTCTTTATGATTCCATTTGGGAGTGGTCTCATTGGATACACCTGGCATGCAAACGTTACATTACACATCTACATTCCTAGAATTCAGCCAGGTGATGTATGGTTCCCAGATATCCTTAGGTCAGGATCTGAGTGGCTGGAGATCCCAATATGTGGAAAGTTGTGTGCTGCAATAAGTGACATGTACTATCCAGTCTTTGGCTAACGGGGGTCACATTGCAGCCCAATGTAAAGCCACCTGCCTTTTTGCCATTAATAGGAGCATGGAGGGCAGTTTGCGCAACTTGAGGGGCACAGGCTCCAACACTCCAGGCTAGGACGTGAGTGGCGTTGGGGGGATGTCCTGTCCAGTTATGTCCTTAATGTGTTCGTAAACCTCCTGCCAGAATCGCGCAATGGGCCTGCAATACCAGGCTAAGTGTGTAAAGTTAGCGAGGGAAGAGCCGCATCTCCAGCAACAATCGTCCTCCCGCAATCCTATTTTGTGTGGGTGTAAGGGGCTGCGGTACAGACGATGCAAGAATTTAAAGTGTAGAAGCCGGAGGCGATAATTGGGCGACAGGTGTTCAAGCTGCTAGCAACTCAGCTTCCATTGCATGTCTGTGAGGGGGCAGCCAATTCCACATCCCAAGCAGCACAAGAGGGGGGAAGAACTATTGGGGAGGCTTTTTGCGTGCATTTATTAATACGTGTTATGAGTTTCCATCCCGATTTCACCACCAATACATTCTACAGGACGCACGGAGCTGGTAATACAATAGCGCGTCGAGTGCCGTCGGCTTCACTGTGGAGCACATTTGTTGGAGTGTTATGAATGTGTCATTAGGGTAAAGGTCGCCGCCCATTGCTAAGTTGTGTGTGCTGGCGCGTTCTTGAGCTTTTCGATCCAATAATGGAGGAAACATGGGATTATTAAAAAGTGGTACAGAAGGTGCGTATAATATCTCTAAGTGAGCTCGTTTGCGGATACAATCCCATGCCCATCTCATTACTTGTAGAGTGCCTATTTCCCCCCGCGGGCGTTTATATGGTTGATAAAGGGCTGTAGAGATTGGTAAGGGAGCTGCACGGTCAATTTCTATTGCTACGTGTGGCTGGTATGGCGTGGGGTGTACCCAGAAGTACAGGAATTGTGCCTGTGCGCTGTAAGCGTATAAGGCAAAATCCAGGGCTGCCATCCCACCCTGTTCCTGCGGTAGTGTTAACACTTTCCATGCGATACGAGGTGGGCCCCCAGCCCATACCAGTTCGATCACGAGTGACCGTAGTCTTCTAACAAAGTGCTGTGGGATTGGGAGCGGCAGATTCATGAAAAGATATAATAATTTGGGCAATATGATCATTTTTGCTATCGCTATGCGGCCCGCTAGTGATAATGGAAGTGTCTTCCATCTTTTGATCCTCTTCAATCCAGTCAACCACCTTCCCTTAATTGGCAGTCCATATTTACTGCATGTCAGAGGATAGCCATACTCCCAAGTATCGGACTGGTTCTGAAGCCCACCGCACCGAATATTCAGTGTCGAATTTCTGTGTGCCGAACGTGAGGGGGAGTATCACAGACTTACTCCAGTTGATGTGAACTCCTGACAGCCCACCATATCGGATCACCTCTCGTATCATGAAGGCCAGATTGTCTGCAGGGCGCACCACAAACAGCGTGATGTCATCTGCATACATAGATAAGGTAAGGACCCTGGTAGTGAAACCAATTCCCCTGTTGGCCTGATGTTGTCGTAGGCACGCAGCTAGTGGCTCAGTCGCAATCGCAAACAGCAGGGGCGACAGAGGGCACCCCTGCCTAGTACCACGGGTTATAGCGATCGGCTCCGAGATCAACCCATTTATCCTTAATCGCGCTGTGGGCTGTGTGTAAAGGAGTTGAATCTGTTTTATAAAGGTCGGGCTTACACCTATTCTATTAAAAAGGGGAAAGAGGAACCCCCATTCAAGTGAATCAAATGCCTTCGAGGCATCGAGCAGCGCAGCGGCAGCAGGCAGGTTTGTAGCTAGGTAGTGCAAAAGCTTCGCAAAGATCTTGGCGTCCAGGTTAATCAATGAAAGAGGACGGTAAGAGTCGCAACACTGGGGGTCCTTATCAGGCTTGAGGAGGGCGTTAATGATCGCCTCTCTCATCGATGCAGGGAGAATACCACTCTCCAATGCCTCCTGATATACCTCCAGCAGACGGGGGGCAAGTTCCTCAGTGTATTCTTCATAAAATTGTGCGGTTAGTCCATCTGCCCCAGGCGCTCTGTCCGCTCTCATCTCACCAATCACTCGCTGCGCATCTTCTACTGTGAATGGTAAGTCAAGATATTCTCGGTATCGATTGATGAACCATACCAGCCCTATAGAGTCAAAGTAATCCTCTAATGCCGAGGTCGCAGGTGCTGCCTGCGAGCTGTATAACTTTAAATAAAAATCACGCATAGTGTTTAAAATGTCAGGGGGAGAGTGTACTGTTTCATTGGTGGTGGTAATGAGTGTGGAAATGAAAGTGGCTCCCCGAGGTGGTTTCAGTAGGTTCGCAAGTGTTTTTCCCGGCTTGTCACCTTCACCATATTTCCACGCAATCGCGTATTTGTGTAAGAACTTCACCTCCCTGTCTGCCTCTTCCTGATACTCCATCAATTTCACGCAAATCTGCCCCAGTAGTCCCGCCGATGGTGTTATGTAGTATTGTGTTTCAAGCGTGTGCAATTCCGATTCTAGGCGTTTTAGGCTATTTTTGATGACCCTGAGCACCCTATTTTGCCCCGCTATACAGTTCCCATGCATGACAACTTTGAAGGCCTCCCACAGTGTTCCGACTGAATCTACAGATCCAGTGTTTTTATCAAAATATTTTTTAATGTGTGTGTGCAGTTCCTCTTTGAATGCTGTATCTATTAGCACGTTAGGGGGCAGGCGCTAGGCAAAGGGCTGTCTATACAGCTGGGGTATCTGTAGGGTCAGTGTAACTGGGGAGTGGTCAGACAGAATGTGGGCATGATGGGAGGCGTCCAACACCCAGGAGTGTACCTCTGGGGAAGTGAGCCGGAAGTCCAGCCTCAACCAGTCATTGTGGTGGTATGTTATACAAGTTCCCTCCCAGACTTGGGGGTGGAGGCTCTGCCAGGTGTCCACTAGTCCTTAGTCATCTACCAGTTGTTGTAAAACCGCAGCTGCTAGTGGGTGGTGCGCGCATGAGGATCCTACTCTATCACACTCAATGGACATTACCGTGTTAAAGTCCCCTCCACAGGGCAACGCTGCATCTCCAATGGACTGTATGGCATTCCATAGCTTTTAATAAAAGGAGGAATCATCCACATTTGACCCGTATACATTGGCAATTAGAACCTGCCTATGAAACAACATTCCCAATGCCAGCACACATCTTCCCTCTGTGTCACTAACTACTTTCTGGGTTGTCCATGGGGTACCTCGTTTAATTAACGTTGCCACTTCACAGGAGTAGTTGGAGTAGCATGAGGTAAATATTTCACTCCACCTGTGAGATCGCAGCCTAGTACAGGTAGTTGCTGTGAGGTATGTCTCCTGGAGGAGACATATCGCAGCCGAGTGCAGCAGAAGATGGGACTGTATTAGACGTGTCTTTCTATGGTCGTTGAGACCGCGTACGTTCCATGTGAGACAAGTTAAAGTTGACATAAATATATTGAAGAATATGTATCCCTGGTTATAGACGGTGTCACCATGATTCGTGATGTTCCCCAATTTTGAAGAAGGCCTCCAAAGAGGTGCGTGCCGTGTCTATCAAGAATTTGAACAGAACTAAAAACTAAGCACTTTGAAATGAACCACAAACAACTTCAAACAGCCCCCCCACCCACCTCCCACTCCATCCCCCCCAAACAGGTTGAGCCTTAGGACTATCCACCCTCCCAAATCTAACATTTCAGATTTAGGTGATCAGGGGAATCATCCCAGAGGGGTGTGAGGTTGCCGGCATTCTTCCCCGTCACAACGTAACAGGGTGGCCGAGCGTCAGGAACCACTAGTAAGATAATCGACCCTGCCCACATTCAACTGAACTAATGCAACATATTAGATTGGTCCTGCTACACATTTAAAAGGAGGAAGGCACTGTCAAGTATTAAGCTATGGCGTGATAACAGCATTAGTTATTGTCACTTAGCTGGCTCTGTGCCTGAGTGTCCGTGTCCCGCTTCTGGTCTCGTTGTTGTCTTGACTGTTGCTTGGCGTACTTCAGTGCGGCGCTTGCTTCCATGAAAAAAATGGGTTTTCCGTTTACCTGAACACGAAGCTTTGCAGGATAGAGCATGGCATATTTAAGACCTGCCTTCTGCAGCAATTTCTTGGCTTGTAGAAACTCTCTCCTTGCTGCTTGGACCGCCTGGGTGAAATCGGAGTACAGTGAGGTGGCATTATACTAATATTGGAGCTCGCCACGCTCTCGTGCTAGACGGAGGACTGTGTCCCGGTCCCTGCAACTAAGTAGGTGGGCCAGTATGGGTCTCGGGGGGGGGGCACCCGGTGGGGGCCGGGGCCCCAAGGTACGGTGGGCCCGCTCTATCAGGATCATAGCTGAAAGGTCTGTCCCGAACAAATCCTGCAGCATACTCTCCACGTATTTCTCCATATTTGATATGTTCGTGGACTCCGGCACCACCGTTATTCGAACGTTGTTCCTCCGTGAGCGGGCTTCAAGATCTTCATTCCGCGCCTTTATGACCTCCAGAACCTTGTCCATCGCAGTAGATGAATATGTGTTTCAGCTTGGTGATCATCTGTGTCTGAAACTCATTTTTCCAGCTCCGTCAACTGCGCCTCGTGTTTGTCGACATTACGTGAGACATGGTCCATACGGACTGCAAGCGTCGATTTCTTTCAAGCAGCCTCTTACTTCGCGTAGCATTGTTTTAACATCGTCGTCTTGATCGTGCTCCATCTGTGTCTCCAGTACCACCGTTTGCGACATGCCATCGCCTTCCTCATTGCGGGTGGAGCGCCTGTCGAAAGTGAGCTTAGGCTGTTTATTGTCACCTTTCCCCATTGTTGACCTGCTTTGCGGCAATACCATTTGTGGTGAGCGAGGTGTTGAAATGCAAAAGTTGATTTGGCTGGATGTCGATGAGTCGTTGCAGGCTCCTCACTCTCACCGCGAGTGCATCAATTAAAATGGACAGGGAGACTAATGTAGTTAGTGCAGCAGGCTCAGCCTTCAGAGCCCGAGGGATATATATGCGGCCTGTACAGGCCTGAACTCCCGGACTCACCAGTCTCAGCAGGTCTGTGCAGATAGGTACAGCAATTAGTGCGTGGTGTGGGCACTACCGGTCTGCAATCTGATCTATTCGTGGCAGCCGGGAACACAACCATCCACTGCCACCATTTTGTGTATAGCAGTGAGCGATCGGGCCATCAGCGCCGCCTGCCTATGATTTACATCAGCTCCAGTGCCTATTTGCAGTATGTTGGGGTGAGCGGGAGAGCGCCTCAGCCCACACCCGATGCCGCCGTGAGGATGGTTTTTCCCCATGCGCGGCCTATCGCAGCCCACCCACTGCGTCTCACTGCAGTTCTGACTGTCCCCAGGGAGGGATGATGTTTACCTGCCGCTGCGGGAGCTCTCCGTAGCGATCCAGGCAGCGCGACTCACACGGCAGGGAGCAGCCGTCTCCTCACGTTCATGCTGCCTCTGCCTTGCCAGCACCGCATTTAGTCCCACTCTTCGCTTCCCCGCTGCAGGCTGTAATTTCAGCGCGAGTTCCACTGCAGCGCCAGGAGCAGTCTGCGCCTTTGAGGCACCGCCGAGCACCCCCATCATCCTCCCTGCGCTCCACCAGACTTTCAGTAGGACATCAGATGTACCGCATCTGTGGGCGTCGGATTTTGGTCGCAGGCGTACCGCCGGAACCTCCGAGTCCGCTCTAGTCTGGCTATTCGCAGTGCCTCACTTGACCTCTCGTCGTCTTCAGTCGGGCCTTCCGTCGCTAGCAGCAGTGCAGGTCTTCAGAAGCGATTTGGACACTGGAAAGCAGGTATATGTGTGCAGCTTAGCCTTGGGAACACATTTCCAGCATAACAAAGATAGGACGTGTGGTTTAAAGCAGGAATTTTGTCGGATGTTATGCTCGGCCGGCAGAGCCCCTTATCTAAGTGGCCATTTTGCAGCTCGGCTTGGCCATGCCCCCGGGTAAACCACAAGTTTAAACACAAAACAGGTGATATATAATGCAATAACAGGCATGTTAAAACTACAATTTTAAACTGTAACAACCACAGGCAAAGACACTAAAAGAAATAAAAAAATATAGAAAAGATGATGCAATCACGGGTAGGGAAAATTGCTTTTTAACTTTTTAGGAAAGAGACAGCACTAGTCCGCCTCCTTACCACTTCCTGGACTCTGCAATCTGGGGCATAGGTAGTCTGCAACTCACAAGATGGAGAAGAATGATTAGGGGTGCACCCAGCAAAGCCTTAAGGGGCTTGGGCAGGTGTGAGAGGAGGGTTCAGGGTTCCCTGGGGCCTGGGAGACCAAACAGCAGTCCTAGCTGGCCTGGGGAAAGATGCAAACATACCACAGCATGCTGCAGAACTGCCATACAAATGATCTTTTGGATGATGATGAATTTGAATACCTTTTAACAGCACAACCCACTACTTCTACCATTTATGTATTACCCAGGGTTCACAAGAGCCTTGAAAATCCCCTGGGACATTCAATTGTGAGTTTGTATGGTTCCTTGTTAGAAAACACATCCAGATATGTAGACATTTTACTTTTTCCATATGTTGAAAACCTACCATCCTACATGCGCAATACTATGGATTTTTAACATTTAATTATGGGTATACAATGGATGAAGAACTATGTGATGGCCATAATCGATATGGTCTCATTATATGCCTCTATCAAACATGAGGATGGAATAAAAACCTGTGAGGTCTTTTGGTGGACACAATCTCTTAGTCTACTCAACCACACACAGATGATCTTGGACATGATGCGATTTTGTTTGACAAGCAATTTATTTGTTTTCACTAAAATATCTACTAGCAAAGCAGGGGTACAGCAATGGGTATGTCCTTTGCATCCACTTATGCCAATCTCACCATGAGCTACAGGGAGGCGGACTGCATATGGCCGAAAAGTACAAAGGAATAACAGGCAAAGTGGTATTTTGGGCATGTTACATAGACAACCTATTTTTATTCTGGGTAGGTGCAGTTGAGGAGTTGGATTTGTTTTTTAAATCCCTCAACAACAACAAAGAAATTCACTCATACTTCAAGTCAACAAGAGATACATAACTGGACATACATGCACACATAGAAGTCAACAAAATATGTACCACTTTGTTCTGCAAACCAACAGCGTGTAATAGTATTATTGCAACAAATAGCTCTCACCCTAAATCTCTTAAATGGAGTGTACCCTATGGCGAATTTTTGCTGGCTCACAGAAATTGCTCAGAAGAAAAGAAATTTATGGTACAACTGTAAAAGATATACGCTAGATTCCTGAGAAGGGGATATCCCTTGGTTGTTTTCGACAACACAAAATTGAGAGCTAAGAGCAAGAAAAGGAATTCTCTGTTATATCCAAAAAGCTGAGGTGAAAGTAAAGACAGTGCCCAAGTTGACCTCAGGTTTATCACACAATTCAACACATCAAGTGGAGCAATTAGAGACACCTAACAAAACCATTGGAGAGTACTCAGGAAAGACGAGGATTTAAGAGCATGTGCGACAGATCATCTTAACATCACATAGAGAAAGGCACCATTATCGGGGGACTTATTAGCACAGAGCTATTTTCAAAAGTCTGAACTAGGAGATCAGAAATAGGTCTGGTTGAGAACTAAAGTATTTTTTTAAATGCCATAAATGCAAAGCATGTAAACATGGGCTAAACCGCCAAGAGATTGTGACTTTCACTTTTGAGAAGAGAAGGATTAGAGAAAGGATTTTATGTGAGACTACACATGTGGTATATGCTCTGGAATGCCAATGTGGGAAACAATATATTGGCAGCACTGTGAATAGATTGAAGCTGTGCATTGTACAGCATATAAAATCAATAATGAATAATGATTTCACATATGCTAAGTCAAATCATATCTGGAGAGATCATGGGGGTGATTTGAACAATGTTTCATTCTTTGGCATTGAAAATATCTCATGGAGAATCAGAGGAGGGGATCGTGACCTTGCTTTGAGAAACGCAGAATCCAAATGGATCATAACAGTGGGGACTGATATTCCATGGGGTCTCAATACTGATGCTAAGTTGCATACATTTTTGTGATTCACTTGACAATACCGAAAAATATAATTTCATCCTCTGTTACTTATTCTTCTATATCTCTCCTCCTCCCTCTTGTTTGCTCTTTTTCTTTCTCTTATGTGCCATGACTATTCCTTCTTCTTCCATCTTTCACAGCTTTCTCTGAATTAGGTTTTTCTGATGAATTAACAACAGGGTGAACAGTGAACTGTTTGGGAAGACTTTGTGAACTAGTTCGATATCAGAAACTGGATATTATATTAATATATATAACTTGTTATGGTAGATTTGCCTATAATTATGACATGCAACCAGTAAGGTTTGGCTATATCCTTAAGAAACCTTATCGAGGACAACGATGTGTGTAGTGATCATATACTAGGAATTCTGTCTTGCACCAGCACTTTAGGTTGCAATGGGACACGCTGTGCACATGAGGTTGGAGACATTGTATGTGGCAGTGAGTAAACAATTTATAGCTAGCTGTCAATAAGAATTATTTAACTTTGTCCCATCCTCTTTGGGCCTCCCCCTATTCTGTGTGGATTGCACATACATTTATGAATAGCGCTCTGTATTTGCTCTCTTAGGTCCCTAGACAATCAATTATAAGTATGTAACCTGGCTCTATATTCTAGAATTCCATTTATCTTTGCGGTTTGCACATTTATTCATGGATAGTTTTTGCCCTTGCATTTTATTGTCATTTTGATACGAATTTCAGATGTTTTAATTTATTCTCAATGCATTGGCACTTTATATTTATTAGAACATCCAAGATATTTAATGTATTACTTGAATGTTATAGATCTGAATTTTGTAGAAGATTGGAAACAGATTATTCATTATGGTGCTTTTATCATAACAGAAAAACATCTGCATTAGTGACAATATAGAAAACCGTCAGATAGAATAGCAAAAAATAGGTACTTTACCTCATTTTTTAAATAATTTCCTTGCTGCTAGTCATAATTATAACTATTATTTTCTTTAAATCAAAGAATGGTTTAATGTGTTAGAGACTGACACATTACCATTTACATGTGTTGTGATCCTTTAACTATATTCTAATGGGTGAAGGGAGGGACTAGTGAAGTCCCTTTATATGACACTCTGCACTTTGTACTGTATGACCCAGATGAAGGCATGAGCAATTTGCTGGTTGCTATGAAGAAAAATAAACAAAAGAAAAAAGAAAAAGTTACAAACCTTGAACCTTTCCCTTGCTCTTTGGTGCCGTCTTCCTGTGTTTGCCCTTTCGTACTGTGGAGTGGATTGTGGAGGGATAGAGCAGGATCTGTACACCGTATATACATATAAATATATGCATATATATATATATATATATATATATATATATATATATATATATATATATATACATACAGATATAGGTAGTAGGTATTTATAATTAGAACCATATTTCTTTAGAAAAAGTATTTTTTTACTTGCCTATATCTCTGGAGCTGTTTGACAACTATTTACCAAATTATCCCCAAAAAGATTGCCGGTGGTTGTTGTTATTCATGGAACGTTTTGTGGCGATCTGTCAAGTGCGGTCCGAGAAAAAGGGAGGGGTCATAAAAAGTGCATTTCCCATGTTAATTTCCATAGGACCTTTGAACACGATTACAGCTCGAATTGCGGGAAGGAATTATAGCAAATTTGGCAGAAATGTAGATTTTGATTTGCAGATCACGCTTTCAGTTATCCGCTGCAAATCCATTCAGTAGTTATGGAGAAATTTGAGTAAACCTACATTTGTATATCTGTGGCCATGGAGAATTTGGTGATGAACAGCAAATGTTTGTGCCAATAGTGATGCTGTGATTGGCTGGCCGCAACTGGAGCAGAGAGTTGCGGCCACCATTTTACCCCATCAGAACAGTCCACTGGGCTGAAACCAAATGGCAGAAAATGGCATAAGGGGTCAGGTTTCATGTGCCTTGACCCCAAGAGAGGGATATAGGGGTGTTTGAAGAACCCCTTATAAGTAGGACATGTCTTAAGAAAGGCTTTTTTTCTCACTTGCGATATTCTCGAATTCACTGTGACCATCAGCGCGGCCCCCAAGTGTTACATTGTGGCAAATTTGCGTCACAACGACTTTGTGAATCTCAATGAAAAATAAACAAAAATATATATTTGGACACCTACCCTCAATCTCACTTAGACCCTCACATACACACTCACAGGCCCACTCATAGACTCATGCATCCACTGACAGACCCATTCAGTCACATACGCACCCACTCTCAAACCCACTTAGACACTAACGCACCCACTCCAAAACCCACTAAGAGGCTTATGCTACCGCTCACACACCCACTCAGAGACCCACAGTGGGCCAGATGTACAACCCTTTTTTGCGGTAACAAATGGGAGATCCTCCCGTTTGCGGTCACAAAAAAAGTGTAATAGCATGTACAAATGCTATTTTGTGAGCCCCTGACTCACAAAATAGCATTGGCGACTCTCGCTATTAGGAAGGGCGTCCCTTCCTAATAGCAAGTCCACATGCTATGTACTAATGTTTTGTGGCCACATTTGCGTCTGCAAAACACTTGCAGTTTATCACCTACTTCAAGTAGGTGGTAACCCACTCGCAGAGGGGAAGGGGTCCTCAGGGGACCCCTTCTCCTTTGTGGGTATGTGGGAAAATATTCTTTAAGAGCTGGCAGTGGTCCCAGAGACCACTGCCTGCCCTTAAAAAATTAAACTGAAAATGTTCTTTTTTAAATGCATCCTGTTTTCCTTTGTGGAAAATGGGCTGCATTAAAAAAAACGTGCTTTATTAAAAAAGCAGTCACATACATGGTGGTCTGCTGACCCCAGCAGGCCACCATCCCTGTGAATGCTAGCCATTCCTAAAGGGGTCGCAAATTGCGCCTGCCTCATTAAAATTAATGAGGCATGCAATTTGCGACCCCATTAGGAATCACAAACAGTGTCTCACACACTGTTGTGCATTCCAATTAGGGAGTCGCAAATTGCAAGTCACAAATGTGACACAATTTGCGACTCACTAATTGGCAGGTTGTACATCTGGCCCTAAGACACTCACGTACCCAGTCACAGACCCACTCACAGATGCCTGTACCCATTCACAGACCCACTCAGAGAATTACGCATCTACTGACAGACTCATTCAGTCACTCCCACTCCCACTCACAGACCCACTCAGACACTCACACACCCACTCCATAACACACTAAGAGACTTATGCTACCACTCACAAACCCACTCAGAGACCCACTAAGGCACTCACGCACCCACTCACAGACCCATTCACAGATGCATGCACCCATTTACAGACCTACTCAGAGACCCATGCACGTACTCTCACAGACACACTCAAGCATGCACCCACTCACAGATCTACTCAGAGACTCAAGCACCCACTCACAGACCCACTCAGAGACTCACACACAATTACCAATCAACTTAGACAATCATGTACCCACTCAAAGACCCAATTAGATACTAACACACCCACTCAGTGATGCACACACACTCACAGACCTACTCACTCACATACCCACTAACAGACCCACTCAGAGAGTCTCATACCCACTCAAAGACCAAATCACAGACTCATGCCCTCACTCACAGACTCACTAAGACACTCACTCAGAGACCCACTCAGAGACTCATGTACTCACTCAGAGACCCACCCAGACATTTATATCCACTGACAGATCCACTCAGACACTCACAGAACTATTCTGAGACTGATGCACCCACTCACAGACCCACTCAGGCACTCATGTACCCACTCACAGACCCACTCAGAGACTCATGCACTCACTCACAGGCCCATTGAAAAACTCATTGGCACACCCACTGAGACACTCATGCACTCACTCACACACTCACTGTGAAAAGTTACAGTTACAGTTAGGAATTGTTTTTTTAAAACCATAGAAATTCACTTAAAAAACAAAAGGTTGCAGGGATGTTATAGTCTGGAAATAGGAATAAAAATATAGAAATTAATGGAAAAAACTAAGGTTACTGGGACTTTATAGGTATGAAATAGAATTAGAAAAACCTCAGAAAATCACTGAAAAAACAAAGGCTACAGGGATGTTAAAGTTAGGCTCAGATTTCACTCAAACAAAACCAAAGAAATTCAGCAGCTATAGTTGCCTGAGCTAACTATAATTTATGCCCCCACAATGCACTGCTTATGATCTCACATATTACATCACTCACATGGCCAGTGAGAACACTGACGACATCACTGATGACATCTCAAATAACATCACTGATGATATCACTGATGACATCATCAAAAGAGTGTAAGTCAGGGTCTTGATCATTTTCTGTAGTGAGAGCTACTTCTGATCACTGTAAATTATTGTGAGCTACTGAAAACTAAACCACTTGCGCATTGTTGGAAGGCGTCCCCCGGGGAGGCTGCGGAATGTGTTCCTGACCACCCTGAGGCCCTCCTTCCCCAAAGCTAGGCCGAGCAAGAGCAGGGAGGCCCTTCCTGGAAGGGTCTCGTACCTAGGATCGCACACACTGCGCTTACTCTCTTCTTCGGATAGAGGGACACCACACAGTAAGTCGTTGTAAGAGAATATACTTTTATCGATGGTTATCAGGGATCTTTATGATCCGGCAGGCAGGTGCAGAATTAATGCCACAAGCGGCAGCAATCTTGTGACGAGGGGTAAGGGGTAGCGGGACAGTCTTTCAATCAGTGTCTCTGCGAGGTATCCGGCGCCCAGCTCTCAATCCTCGAGCTGAGGGGATGTTGCTTCTCTCGGCGATCTCTGCCGATTCTCTTGGAGGAGCGGGCCGCGAGTCACTCAGCAGGCACCGGAGGTTCTTAGTTCAGGGAGCCGCGACGGCGTCAGCAGGGCTCAGATGGTTCAGAGTTCGGGGAGCCGCGACCGCGTCAGCAGGGCTCAGATGGTTCAGAGTTCGGGGAGCCGCGACAGCGTCAGCAGGGCTCAGATGGTTCAGAGTTCGGGGAGTCGCGACAGCGTCAGCAGGGCTCAGATGGTTCGGGTAGCGTTCTTCTGTTCGGGGAGCGATCGAGCCGCGACCAAGTCCGCAGGCTCTCGTCAGTCCAGGTCTTCTCTGCCTCCCGTCCCTTCAGCACCCCTTGTTATACTCCCCCTCTTCTTTGAAGTCCGGAGTCCTCGCAGAGAGGGGTCTGGTGCCTGGGGGCGGTGTGTGGGGGTTTTCCCGTCGCTCGGCCCTTTGATCTGTTCAGGTGTGTCCGGGAGGGACTTCAGACGCCCAGCAGGCGAGGCGCCCGCTCACCGGGGGCCTGGTGGTCGATCGAAACCTCCCTCGGGGAAGGGACCAGAGGTGTGACAGGGTCAGCGCCTCTCGGTCTGGTCTGGGTTGGGGGGTTTCGCTCTCCCTCGGCCAGGCATGCGTGTTGGGGATCTGGTCAGCCCTCGGGATGTTGGTCCACGGGCGCCGGAAGGCCGTGTCCACGAGGTTCGGCGTGGTTGTAGTGTATTTTGCTGGTCGGGAGGGCCCACGCCACGAGGCCGGTCTCACACGTGCTCCCCCCAGCTGAAAGGCGGGGAGAACTACCCATCCACTTGGGAGTTCTCCTCGCTGAAGCGGAAGAATCGGGACAGGCCGTCCGCGTTGGCGTGGTCAGTCCCGGGGCGATGTTCCACAGTGAAATCCATCCCCTGGAGAGAGATGGACCAGCGTAGCAGCTTGGGGTATTCCCCTCGCATCTGCATCAACCACCGCAGGGGTCGATGACCTGTTTGCACTGGGAAGTGTGTTCCGAACAGGTAGGGCCGTAGCTTTTTGAGGGCCCAGACCGCTACGAACGTCTCTCGTTCAATTGTGCTCCACCGCTGTTCCCGGGGAAGTAACCTTCGGCTGATGAAGGCTATGGGTCGATCTATGCCTTTGTCGTCGAACTGAGAGAGGACTGCCCCGATGCCATGTTCCGAGGCGTCCGTCTGGACTACAAACTCCCGGGCGTAGTCGGGTGCCTTGAGTACTGGTGCCGCGCACATTGCGGCCTTTAGAGTGTCGAACGCCTTCTGGCAGGAGGGAGTCCAGTGTACCTTCTTGGGGTGTTTTTTGGAGGTTAGTTCTGTGAGAGGGCCTGCGATGCTGCCATAGTTCTTAATAAACCTCCGGTAGTAGCCGGTGAGGCCCAGGAAGGCTCGGACTTCCGTTTGGGTTGCAGGGGGTTCCCAGGACAAGATGGCATCGATCTTCGGATGGAGGGGGGCGACCTGCCCACTTCCCACCTGGTGCCCCAGATAGGTTACGGAGCCGTGCCCAATTTGACATTTGCTAGCTTTGATGGTGAGGCCGGCCCGGCGCAGAGCCAGCAGGACTTGACGGAGGTGCTGGAGGTGCTCGGCCCATTGGGAGCTGAAGACCGCTATGTCGTCGAGGTATGCTGCGCTGAACCCCTCTAGTCCGGACAGGACCCTGTTCACCAGCCGCTGGAAGGTGGCCGGGGCATTCTTCATTTCGAACGGCATCACCCTAAGCGGTAGTGTCCATCCGGGGTGGAGAAGGCGGAGCGCTCCTTGGCTCCCTCGGTGAGGGCAATCTGCCAGTACCCACTGGTCAGGTTGAAGGTGCTGAGGTAGCGAGCAGCCCCCAGGCGGTCAATGAGTTCGTCGGCACGGGGGATAGGGTGAGCGTCCGCTCGGGTGACCGCATTGAGGCCTCGGTAGTCCACGCAAAACCTCAGCTCGGGGGCAACACCCGGGGTCGTCGCTTTCGGAACCAGGACTACCGGGCTGGCCCAGGGGCTGTCGGAGGGTTCGATCACCCCGAGGTCTAACATCTTTACCACCTCGGTCTGGATGCAGGTTCGGACCCGATCAGGGACCCGGTAGGCCCGATGTCTCACTGGTGGGCTGTCTCCGGTGTTCACGTCGTGGACACACCAGTTGGTGACCCCAGGGGTCAGGGAGAAGAGATCCGCAAACTGCCCTAGCAGCCGGCAGCAGTCGTCGGTCTGTTGGGCTGTGAGGGTGGTTGACAGTCTCACTCCCTCCACGGATCCATCGGTTTCTTTCGCCCCCAGGGGGTCTGGAAGGGGCTCAGTGTCTTCTTTGGCCCCATCGTCGGTGGCCAGGAGTAAACTTAATTCGGTCGGCACAAAGTGAGGTTTGAGGCGGTTCACGTGGAGAACCCGGAGGGGGTTCCGCGGGGACTGCATATCGATGAGATATGTGACTTGGCTCTTCCTCTCGACCACCTTGAAGGGCCCAGTCCATTTATCTTGGAGAGCGCAGGGTCTCACCGGTGCCATGACCCAGACTTGTTGGCCCGGCTGGAACTCGACCAGTGTGGCATTCTGGTCATACCAGCGCTTCATTTCTTCCGGACTGGCCTCGAGGTTTGCTTGTGTGAGTTCTCTGAATTTTCGGGTCTGGTTGCGGAGCGCCAAGATCTATTGGAACACATCCGGGGGGGTCCCCCGGGGGGTTGTTTCCCACCCCTCCTTGACCAGGCTCAGGGGTCCTCGGACGGGGTGCCCATACAGTAGTTCGAATGGGCTGAATCCCAGGGATTTTTGGGGAACCTCCCGGTAGGCAAACAGGAGACATGGGAGGAGGACGTCCCACCTCCGGCGTAGGGGTTCCTCGAGGCCCATGATCATTCCTTTCAGCGTTTTGTTAAAGCGCTCGACTAGTCCGTTTCCTTGGGGGTGGTATGGGGTGGTGAATTTGTACGATACTCCGCACTGCTGCCAGAGGGACTTCATATATCGGGAGATAAAGTTCGTGCCCCGGTCACTCACGACTTCGCGGGGGAACCCCATGCGGGAGAAGATCGCCATCAAGGCTCGGCCTACCACGGGGGCCGTCACGGTGCGGAGGGGGATGGCTTCGGGGTAACGGGTGGCATGATCCACTAGGACGAGGATGAACCGGTGGCCCTGGGCGGTCTTGGGGTCCAGCGGTCCCACAATGTCTATTCCTACCCGCTCAAAAGGGGTACTGACGACGGGGAAGGGTTGTAGTGGAGCCTTGCGCTTGCCCCCACTCTTTCGGCTGGCCTGGCACGTGGGGCAGGACTTGCAGTGGGTCTCCACATTTGCTCACATCTTGGGCCGATAGAAGTGGGTGACGAGTCATTGGTAGGTCTTATCTTGGCCTAAGTGTCCGGCCAAAGGTACATCATGGGCCAGGCCCAGGAGGAGACTTCGGAAGCGTAGGGGTACCACCAGTACCCGGGCCGATCCCAACTCGGCCGACTTCTGTTCGCTGTACAGGAGGCCGTCCTCCCAGTATATCCAGTGGGTGCCAGTCTGGTGGCCTGCTGCTTGGGCCTCGGCCTGTTGTCGGGGTCCGATGAGGGACGGGCAGGTGGATTGTTCGTGGCAGAACTCTTCACGGGAGGGGCCCCCTTCGCAGGGCCACTGGGCCAGTTCTGGCAAGCCCTCGAGGTGGGTCAGGGTTTCGGGGTCGGAAGGCACTGACCCTTCGTCGGGAGCGGTCGGCTCGTCCAGAGGGGGGTCGTTGGCCACTGGTGGTGTATTCTGGATCTCGGGGGTGGTGGCGGTGTCCAGCGGCCGGGCCTCTTCCCCCTCGGAGGGAGGCGCCCTGAGAGTCATTGAGCGCGTGGTGGCGCATACCCATTCGGGTAGGCCCATCATCTCGAGATGGGCTCTCCGTTCCACTTGTCCCCACGGGGAGTTCTCGAGGTCGTTGCCCAGGAGGCAGTCCACGGGCTGGGAGGTTCGGACCGCCACCTTTAACTTGCCATTCGAAGGGGACTAGGGCCATCCGGCAGAGGCTCTCGGAATTGTCTGAGGATATAACGGGGCAAAAGGCGTCAGGCAGGATCTGATCTTCGGAGATCAGGTGACAATGAACCGCTGTGACACTCGCCCCTGTGTCCCGGAGGCCCTCGATGCGGTGACCGTTGACCGTCACCTGCTGTCGGTACTTCTTCGTATTGGCGGGCAGGGATGTTCCGGGGACCATCTCCCGGTCCCCTAGGGAGACCAATGCCATGGCGGCTGGTTCCCATTCCTCGTGGTCTTCGATCTCTTCCCCCAGGGCTACGGAGGCCATCTGTCGAGCCGGCGGGGTTGTTGTGGTGGACCGCTGGTACAGGGGACACTGAGGGTCGCTGGCATAGTGTCCGGTTTGTTGGCAACGAAAACAGGTGATCCTCACTCGGGGCCCCGGCCTCCCTGGTGGCCCGGTGCTGGCCGGAGGTGGAGCCGGAAAGGGCGGAGATGGTCCTCTGGGCGGGCTGAGCAGGGGTCCCCCCGGGAGCTCCCGTTGCCGGCCTTGATTCCCTCCGCCCCTCTGGCGGGGGGGTCCTTGACTGTGGCGACCGTAGTCTCCCACGGGGCCCCGGGAGGCCCGGGTGTTCACCCATCGGTCAGCCTCGACGGCCAGTTTTCGAGGGTCTGTGAGCTTGCTGTCCAGGAGGTGCTGGCGCAGCTCTACGAAGCAATTAGCGGACAAGTGTTCCCATGCGATTAGGTCGAACAGCTCCTCAAAGGTGGAGACCTTGCTGCCCTTGATCCACCCGTCCAAGGCCCGGCTGTAGAAGTTCACGTACTCCACCCAGGTGGTACCGGGTATCTTTTTACAGTCTCGAAACCGTTGCCGGTACATTTCAGGGGTGAGCCCATATCTGGCTACTAGAGCCTCTTTCATGTGACTATAGGAGTTCATCACGGTGGAGGGCAGGTCCAGCAGGGTATCTCTTCCCTCGCTCAGGAACCGGCCCCACAGCCCAGCCCCCCAGTCTTTCTGCGGGACTCGGTGGGAGGTCATGGCGACTTCGTAGGCCTTGAACCATTGCTGAATATCGTCGTTTTTATAGTATTCTTTTACCACATCCTTGGGGATGTGGACCTTTGGTTCCACGGTGGAGGAGATGGGTTGTGTTCCCGAGGGTTGGGCCCCCTCCTTCCTAGCCTTGAGCTCGATTTCTTTTAGGCCACGTTCATGCTCTAGTTGGAGTTTTTTTTCGTCGTGCTCTCTCTGTCGTTTCTTTTCCTCTAGTTCTCCTTGTAGGCGTAACTGTTCCACCGCCAGTTTTTTCTCAGCCAGTTTTAGCTCTCCTTCGATTTTCAATTTCGCTAGTTCTAGTTCATGGTGGCGATCTCTTTCTCGGTCCGCTAGTTCCTCTGGGGATAGGCCCCTCTCGGGGGCGCCGTTCTTCCCCGGGGTGCTTCGTGGTTCGTTGGGAGGCTCCCTTTCCGTTTGTGTCTGGGGAGTTTCCGCCTCGACCCATGTTTTTAATGCCCCCTGGAAGTCCTCTTTCGTGCTTAGTCCGGTGGTAGTGATTCCAAAGTCTTTGCAAAACTGTTTCAGTTCTCGGTGCGTATAATATTCTAACTGGTCCTTTTGGAATGTCGTGCTCGGGTTGGTGCCTGCGGCACCTAGGGAAGTTTCTCCTTCCATTCTTCTTGGTAGTGCGTACGCCGTCTACTGTACGATCTCTAGGTGTTGGCTCGGATCCCGTCGCCTGTCACCAAATGTTGGAAGGCGTCCCCCGGGGAGGCTGCGGAATGTGTTCCTGACCACCCTGAGGCCCTCCTTCCCCAAAGCTAGGCCGAGCAAGAGCAGGGAGGCCCTTCCTGGAAGGGTCTCGTACCTAGGATCGCACACGCTGCGCTTACTCTCTTCTTCGGATAGAGGGACACCACACAGTAAGAGAATATACTTTTATCGATGGTTATCAGGGATCTTTATGATCCGGCAGGCAGGTGCTGAATTAATGCCACAAGCGGCAGCGATCTTGTGACGAGGAGTAAGGGGTAGCGGGACAGTCTTTCAATCAGTGTCTCTGCGAGGTATCCGGCGCCCAGCTCTCAATCCTCGAGCTGAGGGGATGTTGCTTCTCTCGGCGATCTCTGCCGATTCTCTTGGAGGAGCGGGCCGCGAGTCACTCAGCAGGCACCGGAGGTTCTTAGTTCAGGGAGCCGCGACGGCGTCAGCAGGGCTCAGATGGTTCAGAGTTCGGGGAGCCGCGACCGCGTCAGCAGGGCTCAGATGGTTCAGAGTTTGGGGAGCCGCGACAGCGTCAGCAGGGCTCAGATGGTTCAGAGTTCGGGGAGCCGCAACAGCGTCAGCAGGGCTCAGATGGTTCGGGTAGCGTTCTTCTGTTCGGGGAGCGATCGAGCCGCAACCAAGTCCGCAGGCTCTCGTCAGTCCAGGTCTTCTCTGCCTCCCGTCCCTTCAGCACCCCTTGTTATACTCCCCCTCTTCTTTGAAGTCCGGAGTCCTCGCAGAGAGGGGTCTGGTGCCTGGGGGCGGTGCGTGGGGGTTTTCCCGTCGCTCGGCCCTTTGATCTGTTCAGGTGTGTCCGGGAGGGACTCCAGATGCCCAGCAGGCGAGGCGCCCGCTCACTGGGGGCCTGGTGGTCGATCGAAACCTCCCTCGGGGAAGGGACCAGAGGTGTGACAGGGTCGGCGCCTCTCGGTCTGGTCTGGGTTGGGGGGTTTCGCTCTCCCTCGGCCAGGCATGCGTGTTGGGGATCTGGTCGGCCCTCGGGATGTTGGTCCACGGGCGCCGGAAGGCCGTGTCCACGAGGTTCGGCGTGGTTGTAGTGTATTTTGCTGGTCGGGAGGGCCCACGCCACGAGGCCGGTCTCACACGCATTGTTACCGGACACACCCATACCCAGCTTTATTGACTTTAAGCCTAACGTTCATAGCACTAGATACTATGCTTTGAGCAAAATATTATGACTAAGGACACTATGAAAGGGCTTCCATGTGTGTCAGTGAGAGCGCAGCCTTTGGGGATGTATGAACATGTGTGCGTATGAATGGGATATATTTGTACGGTTGACTGGTAGCCTGTGTCATATGTACTTGCAGCACAGAACATACGTTGCGCCATATGTGGCACTGTTACATTTATAACACAAACATACAATCTTTTTTTTATGGGAAACATTTAAAGAGCAGGAACATAATCTGCAGAAAAGTTCAGAAAATGAAAAAAAATTCTGCACTTTAAATATATCTCATTTTTAAAACAAATGCAGTATTTTTCTGTTATACCTATGGCACAGTGTCTATTGGCCACTGGGAGTAAGCGGCCTGCTGTTTGTAAATGCAACACTTTGAAATGGGAGAACATTGACATGAAGATTTATTTTAATCATTAAGGTAACTTTACATTATAATTTTCTTTCCTTTAGAAGCTTTCAGAAATATAATTTTGTTCACAGCTCGAATATTGTGTTGACAAGGACTTTTATTTAAGAGTTGAATACCTCAGTGCTTCGGTTGTTCACCTCTGTGACCCAGCCCAGCCTGGGTCATAAATCTGACTGAGCACTTCTCATTATCAAGCCTTGCTATCCGCAGCCTGATGATAATTAAGTTAAATGAGCACAACCTTCCCTTAACTTTGAAAGGAAAATATGACTGTGTGCTTATTTAAAAATGAACTCAAGGCTGTGAGCTACTCTGAAGATATGTGGTTGCTACTGGTAGCTTGCACTTGACTGGTCAGAGACACCTGGTGTAAGTGTTTTCCAAACGTTTATGAGTTTTAAACATATATACTAACCTACAACAAAAGTAAATTAGTATGCCAGGTGTTCTGGTAATGAGTGATATTATCTTTAACATATGTGATCTGAGTAGCTGTATGACTATCAGTATCAGTGTGTGAGTGGGTGTCTGAGTGCCTGTATGGGTGTGTGAGTGGTTTTATTAGTTTTATAAGTGGTTGTGTATGTGTGAGTGGGTGTGTGTGAGGTTGTATGGATGTGAGAGTGGTAGTTTGAGTGGTTGTGTGGGTGTTAATGGGCATGCGAATAGTTGTATGGGTTTGTAAGGTGGTGTGTGAGTGCTTGTAGGAGTGTATGACTGGGTGTGTGAATAATTGTATGGATGTGTGAGTGGGTGTGTGAGATGTGGTGGTGTGAGTGGGTGTGTGAACAGTTGTTTGGGTGTGTGAGTAGGGGTATGAGTGATTGTGTAGGTGTATGAGTGGTTGTGTGGGTGCATGCATGCATGTGTGAGTAGTTGTATGGGTTTGTAGTGGGTGTGTGAATGGTTGTGTGGGTGTGTGATTGGGTGTGTTGGTATATGTGTAGATGAGTGAGTGGGTATCAGAATGCCTATATGGATGAGTGAGTGGGTGAGTCAGTATCTTTATGGGTAAGTGAGTGCATGTGCAAGTGCCTTTATGGGTAAGTGACTCCATGTGTAAGTGACTGTATGGGTGTATGAGTGGGTACATCAGTGGCTGAATAGATGAGTGGGTGTTTGAGTAGTTGTATGGGTCTGTGAATGGGTATATGAGTGCTTATGTGGACATATGAGTGGGTGTATGAGAGACTGCATGGGGTGGGAGTAGGTGGGTGATAAGGTGTGTCAATAATATCACCAGTGATGTCATCAGTGATTTCATTTAAGATGTCATCAGTGATGTCATCATTGATGTCACTGACAATGTCATGAGTGATGTAATATATGAGGTAATAGGCAGTGCATTGCAGGGGCGCAAGTTATAGTTAGCTCAGGTAACTATAACTGCTGAATATAATTGGTTTTGTACGAGTGAAGTCTGAGCCTAACTATAATGTCCCTGTAACCTTTGTAGTTTCAGTGAATGTCTAAGGTTTTTTAATTACATTTCCTGACTATAACGTCCCAGTAACCGCTCGTTTTTTTCAGTGAATCAATAAAGGGTATTTTATTCTATTTCCTAACTATAACATCCCTGTAACCTTTGGGTTTTTCAGTGAATTTCTAAGGTTTTTTAAATTCTATTTTCTAACAATAACGTCCATGTAACCTTTGTTTTTTTCCCTGCTAATTTCTAAGGTTTTTTAAACTACATTTATAAAATACTATGCCCTTCTAATGTTTACTTTTTAGGTTAATTTGTGTGAATTATATTGAACACTAAGTGAATCACAAATAAATGTTTATTTTTTATTGATTACGTTTTTTTATACTGTAGATATTCTTTTTTTACAAATAAACATTTTATATGTTTTAAAATCTAAAAATCACATAATTGGGTCTGGTGGCTTTTTGGACTAATGTGTTCACTGTAGGGACTTGTGTTCAACCTCACGATCACAGGTTCAAATCCCGGTGGGTCCACTCAGCTTTTTATCCTTCTAAGGTGGATAACATGAGTACCATTGTGTTGGGTAACAATAAACATCTTTTATTCAGTGCATTGATGCCCTTGAGTGATGTGTGCTCTTTACAAATACACAAGTTATGTTATGTGTTATGTTATATGTACTTAATGGAAAGTAAAATGAGTTTAACGTAATTAAGTATTTGTTTTATTTAAAAGAATATTTTTAGGTACTGCAGTACTTTCGAGGGTCGAGAAATATAGAAGGGCTGCTACTCTAGGCTTTTTACTCTCAATCAAGTGATTGGAACAGTCTGAATCCGTGGATTCGACTAAAATTTTAGAAATTACAGCAAACATGTACACCCCTCCATTCTCATTAATAACATCAGTGTGAACATATTTACACATATATACAAACCACCTTATACATGTTTTCCAAACATTTACCCATTTTACCAGTTTCATGACTCTGTGAATTTAAGGCCTGGATCTGTGAAGTTACCCAAAAATACACCCAAACTGGCCTTTTGATTGAATTCATTAGGACCCCACCCGTCCACATGGAAAACCACACCCAAATGCAGTTACTTGTCCAGTGAGGCTCTAGAAAGAAGATTGAGAACCAGCAGTGCTGTGCATTTAGACAATGAGTGAAGCTACATTGTCCATCCAAGATAAGGATCCACAACCACTTGAGGATGAAGAAGAAGATGCACCACCTCACATAAAAGAAAGTGATTCTGGGGAAAAGAAGGTATCAGCAAAATATGTCACGTGCACAATTTGTGGCAAGTAGTTATCCATAGGCACTGCAAATAAGTATTTGCAAGGGACAAGTTCTAAGTGAAAGCACCTAAAAAACGATTTATGAGAGGGTCTACAACCATATAATGTGAGAGAAAACAGGTGCAACAGGACAGTTAACCACTACAGCAGCCTAGGGAAAACCATTTTCAGCTGCACTTCTTACAATACCAGCTGCCTGCAAGGAATTAAGTGACATGGTTATTCACTGTGCAAAGTTCCACATGCTTATCAGTGTAAAAATGACTTCTGTGGGTGCATTCTTGGGTACAGTGAAGAAGCATCGCTGTTAGTTTTTTTTTTGCATTGAAATACTTCATGATGTTTGAAGAGTGAAGCCAGTTGCTTCTTTTATGTCCCCATCCTTACCCTTTTTACTACCTTGTTCACTTTATGTCCAAAATAGGAGAAAACTTTGAAAAAACTGTTATAAAACCCTTCTAGAAAAGAAACAGTTCTTTTTAGAACCGCCATCTACTCAAACAAGGAGCTAACTTTGTGTTTTTAATGTGCCAGTGACTGGATTGGTGTGACAATATGTGCATGTATGTTTTGGTGTGTTAGTGTATTCATTTGTGAGTGCCTGGGTGTGTTAGTGTATGCATCAGTATGTGCCTTGGTATGCTAGCTATGCATCAGTGTGTGCCTAAGTGTGTTATTGGATACATTACTGTTTGGTTGGGTGTGTCAGTCTCTGCATTGCTTGCCTGTGTGCGTTAGTGTCTGCATTGAAAAGTCCCTAGGTGTGTCAGTGTGTGCCTGGCTGTTATTCAATGCATTAGTATTTGGCTGGCTGTGTCAGTGTCTGCATCGCTGTATGCCTGGGTGTGTCAGTCTCTGCATTGGTAAGTCACTCGGTGTGTCAGTGTCTGCATCCATGTGTGCATCAGTGTGTTATTTGATACATTCGATTTTGGCTTTCTGTGTCGGTGTCTGAACCTCTGCATGGCTGAATATGTCAGTGTCTGCACTGATAAGTCTCTTGGTGTCTCAATTGGCATGTCAGTGTGTGCTTGGGTATGTTATTCGATGCATTAATATTTGGCTGGCTGTGTCAATGTCTGCATCTCTATATGGCTGGGTATGTCAGTGTCTGTACTGGTATATTCATGGGTGTGCCAGTGTATGTATCAGTGTATGCCTGGGTGTCTTGTTGGATGTATTAGTGTTTGACTGGGTATGTCAGTATCTGCATTGCTGTAGGCCTTGGTGTGTCAGTGTCTTTATTGGTATGTCCCTGGGTGTGTCAGTGTATGCATCAGTGTATGCCTGGGTATGTTATTGAATACATCAATGTTTGGCTGTCTCAGTGCGTTGCTATATGCTTGGTTATGTCAGTGTCTGCATTGGTAAGTCTCTGGGGGCCTCAATTGGCATGTCAGTGTGTGCTTGGGTGTGGTATTCGATGCATTAATATTTGGCTGGCTGTGTCAGTGTCTGCATCTCTATATGGCTGGGTATGTCAGTGTCTGCGTACTGAACCTTGCAAAGGCTCTGCGGACCTCCTGAGTGACCCAAAAAATCTTTTAAGGACAGTTTACTGTCCATTAAACATGATTTCACTTCATTCACACCCATAGGGTCAGTTCATCTCTACCCTGACCACTTCATCTGATTTTCATGCTTCTTTTCAGCCCCGGCAACCGTTTCCCAACCCAATCAGGGCCCTGCTGTGGCGCTTGGAGCCATGGATTTACTGCGGGTGGGTCGGGGAGGATCCGTACCCCTAGATTTAAATTCGGATTTTGAATAATATCTCTAAAACTACGCCTGCCAAATTTGGTGTAATTCCGTCCTGCTGTTCGGGACGTAGTCATGTTCAAAATCCCTATGGAAATTAACATGTGGAAACTCGTTTTGGGACCTCTCCTTTTTCTCGGCACCCACTTGATGGATCACCCCAAAACCTTCCATACAGCAGCTGAAGTGAGCGTCAAATTGTTTGGGAATATTTTGTGAAGATTCATCAACCAGCACTAAGTCAAAAAACAGATTTCCTATGGGAACATGGTCTTACCTATAAGTAGCTATTGGCAACCCCAAAAAAAAGAAAATAAATAAATAAATAAATATATATATATAGATACATTATTTTATTTTTTTATTTAGTGTTTTTCAATAGTGCGAACATGACTCATTGAGAATCAGAGCGCTTCACAATTACATGTCGTGAGGAGGTATCATAACATAATAAAGCGAATAGATTGAGTACCTGACCAAAACACTTCCATACAAATATAACATGAGGACCGACCGCTTATAGGTATGTAAAGAATAAGTACACTCATAAATACCTTATGTTTTATATATTATAAATTTATATCTAATTCACAAAAATAACAAAGGTTACAGGGACATTATAGTTAAGGTCAGATTTTACTCATACGGAACTAGAGAAATTCAGCCGTTATAGATACCTGAGTAAACTATAACTCGTGACCCGCAATGCACCGCTTATGACCTCACATATTACATCACTCATGAAAGGATCAGTGACATCACTGATGACATAACTGATGACATCTCAAATTACATCACTGATGTCATCAGTGATAACATCATCCAGTGACTGTTTTTAAAAAGTTTATGGGGTATATTCACAAGAACGTGTGATAACTACTGCAAGAGGAGCTTAGCGCAACTCTCAACATCGCAGCCCATCACGGAAAAATAACCCCATGACAATGTGGAATTCACAACAAGGCAGTACCATGCGATAGTCTGCTTAAACCGTGGACAATGTCCGTGATACAACCACCTCAATGGAGATAAAAACACAAACCACAACGCAAAAAAAACCTGTGGTGGGCCAAAGTGCGATGAGGAAATCAGTGATAAGCAGTGACAGGCCTGCAACACAAACCTGGCAGGCGGCAAAAATCACCATAAAAGTAGAAAAAACACCCAAACACAAACTGACCAACACACAAGCACCATGGAGGCAGCTGGAGCAGGCGCAGAGGACGAGCGCAACACCACAAGCACCCTAGACGACCAGTCCGTGACCTTGGGGACAGGGAAGGGCAAGGACAAGAAGAAGAGGAAGATGTAGTTCAGTCCGCAGGTGAATAGGATCATAGTCACGGAGGTGATGGAACACCATCAACAACTGTTCATCACCTCCAACGTTTCATTAGGCACCAAAACTGGAATATGGCGGGACATCGTGGACAAGGTGAACGTCGTCGGAGAGCACAAGAGGACAATGGATGAGGTCAAGAGGTGATGGAAAGACCAAGGAGAAACTCGCAGCCACAGCTTGTGCTGGATGACATGGAGGAGCTGGTGTCGACTGTCATCAGTGTGGATACTGTGGCCGGAGTCGGGGGACCGGACACTGCTCGACAGGACACAACACAACCGCAACAGGGTGAGTGACCACCAGGCACTGGGGGGATGGGTGGAGATGGCCATGCAGCGCACAGTGCACACCCTCAATGACTCTGCGTCATCGCCCAGATCTATAGACTGTCACAATGTACAATGCCATGCTGTCTAAATGTCAACATGTACCATGCGGCTACATACATGTGGACACATTTCAACACACCATCTCCCCTTCGCATTGCAGGGCCACTGTCAACAACCCCCTGCAGAGCAGTGCCAGCCACTCTTCACTGATGACGAGGAGGACAACCCCAGCATCGACGCACAAGCCCTCATAGACCCCATTGACATCATCCGTGACTCACCTCCAGGATCAGGGCTGATCAGCTGCATCGAGGAGACCCCACCCACCACCCAAACCACCGAGCAGGAGGCACCCACGGACCCAGCAGTCTCCCAAGACCCCAGGAACAACACACAGCCTTCCAATGCCGTGTGCTGGAGGCCCAGAGGGAGACAGCTGAGCAGGTGCGGGTGGAGTTCGACCTCATGGCCACCAAACTGGATGCCATCCATGGGTGTCTAGGCCCACTCCATGGTCTCCAACGAGCCCTGACTGACATCGCTTGTGTCCTGACGCAGAGAGAAGAACACCTGTCTCCTCAGAGGGGCACCAGCGATACCAGCCTGAGCTGGCACGCATGCGAAGGCTCATGAAGGACATGGTGCGGATGGAGGCGGAAAGGATTGCAGCCACTGCTGTACATCAGCAAAATGTAGCTGGGATCTACCATGCCCTGCACATCATCATCATGGCATTGCTGCCACAAGGCGTGGTGCAGATGAATGCTGCAGCCCCCACACCATCCACATCTCTGCCTCCTGGTGTGCCATTGCCTCACAGTGCGGCAGACGTATCCGCTCTGGCACCTGATGTGTCAGTGGCACACAGTGCCTCAGCCGGTACTTCAACACCCACAGGTGGGGAAGAGCACACATCCAGGGATGAGGACGTGGATGGGTTTGTGATCAAGAGGCACTAGCATTCATTTCCGCCACCTGGCCTGTTTCTGCTTGGTGCCGCACATGGCCTCATGACCGTCCACTGACCCCTGATACACTCCGATGCACTCACCTTGGACAGCGACACGGACTTCCATATCCTGTTTGATGACCAATGACACGGCAACCAGACTGCGGACTGTACCCTTCCTCTTCTGCAGAGTCCATCCCCGGATGGACTCTGGCTGGCCCTCCACAGGCCCATATTGTGTAGTGTGCTCGGCATTGCCCTGTACTTCTCCAGCTGCAGAACTGCACTGCATGTGCAATAAACATCCAGCGACGCACTGCTGTGTCATGTCTTTCATCATTCATGTATGAATGTGTGGATGAATGTAGGGACAGTGATTTCCCTTGTGTCAATGATGCTCATCCTGTGGGATACCAGTCAGAGGGTGCTACATTGCATATTGTGTACCGGGTCCTGTGAACACTACAACAGGGACACATGCATCAGTCACTTCCATGTCCGGACATGGACTGAACCACGCCCAGTGCACATGAGTCATTTTTGCAGGCCCTGCGCTGGTCCGGCATACGACAGGCCAAACCACCCTGCTTACGCTCCGAGGGGGGGGGCCTAATTGCTACCCGTCGCAGGCGTACACGCTGGTGGTGTGCAGGTCACTGTTCTAGTTGTCTGCATGTCACAGCCACTCCCTGGGGAAGGTTTGCACACACACCACACTCAACCGGCACAGGCCTCACAGGCCATGTGACTCCGCCAACATAAGGGGCCGACGACGTTACACTCCCCTCTGCCGGTGTTGACTGGATGACGGATGCTCCATGGTTCTCAATCATAAAGGCCACATGAGTTGTTGCGCACAGGGTTAGTGGAACCCGAGGCCTTGCGGTCGGCATGGGCCTACCACCACGTGGCGCTGACTGGCGTTGCACAGGGTTAGTGGCACCCAGAGCTTTGCGGCTGGCGCAGGCACCCTGCCACGGGATGGTGACTTTGGGTGCGCTGAGTCAGTGGCACCATGAGCTCCTGAGCGGGTGTGCAGCCTGCAATGATGCCCCGTCCCGGCGCTCCGGACAGCTTAGGTTTTGTGTGCCCTGCTGGACAGCAGTGTAGGCCAGAGCCAGTGGGCAGCGCGGGCCTACTGCCACATGGCGTCGCTTCTGGGATCCCAGAGTTAGTGGCACCCATTGGGCTGAGCGGGTGTGCAGCCTGCGATGATGCCGGGTGCACTGGTATGTCCTATGCCATGGAGTAATCAAGACCCAGCACCAAACGTGAGACCTGGTGGCCTGTGGAGAGGGGCTGCATGGTGGTGAGGGTGCCATGTCCGGAGGACCCGGACTTGTGGCTTGCAGCGGCACATGGTGGGACCTCCTGTCTACGCACTGGTGGCGGAAGGTGAGCAGTGAGGCCTGGGTGTGCATGGGCAGGCATGCTCCGATGGGTGGTGGGAGGGGCTGAGGTGTCTCTGCCTGGGTGTGCATGGGCGGGCAGGCGGTTTTATCTTGTGCAATTGTGTGTGCTGTGCCAATTGTGTATCTGGACTCTGTTTCAGATGACGGGTCTGTCTCAGATGTTTGACCTGGTGTGCTGCTATACATACCTGCAAGTGGTTGGAGACACACTGGTGGCAGCATGTGAGCAGTGTGGCCTGGGTGCGCAGGGCCGGCACTCTCTATCTCCCCCTCTCTTCTTCTCTCTCCCCCTCGCTTCTTCTCTCTCTCTCCCCCTCGCTTCTTCTCTCTCTCTCTCTCTCTCTCTCTCCCTCTCTGCTTCTCTCTCTCTCTCTCTCTCCCTCTCTTCTTCTCTCTCTCTCTCTCTCTCTCTCTCCCCCTCTCTTCTTCTCTCTCTCTCTCCCTCTCTTCCTCTCTTTGTCCTTCGTTCTCTCTCTGACCTTTGATGTGCGCAGGACACATCTTCTCATCATGATTTTTGTCTTACAGGCTGTGACCTGCGGATTGTCCCGAGGGGAGCCGCCATGTGTCTTCATTTCATTTCAGTGTTCATTTTAATAAAGTTTCATTTGTTGCTTCGAAAGTGACTCAGGAATTCCGCTGTGTAGGACTTACAGGAGGTACGAAGAAGGCTTCTTGACCCCCAAGGTCCTTCTGGAGCCAGGGGACTTTATCCCACAACTAGTAGTGCATCAGGAGGCACGTTTGCAGAGTGGTGGAGAAAGAGGGCGTGGCCTCTGACAACTTATAAGCAATCCTGCTGTGTGGGACTTACTGGAAATAACAGGAGGGGTAGAACAAGCCTATGGGGTCACGGTGTCCCCTTTTTTTTTAACATGTTTGCTTTTAACTCGGTTCAACTGAGTCAGAAGATGGCTTCCAACAGTTCCTGGTTTGAAGTGTTGGCAGCCAATAAGATCTCAGGCACAAGATTGGTAGGGTTCGCGGATCCACCCCGGCTACAGTTGTTTTTCTGAGAAATCTTTACATTTCTCAGGACCTACCGAGCGGATTAACACCATTTGACAAAAGGGTGGTTGCTGGACGAAGAGCTACATTTCAGGCAAATTTGGTGAAATTCTGTTCAGCAGTTCGGGCTGTAGCCATGTCAAAAGTTACCTATGGAAATTATCACTGAGAGAGAGTGTTTTGGGACCCCCGCTTGACGGGTCACCCTGATAATTTTAAGACAGTAGCTGACGTCACTGACCAATTGGTTATAAACATTTCACGAAGATTCGTCAAATGGCACCAAAGTTATTGGCAAATCAAAAAATGCTCTTCCTATGGAAACTTGGTCCTAACTATAACTACCTATTGGCGACCACCAGTAGGTAATATATATAGATATTTATATAGATACATTATCTACTGGCGGTCGCCAGTAGATGGTTATAGTTAGGACCGTGTTTCCATAGGAAATCCGCAACATTCTATTTGGAATAACTTTGGCGCCGGTTGACGAATCCTCGTGAAAGTTTTAAAATAGGTGGGGCGCTCCGCTCCGCTCCTACCCTGAAAGTCTCGGGGGGATTCATCAAGCGGGGGCTGAGAAAAAAGGGGGGTCCCAAAACGCGTTTTCCCCATGCAATTTTCCATAGGGACCTTTAGTCCAGGTTACAGCCCAAACGGCTGAACAGAATTACTTGAAATTTGGCAGAGAGGTAGTCCTCAGGTCAGGGATGTGCCTTTTGCAGGTCTGGTGTCAATCTGTTCAGTAGTTCCTGAGAAAATCAAAAGTAAAATCATATATATATGGGCGGAGCCTAACCACACATCTCATCCTGAGATCTGATTGGCTGTCAGCACTTCACCCAAGAAGTGTTGGCAGCCATCTTGGGACCAATATACATGATAGCACCTCATTAAAAAGCATTGCAGTTAATAGAAGGTTTTAAGACTTTAGTTACATTATAAATCATTTGTTGATGGTACCATACTAATTTTAGGAATTGTGGTATGTTCTAAGGTGATTTCACCATGTGTAAAAGCCTTCTGCTGGGATATCATGATTGAGAGAAAAATATTTTCTCATGCTTTTCCCACAGAGGTTTGGAAGGTGATCTATAAGCTAAACTGAGAGCTTATTTTCTGTAAATTCACATTATCTTTCTCAGTCATGTGAGAATGAAGTCTGACATTCTCAGTAAAACATGTACATCCAACAAGGGCAGAGACTGTCAGTTGATTCCTTTGTGTTCTACTGCAGCTTCCCAGAGTGTTCCAAAGAACAACTAGAGCGCTAACAGTCCTACTTATGATAAACGTATGGCACACCTGAAGCCATCTTGCTTGTATTAAAGTGGTAACTCTTAAAACATTTAATTTAAAAAGGAACAAAATGAGGGTGTTCATTTTTCCATAAAAAGTATGATTAGTGCTGCAGAAAGAAAAAATAGGGCACATTTTGAGTGACTTCTCAAATCCTCTTCTATTTCATTAAAAAATTCTGACATGCAGACTGAAACATGCACTTTCAATACCAGCAGAAGTTTTCCCTGGTGAGCAGTAGCTTTACTACAGTGATCTAATGAGCAAAAAGAGTGCTACATATGAATGCCTTTGGAATCAAAGTAAAAAGCTGAAAGTATTTCCTACTGAGGAGACTGCAGTAAATGAGGAAATTAGGAAACTTCATAACAAATAAGTCTGCCAAGATGGCCACCAGAGACAAAAGAGCCCAAATGTAGCCCAAATATCACCCAGATGTAGCCCAAGTATAGCCCAATGACAGAATGTCCCAGAGTGTTCTTAAAAACAACTAGAGCGCTTACTGTCTTCATTATGACAAAAGTATGGCACACCTGAAGCCATCTTGATTGGAATAAACTGGTAACACTTAAAACATTTAATTTAAAAAGGAACACAATGAGGGGGTTCATTTTGCCATCGAAATTATGATTAATGCTGAAGAAAGAAAATGAGGGCACATTTTGACTTCTCAAATCCTCTTCTATTTCATTAAAAAATTCTGACATTCAGACTGAAACATGCACTTTTAATACCAGGAGCAGACTTCCATGGGGAACAGTAGTTTTACTACAGTGATCTAATGAGCAACTAGAGTGCTAACATTCAGAATTTATGGCAAATGTGTGACATATCTGAATACCTTCATGATGGAATCAAAGTAAAAAACTGAAAGCATTTCCTACTGAGGAGACTGCAGTACATGAGGAAATTAGGAAACTTCATAACAAATAAATCTCCCAAGATGGCCACCGGAGACAAAAGAGCCCAAATGTAGCCCAAAATCACCCAGATGTAGCCCAAATATAGCCAAATGACAGAAGTGTGCAAAACAGTTATTATTTTGTGTTTTTGCAGTGTTATATAGTGCAGACTTGTCAGGTATTGGAGTGCTTTACATGAGCATTGGTTACATCACATAAGAACAAATTCATTTTGGTTGTAGACATGGGGAGACTAAGTGATTTGACCAGAATCACAGAATGTCGAGCTGAAGCAGAAACTCCAACCTGGTTCCCCAGTTGCAAAGTCTGCAGTTCTGGAAGTAACACCACATCCTCTCCCCTAAGTGCAACATTTAATCAAGTGGTCAACTGGATAAAAAAACATAAAGGTAACAAATAATTTAAAAGTGCTTTCTCGCTATTTGAAAACTCAGAAAATATGTCCTTATTTTAGTCTTTTTGAGCACTAACCATAATTTTGATGCCAATAATGCCCTCTCATATATGTAATTTCTAAAGGAAATGCTCTAGGTATTACAGTTTTGATTACATCAAGATGACGTCAGGCGTTCCACACTTTTGTAATAAATATAGAATGTTAGCAATCTAGTTGTTCATTAGGATACTGTTGAGAGGCAGAGGCCAGGGGCACAGACTCTGAAAATTGAAGGCAGGTAGGAGGGTGCAAAGGCAACAATTTAACCACACTGAGCAGGCAGGAAGGGCCGTGGCAGCACAACAGACTATGGAGGGCAGTGGAAAGGGGGGCAGGGGCAACAAACCAACAATACAGGACTTGCAAGAGAGGCTGTGGCAATGTAATAGACCATTGTGGGCAGAAGGAAGAGGCAATGGTAGTACAACCATACATGCCAACAGACCCGATTCAGCCAGGAAACGTCCAATGTTTTTAAGCTCAAATGGGCTTTATTTTATCTGTCTCCTGTCTACAATCTCCTCTTTTTCAATGTAACTCAAAGGGGAAAATCAATACCTCAGTTTTTTTTCAAAATCTTCCTCTTACCAAGTTCAAAATGTTCGCAAGCATGGTACATTGGATCATGGAAGGGAATGGGGTAGGGACATGGACTTGGATAACAGAGGACAGGAGGGACATGGAGAGGTGCACCAAACTGACCCTGCAGGGCAGGCATCAGGGTTTGCAGCAGCACAATACACCACACAGGGCATGCGGGACGGGAGTGCAGCACAACAATCCATAGAAAGCAAGAGGGAGGGGACAGGACCATGCACATGGACAACAGAGAACAGAGGGGCAAGAGGCAGGACCATAATGGACAGACAGGAGAGAAAGCTACAGCATAACAGACCATAAAGGGCAGGAGGGATGGATCAGGGGCATTACAATGGAACAGACAAGCCAGGAGGGAGGGAGTAGAGGTCTGCACATGTTAACAGAGGGCAAGGGGGCAGGGCAGGAGCAGCAAGATAGCCATGGAGGTCAGGCAGGATGGGCACTAGAAGCAAGACACACCATGAAGAGCAACAGTGAGACTGTGATGGCATACACACAGACCATGGAGGGAAGGTGGAAGGGGTTCAGGGGCAGCTAACTGACCACACAGGGAAGGTGGGAGGGGCCATGGCAGCACAGAAGACCATGCATGGCAAGTGGGAGGGTTAGTGGTAGCAAAATGGCTATGATGGGCAAGAAGGAGGGTGCAGGGGCATGCACAAAGGACGATGGAGGATAGAAGGGAGGGTCAGGACCTGTGCACAGACAAGAAAGTTCAGGGGAAGGGGCCTCACAACAGACCACACGGGGCAGGCAGGTGGAGCAGTTGCAGCACAACAGACCAGGGAGGGCAGAAGGGTGTGGCAGTACAATGGACCATGTAGGACAGGAGGAAGAGGATAGGGGCATGGCATGTGGACAGGCAGGGTGGAGGTGGCAGGGACAGGTTACAGTCATCTGACAATGCTAGGCAGGTGGGAGGGGAGTGGCAGCTCAACAGAACACTCAGAGTAGATAGGAGTGGCAGGTCCATGGAACATGGTGGGCAAAAAGGATGGAGCAGGGGCATACACAAAGACATCGGAGGGCAGGGGGAAGGAGAATAGGGGCAGCAAGCTAAGCACAGAGTTTAAGCAGGAGGTCAATGATGGGGCATAGAATTGGGCAATGGAGGGCAGGAGGAGTGGACTGGTACATCATACTAAATTGAGGGCAGTGGCAGCACATCAGACCATGCATGGCAGGAGGGAGGAGGCTAGTCCATGGATTCACACAACAGAGGATAGGGAGGAGGGGGATGGGGCAGCAAGCTAACTGTTCAGAGAAGGCGGGTATTAGGAACTTTATTGTTTTTAAAACGTGTGTCTGTGCGAACTACTTAAAATATGAACAAGTATGCAGCATAATCTCACTTTTATTCAGGAAGAAGAGGACGTTTGTGACTGTGACTCTGGGCTCACTTGGCAGAAACACCCCCTGACCCTCCACCCCCTATCGCAAAATGTAATGCCCGTGAAAAGGGTAGGTGAACACAGTGTTATATAGAACATAGTCCTGAGAGCACGATTGAAAATGAAAACTAGATATAGTGTATGGTATAAACTATGCACCAAGAAGTGTGATATAAGATGAACCGGGCGTGAAATATAATATGCAATACATTGTGCGCAATGACAGATTCATTGGAGAGCGCGAGATAGCACAGGCACAAGCGCGTGCTATGCGATATGCGCCTTGGAGTGTAATATGCACAGGGCAGTGTTGTGTAACCTAACTAGTCTCTAAAGTTGTAATATAAAATATGTGCTGGGGAGTGTAACGTTGCATATGCACTGTGACAAAGATATGGATCCCAGATTGTAATATGTATGGCATAGCACTGTGCGTTATAACATAGGCATCGAGGAAGGCACGTTAGATGGGGCAATATAACCCGTGCGAAGACAAGTGTGGCATGAGATATTAACGGGGTGGTGTTACAGTGCACATGGGCTAGAGAGTGTCATAGCATATGCACTAGCTAGTGGAATACAACACAGAGGTGTGTGGCACTCAGCAGGCAATGGTGGGTGTAACACAGCATTGGGCTCTGCCAGGAGCGCGCTGTGACTCTCAAGTGATGTTCGTCCCCTTTCCAGAGAGTAAAATAAAAAGTATTACACATCCGGCAGTGGATGTGTGTTTTATTAACCGTGAGGGGGGTTTCTTGCATAGTTTTGGTCGAATTTTTGTCGAATCCCCTTTGAATGGCTTGGTGTGCATGTGTATTAAATGTGCCCGTCAATAGCTACCCATGTTTGTATAAATAAACGACAAGGGTGTCTACCGGGATTAGGCACGGTAGGGCATCAGACATGTCAGAGCTTCACTAGTGGTGTAAATACATTCCACGTGGATTCATTGTATGCACAGTCGCCTTTTAATTAATATCACGCAAATCGTCATGGTGATAGGTACGTACGGTTTGTCCAGCATGTCCTAGGTGTGTCTATAAATATATATTTTTTAAAA
Source organism: Triturus cristatus (assembly GCF_964204655.1). Classification (NCBI taxonomy): domain Eukaryota; kingdom Metazoa; phylum Chordata; class Amphibia; order Caudata; family Salamandridae; genus Triturus; species Triturus cristatus. Next base: position 921,965,107 of record NC_140582.1, on the reverse strand, counting down.
ATAATAAAAGCAGTGGCCGGCCCTGGGGATTGGGGTCAAAAAAATATAATTAGGAGACAGGCCCTGGGGGATGGGGTCATCAGGGCCAATAAATTAGAATAAGAAGGGGAACCACACAGCCCCCCTTCTTAAAAAATAAAATAAATAAAAGACTGGCATCGTGCCGGAGGCCACGCCCCCTCCTTGCAGCACTCTGCAAACGCGCCCCCTGGCGAGTTGTAATTTGGGGAATTAATTCCTCTTCAATACTGAGGGTCCCTGAGGGCCAACTAGCCCAACATGCATCTCCAGTATGCACCAGGGAGCTGCGCTGCAGACAGGTGTTCTGAGGACAAGCCCCTTTTTACACCTCTCTGCAACGCAGCTCTGTGGCGCTTACTGGAGGTATCTAGTGGTCTAGTTTGCCCCTAGGGACCCTTAGGATTCAAGGGGACTTAATCTCTCAACTTAGAACAGCCACAGGGCGCGTTTACACAGTGGTGAAGGGAGGGGACGGGGCCTGAGGTGACGTGTGCAAACACGCACTATGGCACGTTTTAAATTGGGGATATAATTTTCCTTCAATACTGAGGGCCCCTGGGGGCTAACTAGCCCACCAAGTGCTTCCAGTAAGCGCCACTGAGCTGCATTGCAGAGAGGTGGTCCAGGCCGTGCCACTTTTTACACCTCTATGCAACGCATCTCTGTGGCACTTACTGGAGGTTCCTAGTGGGCTAGTTGGACCCTAGGGACCCTCAGGATTCAAATGAACTTAATCTCCCAACTAAAAACGGACACAGGGCGTGTTTACACAGTGGTGAAGGGAGGGGACGGGGCCTGAGTTAACGTGTGCAAAAACGCCCTGTGGCCTGTTTTAAGAGCTAGTTTTAATCCCCCTTCCCTATTATATACTAGGGGCTTACAGAGGAGGTCATGCTAATCACAGGGGGACCCCAACGCATAATGTTCCCTAGTGTATGTAGGTGTTTTCACTGTATTCTAAGTGTCTTTTAACATAGCACTGGCTCTAGGACTGGTTAGTCAGACTCAGTTACCACCAGTATCCGTCTGAAAAAGTTGAGGGTACAGGATGATTTTGCAACAAGGCTTCTTTCTGCTCTTCTTTTTGTTCTTTCTGCACGTTATCCTTCTTCCTGCACTTTTCTTTGTCTTTGAGGACTTCTGTTGCTTCTTACTGTACTTCTTTTTTTTCTTTCTGTGCATTTTTTCTTCTTTCTTCACATGTCCTATCTCTGTAGGCATAGTTAGATATTAGCATTTAAAAAACCTTAGAAATTCACAGAAAAAACCATAGGTTTCAGGCACGTTATAGTTAGGAATTAGCATTTAAAAAACCTCAGAAATTCACTGAAAAAAACCATAGGTTTCAGGGGTGTTATAGTTAGCTGTACTTTTCACTTGTACAAACCATTGAAATTCCCCCGTTATAGTTAGTTCAGCTAACTATAACTCGCGCGCCCGCAATGCACTGCTGATGACGTCACATATTACATCACTCATGACATGGTCAGTGACATCACTCATGACATCACTGATGACATCTCAAATTACATCACTGATGACATCATCCAGTGAATGTGTGTTTTTCTGAAAATTAAATATGTTTTATATATGTATATCTCAAGGTCGATGGAAGAATAAATGGGTATGTAAGTGTCTAAATGGATGATTTGTTTTTGAAAAATTGATTGTGTAACTGACTGATTAAGTGTATCATAGTGAATACATGGCTTAGTGAGTAATGTTTAAATATGTAAATATCTGTATCAGTCTCTCACTTTGTGTATAAGTGGCTGCATGGGTTGGTAAGTAGCCACATGGGTGTCTATATAGGTCATTAGTTGGTTTTTTGAGTATCAGTCTGAGTGTCTGCATGGTTCGGTGGGGGGTATTACGTAGTGCATAGGTGCATGAATGAGTGACTCACTCTTTGTATGTGTTGAAGACAGCATGTGTGCAGGACTGTATGGGTGGATGAGTGTGTGTATGGGTGTGTTAGTGAGTGAATGACTGTCTCAAAAGTGACTGTATGAGTAACTACATATGTTTTAAACTAGTATATGTGACTATTGGTGTATATAAGTGAGTATATGTGAGAGTGAGAGATTGAAAGAGTTCCTGTATGAATAAGTATGTGTTTCTATAAGTGATTGTTTAAAAGACTAAGTGTGTGTAAGTTTCCGTAGAAGTAAGTGTGGTGGTGTGTGTATAACTGTATATGCAAATAAATGTATGTTTGATTCTTTATTAGCATGAGTGACTATGTGTGTGAGTAACTCTATGGATGAGTGGCATTGTGTAACAGGATGTATAGGTGTATGAGTACATATGATGAGTGAATACATGTATGAGTGACTGTATAGGACTGTTGGTGAATGAGTGAATGTGTATGTGGATCTTAGAATTACTGAAGAGGTTGTTGTAACTGGTATTGGTATGTCCATTGTTTTGAAAAGTTTAGTCTCTATTTTTGAATGTGTGTATCAAAGGTTATATTAGGGTGAGAGGAGGTCTGCCACTCTATCACAAGGATGATGTCATCAGTGATGTCATCAGTGATGTCATTTGAGATGTCATCAGTGATGTCATGAGTGATCTCACTGACCATGTCATGAGTGATGTAATATGTGACGTCATCAGCAGTGCATTGCGGGCGCGCGAGTTATAGTTAGCTGAACTAACTATAACGGGGGAATTTCAATGGTTTTGTACAAGTGAAAAGTCCAGCTCACTATAACACCCCTGAAACCTATGGTTTTTTCAGTGAATATATATATTGAATGTGCTACGGACTGAACAAATGAGTATATACTTTTTAATACTATATGATTGGTGATTTAGAGTGGCGTACTCCTGGTGTGGCTGACCTTCTGGAGGTAAATAGTTTTTGAAGGATTGGCATATATATATATGATCAAGGCCGCATGTCTGGCGACTGAAGCGCTTCATTTGGACATTGATGAGTGAATAAAACCATCAAATCTACAACTTTGCTTCTTGGAGTATGTGCCTTTGTGTTGCGCCGCTGCTGTGGCTGGGACATTTCTGGAATTTCGTTTTAAGATATATATTATATATATATGTATATATATATATATTATCTACTGGCGGTCGCCAGTAGATAGTTATAGTTAGGACCGTGTTTCCATAGGAAATCCGCAACATTCTATTTTGAATAACTTTGGCGCCGTTTGACGAATCCTCGCAAAATTTTCAAAATAGGTGGGGCGCTCCGCTCCGCTCCTTCCCTGAAAGTCTCGGGGGGATTCGTCAAGCGGGGGCCGAGAAAAAGGGGGGGTCCCAAAACACATTTTCCCCATGCATTTTTCCATAGAACCTTTAGTCCAAGCTACAGCCCGAACGGCTGAACAGAATTACTTGAAATTTGGCAGAGAGGTAGTCCTCAGCTCAGGGATGTGCCTTTTGCATATATGGAGTCAATCTGTTTGGTAGTTCCTGAGAAAATCAAAAGTAAAATCATATATATGTGGGCGGAGCCTAACCACACATCTCATCCTGAGATCTGATTGGCTGTCAGCACTTCATCCAAGAAGTGTTGGCAGCCATCTTGGGACCAATATACATGATAGCACCTTATTAAAAAGCATTGCAGTTAATAGAAGGTTTTAAGACTTTAGTTACATTATAAATCATTTGTTGATGGTACCATACTCATTTTAGGAATTGTGGTATGTTCTAAGGTGATTTCACGATGTGAAAAAGCCTTCTGCCTGGACATCATGATTGAGAGAAAAATATTTTCTCATGCTTTTCCCACAGAGGTTTGGAAGGTGATCTATAAGCTAAACTGAGAGCTTATTTTCTGTAAATTCACATTATCTTTCTCAGTCATGTGAGAATGAAGTCTGACATTCTCAGTAAAACATGTACATCCAACAAGGGCAGAGACTGTCAGTTGATTCCTTTGTGTTCTACTGCAGCTTCCCAGAGTGTTCCAAAGAACAACTAGAGCGCTAACAGTCCTACTTATGATAAACGCATGGCACACCTGAAGCCATCTTGCTTGGATTAAAGTGGTAACTCTTAAAACATTTAATTTAAAAAGGAAGAAAATGAGGGGGTTCTTTTTTCCATAAAAAGTATGATTAGTGTTGCAGAAAGAAAAATTAGGGCACATTTTGAGTGACTTCTCAAATCCTCTTCTATTTCATTAAAAAGTTTTGACATGCAGACTGAAACATGCACTTTCAATACCAGCAGCAGTTTTCCCTGGTGAGCAGTAGCTTTACTACAGTGATCTAATGAGCAAAAAGAGTGCTAACATTCTGAATTTATGGCAAATGTGTGACACATCTGAATGCCTTCTTGATGGAATCAAAGTAAAAAACTGAAAGTATTTCCTACTGAGGAGATTGCAGTAAATGAGGAAATTAGGAAACTTCATAGCAAATAAGTCTCCCAAGATGGCCACCAGAGACAAAAGAGCCCAAATGTAGCCCAAATATCACCCAGATGTAGCCCAAGTATAGCCCAGTAATAGAATGTCCCAGAGTGTTCTTAAAAACAACTAGAGCGCTTACTGTCTTCATTATGACAAAAGTATGTCACACCTGAAGCCATCTTGATTGGAATAAACTGGTAACACTTAAAACATTTAATTTAAAAAGGAACACAATGAGGGGGTTTATTTTGCCATAGATATTATGATTAATGCTGAAGAAAGAAAATGAGGGCACATTTTGAGTGACTTCTCAAATCCTCTTCTATTTCATTAAAAAATTCTGACATGCAGACTGAAACATGCACTTATAATACCAGGAGCAGACTTCCATGGTGAACAGTAGTTTTACTACAGTGATCTAATGAGCAACTAGAGTGCTAACATTCAGAATTTATGGCAAATGTGTGACATATCTGAATACCTTCATGATGGAATCAAAGTAAAAAACTGAAAGCATTTCCTACTGAGCAGACTGCAGTACATGAGGAAATTAGGAAACTTCATAACAAATAAATCTCCCAAGATGGCCACCGGAGACAAAAGAGCCCAAATGTAGCCCAAAATCACCCAGATGTAGCCCAAATATAGCCCAATGACAGAAGTGTGCAAAACACTTATTATTTTGTGTTTTTGCAGTGTTATATAGTGCAGACTTGTCAGGTATTGGAGTGCTTTACATGAGCATTGGTTACATCACACAAGAACAAATTCATTTTGGTTATAGACATGGGGAGACTAAGTGATTTGACCAGAATCACAGAATGTCGAGCTGAAGCAGAAACTCCAACCTGGTTCCCCAGTTGCAAAGTCTGCAGTTCTGGAAGTAACACCACATCCTCTCCCCTAAGTGCAACATTTAATCAAGTGGTCAACTGGATAAAAAAACATAAAGATAACAAATAATTTAAAAGTGCTTTGTCGCTATTTGAAAACTCAGAAAATATGCCCTTATTTTAGTCTTTTAGAGCACTAACCATAATTTTGATGCCAATAAGACCCTCTCATATATGTAATTTCTAAAGGAAATGCTCTAGGTATTACAGTTTTGATTACATCAAGATGACGTCAGGCGTTCCACAATTTTGTAATAAATATAGAATGTTAGCAATCTAGTTGTTCATTAGGATACTGTTGAGAGGCAGAGGCCAGGGGCACGGACTCTGAAAATTGAAGACAGGTAGGAGGGTGCAAAGGCAACAATTTAACCACACTGAGCAGGCAGGAAGGGCCGTGGCAGCACAACAGACTATGGAGGGCAGTGGAAAGGGGGGCAGGGGCAACAAACCAACAATACAGGACTTGCAAGAGAGGCTGTGGCAATGTAATAGACCATTGTGGGCAGAAGGAAGAGGCAATGGTAGTACAACCATACATGCCAACAGACCCGATTCAGCCAGGAAACTTCCAATGTTTTTAAGCTCAAATGGGCTTTATTTGATCTGTCTCCTGTCTACAATCTCCTCTATTTCAATGTAACTCAAAGAGGAAAATCAATACCCCAGTTTTTTTTCAAAATCTCCCTCTTACCAAGTTCAAAATGTTCGCAAGTATGGTACATTGGATCATGGAAGGAAATGGGGTAGGGACATGGACTTGGATAACAGAGGACAGGAGGGACATGGAGAGGTGCACCAAACTGACCCTGCAGGGCAGGCATCAGGGTTTGCAGCAGCACAATACACCACACAGGGCATGCGGGACGGGAGTGAAGCACAACAATCCATAGAAAGCAAGAGGGAGGGGACAGGACCATGCACATGGACAACAGAGAACAGAGGGGCAAGAGGCAATGGTAGCTAGCTGACCATAATGGACAGACAGGAGAGAAAGCTGCAGCATAACAGACCATAAAGGGCAGGATGGACGGATCAGGGGCATTACAATGGAACAGACAAGCCAGGAGGGAGGGAGTAGGGGTCTGCACATGTAAACAGAGGGCTGGGGGCAAGGGGGCAGGGCAGGAGCAGCAAGATAGCCATGGAGGTCAGGCAGGATGGGCACTAGAAGCAAGACACACCATGAAGAGCAACAGTGAGACTGTGATGGCATACACACAGACCATGAAGGGAAGGTGGGAGGGGGTCAGGGGCAGCTAACTGACCACACAGGGAAGGTGGGAGGTGCCATGGCAGCACAGAAGACCATGCATGGCAAGTGGGAGGGTTAGTGACAGCACAATGGATATGATGGGCAAGAAGGAGGGTGCAGGGGCATGCACAAAGGACGATGGAGGATAGAAGGGAGGGTCAGGACCTGTGCACAGACAAGAAAGTTCAGGGGAAGGGGCCTCACAACAGACTGCACGGGGCAGGCAGGAGGAGCAGTTGCAGCACAACAGACCAGGGAGGGCAGAAGGGTGTGGCAGTACAATGGACCATGTAGGACAGGAGGAAGAGGATAGGGGCATGGCATGTGGACAGGCAGGGTGGAGGTGGCAGGGACAGGTTACAGTCATCTGACAATGCTAGGCAGGTGGGAGGGGAGTGGCAGCTCAACAGAACACTCAGAGTAGATAGGAGTGGCAGGTCCATGGAACATGGTGGGCAAAAAGGATGGAGCAGGGGCATGCACAAAGACATCGGAGGGCAGGGGGAAGGAGAATAGGGGCAGCAAGCTAAGCACAGAGTTTAAGCAGGAGGTGAATGATGGGGCATAGAATTGGGCAATGGAGGGCAGGAGGAGTGGACTGGTACATCATACTAAATTGAGTGCAGTGGCAGCACATCAGACCATGCATGGCAGAAGGGAGGAGGCTAGTCCATGGATTCACACAACAGAGGATAGGGAGGATGGGGATGGGGCAGCAAGCTAACTGTTCAGAGAAGGCGGGTATTAGGAACTTTATTGTTTTTAAAACGTGTGTCTGTGCGAACTACTTAAAATATGAACAAGTATGCAGCATAATCTCACTTTTATTCAGGAAGAAGAGGACGTTTGTGACTGAGACTCCGGGCTCACTTGGCAGAAACACCCCCTGACCCTCCACCCCCTATCGCAAAATGTAATGCCCGTGAAAAGGGTAGGTGAACACAGTGTTATATAGAACATAGTCCTGAGAGCACGATTGAAAATGAAAACTAGATATAGTGTATGGTATAAACTATGCACCAAAAAGTGTGATATAAGATGAACCGAGCGTGAAATATAATATGCAATACATTGTGCGCAATGACAGATTCATTGGAGAGCGCGAGATAGCACAGGCACTAGCGCGTGCTATGCGATATGCGCCTTGGAGTGTAATATGCACAGGGCAGTGTTGTGTAACCTAACTAGTCTCTAAAGTTGTAATATAAAATATGTGCTGGGGAGTGTAACGTTGCATATGCACTGTGACAAAGATATCGATCCCAGATTGTAATATGTATGGCATAGCACTGTGCGTTATAACATAGGCATCGAGGAAAGCACGTTAGATGGGGCAATATAACCCGTGCGAAGACAAGTGTGGCATGACATATTCACGGGGTGGTGTTACAGTGCACATGGGCTAGAGAGTGTCATAGCATATGCACTAGCTAGTGGAATACAACACAGAGGTGTGTGGCACTCAGCAGGCAATGGTGGGTGTAACACAGCATTGGGCTCTGCCAGGAGCACGCTGTGACTCTCAAGTGATGTTCATCCCCTTTCCAGAGAGTAAAATAAAAAGTATTACACATCCGGCAGTGGATGTGTGTTTTATTAACCGTGAGGGGGGTTTCTTGCATAGTTTGGTTGATTTTTTGTCAAATCCCCTTTGAATGGCTTGGTGTGCATGTGTATTAAATGTGCCCGTCAATAGCTACCCATGTTTGTATAAATAAACGACAAGGGTGTCTACCGGGATTAGGCACGGTAGGGCATCACACATGTCAGAGCTTCACTAGTGGTGTAAATACATTCCACGTGGATTCATTGTATGCATAGTCGCCTTTTAATGAATATCACGCAAATCATCATGGTGATATGTACGGACAGTTTGTCCAGCATGTCCTAGGTGTGTCTATAAATATATATTTTTTTAAAATAATAAAAAACAGTGGCCGGCCCTGGGGATTGGGGTCAAAAAAATATAATTAGGAGACAGGCCCTGGGGGATGGGGTCATCAGGGCCAATAAATTAGAATAAGAAGGGGAACCACACAGCCCCCCTTCTTAAAAAATTAAAATAAATAAAAGACTGGCATCGCACTGGAGGCCACGCCCCCTCCTTGCAGCACTCTGCAAACGCGCCCCCTGGCGAGTTGTAAGTTGGGGAATTAATTCCTCTTCAATACTGAGGGTCCCTGAGGGCCAACTAGCCCAACAGGCATCTCCAGTATGCGCCAGGGAGCTGCGCTGCAGACAGGTGTTCTGAGGCCAAGCCCCTTTTTACACCTCACTGCAACGCAGCTCTGTGGCGCTTACTGGAGGTACCTAGTGTTCTAGTTTGACCCTAGGGACCCTTAGGATTCAAGGGGAGTTAATCTCTCAACTTAGAACAGCCACAGGGTGCGTTTACACAGTGGTGAAGGGAGGGGACGGGGCCTGAGGTGACGTGTGCAAACACGCACTATGGCACGTTTTAAATTGGGGATATAATTTCCCTTCAATACTGAGGGCCCCTGGGGGCTAACTAGCCCACCAAGTGCTTCCAGTAAGCGCCACTGAGCTGCATTGCGGAGAGGTGGTCCAGGCCGTGCCACTTTTTACACCTCTCTGCAACGCAGCTCTGTGGCACTTACTGGAGGTACCAAGTGGGCTAGTTGGACCCTAGGGACCCTCAGGATTCAAATGAACTTAATCTCCCAACTAAAAACGGACACAGGGCCTGTTTACACAGTGGTGAAGGGAGGGGACGGGGCCTGAGTTAACGTGTGCAAAAATGCCCTGTGGCCTGTTTTAAGAGGTAGTTTTAATCCCCCTGCCCTATTATATACTAGGGGCTTACAGAGGAGGTCATGCTAATCACAGGGGGACCCCAACGCATAATGTTCCCTAGTGTGTGTAGGTGTTTTCACTGTATTCTAAGTGTATTTTAACATAGCACTGGCTCTATGACTGGTTAGTCAGACTCAGTTACCACCAGTATCCGTCTGAAAAAGTTGAGGGTACATGATGATTTTGCAACAAGGCTTCTTTCTGCTCTTCTTTTTGTTCTTTCTGCACGTTATCCTTCTTCCTGCACTTTTCTTCGTCTTTGAGGACTTCTGTTGCTTCTTTCTGCACTTCTTTTTTTTCTTTCTGTGCATTTTTTCTTCTTTCTTCACATATCCTATCACCGTAGGCATAGTTAGAAATTAGCATTTAAAAAACCTTTGAAATTCACAGAAAAAACCATAGGTTTCAGGGGTGTTATAGTTAGCTGGACTTTACACTTGTACAAAACCATTGAAATTCCCCCGTTATAGTTAGTTCAGCTAACTATAACTCGCGCGCCCGCAATGCACTGCTGATGACGTCACATATTACATCACTCATGACATGGTCAGTGACATCACTCATGACATCACTGATGACATCTCAAATGACATCACTGATGACATCACTGATGACATCATCCTTGTGATAGAGTGGCAGACCTCCTCTCACCCGAATATAACCTTTGATACACACATTCAAAAATAGAGACTACAATTTTCAAAACAATGGACATAACAATACCAGTTACAACAACCTCTTTAGTAATTCTAAGATCCACATACACATCCACTCATTCACCAACAGTCCTATACAGTCACTCATACATGTACTCACTCATCATATGTACTCATACACCTATACATCCTGTTACACAATGCCACTCATCCATAGAGTTACTCACACACATAGTCACTCATGCTAATAAAGAATCAAACATACATTTACTTGCATATACAGCTATACACACACCACCACACTTACTTTTACGGAAACTTACACATTCTTAGTCTTTTAAACAATCACTTATAAAAACACATACTTATTCATACAGGAACTCTTTCAATCTCTCACTCTCACATATACTCACTTATATACACCAATAGTCACATATACTAGTTTAAAACATATGTAGTTACTCATAAAGACACTATTGAGACAGTCATTCACTCACTAACATACCCTTACACACGCTATTCCACCCATACAGTCCTGCACACATGCTGTCTTCAACACATACAAACAGTGAGTCACTCATTCATGCACCTATGCACTACGTAATACCCCCCACCGAACCATGTAGACACTCAGACTGATACTCAAAAAACCAACTAATAACCTATATAGACACCCATGTAGCTACTCACCAACCCATGCAGCCACTTATACACAAAGTGAGAGACTGATACAGATATTTACATATTTAAACATTACTCACTAAGCCATGTATTCACTGTGATACACTTAATCAGTCAGTTACACAATCAATTTTTCAAAAACAAATCATCCATTTAGACACTTATATACCCATTTATTCTTCCATCGACCTTGAGATATACATATATAAAACATATTTAATTTTCAGAAAAACACACATTCACTGGATGATGTCATCAGTGATGTCATTTGAGATGTCATCAGTGATGTCATGAGTGATGTCACTGACCATGTCATGAGTGATGTAATATGTGACGTCATCAGCAGTGCATTGCGGGCGCGCGAGTTATAGTTAGCTGAACTAACTATAACGGGGGAATTTCAATGGTTTTGTACAAGTGAAAAGTCCAGCTAACTATAACACCCCTGAAACCTATGGTTTTTTCAGTGAATATATATATATATATTTATATATTTATATATATATATATATATATATATATATATATATATATATATATATTACCTACTGGCGGTCGCCAGTAGGTAGTTATAGTTAGGACCCTGTTTCCATAGGAAATCCGCAACATTCTATTTGGAATAACTTTGGCGCCGGTCGACGAATCCTCGCGAAATTTTCAAAATAGGTGGGGCGCTCCGCTCCGCTCCTACCCTGAAAGTCTCGGGGGGATTTGTCAAGCAGGGGCCGAGAAAAAAGGGGGGTCCCAAAACGCGTTTTCCCCATGCATTTTTCCATAGGACCTTTAGACACAGCTACAGCCCGAACGGCTGAACAGAATTACTTAAAATTTGGCAGAGAGGTAGCCATAAGGTCAAGGAAGTGCCTTTTGCAGGTCTGGTGTAAATCTGTTCAGTATTTCCTGAGAAAATAGCATTTAAAAGCATATATATATGTGGGCGGAGCCTAACCACACATCTCATCCTGAGATCTGATTGGCTGTCAGCACTTCATCCAAGAAGTGTTGGCAGCCATCTTGGGACCAATATACATGATAGCACCTCATTAAAAAGCATTGCAGTTAATAGAAGGTTTTAAAACTTTAGTTACATTAAAAATCATTTGTTGATGGTACCATACTCATTTTAGGAATTGTGGTATGTTCTAAGGTGATTTCACCATGTGAAAAAGCCTTCTGCTGGGATATCATGATTGAGAGAAAAATATTTTCTCATGCTTTTACCACAGAGGTTTGGAAGGTGATCTATAGGCTAAACTGAGAGCTTATTTTCTGTAAATTCACATTATCTTTCTCAGTCATGTGAGAATGAAGTCTGACATTCTCAGTAAAACATGTACATCCAACAAGGGCAGAGACTGTCAGTTGATTCCTTTGTGTTCTACTGCAGCTTCCCAGAGTGTTCCAAAGAACTATTAGAGCGCTAACAGTCCTACTTATGATAAACGTATGGCACACCTGAAGCCATCTTGCTTGGATTAAAGTGGTAACTCTTAAAACATTTAATTTAAAAAGGAACAAAATGAGGGGGTTCATTTTTCCATAAAAAGTATGATTAGTGCTGCAGAAAGAAAAAGTAGGGCACATTTTGAGTGACTTCTCAAATCCTCTTCTATTTCATTAAAAAATTCTGACATGCAGACTGAAACATGCACTTTCAATACCAGCAGCAGTTTTCCCTGGTGAGCAGTAGCTTTACTACAGTGATCTAATGAGCAAAAAGAGTGCTAACATTCTGAATTTATGGCAAATGTGTGACACATCTGAATGCCTTCTTGATGGAATCAAAGTAAAAAACTGAAAGTATTTCCTACTGAGGAGACTGCAGTAAATGAGGAAATTAGGAAACTTCATAACAAATAAGTCTCCCAAGATGGCCACCAGAGACAAAAGAGCCCAAATGTAGCCCAAATATCACCCAGATGTAGCCCAAGTATAGCCCAATGACAGAATGTCCCAGAATGTTCTTAAAAACAACTAGAGCGCTTACTGTCTTCATTATGACAAAAGTATGGCACACCTGAAGCCATCTTGATTGGAATAAACTGGTAACACTTAAAACATTTAATTTAAAAAGGAACACAATGAGGAGGTTCATTTTGCCATAGAAATTATGATTAATGCTGAAGAAAGAAAATGAGGGCACATTTTGAGTGACTTCTCAAATCCTCTTCTATTTCATTAAAAAATTCTGACATGCAGACTGAAACATGCACTTTTAATACCAGGAGCAGACTTCCATGGTGCAGTAGTTTTACTACAGTGATCTAATGAGCAACTAGAGTGCTAACATTCAGAATTTATGGCAAATGTGTGACATATCTGAATACCTTCATGATGGAATCAAAGTAAAAAACTGAAAGCATTTCCTACTGAGAAGACTGCAGTACATGAGGAAATTAGGAAACTTCATAACAAATAAATCTCCCAAGATGGCCACCGGAGACAAAAGAGCCCAAATGTAGCCCAAAATCACCCAGATGTAGCCCAAATATAGCCCAATGACAGAAGTGTGCAAAACACTTATTATTTTGTGTTTTTGCAGTGTTATATAGTGCAGGCTTGTCAGGTATTGGAGTGCTTTACATGAGCATTGGTTACATCACACAAGAACAAATTCATTTTGGTTGTAGACATGGGGAGACTTGGGGCCATATGTAGGAAGCCAAATTGCGATCGCAAATGCTGAAATTCGCCGAATTTCGGCGTTTGCGATCGCAATTTGGGCAGTGTGCTATGTAGCACACAAAAACCCACAAGCAAAATAAGGAATCGCAAAATTTGCGATTCCTTATTTTGCTAATGCATTTCAGGAATCCCAAATTGCGATTCCTTAAATGCAATGTAGGAAGCAGCCAAGTTGTGCAATTGTGGCTTAAGGAATCGCATATTACCACCAACCTCAGGTTGGTGGTAATTTGCAATCTCCTTGAAAAATGCACTTTTTTGCATTTTTCAAAGTGCCATGTGGCGCACATATATGCCCTTAGCGCATGTATGTGCGCCATATGTGCACACATGTTTATTTCAGGGGTGCAAAAGGGTGTCCTATTGACACCCTTGCAACCTTGAAATTGCATTCTCAATTTGCGATTCTCTAATTGAGAATCGCAAATTGAGAATGTCTTCCTATTCATTCCTATGGGCCTTCTAGCCCATAGGAATGAATGGCAAGGTATTCCTTATTTGCGAATCTCAATTTGGGATTAGCAAATAAGGAATAGGTGGGAATCGCAAAATATTTTGCTAATCCTACCTACATTCCGTTTTGCAATTCTCTAATTGCGATTCCCTAAAAATTGCAATTAGAGAATCGCAAAACACGTTTTACCTACATATGGCCCTAAGTGATTTGACCAGAATCACAGAATGTCGAGCTGAAGCAGAAACTTCAACCTGGTTCCCCAGTTGCAAAGTCTGCAGTTCTGGAAGTAACACCACATCCTCTCCCCTAAGTGCAACATTTAATCAAGTGGTCAACTGGATAAAAAAACATAAAGATAACAAATAATTTAAAAGTGCTTTGTCGCTATTTGAAAACTCAGAAAATATGTCCTTATTTTAGTCTTTTAGAGCACTAACCATAATTTTGATGCCAATAAGACCCTCTCATATATGTAATTTCTAAAGGAAATGCTCTAGGTATTACAGTTTTGATTACATCAAGATGATGTCAGGCGTTCCACACTTTTGTAATAAATATAGAATGTTAGCAATCTAGTTGTTCATTAGGATACTGTTGAGAGGCAGAGGCCAGGGGCACGGACTCTGAAAATTGAAGGCAGGTAGGAGGGTGCAAAGGCAACAATTTAACCACACTGAGCAGGCAGGAAGGGCCGTGGAAGCACAACAGACTATGGAGGGCAGTGGAAAGGGGGGCAGGGGCAACAAACCAACAATACAGGACTTGCAAGAGAGGCTGTTGGAGGGAATATCTATTACGGGTCAAGGAAGCTAGGGGCGGTCCCCAGATCCCCGGGAGCCACCACAGAACTGAGCAGGAGAGTGAGTCAGGGACAAAAGGGGCACCTTAATTTGAGCCGGGGTGCCTAGGAACGCTTGCTCCAAAAATGAAGAAAACAGACATCTGAGACATGGAATTGGAGGCAGAATACAATGGCAGTTTAATGAGAAGATGCAACTTCAAGGAAACCGCAGAATAGAGACATAAAGTACAAAATACAGAATCCAGATAATCATACAGCTGTCATAATATTCTCTGTATCTCAATTAATGTACTGACAGAGAGAGAGAGAAAACACATCTATAAATGCATCATGAGAAACAAGTTACACCAAGGAAAATGTTACCTAGGAACACTCACGTTTACTCTTAGAGCAAGCATTCCTGCAATTACAATACAAAATCTTTTAAATGCAAAAGTAAAGAGAACAATGGTTAAACATAACATGACATTTCATATAGGTAAAATAGAATAAGATACTTCAAGCAAAGCAGAGCAAGACATTTTAAGCAAAGGAAGACAAGAGCTCCCAGCTCTTGGGGAAAACCTGCACTGCCTGTTAACCTACATACAGACGGCGAGGTAGTCCGTCGATATCTGTGGGTGCTCCCTTTTTATATCATTTTGTGGGCTCCTTTGCACGCTACATCTACCTACGTATGCTACCCAAAAGCTTCGTCTGCAGATTTTACCAGACATTTCGTCATTTACCTACTTAATGCTGACAATGGACTGGGTGAAAAGGTCAGTCTCTCAGGCCAATCGCTTATCGTAAGTTCCATAGAGCAAGCAGAAAATAATGGGTATTGTACGGGAATTCAATATATTCATGTATAAAATCTCCTCAGTTCTCCTAACTTGACGCTCTGCGGTTGCAACTTCCTTAAAAGCGGGAAACCTGCCCAGGAAGCAAGTACCAGTCCAGGATGCAGCCTACTGTATGTCGACAGCTTCAGGGGGATGTTGAACTTTGATACCGAGCACGGAGCACTCGGGTAGGGTGGGGGCTACTAGTTTGGATCAGAAGGCCTCGCAGACCTGCCTTCAGACTGCTATACACTAAAATTGCAGAGCTATGGTCAATTTAACAAAGAGGCCTACATATTGAACAGAAGGGCCTACACAGGGGTTTTATGCTGGCTGAGTGGTAAGGATGTCTCAGGATAATTATATAGCAACACAGGACCCGCTGGTCAATTTAATACGGCCTACAAATGCAGCTGGCAGGGCAAGGACAAGGGTCTCATACTTCAGGTGTGGACAGAACGGGCCAGGGGCCCCCTGTGATACAAAATCTACCCTCCTTCAAGGCTGTGGCAATGTAATAGACCATTGTGGGCAGAAGGAAGAGGCAATGGTAGTACAACCATACATGCCAACAGACCCGATTCAGCCAGGAAACGTCCAATGTTTTTAAGCTCAAATGGGCTTTATTTGATCTGTCTCCTGTCTACAATATCCTCTTTTTCAATGTAACTCAAAGGGGAAAATCAATACCCCAGTTTTTTTTCAAAATCTCCCTCTTACCAAGTTCAAAATGTTCGCAAGTATGGTACATTGGATCATGGAAGGAAATGGGATAGGGACATGGACTTGGATAACAGAGGACAGGAGGGACATGGAGAGGTGCACCAAACTGACCCTGCAGGGCAGGCATCAGGGTTTGCAGCAGCACAATACACCACACAGGGCATGCAGGACGGGAGTGCAGCACAACAATCCATAGAAAGCAAGAGGGAGGGGACAGGACCATGCACATGGACAACAGAGAACAGAGGGGCAAGAGGCAATGGTAGCTAGCTGACCATAATGGACAGACAGGAGAGAAAGCTGCAGCATAACAGACCATAAAGGGCAGGAGGGACGGATCAGGGGCATTACAATGGAACAGACAAGCCAGGAGGGAGGGAGTAGGGATGGGGGCAAGGGGGCAGGGCAGGAGCAGCAAGATAGCCATGGAGGTCAGGCAGGATGGGCACTAGAAGCAAGACACACCATGAAGAGCAACAGTGAGACTGTGATGGCATACACACAGACCATGGAGGGAAGGTGGGAGGGGGTCAGGGGCAGCTAACTGACCACACAGGGAAGGTGGGAGGGGCCATGGCAGCACAGAAGACCATGCATGGCAAGTGGGAGGGTTAGTGGCAGCACAATGGCTATGATGGGCAAGAAGGAGGGTGGAGGGGCATGCACAAAGGACGATGGAGGATAGAAGGGAGGGTCAGGACCTGTGCACAGACAAGAAAGTTCAGGGGAAGGGACCTCACAACAGACCACACGGGGCAGGCAGGAGGAGCAGTTGCAGCACAACAGACCAGGGAGGGCAGAAGGGTGTGGCAGTACAATGGACCATGTAGGACAGGAGGAAGAGGATAGGGGCATGGCATGTGGACAGGCAGGGTGGAGGTGGCAGGGACAGGTTACAGTCATCTGACAATGCTAGGCAGGTGGGAGGGGAGTGGCAGCTCAACAGAACACTCAGAGTAGATAGGAGTGGCAGGTCCATGGGACATGGTGGGCAAAAAGGATGGAGCAGGGGCATGCACAAAGACATCGGAGTGCAGGGGGAAGGAGAATAGGGGCAGCAAGCTAAGCACAGAGTTTAAGCAGGAGGTCAATGATGGGGCATAGAATTGGGCAATGGAGGGCAGGAGGAGTGGACTGGTACATCATACTAAATTGAGGGCAGTGGCAGCACATCAGACCATGCATGGCAGGAGGGAGGAGGCTAGTCCATGGATTCACACAACAGAGGATAGGGAGGAAGGGGATGGGGCAGCAAGCTAACTGTTCAGAGAAGGCGGGTATTAGGAACTTTATTGTTTTTAAAACATTGTGTCTGTGCGAACTACTTAAAATATGAACAAGTATGCAGCATAATCTCACTTTTATTCAGGAAGAAGTGGACGTTTGTGACTGTGACTCCGGGCTCACTTGGCAGAAACACCCCCTGACCCTCCACCCCCTATCGCAAAATGTAATGCCCGTGAAAAGGGTAGGTGAACACAGTGTTATATAGAACATAGTCCTGAGAGCACGATTGAAAATGAAAACTAGATATAGTGTATGGTATAAACTATGCACCAAAAAGTGTGATATAAGATGAACCGGGCGTGAAATATAATATGCAATACATTGTGCGCAATGACAGATTCATTGGAGAGCGCGAGATAGCACAGGCACTAGCGCGTGCTATGCGATATGCGCCTTGGAGTGTAATATGCACAGGGCAGTGTTGTGTAACCTAACTAGTCTCTAAAGTTGTAATATAAAATATGTGCTGGGGAGTGTAACGTTGCATATGCACTGTGACAAAGATATGGATCCCAGATTGTAATATGTATGGCATAGCACTGTGCGTTATAACATAGGCATCGAGAAAGGCACGTTAGATGGGGCAATATAACCCGTGCGAAGACAAGTGTGGCATGACATATTCACGGGGTGGTGTTACAGTGCACATGGGCTAGAGAGTGTCATAGCATATGCACTAGCTAGTGGAATACAACACAGAGGTGTGTGGCACTCGGCAGGCAATGGTGGGTGTAACACAGCATTGGGCTCTGTCAGGAGCACGCTGTGACTCTCAAGTGATGTTCGTCCCCTTTCCAGAGAGTAAAATAAAAAGTATTACACATCCGGCAGTGGATGTGTGTTTTATTAACCGTGAGGGGGGTTTCTTGCATAGTTTTGGTCGAATTTTTGTCGAATCCCCTTTGAATGGCTTGGTGTGCATGTGTATTAAATGCTAACTATAGCACCCCTGAAACCTATGGTTTTTTCAGTGAATTTCTGAGTTTTTTTAAATGCTAATTCCTAACTATAACGTGCCTGAAACCTATGGTTTTTTCTGTGAATATATATATATATATATTCACAGAAAAAACCATAGGTTTCAGGCACGTTATAGTTAGGAATTAGCATTTAAAAAACCTCAGAAATTCACTGAAAAAAACATAGGTTTCAGGGGTGTTATAGTTAGCTGTACTTTTCACTTGTACAAACCATTGAAATTCCCCCGTTATAGTTAGTTCAGCTAACTATAACTCGCGCGCCCGCAATGCACTGCTGATGACGTCACATATTACATCACTCATGACATGGTCAGTGACATCACTCATGACATCACTGATGACATCTCAAATTACATCACTGATGACATCATCCAGTGAATGTGTGTTTTTCTGAAAATTAAATATGTTTTAAATATGTATATCTCAAGGTCGATGGAAGAATAAATGGGTATGTAAGTGTCTAAATGGATGATTTGTTTTTGAAAAATTGATTGTGTAACTGACTGATTAAGTGTATCATAGTGAATACATGGCTTAGTGAGTAATGTTTAAATATGTAAATATCTGTATCAGTCTCTCACTTTGTGTATAAGTGGCTGCATGGGTTGGTAAGTAGCTACATGGGTGTCTATATAGGTTATTAGTTGGTTTTTTGAGTATCAGTCTGAGTGTCTGCATGGTTCGGTGGGGGGTATTACGTAGTGCATAGGTGCATGAATGAGTGACTCACTCTTTGTATGTTGTTATGCCTAGCAATGCTTGTTAGGTGAGTAAACGTTCTGTATGTAGTCATAATGGGCTGATGTCAAGGGGTTCTGACAGAAGACAGTTGGGATCTTGTCAGCACTGGATGTGTTGTGCGGTGGCTCGTTGAACCTACAATTAAACTTGTGTTTTTTTTATAACTAGTCTGTGGAAAATCCTATTATTTTAATAGGCTACAACATATTTTTGGCGACGAGCGGGCGAGCCATCGTAAGGGACCTTACACAGTGAACTGTTTTGGATCCGATCCGGTGTACTGACACACGACGAACAGCTGATGGTGAAGGAATCTCTTTGCGCTGTGGTGTTACTAACGAGTCAGAGTTACCACCACGAGACCACGAGATAATTACGCTGTTGTGAAGTCCCCAACGACACTGTTTCCTAACTGGGGGAGCCGTAACGCTTTGCGGAACACTTGTGTGCAAGTGTGAACTACCTAGGAGGCAGCTCCGGTGCAAGTGAGGACTACCGTCGTGTCAGCTCCATTTCCGTTTTTTTTCTTGTAAAAAGGAAAAGAATACCTGGCTGTGAGGAGTTGATGCAGATCGAAGAGCTGGTGAGCCGTTGGAGTGCCTGAGGTTGTTTCCCGACGAGCGCTGTGGAGGAATGATGACGTACTAGAATTGTACGCAACGTATTGGTGGAAGCTTGGTGGACAGCAGCCTATCACAGATGAGAACGTTTCCGCAGCAGCAGCCCATCACGGATGAGAACGTTTCCGCAGCAGGAGCCTATCGCGGATGAGAACGTTTCCCCAGCAACGCAGCAAACACGTCAGTTTCCTGTTAGGAAATCGAAGCGGCGCTGAGTCCGGTTCCTGTTTACTTTGTGTACGACACGCCAAGACTGTATTTGCTGTTGGAGTATCGGCTTGTGACAGTTGACTACTAAACTGTTTTAGGAGGCAGTGGATATCGTGTCTACAAGAGGTTTGAAGGTCGAATGACACTTCAGTTTCTGTTCATTCATCACGAGTGTATTGTTCCATGCAGTTTTTTTTTTTTTTCATTTTTATCATTTCATTTCACTTCCTGGACTCCGTTTTTGGTGACTGACAAGTCTACCTGTCATGATTCGTTAAGCTGGATTTGCGGGGGACAGCGTATCTGGGTTACTGTTTGGTTTGGTGGGTTGGCTTTGTGCGCCACGTTTGTGGGGAGTAGTGTTGGGTGGTTTGTTCAGTTTATTGTAGCTAGATTTGCAAGAAAAGAAATTTGAGGTTGGCATAATGCAAGCTGTAAATCCGCCTCCCCCATTCCTAGAAAGTCCAGGAGCGCCACCGATACAGTGGAGACAATGGTTTGACGCCTTTGAAACTTATGTGGGGGCCATTGGAGCTTCGCGCTATAGAGCGGAAAGGAAAAAATTTCTGTTGTTAAATTCATTGGGTTTTGAGGGGAGAGAAGTTTATAAACATCTTCCTGTGTTGGTATTAGCTGAAGGCGAGGTCCTTGATGAATATCAAGAAGCGGTTAAGAAGCTAATTATCAAGTTCGATGTGCAACCAAGTTTGGTTGTGTTACGACACAAGTTCTTTAAAAGAGCGCAAGTTCAAGGTGAAAATGTGGACACCTATCTAAGTGCGCTGAGAAAGTTGTGTGCGGAGTGTGATTTTGGTGAGTACAGGGACCAGTTGGTTAGAGATCAGTTCATCGCGCACTGTGCGGATAAACAGATACAGCAAAAATTACTCACTATGGGGAACCCTAGTCTGGAGGAGATTATAAAGGTGGCAAAAAGTTTGGAGTTGGCGCAAAACTCCATCAAGGAGTTGAGTAGTGGGGTGAGCTCAAAGGATTCTGTTAATGCTGTTGCAACGACTGGTGCTGTTGGGAACATGGTCAGAAAAGATAAAAATCAGGTCAAGGGTCCTTTCAAGAAAACTAATATGTGTTATCGTTGTGGGTATGCTCCGCATGGCAAGGACAACAGATTTTGTCCCGGGAGAAATGCTAAATGTCATAAGTGTGGTAGATTGGGTCATCTTGCTAAGGTGTGTCAATCAAACTTTCTGAAAAATGAAAAAGTGAATAGTGTTGGCAAGGATGAGAGTTTGTGTGAGAATGAGTTAGTCCAAGAGTTTCAGGATATGATTGTGACTGTTGTTGATGAGAGTGTTGTTTCTGGAGATCCTGCAGACTGTGTGGATCCGTATGAGGAAATAAAGGTGGGTGATGTGACTTTGAACTTGTTGGTGGATTCGGGAGCACGTATCACTATGATTACCCATGATTTGTTTAAGAAGTCATGGGGAGACAGACCCTTGTTTCCACCAGATAGAGCGCCAGTTTCCTACGAAGGACGTAAGATAGACCTGGAGGGTTTTATAGAAGATGTGCTGGAGTTTAAGGGGCGCAAGATTCATGGTAAAATCTATGTGGCTGTGCGTGGTCTAAACATTCTAGGGTGGTTTCACCAAGGTTTGTTTGGCATGGTATTGAGACCAGGGACAAGTGAACAGGTGTTGGTTGTGCAAGAGTTCTTGGGTTCTGACAGGTTGGACAGTGATTTTCCTGGTGTGTTTTCTGATTCTTTGGGAAAAATTAAAGGTTTCAGACACAAAATCAAGATTAAGGATGATGCCATCCCAGTTAAACACAAGGTGAGGTCAGTACCATTTAGTCTTAGAGCTGACCTCAAAGCAGAGTTGGACAGACTGGAAAAATCTGGCATAATAGAGCCAATTGAATCTAGCTTATGGCTTAGTCCATTGGTGGTCGCACGTAAACGCAATGGCGAGATTCGTTTATGTGTAGATTTGAGGAGTCTCAACAAAGAAATTTGGGTGGACGCACATCCTCTCCCTAAAATCGGGGATTTATTGGAGGAACTGAGAGGAGCTGAATGGTTTTCGAAGATTGATTTAGCGTCTGCTTACCATCAGGTGCTGTTAGATGAGGACTCTCGACATTATACAGCCTTTAATTCACCTTTTGGGTCATTCCAATTCTGTAGAATGCCTTTTGGGCTAGCTTCGGCAGCCTCTGTATTCCAGAGAGTTATGCAATCGGTGTTACAAGAGGTGAAGGGGGTGGTGATCTTTCAGGATGACGTTTTAATCTTCAGTAAGCATATAGATGAACATGACAGGATTCTTAGATCTGTTTTGAGCATTTTTGAAGAAAAAGGGATTGTGGTTAAGAAAAGCAAATGCGAATTCTGGAAGAAGGAGATAGAGTTCTTAGGACACTTGGTCTCTGGTGTGGGTGTGAGTCCGAGGCCTGGGTTGGTAAAGGCTGTTGTGGAGTGTCCTTGTCCCAAGAATAAGGAAGAGTTGCGTTCGTTCTTGGGTTTGTGTGAATTCTATTCGCGCTTTATCCCAGGTTATGCCAGTAAAATGAAAGCGCTTTCCAATATGTTGAGATCTAATGTCATGTTTGTGTGGGATGAGTTGTGTCAAGAAACTTTCGAGTTTGTCAAGGCTGAAATGACGAATGCGAAGTCCTTAAGGGCTTATGACCCGATGATACCCTGCATCATCACGGTGGATGCCAGCAACTATGGTTTGGGTGCAGTTCTTACGCAAGTTGTGGGTAATGAAGAGGTCACCATCAGTTATGCGTTCAGGCTTTTGAGAGATGCTGAGGTCAATTATTCAGTTATCGAGAAGGAATTATTGGCATGCTTTTGGGCGTGTGAAAAGTTTAGGACGTATGTTTGGGGAAGAAAATTCCAGATTCACACTGACCATAAACCGTTGGTTTACATTTTAGGGGGTGAGCGAGTAAAGTATGCAACACCCAGAATTGCGCGCTTGACCACGAAGCTGTTACAGTATAATTTTGTCACCAAGCATATACCGGGAAAACAGAATGTCAGGGCAGACATGTTGTCTAGACTGCCGCTGAGTGATGATGACCCGTTAGACCTGGAGGAGGACAAAGAGGATTGTTTTATCGCTGTGGTAGATGCAGTGGATAACAAGGCTTGTAGTGAGGTGGAATGGAATGTGGCTGTGAAAGCTGATCAGTGCTTGGAAAGAGTGAAAGAGTTCATTGTTAAGGGTTGGCCACGTGAAAGGTGTGTAAGCCAGGAGATTCAACCTTTTTGGAAAATTTCTGATGAGCTGTCTATTGAAGATGGTGTGATTATGAGAGATGGCAGGTGTGTTCCCCCTTCAGGTATTCGTTCTAAGCTCATTGATTGTGCGCATGATGGCCATCTGGGGGCGACCATGACCAAAAGGCGCCTTAGATTGCATTATTGGTGGCCTTCGATGGATAAAGATATTGAAGAAAGTGTGAAGTTGTGTGGTGTGTGTAGTGGTGCGGAAAAGAAATTGAGGGTTGTTACACCTCCTCTACAACCGATTGATTATCCCATGAGACCGTGGTCGAAAGTGGGAATAGATCTAGTTGGTCCCTTCAATTTCCTTCCGTACAATCTTCGTTTTGCCTTTGTGTTAATGGATTTCCATAGCAAATGGCCGGAGGTAAAGTTTTGTGCGGCTCCTACTGCCAATAATGCTATTTTGTTCCTCAAAGAAATTTTCATGAGGGAGGGTTTTCCCGAAGTCATTGTGTCAGACAATGGTGTGCAATTTGTAAGCCAGGACATGGAAAATTTTCTGAAGGAATCAGGGGTAAAACATTTAAAAAGTTCAGTTGGGCATCCACAGACCAATGGTTTGGTGGAAAGAATGAACAGGGTCGTTGGTGATTGTATCAAATGGGCAAAGCAAAACTGTCTCGACATTGAAGGTGCGGTGAGATCTATGTTGTGGTTCTATCGCACGACACCTCATTCTCTTACCAAAATTGCTCCTTTTGTGTCTTTGAAGGGGAGGATTCCTACTTCTGTGTTATATCCTGCTTGGCTGTTGAGGACTGTGGCCGGCAAGGTGTCTTCTAATGTTGATAAGGATGCTTTGGAGTTGCGTGTGAAGGATGCTCAGAAGAAGATGTCTGACAGATATAATATCAAGAATTCAGTCAAGTTGGTTGAGCTTAATCCTGGTGATCTTGTTCGAATTAAAAGCACAAGGTTTGTCAGCAAGGGTGGAAAGAATTTTGGTGAACCAGTTCGCGTGGAGAGAGTGTGTGGGGGTGCAGTGATGGTTGAAGGAGGTCACTGGTGGAACTTGAGCAAAGTTGTCAAGGTCCAATCCGCTGGTGGTGCTTCTTCTTCATTTGATTCTAATTCTTCTGGGGGTAGCAGTGAGTTGTGTATGGGGCCCAGAAGATCCACGCGTGTCAAGCAACTCCCGTGGAAATTGCGGTGATGTTAAAAATGATCTCTGGAATAGATATTTAGTTATATGTACGATATTAGTTGTGTTTTATTGTATTTTCTTTCATATCGTGTTGTGTGTATTTTTGTGTTTTGTTTTCAAAAAGAGGTAATATGTTATGCCTAGCAATGCTTGTTAGGTGAGTAAACGTTCTGTATGTAGTCATAATGGGCTGATGTCAAGGGGTTCTGACAGAAGACAGTTGGGATCTTGTCAGCACTGGATGTGTTGTGCGGTGGCTCGTTGAACCTACAATTAAACTTGTGTTTTTTTTATAACTAGTCTGTGGAAAATCCTATTATTTTAATAGGCTACAACATATGTGTTGAAGACAGCATGTGTGCAGGACTGTATGGGTGGATGAGTGTGTGTATGGGTGTGTTAGTGAGTGAATGACTGTCTCAAAAGTGACTGTATGAGTAACTACATATGTTTTAAACTAGTATATGTGACTATTGGTGTATATAAGTGAGTATATGTGAGAGTGAGAGATTGAAAGAGTTCCTGTATGAATAAGTATGTGTTTCTATAAGTGATTGTTTAAAAGACTAAGTGTGTGTAAGTTTCCGTAGAAGTAAGTGTGGTGGTGTGTGTATAACTGTATATGCAAATAAATGTATGTTTGATTCTTTATTAGCATGAGTGACTATGTGTGTGAGTAACTCTATGGATGAGTGGCATTGTGTAACAGGATGTATAGGTGTATGAGTACATATGATGAGTGAATACATGTATGAGTGACTGTATAGGACTGTTGGTGAATGAGTGGATGTGTATGTGGATCTTAGAATTACTGAAGAGGTTGTTGTAACTGGTATTGGTATGTCTATTGTTTTGAAAAGTTTAGTCTCTATTTTTGAATGTGTGTATCAAAGGTTATATTAGGGTGAGAGGAGGTCTGCCACTCTATCACAAGGATGATGTCATCAGTGATGTCATCAGTGATGTCATTTGAGATGTCATCAGTGATGTCATGAGTGATGTCACTGACCATGTCATGAGTGATGTAATATGTGACGTCATCAGCAGTGCATTGCGGGCGCGCGAGTTATAGTTAGCTGAACTAACTATAACGGGGGAATTTCAATGGTTTTGTACAAGTGAAAAGTCCAGCTAACTATAACACCCCTGAAACCTATGGTTTTTTCAGTGAATATATATATTGAATGTGCTACGGACTGAACAAATGAGTATATACTTTTTAATACTATATGATTGGTGATTTAGAGTGGCGTACTCCTGGTGTGGCTGACCTTCTGGAGGTAAATAGTTTTTGAAGGATTGGCATATATATATATGATCAAGGCCGCATGTCTGGCGACTGAAGCGCTTCATTTGGACATTGATGAGTGAATAAAACCATCAAATCTACAACTTTGCTTCTTGGAGTATGTGCCTTTGTGTTGCGCCGCTGCTGTGGCTGGGACATTTCTGGAATTTCGTTTTAAGATATATATTATATATATATGTATATATATATATATATATATTATCTACTGGCGGTCGCCAGTAGATAGTTATAGTTAGGACCGTGTTTCCATAGGAAATCCGCATTATTCTATTTTGAATAACTTTGGCGCCGTTTGACGAATCCTCGCAAAATTTTCAAAATAGGTGGGGCGCTCCGCTCCGCTCCTTCCCTGAAAGTCTCGGGGGGATTCGTCAAGCGGGGGCCGAGAAAAAGGGGGGGTCCCAAAACACGTTTTTCCCATGCATTTTTCCATAGGACCTTTAGTCCAAGCTACAGCCCGAACGGCTGAACAGAATTACTTGAAATTTGGCAGAGAGGTAGTCCTCAGCTCAGGGATGTGCCTTTTGCATATATGGAGTCAATCTGTTTGGTAGTTCCTGAGAAAATCAAAAGTAAAATCATATATATGTGGGCGGAGCCTAACCACACATCTCATCCTGAGATCTGATTGGCTGTCAGCACTTCATCCAAGAAGTGTTGGCAGCCATCTTGGGACCAATATACATGATAGCACCTTATTAAAAAGCATTGCAGTTAATAGAAGGTTTTAAGACTTTAGTTACATTATAAATCATTTGTTGATGGTACCATACTCATTTTAGGAATTGTGGTATGTTCTAAGGTGATTTCACGATGTGAAAAAGCCTTCTGCCTGGACATCATGATTGAGAGAAAAATATTTTCTCATGCTTTTCCCACAGAGGTTTGGAAGGTGATCTATAAGCTAAACTGAGAGCTTATTTTCTGTAAATTCACATTATCTTTCTCAGTCATGTGAGAATGAAGTCTGACATTCTCAGTAAAACATGTACATCCAACAAGGGCAGAGACTGTCAGTTGATTCCTTTGTGTTCTACTGCAGCTTCCCAGAGTGTTCCAAAGAACAACTAGAGCGCTAACAGTCCTACTTATGATAACCGCATGGCACACCTGAAGCCATCTTGCTTGGATTAAAGTGGTAACTCTTAAAACATTTAATTTAAAAAGGAAGAAAATGAGGGGGTTCTTTTTTTCCATAAAAAGTATGATTAGTGTTGCAGAAAGAAAAATTAGGGCACATTTTGAGTGACTTCTCAAATCCTCTTCTATTTCATTCAAATGTTTTGACATGCAGACTGAAACATGCACTTTCAATACCAGCAGCAGTTTTCCCTGGTGAGCAGTAGCTTTACTACAGTGATCTAATGAGCAAAAAGAGTGCTAACATTCTAAATTTATGGCAAATGTGTGACACATCTGAATGCCTTCTTGATGGAATCAAAGTAAAAAACTGAAAGTATTTCCTACTGAGGAGATTGCAGTAAATGAGGAAATTAGGAAACTTCATAGCAAATAAGTCTCCCAAGATGGCCACCAGAGACAAAAGAGCCCAAATGTAGCCCAAATATCACCCAGATGTAGCCCAAGTATAGCCCAATAATAGAATGTCCCAGAGTGTTCTTAAAAACAACTAGAGCGCTTACTGTCTTCATTATGACAAAAGTATGTCACACCTGAAGCCATCTTGATTGGAATAAACTGGTAACACTTAAAACATTTAATTTAAAAAGGAACACAATGAGGGGGTTTATTTTGCCATAGATATTATGATTAATGCTGAAGAAAGAAAATGAGGGCACATTTTGAGTGACTTCTCAAATCCTCTTCTATTTCATTAAAAAATTCTGACATGCAGACTGAAACATGCACTTATAATACCAGGAGCAGACTTCCATGGTGAACAGTAGTTTTACTACAGTGATCTAATGAGCAACTAGAGTGCTAACATTCAGAATTTATGGCAAATGTGTGACATATCTGAATACCTTCATGATGGAATCAAAGTAAAAAACTGAAAGCATTTCCTACTGAGCAGACTGCAGTACATGAGGAAATTAGGAAACTTCATAACAAATAAATCTCCCAAGATGGCCACCGGAGACAAAAGAGCCCAAATGTAGCCCAAAATCACCCAGATGTAGCCCAAATATAGCCCAATGACAGAAGTGTGCAAAACACTTATTATTTTGTGTTTTTGCAGTGTTATATAGTGCAGACTTCTCAGGTATTGGAGTGCTTTACATGAGCATTGGTTACATCACACAAGAACAAATTCATTTTGGTTATAGACATGGGGAGACTAAGTGATTTGACCAGAATCACAGAATGTCGAGCTGAAGCAGAAACTCCAACCTGGTTCCCCAGTTGCAAAGTCTGCAGTTCTGGAAGTAACACCACATCCTCTCCCCTAAGTGCAACATTTAATCAAGTGGTCAACTGGATAAAAAAACATAAAGATAACAAATAATTTAAAAGTGCTTTGTCGCTATTTGAAAACTCAGAAAATATGTCCTTATTTTAGTCTTTTAGAGCACTAACCATAATTTTGATGCCAATAAGACCCTCTCATATATGTAATTTCTAAAGGAAATGCTCTAGGTATTTCAGTTTTGATTACATCAAGATGACGTCAGGCGTTCCACAATTTTGTAATAAATATAGAATGTTAGCAATCTAGTTGTTCATTAGGATACTGTTGAGAGGCAGAGGCCAGGGGCACGGACTCTGAAAATTGAAGACAGGTAGGAGGGTGCAAAGGCAACAATTTAACCACACTGAGCAGGCAGGAAGGGCCGTGGCAGCACAACAGACTATGGAGGGCAGTGGAAAGGGGGGCAGGGGCAACAAACCAACAATACAGGACTTGCAAGAGAGGCTGTGGCAATGTAATAGACCATTGTGGGCAGAAGGAAGAGGCAATGGTAGTACAACCATACATGCCAACAGACCCGATTCAGCCAGGAAACTTCCAATGTTTTTAAGCTCAAATGGGCTTTATTTGATCTGTCTCCTGTCTACAATCTCCTCTATTTCAATGTAACTCAAAGAGGAAAATCAATACCCCAGTTTTTTTTCAAAATCTCCCTCTTACCAAGTTCAAAATGTTCGCAAGTATGGTACATTGGATCATGGAAGGAAATGGGGTAGGGACATGGACTTGGATAACAGAGGACAGGAGGGACATGGAGAGGTGCACCAAACTGACCCTGCAGGGCAGGCATCAGGGTTTGCAGCAGCACAATACACCACACAGGGCATGCGGGACGGGAGTGAAGCACAACAATCCATAGAAAGCAAGAGGGAGGGGACAGGACCATGCACATGGACAACAGAGAACAGAGGGGCAAGAGGCAATGGTAGCTAGCTGACCATAATGGACAGACAGGAGAGAAAGCTGCAGCATAACAGACCATAAAGGGCAGGATGGACAGATCAGGGGCATTACAATGGAACAGACAAGCCAGGAGGGAGGGAGTAGGGGTCTGCACATGTAAACAGAGGGCTGGGGGCAAGGGGGCAGGGCAGGAGCAGCAAGATAGCCATGGAGGTCAGGCAGGATGGGCACTAGAAGCAAGACACACCATGAAGAGCAACAGTGAGACTGTGATGGCATACACACAGACCATGAAGGGAAGGTGGGAGGGGGTCAGGGGCAGCTAACTGACCACACAGGGAAGGTGGGAGGGGCCATGGCAGCACAGAAGACCATGCATGGCAAGTGGGAGGGTTAGTGACAGCACAATGGATATGATGGGCAAGAAGGAGGGTGCAGGGGCATGCACAAAGGACGATGGAGGATAGAAGGGAGGGTCAGGACCTGTGCACAGACAAGAAAGTTCAGGGGAAGGGGCCTCACAACAGACTGCACGGGGCAGGCAGGAGGAGCAGTTGCAGCACAACAGACCAGGGAGGGCAGAAGGGTGTGGCAGTACAATGGACCATGTAGGACAGGAGGAAGAGGATAGGGGCATGGCATGTGGACAGGCAGGGTGGAGGTGGCAGGGACAGGTTACAGTCATCTGACAATGCTAGGCAGGTGGGAGGGGAGTGGCAGCTCAACAGAACACTCAGAGTAGATAGGAGTGGCAGGTCCATGGAACATGGTGGGCAAAAAGGATGGAGCAGGGGCATGCACAAAGACATCGGAGGGCAGGGGGAAGGAGAATAGGGGCAGCAAGCTAAGCACAGAGTTTAAGCAGGAGGTCAATGATGGGGCATAGAATTGGGCAATGGAGGGCAGGAGGAGTGGACTGGTACATCATACTAAATTGAGGGCAGTGGCAGCACATCAGACCATGCATGGCAGGAGGGAGGAGGCTAGTCCATGGATTCACACAACAGAGGATAGGGAGGATGGGGATGGGGCAGCAAGCTAACTGTTCAGAGAAGGCGGGTATTAGGAACTTTATTGTTTTTAAAACGTGTGTCTGTGCGAACTACTTAAAATATGAACAAGTATGCAGCATAATCTCACTTTTATTCAGGAAGAAGAGGACGTTTGTGACTGAGACTCCGGGCTCACTTGGCAGAAACACCCCCTGACCCTCCACCCCCTGTCGCAAAATGTAATGCCCGTGAAAAGGGTAGGTGAACACAGTGTTATATAGAACATAGTCCTGAGAGCACGATTGAAAATGAAAACTAGATATAGTGTATGGTATAAACTATGCACAAAAAAATGTGATATAAGATGAACCGAGCGTGAAATATAATATGCAATACATTGTGCGCAATGACAGATTCATTGGAGAGCGCGAGATAGCACAGGCACTAGCGCGTGCTATGCGATATGCGCCTTGGAGTGTAATATGCACAGGGCAGTGTTGTGTAACCTAACTAGTCTCTAAAGTTGTAATATAAAATATGTGCTGGGGAGTGTAACGTTGCATATGCACTGTGACAAAGATATCGATCCCAGATTGTAATATGTATGGCATAGCACTGTGCGTTATAACATAGGCATCGAGGAAAGCACGTTAGATGGGGCAATATAACCCGTGCGAAGACAAGTGTGGCATGACATATTCACGGGGTGGTGTTACAGTGCACATGGGCTAGAGAGTGTCATAGCATATGCACTAGCTAGTGGAATACAACACAGAGATGTGTGGCACTCAGCAGGCAATGGTGGGTGTAACACAGCATTGGGCTCTGCCAGGAGCACGCTGTGACTCTCAAGTGATGTTCGTCCCCTTTCCAGAGAGTAAAATAAAAAGTATTACACATCCGGCAGTGGATGTGTGTTTTATTAACCGTGAGGGGGGTTTCTTGCATAGTTTGGTCGATTTTTTGTCAAATCCCCTTTGAATGGCTTGGTGTGCATGTGTATTAAATGTGCCCGTCAATAGCTACCCATGTTTGTATAAATAAACGACAAGGGTGTCTACCGGGATTAGGCACGGTAGGGCATCAGACATGTCAGAGCTTCACTAGTGGTGTAAATACATTCCACGTGGATTCATTGTATGCATAGTCGCCTTTTAATGAATATCACGCAAATCATCATGGTGATATGTACGTACGGTTTGTCCAGCATGTCCTAGGTGTGTCTATAAATATATATTTTTTTAAAATAATAAAAAACAGTGGCCGGCCCTGGGGATTGGGGTCAAAAAAATATAATTAGGAGACAGGCCCTGGGGGATGGGGTCATCAGGGCCAATAAATTAGAATAAGAAGGGGAACCACACAGCCCCCCTTCTTAAAAAATTAAAATAAATAAAAGACTGGCATCGCGCTGGAGGCCACGCCCCCTCCTTGCAGCACTCTGCAAACGCGCCCCCTGGCGAGTTGTAAGTTGGGGAATTAATTCCTCTTCAATACTGAGGGTCCCTGAGGGCCAACTAGCCCAACAGGCATCTCCAGTATGCGCCAGGGAGCTGCGCTGCAGACAGGTGTTCTGAGGCCAAGCCCCTTTTTACACCTCACTGCAACGCAGCTCTGTGGCGCTTACTGGAGGTACCTAGTGTTCTAGTTTGACCCTAGGGACCCTTAGGATTCAAGGGGAGTTAATCTCTCAACTTAGAACAGCCACAGGGTGCGTTTACACAGTGGTGAAGGGAGGGGACGGGGCCTGAGGTGACGTGTGCAAACACGCACTATGGCACGTTTTAAATTGGGGATATAATTTCCCTTCAATACTGAGGGCCCCTGGGGGCTAACTAGCCCACCAAGTGCTTCCAGTAAGCGCCACTGAGCTGCATTGCGGAGAGGTGGTCCAGGCCGTGCCACTTTTTACACCTCTCTGCAACGCAGCTCTGTGGCACTTACTGGAGGTACCTAGTGGGCTAGTTGGACCCTAGGGACCCTCAGGATTCAAATGAACTTAATCTCCCAACTAAAAACGGACACAGGGCCTGTTTACACAGTGGTGAAGGGAGGGGACGGGGCCTGAGATAACGTGTGCAAAAATGCCCTGTGGCCTGTTTTAAGAGGAAGTTTTAATCCCCCTGCCCTATTATATACTAGGGGCTTACAGAGGAGGTCATGATAATCACAGGGGGACCCCAACGCATAATGTTCCCTAGTGTGTGTAGGTGTTTTCACTGTATTCTAAGTGTATTTTAACATAGCACTGGCTCTAGGACTGGTTAGTCAGACTCAGTTACCACCAGTATCCGTCTGAAAAAGTTGAGGGTACATGATGATTTTGCAACAAGGCTTCTTTCTGCTCTTCTTTTTGTTCTTTCTGCACGTTATCCTTCTTCCTGCACTTTTCTTCGTCTTTGAGGACTTCTGTTGCTTCTTTCTGCACTTCTTTTTTTTCTTTCTGTGCATTTTTTCTTCTTTCTTCACATATCCTATCACTGTAGGCATAGTTAGAAATTAGCATTTAAAAAACCTTTGAAATTCACAGAAAAAACCATAGGTTTCAGGGGTGTTATAGTTAGCTGGACTTTTCACTTGTACAAAACCATTGAAATTCCCCCGTTATAGTTAGTTCAGCTAACTATAACTCGCGCGCCCGCAATGCACTGCTGATGACGTCACATATTACATCACTCATGACATGGTCAGTGACATCACTCATGACATCACTGATGACATCTCAAATGACATCACTGATGACATCACTGATGACATCATCCTTGTGATAGAGTGGCAGACCTCCTCTCACCCGAATATAACCTTTGATACACACATTCAAAAATAGAGACTACAATTTTCAAAACAATGGACATAACAATACCAGTTACAACAACCTCTTCAGTAATTCTAAGATCCACATACACATCCACTCATTCACCAACAGTCCTATACAGTCACTCATACATGTACTCACTCATCATATGTACTCATACACCTATACATCCTGTTACACAATGCCACTCATCCATAGAGTTACTCACACACATAGTCACTCATGCTAATAAAGAATCAAACATACATTTACTTGCATATACAGTTATACACACACCACCACACTTACTTTTACGGAAACTTACACATTCTTAGTCTTTTAAACAATCACTTATAGAAACACATACTTATTCATACAGGAACTCTTTCAATCTCTCACTCTCACATATACTCACATATATACACCAATAGTCACATATACTAGTTTAAAACATATGTAGTTACTCATAAAGACACTATTGAGACAGTCATTCACTCACTAACATACCCTTACACACGCTATTCCACCCATACAGTCCTGCACACATGCTGTCTTCAACACATACAAACAGTGAGTCACTCATTCATGCACCTATGCACTACGTAATACCCCCCACCGAACCATGTAGACACTCAGACTGATACTCAAAAAACCAACTAATAACCTATATAGACACCCATGTAGCTACTCACCAACCCATGCAGCCACTTATACATAAAGTGAGAGACTGATACAGATATTTACATATTTAAACATTACTCACTAAGCCATGTATTCACTGTGATACACTTAATCAGTCAGTTACACAATCAATTTTTCTAAAACAAATCATCCATTTAGACACTTATATACCCATTTATTCTTCCATCGACCTTGAGATATACATATATAAAACATATTTAATTTTCAGAAAAACACACATTCACTGGATGATGTCATCAGTGATGTCATTTGAGATGTCATCAGTGATGTCATGAGTGATGTCACTGACCATGTCATGAGTGATGTAATATGTGACGTCATCAGCAGTGCATTGCGGGCGCGCGAGTTATAGTTAGCTGAACTAACTATAACGGGGGAATTTCAATGGTTTTGTACAAGTGAAAAGTCCAGCTAACTATAACACCCCTGAAACCTATGGTTTTTTCAGTGAATATATATATATATATTTATATATTTATATATATATATATATATATATATATATATATATATATATATATATATGTATACCAACAAAAATGCCCCTACTTCAA
This sequence comes from Triturus cristatus, assembly GCF_964204655.1. Taxonomy (NCBI): domain Eukaryota; kingdom Metazoa; phylum Chordata; class Amphibia; order Caudata; family Salamandridae; genus Triturus; species Triturus cristatus. The sequence goes on along the minus strand of NC_140582.1, from coordinate 921,930,983 downwards.
GGAACATACGAGGAGCACTCTGGGTCTGTAAGCTTTTATTCCATTTAGCATGACGCGTTTCGTCAAAACTGACTTTTTCAAATGCTAATGGATGTGAAAAAAGGGTTCTTTGGCTTGTCAGTGTCTTTTAAGCCTCACGGGGCTCCTCCTTCGCAGTTTGAGCAAGGAAGGACTGCTTTGGCAAGCAGTACCTCCTCGAAGTTCTTGGCCGCCATCTTTGAATGTGGATATCATTGTCATTATACCCCCATAGTAGTATTTCTCAGGGTAATCGTTTTCAGTAAACTTCCATCTAATGGTGGAAAATGAAGGATGCATCAAAGATCGCTATATGATATAAGATACATATGTATATATATATATTCACTGAAAAAAACATAGGTTTCACACATGTTATAGTTAGCGGAAATTTTACTGATAAAAAACCAATGAAATTGCCCCGTTATAGTTAGTGCTGGCAACTATAACTCACGCGACCGCAATCCTCTGCTGACGCTAATACTGTATTTAGACACTTATTTGCCCATGTCTTCTTCCATACATTTTTAGCTATACATATATTACAAATATTTTTTTTTATAAAGACACATATGTCATCAGCAGAAGATTGCGGTCGCGTGAGTTATAGTTGCCAGCACTAACTATAACGGGGCAATTTCATTGGTTTTTTATCAGTAAAATTTCCGCTAACTATAACATGTGTGAAACCTATGGTTTTTTCAGTGAATTTGCAAGGTTTTTTAAATGCTAATTCCTAACTATAACGTGTGTGAAACCTATGGTTTTTTCAGTGAATTTGTACGTTTTTTTAAATGCTAAGTTACTTTACGCCATTCGAGGCGTGCGCGCCCACTTAACGCAGTGCGTTCCGTGCACGGTTTTTATCAACTTTAATAAGCCCTGTACATTTGGTGGCCTTCGGCCACCAAAAGCACAGGGGGTGGGGTCAATGTGGATAGTGTTTTTTTTATTTCGATTTTATAATTTCATGTTGCCAAAATATAGTTTTTTTACTGATGTAATAAGCCCTGTACATTTGGTGGCATACGGCCACCAAAAGCACAGGGGGTGGGGTAAGTGTGGATAGTGTTTTTTTTATTTCTATTTTTTACCGTACGCTTACGGTAAGCGTACTCGGCGAAATTGCCGAAAAAAAAATAACACCGTTTTTGCTCTTGGGGGATGTTTGGGGACTCCCTCAACATGACTATGTGGGAGGGAGTTGTCAAAACAGCCCCGTAACATGTTTTTGGGCATCATGTTTGATAAATAACACTCAGTGCGAGAGACAAAATGGCGGACGCCGCTTCCTGGTTTCGGCCGATTCGAATGTTTACTAATATCTAAGAGGCAATCAGAATCGCGCTCGCGCACGCCACCGTACGCGTACGGTAAGCGTACGGTAAGCGTACTGTAAGCGGGCTCAGATATATATATTGATTTAAAGGCTATTTTCTCAGAATCTACTGAACAGATTTACACCAAACCTACAAAAGGCACTTCCTTGACATAGGGACTACCTCTCTGCCAAATTTCTAGTAATTCTGTTCAGCCGTTCGGGCTGTAGCTCGTTCTAAAGGTCCTATGGAAAAATGCATGGGAAAAACGCGTTTTGGGACCCCCCTTTTATCTCAGCCCCCGCTTGACGAGTCCCCCCGAGACTTTCAGGGTAGGAGCAGAGCGTAGCGCCCCACCTATTTTGAGAAATTCGCGAGGATTCATCGACTGGCGCCAAAGTTATTCAAAATAGAATGTTGCGGATTTCCTATGGAAAAGGGGTCCTAACTATAACTACCTACTGGCGACCGCCAGTAGGTAATATATATATATATATATATATATTGAAGAATTTCCACAGTGTTTAAACAAAGGAACGACTCGCACTCCAGGGTTCATTTGCAAAAGTATTTTAGTCAGTGGTGACGCGTTTCGAGCAGACGCTCTTCTTCACAGGCCAACATTAACAATTTACAAGTCCACCATTTTAAAATGTATTAACCAAACATAAAGGACGGACCAAAATGCTTGTAATCCAGGCATAGAGTTAAACAACAGACTTACAATGATTATACAAATAAAACACACTTTGATTCCTTCATAGTAATAAAGTGCCAATTTTCAACATTCAAATGATACAAATTAGATTCAATAATTCCTAATTTGTATATATGCTGAATAATAAAGAAATCATCATGGCCAAGTGGCCCTTTATATATGATCCATCATACTGTGAATGTAAAAAACAATTTGTATAAACAGTTATTTCTCATTCAGTCTGTTATAACATACGGGCTGCCAAATTTTTAAATCCAATGATTCTATTTCATAACACTCCACATAGCTAACTCTAATTAATTCAAACCTAATAATAATCATCATGATTATGGTCTTTTCAAAAAATGTAATTTGGTGAAAAATGTATAGTTCAAAATAATTTCTTAGAACTCTAAACACAGCAACGGAGACTAAGGGGCACTCAAGGGACGACTGTACCCAATACATCAATAATATTCACAAATACTTAAATCAATATTTGCCTCATCAATCTTTTTCATCATTAAAAACAGCGTTCTATCACACTGTTGACGGAGAGGAATTCATATGCCTTTTCCAAATCTCCAATCACAATTGCGAATCATAGTAACAGGAACAGATATATACGGCAAAACAAGGAGCCAAATGGATACTCATCCAATGTGGACAAACAGTTCTTCATCTTCATTTAGACCAAAAGGGTTCTTGGACTCTAAGAGGATGATATACTGTGATTCCAGCACTCTCAATTGTTTCTCACGATCTCCCCCTCTGGGGTTTATCAACACCCTGTCAATACCAAAGAATGAAAAACAATTAACATCTTTATCATGATACTTCAGCCAGTGCCTTGCAGTAGAATAATTCAGATCAACATTCTTAATTGCTCTTAAATGTTCAAGAATCCGCTTTTTTACAGGGAAAATCGTACTACCTACGTACATTTTGGCACATGGACACATTATCACATACACACAAAATTCCGTATTACAGTTAATAAATTTCTTTATGACACCTGTTTTACCTGTAGGCAATGGATATGTCTTGGTGTTTCTACTCGTACCACAGGCCTTGCACTTACCAAATTTAAAGAAACCCTTTTGCTGTTGTATCCAAGTTAGTTTCTTTGAAGCCCCCATGTAGCTCTTCACAAGCAAATCTTTCAATGAGCGAGCTTTACGGTACGTTATCTGCAGATACGCATTCACAACTGAACCTATAACTGGGTCATTTCTGATCAAAAGCCAATGTTTATTAGGCGTATCACTTATTGCTTTGGCTTCCACACTAAATGTGGTAATCATTCTGATGTTAGTCTCACTTTTCCCACTTCTAGGTCTTTTCACCAGCAATGCTGCTCTATCCTGTTTCATTGCTTTCTCTTTGGCAATTGCTAGAACATCTTCAGGATAACCTCTTGCCCTGAACCTCCGTAACATAGTCTCCTGTTCTCTTTCAAAGGCATGTTCAGAGTTACAATTACGTTTAGCTCGTAAGAGCTCCCCATATGGGATGCTCCATTTCAATTTGGGAGGATGGTGGCTCCTGGCATGTAATATACTATTACCGGCTGTTGACTTCCTATATAGGTCAGTTGTTATAACACCTTCCTCTATCTTTACAAGTACATCAAGGAAATCCATCTCATTTTTATCACACCTGTGTGTGAAACAAAGGTTGACCTCATTGTTGTCTAGGGTTTCAAATAACCTATTAAGATCCAATTTTGATCCACCCCATATTAGAAAAATGTCGTCTATAAATCTTGTATAGAAGACAATATTTTTCGTCAAATCCTCATTCGCATCAATCCATACCAGTTGCTCCTCCCACCATCCCATCATCATACAAGCGTAACTCGGTGCCACTAGAGGGCAGAATGTTCTAACAAATTAAACATAGGCTTCTCGAAGCTCGAGGGGATTTAAATCCCCTCGAGCTTCGAGAAGCTATTGGAAAACATTGGAATGTTGCTCTGCGGGCCTTTACCATCCAGTAGAAGCATGGAGCACACCATTGTCTACAATGGAGCTCCCAACATTCCAATGTTCTAATAATGTTTATTGATTATTTCTTATTTCCTCTTGTGGCTCAGTTAGATTCCTATGTGAAGGATACAAACGACTTTTTGAATAAAATTACGCATGTGAGATGGGATCCTACATACCAACTAATGGTATTAGACATTACTAGTCTTTATACCTGCATACGCCATGAAGATGGGGTGAAAGCTGCTAGGTTTTATTTGGAAAAACGCCAGCTGCGGTATTCATAACATAATCAAATGTTTATAGAATTTATGGAGTTTTGTTTGAGGAATAAAATGTTTCTGTTTGAAGAACAACATGACAAACAGCTGTCTGGTACGGAGATGGGCACCTGCTTTGCCCCCAGCTATGCAAACTTGTTTGTTGGCTGGTGGGAGGAGCGGATACCCAGAACCTACCAAGGTGAAAACAAGAGCAGCAGGGTAATAGAGTGGTATCGATATATCGACGACCTGTTTATTGTGTGGCAGGGAACAGCAGATTCAGCTCGTGGGTATATCGACCTTCTCAATCAGAATGATGTAAATTTGCACTTTTCAGGCACAGTGAGTCCGGTGGCAGTGGACTACCTAGACCTGAAAGTGTTTGCAGAAGAAGGTAAGATTCAGACAGCTCTTTACCGCAAATCCACCGCTGGCAATTCAATATTATTTGCCACCAGCAGCCATCCCCCAAAGCTTGTCAACAGTATACCATATGGAGAATTACTTAGGCTAAAAAGAAATAGCACTAAGGAAGAAGATTTTGAAGCGGCTGCTTCTGAAAGCTTAGCCAGGTTTATTGTGAGGGGATATAATCCCATGGCATTAAGTACTACTCTACAGAGAGTGAGAGGCATCCCAAGGGATAAGTTGTTAAAGGATAAAGACAAACCCGCAGTAGATAAGGGTAAATATCGGATGATCACCCCTTACTCTGCGGAAGCTAATCCCTTAAATCACATGCTCAAAAAGAATTGGCATATTTTAAAAACGGATAGCACCATATGAGAAGATATTCCTCCCTTTCCACTAGTCACTTTTATGAAAGCAAGGTCACTTCGTGACATGCTGGTTAGGAGTCATTTAGAAAAATTACCACATAAAGTGAGTACCTGAAAGAAATGATGGGTTTCTATCCGTGTAGTAGGTGCAAAGCTTGCGCCAAAAGAGTCCTATCATACATTATCCCAGACATTGGAATGGTAAAGAAAATCACCAAATTTATTACATGCAGCACGCCATATGCAGTTTATTGCCTGGTATGCCCATGTGGGTTACGCTACATAGGTAGCACAGTCCACCAATTGAAGATCAGAATATTGGAACACCTAAGGGCCATTGACAAAAATGATCAGACGTATACTGTAGCACATCACTTTGCAGAAAAACATTGGAGTGACCGTAATGTGATGTGATGTGAAAGACATTTATAAAGCGCAGCGTACACTATATAGTTTCTTGGCGCTAGAGATTGAGGACGGAGAGCAACTGCCTGAGGGGAGAAAGGGAGGAAGGGAAAGGACAGAAGGGATTTTAGTCTAATTATAAGCAGAACGGAAAAGGTAGGTCTTAAGGAGGGATCTGAAGTGAGTGTAAGAGGAAGCCAATCTTATGTCCAGGGGGAGGGAGTTCCAAAAGGAAGGAGCTAGGAGCGAGAATCTAAGACCGCCCCATTTCTTACACTTGACTTTGGGGACTGTGAGGAGAGCCAAATGAGCCGAGCGCAGATTACGGGAAGGGACATAAGGGTGGATGAGAGAGGAAATGAATGCGGGACCGAGGCCGGCAAGAGATTTGAAGATGAGGCATCCTAGCTTGATAATGTAGCGTTCAGAGCCAGGGAGCCAGTGCAAAGATTTAAGCAGGGGACGGATGTGGTGGTGTCTCGGTTGATGGAAGATGAGGCGGATGATTCTGAACAAGCTGCAGGCGTTTAAGCTGATAGCCAGGGATGCCAGCATACAAAGAATTGGCGTAGTCGATTCTGGAAATGACTAGTGCCAAAAGGGCTATAGTGAGAGCTTCGGTGGTAAGAAAACGCGAAATTTTCCGGATTTTACGAAGTTGAAAGAAGCAAGAAGAAACAGTGGCGTTTATCTGGGGCTTCATTGAAAGATCTTTAGAAATGATAACCCCCAAACTTTTTACTGAGTCAGAAGGACAGGGGAGATGGCCAAAGTTAGAATTCCAAGGGTTAGATGGGCACCCTACAAGAACCAATTCGGTCTTGTCGGGGTTAAGCTTCAGATGGTTTGCCCCCATCCAATTACTGATATGGCCGAGGATGGTTTGGAGATTGGAAACTGAGTGATCCGAGGAGTCGATGTTGAAGACCAGCTGGATGTCGTCCGTGTAGTTGAAAGCGGAGACATCTTTATCTCGAAGAGAACTGATCAGGGGGGTAAGGTAAAGGTTAAAGAGGAGAGGGGACAAAGATGATCCCTGAGGCACGCCGCAGGTTAGCCCCACCCTGTCCACGGAGAACCGGGATAACCAGACCGCTTGTTGGCGGTTGGTAAGAAACGAGCGGATCCAGTCCAGGGCGGTGCCTCCTATCCCAGCCTGCCTGGCACGGTCGACCAAGATGTTATGGTCGAGCGTGTCAAAAGCGGCCGACAGATCCAGAAGCACCAGGGTCTGACAGGTGTTAGAGTCAGCTCCCCTGCGCAGTTCTTCCATAACGGAGAGTATGATCATCTCAGTGGAGTGGGCGGGCCTGAACCCGGCCTGTTGGGAGTCAAGGAAATGAGACTGCTCAATAAACGAGCTCAAGATATTGGTGACATGGGTCTCCAACACCTTTCCAAGGTAAGGGAGGAGGGAGATGGGACGGAAGTTGCTCATGATTTTAGGGTCAGCTGTCGTTTTTTTTAGAATAGGTACTACCTCAGCTATCTTGAAGATACTGGGGACTAGGCCGGAGGAAAGGGAATTATTCAGCAGAGCCAAGGGAGGAATAGGACAAGCAGTAAAGACCTTGCACAGGATCTTAGGGGGACAGCAGTCAGTGGGGGATCCAGAGGTAACTTTACTAAGGAGGACGGGGAATTCCGCCTCCGTGATGAGAGGGATCTGGGTAAGAGACTGGGGATAAAGGGGGTCGGCATGGGGGGTGTCTGAGGACACGGGGGAATCCGAGACAGGCGGTACTAAAATGCTGTTTTTGATTTTTATGATCTTGTCGATAAAGAAAAGATTAAGGGAAGGGAGCGGTTTGATGGAAACTCTATCTGGGTGGGATAACTCCTCCACAATCGAGAAGATGCTTTTCGATTTATTGGCTGACTCCATGATTTTGTTGGAGAAGTGGGTGGTTTTAGCTAATACAATAGAGGATTTGTATCCTTTGAGTAAGGCTACGAACTCCACCCTGGCTTCAGGAGCATAATTTTTGCGCCACCGGCGCTCGGCTTGCCTGCGACCAAGCTTTAAAATTTGAAGGTCCTCTGAAAACCACTTCTGTGTGTCATGGGTTTGTCTAGTTTTAATCAATTTGTGGGGAGCAACCACATTACAAGCGGACTCAAGCCAATAGCAAAGGTTAGACCGTAGCCTGCTACAGTTTTATGGCTTGGATTATGTTCCTTTAAATGTCCGTGGAGGTGAGAGAGTAAGGAAATTACAAAGACTTGAGTCACGTTTCATAATAGATTTACTCACCAAATTTCCTCATAGTTTAAATAGTGGAGAAGTGTGAATTATCTGTACACATAGGTTCATGATTGAGACCCACTCTTTGGTTAATTCTCTTGGTAACTCAGTATTATGAGCCCCGCTGAAATAGTTTTAACGGATATTAGAACTATACAATGTGTCTTAGTAAAGATAGGATTTTTTATATATGATTATGAGATTTGGATTATGAGAAATGATATTGAAATATACCTTGCGATGTTAATGAATTGAAAAAATTGAAAAAATTAAAAATTGAAAAATATAAGAAATTGAAAAATTATAGCTAAGTATAAAGATTAAAAATACAGTAAAATGTATAAAAAGTTTTTTAAGAAATGTATTCAAAGAAAGGATATTGGCCGATCTACGGCAAAATGAAATTTGTGTACCATGACATAATGTATGTTTGTAAACCGATACACGGTCGATGATCGAATAGTGTATAAACATGAGTTTATGTAAACCATGCACACATTTGAGTAAGGTACCTTTGAAATATGTATAAATGAATTATAGTGCTTGGATAATATGAGCATATATACCCACTACAAAATGGCGCTTGTGTTAGAGTGAATGCGCTAGTCCTTTCTTTGTGTTTATGACAATGGCAAAGTTGAAAAACATGGCGTTTCCAATGTGTCTTTGAAATCGAGAAAGGCATCTGTGCCGAAACGCGTCTGTTGCTGGTCATCTGGTCAATTGAATAAATGTTGTTGATAACGCCCCCGGGAGTGCGATATTTTCCTTTTCCTTTTTTCCTTTCTTGGATTAAAAGGAGTGGAGCGAAATATATATATATATATATATATACATATATATATTATCTACTGGCGGACGCCAGTAGATAGTTATAGTTAGGACCGTGTTTCCAAAGGAAATCCGCAACATTCTATTTGGAATAACTTTGGCGCCGGTTGACGAATCCTCGCGAAATTTTCAAAATATATGAGGCGCTCCCCTCCGCTCCTACCCTGAAAGTCTCGGGGGGATTCGTCAAGCGGGGGCTGAGAAAAAAGGGGGGTCCCAAAACACGTTTTCCCCATGCAATTTTCCATAGGGACCTTTAGTCCAAGGTACAGCCCGAACGGCTGAACAGAATTACTTGAAATTTGGCAGAGTGGTAGTCCTCAGGTCAGGGATGTGCCTTTTGCAGGTCTGGTGTCAATCTGTTCAGTAGTTCCTGAGAAAATCAAAAGTAAAATCATATATATATGTGGGCGGAGCCTAACCACACATCTCATCCTGAGATCTGATTGGCTCTCAGCACTTCATCCAAGAAGTGTTGGCAGCCATCTTGGGACCAATATACATGATAGCACCTCATTAAAAAGCATTGCAGTTAATAGAAGGTTTTAAGACTTTAGTTACAGTATAAATCATTTGTTGATGGTACCATACTCATTTTAGGAATTGTGGTATGTTCTAAGGTGATTTCACCATGTGAAAAAGTCTTCTGCTGGAATATCATGATTGAGAGAAAAATATTTTCTCATGCTTTTCCCACAGAGGTTTGGAAGGTGATCTATAAGCTAAACTGAGAGCTTATTTTCTGTAAATTCACATTATCTTTCTCAGTCATGTTAGAATGAAGTCTGACATTCTCAGTAAAACATGTACACCCAACAAGGGCAGAGACTGTCAGTTGATTCCTTTGTGTTCTACTGCAGCTTCCCAGAGTGTTCCAAAGAACAACTAGAGCGCTAACAGTCCTACTTATGATAAACGTATGGCACACCTGAAGCCATCTTGCTTGGATTAAAGTGGTAACTCTTAAAACATTTAATTTAAAAAGGAACAAAATGAGGGGGTTCATTTTTCCATAAAAAGTATGATTAGTGCTGCAGAAAGAAAAATTAGAGCACATTTTGAGTGACTTCTCAAATCCTCTTCTATTTCATTAAAAACGTCTGATATGCAGACTGAAACATGCACTTTCAATAACAGAAGCAGTTTTCCCTGGTGAGCAGTAGCTTTACTACAGTGATCTAATGAGCAAAAAGAGTGCTAACATTCTGAATTTATGGCAAATGTGTGACACATCTGAATGCCTTTGGAATCAAAGTAAAAAACTGAAAGTATTTCCTACTGAGGAGACTGCAGTAAATGAGGAAATTAGGAAACTTCATAACAAATAAGTCTGCCAAGATGGCCACCAGAGACAAAAGAGCCCAAATGTAGCCCAAATATCACCCAGATATAGCCCAAGTATAGCCCAATGACAGAATGTCCCAGAGTGTTCTTAAAAACAACTAGAGCGCTTACTGTCTTCATTATGACAAAAGTATGGCACACCTGAAGCCATCTTGATTGGAATAAACTGGTAACACTTAAAACATTTAATTTAAAAAGGAACACAATGAGGGGGTTCATTTTGCCATAGAAATTATGATTAATGCTGAAGAAAGAAAATGAGGGCACATTTTGAGTGACTTCTCAAATCCTCTTCTATTTCATTAAAAAATTCTGACATGCAGACTGAAACATGCACTTTTAATACCAGGAGCAGACTTCCATGGTGAACAGTAGTTTTACTACAGTGTTCTAATGAGCAACTAGAGTGCTAACATTCAGAGTTTATGGCAAATGTGTGACATATCTGAATACCTTCATGATGGAATCAAAGTAAAAAAATGAAAGCATTTCCTACTGAGGAGACTGCAGTACATGAGGAAATTAGGAAACTTCATAACAAATAAATCTCCCAAGATGGCCACCGGAGACAAAAGAGCCCAAATGTAGCCCAAAATCACCCAGATGTAGCCCAAATATAGCCCAATGATAGAAGTGTGCAAAACACTTATTATTTTGTGTTTTTGCAGTGTTATATAGTGCAGACTTGTCAGGGATTGGAGTGCTTTACATGAGCATTGGTTACATCACACAATAAACAAATTCATTTTGGTTGTAGACATGGGGAGACTAAGTGATTTGACCAGAATCACAGAATGTCGAGCTGAAGCAGAAACTCCAACCTGGTTCCCCAGTTGCAAAGCCTGCAGTTCTGGAAGTAACACCACATCCTCTCCCCTAAGTGCAACATTTAATCAAGTGGTCAACTGGATAAAAAAACATAAAGGTAACAAATAATTTAAAAGTGCTTTCTCGCTATTTGAAAACTCAGAAAATATGTCCTTATTTTAGTCTTTTAGAGCACTAACCATAATTTTGATGCCAATAAGACCCTCTCATATATGTAATTTCTAAAGGAAATGCTCTAGGTATTACAGTTTTGATTACATCAAGATGACCTCAGGCGTTCCACACTTTTGTAACAAATATAGAATGTTAGCAATCTAGTTGTTCATTAGGATACTGTTGAGAGGCAGAGGCCAGGGGCACAGACTCTGAAAATTGAAGGCAGGTAGGAGGGTGCAAAGGCAACAATTTAACCACACTGAGCAGGCAGGAAGGGCCGTGGCAGCACAACAGACTATGGAGGGCAGTGGAAAGGGGGGCAGGGGCAACAAACCAACAATACAGGACTTGCAAGAGAGGCTGTGGCAATGTAATAGACCATTGTGGGCAGAAGGAAGAGGCAATGGTAGTACAACCATACATGCCAACAGACCCGATTCAGCCAGGAAACGTCCAATGTTTTTAAGCTCAAATGGGCTTTATTTTATCTGTCTCCTGTCTACAATCTCCTCTTTTTCAATGTAACTCAAAGGGGAAAATCAATACCCCAGTTTTTTTTCAAAATCTCCCTCTTACCAAGTTCAAAATGTTCGCAAGTATGGTACATTGGATCATGGAAGGAAATGGGGTAGGGACATGGACTTGGATAACAGAGGACAGGAGGGACATGGAGAGGTGCACCAAACTGACCCTGCAGGGCAGGCATCAGGGTTTGCAGCAGCACAATACACCACACAGGGCATGCGGGACGGGAGTGCAGCACAACAATCCATAGAAAGCAAGAGGGAGGGGACAGGACCATGCACATGGACAACAGAGAACAGAGGGGCAAGAGGCAGGACCATAATGGACAGACAGGAGAGAAAGCTGCAGCATAACAGACCATAAAGGGCAGGAGGGATGGATCAGGGGCATTAAAATGGAACAGACAAGCCAGGAGGGAGGGAGTAGGGGTCTGCACATATAAACAGAGGGCTGGGGGCAAGAGGGCAGGGCAGGAGCAGCAAGATAGCCATGGAGGTCAGGCAGGATGGGCACTAGAAGCAAGACACACCATGAAGAGCAACAGTGAGACTGTGATGGCATACACACAGACCATGGAGGGAAGGTGGGAGGGGTTCAGCGGCAGCTAATTGACCACACAGGGAAGGTGGGAGGGGCCATGGCAGCACAGAAGACCATGCATGGCAAGTGGGAGGGTTAGTGGTAGCACAATGGCTATGATGGGCAAGAAGGAGGGTGCAGGGGCATGCACAAAGGACGATGGAGGATAGAAGGGAGGGTCAGGACCTGTGCACAGACAAGAAAGTTCAGGGGAAGGGGCCTCACAACAGACCGCACGGGGCAGGCAGGAGGAGCAGTTGCAGCACAACAGACCAGGGAGGGCAGAAGGGTGTGGCAGTACAATGGACCATGTAGGACAGGAGGAAGAGGATAGGGGCATGGCATGTGGACAGGCAGGGTGGAGGTGGCAGGGACAGGTTACAGTCATCTGACAATGCTAGGCAGGTGGGAGGGGAGTGGCAGCTCAACAGAACACTCAGAGTAGATAGGAGTGGCAGGTCCATGGAACATGGTGGGCAAAAAGGATGGAGCAGGGGCATACACAAAGACATTGGAGGGCAGGGGGAAGGAGAATAGGGGCAGCAAGCTAAGCACAGAGTTTAAGCAGGAGGTCAATGATGGGGCATAGAATTGGGCAATGGAGGGCAGGAGGAGTGGACTGGTACATCATGTTAAATTGAGGGCAGTGGCAGCACATCAGACCATGCATGGCAGGAGGGAGGAGGCTAGTCCATAGATTCACACAACAGAGGATAGGGAGGAGGGGGATGGGGCAGCAAGCTAACTGTTCAGAGAAGGCGGGTATTGGGAACTTTATTGTTTTTAAAACATGTGTCTGTGCGAACTACTTAAAATATGAACAAGTATGCAGCATAATCTCACTTTTATTCAGGAAGAAGAGGACGTTTGTGACTGTGACTCTGGGCTCACTTGGCAGAAACACCCCCTGACCCTCCAACCCCTATCGCAAAATGTAATGCCCGTGAAAAGGGTAGGTGAACACAGTGTTATATAGAACATAGTCCTGAGAGCACGATTGAAAATGAAAACTAGATATAGTGTATGGTATAAAATATGCACCAAAAAGTGTGATATAAGATGAACCGGGCGTGAAATATAATATGCAATACATTGTGCGCAATGACAGATTCATTGGAGAGCGCGAGATAGCACAGGCACTAGCGCGTGCTATGCGATATGCGCCTTGGAGTGTAATATGCACAGGGCAGTGTTGTGTAACCTAACTAGTCTCTAAAGTTGTAATATAAAATATGTGCTGGGGAGTGTAACATTGCATATGCACTGTGACAAAGATATGGATCCCAGATTGTAATATGTATGGCATAGCACTGTGCGTTATAACATAGGCATCGAGGAAGGCACGTTAGATGGGGCAATATAACCCGTGCGCAGACAAGTGTGGCACGACATATTCACGGGGTGGTGTTACAGTGCACATGGGCTAGAGAGTGTCATAGCATATGCACTAGCTAGTGGAATACAACACAGAGGTGTGTGGCACTCAGCAGGCAATGGTGGGTGTAACACAGCATTGGGCTCTGCCAGGAGCACGCTGTGACTCTCAAGTGATGTGCGTCCCCTTTCCAGAGAGTAAAATAAAAAGTATTACACATCCGGCAGTGGATGTGTGTTTTATTAACCGTGAGGGGGGTTTCTTGCATAGTTTTGGTCGAATTTTTGTCGAATCCCCTTTGAATGGCTTGGTGTGCATGTGTATTAAATGTGCCCGTCAATAGCTACCCATGTTTGTATAAATAAACGACAAGGGTGTCTACAGGGATTAGGCACGGTAGGGCATCAGACATGTCAGAGCTTCACTAGTGGTGTAAATACATTCCACATGGATTCATTGTATCGCCTTTTAATGAATATCACGCAAATCGTCATGGTGATAGGTACGTACGGTTTGTCCAGCATGTCCTAGGTGTGTCTCTAAATATATATTTTTTAAAATTAATAAAAAACAGTGGCCTGCCCTGGGGATTGGGGTCAAAAAAATATAATTAGGAGAGAGGCCCTGGGGGATGGGGTCATCAGGGCCAATAAATTAGAATAAGAAGGGGAACCACACAGCCCCCCTTCTTAAAAAATTAAAATAAATAAAAGACTGGCATTGTGCCGGAGGCCACGCCCCCTCCTTGCAGCACTCTGCAAATGCGCCCCCTGGCGAGTTGTAAGTTGGGGAATTAATTCCTCTTCAATACTGAGGGTCCCTGAGGGCCAACTAGCCCAACAGGCATCTCCAGTATGCACCAGGGAGCTGCGCTGCAGACAGGTGTTCTGAGGCCAAGCCCCTTTTTACACCTCTCTGCAACGCAGCTCTGTGGCGCTTACTGGAGGTACCTAGTGGTCTAGTTTGACCCTAGGGACCCTTAGGATTCAAGGGGACTTAATCTCTCAATTTAGAACAGCCACAGGGCGCGTTTACACAGCGGTGAAGGGAGGGGACGGGGCCTGAGGTGACGTGTGCAAACACGCACTATGGCACGTTTTAAATTGGGGATATAATTTCCCTTCAATACTGAGGGCCCCTGGGGGCTAACTAGCCCACCAACAGCTTCCAGTAAGCGCCACTGAGCTGCATTGCAGAGAGGTGGTCCAGGCCGTGCCACTTTTTACACCTCTCTGCAACGCAGCTCTGTGGCACTTACTGGAGGTACCTAGTGGGCGAGTTGGACCCTAGGGACCCTCAGGATTCAAATGAACTTAATCTCCCAACTAAAAACAGACATAGGGCGTGTTTATACAGTGGTGAAGGGAGGGGACGGGGCCTGAGTTAACATGTGCAAAAACGCCCTGTGGCCTGTTTTAAGAGGTAGTTTTAATCCCCCTGCCCTATTATATACTAGGGGCTTACAGAGGAGGTCATGCTAATCACAGGGGGACCCCAATGCATAATGTTCCCTAGTGTATGTAGGTGTTTTCACTGTATTCTAAGTGTCTTTTAACATAGCACTGGCTCTAGGACTGGTTAGTCAGACTCAGTTACCACCAGTATCCGTCTGAAAAAGTTGAGGGTACAGGATGATTTTGCAACAAGGCTTCTTTCTGCTCTTCTTTTTGTTCTTTCTGCACGTTATCCTTCTTCCTGCACTTTTCTTCGTCTTTGAGGACTTCTGTTGCTTCTTTCTGCACTTCTTTTTTTTCTTTCTGTGCATTTTTTCTTCTTTCTTCACATGTCCTATCTCTGTAGGCATAGTTAGAAATTAGCATTTAAAAATCCTTTGAAATTCACAGAAAAAAACATAGGTTTCAGGTACGTTATAGTTAGGAATTAGCATTTAAAAAACCTCAGAAATTCACTGAAAAAACCATAGGTTTCAGGGGTGTTATAGTTAGCTGGACTTTTCACTTGTACAAAACCATTGAAATTTCCCCATTATAGTTAGTTCAGCTACCTATAACTCGCGCGCCCGCAATGCACTGCTGATGACGTCACATATTACATCACTCATGACATGGTCAGTGACATCACTCATGACATCACTGATGACATCTCAAATGACATCACTGATTACATCACTGATGACATCATCCTTGTGATAGAGTGGCAGACCTCCTCTCACCCTAATATAACCTTTGATACACACATTCAAAAATAGAGACTAAACTTTTCAAAACAATGGACATACCAATACCAGTTACAACAACCTCTTCAGTAATTCTAAGATCCACATACACATCCACTCATTCACCAACAGTCCTATACAGTCACTCATACATGTATTCACTCATCATATGTACTCATACACCTATGCATCCTGTTACACAATGCCACTCATCCATAGAGTTACTCACACACATAGTCACTCATGCTAATAAAGAATCAAACATACATTTATTTGCATATACAGTTATACACATACCACCACACTTACTTCTACGGAAACTTACACATACTTAGTCTTTTAAACAATCAGTTATAGAAACACATACTTATTCATACAGGAACTCTTTCAATCTCTCACTCTCACATATACTCACTTATATACACCAATAGTCACATATACTAGTTTAAAACATATGTAGTTACTCATAAAGACACTATTGAGACAGTCATTCACTCACTAACACACCCATACACACACTCATCCACCCATACAGTCCTGCACACATGCTGTCTTCAACACATACAAAGAGTGAGTCACTCATTCATGCACCTATGCACTACGTAATACCCCCCACCGAACCATGCAGACACTCAGACTGATACTCAAAAAACCAACTAATAACCTATATAGACACCCATGTAGCTACTCACCAACCCATGCAGCCACTTATACACAAAGTGAGAGACTGATACAGATATTTACATATTTAAACATTACTCACTAAGCCATGTATTCACTATGATACACTTAATCAGTCAGTTACACAATCAATTTTTCAAAAACAAATCATCCATTTAGACACTTATATACCCATTTATTCTTCCATCGACCAACCGAAAATTTTGCCAGAGGAATCCCAACAATCCCGAATCTCAGGAACCAGGAACAGACGAAAACAGACCCAGTTGTAAGTACAAGGTGAGTTTATTGATAGCTCAGCATGCCCGCCATGACGCTTTTCAGCCTTCCAGAGGCCTTGATCACGTGGCGCCTTGGGAGGAGTATACCAATATTTAAAGTGCAAAGTGCAAATAACGTACAAAGTGATTGGTTGATAGCACCAACATATGGACATAGATGAAATCCTGCGATGCAAAAATTAATATTTACATCAATGCAAGTATCAGCACTTTAAATACATACTAAATACTTGAATAATGATACTTTCATAAACGTAAACAGTATTTAAAAATGAAACAGTGATATGTAAAGATTTTAAATTTTTTTTAAAAAGCAGAGCTTAAAACAATGCAATGCCACTGGGCAAAGTATGCAGAAAGGATAGAACCCAAGTGGGTGTAGAGAATTTATCTTAGGCTGCCTGTAAACACATTGTGTTGTTGTCCACTACATTCAAATCAAAATAAGGCATTGAATGATTGCCATACATCCATAATAAGCATTGTTGTAAGGAGCATGCATGACAATTAACCTAGGGTTAATAAAAAACTCTGATAAAAAGTTTCTACTAAGGCAATGCATACTCGAGTAACATATATACTGTTGATCAGACTAGCTGTAAGCAAGGAAAATGTCTGATAAGCTGGAATATTAAAGTGCTGAAATCGCAGGTGAAAAAATACATGCCCAGGTGGGCCATATGTAATATGCCCATGTACATAACCATAAAAAGTGCTAGTGCAATAAAGTGCTAAAGGTGCATAAAAAAACTAATTATGTAAAAAAATATGATTTCATAAGTTCAGGAGGCAAGGCCAAGAGATTGTCATAGCAAAGTGTCATAGGCATTCAAACCTAGCGGTGTCTTGGTATCCAGTTCTAGAATATATTTTGTTTCCAGTGCTCGCAGAGGAGCTTCATGATTACCTCCCCGCCTGAGAGTCAGCACTGAGTCAATTACAAAATACTTTAGAAGCTCAATCTTGTTGTCATGGTGCTCCTTAAAGTGGCGTGCCACCGGATTGGATGCATCACTCCCACTGAGTGCTCTAATGTGCTGGAGTATCCTCTTGTGGACCTGCAACTTGGTACTACCAACATATTGCAGGCCACATGGACACTCCAGCACATAGACCGCAAAGTCAGTCTTACAAGTGAGCATCCTATAGATGGGCATCAGGGCATCGCGAAAGGGAATTTTATACTCAGTTTTGTTGACACCATATCTGCAAGCTTTGCAACTGGTGCACCTTCTAAATCCCTTACTGGAATTGAGCCATGATTTGTTCATGACTAATTCTGGCCTAGTTTTGACTAAAAAATCGCACATAGACCTTACTTTCCTGAAAGTAATCTCAGGAGTGGCTACCATTAGATCCCCAATGACAGGGTCATTGCGCACCAGACTCCAATTTTTCATAAAGATGTTACGAAGAGCCTGATGCTGATGATTATATGTTAGAATTACTCTGGTAGGCTCTTTGCCGTGTGCGGGGGAAACATTGGTTTTCTTATTTTCCAGGACAACCTGACTAGGAATGTGATTAGCTTTGATTATAGCTTTATCAATCGTGGTGGCGGCATACCCTCTAGCCAGAAATCTCACTTTGCTAGCATTCTGTGCTGTAATACACTTTGACTCAGTGCTACAAATGCGTCTGATGTGCAGCATCTTCCCATAGGGGATACTGCGAATCAGATGGCCTGGATGATGGCTTGCAGCATGTAGAACGGTATTTCTGAATAACCTGGTCTCCAATTTGTCATTACTGATAAACACCTCAACATATAGAAAATAGACTAGCTCTTGACTCAGATTGTCTGTAAACTGTAAGTTGAGTGTGTTAACATTGATCAATTTAATTAAGTCCAGGGCCTGCTGTTCTGTGCCGCTCCAAATCAAGAAAATATCATCGATATATCTATACCAATGAATCACATGACTGGTAAAGACTTCATGATGTTGGCCATAGAGGACCTGCTCCTCCCACATGCCCATATGCAGACAGGCAAAAATTGGTTAAGAAACATGAAAAAGTTATTATATAAGAATGTTGCAATCATGGATATTAACATCTTGTTGTGATTATACATTTGAATGGACCTCTTGCCTAAGTAATGATTAATGGCTTTTAGACCGTCCTGGTGGTATATACTTGTGTAAAGAGATGTGACATCCAGAGTTATCAACCAATAGGCAGAGTCCCATGTAACCTCTTCCAACTTTCTCAGGAAATCACCTGTATCTTGGATGAAAGAGGGCAGAGCCCTCACATGCTCCTGTAGAAAGGCATTGATGTAAACAGACGTATTTTCCATCAAACTATTGCATGCTGATATAATAGGCCTGCCAGGGGGTTTGTCAGCACATTTATGTATCTTGGGGATTAAATAAATTGCAGGAAACACAGGATGATCATTTTTGAGGAATTCAAGTTCATCTTGACTAAGTAATCCTGCGCTCTTCCAGGCTACTAGTTGAGTGTAAAATTCAAACCGCGCCTGCTTGACAATACCAATGTCGCACCTCTTGTAACAATGACGATCGTTTAGCTGTTCAAGGGCTTCCTCTAGATACAGTTCCCTGGGCCATAGCACCACATTGCCCCCTTTGTCAGACTGGCGAACTATGATGTTATCGTATATATGTATGTATATATTATCTACTGGCGGTCGCCAGTAGATAGTTGTAGTTAGGACCGTGTTTCCATAGGAAATCCGCAACATTCTATTTGGAATAACTTTGGCGCCGGTTGACGAATCCTCGCGAAATTTTCAAAATAGGTGGGGCGCTCCGCTCCGCTCGTACCCTAAAAGTCTCGGGGGGATTCGTCAAGTGGGGGCTGAGAAAAAAGGGGGTCCCAAAACGCATTTTTCCCAAGCATTTTTCCATAGGGACCTTTAGTCCAAGGTACAGCCCAAACGGCTGAACAGAATTATTTGAAATTTGGCAAAGAGAAAGTCCTCAGGTCAGGGATGTCCCTTTTGCATATCTGGAGTCAATCTGTTCAGTAGTTCCTGAGAAAATTGCAGTTAAAAGTACATACATATCTATAGCCGTGCACCGTACGCGTACCGTACGCGCACCGTACGCATACCGTACGTGCACGCTGCCGTGCGCGAGCGTAATTCTGATTGGTGGTTACATGACAGTAAACATTCCAGTCGGTCGAAATCAGGAAGTGTCGGCCGCCATTTTGTGTGTCTCGCACTGAAAAACAAAGGTGAAGAATGTGAAAAGGGGGCAAGGTAGAGAGTTGCAGACCCCCTAGCCTTTGTCAGGGGGTCCAAGAAGGACCCAGAAGTGTGAAAAATAAATTTTTATTTTTTTTTTAAAAATCGCGGGGTACGCGTACTGGGTGCGTACGGTACGCATACGGCGGTAAAAAATAAATAAAAAAAATAGAATTAAAAATCAAAATTAAATGTTTAGATGTTAGGTGGCTCTAAAAAGAGCCGTTGTGTTTATGAAGTGTTTTTTTGGTACCTACAAGTAAGTACCGATGCAGAGTATAAAGTTCAAGAGGAAGACTCTGTTCCCTTCATCATTGAAATGTACACCGTCTCCTCTATAAATGTCTTGCATGTTGTAACGCAAGTTGTTGTGGTATATAGAACCCATACCATAGTCTCTGAGGAAAGCAGAAACAGACTTGTTGACGTGCTTTCTTGCTTTGTCAATCTGCGGACAAAATTGGTTGGACCAGTTCCACTTTTGCCTCTGGCATATATTAGAATATACAAAGGCAGTTTGTGGAAAAAGTGACATCAATTGCACAAAGGTGTCCTTAATAAGCATTTCCAGACCTACCCCAGTTAAAGTGCCTAGGTCATTTCCACCACAGTGCACAATAATAAGGTTAGGCTGTGGGAGATGTAGAAAGGTTTTCACCAAAGGCATTAATTGGTGCCACTTTAACCCTCTCTGACCAATCCATTTAATGTCTACATTTGGCAAAGCAAGGTCTTTCACAATACCTCTTTTTTCTGCAAACTTTTCACTCCAGAAGTCATAGCTTTGACCTACAATCCACACTGTGAACATCTTTCAAGGAGATCTGGATGCACTCAGAAGGTGTCTTTCAGTAGAATGGCAATATGAAAAGAAAGATAGTTGTAAAATGGAGGCTAACATACTTTTTTTTAAAAAAAAGAACTGATTGACACTGATTCAAACCATTTTACAGTTAAAACTAGGCTGTATGTTTAGATTTTTACAAGCATGTTTTGTATTGGTTCAGAAAAATGTGTACCCACGAACATTACTTTGGATTTGCTGTTAGGTTTGAAAAGTCAAGCACTCTTGCTCTAAGGATTAGAAACATTGTGTGTTGAACTTATGACCTCTCTGCTCACACCTGTGTTCCATGACCTGTTGCTATGGTAGCAGGCAGAAGTCATGTTGGGGGAAGGGATCATTTGGAAAGGGTTGAAATTTCCAACTAATAGAAATGTGTGTTTCCATTTGAAAAAATGTGGGAAGCACTGTGATTTGGAGTTAACATGTATATGTGTGAAAAAAGAGAGGGAAACATTGCCATTAACTGGTTCTGGTGAGAGGAGAGAGGTGTACAGCTCAGAGATTGTTGCTGTGATAATCTGCTGTTTGAGTGCCACATTTCTTTCTCAACTAACTACTTTTAAAGGTGAGTTATGAATTTTAGAGGGGATGTATGTGGTGCATTTTGATATAAATAATAGAAATGTGATTCTTCTTTTAAAGTTGTGTTTCACATTTTGTGTTTTGGGAGATATTTAACTGTCTTGAACTTGTAAGATATTATTGATTATGTCTTCACCATAAGTTAAGGTGTACTGGTATCACCCAGGAATACTGTTTTCTGCCTAGAATCACACCATGAGTCTGTGTGCACACAGGAATTGTTATCAGAGATTTAATTCGTGTTGCTCTTGCTCTGTTAGCCTTGCACTCGCAGGAAAGGGGCAGCTTGTTTTCTTGAACTGGGATGGTTAGCATTCAGCAGAAATCACTTTCTCACAAATGAGAGGCAAATGCTAACACATTTGAAATTAACATGGTACATTTTCCTTCCACTTTTAAAGTTGTGTTTTACATTTTATGTTAAGGAAGATATTTAAGTGCCTTGAACTTGTAAGATATTATGGAGTATGTCTTCTCCATAAGTTAAGGTGTACTGGTATCACCCAGGAATACTGTTTTATCACACCATGAGTCTGTGTGCACAAGGGAATTGTTGTCAGAGATTTAATTTGTGTTGGTCTGGTTCTGTAAGAATGGCATTCGTAGGAAAGGGCCGCTTGTTTTTTAGAACTGTGATGGTTTGTATTCAGCATAAAACAGTATCTCACAAATGGGAGGCAAATGCTAACACATTTGAAATTGATATGGTAGATTTTACTTTTAATCATGCAATGGGTAAGGTTGTTCCTACATGTACAAAACTCCAATTAACCCTTACCACACATGTACTTTTATATACATCACTCCAATGTTTATGCTGTTGTGGAAGCGTCATTGCACATGTCTATTGTAACTGAAAATACACAGTCTGCAGAAGCAGACTCTTAGCACACACCCAGCTGCTTATCCTGTACTATCATGCTTAGTATTCACAACTGTGTGGTGTTTCAGATAGTAGTGAGTAACGCTAATACATTCAACATCACTAAGGCTCATTTCCTTTGCTGGAGTGTAGTCAGTCACCCAGGTTACACATGCTCATGGTCTCAAAAAGCTGTTTGGGCATGTGCTCTTTTCTGCTTTTGAAAACTATAAAGAAAATGTGTTAGACGGTTAGAGTAATTATCACTTGCTCTACCACAGTAGTAAGTGTGCTTTCAAATTGCAAATCAAATTTCGTTTTCTGCCTAGAATCACACCATGAGTCTGTGCGCACACAGGAATTGTTGTCAGAGATTCAATTTGTGTTACTCTGGTTCTTTTAGAATTGCATTCGTAGGAAAGGGGAAGCTTGTTTTCATGAACTGTGTTGGTTAGCATTCAGCCCAAATTAATATGTCACAAATGAGAGGGCAATGCTAACACATTTGAAATCAACATGGTAGATTTTCCTTCCACTCCTGCAATGGGTCATGTAGTTCCTACATGTTCAAAACTCCTATTAACCCTTACCACACATGTAGTCTTACATACATGTCTCCAGTGTTTATGCTTTTGTGCAAGCGTCTATGCAGATCTCTCTTGCACCTGACAGTAGACAGTCTCCAGAAGCACACTCTTAGCAGAGAGCAAGCTGTTTCTCCTGTACAGTCATGCTTACTATTCAGCACTGTGTGGTGTTTCAGATAGCAGTGAGTAACGCTAATACATTCAACATCAGCGAGGCTCATTTCCTTTGCTAGAGTGTAGTACGTCATTCAGGTTACACATGTTCATTGTCTCAAAAAGCTGTTTGGACATGTGCTCTTTTCTGTTTCTGAAAACTATAATGAAAATGTGTCAGACTGTTAGAGTAATTATCACTTGCTCTACCACAGTAGTAAGTGTGCTTTCAAATTGCAAATCAAATTTCGTTTTCTGCCTAGAATCACACCATGAGTCTGTGCGCACACAGGAATTGTTGTCAGAGATTCAATTCATGTTACTCTGGTTCTTTTAGAATTGCATTCGTAGGAAAGGGGAAGCTTGTTTTCTTGAACTGTGATGGCTAGCATTCAGCCCAAAATAATATGTCACAAATGAGAGGGCAATGCTAACACATTTGAAATCAACATGGTAGATTTTCCTTCCACTCGTGCAATGGGTCATGTAGTTTGTACATGTTCAAAAGTCCTATTAACCCTTACCACACATGTAGTCTTACATACATGTCTCCAGTGTTTATGCAGTTGTGCAAGCGTCCATGCAGATCTCTCTTGCACCTGACAGCAGACAGTCTCCAGAAGCACACTCTTAGCAGAGAGCAAGCTGTTTCTCCTGTACAGTCATGCTTACTATTCAGCGCTGTGTGGTGTTTCAGAAAGGAGTGAGTAACGCTAATACATTCAACATCACCAAGGCTCATTTCCTTTGCTAGAGTGTAGTACGTCATCCAGGTTACACATGTTCATGGTCTCAAAAAGCTGTTTGGGCATGTGCTCTTTTCTGCTTTTGAAAACTATAATGAAAATGTGTTAGACTGTTAGAGTAATTATCACTTGCTCTACCACAGTAGTAAGTGTGCTTTCAAACTGCAAATCAAATTTCGTTTTCTGCCTAGAATCACACCATGAGTCTGTGCGCACACAGGAATTATTGTCAGACATTCAATTCGTGTTACTCTGGTTCTTTTAGAATTGCAGTCGTAGGAAAGGGGAAGCTTGTTTTCATGAACTGTGTTGGTTAGCATTCAGCCCAAATTAATATGTCACAAATGAGAGGGCAATGCTAACACATTTGAAATCAACATGGTAGATTTTCCTTCCACTCGTGCAATGGGTCATGTAGTTACTACATGTTCAAAACTCCTATTAACCCTTACCACACATGTAGTCTTACATACATGTCTCCAGTGTTTATGCAGTTGTGCAAGCGTTCATGCAGATCTCTCTTGCACCTGACAGTAGTCAGTCTCCAGAAGCACACTCTTAGCAGAGGGCAAGCTGTTTCTCCTGTACTGTCATGCTTACTATTCAGCAGTGTGTGGTGTTTCAGATAGCAGTGAGTAACGCTAATACATTCAACATCACCAAGGCTCATTTCCTTTGCTGTAGTGTAGTACGTCATCCAGGTTACACATGTTCATGGTCTCAAAAAGCTGTTTGGACATGTGCTCTTTTCTGTTTCTGAAAACTATAATGAAAATGTGTCAGACTGTTAGAGTAATTATCACTTGGTCTACCACAGTAGTAAGTGTGCTTTCAAATTGCAAATCAAATTTCGTTTTCTGCCTAGAATCACACCATGAGTCTGTGCGCACACAGGAATTGTTGTCAGAGATTCAATTCGTGTTACTCTGGTTCTTTTAGAATTACATTCGTAGGAAAGGGGAAGCTTGTTTTCATGAACTGTGTTGGTTAGCATTCAGCCCAAATTAATATGTCACAAATGAGAGGGCAATGCTAACACATTTGAAATCAACATGGTAGATTTTCCTTCCACTCGTGCAATGGGTCATGTAGTTTGTACATGTTCAAAAGTCCTATTAACCCTTACCACACATGTAGTCTTACATACATGTCTCCAGTGTTTATGCAGTTGTGCAAGCGTCCATGCAGATCTCTCTTGCACCTGACAGTAGACAGTCTCCAGAAGCACGCTCTTAGCAGAGAGCAAGCTGTTTCTCATGTACAGTCATGCTTACTATTCAGCACTGTGTGGTGTTTCAGATAGCAGTGAGAAACGCTAATACATTGAACATCACCAAGGCTCATTTCCTTTGCTAGAGAGTAGTACGTCATCCAGGTTACATATGTTCATGGTCTCAAAAAGCTGTTTGGACATGTGCTCTTTTCTGTTTCTGAAAACTATAATGAAAATGTGTCAGACTGTTAGAGTAATTATCACTTGCTCTACCACAGTACTAAGTGTGCTTTCAAATTGCAAATCAAATTTCGTTTTCTGCCTAGAATCACACCATGAATTGTTGTCAGAGATTTAATTAGTGTTACTCTGGTTCTTTTAGAATTGCATTCGTAGGAAAGGGAAAGCTTTAATTCGTGTTGGTTTTATTGTGTTTTTCACTCGTAGGAAAGGGGTAGATAGTATTATAAGATTTGAAAAGCTCAAAAAAAATATAGTATTATATTTAAATTATATAAAGGTTTTTTTTTTAGTTTCTTTCAGGTATTGCTGAACAACAGTGAAATAAATTAAAGATGCCTATAAAATCAAGAAAGAGAAAAGAACAGAAAAAACATTTATATTTGAAGACAACTGGAGGACCCAAATTAGTTGAAGATCCTCATGTTGGAAAAAAGAAAAAGTCTTCTGGTAAGCAGACTAAGGATTTTTTAAAAAATATCTTCAAAAAAAGAAAAGATTTGAAAAACGTCCCCACTGCAAATAGTGTTTCAAGTAGAAAACAACAGGACAAAAGTGAGAAATTACTAAATGCTAATGTACAATCAGAAGCAATAAAGATTGACTTAAAAAGAAAAACAGCATTTAAAGACATTCGTAGAAAAATGTTTCAGAGAAGAGTGATGTCCAATTTGCTAAAGGATGTGAAAAAATATAAGAAGATAGCGAAATTTTATAAGAGAAAGAAAGATATTGAATCAATTGTAGCTAAGGCTTTAGATTTAAAAAGAAAACTATTCATTTTAATTTTGAACAGGATCCGTACATTAGAAAAAATGGTCAATGTAATGAAGTCACAAAGCAAAACGAAAAGAGTAGTGAAAAGAAATAACTTTTGTAAAGTGTTTTTAGGAGAATGGATGCATAGTTCAAGTACTGAACCATTTTTTAATGAAGAGAGTTATCTTCAAAGTAATAGTTTGCTGCATGCAGTTGACAGCAGAGGTCGTGCTTATGAAGTGAAAGATGGTTGTGTCATGGAAAAGGAGAAAATGGTTCCAAGAAATGAGGAAGAAATGATAGCTGATGAGGTTATGGGTAGACGTCCTAAAGCCCCAGTGTACACTTGGAATTGTAGTAGTATTTGTACTGTACGACAAGAATCTATTGATGAATTACGTGAGTTTCTAAGAGAATATAGTAAAAAAAAGTGTTAAACAGAAGATTAAGGTTCTTCAAAGACTAGATCCATGTAGAGTGAGAGAGAATACTGGTTTGCAAGGACATTCTCTGGCTTGTCTTTCTAGGAAAGTTTGCCAAAGTGTTTTTCACCGTTTTAGGATGCTGGCAATTCATCATACTGAAATGAGAAAGTTTGTGAGAAGATTGTATTTTGCTAAAAGTCCAGCACAAAAGTTAAATGAGTTGAATAGGGCTCTGTTCCGTGGATCTGTATCAGATGTACAGAAGGTTACTGATGAAATTCAGTTTTGTTACTTTGGTCCGGAACAAGAAAGTGCAGGTAATGACACAGTTATTGAAGAAAATGTGGAAGAGAATGTAGAACCCACTGTTAGTAAAAATTTTTGAAGATCAAATGACAAAATTTACTATCATCTCTAATGAAAGACCAAATATTACTTGTATTTGTTTCCGGAGAAGCCATTACAAAATTCAAACAAGAAATGTTGATCTGTATAAAAAAAGTGAAAATGAAGATAATTATAAGTGGAAGGATTTTGCAACATATATATTTCTGGAAAATAGTTTTGATTTGGGTGAAGATCAGCGTATTTGTAAATACTGTTATAACAAGTTAGAAGAAAATAGAATGCCAGCCAGAGCTGTATATAATAATTTAGAATTGGTTGATATTCCTGCAGAACTTTCTGATTTAAATACGTATGAGTCTATACTCATTCAATGTGTTCATCCGTTTCAGACCATAGTGCGTATGGAGCCAATAACAGGTAAATTACCTCCTTCGGATTTACAAAGAGGTTTAAAAGGAAGAGTTGTCTATTTGCCATTGGATTTGAAAAAAAATATGGAAACAATTGATGCAGATAGATTGGAAACTGAACCATTAGTTATTCTGGTTAATGGAGTACCAACAAAGAATAAGAAAATTTGGCAGGAGCTGGTAGATGTACGAAAAGTACAAAGAGCAAATTTATATTTGAAAAGACATAATAAATGGTATGAAACAATTTATATGGATGAAGATGAAGAAGTTTTACTACCAGACTCAGGGATACCAGCTGGGCAAATTGAAAAAGTGGATAAGTCAAAAGAAGAAGAAATTTATGAACATTTCAGCATACATCCTCTTCATTCAAAAGAAGTTATGGCAAACACTATTGGTCTGTTTCAGATGAAAAAAGCACAATGAACTCCTGTGAGTGTATGGGAGGAGAGCTTGGAAGCTCGTTGTTTTCCCCAGCTTTTTCCTACAGGAAAAGGTGGACGATATGATGAACGTCCAGTACAGATTCCTGCTTCTGAGTATCAGACTACAAGATTATATGCAGAAGATCCAAGATTTCATCAAAGTATTCCTTATTTGTTCCATCTTTTGTTTGAAAGTGACTTGTCTGCACTATCTTATGCAGTAAATCACATTTTAAAAAGTGGAGTACATCTACATAATGTGTCTGCAAAGGATTTTATGAACAAAGTGCAACAGCGAGATGATCATTTGGAATCACAATTGATGAATCTGATGGCTTGTCAGCGTGGAACTAATGAATTTAGGAACTCCTACATGGTTTCTCACCCTAAGCTGTGCCGAGTACACTTGGGATGATCTTCTGGATTTTCTTCGAGAGGCAAATTCAAATATTGAAAACATCCAATACAAGACAGCAGGAGAATTGTGCTCATTGGATCTGGTTAATGTTTGCAGATATTTCAATCATAGATTTGAGTCTATGATGTCCTTCATCTGCAATAAAAAAAAATCCACCTCTTGGAGAAGTTGTGGATTTCTTTTGGAGAAAAGAGTACCAAGCAAGAGGTGCTCCTCATATTCATATGCTGTTGTGGATCAAGGATGCCCCAAAATTTGGAACAGATTCTGATGATGCAGTTTTATCTTTCATCGAAGGATATGCAACATGTGCTATACCTAAAAGCACAGAAGAGAAAAACTTAAAAGAGCAAGTTTTACGTTTCCAAAGTCATCGGTGTGGAAAATACTGTCGACGAAAGTACAAGAGTAAAGAAAAATTCTACACAAAATGTCGATTTGGATTTCCACGACCTGTTCTTTCAAAAGGAAGAGTCAACAGTTTTATGTCAGCTGTGCGACATACTATTACAAGAAAATCTCCCAAAAATACGTACAACCTAAGAAGAAAAGAAGAGTCAAAATATATAAATGACTACAACCCAGTCATTTTATCCATGTGGAATGCTAACATGGATATACAGTATGTTGCTGACAATTCTATTGCTGTTGCTCGGTATGTCACATCTTACCTCACTAAATCTGAGAAAACGGAATTGAAGGAAATTTCTCACAAGAAGACTGTCAGTAAGAAGCTATACAATTTCAGTTTAGAGATGTTATCGCATCGAGAAATTGGATCCTACGAATGCTCAGATAGGTTATCATCTGCAAGTCTGTACTCCAAATCCAGAAGAATAATTTGGGTAAGTTTAGGCCTTGCAGGAATGCGAAATCGGGTACTGAAATCTGTTGGAGAAATTGAATATTTGGCAGAGAACGACTCGGAAAGTACAGATATTTTGAAATCAAACACGTTGGACACATATTACCCAAAAAGAAGTCGTCATCTTGAGAACATGTGTCTCTATGAAGTGCTGCAGAACTACATTTTTACACGGAAAGCCACAGAAGACATCAACAATGGAAAATATAAAGTCATTGGTGAGGAAGGATGTTTGGTGAAGCAAACAAAAGGAAGTTTGATTAATCACAGGAAGCTGAGTTGCGACACTCCTGACAAAAAGGAATTTTACTACTTAGCACTTTTACAGCTGTTTAAACCATGGCATTCAGAGGATGAATTACTTGGAGATTTTCACAGCTATGAAGATTCCTTTAATGCATGTAAAGATACGATTGAATGCAGTACTTTCACAAATTATGTACAAATGTTAAATGAAGAACTTGAACAGGAAGCTACAATTGCAGCTGAAGTAGCTAGAGACAGTTCTCAAGACAGCCAAAGTTCTGGAACGCTCAGTCAAGATCCCCTAGGACAACCAATCGTAGAAAATGAAGCTGCAATAGCAATGACTGAAGTGGAAACAGCTATGAATCAAGCTCAGGAAGATTTAATAGACTTACCAAATTTGGAACAGCAACTGAATGAAGAACAACAACAAATTTATGAAGAAGTCACAAAAAAAATTGATCATGGATTACTACATGAAAAGAAAGATTGCTCATGCACATCATTTGAACCAATCAGGATGTATGTGAGTGGACAAGCTGGAACTGGAAAAAGTTTCGTAATTAAAGTCATCAGAAGCTACCTACAGCAAAAAACAGATTCAACTTTGTCTTGTGTTGTTACTGCTCCAACTGGGTTAGCAGCATATAACATAAAAGGAATTACCTTACATCGCTTTCCAATGTTACCAGTGGAGCATGAGAACAAAATAGAATATCACAAGCTAACAGGAGAAGCATGGTTCGAAGTTTCAAGAGTGTTGAAGAAGATGCAAGTTCTCATTATTGATGAGGTAAGCATGGTGTCAAACTTAATGCTTGCCTTTGTGCATTTAAGAATGCAGCAAATTCTAAAGAGAGACTATGACGTGTTATTTGGTGGAAAACATGTTATAGTTTTTGGGGATCTTCTGCAGCTCACTCCAGTTAAAGGACAACCAGTGTTTAATACTGTGACACATGAAGACACGAAGAAGTCATTAGGAAGTATTGTTAATGCGAATATTTGGTCATTCTTTGAGTACAAAGAACTCACTACCAATATGAGGCAAGCAAATGATGAAGATTATGCAAGTATTCTGAAAGATATCAGAATTGGACTACTCACAGAAGTTGGCAGAAAAGCATTACAGAGTTGGTTGCTACATAATTTATTTGCAAGTGAAGAAATAGTTGCAGAGAAAATATACCAGAACATTGCAGAAAAAAATACTGTAATCTGCTTAATGCCAACACTACAGGAATATTCGATATTCAATGAGGAACTTTTGAAATTGGAAAACGAAGAGATTAAGAAAATGGAAGCAGTGGACAAAATTCAGCCTGAAGGAATTACTATTACATTAACAGGCAAATTGAAAAATAAATTGGATTCTCTAGAGAAGAACATTTCGAAAACAGCTGGATTAGAAAAAAATCTTTATGTTTGTATGAACTGTCGAGTATTTTTAAGAAGAAATTTGGATGTAGAAAAAGGTTTAGTGAATGGAGCTATGGGTAAAGTTGTGGGTTTTGTGAAATACCAGAAAAAAGATGGGATTGAATTTTTAAAAATAAAATTTGATCAGATTGAAGAGGTTAAAGACATTAGTCGTTGTTCAGTCCGTTTTTTGCTTGTAAAAGACTTATATGTACGTAGGAAGCAGTTTCCGTTTTCTCTAGCATATGCTGTAACTATTCACAAATCTCAAGGATTAACTGTAGATAGTGCTTTTGTAAACATTGGTTCTACTGTGTTCAAAGAAGGTATGGCATATGTTGCTTTGTCACGAGTGAAAACATTATCTGGTTTATTCATGATAGACTTTGATGACTCAAAAGTTTGTGCTGATGCAAATTGTGTAAAGGAGTATAATAGATTAAGAAGAACCTATGCTCCTCATTTAGGTCAGTATCCTGTGTTTGAAAAACGTGTTGTTTCTCGGAAAAGGAGAATTGAGAATATCTGTAATGAGGATGTACAGAAGAGAAAACAAAAGGAGAGTGATGTGATTGCAAGCAAAAAGAAAAAGGACAATGTTCAAGAGGTTGTTGGTTGTCATTTTGAAAATAGCTCTGGTGTCAACTGCTACGCTAATGTAGTGCTGAATGTTGTATTTTATCTTGAAAGTTTACAAGAGCAGATAATAGTAAATCATGAAAAAAGATTTTGTTCTCTGATGAGTTTTCTTTTTGAGAAGCTGAGTATTGATAAAACTAAAATAGAAAGTGCTTCTGATGTTAGAAAACTTTTAGATGTATGTTCAGGATGTACACAGTTTACTCAAAATGTCCAGCAAAATGCACAGGAATTCTTGATGTATATCCTTATGGTACTGGAAGAAGAAGGGGTAGAAATAGAAAATATGTTTGGTCTCTCTTATAAATGGGAACATAGTTGGGAAAACTGTTTCAACACATGCAGCTCTAATGTTTATTTAGAAAGGTTTATATACTTAACATTACCAGAGACTAAATCAGTGACTTTTAGTAAATTAGTTAAAGTTGCCAATCACAACATGGAATGTTGTAAATGTAAATCAGACATGTTTTCAACGTTGTTTTTAAAGAAATATGGACAGTATGTAATTTTAATGATGCAACGTTGTAGAGCTGATGGTTCAAAATTGGACACTTTAATAAAGAAGTTTACAGGACATCAATTATCAATATCTGGAAAAACTTTTGTTGCAGTTGCAATAATTTTTCATGATGGACATTCTATAACTTCTGGTCATTACACAGTTTATCTTAAATGTGAAAAAGGCTGGACACTGTGTAATGATTCTCAATTGATTTTCAATCAACGTTTGCCTGCAGAATTACCAAATTCCTATTTAATTTTTCTGAAACCAAAACTTTAGATACAAATTGCAACATCTGAACAAATAATTTTTGAAGAATTTAGAAATTACCATTTGGCCTCATGGAAAGGTAAAAATTTCTCTTGTGGACTTCTTTGACAGATATTATTTTGGTGTATGTGCTTAAGCAACAAGATTTACAGACGATATTTATTGCAAATAGTTATTGTTTTTAGATGATGTTTTTATTAAATATGTTACATTTCTATAAAGGTATGTTCTACTGAGAAGAGATTCAGGGCTTTTTTTAAACAATCTTTCAGATTGTTAATTTTTTTGCCCGCTGTTAAGTGATGAATGCAATTGGTTTCACGATTTACAGTGAAATTCAATATATTCTGAAAACAGCAAAAAAAGGGCAAAATATTGTTTTTTTAAATATGAAAATATGTGTACTGTATTCTAAAATGTATTGTTAAATATTAATACTTTTTTTCTTTTTTTACAGATTGAGAAAGAAAATTTAGGAAAATTAATCCTTTTTTATAGCAATTAAAAAAAACCATTTATTGATAATTAAGTTATTTTGTTGGTCAGGTAAGTTTGAAATATCTGTATTTATCACCCGTTTGCTTTCATACTCCTTTTTTTCACTTCTCCTCACTCTGCTTTTCACATTTCCCTTGTGGTCCCTCAAGTACCTCGAACGGTGAAATAAAGGTTTTATTTTTTTAAAAAAATGAAAAAAAATAAAAAAAAAGTGATTAAAAAAATTAAAAAAAATTGTGAGGTAAGGTGACTCTTAAAAGAGCCGTTGTGTTAATACAGGGACAGAGGAAGGAAAGAATGGAAATATTATAAGGTACCGCACTTGTGCTGCTCTATCTTATTGTCTATTAGAGGAATACTAGACTCCCCAAAAGCAATAAGAGAGTAGCAAGTATTGCACCTTATATGTACTCTCTGAAACCGAGGGTAAATGTCCAGAGGAGCAGAAGGGGGTGACGCTCCCACCGCAGAGGAAGTGCTCGGCTGAGCTGCCGAAGATGTACTCGGCTGAGCAGCTGCGGATGTGCTCGGTTGAGCTGCTGAAGGGGTTGCTGCAGTAGCTCAAGCAAAAGTCTTGGGATGTACATCCCTAATGTGTCTGAACATAGTGAAGATTCCAAATGAGTACTTCTTCTTTGGATCTCCTCTAGAAAAGACACGCCCACAAAGTTTGCAGGTGACTAATGGAGCATTGACTTTCTTCTGGCCCTCTGGAAATGTAAAATATTGCCAGACAAAAGAATCCTTCTGTTTCCTCTTTCTCTGTCTGATAATGCTGTCTTGCTCACTCCCAGAAGAGGACTGCTGCTCTGCCATTGTATCCCAAAGACACTTCAGCTCCTTCTCCTAGGGAATCACAAGCAATAATGAGGGGAACGGGTCTGGTGTTGGAAGTTTCTGGAAATGAAAGAAGTTTAAACCAATGAAAAGTGTTGTTTCTGGATCACATGACCTAACGTGCGCGCTCCGTACACTTACCGTACGCGCACGGTAAAAGTACGCATGCGCGTACGTACGACGCGCGCGCGCATGCGCATTAGAGGCACGCGCGCATGCGCGTACGGCGGTTCCGCGTAAGGTGCATGCGCGCATGCGCAAAAAATAAAACGCACGCATGCGCGTAGGAAGCAAGCGCATACGCGTAGCAGACGAAGTACGGATGCGTACGTAAATCGCGTACGCATGCGCACACGGAGCATAGATATTACATACGTGCACCGTACTTATAGCTTACCGTGTGCGTACCGTAAGCTTACCGTACGCGCACGGTAAAAAATCCTAAAAAAAAAAAAAGAAAAAAGGATAAAGGTTTGTAGAAGATATTAACTATGTTGTTCAACTATATCTAAACATTTATTTAACAAAGGTGAACCATTCCATATTGCAGGATACAGTAAATCTATGATTATATACATAGGTAGAATATTGTTTAAAAAAAAAATCTCAAAGGAAATAATAAAAAAAAAAATTGGATTTAAAAAACCTTGCAAATTCATTAAAAAAAACATAGGTTTCACACACGTTATAGTTAGGAATTAGCATTTACAAAACCTTGCAAATTCACTGAAAAAACCATAGGTTTCACACACGTTATAGTTAGGAATTAGCATTTAAAAAACCTTGCAAATTCACTGAAAAAACCATAGGTTTCACACACGTTATAGTTAGGAATTAACATTTAAAAAACCTTGCAAATTCACTGAAAAAACCAGAGGTTTCACACACTTTATAGTTCGGAATTAGCATTTAAAAACCTTGCAAATTCACTGAAAAAACCAGAGGTTTCACACATGTTATAGTTAGCTGGACATTTCGCTCGCAAAAAAACCCTGGAAATTCCCCCGTTATAGTTAGTTCAGCTAACTATAACTCGCGCGCCCGCAATCCACTGCTGATGACGTCACATATCTCATCACTCATGACATGGTCAGTGATATCACTCATGATATATATATATATATATACTGCTAGCTTCGTCGCGAAGACCACTCAGTCCCAAACAAAGATGAATGCAGACCCTTTTTGATGGTGCCTATGTGTTTATTTGAAAATGCCCTGCACCACCGCCATGACGCGTTTCGGGCAGCTGAGTGCCCTTGATCACATGACATGCCTGTGGAGTGTTTTCACCTTTTTAAAGTGCCAGTGCAACACATGTGACTAAAATTCAAACATGAATTAGTGCATAGACATAAAAGAAAGTTTGGTCGACATTACATTGCAAACATTCATGAAAATATATACTATTTGATTAATTGATACATGCTTAAAATATCAATTAATATATATAACACTGCTAGTGATTGTAAAATATTTATATAGTAATAAATATTTAGAAAACCGCCAAGAAAAGCACACTTTTAAGAATTTCATAAAAGACATGCTAATAATTGTACTATCAAGGTAAAATACTGATTTTAAGACAAGAAAAACGGTTAAAACTATCTGTGTTATATACTTAAAATCCAGTCAACAATCAATAAAAAATCTTGTTGCAATGTCCACCCAACATAATCCTGCCCAAGTGGGTTTTTATATGGAGTCCATGACACGTCATCAATAAAGTGCAAAGTTGCTAATAGTGCGCAAAAAATCACCTTTAGAAATCACATCCGTGATTTGCTAAAGTGCTAAAAATTAATTAAAGTGAAAGCTAAAATGTATTTATCATTTAAGGTAGTGGTAATATATATATTTTTTGTTTGTTTTGCTAATTACTTTGGCCCCATTTGACGAATCTTGAAGACATTTTCTAAACTAGTATGCCAGTTAATTTGGCTGCTGTCTGGGAACATTTGGCGTGATTCCTCAACCGGGGACTGAGAAACAGGGTGTGTCCCACAACACTTTTTCCCAAGCAAAATCTATTGGGATTTTGCCTTTTTTTCAACACAGCTACAACTTGAACCACTGAACGGATTTACACCAAAATTGGCAGAAAGCTAGATCTTGGTCCAGAAAGAGTGCGTTTTGCAATTTGGTGCAAATCTTTTCACTAGTTTTGGAGTTCATAAAGAAATAAAAATGTATTTATCTAGGGACACAGATCCATTTGTGGGGGATCCGCAGATCCGGCTGGTCCCCCGGGGAGAAAATATAAATAAAAAAATATATAAGGGGTCAGGATAGAAGTATTCTGACCCTGTTGGACACATAGAGGGGTCTCTGAGAAAACCCTAATGGTTTCATTTTTGGGCTGATCCGCAGATCCACTGCAGCTCACATAGTGACCCTCAGTGAAAAAAAACAAATCACCCACTCACACACTAAACCTCCACCACGCACGGTCGAATACCCAACTAGCAGCAACAGACGTGCGCTGGGAAGGGCTAACGAAAAGTGCATGATGCCAACCAATGTGCTGCGCCAGAGGGAAGCAGTAACTGACAAATTATTTGATAATGTACCACAAAGTGGCAGTGGAAGCCATCCGCACTGGGCAGCGACGGTCTAAAATGAGAATAATGTGAAAACAAAATTAAGACAAATGAAAAATGTATGAAAAGCAAACTGTCACAATGGCGGAAATGCAAATCGTTGAAAAAATACATGGAAGCAGGTCGTATTCCATGCAGCCTTAGGATCTTGATAGCTTTAAGCTTTGACTACTGCAACCCACAAATATTAGAGGGGTGGGCAGAGAGCAACATGGAAACATCCACTTGCCTTGTCTGACTGGTTTTGTGAGTGAGTCTCGTAGTGGGTGCATGAGTCTCTGAGTGGTTGTGTGAGTGTGTGTGAGTCAGTGAGTGGGTGCTTGAGTCTGTGTGTGGGTCTGTGAGTGGTGTGTAAGTCTATGAGTGGGTACATGGGTATCTAAGTGTGTTTGTGAGTGGGTGTATGAGTGTCTCTGTGAGTCTGAAAGTGGGTGCATGAGTCTGAGTGGGTCTGTCAGTAGGATCATGAGTCTCTGAGTGGGTCTGTGAGTGGGTGAGTGAGTGTCTGAGTGGCTCTGAGACTGGGTGAGTGACTCTCTTAGTGGGTATGTGAGTGGATTCATGAATCTCTGAGTGGGTCTGAGAGTGGGTGAGTGAGTGTCTGAGTGGCTCTGAGACTGGGTGAGTGACTCTCTTAGTGGGTATGTGAGTGAATGCATGAATCTCTGAGTGGGTCTGTGAGTGGGTGTGCGGGTCTCTGAGTGGGTCTGTGATTGGGTGCATCAGTGTGTGAGTGGGTCTGTGACTGGGTGCTTGTGTGTCTGAGTGGGACTGTGAGTGGGTGCATGAGCCTCTCAGTGGGTCTGTGAGTAGATACATGAGTGTCTGAGTGGGTCTGAGAGTGGGTGTGTCAGTCACTAAATTGGCCTGTCGCTGGGTGTGTTATTTTCTGAGTGAGTCGGTGACTGGGTGCATAAGTGTGTGAGTGGGTCTGTCAGTGGGTGCATGACTGCCTGAGTGTATCTATGAGTGATAGTGTGAGTCTGTGAGTGGGTCTCTGACTGTGTGTGTGACTGGGACTGCATTCATCACTATGTGAGTGAATGCGTGGATTAATATTTTTGGGGGCTTTTATGGCAAGGTTCGCAACTACGTCGTGACATTACACGGTGGGCCGCGCTGAGTGTCTCAACGTGTCTGCAACTCCAAACAATCCAAACAAAAAAACTGATTTAAAGTAATTTCTAACTCATAGGGAGTCCCTTACACACCCCTACAATGCACCCATGGGGTCAGGGTAACCCTACCGTGACCCCTTCTATAGTTTTCAATCTTTATATTCATCCCCCAGGACACAGTCCCAGTTTACAAAATGGTGTGCACAACTTTCTACACAGGTGTGTGACTGTGTGAGTCTGTGACTGCATGCATCACTATGTGAGTGAATGTGTGGATTAATATTTTTTTGTTTTTTGCAACAAGATTCGCAACTACGTCCCAAAATTACATGGGGGCAGCACTGAGTGTCACAACAAGTCTGAGACTCCAACCATGCCGAACAAAAAAACTGAATTAAAGCAATGCACCCCTTGGGTCAAGGTACCCCACTGTGACCCCTTCTATAGTTTTCAATCTTTATTTTCATCCCCCTGAACACACTCCCAGTTTACAAAATGGTTGGTACAACTCTCTATATATGTTGCATCCAGCCAATCACAGCACTTCTCCTGGCTCAAGAGTTTGAGAAGTTCTGTGTAGGCGTCATGAAGGATCTGTATCTCTATATATACAAATTTGGATATCTACAAAAATCTCAAAAACTCTGGACGGATTTTCACCAATTAACAAATAGGTGGCTTTTTGGACCAACATGTCGCTTTCTGGACATTTCTGCCAATTTTTTGTTAATTCTGTTCAGTGTGTCGGGCTGTAGTCGTGTCTAAAAGTCCTATGGGATTTAATATGGGAAACAGAAATTTTTTGACCTCTGCTTTTTTCGGGCCCTGCGTGACGGAGCTCTGCCTAAGTTTCCATGCACAACAAAAATAAGTCATTTTTGGCACAAATTTCACGAAGATTCAGCAAAAAGCACCAAAGTTATAGGCAATGCAAAAAACGTTTTTCCTATGGAAACTAGGTCCTTACTACAACTACCTGGCCAACTTGCCTTATTTTACTTACCTGCATGGTATACGCATGCATGGTAAAGGCATATGTTTGGTAAACACATTAATTGTAAAAAATGCATGGTAAAGGCATCCGTGGTAAAAGCATGCTTTGTAATGTCAGACAACCATGTTTTTGCTAATGTTATTTAACATTGACCAAATGAAAAATAAAATGTTTATTACTGATGCTGTGTTGAAACAAATGATTACTTCATGCGCATACATCAACATCTGTAGATATATGCACATATACAATCATAATGGTGTGGTAGCCAGGGAAGGGCTGGGGAGCAAAGTAGAAGCGAGGCTAAAGGGTGTTTGAAAATAGCAGAAAAAAGCCAAGTGACGTGGGGTGGAGGAGGCAAAGACATTAACGTGTTTAGGGGAACAACATGGAGAGTGCAGAAAGTCAAGAAAGTGAAGTGGAAGCCGCACACTGTGTGAGAACAAGAAAACACATGCACTCTAATGGAGTGCTGAAAGAAAAACAAAAAACTGAGTTCCCTCATGTTGAGCTCTGAAAGGATACAAGCCTTTCACTGAACAGGATTTTAAAGAAGCTATATTCCAGTGGAGAGAATCACACAAGAAGAAGAAGAAGGAAAGCCATTGAATAAGAAGCAAGTAAATTAAGCTGACCCAAAGTAGACTGTAAGTATTGTACTGTAACATTTATTTAGCGCGTACTACCCCTATTTGGGGCACTGACGTACTTGCCTTCATGGGTAGCACACTACACCATGGATGGTGTATGGTTGGAAGTATGTTGTCTTTGTTTTGATCTTGTGTGGGAAGTGTTTCCATGTCATGCTTGAGGTCCACGAAGGTAGGTGCACATCTCATGTTATGGAATACAGCGCTTAGAAGTGTGATGGAAGAAGTGTGAGACACCGGCACACAGTTTATGGTTTTCAGTAAGTTGTGAGATATATGCAGCTGTGCAGGTTCATTTTTGGTATTTCTTATGTTTGTAGTCCATTCAGCTAGTTACTGCACTGAGTTGTCTAGTCATAAATATTTTGTGTAAAGTTATAGTTTTGAGCGGGCATAGGTTAAAGGGAGAAATGGAGGAGAGAACTGCTGGGATGTATCATTTTATTTTCCTCCCATATCTGTTTGTCATTGTGAGTTGTCAAGAAGATGCCATAGTATGTGGGTAGTTTGGACCTGCAGTAATGAAATCATTAAGCAACCTTTATGAACAATAATTGGCTGACTGCTGAGTGTTACAGTATTAGTTTTAGTGTGGGTTATATATTGTATTGGATTGCAATTGCATCTATGTAGCACTTAATACCCCTGATGATATGGATGCCATTTAGGGGTTGCCAGGAGTCGTGCCTGTGACTCCTACATTGACCTTTGCGACCCCTGCCACTGCCGTTGAGACCCCTGGACTCGGAGGTGGCAAAATGAGTGCCAGAGACACAGTGGCAGATCATCCTTATGGACGTCCGTTGGGGCTCCCCTCTTTGTTTTCTCTCAAATATTTTTATTCTGATAATAGTGAATAATGTTTCATTATTCACTATTAGTGTCATCAAAAAATGGGTGCAATTAGCTGGAATATGACTTTCCTTGGCAACTGAGGTAAATGAGAAAATAATGCTTTTGCATGTATGCTGCGTGCATGCTTTCAGGTGATTGTGAGTTTACGTGAGGGAGTGTGTTAAGTGTGAATGTATGTATATGTCTAAGCATATGTGTGTGAGTGAAACTGATGGTCGAAGGGCATGTGATGTCACTTCTGCTACCACTGCCATTTTAGTGAATTGACGTCCATGAGATGAGGTGTTTAATGTGTTTTTTTTATTGTTGGTTATTCACTTTTAAAAGAGAGGTTGTGATCTTTGAAATGAGGTATGGGTAATTTGCAGAGATACAATAAGAGGATTACTGAAAACATGCATTTGAATTAGAGCATGCTGTGTCAGAGAGAAGAGGAATGCAGAAAATTGAAAAGAAGGATATATTTATTCAAAAGAAAATGGAGCGTCGACCATTGGCTGTTAAGTCAAGGTCAGTTTTTATGCAGGTTTTTAGGAATTTTGTGACGGCATTCAGAGATAGAATTCAAAAGTATCAAAGGAAACATTATTTGCATGTGTTAAAATACCACTGGATGCCAATTCACTGTATGCAAATCTCTACTCGCACACACCACCTTTGCCCACGGGGTAAATACAGTTAAATAAATTTCATTTAATGTTCCAATAAAATCAAATGGAAGGAAAATTCAAAAACAGGAGTGATATATTTTAAATGTTGATACTAGGGATGCTCTTCCCTGTTCCTACTGATGATCAGGATGGGATAAAGGAGAACCAAGTCTGTTTCAGTAGGTTGGTGTAAAGTAATCACTCTCAGTGCAGATTGCACTGGGGCATTCACATTATGGGTTGCTCCTATTATATCAATCAACCAGGTTTAATAAAGCACGACTACTCACCCGTGAGGGACTCAAAGCACTGGGGGAGGGGGCTGATGGTCCTCCTGGGTGTGGAGTATTATTCAAAGAGCCAGGTCTTGAGGTCCTTCTTGAATTGGGTCTGCGATGCGGATCACATGAAGTGGAGGGACAGGATGTTCCAGGTCTTGGCGGTGAAGTAGGAGAAGGAACTTGCTTCGGTTCTGGTCTTGTGGATCCTGAGGACAGAGACTAGGGTGTGATGGGTGGAAAGAAGTTGTCAGGCGGGTATGTGGAAAACAAGGCGGTGGCAGGTATGCTGGTCCTATGTGGTGGAGGGCTTCGTAGACATGTGTGAGGAGCTTGAAGGTGATTCTCTTGTTGACCGGGAGCCAGTGGAGTTATTGGAGGTGTTGAATGATGTGGCTGAGGCAGGCGATGTCGAGGACCAGTCTGGCGGCGGCGTTTTGAACGTTCTGTCATTTCTTGAGCTGTTTTATTGCTGCAACACAGTTTAAATGTGTAGCTGTAGTGACTTTAGATAATTGCTAGGCCAAACTGAGCAAGCAGCAACTGCAAGTGATAGTTACAAACCTTACCTAGCACATCCTGAGTTCTTGCAATTGCAGGCAAGTTTAACCCCATTGGGAGAGTGCAACACCATATAGGAAAGCAACCTTCATAGTTGGAGTGCATTGGCTGTTGTTAAATGTGAGAAGGACGATCTGAAAAAGTGGCGGTGTAACCAAGTGCATGATTTATAGGAGGGCTGATACAGCACTGGAAGGGAATCTCCTAAAAATGGTAATGTCTGGTTTCTGCACTTTCAGTGTGAAAAGACCAAAGAACTGCCATTGCCATTCCTTTTGATAATTGTGTTAAAGGGGCCTGATTCACAGAACTAACTTAAGACAAAATCCTAAACTTACTACCAGTTTGGTATTCACAGAAGGCACTTACTCATTTTGGTATTCACAGAAGGCACTTACTCATTTCGGTATTCACAGAAGTTAGGCGTTCTAACTTTAGGACTCCTAAATGCCTTCTGTGAATACCGAAAGTCTTAAAATTAGGATTTTTCTCAGTTTAGGAGTAGTAAAGTTAGGACTCCTAACTTTACTACTCCTAAACTGGGAAAAATCCTAACTTTACGACTTTAGCTATTCACAGAAGGCATTTAGGAGTCCTAAAGTTTGGAGTCCTAACTTTTCTACTCCTAAACTGAGAAAAATCCTAATTTTAAGACTTTCGGTATTCACAGAAGACATTTAGGAGTCCTAAAGTTAGGAGTCCAAACTTCTGTGAATACCGAAATGAGTAAGTGCCTTCTGTGAATACCAAAATGAGTAATTGCCTTCTGTGAATACCAAAATAGTAGTAAGTTTAGGATTTTGTCTTAAGTTAGTTCTGTGAATCGGGCCCAAGGTTATTACAACATAGAATACACCAAGAGCAGGGCAAGTTTCCATACCACAAAAAGAGGTACAGGGCAGTTGACAGCAGCCACTGTGCAAGGTTTCCTCAAACACACGGAAAGGTAAAACCCAGGTAACAGCTGTGTATGGTTCTTCATACTCTCTCTCTCTCACACACAGACACAACTTTCTCTTTCATACACACAAGTGCGCAGACACAGAACAGATACCACGTGCAGAATAAAAGTTTAATAACACAGTTGAAATTCAAGCTTCCCTTACATACATAATTCTTTAAGCACATACACACTTTCCCTTATCCCTCTCTCTCTCTCACAAACACAAACTCAGACACACCATAAGATACAATCCATACAGTATCATGGCATGCTCCATGTGTGTGAGTGTGTGTGTGTGTGCATATGTGTGTGTGTGTGTGTGTGTGTGTGTGTGTGCGCGTGTGTAGGGAGGGGAAGGAGTTAGCTGGACAGAGAAGAGATTTAAGTGGAGAGAGAAAGGGGATGTGGACAATGTAGGAGGAGAGAGGTAAAGATGGGAGATGGTGAGAGATGGAGAGCCATTGAGAGGTGAGAGGAAGAGGTAGCCAGGAAAAGAGAGAGAGGCAGAGAGTGGGGAAGTCATCATAAAAAAGGGAAGTGAAAGGAGAATGAAGGCAGAAAGACAGCATGGTGAGGCAGAGAGAGGAGATCGAGGCTGAATGCAGAGGGTTCGGCAGAGAGAGGAGGGTGAGTGGGAAAGAGAAGTGTGAGGTAAAAAGGGAAGCATGAAGCAGAAAGATGAGGTCAAGTTGGCGAGATAAGAAGTGCAAAGAGAAGGGTAAGGAAAAAGGAGGCGGATCGAGAAAGAAATGAGGTGAATGCCTGATTGAAAGGAAGGTGAGTCAGAAACAAATGGGAGCTTGTTGAAGCAGAAGAAATACTAAGGCTAGAGTGGCAT
Organism: Triturus cristatus; assembly: GCF_964204655.1. Taxonomy (NCBI): domain Eukaryota; kingdom Metazoa; phylum Chordata; class Amphibia; order Caudata; family Salamandridae; genus Triturus; species Triturus cristatus. The sequence goes on along the minus strand of NC_140582.1, from coordinate 921,888,495 downwards.
CGTGGAAAAATAGGGGAACAGAAAAAGAGTATTTAACGCTTTAATCCCAGCTAAGACATCTCCTCTCCATAGATGAGGCAGCAGATCATTTTTATAATGCATTTGAGAATTGTTTTTTGTGCCGTAGTCTTTTTTTATTTCACTCCAAGCCCGTTGCCTTTCTGTTCACCCCTCACCAAACCAGGCAGAGCTTTGAATCAGAACAAACCTCATACATGTTCTACATAAATATGCCAAAATGAGCACCAGGAGAGAGGTAAAATGCACGAGAGTGAGTCGTACATTAAAGAAAGAGATGATCACTCTGCAACTCATGTGCACTAACTTTCATTTCTGTGTACAACTAGCCTCACCAACTGGTGATCAGCAATTGCATCGATTCCTATCCAGTGTATCACATTTCAGTGCTGCAGCAAACTTTTTAAACTCTTGCTTATCAGACAGCTGTTAGCTACCTGAAATCCTAATGAGGAGCATATCAAAAACTAACTGTGGGCTTATTGACTTAGCATTGGTTGACTGCTGTGTCACTCTTATTTATGGCTCAACTTCCTCTTCTTGTATGTGTCCCTCTACTGGACCATAGCCTCTTTACCACACTTTTAATTAGATGATGCGTATTATTCCACTTCTTGCATTCAGGTAAACACTTTTTTTAGTTTTTCTGTCAACAATTGATTTCTAGCTCTCTTCCTTGTGTGCTGGTTCCAACTGCACCAAACACCCATCCCTGCCCCTAACCAATCAAAAGCATGGTTTCCAGACCAATCACTGGGCTACGATTATGAGTCTGGCCTTCCACAGCCACCAGACTCACAGGGGCATGGCGGTGGAGGTCTCCCGACCGCCCTATTACGACTAGGGTGTTGGGACTACCACAGTCCCACCGTGGCCACCAGAAAACCTATGTTCCCTGTCGGTGTTGTGGTGGTCAGGAGTCAGCAATATGTTTGGCAGGACCGTCGCGGTCCCGCCAAGCATATTAAGAGTTTCCTCTCCACCGGCTGTATCATGGAGGTTCCTCAACCATAAACACAGTGGCGAAGATAAAACAAAGGGGGCCCTGTAGGGCCCTCTGTGCCTCCTCCACATGGGGATGCACACAGGGGGTACAACATGTGCCCCCTGGGTGTATGCGCCCCAGTTCCTGCACGGCATGGACTTTTCAGTCCATGCCGTGCAGGAACAGTTTTTGGCATTTCCATTGCAGTGCCCATTTGCTGAGGCACAGCCGTCGGAATGCCAAACACCAATCTGTCAGACAGGAGAAAGCTCCTAACCTGGTGGGTGGTCTGACCAAGGCTTTGACGGTGCAGGAGCAGGGCGGAACCGGCGCCACACTGCCAAAATCATAATCGGCCCTAGGTGTGTATGCTTGCTGATGCCAGGTAATGGCATGCATCATCATACATTTGCATGCCTAGGGAATAATGTGGCCACCAGCAGCACCCATGTCTGTGGAAATTTAGCTTACAAACTGAACATTATCTGCGCCATCTTGCCTCTCCCCAGCGCCACGCACAGCGAATGCACGGCCGCCATCTTAGGCACCCCACTCTCTCATTGTCACTCGCCAGCGCGTTCCCCTGACGCTGCAAGCATCCCCCGCGCGCCGGCCACCCCCGCTCTCTCATACAGGCCATAAACCCTCTCCTTCTGCGCGACCCTGCTACGGAACCACTTCCGACCGACAACCCATACATGGTCATGCCTCTCCTTTGATAACCCCCTTCCTCTGCGCCCCATTGTCCGAACTGGTCCCAGGCCATCACCTAGCCCTGCGGATGCAGTTTATTGCCCCTACTGTAAGAGAAACACCCCACATCAAAGGGATTACAGTAGATCAAAGCCTCTACTCCCTGAGACCCGACCGGTCACACACACCCCCCAGGAATTGGCGGAATACCCTGCTGCGCAATAGCCATCTCCTACTGTGGGTGGGGTGAGAACTTCTACTGTATCTATGTGTGGGATCGGATCTGAACCGGGGCTTCAGGGGATATTCCCCCATACATCAAGGGAATCTCAAGAATGTACTATGTGTCATAAAGCAATAAACCAGTGTATAAGAGACCAGGTCTCAGAGATGCAGTTAGAGCACCTCGTGACGATACCTTGCTGTCTGATCTGATGTGTTCTGCTCCGACGGAATAAAACTTTGTTTCCTGCCTTCCAGTCTCCGGCGCCTGCCTCTTTCATTGGTAAATTATCGAGTGGTATAAGAGGCGATTACCGCCGGGCAAATACTTGAAAGGTTATCGACTGAAACTGCCGCTACCATTTAACAATTGGCGTCCCAAACGTGGGGCCCATCAGCGACACGTGGATCCAGTGGGAGAGGTCCCGACGACAGAGTGAACGACTGCAACGATCGGGAGAGCTCCTGCCCAATAGACCCTCGTCTGGCAGCCGATCATCCGAACTTCACTGATTCCGAGCAGACCTCTCTCGAGTGATCTACGGTCCTGACTGGGAACCAACAGGAGTGCCGCGGCAAATACGGAGAGTAGAGGACGATCGGGCGCTGGAGGCGGAAGACGAGAAACTGTCCACGCGGTCCGGGTAAGGTCGTGATACACGACAAAATGCGAAATAATTGATTGATTGTTTAAAGCTTTGGAAATACTAGTATTGCTCATTGATTGTGCTCATTGATTGTTCTCTTTGAGATATTCGCTGTCTACAAACGGGGAGGAGTAGAAATACTCTCTCTCTCTCCCTTTGCAGATAGTGAAGGGTAGGTAACGCAGACTTTTGTCCCCGTTGAAACCCGTCGTGCCTATCTTTATCTCCCCATTGATTGATTGTCCGAACATTGATTGTTTTGAAGAATAGTGCTTTTTGAGATATTCTCTGTTTGCAAATAACGTAGAATAGGAATATTCTGTCTAGTCTTTGCAAATAGTGAAGGGTAGGTAACGCAGACTTTTGTCCCCGTTGAAACCCGTCGTGCCTATCTTTATCTCCCCATTGATTGATTGATTGATTGTCCGAACACTAGTTGTTCGATATTGGTTCTTTGGAGGTATTCTCTGCTTACAAATAATGAAGAATAGAGATATTCTGTCTAGTCTTTGCAAGCAGTGAAAAGATAGGTAGTGCTCACTTTTGTCCCCGTTGAAACCCGTCATGCCTATCTTCTCCCCACTGATTGGTAGTTGGTTCTGCCCGGACCGCTTATTAGAGGTGAACCACTCGGCTCCACTGGAAGGCACCCCTAATAAGGACATGTTCACTAAATATGGACTAGTCGCCGTAGCTTATAGCAAGCTGTGGCATAAATATACCAAGAAGGACCCCGAAAGTCAGTGGCCACTGATGGGATCCTTCGACGACCATAAGATAGAAGCGCTAGAAATAGCTCTGCGTAGCAATAAGACGACGCCTACTATGCTTGACAGTATCGGCATGTGGCGCAAAGAAGCAACGCAACGGAAAAAGAGGGAAGAAGTAAAAGCAGAAAAGGAATTACGAAAGGCAGCTCACCTTGCCGCTAGAAAGTTAGAAGAAGACATAAAGGAGAGAAGGGAAACTAAACTAAGACAGGAGCCCGAAACCTCAGGCCAGTACGCTGTTAGGACCCCTTCATTGCTCTACCCTGAGTTGTCCTCCAAGCAGCGAACGAATGACGAATTACTGTTAGGTCCCCCGATCATTTACATGCCCCCTCCGTATGCACCCTCCCAATCAGTAGTGCAACACCCACAACCCCCGAACACGAGCGAAAGCAGTACAGGGGCCTCGGCCCTCACGGCCTCCGCGCCGGCTGAGCCTCTTGTGCCGAACCCAACGTCGACTACAACGCTAGACGACCATGAGATAGGAAAGAAAGAGTCCACCAGAATGAATCGATTAACTAAGGATGAACGAGCAGGAATTGACAAGATAGTAGGGACGCTGGTGGAGCGAAAAGAAAGTGAGGAGTATATAACAGACGTGTATAACTCGTATGCCGACAGCCGCAGACGACACTTCATCGTACGGCTCTGTTATCACGCCCTGAATGCATATGAGGATAGGTACCACGATAAGGGTCCCGAAGGCTTAGCGGCCCTATATAGGAAGGTAGACATTGGGGAAGAAAGAGAGGGCGATGTAACGAACCTCTTCACTCGTACACTCGAGGTCTACCGACACCTTAAAGAACATGGACAGACCACCAAAACAGAAACCCCCATAGCAACTAAACCCCAGGGAGGAAGGGCTGATGCCATGATGCCCATCAAAGAAGCTGCCCCCTACTGGGTCCCCCCACGGGGTCAGGGAACACACGACGACATCAACCACCAAGATGCGAAGGGAAGGGTTGTATATAACTGGGTCTATCAGCCGTGGGACCGGCAAGATATTTTGACCTTTAGAAAGACTCTACCCGACTTGAGAAAGAACCCGACTGCCTTCTACACTGAATTGGGTACAGCCTTAGGCTCAACGATAATGACGTTAGCAGATATCGACTTGTTCTTTGGGCTATGCCTGCCGGCTGATGTGTGGAAACAAATCCGGAGAGTTGACCACGCTGAGCCGTTCGGATATACCTGGGTACAACTCGATACCATAGATAAACAGCGAGAACCAGGACAGAAACCCCCGAAAGCCATCTTAGAGCTCCCAGACAAGATTGTACAAACGCTGAAGACTCTAATCCCAGAAAGAAAGGTAGACTGTTCGATAGTGACGGCTTGCCGTCAGAAACCCCAGGAAGATGTGTCTGAATACTTCTCCCGATTCGAGACTGTGTTTTCCGATTACAGTGGCCAAGACATGACCACCGCAACCGGACACCACCTCTTTGTCCAGAATTATGTAAAGGGTCTGTCACAAGAAGTTTCCCAGAAGCTACAGACCAGCGAGAGTAGTTGGGCAGCCTCCAAACCCGCAGCAATTCTCCAGATGGCCCAATACTACGAAAACCAGAAGAACGAGAATGATAGGGCGTCAGAGAAGAAGAAAAAGGAATTAAAGGAGAGGGTGATGATAGCACAGTTGCAAGGGGTGACCATAGGAAGGGAACCCCCAAAAGAGAATTACCAACCAACCGCCCCTAGAAAGCTACCCCCTAGAGATCATACCCCTACACCCTACAACGGACGGAGAGACTTAGATGGGAATCAATGTGCGTTCTGTAGGGGGTTCGGACACTGGAAATCCCAGTGCCCGGTCCTTCTGGAAATGAACAAGAATAGGAACCCCAGAGACACAGCATATGACCCCAGAAATAGAGGACAGGGACAAGGGCACACGAACAACACCATCAACGACAGGCCAGGCAGACCAAACACCTTTGATCGCCCCCGCCAAAACCAGTGTCAGCAGTCCGACTATGAGAGCACTCATGACTTCGCATAGGACCGCCAGGGGCAAGGGAGGGATCCGGTCGAACTCCTGTGGAAATATGGATTTTTCTGATCAGTTATGTCCCCTATCTTGGACCCCAACGGTTTCATGTATGAATCACAAGTACATGTATGTTCCCTCCAGTTCCAGTTATGAAGACGCAAACACATGTGCGTCCACCGTCAACATGTCCTCTTTCAGATCCGCCATGAATAGGCTGGATATTCCATTCCTAAGTATGAAAGGCCACCGGCTTTATATGGTTCACTTATGCCATTTTACAGTCCAGGCAGATAGGCCCTGATTCTGTCATCAAGCTTTTCTTGCCTTCTGCCTCTGAAAGCTCCAGTCTGAGCCTGCATCTGTGACCATGAACTTTGTCTCATTCCCTGCGCGGCTCACGATGCCTGACATCAGCCTGTTGCCTGCCAAAAACTGTATTTCACCTTCGAAATTATCTGCTCCGTTCCCTGCCCTATGCATTCCTGTCTAGTAGTTTAAGTAAACATTCTTCCAGCTACCGAGCAAAGGCCCGGCTTCTCTGTCTTTATGCAAGTAATTCATAGCCCTATTATTATGGAAGACTTCTGCCCTCGCATCTAGTGTAGACACTTAGACGCTTGTACACGCACTAACAGTCAGTATAGTCAGTATAGAATAAGATTCTACTCTAAGAGACCTCTCTTTTGGATAACATAGTTCTTTAAACATAGGATGTTAGATATGATTTGGGATTAGGTTGACTTGACCCTCCAGACATCTGTCGCCACATGTAGAGCTAAATGTCAAGTCCCCTTCACCCCCTAGTTGCACGTCAATCACACGTCATGCTGCTGTGCGCGCATTTCTGCCAAGTATTTCTGCTGACATTGCGAAATTCCTTCATGGAACCACCCCATTATGACGTCACACCTGATGACGTTCTTTAGTTACACCCAGTTACGCCTACTTTTGCTACGCATGTATCTTTTATCTTCACTGTCAATTGTTACGCCTCCTGCATTTGCTTCACTGTAATGCCTATTGTATAAAAGTGTTTACTTATCGATAAAGTACGTACTACACTTCCTGAACCTCCGAGGTGATGGAACTTGGAGTCAACGATTCGAATCGTCCATTGGATTAAAGCCCATTCCGAACCTCTAATACCACGGATTCTGCCTCTTATTTTACTGAGCTATTTTTATTATGTTTCCGTATCAAATTAAGTCCCGGTAATTAAATTATTTACCACATGAATGGCGCCCGAATAGGGACACTTTCTCATCTCACGCGCCGGCGGTGCGTTGCAGGCCCGGTCTCCTGCCACAGCTGGACGGACAACAACGCGTACCAGCAGGATTTCCTGTATCTCCCTCCGGTCAAGCGGGGGCGACTGAGGCTGCGATCAACACCCAGACGAGGCGGTGAGAAGTGCGAAGTATCCCGACCAGAGCCTAGCTGAGAGAGCAAGATCCGAGGTATACAGAGGCCCACCAAGTTCCGAAGTTCCAAAGTTCCGAGGTTTCCGATGTTCCGAAGTTTTCAAGTCGAGTCCAGTCCAGTCCAGTTCAGTTCCGTTCCGAGGCCTTCCGTTCCGAGCTACCCGGTGAGTACCATTACTGGGGAGGCGTTCTGACGTGCACATAACCTGTGCCGGTCAAGACGGGTTTGGGTACACAAATCCGGTCTGCACTGTTTTAGCAGTGTATCTGTACTGTTTAGCAGTATATCTAGTATATCAAGTATATAAAGCCCGAATATTTCAGTTAATGCCGAGTATTATGTTTAAGTGATTAAGTTTCCTTAGATCGTCATCATCATTGTTGCTCATCTATATGTTAAATGTTAAATGTGTTAATACGTCCTGCATATTGTGGTATGAATGACTGTTCATTATTGTGTTTATTGTATTAAGTTTGTTCAAAATCCAGTATCAGATCAGTTCTCATTAAGTTTGTTCAAAATCCAGTATCAGATCAGTTCTCAATATGCCGCTCTTTTCGAAATTAAGACAGATCACAACTAGAAAAGGGGTACTCGAAGAAGCTGTTCCTATTCCTCCTAGGGACACTCCAGGGTACTTCATGTATCATAAACACGGCCTAGACGCTATATTATTTCTTGATTTATGGGTAGACTACACCAAGGAATTACCAGAAAGTCAGAGGTGGCCCGCAGCGGGGACCTGGGATGCAGAGTGCATCATGAAAGTAGAGGAAGAGTTATGGAAAAGGAAAGCTAGACAGTCACAGAAAGACGCCGTTGAGTTATGGCGCAAAGAATCTCATAGACGTACAGAAAAAGCACTCCGACAGGAGGAGAAAAATAAGGAGAATTCAAATAAAGTCCGAGAAAATCTATTAATTGAAGAAGGTACACGAGTGAAATCAGAACAAGTAGACAGACAAAGAAATGCCCTTATGAATGGTATGTATCCCCTTCTGGCCGAAGGATTACCTAAGGCTACTCCGGAGATACCAAAAGACTTGCCACCCCCATTATTTCCAATAAAAGTGCATCCTAAGGGGCATCCTAGAACCGCAGAAGATGTTTTTCTTTCCTCATATTTAGATGACGCAGCTCCCGAGTATGCTAACACCGCCCCCCATAGACCGTCTGCCGGGGAAGTTCAACGCCAGGATCCTGTATCTGTATCTCTACAGCAACAGATCCTGACACAAGTTCCGGCAAGCACATCTGTTTCCACATCTGTCCCTACAGCTACTTCTACAGCTGTGTCCACACCTATAGTTGCTGTATCACGTTCAACGAATCCTTTCACGCCCGATACCCCAGACGGGGCTACCGGAGGTGCTATTAACACTTTTTCTACGCCACCCAGAATAAATAAACTTACTTTTCAAGAATCAGCGCATCCACGTACCCCCAAACTCATAAATTCCCGCACGCTTAAGGAACTTCTTGTAGATTGTAGATATGACCCGGTGCCCGGCAAAGAGGACGAAATGATCCTGGCATCATTACGTATCAGACGAGCTGCGGTGTATTTAGGGAAGTTACCAGGAATGACTATGCATCTAGATAATATATACCATTTTGTCCAAACAGGGCGAGATTCTGAATGTATTAACAGAGCTATGGAATACCAGAAAGTGGAGATACAGGGGGAACTGTTACGTTTCCTCATAAATTGTGTGATCAGAAATCAAGACCGATCGGGGGTAGATCCGGAAACAATGGAAACTCTTACCAGATGGAGCCAGAATATATCAGAAGGGAGACATGATAGGCAAAAATGTATAATAGCCATGTGTCGAAAGATCCGTAAAGAAATAGAACGCCTACACGAAGAGAGATTAGCGGTAGACCAGTTTGAACAAAACGAGGAGGAGGAAGGATCAGGACTGCCCACAGGACAGTCAGAAACCATAGCCTATGTAGGTAGAGGAAGATCCTGTAATAGTATTAGATGTTCTACTGACCCGATACATCCGATATGTCCAGATAATAACAGGAATTTCCAAACACCTATAATAAATATAAGGTCACCCGAGCATTCGTTCCAAGCCGCTGACAAATTACTCCGAGAACGAAGGGGTTACCATTTACTCGATTCTATGGATGAACAAGAATTAGCCAGGTCAGCCGTACATTGGGTTGACAGTCCCGGAAAATATGGTGATGATACAGTAGCACACACATTTCTGAATCTCACCCCAGATGAACAGCGTTTAGCTGGGATTTATATGATTCAACAACTTCTTATACTATATAAAAGCCAACATTCAGATCCTGGTCCCTTACCTGATATATTGACTGAACTACTCACGAATAGATGGAGAGGTTCAGGTACTAAGTTAATTAGAGAAATACTAGAATCAAGAAAGCAGTACATTCTTTCTGTATGCCCAGAACATGTCTCACTGCCCATTAAGGAAAGAACGACGTATTACATGGACAGACAGAATCCCTTACGAGAAGTACACCCAATAAAGGGCGAGGACAATCAGTTTAAACGTGTATTTGTATATACACCCATATCAAAAATAGAATTGTTAGAAATGAAGAAAGTGGTACCCAGTCATGACAAAGACCCAGCGGGTTTTCACCGTGAAATTAAAGACATGTTACTCATGGGAGAGTATACCTATCCCGACATTATGACCATATTAAAGGTATTAATGCCTGCTGGCATTTATGAAAAACTTAAGGAAAAAGAGTGGGAGGTGGGAGACCAAAAGATAGACTGGACAGCATTAGAAAACGAAGAAAAAGCTCGAGGTCCAGGTTCAGGGCTTGGGGATAAAACTAAAGCGCTACCAGGTTTACTAGTACAGGTACTGCCACGTTTATTAACTATGAAAAAGGAAGACTGGGGTGCAATCTCAGCCTGTAAACAAAAGCAAGATGAAGACACTAGTGATTTCTATGCCCGATTTGAAAAATGTTTTGGTATAAATAGTGGCATAAAGGCAAGTAGCGAATCGTATCCACATCTGTTTGTGACCAAATTAGTTGAAAATTCCTTGCCCCAAGTGAAGAATAGAGTATTAAAATTCGAGAGTACCTGGCAAGGTAACACCCCATCACAAATGTTACAAATGTTACAGTATCATCACAATAGAATTAGAGAGGAACAAGAACATGAACAAAGACGCATGAAAGACACAAAAATGAAAATGCTAGTCTCCCAGACAGTTCCAGCTGAAGGTCATAAAAAGGGTACGACACAGTCCAGTGATTCAGCAGGACCTGTAAAAGGGACATGCAACTATTGTAAACAACCAGGTCATTACATACACGATTGCCCAGTCCTGAAGCGTAATATTGCCACAGGTAAAACACAGGAAAGACCACGGCCACCTAGACAGGATCAGAATGAACAAGGAGCCCCGCAGCATGCACAGTCCATGCCAGCTCCACAACAGTCTATACAGTTTGTGCCAGCTGCACCAGCGCTGCCTGTTGCTGCCACACAAACCACGACACGACAGCTGTACCAGACCGCACAGTACGACTATCCTGACTATCAACGATACGCATGAAGCAGCCTAGAGAGGGAAGTTGACTTACCCCTTATCGAGGTCCCTATAGACCAAGAAGGACCTTATGTACATAGTGAATTATTAGGCCAAGATAGAAAATTTTTACTTGATACAGGGGCAAGTCGAACAACCATAAAACGTAGTGAAGTTCCAGGGGCACCCCTCTCAGGCTTACAGAATATTTCCCTTGGTTTTTCAGGAAAACCTATTGTTAATGAAGTATCACAGCCTCTTCCACTTACGATAGGACCCTTGACCAGAACTACAGATTTATTGCTTACCAAATCATGTCCAGAAAACTTGTTAGGTATAAAAACACTGAAAGCTCTAGGAGCTATAATATGTTGTTCTCCGGAAGGAGTAAGATTGTTTTTACGTGATTTCAAAGGTCACTATGTGTCTCGAGACATGGATTCCCGACTGCAGACTTTACCTACACATTTATGGGCACAAGGCCCTACTGATGTTGGTTGCATGAATATTACACCATATCGAGTTACGCTAAAGGCAGGAGTGGTACTACCACGAATGCGACAATACAAGTTACCACCAGATGCTGTAGTGGCTTTACTACAAATCATTGACGAGCTCATTGCCCAAGGAGTGGTTGTGGAAACAGACTCCAATGTATGTAATTCTCCGATAATTCCGATTCTTAAACGAACAGATCCAAAAGCCCCGCCAGTATATCGATTGGTTATTGATCTGCGCGAATTGAACAAATGCATTGTGCCACAATTCCCTGTGGTCCCAGATATCTCGTCATTACTGACAGCTATTGATTCCGAGGCAACATTCTTCACTGTAATTGATCTCAAGAATGCCTTTTTCAGCGTCCCTATAGATCCGGAAAGCCAATACTTGTTCGGATTTAGTTTAAATGGACGTAGCTTTAAATTCACACGCGCACCTCAAGGATTTACAGAAAGCCCCAGCATCTATAGCCAAGCACTGAAACGAGAACTCGACAGTATCCACATGCCAGTAAACACTGCCCTGCTTCAATATGTCGATGATCTGCTGATCACCGCTAGAAGCGAACCTGAATGTGAGAAAGCATCATTGACAGTTTTACAATTTTTAGCCGAAAAGGGGCACAAGGTGTCCCCTTCCAAGCTGCAATTCTGTGTCCAGCGAGTTGTTTATCTTGGACACTCGCTGTCCAAGGAGGGAAGGCAGCTTACACCCGACCGCATTCAGTTAATAGCTAATATGCCAATACCCAAGACACAGAAGGAGGTGCGGGCTTTCATAGGCCTCACTTCATATTGTAGGCAGTGGATCCCTCAGTATGCATTTCTAGCAAAACCACTCATTCAATTGACAACACAGGAGGCAGCCACATCGACTGTTCTCCCTTGGACTCAGGAACATGCACAAGCTTTTGAAAGCCTAAAGAGAGCCTTATGCCAAGCACCGGTTTTAGCAACACCATGTTACAGTAAACATTTTACGCTCTTTGTTACAGAACGCGAAGGTACTGCCTTGTCAGTACTCACACAGGAACAAGCAGGATCACACAAACCATGTGCTTATTTTTCTAGTACACTAGACCCCGTAGCTCAGGCTTTGCCTGCATGCCTAAAATCAGTGGCAGCAACAGCTTTAGCAATCAGACAAAGCGATGCCATAGTGTTAGGACATCCATTGACAGTTCAAGTACCACATACAGTAGAGGTTCTTGTGAATCGAACGCAAACACAACACTTGACTATAGCACGACTCACTGGTTACGAATTAACATTGTTTTGTGCCACATATAGAAATAAGACGTTGTAATACATTGAATCCTGCCACACTTTTACCTGTAAACGGAACAGACCCTCTAGCTCATAATTGTATTGAAGTTATTACAATCACGACGAAACCCAGACAAGACTTGACAGATGTCCCATTGTCAGACCCAGACCTGACGTTGTATGTAGATGGTTCATGTATGAGAACAAGTACAGGAGAGTTAGTGGCCGCTTACGCAGTCACAACAGACACTGAAATCATTGAAACAAATTGCATAAATACCTTGTCAGCTCAAGCCGCAGAGCTCGTCGCTCTGACACAAGCCTGTATTCAAGCCACAAATAAAAAAGTCAACATATACACTGATTCACGTTATGCATTCGGAGTTGTACATGACTTCGGCGTGCTGTGGCGAGAGAGAGGTTATTTAACTTCTCACGGTGCCCACATTCAGCACGGACCCCTCATTCATGCCTTATTAGATGCAATACACCTACCCACTGCAATATCAATTATGAAATGTAAAGCTCATACGAAGTTACTGATATCATTTCTCAAGGCAATGATCTAGCTGACAGAACAGCTAAACAGACCGCTCAAACTCAAACATCCGACATGACAAAGACAATAGTCCCGACGTCAACACATTGTATGACGGTTAAAGATCCCGCACTTGACGTAATTGACATACAGACACATGCTACACCAGACGAAATAGGGAAATGGACTGAATTAGGAGGGATCCAAACGGATCAAGGATGGATGACGAAGGAAAAATCTGTGTGGTTCCTCCCTGATTCAATGGTCCAAGTCATTATTAACACTGTACATAGTCCAGCGCATCTAGGAGAAAAAGCTATGCTAGACAGCATTCAACACATTTGGTTCAACAAACATTTACGAGCAGCAGCTAAACAAAAGGTCCGTACCTGTATGATCTGTTGTCAGTTTAACCCAGGAAAAAGCATTCCCGTAGAACAGGGTGGATTTCAGCCTCCTGATCACCCTTTTGAAGTCCTCCAGATGGATTATATCCAGATGGAACGATGTCGAGGATTCAAATATGTTCTCGTAGTTGTCTGTGCTCTTTCCCGTTGGACAGAGGCATACCCGGTTTCAGATTACACTGCCCCGACTACTGCCAAACAGTTGGTTCGAGAATTCTTCCCACGATACGGTTTACCACGTGTTGTCTACTCAGATAACGGCCAGCCGTTTTCATCCGAACTAATGAAACACGTTTCACTTTTGTTAGGCTATCAGTGGAAATTCCACTGTGTCCGACACCCCGAGGCAGCAGGTCTCGTGGAAAGACATAATCAGACCCTGAAAATTAGATTGTCCAAAATATGCAGGGAGAAAGGTGTCGACTGGGTAGTAGCGTTACCAGTTGCACTCTTTTACATGAGAATGGTAGCACACTCTCGAACAGGGCTATCCCCGTATGAGGTGATCTTTGGCAGACCACCAAATATGTGGGGGACGCCTATACCACGCAAAATAACTGATATTGACTGTAATATGCTGACAGATTACTTGGCTTCCTTGATGTCTGCACTACAATCTTGTCGTTCACAGGTAGCTGCAGCTTTTCCCGACAACACTGAGGTGAAACCCCATGACGTAGTTCCGGGGGACCTGGTCTTAGTGAGGAACTTTGATCGGAAGTCTCAGCTGGATCCTAGGTGGAGGTCACCTCAGCTTGTACTGCTCACCACAAGGACAGCCGTGAAGATCGAAGGCAGGAAAGGCTGGGTACATTCAAGTCATATCAAGAAATTTCATGGACTACCATCGGATGTAAATACCACACCTCGTGCGTTTTCACCCATTGACTCAAAACTTCCTTTGGTTGAATCAAGTAATCACGAACAATACAAACTAAAGCTCAGGTCTAACCAGTCAGGCAATTTGATTGTTTAAGTCCTCTCCAAGGTGAAGCGGTTGAATTTGTCTCTGACATGTATCCCTTAGACCTGAATAGAGAAAAAACCCGAAAAATGTTGAAACGACATGCGTACTGTAAATCACTGCGTAGTCATTGCACAGTGACGTTATTAATTTTGTTTTTCTTAAGTCTTTTAATAATTACTGCAAGTATATTGTTGCCCATATATTATCCTATTTCTAGACATGTTTATAATATTACTGCTGAACATTCTTTTAGTGAATTACCTCCGCATGAGTTGTCTTATAGATTTGCGCTGCGCAATAACACGTTTATTAGTATGTTACATCATTCCCATCAGGTTAACAATGCTACAAATTGTTGGATATGTGGCCGACTCCCTCCCTATCAGAATTATAAAGGAATTCTACCTCTCTTTCCATACCCGTTCACACACAACGGCTCCTGTGGAGCATGGTTTAGTTTAATTAATTCCCTAGATTCGAATTCTGCAGTTCATCAAGACAACGGGGTATGGGGAAATTTGAACTTAGTTTTACTTAAAGCCTGCTACCCTAACAAGGAGGGACTTCCCAAAAGAACAGGAACTGATCTAGAAAATGAAGTGTATGGATTAGGTAATTTTACACTTAATCTTATGATCCTAAATGTCGAATCCGAAGCTACTCCAATTTTGCCCGCTATGTCAATATTCCCAGTAAAAGGTGAATTATGTGTAAGAAAGAATGGTTCCATACATATGGGCCATAGTAGATGCACCACTGTAATAGAATTTAGTAATCAAGGCAAGTCTACATTTAGAGCTTCCCGCCATTCCTATTTCATATGTGGTCAGACGGCATATGTACGTTTACCTCTAGATTGGGATGGTACCTGCTACATCGGATTCCTTTTGCCACCTGTTTTCCTAGCTCCTCCTGATTATCACAGAAATACTCATTTAGTACACAATAGAGAAAGGAGAGATCTCCCAATAGTCGATTACACTGAAACAGCATGGGAAAAATACACAGATTTCAATAAAGGTCTTTTTCCCTATATAGGTACCGTTACTAATAGTAAGCTGATACGTAGATTAACTAGAATCCTTGAAGCAGTAGTGAACGAAACTATTTCCGCCTTAGGCAATTTAACAGAAGAGCAGTCTGCTATGCGGATTGTTGTGCTTCAAAATCGTCTTGTCCTTGACGTCATCCTGGCCGATAGGGGCGGAGCTTGTAGGGTCATCGGATCAAGTTGTTGCATTTTCATACCAGAAAATTCACCATCTGTGTATAAAGCCATAACTCGCCTTCACAAGATTGTAAGCCAGATACACCAGAATCCAGGCACCTGGACTTGGTCCGGTTGGTTTTGGAGTGTATTATCTACCTTTGGATGGAAGGTCCTATCCTTCCTAGGTATTGGCTTTCTCATACTATTCAGTTGCTGTCTATGTCTACAATGTGGACCAGCGATCTGTGGTCTGTGTGCCACATCGTGTATTCCACCACCAGGATTTCATTCATCCCAGAAGAAAAAAGAAGAACAAATGATGTTATATGAACAGATCAACGGATTGATGAAGATTGATATCTCTTAACGGGCAAGTAGGGGACAAGGAGGGAATGTGGAAATATGGATTTTTCTGATCAGTTATGTCCCCTATCTTGGACCCCAACGGTTTCATGTATGAATCACAAGTACATGTATGTTCCCTCCAGTTCCAGTTATGAAGACGCAAACACATGTGCGTCCACCGTCAACATGTCCTCTTTCAGATCCGCCATGAATAGGCTGGATATTCCATTCCTAAGTATGAAAGGCCACCGGCTTTATATGGTTCACTTATGCCATTTTACAGTCCAGGCAGATAGGCCCTGATTCTGTCATCAAGCTTTTCTTGCCTTCTGCCTCTGAAAGCTCCAGTCTGAGCCTGCATCTGTGACCATGAACTTTGTCTCATTCCCTGCGCGGCTCACGATGCCTGACATCAGCCTGTTGCCTGCCAAAAACTGTATTTCACCTTCGAAATTATCTGCTCCGTTCCCTGCCCTATGCATTCCTGTCTAGTAGTTTAAGTAAACATTCTTCCAGCTACCGAGCAAAGGCCCGGCTTCTCTGTCTTTATGCAAGTAATTCATAGCCCTATTATTATGGAAGACTTCTGCCCTCGCATCTAGTGTAGACACTTAGACGCTTGTACACGCACTAACAGTCAGTATAGTCAGTATAGAATAAGATTCTACTCTAAGAGACCTCTCTTTTGGATAACATAGTTCTTTAAACATAGGATGTTAGATATGATTTGGGATTAGGTTGACTTGACCCTCCAGACATCTGTCGCCACATGTAGAGCTAAATGTCAAGTCCCCTTCACCCCCTAGTTGCACGTCAATCACACGTCATGCTGCTGTGCGCGCATTTCTGCCAAGTATTTCTGCTGACATTGCGAAATTCCTTCATGGAACCACCCCATTATGACGTCACACCTGATGACGTTCTTTAGTTACACCCAGTTACGCCTACTTTTGCTACGCATGTATCTTTTATCTTCACTGTCAATTGTTACGCCTCCTGCATTTGCTTCACTGTAATGCCTATTGTATAAAAGTGTTTACTTATCGATAAAGTACGTACTCCACTTCCTGAACCTCCGTGGTGATGGAACTTGGAGTCAACGATTCGAATCGTCCATTGGAATAAAGCCCATTCCGAACCTCTAATACCACGGATTCTGCCTCTTATTTTACTGAGCTATTTTTATTATGTTTCCGTATCAAATTAAGTCCCGGTAATTAAATTATTTACCACACTCCGTGTTGACCAGCAAGGTCCTTACGTCACCGCTAAGGTCTTGGGCACAAAATCTCCATTCCTGGTAGATACTGGGGCGACACGTAGTGCGTTATCTAAACGACTGATTCCTAGGGCACCCTTGTCTGGCTCACACGTAACCTCAATAGGCTTTGACGGAACGCCCTCCACTAACCCCTTATCAGCACCAATCTCCTTTGACTTAGAAGATAACACCACTGACACGACCTTTCTGCTCTCCTCCAACACCCCCGATGCTATTATGGGACTTGATTTGCTAAAACATTTTCGAGCCACCATCAGATGCTCCCCAGACGGAGTTCGAGTCATCCTACACGATAACCCAGATCTGTCCAGACCCTGTCACACACGGCGTATGCTCTCTATAACCGATGCTGATATGTCCCTACTCGACACATTACCTTCACATCTATGGGCTAAAACCGACTCAGATGTAGGGCGCATGGTGATCGACCCGGTACACATAACCGTCCGACCGGACGCAGTGCTCCCAAAGCTTCCACAGTATCGGATATCACCCGAAGGCGAGAAGGCATTGGTGGAAATCATCGAGTCCCTGGTCGAGGCAGGAGTGGTAGAAGAAGTAGTCAGTAATGTTTGCAACAGCCCTATCCTACCCATTGTAAAGAAGCAAGGCGAGGGGGATGAGAAAGCCTACCGTTTCATTGTTGACTTGCGAGAGGTTAACAAAGTAGTCATACCCCAGTACCCCGTAGTCTCAGACATCACCACCATCCTCACCCTGATTCCATCCACTGCCACCATCTTTACTGTTATTGACCTCAAGAACGCATTCTTTTCCATCCCCATCCACCCAGACAGCCGCTACCTGTTCGGCTTCACTTTAAAAGCCCGTTCGTACAGATTCTGCAGGGCACCCCAAGGCTACACTGAGAGTCCCAGTATTTACAGCCAAGCCCTCAAGAGGCAACTGGATGCAGTCCAACTACCCGATGGAGTGGTGTTGATACAGTATGTCGATGACATTCTTTTGGCGGCCGACACCACTCCTCTTGCCGTCACAGCCACCATTCACCTCCTCCGCTTCCTTGCGGAGAACGGTCACAAGGTCTCCAGAAAGAAATTGCAATTCTGCCAGCCCCAGGTAACGTATCTAGGCCACCTACTATCCAAAGACGGGAGGAAACTTACCCCTGACCGAATTCAAACCATCCTAGAAACCCCTGTTCCCAAAACTCAGAAGCAAGTACGATCCCTAGTGGGCCTCACCTCCTTTTGTCGACAGTGGTTGCCAAACTTCAGTCTTACCATAAAGCCTCTGCTTTCCCTGCTGGCTAAGGATGTCCCCTTCCCCCTCCCCTGGACACCTGAATGTCAATCCTCCTTCAAAGAATTACGAAACGCCCTCTGCTCGGCCCCAGTCCTAGGACCCCAGACTACACCAAACCTTTCTCCCTCTACACCCACGAAAGGGAGGGATGTGCGTTGTCTGTCCTAACCCAGTCCATAGGCCCTAAGCAACGCCCTTGTGCCTACTTCTCTGCCACTCTTGACCCCGTAGCCAGAGCTTTGCCCGCCTGCCTTCGAGCAGTAGCCGCCGCTGCTGTCTCTATCCGACAAAGTGAGGGGATCGTGCTCTCGAACCCCCTCACGGTATTGGTACCCCATGCTGTTGACACCCTCCTGAACCAAACCAAGACTCAACACCTGACTAGCGCACGACTGACTGGTTATGAACTGACTCTGCTTGCACCCCACATCACATTGAAACGATGCACCACTCTGAATCCAGCTACACTACTGCCTCTCCCTGACGCTGACCCCAATGCATCCCCTATACATGATTGCGTGACCCTCACCGACGAACAAACCAAGAGTAGGGTTGACCTCCGGGATACTGCCTTCCCGGACCCTGACGGAGAACTGTGGGTGGATGGCTCATGCATCAAGCTCCCCGATGGCACCACCTCAGCTGCCTATGCAGTCACCACAGCCCGAACAGTTGTTGAGACAGCCCGCATCACACAGCGATCCGCACAGGCGGCGGAACTAATTGCTCTTACACGAGCCTGCATCCTGGCAGCAGGGACAACCGCAAACATTTACACAGACAGTCAGTACGCCTTCGGGGTAGTTCACCACTTTGGGCTCTTATGGAAAGAGAGGAGATTCTTGACTTCTCATGGCACACCCATCCTGCATGGAGATCTAGTCTCTGCCCTGACCGAAGCAGTCCTCCTCCCCACACGGTTAGCTGTGATCAAATGCCAGGCACACAAGAAGGTGACAGACATTATAGGACAGGGAAATGCACTGGCTGACATTACTGCCCGAACCACAGCCGAGAATAGGTCCACGACCCGTATGTACGTGACCAGGTCACAAACTGAGAAATGGAAGGATGCTAGGGAAACAATTAGGGATATCCAACTAGCCAGCACACCACACGAGTTAACTGAATGGGCCCGGGTGGGATTGAAGGACGATGACGGTTGCTGGCGAACCAAAGACTTGAACAAATGGTTGTTACCAGACTCATACTTGATCCCCATGCTGACCATGGCACACTCCCCCGCACACATAGGGTCTGCCCCCATGATCGAACTCATCTCTAAAGTCTGGCACAACGACAAAATACCAGACTCAGCCAAACGTCTAGTCCAACAATGCCTAGTATGCCTCCAACACAACCCTGGGAAAGGAACTGCTGTACCCCGGGGAGGGTTTGGGGTCCCCAATCACCCCTTTGAAGTCCTACAAATGGACTATGTCCAGCTAGAAAGGTGCCAAGGTTTGAAGTATGTACTTGTCATTGTGTGTGCCTTCAGCAAGTGGGTGGAAGCCTACCCAACCCATGACAACACCGCTATGACTACCGCAAAAGTACTACTGAAGGAATTCTTCCCCCGATACGGCCTTTGTCGAATTTTGTGGAGCGACAATGGCCCCCACTTCGTAGCCGAAGTTATCCAACTCATCTTAAAAGGGTTGGGTGTAAAACAGAAGTTCCATGCGGTCTTCCATCCCCAATCTGCAGGCCTGGTTGAGCGACACAATGCCACATTGAAGCTTAAGATAGCAAAAATAGGCGCCACCACAGGGCTAAGATGGCCAGACGCTCTCCCACTAGCATTGCTATCAATGCGTTCCACCCCCACCAAACACCACTTAACCCCCTACGAGGTCGTCTTCGGGCGGCCCATGAACCTTTGGACTGCACCAAAACCGACATCCATCCACGACGTCCCGGACGTCCTCATGTCTGATTATCTGTACAATCTAACTAAAACGTTGTCTATCATCCATCAGCAGGTGCTGCACGCCATTCCCGATGTTTCCAGGGGCCCCGGGCACGACATCCAACCTGGTGACTTCGTCTTAGTGCGTAACTTCCAGCGCACCAAGAGTCTGGAGCCCCGGTGGACGGGCCCCCTGCAAGTCCTGATCACCACCCGAACAGCTCTTCGAGTGGAGGGGAAACGCAATTGGCTGCATGCACACCACTGCAAGAAGGTATCACCGACCCTGACAACCACGGACAACGTCACCGCCCAAGAGGAACTTCTGGACAAAGACCGACCATCCCTGAGCCGCTGCCCGGATACAGAGACACTTGAATTGATTGAATATCCCGATCCCACTGTGCCATCCAAAGAAGGGTATAACTTGCGACGAAAGGAGAGGACTTCGGCTAAGCAGACCACAGGCTAAGTGGAAATCTCAGAGCGGTAGCCTAGTCACCTCAAAGGCCACCAGGAGAGAAACTAAGCAAAGTCTGTGGTTCTGCCCGCTACCGAGTCTCTCGAAGGTGATGGAAGCGCCCGACATGAAGGTGATGGAAGCAACCGGACGTCCGAAGATCCCCTACAAAAACCCAAAGACTGACCGAATGCACAGCTTTAAGACTATAACACTTTTTATTACCCTTCTCTTTTGCCTTCTCCTCATGGTCACCTTCTGGATCATGGAGGAGAACACACCCGCTCATAAGACATTGCTGACCACCGTTCAACCTACCACCACGAAGGAGCACCATCTGATCTCACTTTCACCCCAACTCCGAGAAAGGCGTAAGGAGTTCTGGAATAACTCTTTTGTGCAGTTGCTCCACCAACACAATCTTGCCACCAACGCCACTAACTGCTGGATCTGTGGATTGCTACCACATGCCACTGGGCACTCAATCCCTTTCATCCCTTCACCTTTTTCTGTCCATGGTTCCTGCCTCGCCTGGCTGATCCTTCTGCAGGAGAGCTACAAGGACAATGCCACTTCCGGCAGAACCATGTCACACTTCTACCATGGGTTCTGGATGAACAAAACTGGTAGAACTTCCGCCCTCTTCTGCCCTCTGAGATCGAACGCTTCCTTTCACATGGACATCCCTGCCAAAGAACGAGTTGAAATGCAAGTGTTCAACAATCCAGCCAGACCCACCTTCTCTTACCTCCGAAAACAGACGGCCGCCACCCTAACAGTGGCCCTGTCCGTCATCAACATCACTGGATCTGTATGCCTCGAAGGCCTGGGGGCACAGCTGGTGGGCCACAGCTCCTGCCTCATCACCCGAACATTGGATTCAGTTGACCCACCCTCCTTTGTTGCCTCCCCGAATATGTACTTCGTCTGTGGTACTAAGGCCTACACCTGGCTCCCGAAAGGTTGGGGAGGCACCTGCTACATCGCCTTTGTCCTTCCTCTGACGTATGTGGCTCCAGCAAACCATCACCGACAGAAACGGGCCAAAGACATTGTGCAGGCCGACTCCACCGGAGCACAGTTCATGGACGCAGTCAAAGGCCTTGTTCCACTCTGGGGCCCAATGGCAAACAGCCGTGCCATCCGCCACTTAACCCAGGCAGTCGAAACGGCAATGAACATTACGGCTGGCGCCCTCGCCAACAACACCGCCGAGCTCCAGGCCGTCCGCTTAGTGGCCCTTCAGAACCGCCTCGTTCTAGATGTGGTTCTGGCTGATCGTGGAGGAGCATGCCGCATCATTGGGTCCAGCTGTTGTACCTACGTACCAGACAACTCACCCTCAGTCTACAAAGCAATTGAACACCTCCACAGACTGTCCACAGAGGTCCATCAAGAGCAAGAAGAATGGTCGCTGGGGAGTTGGTTTTGGGACGCTATTAAAAGTTGGGGATGGAGGCTGTTTTCATTTATCCTAATACCGATCGTGATACTATGTGGATGTTGCTTGGGGATTCAGTGTCTGCCACCTTTATGTTCGCTTTTTATGAACTGCATCTGCCCTAAGACTTTGAACTTTGAAACAGAGCGGATGAAAGCCCTTTATGAGGTGGAGGTCCGCAGTATTATGGGGATAAATCCGAACTAGACAAGCTGGCGAGATATGTTAAAAGGGAGGACTGTGGAAATTTAGCTTACAAACTGAACATTATCTGCGCCATCTTGCCTCTCCCCAGCGCCACGCACAGCGAATGCACGGCCGCCATCTTAGGCACCCCACTCTCTCATTGTCACTCGCCAGCGCGTTCCCCTGACGCTGCAAGCATCCCCCGCGCGCCGGCCACCCCCGCTCTCTCATACAGGCCATAAACCCTCTCCTTCTGCGCGACCCTGCTACGGAACCACTTCCGACCGACAACCCATACATGGTCATGCCTCTCCTTTGATAACCCCCTTCCTCTGCGCCCCATTGTCCGAACTGGTCCCAGGCCATCACCTAGCCCTGCGGATGCAGTTTTTTGCCCCTACTGTAAGGGAAACACCCCACATCAAAGGGATTACAGTAGATCAAAGCCCCTACTCCCTGAGACCCGACCGGTCACACACACCCCCCAGGAATTGGCGGAATACCCTGCTGCGCAATAGCCATCTCCTACTGTGGGTGGGGTGAGAACTTCTACTGTATCTATGTGTGGGATCGGATCTGAACCAGGGCTTCAGGGGATATTCCCCCATACATCAAGGGAATCTCAAGAATGTACTATGTGTAATAAAGCAATAAACCAGTGTATAAGAGACCAGGTCTCAGAGATGCAGTTAGAGCACCTCGTGACGATACCTTGCTGTCTGATCTGATGTGTTCTGCTCCGACGGAATAAAACTTTGTTTCCTGCCTTCCAGTCTCCGGCGCCTGCCTCTTTCATTGGTAAATTATCGAGTGGTATAAGAGGCGATTACCGCCGGGCAAATACTTGAAAGGTTATCGACTGAAACTGCCGCTACCATTTAACATGTCACTGCACCTTACTTTCCTTGGTTTTCCCGATGTTGCACAGCTTCAGCAAAAAGCATTGGCAAAACCTATTTTGCATGCTTCAGTGAAACCTTTTGGCTTTGCCAGTGTGTGTTGCATCTGGTTCCAGTGACAATGACAATTAAAGCCTTCTTGGTGCTGGTTCACCTTTTTCCACGCTGTATGTGATACTGGGTCTGCCCGTTTTACACTTCGAGCCATCTCCACTTGGAGTCCTCGGAGTAAAAAAACGTATCTTAATTCCCACATAAACTTTCCTCTAGCTTTCTTATCTTTCAAATCTAAGTATTGGTTGCTCCCAAATCAAGAACACAACTCCCAAGCAATACCAACACATGTGCAGTTCAAGGGAATCTCTACTAGTGCAAGAGAGCTATGTGGGTCATCAGGTTCTCAATTGTCAATCACTGTGAGGTGACCATGTGCCATACTTTACCAGGCAGGAGAAAACACACACTCACAGTGGCATAACGTCCCCAGAATCTACCCTGTCACAGCTCTGTTGGTGAGAAAGGGAAGGTCCATTGACAGTTTCGGTCCATCTCAGCACCCTCATGCCTCCTTCCTATCCTGCGCGTGGTCCAGGGGTGCAACTAGACCCGAACTTTGGGGGGGGGGTAACACTCCCAGCCAGGGCTGGCCTAGCACTTGTGGCACATGGTGCAATATTTTGTTTGGGCACCCCTTCCCCCATTTCCTCCTTTTCCATGAATTCCCTCACTACCACTCACCAAGAATGGACCTCATCTCTCTATAGCAGCTTTCTGACAAACATTTAATTTTTTATAGCACTACTCATAGTACACTCACACTCATTTCTGTGATCTGCATGGTACATGTTCTTTGTAGCAGGCAAATCAATCTTCTGCACTGAGTGGGTGGTAAGCGTGCCCATGTGAGTGCACGGTGAGCGATGCAATGTGTGAGAGTAGGGTAAGAGGAGTGACTGCAGGGTGAGTGCAGTGACCGTATGGTGCAGATGTAAGTGCAGAGTGGGATGAATGAATGCATGGTTAGTGATGGCTTGTTTGAGTGAGATTGCAGATTGAGCGGAGAGGAGGACAGGTGGGTGAAGTGTCACATGAGTGCGGGTGAGTAGTGTGTTCATGTGACTACAGGTTGAGGTACAGGGTGAACAGTGCAAGTGCATTGTGAGTGCAGAGTGATCGCTGTGAGTGAAGGGTGAGCGGGTGAATGGTGTGAATGCATTGTGATGACTGTGAGTGCAGGGTGAGTGTGAAAGTGAAGGGCGAGAATGTAGAGTGAGTTGTCTGAATGCAGGGTGCATTTCCAGACACTTGAAGTAACTCAGCATGCTATTGACAGCGGCATAGAGTTTGAGATATAAGTTAAACTGTTGCTATTAAGCAAGACTTTAAGTGGGATGAAAAAACTGGGGAGTGTAGGAAGCTGAGTTTCTGTTGCAGTAACCCCCCTACTTTTTGTAAGATTTTTAATGCACTTTGACTTGATGTGCCCTGGGTCCCTGCCAATCAGGTTCCCAGGGCCAGTGTTATTTCCCCAAACTGTACCTTTCTACCCCCAATAGGCACCTCTCCTCTCTGGCCACATGTAAGTCACTTGTAAAAGGTACCATGGGTACCAAGGGCGCTGTGACCAGGGAAGGCCTCTAAGGGCTGCAGCACATATTGTGTCACCCTCAGAGGTCCTGTACCTTAACCCACACACAGCCATTGCAGGCTGCGTGTTTTGGTGCAGAGAAAAGTGGAGAGTCGACATGGCACACATTCCTGTGTGCCATGCCTGCAACCCACTGCCTATGCTATAGGTAACACATCCCTCTAGCTGGGTGCACTATACCACTGGTGAGGGTACAGTTGCATGAGCACTGTACCCCTACAGTGTCCAAGTTCATTTTTAGACATTGTAAGGGCAGTAAAGCCATAAAGAGTATATAGTCTGGAAGTTTGTCATTACGAAATCCGCAGCACCATAATAGCATTACTGAATTCTGGGAAGTTTGATAGCAAATGTCTCAGCATAATAAACCCACAATGATGCCAGTGTGGGAGTTATTAAACAATGCACTTAGAGATGCCCCCTGAAGAACTGGTGGGTTCCCTGTCTGGTACACACCAGCCTGCCACCACAAAACATGTTTTTGGACGCCTGGGGTGGTAGCCTTCACTTTCAGCTTCCAGAAACAAAGCCTTTCCTGTGCTGAGGTGTTAACGCCTCCCCCAGGCCAGGAAGAGCCATTTTTGCCAGGGGAGTTTCAAAGGCCTTGTTGCCTTTGTAATGCGACCCCCAGCGTCTCCTGCTATTAGAAGCAGGCCTCCTTCCTCTCTCCTCTCCTTTTCAGTAGGAAGACAGACGGAAAAAATGAACACAGCCCAGAAGGTGTGCCAACCTCTGCAAATCCCACCCCTCAGGTGGGGGAGGCGAGGTGAAGCCCACTCTTCAACGCTCACCATCTTGCAGATGGCAGGCACTCTCCAATCAGGATTAGGGATTGTGCCCACTCCCTCATGTGGGGTGAACACACCAAAGGTGTAGTCACCCTAATGATGGGCTACTGACCTCGAGACCCCTAAAACGTCCCCTAAATTCAGTATTTAGGGGGCAGCCCTGAACCAGGAAGGCAGATTCCTGCAACCTAAGAAGAAGAAGGATGAAAGAAGACGCTCAGCAGAGGAGACTGCAGAGAAGAACTGACTTGGCCCCAGCCCTACCGGTCCAATTGCAGTTTCCAGAGATCCTGCACCAAAAGTCACCTTGATCTGCAGCCAGTGACCTCCAGAACCCTTGGGAGTACTGACTGCCTTCAACAAAGATCGGATCTCTGTTCAAAAGACACTCCCAAAACAGACTCTGAGCCTGCTGAGGACAGAGAAACCCGACACCTGGAACCACCACTACACCCAACGCTTACAGCCTGAATCTGGGTGGACCAGCAATCCCAGAGAGGTCCACCAGCACTTCAGAGTTTGAGTCCACTGTGGGTTGGCCCCTCCAGGACTCCCCGATGTTGCCTGCAGCCTCTGCACGGAGATCCCCACTCAACCTCGAGTGGCCCGATAAGGTGAAATCTGACCTCAAAAGACACCCCTGCATCCAGCCGCCCTGCACCCTGAAGAAGAGAACCCAAGGTGCACATATGTCCCCTCGCCATCTAACTTAACTGCCCAGCTGTTGGTTCCTCCCGGAGGTCTTCCTGAACTGAACCTGCAGCCAAAAACCAAAAACGGCAATCCCCTTTGAAAACAACAGTGCACCCAATGCCAAAACACCACCCTGCACCAAGCCACCCCTGTGCCGCTGTGAGTGCACTTTGTATGCTACCTTGGACACTGTTTGCCCTGAGCTTAACACCAGGAGCTTTGCTCCCACAACCTTGTGGCCTGCTTGTGATCAGCCACCAACCGGAGGCCCTCTATCCCCTATTGGATAACATTGGGCCTCAGCACTCTGCACCCGGCCGCCCTAGTGCCGCTGAGGGTGTTCTGAGAGTGCATCCTCGACCCTGGGGGAACCTTGGTTCTAACCCTTGAATACCAACTCCCACAACCCAGTACTTACCTGCAAACCGATAACTTCATTTCCTCTCATAGGATTGTATTGACTGCTTTTTCTTGAAAATTCTTCTAAGTGCGGAGTTGGTTTGTATGAAACATTGAAAAACTGCATATGTGTAAAAACTGAATTACTTACCTTTTGTCTAGGAAATGTCTCAGTGTGATATCTAGGCATATCACACTGATTAGCAAAAGTGACTTAAAAAGTAATCTAAAAAGTAACGTTCACAGTAATCTGTAAAGTAACTGTAAAGTAATTTCTAACTGTTTACTTACCTGTAAATCAACCAACTGCATTTGAACCTGTATTCAACTGTAAATCACTGCATAAGATTTTGCAAAGTATTATTTCACTAACCTGCACCAGGTCTGGCTTGGTTTTAGAAATAAAATAACTAAGTAATATTTTCATACAAAAAAATTGGTCTGAGTTCAGTCTTTGAGTGTGTGACATCATTTTTTGCCTGAGTGTGTACAATAAATGCCCTCTGATAAAGCCTTACTTCTCGCCCACACTACCACAAATAGAGAGTAAGGTGCTACCTACTTTTACCTCTGCATACCTCTGCATACCTTTGGGGTTATACTGAACTTAGTGCACACTATACCTCATTTGGTATAGTATATACAGAGCCAGCTTCCTACAGGGGGTCTCTCAAAGGGGCGATATAGTTATGGGTGTGGCTTAAAACATTTATGCAAAAAATCCGTGCTCAGCAGAATGTGCTGCCCGACTGGTATTTTGATGCTTCTGTTATTGCCTCCACATAAGTTTTTCTTTTTTGTTCACAGTATATAAATAATGCAATGCTATGGAAAGGCAGCCTATGGGAGTCAGTAATAGAGGGAAGCACCTTAGTACATCAGAACGATTATATTCCTGCATTGAGTGGCATTTATTAAAAGTGAACTTTTTAAACATAAGCTTACTAGAAGCATTCAGCCCACTCCAACAATGCTGTTAATGAACTATGAGGCAAATCAGTTGACATGTGCACCCTATCTGTCGTCGAGATTCTTATTGTTTTTTCAACAAATTCTTTGACAGAATTAGCTTACAATGCACTGTATGCCCCCTTTTCTTTCAATTCTTTCTCAAGGACAGAAACCCCGATCATTCCTATGTCAGGTGGGCTCACTTGCTAAGTAAAATGTGCCCCTAACTTTTTACGCCTCACCACTTTGAAAAGACACCAGCTGCCACTGCTAGGGGCGGTGCGTTCAAAGGAGCACCAGAGCGTTGCCCCTCTGCGTGCCAGCTGTCGCATATAAAAAATATATAGATTTTTTGCACTTCTAAACAAAGTGAATTTAATTATGGCCCAGCAGTAACATCTATCACCACCGTGATGCCCTATGACATACTGTGGGCCGGTCCAATCATTATGATTGGCAGCCACCCTGCCCATCGCAGTTAAAACGAAATGCGCATGTCAGTTTGGCCGTTTCGTTTTTCACAGCCAACCTGACATGCATACTTCAGCTCTTCTCAGCCTCTGATGTACACGGAGCTGAGGGAACACAGACTCACCCTTATGGTCCCTACCTGAGAGCCGTGTCTGCCTGCCCGATCCAATCGGGTGCTGCTGTCATGCTGTTCACTAATACAACATGAAAGGAGCATCGGGATTGGTTTAGTTGGCGACAACATGAGGAAACACGTCTGAGGGACCACGCCTGTATTAAGAAAGGCAACGCTGGGCATGAAGAAGAATAGAATGCCCTTTTCCATTCAAAGCCTCCCTTCAACCAGGCAGCTATCGTATGGCCCAGCCTGCAAGGGGTCGCAATAAAAAAAAAAACAGAGCAGTTCCCTCTATAATATGGAGCTAAAGGACTATGCCACTGAGATGGAGGAGCTGCTGCTTCCCACGGTAGGATGTTTCGAATCTGCACACAATCACTCAGCGCACCATCGAGACAGCAGTCTCAGCACATGCAAAGTTCATGTGCTGACAGTTGGCATGAACACCTTTCAGAGAGCAGTGCTGTGCACTAGGCTCACGGTTTACAGTTGCTAAACCTATAAGTAAAACAGCCCTGACTTGCTGCACATGAAGGTCACCGCATCTCGTTAACAAAGCTGCAGACCGAACTTAGGGGCTCATTATGATGGCGGAAGGATTGCCACCACCACACAGGCAGTGGCAGTCCTCCCACCGTCACATAGTGAATTACCCACCGCCATATTAGGATGGCGTGGGTACCGCGTGGGACGGAAAGTCTGTCCACCTCTTCACCGGCAAAGACAATCTAACCGATTGCCTGGCGGGCGGAAAAGGGCCACTAATATGGTGGTGGTGCCTAGCAGGCACCATCCGCCATATTAGGATGTGTCCTGGAAGAGGCCTTTCCATGGTGGCGATGCCTCCATGGAAAGGCTGGCGGGGACTGGGCTTGGTTGGGGGGCCATTGCGGGCCCCCTTGTTTGGGTGGTGGTTGTCGCTGCACTGGGGGGTATCCATGGTACCCCCCTGCATTTCTATGCACCAAGTGGCAGGCACCCGGGGTTCCTGCCACTTGGTGCAGGGAAATGCAGTGCAAGCACCTTTAACATTGCGAACGGTGCTGCACCGCCCGCAATGTTAAAGGCCCAGGGTGCTCTCGCTAGTATGGCGTGCGTATCCTAATCGCAGTGGTTGGACTGCCGCATGTCTGGTGGGCGGTCCCAATCACCGCTACGGTGGCAGGCGGACTTACAGTCTGCCAGTTACGTTACACTTCATTTCAGTGAAGCTTCACTATAACAGCACGCACACACTACAGTGACAAATAGCACTGTCTGCAGACGCAGTATTGACGGCTGACAATTCCCATGTCTCCTGCTTTGTACTGTGTTTTTGCACATCCAGCTGAAAGCATATTCACATTGAGGCTTGTGGATTGTCCAACAACGAATATTTGGTTGTTTTTTTGGGGTGGGGGTTGCTCCTTCGCATGCTTGGCGCTATGCAATTAGACGGTAAGTGAATTGGCGCAATTCTTTGCTACGCTTTCGCCTCTTGATGTCAAATGTTGAATGTTAAATATGATTCAAAAACAACTTTAAGGTGGAGGGTGAACATTTGAGTATTCCCACAGAAAGGTTTCAGAGAGAACTATATGTTGAAGCAGACTTGAAGTGTAGCGTTGTCAAAACTTGGATGAGTGCAAAGGCTATTTATTCTGTAGCACCCACTTGATATTCACATAATGTTGATAACAGACATACATCCATGTCAAGAACCCACACCCCTTAACCCCGTGAACTGGGCTAGTACACTACAGCAAACTGGTTTGACAACATTAAAGTCCTTGCTCATTTGAAAGTCGCCCACTTGCCTGCTCGCCCTCTCACTTATTCTGTACTGTTACATAAAAGTAGGGACAGCCTCCTCAAATGAGGCGCAACAGTGAATGAGTCTGCATGAACTGTTGAAGGAAGACTCTAATAGGCATATTTACAAGCCCCTATCGCCACCACAACTTAACTTTCAGTGACGTTGTGATGACCATAGGGGCTTCGCCTCATTTACAAGGCAGCGTTAAGGCAGCGTTAAGGCAGCGTTAAGGCAGCGTTAAGCCACTTAACGTGGCTTGACACTGCCTTGTGAATAAGGCACCCTTTAACGCTATACTTAGCGTGAAAGGGGAGGGCAATGAGTGTTGCGGTGGGCGTTACACCGCAACACCCATTGATATTGACGCTGCCTCCTATTTACAAGAGCAGAGTAAATAGGAGGCAGCGCCAAAATTAAGACCAGGGAAAATCTGGTCTTAAACAGGCGAAACGAGGAGAAATGCTTTATTTCTCCTCGTTTTTGCTGTTTCCATGTGTGCTGCGTTGTGTAGCTCACATAGAAACAGCAACACACCAATGATTGTTTATGTGCAGGAAGGAGCACCTTCCTGCACATAAACAATCATTAAAAAAAAAAAAAATCAGTGCTGCAACTTCAATGCGAACTGCATTAAGCAGCACACATAAAAGTTACAAAACAACATTTAAAGATTGTTTATGCGCAGGAAGGGGGACCGTCCTGCACATAAGCAATCTTGCCCTCAACACATGCACTCTTTCACTATTGTGCAAGAGTGCCTGCGTGGGCGCTAGGCAGCTAAATTTAGCGCCAGCGCAGGGGACAATGTAGGGCTGCACCATATTCTAGTAACTATGGTGCAGCCCTGCGTTTCTAAAGTGACGAAGCGTGTCGTTAGCCTTCTTGGCTTAAGGACACACTTCACCACTTTCTTGTGAATTTTCCCCTAAATTCCTGGGCGTGCGGCTGGGATTGTTTTAAGATCTTGAGGTGTGGTTGGACTCCATGACCCCTCTGCTGGGTGACCCTGTGTGCCCACCTGGCTCAGTTTCAGACAGACGGAAGCCAGGTGACTGCAGCGAGACCAGCACCTGAGACCGCCTCGGGCAGTCATGGAAACCAGCAGAGTCATTAACACCCCACAGTGAATGTTTAACCATCTCACCAACAGTGGTAAGGCCCTTCAGCACACTTACGCATAAATACCACCTTTCACTTTGTTGATGGTGCTCATTAACTCAAACATAAAGGGCAAGACGCCTTCGAAAGTCCACTGTTCTATCAAAAGGCGCCTTAATCGTTTTTTTTTTTTTAGCTCACGGGTTCTGCATCAATAAACGAAAACACACTTTTTATAAAGAGTTGCGTGAAATCTCCTGGTGACAGGTTTAAATCGTCATAAAATGGTTCTTTCTGCAAAGCGACAAGCTTTTAACATAGTAAGATTTCGTCAGTGAGTAATACAAAAACACTTGTGGAAGCTTGTAAAATAGCATTGCAGGTTATGCATATGCACCCAATACCTGCAGGGCTTAGGTTTAAATTCCTGTGGATTTTAACTAAATATTTCCTTCAATCCACGTTCTGTTGTGTCCTGTGATCATGAATATTTTAATTAAAAACATCACTCTGCACAGTTACATTACATACTGTCAGAATTTGGGTTATTGGTTGAGGGGGGTGTTAACCCTTCTCAAGCAACAACCACCATCCTTGTCAGTATGAACCACAGCAGGCACTAAATTAGCCTATGCTTAGCCCCGTTAGCTTGCGCAAAAGCAGCCAGGCTTAACTTAGAGGCAATGTGTAAAGTATTTATGTAGAAATTAAAACAGCAATACATTGAAAATACAATACAATAAAAATCCAACACCAATTTAGAAAAAGAAGGTACATTTAATAAATTATTTGACACCAAAACAACAAAATATAAAATCAGTGGAACTTGAGTTATACATTTTCAAAGATTTAGGTGAATATGAGCAGAGCACCCCTGCAGCCTTTGGAGACCCTTCTCCCGGGTTGTCGGTGACGCAGCCAGATATATAGGTAGAGGTGCATTATATGCTTGCGTACAATGCTATCTCGAAAACGGCTTCAACAAAACATGTCATGTTTGGTATCAAACAATTTGGAATCATACCCCCATACCATTAACTGGTATGGGAGGTATGATTACACCCTTCTGAAGTGAGCTTCGTGGGGTCCCTGGTCTTCCCGGTACCAGCCTTCTCGACCTGGGCAGCATAAAATGGTTGCTGCCGACCAGAGACACATTTCTGCCCTCCTGCAGCTGAGCCAAGCTCGAGCAGGGACAGGCAGCACAATAGACATCCTGTCACAGGAAGGTGTGCCAACATCCCAGACAGGATTTAGTGTATGGGGGCTGAGCGGGTGCACTTCCAAAGTGCCTGAAAGTCTGCATCTGGGGCACACTTGGTGTCCCTGTGCATAGTCCAGTTTAAACCAGTTCTTGGAGCCGTTGGCTCCCGCTCTGGTGCGAAACTGGACAAAGGACATGACAGTAACCTCCCCACTGTCCTGACCGTCCTCTTGGAGGGTCTCCATAATCTGCCCAACCCTCTCCCGTGGGTTCATAAGGGCTTACCTGGCTGTAGGACCATAGATTTGACCTGGACACGTTTCTCAACAAGAAACCACTGACTTTCAACCATCAGACACTTTGGACTTTGTTGGATTTCGACTGGGCTCAACTTCGTTTCCCTTTCTGTACAAAGCATCGTCTGTGCCCGTGTACTATACAGATTCTGTGCAGGACCTGTGGAGCAGCAAGGACAACTGAAGTTATCTCCCTTGGGTTGAAGGAGTCACTTCCCTGCATTCACAGGCACTGTAACGCAACTGACCAGTCTGCTGATCCTAAGCTCCTGCAGACTCCAAACACTCCAGCAACACCGGAGGTGGGTTCCTATGTTCCTTGAGGTTGAGCTGCCCTCTCACCAATTTTGAGGCCAATAATAGACCCCAAGAATTGGGGATACTAGTGGCGTAAGCACCTTTCAAGAATCAAGATTGGGGTTGGCCCTCTCACAACAAAGCAGAAGGGAAGCTCTTCCAGAGTCTTAGGACATTCCATCTCTCCGTACGGAGTGACCGGAAGCCCTCATTAAACACCCGGCTACCTGTGATAGGCGGAAAATTTCCATCCTTGAATTTAAAGCATATTTAAATATATTCGAGGACTAAAAAAAAAAAAATATTGATGATTTTTTAACTATAGCAGCGGATTTCAAAATGGAGTTAAAGCCTACATGTTCAGATGAGGTGCTGAGTGATTTATTTGTATTACAAAACGAGTAATTGGCTAGCACAGAGTGTTAGTCTATATAAATGGTCATAGTTTAACTGATTTTCCAGCATGCGGACTATTGGTGATGGCCTTAAACATGTCTCGCTGACTATATGTTTGTCCTACTACGGTAATTCAGGAGAGGAGGGGTCATTGTGCAAAACAATGGGGCCCATTAGGATGGAAGGCGGACTTTAGTCCACCCGCCACCCAAGCGGTGCTGGGACCGTCCGCCAGTGGTGCAGCGGTCTCGCACCACCAATTGGATGCGACCACCACCCTGGCGGTCGCATTCCGCTGTAAGCAGCACCCGCCGCAATGCCAAAGAGGCATGTTGTGCATTGACATTAACAACGTGGCAGGCACTGCGCATTGCCTACCACCTTGTGCATGGCAATGTACCCCCCAAGTGCAGCCCCCCCACCACCCCAACCCCTGGGGGCCCACAACGGACCCCCAAAGCAATTCCCCACCAGCCTTTTCATGGCGGCAAAGTCCTGTGATACCCAACACCATAATATGATGTCAGTGCCTTCTAGGCACCGCCACCATATTATGCCCCAGATCCGCCGGGCTGGCAATCGTAACAATTGCTGACCAGCGGAAAAGCGTCGGACGGACTTTCCGTCTGCCGCAATACCCGGCCATAATAATATGGCGGGGGTAAATCTAGTTGGGATAGTTATCCGCCTGCCATCCTAAAGACCCCCAAAGTACTTTCTTTTAAAAAAAATATATAATCTTTATTGGCATATCAACATATAATATTCATATAACACAGCATGTTAATGGCAGTGCGTAGTATCCCTCTCTCCCACCCCAGCCCAGCTTTGCTCTACCACCTCTGTACCCAACGTGGTTAGCGGAGTAATAATATGGTGGTTGAGAATATTCTAAGATTCAAGCACACACCTTCTCGGAGAGGAACAGTTTCTTCTAGATACAATTTAGGTTCCTAGGCACCTGACATGTCAGCTTAGGCCAGTTATTATAGTATCCAATCATACCGCTCATTATACCATAACAGTATACGAAACCAAGTATCAACAATCTAGGGTGGTCTAGTATCTGGGGGATCAAGTAAGTCAGCCAGCATGGCAGCCCAAGTCTGTAAATCATCTGCCAACTTTGTATCCTTCCAAAGTATTTTATTGTTTAAAGAAGAATCTATATTCCGTAGAGTATTACCTTTATCTGTTGAATATTCCAGAAGATTTATAACTAGGTTAGATCAGGAGCACAAGTACTTTTTTATTAGATTATCAATAAATCAGCAGAACACATACAATTTAAGATTAAATTAAAATAAATTTGGGTTTTTCACTGATTTGTCATCTTCATTTAAAGAATCGCAATTGTTTGCAACGAATCTAATAGTATTGGACAACACAGCAATAGCGCCAATAAGAAAATTGAGTTTTTTAATAAAATATTGTAAAAAACATTTTTCAAATATTAATATTGATCAAATGAAAAGCTTAGTATTTGGTAAAATTGAATCAAAGTTGAAAAGATGAAGTATAAGGGGTTAACTCGTGTGAATACCTGGACGCATTTTTTATAGGACACCTAAGTTTGAGAGATCATCATTATGTATTGAAGATCATGGCTTGAATGACAGCTCAGGCCTTAGTAAAATGGAATTATCAGTATAGGGGGTATTCTTTGGGTCATTTGCTCAAAGCATGTTTAAGTTCAATTCTGCCAATGGCATTATATGGTTCTGAGATACTGTTTCTTAATCCAAATGTTAATTGGGGACAAATAGAGAATGCCTCTTTAAAATGGATATTAAGCTGACCAACAGGCTCCATGCTTCAGCTAATACAATGTGAATTCACTCTTGCAGCATGGATTGAAGAGGGAGGCAACTCTATGCAAAGCTTTATGGATATACATTTGGTAAACAAGGAGCAGTATAAAAACGGTCATTGTTACTGGAGAGAAACCCAAACTAGATAGAGATATTGGGCTAAATTATGATAAAAAAAGTTAATATATCTAAGAATATTCCTATCCTTCTAGGTAATAAAACAAAATGGGAACCCTTCCTAGCAAAAGTAAGCTTGAACAAATCAGCACTTAATATCTCATTGGAAAAATATTTATTATATTTAGCATCACAATCTTCTATTGCTTTAACTGTAAAATCCCTGGAGAAAGGAAAACCAAATCCATATATTTATGAGATAGCAGATCCCAAGTTATGTTCAAAGTATTTTGTTCGGAAGTAATCCAATCGATGGTATTACAGCATTAAAGGTTACGTTTCTGTGCAAGGGAATCTTTACTCCCCTGCCTATGTAATACCAAATGCACTATAGTGCACAATATAATTGATTGTCTGTTATTTTTTTAAATGTGTAAACGATTTTTAAAACCCATTTTTAAAAATATTAATCTTTATTGCAACAATTCCCATTAGATCTTAAAACTAATATGTGTTTTAAGATGCAACAGTAGGTATCACTTGTTTGTTAAGGTCAGTTAAGTCATAGTCAAAGTAGAATAGTATTGTATAATGAATTATTTTTATGGATTATCAATGATCATTTGTGTTTTAGTGTTATATGGGCTATTGTCTAAATAAACTTGATTTGATACCAGTA
The DNA here is from genome assembly GCF_964204655.1 of Triturus cristatus. Lineage (NCBI taxonomy): Eukaryota > Metazoa > Chordata > Amphibia > Caudata > Salamandridae > Triturus > Triturus cristatus. The sequence continues at coordinate 921,852,760 of NC_140582.1, read as the reverse complement.
ATGAAAAAAGTTCCACACACAGTTACCAAGGTATGGCAAAAAACATGACAATGTGTGTGAAACAAGCACATTGATTTCAGGGCAATTGTTGAACATGCCCCTGAACTAGAATTTTTCATTTTGTTTTTGCAGCAGAGAGAGAGAGAGCATTCAAAACTGGTAAAAGAGTAATGCATATTCTCCCCTGTGTGCCTCTACTGTGGCATGAAGGGAGGGAACTTCCTCCACACGGTATGGAGCTTACCACACTGTAGTCCTATTGGCACAGTGTGACCTCTTGCCTGGCCCGGGTGTTGTTGTGGAAGATCCCTCTTGATCCCAAACCATCTTGAGTCCCCGCCTTCGATGGGTGGGTGGAAGGCGGCTATGGACTGGTGCATGGGGATGGAAATCACAGTTTTTCAAGCAAGAGGCTGTCCCCATAAGCATGGCATGATCTAGAAGCGGTGAACAGACTATTACGGTATTGTGTTACCTCCTTTACAGCCGGCTGAAGCCCTCATCGAGATGGAGGTACAATTGTATGGTTCTGAGACATAGTGGAGGCCCCTCATTTGCAAGACACATGCCATTGACATTAATAATGGACAGGGTCCAGGAGGTGTGGTGTTCTGTCTATCATTATGTTTAGCAATGAACCACTGTTTATGATGAAAGGTATTGAACAAGCAATTATTTACAATGTAATTTTTCGGACAATGTTTGTATGACTTTGGTGCTTTGCATGTCGACTTTTCTTTGACTGGTGTTTTTCCTCACATGCAGCCAGTCTGACATATGGGAGCTCTAGGTCTGTTCAAATACAACTCGCAATCTCATTATGAGTTGCTAGTGGGGAGTACTTCTGGTAACATAGTGTAAAGACCCGGGAGGGTGTACTCCTCCCTTTAGTTCCTCTCAGCCCCCCTGTAAGTTTGGAACCCCTTCCTACTTACGTTTGTGCTTAACGTGATTAGCAGCGCATAGCTGTGGGGCATAGTTCAATTGTACCAAAAGGTACATAGAGAACATATTGGTGAGGTTCAAAGGAAATTTCTTAGATAACCTTACCATAGAAAAAGCCTATAAAATAGTTTTTTCCCCCAAATAAAAAGAAATATTCATTATTGTAAGACGCCCGTTGGATGTCCCTTTGAAAAGCACTATACACTTGTAATCGCCCATACAAAGAGATATATACACCTATATCAAAATATTTATTTTTCTATCTAACTTTTACGTTCATTCAAAAGGAACATGAACTCATTAGGATCTCTCACTGCATGTGAATCTTCAGGATTAGGATACACAGATGAAATGGCATCAGCCATTCTGGCTGGACCATCCTTATTAGCAGATACTAATATAAATCAGAGTTTAAACCAAGCACAGAACTGGGATGAATTGAAAGAACTAAAACGATCACAGATGAGAATTCTCCTTCACGGGTCAATTCTGACGGAATACCTGCGGGGTAATGCGGCACCCAGGGGACTTATAGTAACTAATGCCCCAAGAATCTTCCTTGATGACCAACAATTCAAAAAAGAGTGGTCACTAACCGCGTGGCGGTGCACCCGCAATTGGTTGATACTAATTATTAACACCGCCAAATGACTATCAGAAGCAATTCTTGTAAAAATTAAAACAAGCGAAGATGCTTTGATGACAGAAATTAAGATTACCCTGTATAAAAAGAAACTAGAAGAGGTAAATAAAGAAATCAGTGAACATAAGGATTTCTTAATGCAAAGCAAGGTGAACAGGTTACAAAAAGATCTGAAGAAATTTTCCCATGAAAAGTCTATCCGTATTTGAAAGAGGATTACAAAAGTCAAGACAACTCGGATTCAGGTTCCTCATATCAGGGGGAGTCCAGCAACCCAGAGACTGATCAAGAAGGCTGGTCCAGTGATGACTCAAATAGAAGTTGGAGAGGTAGAGCAAGAAGACCAAGAAGGGGAAGATGCAACCAAGGCTTCCAACCCCCACAGATGTACCCACGGCCAGGAACCTATGGCCCAATGCCTTATCAAGGACCACCACCATTCCAGGGGCCACAACACTTTCAGATGGGACCCTACTTCCAGCCGAATTTTAACCAGAACCGTTTTTTAGGTCAAGGTGGAAGAAGAGGGAAACGTGGCAGACGGAACAACGGAGGAAAACAGGTACAATGGGAAGACAGCAGCTCGACAATGAACACACGGAGCATGACGAAAGGACCAACAGCAGGGACAAGCACATCCCGGGATTAATAGTGAACCTCACCGACATTACCTTAACAACAGAAGAGAGGGAGGTTTTGAATAAAGGCCTGGGATTTGTACCTACTACAAATTTGGACAAATTCAAGATAAGATGCGAGTTGAGCGAATTCTTTTGAAAGATAAGATTAAAAACGTTCTTCGCGGGAACTGATCCACCGATTGAGGATCACAAGTACACATCTTTACGAGTGAAGTCCAGTTTCTTCCCTCCGTCCACGATGATGCCCCCAGAAGTAATAGCCTTCGAGAATGCAGTGTCAAATGAGATCGAGAATTTACCCATTGGGGGAGAAGTTTTCGATAATATGAGCAAGAAAGAACGTGTGGCTCTTAAAGAACTTAGTACGAGACCTGATATGGTTATCAAACCAGCAGACAAGGGTGGAGCAACGGTGATACAGAGCACTACAGCTTATAGATCAGCCTGTATCAATCTGCTATCGGATATCAAATTCTACAAACCCATTCACAGAGACCCTACAGCTCGACTTAAAAAAACCATAAACACTTTAACAACAGAGGCACTGGAACAAAAATGGATAAATAAGAAGGAACATGAGTTCTTGAACTGTAGAGATCCAAGAACACCAATATTTTACACAATACCCAAAATCCATAAAGGAACAGTACCACCACCAGGAAGACCCATCGTGTCCGGGATTGGTTCCCTTTTGGAACCACTGTCTAAATACACAGATTGGTTTCTCCGCCCTCTGATTACTCAAATCAAGTCCTACATACAAGACACTAAACATCTGCTTAACGTCCTCCAGGATGTTACATATAATCCAGAACACAATATCTTTGTGTGTCTGGATGTGGAAGCACTATACACTAGCATCCTGCAGGACGAGAGCATCAGAGTGATTGAAACACTTCTACATCAAACAGAATGGACCTGGGACGCACCAATCAGTTGGATTGTCACACTCATGGGTCTGGCATTGAAAGAGAACTTTTTCAGATTCGAGGACCAACTGTACCTGCAAACACACGGTACATCTATGGGGAGTACATTTGCTCCCAGTATAGCATGTGTTTACGTAGGACATCTAGAGGAGGAACACGTGTGGGCCATGAACCCTTATACCAATAACATCAAAGGGTGGTGGCGGTACATAGCTGATATCCTGGTGATCTGGGAAGGTGACACAGGCACGCTGACCAACTTCTACACATGGGTCAACCAACTTAACCCACACTTGAAGTTCACCATGACATCTAACCAGGAACAGATATCATTCTTGGATGTAAAATTGAGCGCAAGAAATGGGTGGATTACCAGTTCTTTGTTTTCCAAGCCAACTGATAAAAACAGTTTACTTCACTTCAACAGCGCACATCCCCGGGCACTTAGGGAGAATCTCCCGGTAGGCCAATTTTTACGTGTTCGCAGGAACTGCGCTGACCTGGGACAATACAAGATAGAAGCAGAAAATCTGGCCAGAAAGTTACATGAAAGATCGTACCCAAAAAAGATTATTGAAACAGCTAAAAAATGATCTCGTAACACACCCAGAGAGGCCCTACTCGAAACACATCAAAAAGAAGAACCGGACGCTCTCATATGTGTTACCACTTTTAATGCATCATCAAATGCGATTAAGAAAATCATCAATAAAAAGTGGACAGTTCTTACTTCTAATCAACTCAAATTTGAGAAACCAATGTTCTCTTTTAAACGGAACAGAAGTCTGAGAGATTCCCTCATTCACTCTGATTTCAGGAAACCAAAAACACAATCAAGAAATCAAATAACACTATGGAATTTACCAGTGGTCACCGGACATTACCCATGCTGGTCTTGCGTGGTGTGTCCATTTACAGAACAGACTAAGGAAATAGATCTTGGTATGCGATACGCGTGGGAACAGCGATCACATACAAATTGCAATACAGAGAAGGTCATTTACCTCATCAAATGTCCCTGTCAACTTATGTACGTAGGAATGACAGGAAGGAAAGTCAAAGTGCGTATATGTGAGCATAGAAGCATGATTAGAAGGGCTATTGCATCCACAAAATTGACAGCACACTACATTGAGTACAAACACACAGATTCAGACTTGTGGTGGACAATCATTGAGAAAGTGAGTGGGGAGGGCGATATGTCCAGAATCCTACTAGAACGCGAACAACGATGGGTGTATAGACTCAAAACCCACATTGTAGGATTAAACGATTCAATACCATGGAACCAACTCAATAAGAGATAATTCTCGTGAGGGTTAATAGACTGGAATATAAACAAATATCCCGACCCCGTAATTATTGTCCCAGGTATATGGTCGTGCCTGACCTACAAACAACTAAGACTAGCAAGTTTTCTGAAGGATTTATCCCATAAGTAATGTCTTTAAGTACTGTCTTAAAATAGCTACTAGCTACTGACCTATAAACAACTAAGACTAGCAAGTTTTCCGAAGGATATATCCCATAAGTAATGTCTTTAAGTATTGTCTTAAAATAGCTACTAGTTTTCAAAATACTCAGTGGCGGAGTACATATCAGAGACTACGCATACTTGACATCCAGACCGACTGCCGGTTATAGGACAATACTGACAGCCTGTTGTTACACACGACATCTTCACACTGCTATACCGTGCTTAGAACAAACCCCTCCTGTCTTTGCTGGTATCGCATTGATCATTACAGACAGATCGGCGATATTCTTAGCCCGTAATATGTATTAGGATCAGATAAGTGTCTGTTCTTCGTATTGATAAAGCTTAGTTTTTTCAAATAAAAACTTAAAAAGCGGAGTTAGACGCGCATTCAGATTAATACTACAACTCCCATGATTCCTATCGTCCTTCGTTCATGCCGGATACGGGATGCGGAAGTAGGCGGGCTAACATCCAATTGCAAACGGTGTACTTATAACGTCACAAGGAGATGAAGCAGTACCCCAAGCAGTGGAACCACCTCCGAACAGGTTGATACGAGGGGCAGGACCCTTGATGGTGTGAGTAATGCTGAAAATTGACTACAGCCATAAGGTATGAGGGAGAAGCTGGTCCCTTTTTGGGATCCTGCATCAAGCATAACTCTTACGGACATTGTTCTGTGTTTATGTCTTCGTGTGTTTGTCTCTCTATATGTGTTTTTTACTTTATTGGGCCCCCTCCATTACTATGGAACAACAACTCGGGATACTCGAATCTCGTGTGGGTGATGAAAAAAAACGCTTACGAACATGAAGTGTCTGACTACAGGGCTACCCCACAAATGGTGGTTTTCCACTTGGAGTCGATACCCCTCCCAAAACGGGGTAAGAATGAGTGTGTGAAATATGTAGATGTATGCATGAGCGTGAAAGGTGAGCATGCAATTACGCGATCATGTTATATGTAAATAAACCACGGCGATTATTATTATTTTTATAGTGTTTTACCACGAGGGAATTACACGGGTGTTAGATCAATATGCGTAGACATACACCTAAGAGCAAAAGGTGATAGGATGCGGCGCAATGCCGCCACCAAGCCGGGCAACACACAGATAGGAGCGTGTGAGAAACTCAGAGTGCTTTTTCACCCGCCACCTCGATATGTCTGTTGGTTTCACCAATAATGAGTTGAGACGTACGCCTGTAGATATGAACATTCCTGGATCTCCATATATAAAAATGTGTGGTCTCTTTTTCTTTTTTTCTTTTTTTTTTTCTTTCTCTACGTAGATGGAGTGACATATAAGACTAATTAGTCTACGTGAATTGATAAGGAGCGTTAGTTGCCCTTATCCCCAGTAGTGCAGGGAAATCCTCTGCCCTACCCATACCAGGGGGCATTATATTCCGCCCTGAAGAAAGTCCAGCACCCTTCATGGGGCTAAATAGGACTGAAACATGTTGGCTATAGGGTCTTATAACCATAATATCCCCATTGACCCTTAAACTTTATTTTATTATTACCCCCGGCAGTTCCAAGAATAAAAGGGATACTGGGAACTGCTGTCGGTTTTTAATCTTTATTCCCCTGGCCAAAAACATCTTCTCAAGAACTCCCTGGAATATGGTCGAGCCCACCTCGACTTGTAGGCGTCGAGGTGTCCCAATGATGAAGCATGACACCACTAGGGTGTGTGAGGGAATATAAAACAAAAGGAGTTGCCTCCTTCCCCACTTAGTAGTGGTGTTCTGTCCTGACTTCATTTAGGGTCCTCAACATCTGGGAGCTTTAGGTCTGTTCAAATACAACTCGCAATCTCATTATGAGTTGCTAGTGGGGAGTACTTCTGGTAAAATAGAGGCCAGTCTGACATACTCATATTTCTGTGAGGTAAACCTTGACCTCTCACCAGTGATGGAGAATACCAAAAGTACAAAATGTTAAAGATGAACTGTCCATAACTCAGAAAGGAGTTAAACTGGGAAGGTCGAGAACCTTAATTACAGAGAGTGGCTAAAGAAGGACATCTTGGTATTATTGCCACCAAGAGAGTTCTCCAAAATCGAGTTTTATTTGCATATTTAGATGCAAGAGTTGAAAAGGAACTCAAGGCCTGTCATCTATGTAACTGCCTTTCTGCACACATTACTCAACATACTCTTACATACTCTTACTATGTCAGAAATCCCTAAGCATGCATTGGAGAGAATAGCCATTGGTTTCCTTGGTCCACTCGATAAGGGTCATCATCTGATGGTAATTGTGGAGTACTCAGGTTTTCCATTCATTGAGGATCCATTCATTAATGGCCCACTGATTATCAGTAAAGAATTCAAGGATTTCCTGGAGCATCTAAACATAAAGCATCAGAAAAGTACACCTTTGTATCCGCAGGCCAACTGACTTGTTGAGTGTTTTATTAGTATGCTAAAGAAAGCAGTACATTGTGCAACTCTTGACATGCTCAGTTTAAAAACAGTTTTTAATTCCACCCTACAAGCCTATCGTTCAAAACCTCACTCAACCACAGGCAAACGTCATGTGACTTTGATGTTCGGGAGGGCAATGACAACCAAGTTACCTCAATGGACCAAGAAAAGAGAAGGAAGTGCGAATACAACTCGGACTAAAGACTTGGTTAATAATAAAAAGATGAAAGGCTATACCGACAAGAAGCAACATGCAAAGAACATTGAGTTTAAGAAGGGCAATCTAGTGATCACCCGAAAAACGCAAAGGAGGAAATCTGATGCTCCATATTATGCTTCACCTTTCCACGTAGCGTCCACCAGGGAACATATTGTTACTGTCCAGTGTCCTGGAAAGTCTGTTACCAGAGACTTTTCTCTCTTTCCTCATTTGAATCATTAATCTTCTGATCAAGATGGTGAAAGATAGTCCTACATAACAGTACGACATCCCTGGGTCTAAACAAATTACTAGTATAAAATGTGATCAAAACTACAAGATAAATTGAGAAGAATTACTCAAAACAGAATCACAGATACCCCTAGAACTGTGGGCATATCCCTTTTTAGGACAAAATCCCTCACTCACCACGAGGTGGCATGCTTCATCATAGGGACTCTCCTCTCAAAGGAAAACCCTAGTTCCTTTGAGGGCTACAACCCTCTCACCAAGAGAGAGGAGCTCAGGGATGTTTTTATAACGAAAAGGATATTCTAAATCCTCATATGAAGAGCAAAGAATTCTAGGGGTGAGAGCGCAGCACAAAAAAACAGTGAAAAAAGTGCAAATAAAACTAGCTAGTGGGTGTCCAATTCTGAATTTATTCAAAGACACCAGCTGCCAGGATTAAAATCAGAGCACCAGCGGTATGGATTTATAACCGCTACAGTGAGGAAAATAATTGGTCAACATGTTTCAGCCATATCACCCACACGTGGGTCAGGCTTTCATCAGGACCTCAAAAAAGTGCTGCAGCGAAAATGTGAATCAGTGCAACAAAAAAGCATATATTTTTATCAGAATACAAACTCAATCCTCAGTACATCTGTTACAAAAAGGAAGAGTATACCCGCAAATGCTAGGTACTCAGTCCCACCTCAGCCTGGCAGCCGCTCAGGAAGGGGGCACCGCTCTCTCCGTCGGTACTCCGTATCTAGTTGAGCCGGCTTTCATCAGGACCTCAAGTGACGTTATAGTTAGGGTCAGATTCTACTCATACAAAACCAGAGAAAGTCAGCCGTTATAGTTAGCTGAGTTAACTATAACTCGCGCCCCCGTAAATGCACTGATTATGACCTCACATATTACATCACTCATGACAGGGTCAGTGAGTCACTGATGACATCAGTGATGGCATCATCCACAGCATCCCTGACGTACCCACTCATACCCCTATAGAATCCTTTATACACCCAATGCCACTCCCACACAACCATTCACAAACCCATTCATAAGGCCATACCAGCCATTCTGGAATAGATAGGGTTCAAGCTGTTTCCTATACTGCTTTAGGTATATCACATGTCTCTAGATTGTTCCAGGGTCTTAAAGCCATCGATTTGTGTTTTTACACAATATGTATTGTAAGCTAAAGTGACTTCAGCTGACCGCAGATATTGTTCCAGGGTCTTAAAGCCATCAATTTGTTTTTTTTAACACAATATGTATTGTAAGCTAAAGTGACTTCAACTGACTGCAGCTATCTAATGGGGCATTATCAACCACTGGACTAAACACAGTAGCCCAGTCTTGTTAAGATATGGAATGTACGCATATAAACTACGACCCTAAAATGTAATGATAGCCCCAACAGGGAGCCAGAGAGAGCGCCTAAATGATAATGCAATTTAGTCACACCCAATATGACCAGGTTGACATTTTGAACGTTTTCCAACCAATTATGCTTTTTTCCCGTTTCTTGAAGAAAGAAGCTCCCACAGTTGTCAATTTTGGTGTCAGGATCCCTGGGGCTGTCAAACCGTCACTTGTACCTGAAGCAGTAGGTCAGGGATTTGCGTAATTTCAAAAGACACTTGCAAATTACCCACTAGGGTAAACACACACAAGTATGAAAACTCTGGCAGGTAGTGAAACAAAAAGAAGGACGTTCCTTTGCTGCTGGGGCTAGGAAATGTTGGCACTTCTGAGTCATGAGGGCCCAGTACAGGGTCATGATTATCACTTATGGGGCAGAAGAGCCTACTGCAAGAGCACCAGACAGTATTCAACACTTGGCAAAAGCAGTTCATGGGATTGCTCTTCTTCTCGCCATTTTGCACCCAGTTGCTGCTCAAGCACTTTTATTATTTGTTTTCGTTTTTCTCTGTCTATCTTTAGGTAGGTCCCAGTAATATGGACTCTGTCTTTTCCTCTTGCTTTCTTTTTGTTTCTGCTGATCTCCAATCACTGGCAGCTGAAGTAAAGATTGGACTCTCCACACTCTCTTGTATGGCTCTCTAACTGCATCCTAGTGTCTGGGGTCTAGTTACTGCACACCTGGATCCCTCTAACTGTATGCTATGGTCAAGGGGTGGGTTAGAGGTGAACTTGTGTCTGTATGTAATGTGATTTATACTGCTATACAGAACCCCACATTTTTCCCCAGAAAAGTTGTTACTTTGAAGACTCCTGGACTGTAGAATGGTCACATCCCTCCGCAAGAACCATGGGCTGTATCTCTCTTCCTTCCCTTTGGCAGTGTAATACTTAGTTTGTCATTTACACAGGTTCCCTATATTGGGGAGAGAAAATTGAGTATGTCCAGTCCTTAGAAACCACTCGAGCGCTCAAGGATTCAGACATTGCGAACCAATGATAGCATTTGCAATCGAATTTTGCACACCTTTGATCAGAAATTGACGAGCTTCATCCTGCAGATGCATATAATGACTAGTGTTTGGTGAGGGTGCTCGCTTGTTTCTGAATGAATTTTGGTATTAAATAAAAATTCCCATGTCAATAATCACTTAATTGAAATATCGGAATGTCGACTCCGGCCACTGAGATATTGTTGTAGTCTGATTTCAGTTTATTTATTTGCCTAAAATATTTCATTGTTTATAACACAATACAATGCATGTTGATATAAGCTAATATGGTATACTTTGGGATGTTCAATGAGCAGAAGCAGAAAGCATTTCTTAGATCGAGCTGTACATCTAGCTGTACATCTAATCTCTGTGGGTTAAAACCGAGCAACCCTTTTCATTATTCATCACAGATCCAAATTTATTGATAGCATGGTATTGTAAGAAAATGCCTCTTTTTCCATGATTACTCCCATTTGTCTGGACTGATGCTGTAGGTTTTTATACTCTGCACACAGGGAACCTGCTAACCAGGCACCATTGCATGTGCTTTGAGCCCTAAAAACTTGTTGAATTGGGTAAAATCCCTGAATGGCACATTTAACTTACTTGTAAGTTTCTAGTATATGGTACCTCAAGGTTCCAGGGCTTGTAAGCTAAACATCACTAGTGGGCTGCAGCACTCTCTGTGCCACCACTGAAGTGACCATGCAAAGCATGACTCTAGGCCATCCATAGCAGCCTAGATGAGCAGTTTAAATACTGCCATTTCAACCTCTCAAAATCACCCTTGTGCCGGGCTTAAACCTTGCTTTTAAGTACAAGTGAATCACCCCTAAGTTAGACCATACCATCCCTAAGTCACGGTGCATAGTATTTAAAAACAGGACATATGTATTTAATGTCTTTCCGTGTCCTTACTGCAGACAAGGCCTCAAACCTGTTTTTGACTGTTGCAAGGCTGGCTTTTACAGAGAAAACCCTGGGTTAAACTTAAGTTAGGATTTTGTCTTACGACCAAAACTTAAGACAAACTTAAGACAAAATCCTAACTTTACTACTCCTAAATGCCTTGTGTGAATACTGAAAGTCGTAAAGTTGGGATTTTGTCTCAGATTACTTTTGTGAATCGGGCCCATAGATTTTAGTAATATGCAGACTCTACGCAGTACAAATATTTGTATAACTCTCCAATAAAAGCATGCACTCTACAGCACCCATACTCTACCCCTCAAAAAGAATAAATCTATTTCATCACTGAAGCCTTGAGCGAATCCATCAATTAAAGCCAATACAGGCTTCCAAGTATCTTTTACATTTGCATATTAACCAAGTGCGTACATTTTTCATTCCTTGCAGACAGCAGATACAGTTGCAAGAAGGATTGTTTCTTGTTTAGATGCCTTTTCCACCCTTGGCTTAATAGCATGGGATACTCCCTCCCTTTTCCTTCACTTGAGGCATCTCACTTGTTGGAATTAACCATCCAGGGGGCATATCAGCAAGGCTAGGCGATAGTAGTATTGCCGCTTATGCGGCCGTTTTCAGCCGAAAACGGCGATAATTTTATCGCCTAATCAGCAAGCTCACGCTAACGCGTGAAGTTAGCATAGGAATTCCTAACGCCTAGCTTTGCATCTCTAATCAGATGCAAAGTGGGCGTGCCTGACCTGACATGACAGGAGAAATGTCGCTAAGCGACATTTCTCCTATCATCAAGCCCCACGCTATGAAGCATAGCGGCAGGAAAAGTAGCGATAACCCCTGTTATCGCTACTTTCTTTACACCTGCTTCAGGACTGACTTAGCAATGATATCCTATGGAAGGTGGATATCATGGCTAAGTTTGTGGGGCCCTATCAACAAGCTAACGCCACATTGCGTGAGATTATCGCTGGGTTTCCAGTGATAATCTCACGTTAGGCAGTTAGCGTGAGGATTTTTATTGCTTTTGAGATAAGCGTTGCTGATAGCATGCTATCTCAGCGACAAAAATCCACGCTAGCCGGCGATAATTATCCTAGCGCTAAGTGCGCTCAGCGATAATTTTGCCGGTTGTTGCTGATATGCCCCCAGGATTGCTGTCTTTTAAAAAAAAGTGGGAAAATTGATTTTGTTGAATTAAAAAAGTATGGGCACATTGTGCCCCACAGATCCCAGCCACTTCAAACTCTGAGCTTCAGACAGCACAAGTCAAAACAAAGAGTGGCAATACCTGCTTATTGGGTCCATCTTCTACACTTTGCATTTAATTTATTAAAGCAAGACAATTGCAGGTTACATGAATTATGATTAGCAAGGGAGTAGCCAGGAAATTAAAATACCAGTTACTTTGAGCAAGATAAGTGAGGCAATAAAATCTATATGGCAGTCGTTCTGAAGACTGTTCCTCCTGAGTGAATTCTGAAATTCTTAAACGTCCTTCCTTCTTGCCATCTATTTTTCAGTCTTTAGTCTTCTCCCCATTTTTCTTTTAGTCTTTTTCTATCTTGCTTTCATTACTTCTTTCTGTGCTTTTTCCACTTGTAGCTATTTGTCTTTTCAACCTAGCTTTCAGCTTTCTTTTAATCCATCCTTCCTTCTCTCTCTGCCCTTCTTACTTTATCAATCCTTCCTTTTTCATTCATCATTCATCCCTACTCATGCGAAACTTCCACCCATCCATCGGTCCACCCATCCATCTATCCTATTTTCCATCCTTCCATCCATCCATCCATCACTCTATCTTTTCTCGGTTCATTCATCAGTCTATTCATCCTTCTCTCCATTCATCCTTCTTTTAATCCATCATCAATAAATCTTTCCATTCAGCCTTCATTTAATTCTGCAACCATCTCTGTATCCATCTCTCCATCCATCCATTCTCTTAACATCTTTCTCTCCATTCAGCCTTCTCTCCACACCACCCTTCCCTTCCTTACAATGCAAGAGACCATTTTTATGAGCTTCTTGGAGACCAGAGTGTCCCATTAGAGTCAAAGAAGCCATAAAGTCATAATCAACAATTTTCTCCTCGTTGAGCCTCTGGTGGTCGCTATATTTTAAACTAAAATGAGCCCATCTTCTTTACATGACTACCTTTCCACTCTAGGTGTTAGATAGAAAACAGAAAGTTTTCTTTAAATAACCCTCACCAACCAGGGTTTCCCCTTGGTGGCATGCTTTATCATTGGGTTATTCCCGTTCCGCTGCAGATCGGGGTGTGCTACCACCTACAGGTTACGTGGGCGCACTTTTTGATGTATACTATGAAGGATGAAGAGACAAATAGGAGGGGGGGTTCGTTATACGTGGAAAACTAAAAATACCTGGATAGTAGGAAAACAATGGACTTATGTTCCTGAATTTCTACTGTCTACTTGTTGCAAGCCCTAGCCCAAGGCTTTGCTTCAGGACCAAGGAATACTACCTGATACCACTCCTGTTAAAATATTCAATTTTGAATGTACTCTACTCTTGGAAAAAATAAAATAAAATAAATACATATACATACAGTACCAATTTGGTAATATGCCCGTAAGATATGTTAGAAGCCAAAATAAGGGTTCATGAGACCAAACAGGATGAAGGGACGCCTTTAGTCACACTTGCATCAAGGCTTCTCCATTGCTATGGGGAATTAGCCTGCCTGTGGCCAATAGATGTACAGATGTCCTCCCCATTACAAAGTTGCAGTGAGACCACAAAGTTCATTTAAGTAAAATGTAAGAATGGCAGTCTGGTAATGAGGCAGCAGTTGAAAACCTCAAAAGACTGTGTAATTCCTTTTTAAATGAAGGAGGATTTGATAATGTTTAGCAAGCACAGTCATTGATGTAGAAAAACAGACTTGGCAAGTGAGGCAGGAATTGTAAAGGTAGAGGGTTTTATAAAGTAAATACCTAATTCAGACTTTGGGAATAATGTGCAGAGAGGGACACCTTCCTGCACATAAACAATCATTTCCCTCAACGCAGGCACCCTTACACTATGGTGCAAGGGTGACAGCGTTGGCAAATGGCAGCTAATTTTGCGCCAGCCCAGGGGAGAGCAAAGGCATCTGTTATATTGTTGTATATATGAAGCATCCTTATGCTTCGGATTTAATGCAGCACAGTGCAGTCAAATGGCTTGCGGACAATGTATATAATATATAGTAACCTATTATTATATATTATATACATTGTCCACAGGAACCATAGTTCCTTGTTACATAATAGATACCCTGGTTCCATGTGAGTAGGGTGGCCCTTGTTTCCTTAATTGCGGCCAAAGGACTTACAGCACCGCGCTGGGTTAATTCCTTGTAAATAAGGCCCTTTATTTGTTTGCAAGATGACAAAAAATGTTATTCAAAGAATGGTTAGGTCACAGAAGAGATTAAGAGTAACAATGGTGACAATGGTGCTATTCAAGGGTGCTATTCGGGCTCTGCATCAGACTGGCCCTCTCTACATCCAAAAGCGGTTCGCCTTCTATACTCCTAACAGACTCCTGCGCTCCGCCACCTTGCGCCTAGTGACAGTATCACGCTTCCACAGGGCCCGTCTGGGTGGCCAATCTTTTTCAGTGAAAACAGCCATGGCCTGGAATGCTTTACCTCTGAAACTTCGCGTCATCCAAGACCTTAGGCTTTTTAAAAAGCAACTGAAAACTTTTCTTTTCTCTGGGGCACTCTAATGTTTTCTCCTCAAGGTTCCGTATGCAGCATTCGCGCCAGGACACTTTTTAAGTATTAGTGTGCGTTAGAAGTACTATATAACATAACATAACATAACAAGCCTTTTTCAGCTTGTACATAAATCCTTTTGACGACACCCTTAAAAAATGCAAATACTTGTTGTGTGATTCATCCAGGGCTAATATTCCCACATTCCATTTTATGAAATTATTGTAAATACTGAAAATGGCCTACATGCACTTGGATTGTAAAAACAAGGGGCTTTAATTATCATAGTAAACATGGATGCCATTCATCATCATTGCCCACAGTGTTAATCAAACTGAAGCATCGCTGTATGAGGGTAGAAACCTCTTACAGAATGTAAGCACAGGGCCATCTTTAGCGCTGTTGGCGTTCGGTGCAACAGTATTTTTTGGTGCCCTCCCATGACCTCCTTCTACACAAGTTCCCTCATTACAACCCTCCAACATAGCCCCCTCATCCCTCCATAGCCCCTCTCTGACATGCATTTTATTTTATTTATAGTGCTACTCCTAGTTCACTCACACTTTAGTTCTGTGATCTACATAGCACATGTCCTTTACAGCATGCACATAAACCCTCTGCACTACTTTATGATGAGTCTAAACTGCCACCAGACAAAAGTTCCAACCCCCTCTCCCCCAGGAACATTAATCACCAGAGTTAACTTGACATTTTTATTGTTGCCTGAAAGCTGCTGGACACAAACCATCACCTGTTTTTTCTTCTTTTTTTTGTGCCCGGTGTGGATGCACTGGCTGCACTGCCCGAAAGCTGTCCCTGTAAAAGTTCACTAAATGCTATGCGTAAAATGGCAGAATAGGCGGTAAAGAAGAGTCAGGCAGCAAAAAATGAGTTTAGGGACATTTAGTAGTTCTCTGAAACAGATAAGAAAAGACTGTCAGAAAACCAGAAAGGTGAACAAAAGCACCTTGTAGATGACTCCGAAATATAAAAGGAGGAAACTGTGGATGTCACATGCACCTTACTCAACACACATTTAGATTGGTGGAGGAGAGGACAAGACCGACAGAAATATCTAAAGCCATGGTGTAGGAATTATTTTTTGAATATTGGGGGGGGTAGGACCCTTCTCAAGCAACAACCACAGTCCTTGACAGAGAGAACCAAAAAAAGGAACTAAATGAACATTTGCTTAATCTTCTGGTAGCATGGCACAAAAAGCAATCAGGACCAACTTAGAGGCAATGTGTAAAGTATTTTTGCAGCCCACAAACAGTAATAGTAGAGTAAAAATAAAAAAAAACTTTAGTAAATAATATTACACCAAAACAAATGTATTCCAATCTGTAGAACTGGAGTTTTATAAAAATAGCACCTAAAAGATCAAAGTGCTAACTGTGGGTATCTGGTCGCATGAGACCGAGGCTAAGTCAAAAGTTATAGATAGATAGATAGATATATTTATTTGCACAATTAATTAAAATCATTGCAATTCACACAAAAAGAACATAAAAAGCACTTTGCGCTCTCGATTTAAAATAGTTTTTTTTTTTAAAGAGAAAGGGGAGGAACTTTATGGCTGACACAGCAGAGGTTCATGGGTGGTATCTGCCGGTACAATTGAGTAAATCTTAATCATGAATTTTACAAATCAGGCGGCCATCTGAGCTGAGTCTTTAGTGTGGAGTCATGTGCCATTTTGTTTTTTGCACAGTAGGCAATGAATCTTGCTTTCATGATCCAATGTTGGGAAAACAAGCGGAACTCCATACGGATTTGGGCGTGAGAGGTCGAGTTGGGTAGGTGAAACACTCTGCGAAAACAGGCTGATTGCATTCTATCCAAACAGGTGAACATTTTATCTTTAAAAGTAGTGGTGCCAAAGGCTATAGTAAATAGTAGTTTGGCATCTATCACTCTGATTAACTGAGTGAAGTATGGAGAATGGAAAGCTTTCTTGGCTCTTAAGAAGGCCCCCTCCAGGCTGCGAACCATACCTTGCATTGCCGCGATTTGCGGACCCGGGCTCCCTCTATGGTCTATCCAGACTCCAAGATATTTGTATGTGGTAACTACCTCTGTAGTTTTCCGAGCGATGTACCGGGGCTCTGTCTCGCTCGGCATCGCGAGACTACCATCACCTTGGTTTTAGAGATATTAATCTTCAGAGCATTTGTTTCACAATATGTTGCCAAGGAATCAAAAAGTTGTTGGAGGCCCACCTGAGTTTGATCAAGGAGAACCGTATCATCTGCGTATTGCATTGACTGGATTTTAACAGATGCGATTCTTGGTGGAAAAGCTCGAGAGCGAGCCAGCCACTGCGAGGTACAAATTAAAGAGTAGAGGGGCCAAAATGCATCCCTGCTTTAGGCCTCTGTTGGTCATGATTTTATTGATTGTAGACCAGCCAGCGGGGACATTTATTTTGACCCAGGTATCAGAATCCAGAGCGAAGAGGGCATTCAATAGGGTTTGCGAGATGCCATTTGAGATGACATCAGTGATGTCACTGACCATGTCATGAGTGATGTAATATGTGACGTCATCAGCAGTGCATTGCGGGGGCCCTTTTGGGATCCTGCATCAAGCATAACTCTTACGGACATTGTTCTGTGTTTATGTCTTCGTGTGTTTGTCTCTCTATATGTGTTTTTTACTTTATTGGGCCCCCTCCATTACTATGGAACAACAACTCGGGATACTCGAATCTCGTGTGGGTGATGAAAAAAAACGCTTACGAACATGAAGTGTCTGACTACAGGGCTACCCCACAAATGGTGGTTTTCCATTTGGAGTCGATACCCCTCCCAAAACGGGGTAAGAATGAGTGTGTGAAATATGTAGATGTATGCATGAGCGTGAAAGGTGAGCATGCAATTACGCGATCATGTTATATGTAAATAAACCACGGCGATTATTATTATTTTTATAGTGTTTTACCACGAGGGAATTACACGGGTGTTAGATCAATATGCGTAGACATACACCTAAGAGCAAAAGGTGATAGGATGCGGCGCAATGCCGCCACCAAGCCGGGCAACACACAGATAGGAGCGTGTGAGAAACTCAGAGTGCTTTTTCACCCGCCTCCTCGATATGTCTGTTGGTTTCACCATTAATGAGTTGAGACGTACGCCTGTAGATATGAATATTCCTGGATCTCCATATATAAAAATGTGTGGTCTCTTTTTCTTTTTTTCTTTTTTTTTTTCTTTCTCTACTTAGATGGAGTGACATATAAGACTAATTAGTCTACGTGAATTGATAAGGAGCGTTAGTTGCCCTCATCCCCAGTAGTGCAGGGAAATCCTCTGCCCTACCCAT
This sequence comes from Triturus cristatus, assembly GCF_964204655.1. Taxonomy (NCBI): domain Eukaryota; kingdom Metazoa; phylum Chordata; class Amphibia; order Caudata; family Salamandridae; genus Triturus; species Triturus cristatus. The sequence goes on along the minus strand of NC_140582.1, from coordinate 921,834,868 downwards.
ACCAGGGGGCATTATATTCCGCCCTGAAGAAAGTCCAGCACCCTTCATGCGGCTAAATAGGACTGAAACATGTTGGCTATAGGGTCTTATGACCATAATATCCCCATTGACCCTTAAACTTTATTTTATTATTACCCCCGGCAGTTCCAAGAATAAAAGGGATACTGGGAACTGCTGTCGGTTTTTAATCTTTATCCCCCTGGCCAAAAACATCTTCTCAAGAGCTCCCTGGAATATGGTCGAGCCCACCTCGACTTGTAGGCGTCGAGGTGTCCCAATGATGAAGCATGACACCACTAGGGCGTGTGAGGGAATATAAAACAAAAGGAGTTGCCTCCTTCCCCACTTAGTAGTGGTGTTCTGTCCTGACTTCATTTAGGGTCCTCAACATCTGGGAGCTTTAGGTCTGTTCAAATACAACTCGCAATCTCATTATGAGTTGCTAGTGGGGAGTACTTCTGGTAAAATAGAGGCCAGTCTGACATACTCATATTTCTGTGAGGTAAACCTTGACCTCTCACCAGTGATGGAGAATACCAAAAGTACAAAATGTTAAAGATGAACTGTCCATAACTCAGAAAGGAGTTAAACTGGGAAGGTCGAGAACCTTAATTACAGAGAGTGGCTAAATAAGGACATCTTGGTATTATTGCCACCAAGAGAGTTCTCCAAAATTGAGTTTTATTTGCATATTTAGATGCAAGAGTTGAAAAGGAACTCAAGGCCTGTCATCTATGTAACTGCCTTTCTGCACACATTACTCAACATACTCTTACATACTCTTACTATGTCAGAAATCCCTAAGCATGCATTGGAGAGAATAGCCATTGGTTTCCTTGGTCCACTCGATAAGGGTCATCATCTGATGGTAATTGTGGAGTACTCGGGTTTTCCATTCATTGAGGATCCATTCATTAATGGCCCACCGATTATCAGTCAAGAATTCAAGGATTTCCTGGAGCATCTAAACATAAAGCATCAGAAAAGTACACCTTTGTATCCGCAGGCCAACTGACTTGTTGAGTGTTTTATTAGTATGCTAAAGAAAGCAGTACATTGTGCAACTCTTGACATGCTCAGTTTAAAAACAGTTTTTAATTCCACCCTACAAGCCTATCGTTCAAAACCTCACTCAACCACAGGCAAACGTCATGTGACTTTGATGTTCGGGAGGGCAATGACAACCAAGTTACCTCAATGGACCAAGAAAAGAGAAGGAAGTGCGAATACAACTCGGACTAAAGACTTGGTTAATAAAAAAAAGATGAAAGGCTATACCGACAAGAAGCAACATGCAAAGAACATTGAGTTTAAGAAAGGCAATCTAGTGATCACCCGAAAAACGCAAAGGAGGAAATCTGATGCTCCATATTATGCTTCACCTTTCCACGTAGCGTCCACCAGGGAACATATTGTTACTGTCCAGTGTCCTGGAAAGTCTGTTACCAGAGACTTTTCTCTCTTTCCTCATTTGAATCATTAATCTTCTGATCAAGATGGTGAAAGATAGTCCTACATAACAGTACGACATCCCTGGGTCTAAACAAATTACTAGTATAAAATGTGATCAAAACTACAAGATAAATTGAGAAGAATTACTCAAAACAGAATCACAGATACCCCTAGAACTGTGGGCATATCCCTTTTTAGGACAAAATCCCTCACTCACCACAAGGTTGCATGCTTCATCATAGGGACTCTCCTCTCAAAGGAAAACCCTAGTTCCTTTGAGGGCTACAACCCTCTCACCAAGAGAGAGGAGCTCAGGGATGTTTTTATAACGAAAAGGATATTCTAAATCCTCATATGAAGAGCAAAGAATTCTAGGGTTGAGAGCGCAGCACAAAAAAACAGTGAAAAAAGTGCAAATAAAACTAGCTAGTGGGTGTCCAATTCTGAATTTATTCAAAGACACCAGCTGCCAGGATTAAAATCAGAGCACCAGCGGTATGGATTTATAACCGCTACAGTGAGGAAAAGAATTGGTCAACATGTTTCAGCCATATCACCCACACGTGGGTCAGGCTTTCATCAGGACCTCAAAAAGGTGCGGCAGCGAAAATGTGAATCAGTGCAACAAAAAAGCATATATTTTTATCAGAATACAAACTCAATCCTCAGTCAATCTGTTACAAAAAGGAAGAGTATACCCGCAAATGCTAGGTACTCAGTCCCACCTCAGCCTGGCAGCCGCTCAGGAAGGGGGCACCGCTCTCTCCGTCGGTACTCCGTATCTAGTTGAGCCGGCTTTCATCAGGACCTCAAGTGACGTTATAGTTAGGGTCAGATTCTACTCATACAAAACCAGAGAAAGTCAGCCGTTATAGTTAGCTGAGTTAACTATAACTCGCGCCCCCGTAAATGCACTGATTATGACCTCACATATTACATCACTCATGACAGGGTCAGTGAGTCACTGATGACATCGCTGATGACACCTCAAATGACATCACTGATGACATCAGTGATGGCATCATCCACAGCATCCCTGACGTACCCACTCATACCCCTATAGAATCCTTTATACACCCAATGCCACTCCCACACAACCATTCACAAACCCATTCATAAGGCCATACCAGCCATTCTGGAATAGATAGGGTTCAAGCTGTTTCCTATACTGCTTTAGGTATATCACATGTCTCTAGATTGGTCCAGGGTCTTAAAGCCATCGATTTGTGTTTTTACACAATATGTATTGTAAGCTAAAGTGACTTCAGCTGACCGCAGATATTGTTCCAGGGTCTTAAAGCCATCAATTTGTTTTTTTTAACACAATATGTATTGTAAGCTAAAGTGACTTCAACTGACTGCAGCTATCTAATGGGGCATTATCAACCACTGGACTAAACACAGTAGCCCAGTCTTGTTAAGATATGGAATGTACGCATATAAACTATGACCCTAAAATGTAATGATAGCCCCAACAGGGAGCCAGAGAGAGCGCCTAAATGATAATGCAATTTAGTCACACCCAATATGACCAGGTTGACATTTTGAACGTTTTCCAACCAATTATGCTTTTTTCCCGTTTCTTGAAGAAAGAAGCTCCCACAGTTGTCAATTTTGGTGTCAGGATCCCTGGGGCTGTCAAACCGTCACTTGTACCTGAAGCAGTAGGTCAGGGATTTGCGTAATTTCAAAAGACACTTGCAAATTACCCACTAGGGTAAACACACACAAGTATGAAAACTCTGGCAGGTAGGGAAACAAAGAGAAGGACGTTCCTTTGCTGCTGGGGCTAGGAAATGTTGGCACTTCTGAGTCATGAGGGCCCAGTACAGGGTCATGATTATCACTTATGGGGCAGAAGAGCCTACTGCAAGAGAACCAGACAGTATTCAACACTTGGCAAAAGCAGTTCATGGGATTGCTCTACTTCTCGCCATTTTGCACCCAGTTGCTGCTCAAGCACTTTTATTATTTGTTTTCGTTTTTCTCTGTCTATCTTTAGGTAGGTCCCAGTAATATGGACTCTGTCTTTTCCTCTTGCTTTCTTTTTGTTTCTGCTGATCTCCAATCACTGGCAGCTGAAGTAAAGATTGGACTCTCCACACTCTCTTGTATGGCTCTCTAACTGCATCCTAGTGTCTGGGGTCTAGTTACTGCACACCTGGATCCCTCTAACTGTATGCTATGGTCAAGGGGTGGGTTAGAGGTGAACTTGTGTCTGTATGTAATGTGATTTATACTGCTATACAGAACCCCACATTTTTCCCCAGAAAAGTTGTTACTTTGAAGACTCCTTGACTGTAGAATGGTCACATCCCTCCGCAAGAACCATGGGCTGTATCTCTCTTCCTTCCCTTTGGCAGTGTAATACTTAGTTTGTCATTTACACAGGTTCCCTATATTGGGGAGAGAAAATTGAGTATGTCCAGTCCTTAGAAACCACTCGAGCGCTCAAGGATTCAGACATTGCGAACCAATGATAGCATTTGCAATCGAATTTTGCACACCTTTGATCAGAAATTGACGAGCTTCATCCTGCAGATGCATATAATGACTAGTGTTTGGTGAGGGTGCTCGCTTGTTTCTGAATGAATTTTGGTATTAAATAAAAATTCCCATGTCAATAATCACTTAATTGAAATATCGGAATGTCGACTCCGGCCACTGAGATATTGTTGTAGTCTGATTTCAGTTTATTTATTTGCCTAAAATATTTCATTGTTTATAACACAATACAATGCATGTTGATATAAGCTAATATGGTATACTTTGGGATGTTCAATGAGCAGAAGCAGTAAGCATTTCTGAGATCGAGCTGTACATCTAGCTGTACATCTAATCTCTGTGGGTTAAAACCGAGCAACCCTTTTCATTATTCATCACAGATCCAAATTTATTGATAGCATGGTATTGTAAGAAAATGCCTCTTTTTCCATGATTACTCCCATTTGTCTGGACTGATGCTGTCGGTTTTTATACTCTGCACACAGGGAACCTGCTAACCAGGCACCATTGCATGTGCTTTGAGCCCTAAAAACTTGTTGAATTGGTTAAAATCCCTGAATGGCACATTTAACTTACTTGTAAGTTTCTAGTATATGGTACCTCAAGGTTCCAGGGCTTGTAAGCTAAACATCACTAGTGGGCTGCAGCACTCTCTGTGCCACCACTGAAGTGACCATGCAAAGCATGACTCTAGGCCATCCATAGCAGCCTAGATGAGCAGTTTAAATACTGCCATTTCAACCTCTCAAAATCACCCTTGTGCCGGGCTTAAACCTTGCTTTTAAGTACAAGTGAATCACCCCTAAGTTAGACCATACCATCCCTAAGTCACGGTGCATAGTATTTAAAAACAGGACATATGTATTTAATGTCTTTCCATGTCCTTACTGCAGACAAGGCCTCAAACCTGTTTTTGACTGTTGCAAGGCTGGCTTTTACAGAGAAAACCCTGGGTTAAACTTAAGTTAGGATTTTGTCTTACGACCAAAACTTAAGACAAATTTAAGACAAAATCCTAACTTTACTACTCCTAAATGCCTTGTGTGAATACTGAAAGTCGTAAAGTTGGGATTTTGTCTCAGATTACTTTTGTGAATCGGGCCCATAGATTTTAGTAATATGCAGACTCTACGCAGCACAAATATTTGTATAACTCTCCAATAAAAGCATGCACTCTACAGCACCCATACTCTACCCCTCAAAAAGAATAAATCTATTTCATCACTGAAGCCTTGAGCGAGTCCATCAATTAAAGCCAATACAGGCTTCCAAGTATCTTTTACATTTGCATATTAACCAAGTGCGTACATTTTTCATTCCTTGCAGACAGCAGACACAGTTGCAAAAAGGATTGTTTCTTGTTTAGATGCCTTTTCCACCCTTGGCTTAATAGCATGGGATACTCCCTCCCTTTTCCTTCACTTGAGGCATCTCACTTGTTGGAATTAACCATCCAGGGGGCATATCAGCAAGGCTAGGCGATAGAAGTATTGCCGCTTATGCGGCCATTTTCAGCCGAAAACGGCGATAATTTTATCGCCTAATCAGCAAGCTCACGCTAACGCGTGAAGTTAGCATAGGAATTCCTAACGCCCAGCTTTGCATCTCTAATCAGATGCAAAGTGGGCGTGCCTGACCTGACATGACAGGAGAAATGTCGCTAAGCGACATTTCTCCTATCATCAAGCCCCACGCTATGAAGCATAGCGGCAGGAAAAGTAGCGATAACCCCTGTTATCGCTACTTTCTTTACACCTGCTTCAGGACTGACTTAGCAATGATATCCTATGGAAGGTGGATATCATGGCTAAGTTTGTGGGGCCCTATCAACAAGCTAACGCCACATTGCGTGAGATTATCGCTGGGTTTCCAGTGATAATCTCACGTTAGGCAGTTAGCGTGAGGATTTTTATTGCTTTTGAGATAAGCATTGCTGATAGCATGCTATCTCAGCGACAAAAATCCACGCTAGCCGGCGATAATTATCCTAGCGCTAAGTGCGCTCAGCGATAATTTTGCCGGTTGTTGCTGATATGCCCCCAGGATGGCTGTCTTTTAACAAAAAGTGGGAAAATTGATTTTGTTGAATTAAAAAAGTATGGGCACATTGTGCCCCACAGATCCCAGCCACTTCAAACTCTGAGCTTCAGACAGCACAAGTCAAAACAAAGAGTGGCAATACCTGCTTATTGGGTCCATCTTCTACACTTTGCATTTAATTTATTAAAGCAAGACAATTGCAGGTTACATGAATTATGATTAGCAAGGGAGTAGCCAGGAAATTAAAATACCAGTTACTTTGAGCAAGATAAGTGAGGCAATAAAATCTATATGGCAGTCGTTCTGAAGACTGTTCCTCCTGAGTGAATTCTGAAATTCTTAAACGTCCTTCCTTCTTGCCATCTATTTTTCAGTCTTTAGTCTTCTCCCCATTTTTCTTTTAGTCTTTTTCTATCTTGCTTTCATTACTTCTTTCTGTGCTTTTTCCACTTGTAGCTATTTGTCTTTTCAACCTAGCTGTCAGCTTTCTTTTAATCCATCCTTCCTTCTCTCTCTGCCCTTCTTACTTTATCAATCCTTCCTTTTTCATTCATCATTCATCCCTACTCATGCGAAACTTCCACCCATCCATCGGTCCACCCATCCATCTATCCTATTTTCCATCCTTCCATCCATCCATCCATCCATCACTCTATCTTTTCTCGGTTCATTCATCAGTCTATTCATCCTTCTCTCCATTCATCCTTCTTTTAATCCATCATCAATAAATCTTTCCATTCAGCCTTCATTTAATTCTGCAACCATCTCTGAATCCATCTCTCCATCCATCCATTCTCTTAACATCTTTCTCTCCATTCAGCCTTCTCTCCACACCACCCTTCCCTTCCTTACAATGCAAGAGACCATTTTTATGAGCTTCTTGGAGACCAGAGTGTCCCATTAGAGTCAAAGAAGCCATAAAGTCATAATCAACAATTTTCTCCTCGTTGAGCCTTTGGTGGTCGCTATATTTTAAACTAAAATGAGCCCATCTTCTTTACATGACTACCTTTCCACTCTAGGTGTTAGATAGAAAACAGACAGTTTTCTTTAAATAACCCTCACCAACCAGGGTTTCCCCTTGGTGGCATGCTTTATCATTGGGTTATTCCCGTTCCGCTGCAGTTCGGGGTGTGCTACCACCTACAGGTTACGTGGGAGCACTTTTTGATGTATACTATGAAGGATGAAGAGACAAATAGGAGGGGGGGTTCGTTATACGTGGAAAACTAAAAATACCTGGATAGTAGGAAAACAATGGACTTATGTTCCTGAATTTCTACTGTCTACTTGTTGCAAGCCCTAGCCCAAGGCTTTGCTTCAGGACCAAGGAATACTACCTGATACCACTCCTGTTAAAATATTCAATTTTGAATGTACTCTACTCTTGGAAAAAATAAAATAAAATAAATACATATACATACAGTAGCAATTTGGTAATATGCCCGTAAGATATGTTAGAAGCCAAAATAAGGGTTCATGAGACCAAACAGGATGAAGGGACGCCTTTAGTCACACTTGCATCAAGGCTTCTCCATTGCTATGGGGAATTAGCCTGCCTGTGGCCAATAGATGTACTGATGTCCTCCCCATTACAAAGTTGCAGTGAGACCACAAAGTTCATTTAAGTAAAATGTAAGAATGGCAGTCTGGTAATGAGGCAGCAGTTGAAAACCTCAAAAGACTGTGTAATTCCTTTTTAAATGAAGGAGGATTTGATAATGTTTAGCAAGCACAGTCATTGATGTAGAAAAACAGACTTGGCAAGTGAGGCAGGAATTGTAAAGGTAGATGGTTTTATAAAGTAAATACCTAATTCAGACTTTGGGAATAATGTGCAGAGAGGGACACCTTCCTGCACATAAACAATCATTTCCCTCAACGCAGGCACCCTTACACTATGGTGCAAGGGTGACAGCGTTGGCAAATGGCAGCTAATTTTGCGCCAGCCCAGGGGAGAGCAAAGGCATCTGTTATATTGTTGTATATATGAAGCATCCTTATGCTTCGGATTTAATGCAGCACAGTGCAGTCAAATGGCTTGCGGACAATGTATATAATATATAGTAACCTATTATTATATATTATATACATTGTCCACAGGAACCATAGTTCCTTGTTACATAGTAGATACCCTGGTTCCATGTGAGTAGGGTGGCCCTTGTTTCCTTAATTGCGCCCAAAGGACTTACAGCACCGCGCTGGGTTAATTCCTTGTAATTAAGGCCCTTTATTTGTTTGCAAGATGACAAAAAATGTTATTCAAAGAATGGTTAGGTCACAGAAGAGATTAAGAGTAACAATGGTGACAATGGTGCTATTCAAGGGTGCTATTCGGGCTCTGCATCAGACTGGCCCTCTCTACATCCAAAAGCGGTTCGCCTTCTATACTCCTAACAGACTCCTGCGCTCCGCCACCTTGCGCCTAGTGACAGTGTCACGCTTCCACAGGGCCCGTCTGGGTGGCCAATCTTTTTCAGTGAAAACAGCCATGGCCTGGAATGCTTTACCTCTGAAACTTCGCGTCATCCAAGACCTTAGGCTTTTTAAAAAGCAACTGAAAACTTTTCTTTTCTCTGGGGCACTCTAATGTTTTCTCCTCAAGGTTCCGTATGCAGCATTCGCGCCAGGACACTTTTTAAGTATTAGTGCGCGTTAGAAGTACTATATAACATAACATAACATAACAAGCCTTTTTCAGCTTGTACATAAATCCTTTTGACGACACCCTTAAAAAATGCAAATACTTGTTGTGTGATTAATCCAGGGCTAATATTCCCACATTCCATTTTATGAAATTATTGTAAATACTGAAAATGGCCTACATGCACTTGGATTGTAAAAACAAGGGGCTTTAATTATCATAGTAAACATGGATGCCATTCATCATCATTGCCCACAGTGTTAATCAAACTGAAGCATCGCTGTATGAGGGTAGAAACCTCTTACAGAATGTAAGCACAGGGCCATCTTTAGCGCTGTTGGCGTTCGGTGCAACAGTATTTTTTGGTGCCCTCCCATGACCTCCTTCTACACAAGTTCCCTCATTACAACCCTCCAACATAGCCCCCTCATCCCTCCATAGCCCCTCTCTGACATGCATTTTATTTTATTTATAGTGCTACTCCTAGTTCACTCACACTTTAGTTCTGTGATCTACATAGCACATGTCCTTTACAGCATGCACATAAACCCTCTGCACTACTTTATGATGAGTCTAAACTGCCACCAGACAAAAGTTCCAACCCCCTCTCCCCCAGGAACATTAATCACCAGAGTTAAACTGACATTTTTATTGTTGCCTGAAAGCTGCTGGACACAAACCATCACCTGTTTTTTCTTCTTTTTTTTGTGCCCGGTGTGGATGCTTAATCTTCTGGTAGCATGGCACAAAAAGCAATCAGGACCAACTTAGAGGCAATGTGTAAAGTATTTTTGCAGCCCTCAAACAGTAATAGTAGAGTAAAAATAAAAATAAACTTTAGTAAATAATATTACACCAAAACAAATTTATTCCAATCTGTAGAACTGGAGTTTTATAAAAATAGCACCTAAAAGATCAAAGTGCTAACTGTGGGTATCTGGTCGCATGAGACCGAGGCTAAGTCAAAAGTTATAGATAGATAGATAGATATATTTATTTGCACAATTAATTAAAATCATTGCAATTCACACAAAAAGAACATAAAAAGCACTTTGCGCTCTCGATTTAAAATAGTTTTTTTTTTAAAGAGAAAGGGGAGGAACTTTATGGCTGACACAGCAGAGGTTCATGGGTGGTATCTGCCGGTACAATTGAGTAAATCTTAATCATGAATTTTACAAACCAGGCGGCCATCTGAGCTGAGTCTTTAGTGTGGAGTCATGTGCCATTTTGTTTTTGCACAGTAGGCAATGAATCTTGCTTTCATGATCCAATGTTGGGAAAACAAGCGGAACTCCATACGGATTTGGGCGTGAGAGGTCGAGTTGGGTAGGTGAAACACTCTGCGAAAACAGGCTGATTGCATTCTATCCAAACAGGTGAACATTTTATCTTTAGAAGTAGTGGCGCCAAAGGCTATAGTAAATAGTAGTTTGGCATCTATCACTCTGATTAACTGAGTGAAGTATGGAGAATGGAAAGCTTTCTTGGCTCTTAAGAAGGCCCCCTCCAGGCTGCGAGCCATACCTTGCATTGCCGCGATTTGCGGACCCGGGCTCCCTCTATGGTCTATCCAGACTCCAAGATATTTGTATGTGGTAACTACCTCTGTAGTTTTCCGAGCGATGTACCGGGGCTCTGTCTCGCTCGACATCGCGAGACTACCATCACCTTGGTTTTAGAGATATTAATCTTCAGAGCATTTGTTTCACAATATGTTGCCAAGGAATCAAAAAGTTGTTGGAGGCCCACCTGAGTTTGATCAAGGAGAACCGTATCATCTGCGTATTGCATTGACTGGATTTTAACAGATGCGATTCTTGGTGGAAAAGCTCGAGAGCGAGCCAGCCACTGCGAGGTACAAATTAAAGAGTAGAGGGGCCAAAATGCATCCCTGCTTTAGGCCTCTGTTGGTCATGATTTTATTGATTGTAGACCAGCCAGCGGAGACATTTATTTTGACCCAGGTATCAGAATCCAGAGCGAAGAGGGCATTCAATAGGGTTTGCGAGATGCCATTTGAGATGACATCAGTGATGTCACTGACCATGTCATGAGTGATGTAATATGTGACGTCATCAGCAGTGCATTGCGGGGGCGCAAGTTCTAGTTAGCTGAACTAACTATAACGGGGGAATTTCACGGGTTTTGTACGAGTGAAATGTCCAACTAACTATAACGCCCTGGAAACCTATGTTTTTTTTCAGTGAATTTCTAAGGTTTTTTAAATGCTAATTTCTAACTTTAACGTGCCTGAGGGGCCCTCAGGATTGAAGGGGACTTAATTCCCCAACTTAACACATGCCACAGGACGTGTTTGCACATGTAACTTCTGGCCCCGCCCCCTCCCTTTACCACTGTGCAAAGGCACGTTTTAAGTTGGGGGATTCAGTCCCCTTGAATCCTGAGAGTCCCTGGGTCCAACTAGCCCTCCGCACCTCTTTGATCAAGTCCCGGGGAGGTGTCAGTCCCCGGGGCAGTGTGGGGGGGGATTGGGGCCCCCCCACACATTTTTTAACTGCCCCGGGACCTGGCCCACCTGTGGGCTTAATTAAACAAAGCGCGGGAGTCCGTGCTTCGTTTTCTTTATTTTCGGCTAAAATTCACACTGGGTGTTCAAATCTTGCCGATTCTTTTTTTTTTAATGCTTTTTTTGCCCCTGGGGGTCTTCGTGGGACCCCCTGAGCAGGCCTAGGGGGTCAGGGTGTTTCTACCCTGCCCCCTTTTCTTGTTTTTTGCGTTTCTTTTTCTGTTTTTTTGTGCCTCGGTTCTACCGAGGTAAAAGATGGCCGCCAACACTTCCTGGTTTGGAGTGTTGACAGCCAATTAGCATGAAGCTCGGGATCGGGAGGGTGCGCGAATCCTCAGCGGCCATAGATATCACTATCTTTCTTTCTTAATTTCTCAAAAACTACTGAACGGATTTACACCATTTTTAAAAAGTATGATTTCTGAGCCAAACAATACCGTTTTGCCAAATGTGGTGCAATTACGTTCACCAGTTTTTGCTATAACCGTGTCTAAAGATTCCTAAGGGAAATTGATTTTTTGACCCCTATTTTTTTAATTTCTCTTAAACTACTGAACGGATTTACACCATTTAAAAATAAGGGCGCTTTCTGAACCAAGGGCTACCTTTTTGCCAAATTTGGTGTAATTCCGTTCAGCAGTTCGGTCTGTAGCCGTGTCTAAAATTTCCTATGGGAAAAAACATGGGGAAAATGTGTTTTCTGACCCCCTTAATTCTCGGCCCCTGGTTGACGAATCAACCCCAAACTTTCAGGTTAGGAGCTGACTGGAGCGCCCCACCAGTTTTGAAAATTTCGCGAAGATTCATCAACCGGCGCCAAAGTTATTGGGAAAAGAATGTTACAATTTTCCTATGGTAACTAGGTCCTAACTATAACTATCTACTGGCGACCGCCAGTAGGTAATATATATATATATATATATATTCACTTAAAAAACCATAGGTTTCACACATGTTATAGTTAGCTGGACATTTCACTCGTAAAAAACCAATGAAATTCCCCCGTTATAGTTAGTGCAGGCAACTATAACTCACGCGACCGCAATCCTCTGCTGATGACGTCAGATATTTCATCACTGTATTTAGACACTTATTGACCCATGTCTTCTTCCATTAATCTTTAGCTATACATATATTACAAATATTTATTTTTCATAAAGACACATATATCATCAGTGATGTAATATCTGACGTCATCAGCAGAGGATTGCGGTTTTTTAAATGCTAATTCGTAACTATAACGTGTGTGAAACCTATGTTTTTTTCAGTGAATTTGTACGGTTTTTTAAATGCTAAGTTATGTATTTATTAATTTTAATTTTTTTCAGGTTTTTCACCGTGCGCGCACGGTGCGCTTCGAACACCGTGCGCGCGCTGTGGGCGCTCGGTGCGCTTCGCGCACCGAGCTCCCACGGTTCGCCGTGCGCGCACCGTGCACGCACCTCGCGATTTTTTTAAAAAATAAAATGTTTTTTTCGCCCTTGGGGGTCCTCCTGTGACCCCCTGACCAAGGCTAGGGGGTCAGGAACTGTCCACTCTGCCCCCTTTTCAAGTTCTCCACCTGTTTTTTTTCACCCCCTCAGACTGTGAGAGACAAAATGGCGGCCGACACTTCCTGGTTTCGACCGATTCGAATGTTTACCGACATCTAACAACCAATCAGAATTGGCTCGCGCACGGCAGGGTGCGCGCACGGTGCGTGCGTATAGATATTGATATGCTTTTAAATGCTTTTAAATGCTATTTTCTCAGGAAATACTGAACAGATTTACACCAGACCTGCAAAAGGCACTTCCTTGACCTTATGGCTACCTCTCTGCCAAATTTCACGTAATTCTGTTCAGCCGTTCGGGCTGTAGCTGTGACTAAAGGTCCTATTGAAAAATGCATGGCGAAAACGCGTTTTGAGATCCCCCCTTTTTCTCGGCCCCCGCTTGACGAATCACCCCAAGACTTTCAGGGTAGGAGCTGAACGGGGCGCCCCATTAGTTTTGAAAATTTCGCGAGGATTCGTCAACCGGCGCCAAAGTTATTCAAAATAGTATTTTGAGATTTCCTATGGAAACTAGGTTGTAACTATAACTATTTACTGGCGACCGCCAGTAGATAATATAGATATCTATATATATATAGATATCAAACATCCCTCTGACAAACAGGAGCGCCTCCACCTCACGGGTTGTTTAAGGTGTGTCAGACACCTGTAATATTTCACAAGAAACCACGTTCATCTCCAGCAACGTAGAAACAGGCCACTCCATTCATGCTTAGTAAGGCTTCTTTATTCCAAATAAAAAATGGCCCGCTTCAAACCGAGAGAGTGGACTTTGCAGCAGCCAGGGTTTGGAAGAGGGATTTTTCCTGTGCACATCATGCTTTGAGATTACACCTTGAAAGGCAAGTGGTGAACTGTGAATTGACTCTGGTGGTAGCGAAACATTGGTGTTGAAAATAGTGCCCGTTTTATGGAACTTTTCCGGTTGAAGCAGAGATTGCACTCAGTGCACTTGTCAGCATAATTAGTTTTGCCACTAACCTACATTGAATAATAAACGGGAGATATGCAGTTTTGAGGCATTATGGGAAATGTGGTCCCAAAACTACGAGACATTGTGATTATGAACAACTAAAGAAGGGGAAACATGTACGGAATGAACACTAATGTTCATAGGATTGAACCTGACAAATTGAATTAATTGTACTACCCTTTCTGCTTAAAATGAATGAATATACAGCAAGAAAATGACTGCACCTTTAAAGAAACCAGTATTTGGACACTAGTCCGTTTTCAATGTTGATGAGTTACGTTTTTTAAAAAGCTAACGAACCCACCAGTACACAGTGGCATATGATTAAGACTCATGAGAGTCGAAACGCGTAATGCCTGTCCATTTTTTATTTGGAATAAAGAAGCCTTACTAAGCATGAATGGAGTGGCCTGTTTCTACGTTGCTGGAGATGAACGTGGTTTCTTGTGAAATATATATAGATATATATATATATATTACCTACTGGTGGAATCGCCAGTAGATAGTTATAGTTAGGACTTATTTTCCATAGGAAATTCACAACATTCTATTTCCAATAACTTTGGCGCCGGTTGACGAATTTTACTTTCTATTTTTGTATGTGTGTATCAAAGGTTATATTAGGGTGAGAGGAGGTCTGCCACTCTATCACAAGGATGATGTCATTAGTGATGTCATCAGTGATGTCATTTGAGATGTCATCAGTGAGGTCATGAGTGATGTCACTGACCATGTCATGAGTGATGTAATATGTGACGTCATCAGCAGTGCATTGCGGGCGTGCGAGTTATAGTTAGCTGAACTAACTATAACGGAGGAATTTCAATGGTTTTTTCAGTGAATTTCTAAGGTTTTTTAAATGCAAATTTCTAACTATAACGTGCCTGAAACCTATGTTTATTTCAGTGAAAATATATATATATATATATATATATTACCTACTGGCGGTTGCCAGTAGGTGGTTATAGTTAGGGCCTATTTTCCATAGGAAATCCGCAACATTCTATTCCCAATAAGTCTAGCGCCGTTTGATGAATCTTCACGAAATTTTCCAAACTTTTGGCCACCTCCGGTCCGCTCCTATCCTGAAAGTTTCAGAGTAATTCGTCAAGCGGGGGCTGAGAAAAGAGGGGGTCCCAAAACACTTTTTCCCAATGCATTTTCCCATAGGACTTTAGCCGCAGCTACAGCCCGAACTGCTGAACGGAATTACACCAAATTTGGCAAAAAGGTAGTCCTCAGTTCAGACTCGTGCCTTTTGCTTAAATGGAGTAAATCAGTTAAGTAGTTCCTGAGAAAATTAGAGTTAAAAGTACATATATATCAATGGCCTCGGAGGATCCGCGCACCCTATGCACACCCTAAGTGCACCCTCTGCGCACCCTCCCGATCACGCGCTGAATGCTAATTGGCTGTCAAGTGCCTGTGAACATTCAAAACCAGGAACTGTTGGCAGCCATTTTGTGCCTCAGTAGAAGCGAGGCTGAAGAAGTAAGGGAAATAAGTGTGTGAAAGATATAAAGGGGGCAGGGTAGAAATACTCTGACCCTCTTCTGCGCTTCTTTAATAATTAGCCCCCGGGGGGGCCAAATCCCAGGGGGCAAAATGCGTAAAAATTAATGGGGGGGCCGGGGGGCCCCCCAGCCCCCAGGACCGCTACCCCCTCGGGGCTAGAAAATAAATAGGGTGGGGGGCTGAAAGGCCCCCGCAAGCCCCGGGGACCACCACCCCCCAGGGCTTTATTGTTTTGAGGGAGGGGGGCTGCGTGGCCCCCCTCCTGGAGCCCTCGAGGGCCTTGGGGACCGCCACCCCCCAGGGCCAGCTCCTGCAGTGTCTTGGGGTGCCCACCCCCAGGACACTGTTGTTTGCTATGAGAGGGCGGGAGTCTCCCGCCCTCCCATAGCAAATTTCATATGCATTTTGAAAGAGAGAGCAGGGAAACCTGCTCTCTCTTTCAAAATCCAAACCATATTGCTTTTCCACATGGGGAGCTGCATGTGAGCAGTTCCCCATGTGGAAAAGCAATGCCGGCTCCTGAAGGACGCGGGGAGCCGGCTGGGACCGTGGGGGCGTTGGGGCTCCTCCCACTGTCCCCAGCGGTCTTTTATAAGCCCTGGGGGATGGGGTCCCCGGGGATAATAAAAATTAGTGATAGGGGCTATTTTTTTTTTTACGGTAAAATTAGGAGTCGCGCATCCTAACGCGTTGGGTGCATGATTTCTCTCGCGTAGGGTGCGCAGTTCTTAACGCGTTGGGTGCGCAACTCCAAGCAAAAAAAACTGACATTTTTGGGAGATAAACATCAAGCTTATGTGTTTCGTTCTTGAGTGGCTCTAAAAAGAGCTGTTGTGTTCATTGAGAGTTTTTGGTACTTATAAGTAAGTACCTATACAGAGTCTAAAGTTGTTGAGGAAGACTCCGTTTCCTTCATCAGTAAAGTGTACTCCATCTATACTATACATCTCTTGCATATGAAAACGCAGATTGGTATTGTAAATGGACCCCATTCTATAGTCTCGGAGAAAAGCAAAAACAGATTTATTCACATGTTTACTAGCTTTCTCAATCTGTGGACAAAAATGATTGGACCAGTTCCATTTCTGCCTTTGGCATATGTTAGAATACACAAAGGCAGTTTTGGGAAAAAGTGAAATCAATTCTGCAAAGGTGTCCTTCATAAGCATTTCCAGACCTACCCCAGTCAAAGTGCCTAGGGCATTGCCACCAAAGTGCACTATTATGAGGTCAGGGTGTTGGAGATGCATAAAGGATTTTACCAATGGCATCAATTTAATGTCTACATTTGGCAAACCTAGGTCTTTGTGAATGCCTTTGTTTTCTGCATACCTTTGGCTCCTGAAAATATAGCTATGTCCCACAATCCACACTCTAAGCATCTTGAAGGGAGGTCTGGATGCACTCAGATGGTCTCTGTAAATGAAATGGCAGTTTGAAAAGTAAGATAGTTCTAAAATGGTGGATAAGATGCAGTTTTGAAAATAGAAAAGAAAACTAGGGTGCACGTTTCTGTTTTTTAAACGCATGATTCTTATTGGTTAACAAAAACTGATTGAAAGGAACATTATATATGATAAGCTGATATGTTGAAAAGTCATGCACACTTGCTGTTTTGATTAGCAACATTGTGTGCTGAACTTGTGACCTGTGTGCTCAGTTCAGTGTTCCATGAACTGTTTCTTTGGTAACAAGCAGAAGGCAGATTGGGGGTACGGTTCAAATTTATGTCATTTGGAAAGGGTTGAATTGTTTAACCAATAGAAATGTGTGTTAGCTTTTGAATTAATGTGGGAAGGAATGTGATTTGAGGTTTACATGTATATGTGTGCAAAATGAGAGGGAAACTTTGCCATTCTTTGGTTTTGCTGACAGGTGCACAGTGCAGAGATTCTGTAAAAGAAAATCTGGTGTGTGACTGACATACTTCTTAATCTACAAAACAACTTGAAAGGCGAGTTATTTAATTATGAGGGGATGTATGTGGTCTATTTTGATTTTAATCAGACTAATGTATTTCTCCTGCTAAAGTGCATGGAGTACTTTTTTTGTGTACAATCTTATTGTCAGTGTGTGTATGTAGAAACCATTCTGTGATAAATATTTGTGTTATTCATGTGTTTGCATACAGATAACTGTGCTGTTTTTATGTTTTGGTAGAATTAGAAACCAGTCATTGCTTATGTATTTGCAAAATCAGTCACGTTTCTACACTAAATGTAGGGAGTCTGTGTGCATTTAGGAATCATTTTGAGAGAAACATTTTGGTACTAATGTGCAGTAGAAGATTTTCTGCAATGTGTGCAGTCACCTTACATCTTGTAGACTAGTAAATGTATGTTGTACAATGGATAGTGGGCTGTCTACAATCATACTGTGAGTCTGTGTGCATTTGAGCAATTATTGTGAGAAAAGCATTTGGTAACATCATGTATTTGCTGGCAGATAACTGCTTTAAAACCTGTTTTGTTGTCAAGTTTGAGTAGTATTAGAGGCCAGTCATTGCTTATGCAATTGCAAAATGAGTCAGGCTTTCATAGTAGTATGCAGTATTGAAATATGTAGAATGTGTGCAGTCATCTTACCCCTTCTAGACTAGTGATTGTGTCTTGATAACGTGCAAGGAAGAGTGTTGCTTGTCTAGAATCACACTGAGAGTCTGTGTGCATTTGGGAACCACTGTGAGAGAAGCATTTGGGTAGTTCATCTCTTTGCACGCACATAACTGCTTGAAAACCTTTCCTGTTCTCAAGTTTTGGTAGAATTAGAAGCCAGTCATTGCTTAAGTATTCGTGAAATGAGTCAAGCTTTGACACTAAAGTGCAGTACTGAAATATGTAGAATGTGTGCAGTTACTTTACCTCTTCCAGAGTAGTGAATGTGTTTTGGTAAAGTACCGGGGATAGTGTTGCTTGTCTAGAATCACACTGTGAGTCTGTGTGCATTTGGGTAACCATTGTGAGAGAAGCATTTGGTAACATCGTGTATTTGCTGACAGATAACTGTTTTAAAACCAGTCATGTTGTCAAGTTTTTAGTAGCATTAGAAGCCAGTCATTGCTTATGCATTGATAAAATGAGTCAGGCTTTGACACTAAAGTGCAGTACTGAAATATGTAGATTGTGTGCAATCCCCTTACCCCTTCCAGAGTAGTGAATGAGTTTTCGTAAACTCCAAGGGATAGTGTTGCGTGTCTAGAATCACACTGTGAGTCTGTGTGCATTTGGGTAACCATTGTGAGAGAAGCATTTGGTAACATCGTGTATTTGCTGACAGATAACTGTTTTAAAACATGTCATGTTGTGAAGTTTTAGTAGCATTAGAAGCCAGTCTTTGCTTATGCATTGATAAAATGAGTCAGGCTTTGACACTAAAGTATAGTACTGAAGTATGTTGATTGTGTGCAGTCCACTTACTCCTTCCAGAGTAGTGAATGTGTTTTGGTAAAGTCCAAGGGATAGTGTTGCTTGTCTAGAATCACACTGTGAGTCTGTGTTCATTTGGTCAACCATTGTGAGAGAAGCATTTGGTTACATCATGTATTTGCTGATAGATACTGGCTTAAAACCCTGTCATGTTGTCGAGTTTTAGTAGTATTAGAAGCCAGTGATTGCTTATGCATTCATAAAATGA
Organism: Triturus cristatus; assembly: GCF_964204655.1. Taxonomy (NCBI): domain Eukaryota; kingdom Metazoa; phylum Chordata; class Amphibia; order Caudata; family Salamandridae; genus Triturus; species Triturus cristatus. Next base: position 921,816,021 of record NC_140582.1, on the reverse strand, counting down.
GTCAGACTTTGACACTAAAGTGCAGTACAGAAATATGTAGATTGTGTACAGTCCCCTTACCCCCCTTCCAGAGTAGTGAATGAGTTTTGGTAAACTCCAAGGGATAGTGTTCCTTGTATAGAATCACACTGTGTGCATTTGGGTAACCATTGTGAGAGAAGCATTTGGTAACATCGTGTATTTGCTGACAGATAACTGTTTTAAAACCTGTCATGTTGTCAAGTTTTAGTAGCATTAGAAGCCAGTCTTTGCTTATGCATTGATAAAATGAGTCAGGCTTTGACACTAAAGTACAGTACTGAAGTATGTTGATTGTGTGCAGTCCCCTTACTCCTTTCAGAGTAGTGAATGTGTTTTGGTAAAGCCCGAGGGATAGTGTTGCATGTCTAGAATCACACTGTGAGTCTGTGTGCATTTGGGCAACCATTGCGAGTGAAGCATTTGGTTGCATCATGTATTTGCTGATAGATAATGGCTTAAAACCCTGTCATGTTGACAAGTTTTAGTAGTATTAGAAGCCAGTGATTGCTTATGCATACACAAAATGAGTCAGGCTTTGACACTAAAGTGCAGTACTGAAATATGTAGATTGTGTGCAGTCCCCTTACCCCTTCCAGAGCAGTGAATGAGTTTTGGTAAACTCCAAGGGATAGTGTTGCTTGTCTAGAATCACACTGTGAGTCTGTGTGCATTTGGATAACCATTGTGAGAGAAGCATTTGGTAACATCGTGCATTTGCTGACGGATAACTGTTTTAAAACCTGTCATGTTGTCAAGTTTTAGTAGCATTAGAAGCCAGTCATTGCTTATGCATTCATAAAATGAGTCAGGCTTTGACCCTAAAGTGCAGTACTGAAATATGTAGATTGTGTGCAATCCCCTTACCCCTTCCAGAGTAGTGAATGAGTTTTGGTAAATTCCAAGGGATAGTGTTTCTTGTCTAGAATCACATTCAGTTAATATCCAAGTAGTAATGAAGTGAGGCAGGCTTTAGCACATGGATTGATTCAAACGCCAATCCACTTTGCATGCAGTCCTCTAACCACCTACACATTTGTCTTTCACATCTTCAATACCCCAGACAGTATTCATACAGTTCCTACAAACACCCTGTCACTCCTCTTACACTCCTTCAGTGACTTATTCAGCATCATGTAGTAATCCATTTACTGCGCCAAAACCTAAACACTTATAAATTCACCCAGGAACTTTCCTTGCAATACTGTAAACAATCAGTTAATATCCATGTAGTAGTGCAGTTAGGCAGGCCTTAGCACATGGATTGATTCAAATGTGTATCCACTATGCATGGAGGCCTCTAACCACCTACACAATTGTCTTTCAGACCTTCAATTTCCCAGTCAGTATCTATAAACTCCAGTAAACACTCTTTCAGTCCACTTGCACACCTCTAGTGACTCATCTGGCACTATGTACTAATCTATTCATTGCACCAAAACCCCCAAACTTAAAAAGATTAACCCAGGCACTCTCCTTGCTGTACTGTAATGATTCAGTCAGTACCCAGGTAATCATGCAGTGATCGAGGCCTTAGCTCATGGACTGTTTAAACGTCTATCCACTATGCATGCAGGCATCTAGTCACCTACACACTTGTCTTTCACAACTTCAATACCCCAGACAGTATTCATACAGTTCTTGCAAACACCCTGTCACTCCCTTTCCACTTGTCCAGTGATTTATTCAATTCCATGAAGTAATTCATTAACTGTGCCAAAAAACAAACACTTATAAATTCATGCAAGCACTCTCCTTGCAATACTCTAAACATTCAGTCAGTACCCAAGTACTAATGGAGTGAGGCAGGTCTTAGCACATGCATTGATTCAAACGCCTATCCACTATGCATGCAGGCCTCTAACCATCTACACACTTGTCTTTCACTTCTTCAATTAACTAGTCAGTATCTATATACTTCAATAAACACCCTGTCACTCATCGTGCACACCTCCAGTGACTGATCCAGTACCATGTACTAATCTATTCACTGTGCCAAAACCGAAAAACTTAAAAGTTTCACCCAGGCACTCTCCTAGCAGTAGTCTAATGATTCAGTCAGTACCCAGGTACTCATGCAGTGAACCATGCATTACCACATGGACTGCTTCAAATGTCTATCCAGTATGCATGCAGGCTTCTAACCTACTATACACTTGTCTTTAACAGCTTGAATTCACCAGTCAGTATCCATGTACTTCCAGCAAACACCCTGTCACTCCCCTTCCACTCTTCCAGTGACTTATTTAGCACCATGTAGTAATCCATTCACTGCGCTAAAACCCAAACACTTATACATTCATCCTTGCCCTCTCCTTGCAATACTGTAAACATTCAGTTAATATCCAAGTAGTAATAGAGTGAGGCAGGCCTTAGCACATGGATTGATTCAAATGCCTATCCACTATGCATGCAGGCCTCTAACCATCTACACATTTGTCTTTCACACCTTCAATACACCAGACAGTTTTCATACAGTTCCCGCAAACACCTTGTCACTCCCCTTACACTTCTCCAGTGACCCATTCAGCAGTATGTACTAATGCATTCACTGTGCCAAAACCCAACTAGTAATACATTTACCCAGGCACTCTCTTTGAAGTACTCTAATGATTGAGTCAGTATTGAGGTACTTATGTACTGAACCCAGGCTTAGTACATGCAGTGCATCAAACGTCTACGCACTATGTATGCAGGCCTCTAATCACCTACACACTTGTCTTTCACACCTTCAATACCCCAGACAGTATTCATAGAGCTCCTGCAAACACCCTGTCACTCCCCATACACTCTTTTAGTGACTCATTCAGCACCATGTAGTAATCCATTTACGGTGCCAAAAACCAAACACTTGTAAATTCACCCAGGCACTCTTCTTGCAATACTGTAAACATTCAGTTAGTATCCAAGTACTAATGGAGTGAGGCAGGCCTTAGCACATGGATTGATTCAAATGCGTATCCACTATGCATGGAAGACTCTAACCACCTACACAATTGTCTTTCAGACCTTCAATTTCCCAGTCAGTATCTATAAACTCCAATAAACACCCTGTCACTCCACTTGCACACCTCCACTGACTCATTCGGCACTATGTACTAATCTATTCACTTCGCCAAAACCCAAAAACCTTGCAGTACTTTAATGATTCAGTTAGTACCCAGGTAGTTATGCAGTGACCCAGGCGTTAGCCCATGGACTGTTTCAAACGTCTATCCACTATGCATGCAGGCCTCTAGCCACCTACACACTTGTCTTTCACACCATCAATATCCCAGTCAGTATCCATGCAGTTGTTGCAAACACCCTGTCACTCCCTTTTCACTTCTCCAGTGATTTATTCAGTAACATGAAGTAATCCATTAACTGTGCCAAAAAACACACACTTATGAATTCATGCAGGCACTCTCCTTGCAATACTCTAAACATTCAGTCAGTACCCAAGTACTAATGGAGTGAGGCAGGCCTTAGCACATGGATTGATTCAAACGCCTATCCACTATGCATGTATTCCTCTAACCACGAACACAATTGTCTTTCACACCTTCAATTCGCCAGTCAGTATCCATACACTTCCAGCAGACACCCTGTCAATCCCCTTGCTCTCCTCTAGTGACTCATCCGGCACCATGTACTAATCTTTACTGCACAAAAACCCAAACCCTTAAAATATTCATTCAGGCACTATCCTTGCATTACTCTAATGTTTCAATCAGTATTCAGGTACTCATGCAGTGAAGCATGCCTTTTCACAAGGACTGTTTGAAGTACCTATCCACTATGTATGTAGTGGTCTAACCAGTTTTACACTTGTGCATCAGGCCTACTTTTTCACAGTCACTATGCATACACTCCAGCAAACACACTGTGACTGCTGTTGCAAACCCATAGTGAGTCTTTTAGTAGCTTGTAGTGATCTATTCAATGAAGTAAAATTCAAACAACTGTGAATTCACCCAGTGTCTCGCCTTATAGTACTGTAATCATTCAATCAGTTAGCATGTAGTCTTTCAGTGAGGCAGGCTTTAGGGCATGAACTGCTTCAAAGTAGTATGCACTATGCATGTAGTGGTTTAACCATTGTCACACTTGTGCTTCGGGGCTATAATTTCTTCGTCAGTATTTATATAAAATGTGTTTGTATAGTAATAGAAAAGTATAAATGATAAAGATATTAATATACATTTATTTGTGATTATTTTTTACAGATACTGTTTATCTCCCTAAAAATAGAGAAATCATGCCGGAAAAAGTAAGAAAAAGAAAAGAACAGAAAAAGGACAGTTATTTGAAGAAAAATCAACCACAAGTATTAAATGAACAACATATTGTAGCTAAAAAGAAAAAATCTTCTGGTAAGATCACAAAGCAATTTATTAAAAATGTTTGTAGGACCAGACAGAATGTACAGAATTCTGAAACCTCTAAGAATGCTTCAACTAGAAAAAATATTCAAAATATTAGGAAAAGCAAAAAAGCAAATGGACAGTCAAAGGAGACGAAGTATGGTAAAAGAAGGCAAAATCAGTATAAGGAAATACGCAAAAAAGTTTTTACAAGAGAGTAGTACATAATTTGCTGAAAGATGTGAAGAAATATAAAAAGAGAGCTCTATTTTATAAAAAGAAGAAGCATATTGAAACCATTGTTGAAAAGGCTTTTGAAGTAAAAAGGAAACTATTCATTTTAGTATTAAACAGAATTCGATCACTAGATAAACCAATCTATTTAATGAAGGCCAAAAGTAGGAGGAAAAGAGTAATTAACAGAACACATTTTTGTGATTTTTTTTGGGAGAATGGAAACACAGTTCAAGTTCAGAGCCTTTCTTTAATGAAGATAGTTATTTACATAGCAATAATTTATTGCATGCAGTTGACACCAGTGGTCGAGATTATGAGGTTAAAAATGGTTGTCCAATTGACAAAGAAAAAATGGTTGAAAGAAATGCAGAAGAAGTGATAGCTGATGAAGTTCTAGGGAGACGTCCTAAACACCCTGTGGACCCTTGGGATTGCAGTAGTATTTGTAGTGTACGACAAGAATCTATTGATAAATTATGTAGTTTCTTACGAGCATATAGTAACAAAAGTGTTAAACAAAAGATTAAGGTGTTGCAAGGACTAGAAACTTGCAGAGTGAGAAAAAATACTGGTTTGCAAGGTCATTCTCTGGCTTGTCTTTCTAGGAAAGTTTGTCAAAGTGTTTTTCACCATTTCAGGATGTTGGCAGTACATCATACTCAAATGCGGAAGTTAGCGAGAAGATTGTATTATGCAAAAAGTCCAGCACTAAAGTTAAATGAGTTGAACAGTGCTCTTTTGCGTGGGTCAGTATGAGATGTGAAGAAGGTTTGCGATGATATTGAGTTTTGTTACTTTGGTCCTCAGCAAGAGAGTGCAGAAACTGACACATTAGTAGAACAACATGTTGAAGACAATGTAGAACCCATGATTACAAAAAATGTTGAAGGTCATATCACAAAGTTTAAGGTAATTTCAGGTGAAAGACCAAATGTTTCTTGTATTTGTTGTCGTCGAACTCACTATAAAAATCAGACTTGGAGTGTCAATCTGTATTTAAAAAGTGAAACAGAAAATAATGATAAGGGGAAGGAATTTGCAACTTATTTGTTGGTAGAGGATTGTTTTGATTTGGGATCTGAGCAGCGTATTTGCAAATATTGTTATACCAAATTAGATGAGAATAAAATGCCTGCTAGAGCTGTTCATAATAATCTAGAGTTGGTTGCTATTCCTCCAGAGCTGATAGATTTAAATACCTATGAGTCTATTCTCATTCAATGTGTGCACCTGTTTCAGGCTATTGTTTGTATAGAGCCTAAAACAGGTAAATTGCCTCCATCAGAGTTACAAAGAGGATTGAAAGGAAGAGTTGTGTATTTGCCATTAGATTTAAAGAAAAACATTGAAACTATTGGTGTAGACCAATCAGAAAATGAACCACTAGTCATTCTAGTTAATGGTGTTCCTACTAAGAATAAGAAAATCTGGAAAGAGTTAGTGGATGTTAGAAAAGTGAAAAAGGCATCATTGTATTTGATAAAAAATAATGAGTACTATAGAAATGTGTTTGTAGGAGAAGAAGAAATAGATTTAGCAGAAGATACTGAAACATTAAGTGGACAACTTGAAAAAGTGGACATGTCCAGATGTGAAGAAATCTATAAACATTACAGTGAACATCCACTTCATTCCAAAGAGGTGATGGGTAATACGATTGAGTTGTTCCAAATGAAAAAAGCAAGAGGAAGTCCCAAGAGTGTATGGGAAGAGAGCTTGGAAGCTTGTTGTTTCCCGCAGTTGTTTCCAACAGGAAAAGGTGGACGATATGATGAACGTCCTGTGCAGATTCCTGCATCTGAATATCAGACAACAAGATTATATGCAGAAGATCCAAGATTTTGATAATGTATCGATTATATGTTTCATCTTCTGTTTGAAAGTGACTTGTCTGGACTTTCATATGCAGTAAATCACATTTTAAAAACTGGAATGAATCTGCTAAATGTAACTGCAAAGGATTTTATGGATAAAGTGCATCAGACAGATGATCATTTAGAATCTCAGTTGATTAATCTGATGGCATGTCAGCTTGGGACTAATGAATAATGGTACCGTCATCATGGAGAACTGAAATGTATGCTACGGAACTCCTACATGGTTCGTTACACTAAGCTGTGCTGAGTATGCTTGGGATGATTTACTTGAATTTCTTCGAGAGGCAAATTCCAATATAAAAAATATTGAATACAAGACACCTGGAGAATTGTGCTCTTTGGATCCTGTTAATGTATGCAGATATTTCAATCATAGATTTGAAGCTATGATGTATTTCATCTGCAGTAAAAAGAATACTCCTCTTGGAGAAGTTGTGGATTTCTTTTGGAGAAAGGAGTATCAAGCAAGAGGTGCTCCTCATATACATATGTTGTTATGGATCAAGGACGCCCCCAAATTTGGAACAGATTCAGATGATACTGTTTTGTCTTTCATTGAAGATTATGCCACATATGCTGTACCCAATAGCAGAGAAGATAAAAACATAAAACAACAAGTCTTACAATTCCAAAGCCATAGATGTAGAAAGTACTGTCGACGAACGTACAAGTCTAAGGATAAGTTCTTTACCAAATGTCGTTTCGGATTTCCACGTCCTGTATTATCCAAAGGAAGAGTGAACATTTTGATGTCAGCTATGCGACATACCATAACAAGAAAGTCTCCGAAAAATACCTACAACTTAAGAAGAGGCGAAGAGTCAAAATACATAAATGACTACAATTCCGTTATTTTATCCATGTGGAAAGCTAACATGGATATTCAGTATGTTGCGGACAATTCCATTGCTGTTGCTCGATATGTAACGTCCTACATTACTAAATCAGAAAAGACGGAATTGAAAGAAATGTGGGAAGAGATTTCTCACGAGAAGACTCTAAGTAAGAAATTATACAGTTTCAGTTTGAAGATGTTATCGCATCGTGAAATTGGAGCATATGAATGCTCAGATCAGTTATCATCTGCAAGTCTATACTCCAAAAGTAGAAGAATCATTTGGGTGAGTCTAGGTCTTGCAGCAATGCGAAATCGGGTACTGAAATCTGTTCAAGAAATTGAATATTTAGCAGAAAAAGAACCAGAAAGTACAGATATTTTGAAAACGAATATGTTGAACACATATTACCCAAACTGAAGTCATCATCTTGAGAACATGTGTCTCTATGAAGTGCTGCAAAACTACACTTTTAAACGGAATACTACAGAGAACATCAATGATGGAAAATATGCAGTGATTGGTTCCGAAGGATGTTTGGTGAAACAAAGGAAAGGAAATTTAATTAATCACAGGAAACTGAGTTGCGACACTGCTGATAAAAGGGAATTTTACAATTTAGCCCTTTTGCAAATGTTCAAACCGTGGCGTTCAGAACTGGAGTTACTTGGAGATTATCAGAGCTATGAAGATTCATTTAATGCTTGTAAAGATAGCATACAATGCAGTGCTTTTGCAATTATGGGAAAATGTTGAATGCTGAAATTGATCAAGAAGCTCCAATTACAGCTGAGATTGCTAGAGACAGTCAAGATCCACTAGGACAAGCAATTGTTGAAAATGAAGCAGCAAATGCCATGAATGAGGTTGAAACATCAATGCATCAAGCTCAAGAAGATGTAATGCAGTTAGGAAACTTGGAAGAACAACTAAATGTTGAACAGAAACAAATATATCAGCAAGTGAAAGAACAGATTGAGCATGGATTACTTCATGAAAAGAAAGGGTGCTCATGTACATCATTTCAACCTATCCGAATGTATGTGAGTGGTCAAGCTGGAACAGGGAAAAGTTTCTTAATTAAAGCAATTACAAGTTATCTGCAGAGAACAACTGAGTCGTGTTTGTCTTGTGTTGTCACTGCTCCAACTGGGTTGGCAGCACATAACATTAAAGGAATTACTTTACATCGTTTACTAATGCTACCAGTAGAGCATGAGGACACATTGGAATACGACAAGCTATCTGGAGAAGCTTGTTGTGAAGTTTCAAGAGTCCTGAAGAAAATGAAACTTCTCATTATTGATGAGGTAAGCATGGTCTCAAAATGATGCTTGCCTTTGTGCATTTAAGAATGCAGCAAATTCTTAAAACAGAGTATGATGTGTTATTTGGAGGAAAACACGTCATAGTTTTTGGAGATCTACTACAACTGACTCCGGTAAAAGGACAACCGGTATTTAAAACACTTGCGCATGAAGATACCAGAAAGTCTCTCGGTAGTGTTGGAAACAAGAACATTTGGACATATTTTGAATACAAAGAACTGACCAAAAATATGCGACAGGCAAATGATGCTGAATATGGAAGTATTCTGCAAGATATAAGAAATGGACTTCTGACAGAACATGGCAAACAAGCTTCCCAGAGTCTATTACTTTCCAATTTGTTTCCAAATGAAAATGTTGTTCCTGAGAAAGTGTACATGAAAAATTGCAGAAAATAAATCAGTGATCTGCTTAATGCCTACACTGCGTGAGTGTTCTATATTCAATGAAGAACTATTGAAACTGGAAAATGAAGAAAGTATAAAAATGGAAGCCATCGATAAAATAGAGCATGAAGGAATCACTATTATTTTGACGAGAAAATTGAAAACAAAACTGGATTCTTTAGAAAAAAAGATATCTAAAACGGCTGGTTTAGAAAAGACTCTATATGCATGTGTAAACTGTCGAGTAATTTTGAGGCGTAATTTGGATGAAGAAAAAGGTTTAGTTAATGGAGCAATGGGTAAAGTGGTGGATTTTGTTTATTATCAGAAAAAAGAAGGAATATAATTTTTAAAAATTAAATTTGTTCAGATTGAAGAAGTTAAAGAAATTGGTCGTTGTTCAGTTCGTTTTTTGCTTGTTAAAGATTTATATGTCCGTAGGAAACAATTTCCATTTTTCTCTGGCATACACAGTGACTATTCATAAATCTTAAGGATTAGGTGTAGACAGTGCATTGGTGAACATTGGATCTACTGTGTTTAAAGACGGTATGGCATATGTTGCTTTGTCGCGAGTCAGAACATTATCTGGTTTGTTTTTGATTGATTTTGATGACACAAAGGTTACTGCAGATGCAAACAGTGTAAAAGAGTATCATAGGTTAAGAAGGGTGTATGCTCCCAATTTAGGTCAATATCCTGTATTTGAGAAGCATGTGGTTGGTCGAAAAAGAAGGTTTGAGAATATCTGTACTGAAGGTGTAGAGAAGGGAAAAGAACAAGATAATGTTGTGATAGCAAGTAAAAAGAAAAAAGACACTATTGAAGAGATTGTTGGTTATCAGTTTGAAAATAGTTCAGGTGTCAACTGCTATGCTAATGTAGTGGTCAATGTTGTTTTTTATCTTGAAGGTTTGCAAGAACAAATTATGCAGAATCGGCAAAAAAGATTTTGTTCCTTGTTGCATTCTGTTTATGAAAAATTGACAACAGATACAAGTAAAATACAAACTGTTTCAGATGTTCGTAATCTTTTGGATGTGTGTTCTGGTTTTACACAATTTACGCAAAATATCCAACATGATGCTCAGGAATTTTTAATGTATATGCTTACCATTTTTGAAAATGAGGGTGTAGAAATAGAAAATATTTTTGGCCTTTGTTACAAATGGGAACATCATTGTGAAAATTGCATGTATACATCTAGCACTAATGTAGACACTGAAAGATTTCTATATTTAACATTACCGGACTGTAAATCAGTGTCTTTCAATAAATTAGTTAAAGGTGCAAATCAAAATATGGAGTGTAGCCAATGTAAATCAGAAATGTTATCCACATTATTTAAAAAAAATATGGACAATATATAATTTTAATGATGCAACGTTGTACAGCTGATGGAAGAAAATTGGATACTTTAATAAAGTAATTTGCAGCAACACAACTATCAATATCAGGAAGGACTTTTGTAGCAATTGCAATAATTTTCCATGATGGTCCTTCCACAACATCTGGACATTACACTGCCTATCTAAAATGTGACAAAGGCTGGACACTTTGTAATGATGCCCAGTTGGTTTTCAAACAACGTTTGCCTAGTGAATTACCAAATTCCTACCTAATATTTTTAAAGCCAAAGTTTTAGGAAGATAATTCACTCTCTGAGGAATTTATTATTATAATTTATTAGGATTACCATTGGACAATTTACATAAAAAACAGTGCAAAAATACCATTTGGCCTCAAGGAAAGGTATATGTTTGAATTATGGACTTTTTGTTACTCATTGACTCGGTGAATATTTTAAAGCGACAACATTTACAGTTTTTATAAATTAAAGTTATAACATTTTGTTAGCAATAAGCATTTCATATATGTGTGATTTGTATTTTCTGGTATTTTACTGAGAATAGCATGTTGGGTTTTTTTAAACAATCGTTTTGATTGTTTTTTTTTGCCCGCTGTTATGTGATGAGTACGATTGAAATCACTATTTCTAGTGAAATTCAGTATATTCTGAGAACAGCAAAAAAGGCAAACAAATTATTTTGTTTAAATTATGTTGTGTTGTTAAAAATGTATTATTACATGTTATAACTATGTTTTCTTTTATTTCACAGATCCTAATACTAAAATAAGCAATTTACCACAATTTACATTACAAAAAAAAACTGAAAAAATGTGTACCATTTTTTATTTCTAATACTGTGAAGGTAAGTTTAACTAGGTATTATGGACAATGGCACATCTGCAAGAAAGGTACAAAGTTTTAATCTGTTTTTCAAAACACCCTGTTTATACCTATGTAGTTTTAGAGTCTCTCTGTCATACGATATCATATGACCTCCAAAAAACCAGATTTGAGTGGTTCATAATATTTCTCATTCTACGTATTGAAGGACTGCAATCATTTCAATCATTCTTCTTTGAGCATCTTTGCAGACAAACATCGGTGCTTACCTCCTATCATTCACAAGTAATTTTCCAAACAGAAATATGTTACTTTTTGTAACATAGTTATAGCGCAAGACACTCTTTTATATTTACAAATACAGGAAAAGGCACTCTGTGTACCTTTTTTTTCTCAATGTAAATACGACCTCATCATACACACCATTTTATGTTGAAAGGGTGTTCTATAAGTGTTGTTTTGCGTGATTGCACAGAATATTCGTAGAAGAAGACACATCTCCAGATTCATCAAAAATAATGAATCTGGACATGTGTGTGAAGGCTGCACCATTCTCCAATTGGTGTAGCAAAGCACAACAAGGAGAATTGTTTTCATTTCTCCTCATTTTTTAACCTTCAATACATGCTAAAATGTTCAGCATACATTGAAGGAGAAAAATGCCTTTACTAATTGTTTTTGTGCAGGAAGGTGTGTCTTCCTGCACAAAAACAAACACCACATGACACAGATATCCTTGCACCGTGGTGCAAGGGTGCCTGTGTCACCATATGGCTGCAGTTTAAGCAGCCGTGCAGAGAGAAGCATAGATTTGCAACATATTTATGTACATATGATGCATCCCTGTGCTTCGGAAGTACTACAGCACACTGCAGTTAAAGAGGTTACTGTGTGATGCTGCAGCACTTCCTCATAGTTCTGCACTTATACATTCACCATACGCTACTAATGCATTCGTTCAGTCAATTACGCACTACACATACATTCATCTAAACTTTCACACACTAACAAACAAATATAGCTCTTTTTTTAAACCAGGAAAGTTAGTTCTTAGAAGAACTTTTTTTTTCTTCTTTTTTCTTTTATATTTTATTTCTTGGTTTTTTGAACAATTTAAAAAATGTTGGGGTTTTTCTGGAAAAAAAGGAAAAAACAGAACTGGAGGAACAAAACAATAAACTTCAGGAAAAAAAACAAAAAACCTAGCAATGATGGTTTTCTTGCTTTCGACAAATAAGGTCAATGGACTGCTCTCCATAATAAGGACAGCGTTGCATTTTACGCAGAGCACTTTTAATGTTGCAAACTGAGGACGGATGTCCAAGTTTTGGACAGATGGATCCACCCTCGAAGTACTCGGCTGCGATGCGTCTGATGGACCTGGAAGAACTCGCATTCTTCGGTATTCCTCACAAGCCAGGTTGATCGGATGCATGGTCATGGGGATGCTTCATCATGCTGGCTGTACCACATGAATATTTTTGGGTGGGATCCCCACGGGAGAGCACTCGCTGACAGATCTTACATGTCACTAAGGTGGCATTAGCTTTGGTTTGCCCCTAAGGAAAAGTGAAAAATTTCCATACCACAGATGAGTATCTTTGTGGGCGTGGTGCTTCTTCCAAAAATTCACCCTCAGATGAATGAGCAGATCCTGGAGATGCCTGCTGCCCTGAAGCCATTGTTTTGAAAAAAAGTTTGATCTAAGTGTAAACTTAGTCAAAAAAAGTTCTTCTCAGCAGAGAGATGCTCCTCCAAAGAAGGTCGAAGAAGAATGATTGAAATGGGTGGGGTCTTTCAATAGTTAGAATAGGAAGTGTAATGAACCAATGAAATCTCTGTTTTTCAGGTCACATGGGATCCACGCACCCTGCGCAGAGGCAGCACGCACTGAGCGCAAATTCGCGAAATTGCATTTAAAGGCAATTTAGGATTAGAAGTAAAAATATATTAATTTTAAGAGTAGCTTAGATTATGTCTTCATTTATTATTTACATGAAATACACATATATATATATGATTTTTGACATTTAAAATATTTTGCGGGATTCGCGCACCCACCGCGTCAAACATGCACATGATGTTTCGCGGAAGCGCGCGAGCATTGCGAGACGTACTTCGTACGTGTCGCGTATGGGTCTGGAGTCGCGTACCGGTCGAATTGCATTCGCGCACAAAAATACGTACCCAACGCATACCGTACGCGGATCCTACACTACAATCGTAAAATGGAGACTATGTTCCGCTCAGGGATCGAGAAAGGTGGGCATAGTTTAAAAAATTTACAAATATTTTTTAAAAATATTAATTAAAAACAAATAATATTTATTAATTTTTAAAAGTAATAAGTGAAAAAAACCTTTAAAAAATGGTGAACAACAATATATATAAAAAATAAAAAGTATTTGATACATTGAAAAATAAAGATTTAGAAATCCTATGAAAATCATTAAAAATCATAGGTTTTAAGATATGTTATAGATAGGAATTAGCATTTAAAAAACCTTTGAAATTCACTTAAAAAACCAAAGGTTTCAGGTATGTTATAGTTAGGAATTAGCATTTTAAAAACCTTTGAAATTCACTGAAAAAACCATAGGTTTCAGGCACGTTATAGTTAGGAATTAGCATTTATAAAACCTTAGCAATTCACTGAAAAAACATAGGTTTGTGAGTGTTGTGAGTGTTTTTTTGTAAAGCGCACTGCTGCCGAGGCGTCGTGGCGCTGTAGACCGCTGGGGAACCCGTCCTGGCTATCCCTGTGAGATGGTCCCTCCTGGGTATCTCCAAGGTGAAACCAGGCATCCCCGGCGAATGTGGGGGGCCGTTGTGGAGATGAGGCAAGCTAATGCCCAGAGTTGCCGAGTGTGATCCCTGGTTAGAGTGGGCACCGAGGTGAGAATTTTCGAGTCCGCTGGCCCTGGTCCACGACCCTGCCGCGTCGGGAATTGAACCCTGGTCCCGGGCCGTCCTCTGCTTCCGGGTCTGCCGCCTCTGACCAGTGAGCCACACTACGTTATAGTTAGCTGGACATTTCCCTCATACAGAACCATTTAAATTCCCCCGTTATAGTTAGTTCAGCTAACTATAACTCGCGCCACTGCAATGCACTGCTGATGACATCACATATTACATCTCTCATGACATGGTCAGTGACATCACTGATGACATCACTGATGACACCCCAAATGACTTTTCTTGACTTGATCTTCTTGGAAAGAAGTCAACAAGCCTTTGCAACTGCAAGTTGACGTGGTGCACATGGGTTCGGTTATTGCAACCCCCCACAAGGGATACTGGCCCTCAAACTTGGTGAGAAGGCAGGGCAGGCCACAGGAGCTGTGGAAAACCACCACCTGTGTTGCTGAGCTGTTGAAGTCTGGAGGAGCTTTGGATCAGCAGACCGGTTGGCTTAGTGGTAGTGTCTGCGGATGCAGGGGAGGGACTCCTTCACTCCAAGGGAGAGTTCTTCAAATGTCTTTAATGCATGACAGGCCTGGAAGGGAAACGAAGTACAGCGAATTCCACAGTGCCCAGACGGTAGAAAAGCAGTGGTGTCTGATCTGAATCTTATCCCATGACGAATCTAGGGACCTACACCCAGGTAAGCCCTTAAGTACCCTAGAAAAAGGGTTGGGAAGATTCAGGGGACCCTCCCAGGGGAATGTCTGGTCATGGGGAGGTTACTTCCATGTCCTTTATCCAGTTTCACGCCAGAGTGGGAGCCAATGGCTGCCAGAACTGGATTGAGCTGGACTATGCATGGGGACACCAAATGTGCCCCTCATGCAGACTGAGTGGTCACACCTCCCTGTGACAGTTTGCCTATTGTTATGCCTTCCCCTGCTTGAGCAAGGCTCAGCAGCAGGAGGGCAGAATCGTGTCTCTGGTCGGCAGCAACCATTTTGTGCTGTCCTGGTCAAGAAGGCTGGTACCGGGAACGCTGAGGCCCTTCCAGTGCTTGGAATCACACCTTCTCACACCGTTTATGGTGTGGGGGTATGATTTCAACATGTTTGATACCAAACATGATAGGACTCGTTGCAGACGTTTTCGAGATGGTCATCGTGTAATAGCCTGTTGCCCCTCTATATAGTATATGGCTGCTTCACTGACAACCCGGGACTAAGGACTCCGTAGGCTGTAGGGTGTCCTGCTCATGCATAGGCACCCTCTCACTTAGAACCAAGAACCCTGCCTTCAGGATTGGAATGGTCTGCTATAGAGGTAACTTATATCTTTAGTAAGTGGTGCTAGCACCAACTTACAAAGGCTGCAATGGCAGGCCTGTAGTTCCCTTTTGCATAGTCTCCCATGGGTGGCATAATGCATGCTTCAGGCCCTGGGGGACCTCTGGGGTACCTATGCCCTGGGTACCTTAGTACCATATACTGGGGACTTATAAGGGTACCCCAGTATCCAATCTGGGATGTGCCTAAGTAATCAACACAGCAGTTTAGGGAGACAGCAGATAGATTGGGTTCCTGATCAGCAGGAACGCAGTCAGAGTAGTCAAACACAGCTTAGTATCAGGCACAAAGTAGGGGTAAATGCAGAACGTAGTTTCCTACACAGGTCATTAATCCAAATTTGTACGTGCACAGATTGTGCTTGCCTGTCTACCTGTTTAGAAGCCGCTCTGCAAAAACAATGAGGCCATGACCACACCACATGAATGAAGGACGCTTTGCCTGCCCTACATCTGATGCCCAGGTGTACTTGCTGCTCATTTATTTCAGTGTTAGATATTTGTGAGATGTATAATTTCAATAAGTTTGATTCTTGTATTTTAAACACCTTGAGGATGACCATTGTTGTTCCGATAATTCCTCCCCCAGATCACTGTCCCATTTCTACTTTATTTCCTTCAGATCACTTTCAATAGTACCCCTATTCAGTGAAAATGAGTTACCCGCCATTGAGAACCACTACGCAAAACGTAATTGTCCTCAGGTTTGGTTGTCTCACATCCCCTCAATCAATCAATCAATCAATCAATCTATCAATCAATCAATCAATCAATCAATCAATCAATCAATCATTTATAAATAGGCTATCCTGTTTTCAGTTTCTATTTTTGGTAAATTCTGGTGGTGTTTTTTCAGTGTTTTCCAGTGATTTCAATACCTCAAAAAAACAGTGCTCTTCAGTGGTTACTAATTTTCGCGCCATAAAAAACAACTGAAATGGTGTTTTACCAGTGTTTATGGGACGCTTTGCGTTTAGTATTGTTTGCTTTCTTAATTGGTGCATGGAATATAGACAGTCTATGTACAGTGTATATGAGGTTAAAATACATTTTTACAAGTCAAATTTATTGTAGTACACCATACAATATTTCTTCAGTGAGTCTTTGGTCATTCGCGCTCTCTCTTTCCTACCCATGTACACTTTTATTTGGGAAAATGGCCTCTCGACATTGGCACTTGAGACTGGCAATGCCAAAACAGACAGTACACAATTTGCCCTCTAGCACCCATGAAGATTGAAAAACAAGAAAGCCACGTTAAGTAAAAGGGTCTTTTACAGACCTGTGAAGTACTCAGGTGCGGCTGCAGTAAGAAATTTTTGCTTTCATTTGTAAAACATAACTAAAAGACTAAAAGGCATTGTCATTTACAATGCCAATAGCTTAAACTCGCGTAAATGCGAGACCTATTGCATTGCAAATGCTTGTTTTATTTTGCCTCCGGATTACTTGCTAATGCCCCCGGGCAGGGGAGAGGGCCCCTTGGTGCATGAGTGGTGATGAGCACAGGGGCCGCGCCGGTCTTGCCCCCTAGCACCCATGAAGATTGATAGCGCATTAAAGACCCGCACCCCCTCCAATTGATGCGCAGCACAATCCGTTTGCAGTGTTTGTGGCCCTTGTTTTCCCCATCGATTGCCTGACACGTGCGCCTAATACGGAGACACTGCATGAATCCGGGACCTGTCAGGGCTTTGTGTGCCTGTCCCCGGCATGCGAAAGAGTGGCTCTGGCGCGCCGGTGAGTGGGTCCGCTTGGATTGCGTTGGCACTAACTGGCAGATGCAGGCTGGGCAGTGTGAGGCCGCACTCTGACTGCAGAGGGCACCCCTCGCGATCAGCTCCAGGGAGAAGGGGCTACAACTGAAACACACCACTACCCCTGCAGAGCCCATCTGAGCGCACGCTCTGACCCCGACGCCCCCTTACCTGTGCTGACGCGAGCATCCTTGGCACTCGTTAACAAATTACTGTCTCCGAGTTCAGTGGATTAACGTGAGGCGGACGCAGCGGGATTACTCGTGCACCCCAGGCGGGCAACTAGAGCCAAATTTCGGGGGGGGGGTGAAAAAGATTTCGGGGGGGCTAAGTCTTCCAGCCATAGGCAGAGTGGCTGTAAGAAGGGGTGAAAACACAACAAAAGCCTCTTTAATGAGTAAATGGTCTTTTAAAGACCTGTGAAGTACTCGGGTCCGGCTGCAATTAGACGGACGCCAGCCCGCGAGGCTGCCTCAGCTGGGCTGACACACATGACGGGGGGGCTGAAGCCCGGTGAGTCCAATGGGTGTTGCGCGCCTGGTGCACCCCAACGGTTTGGTGCATGAGGGGTCTGATGGGTACCTCAGGCGGCATTCAGGGGGTGGAGTGTGAGCCGCTAGAAGCGCCATGTTTTGGCTCATCTGTCACTTCCAGCGGCTTGTCTAGGAAGTGCTTTAAACTCCAAAAAGAGCAGAAGAAAGTGAAACTCCCAAATACATATTGCAGCGCCCTAGGTGAGGGGCGAGAGGCAGATAGTCCTAAGCGTGTTTTCAGCCGAACCGAGCCTTGTTTTTCATGCGAAGGTCTGTTTGTTAACGGTGTCTAGCTACAGACCTGCTTGTTTCGCCCAGACGGGTGCCGTGTGAATTTGTCCAAGGCGTGCAGTGTGCCACTTAAGCTCGTGAGTCATACATAGCTCTCGTGCTTGAGAGAATGTACTCAGCCCGGCTGATGTGCCCAGTACAGACGAGCCATCTTGTGGGAGAAGGATGTTCTGTACTGAAGCTCACCACTGGTGTTCTGTGGTGGTACATGCGATGTGCACTACACACGTGTGCTCAAAGCTGTGGGTTCACACATTACAGGATCCATGTCTGCAAAACAGACTGAAATAATACATATTCAAAAGTATTTGCCAAAATGTCCTATGCACGAATTGCCGTAAAAAAAAATTCTGTCCTATTTTAAGTTCACCATTCCAATCGCCGATGCTAAGAAGCTGCTCCGCACAGGTCTGAAATCAGCCACACCCACGGCCCGTGCATTGTAGACTGGGTTAATGCACAAACGCTTCTCCGGTGCTGTATATGGATCTGGGGTGCACGCACTTGATAGGAAGGTTCGGTGCATTTAGACCGGTCCGCAGGGGTATTCTATAGCTGTGAGTGTGTGCTCACGTGTAGTTGTTCGCCGGCCCTCCTTGTGTACATAACATGCCACATCCCAACACTATAAGTCTTAAAACAACTACACGTTTCATGTGTTGGTATTTTACAAAGATGTCACCAGTGAAGCAGTGTCGGTAACGCGCCCCCAGAATAACACCTCTGCATGCCAGTTGTTGTTTTAAATGAGGCATGCGCTGGGGGGATGGTGGGGAGCTTATGCGCTCGAAGCAATATACGCCTATTGTGTAATTAAAACACGCTTTTTAATAATGTTCGGTTCGTTATGTGCCGGCGATTCCAGCAGAGGCATTTTTTAAACTGCTGCTGCAGCAGCCGTCTACAGATATGCTTCCCTGTGAATGACCAAACAAGACAAGCCCGGCGGAGCGTGGCGCATGGCAGGGGCAGGGGCGGGGGAGCGCATTCCAGGCGCAAGGTATGGGGACATGAAAACACACGCTTTCCACTTACCTGCTGGGCCTTGGAGCACTTGGAGCACTGGCGGTCGTCGTCTCGTCGTCGTCTTGTTGTCGTGGGGGTCTGAAGTGTGCTGCGGTGTGTGGGGCCAGACAAAGTCCGGACAGCATTTTCAATGGGACCTGGCCCCACCCACCAACCTTGCCAACCAATGTGTCTCCCCGAATTTAATGGGGGTGACACACGTTCCGAACTGCTCTGTTCTCGGGCCTAAATTGGGGCTTTGCATCTAACGCTTTGGCTCCATCAAGTGGCCAAGTGGTGCAATAGCAAGGAAAATCAGTGACACTCGGTTTAAACCGAGTCAGCTGATTTTCACCCGGTAGGGTACTGTCGGGGAGAGTCGGTTTTAACCGAATTCCGGACAGCCTATTAATAAAGCACTGCAAATCACTTGTGAGGGTCTCAAGGCGCTGGAGTTGCTACCTGCTTCATTGATGATCTATTCATTCAAACAGTCAGGTCTCGAATGCCTTCTTGAATTGCCGGAGTGATGTGGCGGTCCTGAGGTGCTGCTATGAAGAGGGAGGTGGATCGTAGGTGTCTGGTTGGTTGGTGGAAGGTCATGCCTTTGTTGATGTATGCTGGTCCTTCATTGTGCAGGGCTTTGTATGCGTGGGTCATCATCTTGAACTAGCATCTCTTCTGGATCGGTAGCAAGTGTAGCTTCTTGATGTGGGTCCATCTGGGGAAGATAATAATGAGGCTTGCTACTGAGTTTTGTATTGCCTCTAGTCTCTTTAGGAGGCGTGCGGTGATTTCTACTTAGAGTGTCTTCCCGTAGTCCAGCCTGTGGTGACGAGGGCCCGAGTGAGGGTCCTTCTGATGTTGACTGAGAGACAACTGAAGTCCTTGCGCACATGCATAGGGTGTGGAAACAGCTGGATTAGACTGAGTTTACCTGTTTCTTCATAGATAGTTTGCTGTCCAAGATGATATTAAGGTTGATCTATCAGGGTGGGGGATGAGCTGTGTTCAGTAGGCCACCATGCGTCATTCCATGGTGAGGCGTTGTTCCCAAAGAGGAGGGCTTCTGCCTTGTCAGAGTTGAGCTTCAGACAGCTGTCCTTCATCTAGTCAGTGAGGTTCATCATACATCTGGGGAAGTTGGCTCTGGTGGTGGAGGGGTCTTCTGACTGTGAGAGGCTGAGCTGGGTGTCGTTGGCGTATGAGATGATGTTGAGTCCATGCTATCTGAGGATGCTAGGGGGGTCAGGTACGTGTTGAAGAGGGTGGGGTCCTGAGGGACAATCATTGGGACCGCATATTATTTTCTTGGGCTCTGAGGTGAGCGGTAGGAGATGGTTTATCTGGGCTCTTCCGGTGAGGTATTAGGCAATCAATTTAAGGCCATCTCCCTGGATTTTGATGTGGTGGAGTCCTTTGATCAAGATGTGATGGGAGATGGTGTCAAATCAGGCTGACAGGTCCAGGAGAATGAGGGCTGCCATTTTGCTGTGTTCCAGGAGGGCCCTGATGTCATCATGTCTGCAATCAGGACTGTCTCAGTGCTGTGATTTGCTCCAAATTTGGATTGAGAGGGGTCCATGAGTTTGTTTTGTTCCAGATGTTCTGTGCATTTTGGGTTGATTGCTTTCTTGAGAACCTTCACTGGAAAGGGGAGTAGGGAGATGGGCTGGTAATTCTTCAGTTCTGCTGGGTTGGCGCATGGTTTCTTCACAGTGGCGGCTACCAGCTATGCTGAGTGGTGGGGTGGGCAAGTGGGTGGTGGGGTGGGCAAGTGGGTGGTGGGTGCATGCTCAAGCAAAACTACATTAACTAAATTCATGCCGACATGCATAACATTATCGTTGTAAATTTAAAATGTTAACTTTAAAACGATAATGTAATATATGTCGGCAATTTAGACTATATGTACACACATGCAATACATAAAAAAAGGAAATAAAAGTCACTTACCTTGCTGAAGGACCTCACTCTGGTCCTGGTGTTCTTCTCTCCTCCAGTGTGGGCCCAGCCCACTCCCCAACCAATTCTGGCGCTGTCCTCATGCTGTTAACCAGCATTGGAGAAGCACCAGGATTGTATGGAGCAGGCTCTCTCAGCACTCTAAAAGGTAGAGGCCTGTGCTTGCTCTCAACCCAGCTGTCCAACACTGCTGGGTTGAGAGGTTTAAAGTGCGTATGTCTGTCTGGCCATCACAAGAAGCCAGCCAAAGAGAAATACACACTTTAAACTTAAAGTGCCCTGCCCATCACTTTTCTCTGTAGCTGTCACTCAGCAGTGGCCCTGCCCCATCCTGACACTTGGCTTGGGTCAATGAAAAATAAAATAATAATAATGTTTATTACCATTTTATTTTTAATCTGGGGACATTTTAATTAGTGGGACTCCTCTGCCTTAACGGAGGAGCCACCCCTATTTCTTAAGAAGGAGCCCGACTTCAGCATGTTTCCAGTCCTCAGGGAAGGAGGCCGAGGTGATGGGGTGCTCAGGACTTTCTTGAGTTCGTTGGCGATCGTCTTGCTCCTGAGGTTGGGGACAGGGGTCTGTGAGTGCTCAAGAGTGCACAGAGTTCATAATGGAGATTTTGGCTCAAGTTGTGAGAGGGTTCCAATGGTGAGCAGGTGCTCTGTATTCATGTTCATCAGTGTGAGTAGGCTGATGCTGTCAGCGGTAGGGGGTTGAGGTTTGACGTTTTTGTTGATTACTGAAATCTTGTCATGGAAGAAGTCCATCCGGGTGTCACACACTTCTTGAGAGGGGATGATGTCATTCTCTGCAGCTGTGGGGTTGGAGAACTGCTTCATGATGACGAAGAGCTCCTTGCTGCAGTTCTTGCTGGCTTCTATCTGATCTGCTACGGCGTTCTTCTTTGTTTCTTTCAGGTTGCAGTGGTCATGATTGAGTGCTGTTTTGAAGGTGGTATGGTTTTCTAGCTCTTTGTTGATGTGCTACATCCTTTCTAGTTGCCGGCAGTTGCATTTGATGGATTTCAGCTCCATGGTGAACCAGTTGGCTCTTCTGGCAAGTCCTTTGGATTTTTGTGGCTTGGGGGTTGGATGGCGATTGTGTTGGCTCATTCTGTGATCAACTAGGAGAAGTTCCTCACTGCCTGTCCTGGGTTTAATGCTGTGCCTGGGAGGTTGGAGTTGAGAGTGTTGTTCCACTGGTCTTCTAATATCTTTTTCAAGGTTTCTGCACGTGGAGCTGGTGCGCATAGTGCCAGTGTTCGTAGGTCCTGACAATGTAAAGTGGAAGCTGTAGTGGTCGGTCCAGGTGTGCTGTGTCATGTGGTTGCACTTGACTCGGTCGCTAGATGTAAAAATGGGGTCTGACAGGTGTCCTGCGATGCGGGTACGGTCCGTGACAAGTTGCTTGAGGTCGATGTTGTTCATGCTTTCCAGCAGTTCAGTTATGTTGGTGTCGCTGGCGGTCATTGAAGTGGAAGTTCAGATCCCCTAGGGAGATGTAGTGCTCGGAGTTGATGGCGATCGGGGCGATGAGGTCTGGGATGGTGTTGCAGAAACTGGGGCGTGGTCTGTAGGCTAGGGTGCCTCTGATGGTGCTTTTTGTGTCTGTGTGAAGTTAAAAGTTGAGGTGCTCCATTACCAAGGTCGGATCATCTGAAGAGTTCGTGCAACGGATGGTGTCCTTGTATATGATGGCAATTCCGCCTCTGTGTTTGTTGGTTCGGTCCCCGTGTGTTATCTGGTAGCCTTTGCGGGTGGTGATGACAATGTTCGGCACAGAGGCGGGGATCAGCCAGGTCTTTGTGAGGATGTTGATGTCCTGAGTGAGGGATGAGATTGTATCCCAGATCTCCGTGGTGTGTTTGCCAAGTGATTGTACATTGAGTAGAATGTACTGGAGTTGTGCAGTGGCGGTCTCGGTCTGCGTGGTGGACGCAGTTGTATTTGTGGTGTCTCTGGCATTATTGGTTGCTTTGGTGTAGCAGGTGAAGCATCAATGCTGGCAGGAGAATGGGCCTATGTTGGTACTTGGACATGTGTGGCAGAAGTTGTTGTTGACTATGAGCACGGAATCCAGGGCTCAGAGGTCTACCACGGTGTAGTGCAAGGGGTGGGAGAACCAGAGTTTCTGCCGCTGGTCGCAGTCCAGGAGCAGACGGGCGAAGATAGGTGCAGATGGGCTTGCCTTTTGCATGCTGGTGGCACACCCCCATTGTGCAAGTCCGTGCTGCAACCTCCATAAGATGTCTGTGCAGGTGGGAGGGGCTAGCAGGAGGCAGGAGAGCATGGAGCAGGGTAAAAAAGTGAGGGATAAACAGCAGAGTAAAAGAAAATGCACCAGCGGCACAACAGCAAAAGAATACAGTCACAAGAACAGTGGTTTACAAAGGGATTTGGGGGCTACTGCTGTCCCAGATAGCAGTGAGTGATCGTTAGTGTGGGAGAGCAACACGCTGATGCAGGAGGTCAAGGAGCTGCTCACAGGAGAATATGCCTCTTTATTCTCCTTGCCATCACCCGGCATGTTGTTACTACATGGTCGTTACAACGACTGCGTTGTAACAACGCATACCATTACCCCGCAAGTCTTAACAACGACTTGCAGAGGGGTGCACTGGATGTTGGAGCAGTATAATTCACTATTCCAACTCCAGTCTGTGCTGACAGTCGTTGTTACGCCTTGCGGGGTAATGGTATGCGTTGTTACAACATGCGGGGTGACGGATTCGTGGTAAGGGCTGTTTACCCTCACAGGAGCCGTGCTGCGGCCTCGCTAAGTAGTTCTAGGAGGTGGGAGTGGCTAGCAGGAGGCAGAAGGGCATGGAGTGGCAAAAAAACGGCAAGAGGTGCAAGGAATAAACAACAGATTCAAAAATAATGCAACTGCGGCACAAAAGCAAAACAATACAGTCACAAGAACAGTGTTATACAAAGTAATTTAGGGACTTTGGCAGTCGCAGACAGCAGTAAGCGATCTTCAGTGCAGGGCAGCACCACGCTGACCTAAGTGGTCGAGGAGCTGCTCCCCTCGTTAATCTAGGCGCTCTGACGAATGACATGTAGGTCAAGCATTGCCTCACTCGGATACTGTAGTCCCTCTCAAACCTTCGAGAAAGTTCCAATTTCCCCGGTCGCCCCCTCTCTGCACTTGCCAGGAATTTGAAATTACACCCTCAGTGCAGTGGAACTGGAATACAGGAACCCAATCCATGCACTGATTTCCTGACATCTTCCTTAAAATGTGTAAGTGATTCTCTAGTTTAATGGAATCAAAAGCTTTCTCACTATTAATGAAGGCTAAAGCTGAATTAGTGTCAGGGATACTGTCAAGAATGTGAGAAGCCTTCTTCCTGGAACCTCTGGTCACGCTAGTTCACAACCAGTCCAAGCAACATCAGTGTGACGTTGGTCGCTTTGGTGGTGTTCTTTAGACCGGCCTGGTCTCGCTGTGTTGAAGTTTATATATAAAAGTTCAGTGTTGATGCATCTGGAGCTGTGGTGAAATCCACTTTGGTGTCGGAGACGATCTCTGTGAGTGAGGCCTTCCTGTTTGATTACGTGCTCGGTGACCCTCCTTACTCCTGACTGCTGAGCGACGCTCGACTTGCCTCCCTCGCCTGGACTCCTCTGCCACTGGAGCCTCTTGGATGGCTTTTCTTGCTGGCTGTCATGGGACCGTGTGGACCGTGCGGGGCTTCGTGTGAGCCGCGCCAAGGCATCGCTGAGGAACTGCCGACGGATTCACAGCCAAGTCGCTCATGTAGCCTCAGAGGGTGGTGTCGTTGTCTGGGCATCCTCGCAGTCTGGACTAGGGTTCTGCACCTTCCTCTGGTGATCTTGCGGGTGACCTGTCTTCAGCCTTGACCTTCGTGTTTCCTTCACCTGACGTGGAGCTGCGGCCGACACATCTCTCCTACTTGGACTCCCTTCGCACGGGAGCTCCGTTGAGGCCCTTGTCCCCTGGACTGCCACGTGACCGCGTGGGCTGTGCGGGCCGTTGCGTAGGCCACACTTAGGGGTCGCTGCAGAACTCCCAACAGGGCCACGGCCAGGTCTTGTGTAGTCCACAAGGGCGGTTCTTCCAATGGCCGGGTGTGCTCGACTTCGGCAGGCTGTAGGTTGACTGAGGTGCACAGACTGTTCCTGGGTGATTCGCCTCGTTGCGCTCCGGGTGTTCGGGGCGTGTGTGGATTCACACGGGTGGTGCGATGCTCCTTGTTGATGATGCACCTGGGAGGTGGTAACAGGATGTTAGTTTTCTTCAGTGGGCAGACAGGCGGTGATTTTCTGTCTGGGTGACCTTAGGGAGTGAGAAGGACTTGATGGACTTCGTGGCACCTCTCCGTTGACTTCAGGCAGGTGCATTGCGAGGTGTGGTGCTATCGATACCAAGCAGTCGGTGACAGGTGAGAGGACGGTCGAGCTGCGAAGCGTGGAGCTGGGATGCCGACTGCGCTGCTAGCGGCTTACGGTAGGTCCTCCCGCGAAGCTGTCTCCAGTGACGTCTCTGCACCCCGGTGGCTGGCTTGTGTGGATGAACACCTTTCTACATGCTGATGCGAGTCATTGGTCCTGTCGCTCTTCTCTGTTCCATCGTGCACCCCTGTGTTGGTCGTCTGCCCTGCGGCGTCATGCCACTGTTCTTTCCTCCTTTGCGGAATGGCATTGTGCCATGCTCTTCTCCTTCTTCTGACCAGGCTCTTCTTTGGATGTGGCGTCCTGCCACCTGTCACATGTTGCTCCACATGGACATTGCACCGGTCGCGTCTCTCTTGTGACGATCTTCCTTTTCTGTTGCAGCCTACTGCAGGCCTGTCCTGTTGGTAGGACTTGCGTGTACCTCTTGGGGACTTCCCATGGCACCAACCCCTCCTCAGGGATTTTGCAGGATCCCTCTTCTCTTCCCTCAAGAAGTTTCGTGCTTGCACCGTCTTGGCGGCTGCTCCTTCTGGTTTTCCAGTGTGCTTGTCCGGACTGTTCACTCTGTGTGAAAGGCTCCTTGCTTGCTGTGCGCTGTGATGTCTGGTCACGTGTCGCTGTGCTGTAGGAGTGTCCGTTGCCGTGGCGGCCTGCCACGTGTGGTGTGCGACTCCTCTCTTGCTGTCTTGGGTCTCTGCCGACTCCGTTTTGACGCAGTGCGAGGGAGGACACTGTTTCCTTCGGCCCACTGCGGGGCTTCGCTGGGGCGGTGGAGATGTAGAGGATCTCCCTACAGCAGTGCTTCTTTCTTGTGACCGTCTGGCCGGTCGGCTTCACTTTTGGCGCGCATTCGACTGCGCTCTTCATGCGCTTCACCGGACGCGGCTTCAGGGGTGCGACCATGTGGCTGGTCGGCTTGACGAGGTGTGTCACGTCGTGTGACTACCTGTGTTCGCTGCCTTGTCAGGCGCTGGTGCACGCTCATCTTCGTACCGTCGTGGTACATCTTCAGTGTAGCGTTGCTCCTGCGCCACTGGGTGTGTCTCTTCATCCGTACCCGTCAGTGTCGTTGGATACTTGCTGCGCGCATCTTCGTCAGTGGATTCCTCTCTTGTAGGCGCTGTTGTGTAACTTCCGCGTCCGGGGTACATCTGTGCTAAGTCCTTTAGCTCTCTCGAGGGTTCGCTCCACTTGATGCGGCGACAGCGCAGTCCTCGCTGGGGTGGATGTGGCTTGACACCGTTCTTCTTTCTTCCTCCTTGTCGCTGTGGGATGGTGCTGCATCCCTGTGGCACACTGTCTCTTCTTCCCTGCGCTTCTGTCGCGTTCCTGTGCTTCTGGCGCATTCCTGTGCGCCTCCATCGCGTTCCCGTGCGCTCCCCATCGCGCATCGGGTAAGACCTTGCGGTACGTGCCTTGCTGTCTCTTCTCTAGCCTTTCCATTCTTTTCCTGCAGCTGGTGCAATGCTGCCCTCCGGCCACTAGATGGCAGTGCAGGGTGTGCTTTTCTTCCATTCAGCAGCAACCTTCTCTGCCGCAAACCTTTTCTTCCTTGTTCTTCTTCCACTTTCAGGCTTCACTCAGCCGTGCAGAGCTGGAGCCAGCAGAACACCTAGGATAAGGGCATGGGGCCAGGCAGCAGGTGAGTCCTTTACAATTCTTTTACTTGGAAGCAGGGGGCACAGGCAATTCCAGAAACTGCAGAGGTCAAGGCATTCCTCTGTGTGTGTGCGAGTTGGAGGGGGGGGAGAAATGCTCCTTCTCGCTGCGAGTAGGCTCCGCTTCATTTCCTCAGCTGCATGGAGGGCACAGGCGTCTGGGCTGGTTAGAGGGCGAGGCAAACACTCCTTGGGGCATAGTGTCATCGCGCACATGGTGTCGGCTTGCTTTTGGCGGCACTGGCCGCTTGCCTATGGTTTTTCTGTGTCCTGCGAGGTGGGGCATTCTCCGATAGCCGGCGGCGGCCACTACTTAACTTTCTAATTGCCCTCCCTGCCCGCGGCAGCTTCTTTCAGTCCTTGCGCGGCAGGGAGGGGGTGGGGGTGCATTCGCGGAGCACGCTCCTCACCGCTGCGGCGTTTATTTGTGTTGTAGTGTGAGCGGCGCTCCGGTGCGCCAGTCTTCACTCACTTCCCGCCCCCTGCGGCAGCCTTCACTCTACACGGGCCGCAGGGGGGGGGGGAAGAGGTACTAGTGCTGCACTTCTCCGGCCACGGGCCGGGTGCTTCCTTTTCTGCGACGATCCTCACGCGGGGTGGGTTCCCGCTTCGGATGGGGTGTTCGTCATTTCCCCACGGCTCCTCCCTCACTCACCGGGGCTCGTCGCGGGCGACGCGGGTGGGCTCCACACGGCTCGCTTGTCTTTGGGGTGCTTCTCCCCCACCAGGGTCACAGCGGCAGGCGCCTGAGGTGCGGGGTGGGCTCCCGGTTGCCTCGGGGCATGCTGCGGGCTCCGCCTCGCCCTGCCGGCTTCTTGGCGCGTCGCACCTTCTTGCGGGGGGGTGTCCTCACTGGGGGCAGTCCTCTCTACCTCCTTGTTTTTCTTTCGTCGGTGCGCCGATCGGGGCTGCACACGCGGGGTAGGGTACCCGCCTCGTCGCCATTGTGACGTTGGGCCCTAGGCCCTCATGCTATGCCAAGGACTGACGCAGACTCATGGTTGGGGTAGTGGATTACGGGCCCCGGGCACGTGCGCCCGGCCCCTTTTATTAACAGGGTCACCTGACTGGTGACGCCTGTGGTGGGTGGGTGTACAGTGTCTTACATCAGCAGTGAAACACTAGAATGCATCTAGCTGGATGCAACAACCAGCAGCAATCATGAAACTAAGACTTGTATTTTTCAATCGAGACTGAGCATTGGCAAAGGTCGATGTCGATGTGATGAGCTATCCAACTGGACGAATCGGCCTTTAATAGTTCTACTAGAGCTCCACAGCCCCAGGCTACTGAACAGTGCTGTTTAATTCAGTCAGTCCATTACACCCAGAGGCCCTTCGTTAAGGCTGGCTGCGATGTTGCCTGTCTGATTTTATTCAACGTTAATTGGCTCTGCGGCATATCCTTCTGTTCGTGTGTTGTTAATACAGTACAGTCAGTACTTTGTACATCATCCTTAAAGAGCGTGCTATTAGGAATAATGGGGAGTGAGTTCAAAAGTGCATAGTATCTGGCACAGACTTCTTTTATGTCAGACCCTTAAATTGCTGTCATCGTTGTTTGTGACTCATCTGCATGAGTCACTTTAGCAAGTAGTGTGCCAACCTTGCACAGCTCAGGGTGTACCCTGGCCACATGTTCACGATAATCAAAAAGGCATAGCCTACATTGCACCTTTAGGTAATGTGGTGTTGATCTTTGTTTGGCATTACTTTCACATTCATGGAAAGTCAATCAGCAGCGAACGTCTCCATGTTGTTGGATACATTCAGATCCCTATTATGTTTTAATACAAATGTTTTTTATGTAAACTTTATATGCTTCCCAATCAATTAACGTGTCACCCTTGGAACCTGCATTCGCATGAAAGTAATTTATGATTTAGATTTTGGACAGATTCCCTGTAAGAGACATTACTTTGTGCACCCAACTGCGGGTACCAGTTGGGGATGCAAGTGTGTGGTTAACCCCTGAACGGACTGCAACTAAAGGGTACGATTTGAAAAAGGGTCAGCTAGGCATGTGGCATTTGTTCCCTCAACTGGGCAGCGTAGAAAATCAGGCCAACATGTGCGGGAAGATCATACAGGGCAAACATCAGGAGTGATCTGTATTAGAAGGATACTCAGCTCGAAGCTCCGCCCTCTCAAGAATGTAATCTAGCCCTAATGGTCCCATCCAATGTCAGACGTAATGTAAATCTCAGGTGCCTCTCCTCTATTTCTTCTTTCACCCCTTGCTTTCATGCTCCTTTCTGATTTTCCTTACCTTCTTGACTGTTAAGACAGGTAGGGAATGCATAGAATTATATAGGCTAAAAGCGAGTGGACGAATCGATGCAAACCCTGTAACAGAATTGCTAATGTGTTCTTGTATAAAAGATTTTTTAATAAAACATGTTGAAATAAAAAGAAGGATACTCAGCTCTTCATACATCAGTCAAGCTTCACTATTGTGCATGTGCTACCAATGTTCCTGCCAGTTTCCCGGCAGGTACATGGCCGGTGGGACCTACTCTTTTATGTGCTAATCACACAATTAAAATCAAGTGATGTTGCTGGCAGGAGAGGCGACATGCAGTTCTAGGAATGCCAACTGCATAGTATTTGGTGAACACTGACCATGTACTTGCTATCTAATTGTCACTCTATCAAAACATACCTTCCTTCCTTCTGTGCAACTGTGCTGCTTCTTGATACCCCTATTGCATAAGCAGAGTGTCGAAGTAGGAAGATCCACATGAAGACAGGTGATAAGTTCCAAGTAGTTCCTTTATTATGTTCCAGGTACAAATGAGGTAAGATGGTAATTAAGATGGAAGTGAGATGGTAATATAGCCCCACCAGGAGCAGCCTCCCTGCTGCTCAGCCTGCAATCTTAAACTGACACTCTCACCAAGACCCAGCACACAAACATTCCGTGACATCATTATACATTCTACAGTCTTCCAAGCTGAACAGAAGGGAGAATATTGGTGCAAAGAAATAAGGGGAGAAATCATGCTACAACACAGAGTAACAGTATTATTGTCCTCTACACATATGTTGCAGGCGCTCACTCTCAATTTTGTTAAAGGTGCATTTCTTAAAGCAAAGGAGAGTGGACATTCCTCTGCCTCAGGTAGGCGCATATCATATGCCTTTTTGACAAGTGCCCCATGTCACTGATATTCCTTGTTAGTATTCATGTGTTTGATCATCTTCATGTATTAGCATGGTTATACCCTACACCTCCATGTTAGCCTGTTCCTACTGTCGGCCGAATGTAAAGTTACTAATGTATGCAGAGTGTAACCTAATTATTATGAACAACTCATGACAGCTAACAATGATGAAGATATTCAACCCAAAAGCTATCCTCATTAACATGAACCCCCTCTCAGGACGAGGCTGGCACACGTCTGGAGTCCAAACAATACCTGTGAAAATCCCAGTTACCAACAAGGGGTCTGGGTAAAGAAAGGTCAAGATAAGGAGGGGCAGTGGCGGAACACCAACCCCCGCAGTCCCTGGCCCGAGAGGTCCTTACTAGGTCCGGATTGTGGGGTGCCCCTCCCTGTCCTTTGGGGGTGAGAGCTCAAGTATTGTTACTCCACTGAGGATAGGGGGCAGAGAACTCAGTGGTGTGTCTCTCCCACCGCCACCACAAGGCTAGGGCCGACAGGATCCACGTATAATCATTCAATAAAAAAGTATCGTAAAGTGCATGCCGAATCATAGGAGAACATTACACTGGAAACATCACCAGCTGAGTTTATTACCATTAAATAATGTAATCTGCTGAGAGGGCTCAATGTCTAAAGCGTCAGGTTGTCAAATGTTTTTATTCAGAAAAATTAAAACTCTCAAAGCAGGATTTTTTTTAGAACAATAAGCAATGACCTTGCACGCGGGGGCTATTTTACATTTTCACTGCCCATTTATTGTATTTCTACCCTGAATAGGGGCATAGTCACGGTCACTGTGACCTTGTGGCCCTGTGGTGGACAGACCCCAGTGTCAAGGGTTACTGCCAGCAGAGCCAGCGGAGGCTCCATTGATGGTAATCCAATAATTTCCCCAGCTCTAAATATAGTGGGAAAGCTGTGGGTTTGTCAGGGAAGGCGGACCGCTTTCCTGCCACATTGCTAAACCCTAAATAAGACTCCTAGAGGCATATGTACAACACCCTTTCGCCACCGGAGCGTCACTTTTTTAATGCTCCGGTGGCGTAGCGCCATTTCATGTTTTTACAAGGTGGTGCTAAGCCGCTTAATGTGGCTTAATGTCACCTTGTAAATGTGCCCCTGTCCGAATCAGTCTTCTGCTTCAAAGGGGTGGGAAATTAGTGTTGCTGTGGGCGTTCCAGTGCAACACCCATTGCTTTTTGACATTGCCCCAGATTTACAAGGCTAGGGCAGCACCAAAAACCAAGGTCAGGTAATACCTGGTCTTAGAATGGTGATACGAGGAGATATTTATAATTTCTCCATTTTTTTTGCTCTTTCTAGGTGTGCTGCATTTTGCATCACACCTAGAAATAGCAAATCACCATTATTTATTGTTTATGTGCAGGAAGGTGCCCCTTCCTGCCCATAAACAATCTTCCCTGCAGCGCAGGCACCCTTGCAACATGGAGCAAGTGTGTCCGCACTGGCGCTAGGCAGCTATTTTAACACCAGTTCTAGGGGAAATGCAGGGGTGCACCCTATTTTTGTAAATACAGCTCATCCCTGCGTTTATAAAAATGTTGAAGCGCGACATTGCCAGATTTGACATAACACCGTGCTGCAACTTTTTTTGTAAATATGCCCTCAAGTTTGTTGAGTTTCAGTTTCGTGGTTAAAAACAAATGCCACTATTGCTGGTTAGCTGCTTCCTCAAACCGTCAAGCGGACTACAAAACCCCTTGCAGCTGTTATTCATCTTCTCCTGAGCCAGGTTTGTTCTGTTAAGGGCAAATATATAAGTGAAGAGGTGGGGAAATGTTGTCTCATATGAGGAGTAATTTGGAGTTTGTGGCCTCAGAGGATCAGGACTTTCTGGTCTCAACGTGACAAGCAGTCTGGGCCAGCCCTCGCTTTGCAAGAAAAAGTTAGGCCCTTCATTTTAAGGGAGTGGAAAAATCTTGATCACTTGACAGTTCCCAGATTCATGCAAAAATGATCTATTGGAAGATGGAAATTTGATTTTGTCACATGCTATGAAGATGTACTGAATTCTGGTGGCACTATAAGGGAAAACATCTGCAAGTTCAGAACATTCAACCCCCTCTGCTGCTGTAGACAATAAAACAGAAGCGGTGCTCAAAAAGACCCCTTCAGCTATATATTTTACGATGTGAGTTAAGTACAGTAAACAAATGGGTAAAAACTATCAATCTCAAAATGAATTTCTTACAAAAGAATACTCCCTTTGTTCAGCCATTAGAACTTATGGTGAAACATGATCTTTTGGACTCATACCTACATGTACCAATTTTGGAAGAGCATAAGCCATATGTAAGATTTGCGGTACAGCGTCTGCATTTTCAGTTTCAAGTATGACCCTTTGTTCCAAATTCGGCTCTCAAGTCTTTGCCAAAATGATGGCTTTAGAGGAAAATACATATGATCATCTTAGTCAAGTTTTTGCTCTCCTAAATAGTCATAGATTTCTGAAGCAACTAGGAGACACTGATCATGGTTCCAATGCAGGATTTCGGGTTCATTTGTGTGGGCATTCAAACCAAGAAGGGATTAGATTATCTTCAATAGTGCTTTCAAGTTCCAAACGCATATTCAAAGCTTGGGTTTCTCAAGTTCCAAGATCTGGTTACAAGTGTACAATTCCATGAGAGAGATTTCATATGGGAATTTTGATCTGCTATCGCCTTGCTCGTTGAGATGTGAAACTTTAGAATCTCCAGGCATCAGTTTTGTTGACTAAAGAAATGAGAGGAAAACTTGATTGGAGGTTGAACCAGGATCATCTCACAAAAGGTGTGCTTCACCTTTTTCCTCCTATAAGTTTAATCACAACAGACACCAGCAGATATGTTTGGGACCCACATTAGACTCAGTGGAGACTCTGGGCAAATGGTCGCCTCCAAGCAAGTTACAGTATTTCAAACAAAAAGAGTTGGAGGTAGTCAATTTTGGCATCCTGAAGCTTTCATACAAGATCCGAATGACATTGGTGATGGTCATAACAGATAATCGGATAACAAAGAGTTATCTGAACAAGCAAGGAAGGACCTGCTTTCAATCTCTAGCTGTTCTATATGTATACATTATTTGCTTGGCTGGCAGAACCTTCACTCTTTGACTGCAGTAGACATCAGGGGAGTGGAGAATGTAGTGACGAACAGACTCAGTTGAGTTTTTCCATCATTACAAAATGTTCATGTCAGTCCAGTAGTGTTCAACAATATTTCAACAAAAATGGGTTGTCCTTAAGTAGATCTTTTTTCAACAGCTCAGAGCACTTTTTGCCTGAGATTCATTTCAAGGCTCAAGATAGTAGTAGTAGTAGTGGTAGTAGATGCCATGGCTAATCCATGGCTGAAGAAGCTACTCTGTCCCTTTTCCCCGATCCCTTTAATAGCAAGAAATCTCATGGTGATAAAGAGAGAGAAAGCGAAGGAAGTGATGATTGTTCCTTTCTGGCTCCACTCTTCCTGGTTCCTTCTTCTTCTTGAGATTGGGTTGGGTCTGGAATAGGTTCTCTGTGTGTTTCCATCTCCCTTCCTGGCCCCAAGTTTAAGCAGGGATGTCACACCTTGTCTAAATTTGGTGACGTGGAGGTTGAAAGGCTAGGTTTATCAGAGGAGATGACTGTCTAAATAGCTGGACTTGGCACTCCAAGCCTCTAGAAGGTTTTCGACTCTTCAATCCTCTGCGTGGCATTGGACTACATTCCAGTAATTGTGTATAAATAATTACTTTTATCCTGTCTCCTGTAGTTATGTAATGATTTTTGGTTTCCTACAGAATGGCTTTTACATTGGGTTTGGTGGTGTCTTCCTTCAAAATCCAATAGTTTTCAATTAGGGCCTTCATGAAGTCATGTGCTCGGGCAGGGGAATTTGAGCCTTATGTCTCAAGAATGTTCCAATGTTTTTCTTTATCCAGATTGGAATTTAATATGAGGTTTAGATTCTATCTGGAATCATCCTTTTGAGCTTTTGCATACTATATTTTTGCAAATTCTGACCTTGATTTTTTTTTCCTGGCAGTGATTATGTCTGTGAGGAGATTGAGGGAGTTGAGAGTTTTGTCCTGTAGGCCTCCATATTTGAATATTTTAGATTAGCTGGTCCTTAATGTGGGTCCTTCTTTCCTCCCCAAGTTCAGCTCACAGTTTCATTGGCAACAAAAGGGGATTTTACCAGACATTGTTCCAGATTCAGTTGCTCAAGAAGAATTGGCTTTTCATATTTCAGATGGGAAACACTCCATCCAGATCCCGGTTCAACACAGACATAAACTCCGAAAGAAGACAACTAAGAGCTGCTAAAAGACTCTAGCGGAACAACCCGTCCTCAATCCTCCGAGACCAACTAAAAGCAATATGCAGGAATTACAAAAACCACATCAAGAATGAAAAGACTTCTTTCTTTTGCATTGTTTTAGACAATGCAAAAAATGGGCCCAAGGAACACTTCAAGCTCATTCGGCGACAAACCCCCAACCCCCCTGCATCCTCAGTTATGGCCTCCAAAGACCTGTGTGAGAACTTTGCCATCTTCTTCAATGACAAAATCACCAAGATTAAGCTCTCCCTATCAATCAATCAATCATAACATTTGTATAGCGCGCTACTCACCCGGAGGGGTCTCAAGGCGCTGGGGGAGAGGGGAACGTTACTGCTCGAAAAGCCAGGTCTTGAGTTGCTTCCTGAAGGAGAGATGGTCCTGAGTTAGCCGGAGGTGGATGGGGAGGGAGTTCCATGTCTTGGCTGCCAGGTAGGAGAAGGATCTTCCGCCGGTGGTGGTTCTGCGGATGCGTGGAACGTCGGCGAGGGCGAGGCTGGTTGATCGTAGCTGGCGGGTGGGAGTGTAGAAGTTCAGGCGGTTGTTGAGGTACTTGGGGCCCAGGTCGTGGAGGGCCTTGTGTGTGTGGGTGAGGAGTCTGAACGTGATCCTCTTGCTGACGGGGATCCAGTGCAGGTCTCTCAGGTGGCCGGAGATGTGGCTGTGATGGGGGATGTCCAGGATGAGACGTGCGGTGGCGTTCTGGATGCATTGGAGTCTTTTCTGAAGTTTGGCTGTGGTTCCGGCGTAGAGGGTGTTTCCGTAGTCCAGACAGCTGGTGACGAGAGCCTGGGTGACCGTCTCCTGGTTTCGGTGGGGATCCACCGGAAGATCTTTCGGAGCATGCGCAGGGTGTTGAAGCACGATGATGAGACGGCGTTGACTTGTCTGGTCATCGAGAGGGAGGAGTCCAGGATGAAGCCCAGGTTGCGTGCGTGGTCCGTTGGTTTGGGAGTGGTGCCCAGGGCAGGGGGCCACCAGGAGTTGTCCCAGGCGGAGGGCGATGATCCCAGGATGAGGACTTCCGTTTTGTCTGAGTTCAGTTTCAGGCAGCTGTTCTTCATCCACTCGGCGACGTCTTTCATCCCATCGTGTAGGCTGGTTCTGGCGGTGGCGGAGTCGTTGGTGAGGGAAAGGATCAGCTGGGTGTCGTCGGCATAGGAGATGATGTTGAGGTTGTGTTGGCGTGCGATGGCTGCGAGGGGGCTCATGTAGACGTTGAAGAGGGTGGGGCTGAGTGAAGATCCTTGTGGTACGCCGCAGATGACTTCGGTGGCCTCGGATACGAATGGGGGGAGGCGGACTCTCTGGGTTCTTCCGGTGAGGAACGAGATGATCCACTCCAGTGCCCTGTCTTGAATTCCGATGTTGCTGAGGCGCTGCACTAGGGTGCGGTGACAGACAGTGTCGAACGCTGCGGAGAGGTCCAGGAGGATGAGGGCCGCTGTTTCCCCGTTGTCGAGCATGGATCTGATGTCGTCTGTGGCTGCGATGAGGGCGGTCTCGGTGCTGTGGTTGGCTCGGAAACTGGATTGCGAGTGGTCGAGGGATCCGTTCATCTCGAGGAAGGTGGCAAGCTGTCTGTTGACAGTCTTCTCAATGACTTTGGCGGGAAAAGGGAGGAGCGAGATGGGGCGGAAGTTCTTGAGGTCGGTGGGGTCCGCTGTTGGTTTCTTCAGGAGGGCTCTGAGCTCGGCGTGCTTCCAGCTCTCCGGGAAGGTGGCAGTGTTGAAGGAGGTGTTGATGATGTCCCGGAGTTGGGGTGCGATGATGGAATCGGCTTTGTTGAAGACGTGGTGGGGGCAGGGGTCGGTTGGTGATCCGGAGTGGATGGTGTTCATCATGGGGGTGGTGTCTTCGGTGTTGACCGGGGTCCAGGTGGTGATGGGGGGCGTTGGTCCGGAGGTTGGGTGCGTGGTCTGTGCGCCGAAGCTGTTGTGTATGTCGGCGATCTTGCTGTGGAAGAACGAGGCGAGTGAGTCGCAGAGGTCTTGCGAGGGAGTGATGTTATCGTTTCCGGTGCTGGGGTTGGAGAGCTCTTTGACGATGCTGAAGAGTTCCTTGCTGTTGTGGGCGTTGTTGTCCAGTCGTTCTTTGAATGCTGTCTTCTTGGTGGTGCGGATCAGCTGGTGGTGTTTGCGGGTGGCGTGCTTCAGGGCAGTCATGTTGTCTGTGGTCTGGTCGTTGTTCCAGGCTTTCTCGAGGGTGTGGCAGTTCTTCTTGGAGTTCTTAAGTTCGTCGGTGAACCAAGAGGCTTTCTTGCTGCCAGGGCCTGCTGGGAGGGGTCTTCAGTGGTGCGAGGTTGTCTGCGCAGTTGGTGATCCACTGTGTGAGGTTGCTGGCTGCTTCGTTGGGGTCCGTCGTGCTGGCGGGAGGGTTCTGGCTGAGAGAGGTGGTGAGCTGGTCGGCGGTGATCTTGTTCCAGCTCCTGTGAGGAACCTGTTGCGGGTGGTGGTGGGCCGTGGTCCTTCTGAAGCTGAAGTGGACGCAGCTGTGGTCAGTCCAATGAAGTCCGGTGGAGTGGCTGAAGGAGATGTATTTGCTGGAGGAGAAGACTGGGTCAAGCGTGTGGCCGGCGTAGTGGGTGGGGGTGTTCACCAGTTGCTTGAGTCCGAGGCTGGCGAGGTTGTCCAGCAGGGCGGCGGTGTTGCTGTCATTGTTGTTCTCCAGGTGGAAGTTGAGGTCCCCTAGGAAGATGTAGTCAGCGGAGGGGAGGGCGTGTGGGCTGATGAAGTCTGCGATGTCTTCGCTGAATTGTGTGTGTGGTCCCGGGGGTCAGTAGATGAGGGTGGCTCTGAGGGTCGTCTTGGGGTCGGTGTGTATCTGGAAGTGGAGGTGTTCGGCGGCGGTGAGGGTGTCGTCGAAGTTGGTCGTGTTGCGGATGGTGTTCTTGTGTACGATGGCGAGGCCTTCTCCAGTCTGGTTGACGCGGTCCCTCCGGGTGATCTTGTATCCGTCCGGGATGGCGATGGCGATGTCAGGCGCTGAGGAGGCGTTCATCCAGGTTTCCGTGAGGAAGGCGACGTCTGGTGATGTTGTGTCGAGCAGGTTCCAGAGCTCCACGGCGTGTCTGTGGACGGAGCGGGTGTTGAGCAGGATGCACTTGAGGTGCTCGTTGCTGGTGCCAGGCTTGGTGGGTGCGGTGCAGGTCCGGAGGCAGGTGAATCGGCAAGCTTGGCAGGCGAAGGGTCCGTGGGTGCGTTTCGGGGTGGCTTGGTAGCAGGCGGGGTTCCGGACGGTGTTGAGTGTGTGAGGGTGGCGGAGTCGTAGGTCCGTCGTGTGGCCAGGCGTCGGTGGGGGCTAGGGGTCCTGGCGCTGGGCGCGGTCCAGGCGCGGACGGGCGCGGACGGGCTTGCCTTTGGCATGCCTTCGGCGCACAATCGGCGCGCCCGCTGCGCGTGTCCGCTGCGCGTCCGCGCGGTCTCCATTTAAGGCGAAGTGGGAGGGAGGAGCAGCTGGGAGGCGGGAACGGGGAGGACACAGAAGAAAAGGGGGCGGGGCTGCGGTGTCACGGCGGCGGGAAGAGGGGAGTGGGGGTCACACCAGGGGAGGCAATGAAGCAGGAACAGAGGTACAGAATAAAAAAACAAATAAAAATACTAAATACAACAGAGGCAACAGTGGCAAGCAGTCAGGGCACAGGAGGGCAAAAACAACAAAACGGCACAACGAGCAGCAGCGAGGGGGCACAGACACAGCTGGAGGGCTGTGCAGCGCGGGGGTGTCCTGAGGACAGGTCACACTCACCTGCGCCGCGTGGTCTCCATTCAAGGCCAAGTGGGAGGGAGGAGCAGCTGGGAGGCGGGAGCGGGGAGGATACAGAAGAAAAGGGGGCGGGGCCGCAATGTCACGGCGGTGGGAAGCGGGGAGCGGGGGTCACACCAGGGGAGGCAATGAAGCAGGAAACAGAGGTACAGAATCAAAAAACAAATACAAATACTAAATACAACAGAGGCAACAGTTCAAAAACGGCAAAACGGCACAACGAGCTGCAGCGAGGGGGCACAGACACAGCTGGAGGGCCGTGCGGCGCGGGGGTGTCCTGAGGACAGGTCCCTAGATGCCAACCAAAGTCCCCCTTACAGGAGCACATCCCCAGGGACAGAAGCTTTCACACCCAAGCCCCCCCAAAACACTGGAAAGCCTTCAGACCCATCTCCAAAGCAGAGATAGCCAAAATGATTTCCACCTCCAAACCTTCATCACACGCCTCGGATCCTATAGTGGCCCAGCTGGCCAAAAAGCTCTATCTCTCCCTAGCCCTGCTCTGGGCCTGGATCATCAACAGCTCCCTTACAACTGGAGTCATACCGGACTGCCTCAAAGTCAGCCAAGTCACGACATTACTGAAAAAAACTGGCTAAGACCCTAATGATCTGAATAACTTCAGACCCGTCTCCAATCTAGCTAAAATCCTGGAAAGATGTGTTCACCTCCAACTGACTCAACACATAGACTGCACTAACCTCTTAGACACCCATCAATCAGGTTTCAGAAAAGGCTGCAGTACAGAGACAGCGATCCTCAATGTCATCGACGATTTACGCAAATAACTCGATGTAGGCCAATGCTCACTACTCATACTCCTGGACTTATCGGCTGCCTTCGACAGGGTAGACCACAACCTACTGATCAAGGTACTTCAAGAAAGGGTAGGTGCAGAAGAGGTGGTTTTAAAGTGGTTCTCCTCCTTTCTCCAGAACCGCACACAAAGAATAAAGATCATAAACTTCTCATCAGACCTACACCCCGTCAGCAGGGGTGTCCCCCAAGGATCAGTTCTTTCTCCTCAAGTGTTCAACATCTACATGGAACCCCTCACCTCCAAACTCAAAAAGACAAACATCCCCTTCCACCTCTACGCTGACGACACCCAGATCTACCTTGAAACCTGCTCCATTGATGACATTCACAGACTCAACGACACTTTAAGAGAAGTCCAACACTGGCTATCACTAAACCACCTGAGACCCAACAAAGACAAAGCAGAAATCCTCCTTATCTCCAACAAAGAGGAGAACCCCCAAATTATAGAATTTTTAAAATCAATTGATGCTTTAAACGGCAATCTCACCCTGTCGGATTCCGCAGAATCTCTTGGAATCACCCTTGACCCAAATCTCGACAGGACTAAACACATCACGAACACCGCATAGAGCGCCTTCCTCAACCTGAAGCTACTAAAGAAAATAAAACCCTTCATCCTGCCTAACGACCTTAAAAAAGCTACTCAATCCCTGGTGCTGTCCAGACTTGACTACAGGAATGGCTCCCTCACAGGTACAGCAAAATCCCACCTAGCCCCCCTCAGATCAACTCTCAATGCAGCAGCTATAATGGTCACCGGAGTTAGAAGTATGATCACATCTCGTCTGCACTCAGAGAGCTAAAATGGCTCCCAATTGAAATGCGTGCCAATTTCAGAACGGCTTGCCTCATGCACAAAGCCCTGCACACAGGGAAACCCCCATACCTGGCTGCCAAACTCAAGAAGACCGGTCAGACTAGGAGCCTCAGAAGTTCTAACACTATACTCCTCATCCCGCTGAAGGTCCACAAACAAGAAAACGCTTCTCGTTCTTCTCTGGAAATGCTACCAAAATCTAGAACTCAATCCCAGATCAGGACTACCCCTTCCTTTACACAATTCAAAAAGCAGTCTACTAAGAATTCTACCTCATCCCTTTCCTGACCCCTCTCTCTTCTCCCCTCCCTAAAGGAGGCTCGGCTCGAGTCATTGTGGTCAATATTGTCATCCTCTGTGTTTTCCTTTCCTGCAATGTTGTTCAGTGCGCCTTAAAACATTATGCTTACGACTGCCAAACTGTGTGTTTTTACCCATGCTGTGAAGCGCTCCGATACCTTCGGGTCTGGCCAGTGCTATATAAAACTCTTCAATAAATAAATAAACAAGAAATTCTGATTTACATAGACAGAGTTTTTTATTTCAGAAAGATGGACTCTATATTTAGCAGTTAGTCTTCACTAACAAGGGGTTGGAAACATCTATATCTTCTGTGAGTATATGGATGTGATCTCTGATCTTTTGTTAGGATTTAGAGAAAGAGCTACCTTGCCCTGAAGGGATTCAGGGTAGCTCACTGAGAAGCAAGGTCATTTTTTGTATGGAAATTCAGGGAGCTTCAATTGTGGAAATTTGCATGGTAGCTACATGTGCTCTTTCTTCCACACTTATGAGTCATTATGGAATTCAGTGTGATATTGAGGATTCTGAGGTTTTTGAAGCAAAATGTCTCTCGTCAGCAGTGAGGTCTTAACTGCTACAGTTAAACTTAGCACTGAGTAAATTTGCCTGAACATTCAGTCTGGGTCTACAGTGTGCCAAGTCCTGCTTAGAACAAGCTAGGTGCTTGGATATTGCTCAAAGATGACTAGAGTGAGGAAGAAAGAGGAGGTAATGCTTATATTACTTCCCAATAATTCAGTTACTCTGAGTTCTACCCAAATCCAGTCAAATGATCCATCCTCCCGGTGACCAATTTGCGTCAAAAGAGCTTGACATAACAGGGTAATGAAAAGAACGAGGAGACGTATTTTCTGGGGATGTTTCTTTCTTTCAAAGCTGGAAGAGTAGTAGGATTTTATTCTGTGTGAGGAGACAGGTTCCTCAAAAATAAGGGCTGGAGCAATGGAATTACTGGCAACTATTTTAGGCATTCACTCTCTGATCTTAAACTATGACCTATAATGTCATTGATCTTCCCTCCACCGTGGTGATTCACAGTCTTTTGTTACAAATGTTTTTATGCCAACAGTTGCACAACATAGGCCCCTGCAACACCTGCGGTGTGGGGGTGGGCAAGCTCCAGGGGCTCCCTCAGCACACTACCCTGACCTGAGAGCTCCTGATTAAGTTCGGAGGGGGGCCCCAGGATGCCAAGATATACTAATCACCCCACGAACACTGCCACTTCACTTTTGAAAATAAGTACATTTGAGGTATGAACTGCTGCCCATCGCTTTTAAACACACTTTTTTCCTCAGCCGGTTCTTCAGCCTCAAGAGACACTTCAGAGAGAGCAGGCACACAGTAGAGATATTTGTGCTCTTCACATACCTGAAACACTTTAGAATCAAGAGCCACTTCAGACACTTTGCTACTGTCACGCCACATGTCAAAGATCATGCTTAATATTTCCACAGCAACGCACGTCATTAAAATAATGTATTCGCACCACCCCTTCCTTGCATTACTGACAAATTTTTCATAAAGCCTTATAAAAAATGTTAATAATAGAAATCAAGCTAAAAGTAAAACAGACAGGAATCATAGCATTACAAGAAACCAATAACAAGACAACAACACAGGCACAGCTAAATTCGACAACTCAACGCCATGGCATAAAAGGCAAACAACACACTAAAATAGCATACCACAGCAAAATATTCGAAACAACACAGCACTAACACAATAATAGAAAAACTCTAAAATGCTACGTAACAATATAGAGCAAACAACATTAATACAGTTCCAGCGTCCATTCATTGTTTTTAATTTCTTATGTTTACTGAGGTAAATTTTACACTTGATTATTTTACTTTATTTTTATATGATTTTCTGCTTATCCCATTTTTAGTTGATTTTTTTTTTCTTAGTAGCCACTAGGGACAGTGAAGCTCATTTCCACTGTAGGAACTCAACAGGGGGGGCCAAAACTTCAGTGGGACCCCATTTGGCTAAGGCCAATACATATCTGTGTGAAATGGGATACTCAGGA
The DNA here is from genome assembly GCF_964204655.1 of Triturus cristatus. NCBI lineage: Eukaryota > Metazoa > Chordata > Amphibia > Caudata > Salamandridae > Triturus > Triturus cristatus. The sequence goes on along the minus strand of NC_140582.1, from coordinate 921,773,690 downwards.
TCCCCTCTTCACATTCTGCAACGGGGGCATTATTTTATATTACACCACTGCTAGTAGCACTCCCTACATTTTCTGCTCTGACAATGTCAGGGCACTTTGGTTGGGGCAACTGACAGCGCAAAACATCTTGTGGTTCGATTAAATTGCACAGTCATTACCTACCTAATCATTGTAAATCGTTGCCTACCTAATCATTGTAAATCGTTGCCTTGAACCACTAAGTTCACTGTACATAGTTTACCATTTTGTCACTGTGCGCCTTTAGCTGATTTCACATTGTCACTTGCGTCGCCACTTTTAAGTGTCACAAGCGCAATTGTTAACCAAGTCCAATTCGGGCTGCCTATGCATTCTATGCCTACAGTGCTGTTACAACTGTACCTTCTTAATTGTGACTTTAATTACATGATGCCATGTGCACATTTCAAAAACGTATCCAGAGTCTCCCTTCTTCTTTCCTTGTAATGAATTGCACATATGTGTTTAATTGACTCCCTTAATGATACCGGTTGAGAAATTGTTGCTTCTTCTTACAGTTCCTTGCATGACACTCGAACAAAATACTGACTTGATATTAGACCTAGGTGTAGACATTTTGTGTATCACAGGAAACTGGCGGTTCGATTGAGACCCCTCAATCATAGAAGTGCCAGCTTTCAACAAAATTCTTCACTTGACGACCCTATTAAGATGAGTGGGAGAATTGCACTTATTTATAGAGATTACACTTCTATAATCCACATTTTAGATAACACTGTCTTCTCTTTTTCAACTAACTTTCTTCATCAGTCTCCTATGCTGGATCCTTGATCTATCACTCACCCTGGCTAGACTCTAAGGGCCTGATTCACAGAACCAGTCTGAGACAAAATCCTAAACTTACTACTCATGGTATTCACAGAATGCACTTACGACTGTCCTAAATTTACGTCCGCACTCGGGCCGGAATTTCCGCACCCGGAGCGGAAGCTCCGCACCCGGAGTGGAAGCTCCTGGAGCGGAATTTCCACCATCGGGCCAGAATCTCCACTTCCGGGCCGGAATACCCACAATATGGTGTTAATTGACTATATCTGATGCATTGTGGGTATTTCGGCCCGGAAGCGGAAATTCCGGCCCGAGTGCGGATGTAAACGTAGGACAGTCGTAAGTGCATTCTGCGAACACCATGAGTAGTAAGTTTAGGATTTTGTCTCAGACTGGTTCTGTGAATCAGGCCCTATGGACCTAATTTACAAGGATTAATGCATCGCTGGGTTGCGGCAGTGATGTGTCAAAATTACTTGTGCTGCGTCAAGACAGGTTACAACGCCATGAATGCATTGTATTAACAATACTAGGCACTATAGAGTAAGGTCCCATGGATGAGTCTGAAATTCTGATGTATTTGTGGGAAGGCTGCCGCAATGCATCAGCTTCAAAAGTGGTGCATTGCTGAAGTTGGCCTAACGACCGATGCAACTTCATCAATGCATCAGAAAACAGAGGTGAAGCGTCAGTGCTAACGTACGCAAGTAGCCTAATGTGTGGGGACTAATGTAACAGACTGTAAAATGGTGGAATAGTCACCCGGTACACCATTACATTGGTCCTGGATGTAATGCAGACAAGTATGAAGTATGGCTATGTGTCACATTAAAGTGAGCATAGCCTACTTATGTGTACGTAGAGGCCTAAGTATGTGTTGCACAGTGAGTGACTCTTGAATGTGAGTGGATACAAGTATATGTTGTGATTTGTAAAGTGGCCATTCATGTGTTCCCTACCTTATGTTTGCACTTACCTATTGTGCTTTGGTGTACACTTGGCTGGACTTGGGGACACATTCCACCATGAAGATGTGTCAATTCTGGCCTGTCCCTTACATGGAGTACACAACATCACATTGCCTTGCTACAGTGGATGATGATATCATAGGTGCCATGGTCTACTAGTAGAGGTGATGAGATTTTATAACATATTCCAGTGTGTAAAGTGACTTCAGCTGGTCAGCTTCCTATTGAAAAGTCACTGCTTCATTTCCTATGCCTGGTTTGAAGAGGCGTAAGAATTTTGATGCATTTCAGGCTTAGTGTGACACATCTCAAAGATGCGTCACACATTGAAAAACTTATAAATATCACTTTATCAGTAATAAGTGGGTTTTTACAAGGGAACGCCTACCTTGCATAAAATCTAAACTGTGTTCTGCAGCTGGTTGCAGTGCAGGTATTTTTTGCCGAAGGCCTAGAAAAGTTGACGCATTAGGCCTAATGCTTCGTTTTTTAAATATGGGGAAATATGGAGCAGAGAATGTGCTGTGCTGCCGATGCGTTAAAAAACATGACACAACGGCGGTGCAAGCTCCTAGTAAATTAGGTTCTCATTTTTTAGCTCTCTTCTATCTAGGTAGCTGTCTGCCACATCATTAATGTTACTACATTTTTCCTTCTTCCTTCTATATTTGCATTGATGATCTCCAGAGGCCAGGTACTGTCTCTGTACTGGAATCTTGCCAGATCCTGGGTCTTACTCAACTGGACTCCTCCTCTATTCAACTGCGTGGGCCGGACACATTCTAGATTCTACTTTTTGGCTTCCAATGTTATCATGGAGCTGCTCCCCTCACAGCCGCTTGTCTGGACAGATCATTTTGGTGTCCCTTTCCTGATCTGGATCCCTGATGACATTTTTGTTAAACTGAAAGCTCCTACAGTTTCAGGTCAAAATACCCTCTCCCTTAGCCTTATACCTTTTTGGCTGAGTAGTTCCCTGGATGAAAGTGTCTCGCTTACACTATTGGGTTACTCCCTTTCTCGATTCTCTTGCTTCTTTTACACCTACTCAATTTCTCATACCTGTAACTCTGCCCCATAGTATACTGTTGACTTTGCTAAATACTTGAATTGTTTCCTAATCTGACTAGAGTCAAACAGACAAACCCCATTACCTCACTACTCAGAAAATCAAATACATTTCAAATTAGGCTTCTTTGCTCTACATTTTATGTTTTGTGCATCCAGCAGCACTGTTCAATTAGTTTAAAAATCATTAAATCACTCATTCAGGGGGGGAGGAGCCTAGCGCGCAACCAAGATGGCCGCGTAGGTGCGAGGCTCCCGAGGACCTCCGCGACCTCCTGCATAAATCCTGACCGAATCCTGTCCTGAATGAGGGGACTGAGTTTGTGAACCCGAGCTGAGGTGACGCCCGTTTTCCGTTTTTCAAACGGACTTCGGACACCGGCGGGAGCACCGATTGAGGTTTGCGGCCTTCTCCACACCGGCCCCCCGTACTGGAGTAGTGGGGCGATCCGGCGACAAAGCGAATAACAGCGGCGGGCAAGGCTGGGTGACTCGCGTGCCCCGCACTTTCGCTTTCGCTTTTGCGCCCTCCTTGCTGCCAGGCGAGGTAGGGTTGCGGAGCGGTGTGCGGTGCTGGGGCCTCGTTGGGGTGCCCTGCCGGCCCGCCGGCCGCGATCCGTCCTGAGGAGCGGTGGTCGCCCCCCCCCGGAGCCCTTGAACGGGATTGTCTACCCCCTTTCTGAGGAGATTGGCTCGATTTGGGGATTGCGACCATGGCCACAAAACAAGATGGCGACCGGGCCAATGTGAAGTCGACCCGTCGTGGCACGGCCCATCAATCCAAAAACATGGACCGCTACACCCTCCAGAAGGGATCTCCAGAGGCACTGCGTAGGTCCCCCACGGGCCCGACCGATGCTTTTGCTCTGCCCACGGACCTGACCCTCCGGGACGTCATGGGCGCTATAGCCGAGATGAAGGCCTCGGTGGACCAGCGCTTTGACACTCTGGCGCAGAAGATCGACTCGGTCCTCGTGGACGTGGGCCTCGTGCGAGCCGATCTGTCTAAAACAAATGACCGGGTCGATTCTTTGGCCCACTCTACCTCGGGCCTCACAACTGACGTGGCGGCCCTCCAACAGGAGGTGCGCAGGCTTGGCCAGGCGAGCGCCCTGATGAATCGTCGACTGGAGGATTCCGAGGGTCGGGCCCGGAGAAACAACGTCCGCATCATCGGGGTGCCGGAGGGACGAGAGGCAGAGGCAGCGGATCTGTTTGTGGAGGACCTGGTCCTCACCCATCTACAGCCTCGGGGGCTGAGCAAATTCTTTGCAGTGGAACGGGCCCATAGGGTCCCCGGGGGTAGGCCTAAGATCGGCGCCCCTCCGAGGCCTCTCATCGCCCGGATCTTCAATTTTAGGGACAGAGACGCTATTCTGCAGACTTCTAGGCTCCAAGGGCCAGTCAGACTTGACAACATGGATATTAATTTCTATCCTGACTTTACTCCGGCGGTCCAAAAACAGAGACTGAGCTTTCTGGGTGTCAAACGTCGCCTACGGGACCTGAATCTCAAATATTCGATGCTTTTTCCAGCTAAGCTGAGGGTGGAGGTAGATGGCCGCACGCACTTTTTTGATCGTCCCGAGGCGGCCGGGGACTGGCTGGACACTTTGCCCGGAGATCGGGGCCGGGGGGGCGAGGGGGGAGCGGTTGGTGGGGAGGGCCCGCCGGATCAGGACTAAGGGACTAATGGTAGGCCTTGCTCCGGACTGGGTTATTGTCACCATTGATTGTTAGGGTAAGTTCCCCTCCTGTGGACGTCGTGTGGGGTCTCTTGGGGGATCTCCCTCCTCCTCTGGGGGACTAGTTAGTTTTCTTCTATGGGGCGACAGGCACACTGCACTTTGGGGGGGCTGTTTGGGCTCATGCAGGGGTGCAGGGTGGGGGGAGTTCTGTTGGGATGGGTGGGTTGGGGTGGGGTGTGTTTCGTTTCTACCGCAAGGCAAACCCTTTATTGTATTGGTGTTTTTGAGATGCTCTCGGGGGGACAAATGATGGCTTCTGTATGTGATGGGGGGTAGGGACCTGACTTTGTTGTCCTGGAACGTTAACGGACTGGGGGATAGGATTAAGCGGGGTGTGGTCCTGCAGTATCTGAAACGGATTTCGCCTGATGTGGTCTTTCTGCAGGAGACACACCTTATTGGTAACTCCTTTTGTGCCATGAATCGACGGGGTTATCGTTTGGTGGCCCATTCGGGCTTTACATCAGGCTCACGAGGGGTGGGCATTATGATCAAGACCTCGCTCCCGCTAGAAATAGACGAGGTGCGCCATGATGAGAGGGGACGCTACACTGTTTTGGTGGGGAGAATGGAGGGCAAAGTAGTCGTCTTTGTCTCAGTGTACGTCCCACCGGGGTTACAGTCCACCACCTTTGCGGACCTGGGACGCCTCCTTCTTGACCTTCCGGGGGGGCTTCTGGTGGTTGGGGGGGACTTCAACGCGGTGGTTTCTGGGACTATGGATCGTTATCCCCCTAGGGACCTCCCCCGGGCACAGGCGTGGCTGTCGGGCCTTTTGGACACACTGGGATTGGTGGACTGCTGGCGTTTAAAGCATCCCACTCAGCTGCAGTACACCTTCCATTCGGGTGCCCATGGTAGCCTTTCGCGGCTTGACCATATCCTTGTCCCTGCGGCCTATGCCGAGAGAGTGGGGGAGGTGCGCCATCTGGCGAGGGGCATTTCAGATCACTCCCCACTCCTGTTGCACTTTGATGTCTTCCCGAGGGGGGAGGGCAGGGTAGCTCCAATCAATGCTTGGTACCTGCGCGACCCCACTATTCGCGCTGACTTGATTAAATCCTTGCAACGGTATTTTGAGGAGAATGTGGGGTCAGTCCTGTCGGCTATCTCCCTGTGGGAGGCTTTCAAGACAGTGCTTAGAGGGGAGGCCCTCTCCTTTATTTCCCATGCCCGGAGGCGCGCACAGGAGGAGGTGACCCGGGTGGAGGCCGAAATTACTGAATTGGAGGGTGATTTGGGGAGTGAGGTGACTGACGCTGCGCTTCACGTTCTGCACCTTAAGCAGGCGGCCTATAGGGCCCTCGTCACGGAGGCGGCCAGGGGCCTCGGCAGAGAGCAACAGGGGCGATTGTATGATGTGGGTGATAAGGCGGGCAAGTTGATTGCGTGGTTGGATAAGAAGGAGAGAGCTAGTCGTGTGGTCCCGTTGATTGAGAGGACGGATGGCGTGCGTGTTACTGAGCCGGAAGGCATTGTTTCTTGCTTCGCGGATTATTTCCGCGACGTATATTCCCCGGTTTCTCCCTGCTTGGAGGAGGATTCCCATGCCCTGCTGCGTGACATCGCGCTCCCCTCCCTTTCTGTGGAGGACAGGGAGTTGCTGGATGCCGCCCCCACCTCGGACGAAATCGCCCTCGCCATCCGCTCGGTCGCTTCTGGCAAGGCCATGGGCCCGAACGGCATTCCTATCGAGTTATACAAGCTGCGACCTGATGTACTGGCACCCCACCTCCGCACAATGTTCCTTGCGGCCCACTCGCGGGGCTCCCTCCCGCCGGACCAGCGTCTGGCTACCATCGTGGTCATCCACAAGGAGGGGAGACCACGAGACCGGGTCACATCCTATCGGCCTATCTCGCTCTTGAATGCGGAGCCTAAAATCCTCGCCAAGGTGCTCGCCAACCGGCTGGTCGGCGTGGTGGGCGATCTGGTCCACCAAGACCAGTCCGGCTTTATTCCCCATCGTAATACGGCTCTTAACCTGCGACGCCTACACGGCGTGCTAGCGCGTGTTCCGTTCGTGCGGGAGCCGGCCATCTTGGCGTCTTTGGACGCCACTATGGCGTTCGACACACTCGAGTGGCCGTACATCTGGGCGATGCTGGCGAAATTTGGCTTTGGGCCGGGATTCATCAGCTGGGTCAAACTGTTGTACTCGGACCCACTTGCGCAGGTGGTGGTGAATGGTCGAGTCTCGGCCCCATTCGTGCTGGGACGGGGCACGCGACAGGGTTGCCCCCTGTCGCCGCTCCTGTTCGCACTGGCCTTGGAACCCCTGGCAGAGTGGCTGCGGTGGCACCCTTCTATCCGAGGTCTCCGTTGGACCCCCGAGTATGAGGACCGCGTGTCCCTCTATGCAGACGACATCCTTTTGTACTTAGCCTCCCCGCGCAAATCACTGATTGTCCTGGTTGATGTTCTGTGCTCTTTTGGCCGCAATTCAGGCCTTGTCATCAACTGGGCCAAATCCTGTGTCTATGTGCTTTCCGGAGAGGCTCCTGTCCTCCCGCGGGGCTGTCCGATCCAGATTGCCTCGCAGGGATTTCGATACTTGGGTGTCTACATTACGCTGGACCCGGTGGCCCGCTACGAGCGAAATTTGCTTCCCCCCCTCCAGCGCCTGAAGGAGGATGTCGCGCGCTGGCGGCGCTTGCCGCTTTCGCCGCTCGGCCGGGCGGCGTTGTTCAAGATGATGTCACTGCCGCGCTTTCTGTACGCCCTCCAGAACACTATGGACTTGGTCCCAGCGCGCTACTTCCGTGAAGTGGAAGGTTTACAGCGCCGCCTGTTCTGGGATGGGAGGCCGCGTATAGCCTTGGCAAAGTTGACGCTCCCGTGGTACGACGGAGGGATTGCCCTCCCGGATATTAAACGGTATTACTGGGCCTCCCAGTTAGCTGCAATTAATCATGGCCTCTATGGGCCCGCCCTAAACCCGGCATTTGAAATGGACAAGATGCTCCTGCCCGGTGGCGACTACAATCGAGCGCTCTACGCTAGCATGCCTGACTCCCGCTTGACGGGACCCACGCGTGTCATGGTGCGAGTATGGCACGCGGCTAATGCAGCTATGGGCTGGAAGGACCGTTTGACCCGGGCGTCACCGCTGTATGCGTCTGAGAGGTTGGGCTCTCTGTGGACCTCGAAGGGCTTTGAGCAGTGGGACACGATAGGCATCAGTACTGTGGAAGATCTCTGGACGAGGGGAGGATTCAAAACATTTGAGACGCTGCAGGCGGAGTTTCAGCTGCGGGGCAGTGAATACTTTCGGTACCTGCAGGTCCGTCACGCACTGGGCTCCGTCTTCCCAGACGCGGCCTCCATCCCGGAGTCCTCCCCCCTGGAGGATCGAGTGCTAGATGGCCATGTTCCGGACAGCACGATCTCCCTCATTTACAAGAAATTGATAAATGATCGCTCGGGCTTACTGACTGGCCTCCGCGAGGCCTGGGTTGCCGATGGGCTGGAGTTGGACGACGAGGACTGGATTTCCGCGGTGGCCTCTCCGAAGGAGGTGGCCATCCCGGCTCGCCTTCGCTTCGTCCAGCTTAAGATACTCCACCGGGTGTACATGACGGGGCCAAGGCTTCTGCGTATGGGCTATGCCGAGGACGGATTGTGTGGGCGTGGGTGTGGTGCTTCAGCGACTTTTTTACACATTCTGTGGGAATGTCCGAGGGTGGAGCGATTCTGGCGTGGTGTGCATGAGGTCCTGCGAGCGGTTACGCATGTCGCGCTGTTGCCTGAAGCGAGGAGATGTTTGCTGAATGTGTGGGAACCGACCGATTACTCGGTTCCGCAGAAGCGATGGGTGACTCTGGGCTATATGGTGGCTAAACGTGACGTTGCACAGCTGTGGGGATCCCAGAGGCCCCCGGCGGTGTCGGCCTGGAAAGAACACATGGATTGGTGCATGTTCCGAGAAAAGGTGGTGTATGTGGCGCGGGGTAAGCCTGGGGCATGGGTGAAGATATGGGGCCCCTGGAACGCCTACCGCGGGGGTATCTGCGAGCCGCCGTTGTTGCCTCCCGCTTCACCAGCTCCATCCCCCTAGTTTGCTCCCTCCCTCAGTCCCGGGCACAGTGTTCTCCCAGTCCCGGACCTGTTTCCCTTCCCCTCTCGGGGGTTTTTTGTGGATGGTTTGGGGTCCCCCATTTGAGGAGCACGTGTTGCCACTTTCGATCGTGGGTTGCCTTGCAGGTGTGTGTTTTTTTATGTTGTTGTGTTGTAGAAAATGAAACCGTATTGTGGGCTCAGAGCCATATGGCCCGCGTTGTTGATACCTCCTGCCTTAGTGTCTATGCAAAGCCAAGTGCCTCATTGTATGTATGTCATTTGCTATCGTCACTTTAGCGGCCGGCCGGAAGGTTGTAGGCCCATACCTGTATACATTTGAGATTGCAATAAACGGTTTCAAAAAAAAAAAAAAAAAAAAAAAAAAAAAAATCACTCATTCAGCTGACCTGCTCACAAACCACCATCGCACCTTTTGAAGAGTTCTGGTGCTCCCTAATTCTGTTTACTCCTGTTTTAATGTAACCCCTGCCACTGCATTGGTATCATCTTTGTTTGCCCAGGACCACTCTTAATCCAAACCTTTATCCCATATCCTTCCTTTCATGCAGGATAAAATAGGAGCCCGAGAGGAAAGTCATACACCTGTATCGCGTTCCATTAATTTCTTAGATGTTAGAAGAACATCGGATTTCTCAGCTTCACACCTTCCTTTAGGCTAAGAATTGCTTGGGTCCATTTCAGTGTGACTTTTAACCCATGCACGCCAGTGAATCTGCTCTGCTGCCTATGAAAATTGACCCCAGAAAGAAATTGGGCCGTAGCGACATCCTTGTAAACCTGTTGGCAGCCTTCGATACTGTTTTCCTTATTGATTGCCTGACCATGCTTGCATTCACAGCCCTGCTTTACACTATGCCAACTCCTTTTTGTCTGGTTGTTACTAAGTTATCTATCTTCCACCTTCTCAGGGTGTAAGGTGTTGTGCAGATCAATCAAACGGGGGCCATAACATAAGGGGGTGAGGGTTAGTATCAAAAAAATGGACCGATTTTAATTCCCAATAGGAGACTCTTTGCTCTCTGATACAGAAAACTACTCAATTGATTTACATCAAACTGGGCATGAACGCAGAAATTTACCCACTGGAATATCTTTGCTTGACTTGGTGCAAATCTGTCAGCACTGTTTTTCTCATTAAGTTTAAAAATGCTTTTGGGTGGCATGAAGGAGTTAAATTATAGAGATGCCCTGTTTCGCTAACTTTTGCTCACCCAAAGTTCATAAAAACACTAAAATCTGATTGGAAGAGAAAACTTTCAGTGTTGTCCTCCATTTCGGTTCCTCAAAATATTCACATGACTATATAATCGCTACTAAAAGCACAATGCATTTAAATAACTTGTACTCAAAACCAATAAAAGTACATTCATAGTCGTCTCTTTTATGGTGTTAAGGTTTGCCTGTTCTGTAATTGCATCTGCACAATAAATTACAACATTTGTAATTGTCACATCAAGGGTGAAGAACTTGTCCAGTCATTTGTAGTGTAGAAGTGGACCTCAGCTAGGCCTACCAGGGCAAGGGGTTCACCCTTCTCTGCACAGAGTCCTCAGACCAATAGGAAGAAGTTGGCACAGAAACTGGATAAAGGGGCCGCCAAACAGCGTATTGGCCACTTACCTGTAAATTGCACTCCCTATCTTCTCTCTCTTTTAACTCTTTTATTTCTTTGTTTTTCAACTCTAATGCTTTCGCGTAAATGTTCTTTCACTGTTCTTTTTCAATCAAGGCTTGCACACGCTTCATTCATTCACGCACTTCTTTCTCCCACATGCGTACATAGTCAAACATATCTTGCCTAGTCTTTCGCTTATCAATACATTGTTCCACATACTCAATCTTTCGTAAATCAAATGACCCATGCATAGGCCAACGCAACTCAGAATCCTTACGAGTGTATTTATTCCATAATGTGCTGTACATTATAGAAGAAAGACCATATTTAATATACATATCCCTATTAGGCGTCCCCACTGGGGGGGCTGGTTGTGCTTCATCGAGTCTCAAACTGGTACCACTACAAAAGCAACACATCCTTCGAAGTGTGCTAAAAACAGGCATGCCAAAAATAGTGCAGAATATGCAGTATTATAATCAAAGTAGCACTTAAGGTACCTTTAGTACTATGTGCCGTTTCAATTCAGATAGAGAAAATTCTCCTCATTACCTGCCTATATAAATTGCAATTTATATATGAATCACATAGAAATCCAAGTTGGCCAACACAAATTCTAAAATACAAAAGCCGCAGTAAGTGTTACTAAACTACCTTACCAATCCCAGGCATAAAAACCAACAGCAAGCACCGCAGAACGACTCTTACCAATCACTTGGTGTCCAGGTTCCAACTGCCAAGTTCTAAAATCAACCAAATGGTCACTGCACGGCGAATCAACAGGAGAGATCTCAGTCGAGGACCGGCACCACCTGGATGGTCAGATCAGAAAGAAAGGAAAAACGCGGTGGTTGCCAAGACTCGGGTCTCATCGGGCAGCGATCGCGTCCAGAGCGAGATTCCAATCCTTTGTCGCGACCAACCCTTTGGGCATCTGAGTCGCCGATGAGCCCCACGTGGGGCGCCAATTTTTAGAAGTGGACATCAGCTAGGCCTACCAGTGCAAGGAGTTCGCCCTTCTCTGCACAGAGTCCTCAGACCAATAGGAAGAAGTTGGCACAGAAACTGGAATAGAAAATACAAAGTTTAATAAACCTCATGAGGTGGAACTACATTCACACAGCACCCTTCGGTAATGCATGAAAGTAGCACACCGAACTGAAGGAGCATGGTCCTTTTATACTCACATAGGGGCTCAAAAGAGGGCGGTACAAGTACAGGAGAAGGTTTTATGTACATATAAGGTCATATAGAAATGCACAGTTGACAAGTAGGAGGAGTTAACAGTTTGCCAATGCTAGTAAACACATCCTGACAGTTACATACTACTAACAGCTGCAAGGACAGCTGAAAACTCACTGGGCATGTGCGGAGGTGGAAGATGCTAAATATAGTTTGTTTCTAGGCAGATGACAAGAGCAGTCAACACTGAGGGAGGACAGAGCACATGGTGAGCACGTGGCAGCACATGGCAAACAAAATGGCTGCCAGAAATACAAAATGGATTCCACAAAATGGACAAGATAGCCTCTAAATACAAGATGGATTCCGCTAATGCTAACCCAATCGCTGCCAATTTACAACAGTAGCGTGAGTTATACTTTGCATGATAGGGGTGTGGCTTCTGCGCTGTAACAAGATGGCAGCGGACTGCTAAGCTCTGGTGTTTCCACCGAGCTTTGCTGATATTTACAGACTCTTCATGTCATACCTTACTCCTCCTGTTGTGGTTTTCCACTCCATGACCTCCTGGCAACTCAAGCAACAAGGAAAAATGATCAGAGGTACGTCCTAAGGCTCCTGGTGCCACAGGGGTGATTTTTTTCCACACGCGAGCGGCCATTTTCTAACACGCCGCTCGCATTTTAACTTCTCAGCCTCCTCAAGAGCGTGTCTGACTGAGTTCAAATTTCCACGCTAATAACTCTAGAGGCATGTTACTACAACCCTGATGCCGCGGCGGTGATTTCTTTTGTATTTCTATGTGCAACTCAATTTTTAGCCTCCTCAGATACTTAGGCTAATTACACTTTTCAAGTACGCTGCTTTTGGAAGTGCTTTTTAGGATCCAACTTGTTCTCTATTTCTTTGACCTTTGTTTGATATTAAAAGTATGCTATGATCTCAATGTTTAATGCTACTCAACTTCTTCAACAATTGGAATTCATAAGGAAGATATAATATTATGCTGATATATTTATTGCATCTATATAAGTTTTATCTCAAACCCTTAAGCCTCCACAAATACTTAACTCAGTTCTTTAATGTATGGGTAGGACTCATTCTTCTTATAAGCCTACGCTCCATTCAATTCATCTAGTCAAGATGGCCAGTGACTTACATACATCTTCAAAGTCATCTCTTCAGGTACAAAACCTAAGAGAAGAGAGCAAAAAATGATCCTCCGTCTCCAATTTTGTCATCACACAACCCTGTGTTGGACACTATTTTAGATGAAGTGCGCGGCCTTCAATTTTTCATGTGTGCAACTAATGAGAAATTGCAACAGATTGAAGACCGTTGGATCATTATGAAGGGTAAGATGTCTGAGATGGAGCGACGTGTCAGTGATCTTCAGGGCTTGGTTACAAAAATTCCTATGTGGGAACAAGAAATTCAGAATCTTAAATTACACACTGAAGACCTTAAAAATCGCAACAGAACAACCTTCGCCTTTATGGTCTTCCTGAGAATCTTGAACGACCCAATCTTCTGTCCTACCTGAAAAAGCTTCTACTTGAGCTCCTTGGTCTTCAATCTACTTCACCTCCCAATATTCAACAAGCTCTTTGTTTGGGACGTCTTCACCCTAACTCCACTAAAGTTAGTTAGGGTATTGTAATGCTCTTTTTGGAATTCAGTGACTTGATGCGTGTTCTGAACGCTGCTAAGGAAAAACTTTGCCTGGTTTGGTCTGGCCACAACATATTCATCTTGCAAGACAATACTAATGCAACCAATGCTTGCCGGAAAGAATTCCTCGCCCTTTGACCTCAGATGAGACAACTGAACATTCATTATTGTATACTACACCCCTGCCTTTGTAAAATAAACCAAGAAGGTGTTCCACGATCTTTTACAGATCAAGCCAAGCTTAAAACCTTTTTGCTAAGCATTACAAATCAGAATATGGAGGCTGATGCTTGATGTTGCTAAATATTCTTAACTTTACGTGTGTTCTCTCTTATCTTACTCTTTATGTTTACATTTCCTTAAGTCCATGACTATTTTCTTGTTCTCTATATTTTCTATGTCTCATTCCCTGCTGTCGTTCTCTCTTTTGTTCTCTTCAATGGAGATCTGGATTTGTATCCTTGGTCTGCCTATTTCTTCCCCTTTTTTATTCTCTCACTTTCACACATCACACAGTATGAATTTGACTTCAACGTGTTGTATAAAGATTCTTCAGAGGGAGATTTCTCTTCCAATGTGTATTTCAAACTGTTGCATGAGTATTCAAACGTAATGCAGGTTAAGCACTGCAATGTCTGCACTCATTTATCTGCATAAGTAGAGGAGGATATGACGTACCATCATATTCCCCTTACTTATCGTATATCATGCAGTATAATTCTTAGCTTACTGTATCACCAACAGCATTTTGAGTATTACTTTTCAAATTATGATCTGGTACTGTCAAAGGGGCCCATGTACATACATTTGAATCCACATTCCAATGCTAAAGAGATGGACACTGTTTGACATTTCTTTAGGTCCTGTGACAAACTTGAGACTGCCTGTGCCCATAGACTTGTTTGATGAGCCCAACTGAGAAAAAAACTATTAGTGATTTGGAGGCCAGGAGACCAGTTATTGAGGAAAGGACTGAGATGGGAAGAGATGTTGGGAAAGATAAACGGAGAAAGGAAGAGGAAAAACATAGATATTTGGGAACGCAACCTTTTCGGACTTTAAACTGAAAAGAGAAAGGAAAGATATGCTTCAACGGGAACAAGGCAAATTTCCAAAGAGTTGGATGGAGTGATTGTTATCATAGGTGTGAGGTTCTGGGTTACACAGACCAAATATTTGCAGGAAACGACCCCATTATTTCTGGAGTTTATTTTGTACTTGCTTACTTCAAATTACCTGCCAATTGGGTGAGAAGCTATTTTCCTAAGATCTATCATGTAGACAAGTTGGATAATCAGGCCCAAGTGTAGTAGTAGTAGTACTTCACAAATAGTAGAAAATATTTTTGGTGTTACTTTAAATGATTAGAAAGCTTTCAACATTAGTGGATAAAGTAGCTATTAGCACAGCTGGAGCATTGCTAGCTATTGACACTGAGCTGATAGTTATTTGATCTTCGGTCTGACAGAATCGTCTTTATTATTATTATTATTATTATCCATGTGGCCACTTTTTCCAGACAGGTTTCTAAGTTGACTGACACCTCCTTTGGGTGGTGAACTGCCACCACTAACTGGGTGTTGTCCACATAGATCACTATCTGGACCCCGAATGGGAGGACTATCTCAGCCAGAGGTCGAAGGTACACGCTAAAAAGCGTAGGGCTCAAAGAGGATCCCTGCGGCACTCCACACATTAATGGGACCTTCGTCGATGAACAGATCCGCTCTGTTAGAAAGGAGTTGATACAAGTGAGGGCTTTGCCTGCTACTCCCACTTCTCTAAGTCTCTCAAGGAGGATTTTGTAATTAACAGTATCAAACGCGGCGCTCAAATCAGGCAAGATGATCGCCACTGATCCTCCTTGATCCAAGACTTTCCTTGTTTCCTCCATCACTCTCAGCAAGGCCGTTTCAGTGCCATGATTAGGCCGCAAGCCATTCTGCGATGTGTGAAGAATCGAGTGCTTTTCCAAGTGCTAAATAAACATTTATTTATATGTTTTCCCACAATTTTGCTGGTGACGGACAGTAGTGAGACTAGTCGGTAGTTGCTCCATACCTCTGGATTGAGGTTGTTTTCTTTTAACAGTGCTCTCACCATGGCATGTTTCCATGTCTTGGGCACTTTAGAGATCATAATAGATGCATTTAGTACTTCCAGTAGAACCGGTAGTATGATCTCCTGTACTCTGTGCATCATATGTACCGGGGCAGCATCAGACGGTGAACCTGATTTTATTTTGGTAAACATTTGTGATAGCGTATCTAGATCTAGAATGGGAAACTCTTTGAGGATTTCCAGGCCTCCAACCCCCTCATCTTGTTCAGTATCTAAATTAACTGAGCCATGGGTTGGTGGGAACCCGTTAAATATGTCTTTCTTAAGACTTCTTCCTCACAAAGGAGGGTGGAGTGTGTGGGATGCTAAAAGTTAAAAAATGCTGCACTTACATCAGAGAGAAGAGCAAAGAGATTAGGAAGATGGTCAAGAATCTTACTGAAGTGTCAACAGAATTGAAGGTGTTAGGAACGACAGGTGCTTTGGAAGCGATTGGGAAGGGATTCTCTGCTGTAGTTAGTTGGCTTAGCCATATTGGTAGTGGACTATTGGAAGCTATATTGTGGCCTATTTTAATCATTGGTGTACGTGCCATTTGCTTATTTGCTTTGGTGAAGGGATCTAAATATATGAGTGCCAAGAAAAACTGGGTAGAAGAAGGAAGGATTATTAAAAAGAAGAGAGAAATAGTTGATTTGGAGAATGAGCAATGTAAGTTCTGTGATGAGAAGAAGGAGTTGGAGGATTATAGATGTAAACAGCAGAATACAACTCAGTTTTGATGCTGGTCTCAGAAAAGTTGATTGTTTTTTTGTGTAATGTGTATTCTAGCCATCAGTAGGGGGAACAAGGCGGATTTGTGCAGTTTAACTTTTTATTCACTTGTGCATCATTTTTAGACAAGCCTACTATGTCCATTGCCATGCAGTGGCAATTGTGATGCAAGCATTTATCACGTATTGGAGATGTTACTAGAATTCATAGACAAGACTAATCTTCTCTCCAATATCTAAACAGGATTCCATTCAGGCAGAAACACAGTAGAAGCACAAAAGCTGCTCTTAGTACAACACTAAATGCCATAAAAAATAAAATGAACTCCAGTGGATGAGCAGTTTTCCTACTATTGAACTTTGCTGCCACCTTCCATCATCCCACTTTGCTTCAAAAACGTGAAACCATAAGGACAGAAAGTACAGTTTTTCACTGGGCTGCTTTCTTCCTGTCCAACAGACCATTCATTCTATCTCTGCCTCCCTTCTGATCAGACCTTTTTTTACCTTTACTGCAGAAGTGCTTCAAAAATACACCATCACACCCTCCTCTTTAATATAGACCTTAGAACACTCCTGGAGCTCATATTCTTCTTCACCTCAATTGTTTTATACTCAAAACCTCGGCGCACCTCTAATCAGTAATTTACCATTTGGGTCAGATCCTTGTGTTTCTGATCAGTGCTTACTAGATGTATATCATTGGATATGATCAACTTTCTTCAAACTAAACACATCAAAAACTGAGATACTAGCCTCTGGTTAATGAACCACCAACCATGTGTCAACTATTTAGCTAAAGCTCGCTCCCTAACCCATTACTCCATGTAATGAATCTAGGAGTGATCACGGATACAAACATTTCCCTGTAAATGAAGTGCCAAAAGCACATAATGAGAGATATTAGGAATTCGTCTTTTTATGTCATTCAAACTTTTTGTTGCTGTTTTTGGATTTCTTTTACTGTTATTTTTTTACTCTGATCACTCTTGGTGAATGTCCTCTAACCTCCAAACAACAATGTAAAATTATTTAACCTAATTGGCATATTTAACTTTTAGGTAGGCCACAGTAACATGATGCAGTAAATGTATGAGTTGCATATATTTTAATGTCATTTGAGGATTTAAGTGTACATTTTCACAATCCACATTGACCTGATGACAAGGAAGACGGAGCGGTGCCTCTCCGAGTGGGATACCGCTCTTCTTGATGAAGAATGGCCCAGTGCTCCCGGACCTAGGGGCATATCAACAAGCAGGCGATAAAAAATTATCGCCGCTTTTGCGTCCGTTTTCGGACGAAAAGCGGCGATACTTTTATCGCCTTATCAGGAAGGTCACGCTATCGCGTGAAACTTTGCCTGATCGCCATTTCCCTTAACGCCCATCTTTGCATCTCTAATGAGATGCAAAGTGGGCGTTCCTCCCCAGGATAAAGGGAGAAATGTCGCTAAGCGACATTTCTCCTATTATCAAGCCTCACTCAAAGCAGCATAGCGACAAGAAAAGTAGCGATAACCTCTGTTATCGCTACTTTGCTTATGCCTGCTTTGAAACTGACTTAGCCATGATATCCTATGGAAGGTGGATATCATGGCTAAGTATGTGAGGCCCTATCAGCAAGCTATTGCAAAAAGTTGTGTGGTTATCGCTGGATTTCCAGCGATAATCTCACTTTTGGCTGTTAGCGCTCTGAATTTGATCGCTTTGGAGATAAGCGTTGCTAATAGCACGCTATCTCCGCGATAAAATTCAAAGTTGGCCAGCGATAATTATCCTCACGCTAAGAGCGCTGAGCGATAATTATCGCCGGCCCTTGCTGATATGTCCCCTAGTTGTCTCCGGTGTGGGAACAAAACCCTGATTTTACCAGCGGGAAATTCCTGACAGTAAAATCGCATGAGGCTTTCGCTGTAATAGCAGCAAAGACTCGTCCCCTGTTCAATCCCAAGCTTTTTGTTCGGTAAGGAGGAGCATGCAATGCTCCAACTGCCAAAACTATTCTTTCCCTTATGCCAGCTCTCTGCCCTTGCCCTTGCTCTCATTTACCACCTGCTTAGAGTTTGGAAACCCGTAGAATACAGAATAACATGTGGACATCCACACAATAATTCTGTGTCAGCAGATATTCCCCAATTCCATGTGGAAATACTTTACAGTAACTGTAGTTGCGGCCCCCAGGAATCTCTGCATGGAAATGTGCTTGCCTCCACCCTTGCTCCACAGGGAAGCCACTGCTTTCATTTACCACCTGTTTGAAACAGGTTATAAACAAGGGTATACAATCCCTTGGAATAAAGAATACCATGTGGGCTACTGAAGATTAGATCAGCCCTGCACCATTCATAAAGAAAAGAGTGTACCTCACAGCAGTCCTGAACACCAAGGCTTCCTCCCAGATGCCTCAAACGCTGCACACATCTTGCCACTCTTCAAAAAGCCCACCTGGATCTAGACATCCTTGCCAACTAGAGCCCTATTATGTTCTTACTATTCATCTTAAAATAAATGGGATAACTGTCACAACCCACCTCAATGAGAAGTGTAAGTGCAACATTCTCCTACAAAGCTACCAGTGAGGTTTCGGATAATCATCTCCTGCCACCTTGGCCTACCAATCATCCCACTGCATTCAATACTGTTAAACACCAAACCCTGAAGGACATCTTTGCAGACTGATTGCCCTTCGATTGTACTATGCTACAGTAGTTCATTCTGTCCATTGGTCAAGGCTAGTTGCAGGATGCAGCGGATATCTACAGGAAAATTAGACTTTACTAACTTATCAATAAGGGTTCAATGCTGATCTGTAATAGTGAATGGATATACCTCAGCAATAGGTCTTTGTCACCCGCTCTCTGTACTTTGATGTGAAACTGGTAATTTTATCAAACTAAAACATACAAAGAATAAGTGTCTTGAAAATATATATGCAGCTTAGAGTTCTGCATAAATTATGCAAAATAAGGGTAGGAACGCTAGGTTGTTCTCAAGTTTAGGTGGAGATCTGCTCTTGTTGGAGCACATCTACGAAATAGCAGTGACACTCTAAAGTTGTCTACTTCCAATGTCTGATTTTGCAGGCAGAATTGTTAAGTAAAGGATTAGTACAGTTCTATTCACGCCGAGCTAGAAAACCAACAAAGCTTTTTCCCATTTTTACAGCAGAATCGTTAAGCATAGTATTAGCTGGTGCTATCCAAGCCATGCTAAAAAATGACAAACATCTGTTACCACATCAGGCACAGTATTACAGCTATGGATTAGTAAAATACCATCCAAGCCAACCCAGAATAAATAAAGGCAACTCCTGACACATGTGTTTTGCTTGTCAGAGAAGTATAGTATTGTTTCGACACAAGGGGGTACCCAGTATAGGTCAAAGCCAAACACTCACAAGCTTAGCGTGCCACATAAATTATGCAAAACAAGTCTATCAACTCCTGGCAGTTACCAAGTTTAGGTGGGGAGCCGTCCTGTGACACTCCAAATCTGGCCTCCTCAAATGTCCAATTCTAAGCTTTTAGCAGCTCCCCAACAAGAGCAAGAGAAATTTGTATATAAGCATGCAACATAACCCCGTTAAGAAAGCCTTTCCCGTTCTGGCAGGTGGCATAATGTAATATCACCAAGTCTTAGAGGAGTTCCGATAAATGTTCAAGAAACGCTTCCGAATTCAGCACAACTTCATTAAATACTATGGGCCCGATTCACAGAACTAACTTAAGACAAAATCCTAAACTTACTACCATTTTGGTATTCACAGAAGGCACTTACTCATTTTGGTATTCACAGAAGTCACTTACTCATTTCGGTATTCACAGAAGTTAGGAGTCCTAACTTTAGGACTCCTAAATGCCTTCTGTGAATACCGAAAGTCTTAAAATTAGGATTTTTCCCAGTTTAGTAGTAGTATAGTTAGGACTCCTAACTTTAGGACTCCTAAATGCCTTCTGTGAATACCGAAAGTCTTAAAATTTGTATTTTTCTCAATTTAGTAGTAGTAAAGTTAGGACTCCTAACTTTAGGACTCCTAAATGCCTTCTGTGAATACCGAAAGCCTTAAAACTAGGATTTTCTCAGTTTAGTAGTAGTATAGTTAGGACTCCTAACTTTAGGACTCCTAAATGCCTTCTGTGAATACCGAAAGCCTTAAAATTAGGATTTGTCTCAGTTTAGTAGTAGTAAAGTTAGGAGTCCTAACTTTAGGACTCTTAAACTGAGAAAAATCCTAATTTTAAGACTTTTAGTATTCACAGAATGCATTTAGGAGTCCTAAAGTTAGGACTCCTAACTTCTGTGAATATCGAAGTGAGTAAGTGTCTTCTGTGAATACCAAAATGAGTAAGTGCCTTCTGTGAATACGAAAATGGTAGTAAGTTTAGGATTTTGTCTTAAGTTAGTTCTGTGAATCGGGCCCTATGTATTTCACTGCCACCAATATAATTCCTTATAAAATAACAGTTCTTGGCAGTTGAATTCTGAGATCCCTATGCAGGGTCCTGGTGCAGCAACATTGTATCACCATTACCTAGGAAAGACAACGTGAAACATGCGAGCAGTTACACCGATAAGCAAGATGACCAACACCTCTTAAGCATATGAAACAGTTTTTTGCCTGCCGTGAACTCTATGCTGTTATCAGCATATATTTGTATAGTGTGCTCTTTGTGTGCACACAGCCAGAGTTCCGGCGGTTCTGACATTCTGTGATGACTGTTAGCCTTTCTTTGGCTGAAAGGAAGCTAGCATGAGCGTATTTTGAGTACCGATTCCCTGAGCTTGAGCCACACTAACCAGAAGGGTCTCCAGCCCTGCTTCCAGTCAGTTCCTCCCCAGAGGCCGCCGTCTCAAGGGTGGGGCAACTGGTTTGCTATATAAAAGTCCTTCAATGAACGTGGGGCGTGAAGATTGGAAGCAGGCTTCCTAGATTGCTCCTCAGGGTCAAACACCTTACAATCCACCAAATATTGCACCTTTTTTTAAATTAATAATTCTTGTATCAAAATCTTCAGTACCTCATATTCCTCTTATTAATTTAACTGGACTGGCATAGGGTAGGAAGGAAGACCTGTTTTTGCAAAACAAGGATTAACAATGATACATGAAAACCTAGATGGATTTTCATTGGCTGAGGCAACCTTTGTATCATAGTAACTGTATTTACAATCTGCTTAGTCTTAATAGGGCCCACTACGTAGTGTGTTCTCCATGTGCGCGGTCTCAATCTAGACCTCCTTGACACTGTGTGAGGGCAGTCAAAAATCTCAGCACAGGTGGGTATGCCCTCGCTGGAGCCTTACTAGGCGGTAAGCAGTGTAGCCATCCCTGTTTCCAGACACTGCATTTGTATTGCCAAAGCCAGGAAACAAGGGCAAAGTTAGCTAAAAGAAATGACCCTACAAGCCTTCACTCAACATCTCAGGAGCAGTTGTAGTGGAGGTAGCGACTTAGATGCATACATTGCTATGTTAGCATAAGTGTGTTAGATTTTAGAAAGCCATCTTGCCACTTTTGCTGCTTTTGCACACGACACTGCAGAGACATGTTATTATTTGAAAACTGCTTGCTTGCCTTTTCTTCACATGAGAACTGTCTGTTGTTCACATCCCTAGACGTGCACTGTGACCTTGGTTTGAACATTGTGTGCAAAACACTCTGAGCCGCCAGACAAATGTATGTTTTTGATTTCAGGCTGATCGGCCCACTCTCTAGTCATAATATGCACACAGCTGCAAATACCTGAATGTCGAGAGCCTTTAATATTACAGTTTGCATGCGTTAGAATCACATTCTGGAGAAGAACATTTCCAGGCGCAGAGCAAAGCTGATCCTGTGATGCGATTCACCTAAGCTGATCTTTACGGTATGGGGTTCCCCATTCAAGCCTAGAGACCTTCTATTAGCCTAATAATATTAGCTTACTAGCGAAAGGAAGGTGACTGCATTCCACTGTCATTTATACTATGATTTCTCCTTTCATTTTCTATGGTATTGTAACAATACTGATGGCTTTAATTATAATCATTTGTCTGCTTATGTTAGCCAAAGTACTGCATCTTAGGACACGTAGTTCATAAAATAAACCTTTTAAACTTTACCGTGTCTCTGATTACTCTTGCTGTGGACTGATATGAGAATAATAACGAACAGGTATTTCTCATTCCCACCATTCCTGAGAGTACTCTAAGTCGCTTGTTCTGGGTTGTCTATACATTGGGACCTCCGAGAGAATACGGATAACGAATGGGACACTGATGCTGGTCGGATAGGGGTTCTGGGTACTGAGGTGAGTTTTTTGGTACACCACAATTCACTGAGGTTCTGGTTTCCTGCGCATAGTTCTGTGCATGAGCAGAATCCCTGCAACACAGTATTAAATCCGTTGACTTTCATATCACCAAAGACCTCTACTACAAAACCCACATTGCACACAAAAGCTATTACTATTGTATTCAATTCTCTAGCCTCTACAGATGTAAGCATTTCCATCTAGGAAAGAACCTCAGAGTTGTGAAAGCTTTAGTACATCTTACATCACCTGGTAAATTGTACTTCTCACTAGCACCTTGTTGTAGCTTGGTTTAGTTCCCTTTAATGAAATGTGTTTGTGTTTAATTGTGACATGTACCTCTTGTACAGTGAGTAATGTTCTGTTCCAGAACACTGGGACAGAGAAGTTTGTGCTGCCCAGCTTTGAGCCAGGTACTCTTCTGTCTCCAATAGATTTACTACTTCTTAATCATCTGAACGTGTATTGTTTTGGGTTGCAACACACCCCAAACACCCATCTGTATCCAGTGAAGAGAGTTCTGCAGGCTGTGAAATGATTTAGTTATGGTCTCTTACAAGATAAGTACCACATTATTTCACTGGCTCTTACTATGAGTGAGCATCCTCCTCAAATTCAACTGCAACATCTACAAAGCAGTCAAAGCAGTCAGTGGTGACACTCCACCCAACCTGGCTTGTAGTCAATCAAAACTTCTGGAGGGCTTTGTAAACCTTCAGCATCAACATCAGCAGACTAAAGATGGGGACATTTACAAAAGAGAAAACTATAGGACAACTGTTCTCCTATTGCACCTCAGTAGCGTGGAATGTATTCCGGTTGACGCCCACCAAGCTCCCCTCATTCTCTGATTCAGAAAAGATTATTTTAAGACCCTTATCTTCATGCAACAACTCATTAACCTGGCATGTTAGGATCAATAGGGCAATTTCAAACAATGATCATCCACCCAACCATCAATTGCCCTATACCATCTGGCTAGCCACCAGCATATCTCCTATCCGTCTGCTCCTCTCCCCTGTACCAGCACTTCACCCTTCCGCCTACCCCTTCTCCCAAAGTATTGTATCCCAGCTGCACATCAGTGCATTTTGGTAGGATTCCTCTACATAAATTAACATACATGCATAACAGGTGCTTGCTAGAATGTTCTTATGTCTGGAAAATGTGGCTTATTAACAGTAAATGTAGCATTCAGCTCACATCGAGCTAATCATCCTATTCCTATTGTTTCGTAATTGCAACCCATTATGGGGAAAATATAGTAGCGTATCATATTCCCTCACTTCATTCAATACCCTAAATCCTTTGTGCATCACCCTTATCCACCTAACCACAAACCTGCAAATGACAGTTGCATTATTTAACCCACTTCCTAATTCAGTGTAGTCAGAGAAAATTCTCACCTCCACCCAACACCAACACGAGTCCACATATGCCTTGCTATAACCTCTCTCTAACCCCTACACATTCTAAAAAAATCCAACAGCTCAGCCTACCTCACCCTATTCACAACACGCCACTGTCATTCTCCCCATCCCACCCCTAAGTGCACCATGTATAGCATGAAAAAAACAGTAAGCCATCCTATTCTCTTAGAAATTGGCTCTGTCCAGGGAGAAAGTATTCATGATACACTCACCATCCTGTACTTGAAAGACATATATCTTGCCAACTGCTATTGCAGAAACCGGAATTACCCTGCAAGGTGACAAGTGCAGTTTAAGGAGAAATTACAATTTTAGAAACGCCAGTGTCTGTAACCAAGACCCTTCTCTATGCTCCTCGTGAGTCTCTCACTGCAGGTGGAGTGCACATTATGTTTATGTTGAGGTTTGCCAAGGATTTTGTCTGGGCAGGAGCTATTGCCTTGGGCTTGGTGCAATGCTGGAAGTCCTCCGCTTGCACAGCAACTCTCTAGAAGTAGAGTGTGAACCTGCACAACTTATCTTGCCACTATGGCCACTGCGGGGATGAAAACACAAACCAGCCCTGACAATTAGGTCAGACCGGGCCAGAGGGGAGGGGGGTGCTGGTGGGAAAGACTGCTGCAGCTTTTGATATTTTGTCACAGGGGGCCGACATTGCAGCACTGCTGCAAAACCAGCCCTCAGTAACAAACAAAAGAGCCCCCACAGCTCCAAAACTGTCCCCCACCTTCCAGCCCACCAGGAAAACGTCTGGTCCCCATTGCAGCCAATCCAGCCCTGACTATGGCCGGAGTACAGCGGAGCTCTCCTTGTTCGATGCTGGGACGGTGCAGCTTGAGGCGGGGTCCGTTTAGTGCTGCTTCAACCCTCCCTTCTGAAGCCTGATCCAGATGCGGCAGAGTACCCAGAAGTAAGAACCCGTCAAGAGGTACTCTGGTTCCAATGTGCTGCTAGCGTAGGAAGGGAAGGGTACGAGTGACGCGAAGCAATATCTCAATCCCTAAATGAGCGCGGCCTAGTGAATATCACAAAACTAACTGGCCTCCTGTCACACATGCAGCCATTACTGCATATTCAGGATAGTCAGTGATAAATATGTAGGTTACAGAAAATGTTTTACAGTAATGCATTGTCGGATAGCTTTTGCAGTGGAGAAAACATGAATTATGTTTTTGTTATTCATCCCATTGGCATTCAGTCACTGTCCAGCAGTTAGATGTCAAAGAAGTTAAAAGAATGACTTGCAAATGTCTTTGGGCCCGATTCACAGAATTAACTTAAGACAAAATCCTAAACTTACTACTTCTGGCATTCAAAGAATGCACTTACTACTTTTGGTATTCACAGAATGCACTTACTTCTTTTGGTATTCACAGAATGGATTTACGACTACTAACTCTACGTCCGCACTCGGGCCGGAAATTCCAGCCCGGAGGCGGAGCTTCCGACCTGGAGGAGGAGCTTCCGGCCCGGTGGCGGAGCTTCCGGCCCGGAGGTGGAGATTTCGGCCATGGCTAAATCTCCGCCACTGGCCGGAATCCCCACCTCCAGTCCGGAAGCTCCGCCTTTGGGCCGGAAGCTCTGCCTCCAGGCCGGAAGCTCAACCCCAGGGCCCGAAACTCCGCCTCCGGGACGGAATTTCTGGCCCGAGTGCGGACGTAAAGTTAGTAGTCGTAAATTCATTCTGTGAATACCAAAAGTAGTAAGTGCATTCTGTGAATACCAAAAGTAGTAAGTGCATTCTGTGAATACCAAAAGTAGTAAGTTTAGGATTTTGTCTTAAGGTAATTCTGTGAATCGGGCCCTTTATGCCCACTCCACTCATCCTTGTACAATGTCAAATTCTTCACTCATCACAATCTCTGATATCACCCTCAGCCGCATGTTGTCACTGAAGGTAAACACAGTCTTCAACTCCACATCCTGCTCAAGACAGCCACAGGACTTTTATTATGAGGCCACACTGTTGGCAGACGTTTTGTTTGACCTGCCAAAATAAAGAGGAAGTACAGTAACATGGCTTAACCTGCCTTCTTGGGAAATCCCCTGCAATGGCCACCTCCTATCTTTAATGTCAAAACAAGTAGGAGTTCATCATTGTGAACTGTTTTGTGCAGTCAACAGTGCCTTCCCTGCGTGTAGGTCCGCCTGAGGCCATTTAAGAACTTCATACTCTGGAGCATTTTTTACGGACTCTGCCTGACTTCCCTCTGTGACCAGCAAGAGGTTAAAGCGCTTTCAGACATAGAAGACCAGGGCATAAACCTTTTTCTTTCTAAAAATTGTGCCCAGTTTCACTGCCATTTAAACCAACCACACAAAAATTGCAAATAGGACGGTGGGGGGGGAGGGGGGAGGGGGCAGGGCAGAGTGCCTATTTGAGTCGAGGGGCAGGAGCAGTGTGGGATAAGGGTTTAATCAATCAATCAATCAATCAATCAGGGATTTGTGAAGTGCGCTACTCACCCGTGAGGGTCGGGGGGTGGGGGGAGGGTCGCAGCGCATTTGTAAAACGCAAGTCGCGCTAGGTGCGTGAGATTGTTTTTAGAAAGTTTTACTTTTATGTGTTAAACCCTGTGGCAGCATTTTAACAGTTTCTTTGCAATTCTCCTCTCACCGTACTGTTGGAGCTGTGTTATAGCTCCAGGGGGGATTCGTTTTTGCATATTTGCAAAAGCAGTAGTCTGGGTCAGCACTCTATCCCTTGACGCTGTCGCGCCCGCTCACCTACAAAAGCGGCAGATGATGCAGCCGCCCAGCAGTACATTTGTAGAACGCGAGTCGTGCTAGGCGCATGAGATTGTTTTTAGCAAATTTCACTTTTATGTGTTAAACCCTGTGGCAGCATTTTAATAGTTTCTTTGCATTACTTCTCTCACCGTACTGTTGGAGCTGTGTTATAGCTTGGGGGTAGGGGATGATTCGTTTTGCATATTTGCACAAGCAGTAGTCTGGGTCAGCACTCTATCCCTTGACGCTGTCGCGCCCATCCGCCTACAAAAGTGGCGGCTGACACAGCCGCGCCGCTGGTACGCCTAAGGCAAGCTCGTCTGCGCCCGAACAGGACCAGAGGCCATAACCCCTGCCGTTTTTTCAAGTAAAACTTACACATACACTGCGGATCAGCTGATCCATCTCAGAGGACCTACTTTGAGTAAGTGTTCTCACTCCATCTTGCCCGCCAGCAGTGTCAATCACTGCCCCCATTTCTCTTTTAAATTCTGCGCTTCTGTTAACCCTTCAACTGCCACAATCTCTCAGTACACTCTTAAGATGTTCCCATTCAACTGTCACTCTTTCCCCAAACATTCGACTGAAATTCGGATATTCCTGGAGGAAGAAGCACCTGATGTCTTGTTTCTCACCGAGACTTGGCTGAATAGTGAGGCAGACTTTGACCTTACACAGGGGCTCCCCTCGGGGTATGCCATCCAGAGACAAGACCGGGTGTCAGGTAGAGGTGGCGGTATTGCTATCATATACAAAACAGAGCTAAGATGCTGCACCTCCTTAAGTTCACTTCCTGACTGCGAGAATTTTCCTTTTCGCAATCAGTGTCTCCCATGTCTGCAGTCTTTCTGGGATTTTAATTTATCGTCCCCCTGGCACACATGGACAATTTTGCAAAGTGCTCCCGGAAGTGGCAGCCAATTTAGCTAGCTCTCTCCCCAACTTTACCTTATTAGGGGATTTTAACCTTCATTTTGATGACCCTTTCCACCCAGTCACAGGTGAGATGGTTGACAGCCTAGGGGCTTTTCAACTTAATCAAAAAGTTATTGGTCCCACCCATTCAAAAGGCCATCTACTCAACCCCATTTTTTCGAGCTTGGAGAGTGTCTTGGTTGGGGTCCCTATCCCATTGCCCTGGTCAGACCATCTTTTGATCCCATTCCCCTGGGGTCCGCAGATGGCTATTACCCCACCATCGAAAAGTAGAAGACAGGTGCTTCCGTGGTCCAAACTCTCCACAGAGGACTGGGTGTCAACTCTAGAGAATACTAGACCTAGATTTGATTCTAATCCTATCAGCGTTAATGACAAACTTAATGAATGGCTTGAATCATCGCTATATACAGTTCTTCCTAAAAAATGGATTAGTAGCAAGACCGGTACCAACCGAACCGCCTGGTACTTCCCTAAGCTCCGGGAGCTTAAACTAGCTTGCAAAAAACTAGAGAGAATCTGGAGGAAGGATTTCTTATCTGCTAGCAAGACTAAATATAGGGACGCAATCAAAACCTATAAAGATAACATTAAATCGGCTCAGACTCTCTATTATGAAGAGAGAATCACTTCCGCATCTAATTCCCCACTCTAAATGTTTGGCATCATAAATTCCCTTCTTAAACTGCCTAATACTCCGGCTGTGTCTGATAATGTGTCAGCCCATTGTAACCAACTTGCAGAATTCTTTTTTAATAAGATACAAGACATTTACATTTCTTTTCCTCCGGTGGAGGTTCAGCAGAATCTACCTTTAATGGATAATGGTTCTCCTACCCCAGAACATTTTTTAGAGGAAATCCACCCCTTGAACCTGTCTCTCCCAGAGACCCAGCTCATCCGGCCATTTTAAGACAATTCTTTGATACAGTGTCCCCAGTTATCTTGGAACTTGTTAATGCCTCATTTCTGACCGGACATGTCCCTCCTCCATGGAAATGTGCAATGGTAAAAGCACTCTTAAAGAAGCCTAATCAGGATCCTGAGTTGTTGGGGAATTACCGACCAATATCATTATTACCAGCAGTCAGTAAGGTCGCAGAGAGGCATGTCAATTCTGTTCTCTCTGAATTCCTGGAGAGCCACAACTGCTTACGTCCCTCACAGACTGGATTTAGACCCCAACAAGGCACTGAGACTGCTCTTCTTGCAGTGGCGGAGAGGTCCAGAAAAATCTTGGATGGTGAAGGCTGTGCTGAGATATTTCTTTTTGATCTCAGCGCAGCCTTTGATACTGTTAACCATCAGCTTTTGATCGAGAGACTCTTGGAGGTGGAAGTGAGAGGTGGATTTCTGAAGTGGTTGTAATCTTTTCTGGAGGACTAGTCTTCCCAGGTTTTTGATGATGAAGCCTTCTCTGATTCTATGCCCCTCAGATGTGGTGTTCCACAGGGGTCCTCTTTAAGCCCCACTTTATTTAATGTATATATGGCCCACTTGGCAGAGATTGTGGAACCTTTTAAGTTCAGATTATTACCTATGCTGACGACACTCAGTTGGTCGTCTCCTTTAACCATCTTGATAACACAATCCCAGGCATGGCTCTGTGTTTGGAGAAGGTAGCAATGTGGATGGGTTGCTCATATCTAAAATTGAATGGGGCCAAGACAGAATTTATGTTCTTGAGCACACCCCCTATTTTGAACGTAGGATCATTCTGGCCAGCCTGCCTCGGCCCTGTCCCCATTCTGAAGGACCGGATCAAGAGCCTAGGCATCTGGCTTGACCGGAATCTCGACTTTAAGGAGCAAGCACGCAAGGTTGCTGCTAGTTGTTTCGGCATCCTTAGGATGCTGCGGAAAGTCTTTCCTCTCCTACCTTTTCAAGCCAGAAGACTTTTGGTACAGGCAGTGATTCTCTCGCGGCTGGATTACGCTAATGCCCTTTATCTAGGAGCTCCACGCCTTACCATCACGAAGCTCCAGATCATTCAAAACTGTGCCGCGCGCTTGCTCCTGAGAATCCCTTCCGTCAATCTGCGAAGTCTGCCTTGGCCACCCTTCATTGGCTCTCAATTCAGGAAAGAATAAAGTTCAAGGCTCTTTGCGTGGCACACAAAGCCCTAACAGGCAGGGGACTAGTATTCGCACCATCCTGCTCCCCTATCGTGCTAGTAGGGCCCTACGGTCCAATAATCAACATCTGGCGGTAGTTCCAAAAATCTCAGAAATCTAATAGTGGAGGACAGATTTTGTCATATAATGCTGCTAAGCTGTGGAACTCCCTTCCCCTTCAAGTTCGTTGGTAGGCTAACCATCTTACCTTCCAGAAACTCCTTAAGACCTCACTGTTTCCCTAGGCTGCTCGGTGTTCTTGAATGTCTTGCTTTTAGCACTGGGACGCCCTCGGGTAGCCATGCGCTTAAGAAATGCCCATTCATTCATTTATTAATTCATTCATATCATGCTGCTCTGTCTCACCCAAAGAGCCAGGGTTTGAGGCTCTTCCTGAATGCTTGCAGAGTGGGGGATTGACTGATGCTGAGCTGTAGTTAATTCCAGGTCTTTGCCATGATGTAGGAATAGGCTCTTCCTCCCATTCTGGCTCTGCGGATTCAGGGAGTTTCGGCAAGGGCGATGTCGGCGAGCGGAGGCTTCTCTTGGGTGCATAGAAGGAGACTCTTTTGTTGAGGTATTGGGGGCCGGTGTAATGGAGGGATTTGTAGGCATGAGTGAGTAGTTTGAAAGTCACTCTCTTCTCGACGGGGAGCCAGTGGAGGTCTCATAGCTGCTGGGTGATGTGGTCTTGTTGTGGGATGCCGACGAGTCTGGAAGCCGTGTTCTTGATGGTCTGGAGTTTGTGGAGTAGGGATTTGTTGATTTCGGCGTAGAGGGTGTTTCCGTAGTCCAATCTGCTGGTTATGAGTGCGTGGATTCAGGGGGGATCCATTTGAAAGTCTTGCGGAGGATGTGGAGGGTGTAGAAGCACATGGAGGAGACAGCATTGATATGTCGGGTTATGGTGAGGGAGGAGTTGAGTATGATTCCGAGGTTGCGGGTATGGTCCGTGTGTGTGGGGAGGTTGCCGAGGGTGGTAGGCCACCAGGTGTGTCTCATGTGGAGGGGGTAGGTCCGAGGACTTCTGTCTTCTCTGAGTTGAGCTTCAGGCAGCTGCTGCTCATCCAGGATGCCATGTCTTTCATTACTTCCTGGAAACTGAGTCTGCTGGTGTCGGACTCCTTGGTAAGGGAGAGGATGAGCTGGGTGTCATCGGCGTAGGATATTATGCTGAGACTATGCTTTCTGACGATGGTGGCGAGGGGGGCCATGTAGATGTTGAAGAGCGTGGGGCTGAGCGATGATCCTTGGGGGACCCCGCAGCTGATCTCTGTGGGTTCAGAGAGGAAGGGCGGGAGTCTGATTCTTTGTGTTTGGCTGGTGAGGGATGAGTGGATCCAGTCTAGGACAGTTCCCTGTATGCTGGCATAGTGGAGTCTGGCGGTGAGTGTGCGGTAGGAAATGGGTGTCGAAGGCTGCCAAAAGGTCTAGTAGGATGAGAGCCACCGTGTGGCTTTGGACGAGGAGAGTACGGATGTCATCAGTGGCAGCTAAGAGGAGCGGTCTTGGTGCTGTGGTTGCTGCTGAATCCAGGTTGGGAGGAGTCTAAGATTGATTTAGCTTCAATGAAGTTCGTGAGCTGGATTTTGACAAGTTTCTCATTGACTTTGGGTGGGATGAGGAGGAGCTAAAATGCAAGACAGGGAATCAGGTCGGAATTCAAAGGGGAGGAGCTAGCACTGACTTCAGTGCTTACAGCAGTACCAAAAATGACGGGTGGTGTGTAATTTCCACCACGGCATTTGCATCCTAATTGACACCAGAAACATCTGAATTATTATTCTTATTCTAGATTGTGCACTGTTTACCTTTTCAATACAAATAGCATTGACAGAGAAATCCCTATTCACATTTCCAGTGCCAAATTATGGCACAAAAAGGGAGGTACTCTTACTGAAAATCAGTTAT
Source organism: Triturus cristatus (assembly GCF_964204655.1). Classification (NCBI taxonomy): domain Eukaryota; kingdom Metazoa; phylum Chordata; class Amphibia; order Caudata; family Salamandridae; genus Triturus; species Triturus cristatus. The sequence continues at coordinate 921,742,302 of NC_140582.1, read as the reverse complement.
ATTTGGATTAACATTGATCCAAACATGTCAAATTTTCTGCCAAATTCTTGTAATGTTAACTTTTTTTCAAGGGTCCAGTACCTCGGGAGGCACCTCATGGGGATCTTAGACTCTATCAGAGGCCAGCAGGGCTCAGGAAGGCACAGTTGCAGTGCCAAGGAGGTCCAGTTGCAGCAGGTCAGCTGCGCAGGGAGGCCTCTGGAGCTTCCTGTGTCCCTGTAGCTCATAACAGGAGGTCAGCCAACTGACCATGAGAGGCACTCAGGTAGCCTTGGATGAAGGGAGAAGGTTCAGTCTTCCTTCGGGTAGAGCATGGCAGGCCTCAAGCAGCAGGCCAGTCCTCTGGACAACTAGGCAGGCCTCAAGCAGCTGATCAGAGTACTGGGGAACAAGGCAAATCTCAAGCAGCCGGGCAGTCTTCTGGTAGCAGCATGGCAGTACTCGGAGAAACAATGCTGGCCTCAAGCAGCAGGTCAGCCTTTGGAGTAACTAGGTGGCCCTCATTCTGTAATGTCTGCATGTCCTGGAGTGTACAGAAGAGTGGCTCAAAAGGTCTAATATTTACACCGGGTGCCATCCTTTGAAGTGATGGAATTTGCTTGCCCACCCCACATCTAGTTCTGGAAAGTCATATCCTTCCCCTACATGGATCAAAGAAGTCTAGGGCCACAAAAGACTAATTTTAGGTTTCTTTGTGTGTGCTGGAGGCAAACCCTTTGAAATGTAAGTGGGATGGCCCATCCTGCCACAATTAGTCCCCTACTGTTCACTTCTGGGCCTCATATACATTCTTAATGGAAGAGTCATTAACAGGCACAGGCACCTGAAGAGGCCTTAGAAACATTTAGGAAGGAAAATGGGAATTTTCTAAAGTAACATTGTTCCAAAATGGTGCGCCTAGCTGACAGAGGCATACCAAGGAGAAATATCTTTATTTGACCAGGTTACTTACTCTTTCCAAGTGTGCTGCATTCTGCAGCACACATATAAAGAAGAATATGCCTCTGGAGATTGTTTTTATGCAAGGAGGTGTCGCCTTCTGGACCACAAACAGTCCTGGCCAGCAGGCAGGCACCTCTGCATTATGGTGCAAGGGTGCCTGGACTGATGATAAGCAGCACACAGTGTGCCAAGGCAAGGAAAGAACATACATGCTCCATATCTTTGTAAATATAGAGCATTTCTGCTCTCTTCCTTTCATAATAAATAATAGTAAATATGCTCCCTTGTTCAGCAGTAGTACAGGCAGTTCACAAGGCTCTTGCAATAGACCAACACTTCCATTGTGTATATCACCAGACTCAACAGGCAAGGTGGAAAGGAATAATGGCACTCTCAAGAACATGTTAGCTACGATATGCTCAGAAACTCAATTGAAATGACCAGATGTACTGCCACTGGCACTATGATTCCACATAGCAATTACTTCACAGAAAACAAATGGAGCCCATATGAAAAAATCATGTGGCAACCCATCATGCTGCACTTGTTGCAGGTATTCTTCTTAGAAACAGAACTATGCCTAGTACCACAGTACATCAGTATGTTGGGACTGAGTCACCATAACATATCAGTACCTATGGGTCCAAAACCGGAGTAGCTCATTGTGCCTTACTTTCCCTCCTAACCTTCCCAGATAAACAAGTAAGTTTGAACCCCAGAAGACAATACTCTAGACCCTCTCAGGGAACGCGGTAGCAGGTCATTACCTTTCGTTCTCTCACTTATACATGTCTACAGTAAACTAAAAACAGACACGAAGAAAGCTTACAATATTTATTGAAACTATTGTGCTCTATCATGAAGCAACTGTGCTGGAATTAGAAAACATGTGCAGGTCAACACTGTAATTAGCATGATCAATATACTTTACATAATAAAAAGCCCTGTCATATTGAATGACAGATCTGCCTAAGTCTACCCTCACTATGGGAGCACAGTGATATTTTAGATATCTGTGGGATATGTGGCAGACCCCATTCCTGGCATTCATAGGTAGCTGTTCTACATCTCAGATGGCACAGCTCTCTCATATCGGGACCTTTGCTCTGTGAGAATTTCTCCTCTCTATTTTCAAAATGGCAAGTCTTGGTTTATATGATCTGAATTGCATGCTCAAAAACAGCAGCTGGAATTCTCCATTATTTCTAAGCGTTAGTGTCTGACCACAGAGAAAAACAGAGTGCAATGTTATTTGACCTTGTATAAAATCTTCCGGCCGATACCCAGCAGAAGATTCAAATAACAAAACATGTGCAGCCTATTTGTAAAACAACAGTGTAGCATAAAAACAAGCATGATTTTTGTAATATGTGAAAAGCAAAAGTGGCCTCCTGTGTGCAGTTAGGCTAACACAGGTGAGAAAATACAGTTGGTCCTATAAGGTACTCATGACATCCTCAGTAGGCCTGGGCGAAGCACTATGCTACGCTCGCGTAGTTTGCGAAGTTCGCGCTACTTCGCACTACGCGAACTGCACGTAGCACAGTGCGAACACGCGTAGCGTAGTGTTGCGTAGTGCTGCGGTCATTTTTTGCTTGCTCGCAGTCCTCAACGTCAAGTTGGCGACCGCGAGCAAGCAAAATGACATCCCGGCGAGACTTTTTCCTTGTTCGCGATCAGCAACTGCAAGTTGGCGATCGCGAGCATGGAAAATAAACCTCCCGGCGAGATTCCCAACGCGAGGAGGTCAGGTTTCTCATTGCGAGTGGTCGCGTATGCTCGCGACCGCTCGCGATGAGAAACTACCAGTTCGCGTTGAGAAAGCTGAAGCTCGAGTAAAAATCTACTCGAGCAGCAGAAAACTACAGCTCGCACTGTGCAAGATGCCATTTTCAATGATTGCACAGTGCCGGTTGCTTGTCCACACTGTGCAATCATTGAAAACAACATCTTGTACAGTGCGAACATGTTACTACGCAGTTCGCGAAGTGCTACACGTAGCTCGCGTAGTGCGAACTTCACTTTGCGTAGCTTCACGAAGTGCTACTTCGCGAACTACGCCCACCCTTAATCCTCAGATCCCCAGTCTCAGCTACCATGTCAATAAGCATCTTGATTTTCTCCTTATTCTCCTGAAGGATAGCATATGAAATCTGTATTCTATTAGAAATTTTTCCTGACTATTTTATGTTCTGACTGGGGTTGAATTTACAGTATTCTTCCTGTACCTCTTCTCGGAAGAAAGTCGCTACTTTGTTGCTCATAATTTGATCAGGCACCAAAGTGCTTGGGATTTCATAACTGGGCAGTTTTTTATTCGTTTTGAATAGTTCCTCAGCTGAGTTCTTAGCCAGGTTGATTTGCTCAGTGAAGTATTTTGATTTATTATTTATAATCAGGCTTGTTTTAAATTCCAGTATGTATTGTTTGCATTTGGTTATTTCAATCACACAGTTGTTTTGTCTCCACACACATTCTTAATGCTTGCATTTTTGTTGAAAAATGTTAAAGTCTCCTGAAAACCATGCGGTAGTAGGTTTGTTTCTGAGTATTTAAAAAGTTTTTACTAGGACTGTTAGAGCCACTGCTGGACTAGACTGTGTATCAGCAAGAATGTACTTAAATTTAGTTGTATTAATGTTTTCCAGGCTCTGCCTTTAATGGTCTGCAGAATGGTGTCAGAAATTAAATGATGTTATTTTGGTTGAAGTTTTTGATGTAAAGAATCAATTGCTCAATTTCCGCTTTATTCTGGTCCTCCAGGTAAAAATTTAATTCACCAAGGATTGTAAAATCCGGATACTGCATGCAGGCCACAATAAAATCTAGTTTTTGGGCCCGTCGGTCGATAAATAAGTAGCAAACACAAGGAGTGATGGACGGAGCGCTGAAACTTTCCAAACACTCACCTTCAGTCACAGATCTGGGTTGAATCCATCATCATTCTTTAGCTCATAAGTAGACCATTAAAATCTTCATTATTACAAATTTTGCATTTGAAAATTAGAGCTTCACAGTCTAATTGAGATGCCTTCTAACAAGAAATATTTAAGTGATCAAGCAAAGTAACCACAATCCCACTCGCTACATTTTTTTTGGCATAGTCTAGTCTGACTGTTGTGAATCCCTTGGAAACTGCGACTACCCGGTCAGGGCCTTGGGCGTGACCTGCCCATGTTTCAGTAATGAACATGCTGGAGCAGAGTTTTCTGTTAGAAAATTCTGGGGCTTTTGAAGCTCTGGCATGTCTATGCGTCATATTAATTAATTAATAATTAACAACTAATTATTTGTCTTGTGCAAGTGAGTCTCATTAACCAACCTGTTTGTCTTAACATAAGAGAAGGATACACAAGGGTCAGCCTGTGTGTGCTGTTTTTGTATTGACAAATAACGTGCAAGTTTTTCATGTTTAAATGTTGCTGTGTGCCATTTATTTTAAGCACAAAACGCTGTCTGAATTAATGCTCTATATGTCGCAAAGCTAGATAAATGCATACACATAAGGGTGTTAGTGGGGTTAACACTGTCTAATCATTATGATGTAGTAATCTTTATTTTGTCTCTTTAATTAAAGATGGTCTATTGTGGCCTATGGAGGCCTTCATGAAAATAACTGAGAATAATTTGAAGCCTGGCTGAGCTGTGGTGCCGGCAAAATCTGTGATGTGACAAGGGAGACCCCTGCTGGAGTTCAGTTAACAGAAAAACTGACGGTAGTCCTTATATGGAAATTTCCGGGAGGACATCAGCAAGTTTGGAGGATCTCCAAAAGAAATGATTTGTCCTTGGTAAACAAAGAGCCTCAGAAAGAACATTGTGCTAAAGCCGGTTTGCCGAGGGAAATGAGCGAGATGGATACTTTAATAGTTTCTAGTTCTTGGTTCCTGTTCCGTGATTTGCGTATTGTGACTTTTCCTGAGCGGAGATTTCAAGATGTTGCAAAGTTACATCCCTTCCTTCTCGTTCTGCTCAGTGATACAATTTTATTTGTCAAATTCATGTGGGTTTCCATTGTATTTTGCATTATAAAATGTTAGCTTAGGGAGGGCTCTCCCCACACTTTCTTTCGTCGCCTTGCTGCGTGAACTTGCGTTGCTGAGGACTGATGCTGAGGACCTTATCCTGAAAAGACTTTTGAGAGACTGGTCCTGACCCGTTCTGACATTAGTTAGAATAGGTAACTATGAGAAATGATTTATTCTGATTTACTCTGACTAATTTTAGATAAAGCAATATAACTTTTAAACATGGTGTTGGTTGATTCTTTCCTTGTCATTTATTAAAGACTTTATGATTATTGTTTATAGATTGTTTATATTATGTTAGGCAACCACTAAACTGGTCCTATCGCCTAGATATAGATGCAGGGTGCTCTAGGAGTTTTCTTCCCACAGGTTTGCTGCTGGTAGAGTATTGGAGCGTATGTTAGTGAAATGGGCCCTAGCGTATGATGAATGTATGTGCGTGCAACTGTGAAATTACTCTATCTATGGTGGTGGGCATATTTTAGGTACCCTGATCTGTATCAATTTCTCTGGTAGCAGAGGATGGTTTAGATGGTTGTCTTGATCTGATAAGATAAGATTGCTTGTAAATTAGCTTATTGATTATTGATCCATTTTGATGTTTTTGGTATATGTACTAATACTAAATGTTGGAGTCGTTATGTTGAGTTATATGTAGTGCTTCTGGAACTTGGAAGCTGGAAGCAGTTCCGTAGTAGGGCAGAGGAAGGTGTATATGCTGCTCTCGGGAAAGACGGGATTGTAAGGAATTACGTGTAACAATAGAAGTTGCGCGTTCACATTGTCTGGGTTCGGAATTGGTGACATTGTTGAATGTTACTATTAGACATTTCTAGTATATAAGGAGTGTGAATCGTAGTGAAGGTTATCTGTGAAACTCTGGTCTTAAGTCCCAGGGATCCGTAAGGATTGCCGTTAAAGCTTATCGCGGGAGGAGTAATAGGTATTCTCTGAGCTTGTTTGAGGAACTGGGCAGAGGTAAGCTGCTTAGTTGTTGTGAGTTATAATTCTGTACAGAGACAGGTTGTGCTGTTCTCGAGGAGCAGGATTCTGTGTGTATGTACTATATTTTTCTCGTATGAATGTGCGTGAATGTATATACATTTATTGATTGTAGGACTCTTTTGGATACGTCCTAGAGGAAACAGTTATGAGATGTATGTAAAGTTGTTGACTCTTGAGAAATAGACACTCTTTTACTATTCTGTGGTTAGCGAAGCAGACAATGGAGATGTTTTCATGTCGTAACTAATAGATTTGTAGAAATTTTGACACACGAAGTCTACTGAGAGTTTTTTGTAAAGGAGGGGTAGACGAGTGACAGAGACAAGAGACAGAGACTGCAGCGGTTACTGACGTCAGAAGGTTCGCGCACTGATTGGATAGTGATTCAGAATAGGGTTCGCGCTAGGATTGGTGCGTTAGTGTGAGTCGCGCAGGGATTGGAAGAGCTGCTTAGTGACGTAGACGCTCCATACGGAAAGAGTAGAGAGTTTGGTAAGCGTTAAAATGTATTACCAAGAAGAGAAAAAGAAAAAAACATTCTTTGGAAAGGTTAAGAAGTGGTTTAGCAAGGATAAAGAGGTTAAGACAAGAGAGGGTGAGTTGCTACCTCCAGCGAAAACACCTGCATCCTTCATGGTTGCGAAATATGGATTACATACCTGTATATGGTTGCAGAATTGGGTTGGCTATACTAAAGAAGATGGTGTTTTAGCATTTCCAGAATATGGTTCATTTAATCTGGCCGTGTTGAGAAATTTACGGGAAAAGATGGCACATCTGGACCCGAAGCCGAGACCTACACAGTTCGAGGCTTTAGTGGAATGGGAAGAAGAAGTATTAAATCGAGAAAGACAAAGAACTGGAGGTCAGTACAGGTATATGTTTGGGAGGAGACATGATCGTGAGACACATCAGGATCGAATGAAAAGATGGCGAGATGCTACCATGTCAGAAGGATTATATCCTATGAGAACAGTTGAAGCTTCGGCTCCTTCAGAAGAGGGGGTTTCTGAGACAGATAGGAGAAGATATGGAGAGTTTGAAGATGAGGTCTTGAATGATATGATGTACAAGAGACCACCTCCATATAGATCAGAATCGGAAGAGAGTACACCAGTTGTTTCTCCGATAAGAGATACAGTTGAGAAAGAAAAAATGACATCTGAATCAAGAAATAATAGTTCTTTCAGAGAGGAAAATGCCAGGAATGCCAGACAATTAGCAAAAACGACAACAGAACTGACTGAGAAAATTAGAGAGTTAACGATGAATATGGAAGCTGTTACAGTGCCTGTTACTATAGGTCCGGTAATTCCTATGTTTGACGGACAGAGAGTAAGTGAAAATGGGCTGGTAGTTCCATATATTGCAAACAATTCAGCTGGTCCTTCAGGAGATTCAGGTAAAAGAACAGGGAGAAATAACCTGAGACAAACAGGACATGATGCAGGTAATGAATTCATGAATGTTAGTGATTCTAGTAGTTTAGGGATGCCAATTTTAGAACCGCAGAGGAAAATAGTTACAGCGAGAAAAACTGCGGAAATAACAGTTGATGACCTAAATGACTGGATGAAGGTTCTTCAGAAAAAGGATAAAGATTCACAAGTTGTTGATGTGGTTAAATTACGTATAGAATTAGAAGAGCTTGTGACAGGAACAGTTCCAACAGAAATCCTGAAAAGTCATCATGATGGTGAATTATTGTTCATGTGCAAGAGCATAACATGGAGGGCAAGAAATACACATGATAGACTGAGAGCGATAGCAAATGAGCAAGGAGTTGACATTGATAAAGTAAAGGCTTTGCAGAAAACGTACAGGATGGATTTCACTGAGAAAGACATTGAAAATTTGAATACTTCTGGAAGAACAGGACAGATTAAAGAAATGGTGGCATTACTGCGTAGATGGGGTGATGTGGAAAAGTGGAAGGATAGGTGGTATAAGAAAAGGGATGAATCAGAAGATAGAACAACTTACTCAGCATTTCCAGTGAGAGAAAAAGAGAAACCAGTGGAGCAGTTTCCCATGAGAGAAATACCTGGAGGAGGATATGTACATGTTCCATGGACCAGACAAGATATTTTATCATTTACGAATGATTTCCCTCGATTGAGAGAAAAGCCTGTCGAGTGGTATAGGCAGGTAGACAGGTTTGTGAAATTGTCAAAAGTGCTGTGGGTTGACCTGAATAGTCTGTTTGATATAATTGTTCCAGCAGACTTGTGGACTGAGTGTAAAATAGTTGTAAGTTGGCCTAGTGAGGAATATCCAAGAGATCCGAGAACAGGGGCACCAGATCCAGAAGTGATGAGGAAGTACGATCAGGTGATGGTATACCTGAAGAGTAAGGTTCCTCCAAAAGAGACAGACTGGGTTAAGATAGATCGAACACAACAGGAAGCAAAAGAATCAGTTCATGCTTTTTACGAAAGGCTGATACTGGCTTTTAAACAATTCAGTGGAGATGAACACCTGGGTGACAAGGATTTGAGTCATTTTGTATACAGATTTGTATATGGTCTTAGACCTGAAATTAGTGAAAGAATTCGTGAACACACAGTGGATTGGCAGAGTAAGAAAGTAGATGAGATTCTGAGACATGCAAAATATTTCAGTGATGAAATTGAAGCAAAACAAAGAAAGCTGAAGGAAAAAGCAATGTGGGCACAGGTGAAAGTTGCAGAAAGACAGGAAGCACAGTTAGTGGAACAGGCAAATAATCCAGGAAATAATACAGGAAATAGACCAAGATTTGCAGGTAAAGGAAGAGGAAGTCTTGAGGAAGCAAAGAAAAAGTTCCCGTGTCACAACTGTGGCCAACTGGGACACTGGAGATCAGAATGTCCTAATCCACCATTAAATGAGGGTAAATCCTTAAATCAACAGGTGCAGAATGATGGGCAGCAGCAGAGTCAAGAGCCAAAACCACCTTTACCGCAGAATAGAGGGGTACAAAAGTACAGTCAGGATTCGGGATTCTTCAATGATGAGCAGGTAAACAAACCAAGACGTACTAACAAAGTACAACAGTACTTGTTAAAGAGTGAAGGGAGTGAGTCTGAAGGTGATTATTGACGGTGCCGAGGAGAGGAAGAAGAGTGCATACTTGGTGCAACTCTAGAAATAGACCAGGCAGGACCATTTGTGGATGGGAAAATAAATGAAGAGAGTGTTACTTTTTTAGTAGACACAGGTGCGACAAGATCAACTGTCAGGTCAACAGATGTTAGAAATCTTCCTCTCTCGGATGAAGCAATCCAAGTAGTTGGTGTAGCCAATACACAAATCAGAACACGTCTTACTGAACCAGTGAAAGTACAGATAGGGAAATTTTCAGACATGCACAGATTTATTGTCTGTGACACGAGTCCAGTGAACCTGTTAGGTAGGGACTTATTGTGTAAAATGAACTGCACAATTTTTTGTACACCAGATGGAATAGCTTTTGAGACACCAGATGATGATGTTTTCTACCGAATGACTCTAGAAAATAGAGAAAATGAGTTAATTGGTACATTTCCAGTGTTCAATCCGGAGGATCTGCCTCAAGTGCTGAGAAACACAGTGAAAGGAGCAGTTTGGGATTTTACAGGAGAGGATGTGGGATTGATGAATAATGTAGATCCAGTGAAAATTGCAGTAAAAGAAGGAATTGCATATCCTAACATTCCTCAGTACAAAATGACACCAGAGATAATTAAAGGGATAACTCCTATAATTGAGAAAATGATTCAGCAAGGAGTCCTAAGAGAACTACTGAGTAGTCCGTGTAATTCACCGATAATGGGACTGAAAAAGCCTAATGGCAAGTTCAGGATTGTGCAGGACCTGAGAAAGGTTAATCAGATTGTGGTGGCATGTTGTCCCATCGTGCCAAATCCATCGGTGATTCTGTATCAAATTCCACATGATGCTGAGTGGTATACAGTGATTGATTTGTGTCATGCATTCTTTTCAATTCCATTGCATCATGACAGCCAGCCAATTTTTGCATTTAGGTTTGGCCAGCGTATTTTAGCATGGTGTCGTATCCCACAGGGGTATACGGAGAGTCCTTCGATATTCAATCAGTTATTGAAAAAATCGTTGGAAAGTCTGATCATGCCTGAAAGCTCAGTGCTAGTACAATACATTGATGACCTACTGGTGGCATCAAAGACACGTGAAGCTTGTGAAGTGGATACCATAGCTTTACTGAATCATCTGGCAGATGGAGGGTTAAAGGTATCCCCAGCCAAATTACAATTTTGCAAGAAAGAGGTGCATTATCTTGGACATAATATTGAGAAAGGTCTGAGAAAAGTGACTACTGACAGGATTAAAATAATCAGAGAAATGAGAGCTCCAAAAACCCAGAGAGAAGTGAGAATGTTCCTGGGTATGGTGGGATATTGTCGTCAGTGGATAATTAATTTTTCCCTGATAGCAAAGCCATTGATTAAATTGACAAAAAGTGACATGATAGATCCATTGGATCTAGATGCAGAACAATTGGCAGCATTTGAAGAGCTCAAAACAAAAATGTGTGAAGCTCCAGCTCTGGGTATGCCAGACTATGAAAAAGAGTTTGAACTGTACTGCAGTGAGAGAAATGGATGTGCACTTTCAGTGTTAATCCAGAAACATGGACAATTGAGAAGGCCTATTGCGTACTTCTCATCGACACTTGACCCTGTAGCTGTGGGTTTACCAGGTTGTCTAAAATCTGTGGCTGCAACATGCAGAAGCCTGGAACAGAGTGAGGGAATCATAATGGGGTATCCTGTAAGGGTATTCGTACCTCACAATGTGGCAATTCTTTTGACAAGAAGCAGAACTCAGCATATGTCAAATAGTCGGTTGACTAAGTATGAGAAAGTGATTTTGGGAGCATCAAATGTGACTCTTGAAAGATGTATGAATGTGAATCCAGCGACACTTTTGCCGGATATTGAGAATGTGGGTATAAAGATGGAAAATGATCATGATTGTTTGGATGTGCTTGAGTACTGTACGAAACCAAGACCAGATATCAAAGATGTTCCCTTGCCTGAGAATGATCATGTGTTGTTTGTGGATGGATCATGCCTGAGAAATGATAATGGTGTGCTATGTGCAGCATATGCAGTGTGCAAAGTTTCAGAGGTTATGGAAGCATCACCATTGAAAGGAGTAAAATCTGCGCAAGTTGCTGAATTAGTGGCGTTGACAAGAGCTTGTGAGATTGGGAAAAATTTGAGAACAACTGTGTTGACTGATAGTCAATATGGGTTTGGAGTGGTGCATGATTTTGGCCAACTGTGGCTACAAAGAGGTTTCTTGACATCGGGTGGAACTCCGATAAAAAATGCTGAGCTGATTGGAAAATTGCTTGAGGCGATACAGCTGCCTAAGGAGTTAGCGGTTGTAAAATGTGCAGCACATGTTTCAGGAGAGGATTTTATCACTGTTGGCAACAGGTATGCTAACGATGTGGCGCAGTATTGTGCCAAAACAAACCAATCAATTAACAGGGAAAGAGAGAAGGAGGAAATGTCTTTTTCTTCTGTGATGTTTACTAATGTCCTAGAAACGTGGGATGAAGTGAAACAGTTACAAGATGAGGCAGGAGAAGAAGAGAAACGAGATTGGGTTAAGGCAGGATGTGCTCCAAGAGAAACAGACCATGTTTGGGTCTACAGAGATGGCAGACCAGTGATGCCAAACTCAATTTTGTCGTCAATGGCAAGGATGTATCATGGCCAGGGACATCTGGGGAGGGACGCGATGATTAGGTCCTTTAAACAGACCTGGTATAATGCAAAGTTTAGGACAATTGCGGAAAGCATCTGTCAAAGGTGTTTAATTTGTCAGCAGTTTAACACTGGGAAAAAGACAGTGGTGAGTTTAGGGACAATTGGCAGAGAAGGAGGTCCTTTCACAAGGATGCAAATTGATTTCATTGAAATGCCCCAAGTGAACAGACTGAGGTATGTCCTAGTGGTAGTCTGTTTGTTTTCAAGGTGGGTGGAAGCTTACCCGACAAGGAGGAATGATGGATTAACAGTGGCAAAATTACTGTTGAGGGAGTTGATTCCTAGGTTTGGGTTTCCAGTCACAGTTGAATCTGACAGAGGTAGACACTTTCAAAATGAACTCATTGGTTTGATTTGTGAAGCATTAAAAATACAGCAGAAGTTACATTGTGCATACCGACCAGAGGCTTCTGGTGTGGTTGAGCAGATTAATGGCACAATCAAAAACAGAATTGGAAAAATGTGCTTAGCCACTGGCATGAAATGGCCAGATGTTCTGCCTCTAGTCTTGATGACTATGAGATCTACTCCAGACAGAACTACAGGATTGAGTCCGCATGAAATCATTATGGGACGTGCAATGCGCCATGCATTCGTGCCTGTGAATAAGTTGATGACAATAACTGATGACATGATTTTGGATTACTGTAAAGGCCTGGCTGACGCAGTTCATTCTGTGTTTCACCAGGTTGGAGAAGAAGCTACCACACTTGAGAAGAAGCAAGCCCATGATCTAAGTCCAGGAGACTGGGTGAGGATTAAGGTGCACAGAAGAAGAAATTGCTTGATTCCAAGGTGGGGAAGGCCGAGACAAGTTATTCTGACTACAACGACTGCAGTAAAGTGTGCTGGAGTGAGACACTGGGTACATGCAAGTCATACTCTGAGAATTCCAAGTCCGAGAGAGGGAACTGGAGAAGAGTATTATGAAGAGTCAGATTCCATTGATGGTGAAGATCCTGAAGATACAGAATCAGTGAGAAAAGAAGCAGAGAGAGCTTCAAGAGATTCACTGCGAGTATCAGAAGGAAGATCAGATTCTGATTCTGTGAAAGAGCCTGAAGTTTCGAGTAGCAGTGGAGGAAAAAGAAAAGAGAAGAGAAAACACATTGAGACTACTCCTGAAACAGAAGAGGAGGAGATTGAAGAGCCACTTGAGATTATTCTTGAAGAAACAGGGTCAGAAGAAGATAGAGAGGGACAGATTGCGGAAGACCCCCGAGGAGGTGTAGGGAACATTGATGAGGAGTTAGGTAAAGGGACAAATAGACAGCAAGAAGATTGCGTGTCGGAGACCCGAGGAGGGACAGAAGTAGGGAAGTCTCAAATAGTGGTGAAAGAATCTGTGGAAGAAAAGAAAACTGCTAAGAAACGAAAGCAAAAGGCAATTGAAACAGAATCGGATGATGAGAATGAACAAACAGAAGGTCGAGTTCTGAGAAAGAGAACTTCGATTGGAGAAAGGAGTGTTAAAGAAAAGCCGAAAAAAGGTTGTGAAAGGAGATCGTTGGCCTAACAACAGAGTGAAAAGACTGAGATACAAGATAATAAAAGCAAATACATCGGAAGCTGAACAAGTGAATGAGGTATCCAGTCAAACTTCAAAGGCTGAAGAAGAAGAATCAAAAAGAACAAAAGAACCAGTAGAAATAAAAAGAGTTAAAAGACCCAACCAAAAGTACAGATCACCGGAATGGTCTTATGTGACACTGTCTGAAGAAGGAAAAGAAGAAACAGTGACTCGAGATAATCCGGAAGTGGTCTTGAGAAAAGTGGTTGAGGAAGATACTGGTGAAATTTTGAAAGTACTCTTGACTGACATTGGAGAAGAGTCGAGTACTGAGGATTCCGACGTTGGAGATTTGATACAATTTGATGTTGAAGAAATTGGAGTGAAAAATGATGAGTATCCAAACTGAGTAAAAGAAGGATTCACTTGGACTGAGTGAACAGAAAGATCTTTGAAGAAGCTGAAGAGTTTGGAATAAACGTTGGAGATTTGAAGAGTTCTAATTTCAGTAGTGGAGTAGTAGAAGTTAAAGCAGAATGGCTAATATAGAGAATAATCAAAATAGATGTGCCTTCTTAAAAAAGTGGTGCAAGATGTGCTGCTGTTGTACTGGAATATTAATGCTTCTATGGGGTGTTTTAGTTTTATTAGTTACTTTTAAGGTTGAATTTGGGATGGACACAGAAAATATGACTAATATAGAGAAGAATTCACAAAAAGAAATTCCAATTAGAAATAGTTACATACATAAAGATAGGTCAATTAACAATTTTTCTAGTAATGTTTTTTCTAGACTGTTATATGAATATGTGAAGACAATGGAAGTGAGGGATTGCTATGTCTGCATGCAGTTACCTGCATCAGTTTCAGAGGGTGTTACTTATCACCATTTACCAGCTACATATGGTATTTCTTGTAGTATTTTAAGTAGTGTTTTTTATTTGTTAGGGAAAATAGATTATAACATGTCTAACAGAGATAGTATTTTTGGGCACTTGCCAATGAACAAAGAGCTGAATCCAGCTAAAGAAGCTAACACTTTTGGTGAGATTTTTATTGAAGAAAAAGGACTAACATTAGATTACATTTTTAAGAATAATTTAACTTGCGGTTTGAAAGAAGAGGAGAAAGCTTTCCTGGATATGGTAGAGGAAAGGAGAGTGAACATGCATGAGAAAGAGGGAAAATATGAAGTGAGTGAGACAATTTGGGACATTGAAATGGGAAAAGAGTTGAGAAATGGGGCTAGTCCAACTTTGGCTCTAGATGCACCGCAGAAGGGTAAACTATGCATTACCAGAAGGAGATCCCAATATGATACATATTTTGTAGGGACTAGTGAGTGCCATGATACATACTTCGTTGCGACTGGTTGGGGTTTCAGAGGTGGAGAAGATACTATTTTTCCAGGGGTGTACTATGTGTGTGGGAACAAGGCTTATTACAAGTTGCCTGACCATTGGTATGGCACATGTTATGTGGGTTTGGTTTTTCCTAAGATTTTTCATACAGATAAAATAAGTGATGTAGAAGATATTAACCTATTAAAACGTTTTAAGAGAGAAACTTGGTCTGAAATTGTGGGTGATATTTTTGGGGTTTTGATTCCAGCAGTGGGAATTTCTTTAAATGCTTATGGAATTCGGAAATTGTCCACAGTGGTTGATCGTTTATCGACAAATACCGCAGGAGGATTTCTTTTGGTAAATACGGAGTTAAGTGCCGTACGTGCCATGTCTATGCAAAATCGACTTGCCCTTGGTATTCTTTTGGCTAAGGAGGGTGGAGTTTGTGGAATTTTGAAAGTTCAACATTGTTGCACTTACATTCCTGATGAAAGTAGAGACCTGAAGGTCTATATCAAAAATATTACTGATTTGTATGAAGATTTAGTACCACTTGAAACTGGGAGTTTATGGACTAAACTAGCTAATAAGATGATAGCTGTTAAGGATTTTATTACAAAAATAGGTAGTACTATCGTAGGTAGAATATTGTTTCCCTTGTCTTGTATAATTGTTGCTTTGCTGATACTGAGATTGGTGTGTGTGTGTTATAAAAACAGGAGAGGGAAAGAGAAATTGGAAAATGAAAAGAAAAATAAGAATTCGAAAAATTCGAAAAGAGAACCAGAAGAAATTGAATTAGAAGAATTGAGGGAGAGTGTTTACTTAGAGACTAAGAGAGATGATGAAAGAGTGACTGGTGTTTAATGTTGTGTAAGGGGAAAAGACATTTCTGATTTCTCCTAAAATGGGACTACATTTTCACTAATTTTTTTTTTTTGGGTTTATTTGGTGATAAAATCACCAAAGGGGGGATTGCTGGAGCAGAGTTTTCTGTTAGAAAATTCTGGGGCTTTTGAAGCTCTGGCATGTCTATGCGTCATATTAATTAATTAATAATTAACAACTAATTATTTGTCTTGTGCAAGTGAGTCTCATTAACCAACCTGTTTGTCTTAACATAAGAGAAGGATACACAAGGGTCAGCCTGTGTGTGCTGTTTTTGTATTGACAAATAACGTGCAAGTTTTTCATGTTTAAATGTTGCTGTGTGCCATTTATTTTAAGCACAAAACGCTGTCTGAATTAATGCTCTATATGTCGCAAAGCTAGATAAATGCATACACATAAGGGTGTTAGTGGGGTTAACACTGTCTAATCATTATGATGTAGTAATCTTTATTTTGTCTCTTTAATTAAAGATGGTCTATTGTGGCCTATGGAGGCCTTCATGAAAATAACTGAGAATAATTTGAAGCCTGGCTGAGCTGTGGTGCCGGCAAAATCTGTGATGTGACAAGGGAGACCCCTGCTGGAGTTCAGTTAACAGAAAAACTGACGGTAGTCCTTATATGGAAATTTCCGGGAGGACATCAGCAAGTTTGGAGGATCTCCAAAAGAAATGATTTGTCCTTGGTAAACAAAGAGCCTCAGAAAGAACATTGTGCTAAAGCCGGTTTGCCGAGGGAAATGAGCGAGATGGATACTTTAATAGTTTCTAGTTCTTGGTTCCTGTTCCGTGATTTGCGTATTGTGACTTTTCCTGAGCGGAGATTTCAAGATGTTGCAAAGTTACATCCCTTCCTTCTCGTTCTGCTCAGTGATACAATTTTATTTGTCAAATTCATGTGGGTTTCCATTGTATTTTGCATTATAAAATGTTAGCTTAGGGAGGGCTCTCCCCACACTTTCTTTCGTCGCCTTGCTGCGTGAACTTGCGTTGCTGAGGACTGATGCTGAGGACCTTATCCTGAAAAGACTTTTGAGAGACTGGTCCTGACCCGTTCTGACATTAGTTAGAATAGGTAACTATGAGAAATGATTTATTCTGATTTACTCTGACTAATTTTAGATAAAGCAATATAACTTTTAAACATGGTGTTGGTTGATTCTTTCCTTGTCATTTATTAAAGACTTTATGATTATTGTTTATAGATTGTTTATATTATGTTAGGCAACCACTAAACTGGTCCTATCGCCTAGATATAGATGCAGGGTGCTCTAGGAGTTTTCTTCCCACAGGTTTGCTGCTGGTAGAGTATTGGAGCGTATGTTAGTGAAATGGGCCCTAGCGTATGATGAATGTATGTGCGTGCAACTGTGAAATTACTCTATCTATGGTGGTGGGCATATTTTAGGTACCCTGATCTGTATCAAACACTATGTCAGGTGAGTGGTTGTCCATGAGTTAATTGAATTCCTAACTATGTTTAATGAGCGAACGGGCATTTATCAAGACACACAACAAAATTCCTAACTATGTTTAATGAGCGAACGGGCATTTATCAAGACACACAACAATTTATCCACACCTTCTGAACTTACACTTGTTTTGGCTCAGGGGGTTGAGCATGTAGGTTTGCTAGGTATGAATGATAGGGGTGCTAGATCTGTTTTGCATTCAAAATGGCAATGTTTGTAGTCTAGACATAGGATATCATTCTCCTACTTAAATATGTTGGAGGAGTCGTTCTTTCCAGTTGTGTTCAGCATCAAAAGGTACTCCTTTGTATAATTTAGTGGGGAGAAAAGGGCAGGGGTTCTGGCGCCTGGCGCCGTCCAGGTACAGATGAGTGCAGACAGCTTGCCTTTAGCTCACTGTCAGCCTTTTTCTGCTAGCATTCATCTAATATAGGCTTTGTCAGTTCCCAAAGAACCACCCACCAACTTCCAAGATGGCGGTGCGGTATGTGCCTGTAATCAACCAGGAAGTGAAGAAGCACAGGTGAAAGCCCTTTCCATGCAAACATCATTTTCACACTGGAATTGGACATCAAATTACCATATATATTGCCGTCTCAGCTATGGACTAGCTAAAACACACATTTAGAAAAATTCAGCAGTAGACGACATTTAAACCAAACAACAATTAGAATGCCAATACGGAACAAACAAACAGGATTTTTTTCCCACTTTCATAGAGGCAATGCCCTAGTAATTATGTACAAGCCCATCAAGATGCCCCAAGTACTAGGATTCCTCCCCAGGAATTTCCTACGACCTCCATTGTTAAGGAACATTGGTGATCACAGATGGGAAACTGAAGAATACCATTGAGACCTAGATAAAGGAGGTGAATATGAATTAGGTTCTATAAATTTGGGATTACCAGCAGGGCTGAGTTGATGAAAGGCTGCAAGGGAAGGGAGGAACCTGTCCCGAGCACAGCTAAGAAAGATCAGCCATTCTGAGCTGGGAGAAAAGATGCTGCTGATGCCAGGCCAAATACGTTCTAATGAAGGAATGCAGGATGGTTCAAGGTGTGCACCCTGACTGCTGATTCTGAGATTGGAAGGCAGAAAATGAGGCAGAAGCAATTTAAACTATTTTGGGTGACAGAATACAAAAAGAGATCAGACTCATATATTGATAGGGTCACAACTTTAGGCCTGTACTGAGATGACATAGGGTCAACAAGTGAGAATGGCACAAATTGTAGTGGAAAATCAATGGTCATCATGTTCCCTGCACTGAGGTGCTTGGACAAATGTACGAACCAAAGAGGTAAAAGGAGTAGCCAGAAACTTAAAATACCCACAACTTTGAACCACACATGTAATGACACAGAATGAGCAAAGCAAGAATGTTCAACACTTCATAGAATAGTTCCCCTCACCCTTACATCCACCAATATATCCATTTATTTTCCCACCCTTCCATTCATCCTTTCACCTTTTCATTGTTCCATCCTTTCACTCATTATTTCATTATTCCAGTAATGCATTGATATTCCAGGTATGCACCCATTCAAACATCCACCCATCTGTCCATCCATCCATCCATCCATCCATCCATCCATCCATCCATCCATCCATCCATCCATCCATCCATCCATCCATCCATCCATCCATCAATCCATTTATCCATCCATCCATCGTCCCCCATTCTGCTCGCTCATCGATCCAACCGTCCTTTCACTCTCCCATCCATTCACCCTGTCATCCATCGATTCATTCATCCATCCAACCCTCCTTTTTGCCATGCTGTCACCAACAGATCCTTTCACTTTTCAGCCCATCCATCCTTTCATCCAGCCCTGCACCACTCCTTCCTTTGCTCTTTGTACCCTTCCCTCCTTCTATTTTTCTTTGTACCTTTCCTTCCTTATTTCCTTCCTTTCACCTCTTCATACTTTGACCCTTTCTTCTTTCACTCTTTCTTCCTTCTCAATTTCTTAATTATACCTTCCTTTCTCATATTTTTTCCTACTTTTTTCTTCTGGAAATTCTATTTGCGTCCCGCTCTCCTTTTTAGAAGTTTCCATTATTTGATTCTGTCTACTTCACCTAGCTTTGCTTACGTAGGAGTCCTTGACCCCCTCCTCTTTGTTCGGTCTACTATTCTTATAGAGCCTTTTGTGAGTTTTTGTCTGCACCACACAGACAGAAGAAGACAATATAAAAATAATCAATGTTTAGTGGGACTCAGATTACCAGGCCATTAGGTGCAATGGCTACTCACACTTAAGCTGACAAAGTGAGGGGTTCAAAAGGCCAGTGTAAGAGGTAATGTCCCCACCGGGCACCACTCAGCTGACCTGGACTACTGCACATGTTGTGGGCAAACCATGATTTTCAAACCACAGTAACAGCCTCTTTATTCAGTTGTATGGCATAATATCAAGGAAATCAATTTCAAAATGCTAAATATTGACAGTAAAAACCGATTACCTTAATATTGCGATACTATCCTTAAAAAAAGAAAACAATAAAGGAACACTAAGGTGCCGATTCCGATCCTGTAAAACCCGGGTACGAATGGTCGTATGGAGCGTTTTCTCCGTACGACTCGTACCCGGGAAATCCTCCTTACAAACCAGCAAGTACGATTCGTACAGAAATACCATTTCCGTACGATTCGTACAAAACTACGTGCGGCTAAAAAATACCCACAATTCCGATCCGGGACATCGCGTACGTGACGTCCGGACGGAGTCAGGCAGCGTTTTACGGACCAGCAAGTACAATTCGTGCCTACGTCACTCCGCACGGCTCATTTTTTACGGCAGCCAAAAACTCCCAGGAAATTGAGGACGAAGCGAAGAAGGAGCACCTGTACGCAACGGACAGCCATGTACCTCATCCTACGTGTAATCCCGGCCCTCCTAGCCTATGACCTGGTGCACAGAAACTGACGCAGACGCCGCAGAAGGTCAGAACAACACCCAATGGTCAAAGGGGGGGGGCGAGGGGCATGCAACTTAACCCCTACCCAAATTATACCACATATATCATGTACATACAGTACCTCCAGGGTCTGGTCCCTTCGGGGGGCGTGTCCACCAAGCCCTGCGTCCCGCCACAACGGAAGTGGACGTGGACGCGTCCCGTCACCACAACAATGGTGGTACGGCCCGTACCCACGCCCTCAGAGCGTGGGTAAGAGTCATACCGCGCGTACCCCTACATTACTGGGGGCATGTGTACGGGCCGTACCACCATTGTTGGGGTGACGTAGGGGTACGGCCCGTACCCACGCCCTCAGAGTGTGTGTACGGCCCGTACCACCATAGTTGTGGTGATGTAGGGGTACGGACCGTACCCACGCTCTGAGAGCGTGGGTACGGACCGCATCACGCGTACCCCTAGGGCACCAATACATTAGTGATACAAGGCATACACACGCCACGAATGTTGTCATAGGGCCTGGTGCAGCATCTAACCAGTATATTGAGGGGTGTGTATGCCCAGGAGAGCAGTGTACTGCACCAAGGGTTCAGGCGGGTGGGTGGGTGTCTGCCTAGGATTCATATCAGTGGACAGAGACATGTGAGGGGTGGGTGCCTATCACTCCCAGCAGTGGACATAAACATGTGAGGGTTGGGTGCCTATCACTCCCAGCAGTGGCCAGAGACATGGGGTGGGTGCAGAGGACTCCCAGCAGTGGACAGCGACATGGGGGTGGGTGCAGAGGACTCCCAGCAGTGCCCAGACATATGAGGGGTGGGTGCATATCACTCCCAGCAGTGCCCAGACATATGAGGGGTGGGTGCATATCACTCCCAGCAGTGCCCAGACATATGAGGGGTGGGTGCATATCACTCCCAGCAGTGCCCAGACATATGAGGGGTGGGTGCAGAGGACACCCAGCAGTGCCCAGACACATGAGGGGTGGGTGCATATCACTCCCAGCAGTGCCCAGACATATGAGGGGTGGGTGCATATCACTCCCAACAGTGCCCAGACATATGAGGGGTGGGCGCATATCACTCCCAGCAGTGCCCAGACATATGAGGGGTGGGTGCCTATCACTCCCAGCAGTGGACAGAGACATGGGGGTGGGTGCCCATCACTCCCAGCCGTGGGCAGAGACATGGGGGTGGGTGCAGAGAACTCCCAGCAGTGGACAGAGACATGGGGGTGGGTGCCCATCACTCCCAGCAGTGGACAGAGACATGGGGGTGGGTGCAGAGGACTCCCAGCAATGCCCAGACATATGAGGGGTGGGTGCATATCACTCCCAGGAGTGCCCAGACATATGAGGGGTGGGTGCCTATCACTCCCAGCAGTGGCCAGACATATGAGGGGTGGGTGCATATCACTCCCAGCAATGCCCAGACATATGAGGGGTGGGTGCATATCACTCCCAGCAGTGCCCAGACATATGAGGGGTGGGTGCCTATCACTCCCAGCATTGGACAGAGACATGGGGGTGGGTGCAGTGGACTCCCAGCAGTGGACAGAGACATGGGGGTGGGTACCCATCACTCCCAGCAGTGGACAGAGACATGGGGGTGGGTGCCCATCACTCCCAGCAGTGGACAGAGGCATGGGGTGGGTGCAGAGGACTCCCAGCAGTGGACAGAGACATGGGGGTGGGTGCAGAGGACTCCCAGCAGTGCCCAGACATATGAGGGGTGGGTGCCTATCACTCCCAGCAGTGGACAGAGACATGGGGATGGGTGCAGAGGAATACCAGCAGTGGACAGAGATATGTGAGGGGTGGGTGCATATCACTCCCAGCAGTGGACATAAACATGTGAGGGGTGGGTGCCTATCACTCTCAGCAGTGGACAGACATATGAGGGGTGGGTGCAGAGGACTCCCAGCAGTGGACAGAGACATGGGGGTGGGTGCAAAGGAATACCAGCAGTGGACAGAAACATGGGGGTGTGTACATCATCCTCAGATGACCACAACTCCATTGGTGTATGAACGCATCCCCAATGTGCGACTATGTTGAGAGTGCCATAACAACACATCACTGACAGCAGTGTCCCACTCCCATGAGGATGGATGTCCTTCCCCCACTGCATGACAAACCACATGTGTGTGTGATGACAAATGACACATGCATACCCACCCCTGGCGGATGCAGCACAATACACACACTGAGATCATGCCACAAGACTGTATAGTCATGTTAAAGCCTACTAAACTAAGAGAGCCAAAGGGAACACACACTGTCACGCACATTCCAGGACTGATAGGAATGTACAGGTGCTGGGACAGCCCCCAAGTTGTTGTCTCCCATGGAAGGAATAGGGTGGAGTTCCCACAGATACAATGCCCACAATTGTGAGTCAGGTGCCCAAATACCCTGCAGCACAAGTAACATATGTGTGCTAGGCTGGGAGTACACACATGCATAGTGCGTAAAAGGGACCCTTTCTACATGAAGGCATGGCAACATACTCTATACACAAGTACAGTGACTACCAAGGATGGCACAGACGATGCAGGCGGAGACATTGCTCAGCAGGCATGGCCATAGTTGAAGGGATCCGTCACCCACCAAGGAAATGTAGACACAGGTCAGCACAATAATTGTGTAACTCCCTGCAGGGAAGATGTTAGGTGCCACAGAGGAAGGAACACTCCTTGGGACAATGTCTCCAAACACAAAAAGCATACACGACCAAAGAATCTTTGCAGAGACCTCGTGATGGCACGCAGATACCAGGGTCCACCCCATGAGCAGCAGACTACAACATTTACCAGACACCTAACACATTATCACCACCTCAACTCATGGAGCATTAGCACCAACATCAATACCAGAAAAGCAATAGTGTTCAAAGGAAAAACGAAATGCTTTATTCAGCATTAAATTAAAACGTATAAAAGGACACTATTTACAAAGGCCATAGGCCAGTCCAGATGCGAAGTCCTGGGGGGGACACATGGCCACGCGTCTCCCCTAGCTTGCCTGCACATTAGACACTTCATGTTCATCCACTGGGGGGGGGGCATCATGTGGGGAAGGACCAGGCACCGCAGGGACAGGAGGGGGAAGGGTAGGTGTTGTGGGTGCAGGGAAGGACGACTCCACCACAGGGGGTGGGGCAACGCCAAAGGTGGTGGTTAGCAGGGCGCTGCACACTTCCGCAAGCTCGTCCAGCGTCTCCCCTGCACCCGAAGAAACCACAGGCCCCATGGAGGGGGGGGGGTCGGAGGGATGGGTTGCAGCGCTACTGGGGGAGGTGGTGGACAGGGGGAGGGACTGAACTCCCCTACCCGTGGAGTGCCTTGCCCGTTTGCGCGCTGGTGAACCAGTGGGGCTGAGGTCCAGCACAGCCAAGTAGGTCTCCTTCTCAGATTGTGGGGCAGGGGAGCCGAGGGGAGTGACATTGGAGGGACTAGGGAGTGAGGAATGCGGATTCTGACTGTGACTGCGTGTCTGCCTGTGTGCCCCAGTCTCAGTGGGTGTGCCTTCTTCCCCCTGAGTGTGCGTGACAGGAGGTGTGTGCTTGCCCTTCCGTGTTGGTGTGCTGCCTGTGTCTGGTGGGGTGCGTGCCTGGGAATGTCTGGGTGTGCTTGGGACATGCATGGGAGTGGGAAGTGTGGATGGTGCAGGGGTAGGGGGGACGAAGTACTGCAGGAGACTCACTGCTGCCGTCAGTGATGAGTCCATGGACCTCAGCAACATCCGTTGGTCAGACATCGCTGATGACATGCCCTCCATGTACGACACCATCTGTGTCAGCAGTCTGGTGTGGCCATGGAGGACACTCAGCAGAGATGCCTGGCCAACCTCAACTGCCGCTGAATGTCCACAGACTCGGCAGTGAGTGCAGCAGGGGAGACAGGGGCAGGGGGTGCGGTGCCTGGCACGAAGGAGACATGTTGTTGCCCTACACGGACAGAAGGGACCGGAGCAACTGGGAGGGCGGTGATGGGAATGGAGGGGGCGGTGACAGATGTAGTGCTGCTGCCAGCTTTTGGAGCAGCCTCCGCCCCCTCTGGGAGTTCAGCCTCGGACCCGTCAGCGTCGTAGTCGGTGTTGGTACTAGACAGGTCCTCCGCCTGACTCCCCTCGCCCTCCGTGCCACTTGCTGCGCCAGACTCGCCAGCACTGGTGGCACCGGTGCTGGATCCCTCTTCCACGTCCATGCAGGTGTCTCCCTCGGTGTCTCCGGATGATGCTGTGGGCAAGGTGAAGAGACAGAAAATAATCAGACACTTGTATATATATGACACATGAGTCCTAACAAAATAGGTCACACTGCATATCATGAAATGCATCATGAGTAACATCTAGAATACTCCGCACATATGTAAGCCCTGCACTCCCCAGTTGGTTGACCCATCATGCCACTTGGAAACAATGAAAATCAGGACACAACAGCAAATAACTCGATATCCAATTAGACAGAGGATATGGTGTCTGGGAATTGTTGAGCACAGCCAGACTATGAATGCATGCCACCTCTTGTTCACTGTGAAAGAAACAGTATTGGTGCACCCAAGGGCAAATAACAGACGCCAATGCTGAAGGTGTCCCCACACTCAGAGACCTGTGAGTAATTTGGAAAGCCAAAAAAATACATTGTGAACCCTTGGGAATCACAACACTTTACACAATCGACGTGTTTGGAATGTGTGAATGTGCCACTTTTTTATCAGAACACACATGTGCCTGTATAACAGAAGTCACACAAGGAGGTGCACACAAAACTACATTTACACAGTCATTGTATGAGCTGGCAGCCTAAATCAAATAAGCCACTGTAAAGAAGAAATGGGGTATCAGTAAGTACATATACATGGCACCATGATGGTCTGGATGACTTGACACTCGTAAGTTGGTATCATCAACAACCAGGGACTTACCCAAATGCAACCACACAGTGGGAACATGTATATGTATACTCTCAAAACAAATATTTTTAAAAACTGTGCCTTTGTTTTTAATGTGCCAGTGTGTCCCAGAAAAGTGTAAAGGTGGTGTCTTGTGCACTTCCTTGGGAGACATCTGTCATGCAGGCACATTATTGTCATTCACCACAAAACATCAAAGTCATGCATATCAACTATTGAGACATGTTGACAAGTGTGGTGAGTGCCAACGTACAAGACTTCTTGACTAACAACTTGAATCATGCCACCTGTCACATGGCCATCCGTACCATGATGACACATTTGGCAACACATCTGACCCACTACCTGTCATGTGGAGTGACACACATGTCCAAACACAGGACAATGCATTAGCTAATGGCCCTGCAATTGTGTCGGAATAAGGAGCACCTGCACTGAGGAGACACCCTCATGGGAACCAAGATTGTCCACACAGATGTCAGCACACACAGACCAAACTATGTAGCATCTGGACCACACACCGTTGCCAAAAATGGATGAGCAGGAACCATGTCTTTTAACTTTTGACACATGCTGCAAAGCACAAACATTAAACCCTGCACAACATTACTGGGTCACTGCATGTTGAGTGTCTGTCCAGACAATTATCACATACAGGTCAGACCTGGCAAGGAGACATACGTTTTGGACATGTAGGCCTTGCCCGCACAAACCCCCCCTACCTGAGACAATGTGATTGAGACAGAGCAAGTACTTACACCTCTTAATCTGGGTTTACTAAAATGTGCATCAAGAACTCCTAAATGTACTCAACATCACCTCGTGAGGCTGACCACACATATTAGTCACAAACAACCATCATCAGATAGTTGTACATAGACACACAGGCACTGGCCAGTGTGAGTATGAACAAGCCAAATGGGGTCACCCTGTACAGTGGACAGATGTAGCACACTTTACGTAAATACAAATGAGGCCAGGGAACAATGCCACAGAGGCCAACCTATGCTGAACACACCGAGAATGTCCACAGTGTTGGATGACACACATGATTCCTAGGAAAAGGTGTCTCAGGGGACTGTAGTGGGCACACTGCTCCATGGTCCTGGAATGATCTGACTGTAACAGGAGCAACCGTCCCGGCACTATGCATATCTCCCACTCATGCACATCATGTCTGAGGCCACAACATCGGTCATGCATGCTGCAAGTCTGTTCATTTTAAGCCTCACACTCCTATGTTGAGACTCAGCAACAGTGCCAACAATTATGGACCCCCAAATTACTGAACAGGACAGGGCACAGGCAAGGTACCAACACATGTCACAGACCACCCCCACACATGATGTAGCAAGCATTGTGCACTTGGATTAACTGGCAGCCTAGATGACCATGTGCAAGAGTGATTACACACAGACCAGGGGACACATGTCAAGGAGGGGAAGGGAGGAAGAACAGCCCCGATTGACTTGGGGCAACAGGATATGCACTGCACATATAAACCCTGGCAGTGTATCCATGCGACTGAGCAGTTCCTAAAGCTGGTGACACACAACAAACAGACATGTACCTACCCCCTCCTTGCTGCTGTCCCTCCTGTAACCGCCTATCCATGTCAGGGAAGACCACCGCCAGGACACGCTTCATCTGGTGGGTCAGTCGTCGATGCCCGCCGTGGGGGCGTGGAGGTGAGTCCCCCAGCAAGACCCGGGCGATCCTCCTGGTCCAGCACCGGATGTCCTGCCAGCGTTTCCTCACTTGGGCTAGGTGCCGACAGCGACCCTCCACCGACATCACGGCCCTGACGGCCTGCTTCAAAATTCTCCCCTTCTCGTAGGCGGTTACCTGTGAGGATGACAAAGTGAGACAACATCACTACACCTGCTCCATGTCACAGAGACACACATTTGAACATCTTTGCTTTTTTGAACAGCGCATAGTATGCTGCCAACTAATAGCACCTTTGTCATAGGGACATTAGCCTCTGGGGAAGCCCCAATGCACTACATGGCATTGAAAGTACACAGTTGGCATGAGGGGTGCGACACACTCCCTGATCATGGCTCACACTGTGCATCACAAGCAACACAAGGCTGATGGACAGCACCTCAAAGCAGTCACATGCCCCAGGCCACTGACGCAACCTCAGCAGAGTAGACAGACACACACAGGCACAGATCAATCACCTGCCATTGGCAACAGCGGATACAAACCTCAGTCTGCACATGTGCCACTTGCCTGGGGGGTATTGTGGAAATATGGATTTTTATGATCAGTTATGTCCCCTATCTTGGACCCCAACGGTTTCATGTATAAGTCACAAGTACATGTATGTTCCCTCCAGTTTCAGTTTTGAAGACGCAAACACATGTGCGTCCACCGTTAACATGTCCTCTTTCAGATCCGCCATGAATGGGCCGGATATTCTATTCCTAAGTATGAAAGGCCACCGGCTTTATATGGTTCATTTATCCCATTTTACAGTCCAGGCGAGTAGGCCCTGATTCTGCCATTAAGCCTTTTCCTGCCTTCTGCCTCTGAAAGCTCCAGTTTGAGCTCGCATCTGTATCCATGAACTTTGTCCTACTCCCTGCGCGGCTAACGGTGCCTGACTCGGCCTGTCGGCCTATCTGCCTGCCAAAAACTGTATTTCACCTTCAAGATTATCTGCTCTGCTCCGCTCCTCATCCAATGCATTCCTGTCTAGCAGTTTAAGTAAACATTCCTCTAGCTACTGTGCAAATGGGCCCGGCTTCTCTGTCTTTATGCAAGTAATTCATAGCCCTGTTACTATGGAAGATTTCTGCCCTCGCATCTAGTGTAGACACTTAGACGCTTGTACACGCACTAACAGTCAGTATAGTCAGTATAGAATAAGATTCTATCCTAAGAGACCTCTCTTTTTGGATAACACAGTTCTTTAAACATAGGATATTAGATATGATTTGGGATTAGGTTGACATAACCCCAGACTTCTGTCTCCACATGTAGAGCTAAATGTCAAGTCCCATTCACCCCCTAGTTGCACGTCAATCACACGTCATGCTGCTGCGCGCGCATCTATGCCAAGTATTTTTGCTGACATTGCGAAATTCTTTCATGGAACCACCCATTTGTGACATCATACCTAATGACGTTCTTTAGTTACGCCTAGTTACACCCATTTTAGTTACGCATGTATGTTTTTATCTCTGTTATCAACTGTTACGCCTCCTGCATCTGTTTCACTGTAATGCCTCTTCTATAAAAATGATTACCTGTCAATAAAGTATTGTTCTTCACTTCCTGAACCTTCGTGGTGATGGAATATGAAGCCCACAAATTCGAATTGTGTTTTGGAATAAAGCCCGTTCCGAACCTCTAATACCACGGATTCTGCCTCTTATTTTATTGAGCTATTCTTATTAATTTTCCGCATCAAATTAAGTACCGGTAATTAAATTATTTACCACATATATGGCGCCCGAATAGGGACACTTTCTCATCTCACGCGCCGGAGGTGCGTTGCAGGCCCGGTCTCCTGTCACAGCTGGACGGACAACAACGCGTACCCACAGGATTTCCTGTATCTCCCTCCTGCCGAGCGGGGGTAACTGAGGCTGCGATCAACACCCAGACGAGGCGGTGAGAAGTGCGAAGTATCCCGACCAGAGCCTAGCTGAGAGAGCAAGATCCGAGGTATACAGAGGCCCACCAAGTTCCGAAGTTCCGAAGTTTCGAGTCGAGTCCAGTCTGGTCCAAGTCCAGTTCAGTTCAGTTCCGAGGCCTTCCGTTCCGAGCTACCCAGTGAGTACCATTGCCGGGGAGGCGTTCTGACGTGCACATAGGTTGTGCCGGTCAAGACGGGTTTGGGTACACAAATCCGGTCTGCACTGTTTCAGCAGTGTATCTGTACTGTTTAGCAGTATATCAAGTATGTCTAGTATATAATTCAGAATTACCTAGTTAGTGCCGAGTATTATGCTTAGTGACTAGTTCCCTAAATGGCCATCATTGTTGTTCATTAAATGTTAAATGTTAAAATGTTTTAAATACGTTCTGCATATTGTGGTGTGAATGACTGTTCATTATTGTGTTTTGTTGTATTAAACGTGTTCAAAATTAGGTATCAGATCAGTTCTCAATATGCCGCTCTTTTCGAGATTAAGACAGATCAAAACTAGAAAAGGGGTACTCGAAGAAGCTGTTCCCATTCCTCCTAGGGACACTCCAGGGTACTTCATGTATCATAAACATGGCCTAGACGCCATATTATTTCTTGATTTATGGGTAGACTACACCAAGGAATTACCAGAAAGTCAGAGGTGGCCCGCAGCTGGGACCTGGGATGCAGATTGCATCATGAAAGTAGAGGAAGAATTGTGGAAAAAGAAAGCTAGACAATCACAGAAGGATGCCATTGAATTATGGCGTAAAGAATCATATAGACGTACAGAAAAAGCACTCAGACAGGAAGAGAAAAGTAAAGAGAATTCAAATAAAGTCCGAGAAAATCTATTAATTGAAGAAGGTACCCGAGCGAAATCAGAACAAGTAGACAGACAAAGAAATGCCCTTATGAATGGTATGTATCCTCTTCTGGCCGAAGGGTTACCTAAGGCTACTCCGGAGATACCAAAAGACTTGCCACCTCCATTGTTTCCGATAAAAGCACATCCCAGAGGGCATCCCAGAACCGCAGAAGATGTTTTCCTTTCCTCTTATTTAGACGACGCAACTCCCGAGTATGCTAATACTGCACCACATAGACCGCCTGCCGAGGGGGTTCAACGCCAAGACCCTCCGTCTGTACCTCCGGAACAACAAACTCCGACACAAGTTCCGGCAAGCACATCTGTTTCTACAGCTGTACCCACACCTATGGTTGCTATATCACGTTCAACGAATCCTTTCACATCCAGCACCCCAGGCGGTGCTACAGGAGGTACAACAAACATTTTTTCCACGCCACCCAGAGTAAATAAACTTTCCTTTCAAGAATTAGCCCACCAACGTACGCCCAAACTAGTAACTCCCGACATGCTTAAGGAACTTCTAGTAGATTGTAGATATGATCCTGTGCCCGGCAAAGAGGACGAAATGCTGCTGGCATCATTACGTATCCGACGAGCTGCAATATATTTAGGGAGGCTACCAGGAATGACTACACATTTAGAAAATATATATCACTTTGTCCAGTCAGGACGAGATTCTGAAAGTATTAATAGAGCCATGGAGTACCAGAAAGTGGAAATACAGGGGGAACTGTTACGTTTCCTCATAAATTGTGTGATCAGAAATCAAGACCGACCAGGGGTAAATCCGGAAGAAATGCGAATTCTTACCACATGGAGTCGGAATATATCAGAGGGGAGACATAATAAACTATTAAGTATAGTAGCTATGTGCCGAAAGATCCGCAAAGAAGTAGAACGAATACACGAAGAAAGATTAGCGGTAGACCAGCCTGAACAAAACGAGGAGGAGGAGGAAGAATTAGAACTGCCCACAGGACAGTTAGAAACGATGGCCTATGTAGGTAGAGGAAGATCTTGTAATAATACTAGATGCTTTACTGATCCGATACGTCCGATACGTCCAGATAATAACAGAAATCTCCAAACACCTATAATAAATATAAGGTCCCCCGAACATTCGTTCCAAGCCGCTGACAAATTACTCCGAGAACGAAGGGGTTATCATATACTCGATTCTATGGACGAACAAGAATTAGCAAGGTCAGCCGTTCACTGGGTTGACAGTCCCGGAAAATATAGTGATGATACACTAGCACATACGTTTTTGAACCTCACCCCAGATGAACAGCGTTTAGCTGGTATCTATATGATTCAACAACTCCTTATATTATATAAAAGCCAACACTCCGATCCTGGTCCCTTACCTGATATATTGACTGAATTACTCACGAATAAATGGAGAGGTTCAGGTACTGAGTTAATTAGAGAAATACTGGAATCCAGAAAGCAGTACATTCTTTTTGTATGCCCCGAACATGTCTCACTGCCCATCAAGGAAAGAACGACGTATTATATGGATAGACAGAATCCCTTACGCGAAATCCACCCTGACAGTATCCACATGCCAGTCAACACTGCCCTGCTTCAATATGTCGATGATATGCTGATCACCGCTAGAAGCGAACCTGAATGTGAAAAAGCCTCACTGACGGTTTTACAATTCTTGGCCGAAAAGGGGCACAAGGTGTCCCCTTCTAAGCTGCAATTCTGTGTTCAGCGAGTTGTTTACCTTGGTCACTCGCTGTCCAAGGAGGGAAGGCAGCTTACACCCGATCGCATCCAGTTAATTGCTAACATGCCAATACCCAAGACACAAAAGGAGGTGCGGGCTTTTATAGGCCTCACTTCATATTGTAGGCAGTGGATCCCTCAGTATGCATTTCTAGCAAAACCACTCATTCAGTTGACAACACAGGAGGCAGCCACATCGACTGTCCTCCCTTGGACTCAGGAACATACACAAGCTTTTGAAAGCCTAAAGAAAGCTTTATGTCAAGCACCTGTTTTAGCAACACCATGTTACAATAAACATTTTACGCTCTTTGTTACAGAACGCGAAGGTACTGCCTTGTCAGTACTCACTCAGGAACAAGCATGATCACACAAACCATGTGCTTATTTTTCTAGTACATTAGATCCCGTAGCTCAGGCTCTGCCTGCGTGCCTGAAATCAGTGGCAGCGACAGCTTTAGCAATCAGACAAAGCGATGCCATAGTGTTAGGACATCCATTGACAGTACAAGTACCACACGCAGTAGAGGTTCTTGTGAACCGAACGCAAACACAACACTTGACTATAGCAAGACTTACCGGTTACGAATTAACATTGTTTCAGCCACACATAGAAATCAGACGTTGTAGTACATTAAATCCTGCCACACTGTTACCAGTAAACGGAACAGACCCACTAGCTCATGATTGTATTGAAGTTATTACTATCACGACGAAACCTAGACAAGACTTGACAGACGTCCCATTGTCAGACCCAGACCTGACGTTGTATGTAGATGGTTCATGTATGAGAACAAGTACAGGAGAGTTAGTGGCCGCGTATGCAGTCACAACAGACACTGAAGTCATTGAAACAAATTGAATAAATACCTTGTCAGCTCAAGCAGCAGAGCTCATCGCTCTGACACAAGCCTGTATTCAAGCTACGAATAAGAAAGTCAACATATACACTGATTCACGTTATGCATTCGGAGTTGTACATGACTTCGGCGTGCTGTGGCGAGAGAGAGGTTATTTAACTTCTCACGGTGCCCACATTCAGCACGGACCCCTCATTCATGCCTTATTAGATGCAATACATCTACCCACTGCAATATCAATTATGAAATGTAAAGCTCATACGAAAGTTACTGATATCATTTCCCAAGGCAATGATCTAGCTGACAGAACAGCTAAACAGACTGCTCAAACTCACACATCTGACATGACAAAGACAATAGTTCCGACACCAACACATTGCATGACGGTTAAGGATCCCGCTCTTGACGTAATTGACATACAGACACATGCTACACCAGATGAAATAAAGAAATGGACTGAATTAGGAGGGATCCAAACGGATCAAGGATGGATGACGAAGGAAAAATCTGTATGGTTCCTTCCTGATTCTATGGTTCAAGTTATCATTAATACAATACATAGTCCAGCACACCTAGGAGAAAAAGCTATGCTAGACAGCATTCAACACATTTGGTTCAACAAACATTTACGAGCAGCAGCTAAACAAAAAGTTCGTACCTGTATGATCTGTTGTCAGTTTAACCCAGGTAAAAGCATTCCCGTAGAACAGGGTGGATTTCAGCCTCCTGAGCACCCTTTTGAAGTTCTCCAGATGGATTATATCCAGATGGAACGATGTCGAGGATTCAAATATGTTCTTGTAGTTGTCTGTGCTCTTTCCCGTTGGACAGAAGCATACCCGGTCTCAGATTACACTGCCCCGACTACTGCCAAACAGTTGGTTCGAGAATTCTTCCCACGGTACGGTTTACCACGTGTTGTCTACTCAGATAACGGCCAGCCGTTCTCATCCGAACTAATGAAACACGTTTCACTTTTGTTAGGCTATCAATGGAGATTTCACTGTGTCCGACACCCCGAGGCAGCAGGTCTCGTGGAACGACATAATCAAACTCTGAAAATTAGATTGTCCAAAATATGTAGGGAGAAAGGTGTCGATTGGGTAGTAGCCTTACCAGTTGCACTCTTTTACATGAGAATGGTAGCGCACTCTCGAACAGGGCTATCCCCTTATGAGGTGATCTTCGGTAGACCACCAAATATGTGGGGGACGCCTATACCACGCAAAATAACTGATGTTGACTGTAATATGCTGACAGATTACCTGGCTTCCTTGATGTCTCAACTACAATCTTGTCGTTCACAGGTAGCTGCAGCCTTTCCCGACAACACCGAGGTGAAACCCCATGACGTAGTTCCCGGGGACCTGGTGTTAGTGCGGAATTTCGACCGGAAGACTCAGCTGGATCCTAGGTGGAAATCGCCTCAACTTGTACTACTCACCACGAGGACAGCCGTGAAGATCGAAGGTCGCAAAGGTTGGATACATTCAAGTCATATCAAGAAATTTCATGGACTACCGTCTGATGTAAACGATACACCTCGCGTGTCTTCACCGATTGACTCAAAGCTTCCTTTGGTTGAACTAAGCGATAAGGAACTATACAAACTAAAACTACGGTCTAATAAGTCAGACAATTTGATTGTTTAAGTCCTCTCCAAGGTGAATCGGTCGAATTTGTCTCTGACATGTATCCCCTAGACCTGAATAGAGAAAGAAATGGAAAAATGCAGTTGAAAAAACATGCGTACTATAAATCACTGCGTAGTCATTGCACAGTGACGTTATTAATTTTGTTTTTCTTAAGTCTTTTAATAATCGTTGCAAGTATATTGTTGCACGTATATTATCCTATTTCTAAACATGTTTACAATGTTACTGCTGAACATTCTTTTAGTGAATTACCCTCGCATGAGTTGTCCTATAGATTTGCCCTGCGCAATAACACTTTTATTAGTATGTTACATCATTCCCATCAGACTAGCAATGCTACAAATTGTTGGATATGTGGCCGACTTCCCCCCTATCAGAACTATAAGGGAATTCTGCCTCTCTTTCCATATCCGTTCACACACAATGGCTCCTGTGGAGCATGGTTTAGTTTAATTAATTCCCTAGATTCGAATTCCGCAGTTTATCAAGACAACTGGGTATGGGGAAACCTGAACTTAGTTTTGCTTACAGTCTGCTACCCTAACAAGGAGGGACTTCCCAAAAGAACAGGAACTGATCTAGAAAATGAAGTATACGGATTAGGTAATTTCACGCTTAATCTCATGATCCTGAATGTTGAATCCGAAGCTGCACCAATTTTGCCTGCTATGTCAGTATTTCCAGTTAAAGGTGAATTGTGTGTAAGAAAGAATGGTTCCATACATATGGGCCATAGTAAGTGCACCACTGTAATAGAATTCAGTGATCAAGGCAAGTCTACATTTAGAGCTTCTCGCCATTCCTACTTTATATGTGATCAGACTGCATATACACGTTTGCCTCTAGATTGGGATGGTACCTGTTACATCGGATTCCTTTTGCCACCTGTTTTCCTAGCTCCTCCTGATTATCATAGAAATACTCATTTAGTACACAATAGACAGCAGAGAGATCTCCCAATCGTCGATTACACTGAAACAGCATGGGAAAAATACACAGATTTCAATAAAGGTTTCTTCCCCTATATAGGTACAGTCACTAATAGTAAGCTGATACGTAGATTAACCAGAACCCTTGAAGCAGTAGTGAACGAAACTATTTCCGCCTTAGGCAATTTAACAGAAGAGCAGTCTGCTATGCGGATTGTTGTGCTTCAAAATCGTCTTGTCCTTGACGTCATCCTGGCCGATAGGGGCGGAGCTTGTAGGGTCATCGGATCAAGTTGTTGCATTTTCATACCAGAAAATTCGCCGTCTGTATATAAAGCCATAACCCGCCTTCATAAGATTGTAAGCCAGATACACCAGAGTCCAGGCACCTGGACTTGGTCCGGTTGGTTCTGGGGCGTGTTGTCAGCCTGGGGATGGAGAATGCTCTCCTTTCTAGGTATTGGCTTTCTCATACTATTCAGTTGCTGCTTATGTCTACAATGTGGACCAGCGATTTGTGGTCTGTGTGCCACATCGTATATTCCACCACCAAGTTTTCATTCATCCCGGAAAAAGAAAGAAGAACAAATGATGTTATATGAACAGATCAACGGATTGATGAAGATTGATATCTCTTAAGGGCAAGTAGGGGACAAGGAGGGAATGTGGAAATATGGATTTTTATGATCAGTTATGTCCCCTATCTTGGACCCCAACGGTTTCATGTATAAGTCACAAGTACATGTATGTTCCCTCCAGTTTCAGTTTTGAAGACGCAAACACATGTGCGTCCACCGTTAACATGTCCTCTTTCAGATCCGCCATGAATGGGCCGGATATTCTATTCCTAAGTATGAAAGGCCACCGGCTTTATATGGTTCATTTATCCCATTTTACAGTCCAGGCGAGTAGGCCCTGATTCTGCCATTAAGCCTTTTCCTGCCTTCTGCCTCTGAAAGCTCCAGTTTGAGCTCGCATCTGTATCCATGAACTTTGTCCTACTCCCTGCGCGGCTAACGGTGCCTGACTCGGCCTGTCGGCCTATCTGCCTGCCAAAAACTGTATTTCACCTTCAAGATTATCTGCTCTGCTCCGCTCCTCATCCAATGCATTCCTGTCTAGCAGTTTAAGTAAACATTCCTCTAGCTACTGTGCAAATGGGCCCGGCTTCTCTGTCTTTATGCAAGTAATTCATAGCCCTGTTACTATGGAAGATTTCTGCCCTCGCATCTAGTGTAGACACTTAGACGCTTGTACACGCACTAACAGTCAGTATAGTCAGTATAGAATAAGATTCTATCCTAAGAGACCTCTCTTTTTGGATAACACAGTTCTTTAAACATAGGATATTAGATATGATTTGGGATTAGGTTGACATAACCCCAGACTTCTGTCTCCACATGTAGAGCTAAATGTCAAGTCCCATTCACCCCCTAGTTGCACGTCAATCACACGTCATGCTGCTGCGCGCGCATCTATGCCAAGTATTTTTGCTGACATTGCGAAATTCTTTCATGGAACCACCCATTTGTGACATCATACCTAATGACGTTCTTTAGTTACGCCTAGTTACACCCATTTTAGTTACGCATGTATGTTTTTATCTCTGTTATCAACTGTTACGCCTCCTGCATCTGTTTCACTGTAATGCCTCTTCTATAAAAATGATTACCTGTCAATAAAGTATTGTTCTTCACTTCCTGAACCTTCGTGGTGATGGAATATGAAGCCCACAAATTCGAATTGTGTTTTGGAATAAAGCCCGTTCCGAACCTCTAATACCACAGATTCTGCCTCTTATTTTATTGAGCTATTCTTATTAATTTTCCGCATCAAATTAAGTACCGGTAATTAAATTATTTACCACAGTATCACAGTTGTGGGGCTAGCTCAGCACGTCAGACAGACAGCACGGCTTCCTTCTCACATCAGATGGGTAGAGCATTTACCTCCTCCATGCAGGTGTGGTGCAACACTCCACATAGACACTCACCCACATGACAAGGAACATTCACACACATCAATGTCCAGGGGGCGTACACATCATTTGGACACTCTCACCACAGCTCCACTCAACTCACACACATCTGTGGGTACAATCACCTGTCACACCGGGGGGACCACTGAATCACATCAGTACTATAGAACAAAAATGCCCAAGAGGATTAGCCAGGCTGAATGTGCCATGCACCATGCAGTGATTGTCACAGTAAGCACAATGCAAGTGAGGAGTGCAGACATGAACTACATCATGCTCTGCATGAGAGACATAAGGACTTTAAAGAACTTTCGTCCTATCTCCCTCCTCCCTGCCCCCGCCAAGATGCTGGAGGCTCACATGAATTTCCATCTCAGCTCCTTTCTTGAGAAAACCGGCCTGCTTGACCCTTCCCAGCATGGCTTCAGAAAGGAGCACAGTACTGAGTCAGCCCTCACAGTAATGGTCAATAACATCCGTGCCAGGGTCGATAGGGGTCAGACTACGCTTCTGATCCTGCTCGACCTTACAGCTGCATTTGACACCCTGTCCCCCCCCATCTTGGTCTCCCGACTAGGTGAGATGGGGGTGGAGGGGCCGGCACTCAGTCTCCTCACCTCCTTTCTTAACAACAGGGAGCAAAAGGTAAAGCTGGGCGACTTCCTCTCCACTGCCAAGCCATTGCACTGCGGGGTCCCTCAGGGCTCCTCCCTGAGCCCTACTCTTTTCAACGTTTATGTGGCCCCTCTTGCTAGACATGTTAGATCCTTTGGATTGGAAGTTCTTTCCTATGCCGACGATACCCAAATTATGGTATCACTATCTCAATCGGTCGGCTCCACTGCCCTCAACTTTAAGAACTGCATGGGAGCTGTGGCAGGCTGGATGACATCAAACTTTTTAAAGCTGAACGGGGAGAAGACTGACATCCTTGTCTTTGGGGGAAACAAAGAGGTCTGGTCATCCGACTGGTGGCCGCCGGCCTTGGGAGTTTGTACACAATCCTCGACTGTTGCCCGAAATTTGGGAGTCCTATTCGACACCTCGCTGACTTTCGACAAGCAAGTGAACAGGACGGTCTCCACTTGCTGTGGGGTGCTGAGGGTGTTGAGAAAGCTCACTCACTACATTTCCCCCGACGCCCGGAAACAAGTCTCGGTTGCCCTTCTCTCCTCGCACCTTGACTATTGTAATGCCCTCTATTTTGGGATGAGCAACAACCTGGTCCATCAGCTGCAAGTCGTTCAGAACGCGGCAGCAAGGTTTGTTGTTAACGCCCCCAGACGCTCTTCTGGGACTGCCATTAGGAAACATCTTCACTGGCTCCCTGTTCAAGCCAGGATAAAATTCAAAATCCTGACCATCATCTATCGGGCTCTTCATGATGCAGGTGCAGAGGGCATTAGGTCTCTGGTGTCCTATTACATCCCAGGTAGAGCCCTTCGATCTTCCAGTATGAAGCTGCTCACGGTCCCCCGTTTTGCCAAAGCAAGGTGGGGAGGCAGGGCCTTTTTTGCCCTTGCCCCTAGACTCTGGAATGAACTTCCCCCTGATCTGAGGAATCAGGATTCCCTCTCTCTGTTTCGTCGAGCTCTTAAAACCTTTCTTTTCTCTGAATCCTACCCCTAAATTTCTCTTGGTTCTCTCTCTTCAGATGTGGCTGATTGTTGTTTTCCATCTCTTGCGCCTTGACGCATTATAAATTACCGTTCAATCAATCAATCAATCATTCCTCCCCCTGGGACCCACTCTAAACAACATTGCATGTCTGTCACACCTGGACACAATGCCAGAAGTGACAGTCACAAAAAAGGTGCACAGTCAAAGCTAGTGGAGTCAGCACTCACCTGCTCCCCTGGTCTCCCATACAGGCTGGGGTACTGTGGGAGGATGACGTCCAGCAACGCCTCATTCTCCTCCTGGGTGAATGGCTGGGTCCTCTCCACAGACCTGGAGATGGTGACAGAGGAAGCAATGACAGCAGCAGTGGTGTCCAATGACGTGTTGTGCAGGCAAGTGCCCTCTCATGGGTTCTGGCTGCCTTATATCTGCCTTGCTGGGCTGTTTCATTCACAGGAGTACAGAGTGATTGGGCAGACTCATTTGCATCCTAAGTTTCCTCCAATCCCTTTAAACATACACCAGTGAGTGCCTTTGCATGGTTAAAAATTTTAGCATCATGTCAAGTCAACAACCACTTTGCAACATTGTATATTGTCTCCAACCGTCTTTTGTTGGCCACCTGATGAAAACATTTGAACTGGAAACTCGGACTCCATGACAACCAGCATGCATTTAGGCCATAATACTTGTCCCTCATGTGTCCCCTATGTAATTTTACAATCCACACACAGGTACGGTACGTTTCACACGTACCCCTACGGCACCAGTTGCACAGTGCGTTTGACAAGTACGTGTACACACTGGTTGTACACGTACATGTATGGCCAGTGTGTACACGTACGTGTACGACCAGTGTGTACACATACGTGTACGAAACGTACGTGTACTACCGTAGTACACATCCGTGTACTACCGTTGTACACATACGTGTACACACTGGCCGTACACGTACGTGTGTACGGTCCTTACACACACACACACGTACTCCTACGCCAACACCAATATAGTGATACGTACCATACACACGCCCTCAGAGCGTGTGTACGGTGCGTTTCACATCTTCCACTGGTGATAGGAGGTGCACAGGAAAGGAATGGAGGTCTCAGACTCGCACAAGGCTGTACATCAAGTCATTGTCAGTGCAGTCCTTCTTGTGCAGGGTCTATGTGTGTCAGGCAGTGATATGGCACATATCTCCTCATGTTTTTGCACAATAGATGTGTGATGACCTGTGTACAGATGGCATGTGTGATGGGGAACACTTCCCCTTCACATTTTGCACATGTGTGCTTGTAGTTCAAACGTGTCAAGCACTGCATCACTGGTATGGCACAGTCACCAACACCCGCAAATGTCCCCTGATGCCAGGGACAGGGACACTGACACCTGACATCTCACTACCAGCGTGGCCCGATTTGACTATGTCGTGTGTGTCATGTGTTCCCATGAGCTTGCTGTTGGTGTTCCGTCAACTGCATCTGCTGTTGCTGCATCCAACATATGTCTGTGCGTAGATGGCCATGGCACACATATACGCACACCATGCCACATGTGGATTCACACGTTACGTGTGTCTGGATGCTTCGAACATGTTCTTTTGACATGAGGACATATCTGCGTCGTCTCTATGTCTGTGTTTTCTTTTTTCACTTGTACCCCTTCATCGCAATGTGTGTGAGCTGCTAATTTTTAATGACATGTGCCCTGTGCGTCTAGCTTGCCGCCAGCTGTCTGTATGAGATGACATCTTTCAAATGCAGATATGTGGATGAATGTCACTCCTGTGATGTCTCTGGCTGTTCACTTACACTGACCCACAGCTTGTTTCAAGGCATGTAATGAAGAACTTGACAATCAACGGTTGTAGCTGGCTCTTCATAGGAGTCTCATCTGGCTGGCATACGTGTCCTGGATGTATTGCACAGACCAGACTCTGTATTTCTCAGATGTGTATTAGCTGTTGAACATGTGCTCTGTTTATTGACATTGGTGTTGTGATGTACTCACTCTTCGTTATTCCTTCCAAATTTCTGCAGGGCACCGCCTCTCCCCCGACCAATGCTAGACTTCGGTGCCATGAGGGAACGTGACTGCATAAGACGCTACCGACGCTACCGCTTCACACAAGAGTTGATTGAGCACTTGACCGCCCGGCTGGAACCACACCTCCAACCGCTACACAGGTATCCTACTGCGCTGACCCCCAAGATGAAGGTGATGGCAGCCCTACATTTTTTTGCCACCGGTACGTTTCAATTCACCATAGCTGATGTGAGTGGCATGTCCCAGACCATGTTCAGCCGTGTCCTGCATGATGTTTTAGAAGTCATGTTGGAGCACCTGGATGAATTTATCCATTTTCCGACTCGTGAGCAGTTGACAGGTGTCAAGGGTGAGTTCTATGCCCTGGGAGGGATGCCCCATGTAATTGGGTCCATTGATGGGACACATGTGGCTTTGGTACCACCACAGGCACAGGAGGTAGCCTATCGAAACCAAAAACATTATCACTCCATTAATGCTCTTGTGGTGTGTCTACCTAACATGCTGATTTCCCATGTCTGTGCACGTTTTCTAGGGTCAGCACACGATGCCTACATCATGAGGTGTAGCAGGGTGCCAGAAATGATGCTGCGGCTGCACAACGAACGAGCATGTCTTGTTGGTGGGTATACTCTGTTTGTCCTGTATTTAGCGGTATCTTTGTATCTTACTGCATCTCCTGGCCCACTTCTTTACATGATGTTTCCATGTAGGGGACTCTGGCTATCCCAACATGCCATGGCTGATGACACCTCTCCGCAACCCCTGAATAGCTGCAGATCACCGTTACAACACCCATGGGCAGACCAGGCGAGTGATTGAGAGGACGTTTGGCCTCCTGAATTCCGGTGCCTTCACAAGACTGGCGGATCCCTCCCATATGCACCGGTGAAGGTCTGCAAAATCTTCATCGTGTGCTGCATGCTGCAGTGGAGAAAGCTGTGCCACTCATCCTGGATCCGGATGAGCAGGAACATCCACCCGTGGAGGATGAAGGGCTTGGTCACGAGGCAAGTGAGGAGGAGGAGGAGGACATCCGGAGTCAGCTCATACGCAAATTCTTCTCATAATGGTGAGTCCCTGGGTCTGAGTGTGCACGCTTTGAACCTTGTGTGGCATGTGTTGCGATGTGTGTGTCAAACTGACTGTATGCTAAGTGACTTAGAGGTGTGTTCTGATGTGTCACTCGAGTGATGATGTCATTCCACACATTGTAGCTGAGACAGTAAATTTAAAACTAGCATGGTGACAACCTTATTCCTGTAGAGTCAATGACCATGCATGCGGTTGACTATCTTTTCGGTGACTTCTTGTGTGTCTGTCATCCCCAGGTAGTTGCGCATGCTGTCTGCTCGTGGCATCGTTGGGCTCCTGATATTCCTCATGAGTATTGCAACGTGTGCTGAATCAGCGTTACATGCACGGACATGGTGAAAAGTCTCCTTTGGGTAGGATTGCAGCAAGGCATTTTGGGTGTGGTAGTTGTTTGGAATGTGTGGGCACTGCTCCTGTGCATGTGTTGTTACTATGCATACATGTTGACTCACCATGGGGCACCTGACATGTAGCATGACTCGCATGAATTGATAGTCACCCTACGTGACAGTCATCTGTAATGGGATTGTGGATTGTGAGGAAGGCATCAATGTGTGTGAAACTTCCCTCTGAAATATATGGGAGGCTACGGGTGGACATAGTGTGGGACATCCCCATAAGAGGCTCAATGGGGAATTGCAGCCTCACCGTGTGCAGCAGGGGTTGTTTGGCTCACCCCCTTCACTTGTGTGCCACTTCAATGAATTTACAGCATCTTTGGTGTGAAGGGGTGTCCAGTGTAGGTCCCACATGTTCAGCCAAATTACCTGTGAGTCTGTTCATATTGATGCATTTCCCTTAGTGTGGGCCTGAGTAATAAAGGTAGTCTCTTGCCACTGTGCATGCGGCATCTCTGGCATAGTTGTCAAAGATTGTGCATATGAGTCTATGTGTAGATTAGCAACATGCATGCTGTTCTTCATGGATTAGAATATCTATTGTGCATGAAGTCCATGGTTGTGTATGTATTTGGGCATGTTGGTCCCCACAACGGGCCCTCAACACCTGCTGAGGGTGTGTTTCCTGTAAGCAGCTCGGCCTTCAGTTTCCTGATCCGGTGTCAGTCATCTTTGGTGATTGTGCATCCATTGTCTCTGGGTGTGCCATGGAAAACCGGACACTCCTTCCTTTACATACGCCTGTTGCAGTTGGCCTTTCTGACATCCTTGTCTTTGTGTGCAACTTGTGGCATATTTTCCAGGACATGCCGC
The DNA here is from genome assembly GCF_964204655.1 of Triturus cristatus. NCBI lineage: Eukaryota > Metazoa > Chordata > Amphibia > Caudata > Salamandridae > Triturus > Triturus cristatus. The sequence goes on along the minus strand of NC_140582.1, from coordinate 921,699,850 downwards.
CTGCTGCTGCAGCCCCTGCAGCAAGGGCACACAGAGTTTCCGGATTTGGCAACACACACGCCTCAAAGATGCTCCTCCCTTCCTCCCTCCACCCATTCATTTGGCTGTCATCAGCTTGTCTGTGCCACTGTTGCGGCCACGCGGTGCCAAAGGCTGGACCGTCTGCACATGCAACGTGCACATTGCACTACCCTCATGTCTTTGCATGACCCACATCACACTACAGTCTGATGTTGCAGCCACCCTCCATGCAATGTCCATCCGCATATCTACCACCGGCTCTCAGGCATACACTAAGCGCACACACAACACCTTTGCATGATGAGTGTGCAACTCCAACTGCCTACACAGCGCTGCCACGCCTTCCAGGCCCTGTCACACCAACCAGGTCATGTCCCTCCTACTCCCCACCAGCTCTGTACCCCAGCAAGGCCATGTGCACGGGACTCAAGGCTTCTGCATGTAGTTTGGTGTCGTCATCTGGCACATGGCACAGGTATCACCTCTCAGCGTGTCAATCTACAATGTGTCCAGGACCCCCCTCACCACCATCACATGCGCACAGCACCTCATCATCAGCTCGTATGACATTGACAGCCAGGTGCTCCTCACCCTCACCAAAGACGCCGACATTGCCAGTTCCAATAATCAAGAATGCATGAGATCCATTGATGAATGGCTGAACATCAGCCATCTGAGGCTGGACTTGTACAGGACTGAGGTAATCATCTGCGGATATTCCCCTTATGGCTGGGTCAACTGCTTGTGTCCCACCCGCAAGAGCCCTGCACAAGCACCCAGTGGGCACGCACACAAGATGGTGTGCATCATGTATTGCTTGCTCACATTTGCCATGGTAATCACCAGCATCTGTACCTCAGGCTGCAACACCCTCTGCATTATGCACATGATCCACAGATAGATCCACTCCAAGGAAAGACAGACCATCCCCCAGGTCCACGACAACATCCGTGTCAAATACTGCCCTGCCCTCTACGGAGCAAGTACATCCAAACTCCTGGGAAACTAGTACACATCCAGGGTGCATCTGCACACCTCAGCTTCAACATCCCGCGCCCCAGCCACATCACCGTCCAGCAGAGATAGCTGCAATGGATCACTGTGTGCTGCAGGATGACCTTCAGACTCCCCACCCACACTCAGGAGGCAGGCCACAACCCTGACCCAAAACCAACCTTGTACCACTGTCATCCGAGACCCCGTTGGGCCATCTCCGTGCATCCAACCTTGCCCTGGCCACCATTCTTCACATTCACCGTACTCAAGCATGCAGGACATAGTTCTCCCAACTGGGAAAACATACCTGGGACTCCCTCCCTGGGAACCTCCACATGAGCCATGACCTCTACGCCTTAATGATACTCTTCCAAATAGGTCTGTCTGCACAGTATTGCAAGCCCACCCTCAGCAGCCTGAGGCCATCACAGGTGAGTATTGTGCTCCATGTCTGCATTGAATGATACATTGTGACCCATGTGTGTCCTGTACCAGACTCAGATCCAAGGGTATGGATGGGTGGAGTTAGTTCAACACTCAGGCATAGTTTGACATTTACACACACATATGTTGTGGACTAATGCAAAATGACTGCAACATCTCATAATACAAAATAAATATTTGTATTTGCGGTGGGTACGTGTTTTGGTAGATAAAATAAGGTGCTCTACCGGGTGCATGGAATCCAAAGTTCACAGGGGGAGATGGTATCCTTGGCATTTGAAGTCATGAGAGTCCAGACCACAGTGTCGGTCATCATTGGTCAGACTGTGACCAGCAAGTCCATGTGGCAGAGAATGTCATTGGATGTGGTGCTGCTGTTGCGCCAGAGGGCCAGGTGCCAGGCCAGGTGACCTGGGAGATGTGGATGGTCCGCTGCCTCTCACGGTCTTTTCCGTGGACGACCCACCTTCCTCCGGGGACCCTTTAATGCAGGCCTTGACGATGTTTGGGATGCTCCGTCGGATGAATCCTCCTCCTCCTCCTCCCTCCCTGTGGCTGGTGCTGGTCTGCGCCTGGTGTCACAGGGAGGGTTGCCCATGTTGTCGGCGATCCGACGGAGTGAATGGCTTATGTCCCTTTGCACCACCAGGAGCTCACCCAGGCTTGCCTCCATCCGTCCTTGGTGTTGTTGTTGACTGGCATGTTGCTCGGCCTGCAGGTTCTTCATCTCGTCGAGGGTCCCCTTCATCTCTGTGAGGCTCCCCACTACCTGGCTGATGCTCCTGGTGTCAAGCCGGTATGTGTCCAGGATGTGGTGTATGTGTGACATACCGGTTCCCTCAGCTGGCTGGTCAGGTTCGCACCTCCGCCTGCCTCCACTCCCACCACCCCTGCCCACACAAGCCAGGCCTGCCGTTGTGGGCACATCAGGTCTACGGGAACCCTGAGGGTTGCCTGCCTCCTCCTGGGTGCCCGGAGAACCTTGTCCCTCCTGGTCAGACTGGCTCTGTTGTGCAGTGTGAGCAGGGCTCCTGGGTGTCTCCTGGGATCTGGCAGGAATGGGGGTGGTGGTTGGCACAGATGTACCTGAAGCAGGAGCTGCAGGGGCTTGGGCACCAGAGGGTCCAGGTTGGTCTGGGTCATCCACGGAGTGGTGAGAGTCATCGGTGGGATCATCTTCACGCCAAGCCTGGGACTGTGATTGTTCCCCCCCATTGTTGGGGGGAGATCCATGACGTTGCCCTGTGTGTGAGAGAGAGACAATGTCAATGCTGTTTTATGCGACATCCATGTTTCAGACATATTCAAGTTGGCACAGTTCCTCCAGGTAGTTGTATGTGCCTAGCATTCCTCTCAATGTCCACTTGTGGATGGGTATGTTGCGGGGGACAGATTGATATGTTCTCCTGAGTGTCTGACTTGTAGAATTGTGGCTAGGATGCTTATTTGGCTATGGATTGATCTTGTTGTGTCACATGTCCATTGTGAGAGTGGATGAATCCGTTGCCTGCCCCAGGGGTGTGTGCTTGTGTAGGGGGGGGGGGGGGGGGGTTGTGACCAGGCCTGCTGTTGTGTGTAGTGTGATTTGTCATTGGGTCTCCCAGGTGATGTGTCTGTCCCCTCATGGTGCATGCTGGCATGACAGTAAGTGTGAGTTCCTGTGCTAGATATCTGAGCTAGTGGAGTTGGTGTTTGAGTGTACAGTGGTCACAGGAGGGCCTTGTGCTGCATCCAGCAGGGCCAAGTGTCAGCTACCTTGTCAGTACTTTGACAGTCCCTGTGCCTTGGGCATGGTGCATGGTTATCTACCTAGGCCATATGGGCTGAGGGCATTGGTGTCTGCTTCTGAGTGTTACAATGTGTTTTGTGAGGCCCACCCTCCCAGCATCCCGGACATCCAGTCTTGGGTTTGTGGTTCGTGTAGCCTGGGACATGGCATGGACTTGCTTTGTGAATGGGGCATGGACATGTTAGTGGCATGAGTGTGGTTTTTGAGTGTGGTTGTGTCCGGTGAGGGCTTGGGGGTAGTTGCATGCATTTGGTGTATTTGGGGTGTGGATGCCATTGCCCCCATGTTACGTAAGTAGTTTGTGTACTCACCAGGCTCTGCGACTCCTTCGACTCCGTGTGCTCCCACCGGCAGAAGCAGGGCCATCACATTCTCCTCCCAGGGATGGTAACGTACGGGTCTGCGGGGCAGCCCACCTCCAGTGATGTTGCTCTGGGCGTATTCCTCGTTCATTTTCCGCTTGACTGCCCTGCGCAGATCGTACCACCTGGCTTGGCATTCATGCCTGGTCCTTCGGATGGGAGCAACTGCATTCACCTTATCGACGATCCTTTGCCACAGGCTAGTTTTTTGGGCTATGCTGGTCTGTCTGACCAATGTTCCAAACAGCTGTGGCTCGACTCTGATGACTTCGTTGACAAGGAGGTCCAGCTCCACCCTTGTGAACTTTGGATTCTTGTCTGTGGGCATGGTGTGGGGTGTGGGTGTGGATGGTTGTGGGTGTGAATGTGACGGTGTGTGTGTGAATGTGAAGAGGGGGTGTTTGTGAAGGAGGTTGTGTGAAGGTGTGTAAATTAAGGTGTAGTTAAGGTGTAAGTAAGGTGCAGTTGTTTGTCTGTGGGGTCTGTCAGCCGTGGGTCTGTTGCAAAGGCTCATGGGTTGTGTGTGTGGGCCCTTTACAATGGTCCATTTGTGGGTGTGGCTGGGTTTGAATTTTTGGTGGGTGTGTTATAAGAGGTGGTTGTGATTTTGGGCCTCTGTTTGCCTGTTCGGATGTGCCAGGTCAGTCATTGAGATGTATTTTGTCATGTAGACGTGATTTGTGGTGTTGTGCGAGTCGAATTGACCCTCCTTGTGCTGTTTTACAGTGTCCTGGTTCTGTACGAGTCTTTTTCGCGTAGGTAAGGTCCGTACATACGCGATGCTGGGTGAGGGTGCTGGGGTACTGTGTTGGGGTACGGTGCGTACAGGTACGGGGCTGGGGTACGGGCCTGGGGTGCGGTGCATACAGGCACTACGGTCCTGGGGTAGAGTGCGTACTGGTACGGGGCTGTGATACGGGCCTGGGGTGCGGAGCGTACAGGTGGGGGGCTGGGGTACGGGCCTGGGGTACGGTGCGTACAGGTACGGGGCTGGGAGACGGGCCTGGGGTGCGGCGCGTACAGGTGCGGGGCTGGGGTACGGTCCTGGGGTATGGTGCGTACAGGTACGGGGCTGGGGTACATGCCTGGGGTGCGGCGCATACAGGTGGGGGGCTGGGGTACGGGCCTGGAGTACGGTGCGTACAGGTACGGGCTAGGAGACGGGCCTGGTCTGCGGCGCGTACAGGTGCGGGGCTGGGGTACGGTCCTGGAGTACAGTGTGTACAGGTACGGGGCTGGGGTACGCGCCTGGGGTGCGGCACGTACAGGTGCAGGGCTGGGGTATGGGCCTGGGGTATGGTGAGGACAGGTAAGGGGCTGGGATACGGTCCTGGGGTACGGTGCGTACAGGTACGGGCTGGGGTACGCACCTGGGGTGCAGCACGTACAGATGGGGGGCTGGGGTATGGGCCTGGGGTACGGCACATACAGGTGCGGGGCTGGGGTACGGTCCTGGGGTACGGTGCGGGGGGGTACGGTGCTGACATACGGGGGTACGGTTCTGACATATGCGGGGGGAGGGAGTACTGTACGACTCGTATCCGGGCACAAGTTTATCCGTGTACATGTGTGCTACTGTGTTCGCTCCGTACGGGGCCTTTTACATGCGGTTGTGTATTCGGACGGGTGGTACGGATCATACTTGCGAGCTCGGACTTCTGTTTTACGATTTGCACGTAAAAATGTCCGGCTCCCTCTCGTACACTTTTCCAGACGCTATTTGTATGTATTTTTAACGTACAAATCGTACTTCGCCGGTTGTAGGGCACTTGTACGATTCGTACGTAAAAATATACGGATACGAGTCGTACGCAAAAAGTTTTTAACGGATCGAAATCGGCACCTAAATATCGCCACTGCAATAAAACACCCTAAACATGACTAAAATATTGAATACTAAAATATTGACAACAAATAAACCATTATCATAATAATAAAATACTGCCCACCTAAACAAGATTAAATACAAATAATTATCACAAATACCCGATACAAAAATGAAAATACTAAACATTTTATGAAACAAAAAGTATATACATTAATATGTCAATATTTAATTGACTATACCAACATAAAATAATTCAAATACACTACAACCCATTAAAAACATTAAAAATACCATTATTAACTCTAACAACAAAAACACTATATATACTAAATATTTTAATAGAAAATTTGTAAGGTTAACACATTTATACATTTTATGTAAATCATTTATACAACACAATGAAACAAATGCTAATTAGTGTCCATCGAATAAGATAAAAAATATTCAAATTGGAAATAATCTAACCAATGAAATGAAACTTTAAACCACCTAACTAATTACAATGCTTTAGTAATGAAAAAAAAGCATTAAAAAGCCACACAACAATTGAAAAACTTGCTTCATAAAAACCCTACACTTCAAGTAGCCAAAATGTTGCCAGATTGCTGACCAAACCACAAGATAAGGACAGCTTCAAAGAAAACAAACAGCTTATATGAAAGTTAGTTAAATACTAAGTTAATAAACAAAAACTAAAAATGCTAATTTAATTAGCTACTATCTAGTGCTTTTCATACTCGCTAACTACAGATAATTAAAATGGAACCAAACTTAAACTTAAAAGACAACAGTACTACAAATAAAATTGAATATATATTATAAAATCAAACACCGCAATGGCAAATAAAAAATAAGTAATAAAAAGTACATTCATAAAAAACAATTCATTAACAGCATGTCCTTTAAAACAAAAAGACTGGAAAAATATAACTGAATTAATTGATTGCGATGAAAATTAATACTATTGGTGGGTAACAAACATCTAAATTAATGAACTATTCATCTCTATCATATGTATATATATATACAAAAATGTCTGACAATGGAACATTGACAAGATAGAGAAAATATAGAGTAGTACTAACCACGGTAGGTGGGAAAATCTATAGAGATCTTAATACTGCCCTCACACACTCGAAAGTGTCATGCTTCATCATAGGGCCGCATCATACACCCAGGTGCAGACCAACACCTTGGGTGGAGTGCAGTTTTTTTAGAGGAAAGAGAAGTAGTATATGATGAAGGAAAGTGGTGAGGGTACAGTACAAATAACAAATAAACAGAATAAACACAGAAGTGAGATTCTGACAGAAAGGAAACAAATAGTCTCCTAAAGGAAGGGACCAAGAAAAAGTGCAGAAAAAAGAGAGTATAAAACTGTCTCGAGGTTAACCCTCAACTTTATTCCTGTCAACCTCGGGCAGAGTTAAAATAAACGAAATGGGGTATCAAGGGCAGGTAACGACCCCATAATCCCCACTGCTAAAACCAACATGTTTCTGCCAGTATCCTCTGTGCCCAACTGGGTCACTCTGGCATTCGTCAGGGTGTTGGTCCCTTGTTGTCTGGTCTATACCACTACTTGGGTATATATTACCTTAGCAATCAGGGTATTGCCCCAGCGTTCCTCTCTAATAGAATTTCCAACAGGATATACACATCTACAAAAAAAAGGGAAAGAAAGCAGAGGAAACGGATCGTCATTCACATGCTCGTGCTTCTTATACTTGAACATAGTTCTCACAGATAATCCCACAATATCATAAATGTGAACAATAGTCTTCGGTGCAGCCTGACCTTAAAACAACACCCACGTCCTTGCACCGGTGGGCACCACCTCTCACCACGAGCATAAAACCGAGTATAACAAGTGTCCGATAAAAACCTCGGTGTATCTACAGGATTCACACTTAAAAACAGGTGCAAATCAATCACCGTGTAACTACAGAAAATCCTCTATTGTCAATCAACCCCAAAACACCTGGTGTCCCAAGTACAATATGACCTTACATACTCACAAGAGTTTACAGTTTCAATTCTGAACCCGGAACGGCGGGGGAGGGTGCTCTTGTCGTCACACTCTGTCGGCAAAGCAACACAATCGTATTTATAAAGATGCGTGCTCACTCGTTCATTGGAGCCCCAGCGCGCTCGTTGTGTGGTTAACTCTAATCACAACCACACTATCATATGCCTTGCATCCGATCATTCACAACCAACGGGTTACAAAGCTATGGCGTATACGATAACTCAACCTTCAGTTCTCACGCCTACAACCCTTTGTCACACTACCTCTGTCAGAAGGGTACTCACTACTCCAAAGAGACACTCTCTCTTGTTGCCCCACAACCGTCCTCCGACGATAAATGTGCCTCGTATTCTGCCCTCATATAAAGAGACAAGCTTGACTCCACCGCTGCTCACTACACGCTACGTCCGTGTGTGTTACGGACCGCCCTCTCCCCTTCACTATAATAGAGAAAGGACTTCAGGACTATCAAAGCCACTCTCAAGAACGTGGCGGCCATTTTGCAGTTCCTAGTCACCTCTAGTTAAACTTCATAGAGGAGATAGACCAGTAGCCCCAGAGACCGCCACCTCCCTGGGGAAGAAAAAATAAATGAGTGTGTGTGGGGGCAATACCCCACACTGCCCCGGGGACCACCATCTCCCCAGGGCAATGAAAAGGATGGAGGGGGGCTGCGCGGCCCCCCTCCAAGAGCCCTCAATGATCCTGGGGACCGCCACCCCCCAGGGCAGCTTCTGCCCTGCCATAGCAACCTCCTGCATTGCTTCATGGAAGTGATGTCATGAGTGATGTCACTGACCATGTCATGAGTGATGTAATATGTGACATCATCAGCAGTGCATTGTGGGCGTGCGAGTTATAGTTAGCTGATCTAACTATAACGGGGGAATTTCAATGGTTTTGTACGAGTGAAAAGTCCAGCTAACTATAACACCCCTGAAACCTCTGGTTTTATCAGTGAATTTCTACGTTTTTTTAAATGCTAATTCCTAACTATAAAGTGCCTGAAACCTTTGGTTTTTTCAGTAAATTTCAAAGGTTTTTTAAATGCTAATTTCTAACTATGCCTACAGAGATAGGACATGTGAAGAAAGAAGAAAAAACGCACAGAAAAAAAAAAAGAAATGCAGAAAGAAGCAACAGAAGTCCTCAAAGACGAAGAAAAGTGCCGGAAGAAGGATAACGTGCAGTAAGAACAAACAGAAGAGCAGAAAGAAGCCTTGTTGCAAAATCATCCTGTACCCTCAACTTTTTCAGACGGATACTGGTGGTAACTGAGTCTGACTAACCAGTCCTAGAGCCAGTGCTATGTTAAAAGACACTCAGAATACAGTGAAAACACCTACATACACTAGGGGACACTATGCGTTTGGGTCCCCCTGTGATTAGCATGACCTCCTCTGTAAGCCCCTAGTATATAATAGGGCAGGGGATTAAAACTACCTCTTAAAACGTGCCACAGGGCGTGTTTGCACACATCACCTCAGGCCCCGTCCCCTCCCTTCCCCACTGTGTAAACACGCCCTGTGGCTGTTTTAAGTTGGGAGATTAAGTCCCCTTCAATCCTGAGGATTCCTAGGGTCCAACTAGACCACTAGGTACCGCCAGTAAGCGCCACAGAGCTGCGTTGCAGAGAGATGTAAAAAGGGGCACGGCCTAGACCACCTCTCTGCAACGCAGCGCAGTGGCGCTTACTGGAAGCACCTGGTGGGCTAGTTGGCCCCCAGGGTCCCTCAGGATTGAACGGGAATTATTTCCCCAACTTAAAACGCGCCACAGGGCGTGTTTGCACACGTTAACTCAGGCCCCGTTCCCTCCCTTCACCACTGTGTAAACACGCCCCGTGGCCGTTTTTAGTTGGGAGATTAAGTTCATTTGAATCCTGAGGGTCCCTAGGGTCCAACTAGCCCACTAGGTAACTCCAGTAGGCGCCACAGAGCTGCGTTGCAGAGAGGTGTATAAGGTGGCACAGCCTGGACCACCTCTCTGCAACGCAGCTCAGTGACGCTTACTGGAAGCACCTGGTGGGCTAGTTAGCCCCCAGGGGCCCTCAGGATTGAAGGGGAATTATTTCCCCAACTTAAAACGCGCCATAGGGCGTGTGTGCACACGTCACCTCAGGCCCCGTTCCCTCCCTTCCCCACTGTGTAAACATGCCCTGTGGCCTTTTTAAGTTGTGAGATTAATTCCCCTTGAATCCTGAGGGTCCCTAGGGGCAAAATAGCCCACTAGGTACGTCCAGTAAGCGCCATCGCAGAGAGGTGTAAAAAGGGGCATGGCCTGCACCACCTCTCTGCAACGCAGAGCAGTGGCGCTTACTGGAAACACCTGGTGGGCTAGTTGGCCCCCAGGGTCCCTCAGGATTGAAAGGGAATTAGTTCCCCAACTTAAAACGCGCCACAGGGCGTGTTTGCACACGTCACCTCTGGCCCCGTCCCCTCCCTTCATCACTGTGTAAACGCGCCCTGTGGCCGTTCTAAGTTGAGAGATTAAGTCCCCTTGAATCCTAAGGGTCCCTAGGGTCAAGCTATCCCACTAGGTACCTCCAGTAAGCGCCACAGAGCTGCGTTGCGTAGAGGTGTAAAAAGGGGCGTGGCCTCAGAACACCTGTCTGCAACGCAGCTCCCTCGCGCATACTGGAGATACCTGTTGGGCTAGTTGGCCCTCAGGGACCCTCAGTATTGAAGGGGAATTAATTCCCCTACTTACAAATGGCCAGGGGGTGCATTTGCAGAGTGCTGCAAGGAGGGGGCGTGGCCTTCGGCGCTATGCCGGTCTTTTATTTATTTTATTTTTTTAAGAAGGAGGGCTGTGTGGCCCCCCTTCTTTCTCTAATTTATTGGCCCTGGGGACCGCATCCCCCAGGACCTGCACCCTAATTTTTTTGTTGAAAAAAATTCATTTGGAAGGGGGCCGCGTGGTCCCCCTCCCAAGGCCATAATCGGCCCCGGGGATCCCAACCCCCGGGTCATGGCCTCTTAAAAAAAAAAAATTCTTTAGGAGGGGGGCTGGCCGGCCTTTGTTTTTTAGTATTTTAAAAAGAATATATATTTATAGAAACACCTAGGACATGCTGGACAAACCGTATGTACCTATCACCATGACGATTTGCGTGATATTCATTAAAATGCGACTATGCATACAATGAATCCACGTGGAATGTATTTACACCGCTAGTGAAGCTCTGACGTGTCTGACGCCCTACCGTGCCTAATCCCGGCGCCCCCGCCAGTGGGTACTCTCCAAGTAGACACCCTTGTCGTTTATTTATACAAACATGAGTAGCTATTGACGGGCACATTTAATACACACGCACACCAAGCCATTCAAAGGGGATTCGACAAAAATTTGACCAAACTATGCAAGAAACCCCCCTCACGGTTAATAAAACACACATCCACCGCCGGATGTGTAATACTTTTTATTTTACTCTCTGGAAAGGAGACGAACCTCACTGGAGAGTCACAGCGTGCTCCTGGATGAGCCCAATGCTGTGTTACACCCACCAGTGCCCGCCGAGTGCCAAACACCTCTGTGTTGTATTCCACCAGCTAGTGCGTATGCTATGACACTCTCTATCCCATGTGCACTGTAACACCACCCCGTGAATATGTCCAACCACACTTGCCTTCGCACGGGTTATATTGCCCCATCTAACGTGCCTTCCTCGATGCCTATGTTATAACGCACAGTGCTATGCCATACATATTACTATCTGGGATCCATATCTTTGTCACAGTGCATATGCAACGTTACACTCCCCAGCACATATTTTATATTACAACTTTAGAGAATAATTAGGTTACACAACAATGCCCTGTGCATATTACACTCTGAGGCGCATATCGCATAGCACGCGCTAGTGCCTGTGCTATCTCACGCACTCCAATGAATCTGTCGTTGCGCACAATGTATTGCATATTATATTTCACGCCCGGTTCATCTTATATCACACTGTTTGGTGCATAGTTTATACCATATACTATATCTAGTTTTCATTTTCAATCGTGCTCTCAGGACTATGTTCTATATAACACTGCGTCCACCTACCCTTTTCACGGGCATTACATTTTGCGATGGGGGTGGAGGGTCAGGGGGTGTTTCTGCCAAGTGAGCCCGGAGTCACAGTCACAAACGTCCTCTTCTTCCTGAATAAAAGTGAGATTATGCTGCATACATGTTCATATTTTAAGTAGTTCGCACAGACACACATTTTAAAAACAATAAAGTTCCTAATACCCACCTTCTCTGAACAGTTAGCTTGCTGCCCCATCCACCTCCTCCCTATCCTCTGTTGTCTGAATCCATGGACTAGCCTCCTCCCTCCTGCCATGCATGGTCATGCTGCCACTGCCCTCCATTTAGCATGATGTACCAGTCCACTCCTCCTGCCCTCCATTGCCCAATTCTATGGCCCATCATTGACCTCCTGCTTAGCCTCTGTGCTTAGCTTGCTGCCCCTATTCTCCTTCCCCCTGCTCTCCGATGTCTTTGTGCATGGCCCTGCTCCATCCTTTTTGCCCACCATGTTCCATGGACCTGCCACTCCTATCTACTCTGAATGTTCTGTTGAGCTGCCACTCCCCTCCCACCTGCCTAGCATTGTCAGATGACTGTAACCTGTCCCTGCCACCTCCACCCTACCTGTCCACATGCCATGCCCCTATCCCCTTCCTCCTGTCCTCCATGGCCCATTTTACTGCCACACCCTTCTGCCCTCCCTGGTCTGTTGTGCTGCAACTGCTCCTCCTGCCTGCCCCGCGCGGTCTGTTGTGAGGCCCCTTCCCCTGAACTCTTGTCTGTGCCCAGGTCCGGACCCTCCGTTCTACCTCCATGGTCCTTTGTGCATGCCCCTGCACCCTCCTTCTTGCTCATCATAGCCATTGTGCTGCCACTAACCCTGCCGCTTGCCATGCATGGTCTTCTGTGCTGCCATGGCCCCTCCCACCTTCCCTGTGTGGTCAGCTAGCTGCCCCTGACCCCCTCCCACCTTCCCTCCATGGTCTGTGTGTATGCCATCATATTCTCACTGTTGCTCTCCACGGTGTGTCTTGTTTCTAGTGCCCATCCTGCCTGACCTCCATGGTCCTGCCATGCCCCCTTGCCCCCAGCCCTCTGTTTCCATGTGCAGACCCCTATTCCCTCCCTCCTGGCTTGTCTGTTCCATTGTAATGTCCCTTATCCATCCCTCCTGCCCTTTATGGTCTGTTATGCTGCAGCTTTCTCTCCTGTCTGTCCATTATGGTTAGGTAGCTGCCATTGCCTCTTTCCCCTCTGTTCTCTGTTGTCCATGTGCATGGTCCTGTCCCCTCCCTATTGCTTTCTATGGATTGTTGTGCTGCACTCCCGTCCCGCATGCCCTGTGTGGTGTATTGTGCTGCTGCAAACCCTGATGCCTGCCCTGTAGGGTCAGTTTGGTGCACCTCTCCATGTCCCTCCTGTCCTCTGTTATCCGAGTCCATGCCCCTACCCCAATTCCTTCTGCCTACCATGATCCAATGTACCATACTTGCGAACATTTTGAACTTGGTAAGAGGGAGATTTTGAAAAAAAACTGGGGTATTGATTTTCCCTTTTGAGTTACATTGAAAAAGAGGAGATTGTAGACAGGAGACAGATCAAATAAAGCCCATTTGAGCTTAAAAACATTGGACTTTTCCTGGCTGAAACTGGTCTTTTGGCATGTATGGTTGTACTACCACTGCCTCTTCCTTCTGCCCACAATGGTCTATTATATTGCCACAGCCTCTCTTGCCAGTCCTGTATTGTTGGTTTGTTGCCCCTGCCCCCCTTTCCACTGCCCTCCATAGTCTGTTGTGCTGCCACTGCCCTTCCTGCCTGCCCAGTGTGGTCAAATTGTTGCCTCTGCACTCTCCTACCTGCCTTCAATTTTCAGAGTCCGTGCTCCTGGCCTCTGCCTCTCAACAGTATCCCAATGAACAACTAGATTGCTAACATTCTATATTTATTACAAAAGTGTGGAACGCCTGACGTCATCTTGATGTAATCAAAACTGTAATACCTAGAGTATTTCCTTTAGAAATTACATATATTAGAGGGTCTTATTTGCATCAAAATTATGGTTAGTGCTATAAAAAACTAAAATGAGGACATATTTTCTGAGTTTTCAAATAGCTACAAAGAACTTTTAAATTATTTGTAATCTTTATGTTTTTTTATCGAGTCGACCACTTGATTAAATGTTGCACTTAGGGGAGAGGATGTGGTGTTACTTCCAGAGATGCAGACTTTGCAACTGGGGAACCAGGTTGGAGTTTCTGCTTCAGCTCAACATTCTTTGATTCTGGTCAAATCACTTAATCTCCCCATGTCAACAACCAATATGAATTTGATCTTGTGTGATGTAACCAATGCTCATGTAAAGCACTCCAATACCTGACAAGTCTGCACTATATAAAACTGCAAATACACTAAAAATAAGTGTTTTGCACACTTCTGTCATTGGGCTACATGTGGGCTACATCTGGATGATATTTGTGCTGCATTTGGGCTCTTTTATCTCTGGTGGCCATCTTGGGATATTTATTTGTTATGAAGTTTCCTAATTTCCTCATTTACTGCAGTCTCCTCAGTAGGAAATGCTTTCCGTTTTTTACTTTGATTCCATCAAGAAGGTATTCAGATATGTCACACATTTGCCATAAATTCTGAATGTTAGCACTGTAGTTGCTCATTAGATCACTGTAGTAAAGCTACTGCTCAACACAGAAGTCTGCTGCTGGTATTAAAAGTGCATGTTTCAGTCTGCATATCAGAATTGTTTAATGAAATAGAAGAGGATTTGAGAAGTCACTCAAAATGTGCCCTAATTTTTCTTTCTTCAGCACTAATCATAATTTCTATGGCAAAATGAACCCCTCATTGTGTTCCTTTTTAAATTAAATGTTTTACGTGTTACCAGTTTATTCCAATCAGGATGGCTTCAGGTGTGCCATACTTTTGTCATAAGTAAGACTGTTAGCGCTCTAGTTGTTTGTTAGAACACTCTGGGACATTCTGTCATTGGGCTATACTTGGGCTACATCTGGGTGATATTTGGGCTACATTTGGGCTCTTTTGTCTCTGGTGGCCATCTTGGGAGATTTATTTGTTATGAAGTATCCTAATTTCCTCATTTACTGCAGTCTCCTCAGTAGGAAATACTTTCAGTTTTTTACTTTGGTTCCATCAAGAAGACATTCAGTTGTGTCACACATTTACCATAAATTCTGAATGTTAGCACTCTAGTTGCTCATTAGATCACTGTAGTAAAGCTACTGCTCACCAGGGAAGTCTGCTGCTGGTGTTGCAGCGTGGAAAGTCAAATTCCCCCTTTGTCATAGACCAAATATCGCATTAACACACTCACTCAGATACATTCATTGGTTGGGCCCATAACACCAATACTCACACTAATATTGATCTGTTTTCCTAGAGGGCTAAGTTTCCAAACGCTGACATGAAAGGAATATCTTTTTTACCTAAACCCTAATGCACATTGTATACTTTTATTAACTTCAACTCTCCTGATATTCCCCTCATTTGGTGATGAATCAGTTAGTTGTATATATGATTTAGTGATGCAATTCATTTATCTATACTCTTCTCTTATTCTAATTTCTTCAAATATTCGACACAACAAGGTTTTCAATTTATCAAAACATCGTTTATCTAATTAAATTGCAAATTGTTCGAAAATCATCGTCCAAACCGCAGAACATCATAGTTACCTAATCTGGCTAATAGTTGTCCTGTAAGTCAGTCAAGTCGTGGTAAATCTTTAAATTCATCAAAGTCAGACCGCAATTCAGTCTCTCAAAGATTCAGGATAACAGCTGTCCAGCAGAGTCACCGTCCTCTCCGTCAGTATAACGTCAGGAAATCGCAGCAAGACAAATTGAACGGCAAGAGCTAAGAGAGAGTTTTTGCCTCACTATTCTACCGTGTTTTTATAATGATTTTAATGTCAAAATGTATCAAGATTCAGTTTTAAACAGTCCTCATTGGTGGATTTGGGGTCACTCGGTAAAGTTCTCACATAGTCCGTAAGATTAAGTCATTGCACTTGCTGGTTCCGGTTTTAAAGACAGTCTATTGTTGTGGTCCTGGCGAAGATCCCAGGGTGTCCTTGGTGGGAACATCTTCTCCTGGGGTCAGGACAAGGCCATTGTTGCTGGCGGTGGCACATGCGCACTTCACCTAAAACCTCGTGAGACAGCAGCAGTCACGTCGTACATTTCAGTCAGCCATCTTTAAGATTATTCAGATTAATACAAACATGCAGAATGGGGGGGTATACAAAATGTTGTACTACCCGCTCCAGCAATCCCCCCTTTGGTGATTATATCACCACACCAACAAAATTTTGTATCCCTTTTACGGAATATCAAAGTGATTTCTTGTTTTTATTCATATTTCAGTTTCCCGTTTCTTCTCTTTTTGCTGATTTATACATGCTCTCCTTGATTTCCTCCAATTCTATTTCTTCAAATTCTCTTTCTTGTTTCTTATCTCTTTTGTTTAAATTTTCTCTTTTTAACCTTTTCTGATTTGTATCCTTTTTACGACAAATACATCCTAGTCTAATTATTAATACTATGAAAATCACACATGTTAATGGAAATAAAATCTTACCTATAAATTTACTACCTAGTTTTACTACAAAATCTTTAATAGCTGATAGTTTCTTTCCAATCTTTTCCCAAACACCTTCAACCTCCAGTAGTGCAATTTCGTCATGCAATTCTATAATATTTTTAATATAAATTTTCAAATCTTTACTTTCGTCAGGAATGTAAGTACAACAATGTTGAACTTTCAGCATTCCACAGACTCCACCCTCTTTTGCCAATAATATATCTAGGGCAAGTCGATTTTGCATTACCATAGCACGCATGGCAACCATTTCAGTATTTACCAATAAGAATCCTCCAGCGGTGCTTGTTGACAAGCGATCCACTACTGTTGAAAGTCTTCTAATTTTGTTTGCATTCAGAGATATTCCCACTGCTGGTATCAATGCTCCAAAAATGTAACCCACAATTTCTGTCCAAGATTCTCTCTTACTATGTGCTAAATAACTACCTAAACTATGTACACCATCTTCACTATCCATATGAAAAATCTTTTGAAAAACCAGGCCTACATAACAAGTGCCATACCAATGGTCTGGCAAACGGTAATATGCCCTGTTCCCACAAATGAATTATAGTCCAGGAAAAACTGGATCTTTTCCACCTTTAAATCCCCATCCACCCATGATTTGGTATGTATCATGGCACTCACTATTCCCGACAAAATAATTATCATATGCTGTTTGATTCCTTCTAATACACAATTTCCCTTTCTGAGGCCAATCTAAAGCCATAGTTGGACTCGTTTCCCCTTTCAAGTGTTTTTCCATCTCTACATCCCAGATTGTCTAATCCACTTTTCCTTCTGAAGCCTTTCTTTGCATTTTCAATCTCCTTTCTTCAACCATATCTCAAAATGTCTTTTCCTCTTTCTTTAAACTGCAAGTTAAATTATTTCTAAATATGTATTCTACTGTTAGTTCTTTAGTCTCTAAGAAAAATTCACCTAATACCTTTGCAGGTTTTACCTTGTTTCGTTTGTTAATTGACGGTACTTGTGTAAATATAGTATCTACATCTGAAAAATAATACTCTAATTTACCTGTTTGATAAAATAAACTAGCTATTACACTGCATGTTATTCCATAAGTTACTGGAAGGTGATGATAAGTCACTCCCTCCGATACAGAGGCAGGTAACTGCATACACACGTAGCAGTCCCTTACGTCCATTGTCTTTACATATTCATACAACAATTTTGAAAACACATTATTAGAAAAATCTGTTATAGACCTATCTTTATGTAAATAATTTCTATCTATTCTAGTCGTAACTACCTTTTGAATCTTCCCTATATTAGTTATGTTTTCACTATGTCCTTCTAATGTATCTATAGTAACTTTAAATGAGAATAGTAGAGCAAGTATACTCCATAGAAGCATTAATAATCCTGTACAACAACAACACATTTTACACCATCTCCTCAAAAATGTACATCTTCCTTTGCTACTATCTATGTTTGCCATCTTTGCTAAAATGGACCGTGTCTTTTGACTTAGCCTCTCCTACTTCACAACTAGTTTTTCTAACCCAAGGCTCTAAGCACCTACTTGGTTCTACCAGTTTTTGTCTTTTTCAGTATTTTATTGTCTTTCCATCAATAGTTTTCTTGTCTCATTCAGTTTGGCATTTCATCATCTTTCACTTTTCCTTCGTTTTCGGTATACAGAATGTCCTGAACATCTGCTTCTTCTCCAATATCGGACAAGATAACTCTCAGGATATCCGATTCTTCGTCTTCCTCAACCACTTCCGGTACAACCACCTCTGGATTTCCTTGGCTATCCGCCTCTTCTTTTACTTCAGGCAGAGCCACATATGTCCATTCTGGTGAATTATTCTTCTGGTTAGGTTTCCTTGTTCTTTTGCTTTCTTTAACTACAATTGTTTCTTCTTCTTTTGATTTCCCCTGACTCGTCACTTCATTCACCTGTTCAGCTCTTGGTGAATTTACTTGTGTCAGCCGATATCTCAATCTTTTGATCTTATTCGACCAAACATCGTCCTTTGCAGCTCTTTTCAATTTACTCCCTTTATCGTTCTTTTCAGTTCTCCAAGCTCTCTTTCTTAAAACTCAACCTTCAGGTATCTCATCTTCGCTTTCCTCTGACTCTGTTTCAACTTGCTTTTTACTCTCAACAGTTTCTTTTTCCACCACTTCTTTTGTTTTCCCTACTTCTGTCCCTCCTCGAATCTCCGACACGCAATCTTCCTGCTTACTACTTGTCTCTGCTTCTAACTGGATGTTGGAGTTCCCTACACCTCCTCGGGGGTCTTCCGCAATAATCTTTCCCTCTCTCTCTGTATCTGGCACCTGTCCATCTAAAGATGTTGTTTCAGGTGGAATTTCTCTCAATCTTTCATCTGGAATTTCCTCCTCATGAATCTCTTTTATAGTCTCTCCACTGTCCTTTTCTTTGTTCTTCCCTTGTTCTTTCCTGGAAGATTGTGCTCTTTGTTCTGTCTCTGAGTCTGAACTGGTATCAGAAATCTGTAATCTTCTCCTCAGGGAATTACTTCTGGGGACAAAAGTTAAACTTGGTTCTGTTTCCCCCCTTTCAAGGTTTTCTTTGTCTTTTGGCTCTCCGTCATCTGACTCAGTACTGGATTCTGATTCATTAAAATACTCCTTTTCTGTGCTGTCTACTGGATTTTGAATTCTCAAAGTATGACTTGCATGGATCCAATTCTTCAATCCAGCACACTTCACAGCTGTTGCTGTGGTCAAGATGACTTGTCTTGGTTTTCCCCACCTGGGAACCAAACAGTTTCTTCTTCTGTGGACTTTTATCCTTACCCAGTCCCCTGGGCTTAGATCATGGGCTGGCTTCTTTTCAAGGGTGGTGGCATCCGCTCCAACCTGATGAAACACAGAATGAACTGCGTCAGCCAGGCTTTTACAGTATTCCAATACCATGTCTTCAGTTATAGTCATCAGCTTGTTGACTGGTATAAAAACATGGCACATGGCTCGTCCCATGATGATTCCATGTGGACTCAACCCTGTAGTTCTGTCTGGAATTGATCTAATAGTCATGAGTACTAGAGGCAAGACATCAGGCCATTTAATACCTGTGGCTAAACACATTTTCCCTATTCTGTTTTTGATAGTACCATTCATCTGTTCCACCATACCAGAAGCCTCTGGTTGGTAGGCACAATGTAGTTTTTGTCGTACATTCAATGCTTCACAAATCAGTTTTATGATCTCATTATGAAAATGTCCTCCTCGGTCTGACTCAATTGTCACTGGGAACCAAAATCTAGGGATAAATTCCCTCAAAAGTAATTTTGCCACTGTCATCCCATCATTTCTTCTTGTTGGAAATGCCTCTACCCATCTGGAAAATGGACAGACCATATCCAAAACATACCTCAACCTGTTACAGGGAGGCATTTCAATGAAATCCACTTGGATTCTGGTAAAAGGCCCTCCTTCTTGACCTATTGCTCCTAGAATCACGACTGTCTTTCTTCCTGGATTGTATTGCTGACATATTAGGCATCTCTGACAAAGACTTTCTGCTACAAGTCTGAACTTTGCATTATACCAGGTTTGCTTAAAGGACCTGATCATAGCGTCTCTCCCTATGTGTCCCTGTCCATGATACATCCGTGCGATGGCAGACATCATGCTATCAGGCATGACTGTTCTGCCATCTCGATTGACCCACACATGATCTTTCTCTCTTAGTGCACATCCTGCTTTTACCCACTGTTTTATTTCCTCCTCTCCTGCTTCTTCCTGCAATTGTCTTACTTCTTCCCATGTTCCCACAGTGTTAGTAAACATCGAAAAGCAAGAAATCACCTCTTTTTCCTTAGCCTGATTGATTGAATTCTGATTTCGTGCACAGTATTGCGCCATATCATTTGCAAATTCCAGTGGCGATATAATTACCACTGCGACTATGGGCAGCACATTTTACAACAGCCAATTGCCTAGGCAGCTGTATCGCCTCAAGCAACTTTCCAACCACTTCAGCATTCTTAATGGGAGTTCCACTTGAGGTTAAGAAACCTCTCTGCAGCCATATCTGGCCGAAGTCGTGGACAACTCCATAGCCATACTGGCTATCAGTTATCACAGTCACTCTGATACCTTTCCCAATTTTGCATGCTCTCGTCAAAGCAACAAGTTCAGCTACTTGGGCCGATTTTACTCCTTTAGGATGCTTCCATTACTGCTGCAACTGTACATACCGCATATGCTGCACTCAACACTCCATCATCTGTCCTCAAACAAGATCCATCGACAAACATAACCAAATCACTTTCTGGTAAAGGTTCATCCTTTATGTCAGGTCGTGGTTTTGTACAAAAATCAAGTACATCCAGACAGTCATGATCTGCTTCATCTCTTACTTCCACATTCTCTGCATCAGGCAACAATGTTGAAGGATTCACATTTATGCATCTTACAAGACTTACATTTGTTGCACCTAATATGACCTTTTCATTCTTAGTCAACCGACTATGTGTCATATACTGAGTACGACTCCTTGTTAAAAGGATCGCCACATCATGTGGTACAAACACTTTCACAGGATATCCCATCACAATTCCCTCACTCTGTTCCAAACTCCGACATGTAGCAGCTACTGCTTTCAAACACCCAGGTAGGGCTACAGTTACTGGGTCCAACATTGATGAAAAATATGCAATTGGTCTCCTCAGTTTTCCATGCTTCTGTACTAGGACAGAGAGTGCACATCCATTTCTCTCACTGCAATACAACTCAAATTCTTTTTCATAACCAGGCATGCCCAATGCAGGTGCTTCACACAACCCATCTCTCAATCTTTTGAATGCTGCCAATTCCTCTTTGTTCAAATCAATGGGATCTTTCACATCACTTCTTGTCAGTTGTACCAAAGGTTTTGCGATCAATGAAAAATTGCTAATTCATTGACGACAAAATCCAACCATTCCCAGAAACATTCTCACTTCTCTTTGGGTCATAGGTGGACTCATTCTCTTTATGATCCTGATTCTGTCTATGGTTATCCTTCTCAGTCCTTTTTCAATGTTATGTCCTAAATATGTACTTCCCTCTTACAAAATTGTAAGTTCGATGGTGACACTTTTAGTCCTCCATCTGCCAAATGATTCAACAAGGCTACCGTGTCTACCTCACAGGCTCCACGGGTTTTCGATGCCACAAGTAGGTCATCAATGTATTGAACTAGTACAGAATTTTCAGGCATTTCTAGACTTTCCAAAGACTTCTTCAATAGCTGATTAAATATTGAGGGGCTCTCTGTATACCCCTGTGGGATTCGGCACCAAGCCAAAATACGCTCACCGAAACGACTGTCGTGGTGCAATGGGATGGAAAAGAAAGCATGGCATAGATCAATTACTGTATACCATTCTGCGTCATGGGGAATCTGATATAAAATCACAGATGGATTCGGCACAATGGGACAGCATGGTACAACAATTTTGTTTATCTTTCTCAGATCTTGAACTATCCTGAACTTCCCACTAGGCTTTTTCAGTCCCATTATTGGTGAATTACATGGACTACTCATTATTTCTCTCAAAATACCTTGTTTTATAATTTTTTCAATCACAGGAGTAACTCCTTCGATTATATCAGGTGTCAATTTATATTGAGGGACATTTGGATAACTTACTCCTTCTTTTACTGTTATTTTTACTGGATCTACATTTCTCATTAATCCTACGACTTCTCCGGTGAAATCCCAAACTTCTGCTTTAACAGATTGTTTTAATTCTTTAGGTAATTCGTCAGGGTTAAAAACAGCATAGGTTCCAGTAACCTCCTTCTCCCTGTTTGCCATTGTCATTTTATACAGCATATCATCATCTGGTGTTTCAAATGCTATTCCATCTGGGGTACAAAATATTGTGCAGTTCATCTTACACAACAAATCTCTACCTAACAAGTTCACAGGACTAGTGTCACACACGACAAAGCGGTGCATTTCAGAAAATTTCCCTATCCTAACTTTCACTGGTTCTGTAAGGTAAGCTTTAATCTGTCTGTTGGATACACCAACTACTTGGATCGTTTCATCCGAGAAAGGAAGATTCTTGACATCAGCTGATCTAACAGTTGATCGAGTAGCACCAGTATCAACTAGGAAAGTAATATTTTCATTATTAACTTTTCTATCTACAAATGGGCCTGTCTGGTCTACTTCTAGAGTTGCGCCAAGTACGCACTCTTCTTCCTCCCCTCGGCACCGTCAATAACCCTCCTCTGAATCGCTTTCATCGCGTTGCAGCCAATACTGCGAAGCAGCGCTAGAGCACAGCAGTTTATTTACCTGTTCTTCGTTGTAGAATCCCGCTTCCTTACTATACTTCTGGGAATTTTTGCTCTGTGGAAAAGGTGGTTTTGGCACCTGATTCTGATGTGTTACAACCTGCTGCTGTCGCTGCGGTTGACCACTCACCTCATTCTGCACCTGTGGATTCAATGATGCATTTTCATCGTTAGTACTCGGGGGAAATTTACACTCGGATTTCCAATGCCCTATCCTACTGCAATTATGACACGGAAATTTCTTCTTAGCTTCCTCGATATTTCCTTTACCTTTCCCAGGATTACATTTTTGTCTTGAACCTGCTTGTTCTGCTAATTGAGCTTCCTGTCTCTCGGCTACCTTTACTTGTGCCCACATAGCCTTTTCTTTCAATTTTCGCTGTTTTGCTTCAATCTCATCACTGAAATATTTAGCATATCTCAGTACTTCGTCTATTTTCTTATTTTGCCAGTCTACGGTATGCTGTTTTATCATCTCACTAATTTCTGGACGAAGACCATATACAAACCTGTATACAAAATGACTTAAATCCTTTTCACTTAGGTTTTCGTCTCTACTAAATTGTTTAAAGGCCAAAATTAACCTCTCATAATATGCCTGTACTGACTCTTTGCTTTCCTGATGCGTTCTATCAATTTTTACCCAGTCTGTCTCTTTAGGAGGTACTTTGTTTTTCAAAAATGCCATAAACTGTTCATATTTCTTCATTACCTCGGGTTCTGGAGCCCCTGTTTTTGGATCCCTTGGGTATTCTTGTGTCGGCCAATCCATCATGATTTTGCACTCTGTCCATAAATCTGCTGGTACGATTATGTCAAATAAGCTATTTAGATCAATCCACAATACTTTGGACAATTTTACAAATCTGTCCACCTGTCTATACCACTCAACGGGTTTCTCACGTAGTCGAGGGAAGTCATTTGTAAATGACAAAATATCTTGCCCTGTCCATGGAACATGTACATATCCTCCTCCTGGAATTTCTCTCATAGGGCATTCTGTCACAACCTTCTCTTTTTCTCTAACAGGGAAAGCTGAAAAGGTTTTATCTGAAACATCATCTCGTTTTCGATACCATCTACTTTTCCATTTATCCACATCTACCCATTTTCTCAACAAAATAATTATTTCCTTAATCTGACTCATTCGTGCTGTGGTATTCAAGTTTTCAATGTCTTTTTCAGTGAAATCTACTCGATATGGTTTCTGTAGGGCATTTACCTTTTTGATATCTATACCCATTTCATTTGCTACTTCTTCTAATCTTTCATGGAGACTTTTTGCTCTCCACATTATGCTTTTACACAGAAATAACAACTCCTCATCTTGGTAAGTTTTTTACTTTTCCGTAGGGATAGTTCCTACTATTAACTCTTCCAGTACCATTCTTAGTTTGGCCACATCTATTGACTGAGATTCTTTGTCTTTCTTCGGCAAGCTTCTCAACCATTCACTCAATTCTTCTGTAGATGGTCCTACTGACTTCTCTACATTTCCTTGTCCAAAATCCTTTTATGTTTCTGATATTGACTCCCGTATTGTCATACGCCTTTCTGCACAGTTCTGGCCTACAAACGGGTTATTTGAAAAATTCGGTTCAATCTTACTCTGTCTCCATGGATTATCATTTTGACTCATTCTTGGTTGTTCAACCTGTTTATTACTTTTATATGGGGACCGTCAAACAATGTTCGCTATCTTTCTGTTTATCAAAAATAGGCATTACTGGACCTATCGTTACTGGGACTGTTACAGCTTCCAGATTTTTAGTCAATTCTCTTATTTTCTCTGTTAATTCTAGGGTTTTCTTCGCTAGTTCTGTTGAATTTTCATCGTTTATTTTACCTCCGGACTTCTTCTCTACCTCTCTAATGGAATTGTTTTTTCCCAAATCTTGGAACTCTGGTTCCGATGTTATGATTCGTACTGTTTCTTTCATTGGGGCACTTGGGGTTAATATTTCTGGTTCTGGGTGATATAGGGGTTTATTTTTATAAAACATGTCATCAAGAACATCATCCTCTGATTCATTCACTCCATACCCTCTCGATTCCACATTATGTCTCTTTTCTACACACTTTCTTCCTTCATTCTCTCCTGCAGCTCTTACGGGAAACAAACCCTCAGTCATACTCGCATTCCGCCACCTTCTCATTCAATCATCATGAGTGTCATGCCCGTATGACCTACCAAACATGTTCCTATACCCTCTGCCACTTCTCTGTCTTTATCGGTCTTGCATCTCATCTTCCCACTCTGTCAATGCTTGAAATTGTGTCGGTCTAACTCTAGGTTCTAAATTCATCATTTTCTCTCTTAAATTTCTCAAAACTGCCAAATTAAATGAACCATGTTCTGGAAAAGTCAACACTCAGTCCTTTTCAGTATACTTGACCCAATTGTCTAACCAAATACAGGTGTGATATCCATATTTTGCAACCATAAAGGATGCGGGGGTTTTCGGTGGAGGAAGTAACTGTCCTTCCCTAGTTACAATCGGTTTGTTCTTCTTAAACCACTTTTTAATTCTACCAAAACAGGACTTTTTCTCCTTTTCTGGTGGATCGGAATACATTTTCCTGTCTTCCGTGTATCGCTAGTTTCTCCTTACAACAGTACCGCTATTCTATCCAATCCTAGCGCGACTCACACTAACGCACCAATCCGGAGCGCCTATGTCACTTTTGCAATTCTCCAATCCCAGCGCGACTTACACTAATGCACCAATACGGAGCATCTACGTCACCCTGTGCTTCTTCACTCCTAGCACGGCGCACACTAAGGCACCAATCCGGAGCGTTCTATGTTTCTGACTGACTGGCCAATCCCAGCGCAGTTGTTCTGACGTCAACAGCCGCTGCCGCAGCTCCTGCTCCTGTCTACCCCTCCTTCACAAAATCCACTTGGTAAGTATTGTTTCAAGTTTACAATTCTGTTAGTAACAACACAAAAACACCACCATTGTCCGCTTCGCTAACCAAGAAATAGCAATAGACCTTTCTCAAGAGAATTCCGTCTTTCCCGAGAGCAGCGCTTACCTCTGCCCTACTACGGAATCATTACTTCCGTTGATAAAGTAGCACATCCCTCTACCTTACCCTTATAACAAGCATTAGATAACTGTTTCTCCAGAATTAAGACACATAGTTGGAGACCCAATGCTCCTGAGAAATAAAACTAGAGTTTCACAATTAACCCGAATGCCTTTACATTCACGTACTTTCATACGAGAAAATGTAGTACATTCACACAGAATCCTGTCTCTCCCGAGAACAGCGAACAGTCTGTCCTACTACAGAATTATGACATACGTTAACAAAGTAGCACTTCCCTCTACTTT
Source organism: Triturus cristatus (assembly GCF_964204655.1). Classification (NCBI taxonomy): domain Eukaryota; kingdom Metazoa; phylum Chordata; class Amphibia; order Caudata; family Salamandridae; genus Triturus; species Triturus cristatus. The sequence continues at coordinate 921,674,112 of NC_140582.1, read as the reverse complement.
ATCCTAGCAAGCTCAGAGAACACCTGTTACCTTTCCTGTGATAAGCGTTATCGGAATGCCATTTGGACTCCTGGTACCTAAGACCAAAATTTCACAGGTGACCTTCGCTATCATGCACACTTCTCTCACACAGAAAATGTCTCTAATGGCAACACACGACGATGTCACCGAATCGAACCCAGACAATGCGTCGTGCAACTTCAATCGTTACACGTTTCTCCCTGTGTACCTACAGGGCAACAACAATTCCGTCTTTCCCGAGAGCAGTACTTACCTCTGCTCTACTACGGAACCGTTACAAACTTCTGACTTCCTACATCCCAGAAGCCGTGCAAACAACATAAAACTCGACGCGACTCAACATAGAGTTTTAATACATAAACCAATACAAATCAAAAATTAATAACCAATAAGCAATGTACAAGCTATATTCACCAAACCAAAACAATAACAACCATCAATCTGCTACCAGAAAAACTGTTGCAGCGTGGAAAGTCAAATTCCCCCTTTGTCACAGACCAAATATCACATTAACACACTCACTCAAATACATTCATTGGTGGGGCTCATAACACCAATACTCCCACTAACATTGATCTGTTTTCCTAGAGGGATAAGTTTCCAAACGCTGACATGAAAGGAATATCTTTTTTACCTAAACCCTAATGCACATTGTATACTTTTATTAACTTCAACTCTCCTGATATTCCCCTCATTTGGTGATGAATCAGTTAGTTGTATATATGATTTAGTGATGCAATTCATTTATCTATACTCTTCTCTTATTCTAATTTCTTCAAATAATCGACACAACAAGGTTTTCAATTTATCAAAACATCGTTTATCTAATTAAATTGCAAATTGTTAGAAAATCATCGTCCAAACCGCAGAACATCATAATTACCTAATCTGGCTAATAGTTGTCCTCTGAGTCAGTCAAGTGGTGGTAAATCTTTAAATTCATCAAAGTCAGGCCGCAATTCAGTCTCTCAAAGATTCAGGATAACAGCTGTCCAGCAGAGTCACCGTCCTCTCCGTCAGCATAACGTCAGGAAATCGCAGCAAGACAAATCGAATGACAAGAGCTAAGAGAGAGTTTTTGCCTCACTATTATACCGTCTTTTTATAATGATTTTAATGTCAAAATGTATCAAGATTCAGTTTTAGACAGTCCTCATTGGTGGATTTGGGGTCACTCAGTAAAGTTCTCACATAGTCCGTAAGAGTAAGTCAACGCACTTGCTGGTTCCGGTTTTAAAGACAGTCTATTGTTGTGGTCCTGGCGAAGCTCCCAGGGTGTCCTTGGTGGATCTTCTCCTGGGGTCAGGACGAGGCTATTGTTGCTGGCGGTGGCACATGCGCACTTCACCCAAAACTTCATGCGACAGCAGCAGTCACGTCGTACGTTTCAGTCAGCCATCTTTAAGAAGGCCCAAATGGTCAACTTAAGCAAAACAAACACAAAAACGTAATTAAAACATTGAAATGGCTAATAAAATGTTAAACCCTCACTAATTCCCCTATGTGTAAGTAATTATCTAGCATAATAGCAACATTCAAAGTGTTTATACTCACCCAGTGATGCACAACTTACAATTACATCACAAAAGCAACATATATCATGCAACATTCTAATTTTCTACCATTAGTATGCGTACATATATTAGTATACAATTAGTTTAGCCATGCAAAATGCAAATCCCACCTGTAATTCTTTTCTTAATATAATTGGTGAGTTTTCACTTCAAATGAATTAATAATATTACTAGTTGATTATTCAGATTAATATAAACATGCAGAATGGGGGAGGTATACAACATTTTGTACTACCCGCTCCAGCACTGGTATTCAAAGTGCCTGTTTCAGTCTACATGTCAGAATTTTTTTATGAAGTAGAAGAGGATTTGAGAAGTCAAAATGTGCCCTAATATTTCTTTCTGCAGCACTAATCATAATTTCTATGGCAAAATAAACACCCTCATTTTGTTCCTTTGTAAATTAAATGTTTTAAGTGTTACCACTTTATTCCAATCAAGATGGCTTCAGGTGTGCCATACTTTTGTCATAAGTAAGACTGTTAGCGCTCTAGTTGTTCGTTAGAACACTCTGGGACATTCTGTCATTGGGCTATACTTGGGCTACATCTGGGTGATATTTGTGCTACATTTGGGCTCTTTTGTCTCTGGTGGCCATTTTGGGAGACTTATTTGTTATGAAGTTTCCTAATTTCCTCATTTACTACAGTCTCCTCAGTAGGAACTACTTTCAGTTTTTTACTTTGATTCCATCAAGAAGGCATTCAGATGTGTCACACATTTGCCATAAATTCAGAATGTTAGCACTCTAGTTGCTTATTAGATCACTGTAGTAAAGCTACTGCTCACCAGGGAAGTCTGCTACTGGTATTGAAAGTGCATGTTTCAGTCTGCATGTCAGAATTTTTTAATGAAATAGAAGAGGATTTGAGAAGTCACTCAAAATGTGCCCTAATTTTTCTTTCTGCAGCACTAATCATACTTTCTATGGCAAAATGAACCCCCTCATTTTGTTCCTTTTTAAATTAAATGTTTTAAGAGTTACCACTTTATTCCAATCAAGATGGCTTCAGGTGTGCAATACGTTTGTCATAAGTAGGACTGTTAGCGCTCTAGTTGTTCTTTAGAACACTCTGGGAAGCTGCAGTAGAACACAAAGAAATCAACTGACAGTTGGATGTACATGTTTTACTGAGAATGTCAGATTTCATTCTCATTGTGGTCTTTTGTTTTTTATATTGTGTCTTTTAACTTGCTGTTTATTAAAAGTGAGGAAAGTAATGCGTAATCCTCGCCTCCACTCCTGCTGTAGAATGTCAGACTTCATTCTCATGTGACTGAGAGAGATAATGTGAATTTACAGAAAATATGCTCTCAGTTTAGCTTATAGATCACCTTCCAAACCTCGGTGGGAAAAGCATGAGAAAATAGTTTTCTCTCAAACATGATTCATGATATCACAGCAGAAGGCTTTTTGACATAGTAACATCACCTTAGAACACACCACAATTCCTAAAATGAGTATGGTACCATCAACAAATGATTTATAATGTAACAAAAGTCTTAAAACCTTCTATTAACTGCAATGCTTTTTAATGAGGTGCTATCATGTATATTGATCCCAAGATGGCTGCCAAAACTTCTTGGATGAAGTACTGACAGCCAATCAGATCTCACGATGAGATGTGTGGTTAGGCTCTGCCCAGATATATCTATCTTTTTAACTCTCATTTTCTCAGGAACTACTGAACGGATTTACACCATTTAAGCAAAAGGCACGAGTCTGAACTGAGGACTACCTCTTTGCCAAATTTGGTGTAATTCCGTTCAGCAGTTCGGGCTGTAGCTGCGTCAACAGGTCCTATGGGAAAATGCATGGGGAAAATGCTTTTTGGGATCCCCCTTTTTCTCGGCCCCCGCTTGACGAATCACCGTATAATTTTCAGGATAGGAGCGGACCGGAGCTGGCCAAAACTTTGGAAAATTTCGCGAAGATTCGTCAATCGGCGCCAACGTTATTCCAAATAGAATGTTGCGGATTTCCTATGGAAAATAGGTCCTAACTATAACTACCTACTGGCGACTGCCACTACATAAACATTTTACGGGCGTCGCGCATCTGAAGAGACCGCATATGTAAGTGACGTAACACGGGGCTGGAAACCGCGCATTCACCGCTTCGCAAACGTCCATCAGGCGCGACTCTTGGAAAATAAATGTATCAATAATTTACATTTATCGCATTTACAAATATCTGATTTTTATATTCAGTATAGATAATCTCTTCCTTTATTACACATATTAAAGTTATATATATATACTTTTAAAACATAAACATTTAACGGGCGTCGCGCACCTGGCGCGACCACATTCGTAAGTGACGTTATGCGGGGCCGGACAAAGTGCACCCGTCGTATACCAAACGTACATTCACCACGACTTTAGCAATATGGCGGATTGAATCCGCGCACCCACCGAGATAGGTACACAATCGGTATGTGACTCCACTTTTTTGAAAAAAATATACATATTTTAAAATCAAAAACATTATATTATTTTTCCAACAAATAAAAAGCTATATACAAATATTTTTTACAAATAACAGTTACAAAAGATTTCTTAAAAAAACCTTTGAAAATCACAAAAAAAGCCAAGGTTTCAGGGACGTTATACTTAGAAATTAGCATTTAAAAAACCTTTGAAATTCACTGAAAAAAACGTAGGTTTCAGGGACGTTATAGTTTGAAATTAGCATTCATTTATTTATTTTATTTTTATTTTAAAGGTTTTATATAGCGCTGGCTGGACCCGGGGGTATCAGAGCGCTTTACATAAGTGTAGATAGTACAAGCATAATACAATTAGACATAGCATAGAGGTCACTTAGATCGGGTTATGAAGAACAGGTAGCATAATACCAATTAGCAAATGTCAAACCAAAAGAGAAAAAAACATAAATAAAATGGATGCATGTAATCGAATTATGATATAGTGGCCTGAGATGAAGGGAGGCTAGGTGGTAGGAGGGTGGAGGTAGGAGAGGCGTGAATGGGGGTAGAGAGAAATTAGACAAAAAGAGGGGGGGTAGTAATTAAGAGGAGGGAAGTATGGTAGGAAGAGGGTAAGAAAAGGGGAAGGCGGGGAGGGAAAAGGAGAGGAAAGGGAGAGAGAAGGGAAAAGTGTGGAATGGAAAATATTATGGACCCCAGTATTTCTTAAGCAAGTGTAGTTTGAGGTATTTTTTAAAGCTGTTGTAGAAGGGGTTACAGCACATGTCTTTAGGGCAGGCGTTCCAGATGCTGGGGGAAAATTCGAAGAAAGAGCGAGATTGTGTGGATTTCTTTTTTTTGTCAGGGGAGGGACAAGGAGGAGTGTGTTGGTGCTTCTTAACGGTCATGCGCAGCCTGCTTTGTTGCGTTTATCAGTGAGATAGGGCTTTGTGAGTAATGCATGCCGTCTTGTAGGTGGATCTGCCTTCAATGGGCAGCCATTTAAGGGCCTTAAGGGCTGGGGAGATGTGGTCAAAGCATTTGCAGTCAGTGATTAGCCTGGCCGCCAGGTTAGAGTGGGGTAAGGTGAACTTTTGGAGTTCCGGAGAGGATAGTATTACCATAGTCAATTTTTGAGGGGACAAGTGATTGGACGACCGATTTAAAGTTGTCAGCTGGGATAAAGAGTTTGAGTTTCTTGAGATGACGTAGAGTGAAGAGTGCTCCTTTGGCCAAGTTTTTTATGTGGGCCTGGAGGATTAGGCTGTTGTCAATGGTGATGCCACGTGATTTTACTGAGTTTGATAAGGTGAGTGTACAGTTGAGGGCATTAAGGTCAGTGATCCATGTTTGGATTGGAAGAGGGTTGGTTTTTGGAGAGAAGAGAATGATTTCCGTTTTTTTAGGGTTGAGTTTGAGGTGGTTGGAGTGAAACCAGGATTGAATTTTAGTCAGGGTGTCGTTAGGTGTAGAACATCGGAGTGGGATCTGATCTTATAGTACATTTGGGTTTCGTCAGCATAGAGGTGGTAGTTGATTCCAGCTTGTTTTAGAATGAGGGTAAGGAGTTCCATAAAGAGGTTAAAGAGATAAGGGGAGAGAATAGAGCCCTGGGGGACGCCGAGGGAGACGGGAGTGGGGATAGAGAGGCAGTTGTGGATTTTGATTTGTTGTGTTCTGTGTTGGAGGAAGGAGGAGAACCATTTAAATACCAGGCCATTAAGGCCAAATCGAACTTTGAGTGCATTAAGCAAGGTGGGGTGGATAACAGTATCAAATGCAGCAGAGAGATTGAGGAGAATGAGTAGCCAGGTCTCGCCATTATCTAGAGAGTGATGGATGTCGTCTACAATATTTAGTATGCAGTTTCTGTACTGCAGACTTTTCGGAAGTCAGATTGTAAGGAGTCGAGTAGGTTAAAGGTGTCAATGTGTTTGTCCAGTTGAAGAAGGGCACATTTTTCAAGAGCTTTGGAAAGGAGGGGGTGGTTAGAGATGGGGCAGAGATTATTAAGGTCATTATGGTCAGCACTGGGATTTTTAAGAATGGGAGTGATTTGTCCAAGTTGGAGGGAGGGAACACACAGCCTGAGGAAAGGAAGGAGTTAATGATGGTGGTCCAATAAGGTGCAATGATATGCTTAAGCTCTAGAACAAGGTTAGCAGGGAGAGGGTCTTTGGTGTGTGAGGACGGTTTAAGTTTGGAGATGATGATAGAGACTTCAAGTTCAGTTACAGGGTGGAAATTGGGCCAGAAGGCATAGTTTTTAGGCTGTGAGTTAGAAGGGCTGGTATCAGGAGGAGAAATGGTAGGAAGGAGGGATGAGGAGTCGGGGGGTGTTAATAGAGAGGGGGTTGAGAGGTAGAGTCAGTGATAGATACGGGTTAAGGAGGGATCTGAGATGCTAGGAAGGATTGGTCTATTATGGCTATTTTTTCAGAGAAGAAGTTAGCAGTTTCTTCGCATCTGTCAGTTGTGACCATCAGGGTTGGAAGGGTAGAGGAAGTTTTGTTTTGAACTATGTTGAACAGCTCTCTGGGTCTGTTCTTCGCATGGTCGAGTTGAGTACGGAAGAAGGCCTTTTCCATGAAGATGTGTTTCTTGTACGTGGATCTGGCAGATCTGAGGAGAGCAAGATGGGCGGGGGAAGGGTGTTGTCTCCATGTTCTTTCTGTAAGTCTAAGAGCACGTCTTTCGTCATTGATGTTGGAATTGAACCATGATTTAGGTGGAATGTTTCTTAGGGTTTTTAGTTTGGATGGGGCAATTTGATCTAAGACATCGATGACCGTTTTGTTAAAATGTTCAGTGAGTTCGTTAGCATTTAGGGAGAGAGGGGTGAGAAGAAGTTGTGCTTGGAGTTTGGACTCATGTTCACCACGGAGGATGCGATTAAGATTTGTGGTCCATTTTGAGGTCTTAATGTTTTTGGTGTGGGGGAGTGGAGCTGAGGTTGCGATGGAAAACAGAATGAGGTGATGGTCAGACCAGTCGATGGGGATGATGTTGGAGAGGGAAGCCAAGTCGTTGTTGGCAATGATGGCGTCAAGAGTGGCCCCTTTGGAGTGGGTGAGAGAGTGGCAGAGTTGTTTGAGTTCATTAATCACCAGAAGATTTTTGAGGAGGTTGACTGAGGGGCCATCAGTCACATTCCAGTGGAGATTGAAATCTCTAAGGAAGAGAGTTTTTGAGTTGGAGAGAGAAGATTGAGTAAGAAGCTCGGATAGTTCATCCACGAAGGGAAGTGGGTCATCAGGAGGGTGGTAGATATTATGTAGACGAATTGGGGGAGAACCTTGAGACTTAAGTTTGGCTTCGAGGTATTCAAAGGTGTTGTAGTCGGAGTTCTTGACAAGGGACAGTTGAAGTTCATTTTTAAAGATGATCGCTAATCCACCCCCTATTCTCTCAGTTCTGTCTTTTCTGATGATACAGTAACCGGGAGGGGACCGTGAGTCAAGGCTAGAAGTAGAGTGGTCATTGAGCCAGGTTTCCGTGAGGAAGGCGATGTCGATGGCTTTGCTAAGGATAGTTTCTGATATTTCGATTGCATGCCGAACAGCCTAATGGCAGTTAACAAGCATGCAGGCAAGGGGTTTTTGGAAGTCTTAAGGGGGAGAGCGTGAGTGAATGGTGGTACATTGGGCTGGGGGTCTGGGTGAGACGGGAGAGGAGGGGGATCTGTTGGCCCCCACTATAACGGGAATGTTGGAGCTAGAGAGACTGTAGGTGAGGGGTTTAGGGAAGTCTGCAGGAGGGAAGTGTGAATGGATGGTGGTATGTTGGGGTGGGGGGTCTGAGGAGGGGGAAGGGGGAATATGCAGGTCCCCACAATAACGGGAATGTTGGAGTGAGGGGGGAGGGACGTTAATCGACAAATTAGGAAGGTAGGAGTTGCAGAGGTCATGGAGGTCTGAAGAGGTGAGAAGACTCGATATACAGAGGGGCCTATGGGTACGGCAGCCAAGGGATGTAGTGTTCCATGGTTTGGAATTAGAGAATCATTGTGGGTCAAGGAGGACATGGTTAGAGCTATTAAAGAAGGACTTGGAGTGGAGGAAGTTGAAATCTTATTTCAGCCGTGTGAGTTCAGTCGTCAAGGTTAAGAGGTTGCGTTCAATGTTGGACAGAGTCAGGATTAACGGAATAGGGGCAAGTGTGGTTGGGAAAGAGGTGGAGGAAAGGATGGGTTCATTGTTAGTCAGGGGGAAATCTGGAGTGAGGGGATGGAGACAGTTCGGGCGATAAGAGGAGTGCATGGTTTGAAGGATGCACATAGGGCCGATGAGAAGGACGGAGCATTCCTAGAGTTAAGAGATGTGGTATGGGATGATAAGAGGCCATGAGGGGGGTGGGAATGGGCAACAGTTGGTGTAGGGGTGGGACTGCAGTTCTGTGAGAGTGAGGAAGGGGTCGGGTCAAGTGGGAGAGTTTGGGGATTCCAGGGGGGTGGGTAAGGTGGCAGGATTGTGGTCTGGGGTAGCATTAGGGGTTTGAGGGAGGAGGTCGTTGGAGAGTGTGTGAGTTTGGGAGATGGAAGGTGTTGTTTGGAAGTCGGGGGGTAAGGTCTCAGGAGGGACTGAGTGGTTAAATATCAAGAATTAAGGGACAGCATTAGAGACGTCTAGGGAAGGGGGTATAAGAGTCGAGGGAGATGGTGAGAGCTGAAGGGTGACTAGGGGTTGGGTAGATGGGGGTTAGGTGAAGGTTTGGCTAGAAGGAAGGACAGAGTCTGGAAATGGTGTTCAAAGATGGAAAGGTGGTGTTCAGAAGATTGTATGAGGATATTGCCTGTTTTAAATAAGGAGATGTCAATTTCTCCGGTAAAAGCTGGGGACGGGGTAGTGGATAGTTTAAATCCATAAGGAATTTTGATAGATTTGGATACTGCGAGGTGTTGAAGGAAGATGCTTTTCCAGTTGGAGGGGCATTTGGAGTAAAAGATGTAATTGGTTTTTATAGGGGAGGAAAGGCTGAGGTAGTTGTCAACAATTAGTGTTTCAGGATGTCAAATTAGTAGTTTATGTTTAAACATTTTCTTGGCATTTTTTGAGAGATTAGGAGGGAAAGTAATGGTCCATGAGTTGGGGCCATGTCTGATGAAGGTTGAGTCTGGGGGTGAGGGTGTGGTTGCGGGGGTGCATAATGGGTCACTGAGGTGAGGTGGTGGGAGAAAAGAGGGAGAAGCGGAGGGATGGGTAAAGAGTAGTAGGCCAGTGAGGAATCAGGGGGAAAAGACGGTGAATGAGGGAGGACCGAGTTACGGAGGGTGAAGAAGTGAGCAAAAGCAAGGGGCGAGCAGCGGTTGGGGGAAGAGTGAGTGGGGAAGGTCTGTAGGACACGGAAGAGTGTATGCCCGAATTAGGGTATACCCAGGAGGGTAGGTTATCCTGAGTGGAGAATTGCAAAAATAGTCGAACCAAGACAGGCTTAGACACAGGTAGTTGAGGAGTGATGAGCAGTTGGCAGAACCAAGGGGATAGTAACCATAGTAAAAACCCAGTAGTGTCTAGAACGGCAACAGAGATTTGGAATTGAAACATCAACACTCAAATTAAAAAATAGATTACATTTGTTATAGAGCTAGCACATCAACATAGATATAAAATACAAATTGAAATAATTCTAGTGGTCGCACATCATCAAGAGAGTTTTGTGACGGCATGTTCCGAGTATAGGAGTTAGTAGTGGGACCATATCGGGATTATGGGAAAGCTCAGGTCGAGGCAAAGGTTGGAATTGGGACTATATCAGGATCAGTCACATGGTTAAAGGGGGGGCAGTAGCTGGGGCCATCGCGGGCGCGGGCATTGTCGCTGTAGGGACGGATATCAGGACCCAGATCCTGACCTGGAACAAAACTCTGGGCTAAGGCAGCTCTCCAGGCAGTCAGGCAACGTGAAGCAAGAGATGGGGAATGTCAAGCGGGCCAATGCCAAGCCAGCTCCTCGGGTCAAACGCAACCCCAGACCTCAAGTAAGATTATGGCCTGGGCAGATGCAGGCGAAATCCAGAGCGAGAGGGCGCGTCACGGCAGAGGAGGCGAGTCCACCCCGATGTCTCAGAGCAGCAATACCAGCTTTGGACCAAAAGCACCACAGCCTCGGGTAGAACGGCGGTAGGGCAATCGGGGCAGCCAGAGGAACAATGAGGCGAAGGGCTGTGCTGGGGTAAGGCGTAGAACTGGCCTCAGAGCACCGGCGACCCCTTTGTACAGTTCAGAAGAATGCAGAAAGGCCTGAAAAGACCAACAGCATTTAAAAAACCTTTGAAATTCACAGAAAAAAACATAGGATTCAGGCACGTTCTAGTTAGAAACTAGCATTTAAAAAGCCTTAGAAATTCACTGAAAAAACATAGGTTTCAGGGACGTTATAGTTAGTTGGACATTTCACTCGTACAAAACCAGAGAAATTCCACAGTTATAGTTAGTTCAGCTAACTAGAACTCGCGCCCCCGCAATGCACTGACGATGACGTCACATATTACATCATTCATGACATGGTCAGTGACATCACTAATGACATCACTGATGACATCTCAAATGACATCACTAATGACATCACTGATGACATCATCCACGTGAAAATCTGATGCACCTCCTCACACTCTAATATAACCTTTGATACACCGACTCTAAAATACAGACTACCATTTTCGAAACCATAGACACACCAATACCAGTTACTACATACACACTCACTGATTCCTAGTTCTACACACACATCAACTCATTCACCTATACAGTCACTCATACATGCACTCACTCATCAATACATCACTATCATATGCACTCATGCACCTATACAGACACTCACACACCACCACACATCCAGAGTTACTCACACATCTAGTCAGTCATGCAAAGAATCAATCACACTTCCATTTACTCACCTATACAGTTATACACACACCACCTCACTTATTTATACAGATACTAACACATACTTACTCTCTATACAATCACTAATACAAGCACACACTCATCCATACAGCCACTCTCACAATCACTCATTCTCACATATAGTTTTTAATATACACCATCACTCAGATATACTGCCTTTTACATATGTAGTTACTCGTACGTGTACCACTGAGACATCCATTAACTCACCAACACACCCATACACACACTCACCCACCCATACAGCTGTTTCCTCATCCATTCTTGAACCCATACACCAAGTGAATCAACCACTTACACATCTATGCACTGAGTCACACACCTCCCACCCACCCCCACACACACTCAGACACCCATACAAATACTCTGGCAACCAATCAATATGCCATATAGACAATCATGTAGCTACTCACCAACCTATGCAGCCACTTACACACAAAGCAACAGATTGATACAGAGATTCACACAGTTTAGTCGTTAACCCATGCATTCAGTAAGACACATTTAATCACTCACTTATACAGTCAGTCATCTACCTGCTAAATTCTCCATCCAAACACTTATACACCCACTCATTCTTCAATACACCTTGACATATATATAAAACATATTTAAACTTTATAGAAACACACAGTGACTGGATGATGTCATCAGTGATGTCATTTGAGATGTCATCAGTGATATCATTAGTGATGTCACTGACCATGTCATGAATGATGTAGTATGTTACGTCATCAGCAGTGCATTGCGGGGACTTGAGTTATAGTTAGCTGAACTAACTATAACGGTGGAATTTCTCTGGTTTTGTACGAGTGAAATGTCCAACTAACTATAACGTCCCTGAAACCTATGTTTTTTTTCAGTGAAAATATATATATATATATTACCTACTGGCGGTCGCCAGTAGGTAGTTATAGTTAGGACCAAGTTTCCATAGGAAGAGCATTTTCTGTTTTGCTTATAACTTTGGCGTCGTTTGATGAATCTTCATGAAATTTTCCAAACTAATTATTTGTTCATATCAGCTCCTATGTTGAAAGTTTGGGGGTGATTTGTCATGGGGGGGCCGAGAAAAATGGGGGGTCCCAAAACAGGTTTTTTCCATGTTAATTTCCATATGAAACTTTAGACAAGGCTAGAGGTCGAACGGGTGAATGGAATTACCCCAAATTTGGCAGGGAGAAGGGTCTTGGTCTAGAAAGCACACTTTTGTTTATTTGGTGTAAAACAGTTCAGTAGTTTTTGAGAAATATCGATATTTACAGATATCGATATTTGGGAATTCTGCCATCTGATTGGCTGAGGCGTTACGAGCACAAGCTTGCTGCTTATTGGTTGGGAGCGCTGTGAGCGGTTGCAACTAGGAAGTGATGGCCGCCTTTTTGTGATTCTGTAGAAGCGAGTAAGGGGAAAAAGGGCAAAAAACTAGGAAAGAGGAGGGTAGGAGCACTGTAACCTCGGTGGGGTGTTTAGGGTGTGCTATAGAGGGGGTGCGAAGCGAACTACTCATCCCTACCGGTCTGAAAGTGGTTGGTACGGAAATAAAGTGAGGTATTGCGTAGAGTCTGATGCTGCTAAAGTGAGCTGCTGCGGGACTCAGGGATTAAAGCGTGAGCCCAAACTGTGTGTCTTATGTTGTGAAGTCAGGTGCCCTCTCCATTGCACCACACCTGTGGAAGTAGTGTCAGCATGTGTTTATACCTACTAGGACGAACTACTGACCCCTAATGGTCTGAAAGTGCTGGGGTACGGAAAATATGTGAGGTATTGTCTAGAGTCTCATGCTGCTAAGCTGAGCTGCTGCCGGACTCGGGGATGAAAGCATGAGTCCAAACTATGTGTTCTATGCTGTGAAGTCATGTGCTCTGGGCACTGTGCCACACCTGTCCAAGTAGTGTCAGTAATATTTTATACGTAGTAGGAGGAAGTTTTGTTTGGAACACGGTAATTTGTATATGATGCTTAGGTGGTGTTATACAGGGAGTGTGAATGTAAATCAATACAGTGTTTGTAAAGCGCAAACTACTCACTTGTCAGTTATAAGGCGGCTCAAAAAAAGAGCCCTTGTGTTTATTAGTTGGAGCTACATATAAGTGCGGATGCACAGCTTCAGGTTATTCAGAAAAACCCGATTTCCCTGATCTGTGAAGTGTACTCCATCACTTTTGTAGATATCAGCCATATCAAAATGTATGTTGTTGTTCTAGATCGACCCCATTCTATGGTCTCTGAGGTATGCAGACACAGCTTTGTTGACATTCTTCCTAGATTTTTCAATCTGAGGACAAAATTGGTTTGACCATTTCCACTTCTGTCTTTGGCATATATTGGAATATACAAAGACAGTTTGAGACAAAAGCAACATCAATTGTCGAAAGGTGTCCTTCATTAGTATTTCCAAACCTACCCCAGTCAATGTGCCTATGTCGTTTCCACCACAATGCACAATCATGTGGTCAGGGTGTTGGAGTTGCAAACAGGTTTTAACCAAGGGCGACAATTAGTGCCACTTCAATCCTCTCTGTGCAAACCATTTAATATCCACATTTTATAAACCTAGGTCTAAGTCAATACGTCTCTGTTCTGCATACCTCTTGTACCAGAAAACATAGCTATGTCCTACGATCCACACTAGCATTTTGAAGGTATGGCTGGAAGGTATGGAAAGATGTCTGTAGCTCATGCAGTTTCTTCGTAGAGTGAGAGATAAGTTTAAAGATGGGGGAAAATCTTTTTTTTTCACAGAAAACGATAATTGATTGGAAGATAAGAAGCATTGGGTACTAAAAACTTGAGTGCATATTAGTTGTGTGACAAAGCATGATTGTCATTGGTTAATAAAGAGCAATCTAAACGTGGAGTCCATACGATAGGATGAAATATGCTCAGCTCAACCAGACATGCTACTTACATTTGGAATGTACATTTGGAATTTAAAACAATGGTGAACTTTTAACCCGCAGGTGCCGTTAAATGTTCGAGGATATGCTGAAAAAAAAGTTACGTTTAAAAAAATCATGAACTTTTAACCTGCAGGTGTCACAGATTGTTCCAGAAAGTGTGGTGATAAAATAGGTTGAACTTCTGATCCGTATGTGGCGAGGAATATTAAGTAGTTTTTCAGATGGAAAATTCAAAAATTACCAATGGAGATAAGTTTTGGAATGTCGATGAAGGAATGAAGTATTCTGATTTGTTCTTTGCATGTATTTATATGTGGAGCGACAGAGAAATTGTGCCATTACTGGCTACATTCTTGATGAAAGCGGTGCATTACATGTACTGTGTGACAAAGAAAGAATTGCATGCATGTGTGACATTTGAAATCTGCATACCAACTACAATGCTGAGGTAGAAATGAACAAGGTATGTTATGTGTTCTGTAGTAGTGATTAAGTATTTGAGGTGATATTTTTAACTTTGAAAGTATTTTTCATTTCTAAATAATATACTGTTAGTAAAGTGTGGTGTTTCATATTGGTTATAAAATATGCATAAAGTTTAACCTGTTGTTAAATAAGTACTTTATATATGTTTAGGAATTTTCACAAAGAAAAAATGTAGTTTGTCATCTTTCAAGGACTGTATGGTTTTGAAAATGAGCTACAGTGTTAATTTGGGTTTGCTAATGTATTCAGACGAGATAAACAAAATGTCCCACGTTTGCAAATTATACTTTTTGTGGAAGTAGTGGGGCAGGGGGGGTAGGAGATGTATGTGTTATTAAGTTAAAAGCGATAAAACCAAACCCAGAAATGTTATGTGGATAGGTTGTGGTCTCATTTTTGACAGTGAGAGGTAGATTTGAATATAAGTCTAGGTAGGTTGTTGTACAGTGTGAGGCTGTCTACAGTGTTTGGAGATTACATGGAGAAGAGATGAAGATAGTAAAAGTGATATGTTCATTTTATATGTACGCATAGTTTGAATCATTTGATCATAGGTTGAGATATAATATGAACATGGTTTCTGGTTTTCATTTGGGTATAGTTAATAGTTTTAGTAGTTTGTGACTAGTGAATAATAAAAAGGTAGATATACTAAAATATATGTTTGTAAACGTATTAATGATTGTCTGTTCTTATGAAATAGAAGTGGTTGGGGAGTGTTTCTTTAGAAGAGATGTTTTATAAATGTGTGAGAGATAAAAAAGAAATGAAAATGTTCGGTATAGTTTCTGTATGACTTTCTTGACACTAGTAAACTACATGAGATTATAAGTGATACTAATTGTCAGGCTGTGTCCCTGTGCTGAATATACATAGGTGTTTAAGTGGTTCGGGTTTTACCGGTGCTCAGCTTCACTATCCCTTTTGAGACACTCTTCCATTTTTTCATTCTTATTTAATGTCCTTAATATACATACAGTAAAGGGACGGTATATCAAAAAGTTTGGGAGTTAGAACTTTGTTTACTCTCCCCATCCTCTGCTATACAATCTACAGAGTATTTAAAGGACTTTATTAACATACAGATGTCTAGCTAGTAAAGGTGGTGTAGTTCCACTGGGCCCATTTATAAACTGTGCTATGGGATGGTTTATGTTTTACCAGCCAATTTTTGATGTTTGAATACTTTTTGCTGATAAGCGTTCCTGAAGACACCTGCTAAAATTAAGCCAGTGTATGCGTATAGTGGCGCTACTAGGAATGGTGGGGGTTTCTGTTTGATTTCGTACGGTTAAGCAAGGGTGGTGGTGGGGGTGGGGGAGGTGGGTATGTTGGTGATTAAAACACAGATTTTAGTAACGTGCAGATGTCTAGCTACTAAAGGTTATGTAGTACCACTGGGACTATTTATAAAGCGCCCTATGGCATGGTATATGTTTTACCCGCAAATTTGCATGTTTTAATAAGTTTTGCTGATGAGTGTTTCGGGAGACATCTGTTGAAATTAAGCCTCTGTATGGCTATAGTGGCACTTCCAGGTTTGCTGGGGCTCTTTGTTTTATTGCGTAAAGTTAAGCAAGGGCGGGTGTGGAGGTGGTGTAGTGGTACAGGGACTATTTATAAACCGTCTTATGGAATGGTGTATGTTTTACTTGCAAAATTTCAGGTTTCAATACCTTTTGCTGATGAGCGTTTTGGCAGACACCTGTTGAAATTAAGTCTATGTATGGCTATAGTGGCGCTAACGGGAAAGCTGGGGCTCGTTGTTTGATTTCGTAAGGTTAAGCAAGGGCAGGGGTGGGGGTGGGAGAGGTGGGTATGTTGCTGATTATAACACAGACATTTGTAACGTGCACATGTGTAGCTAGTAAAGGTGATGTAGTGCCACTGGGTCCATTTATAAAGCGCTCTATGGCATGGTATATGTTTTATCCAGATATGTGCATGTTTTAATACATTTTGTTGCTGAGTGTTCCAAAAGACACTCGTTGAAATTAAGTCCCTGTATTGGAATAGTGGCTCTACCATGTTTGCTGTGGCTCTTTCTTTGATTTCGTAAGGTTAAGCAAGAATGGGGATGAGGGTGGTGTAGTGGCACTGGGCCCATTTATGAACCGCTTTATGGTATGGTATGTTTTACTCGCAAATTTGCATGTTTTAATACCTTTTGGTGATGAGAGTTCAAGCAGACAGCTACACAAATCACACAACATTTCTGTGGTTAACAAATCTTCGTGCTGATAGACACTCTTGCACTGTGGTAGAAGGCTGCCAGCGTTGATTGCAAATTATGAAAGTTGGTGGCATTGTACTTTTAAATGGAAGCTTGGACCATTTCTTTGTTACTATGGTGCAGCCAGGGCTTTATGTGGGAATAGAACTGGGGGTGCCCTAAAAGGGGCGGGGCAAACCTGTTAAAGGGGTGTGGGCCATCCAAGTAGGGGCGTGGTCTACATTAAGATAACTAGCATTGTGTGCTTAAGAAAATCCCCTCCAGTTATCCTACGTTCAGAAAACATGCTCTTTAAAGGATTTCCCTTCCTCCTACAATGTGGCTCAGCTAGCATGATGTCTCCACTTCTCAGTAGTGAGCAAAATGTGCATGCGCACATCGATGTGCATGCTCTCACTGCAGTCCAATAATAAAAAATAAAAAAACTGACTACCTTTGCGAGGGCCGAAAATAGAGCCCGATAGAGACCCATTTTGAGGCCTCCTGAAAATATCTGCCGGTGCTCAGACCCGGCCCACTTAAAGCACTGCATCCATCCATCCTAAGCACTGCACCATCCAACCATCTTTGAATTCATCCATACATTCCTACCTACATACATCTGTCCCTGCACTTATCCTAAGCATCTATCAGCCCACTCGCCTATGTTAATCACTATGCCATCCATCCAGTCATACGCCCATATATCCATACATACATCTGTCCCAGAACCAATCCTACGCATCTATCAGACCACCCGTCTATCCTAAGTACTGCTCCATGCATCCATTCATCCTTCCATCCATCCATTCATACATCCATACAGCCATCCATCTAGCTATCCATTCATCCATCTGGCCATCCATCCACTCGCACTTTATTCAACTATCCGTCCTTATTTCCGTTCCCCCGATCCGAAACACCGCGTATTATACTCATCCACCCAGCCTCTTAAGGGACCGAAAAGGCTGGCGATAATTATTGACAGGCAGATGTTTCTGATAAAGAACAAGAAAGCTTTGAGTTGCTCTTTGTGGACCATAGTTCACCACCCTTCTTTGGTGGTTTTTAAACAAAGGTTGATCCAGCGAAAGAAATGTAAAGCAGCTTTTCAGTGTAAGACGTTAATTTAGAAACATAACGGGGCATATTATCAAGAACGGCGTTAAAATTATTGCCGCTTTAGCGGCAGGAAACTGCCGCTAAAGCGGCGATAATGGGCTTGATAATATGTCCTTGTGAATTCAGCCCATGTTCTGGTGTGAAGCTGGGCTTCTATGGGAATTCACAAGGGCATATTATCAAGCTCATTATCGCCGCTTTAGCTAAAGCGGCGATAATTTTAACGCCGTTCTTGATAATATGCCCCTAAGTGAGCCAGGCAAAGCGTGTGTTTTCGTAGCACTACAACAAGACACTGTGAAAGGTGAGAGCAGGGTTGTGCTGGAGTTGGCTGCGTGTGGTCGTCTCCAAAGGCGCAACCAGAGCGAATCTTCAGGGGAGGCTAATTCTTTCAGCAATAGGCAGAGTGGGGATGTAGGGGATCTAAAAAGGGGTGAAAAAGAACAGAGCATCATTGTGGGAGGGCAGGTCGGATAAACAGACACTGAGGCTGTATATAGGATGACAATCGTCGATTTGTATTCAAGGCTGTGCTTAATGGGTTTGGGGATACGGAGAAGTTCTTTGTGTCCTCTGGGTTCTCTTCTTTCTCTGCCCGGGCGTCTCGGTCAGTAGGTCCCTCTCTTGATGGTTTCTCTTCTTGGAGTGTGGGGTTCCCTCGGAGGCTCATGAGCAAGAAAAGAAAAAGAAGCCGTCAGTTTTCTAATATATGCCGATTTTGATAGGATAGTTCCTTCACCAAACCCAGGAGTGACTATGTGCGTCTTTCGGGTGGGGAAGTGCAACTCGTGAGGGTAAGAAACCTCGAAATCTACGTAAATAGAAGGAAGGTGATTTTCAGTCCACACAGGGTTAGCGATTTCCCTTTCTGGTCGTTGGTCTATGTCACAGGGAGGGGTCAGTGCATGAGAAGTAGGTGTTTCAAGCGTGCCCTCGTTATCCCTTTCCAACACTATTCCCCCACCTCCCCTTTCTTTATCCACCCCACCTTCGTCTCCCTTCCCCAGTCCCGCACCACTCACTGGCTCCGCCGCAACTCTCCTCCCGAGTTGCAGCCGCTCTCCAGCCTCCTCCTGAGGTGTCCACCAATCCTCACACCACCTCTCATCTTCTTTGTCCTCTTCGCCTTGGGTTTCTTCGGTTTCCCCGTCTTCTTCGTACTCTGCGTTTTCCTCTCTCGTCGCCTCGTCCTCCGTGTACTTCCTCCTTTCTCCGGCTTCTTCGTGCCGTCTGTTACTTGATTGGTCCCTTTTCTTCTCGTTCCTGAAATCACTTCCGGGTTCACTCCCACCTCCTCTTGGGAACTGTGTGAGCGCTTCCTGTAGGGGCGGAATACGGAAGGGATTGTTTATTTTTCCGAGGATGGCTTGCCGGGTCTCCGGACTCTGGGTCCTAGTGCCGGTAGGCGGATGTTTGGGGTTGCGGAATACGGGCCAGGGCGGAGAGTCGTTCGGTCCTTCCTGACAATCATTTACAAGCAAATGGTCTTTTGAAAACCTGTGAAGTACTCGGGTGCGGCTCTGTGTGTGCGATTGGGAAGCTGTCTCAGGGAGTCCGGGGCAATGGGCGTTGCGCGCCTTGTGGTCTCTCTGCTAATCACGCCACGATGATGTTGCTCCCGCGCTGCAAAATGAGAAGGGAAATCGTGAGAGAAAATGGCTCTCTTTAAAGGATTTCTTTTCTCCTACAATGCGACTCACCTGGCATGATGTCTCCACTGTGCATGCTCTCACTGTCTCACTACAGTCCAATAAAAAAAAAATAGGACTACTTTTGAGACGCCCGAAAATAGAGCCCCATAGAGATCCATTTCGAAGCCCCCAAAAATAAACTGCCGGTGCTCAGACCCCAACAGACCCCTCCCCCACTTAAAGCTTTGGGTGCAGTGTTATGTTTGCGAAGTTGTAGATAAAATTGTTAGGCTAATAATAGTAAGTGTTCTGTGTGCCGTTTGGTTGATAATATCATCCTAAGTACATAGATTACAATTTTTAAAAATACTATCTATAAAGTTGTCTACGGTGGGTTGCAGAGGGAGTGCTGTGGGGTGGTGGGATGCGGTGGAGAGGTGAAAAGTACGAGGTAGTGCAGTTACATGTAAATTGTAAAGGTGAATGTAAATAATTAATTAAATACTTGCTGTATGTTCTATGGCACTACCCGTCATCCTACTGCTCCCCTGCCCTGCTCCATCACGTTGCAGCAGTGCCTCTGGAAGCCGTCAGTAGAACTGTAATTGTATGTTATTATTTTAATATATTGAACTGATGTAAAAAATAATTGAATCTTTTTTTTTTTCAGAAAATTATTTCGTTTAGATTAAAATTTGAAAATGCCTAGAAGAACTGAAAAAAAAGACAAGAGAAAAAATATATATATTTGAAAAAAAGGAAACATTTTCAATTAGAAAAAAATTAGAGTACTACACAAACAGTTTCTTCTGGTAAAAACACTAGACAATTTCTGAAAAGAATATTACGAACATTTAATGAAAATAACATCACACAAAGGAAAACGAAGAATTTTTCGAGTAAGGAGAAGGAAACTTCAATTTCAAATACCAGGAAAAGAAAACATGATAAAGAAACAGTATCTGTTACCTGGAGACAAAAACAATTTCAAGAAATTCGTCAGAGACTTTTTCGAACTAGAGTGATTCAGAATTTAATGAAAACATGCTACAAATATAAAAAGAAAGTGCTGCAATTCAAACAGAAGCAGCTTATTGAAAGTATAGTGGATACGGCTTTCACTTTAAAACAGAAGTTATTCATTGTGATTTTGAAGAGGATCAAAGTGTCGGATAAAGTAATCAAAGTGTTGAAAGAGAAAAGTAGAAGAAAAAGACTTGTGAACAGAACCAACTTTTGAAAAATCTTTATTGGACATTGAAAACATACTTCTACTAGTGAGACTTATTTTAATGAGGAAAGTTACTTCCAGGAAAATAGGTTACCATTTGCAGTTGATACTGGAGGTTGTTGCTACGAAGTTCAGGATGGTTGTCCCCTTCCAAAAGAGGAATTGGTTGGTAAAAGTGCAGAAGAGTTAATAGCTGAAGAAGTGCAAGGGAAACGTACACAAGCTCCTGTGTATAAGTGGGGTTGTAGCAGTATTTGTAGTATTCGACAGGAATCTATTGATATTATGCGAAATTTGCTACGAGAATATACACAGAAAAGTATTAAACAGAAGATTAAGTTGTTGCAAGGACTAGATCCATGTAATGTAAGAAAATATACTGAGAAGCATGGGCCTTCTCTGGCTTGTCTTTCAAGAAAAGTGTGTAAAAGTGTTTTTCATCACTTCAGGATGTTAGCAGAACACCAATCAGAAATGCGGACATTTGTAAGGAAACTGTCCTATGTAAAAAGTCCTGCATTATGTTTAAGTGAACTGAATACAGCTCTTTTACATGGTTCTTTATCAGATGTTCAAAAAAAGTGTGGTGATATTGAAATGTGATATTTTGGTTCAGAAGAGCAGTCCATAGAAAGTGGAAGTTTGACAATAACAGATTTTGAAGGAGATGGGAAAGTGATTAACACTGATCAGTTTGAAGAAGAAATTGGAAAGTTGATTGTAGTGTGCTCTGAAATACCAAACTATGTTTGTGTTTGTTGTCGACGTACTCATTATCAAAGTCAATCTAGGAATGTTGATTTGTATTTGAAAAGTGAAAAGGAGAACAATAGTAAGTGGGAAGAATTTGCAACTTACTTGTTGGTGGAAGGTCTATTTGAGTTAGGTAGTGATCAACATATATGTAAATATTGTTATAACAAATTAGAAGAGAACAAAATGCCTGCTAGGGCAGTACATATTAACTTAGAATTAGTAGCTATTCCGGAGGAACTGGCAGAATTGAATACATACGAGTCGGTTGTAATTCAATCTGTTCATCCTTTTCAAACTATAATTCGGATGGAGCCTTAAACAGGTAAACTGCCGCCAACAGATTTGCAAAGAGGGCTGAAAGGAAGAGTGGTACTTACCTTTGGATTTTAAGAAAAATATTGAAACTATTTCTGGAGAGAAAGAGGAAAATGAGGCAGTAGTCATTCTAGTAAATGGTGTACCAACAAAGAGTCGGAAAATATGGCAAGAATTTGTGGATGTTAATAAAGTTGAAAAGGCTACCTTATATCTTATAGAGAACAATATTTATTACAAATCTGTAAATGTGGATAAACAGGTGATAAGTTTAGAAGATGAATGTGAAATTTCAAGTGGTCAAATAGAGAAAGTGGACAAGTCAAGGACTGAATCGATTTATAAACAATAGACAATATGTCCTTTGCATTCAAAAGAAGTAATAGGAAGCAGCATTGAGTTATTTCAAATGAAAAAAGCACATGGAACTCCAATGAGTGTATGGTAGAAGAGCTTGGAAGCTCATTGCTTTCCACAGCTGTTTCCTACTGGAGAAGGTGGACGATATGATGACTGACCTGTACAGATTCCAGCTTCAGAATATCGGTCAACAAGATTATATTCTGAAGATCCTAGATTTCGACAGTGCATTCTAAACATATTTCACCTTTTGTTTGAAGTGATCTATCTTATCTGTCGTATGCAGTGAACCACATATTTAAAACTGGAGTTCATCAATCACTTCTTTCTGCAAAAGAATTTGTGGAGAAAGTTCAAGAAACAGATGAAAATTTAGAAGCACAGTTAATCAATTTGATGACATGTCAATGTGGAACAATTGAGTATTGGTATCGTCGTCATGGAGAACACAAGTGTATGTTACGGAACTTAGGTACACCAACATGGTTTGTCACACTTAGCTGTGCAGAGTATGCATGGGAAGATTTGCTTGAGTTTCTAAGAGAAGTGAATTCCAATATAAAAAATGTTGAAATAAAGACTCCTGGTGAACTGTGTTCATTGGATCCTGTAAATGTGTGCAGATTTTTTAATCATAGGTTTCAAGCTATGATGTCTTTTATCTGCAATAAAAAGAATCCACCTCTTGGAGAAGTTACTGATTTCTTTTGGAGAAAGGAGTACCAAGCAAGGGGTGCACCTCATATACATATGCTACTATGGGTCAAGGATGCACCTAAATTTGGAATCGGTTCTGGTGAAACAGTATTGTCTTTCATCGAACAGTATGTGACATGTGAGATTCCGAGAGAAGAAGGAGATAGAAGCTTGAGACAGCAAGTTTTACATTTCCAAAGTCACTGTTGTGGAAAGTACTGCAGAAGAAAATACAAGTCTAAATGAAAATTTTACACCAAATGTCGGTTTGGTTTTCCACATCCAGTCATTTGTAAAGGAAGAGTAAATAATTTTTTTTCTTCTGTAAGGCACACAATAACTCAGAAATCCCCAAAGAATACCTACAACTTAAAAAGAACATCAATGGCTACAATCCAGTCATTTTAAAAATGTTGAATGCGAACATGGACATCCAGTATGTTGCAGATAACTCAATTGCTGTTGCACGTTATGTTACATCGTACATAACAAAATCCGAAAAAACTGAGATGAAACAAATGTGTGAAGAAATTGCACAAGACGAAAGCCTTAGCAAAAAATTGTACAGCTTTACTTTGAAAATGCTTTCCCACCGAGAAATTGGATCCTATGAATGTTCAGACCGCTTGTGCTCTTCAAGTTTATATTCAAAGTCACGAGGAATCATTTGGGTGAGTTTAGGTCTTGCCTGCTCACGGAATAGAGTGTTGAAATCATTAGAAGAAATTGAATACTTAGCAGCAAATGAACCAGACAGTACAGACATTCTTAAAACTAATATGTTGGACACATACTATCCGAAAAGGAGTCAAAATCTGGAACAGCTATGTCTGTATGAAGTACTTCAACCTTACAGCTTCAAAAGAAATGTTAAACAGAATTTAAAAGAAGGAAAATATGAAGCAGTTGGATGTCATGGTTGTCTAGTAAAACATGTAAAGGGTAATCTTATAAACCACAAGAAACTTTGGGGCGTATTATCGAGATACGACGTTAAAATTATCGCCGCTTTAGTGGCAGAAAACTGCCGCTAAAGCGGCGATAATGGGCTTGATACTATGCCCTTGAGAATTCCAATAGAAGCCCATGTTCTGGTGTCAACATGGGCTTCTATTGGAATTCTCACTGGCATTTTATCAAGCCCATTATCTCCGCTTTAGCGGCAGTTTTCTGTCACTAATGCGGCGATAATTTTAACGTCGTGCTTGATAATATGCCCCTCAGTTGTGAAACTCCAGATAAGCAAGAATTTTACTATTTAGTACTTCTCCAACTCTTTAAACCATGGCATAGTGAAAGAGAATTACTTGGAGACTTTAACTGCTACGAAGATTCTTTAAATGCATGTAAAGATGGGATTAAATGAACAATTTTCCCTACATATTTAAAAATGTTGAATGATGAAGTTGAACAGGAAAAGACTATTACAGCTGAAATAGCTAATGAAAGTTCTCAAGATAGTCAAAGTAGTGGTTAATGTAGTCAAGATCCACTTGGACAACCAATACTGGAAAATGAAGCAGCGATTGCTATGCATGAAGTCGAAATTGCAATGCAACAAGCACACGAGGAGAATATTACATTGGAAAACATAGAAGAACAACTAAATGTTGAACAGAAAGAAATATATGTACAAGTGAGAGAACAGATAGCGTTACAAAAGGGGGTGGTGATGGACGGAGCATCAGAACCAATCAAGCACTCACACCCAGTCAACAGATCTGGGTTTGATCCATCACCGTTCTTTAGCCCACCATGCCACCCCAGTTCAGACATGGCCATATGCAAATCAGTCTGACCCTGTGCCTCATGGGAACAGTCCAGCCCGAACTGCCAAGCCATGCCTTCCCTGGACCGGAAACAAGCTTCCTAGGACCGGTTTCTGGCATTTCAGCCGTCTTCAGCGAGGCTTGCTTGAATCCAGTGGCAAAGTGAGCAAGGGACTCACATCTGAGCATCTCCTGCCAACTTATGGCGAACAAAGTGGTACAAAAGGGGGTGGTGATGGACGGAGCATCAGAACCAATCAAACACTCACACCCAGTCAACAGATCTGGGTTTGATCCATCACCGTTCTTTAGCTCACTCTGCCACCCCAGTTCAGACATGGCCATATGCAAATCAGTCTGACCCTGTGCCTCATGGGAACAGTCCAGCCCGAACTGCCAAGCCATGCCTTCCCTGGACCGGAAACAAGCTTCCTAGGACCGGTTTCTGGCATTTCAGCCGTCTTCAGCCAGGCTTGCTTGAATCCAGTGGAAAAGTGAGCAAGGGACTCACGTCTGAGCATACCCTGCCAACTTATGGCGAACAAAGCGGTACAAAAGGGGGTGGTGATGGACGGAGCATCAGAACCAATCAAACACTCACACCCAGTCAACAGATCTGGGTTTGATCCATCACCGTTCTTTAGCCCACTCTGCCACACCAGTTCAGACATGGCCATATGCAAATCAGTCTGACCCTGTGCCTCATGGGAACAGTCTAACCCGAACTGCCAAGCCATGCCTTCCCTGGACCGGAAACAAGCTTCCTAGGACCAGTTTCTGGCATTTCAGCCGTCTTCAGCCAGGCTTGCTTGAATCCAGTGGCAAAATGAGCAAGGGACTCACGTCTGAGCATCCCCTGCCAACTTATGGCGAACAAAGCGGTACAAAAGGGGGTGGTGATGGACGGAGCATCAGAACCAATCAAACACTCACACCCAGTCAACAGATCTGGGTTTGATCCATCACCGTTCTTTAGCTCACTCTGCCACCCCAGTTCAGACATGGCCATATGCAAATCAGTCTGACCCTGTGCCTCATGGGAACAGTCGAGCTCGAACTGCCAAGCCATGCCTTCCCTGGACCAGAAACAAGCTTCCTAGGACCGGTTTCTGGCACTTCAGCCGTCTTCAGCCAGGCTTGCTTGAATCCAGTGGCAAAGTGAGCAAGGGACTCACGTCTGAGCATACCCTGCCAACTTATGGCGAACAAAGCGGCACAAAAGGGGGTGGTGATGGACGGAGCATCAGAACCCATCAAACACTCACACCCAGTCAACAGATCTGGGTTTGATCCATCACCGTTCTTTAGCCCACTCAGCCACCCCAGTTCAGACATGGCCATATGCAAATCAGTCTGACCCTGTGCCTCATGGGAACAGTCCAGCCCGAACTGCCAAGCCATGCCTTCCCTGGACCGGAAACAAGCTTCCTTGGACCGGTTTCTGGCATTTCAGCCGTCTTCAGCCAGGCTTGCTTGAATCCAGTGGCAAAGTGAGCAAGGGACTCACGTCTGAGCATACCCTGCCAACTTATGGCAAACAAAGCGGTACAAAAGGGGGTGGTGATGGACGGAGCATCAGAACCAATCAAACACTCACACCCAGTCAACAGATCTGGGTTTGATCCATCACCGTTCTTTAGCTCACTCTGCCACCCCAGTTCAGACATGGCCATATGCAAATCAGTCTGACCCTGTGCCTCATGGGAACAGTCGAGCTCGAACTGCCAAGCCATGCCTTCCCTGGACCAGAAACAAGCTTCCTAGGACCGGTTTCTGGCACTTCAGCCGTCTTCAGCCAGGCTTGCTTGAATCCAGTGGCAAAGTGAGCAAGGGACTCACGTCTGAGCATACCCTGCCAACTTATGGCGAACAAAGCGGCACAAAAGGGGGTGGTGATGGACGGAGCATCAGAACCCATCAAACACTCACACCCAGTCAACAGATCTGGGTTTGATCCATCACCGTTCTTTAGCCCACTCAGCCACCCCAGTTCAGACATGGCCATATGCAAATCAGTCTGACCCTGTGCCTCATGGGAACAGTCCAGCCCGAACTGCCAAGCCATGCCTTCCCTGGACCGGAAACAAGCTTCCTAGGACCGGTTTCTGGCATTTCAGCCGTCTTCAGCCAGGCTTGCTTGAATCCAGTGGCAAAGTGAGCAAGGGACTCACGTCTGAGCATACCCTGCCAACTTATGGCAAACAAAGCGGTACAAAAGGGGGTGGTGATGGACGGAGCATCAGAACCAATCAAACACTCACACCCAGTCAACAGATCTGAGTTTGATCCATCACCGTTCTTTAGCCCACTCTGCCACACCAGTTCAGACATGGCCATATGCAAATCAGTCTGACCCTGTGCCTCATGGGAACAGTCTAACCCGAACTGCCAAGCCATGCCTTCCCTGGACCGGAAACAAGCTTCCTATGACCGGTTTCTGGCATTTCAGCCGTCTTCAGCCAGGCTTGCTTGAATCCAGTGGCAAAATGAGCAAGGGACTCACGTCTGAGCATCCCCTGCCAACTTCTGGCGAACAAAGCGGTACAAAAGGGGGTGGTGATGGACGGAGCATCAGAACCAATCAAGCACTCACACCCAGTCAACAGATCTGGGTTTGATCCATCACCGTTCTTTAGCCCACTCTGCCACCCCAGTTCAGACATGGCCATATGCAAATCAGTCTGACCCTGTGCCTCATGGGAACAGTCCAGCCCGAACTGCCAAGCCATGCCTTCCCTGGACCGGAAACAAGCTTCCTAGGACCGGTTTCTGGCATTTCAGCCGTCTTCAGCCAGGCTTGCTTGAATCCAGTGGCAAAGTGAGCAAGGGACTCACGTCTCAGCATACCCTGCCTACTTATGGCGAACAAAGCGGTACAAAAGGGGGTAGTGATGGACGGAGCATCAGAACCAATCAAACACTCACACCCAGTCAACAGATCTGGGTTTGATCCATCACCGTTCTTTAGCTCACTCTGCCACCCCAGTTCAGACATGGCCATATGCAAATCAGTCTGACCCTGTGCCTCATGGGAACAGTCCAGCTCGAACTGCCAAGCCATGCCTTCCCTGGACCAGAAACAAGCTTCCTAGGACCGGTTTCTGGCATTTCAGCCGTCTTCAGCCAGGCTTGCTTGAATCCAGTGGCAAAGTGAGCAAGGGACTCACGTCTGAGCATACCCTGCCAACTTATGGCGAACAAAGCGGTACAAAAGGGGGTGGTGATGGACGGAGCATCAGAACCAATCAAACACTCACACCCAGTCAACAGATCTGGGTTTGATCCATCACCGTTCTTTAGCCCACTCTGCCACCCCAGTTCAGACATGGCCATATGCAAATCAGTCTGACCCTGTGCCTCATGGGAACAGTCCAGCCCGAACTGCCAAGCCATGCCTTCCCTGGACCGGAAACAAGCTTCCTAGGACCGGTTTCTGGCATTTCAGCCGTCTTCAGCCAGGCTTGCTTGAATCCAGTGGCAAAATGAGCAAGGGACTCACGTCTGAGCATCCCCTGCCAACTTATGGCGAACATAGCGGTACAAAAGGGGGTGGTGATGGACGGAGCATCAGAACCAATCAAACACTCACACCCAGTCAACAGATCTGGGTTTGATCCATCACCGTTCTTTAGCTCACTCTGCCACCCCAGTTCAGACATGGCCATATGCAAATCAGTCTGACCCTGTGCCTCATGGGAACAGTCCAGCTTGAACTGCCAAGCCATGCCTTCCCTGGACCAGAAACAAGCTTCCTAGGACCGGTTTCTGGCATTTCAGCCGTCTTCAACCAGGCTTGCTTGAATCCAGTGGCAAAGTGAGCAAGGGACTCACGTCTGAGCATACCCTGCCAACTTATGGCGAACAAAGCGGTACAAAAGGGGGTGGTGATGGACGGAGCATCAGAACCTATCAAACACTCACACCCAGTCAACAGATCTGGGTTTGATCCATCACCGTTCTTTAGCTCACTCTGCCACCCCAGTTCAGACATGGCCATATGCAAATCAGTCTGACCCTGTGCCTCATGGGAACAGTCCAGCCCGAACTGCCAAGCCATGCCTTCCCTGGACCGGAAACAAGCTTCCTAGGACCGGTTTCTGGCATTTCAGCCGTCTTCAGCCAGGCTTGCTTGAATCCAGTGGCAAAGTGAGCAAGGGACTCACGTCTGAGCATACCCTGCCAACTTATGGCGAACAAAGCGGTACAAAAGGGGGTGGTGATGGACGGAGCATCAGAACCAATCAAACACTCACACCCAGTCAACAGATCTGGGTTTGATCCATCACCGTTCTTTAGCCCACTCTGCCACACCAGTTCAGACATGGCCATATGCAAATCAGTCTGACCCTGTGCCTCATGGGAACAGTCTAACCCGAACTGCCAAGCCATGCCTTCCCTGGACCGGAAACAAGCTTCCTAGGACCGGTTTCTGGCATTTCAGCCGTCTTCAGCCAGGCTTGCTTGAATCCAGTGGCAAAGTGAGCAAGGGACTCACGTCTGAGCATACCCTGCCAACTTATGGCGAACAAAGCGGTACAAAAGGGGGTGGTGATGGACAGAGCATCAGAACCAATCAAACACTCACACCCAGTCAACAGATCTGGGTTTGATCCATCACCGTTCTTTAGCCCACTCTGCCACCCCAGTTCAGACATGGCCATATGCAAATCAGTCTGACCCTGTGCCTCATGGGAACAGTCCAGCCCGAACTGCCAAGCCATGCCTTCCCTGGACCGGAAACAAGCTTCCTAGGACCGGTTTCTGGCATTTCAGCCGTCTTCAGCCAGGCTTGCTTGAATCCAGTGGCAAAGTGAGCAAGGGACTCCCGTCTGAGCATACCCTGCCAACTTATGGCGAACAAAGCGGTACAAAAGGGGGTGGTGATGGACGGAGCATCAGAACCAATCAAACACTCACACCCAGTCAACAGATCTGGGTTTGATCCATCACCACCCCCTTTTGTACCGCAAGTGAGAGAACAGATAGAACATGGTTTGTTGCATGAAAAAAAGAATGTGTGTGTTCATCTATTAAACCTCTTCTGATGTACATCAGTGGTCAAGCTGGGACAGGTAAACGTTTTTTAATTAAAGTTTTGACCAGTTATCTTAAAAAAACTACTGGCTCACATTTATGTTCTGTGGTAACAGCTCCAACTGGATTAGCTGCACACAATGTTAAAGGAGTTACTTTGCATAGATTGCTGATGTTACCAGTTGAGCATGATAATAAATTACAATATCAGAAGTTGTCTGGAGAAGCTTCTCATGAAGTGTCAAGAGTGCTGAAGAAAATGAAACTATTAATTATTGATGAGGTGAGCATGGTCGTAAAAACAGATTACGACGTTCTCTTTGGAGGAAAACATTTAATTGTATTTGGAGATCTGCTACAACTAACGCCTGTAAAAGGAGAACCAGTGTTTAAAACTCTTCTACATGAAGGCACAAATAAATCTCTGGGAAGTATTGGAAATGTGAATCTGTGGTTAAATTTTGAATACAAACAACTCACTCAGAATATGCGACAAGCATGAGATGAAGATTATGCAAATATTCTAAAAGATATAAGAATTGGTTTTCTAAGTAAACATGGTAAAGAAGCTTTTCAAAGTCGTCTACTA
Organism: Triturus cristatus; assembly: GCF_964204655.1. NCBI lineage: Eukaryota > Metazoa > Chordata > Amphibia > Caudata > Salamandridae > Triturus > Triturus cristatus. The sequence goes on along the minus strand of NC_140582.1, from coordinate 921,644,080 downwards.
AAGAACTTGTTTACAAATAAAAACACACCAGCAGAAGCAATGTACAAGAAAATGAAAGAAAAAAAGTCTGTAGTTTGCTTAATGCCTACAGTGGAAGAGAGTTATACATTTAATAGAGAGCTTATGAAATTAGAAAATCAAGAAATAGTTCACATTGAAGCTATTGATAAAATCGAGCATCAAGGAATAAATTGGATTCTCTGGAAAAGTCTGTATCAAAAACTGCTGGCTTAGAAAAAAATGTAGATGTATGGTTGAAATGTCGGGTAATTTTGAGGCGTAATCTGAATGTAGAAGAAGGTTTAGTGAATGGAGCAATAGGGAAAGTTGTTGATTTTGTGAACTATCAAAATAGAAAAGGAATTGAATTCTTGAAAGTTAAATTTGATCAGATTACAGAGGTAAGACAGATTGCGTGTTCTGCTGTACGTTTTTTGCTTGTAAAAGATGTTCGTAGAAAACAGTTTGGGTGTAGTTTGCGTAGGAGCGCTACGCGTAGCTACGCAAAGTGCACTTCGCACTACACGAGATACGCGTAGCGCTATGCTAACTTCGTAGTACGCTGTTCGGGATGATTGCACAGTGCCGGATGCATGTCCGCACTGTGTAATCATTGAAAACGGCATCTCGCATAGTGCGAGCTGTCGTTTTCTGCCGTTCGAGTAGATTTTTACTCAAGCGGCAGTTTTCTCAATGCGGACTGGTAGTTTCTCAACGCGAGCTGTCACGCGCATACGCGACCACTTGCAATGAGAAACCTGACCTCCCCGCATTGAGAATCTCACCGGGAGGTTTATTTTCCACGCTCGCGATCGCCAACTTGATGTTGCTGATTGTGAACGAGAAAAAAGTCTCGCCCGGATGTCATTTTGCTCACTCGCGGCCGCCAACTTGACGTTGAGGACCGGGAGCGATGAAAAAATGCCAACTACGCTACGCGTTTTTCCACTGTGCTACGTGCAATTCGCATAGCGCGAAGTAGCACAAACCATGCAAGCGTAGCGTAGTTGGCTACCCAGGGTTATTTAGCATATGCAATAACTATTCATAAATCTCAAGGTTTAAGTGTAGATAATGCTTTAGTAAATGTGGGAAGAACTGTGTTTAAAGAGGGAATGGTATATGTTTCATTATCTCGAGTTAGACCGTTGTCTGGTTTGTATTTAATTGATTTTGATGAGAACAAGGTTAGTACTGATGTTAATTGTATAAGAGAATATAATTGTTTGAGAAGGCTTTATGCTCCAAGTTTAGGTGAATATCCTATTTATGAGAAACGTGTTGTGTGTTCAAAACGCAAACATGTCGAAGAATCAACTATGGTTGAAAAGCAGGAGCAAAATCAAGAGAAAAAAAAGATGTAAAGAAACCGAAAATTCAAACAAGTGATGATGCTGTCGGATACCAATTAGAAAATTGTTCTGTTGTCAACTGCTATGGTAATGTTATTCTAAACGTTATATTTTATCTTGAAGATGTTTGTGGTGAAAGTCAGGAAAAGAGATTATTTTTGGCACTTTATACTTTATTTCAAGAATTGCGAACTGATAGAAGTAAGATCCATTCTGCTTCTGGTATTCGTTAACTGTTGGATACATGTACTGGATCTTTACCGTTCAGTGCTAATATACAACAAGATGCACAAGAATTTCTGATGGTTATGCTTGGCGTACTAGAAGATGAAGGAATTCATATTGAGAGTTTATTTGGACTCAGATACAAATGGGAACATAAATGTGAACAGTGTTCATTAACTTCAAGCAGTATAGTTGACAGAGAACGATTTCTATATTTGCAAATACCTGACTGCAAATCTGTACCATTTTCCAAATTAGTAAAAGAAGCTGATCACGAGATGATCTGTTCTCGTTGTAAATCAACAATGCTATCTACATTATGCCTACAAAGATATGGAAAATATTTTATTATAATGCTGCAATGCTGTAGACCAAATGGAAGAAAAGTGAAAACCAAAATTAAAAATGTTGTTGCTAGTCAAGTATCTATGTCTGGAAGAACTTTTACAACAGTTGCCATTGTTTTCCATGCTGGAAGTACTACCACAAGTGGACATTATAGAGTATATTTAAAGTGTAATAATGGTTGGAGTCACTGCAACAATACACACTTGGAAATGAAACTGAGATTGCCTTATGAATTACCCAACTCATACTTGATATTTCTGAAACAAGGATTTTAGATGCATCATTCGGCCTAGTGGGTAGGTGTAAAGATACTTTAAGGAATTCATACTGGATGATTTCAAAGTGAACTTTTTGATACATTATTTGGCGTATTGCAAAATGTGAACAGAAACTACAAAGAAAAGGTAAGATTTGAAGATTGGAAATAGTATTGGATGTGTTATTTGTGTTGATTTTGTATTATATTTGCGAGAATTAGGGATTTGTTTTTTTTAACAATCTAGTTGATTGCTTTTTCCCCCCTGCTGTTTATGATGAATCTACACTGACATCACTGTGAATAGTGAAGTTAAGTAGAAGCAAAAAAAGGGAGAAAAATTGTTTTCTAAATGTTAAATTATTTTGTATTATTTAAAAACTCACTGTAATTTGTGAAATATATTACATTACATTGCAGTTTTGCAGTTTATTTTATTTAGTTGAAAAGTTAGAAAAACAGTACTAATGACAAATATCACAATAGTAGTTCGATATTTAAAAAACCTTTGAAATTCACTGCAAAAAACAATAGGTTTTACAGACGTGATAGTTAGGAATTAGCATTTAAAAAACCTTAGAAATTCACTAAAAAAAACATAGGTTTCAGGGACGTTATAGTTAGGAATTAGCATTGAAAAAACCTTAGAAATTCACTTAAAAAAACCATAGGTTTCAGAGACGTTATAGTGAGTTGGACACTTGACTCATATAAAACCAGAGAAATTCGCCCATTATAGTTAGTTGAGCTAACTATAACTCGCACGCCCGCAATGGACTGGTGATGACGTCACATATTACATCACTCATGACATGGTCAGTGACATCACTCATGACATCACTCATGACATCTCAAATGACATCACTGATGACATCACTGATGACATCATCCACGTGATAGTGTGACACACCTCTTCACACTCTAATATAACCTTTGATACACGTACTCTAAAATACAGACTACCATTTTCGAAACCATAGACACACCAATACCAGATACTAGATACCCATCCAGTGATTCCTATCTATATATTGTAAGCTAGACATACACTCATAGAGTCACTCATACATGCTGTCACCCATCATTACATCAGTATAATACCAACTCATACACCTATACATACATTCACACAGTGCTACTGATCCATACAGTTACTCACACATCTACTCAGTCATGCCAAAAATCAATCACACCCATGTACTCACCGATGCAGATATATACACACCATCTGACTTATTTATACACACACCACCTTCCTTATTTATATAGATACTAACACATACTTACTCTCTTATAAAATCACTAATACAAGTACACATTCATGTATGTAGACAGTCTTGCAATCACTCTCTCTCACGTATAGTCAATTATACACCCCAACACTCCCATATACTGTCTAAATCAACACACCTGTACACACAGTCAGCTACCCATACAGCCCTTCCGAGATGCACTTTTGAATGTATACAACCAGTGAATCAGCTATTCAGACATGTATGCACAGTCAGACAGCCCCCACCCACATAGACACTCAGACATCCATACAGATACTCATACAATCAATCAATAACCCATATAGACACTGATATAGCTACTCACCAACCCATGCACCTGCTTACACACCAACTGAGAGGCTAATATAGACATTCACATAGTTTAGTCACTAACCCATGCATTCAGTAACATACGTTCAATCAGTGACTTGTACAGTCAGTAATGCATCTACTAAATAATCCATTCAGGCACTTCTACATCCACTCATTCTTCAATAGACCTTGGCATAGATATATATGAAAAATATTTTAACTTTACAGAAACACACATTCACCGGATGATGTCATCAGTGAAGTCATTTGAGATGTCATCAGTGATTTCATGAGTGATGGCACTGACCATGTCATGAGTGATGTAATATGTGACGTCATCACGTTTTTCCAGTGAATATATATATATATATATATATATATATATATATATATCCGTACAAATGCTGGTATCTTTCTCCAAAAAGAGCATGCCATGGACTCAAATTTGTTGCCAAGTGGTAGTTTATTCTAAATCAGGCCTTATATATATATGCAAACATCAATTCCTCACCGAACGGAAAAGAAATCCAGCCACACCAACAGAGCTCTTTTGTATAATTTATTTTTTAGTACGGCTCAATGAAAATGACACGTTTCTACCTGCATCGGTCTTGGTTACATTATATATACATATGTAACAATAAAATATGCCCAAAAATATTTTACACATAAAACAGGGGTGTTTTACACATAAAACAGTGGTATTAAATACAACACTTTATTAAACATTTATATTATTAACTATAATATTAAAAAAATACTTTAAAAAGAAATTATTGGCTATGATATTGATGACAACGACATTTATGACTCTCAGTATTATTGCAATCATATTCTTGTATCACCATAAGTTTTCTTCAATATTTTGGCAAAAATACCTGTCTCTTTAGATCCTTACTTTAGATGTGCAAGAAGGAAAAAAGATAGAAACCTAAATAGCGTGTGTTTATCCCAGGGTTGACTTTCAGAAGCCAGTCCTAGAAACAGTTAGGATTTGGAGAAAATTGCAGTAGAAGCAAGCAGCCAGTCCTCTTGTATTCATGCACAAATACAGGTCAGGCCTACCTGTTCCTGGGTTCTTCTATAACTGTGAAAGTGCTGTTTAGGTAAGCATAGCTTGGGCACAAATTTATATTTCTGTGTCCCAGCCTGCATGCACTGACATCCATGTTAAAGCTGCTGAAAACAGTGGCTTTTAAAATTGAATGAACAAGTTTCCCTACTGCATGTTCCTCTTCTGTGTTTTTTATTTTCATAAAATAAACAGTGTTGCTCTATAGTACTGATAAATTGTATCTACTTGTGTATATTAGAAAAAACACGAAGTTTGGGTGTTCCCTGGTTTTTGCAATATTCTAGGCCTTTTCCTAGGCTTGCACAATGCTTTAATTACTTTGCAAGGTCATTAATGTTAAGGGTTGCAAAATTATTTAATTCTTATGTCTGCAAAGTAGGGGCCCGATTCACAGAACTAACTTAAGACAAAATCCTAAACTTACTACCATTTTGGTATTCACAGAAGGCACTTACTCATTTTGGTATTCACAGAAGGCACTTACTCATTTCGGTATTCACAGAAGTTAGGAGTCCTAACTTTAGGACTCCTAAATGCCTTCTGTGAATACCGAAAGTCTTAAAATTAGGATTTTTCTCAGTTTAGGAGTCCTATAGTTAGGACTCCTAACTTTACTACTACTAAACTGAGAAAAATCCAAATTTTAAGGCTTTCGGTATTCACAGAAGGCATTTAGGAGTCCTAAAGTTAGGAGTCCTAACTTTACTACTACTAAATTGAGAAAAATCTAAATTTTAAGACTTTCAGTATTCACAGAAGGCATTTAGGAGTCCTAAAGTTAGGAGTCCTAACTATACTACTACTAAACTGAGAAAAATCCTAATTTTAAGACTTTCGGTATTCACAGAAGGCATTTAGGAGTCCTAAAGTTAGGACTCCTAACTTCTGTGAATACCGTAATGAGTAAGTGCCTTCTGTGAATACCAAAATGAGTAAGTGCCTTCTGTGAATACCAAAATGGTAGTAAGTTTAGGATTTTGTCTTAAGTCAGTTCTGTGAATCGGGCCCCTTATGATTTTGGCGAACACGGAAGACGCTCTTAGAGGCGCTAGGACCCTGTTGGCTGACCTTGGCGCCATTGCTGGTCTTAAAGTGAACTGGGCAAAGACCTGTTTGTTTCCAACAGCGCCTACGGCTGCAGGTCCACCGACAACACAGGGAATACAATGGGAGCGTCAATGTCTGACATAACTCGGTACCAATATTTATTATACTCAACCCAACTTATTGGAGGGCAACGTGGGCAGGGCCATCAGTGAACTCAGGGGCTGTATCGATTTTTGGGGAACACTTCCCCTGTTGGTGGCCAGGCGGGTGGCTCTTCTTAAAATGATAGCACTTCCCAGGCTGTTGTATTCTTTTAGAACGCTACCTATCTGGATCCCGGCCTCTGTTTTTAAACAGCTTCGGTCCATGATGGTTGGGTTTTTATGGGCCTCGGGCAGGCGGAGAGTGGCACTTAGCACGTGAATGAGACCGAGGTCGGAGGGCAGCTTGGCAGTCCCAGACTATGAAACATATTACATAGCTATATTTGAGCCAGTATCCAGCCGGACAAAGGCACCTTTAATATATAATATTTCAACAATAGTACATAGAATGTAAGTTAATTAACAGTGGGATACAAGCCTGTATCCGAGGACTTACATATCACACAAACAGTGAGGTACAAAAGGCTGCAGGATTGCAAGGGCTTTTTGCTCTTTTTCCCCCCTTTTCTGTTTAAAGTGGGTTACTTTCCTTGTTCCCTTTACACTCACATATTACTTTGTTCTTTTCACTTTCTCTATTTTCTTATAGGTATGTCAGATCACGCACCCCTTTACACGGATGATTACATTAGAAAGATTTTAGAGCATCTCCCAAATTGATTTGTTACGTGTGATTGAAGGTATCCTGGACTCACGCCCCAGACCACATGCTGTTTCCACCATTTTCATTTAACAGTTGCTAGAGATCTGCCTCACCAAAAAAAATTCTTGTTTGATGGCCAGTTCTATCAGCAAACCAAAGGTACATCAATGGGAGCTGTTTTTGCCCCAAATCTGGCTATACTGTACATGAATGCCCTCGAAACCAATCATATACTTGTACAGCAGAACCCCTTTAGCGCTGCAATTTCTCTGTGGAAGCGCTACATTGATGATATTTTTATGATCTGCCATGACACCCAAACTCTGCTAGAACAGTTCCTACATTGGTTAAACAACAACTGTGGGGGGCTCATTTTTACGCTTTCACATAACAAAACATCTATCGCTTTTCTAGACCTGAATATCATACACAGAGAAGGTCAGTTAATCACTAGCTCGTTTAGAAAGCCCACGGAACACAACACTTTACTTAAATACAACAGCAACCACCCTAGAGCACTGAGGGATTCCCTACCCTACTCTCAGTTTTTACGCATACGACGCAACTGCACTCTAAAGGAAGATTACTTCACAGAAGCGAAAACATTGAGTACTAAACTCACAACTAGAGGGTACCCCAAGAGACTGATACGCAATGCCCTCAAAAGGGCCTGGTACTGCCCGAGAGAGTGCCTTCTAGTTTCTAAACCAAAGAAAACACAGAACCGCATTGTGTGTGACGACTTTCTCTCCATCCTCTAACAAACTACACAAGAGCGTATTGAAACATTGGAATGTGATTAACGCTGGCATACTCAACCTTGATAGACCTCTCTTTGCGTTCAAAAAGAATAAAAACATTAAAGACCATCTGGTCAGGGCTGCACTACCTCGTCTGCCCCACACTGGCACTCTCCACGACCACTGGGGGCTACCACGCTTGACCGGACATACAAAGTGCGGAAATTGCACGGCATGTAGATTTACTTGTGATTGTAAGGAATTTGTGTTTGGCACTATAAAACATGTACGCAGATAATTCTCTAATTGTAATACAAGCAATGTTATTTATGCCATTCTATGTCCCTGTGAGAAGATCTACATAAGTCAGACAATGCAAAATATTCGGATCAGGATTTGCCAGCACAGGAGCAGACTTCGCTGTAAAACGCCCAATGCCCCTTTGGTTGAACATTTTGAAACTTTTGGTCACACTGAAGATGACATACATTGGACAGTGATAAGCGTGGTTAAAATGCCACCAAGGGGAGCTGACCTCTCGCAATTACTAAACAAAGAGGAATTGAAATGGATCCTTAAAACGGGCAGTATTCACACAGGGTTAAACCGTCTTGAAGAGTGGACAACACTGCTGTAATCATAATACTGTGTCAATATGTACTTTGCTCTTTTTATGATTATCTGGCAATGCTTTTTTCTCCACCTTAACTGCTTAACTGCTTAATGTAGACCCTTCATGGTTCCAATACTTGCCCCTTATGCCAAGTTTCTCCTAATCATTTCATTGGTACGTTTGTTTCTTTAATTGAATACGGCTGTCATACTATTATTATGCCTTTATCCTTACGACTTCTCTCCTTTCTCCCTATTGGGCTCACTGCATGTATTAAGCCACTCCAAGATGGCCGCTTCATTTAGTAATCATCCCTCCACCCACATGGCCACACGACTCCACTCGAAGATGGCCGCTTCATTCAGTAATCATCCCTCCACCCACTTGGCCACACAACTCCACCCTCCTGGTCACATGACTCCATACTCGTGATCATATGACGCCCCACCCAACAACACTTTCATTTCCATTTCGCTCAACCTGAACTCAGCCGCAGGAAATCACTCCCTCCATTGCATGAGGTAAGCGCCTTCACTACCCGCCTGATCCCCTCACCAGCCTCGGGAACATCGTCTCCCCTTGCTTTGACTCTACCGTCATTCATTTTTCAGACGTGCACCTCCACCGCGAGGTTTGATCATCTACGATCTACCCACCCTTCAAGGTAAGCCATCACCACAAACACTCGACTCTCCCACCCCACCGTTATTTCTCTCCCCCTCACTCCCGTTTTCCTCTACCGCAGGTCCCGGATTTTCTATCCTCCGACCGTAGCCCGGGCTAAATCTCCTCTTTTCCGGTACCGCGAGCTCTCGTGTTCATTACTCGAACACTACGCCGTCTGAGGTAACTATTTAGTATACTTTGGTTCCCCGCTCAACCCGATCCCATCGCCACTCGCAGTTCGCATGCTTTATCTCTCCGCACATTCACGGACTTTCCATGCTTGACTTTCGTCTCTTGCTAAATCCTTCTAGTATCTTTCCGCCTCACCATCGCATAATACTCTCGAACAGCCTTTGATGTAATGCTTGTCAACCAAATTATTTACTCTACATCCCGCAATTTAGGCCAATTGTTAATTTCTAAGTTCTGGCATTCACGATAAGTTCTCTTCTACATCCCACAGTGTATACTACCTCTTAAATTCAAAATGTTATCATTTCGTCTCAGCACAAACGAATCTGACTCCTATTTCTGTTTCTATTTAATCAGTCACATTGTATTGTTTTTATTGTATACTACCAAAACTAATTCCATAAATATGGCTTTCTTCTCTCCCCCTTATTATTTTCCCTTTTGTACCTATGTTGCTCTCTATGTATTGTTATCCAAGGCAATTGTTTACGGGCAATTTTATTTGATAGTCCTGATGATGATCCGATATCCTCTTGATAAGGATCGAAACGCCGTCGACACAGTTGTCAGCCTTACACACATTATTCATTGTACATAATTTAATGTGAATGTGACCCCTTGTATATTAGTTGTTTCGCCATTTAAGTATTCACTGACTGAAACAACCACGAAACTGCCTGAGCCTTTTGTACCTCACTGTTTGTGTGATATGTAAGTCCTCGGATACAGGCTTGTATCCCACTGTTAATTAACTTACATTCTATGTACTATTGTTGAAATATTATATATTAAAGGTGCCTTTGTCCGGCTGGATACTGGCTCAAATATAGCACTGATTGAGGCTATATTCATTGTATTAAAATTCTTTAATTTCTCAGGGACCACTGTCTCCTATAGCAAATCAGTTCCCAAGGTCCCTGACCGATTTCCTTTGGGTGCCCTTGTTCTTTATATATACATATTACATAGCGGCACAGTTGCAGTGGCTTACTCAGACGGTTGCACGGATATTTCAGGACTCATCTGCTATAGACGAGTCTCAGGACTCTAGACAGACACTGTCCAGATTGCTATTGCAATTGCCGTTCCGGCCTCCTCTCTCACTCGTGAGATGATGACTTTTAAGCTCTTCTGGAATAGAAGCCAACACTGAGCGCACATTGTGCGGCAATATGCTTCAGAGATCCCGCTAAGTATGTGCGCGGTCCTACCACATGTGGGCATTGGGGGGCGCTGACTGACTGGGCGACGAAGGGCCTGACTACCATGGATTATCTTTACGAAGATGGTGTTGCACTTCTATTCGAGACACTGCAAGAGAGGTTTGAACTGGCCCGGGGGTACTATTTACTGCATATGGCGCTCATGACGGCCATTCAAGCGCATTGGAAGGAGGGGTTGAGAGAACCTTCAACCTCAATGGCATGCCAATACGTAGTTATGGCAGCCGGCACCATTAAGGCGGTTACATGCTTGTACCACCAAATGACGCACGAGAACCTCACCACTCTGGGTTCACTTCGACAAAAATGGGAGGAAGACCTAGGTGCAGAAACCCCTGAGAAAACATGGTTGGGCTTATTGGAGCGAGCGTGGAAAAGCACAAGGAACGCACAATTCCAATTGGTAAATTTCTTTATGCTCCACAGGGCTTAACTTACACCAGCAAAAATTAACCAGCATTTTGGGATCAATTCAGCAATGTGCCCGCACTGTAGTACAGTGGGAGCAGATTTCTCCCACATGATGTGGGGGTGCCCTCAACTGGGGACGTATTGGGAGGAGGTGGTAACGCTTCTACAGGATGTCACGACTAGGGACATAGAACATCTCCATAGGCTTCTGTTTGTTACATTGGTTCCCATGCACCTCTAGGAACAAGGTGACAAGCAAATTCATAGACTTAAGGCTCTTGCTAGCGAAGAGGGAACTCACAACTCACTGGAAGGCCAAGAAGGGTCCTACTTATCAAAGATGGCATGCCGAATTTCTTAAGTGGGCGGAATGTGAAGGGACTACGAGACTGCAGTTGGCGACCTGCGCCAACAGCGAAAAGGCACTGGAGTTGGCGAGGGCATGGGAGGCATTATTGAAAATTCCAGAAACAGACTCTGATCTGGATTCAGATGAACCAGCGTTGGATGTGCTACCTTGAGGGTTTGCTCCACCTGGGTAAGATGGGTGCACTGATACCTTGCTTGTGGGCTACCTCTGACAGCTATAAACGGTACCAATGCTTGATGTTGTATTGTTGATTAATGTCGTTCCTCCTATCTCATGTGACTACAAATGCATGTATATACTTGCTACGCCACTAGGGAGGGGGTGGGATACAAGGGAGGGACGGGTGTTTATATCTTAGCAATGCCAGGGTAGAGATTCTTACACTTGCTCACCAGGTTGGGCGACGGGGTGATATGATTAGCAGGTTCTCGAGACTGCAATTATGGTGATATGAGCCTTTAACTGATGTTAGTATTGTCCTTGCTGAATGCCATACCTCATTACATACTACCCTGATTGCATATTTTTATTTTTATTTTTGGGGGGATTATATCTATATATGTTGTTTGTATGAAAACAATAAAAATATATTTCCAAAAAAAACAACAAATCAAGGTGCTAGCTGAATGTGTTGTATGTGTGTAAAAATTAGGGAGTAAGAGAGAGAGTGAGAGAGAGAGAGATAGAGAGAGCGAGAGAGAGAGAGGGGAGCTGCACTTTTTGTAAAGCCCCATATAGAAAGAAATTGGCCCCTGGGGTTATTTACCATTTGCGCACTTTGGCCTAGACAGCAGTGAGACTGGTTCATCAACTATTTGTTCTACTCGGAAGCAGCCTGGCTAACACGGAAGACATTGGTAAGGTGCAGAGGAGGGGGCAGGATGCCTTCTTCTGGGAGATTTAAAGAACATTAGAGTAAACTGAACCTCTGTCAAAGAGACAAAACATCATAAACGATGCAACAGTAAATATTTGCACCCAGATCAGAGTCAAGGAAAAGACAAAAGAAAATAAAACATAAATCAGATTGCATCTAGAAGAAAGTGCAACTGGTAATAATAGCTCGGAAGAGTGTGTCATTCAAAATCCACACGAATGACATAACGTTAGGAGTCAACGAGTTACTAAAACAACTCCCTGCTTTATAACATCTTTGTAAAAACCTATTTATCGTTTTCACAGCTCGATATTGACAATCAGCAATGCCACTCATAGGGACTCTGATCTTTTGCTTTTCTTCTCCCACATCAGCCTGCTAGCAATCCAGGCTTCCCCACCACCATTTCTTCCTATGAGCACTTCACTTTTCTCAAGCTAGAAGCAGAGTTTAAATCTCCAGTGTCTCTGCCTGACAAGGCCTGGTGGCTTTACTGGAAGCAACAGTGACCCCAAACTAGATATCCCAGAGCTGCTCAAGGTACCAATACTGCAAGAAGTTGTCTCTTGTGCAGTGATCAAATCATAATATCTTGATTACCAAGAAGTCATTGTCAGAACAAAGGAACAAGGTAACTACACCATCTCCGATTTATAATTTACCAGCAAGATCCCAGAGGCAAGACCATGGAACAGCTACATGGCTATGTCAAGAATGGTCTGTATGTCAAAATATTGACTACAAAAATAAAATTCTACAAATATATAACCAGAACAGTGCCTACCTATTGTGAAAGCACTTTTATATAAGTACATATAGATTTATTATTTTTAACTGCACTTCTACGTACCTTGAAAATATAAATATACTTGGTTTCACAGTACTATGGCAGTTCATATTCTGGCTACAATATTTATGTAGGGCTATATTTAAAACACAATTATGGTAAAATATATTCAAGGACTATATGTCCTACATGATCATCAGACTGGTGTCTGACATTCTGGAGAGCCTACCGCGGATAGCAGTGCTGTGCCCATAATGAAGGAGGGGCTTGATGAAAAACCTGTCCTCTTGGGAATTTTTAACAAGGAAAACCACTTTTTGTGGTTCTTTTCAGTGGGGTAGCAAAGAGGGGTGTGGGTGGCAGTCCAACCAGGGCAGCACTGTTTTTGGGGGCGGCTGAGGTGAGCAAGTCCGGTCTTCGACTACGACCATCCCCCCTCCCCGAGAACAAGTTGTCAGTTGCCTGCCAAATTCCCCCTGCCCCCGGAACAAGTTGTTTGTCAGCCGCCCTCCAACCCCCGCTCTTATCTGCACTGGGCAGCAAACCTAGGAGCCGCCCCAGGTGGCAGTAGGTCTAGCTACACCACTGGTTACTTTCCAGTAATCATATGAACTCCCAATAGTGTGATAACTCTATTAGGGTGTGTCAAGTATTTTGGTGGTGAGCTGATTTTGGAGGATGTACTCTGACACTGTTAGTGAACTCCCTTCCATCCCTCCCATTGTTGTGAAATATGACATTCTGGAGTACTATAATGCCTTTGGCAGACATAAGAGATAATCTCTTTCAGTCATTCTATTGAGATCACAAATTATCTTTCATGCTGCATTCCTTTTTGATGCGTACATTAGATTTAGATTAGATGTTTGTTATATAGGCTGCAAATACGATTTTATTAAAACATCTTTGTTTCTGGCTAAAACTCAGGACAGTAATTAAACCAGTTCTGACCAGGCACAGTTTTTTTGGATGACAATGAATAGCTTTCATGGGATGAGAAAATCATTTGGAAATGTTAAAGGAAATCTGATCACCCAACAATTCGAAGTCTTCAATTGTTTATTAACAAAAAGAACTAAACATTCTGTGAATCACAGAATGGGGCGGCAATGGGATCCCCAAGCAACCCCATTGAGCATAAATGTAAAAAAAAAGTATAATTATTTGGGGTCGGTTACTGCCCAACCCAAGAAATAATAGTGCTGCTTGTAAGGGTGTCCCCTCAAAGTTCTAAATTAAACTGTGCTTAATTCCCTGGTAACTATGGCACAGAGCAGACAGACTTAACTTAGGGAAAGGTGTAGAGTATTTATGCAGTACTAAAACAGTAATAAAGTCAAAACACCAAGCAATTAAAACCGAATTAGAAAAATAACGTAATATTTAATTAACAAAATGACACCAAATCTAACAAGGGGAAACGAAGATATGAATTTTTAAAGTTTTAAGTAGAAATAGCATCTGAGTTTGTTAAATTATCATTCAGATTTTGCTCATACCCACCAGATAACACAGCACTTACAGCACGGGGCAATAGGTCTGTCTGCTTTAACCTTTGGCTCAGTTCACTTTGAGTGACTGCACAAAGCCTGTGCACATTATTCACATCTGGCTAAAATAATTCCTTTCTTTTCTGTTGTGCTTTTTAACTTAATTTTTTTTATATATTAACTTTAAGTACTAGCTATTTATTTTGCCTGCAACTGGAGTGTTTGTTAGGTGGGTAATTATTTTCTGTCTCGTTTTAAAGGTGCTAATATAATTGCTTAGTTGACATTCTGATACAGTAGTTGTCTCCTTCACAAATAACAGTAATAGTAATAATAATAATAATAATAAGGATAATAATAACAATAATAAACTACAATAGTATTACAGCTGCATCTGTGAATGGTTTTTAAATTATTATTTTATTGCTAGCAAGCATATATCAGTCATGTTTAGGTTTTGGCATATTTGCTTTTTCCTCTTGTCATGTTTGCGGCATAAGTTTGCAATAAAAAATGAAAAATAGCTATTGCCCCAAATTGCAATGGCCAGATCTGTTGGCTTTGACAGTGCTTGATTAAAATATGTTCCTGCATACCTTTTGTTTCTAAAAACACTCAGATGCTGTATATTTTTTTAAAGTAAAGGTAAGTTTATTAAGCACCAATGCTTAAACATCACTACAACTTATGTATCAACATCCAAAAGTTAAATTGAAAGGAATAACAATGGCAATATAAATACTGAGTTTAAAGAAAAATTGAGCTTATAACAGAGAATAAAAAGAAAAAAGCAAGGCTTAAAACGTCAATTGATATATATCTATAGCGAGCATAGCAAAAGGAAACATGGCAAAAAGGAAAATTACAACATCAGAGGACTCGGGGTGGCAGGGCAACTTCCTGTATATAAGGAGTGGGAGCAAAAGATTTTTTAGCACTATCATCTAGAAATTTCGTTATAGGGGACCATAACTGTAGACGTTTTGTGGCGAGAGACCTAGGAAATACAAAAGTTGTATCAAGTCTATGATTAAGACAAACAGAATACCACCAAGCTAGGAATGAAAGTTTGGAATCATCCTTCCAGTTTTTCGTTATCTGTTGAGAGGCAGCTGCCAATAGCAGGTCAATAATTTGGATATGTGCATCCAATGGAAAGACTACAGAGAAAGATGTTGGGAGGTGAGAGGGGGATTTCAGTTTGAAATATGGTATTAATTTGTGTCCAAACTTGTTTCCAGAAGTGAAGTACATATGGACAAGTAAATAGTAAATGTTTTAGATTGGCATGATCCATGTGGCACGACCAACAAGTATCAGGAATCTCAGCATGGAATTTATGTATTAAAATCGGTGTTAGGAGAAGTCTATTTTATATGAAGAAAAGGGTTTGTGTGGCGCTTGCCACTCTGGATGATTTCCTAATTTTCAACCAAATCTTATTCCATAGGGGAATAGACCATTGTATATCAAGGTCACGTTCCCAAGAGAGCTCCGTATTTGTTTTGTCTCTCTCGGTGTAGGGTTGTGATAAGCGGGAATAGATAGTAG
Source organism: Triturus cristatus (assembly GCF_964204655.1). Classification (NCBI taxonomy): domain Eukaryota; kingdom Metazoa; phylum Chordata; class Amphibia; order Caudata; family Salamandridae; genus Triturus; species Triturus cristatus. The sequence goes on along the minus strand of NC_140582.1, from coordinate 921,628,464 downwards.
AGGCTTTTGGTGCAGTTCGTAGTAAATTATGCCATGTAGAATCTGGTGGGGGAGACGAAGAAACTAAGGAACTGAAGTGGGAATTAGACTTCAATATTATAGTATGTAGAATTAGAAATTTGTGTTGAAATGAGGTAGGCAATTGAAAAAGAGAACGTGCTTTTGAAAACGTGATAAATGAGTCCTTATCAAATAATTGATGTACCCATTTTATGCCTTTGTCTCTACGTCTTCCAATAACTAAGATTATTTTTGATGCATATACATTCTTGTGCCATATGGTAGAGGTAAGAAATGTATCTACATCATGTGGATCAAAGTGGAGGAAAGAGTTTACAACTTTATATGAATGATTAATGATTGGTGTGGAGACTTTTTGCGGTTTTCGTGAAAAAGACAGAAGTTCCTGAAAATAAAAGGGGGAAAGATAAGATCTCTCCAACTCAATCCATAATAGAGAATCAGGAGATGAGACACACAACCATTTGGATAGTTGTCTTAATAGAAAGGCTTTATGATATTTAGGGAAATCAGGGATGTTAACACCACCTTCTGGTTTGGGGCGTGACAATCTTGGCAGTGACATTCTAGATTTTGTGTTAAGCCATAGAAAAGATATAAGGATGGAGTTAATTTTATGAATCTTGTTGGCATGGACATTGGAATGTGAGAAATAACATAAAGGACAATAGGAGACAACATCATTTTAATGGTGCCAAGTTAGCCCCACCATGAAAGATATAGGGAATGCCATTTAGTTGTAAGAGTAGTCAGCTTCTTTATGCACTTCTCAAAATTTATGGATATTGTTAACTTCTTTGATGAAGTGAACACAAACCACAATATTTAATTTGTAGAGGGTTCCAGGTTAAGCTAGAGAACGAAAAGTCCTCTTTAAGGTGTATTTAGTTAGGGGAAATATTTAACATTTTCCATTATTTAATTTATAACAAGAAGCCAATGTATAGGGATGGATCTCTTTTAGAAATGCCGGGAGGGGTAGGTGAGGTTGAGAAAGGAACATGAGTACGTCATCAGCGTAACTGCTAGTTTAATATGATCAGAGTTTGAAACAAAACCAGTAATAGATGGATTTTGTCTTATTCTGGATAAGAAGGGTTCGAATGCTCCGTTGAAAAGGAATGGAGATAAAGGACATCCCTGTCTCACTCCTCTATGCAGAAGAAAGTAAGGAGAAGTGAGACCATTGGCAAAAATCACGCTTTGTGATCCGAATAGAGAAAAGAAATCAAAGAAATTATTTTCGGGCCAAACCTAAACCTCATCAACTAATGAAAAATAAAAGGCCAGTACACTCTATCAAAGGCCTTTTCTGCGTCTAGAGCAATAGCAGCAAGAGGCTCTGTGTATATTGATGATTTGGAAATGATTTAAAAAAACAAACGAGTGTTATCGGTAATAGAACGTTCCTTGCCAAACCGGTTTGCTCCTCGCCAAATAAGTGAGGGAGATGTGATTCAATTCTGAGGGCCAAAGTTTTAGAAAAATGTTTGCAATCTATATTAGCTAGTGAAATAGGCCTGTAATTTTAACAATATCGTAAATCCTTACCATCTTTCGGGATGAGACATATCAAGGCTTTTAAAAAGGTTCCTGAGTAATTACCGGAATCAGTAAAGGAAGAAATTAGATTATTTAGTTTTGGGGGAAGTAGTTGGACAAAATGCAAGTAGAATTCAACAGTGAAGCCATCTGGGCCTGGGGCCTTATCTTTCTTTAGGGTTTTGAGTGCATTAAGCATTTCTGTCTGTGTAATATCAAATTATATGAGATCCAAATTTATAGGAGGATTTGTATGTTGTGAAATATAGGAAAGATAGAAATGTACGAATCAGTGGGCACATTCTCTGGTTTGTGTACAGTTTATCATAGAATTTAACAAATTCTTGTAAGATGTCAGCATCTTTGTAGTGTGGTGTGTTATTATTGTCTAATATAGAATCTATATGTAATTTCTTCTGTTTTGCCAGATTAATTTTGTCCTCCATAAAATTACGCACTAGTCTTCAGTAAAAATAAGGAAGCATTGTCAGTAGTATCTTTGTTATATTTAATCTTAGCTTTAAGTAGGTCTGCAAGGCAATCTTTTGATTTAGAGGTGTAATATGAATGTTCTAAATCCTTTATCTTGGAGAGGATTTCCGAGTTCGATAGCAGGGTTGCCTTTCTTTAATTAGATACGTATCAGAGAAAAAAATCTTGTGCAGATGCTTTGAAAGCATCCCAAATTGTATGAAAGGGAATGTTGTCTGTGCTATTAATTTGAAAGTATTCAATAAAAAATGATAAAAAGGAAGCGTTAAAGTTGGGGTCTTAAAGTAGGGAGTTTCTAAACAGCCATCTTCTAGGATAATCCGAGTGTGAGAGAAGATCTAACTGAATAGAAACAGGAGCATGGTCAGAGATAAGTATCGGACCTATGTCTGCTGAAAGCAAAGATTGGGGAACGTTAGGTGAAATAAAAAAGTCATCGATTCTTGACTGTGTTTGGTGAAGTGAAGAGTCAAAGGAGTATTCCTGTAAATCCTGATTGCAAAGTCTCCATGCATCTATTAGATTGTGTTGCTTTACAGATTGCACAAAAGCTTTATGTGCTTTATTCGGTATGAAGGAGACTTTGGATTTTCGATCTAGGAAAGGATCAACTATTTGGTTACAATCACCTGCAAAAATAAAGTTTTTTGCAGAACTCTGTGCAACCAATCGGGAGGTTTGGGACCAAAAGGAAATATCACCATTGAGAAAAGAGATCGGAATTCTCCAAATCATTACGTTAGTGAACAGCCATCTGCCTTCATCATCTGCATTTTGTGAAATGAGCTTAGCATGTAGTGTTTTATGACATAACGTTATGACTCCATTTAGTTTACCGTCACCAAGTGAGTAAAAGACTTCCCCCACCCAACTTTTCTTAAGTCGTCAAAGATTCATCCTTTGTAAGATGGGTTTCTTGTAACAAAGCAATACCAGCATCTAATTTAGATAAATAAGATAAAACTGTTTACCTCCTAATAGGTGAATTCAAGCGTTTAACATTCCATGTAACACTTTTAAAGCCATAAGAAGGAAAAAAAACAAATTATAAATGATAAACAATAACAGCCTTAATCAAAGTGATTCTAAGAGAAATATGTGATATAAAGATGTGTGCAGTGATAATGAAACCCAAAAGAATAAAAAAGAAGGAAGGGAGGAAAAAGAAATACATTGAGGATAGCAGCAAATAAGACAATAAGAGGGGAAAGAGAAGGAAAGTAATGAAAATTTAGAAAGAGAAAGAATTAGTGTGAGAAGAAATAAAGAAACACAAGTAATGTACCTACATATAATCCAAGACATATGAAAGGTGGGGGGGAGATGAGGCCTCATGGAACAATGACGTATCTAGACTCCATGCAGGAAGGCGGAAAGGAAAGCAGAACTAACGAACTTACAACACATGGGAAGTACATCAAGGAAACATGACCTGTAAGGGAGAAAAGGAGGTTAATGTCATTCAAAGAGATTAAATATACAGTAGCAAAAACTATTTTCATACTAAACAAATTACTAAAGTTGAAGATCGAGTGTCAAAAAACAGAGACATGACAAAAGCAGAGACATTTACTTATTATGTGTTGAGGATGTGTCCATAGAATCTGCATGGCATGAGTTGAGAACACTTTTCAGTTTTATAGGGTCCTCAAAAGTGGTAGTCTTATTATTGAAGGTCAGCTTGAAAAGGCATGGGTGAAAGAGGCCATAGTGTGCACCAATAGAACGAAGGTGAAGTCTCATTGCCAGGAACTCCCTACATCTGTCAGCGGTGAGATTTGCATAATCCTGAGAGAAAAACAGAGGTTTGCCTGACCAGGTAATACGATTGATGGATCTGGCAGCCGAGAGAATCTTGATAAAATCGGTGTATTCCAGAAAGTACAAAATGATCCCTCTCGGTTTCCTTGCGGCATATGAAGTCATTGCAGAAACAGGACCTAATCTGTGAGCCCGTTGAATGTTAAGGAGGGTGTCCTATGGTAAATTAAGGACTTTTGGAAGAAAAGATTTGAAGAAAGTGATAGGGTCTGAGCCCTCCGAGCCCTCCGAGATTGTTTCGTCTGTCAAGAATTTTGACCTGTTTTTGGAGCGTCAACACTTGAGATTGAAAAGCTTCTACTTTAATGTTTGATAAACTTGGAGAGTCAATGTTTTGTTCCATTGTGGTAACTCTGTCCTCCAGGCATGACCATCTGTCAGTTAGGACTTGCAGTTAGTTTCTTCAACAAATGGGCGTAGAGCTCTAATTTCTTCTAACAAAAGGCCCATAGAGACTGAAAAGGGTTGTTTGGGAGGAGAGGGAGTTTTTTTTTTAGATGTTTGCTTGATGCTTTATTAGTGCCAGAGGATATAGTAGTGGCGGATGGCGGGGTGCCTTTAGGCGATGAGTTAGTTGAATCCTCCTTTGAGATACGATAAGACCAAGAGCTTAAGCGAGTTGAAAGTTTGCACACTAACGGCGTTGATTGAAGATGAAATTTTAACTAGTTTGCCCATGCACCTGAGCATGGAGAGAGCAAATCTAGCAACTCCAGAGAAGATAAAGTTCTGTCACTGGTGAAGTCCTTACTATGTTAAGGTGACCCCTCAAGGTGTTTTAATTGAGAGTACGTATGGAAGAAGGGCACGTATTAACACACCATCACCAATGTAATATGAAAGGGTAAGCAAATTTCTGCCATGACAAACAGCTTCATGTAAACGCTACTGTTTATATGCTTTACATGACATAGTAGAAACAAAAATATAACAGAGTGGAGGGTCACAATCCTCAACGAAATACAGGACAACAGCTGGAGAGAGTTATGGGAAGCAACCCATAGCAACAGGGAAATAGAGGTTGCAAAATGACACTCTCCTGTCAGATCGCAAAAGTAATAATGGACGAGGTAGCAAAGAGGAGCAGCAACTATTGTGTTTCAGATGAGGAAAGAGAGTAAGGTTACATTATGATCAAAGTAATGCTGATCTCAACGTGTTAGACTGGACTTCTTTAGTTGCCGGTATTGAGGCACGTTATAAAACCATTGAGCATGCTTTCCCAGTCAGGTGAGATTCAAAATGGTGGCTGTCCGATGATGGGGCCACTCCACTGTGCAAAAGCAAGAAAACACTGCTTACAGGGTGCCGTGGAATCTGAAAGTCTTGTCTAGTCGTGTGCTGCTCCACTAATGGAAGTTATGCATTCTGAGTCCCTTACAGGCGGTGAGTAGTCTGCCGTCACAGCCGCCGTCCCGGGAGAGTAGGGCCAGCCGCCATCTTCCGTGGGTGCCTGCCACGCCCCCCCTTGGCTGATCTCTTTCTGACCAATGTTTCTAAGCTTTCCTTTATCACAAACTCTGGTTCTGTAGCGCTAGCCGGCTACATGTTTATCTTTTCTTACACTGTACAACCACACTTGCCTTCCTTTGTCTATTCTCTCATCAAGTGCAATACCATATAACCTTTCACAGTATATGCTCCCTTTGTGCCTGGGCCATTAACAAATGACATAGGGCATTGCAGTTAGTTGTACTCACCTTGGCTACCACCTGCGCCTCATCCCTGGTGGGCAGTGGTAGGCCTTAGGTTTGCATCTCTGTCGCTGTCTGTCTGTCTTCCCTGTACTGCCCATACTGTCTTCTGGTGTCTGTGACCGCTGTTGCCTGTCTCCCCCCTGTGCCTGCATTCTTATCTGTGCCCGTTTTGCTTGCCTTCTGTCCCCCTCGTTATCCCTTCATTCTGTGCCCTCTTGCCTTCTTTTCCCCCTCGCTGCCCCTAATTTGTGCCCGTTTTGCCTTCCGTTCCCCCTCGCTGCCCCTGATTTGTGCCCGTTTTGCCTTCTGTTCCCCCTCGCTGCCCCTGATTTGTGCCTGTTTTTGATTGCCTTCTGCTCCCCTCGCTGCCCCTGATTTATGCCTGTTTTGCCTTCTGTTCCTCCTCGCTGCCCCTGATTTGTCCCCGTTTTTGCTTGCCTTCTGTTCCCCTCATTGCCCCTTCATTCTGTGCCCTCTTGCCTTCTGTTCCCCCTCTCTGCCCCTGATTGTGCCCGGTTGCCTTCGGTGCCCTCGCCGCTCTCGTTCCTGCCGCTGATTCCCCTGCGGCCCCGCCCCCCTCACTGCCCATTCGCTGCCCCTGCCTCCCGCCTCCCAGCTGCCCCTCCCTCCCACATCCCCATATATGGCGGCTGCTGTGCGGTGAGGAGAGGGACCCTTTACCTTGTTGGTAGGTCGCTCCCCCACCACACAGCTCCACCTGTGTGTCCTGACCCTGCCCCAGCTGCCACTGCTGTAGAAGTTGTGGCCCTCCTCCACCCGCAGACTACTACCGGCGCCTCATCCCTGGTGGCCAGTGGTAGTCCTTAGGTTTGCATCTCTGTCACTGTCTGTCTGTCTTCCCTGTACTGCCCATACTGTCTTCTGGTGTCTGTGACCGCTGTTGCCTGTCTCCCCCCTGTGCCTGCATTCTTATCTGTGCCCGTTTTGCCTTCTGTTCCCCTTGTTGCCCCTTCATTCTGTGCCCTCTTGCCTTCTGTTCCCCCTCGCTGCCCCTGATTTGTGCCCGTTTTTCCTTGCCTTTTGTTCCCCTCGTTGCCCCTTCATTCTGTGCCCTCTTGCCTTCTGTTCCCCCTCGCTGCCCCTGATTGTGACCAGTTGCCTTCGGTGCCCTCACCGCTCCCGTTCCTGCCGCTGCGTCCCCTGCGGCCCCGCCCCCTCACTGCCCATTCGCTGCCCCTGCCTCCTGCCTCCCAGCTGCTCCTCCCTCCCACATCCCCCTACATGGCGGCCGCTGTGCAGCCGCTGGCGCACCAAAGGCACACCTAAGGCAAGCCCGTCCGCACCTGGACCCTTCCCCTCGCCAGAACCCCTGGTCCCCGCACCCACCACGATGACCACCACCGCTACGATGCCAGCACACTCCATGCTCTCAACCCCAGACGGACCTACACCTGCTTCAAGGCTGCCCCGAAACACACACAGGGTCGCTTCACCTGCCTGAACTGCAGCTACACCAGCCTCAGAGCAGCCGAACAACCCGCCAAGAAAGACCTCAACCACCTCCGATGCATCCTACTGAACACCCGCCCCGCATGCAAACACGCCGTCGAGCTCTGGGACCTGCTCGACACATCATCCCCGGATGTCGCCTTCCTGACAGAGACCGTGATGAGCGACTCCTCCGCACCCGACATCGCCATAGCCATCCCAGACGGCTACAAGATCACCCACAGAGACCGCACCAACGGAGTCGAAGGAGGAATCTCCATCGTCCACAAAAACAGCATCAGGGTCTCGACCATCACCGACGACACTCTCAGCACCGCCGAACACATGCATTTCCAGATCCACACAGACCCCAACTCCACCCTCAGAGGCACCCGCGTCTACAGACCCCACAGGCCCCAACCCCAGTTCAGCGACTCCATCGCTGACTTCATCAGCACGCACGCCCTGACCTCCACTGACTACATCCTCCTCGGAGACCTGAACTTTCACCTTGAGAACAACAACGACAGCAACTCGACAACCCTGATCGATAACCTTGCCAACCTCGGACTGAGGCAACTCGTCACAAAGCCTACCCACTCCTATGGCCAAACGCTTGACCCCATCTTCTCCGCAAGCCCCCATGTCACCTTCAGCCACACCACCGAACTCCTCTGGACCAACCACCGCTGCATCCACTTCTCAGTCCAGAAACCCACCACACACCACCGTACCCAACAGATCCCTCGCCGCTGCTGGAGAAAAATCACTGAAGACCAACTACATGCAAACCTCGCTCTCAGCCCACCAACTGAACCCTCCAACACCGACGACGCTGCCCACAGCCTCAGACGCTGGATCGACGACTGCGCCAACACCCTCGCCCGCTGTAGAAACCCCCCCACAGAGACACCAGCCAGAGGGCCAGCTGGTTCACCCCAGAACTCCTAGCCTCCAAGCCGGAAACTAGAGGAGAAATGGCACAGCGAACCGACTCCGGACAGCCACACAGCCCACAAGGACTCCACCCGCAACCACCATCACCTCATCAGGACTGCCAAGAGGACCTCCTTCAAAGACCGCCTCGACAACAACGCACACAATAGCAAGGAGCTCTTCAACATCATGAAGGAACTCTCCAACCCCAGCTCCAACACCAACGACATCTCGCCGTTGCAAGCCCTGTGTGACTCCCTCACCACTTTCTTCCACCGCAAGATAGCAGACATCCACGACAGCTTCAATACCCAGACAGCCCCAACAGACAGCAACAAAACAGACTCTCTGCACACCATCGACCATGACCCCCTGCTAGCCTGGACCAGCGTGAGCATCCATGACACCATCAAGACCATAAGCACAATCCACTCTGGCTCCCCGTCAGACCCATTCCCGCACCACATCTTCAACAAAGCCAGCAGCTCCATCACACCCCACCTACGCAATGTCATCAATCTCTCCCTCGAGACTGCGACCTTCCCAGAGAGCTGGAAACACGGCAAGATCAACACCCTACTCAAAAAAACGAGGGCAGACCCTAGAGACCTCAAGAACTTCCTGCCCATCTCTCTGCTCCCGTTCCCAGCCAAGGTCATCGAGAAGATCGTCAACAGACAACTAACCTGATACCTCGAAGAAAACAGAATACTGGACCCTTCCCAGTCAGGGTTCCGCAGCAACCACAGCACCGAGACCGCCCTCATCGCCGCCACCGATGACATCAGAACCCTGCTGGACAACGGTGAGACCGCAGCCCTCATCCTCCTGGACCTCTCCGCTGCCTTCGACACCATCTGCCACCACACACTACGCACACGCCTCCACGCCGTAGGGATCCGAGACAAAGCCCTGGAATGGACCACCTCCTTCCTCTCCGGCAGATCCCAGAGCGTCCACTTCCCCCCATTCCGATCCGAAGCCTCCGAGATCATCTGCGGCGTACCCCAGGGATCCTCCCTCAGCCCGACACTGTTCAATATTTACATGGCACCGCTTGCACACGTTGCCCGACAGCACGACCTCAACATAATCTCTTACGCTGATGACACTCAACTGATCCTCTCCCTCACCAAGGACCCCATCACCACCAAAGCCAACCTTCACGAAGGGATGAAGGCCATCGCCGACTGGATGAAGATCAGCCGACTGAAGCTGAACACGGACAAAACGGAGGTACTCATCCTCGGCTCCAACCTTCCAGCCTGGGACGACTCCTGGGGGCCGATGGCACTGGGGGCAGCCCCGACACCCACCAACCAAGCACGCAACCTGGGAATCATCCTCGACTCAACGCTCTCCATGACCAAGCAAGTCAAAGCCGTCTCCTCCTCTTGCTTCAACACCCTCCGCATGCTCCGCAAGATCTACAGGTGGATCCCAACAGATACAAGAAGAACAGTCAACCAGGCCCTCGTCAGCAGCAGACTCGACTACGGAAACGCACTCTATGCGGGAGCCCCGACCAATCTCATCAAACGACTGCAACGCATCCAAAACGCCTCAGCACGACTGATCCTCGACATACCACGCCACAGCCACATCACCCTCCACCTGAGAAACCTGCACTGGCTGCCCGTCAACAAGAGGATATCCTTCAAGCTCTTCATCCACGCACACAAGGCATTCCACAAGAGCGGCCCAGCCTACCTCAACAGACGACTTTCCTTCTACATCCCCAACCGCCAGCTCTGCTCCGCCAACCTCGCACTCGCCACCGTCCCGCGCATCCGAAGAACAACCACCGACAGGAGATCCTTCTCCCACCTTGCTGCCAAGACCTGGAACACCCTCCCACTGAGCCTACGACAGACCCAAGACCTGCTGACCTTCAGGAGGCTACTCAAGACCTGGCTGTTCGATCAGCAGCGTCCCCCCCTCCCAGCACCTTGAGACCCTCACGGGTATGTAGTGCGCTCTACAAATGTTTGATTGATTGATTGACTGAAATGAACCATGAAAAAAGTGCAGGGCCTATTTTAGATAATATAAATATTTTAAGTTGGATGCAGGTCAAGATATGACAGAGGCATAGGTATCACCTGCCCATTTACAACCATCACATGCCAAAGTCCGTTATATGCAATTTAAGCCTCAGATACCCAGGCGCAACTATTGAATACTCATCATCATTGCTCTCCTGTTCATCATCTTGCAAGAATGCTTTACAACGGTCATACTCTGCCATATTATAATTATTTACTTGCTAGAGAAAATGACGTCTGTCCTTGCCCATGTCTCCCTTTTTATCCCTCCCCTTTTCTCGTTTCAAATCTCTCTCTTCCTTGTCAAATTTCCATGTTGCATATTTCTCTGCACTGCTCTGCCTTCATATCTCTCTTTTCCTGTTCTGTCATTGTCTTCTCCCTTGCTTCCTCGCGCATATCACTTGTCTCCCAGGCACCCTCTTTCTCTTTACTGCCACTTTTCTCTCTGCTCCTGTTTCTCCATGTTTTCATCTTTCTATTCTCTTTTTTTCTATAGCATGTGTTTCTGGTTCACCTGTCTCCTCCTCTCTTTCTCAGCTGTCTCTATCTCGCAAGCTGCTGACTCTTTATCATTTATCTCCTTTTCACCTGTCTCCCCCTTTAGCCATCTGTTTCTCATCTGTCTGTCTCTTTATTAACTCTAACATGTCTCTTATGCTCTCTCAGCTAAATTTCTCACCTACCGCTTTAATCTTATTCTCTTGTTTCCGACCTCTCTATCTCACCTTTTGCTCTCTCACCTCTCTTTGTATCTCTGTTTATCTCTCACCTGCCTTTTCTCAGCTGCCTCTTTATAACTGATCTGCTTGACTTTATACTTTCTGTGTCCCATCTGCCCATCCCTCTCTGACTGTCTTTCAGCTGTTTCATATCTGTCTGTCTCTTTTGTCGCCTCTCTCAATGGTTTCAACCTCTCTCTCATCAGTCTACAATCTTTCTATTTCCCACCTGTCTACCCATCCAACTTTAACGGTTGTCTCTTTTGAGTCTGTCTTCTTTTTAGTTGTCTCTTTCTCTCTTCTGTCTCCTTGCTCACTCTGAGCTACCTATCAACAGATTGCTTCTTTGTCATCTCTCTCTGATTGGCCTCAATCACCTCTCACCTGTCTTCCCTTCCCAGTTGTTCCCCCTTCTAGCTTTCCCTATCTCTTTCCTATATGTCTCTGTATTACCTCTCTCACCTGTCTCATCTCTGTCATAATTCCTCTGGCCTCTCTCTCGTTCATCTTCTATATTGCCCTTTCCCCTCAGGTAACCATGGACAGCCAGAGACATGTAGAGACATGTAAAGACCTTTTGGTAGGTGTTATAATCTCACCACTTGGAATGTTCCCTGTTCCCCCTCCCCGATGCCCGCACAATGGTACAGTCATAGAACCTTGACATGAAGTCTGTCTTAGAATGTTGATGAGGCGGACTTCATAGTGGATGCGCACGCTGCACTAGCAAGCTGAGGATGCAGTTACTCTTCTTATGAATAAAGAAGGTTTTCACTTACCTGCGTTGGTCATTACTTCATCTTAGCGACGAGTGAAAAGGGATGCCGTGACAGGGACGGTGCTGCATCCTCCCCTGTGTAATTTTGGCTTGCCGATGGATTTCAAGTGCTGACCTGGCTACGGCGTAAGAGCATCTCTTGGTGATGGGCGTACATCTACCAGCGAGACGGTGAGGTGCAAAAGTCCTGTTGGCTGGAACACCGTTTTATAATTTTAAAGAGATGCTGTGCTGTGGTTGTGACCGAGTTGAGGGTCAAGTAAGCTTCTGAGGGGACTGCGGACTATCTACGAGTGGTTTGTGCCAGTATCCCCTATTCAATCCCGGTTGAATCTGTTCTGAAGGCTGAGACGAAAATCACAACGCGTGAGGCAGCTGGTGTATTTCTTTGGAAAGGTATCCACTGACGTTTATTCCTGTCAGTGAAGCAGGGTCCAGTTCGTTCCTGGGTCAAGGACAGATAAAAAACTTAAGGAGGGCACTGCGGTGGAAGTATTAGGTGGGCTTAAGCGGTGCATTTATCATCGGACCCAGCCACCTTCTTTCCTCAGAGGTCAGCGGCGTGGGAGGTGACATACACGTCTGGAAGGGGGCGAGGTCTTTGGAGGCTTATCGTCAGTTTCAGTGAAAAGTTGCTAGAGGAGAAACGACAACAGCCCCTGTAGTACTGTGGTGACTTCCTGTGGGTGTCGTGTACAAAGGAAAGCTTACAATTCTCTCAGAGGCTGATTATTCTTTCATCATTTTCTGGGGGAGTTTGGCGAAGTGAGACTCTGGTGGAGACTTTGCTATCAGCGCGTCCTGCTCTTCACCGGCACTTAGACGGGAAGTACCCGCCCTAGTCTCTGAGGAGGCGTTCCTGATGTACCGTTAGTCATAGAAACAGGACCACTTGTTGGTGTGCAGTACATTTCATGTGAAACATATGTTGTGGAGTGTAGGGAGCCTAATCATATTTATTGCAAGTTCAAAATTTATTGGTTGTTGCTTGCTGCTTTCCCTAATCGTATGATCGCTTATCCACAGTTTTTTTTATCCTTTCACTTCATAATTTTTTTTTATTCTTTAGTTTTTCTTCCCCCTGGGGGTTATACTTTCTCTTCTGGCACTTTTGAGCTCTTTACTGTTTAGGAACCTTTAAGTGGGTGCACATTGTTTGCTCTGAGCGGAACATGGCAGGCGCTGGAATGAGTCAACCACCCCCATTTTTAAATGAGTTAGGGGAGCCAGATATCCCTTGGAGAAGGTGGGTAGGAATATTCAAATCCTACTTAATTGCTATTGGGGGTGGTAATTTTTGAACTATAAGGAAGCAACACATTCTGCTACATAACCTGGGGATTCAAGGCAGAAAGGTTTATGAGGATATTACAGGGAGACTTGTGGAAGACGAACCCCTGGAGGAGGATGAAGGGGTGGATGTACATGAATATACGTTGAGGAAGTTGGAGGCACATTTCAAAGTCAAAATAAACATAGTTCTTGAAAGACACACATTTTTCAAAAGAAATCAAAGGAAGGATGAGAAGGTTTCTTCCTATGTAGCAGTCTTGCGGGGCATGGCAGCCACGTGTGAGTTTGGTGCTCTCACGGATTCTCTTATTAGGGACCAATTAGTGAGATGCACGAATGACGTGAAGGTTCAAGAAGAACTTCTTACAAGAAACCCTGATCTTGAGGAGGCTATTAGTATAGCCAAAGGGCTGGAACACACGGCACAATGCATGAGAGAAATGAAAATTGGGGAGGCAGTTAAGGAAAAGTCAGAGTCAAAAGATGGGGCTAGTACAGAGGCTGTTTGTATGGTGGACAACAAGAACAGAGATGTTGCTAGTAAAAAGATGGGTAGTTTGCAATGTTTCAGATGCAGTAGCCATAACCATTTAGCAAACAATTGGAAGTGTCCAGCAAGGAATATTTTGTGTAGGAAATGCAACAAAAAGGGGCATTTCTCCAAAGTGTGTAATGTTTTCACTCCTAAGGTACATGTGGTTGAACTTAATGAAGCTGAAGAAGAGGAGGAAAATAATTTTATTTTTCACATTGAGGGGGAGAGCACGGAATCTAATACCCTGTATCCCACATGTGAGATTGGGCTGGATGGTGAATCTGTTAAGGTTTATGCAGATTCTTGTTCTCCTTTTACACTGGTGGAAAGAAAAATGTTCGAGGAGAAGTTTTCCAAACATAACATTAAGATAGAAACAGCAGACATTGCTCCTTCAGGGTAAAATAGAGTTCCCATACCCTTAGAAGGAATGGTAAGGATGAGAATCTCATTCAAGGATAGGCACACAGTTGGGAAGGTTTACATAACCAGTGAGGGGTCGAGTCTCTTAGGTTGGAAACATCAGAAGGAACTAGGCATTAAACTCGACCCCAACAATAGTGAGCAAGTCCTACTCATTGATCCCCCAGAGGTTGGAGCCAATCTTATTAAGAGTTATCCAGAAGTATTTAATGAAGAGTTGGGTTTGCTAAAGAATTACATGCACAAAATAGTGCTAAAGGAAGGAGCCATAACAGTTGTTCATAGAACACGATCAATTCCCTTATTAATGAGAGAACCTTTAAAGATGGAGTTGGAAAAATTAATTAAACAAGGGGTTATTCAAGAGATTGAGTGTTCAGCGTGGTTGGCACCCATTGTCATCACGACTAAGGATGGTGGGAAGAGCATTAGGCTCTGTGTGGATTTGAGAGCCTTGAATGGAAATATAGTAGTGGACAGACATCCATTACCCACGATCCATGAGATGCTGAGCACTTTGCAGGGAGGGAAAGTGTTTAGTGTCCTGGATCTATCATCTGCCTATTACCAGATTAAGCTGCATCCTGAATCCCAACCATTGACAGCGTTTACCACTCCATTTGGCAATTACAAATTTTTAAGAATGCCATTTGGATTGGCTTCAGCAGCTTCTGCTTTTCAGAGAGCAATGCAGCATGTTCTCAAAGATTGCCCCAAGTCAATGTGTTTCCAAGATGACATCCTTATTTATGGGTCAAGTGAAGGGGAACATAAAGTGAACGATGAGCGGGTGTTGGAAAAGTTGAAAGAAGTGGGGTTCACCACAAAGGAAAGCAAGTGTAAGGTGGGCGTTACTTCTGTAGATTACTTGGGACACATAATTTCGGAAGAAGGGATAAAGCCTAAGAACGATCTGGTGGAGGCAGTAAGGAGAGCTCCTATGCCAACGTGTAAAGAGGAAGTGCTTTCATTTCTAGGTCTAGCTGAAAATATGGCGAAGTTCATCAGAAATTTTGCTATGATTGCACAACCCTTAAGAGAACTGTTAAAAAAAAACGCGAGTTCACATGGGGTAAAGAACAAGAAGATGCGTTTGAAAACATAAAAGAAGCCATCGCCGCAGCCCCATACATTGGAAATTTTGATGTAAACAAGGACACCATCATTTACACGGATGCCAGTAGCAAAGGAATAGGGGCCATGCTTTCACAAAGGGAAAATAATTGTATGAAGGTGGTGGCTTTTGCATCAAGAACATTATCAGCAGCAGAATCCAACTATTCCACAATAGAAAAAGAGGCATTGGCGGTGTATTGGGCAATCAAACACTTCAGTTTTTATGTGTGGGGTATGCCTTTTGAAGTGTCCACTGACCACAAACCTTTGGTCTGTTTGTTTGGAAATAAAGACATGGAGAATATGACGCCACGGATTGCTAAATGGGTCCTTGGTTTACAGGGATTTAACTTTAGAGTGGGTTTAGTTCCTGGTCAACAAAACAAAGTTGCTGATTTTCTATCTAGGGCACCTCTAGGAAAACATGATGAGGTAGGTTCTGGAAAGGATTGGGTGATGGAAGTTAAGAACCCAGCAGTAACAAGAGAGCTATAGGACTATCACTCGGACCAGGATAACATCCTTGGCAATGTTAAGGCTTATGTGACCAAAGGGTGGCCCAACAAGTGTAAAGATCTTCCAGGGGACATTCAACCATTTTGGAACGTGCGCAATGATTTGTCAATTGAGGGGAGATTACTACTCAAGTCAGGGAAAATTGTTCCTCCTGAGGGCTTAAGAACTCAAATTATTGATCTTACTCATGAGGGACACATGGGTAGAAGTATGTGTAAGGCACCATTGAGAGCTGATTACTGGTTCCCAGGAATGGATCAGCTAATGGAAAATAAGGTGAAGGACTGCTATTCCTGCAGCATCAGTGACAAGTCAAGAAGTATTAGGCGTGCCCCACTCATACCGGTGGAAATACCAAGGGTCCCTTGGGACAAATTAGGTTTTGACATCACAGGCCCCATACGTGCCAAGAGACCCCAAGAATGGTACCTTTTGGTGCTTATCGACTACTTCTCAAATTGGATCTCTTGTAAATTTGTGAACACCATCAATACCAAATCACTTATAAATTTCATGAGTGAGGTATTTTCTAAAGAGGGCATTCCCTCTACCATTGTCACAGATAATGGGGTTCAGTTTGTTTCAGAGGAGATGAAAGAGTTCCTAAAAGACATGTCTATATCCCATGTGCGCACCCGTTGTATTGTCTTAAGGCCAATGGGAAGGTGGAGAGGGCCAATAGGATGTTGAAAGAGTGTATACAACTGGCCGTCAAATCAGGGATGGCAATTGAGCCTGCCATTAGAGACATGTTATGGTCATACCACACCACACCCAGCCTCTCGACGGGACATACCCCCTTTGAATTGTTGAGAGGAAGGAAGGCAGGATCTAAGTTGTCTCTAAATTGGTTGTGTCCTAAGGAGAAGGCAGTGGTCAACACGGAAGAATTCAGGGAAAAGACTGATGCCAGACAGAAAAAGTACAAGGAGTGGTATGACAGGAAATGGGGTGCAAAGGAGAGGTCTCTTAGTCAGGGGCAAAGTGTGTATATCAGGAAACCTGAGAGCTTAAGTAGCAAAGGCGGAAAATACTATGCTCCAGAAAAAGTAAAGGAGGTAAAAAGAAATGCGGTAATTCTGGAAGATGGGAAAAAATGGAGTATGGATCGGGTGGCTTTCGATGTGAGGGATGCGGGCCACAGGGAGGACAACAAGACTCTGGGGCAAGGTGCCTGGTTTGGGGAAGCACGAATGAGAAGAGGGTGCCGACCAAGAAACGCTCCGATTTGGCACGAGGATTTCAGTATGGGGGGACAGGTTAAATAAAATGTTACTCGTTTTGGGGTTCAGCTGTTTTAGGAATCTTGCGGGGGACTTTCACTGATTCCACCCCATCCTGCACATGTTGTTGTATTCTCTCCCCCCTTTGGTGTTTTTAGGGGAGGAAGATGTGTTATAATCTCACCACTTGGAATGTTCCCTATTCCCCCTCCCCGATGCCCGCACAATGGTACAGTCATAGAACCTTGACATGAAGTCTGTCTTAGAATGTTGATGAGGCGGACTTCATAGTGGATGCGCACGCTGCACTAGCAAGCTGAGGATGCAGTTACTCTTCTTATGAATAAAGAAGGTTTTCACTTACCTGCGTTGGTCATTACTTCAGTAGGTTTGTTACTTTTTGTTTTTATTTTTCGAGCCTTCATGCACAGGCTGTAAAGTAACCTAATGGGCACCTTACAAGGGGCCACTAGATCAGGAATAGTGAAAGATTGCAGAATTTTGTTTTACTGTTTGTGCTTCACACTCCCACATTATTTTACTAAACAGAGAAATGTCTCGATATCCTGCCAGCTGAGTAAAAGCAAACAAAGACGACAGAGACCCGTTTAATTTCTGCTCCTTGCACTGCATTTGCCATCTTTGAGACCTGGGGTCGCAAAGGCAGTGACAGGGGTCGAAAGGGGCATGCCAGGGGTTGCAGCTGCAGTTCCCTAAAGGACGCCCATGGTGACGTCCATGGTGATAGCAGCCGAAATCTAAACCACAATGACTGGGCCTCTCAGAATGAGCAAGTGTGTCTTACTCTATCTTACGCTCTTGTTCTCATTCACCAGTCACTGTGTAACAGCTCTTCCATTCATGAACAAGCATTGATAACGCCAGTAGGACTGATTGTAATGTTTTAAGGCATGCAAACAGAAACATGTAAAAACCAAAGAAGCACCTTTGAAGCGAATCCTAAGAAACGTTACACATTTGTAATCAGATTAGACAATACAAATTGTCAATAAGTCATTGGAAAGTTCAATTAAGCATTTCAGTAGTTAATTGTGTTTTCTTTAGCTGGAATTTGCTAGTGAGCGATAAAGGATACAAAACACTTCAATCAAACTACTTCAGCCTCCTACTTCATGCAGGAGTTTAGCCTTGGGGGGGTGAGGGGAGATAAGAGCTGAAGTAAGTTTTGAGAGGACTCACAAGGTTGACTACAGCAACATTTTGTTAAAGTTCAAACAGCAGGCCTAACTTTAGGCAGATTGCACAAATGTTTCTTTTGATCCTTCCTGGTCGTTTGCTCTGGAGGGCTTTGTTAGGAAGACTGCAGTGTCAAACTCCTAGTCAATTCTTTATTCACTAGTACAATTCTCTATTAAAAGAGTATCAAGTCATTGCTTTAGTACAGTGTAAGAAATCGGCCTTTTCTGCATGGTCACCTCAGATTTTTTGCCTTTTTCCTGAAACAATTTTTGTTGAACTAAGAACTCTGTGCACTTTACTCTTGCTGAAGAGTGTTAAAGTGCCATTCTCTCTTCTAAACATGGTTAACTTGGCTTATCCCTAACTAACTTAATTAATTTGCCTATATATCCCCAGTATATGGATTCGAAAATGTACACAGGACCTGTTAATTAAATAACACCTGTGGACTTCAGCACCATTGTGCCATCCAGTACAGAGGCAGTGAAAATATGACTTTGGGCTTACCCTGTGTAGGCTGATTAAGCACAACTTTCTGTCCACAAGGTAGGGTGCATAATATTTAGAGTGGAGCATGTGTCATTTTAGAAATGACATATTTAAGAGTGGATCATATGTGACTTTAGAAATCCCTTGATACCACAGTGACTAGGTCCAAAATGATATTGGCACTCGTCAGGCTGCAACTGGTAAATACGGAAAGTCAAAGTGTAGGTTATATACTTAATTATATAACTTTTGACCTGAACCAGCTACAGAGTCCTTTCAAATACTTTTTTTATAGTTAATAAAAATTCAATCTAATTGTGAACTCAAATTCTTATTAATTATATTGGAACTATAGCTTTTAGAAAGTTACCTTTACTCTGCCTGCAGCTGTTGGAGTCTAATTTGTATTAGATCTCCGGCAACTACCATCCTGTACTAGGCCTGAATTGGGTGTGAATGAAGTATGAAAACTGCTTCTGGAGCAGTGAAAACAGCCTTGATGTGGAAGACCAGTTGGAATGGCTTTTCTCTGTGACAAGCAAACTTTAGGTGACAATTTGAAGGCCTAGCCTTTGTCCCCATGGTCATGCTGGCACTAAACCCAGTATGATGGAACATACCCAAGAACCAATTTTAGTGACCACAGAGGAAGGGACAGCTCATAACCCTGTTCACACCTCAGGTTGGGCGCAAGGGCTTTCCACAAAGGGAGAAGGTATTCCTCATCTTGGAGTTAGAGAGTGAGAAGCACTGTGGGGCATACAGGAACTGCTAAAAAAGTGGGAAGGGTTGTCCCATTTGCTAGAAAGAGCCCAGGATGACTCCCACTCACTCGCTGGTACAGGCGCAAATATGGCACCCAAAGGCACCTCTTCAGAACACTTTATGAACCTGTGCAAGATCAAATGAAGACAGGACCTGCTCTCTGTGATCAGAGAGGCCCTGCTGTCTCTTGAACCAGGACAAAGAAGTGGACTTCAAGGGTCAGTTGGCTGATCTTCTGGGGTACATAAAATAAACGTTTTTCTTGAAGCACCCACCTGACAAGTGGCAACTGGACCTTGCTAGACTTTGCTGTTGGCCTCTCCTTGGCATCCTCTATGTGCCTCTCCTGAGGTTCTGGGGGGCGTAGAGGTGTATTCCTGTGTGTGTTTGTGGGCACCAGAAGAAAGCTTGCAAACTTTTGAAAGCTACTCCTCAAGAATCTCAGCAGGACCCTGACCCGGGAAAAATTATCACACCAGTAGTTCACAGCCTCAGATTGAATTTCAGCTGTATCCCAGTCAAGGCTCTCAGAACTGTTTAAAAACACAGGGCTAGGGGCGGAGCCAAGATGGCGGAGTGAGCAGACGTCCTGCTCGAGAGCTCCCGCTATGGATCTTTTCAGCACCGGCCTGACGGCCGCCAGTAGCGCGGACGACGACCCTGTGGGGCAGCATTCTAAGCCCCGGAGCCAGGGGGGACCACTGCGGTGGTTGGAGCGGCGTCTGAGGTCTGTGGCCCGCTGGCGAGTGAGGCGGTTGGCGAGGTGGTGCGGCCGGGCCTCTTCAGAATGGCCGGCAGCCAGCGCAGCGACGGTGGCCTTCGGAGCTGGAGCTGAGCCCTCGGGACCCGGGGACGGAGACGCCGGTGTGGGACGAGCTGTGGGGGCAGTGAGGACGCTGGAGCTGAGGTGAGCTGAGGGCGGAGCCCGGAGCGGCGACTGGGCCCGACGAGCCCTACTGCGTGGAGACCGCGCTGGGATCGGCGCACTGGGGCCTGGAGTCCGGCAGACGGCGGCGGCGGCCCACCCAGGGCCTGGGGAGCTGGAGTGAGGGCCGGTGGCTGTTCAGAGCAGTGTCGTAATTGGCCTGGTCGGAACTGGCGGGGAACTCGGTGGAGGTTGTGCGCCTGGGAGGGCCTTCCCTCGGCTGTGGTGGTGACCGAGCAAGCGATGGGCTCTGCCGGAGTCTGAGGAGACCTGCTGTCGTCGGTGCTTGATCGGCGGAAGGTGAGAGCCTGCCCCCCCCCAACATCTCTAAGACTGTGGGTGCCGGCGGAGGGCCTCTGGAGCGTGGTATCCGGGGAGAGACTGAAGACCCTCAAGGACCTGCTTTCCAAGGCGACGACCGGACAGGTAGTGTCTGGTATGGAGGAGGGCCCCTCGGGAGGAGACTCGCCGGAGACCGGGGGTACGGAGCCTCTCACCAAGGCGTTTATGGAGTCCATGTTTTCCGCGCTGTGGGATGACATCCACACGCTGAAGCGCGAGTTTACATCCGAACTCAAGGAGATTCGCCGAGATGTGGATGGCATTGGAGAGCGAGTGGCGGACCTGGAGGGTAAGAGTGATGGGCGGGATGTAGAAGTGACGGCCCTCCAGCAGGAGATCATTAGGTTGCATGACCAGCAGGTGGACCTTCAGACTCACCTTGAAGACCTGGAGAATCGCTCCCGTCGCCATGACATCCGGATAAGGGGTTTCCGCTGGATGACACCTCCAAGGATCTCTTTGCCTACACAAGAGAACTCTTTAACCAAATCTTAGGGCGTCCCCTGGACACGCCTCTGTGTATAGATCGAGCGCATAGAGTGGGCCCTCCTAGAGCTGTGGCGGCTCCGCCAGCGGATATCCTGGTATGCGTGCAGGACTATCGCACCAAAGAACTCATATTACAAAAAGCTCGCTTGTCGCACCCCCTTCAGTTTCGGGAGCACAGGCCAGTGCTGTACCAAGACTTGTCTGCTCTCACGTTACAGAAAAGGCGCCTCTTCAAGCCTATCACCTCGCACCTGCGGCAGCTCAACATACCTTATAGCTGGGGCCACCCCTTTCGCCTGATATTCCGTAAGGAGGATAAACTTTACCAGTTACGCTCTCTATCTGAGGCCAGCAAATTGTTAGGAGTGGTGCTTCCGGTGGAGGACGAGGATACTAGGACAGGTCCGGATGATGCCGGGCCTCGTTGGAGGCAGCAAGGTTGTAAACGCCGTCTTGGAAAGCCGCGGGCCACGGAGATCACGAAGGGCCGTCAATCGGCGTTGGATGCGGTGGCCGTGGAACTCTCTGGCCTGGCCATTGGCTGACTTTGAACGCTATGCTGAGTCGGGGGGTCCCGTCTCCAATATCCAGATCCTTGGTGGGAGGAGGGCTTCCTTTCACTGTTGGTGGATTACCCGATGACTCTTCATCGATCACCGACGAGTGATGGACTACATGTTCTTTGTTATGGGGGTCGACAGTTTTTTTTTTGTTTGGGGGGATTTGGGTGGGGGAGGGTTGTTAGTGCTCCACGTCCATTTCTCCTTTGAATTTCCGGGTCCTGCTTGTGGCCGCGCTTTCCTGGTCTGTCTGCGCGCCGGTCAACATGAGGTTACGCCAACTGTCCTTCCTCTTTTGCAGGGTTCCCCATACACTACTCGTCATGCCTCCCGCCACCCTTAGGATTTTGACCTTCAATGTGCGGGGTCTAAACAACCCAGTTAAACGCAGGGTGGTCTTGTCATGCCTAGAAAACTCACAGGCCGATATCTGTCTTCTACAGGAGACTCATCTCCTGGCGCATGACTGGTGCCGAATGAGATCCCGGAAGTTTCCCTACCAGTTCTTCTCTTCCGGGCCTACGAAGACAGCGGGGGTGGCGATCCTGGTGGCTCAGAAATTTTGAGGTGAGGTCCTACACAAGGTGGCGGAGATCAAGGGGTGGTTACTGACATATCGCATCGCACTAGGGGGACTGACGTTCACTATTAGCTCTCTGTACGCCCCAAATGAGGGACCGGAGAGGTTCATCCATTCCGCCATCACCGAGGCCACAGCTACACATGACCGCAACATCATCGTGGGGGGCGACCTCAACCTGGTTTTTGATAATGTTCAGGACAGATCAGCTCAGCGCACGCACCAGGTGGGGGCACTTTCGGCGGAGGGGCGGGGGCGGCTGCGGGATCAGGGGTTATGCGACCTCTGGTGCAGCCATCACCCTAGGGCTCGGGAATACTCCTTTTATTCCAACGCACACAAGACTTATGCTAGATTGGATCACTTCTTAGCAACAGCCTCGGTGCGAGCGATCACGATCGCGGTCGACATCGGAGTGGCTTCTTTGTCGGACCATGCCCCGGTTATGATGGCCCTCACCCTACCGCCCATGTCCCAACCAGCCAGAGTGTGGCGTCTTAGGGACACTCAATTGCACCGCGAAGAGGTGGTTAAGCACATCCAAAGCTCCATTCACGACTATCTTACACACAATGGAAATCAGGACACCACGCCCGCTACACAGTGGGCGGCTATGAAGGCGGTCATCAGGGGGGAGTTCATTTTGCTCGCAGCGGCAGAAAACAGGGAGCGGGGGGGCAAGCGGGAGGCACTCGCTCAGCAGGTCCACGAGTTGGAGCAGGTGCACCAGCGGACGGGGGCTCCCCGAGTGTGGCGGCAACTTAAAGCTGCTCGGCAACAGTTAACGGCGCTCGACCAGGATCGGGCAGAATATGCGGCATTGAGACTACGACATGCTTACTACGCGGGGGGAGACAGGTGTGGACGCCTCTTAGCACACAAATTGAGAGAGGTCCGCCAACAACAGGAAGTCAAGGCAATTTTGCGGGAAGATGGCACGTCAACTTCGGATGACGGGGCCATATCTGAGACATTCTGAGAGTATTACGCTGCGCTGTATACAGGGGCTTCCCTGGACAGTTCAGAGGGGGCGGCGTTTCTCGATTCGGTCACTTTGCCTGTCCTGACGGCGGCACAAGCCGAACACCTCGACCGGGCTATTCATGTAGAGGAGGTGGTGACCGCCATATCTCGCCTCAAATTGGGGAAAGCCCCCAGTCCAGATGGTTTTTCCGCTGTATTCTACAAAAAATTCTACTCCGTGCTGGCCCCGATTCTCGCCCGGTTGTTTAATACCTTTGCAGTTTCGGGGGAGATACCGAGTGAACTATTGGAAGCCTCCATTACGGTCATTCCCAAGCCTGGGAAAGATAGTTCCCGTTGTGGAGCTTACCGCCCAATCTCTCTCCTCAATATAGATTTTAAATTGTACACGGGAATATTGGCGGCTCGTCTCGGCCCCCATATGCCCTGCCTCATTGATCCAGCCCAGGCGGGCTTTATCCCCGGGCGCCAAATGTCGGATAACACGGAGCGGATACTGCACCTTATTGAGAAAGCTACACGGACTTCGGGGGAATATATGATGTTGGCCATCGATGCCGAGAAGGCATTTGACCGAGTGCACTGGCCCTTCTTGGAGCAGGTGCTGGAGATGGCGGGGTTGTGAGAGCGCTTCCGCACGTTTATCTTTAATTGTTATTGGTTCCCCACCGCCACGGTCCGGGTGAATGGTCACACCTCCTCTCGCTTCCGTATTGAGCACGGCACGAGGCAGGGGTGTCCCTTGTCTCCCCTCCTCTTTGCCCTTTATATGGAGCCCCTGGCCCAGAGGCTGCGACAGAACCCGGGGATCAAGGGGGTTAAGTTTGGAGGCTTTGTTCACACGATTAGCTTATACGCTGATGATGTATTGATCTCGTTAGCGGACCCGGCGACTGCACTCCCGGTTTGCTGGGCGGTCTTGGATGCTTTCTCGCAGGTGGCCGGGTTTAAAGTGAATGCGGAGAAGTCCTTAGCCCTGGACCTCTCATTGTCACATCCCACCCGGGAGTTGTTGCAGGCTCTACTCCCCATTCGCTGGGCGTCGGACACTATACCGTACCTAGGGATCCAGCTGGCCCCCTCCCTTCCTCAGGTGGTGGACGTTAATTACTCCCTGCTTCACGACAGAGTATGGCGGGAGCTTGATCGGTGGCGACATTACCCCCTTTCCTGGTTGGGCAGGGTTGCGGCGGTCAAGATGACTATCCTCCCGCAGATTCTATATATTTTCTGCACTATACCTCTACGGCCGCCGATCGGGTGGCTTCCAAAAATGCAGGCAGACCTGGCCAGGTTTGTCTGGAACGGTCGGAAGCCGCGCATGCGATGAACTCTGCTGTCGTTGGCGCCGGAGGCTGGGCGCCTCGGGGTTCCCGACTTAAAGCTTTATTTCCAGGCTGCTCAGTTGCGATATTTAGTAGAATGGAGCAAATGGGAATCCGAGAAACACTGGCTGTTTCAGGACCAGGCGGTGGCGGCGCGGCCCTTGCAAGAGATCCCCTTCCTGCGTAAGCCTCATAGGCCCAATCTGTACGCCTCCTTTATTACACGTGTTCCCCTGGAGGTGTGGGATGCCACTAGTCTCGCCCATAAGCTCCCGACCTTTCCGTCTCCACTCACACCGCTGACTGGCAATCCGGACTTCACTCCTGGGTTAGACGACGCGGCCTTCGCAGGTTGGAAGGCGGCGGGTTGCCGGTTTCTGTACCACATAAATGGGGTGGAGGGGGTGCACTCGTTCACTTGGATGCAGGACGAATTTGGGCTACCTGAGACGGAGAGGCTACGGTATTTGCAGGTGTGGCACTGGACGCTCCAGCCGCAGGTGTGCACTGAGGCCAATAGGCGATTCTCCACGTATGAGCATTGGCTCCTCACACGCACGATGGACAAAAATCTCATCTCTGATCTCTACAAGCAACTGCAACTCAAACACAAGCACTTACACAACCCCAGCACGGAGCGGTGGGAGCGGGAGTTGGGCAGAACCTTGAGCCATAAGGACTGGGAGGGTATTTACCATAGTGCCAGACACTCTGCATACCACATGGGGCTCACGGAGACACTTACAAACATTGTAAAATACTGGTATTATACTCCGGAGCGACTACACGCGATGGACAACTCTTGTGAGGCAGCGTGTTGGAGGGGTTGCGGCCAGCGGGGAAGCTTGGTCCACATACTATGGGACTGTACCCTTATTCAAGCATACTGGACCCAGGTGTTAGATGAAGTGGATAAGCACTTCCAGACTGAAATACCGCGCTTTCCAGCATATGTATTGTTAGGCCTTCCTAATCCCCTGACATACCCATTGAGATCCCGTAGGGGCAGACAGATAGCCATTGCCCTAGGGTCGGCGATGCAAAACATTCTCACACATTGGCGCACCCCTCGGAATCCCACCTTCACCGGCTGGTTGCACTGTTTGTGGTACGTTCTGGGCATGGAAAAATTGGCTCTGACTCTGGCCGGGGAGGGGGACCGATATCAGGAATTAAGCCAGCCCTTTCTGTCACTTTTGGCAACTGAGTTTACAGAAATCACATGCCCCGGTATCTCCGGCTCCTGCGCATAACAGGGGTCCCGGAGGAGGGTGGACGATAGGAGCACGAAGGTCGGAGGGGCGCTGGGGAGGACGTGGAGCGCAGGGGGGGTGGGGTGTGGGTGGGGGGGAGTTTCTGTGTTATTTTTTTCCAGGTTATAGTTTTTCATCGCTTGTGCGCATGCAGTTCGGATGACACTGTTACAGGACTTCTGTCAGGTATTTTCTTGCTGGTTTGATGAGCGCTATGCGCATGTAATTTTGTTTGTCGTGTGTGCATTATTATTAATAAAAACATTTAAACCATAAAAACACAGGGCTAGATGTACAGAAATTAGAAAGTGCTATTTCCAAAGTGCTATTTCTTACCTAATCTCAATTGGGAAATCACAACTTTTTACTATTGTATTCCTAGTATTCCTTGTGTATTCCTAGTGGGTCACAAATAGACTTACTTCATGAAAATTAATGAGGTAAGTCACAGTTTGCGACCCATTAGGAATGATGCCCGTCACAGGAATTGAGCCTCCTGGGGGTTCAGCAGACCATCATGTCTGTGATTGCTTTTAAGCAAAGAAATCTTTTTTTTTTATGCAAACTGTTTTCCTTACAGGAAAACGAGATGCTTTAAAAAAAAATAATAATAAATAAAGTTTACGATTCATTATTTAAGAACATTTTTGTTTACATTTTCAAAGGAGAAGGGGTCTCAAAGGGACCCCTTCCCAATTGCGAATGGGTTACCACTTTTGCTTTTGTACATTACATAGTCTCCCACTTCTGTGCGATCTCTCATTTTGTTAGGAGATACCCCAAATTCCCCAGGGCCTTCTGATAAGTGTGGAGTTCTGAGGTCCCCACACCCCCAAAGGTGTCAACGGAGCTTGAAATGTGATTCGATCTTTGATCGCCATCTCCAATCCAAATCTTCAAGTCCTCCCAAAATAAACAGATCTTGGGGCACTCCAATAGTGTATACAGGAAAGACCCTCTCTGACCACAGGCTACCAGGCATTCATCTCTCTATGCCCTTCCGGTCCTGTGCAGGAAAGCCCTATTATGGTATTGTAGGACACTGGCTCTGTATATAATATCCAAAGTAAGGTATAGTGTGCAAAGGGTCCAGGGAGTCCCAGAGGTATAGCAGAGGCTAAATTAGGTAAGTACTAACAGCTCTCTTTGTGGTAGTGTGGACGAGCAGTTAGGCTTATCCAGAGGGTGTGTTAAGCATTTATTATATTCACTCAATCAAGGACTGATACACACACTAACAGACAGAATCCAGACCAATTAGGTAAGTATAAAAAGATATACTTATGTTTTATTTTATAACCAAGCAGGACTTGGCCCAGGTAAGTAATAGATACTTCCAAAATGCAAGACGTTCAAGGTAATGCCGTTGTACTTGAAATTGTAATTGTTACAGGTGTGTATCACTTTTAAATGCAGTTTGCATCATACAGTAATTATTTTTAGATTACTATTGAGTTACTTGGGATTACTTGAAGTACTGGGGGTGGTATGCCTAGATATCACACCCTAAGATGTCTACATACAAGGTAAGAACAACTTGTTATACTTTGCAATTGAGTTCACTTTTGTCCATACATTACCATTTCCACACTTAGAACAATTATACCACCAAAATCTTATAACATGGGTTCCTATGGGAGAAAAATGGTTATCGATTTTGGAGGTTAGAACTCGACTCATGAGGGTGAGCTTTGGGGGTTAAGACCAAGGTTCCCCAAGATCCAGAGGGGTACTCAAGCTACACCACCAAAAGCGGCACGGGCGGCCTGGTGCAGAGTGCAGGGGCCCAATGTTAGCCAATGGAGCTATGGGGGCAGTCGGTTAGGGTCTGCTGACGAGCAGGCCACTCGGTTGTGGGAGCCAAGCTCCTGGAGTTAGGGTCAGCTCTGCACGGTACAAGGACGAGCACAGGAGCTGCACCACCAGCGGCACTCGGACAGCTTGGTGCAGTGTGCAAAACGGGCGTCGGGGACCCTGTGCTTTCCAATGGAGACCTTCGGTTTTGGAAAGATGCTGCAGGCTTGGGCAAGGAGACTTCCTGAAGGCAACCATCAGCTGGAGAGGTGAGTTGGGATCTTGGTTATGTCTGGACACTATTGGTTGTGCCACCCAAGGCCGTGTGGCATCGGGTGCAGGGGCGTCTTCTGGCGTCGGGTTTGTCTTACCAGCTCTGGTCGCGGTTGGGGGGACCCTTCAGGTTGAGGCTGCAGGCATCATCAGGAGTCTTGAGGGAGGCCGGTGATCATCAGATCCTAGGTTAGGATCACTGGGGAGAACTCCTTGGGGTGTTGGGCCACTCAAACTCGGGCCATGGGCGTCGGGTACAGAGTGGTGCAGAATCACAGAGTCGACAGAATCCAGATTCTGGAGTTGAGTCTTTGGTTGAGCAAATCCGGTGCTCAAGGGAGACAGAATCAGTGGGAAGGTCACTGGGCAGGTCCTCCTGGCTCTAGAGGTTGCTGGCTGCTGGACTTGCTGGGGTTCTTGTTGTAGGCTGATTGTAGACGGGACAGGTTGGTCGGGCTGGGACCAAGGCAGTTGGTGTCCTCTTCTTCTTCCTGGGTCAGCACAATTGAATCTGAGTAGGCAAGGTTCAGGGTCGTCCCTAAATACTAGATTTAGGGGTGTTAAAGGGGTGTGCTGGTCAGGACCAATGGGTCCCTTCCTTGGGGTGGGTACGACCCCTATTATGCCAGGGGGCATGATCCTCATTCTAATTGGCTAAGTCCCCTCATTTTCAAGATGGAGGGGACTGAGATGTGTGCTTCACCTCGCCTCCCCCACCTGAGGGGTGGGGTTAGCAAAGGTAGGCACACCTCTCTTGCTAACTTGAGTTTCCCACTGATTCTCCTGCCCAAAGTGGGGGCCAGAACCGGTGGGAGATAGTTGCTGGGGGCAGCAAAAGGCAGGGACAGTGTCCAAAGGCCGCAGGCTGTTAAAGCTATCCCTTTTGTGGACCCAGCCCATCCTTGGTGATTACGCATGACACCTGTGCCCAGGATGGGCTTTGTTTCTGGACCCAGAGAGTGGGGGCTTACTACCCAGGAGTCCAGAAACCTGTCTGGTGGTGTCAAATGGCAGGCAGCCATTTAGGAACCACACCAAGGCCGGTCTATTATCAGAGGGCATCTCTAAGATGCCCTCTGAGTGCTTTTTACATTAATACCACACTGGCATCATTGTGGGTTTAATGTGCTGAGACTTTTGCTACCAAACGTCACAGTTTTTAGTAAAGCCATTATGGAGCTGTGGAGTTCGTAATGACCAACTCTCAGACCATGTACTCTTTATGGCTTTACTACACTTACAATGTCTAAGAATAGACTTAGACACTGTAGCGGTACAGGGCTCATGCCTCTGTACCCTCGCCTTAGGGCTAGTGCACCATGATAGAGGGTGACTTACCTAGGCATTAGGCAGTGGATTGCAGGCATGGCACACAAGGATGTGTGCCATGTCGACTCTTCACTTTTCTCTGCACCAAAACACGCAGTCTGCAGTGTGTGTTAAGGTGCAGGGCCACTAAGGGTGACACAATAGGTGCTGCAGCCCTTAGAGGCCTTCCCTGGTCATAGTGCCCTTTGTACCCATGGTACCTTTTACAAGGGGCTTACCTGTGGCCAGGGATGTGCCAATTGTAGATACAAAGGTACTGTCTTGGGAAAGAACACAGGCCCTGGGAACCTGGTTGCCAGGGACCCGGGCACATCAAGTCAGGCTGCAAGAGATGTCAGGCAAAGAGTGGGGGTAACCTTACAAAAAGGGTCACTTTCCTACAAGTATATTCTATAAAGGATTAAACAGAATCATGCCTGTATGGCCACCTCCCACAGAAACTGTAGCCCCTACTGCCACTCGTCATCCTCCAAGCTGACCACATCCGCCTTCCAATTCACCTGCAATATAGCTGCCAAGGATTCAGATTGCTATGTGTGACATTTTCATAATTTCAGTGAAATCATGAGTGACTTTTCAACGACTATGAGTGACACTTTCTTGCGAGCAAAATCAAGCTATAAGAATGAGGGAAACATATAAATATCACAAATTATACCCATTTGAGGAACGAGAAACTCTAAGAAGTTAACTGCTGCAAAGCATCAGAAATAGATGGGCCCACTAACCTAGTGCCTTTGTAGCATAATCGTACTGTTAGGGGGGCAAGCCTCAGGAGAGGCTGACTGAGGCATACGTTAGCCTGAGTCACAGCCTGGCTGCGCTGGGTCCCTCCGACTGTACATTATTTAAAAAAGACACTGAGACTAGCAGGATAAAAATCAATAGGTGAATGGCCGACTGCCCCGACGTGCGTGCTATAACATGAGAGTCAGCTGGGCACCGGTGTCATGATGGCTCAGTCTAACACAAGAAATATTTATCACAGTCAGAGATGTGTTTACATTAATATTAATACCAACTCTCACTCTGAAGCACTTACTGATGATTCATGATGCAGATGACTCCTTGCTGTTGTTACAGCCTGGTGGGCTTGGATTGGGTCCTCCCGCTTGCGTGATGTGATGCCGCCGGGCCGCACCGGCCCTTCATATGTACGGTGAGCAGCTTAGAGCTATATTTGATGCACCCACTCTGTTCAAAGGCGACTGGCCCGCCTCAGTAACTCCAACTGAGTCAGCCGCTCTGGGCATGGGTAGAGTCGCAGGGCGGGAATCCCATTCAGATTGGATTCCATTCTTTACCGCCAGCAGCAGTGAGCAAAGCAACAACCAGAACCGAGATGACTGCAAGATAGTCGGTGCACGCCGCCAGTGCTGGCGGGAATCGATCAGACCACCTCATGATCCCCACAGTGCACCCGCAGTGCAAGTGGCGAGGTTGGACTGGAGCTGCGCATTTGACTTGCCCAGAGTAAGCTACAGCAGCCCAAACTAACTTAATTAAATCCCAGCAGCAGGACGGGCCTGTGACTCCCTTCCCGTCGGCACTACCCTATTAAACTGTCTCTAAATAAACACCAATCACTGTCTTCTTACTAGTCAATCAATCGGGCTGCACTGAATGTGAAATCACTTTAGGTTTTGCGCATGTGTCAGCCCTAAGTATCTACCCCACCCCTGCCACTGACTGCTCTGTTTCCACTAAGTAGAAAAGGACGTCTTCAGCACACAGCCACATCTTTTCAACCCAGGTGTCTCCCCACCGCCAGCCCCAAACTTGTGCGTTCACCCGGATCCACTATGCCAGCACCTCTATTGCTCAGGTAAATAGCATAGGGGCAGCCTTGTTGAGTACCCAGACCTATAGGGAAATCCTGGGAAAGAATTATATTTATTTTAACTCTGGCCCTTGGTGCACCATAGAGTAGACCAAACCATGGTCTGAATTTGGGCCCAATGCCCATTTTTTCAAAGATGGCAAAAAAGGAAGGGCCATTCCACTGAGTCAAATGCTTTATTCACATCAAGTGATACCACCATCAGTGGAAGCTCCACGTGCTTAGCTGTGGCAATGTTGTTGTGAAAACACCGAAGGTTGAGCCTAGTTGATCTACGTAGCATTAAACCATTCTGGTCTGAATGACCAAATCCAGAAACAGTTTCTGCAAACCATTCATCAGTACCTTAGACAGTGTAGTGTCAGTATATTAGCATTTCCCAGGCTGTAATTTGGTCAGTGCCATTTGCATCTACCCAACAGTCAGGTCCTCCTCCAAGGCACACGTTTTTTGTCAATCAAGCCTCCAAAAAGGGCAATCCCATGCAAAGCTACGCATATCTTCCACTTCAGGCCGTATCTTGCTGCAATATAAGTCTGTCAAGAAGGCTGCTATTGTCTCCGCGATAGTATTGGAGCCCTATATTCCCTTTAGATAGTGTCTACCTTGGTCCCGCTTCCTGAGCCATGCCAATGTCTTTACTGCCTTATCCCCACTTCATAAAGACACTTTGCCTGCATTATATAGTCTAATTTAAACACATCTGTTGTTATGGAGTGATATTCCTCCATCTTTCGAAGGAGGCATGCCTTCGCTTCAGCCGATGGGTGTAGTGTGTGTTCATCCTCCAAATGGTGCTATGGTGCAGGGTCCTCTCTAATTCTGTACAGTGTACCTTCTGTTTAAGTCTGTCACCTGCCTTCACAGCGATAATCACCCACTGGCCTTATACGCATCCCATACTGTGGCAGCTTCCTGTACCAACGTAGCATTTTCCTCAAAGGATTGGGCCAAGGCTGACTGCTAATCAAGTCACTTCTTTCTTACTTATGAGTTTCCATGTTGCCATTTGCAACTGACTCTGACCTCGTTCATGAGGTGAGTCCATTGTCACGGCAAGTGGGGAATTGTCGGGTATCTCTTTCGCTTTATAACTAGCTTCTATGAACCTATGAATAGGCACCATGGGAGTGAAAAAGAAGTCAATACTGGAGAAGGTATCATGGGCCCTGGAGTAAGAGGAGTGGCACCTAAGGGCCCCATATAGTTCCCTCCAAACATCCCCCGTACCTAAGGCTTGGAGGAAGTGGTCCAGTTTCCTAGGGCCTATCTGATGTATTTTGGGCTCTATCCAGCTGGTCATCTAACATCATATTGATATCGCTCCCCACCACTGTGGTAGCCTCCGACAGCTCAGTGAGCAGCTTACCTAAGTAAGCCAGTGCATCCACTTGAAGTCCCAGAGAAACATAAACATTGACCAAAGCCAGTTGTTCTGCCTCCCCCTCACCCAAAACCACCATACAGTGCCCCAACTCATCTGACAATGTCTGTTTCATGTGAAAGGCCATAGACCTCTTAATTAAAGCTGCAATGCCCCTTACACTAGATAAGTAGTGCCTTGCTAAAGATCAGGTAGTTTACCCACACCAGCCGTGTCCCCCTATTACCTATCATGAGTTTGCAGGTAAGAAGACCATATCAGCGGCATATCTAGCTAAAGCCTTACTACCAGTCCTCTTTTAATCTTGTTCTCTAGCCATTTACATTCCATCTCAGCAATTAAAGCACATGGTGGTTCAGCCTGCATTCATTTGTGTCTCCTTCCCGTGTTTCATTGGTCTGTCATGGTGTAAATAACCCTCCCAAAGGTGTGGGGAACCCATATTACAGCTAGCCATTAAACAATTAAAAGAATCCCAACTAAACCCCCTCTCTACTTGACTGTGCTGCGATCCCTGAACCATCTGCCACACCAATTCACGGTATGTCCGTCGCTCATGTATATTGTCTGAATAAAACACAAAGATTAGGAATCTGTAAATGCAGGTTCCTTATGTCGGGCAGGCAGTGGCCTGTAGTAGTACTCCTTGCCTCCCAGGCAGACATGAGGTAGGCTATTGTAGACTCCAGAGTTCCCCAGCCACATTTGAAAATGCACATTTCATATAATCTCATTGGATGTCATTGGGGTAACTTGATGCGGTGTCACATCCCCTGGATCAGCCTCCTGGTACCCCCTATCACCTGTGAAGTCATTCCCCATGTCAGCCAATGCTACCAATCTGTTCTAGGACTCTGGCCATAGCACCCATTGGAGGTCAACCACCACTCTTGCCTCTCAGACTCTGCCTGTATCCTCATCGGTGTGACCTGCGACAGATTCCTCATTCTTCGTCGCCGCCACTGTTCCTACCAAGGTTGGGGCTGAGTGGTATCACCCCTTTCCATTGACAGTTAGTATCTCTTCTGTTCAAGTCAGTCCCAGACCTCTGTTGCAAAGTTTAAAAAGTATGTTCGATCTTTAGTCAATGATCCCCAATTTCACAAGGAACAGCAACTCATAGCGGATCTCTAGGCTTCTCAGATGGTGTTTGACCTGCATAAAGGACTCTGTCTGTCTTTGAACCAGCACCGTGTAGTGTGGATAGATGTTAATGGGTTGTTTCTCCACCATTCACGGGCCATGTGTGCATGCCATTTGGAGGATGACATCTTGATCCTGTAAGTTAAACAATCTGGCTACAATTGCTCTTGGAGACCCTCCAGGAGGTTGTGGCCAACCCGGTACCCTGTTGACATGATCAATGCTAAGCTATTTAGAAGGCTTCCTCCCCAGCACCAACTCTGCCAGCCATTCCTCTATGAAGAAGTCTATACTCAACCCTCCGCTCATTATGGGACTCTCACCAGGCAAATTTTGTTCGGGAAGAGCAACTCCGAGTCCTCCACCCTCTCCTACAAGCGAGCTACTTCTCGTTCAAGCTTTTGTAGTCTGATAGTATGTTCTGACACTTTTGGGCAATGGAGGGCCAGTGTAGATTCTGTCTCAGCCACGCAGTCCACCAAGTTCCTATAATCAGTCTTGAGTAGATTTACCTCCTGATTGAGAGCATCATTTTGAATTCCAGGGCATTTTTTGTATCTCTTGTAGCTGCTAGAATGGTGGCTCTATGGGACTCCAGATTCTGTATGGTGTGTTCACCTTTGGTTCCCATTCGGCTCACGGATTGTGCAGTGGATCCTGATGCGGGGTCTTGATCATCTTTGGCCTCACCATGGTCACTTCCTCGGGCACCATCTCGGTGTGTGTTCCAGTTTCCTCCCTTGCCCCCACCCAAGAGCTGTATTTAGGGCCACCACCAACAGGCCCCGCCACACAGGAGCACAGGAACACGTGAGATTGGGCTAGTATTTTACCTGTTGCCGCACTAATATAGATCTCGCAAGAGGGACCACGAGCTCAAGCACCCTCATCCAATTACATGCGACAATTGACTCTCAGCCAGGTGTGGTGGTAGTCATGATTTGGCTTAATTTTTCTCTCCTCGGAGTAACATGAGGCCACTCACTCCTGAGCTACTCAGAAATCCAACCACTGCCTGATGTCTTTTCCAAGGACGAGAGAGTCAGTATGGCACACCACAGCAGTCACCTGTTCTCCCACACCACTGTACTCCCAGCCATCTGCTTTCAGCACTCCTTACTTTTCCACCTAAGCAGGAATAGACAGCTGGTGTGCTGCTCTGCTCAACACCACCTTTCGGATCTCACGTTGTGGCATGCCGGATTCCATCCCCTAATTGTGGGTTCCCCAAAGATCCGGTCACAACATCTGCCGCTAAAGGATTAGCCCGGCTGCTCCACCACCTCCCCACAGTACTACGCATCTCCATACAGTCTGCCCAGAAGTGGTGTGTAGCCACCAATGCACCCGATGTGCCCCGACAATCCCACTCCTGGGGTGGGGGTGCAGTGTTATCTCCAGTTCTTGTGGCAGGCCCACGTGTCTTCCTGGGCCGTCTTACACCCCCAGTATTTCACATATTAGGTGGACCTGAGCTGCTCTCCTGGGTGTGGTCGCATGTATGGCATTTAGCATGGGTCCCCCGTCATCTCCCGTTGACATACAAATTCACCCCTGGGCCCAGCCTCCAGCCCTGCTGGGTGAGCTCCCCATTCCCCAGGGTCAGCTCTCCGCTCCTGTCCACTTTTTCCTGTATCACAATCGCCATTTTGCCTCAGGTGCAGTAGGAGTACTAGCGCTGGGCCCGGGGCAGCCCTTGCCCATTGTGGCCCTTGGCGCACCCGGGAGTAGCCCACTTATTGGCATGCAGCAGCAAATTTTAAGTTCCCCCAGGGCTGGTCCATCTGACTGTCTCCTTGCCGAGCCATTCATGCCTGCCCCGCCATCTTGTGCGCTGTCTTGGTCCACCGCTGATGTGTGCTTCAGGCGGATCCCAGCCAAGTACCGGGGCTGCCACTGTGTAAATGCACTCACTGGGACCCCTCCTACCTTACAGGCCTGCACCTGACCAGTTCCAGGCCCGGGGGTCCTAGGATAATCGATCTACAGGCCACGGGTACCAGAGCCGAACTAGGAAGCAGTCAACTCCATGTGCGTCCTGTCCACGCCCTCAATTTGATCCTTCTTGATCACAAGATAAGGAGCAAAAATCTCTGGCGTATACCAAAATGCAGCAAACTGAGCCTAGGCAACAAGATGATATCTGCTTATGTCGGACCCTAATAGCACTTCATAATACGAGTCTTGTCATTACTTCTCTTCGGACCCTAGGCCGCTTGCCCGCCCATATCAGTCTGGTCAAAAGTGATTACAGGGTGGCAAAAAAGGAAAAATTTAGCAGAATTGATACAGTTTTACAAATAAATTAATTTAGGGAGCATCACCATCGTGATGATGGCAACTCTTTCTGCCAGTGAAAGCTGCAATTTTAACCCTTCTCTCCATTTGGCAACATAGCTTATCTATCACTTGACCATACATACTGCATATCATTGCCTCTTTATCATGTGATACTACAAGTTACGAGTATTTAACTGCATCTGGGCATCACCTCAGAGGGTAAGATATAGTACTGTGATCATAGTCAGAGGAAACATTTCCGATGTGTCCCAGTTCTATAGGAGTAAATGGAACTAACCTCCTAATAAGAATAGCAACACTCGATGGTACGAGCTATACAATGAAAAATATCTGAAAGGGACCTATTGTGATGCAAATTCTTGAGCGCCACATGGGTGTAAATGGGTCTCTTGAAGGAAGACCATGTGAATGTGGGGCCTATCCAAATATGCTAGCACTCTTCTCAAATTTTGGAGATTGTTAACCTGCTAATATTTAAAGTTAATCATTTGAGATCATGAAGAAGGGAGACATAATTATACACAATTCATAATAGTGATGATCTTCATCATCCCATATGTCTGCGGTGCAGTAGCCATAATCATTAACAAGTCTGGCTGTCATCTTCCGAACATCAACAACTTTACCTCCACCCAAACCATCCAATCCCACACCCACTCACACTGCTGCCCCCAACTGACAGTGTAGATACCCGTCTAATCAAAAAGAGTAGAATAAGATTAAGAAACTTTATACCAAATAAATAAAGAAAATCAAAAGTGTGAGTTACATGTAGAGGCAGTAATCAAATCCAGGTGGCACAAAGTGCCTGTGCCAGTATTAATAACAAAAAGACCAACAATATCAGACATGCCAACACACTTTATTCAGACGGGAGGCTCCCAATTTTTAAAGCCAAAAAGGCTTTATTATAGCTTTCTGAAATTACCCGCATTTCAATGCAGGTCAATGCAGAAAATGTGTTTCCCTGATTTATCCTTTAAAAACGATCTCTTTCCTACTTCCAAATGTTGGCATGTATGCAATAAGGGTTTTGATCACATGTCCCCTTTGAAGCCAAAGGGGATAATTAAACAAACAAGCATTTGCAATGCAATAGGTCTCGCATGCACGTGAGTTTGAGCTATTGGCATTGTAAGTGACAATGCCTTTTATTTATGTTTTGGGTTTTAAAACATCAATAAAAGGCATTGTCATTTACAATACTAATAGCTCATACTCTCACAAATGCAATACCTATTGCATTGCAATAAAGGGCCTACTCGACCGCTTGTTAGATTGTGGAAAAGACCAGCCTGTGACATCTTCAAAGTAGTGTTAAATAGTGTAGTGAAGAAGATGTGTAAGTGTTGTAAATTACACAGACACAATGTATAAAGTAAGAGTTACATATGATCCGAGCTATAAACACTAACAAAGTGCTCCAACACCTTTCGTTCTGTGATTACACTGTCACAGCTCATGAGGAAGAGCGGGGGTATTTCCTGCCCTCTCCCTGATTTGAGTGTGGAGTGTAGCATTGCATAATGTCATTGCTATCTTTGGCCTATTAAAAAAAACACTCAAGCTGTAGTAGGGCCCTGGCTTCACATCCTCGTGCCGGGCGGGCTTTGCTTTATGGCAGGCATGGAGGGAGAAAGGGATGGTCTCGGCTGCAGCTCTGGCCTCGTACAGTCCCCCTGCTGTACTAGTGAGAGAGAGGTGCTGGGTTCGTGGTATTGGTGGGGGTGGTATTTGTATTGGTGGTGGTGGTATTGATGGTGGTATTGGGATTGGTAGTGGTGGTATTGGTGGTGGTGGTATTGGTGCTGGTGGCATTGGTGGCATTGATGGTGGTGGTGGATTTGGTGGTGGTATTGGTTTTGGCGGTATAGGTATTAGTGGTGGAGGTATTGGTGGTGATGGTATTGGTATTGGTTCTGGTATTGGTATTGGTGGTGGTGGCACTGGTATTGGTGGTGGTGGTATTGGTATTGGTGGTGGTGGTACTGGTATTGATATTGGTGGTGGTATTGGTGGTGGTGGCACTGGTATTGGTGGTGGTGGTATTTGTGGTGGCATTGGTATTGATGGTGATATTGGTGATGGTGGTGGTATTGATGGTGGTGGTGGTGGTATTGGTGGTGGGGTATTGATGATGGTATTGGTAGTGGTGGTTGTATTGGTGGGATGGTATTGTTGGTATTGGTGGTGTTGGTGGTATTGGTAGTGGTGGTATTGGTGGTGGTGGTATTGGTAGTAGGGTATTGGTGGTGGTGGTATAGGTGGTGGTGGTATTGGCAGTGGTGGTGGTATTGGTGGTTGTATTGGTGGTGGTGGTGGTATTGGTGGTGGTGGTATTGGTGGTGGTATTGGCGGTGGTGGTGGTATTGGTGGTGGTGGTGGTGGTATTGGTAGTGGCATTGGTGGAGATGGTGGTGGTGGTATTGGTGGTGGTGGTGGTATTAGTGGTGGTATTAGTGGTGGTGGTGGTATTGGTAGTGGTATTGGTGGGAATGGTGGTGGTGGTATTGATGGTGGTGGTGATGGTATTGGTATCGGTGGTGGTGCTATTGGTGGTGGTATTGGGGTGGTGGTATTGGTGGTGGTATTAGTGATGGTATTAGTGGTAGTGGTGGTATTGGTGGTGGTGGTATTGGTAGTGGTGGTGATGCTATTGGTGGTGGTACTTGTGGTAGTGATATTGGTGATGTTGGTGGTAGTATTAGTGGTGGTGGTATTGGCAGTGGTATTGGTGGAGGTGGTGATATTGATGGTGGTATTGGTGGTGGTATTGATAGTGGTGGTAGTGGTATTGGTGGTGGTGGTATTAGTGGTGTTGGTGGTATTGGTGATATTGGTGGTGGTATTGGTGGTGGTGGTGCTGGTATAGGTGGTGGTATTGGTGGTGGTATTTGTGGCGGTGGTATTGCTGGTGCTGGCGGTATTGGTGGTGGCGGTAGTGGTATTTGTGGTGGTGGTATTGTTGGTGGTGGTATTGGTGTTGGTGGTATTGGTAGTGGTAGTATTGGTGGTGGTGTTATTGTTAATGGTCACCACCCAACTGGATAGTCACCAGTAATCCAGGCGTGTCCAGGTATTATGAGGTGCAGAGTAATGGGTATACCCCTCTCGGTCTGCACAGTGGTATCTCCAGACATCCACTAGCCCAAACATTTCTATAGTGTCCAACACTACCCGCCGTGCCCTTGGTTTCATGGCTATTGTATGCAACGTGCTATTACGCTCCAGATCAAGTAGTAAATTAAAGTCTCCCCATGTATATGTACTACACCCCATGCGTTCCATGTGGGTATGGAGAGTGTAACAAAAATCGGGGTCATCAACATTTGGAGCATATACATTAACAAATAGGACAGAGTGCTCGAGTAGACAGCCCTTCGCCAATAAAATTGCCCCCCCCCGCATCCCGACAGACCTCCTCCTCCCAGAATGGCACCCGTTTAAGTATCAACACTGCAACCCCTCTGACACAGGAACTATATCCTGCAAAATATTTATGGGCCCCTCAGCTCGATACCAGCAGCGTCTCAGCATTTGTTGCGAGAGGAGTCTCTTGTAGAAAGGCAATGTCCACCTGGTGGCGCTGCATGTAATAGGTCACCTCCTTGCACTTACGGGTATTATTTAGGCCCCGGACATTCCAGGACATCAGTACCACACTGTCCTTTGCCATCACCTTATTAACCATGATCTATATCTTGCATTTCCAACACACTGACACCGGGACCATTAGTGCTGCACTGTAAATTACAACTATAAGAAAACTAGACTACAAACTTTAGCTTACTAACCCAGTTCCCCCCTCCCACCACCAATCCCCCTTACCTAACCCTAGGGGGAAATCCCCATCCCTTATAACCATGACTGAATGATTATACAGACATGAACAAATTGTACTATAAACCTGCAAAAACTTAAACAGGTGCATCCGGACTTGACGGGTGGCAACACCCCGCCACTTCCCCTATTCTTGGTACTAAGTGCCTGCATATGTGCATGTTATTCATTCATGGCATATCCCAGCATGCCACTAGCTCGGGTTTTCAGTGGTGCAGCTTGAATGTTATTAAACCCATCATCACCTGCCCATTGCTCTTGAACAGGAACCTTTGTGTAATTAACTAGCAGAGAAAAGATCAGCACTTGCGCCGGAGTCTGGTATGTCCTGGGACCACTGCGGCGACGTTGTACCATGCTTCTTCCCAGCATTGGAGTATTTCTGGCAGAACTCTTGGGCATCATGAGGAGAGTCAAAGACTTTGGATCGACCATCCACATCAACCTTTAACCGTGCTGGATATAGCATACCATACCGTAGCCCCATCTTCCGTAGGGTCGCCTTTACCCCAGCATACTTTCTACGTGCTTCCTGTACCATAACAGTGAAGTCCGGGTACATGGATATGGTCAAGCCCTGTCATTCAAGTTGGCCCTTCTCACGTGCCATCCGTAGGGCGGTATCCCTATTTCTTACGTTCAGTAACCGGGCTATGATTGGTCTAGGCGGGCATCCTGGATTGGGTCGTGGTCCCAGGATGCGATGTGCATGTTCAATTACAAATGTAGTTGTAAAGGGCTCACTCCCAAATAAATCGGTGGTAGACTCGGGTACCCCCATAATGCGAATGTTGTTCCTCCACCCGCATGCTTCCAAATCCTCATTCTAAATGGCTACAGCTTTGAGGAGCTTCTCCATTCTTTTATATTTCTTGGTAGTCTGGGCAGTGCTATCTTCCAGATCAGAGATTCTCTGCTGTGGTCAGATGCCCTTCCTGCTGATCCAGCCGGGCCCCCATAGATTCCAACCTCTTATTGAGGGCATCAAAGCGAGTGTCCTGTGCCCTTAAGCCTGCTCTCAATTCCAACAACAAAGTTGTCAGGCCCAGCTTCCTCAGTTGCGTGCATCACACCCCCTCCGTCATGTTGATCTGTTGTGTCGCAGTACTTGTGGACAGTACTTTGAAGGAGAGGGTGCTTTGCTTAGGGTCCTTATGCCCCATAACCCACGCTGTTAAATTGCGTTAGTCTATTTAGTGACAGCTGCCACTTTGTAGCCTAGAAAACCAATTGTGGGGTCACACTGCTTCACCTCCCAGCAGGTTCGCCCCTAAACATTATGGTGCATACAGTTCACCAAGCGTGTGTGCTTGCAAAAGTCTTTCGAGTATTTCACCAGGTTGGTGCAGATAAGTACTGGCCATCTCTATACACGTGTTTAAAAGCACTCCCGTGAATCATTGAGCAGACGAGCTCGTGTGAGAAACACCCGCGCGCCAGTGAGAGGTACCAGACCTGATGTGATGTTTGGCAGCCTACTCAGCAAACCCCAAATTCGAAGCCTATAATCTCTACTTATGACGGTTAAAGAACCAGAAACATGTGTCTAGAGTTCAGCACCATCTGCGCCAACTGTGGCGAAACACTCGTAAATATTTTAGCAAAGCAAGCAACATGAGACTGCATTTACCATAATGCCAGTGGTGAACCTTGCTGGGAGGTGAAGCTGTGTGCTCCCACCCCTGTTCCCCTCTGTAGCCTACTTGCAGGGCAATGATGGGTGGGCCCCGGTCGTGGGATGGATTCGCTCCTTAGTGCAGTTCTGTTCAATCACGCCGCCCACTCACCTCACCCATTGCGACACAGTGAACTCAATATGACATCCATTAACCGCCTACGTGCAACATATGGGTTCCAGTCTGAACAGGGCCTTGCTGTCAATATGGTGAGTTCTGTGGGCCAGAACGAGAAATCGGCCCTGCAGCTACAAAACACGGGCCTCTCTAGCCATCCTCTCAGGCCTCCGGGGTGACATCACCGGTGCTGCTCAGGGCATATGAAGGGGGGGCATGCGCCAGGTCATGCCCCTATGCGCTCAGGCAGTACGACTCACTTCAGCTGAAATGGGCCCTGCCATTGTCCTCCAGCCTGTGGCAAAATAGGGGGAAGGGACCTCACCGCCACATCCAGTGAGTGTGAGTGGTCACGGCCGCGGGGGAAGCAGCCCTTGCGTGTGACACAGGTCCTGGCCAGGCGGCCGGTCCTCAGGCTCACCCGTGGCCCCTGACACCGCTGGGCTTCCGGGGAGCATCTGTGCCCCACTACCAATGGCCCGATTGTTACCAGCCCCCACCGCGACCGCTCACCTCAAAAAGGGGTTGCCACACGGTCTGAACTCGTGGCAGCCCCCACAATCTTCACCCCAGCTCCAGCCAGCGCACATCTCGAGTCCCAGGCATTGCTCGAGGCTGCAGGCCGCACCACACCCAGCCTCCGTAGGTCGGCACCGATCTGAGTCGCAGGCTGCAAAAGGGCCAATTTACATATCAGAGGCCGCACCACCACCTCCTATATCTCTTGCGATGTCTTTTAGTGCAGCAACATTGCCATAACCACCATGACTAGCGATTAACAGGGAACCAGCGGCAGAGCTACAAACCTACACGGCCATTACGACGTGCGACTTGGCCACGCCCCCATCTACAATGATATTTAATGAGAGGAGTGTGGAGGAGCCCTTTCTGCTTTTTCTAAAACTTTAATGCTCTATCAAGGAAGAACTACAAAAACATAGAAAGCTATTTCCTTGACGTAGAAATGAGACTGTGAATATAACTCCCCCCCACCTATGGGACTCCATTGAGTGTTTAGGAATGCACTGAGAATAATGTGTGATGTTACCATTCACTTTACAAATTAAGATTCTGGACATTTGTTAACCCTGTAATTTTCTAGATATATTTTCACAATTCATATTGTCATTGTTTTTTTGCTTATTGAGAACTTATAAGGAGAGAAAACTGTTATATCTGCTGGTTATTCACTAATTGTTTTGAAATGTACTTGTCATTGTTTATTGTGCACGATATGTGACATGTAACTATGATACCTGTGTGTGTAAGAGTTTAATTTTGTCTTTTGCCCATATATCAAGAGGATTATTTGAGTGCTGTATAAAATAGAATTACACAACATTAGAACTTAGACTTTCCTATGTCTTTAGCACGCAAGCTTTATGCCCACATTATGAGCATTTTGAATAGTTGTATCAATGGCCATTGGGTGGCAGTGAGAAGGTGGGTCTGACCATCTGGGCCGCCCAGATACTTTTGCTTTCTGATCACCTGATTTTTGACCTTTTACTGTGGGAGAGGCTCATAACCTGGCACTCA
The DNA here is from genome assembly GCF_964204655.1 of Triturus cristatus. Taxonomy (NCBI): domain Eukaryota; kingdom Metazoa; phylum Chordata; class Amphibia; order Caudata; family Salamandridae; genus Triturus; species Triturus cristatus. The sequence continues at coordinate 921,585,707 of NC_140582.1, read as the reverse complement.
CCCACTGTAAACTCATGGTAAAATGGACCGCGCTGGTTTTCTGCAAGTGCCCACCTAGTGAGCTAAGGCCGCTGTGATGCAGCCAGGGTAAGGGGCAATGGGCTGCTTACATGTGGACTTGTGTGCACACTTGTATGTCCTCGTATAAGCATGGGAGATTCCTGTCATGAGCAGCCCAGGAGCTGTGTCCAGATAGACTTGAGCAGAAGGGACTATGCAGGATTGGGAGGTGACCTGAAGTAGGCCTTATAATGTGGTGGGCACATGTAAAGGATAGTCAGTCTGCTTTACTGTTTCACTGTAAGAACACTCCAGTATACTCCTTTGGGAAAGGAGGCCTCACGGCATAGTTTCAGTTCCCTGGGGCCTACGAACTCCAGACACACACGAAAGTACACTGCTTATTGTGTGAAAAGAACCAAAAGCATATTTGTACCACTTATGGGTCATCCAGAAATGTCATATTCCTCTGACTTAGCTCAGAACCAGAGCCCAGGCCTTGTGTGACCCTGCCAGGCTGGATTAATTACCTCTCTCCCGGAGCTGTTTCATCAGAGGCCTAGTCCTTTTTGGCAAGCATTGCCTAGGACAGAGGTCTACTCTCTAGGAGGGAGAGATGGGGTGAAGCTGTTATATTCCATATAGGTACCTTATATAGGCACATGTAACATCACAACCTTTCACCTACATTTTTCCCTACATTACATACATAACGGTTCATAGGCACTGACCTTTTACCTAGATACCTAGGTACGACACTGCATTCAGAACATGGGTTTTTCCCTGGGTCGATAGTCATACATTATGCATGAGACTTCTTGGAAGAAGTGTCCTTTTCAGTCCTGAAAAGGACACTTCGAAGCAGACACCTGCTTCTTCTAAAAAGAAGTGGGATAATAAAAAACAACAAAACTTTAAAGAGAACAGATCTCAATCCTGAGGTAGATCTCCTCCACACGAGCCCTCCGAAAAAAGGTACAACCTTAGGAATAGAGATAATATAAGGAAACCTGACAGGTATCAGGATACTGATTAACGCTCCTCTTGTTCCTTTCAGGGTTCATCGAAAAACTCCAAGAGGGAAAGACGGTCAGAAAGACAAGAAGAGCGTATGAAGTCCAGAGACAAGCAGCACACTCAAGATTATACTTCCAAAAAAGAAGAGAAAGTAAAGCAAAAGCCACAGTTCAATAAAAAGAAAGTTGCAGGTCTAAAGAGCAGACATGCCCAGAATTCTGAGGACTCGACTACTGAATGGGGAATGGGCTCTGACAATGCTAGACAGTGTGGCAGAAGTAACAATAGCTCACCAGAACCTGATGGAATTTCTGGTGACAGCGGAATTGAATGATCATATCACGGTGAAAACACCTGATACTAGAGTGAGTGTCCCACATAAAGGATATGAAATAACGCTCCAAATGGAGGGGGACAAAAGTAGGAAAGCGAGAGGTCTCTTTAGGGAGAACCTTAAGTTTTGCTATGAAATTTTACTAGCTGAGCAAGATTGGCTTCCAGCAATCGTCATGGATTGCCGTAAAGGATAAACGGTAATTCTACCAGCCTTCTCAGATCATATTCCCAGGCACTTGCAACATACATATGCACAGGAGTGGGCAGTGGCCCAGGCTCCGGCATTATACAAACTCCATGTTGGATGGGATGAGGGTTCAACCCACCACATTATTCCACAGAGGCAGTATACAGTAAAGCAAGAAGCTAAAAAACAGGTCTCAGATCAACTTGAGTACCAAGGGGTGATTGAAACTTGCACCTCTCAAAGGAACAATCCTTTGTTTCCTGTCATGAAACTTGACAGTAAATATCGTCTAGTTTTAGATTACAGACACTTAAACACTTGCACTAAGACATTTGCTGTTCAGAATGCACACAGTGCCGCATTAATGAATAACATTGTGCGGAAAAAAATGGTTTTGTTTGCCAAAATATAGCGCCTGACAGCAGGTATCTAACAGCATTCTCAGCGCTAGGGTATCAGGGCAATTTCATCGACTCCCCCAAGGGTATGATAGCCCGGGTTTGTTTTCGGCCAGAGTGACTGAGTTACTTAAAAAATTAGATGAAGAGGCATTGTCTATGTGGATGATATTTATCTGACGTACGATGACCTGGAGGAACACTTGAACAGAGTGAATACCATAATTTTGGGTTTTGCATCTGAGGGCTACAAATTCAACTTTAAAAAATCAAAAATCGCCCACCTCAGTGTCCTGTTTTTAGGATATGAGCTTCAAAGTAAGGAAAAAGTCTGGCAGCAAATTTCTTAGAGAAATGCGCTCTGCTCCAGCCTCCTAGATCATTAAAAAAAACCTACAATAAATCCTGGGATTCCTAAATTTTTGTAGAACATGCATTTTGGATTACACGATTCATTTTACTGTGTTCAGTCTTACAATGAATACTTGCAATAATGGGTTCAAAACGGGTTCAAAGACAAAAAGGTGGCACAATTAAGCAAAAAATGCTATGAGAACAGGTAGTGAAGTTTAAATGAGTCATCAACATGATGGCGTTCACGTTGAAGGGAATTCATTGGCTGATGAAGCCGCAAAGGGGACTGTACGCACCACTTCCGTAGCTGCAATCTCTCGTTCTAAAAGGAGAATAGACGGCGAGATTATGGTAGCTATTATTGCTTCACTCAAAAACAATGGTGCAGTACCAAAACGATTTCCACTCAAGTACTCCTACAAGTTAGATGCCAATAACATTCCATTTTCTCAGATTCCTGGATTGGGGGATAGAGTAATTCCAAATATGGATAGTGGGTTAGGTTGAATTCTGGCAGCACATGAAGTGATAGTTTCTGCACATGCAGGCGACTGTTTCTTTATTGAAACAACACTACTGGTGTCCTGGGTTAGCAAAGCAGACTGAAAGGTTCTACCGTAACACGTCCTGCGCAGATACCTTTGTTAATAGCTGACAAGCCACTAGCGTGTGTCTACCTAGACCACTGCGGCCCCTTGAAAAGAGATGGCGCTAAGAGTATATAATGGTTGCAGTGGATTCCTGCTCGAGGTTCCTATGGGTGTAGCCCCAGTGCTCGGCTGACGTACAAACTGTTATAAAAGATTTGCGAGTCTTCATAGGGACATACAAAATTGGCACATTACATTCTGACCAGGGCCCTGCGTTTATCTCTAGGGCTTACAAGGAGGCCATGGTAAGTTTGGGTACTAATCTCCGTTCCATCCTGAGGGAAATTCGGTAGTGGAGAGAAAAACCAAGATTTAAAGCAATCTTTAATAGCTAGAGTATTAGGCACGGGTGAAAGTTGGGTAACACATCTCTATGGAGTCCAGGGGGCCCTCAATAACATGCCAAGAAGTTCTCTATGGGGGTCACTCCATATGAGGTCCTATTTGGGACAAGAATGTGGGTACCTGATCTTGATTGTGAAGGCGCAGTGGCGTATAAGAAACCATCTGATATCCATGATCGTTTGGCTGTTTTACAGGATCTAAATGAATCCAGAACACAACAAAGTAACATCCACCTGAAACAGACCGCCACTGGGGAAGTCAAATCAGTCACGGCAAGACCTGTCTGGATCCCAAAAGTTGGGGATCTGGTCGGAGAGAAAATAGCTGACAAAAAGGAATTGGGCCATCCTACAGAAAGCCTGTACCGGTCCTAGCCATTGAAGGAACAAGAACTGTACTTCTGCCGCCTCTTGCCAGAATAAAAGAGAAAATATGTGTCTTGATTGACCTAATCAAACTACACTATGTGGCCGACACTAAGTAGTAGGCCATGTGGGCTCCAAAGTAGCAGACGCTACAATTCAAGAAGTTCAAACGGAAAGACTCATCACGTTCGAAGAGCCTCCTGTATGGAATGAAGGACTATGCACCAATGCTATGGAACTCGTTCCTCTTGAACCTGAACCTTAACTTCAAAATCAAACTCAACAAAATAACACACAAGTTGCTATAAGACCAGATACTGATGTTTACGTCAACATGCCTCGACAAGCGCAAACTACGATTTTAACAAATCCCGATGCAATTCCAACAATTGATTGAACTGCTTCTGGCTACTTCATAAACTTTGATACGTTTTCCTTGGATCCAAGTGAACCAGAAACAACGCCAGCCCAAAAATCACGCAAGCAGCGAGTGAAAGACTATTGAACTTTCTCAAAAGATCTTACCTGGTATCACCGTGGGTAGAACTATGGTTAATCACTGGGGTGCTTTTCTTTCTTTTCTAGTTAAGCTTAGTGATAGTTTTTAATATGCTTATTAATGGACAATACATTAGGCAAAGCTCTGCAGCCCAAACTGTGAATTTAATTTTGAAACCACATTAATCATCTCAACAAAGAGACTTGTCATCAGTGAACATTACAGCTGTTCCTGTAGCGGATGGTATAGTTTGGGACAAGGTTGATTTTGATATATTTGGCCCAACAGAAATGTTAAGAATTCCACATTTATTTAAAATATCATTGAGTGATATCCTTACCTCAGGTACATTTTCCGATGATTGAGATTTTGAGACTGTTATTAACATGTTGTCTGATTTGGAAAAATCTGCTGTATTTTCTAATAGTGAATTGTTGGAAGGCACATCAGATTATGAGTCAATGTATTGTTATCAACATTATGGTCATCATTTTTTGAAGAAATCTGCTAATCCTAGAAATGTGTTCAGATACCACCAGTGGGAACATTGTCCATCACCGCAAAAAGGCTGTTCAAAAACATTTGCACAAAAGTTTCCATATTTTTCAGGGTTTAATGTGTCTGACCTAGCCTCATATTATTATAAGGTTGCACCAACATCAGCACAGAAGAATATGTTAACAAACACAAAACAGGTTTACTCTGCATCTTTTATTGCCCAGTTGTCTGAACAGTGTTACAACAGTCTGGGGTACTAGAGAATGGCAAGTGCAGGGGATAGAAGCTTTATTTAGAGCATGCCTCATCCCTCAACAACTAATGTTTTTGAACGAGACAGTGCAACAGACGTCTTGCCTTGGACTAGCCAAAAATAAAGACTTGAATACACCTCGGCTGCCAACACCATCACACACCTAGGGTAACGAAACATCAAAGGAAGGGATTACAATAGATGACATCATATAATACAATAGATCAGACCCCGATTGGAAGAAATGGTTGATTTGGCCCACAGACACCAGTGGTTGTCAGGAAATATTCATGGGTAGAACCGAAGGGTTTAGTATTCGTAGGCCAGATCCACGTTATGTACAGAGAAAACATCCAGGGCTAGTGACATCCTACAGTGTTGGGAGGTTGTGCCTTAATTGGCTAGAAACCTCAACACTCACAGAAGTAAAACAACACTTGTCCTTACTCACACAGGATATGGATCTTAGTTTTTTTTTTACTAAGTTCCAGGAAACCACTCCAAAAGCGTTTTTATATAGGCTGGCATATACGCTACCTACAATGAAATTTGGAAAATATCACAACAAGAGGCCGCAGAAAGGATACGAGAAATAGACTGTATTAACTTAGAGAAATCTCTAGCAGTGGTAGACAATGGGTTAACTACATTGACCTCCAGGATATATTCCTTAGGCAACATTGTGTCTTCTGCGATAGACATCCTAGAGTAAGATTTGGCCATGTTACAACACGGGAAATCTCAATTACGTTCGATTATGTTGTTAAGCTGGACGCTACAATCTTTGTGTGCAGGCTATGTGCCTTGGCGTTTTATAAACACTACGTCTCTGTTTTCTGAATACAATCCAACAGATAAACAGATAGAAATGGCACAAAGGGGAGCAAAATATACAATGCTGTGTATTGAAAAACTGGATAGTTTACTGTTCACAGTGGTGGAATCACCCCACACTGACTGGCTAATCCATGGCCACATAACTCTACCGGTCACTACTTTTCAGTTTCAATATTGCCTAGAACAAAAGCAGGCAGTCAAATATGAAAAAATGGGTAAGGAATACATTAAGGAATCTTGGGAATTACCATACAGATTTCGATGCCGAGGTGGGGATCAAGAAGTGTTTCTCAGTGGTACAAACTGTAAGAGGGCTTTAAGTGGATCACTGCTATGTCAGGACATTCTACTGCACGGGGCTTGTAATGGTTCTGTTGCGAACCTATCCCGTCATCTGAGGGGTAGTCAGCAGCCGTGATTACTCTAGCGTATGGGATACTTTCGAATGGGAATTACTTGATGCTGAACAGTCAAAGCTGCTGTGGAATGCTTCCGGGCATCACATATCTGGTAACCGTGAGCTCCAGGGTTACTTGTTGTATGCAAGTATTGTTTCCACTGACACATACAGTCAGGGAGGTGCTGTTACGGCCTCCACTGAATGTTTCTTTAATACGGTTTGATACTCGAGGCAGAATAAAAGCCATGCTTTTACAGAAGTATGTACCCTTAACCTCCACTCTAGAGACTTTTGAACTCGAGATCGCAAGGTCTTCAGCTGAGACACAGACGCTTATTAATACCAACTGGCCATTCCATTTCGTAGAAATAGTAAATCGTATCTTTAACATGTATGATACGACTGGCATTGTCCACCTAATTAAGACCATAGGTTCTGGAATTCTAAGCACCTTACAGACGGTACTTAGAGTTATACAAAACTTCATACACTCTGGATTCGGAAGCATCTTTGGAGGTGTTCCGCTGATCCTGTTTCTAATAGCAGGTATCCTGATTGTCTTCTATCTGCTATGCAATGGACGTCCCAGTCACCAGGGAGATGGAAAAAGCACTCCTGGAGCGGAAATACAGTGACCGCATGGTACAACACCTAGGCATGCCTCGCCTAAGAGAACTAAGTACATCTTGGTTCCTGTCATTTCAACTAGTCTGGATGGACTGCATCTTACCTGTCCTCCGATGCCTGTTTTGCGGAAAAGAGTGCGCGTTAGACCTTTGTTTGACACTCCCCTCATGTGCACAACTGGATGTGAATGCTCTACTGGACCCAATAACGGCCCATGTTCTGCAGTGTCCTCAGCGCATTCCAATATTGTTGGCAGCATTCCTTGAGCCACCACAGGTAGTAACTGCACCTGTTGGTATGGACACCGGCTCCTCCACTGACACCCAGGCTTTGGATGGCACACAGGCTGCCCCAGCACCGGCTGTGGACAGCATAGAACATCCTCTGTGCTCAATTGACGTGCTTTGTGAGGTGCGACAGGGAACGTCTACTGCGGAAGCAAGCAACGAAAATGTTGCGTCTACCAGCAAGGACACATAAACATTTGACTCATTTTGGCTCGTCATGTGCTGGGTAAAAATTCGCCTTTTTTTAAACAAGCTCAATTTGGGACTCAGAAACAAAATCGACATTCCTTTCATTTATTGGGCATAAATGGCTTTCTAATGCTTATAGTGGTTTGGACTATAACTACGGACACTTTTTGGAGCAATAGTTTGCAAACATTTTCCTTTTAACACTTTCTACGCTTTGTAGAAGTTTTAAACATTTTAGCAAAATGGATGTTTTATGAACTTTGAGCATACCTATATCTAGTTAGGCTAGTAGTATGTTATAGGTTACGTAAGTCATCCAATCGGAAGATGAGTGGGTGTTATATTCTATATAGGTACCTTATATAGGTGCAGGTAACATCACAACCTTTCACCTACATTATTCCTTACCTTACATACATAACGGTTCTTAGGCACTGACCTTTTACCTAGATACGACACTGCATTCAGAACGCACGTTTTTCCCTGATTTGATACTCATACATTATGCATGAGGCTTCTTGGAAGCACAGCAGGACTCACAGCAGGATGAACTTCGCCTGTATAATATCTATGCTAAAGTTCAAGCCCAACGTCATCCTTTAGACTGACACAGTAACATAGCAATGTAGGACCTACGGGGAGGCCTTTGGGTGTACATACACCATGTCTTGCTTAGTGAGACAGAGGAGACCGTGACTTCCCGGCTGACACACTGACCAGAGACGCTGAGGTTCCTGCATGCAAACGCTCCAGCTAGCAGTGGTATAACATCCCTCACAGGGTGTCCAACTCGAGACCAGGACGGAGTCCCGCATTCACTGATTCTCAGGTAATGGGGTGGACTAGATCCTAGAGGGATTCTTGGCATAACACCTACACAGATGCTAGGTACATTTAGGTGCATCTGGTTAGGGAGACATCGTAGGAGTACGCACTTATTATCATGTATTGTATGTGCTTGTATATATTCATGATTACTGCAAAATGGTAGAACTATACCATCCCTTTACTTTTGTAGTATTGCTAATCATATATCTCTGCTACTGTCTACTGGTGGTTGCAGCTCATCTATTTTACACTAGAATAACAACTGTTCAATAAATACTTATTGAAATGCCCAGCCTGTTTATTCTGTGTATCCCTGAGACAAACTCGGTGAGCACGAGTGACTCAGCGAAAAGTAGTATATTGTTTCCACAATCCTGAGGTTTCAGGGTTGTCATGTTCTGAGGTTGCCAGAAACTGTTCTACCCCCTATATGAGGAGTTTCTAGTGGCACTGTGAGCTAGCTAACACAAACAGGCTAACGTATCCGGTGGGGGTGCTCGGAACCAGTCTGCCACCAAACCCACAGTTTATGTTATCTGAAACGCGCCGATCCTGTATAGGTAATATAGGAACTACATGACAAAGCTGCTCGGCATCAATCAGCCAGCTGTTACCCGGTGCCATCCACCAGGCCATGATGTCAGCTAGTGGGGGAAGTGGGCTTTTCAGAGACCATGTGGCATGGTACTCATGGATGATGCCATACTGAACTATCCCAGAGGCCTGTGCAGGAAGGTTGAAACAGGGGCAGAGAGGTGATGTGGCACTGCAGGATAGGCCAGAGGTGCATTCCTGCCAGCATTCTCCACCCCTCCATACAAGGTCTTGCTCAGGAAGGAGGTGTCTGGGATGTGGGTTTTCTGAGGAACAGTAGGACTGGAGGCTGACACCATGGGCAGTTGTAAGGAAGAACCTCCTCACTGTCCCCAGGACTCTGGACTGTGCCTCTGAGGGAGTCCAGGACAAGTGAGGGAAATTCTGTATAGGAAACCAGGTGAAAGGATGGGGCAGGGAGGCAGTGAAATATGCTCCCAGCTGAGAACATCCTTTTGGAGGCTGGGAGGCAGAAGGAAGGGGCTCCAGGTGGCTTGAGCTTGCCACCAGGAGCAAAAAGAGGCTACAATTGTTGAAATTGGCCCAACGGGCCTGAGATATGCCCCCGGGAGATAGGTGACCTCTGATGGGACTGACAATGAACTGCTGCCGGTCTCCGATGTGCCCCGGGATGGGTAAATGCCCATTGGCTGCTCCCCAAAAGTGACCCCAAAGTAAAGTCGGGGAGCTTCGTTGCACTCCTGCAAAGATTCCTATGCTCCGGGGTAGCGAGGAAGTCAGTGGCACCGTCGCGCTCCCCATGGAACTGCCCAGGGGTCCCATCACTCCATCTCTGGGCCCTGATTCTTAAAAGTCAGGGGCAGCGTTGCGCCCCCGTGAAGGTGCCTGAGGGGCACAGGACCACAACCCGGGGACCCGAAGACGATGAAGTGAGAGAGCACCGTTGTGCCCCCCGCAAAGAAGGACGGGGGCCCAGGACTTGATCCCTGGTCCCTGATGACCGGAGAGAGGAGGGGGAGTGCCACTGCAGTCCCCCGTGTCACCGGAAGGCCAGCTGTAGTGCCTGTATCTGCCCGCAGGAGCGGGCAGACCAGAATGAAGGGCCGAATCCTGCTGCAGCACGCTAGCATGCTGGCAATGCAGGGAGCCTGCAAGTGCGGTCAGGGCTGGACTCCCTGAGGCGCTCTCCAACGTTTAAGCTGCCCACAAGGAGCCGGTGAGAGCAGCCAAGGGAGGGCCCTCCAGGGTGCTCTCCATCACAAGCAAGGCACGCAGGGTGCTTGGGTGGGACCACGCACCAGGAGGTAAAGTGAGATGTAGATTTGGGCAGCTAACAAACAAGGCGGCAGTGCAATGAATATTCAAACAAATAGTTTATTCCTGAGAAATATACAAAGGAATGGACCCACGGCTATCAGGCCATTTGCTCAGAAGAAAGCTCAGAGAGAACTGACCATTCTCCTGGCAATTAAAGATAGGTTCTAGAATAGAACACAATTACAAAATATGAGAGAAAGCAAGTTTGGGACATTACATGACATAGCGAATAACATTACCATCATAAATAAGAATAAAATATGATATGGGACACTACAGCCCCTTACCTGCAGGCACTACAGCCTGGTTTTCCCCAAGGCAGCAGTGATATTCACGACCAAGCCGAGGAGTGCCCCATAATGCTGAGCAGGGCCTGGCCGCATTCTCTAAGTAAAGCAGCCCATTTTCAGCTTGTAGTAACCCCAGGGAGACGGGGTCACCACCATCTGGATGCAAGTATGTGGGGGTAGCTGCCAGAGCAGGGCAACCTCCCCTCCAAAAGAGGTGGAAAGTCCCATGCCGAAGTCTCTGGTGACAATGAGACAATAACCCCTCAATGGTTTTATCTCATTTTCAAGCCTTCCTAATGCCAGGACTTTTGTTGTACAGTGGTAAAGCAGCACCTTCTGTTGATGAAGTGGATGGCTGCTCCTAGTTGTGGCATGAAGATGGCTGATATAAACTTTTTTTTGTGAGACATCCTCTAGGGGTGGAAAGTGGCAATTGCCCAGTGTGCTTATGCAAACGTTAATCATATGCATTATGTTATGCTAAATGTGATCTCTAAGTGAATTTTGCAAGCATATTTTATAAGTGTTAGATTTATACTTGCAAAGTGATGTAGGTATAGCTGTGATGCCCTTTCGGGTTTGTGATTGAACTGCGATCAGTTATGATAAGTACACCACACTTACAGACATGCTTAGAAATGTACTCTTGTTAGTGCATTAATTGAATAATTAGACTGTCAGCCACTTGTGAGTAAAGGTTGTATGATGCATTAGCTGCTCTTAGTCTGGTTATTTGTAGTTATTGCATTTTTTCCTCTGCCGCCCGGGATTTGGTGAACATGTGATAGAATCTCCGGGTCCCTCCATGCCTCGGGGAAGGCTTTACATGATGCGCGCAGCCCGCTTGCAGTGACGCTGGTAACCGGGATCTCGCGTCACTGTGTCCGCCCTCCCTCCTGAGCAGCTGCCATGGACATCTCCCTGAAGTACTTCAACAAGAGCCGCTGTCAGGGAAGGTAAGCCGCCCTCTGACCACCGGGGGAAGGTTACTGCGGGGTAAGAAGGGAGGGAGCCCTGCTGGTCATCGTGCAAGTGTAGTCCGCTCACCAAGAGCAGGGAACTCAGTGGCCGCTTTCGCTGTTGGAAACAGGTGTGCCATGGAAATGTGAAAGGAGTCGGTAAAAACAAAAACAAGCTATTTTTTTACTACAATACAACCCCCAGTCACGAAGCAAGTTTGCCCGTCACAATATAAAAAACATTTCTGGACCGGGTAATTAAGTATGGGCTCCCGAAAGCTTGCTTTACAGCAGGTTGAGTCAAAAATGTTTTGAATGTATAATTATTAAGTCCACTGTTACGCCCCCTAACCTTCGGTGTTCAGTGAGCCAAAGAGGGAACACTTTAGTTTAAGATAATGAGCATTAGAACCCTGAGATGTTTAACAGTCCACTAGACTTTGTGAATCCTACCTTGTATTAAACTAGCCCCACGCCACAAGTGCTTCAGGGGACTGCATGACTCATTTTCAGTGGAATTGCTCTCCCACCCTCACAGCTCCACCATCAAGTGAGGCCCTCCTGAGCCCCTGCACTCTCGAGTGTTGGTGTTCGAGGCCCTCCTCCACCCTCAAGCTATATCTGCACCTCATCCCTGGTGGTCCTGTGAACCTCTCACCCCTTCTCTCGCTCTGTTTATTCTGCCTGCTTCATTCTTTAGCCTCTTTACTTTCACCTTCTTTAGCCTCTTTACTTTCACCTTCGTTTTTTACACTCTTACTCTCTTCCTATCACTTTTATCACTTTTCTATCACTTTCCATTTTTCTTTTTCAACTTTTGCACTGTTTTCGCTCCTTTTTCTGGGCACCTCCCGCCTGCTTTTCCCAATACTGCTGCCCCCGCGGCCCCTCCCCCTAGCGCGACTAGCCCAAACCAGTTTCCCCTCCCGCCTCCCAGCTGTCCAGCCCTTCCCGACCCCTACTTAATGGCGGTTGTGCCTCTGGCGCACTGAAGGTTTGCCAAGGGCAAGCTCGTCTGCACTCGTCCGCGTCCCGAACGCCACAAGCACCAGTAACCCTGGACCTCCGAACCACCAACTCTACAACCCAGAGGCACTCTACACACTCAACCCAGGTCGCAACAACAACTGCAAGCTAGCATCACCAGCCGTCACCCACAGACCCTTCAGCTGTCACCGCTGCCACCACTCCTGCAGCACTGCCAAGACCACGGATCCAGCACAACCCGTCCGCAAGAACGCAACCGCACCAAAGACCCTGCAATGCATCCTCCTTAACATCCGATCCCTCACAAACACGCCACTGAAATCTGGGACCTCCTCGACAGCACCACCCCAGGCGTCACATTCTTCACTGAAACCTGGACCAGCACCACTTCAGGACCTGACATCGCCATCGCCATTCCCCAAGGATACAAGATCTCCCGGAAGGACCGACCCACCCACCCTGGGGGGAATCGCCATCCTCCACAAATCCACCCTCCAGCTGAGCACACTTCCCGACGAGCCCACAGACCTGATGGAACACCTACACTTCAAGATATCGGCCAGCCCCACCACCACTCTCCGGGGAACCCTCATCTACTGACCCTCCGGACCCTGTGGACCATTCACCAACTCCATCACGGACAACATCACCCCGCAGGCCATCGCGTCCACCAACTACACCTTGCTAGGAGACCTCAACTTCCACCTTGACTACCAGCAAGACCCCAACACCACATCCCTCCTGGACAACCTCCACAACATAGGACTCCGCCATATCGTGACTGAACCAACGCACTCAGCAGGACACACCCTGGACCCCATTTCACAACAGGAAACTCCATCACTTTCAGCCACACCACCGAACTCCCGTGGACAGACCATCACTACATCCACTTCACCTTCAGAACACCCACCATCCACAAAACCCAGCAGCTGTTCCCACGAAGAAATTAGACCAAAATCACCGATCAACAGCTCACCTCCTCACTCGGCAACTCCACCCCAACCATCGCGGAAAACAACGACCCCAACACCGCAGCCCGAACCCTGCACAGATGGATCTCCGACAGCACCAACACCATAGCCCCCCTCAAGAAGAACAACAACACACACGCCAGGAATGCCAGCTGGTTTACCACCGAACTCTGTGAGTCCAGATGCACATGCCGTCGCCTCGAAAAGGCCTGGAGGAACTCCAAATCTACAGAAGTCCACAACAAATTCAGAGCTGCCACCAACGCCCACCACCAACTCATCAGAAATACGAGAAAGAAGGCGATCAAAGGCAGAATATCCACGCACGCGCACAACAGCAAAGAACTCTTCATCATCATCAAGGAGTTCGCCCAAACCACCGGCGAGTCTACAGACATTCCTCCCTCACAAAATCTCTGCGACAAACTCAGCACCTTCTTCCACCACAAAATCAAGAACATTTATGACAATTTTGACAAAAAACAGCCAACACATAAAACCCTCACCAATCACCACCGACACCTTGAAGCCAACAATTGACAGCTGGACATCCCTCACCACCAAAGACACACTGAAGACGAGGAAGTCAATCCACTCCGGGGCCCCCATGGACTGCTGCCCCACCACATCTTCAAAGAGCCGCTGACACCATCGCACCCATGCTTCGCCACACCATCAACCGCTCCCTCGCGAATGCCTCCCTCCCCTATGACTGGAAGCACGCCGAGATCAACCTCCTCCTGAAGAAGCCCTCGTCGGACCCCACCGACTTCAAGAACTACAGACCCATCTCCCTGCTCTCGTTCCCAGTGAAAGTCATTGAGAAAGCCATCAACAGCCAACTCGCCACCTTCATCGAAGAGGACAACATCCTCGACTCCTCCCAATCCGGCTTCAGAAAGAACCACAGCACAGAAACCGCCCTCCTCGCTGCAACAGATGACATTCGCTCCCTCCTGGACAGAGGAGAGACAGTAGACCTCATCCTCCTTGACCTCTCAGCGGCCCTCGACACAGTCTCTCACAGCACCCTAACACGCAGACTTCATGACGCAGGGATCCGGGACAAGGCCCTCGACTGAATCTGCTCATTCCTCTCCATAGAACACAGCAGGACAGACTCCCTCCCTTCCTCTAGGACCCTATACTGACCACCTGCGGAGTCCGACATCTACATGGCTCCGCTCGCCCCATCGTCAGAACCCACAGACTCAACATTGTTTCATACGCAGACGACACCCAACTCATACTCTCCCTATCCAACGAACCCAACGCAGCCAAACCCATTCTTCATGAAGGCATGGAAGCAGTCGCCAAATGGATGAATAGCAGAGCAGCTGTCTACAACTCAACACTGACAACACAGAAGTACTCATCATGGGCCCACACCACAATACCTGGAACGACACCTGGTGGCCCCCCGCCCTCGGAAGCCCGCCCACCCCCATAGATCGCGCACGCAGCCTCAGAATCATCCTGGACTCCGAACTCAAAATGGACCGCCAGATCAACTCCGTTGCATCCTCCTGCTTCCACACCCTCCACCTCCTACGCAAGACCTTCAAATGGATCCTCCTCAAACACAGTAAGACCGTCACTCGTGCCCTCATTACCAGCAGACTTGACTACGGCAACACACTCTACGCCTGAATCAACAAAAACCTCACTGCAAGCTACAAAACATCCAGAAGGCCTCCACCAGACTAATCATCAACCTGCCACAACACTGCCACATCTCTCAGAATCTGTGCACACTCCACTCCACCCCATTGGCTCCCCATCAAGGCAAGAATCACCTTCAAGATTCTCACCCATGCACACAAAGCCGTCCACAACCCCGGACCAGCATACCTGAACAGCCGACTCAAATTCCATGAGCCCCAAAGGACCCTATGATCAGCCCAGCTCTTCTATGCCGTGGTCCCCCACACCAGAAAGTCGAGATCAGGAGGCCGCTCCTTCTTCCTCGTGGCTAGAGCCTGGAACGCCATCCCGCTCCACCTCAGACAGACAACATCACTCCCCATCTTCACAAGAGACCTCAAGACATGGCTCTTCGATAGACCTCCGCCTTGATGGACAGGATCCTGCACCTTACCTCCACCCCAGCGCATGAGACCCTTACGGTGAGTAGTCTTGTTTAAGAAACCCATGATTGATTGACTGATTGATTGATTCACATAAAGAAATGCTATTTGGAATAATGCGGTGGGCAGCCACTCGCTTGGTGCCAGTGGTATGGGCCCTCATTCCAAGTTATACTCAACCATTGGCCTTTAGGGACAAGATAATGTTTACACATGTGAGTTGTGGTACTAGACCCCCCTCCTTTGTGAGAGGTAAGAATGTTTATGCAATGTCACTCAACAACAATACCATCAGCTTGTGACTATTTGTAAATTACTGCATACTATTGAGTAGTATGTGGGTAATAAATGTACTTTTTCCTTTTTCAAAAGAAAAAGGACAGACTGGACAATCGTTTAATGAGTGTTATTATTGTGTATTTGTGAATGGTGATCACTAGCCCACACCACCTACCTTGAATAGGCCCTGGACTGCTCTGCAACACTACCCAATGACAGTCAAGTGCTACAAAGGGGTGTTTGGTTCCCAGTGGAGGACAAGTGTAGATCCATTACTTGTGCAGGCCACACAACTAATGCCTCGATTTTTAACATCGGCTTTTTGCATTGAGTGTATTCCTGGATCCCTCCCAGAATGAGGCCTCATAGGATCAAACCCTGTATTCTAGTGGTGCTCAAGTCCTGGTCTGGGTAATTGAGGAACCTCGCAATAATCAGTACAGCAGGAGTCCCAGGAGGCAAATGCACCCCCAAGACCTGGTGGTTCTTGTTTGAGCATGAAGAGCAAACTTCTGCTTCTGAATGTGGGTGTCTATTGGGGGTTCAGAAAGGAATTCCAGGGTTCACGGTTGGGTTTTTTGTGCAAAGGTTATTTTTGGATTGCGCTCACTGTAGTGGGAACTGTGATCTTCATGTCTCCGCTATGCAACACCTACTCTACTGTTGCAATGTGCCTAGTATTAGTATGTATTGGAATGGAATGCGATGTTATGGCATGCATCGCAACTACGTATGTGCCTTTGGCACACGAGTGGTATGCCCGCTGTACATGGGCGCACAGTGACCACCATTGAGAAGTGCGGGGGTGTCCGGACAGCTGCGGGGTGGTAAACCCCATAAAGAACACTCGATGGTGCGTGGACGCGGGGATGTGTGTGTGAGCGTGTGTTATTAAAAATGTATTGAGGGAAGTCTTACCTCTAAGCCATGTCCCGTGTCTTCGTAGCTCCTGCTCTCCTGAGTCTGCTTCCAGGAAAAGGAAGTAGGCAGCCATGCTCCCTCCCCTGAGTCAATCACAATGCTGCGATGCGGCAGTGGGATTGTTAATTGGCAACGGGACAAGTCATGCAGGCAGGGGCCGGAGGGGTGGGCATGTTCTCCATGCAGGCTGTAATGCAGCCTGCATTGCAAACAGAGAAGTGCGCATGTCTGCATTGGGCGGGCTGAGTGGGCCGACCAAACATTAATTGTGCACTTGAGTGTGCATGCCAATCTGCACATTCCCTGTCCGTGGTTGGAGCAGTCCTACCCACCTGCCCTCCCCCTGAGGATACATAGCATGATCACAATAGTTAATTATCCCTTGTTTTTCCCTTTTTTAACTCTTTTTTTGGCTTCTCTGAGCCCGCACTCCCCGCTTCCCGCTGCTGCTGCCCCTGCAGCCCTGCACCCCTGTCCTCGCACATTTCCGCCTCCCAGCTGATTGTTCCTCCACCCTCCTCTACTTAATGGCGAGCGGACAAGTGCAGCTGGCGCACAGAAGGCGCACCTAAGGCAAGTCCATCTATGCACGTCTGAGAACCAACCGCGACCAGCGCCAGGAAGTCTGGATCATGGGCCACCCACCGGTACAGCACAGCCACCCTCCACGCACTCAACCCCAGGAAAGTCAGAGACTGACAACAGGCCTCGGCAAACACGACCCACGGCCAGTTCTCCTGCCTCCATTGCTGCTAGAGCTTAACCACCACCCCTGACTCCAACACAGCCGATGGGAGCACCTGCGACACCCTAGGATGCATCCTCCTCAAAGGGCGCTCTGTGCACAAACACGCCGTGGAAATCTAGAACCAACTCGACTCTCTCTTGTCCAACATCGCCTTCTTCACGGTGACCAGGACCAACGCCTCCTCCGCCCCCGACATCAACACTGCCATCCCGGATGGATACAAGATCCAGAGGAAGGACCGCACCAACCACCCGGGAGGGTGCCTCGCCATTGCCCACAAGAGCACCCTTCCCCTAAGCACCTCCAGCGAAGCCTTCCCCTCCGCCAAACACCTGCACTTCCAGTTCCAGACCAGCCACAACTCCACACTCCAAGGAACCCTCGTCTACAGACACCCAAGGCCCCGTACACACCGGCCAGCCCACCATCTCCACCTGGACGCCAGTCACAGCCGAAGACACAGCCTCAACTATGAACGGCATCCACTTGTGGGTCCCCACCAACCCATGCCCTCTCACATCTACCACAGAGCTGCGCGATCACACGCGAACTGCAAAGCACCATCAACACCACCTTCAAAACAGGCACCTACCCAGACGACTGAAAGCGTGCCGGAGTCTGGCCCCTTCTCAAAAAGACCACAGCTGACCCCACCGACCTCAAGAACTACCGGCCCATCTTGCTCCTCCCCTTCATGGCCAAAGTTGCAGAGTAAACAGTCAACAGAGAAGTGACACAATTCATTGATGACAACGCCATCCTCTACCCGTCCCAATCTGGATTGTGAAACAACTACAGCAACGAGGCTGTCCTACTCGCCGCCACAGACGACATCCGCACCCTCCTGGACCAAGCCCACTCCACAGCCCTCATCATACTCGATCTTTCAGCGGCCTTCAACACCGTCTTCCACCACACACTAGTCACCAGACTCCACGAAGCCGGCATACAAGGAACAGCCCTCGACTGGATCCGATCATTCCTCCCTGGAAGAAGCCAAAGGATCAGACTGCCAACCTTCTGCTACGATCCAGCGTAAATCACCTGCGGAGTCCTAGAGGGTTCATCTCTGAGCCCAACCCTTTTCAACATCTACATGGCACCCTCAACGCCATCGTTCGACAATACGGCCTCAACATCGTATCCTATGCTGATGACACCCAGCTCATCCTCTCCTTCAACTAAGACCCCACCATCGCCAGACTCAACTTCCAGAAAGGAATGCAGGACGTCACAGTCTGGATGACCAACAGCTGCCTGAAGCACAATGCCGAGAAGACCGAAGTCCTTGTCCTTGGAATCACACCTTCAGCATGGGACAACACCTGTTGGCCTTCATCCTCGGAAGCCCACCTACCCCCTCTGACCACGCCAGAGACCTCAGCATCGTACTCGACCCATCCCTCACCATGAACAGACAGGCCTACGCGTCACCTCCAGCTGCTTCAACACCCTCCGCATCCTCCGCAAGACCTTCAAATCGATAGCCCCAGAGTCAAGGAAGACAATCACCCATGCACTCATCACCAGCAGACTGGACTATGGAAACACACTCTACGCCGCCATTTACAAGTCCCTACTCCACAAACTACCGTCATTACAGTACACGGCCGCCAGACCCGTCCTCGGTATCCCCCAGCACTAACACATCAGCCAACACCTACGCAGACTCCACTGTCTCCCCGTGGAGAAAAGAGTCACCTTCAAAATCATCACTCAGGCCTACAAATGCCTACACAACAACATAACCAAATACCTCAACGACAGAATCAACTTCCACGTACACAAATGAAACATCCGATCTTCCAACCTCGCACTGTCCGAAACCCAGCGCATCCACAGAGCCAGAGCAGGCGGAAGATCCTTCTTCCACATTGCATCCAATACATGGAATGAGCTACCGGCAGACATCATAGGTGCCCCCTCCCTGAACACCTTATGGAAGACCCTCAAGACCTGGCTCTTCAGCTAACAGATCTGCGGCCCCTCACCCCTCAGTGCCTTGAGACCCTCACGGGTGAGTGGCAGCCTACAATTACCCTGAGTGATTGACTGAGTTATCATCATGTGATGATTGTTCCTCTTCTGCACTGCTTGAGGTGGTGGGGCAACGCTCTTCCAACATAGCGGTAGTGCCGCCACTGGGGGTGCATCATCTACGTGTGATTGGCATAAGCGACTCCCCCCCGGCCCTCCTGCGCTACGTGTCCCACCTCCTCCTTACCTGGACATTGACTCCATTGCGAAATCCACTGCACACTCTCCAAATCTGTGACTCAGCCAGCAGGAGCCTGAGCCAGGTGTGCTTTCACTGGGCTGGGTACAGCAGTCACCGCGTAGTCCACTGGTGGACCCCCCAATGCAGTTGATGCAGCAGGGCTCCCTGTAGTTGCAGTGCTCAGACCATACAAGTTTGGCGTAGCACAGGGTCCTCACCCTCCAGAGCGTCTGGCCAGCCGAACATCATCCGTCCTGTGATGCAGGGAGATGGCACCCACCGTTGGTAATCCCCTACATGCACCCCGTTATAGTGGTGGATCATATTATGCGAAGCGCACCTCACTACGTTGGTGTTCAGGATCACCTCTACCATTGACTGCACCAATGTGCGCAAGGTGGGCTTCTCACACAGGTCAGCAACGTGTCTCCATGCGACTTGCCAGACTTCACTACCAGGTACCGGCGATCGTCGCACATCACTGCCTCCCGCCACGGCTCATCGACTCCACAGCTACTCCACATCCCACTCCAGACCACAAATGTAGGTCCAGCGAGGGATCCGGGAACCATACGCAGGTCGAGCGAGGGATCCAAGAACCAGACGCAGGTCCAGCGAGGGATCCAGGAACCAGATGCAAATCTAGCAAAGGGATCCAGGAACCAGATGCTTTTCCAGCGAGGGATCTCGGAACCAGACGCAGGTTCAAGGAGGGATCCAGGAACCAGGCGCAGGTCCAGCGAGGGATCCAGGAACTAGACACAGGTCCAGCAAGGGATCAAGAACCAGACGCAGGTCCAGCGAGGGATCCAGGAATCAGACAAATGTCCTGTATGGGAACCAGGATCTCATCCTGGTCAACCGGGATGTTGGGTGGCTTGAGGGGTTGTTGATGTGTGCTGCACTATGACCTGGCTGCTCAAATCTGCATTTTTCCTTTTTTGTGTGTGAATCTTTTATATTGGAGGTGGACAGATAGAATAAGTCCAAACTTGAGGGTTAGCGTGCCTTTTTCTTTCGCTAAGGGCTTATCGCTGGATTCCACCCGCTATCTCCGGTTTCATTAACGCCATTGCGCTAATGTTTGCTGCAGTTTTCGCCACTGATCCCTGGAGATATCGCCTGTTAGCAAAAAGTTGCTAATATGTTGCTAACAGGGCGATGACTTGCAGGGATCGACGGTGATAGGAAAACTAGCCCTAACCTAGGTTAGCGATAGTTATCGCCATTTCTTGGTAATATGCCCAACTGTGTTTTTATTACCCCCTCACAATGCAAACTCCTTTCCACTGGCCCTTAAACCCCCCTCATGTTCTGCTTCTCATATAATGCTTTACATGATATGCCAGTGTGATTGTCCGAAAATCTGAAGGTCACACCCACACAGTCTTACTAACCAAGGCCCCTGGTCACAGCACGCAGTGATCATTGCATCTCTTGTTGTTTCATTTAAATAGATCATTAGTACTTTTATAGGTTAATAGCTAAGGTGAGGTGACCAACTATAAATATGGGTCAGCTATACCCATACTTACGCCCATAAAACTCTATGAATCTATTTTACATTTTGAGGCGAACTCACTAATTATTCAAAGTATTGCCTGAATCCTGAAAGAGAAGCCTGAAAGAAGAAACCTGAAAGAGAAGCCACTAAACCATACAAGGCAGAAATTAGAAGTGCTCAATCCCTATAGTATGAGAAAAGGATTATCTCAGCCTCTAGGGGGAGATCAGGTGTTCGTGATTAGTCCTTCAGAAGGGAGGTATTCACGGAATGCTGGAGTAGGGGAAAAAGCCAAATAAATATCTTCAATTAAAAAAAAAAAAAAAACTTTGCCAGATTGTTGCAACACCCTAAAATGTCAACAGAGGGCAAGGATGGAGAGGGGGGTTAAGAAGAGATTTCGCTTCAGATTGTGAAATCTCCTCTTAACCTCCCTCGCCATCCTTGCCCTCTGTTGACATTTTAGGGTGTTGCAACAATCTGGCAAAGTTCTTTTTTTTTTTAATTGAAGATATTTATTTGGCTTTTCCCCTACTCCAGCATTCCGTGAATACCTCCCTTCTGAAGGACCAATCACGAACACCTGATCTCCCCCTAGAGGCAATTCCTCCCATGGATATGAAATCCCTAAAACATCATCTTAACAGCGACGTAGCCCCCTCACTATTCATAATCAGGTCTCTGGTATGGTTTCCCCAACTATATTGGACCTTATTAATATCTCCCTCTCCTCTGGACTCGTTCCCTCTCTCTGCAAACGGGCTATGGTCAAAGCCCTGCTCAAAAAACCGAGTTTGGATCCAGAAGTATTTGCGAATTACTGGCTGATCTCGTTTCTGCCAAGGATTTCAAAAAGCGCTGAAAAGTATGTTAACTCTATTCTCTCCATTTTCTTGGGGAAGAATGAATGTTTTCATCCCACACAAACCTGTTTTAGACCCCAACAGGGCACGGAGACAGCCCTACTGGTAGTAGTTTGAGAAGCCAGGAAAATTCTGGATTTTGGGCGGCTCCTCGGTAATTATTCTGCTTGACCTTAGCGCGGCCTTCGACGCGGTTAATCATCAACTACTTATCTCGAGACTTAGAGAGGTAGGAGTGACCGGAACAGCACTTAAGTGGCTAGCGTCCTTTTTGGATGACAGGTCATTCCAAGTATTTGAGGATAACTTTATTTCTGAAAGTATGCCTCTGAGATGCGGGGTGCCTCAGGGTTCTTCCCTGAGCCCCACGCTTTTTAATGTTTATATGAGCCCCCTGGCCGAGGTTGTCAAGCCCTTTAGCATTCAGATTGTTTCCCTTAACCAATCTGATAATGCGGAAAACTAATTTGGCCAACTGTCTGGAAAGGGTCTCCGCATGGATGGAAGGCTCATTTTTTAAACTCAATGGGACAAAAACGGAGTTGATGTTCTTGGGCAAAACCTCCTCCCTAAACACCAGCTCACTCTGGCCTGGGTGCTTGGGCATTATGCCTCCCCCCAAAGATCAGATCAAAAGCCTTGGTGTTTGGCTGGACCATAATCTAAATATGGAAGGTGGCAGGTACCTATTATGGGATCTTGAAGATGATAAGGAAAATTCTTCCCCTGCTGCCTTTCAACGCTAGGAGACTGTTGGTTCAAGGTCTGATTCTTTCTCGACTTGACTACGCCAGCGTGCTTTATTTAGGATCTCCATGCTCAACGATAAAAAAACTACAGACTGTACAAAACTGTGCAGCACGCCTCTGTATGCAGATCCCCAATCGGGAATCCACAAAACCGTCCATCGCCTCTCTCCATTGGCTTCCGGTTGCGGTAAGAGTGCAGTTTAAAGCTCTGTTTATTATCCACAAGACTATCGTCCAAAGGCCCACCTATTCTCCAATCTATCATCTCTTCCTACTTTCCCAATAGGTCCTTGCACTCCGTGAATAAACACCTGGCAGTTGTTCCCAGGATAAGCAGATCTCGGAGTGGTGGACGCCTGTTTTCATACTACGCGGCGAAATGCTGGAACCAGCTACCTAATCACATCCTTCTTCCGGACAACTATTTATCTTTTCGCAAACTCTTGAAAACCTTTCTGTTTCCTTGATGCCTAGCTGTCGTACTGTGATGACCCTGCTCCTAGCGCTGGGAGGCATCCTGGTAGCACTGCGCTTTAGAAATGCAAATTCATTCATTCATTCATTTATCCTTGCCCTGCATTCAGTGGTAAAGAATTATATATGCACCAGAGATGAGCATTCCAGGCCAAAGTAGAGTGTTTTGTCACATTCAGCTTGCAAGGGGCGTCTTCTGAACCTACGTCACTGCTGCACTCTCTGCACCAAGTCAGGCTGCAATGACAATTGGCTGAGCAGCAGCCACGCCCAACGCGGTTCCCCAGAGCAAGCTCGCCTTCTACCACACAAATTGTGTAATGGACAGTGATGAGGCGGTCGTGATGCGCAGGTCTGTAGCTGAGTCACGCAAGCACCGTCTCAAGTGTGTGCGGTCACAATGAAGACTCAAACGTAGCAGCCCACAACTCCCCGGGCCTGCCTCCCATGAGTCCCGGGTCATCAGAGAGTCGGGGGGTGGAGTGGGAGGGGGAGGGGGTATTCCGCTTTCCAGTTACTGAACGTGCCTCCACTTATGCAGGGGATTGTAAACATATCACTGTGGCACATGCCGAACTCCTGATTGTTAAACCAACTATTTTGCTGCTGTTTGACCACACCATCCACTTACGAGGGGTTGAACTCAGATAATGCTGTGATTTTGAGGGTTCACCCTGCAAGAAATATGATTATTCATTGAGGTGGGAAGTCACCTCTTCGAAATAATAATCCACTATTATACAGATCAGTGGTCGAAGTGGGGGAAAAAAAGTAGGGGAACTGTGGGCGGAGAATCAGAGGGCGGGAATAACCCAAGGATTGGCTCAGTGGGCGGAGCCAGAGGTGTGGCCAGAATGCGCAAATATCCCAATTTTTAGTATTTGTTTAGCATTTCACTGCCCAGTTTAATCAACCAATGGATACACATGATTATATAAGGTTATAATGAGTTATTGACAGTAAAACACATTCACATTGTGGGATATGCTTCTAATCACAGAATGTCCCAAATACGATAAAATGTGGAAGCACAAGCCATTTGTCGCAGAGCCATGGTGTTTATCATCAGCACTTCTCCCTTTTTCCACAACAGCAGTTCAAACATGAATGGCAAAATATCCTAGTTTGCAAATGTTTTCTATATAACTCTGGCTCTGCCATATTTGCCTCCTAATGCAAGATCTGCTGCATGATCTGATCATTTAAACTAATAAATTGTTTATAGCTCAAATGTATCAAAAGTTAACAAAAAATGTGACTTGTTTTGCTGCGGAGTGGATGGCTTATTGCAAAGGTTGACTGATCATCTTTCTCACTGTTGCATTTGTATGTTACACTGGTGCTAATAAGGCAAAATCTTTCCAAAGACTGTTAGCATGTGTACACGTCAAAATAATAAAATATCAGAAAATATACTGCATTACGCTGCAGCCTTTTTTTAAATGCATAATTTAGTCAACACTGTGGCATCATTTTGTCCTCCTTTGCTGCATATTTAATTCCAGTTACCCCACAGCAAGCAGCACATGTTAAAAGTGCTTGTGAATGAAGCAGAGAGACTGTGAAGTTTGCGAACTTAGTTTGGTGTGCGTGCAAATTCCCTGGTGAGTTGCAGCTACTACTTCTGAAACAAGGCCAATGGAGCTAACTATGGGTGAGGCGGACTGGCCTCAAGGGCACTGGCGGTGCCCTGTGCATTAATGTTTGTTATTACCCTCTAATGGCCCCCTCTGTCATGGATTCCCTCACTACCACCCTTTAACAGTGCCCCTCAAGTCTCCATAACCACACTCTCTCTCAGATGCATTTAATTTGATTTACAGCGCCACTCATACCAGTGTAGGGTGTCAGAGCACTTTACATCACACACATTACTCAGAGACAATCAATATGTGTGTAAATCACTGTATAGAAAATGTTACATAAGACTAAGGACTACAAGGTGTAGGAGTCACATGACAACCATACTACTAGGCGGTATAGTTTAATAGTGATTGGTCTGGAGAAACATAAACTCAGAATTTTAAAACTTAATACCATGGTTGGGGGTACTCTTTAATAATCAGAATTGATTTCTGTCCAAAAGAACACTTTTTGCAACATTAGGATAATCAAAGACTGGGGGGGGGGAACATAACGCTCTAATTTATACCTTGCAGGTTGTATGCAGCTCTTAGATGAAAGTTAATAGCTCACTGTTGTATGTTAGGATTTTAACTTCTAAACTGCAAGTAACAAAAGGAGCTCTCTGACAAAAGCCCACTGACCTATTTACATTATGTGCACTTTGTGATCTGTGTAGGAAGGTGGAATCTGACTACATGGTTGCCCCACTTTTTTCCTGGTGTTTTGCTGGTTTTTGACTTAGTCTGCCTGGGATCCTGCTATTCAGGACCCCAGCCTATCTGCTTTCTCCCTTAAATTGATTACAAGTACTATAGGTACACTCCCGATTGGATTCTGGGGTACCCTTATAAGTCCCTAGTATATGGTATACTATGTACCAAGGGCATAGGTACCCCCATAGGCCTACCAGGGGCTGCAGCATGTATTGTGTCACCCCTGGGAAGCCTTCCAAAATGACACCACAGGTCTGCTACTGCAGCCTGGGTAAGGTGGTGCATGCACCCCTTACTGAGATATAGGTTCACTATATCTCTCCATATCACTGCACATACAAACCTATCAGTCACCCCTATGGCAGGCATTACCAATCCTGAAGGCAGGGTGCTGGGTTTTATGTGAGAGGGTGCCCATGCATGAGCAGAGCCCCTCAGCAGCCTTCAGAACCTTTATTCTGGGGTTGTTTGTGATGCTGCCAAACCATACATTCTTAAGTGCATTATAACCAAACTGTAAATGCTAACTTTGGAATGGCTGCACGGAAACATGTGGTATTTGGTGTCAAACACTTTGGAATCATACCCCACACCAGTAACTGGTGTGAGAGTATGATCCCACCCTTCTAGAGGGAGAGACATGACAGCACCGGTATACCCGGCACCAGCTAACAGAGCCCTGGCATCACAAAATGGATGCTGCCAGCCACAGACACGAGTCTGCCCTCCTGTTGCTGGACGAAACTCCGGCAGGGGAGGCCTGGACAATAGGTTTCCTGTCACAGGGAGGTGTCACCACCTCCCAGAAAGACTTTAGTGTATTGGGGCTGGGTGGGTGCACTCCAAGAGTGCTTTGAAGCTCAGCACTGGGGCCACATTTGGTGTCCCTGTACATAGTCCAGCCCCTGCAATGGCGTGAAACTGGACAAAGGAAATGGGTGTAGCCACCCCTCTTTTCTGACCCTCCCATAGGTGGGTCCCTAGAGTTTGTCCCACCCCTTCCTTGGGTATAAGAAAGGAACCCCTGGCTCCAGGACTTTAGATTACACCTGGACGAAACTCTGATACTGAATCCTGGAACTTCAACGATCTACATTGAACTAGATAAGTAAAGAATCTCCCTTGGAGTAAAGGAGTTACTCCCCTGCAAGGCAGGCACCAAAGACAGATCTGAACGGTTTGCAGCTCCGAAGCTCCCACCAGACTCCGAAGAATTTTGTAACATAGGAGGTGGGTTTCCGTGGTCTTAGAGGTCGAACAGTGCCCACAGCAAGTCTGAGGCCCGTATCCCTCGTGGCGACTGTGCAAACCGAACCCCTGGACACCACGTCACTTTGCAGACACATCAGCTTTCCAACAACTCCTGCAGCTAAGCTTTGGATTACTTATAGCGCTGACCCCGAGCAGCATTTGCACTGAAGATTGCTCGCCTACACTCCATGAGTGTTCCGTGAGCTGGCCCTTTGTGTTTTCTCTCGAGGTCCCTTCGCGATCCCTAGTCCGTCGACTGGTGGGTCCCTGTGAAGGCAACTTTACCTCTAATTAGGCTTACCTGATTGCTACCAGCAGCCCATTGGCACACACACAGCACACACCCGAACACTTCACAGGTCTTTTAAAGACCATTTGCGTGTTAATGAGGCCTTGCTGTTGTTTCACCCCTCCAGGAGCCCCTGCAGCTCCACTCTGCCTATTGCTTAAAGATTAAGCCCCCCCCCCCCGAAATTTGGCTCTAGTAGCGCCTCTGGCTACCAGTCTGTCTTACTTTACTTAGTTATTTTTCCTATTTTTAACCTTTTATTCCAGATGCTGGACATTTCCAGCAAAAATTATTTTCTTTTTTGGATCCATTTCACAGGGAAGGAAATAAAAGAAAGGAGAGGAAAGAGAGTGAAAACCCTGTCTTGAAATCTCGGTTTTCTGTAAGAGAAGAACTGCTAGACAGAAAGAGAGGGAAGAGGGAAAGAGTTGGGGGGAGGGGGGAAGGCAGCTGAAGCTACAGAGCAGAAGCGGACACTGTATTTTGCTTCTCTGGGTAAGAAGAAAAAGACAGAGTCCTGTTACTTCTCTGCCGCCCGTCCTCGAACGCAGGGGCGTAGGAGACACTAAAATTCTGGGGGGGACAGGGACAACCTTGTGCAGTTTCCAGTGACCCTCTACAAATCACCGCCCGTTACACAAATACAATTGCATACTTTCGAAGTGAAATATTGAGAAAAGCAGGCATGTAGTCACAGTTTGCATGTATGCTTTATTGTTATTTACATTTATATAGTAATGAGACCAAATGTTTAAAAAAACATATATATGAATCTTGCATCTTAATGCACAAAGCAAACAAAGGCCGCTGACTTAGGGTGGGGGCGTCATGTTTGCAAGTGCATTATGGTTTGAAAAGTACCTGCTGCTGCATTCCTGGTCTCCAGCAATTTTCAGGCAACAATAAAAATGTGAAGATAACTTTGGTGATTAATGTTCTTTTTTTGAGAGAGATCGAAGGCTTGTCTAGTGAAAGTTTTAATTCAAAAGGTCAGTGAGTTACTGCTTTTGTCTGAGATATTCTTTTGGTATTTGAAGTTTATAAGTTAAAATCCTAACATTGAACAGTGAGCTATTAACCGTCATCAAAGAGCTGCATAAAAACTTCAATGTATAGATTAGAACGTTATGATTTTTCCCCAGTCTTTCCCTATCATAATGTTGGAAAATGGGTTAATTAGGATAGAAATCAATTCTGATTATTGAAGAGAAGCCCCCAACCATGGTGTTTTGTTTTACATTCTGAGTTTGTGTTTCTCTAGTGTTGCAAAGCCGCCCTGGGCACTCCCCAACTTTTTGCTGACTGGTACTGGTGGTACCTGACTGACTGACCCTGGCCTCTGCCTAAACAGCCAGTGCTATTCTGAAAGAGGCACTTAAAATACAGTGAAAACACCTACATACACTAGGGTGCACTATGGGTTAGGGTACCCCTATGATTGGCATGACCTCTCCTATAAGGCCCTAGTACATAATAGGGCAGGGGGATTAGAACTACTTTTAAGTCCCTAGAATATAATAAGGCATGGCAGTTTAGAGGCCAGCAGCCCTTTCTGCGCTTGCATGTGTGCACTGCTGAAGCCTGAGGTCATTTTAAAAGTAGCCCTGTGTTATAGGGCTGCTTTTAAAATGCAAATTGTGCCCAAACTCGACTTTTGGGTTTGGGGAACTTACAAATTGATCAACTACAATGTTGGGGCAAAATTAAGTGGAAAAATATTTTCCACTTAACTATGGCTGTATCATATTTGCCACATAATACATCATCTGCTGCATAATCATACGATTTCCTCCAAAACAATTTTGTAGCTCAAACAGATCCCAAATTACTAAACGAAATGTGACATGTGTTGCTGTGAAGTTTAGGGCCCTTTGCAATGGTTAGTAAAGAAAACAATTCCTAAGAAAACAAATGGTCCCAGACACTCCTAATGACACTCAAGTTAATACCTGTAGGAGAGTGTAGTATGCAATCAATTCATACAACCGAAAATGTATAATGTAAGGGCACATTCAACAGGGAAATCTCATAGATAAGAGGCCAACCAAAGTCAATTAAATTGCAAACATCAATTTATTTCCCGCTGAATCATATTCATAAAATGCAAACTTTGGGGCTGACTATGATGGCAGGCGGACTTCAGTACCACCGCCATCGAATCGGGGAATGGGACCGCTGGTCTTCAAGGTGGAGGCCCCACGATAGGCATTACAATGCGACTGCCACTACGGTGTTCGCAGTGCCTATCTTTTACATTGCAGCAGGTGCTGCTGGCTGCATCATCCGCTGCAAAGTAAAAAAAAAGGAACATGTTAAATATATCGGTGCCTGCCACATGGTGCAGTGATATGTTGTAGGGCATCATAGATGCCCCCCAGGACCCATGTCTGTGGGCCAGGGGTAAAGGGGCCTGCTACGGGCCCCCAATGTCCCTTTCGCCAGCATTTCCATGGCAGGTGAACCGCCATTGATAAGCTGGCGGGTAAGGGACATCGTAATCCCTGCTGCGGTGCATGGTAGGCACCACCAGCATTGTAGGAACCACGAGACCCTCCACCACACCGGCGGGCTCAAGAAGCCCGTCGGGTGCGTGGTGGTTAGTCTTTCCGACCGCCAGGTAACCACCCGCCATTGTAATATGGCGGGCTGTGATGCAGTCACCAATGGCGGTGGGACCGCCACCGACGTGGTCCCACTGCCATTATAATCACCCCCTAAGTTTGGTGTGCATGCACATCCTACATTGCCAACCCCTGGCAAGTTGCACTGCTAGTGCTGGAAAAAGGCCAATGGAGGTACCAATGGGTGAGGTGGACTGGCCTCAAGGGTCTTGTGACCTCAGTGACAGATTCACTGTCGATCTAGGATGTGCTTCTTCATATGCCTGCCCGTAAGACTGGAAGTGAACTGCAGTATGGATTGTGGTGGACAGGTCCACCTGCGGGTGCTAAGACACCTGGGCTTCTAAGGTCTATCGGGCCTTCTAAGGTGTAGCATCGGAATAAGTTCCGTCAGGAGTGTGGTATGATGAACTGGTCATGAAGGTCTGAACATGGTTCTCCAGTTCCAAATTCAGCAGCTCTGGCCAGAGTGCCACATTCTCTCCCACACTGAACACCATACTGCCCCACTGAGAGAAACTCGCACTGCCTTCAGCACAACTCAATTGTGCTGCGACTAAATTCAAATTATGCACTAGACAACAGTAAAATGTTGCCTGAAAAAAAATGAATAACACCCTGGAAAAAGCAAACACTCATAGGGAATGCAAGAATTAGCAAAACATGTGAACTGTGATCAGAAAAAAACATGGTTACCTTAACGGTTTTAAACTCATTATTCAGAAATCAGTAAGTGATTTTGCCTGAAAAGTTCAAGACATGGCTACAGGACCAGGAAGGGACCCCTTTCAATGTCCATTGCTTATATCCTTTCAAAATGTATGCAGTTTGGTTTAAAAAAAGACCACATCCCCAAACACAGAGCCGCATTTTATAAGCTAAAATAATTAAAAAGTTGAAAACGATCATATTAAACGTTTCCACTCTACCCATCAACCAGGTATTGCAGTCCCTTTAGGAATGGGGCGCTTACCCACCCTGGGAAAACAATGTTGTTCAAAGAATGAAGATAAAAAGAAAGTAGCGCTTTCACTGGCAAACTCTGTAAAGTGGCGCTAATGTGTGTGGGTGTAAATAACAGTCTGGCCTGTCTGCTGTCCACTCTGTATTGCTTTATTTAGGTATTTAACTATTTTTTCTCTCCATTCCGAGGTTTTTCTTTTCAATAGAAAACGGTCAGAAAATGAGGACATTTACAGCCAAAGTGTTCAGCCTTTTTTGGATCAATTTCACAGGGGAACAAATAAAGAAAAGGAGAGGCAAGAGAGTACCTTAAGAGCTGCCTCTTGAAATCAGCACGTAAGCAGGAGCGAGACAGAGACAGAAAGAGATGGAGGATTAAAGAGAGGAGGGCAGCCGCCAGAGGCAGGCCAGGAGTAGTGGACACGGTCCTTGCCATGAAGGAAAAGAGACAGCGTTTATTTTTTCTCCGTTCTCTGCCCTTCCCAGAACGGCTGAGCCTTCCTGCAGCATAACAAAAGGCAGAGGGCGGGCGGCCTCTGACTCCAGGCAGGTCAAGTGCAGGGCCATTAGGTAGCGCTTTCGCGTGCTAATGGCCCTGCGATAACAGAAGGGAGAGGGGAAATTCCTTTGTCCCCTCGTCCCCCCCCCACCCTTGTCCCCCGCGTCCCCCACACTTCCTACGCCCATGCTCGAACGTCGAGCTTAATAGGCGATGGTGATTTCTTGCGTCCCGGGACGCATTTTGAAAATAAAAAAGTAGGGGAACGGAATCGCTGGAAATGAAGAAGTAGGGGCACGCCGTGCCCTGCCGTTCCCCCCCCCACTTCGACCACTGAATTACAGATAGGGGAAAAGTGAAAGATTGGTTGTCTTGTACGTTTCAAGACACGTAGGTAGGGTCGATGCGGAATTAACTTTGTTCACTGATATATATTCCTTTTTATTTGCAAACTACTAACTACATAGACTGGGAAGGACATAACATGATGTAATGGGATTTTGAAAACCAGTTCTAAGCGCGTTTGGCACAATGCCCATGTTTAGATTGTCACGTGCACAGATATTTCACCATTTATTTGAATGTTTGTGGTTTCCAGACTTATAAGATTTGCCAGTTAAAAACAAAGTCAGTGCATTGATGGGAATTCAGAGAAGCGAATTCTCTTGTTCGAAAAGAAAGGCACAAGTCGTACCATGGGCATAGATCCACGCCCACAACCGGTTAGTGGCTGGCTAGACTGCAAGAGTACATCGCCTTGGGCTGCAATGTGAATGGGGAAACTCCACTCAATCTAGCTGCACTTGAAAGCGAGAGTACATTCTTCTCACCGTTCTACACACGAATAATAGAACATCGCAAACCGACTTTGAGGATATGAACCATTTGATTTAGACTGAAATCACATGTACACGTGTTTCTGGTCAGAAACACAAATTTAGTTACTGTCAAAATTAGAATACAGTTTGTGTTTTTTGTTTATTTCTGAAACATCTTCAATTTACGGATAAATCTCTTTGATAACCTCTGCATGCCATAGTTATGTAAGATTTTCTATTTCATCTAATCAGTAGTCTTCGCCGTTCTATTTATTTGACTGAAGCTTCTGTAGCACCATTTCGTTTTTTTGCAGAAGGCAGTCACCCAGTGGTTGGCCATCTTGCTTAGGGACGCAGCTCGTGCAATCTATCTCTTCAGGAGGAGTCCCACTTTTGATCTATGCCCATCTGACGTCTTTCGGCAACATATTCAAGTTTGCAAAAGAATACCTGAAATGGTGAGGTGTCATAGGCACATGGTGTGAGAAGGTGGGTTGGTATATGCTGTCCACTTGTTAAAGTGGGCAACTTGTACCAGGCCATACGACCCTTATGATGTATGAGGTCAAAGATAAAATAACCTTATTGAAAGCTATCCTAGTGGTAGCTATGGAGAGCAGCCTTCAGGCTTAATTTTGAAGGAATGTAAAGCAGCTGGTTTTACCAGAATATCACCGCCTAAATGAATAAATGAAAGGAGAACCACACAGTGTTTAAATAAAAATATGTATTTATTAATATAACACTCTCTACTAGTCTCTAACCGAGACTACGGCACAAAGCACACAATACTAAATCAATCGAAAATTCGTAAATAGCGAAATACACAGCTGGCTCCAGGGGGAGACAAAACCATATACTAAATCAAGCATTGACATAGCCAATAGGTCTCGCTTTTGGGATTATATGTGTTTAGCCATGCAACACTGGATGTTGTTTAACCCCTTCCCCGCTCATGACGGAACCGTTCCGTCATGAGCCACGGTTGCCGTGTGCTCATGACGGAACGGTTCCGTCATGACAATCCTGTTGGCGGCCGCTCCGCCTGCGCGGCGCTGTTTCCCCGCCTGTGCGAGGGGACAACGCAAATGGGCGGAGTCATGACGGAACCGTTCCGTCATGAGCACAGCTCAACTGTGGCTCATGACGGAGCGGCTCCGTCATGAGCACAGGCCCACCGCGCTGCCCCCCTGCCCCCCCCAGCGCTGCAGCGGAATGTCCGCAGCAGCGAAGGGGTTAATCAAGGAAATTGTGCTGGATAACAAAACACTTACAATGTCCGAAAGGCGAGACCTATTGGCAATGCATTGGGGGGCCTTATAAGTGTTTCTGTAGAGCTATTGACTTTGCCAATGTTTCTAAGCTGTGCTGTAGAGAAGTGTGGCTGCTGTGCAGCATGCTGAGAAGTTGTAATTAAAAAGTGTAAGAAGCACTGAGTGATGCTGTGGTGTCGTTGAGTGATGCTGTGGTAGCGCATAGTGATGCTGTGGTGGTACTGAGTGATGCTGTGTTGTTCCTGAGTGATGCTGTGGTGGTGCTGAGTGATGCTTTGGTGGTGCTGAGTGATGCTGTGGTAGCGCATAGTGATGCTGTGGTGCTACTGAGTGATGCTGTGGTGTTCATGAGTGATGTTGTGGTGGTGCTGAGTGATGCTGTGGTGAAGGTTAGTGATGCTGTGGTGGCCCTGAGTGATGCTGTGGTGGTGCTGACAGATGCTGTGGTAGTGCTGAGCGATGCTGTGCTGGCCCTGAGTGATGCTGTGGTGGTGCTGAGTGATGCTGTGGTAGTGCTGACTGATGCTGTTGTGGTGCTGAGCGATGCTGTGCTGGCCCTGAGTGATGCTGCTGAGTGACGCTGTGGTGGTGCTGAGTGATGCTGTGGTGGTGCTGACTGATGCTGTGGTGGCGCTGAGTGATATTGTTGTGTACCTGAGTGATGCTGTGGTGGTGCTGAGTGATGCTCTTGTGGTGCTGAGTGATGCTGTGGTGGTGCTGTGTGATCCTGTGGTAGCGCATAGTGATGCTGTGGTGCTACTGAGTGATGTTGTGGTGTTCCTGAGTGATGTTGTGGTGGTGCTGAGTGTTGCTGTGGTGAAGGTTAGTGATGCTGTGGTGGCCCTGAGTGATGCTGTGGTGGTGGTGCTGAGTGATGATGTGGTGGTGCTGACTGATGCTGTGGTGGTGCTGAGCGATGCTGTGCTTGCCCTGAGTAATGCTGGGGTGGTGCTGAGTGATGCTGTGGTGGTGCTGACTGATGCTGTGGTGGCCCTGAGTGATGCTGCTGAGTTACGCTGTGGTGGTGCTGAGTGACACTGTGGTGGTACTGACTGATGTTGTGGTGGCGCTGAGTGATATTGTTGTGTCCCTGAGTAATGCTGTGGTGGTGGTGAGTGATGCTGTGGTGGTGCTGAGTGATGGTGTGGTGGTGCTGAGTGATCCTGTGCTGTTGTTGAGTGATGCAGTGTTGGCCCTGAGTGATGCAGTGTTGGCCCTGAGTGATGATGTGGTGTCGCTGAGTGAAGCTGTGGTGCTGCTGAGTGATGCTGTGGTGGCACTGAGTAATGCTGATGTATATGTGTAGGAGGTCAGAAATTACTTGCAATTTATGTGACAATAACCACTGCTTTGATTTTTTTATGTTTAGATTTCCTTTGTAACGTGCCACTCCCAGAAATACCTAAACTCCCAAACTTGACCTTAAATTTATGTATGTGATAATTCTGACATACTGGCAGAATTTGCACACTCGTGAGGGTACGTTATAAATGTAAGATTCAGCTAAACCTGATCCTCTGATTTTAATTTGGGATTTTAAAATCGATACATTGCTTACTTGATGCATGAATTTTACTTTGTTTGGTAAAACAATGCATGGATCGGGCCCTCTTTCTTAAGAAATTGTGTAAATATGTTTGTACATGTATTAAAAAGTTATTCATGGACTAGGTTTTAGTTAAAAATCTGCTGCCCGTATTAAAGTCTTTATAAGCAATAGATATGTGATGCATATTTTGCAATGGGTTCATAGTCCGTTTCCTACATTAATGCCCTGATGCAACAATTCTTGTGCAAAATGAGCTTGTACACAATCTAGCAGCTGTCGAGCCCTCACCGCCCAGCCTGGCAGGAGTGGCCCAGACAGCGAGTGTGCTGGGGGGGCAGAGGGCAGAAGAGCAGGAAGCCTCTTATCGCTCACAGATTGTCAGACGGAGAGCCGTCCCCCGCCATGCACCACAAGAGCATCACTCAGCACCACCACATAAATCCGTGTACTGTAAATACGCCTCATGAAAGGAGCCAGGACAAGGCTGAGGGGTCCAAGTGAAAGACAGCAGGCCAGAGAAGGGAGGCGAGAAAGAGGGTGGAATGAGGGAAGACAAGAGGGGAAGGATGGACAGAAAGAGGGGAGGAGGAAGAGGTGGAGCGAGGGAATATTGAACATAGGAAAGAATGTTGAGGAGAAGGTGGTATACGAGAGGGCGAGGGAAGAAGGTGGGAGGACAGGGAAAGAGTAAAGGAGACAAGCAGCAACACTGGGGAACAAGACACGTGGCCGCGAGACGCGATCTGTGGATCTTACTACCCACTGCCATTTTTTGACAGTTTTTGACAGAAGCGCATAGAAGGGGCACAGGGGAGGGAGAGTAAGGGGAGGGGAGGGAGAGTAATGTTTCCTTCTCCTGACACAGCTGCTTGTTCCAGGCCGCGAGACACGCTCGGTGGTGGGAGAGGGGGGAGCGTTGAAGCACACGCTTGGGAGAGCAAGTGAAAAGAAAGCCAGTTGGCGCCTGATCGCACGCTGTAAGGGTGACCACGAGCGATGCGAGGAATGCGCGTTACTGTGTGCGTAACCGCATGCTCTAGGCCACCCAAAAAGCTGTGGTCGGTTTTTTAAAGCCCACTCACTAAATGTCTCGCCAGAACAGCGCATGCGCTGGCTCAGGCGAGACCTAATGACTGGTGTCTGCTCACAGCCCCTCGGACTTCAGACTGATTAGCACAGTGTGCAGCACTGCGTATACAACAGAGTGGCAGTGGGTAAGATAGCTCAGTAGGCTGAGTGTTTGCTGTGATGATCACATAAACGTACACCTGTGGAGCGTATATTTGCTGGAGAGTTATCTTGGTGCTTTTGACAGACTACTGATGTTTATTGTTACCCAACTTACTCATTTTAGGGACTTCTGAAGAGCGAAAGAAAGCGTGGACCAGGCAAGATTTGAACATGTTAACCTGGGTTAAACACACGTCACAGCACTGGGCCAGTAGCCCAAATATTAATTAGAGCCTATGACAATGGGGTACGTCACAGCACTGGAACAGGGATGTATGACGTTACAACGCATACATTTACATCGCGGTACATTACATCGCGGTTTTGACAACGCAAGTCGTTACAACGACTTGCGTTGGAGGGCGCTGGACTTAGGAGTAGTATAATTTACTATTCCAACTCCAGTCTACGTACAGTAGGGAAGGTGTTGGATAGTAAATTATACTATTCCTTGTCCTAGAGCGCCATCCAGCGCAAGTCATTGTAACGACTTGCGTTGTTAAAACCGCGATGTAATGGCATCGTGATGTAATCCCCGCGTTGTAAACGATGTTTCCCCTGGAACAGTATTCCAAATATTGATTCAGCATTTCATAATAACTTATGTTTTCTATAGCGCCTGATACCGAAGAAAAGTCATGTCTAAGTGCTAATAATAGCTAATTTAAGGACACATCCGCCGTTCACCCTTCTAAAGTCGATACAATTATTAAAATTTTGTTGGGCCATAAATGACTACGTAAAGTGCTATGAAGCAAAAACACCGCAAAAGCAAGCACTACACAAAACAAGTAATTCGCATATGACTTGCAATAGTTTGTCATTTCGATAGGTGAGCTATCAAAGATATCATACCCAGTTAATTCCCACCCAAGTAGAACTGAACTCTTGTTATTGACACCCGAAGGATAATGGCTGAATCTGCCCTGTTAAGTTTTGAAGTTATAAAGAGCAGGGCGTGATAACACCGAGATTAATGTTCACCATTTTCTGATAGAGTGAAGAACTTTCGGTTCCATAAGTTATAGAAACCTATAACAGTCGTAGATTTTCGTGAGGGGTGTGTACAATTTCTGCATGCAGAATTGTAACTTGGGTTACAATTCCATAAAAGTGAACGCAAATATGAATTTAAATGCTTTTTATTTCTCCAAGTCAAAAATATTTTCTCATAGAATAACCCTTCCTACACCCCTACTAGGTATAAATGCGCTCACTCCTCACTTACACCCTGAAGACACACTTACTCCTGAATCCTGCCCCTTCACATATGTTTCCGGCAGGGGGACAATGCGTAAAATGGTACAAGAAACCCACAAACTTGTAAGGACGTGGGGTTTTACTTGGTTTGACAGAACCGCCTCATCTTCAGGGATGCCCACCCATTCCTGTTTCTAAATGCGGACACACATCATTCATGGCAGGAGTGAACTGTATTTTAGCCTCTATATCTCGCTTCATACCCTGTAGTGGGGTGCCAAAGAGCATTTTCGGACGGATAGCATGCTACTTCATGCCCTAAACTAATGTAATGTTTGCATTCGTAAATGCTACTTACTAAAAAAGTCCAAAATTCTGTAACGAAAAGATGGAATTGTATGTTTAAAAAATCTTGCTTGTGAGCATCTAAGTTAACAAGATATTTGCAAACTTTTAACAATTGGGTCTTTTATGACTGGGATGAGTTGACAATCTAACAAACTTTTAGCAAATACAAAATAAAAATGCTCATTTATTTATTTTAAATGTGAGCCACTGCACAAATATGCTCCCTTATGGTGTTGGAGCACCTTTAGACACTAAACTGCAGACAGAATTGTAGAAGATTGAAGCAAATACTAACAGTCGTAGAAACAAAAGTGTGCCGTTAAATGGTATACATCTAGTGCTCAGAAAAAGCAACGTGGCATGAAGCACTATATATTATCATCACTCACTAGAGGAAGGCCAGGGGGATCAGCTGCC
Source organism: Triturus cristatus (assembly GCF_964204655.1). Lineage (NCBI taxonomy): Eukaryota > Metazoa > Chordata > Amphibia > Caudata > Salamandridae > Triturus > Triturus cristatus. The sequence continues at coordinate 921,547,914 of NC_140582.1, read as the reverse complement.
CAATGTACATAAATGTCTCCTTGAAGGAGACCGAATCATGGAAAGCGACGAGAGACAAAGGAAACCAGCCCAATTCAGTCTGGCCCTCTTCTAGAACAGTACCGAGAGGCTTTAGTAAGCCACCCTTCCATCTTGTTTCAGAAAAAGAAATTGGAGTTAAAAAAACAGAAACTGTGCTCGACAAGACCCTCCCCTCCCTCAAATAAGTTTCCAGGACCTCGTTTGCAATATTAGTTTCTAAAGCAAGCCATAAGCTAGGCCCCCACTACAACATCTAGAAGGCTGAATGAAAAGGACAAAGGCAGACCCGAGGGAACCCAGCAAATGCCGTACATCTTTTTAGTAAGCACCACCATGTAGGCCACCAGCGAATGGCGCCGCTGGAGAGCGTCAAGGATAACATGAGCTGACCTGTCATACACGGCTCCGTGTCAGCCATGGTGCTGTCACGTGACTTACACGCAGGGCTGTAAGTGGGCCGGGTCCCGCCGAAGCTCCACAACGGCAGTTCTAACAAGCATTGGCTACCCGGCAGTGAAAATGACACGGCCGCGCAGCCCGAAAAAGTGAAAGTGATCGCGGACGCGATCAAGCAAGGTGAGACACATGGCGGCTGCGCGCATGCACGCAAGCTTTAGGCCACAGGCAGCACTTGGAAAACCCGCATACAAAATGCCTCGGCCAGATCAGCGCATGCGCTGGATCAGGCGAGACCTAAAAATGGTATAACAACAACAACAACTTCAATAGACACAGTGACTAGAGCACGTACAATCGCTGGAACCCCAAGGAACCACCTAGAGGAGTGACACAGGGAGCCCACGGAGGACAGAGCAGTGAGGAAACACAGACGCGTGCTCCGTACAACTCTATGGGAAAGTCGCGGTTGGAAATTTACACGTTAAGGACACTTCTAAGAGGACTTCGAGCAAACCCTTTGGAACTTAGGAGGTTCTAAGGCCAACCCACCAGTGAGTACCAAAGTACTCTTGTTACCTGTCCCAGAGGAGCTGGGTGCATAGGGGTCAAGCGGTTTCGGAAACCTCTGTCGTTTTCAATGGAGAGCTGCAAAGAAGTCCTAGTACCAGGAGGGTGAAGAATGTCCTGTGGAATCCAAGCCTGGATTCGAGGTGAGAAGGACATGAAAGCAGAGGGGACAGAGTCTGGATCACTTCAGGTGACCAGGGGCTCGGTAGTCGAATGCCCACCAATGTCGGGTGCTTCAGGTGCAAAGAAGGGTTGCTTGACTCTGCAGCCACAGGGGCCAGGAGACGTCGAGGATGACCAAAGTATGGAGGTGAGCTGTCCCATGAAGGATATCGAGAGCGGAGGGGTCGATGTCCAGATAAAATCTAAAGTCCTGTAGCCAGGTATCCCACTTTATGCCCATGTGAAGGGATTGGAAATATTCTGTGGACCCTCCTATGGGAGGGCAGGACAGAGGGGTGGCTACACCCATGTCCTTTGTCCAGTTTCATGCCAGAGCAGCAGCAAATGGCTCCTAGACCTGGTTTGAGCTGGACTATGCACAGGGACACCAAATGTGCCCCCAGTGCAGACTTTCTGGCACTCTAAGAGTGCACCCACCCAGCCCCAATACACTAAATCCTGTCTGGGAGGTGGTTATGATAGAGATCAGGGTGTATATAATATCCTTACTTCCATGGATAGAGTAGTTTCACAGTTACACGCACATTCACTCATCACACACTAGGGCCCATTTCACTAACATACGCTCAAATACTCTACCAGCACTGAACCTGTGGAAAGAAAACTCCCAAACACCCTGCATCTATATCGAGGTCGATAAGACCTGGTTATTGTAACTGTCCTGAAACATCACCTAAACAATCTACACCATAATAATCAGAATAGAGTACTCAATAATTGACAAGAAATAATAACCAACACCGTATTCAAAGTTATGGTACTTTATCTAAAATTAGTCAAAGAAAGTAAATCAGAATAAATCATCATTCTCATAATTACCTATTCTAGCTAAAAGTCAGAATGGGTCAGGACAGGTCTCTCAGCAAAAGTCTCTCGAGTCACCGTCCTCTCAGCATCGATCCTTAAACGGCAAAGTGGCGATGCGGCAGATGGCAAATGGCAAGTGGCAAAGACCCTCTCTAGGCTAACAATTTTATAGTGATTTAAACAAAGGAAAGATACAAAAATGTTCATTGCATCCGCTGAGTCTCCGAGCAAAGCGAGAAGGAAAGGATGTAGCTTCGTTACATTTGGAAAAATCTCCGCTCAGAAAAATCACAAAAATAAAAAGACAGAACAGGAACTAATATTTAAAAAGTATCTTCTTAACTTCCACACATTTCCTCCGATGAGCTCAGAGCTCAGAGTCTTTCTTTAAAGCTCCTTTGTTTTCCAAGGCTGCCAAGGCTGTCGTCCCAAAGCATCTGGAGACATGCCCAGAACTGCTGCTGTCCTCACGGAAAGTTTTAACCAGGCAAGGACTGTGGACAGATGACTCGCATCCATATTCAGCAAGGCCTTTTCCATTTCAAACGCTCACTCGAAACCAGGCTCTAAATGTCGGCCATCTTTTAGCTAGGCCTCAATAGGCCATAATAGACCATCTTAATTGAAAGAGACAAAAACAACATTACCACAGCATAGTGATTAAACAGTGTTAACCCCACTAATACCCTTATGTGTATGTAATTATCTAGCCTCTGCAACATAGAAAAGCATTAACACGAAAGCGTTTCGTGCTTAAAATAAACAGCACTCAGCAACGTTTAAACATGTAAACATGCACGTTATTGTTAATCAGCACACTTATGCATTCCCACGTGTAATTCTCTCTTGTTAAAACATACAGGTTGATCAGTATAAAACACTTACACAAAACATATGATTAATAATTAATAATTAATAAATTAATATGACAAATAGACAAACCAGAGCTTCAGAACCCAATGAATTTTCAAACAGAAAACTCTGCTCCAGCAATCCCCCCTTTGGTGATTTTATCACCAAATAACCCAAAAAACAAACAAAAAAAATTAGTGAAATTTTAGTCCCATTTTAGGAGAAATCGGAAATGTCTTTTTCTCCTTACACAACACTACACACCAGTCACTCTTTCATCATCCTTCTTTGTTTCTAAGTAGACACTCTCCCTCAATTCTTCTAATTCAATTTCTTGTGGTTCTCTTTTCAACCTTTTGCTTCTCTTTTCATTATTTCTTTTAATTAATCTCTTTTTCCCTCCCCTGTTTTTACAACACAAACACACTAATCTAAGTATCAATAAAGCAACAATAATACAAGATAAAGGAAACAATATCTTACCTATAATAGTACTACCTATTTTTGCAATAAAACTCTTAACAGCTATCACCTTATTAGCTAATTTAGTCCAAATACTTTCAGCTTCAAGTGGTACTAATTCTTCATGCAAATCAGTAATATTTTTGATATAGACCTTCAGGTCTTTGCTTTCGTCAGGAATGTAAGTGCAACAATGTTGAACTTTCAGCATTCCACAAACCCCACCCTCCTTGGCCAATAGAATATCAAGGGCAAGTCGATTTTGCATAGACATGGCACGTACGGCAACCAATTCCGTATTCACCAAAACAAACCCTCCAGCGGTATTTGTCGACAAGCGATCCACCACTGTTGACAGTTTCCGAATTCCATAAGCATTTAAAGAAATTCCCACTGCTGGAATTAAAGCTCCAAAAATGTCACCCACTATTTCAGACCAAGTTTCTCTCTTGAAACGCATTAGTAAATTAATATGTTCTACATCTTCTATTCTATCTATATGAAAGATCTTTGGAAAGACCAGGCCCACATAACACGTGCCATACCAATGGTCAGGCAACTTGTAATAAGCCTTGTTCCCACAAACATAGTACACTCCTGGAAAAACTGTATCTTCTCCACCTCTGAAACCCCATCCTGTTGCAATGAAGTATGTATCATGACACTCACTAGTCCCAACAAAGTATGTATCATATTGAGACTTCTTTCTTGTAATGCACAGCTTACCCTTCTGTGGTGCATCTAGAGCTAAAGTTGGACTAGCCCCATTTCTCAATTCTTTTCCCATCTCAATGTCCCAAATTGTCTCACTCACTTTATATTTCTCTGCTTTTTCATGCATGCTCAATCTCCTTTCCTCTACCATATCTAGGAAAGCTTTCTCCTCTTCTTTCAGACTGCAAGTCAAATTATTCTTAAAAATGTAATCTAATGTTAATCCTTCTTTCTCAATAAAAATCTCACCAAACATGTTAGCTTCTTTGGCTGGATTCAGCTTTTTGTTCATTGGCAAGTGCCCAAAAATACTATCTCTGTTAGACATTTTATAATCTATTTACCCTAACAAATAAAAAACACTACTTAAAACACTACAGGAAATTCCATACGTAGCTGGTAAATGGTGATAAGTAACACCCTCTGAAACTGATGCAGGCAACTGCATACAGACATAGCAATCCCTAACTTCCATTGTCTTCACATATTCGTATAACAGCTTCGAAAAAACATTACTAGAAAAATTATTAATTGACCTATCTTTATGTACGTAAGTATTACTAATTCTATTTTGTGAACTCTTCTCTGCATTTGTCACATTCTCTGTATGCATCTCAAATGTACCAAAAGTAACTAATAAAACTAAAACACCCCATAATAGCATTAATAATCCAATACAGCAGCAGCATATTCTACACCATCTTTTTAAGAAGGCACATCTACTTTGATTATTCTCTATGTTAGCCATTTTACTACTTTGACCGTGTCTTTTGACTTAGCCTCTTCTACTCCACTACTTGAGACTCTAAAATTCTGGATTACTTCAAACGATCAATTCAGTTTCCTCTTCTTTTCACTTTCTCCAAGTGATTTCTTTTGTTCACTCAGTTTGGATATTCATCATTTTTCACTCCAACTTCTTCAACATCAAAATGTATTAGATCTCCAACAATATTATCCTCAGTATCCGACTTTTCATTAATATCAGTCAAGATTACTTTCAGGATTTCACCAGTATCTTCCTCAACCACTTCTCGTACGGTCTCCTTTGGATTTCCTTGACTTTCTGCCTCTTCACCTTCAGACAGTGCCACGTACGTCCATTCCGGCGACCTATACTTCTGGTTAGGTTTTCTTATTCTCTTGATCCCTTCTGGTTCTTGTTTTTTTGACTCTTTCCTCTTTTCACCTTTTACTGGATTCTGACTCGATACTTCATTCACTTGTTCAGCTTTCGAAGTATTCGCTCTTATCAGTCTATATCTCAGCCTCTTTATTCTGTTGTTAGGCCAAAGATCTCCTCTCACAACCTTTTTCGGTCTTGTTTCTATATTATTTCTCTCTCCAATCCAAGTTCTCTTTCTCAGAACTCGACCCTCTGATTTCTCATTCTCACTTTCATCCGATTCTGTTTCTGGTGCCTCTTGTTTTTCAGCAGTTCTCTTTCGCTCCACAGTCTTTTTCACCACTGTTTGAGACTTCCCTACTTCTGTCCCTCCTCGGGTCTCCGACACGCACTCTTCTTGCTGTCTACTTGTCCCTTCACCTAGCTTGTCAAGAATGTTCCCTACACCTCCTCGGGGGTCTTCCGCAATCTTTCCCTCTCTATCTTCTTCTGACCCTGCTTCTTCAGGTATAATCTCAAGTGGTTCTTCAATCTCCTCCTCTTCTGATTCAGGAGTAGTCTCTGTGGAATTGCTTTTCGGAACTTCAGGCTCTTTCACAGAATCTGATCTTTTCCCCAAGACTTTCAATGGTTCTCTTGAAGTCTTCTCTGACTCTTTTACTGGTTCTGTTTCTTCATCATCACTGGAATCTGATTCTTCGAAATACTCCTTACCAGTTCCGTCTTTTGGGTTTGGAACTCTCAGAGTATGACTCGCATGTACCCAGTTTTTCACTCCAGCACACTTTACTGCAGTCGTTGTAGTCAGAATGACTTGTCTCGGCCTTCCCCACCTTGGAACCAAGCAATTTCTTCTTCTGTGCACCTTAATCCTCACCCAGTCCCCTGGACTCAGATCATGAGCTTGCTTCTTCTCAAGTGTGGTAGCTTCTTCTCCAACCTGGTGAAACACAGAATGAACTGCGTCAGCCAGGCCTTTACAGTAATCCAAAATCATGTCATCAGTTATTGTCATCAACTTATTTGCAGGTACGTATGCATGTCGCATTGCACGTCCCATGATGATTTCATGCGGACTTAAACCAGTAGTTCTATCTGGAGTAGATCTGATAGTCATCAGCACTAGAGGCAAAACATCGGGCCATTTCATGCCAGTGGCTAAACACATTTTACCAATCCTGTTCTTGATTGTGCCATTAATCTGCTCAACAACACCAGAAGCCTCTGGCCTGTATGCACAATGTAGCTTCTGCTGTATGCTTAATGCTTCACAAATCAAACTCATGAGTTCATTATAGAAGTGTCCACCTCTATCAGACTCAATCGTTACTGGAAACCCGTACCTAGGAATCAACTCTCTTAACAGTAACTTTGCCACCGTTATTCCATCATTCCTCCTAGTCGGATAGGCCTCCACCCATCTTGAAAACAAGCAGACTACCACTAGAACATACCTCAGTCTGTTCACTTGGGGCATTTCAATGAAATCAATCTGCATTCTTGTTAAAGGACCTCCTTCTCTGCCTATTGTTCCCAGACTCACCACTGTCTTTTTCCCAGTGTTAAATTGCTGGCAAATCAAACATCTCTGACAGATGCTCTCTGCAATTGTCCTGAACTTTGCATTGTACCAGGTCTGCTTAAACGACCTGATCATCGCATCCCTTCCCAAATGTCCCTGTCCATGATACATTCTTGCCATTGATGACAGTATGGAGTTCGGCATTACTGGTCTGCCATCTCTATAGACCCAAACATGGTCTGTTTCTCTTGGGGCACAACCTGCCTTAATCCAGTCTTTCTTCTCTTCCTTTCCTGCCTCATCCTGCAACTGTTTCACTTCATCCCACGTCTCTAAGACATTAGTAAACATCACAGAACAAAAAGACATTTCACCTTCTCGTTCCCGATTAATAGATTGATTATTTTTGGCACAGTACTGAGCAATGTCATTTGCGTATCTGTTGCCAACTGTCACAAAATCATTCCCTTGTCCATGAGCAGCACACTTCACAACTGCTAACTCTTTAGGCAACTGTATTGCTTCAAGTAATTTCCCAATCATTTCAGCATTCTTTATTGGAGTCCCACTCGACGTCAAGAAACCTCTTTGTAGCCAAAGTTGGCCAAAATCAGGCACAACTCCAAATCCATACTGACTATCAGTCATCACAGTCGTCCTCAAATCTTTCCCAATTTCACAAGCTTTTGTCAATGCCACTAATTCCGCAACTTGTGCAGATTTCACTCCTTTCAATGGTGATGCTTCCATAACCTCTGAAACCTTGCACACTGCATATGCTGCACACAGCACACCCTCATCATTCCTCAGGCATGATCCATCCACAAACAACACATGATCACTCTCATGCAAGGGAAGATCCCTTATGTCTGGTCTCGGTTTTGTACAGTATTCAAGCACATCCAAACAATTGTGATCATCTTCTGTTTTCACACCCACATTTTCAATATCCGGCAACAATGTCGCTGGATTCACATTCACACACCTCTCAAGAGTCACATTTGATGCTCCCAGAATCACTTTTTCATATTTAGTCAGCCGACTATGTGACATGTACTGGGTTCTGCTTCTTGTCAAAAGAATTGCCACATTATGAGGTACGAATACCCTTACAGGATATCCCATTATGATTCCCTCACTCTGTTCCAGGCTCCTGCATGTTGCAGCCACAGATTTCAAACAACCTGGTAAACCTACAGCTACAGGGTCAAGTGTCGATGAGAAGTACGCAATAGGCCTTCTCAGTAATCCATGCTTCTGAATTAACACTGAAAGTGCACATCCATTTCTCTCACTGCAGTACAACTCAAACTCCTTTTCATAGTCAGGCATACCCAAAGCTGGGGCTTCACACATTCTGCTTTTCAGCTCTTCGAATGCTGCCATTTGTTCCCCATCTAGTTCCAACGGGTCTGTCATTTCACTTTTTGTCAACTTAATCAGTGGCTTTGCTATCAGAGAAAAATTAATTATCCACTGACGACAATAACCCACCATACCCAGGAACATTCTCACTTCCCTCTGGGTCTTTGGAGCTTTCATTCCCCTGATGATTTTGATCCTGTCATCAGTCACCTTTCTCAGACCTTTTTCTATATTATGTCCAAGATAATGCACCTCTTTCTTACAGAATTGCAATTTGGCTGGAGATACCTTTAACCCTCCATCTGCCAGATGATTCAGTAAAGCTATGGTATCTACTTCACAAGCTTCACGTGTCTTTGATGCCACAAGCAGGTCATCAATATACTGCACTAGTACTGAGTTTTCAGGCATGATTAAACTCTCCAATGACTTTTTCAATAGCTGATTGAATATCGAAGGACTCTCTGTATACCCCTGTGGGATACGACACCATGCTAAAATACGCTGGCCAAATCTAAATGCAAAAATCGGCTGGCTGTCATGATGCAATGGAATTGAAAAGAACGCATGACACAAATCAATCACTGTATACCACTCAGCATCATGTGGAATCTGATACAAAATCACTGACGGATTTGGCACAATAGGACAACATGCCACCACAATTTGGTTAATTTTTCTCAAATCCTGCACAATCCTAAACTTCCCATTAGGCTTCTTTAGCCCCATTATTGGTGAATTACACGGGCTACTCAGTAGTTCTCTCAGAACTCCCTGCTGAATCATTTTCTCAATTATAGGAGTTATTCCTTCAATTATTTCTGGTGTCATTTTATACTGAGCAATGTTAGGATACGTAATTCCCTCTTTCACTGAAATTTTCACAGGATCTACATTATTCATCAATCCCACATCCTCTCCAGTAAAATCCCAAACTGTTCTCTTCACTGTGTCTCTCAGCTCTTGAGGCAAATCCTCTGGATTAAACACAGCAAATGCACCAACCATTTCACTCTCTCTATTTCCTAGAGTCATTCGGTACAAAACATCCTCATCTGGTGTTTCAAAGGCTATTCCATCCGGTGTACAGAAAATTGTGCAGTTCATTTTGCACAACAGATCCCTACCTAACAGGTTCACTGGACTATTGTCACAGACAATAAATCTGTGCATGTCTGAAAATTTCCCTATCTGCACTCTTACTGGTTCAGTAAGACGGGTTCTGATTTGTGTATTGGCTACACCAACTACTTGGATTGCTTCATCCGAGAGAGGAAGATTTCTAATATCTGTTGACCTGACAGTTGATCTTGTCGCACCTGTGTCTACTGAAAAAGTAACACTTTCTTCATTTATTTTCCCATCTACAAATGGTCCTGCCTGGTCTATTTCTAGAGTTGCACCAAGTATGCACTCTTCCTCCTCTCTTCGGCACCGTCAATAATCACCCTCAGACTCACTCCCTTCATTCTTTAACAAGTACTGCTGTACTTGGTTAGAACGCCTTGGTTTGTTTACCTGTTCATCATTGTAGAATCCTGAATCCTGATTATACTTTTGTAACCCTCTATTCTGCGGCAAGGGCGGTTTTGGCTCTTGACTCTGCTGTCTCACAACTTTCTGTTGTTGCTGCTGTTGATTATTTCCTTCGTTCTGCACCTGTTGATTTAAGGATTTTCCCTCATTATTCACTAATGGTGGATTGGTACACTCAGATCTCCAATGTCCCAGTTGGCCACAGTTGTGACACGGGAACTTTTTCTTAGCTTCTTCAAGATTCCCCTTTCCTTTTCCTGCATATCTAGGTCTATTCCCTGCATTATTTCCTGCACTATTCGCCTGTTCCACCAACTGTGCTTCTTGTCTTTCCGCAACCTTCACTTGTGCCCACATTGCTTTCTCTTTCAGCTTTCTCTGCTTTGCTTCAATTTCATCACTGAAGTATTTTGCATGTCTCAGAATCTCATCTATTTTCTTACTCTGCCAATCCACTGTGTGTTCACGAATTCTCTCACTAATCTCAGGTCTCAGGCCATATACAAACCTGTATACAAAATGACTCAAATCTTTGTCACCCAGGTGTTCATCTCCACTGAATTGTTTAAAAGCCAGTATCAGCCTCTCGTAAAAAGCATGAACTGATTCTTTTGCTTCCTGTTGTGTTCGATCTATCTTAACCCAGTCTGTCTCTTTTGGAGGTACCTTACTCTTCAGGTATACCATCACCTGATCATACTTTCTCATTACCTCTGGATCTGGTGCTCCTGTTCTCGGATCTCTTGGATATTCCTCAGTAGGCCAACTCACAACTATTTTACACTCAGTCCACAAGTCTGCTGGAACAATTATATCAAACAGACTATTCAGGTCAATCCACAGCACTTTTGACAATTTCACAAACCTATCTACCTGCCTATACCACTCGACGGGCTTTTCTCTCAATCGAGGGAAATCATTCGTGAATGATAAAATATCCTGTCTGGTCCATGGAACATGTACATATCCTCCTCCAGGTATTTCTCTCATTGGATAATTATCCACTGGTTTCTCCTTTTCTCTCACAGGAAATGCTGAATAAGTCCTATCTCCAGATTCTTCTCTTTTCTTGTACCACCTATCCTTCCACTTTTCTACATCTCCCCATCTTCGCAATAATGCGACCATTTCCTTAATCTGTCCTGTTCTACCAGTACCATTCAGATTTTCAATATCCTTGTCTGTAAAATCCATCCTGTAAGTTTTCTGTAAAGCTTTCACTTTATCAATGTCAACTCCCTGTTCATTTGCTATTGCTCTTAACCTGTCATGTGTATTTCTTGCTCTCCAGGTAATATTCTTACACATGAACAACAACTCATCTTCAGGACGATTTTTAAGAATCTCTGTTGGAACTGTCCCTACTACAAGCTCTTCTAATTCTACACGCAACCTAGCCACATCAACCACTTGTGAATCTTTATCCTTTTTCTGAAGAACTTTCATCCATTCATTCAAATCTTCAGCTGTAATTTCAGTAGTTTTTCTCACTGGAACCACCTTCTTTTGTGCCTCTAAAATTGGCATCCCTGAACAACTAGCTTCACTAGCATCCAGTCCTTCACTACATGTGTCATGTCTGGATTGTCTCAGATCACTACTTTCTGTCCTTCTTCCTGAATCTCCTGAGGGACCAGCTGAACTTGTCAACTTATTCCCAACATATGGAATCACCAAACCATTTTCACCTGTTCTCTGGTTATCAAACACAGGCATAATCGGACCTATGGTTACAGGTACCGTAACAGCTTCCAGATTCTTTGTTAACTCCCTAATCTTTTCAGTTAATTCTGATGTAGTTCTGGCTAATTCTCTTGTATTCCCGTTACCACATCGATTCTCTCTCTCCCTGAAAGGATTACCACTTCTTAACTCAGGTGTCACATTTTCTGTCTCAGTGATACACACTGTATCTCTTATCGGAGAAACAATTGGTGTACTCTCTTCTGGTTCTGGTCTGTATGGAGGTGGTCTCTTGTAAATCATGTCATTCAAGACCTCATCCTCATACTCATTAACTCCATATCTTCTCACTTCTGACTCAGGAACCCTCTCTGCTTCCCCTTCAACTGTTCTCATCGGATATAATCCTTCTGACATACTAGCATCTCGCCATCTTCTCATTCGATCATGATGAGTTTCACGATCATGTCTCCTCCCGAACATATACCTATAATGTCCTCCAGACCTCTGCTTTTCTCGCTCATGTACTTCCTCTTCCCATTCCACTAAAGCCTCAAACTGTGTCGGCCTTGGTTTTGGGTCAAGACATAACATCTTTTCCCGTAAATTTCTCAACACGGCCAGATTAAATGAACCATGTTCTGGAAATGCTAGAACACCATCCTCTTTGGTATACCTAACCCAGTTCTCCAACCATATACAGGTATGATACCCATATTTTGCAGCCATGAAGGATGCAGGTGTTTTCGCTGGAGGTAACAATTCACCCTCTCTCGTCTTAACATCTTTATCCTTGTCAAACCACCTTTTAATTCTTCCAAAGAATGTTTTCTTCTTTTTCTCTTCTTGGTAATACATTTTAGCGTTTACCAAACTTTCTAATCCTTTCCGTATTATAAATATACAATATGATTTTTAGGCCAATAACAGCGCGACTCACACTAACGCACCAATCCTGGAGCGTCTACGTCACTAGAATAGCTCATCCAATCCTTGCGCGGCTCACACCAACACACCAATCCTAGCGCGAGCACTATTCTGATCCACTATCCAATCAGAGCGCGGTCTCTATGACGTCAGCAGCCGCTGCAGTCTCTGTCTCCTGTCTCCTGTCACTCGTCTACCCCTCCTTTACATAATCTCTTCAGTAGACTTCGTGTCAAAATTTCTACAAAATCTATTAGTTACAACATATAAACATCTTCATTGTCTGCTTCGCTAACCACAGAATAGTAAAGAAAAATCTATTTCACAAGAACAACGGACTTTCATACATTCCTTAACTGTTTCCTCTAGGACTTGTCCAAAGAGTCTTACAATCAACTAAATGTATATACATTCACGCACATTCATACAAGAAAATATAGTACATGCACACAGAATCCTGCTTCCCGAGAACAGCGAACAATCTGTCCCACTACAGAATTATAACACACATCAACTAAGCAGCTTACCTCTGCCCAGTTCCTCAAACAAGCTCAGAGAATACCTATTACTTCTCCCGCGATAAGCTTTAACGGTGAACCTTACGGATCCCTGGGACTTAAGACCAGAGTTTCACAGATAACCTTCACTACCATACACACTCCTAATATACCAGAAATATATCTAATAGTAACATACGACAATGTCACTGATTCCGAACCCCAGACAATGTGACGCGCAACTTCAATTGTCACACGTTTTTTCCTTACAATCCCGTCTTTCCCGAGAGCAGCATATACTTCCCTCTGCCCTACTACGGAACTGCTACTAGCTCCCAAGTTCCAGAAGCACTACATATAACTCAACATGACGACTCCAACATATAATATTAGTACATATACCAACATCAATCAATAATCAATAATCAATAAGCTAATGTACAAGCAATCTAATCAGATCAAGACAATCATCAATAACCATCCTCTGCTACCAGGAAATTGATAGAGATCAGGGTGTATATAATATCCTTACTTCCACGGATAGAGTAGTTTCACAGTTACACGCACATTCACTCATCACACACTAGGGCCCATTTCACTAACATACGCTCAAATACTCTACCAGCACTGAACCTGTGGAAAGAAAACTCCCAAACACCCTGCATCTATATCGAGGTCGATAAGACCTGGTTATTGTAACTGTCCTGAAACATCACCTAAACAATCTACACCATAATAATCAGAATAGAGTACTCAATAATTGACAAGAAATAATAACCAACACCGTATTCAAAGTTATGGTACTTTATCTAAAATTAGTCAAAGAAAGTAAATCAGAATAAATCATCATTCTCATAATTACCTATTCTAGCTAAAAGTCAGAATGGGTCAGGACAGGTCTCTCAGCAAAAGTCTCTCGAGTCACCGTCCTCTCAGCATCGATCCTTAAACGGCAAAGTGGCGATGCGGCAGATGGCAAATGGCAAGTGGCAAAGACCCTCTCTAGGCTAACAATTTTATAGTGATTTAAACAAAGGAAAGATACAAAAATGTTCATTGCATCCGCTGAGTCTCCGAGCAAAGCGAGAAGGAAAGGATGTAGCTTCGTTACATTTGGAAAAATCTCCGCTCAGAAAAATCACAAAAATAAAAAGACAGAACAGGAACTAATATTTAAAAAGTATCTTCTTAACTTCCACACATTTCCTCCGATGAGCTCAGAGCTCAGAGTCTTTCTTTAAAGCTCCTTTGTTTTCCAAGGCTGCCAAGGCTGTCGTCCCAAAGCATCTGGAGACATGCCCAGAACTGCTGCTGTCCTCACGGAAAGTTTTAACCAGGCAAGGACTGTGGACAGATGACTCGCATCCATATTCAGCAAGGCCTTTTCCATTTCAAACGCTCACTCGAAACCAGGCTCTAAATGTCGGCCATCTTTTAGCTAGGCCTCAATAGGCCATAATAGACCATCTTAATTGAAAGAGACAAAAACAACATTACCACAGCATAGTGATTAAACAGTGTTAACCCCACTAATACCCTTATGTGTATGTAATTATCTAGCCTCTGCAACATAGAAAAGCATTAACTCGAAAGCGTTTCGTGCTTAAAATAAACAGCACTCAGCAACGTTTAAACATGTAAACATGCACGTTATTGTTAATCAGCACACTTATGCATTCCCACGTGTAATTCTCTCTTGTTAAAACATACAGGTTGATCAGTATAAAACACTTACACAAAACATATGATTAATAATTAATAATTAATAAATTAATATGACAAATAGACAAACCAGAGCTTCAGAACCCAATGAATTTTCAAACAGAAAACTCTGCTCCAGCAGTTACACCTCCCTGTGACAGGATGCCTATTGACATGCCTTCCTCTGCGTGAGCTTGGCTCAGCAGCAGGAGAGCAGAATCGTGTCAGTGGCTGGCAGCATCCATTTTTTGCTGCCAAGCTCGAGAAACCAGGTACCGGGTATACTGGTTACCCACATATGTCCCTTCAGAAGGGTGGAAGCATACCTACCACGCCAGTTACTGGAGTGGAGGTATGATTCCAAGGTGTTTGACACCAAACACAACATGTTCCTAAGCAGCCGTTTTAAAGTTAGCATTTACAGCAAGGTTATAATGCACTTAAACATGTATGTCTGGCTGCATTACAGACAATGAAAGCAGAAATGGTATGCAGTTCCTATAATGTGAGGCAGGTAATGGTAAGAACACACGTGGTAACAGGGTGTGGATAATAGGGTGAGCAGGAGAAGAAGATCCTCCTTTTGGAAAGGAGACTCTCACACACCCAACAAGCGAGTGTCTTGCTCCATCATCGGGTCTAGCTCCTTATCGGGTCGGCGGTGCAATACCCGATCAGGCGCCTGGGAAGGGGCCTTCTTAGCGGAGATCTTTATTCCCAATGCCATTAGGTGTAATGTGTGTGAGGGCCCTAATGGAAAGGTAACTAGTGTAGGTGACGGTGATGTGTGGGGGATGTGAAAGATAAAACAGGGGTTAGTGATCCACTCAGAACAGTTTTAATGAGTTGTGGTCACAACCCTGATTAAAACCAAAGCAAAACGCACATTCTCACTCTAAGGTTTGTGAGGGTATATGCTAAGACGGGCAACATGTTTCTTGCATGTTATCTATTGAATGGCAATTCCTCAGGACCTGATTAAATACTACCTACACTTTTTTGGTGGTGGTCTGGACCTCTTAGAGGTGTCAGTAATGACCACACGTACAGCACCCTAAAAAATGTGTGGTACCAGTTGATCTACACCAAGACCTGCAAAATAAAACAATGTGAAAAATATTATAACATCATATCAAGGACAAAGCGATGTATACGAATCACCATAAACATTCATGGTGTTTTGCAAGCGTGCTGAACACAGGTGAGCCGTGACATGCATCAACTGTGAAGTACGTCAATAAAACGCATGAAGGTACATAAAAACAGCAGATAAAAATACAGGCGGGCAAGCGTCAAAAAATGCCACAATTAGAGGCAAAGCAAAGGAACTCACCCAAATTGGGTCAGTGGTGAGCGGCATCGAGTACCGGTAGAGATAAGCACTAAAGTATAGTGTCCTGGTAAACAAGAGTGAGATGACATTGTAGAACCAGATCCAATAGTTGGTACTCGACAGGTAGCGCAGAAACCAAGGGGCCAGCGTGTAACGGGCCTCAATGGTGTCATGAAAGAGTAAGGTATGCACGTCATGGGGGAGGTCTCCCAATCAATTAGTGAGAACTAGGATGTAGAGATCATGAGAGATGCCCCCGCGCTGCAGCTGCCGGGGACATCGATAACACTCACAGGGTCAGTATCATCAATGACGGGTGGCGCAACGTTCAGTAGTCTCACAATCCGACACACCAGTCTGCAAAAACTAGACCGGCTTCCAAAGCCAACACGCTGAGCAGATCTCCGAGATGCCAAGGGTAAATGACAAACGAAAGCGCGCCAGAACCAAAACATAATGAATGAGGCGCCCGTAGTTTTAGGTTAAAGTGCACCTCAATCGATAATCACCATGGACTCTAGGGAAAGGAGCCGCGGTGTGTAAATGTCCTCAGCGGCCACCATGCGCGTATCACACAGAACACCGATATTGACTGCCATGGAGATCTTGGGTGCAGCCTCCAATACTCACAGTTATGAAGTGTGGAACCATCCGTATTCCTACCCCCTCACTCCACCGGACCGGGCTGCTTCCGTAAACACTTGCGTCTATGTGTTTATAGCCGGCCGGAAGAGTACGGGAGGCGGGACTTCCGGGACGGCCGGCACACAGTGTCTAAAAGTCTGCACCGCTAACCTCGTAAAGAGAACGCCATGCCGGGCTGGTCCCAATGTGGAAGCAACCATAACGGTGTACACAACTAAAGGGACCGAGTACCAAGATCTCCTCAGTGCCAACGGTCAATAAATATATATAGTCTGAAAGGGGTACTAATGTACTGTGTAACCCTGTGTGATGTATGGCTATCCCTAGGTAAAAAGGGTAGATCAAAGAGAACAATTGGGCATCATATCTTAGTTTATGTTCACAAAGTTGTATGGGTTAATACATCAAATGGAGAAGTATCATGTCAAATGCGGCAAAAGGGGGGAATCTTGTGGAGATCATGTGAGGAGACTCCAAGGTATATCCTTGTTGAGCCCATTCTTGTCAGTGGCTAACCGCAATACCCAACGTTGCTCAAGGCGAAGTAGTGATTTTTTAGACATGCCAGGGTGTGATTCAAGAACACCCCATTGAAATGAATCAGGGGCATGTCGTTCTGCGTGGTAGTGTGTCGTCATTTTGGTGTTTGTTTTGTTACATCTGAAGTTGCTTTTATGCTCCAAAATGCGTGTCTTAACCTGCCTGGTGGTCATTCCTATATAGAGGAGTCCACAGGGGCAAATCATCATGTACACGCAATTAGATGAGTTACAATTGGTGTGTGTCAAGATTTTCCAGATTATCCCATTAGGGAATGTCAACTCCTTGTTGACCTTGGTTTGGGGGCACACAGAGCATGAGCCACAGGGGTAATGGCCCCTCACAGGTGGAAGGTCCCATAACGTCCTCTGTGAGCTGTGGTGTTGTTTCTTGGGTCTCGTGTGTATAAGTAAATCCTTAAGGTTTCTTGTTCGTTTGAATGCAAACCTAGGTGTTGGTAGATTCAGATCTCCTGTATTAAGGATATCCCAATTTTTGCGAATGATGTTTCTGATTCGGTTGGAGTCAGGGGTAAATGTGTTGACACATGTGATTGACTGATCTGGTTCTTTAGTTGTATTCTCCAACAAGCTGTCCCTGTTATTGTGTCTTGCTCGTTAGCGAGCAAGGGAGACCACTTGTCTGGGGTATTCACGTTTAATCAGGTCATTCATAAGAGTAGAAGACTCTCTCTGATAGTCTACCAGTGAGCTGCAGTTTCTTCTGATGCGCAAAAATGGTCAAAAGGGCAGGTATTATCTCAATGCCCTAGGATGACGACTGCTGAAGGAGGCTATTCTTATCGGTTGGTTTCCGGAAAAAGTAGTAGTAATTAGGTCTCCATCTAAACGAATAAGGAGATCTAGGAAAGGGACCTCTTTCTCCGAAATCGTGTGGGTGAATTTCAGAAATGGGTTCAGAGTGTTGATCCATGTGTAGAATTCAACACATCTCGTACGTTCTCCTTTCCACAGGATCAGAATATCATCAATGAACCTCCTCCAGAGCAGCACGTTCGCCCGGTATGGATTGATCGGGTTATTGATTTCTCTGGCCTCAGAGGCTGACATGTACATACATGCTAGACTCGGTGCGAACGTGCTGCCCATCGAAGTTCCCTGCGTTCGGTGGTACAGTTGTGTGTCATACTCAAAAAAGTTTTCAGTTAATGCCAAACACGCGCATTCAATTATAAAGGGTACCGGAGTGTTTGAGGTGCACTCGCTGTTACCGGGTGCATCCTCGATCACTTCAAGCGTTGCTCTCTGTGGTATGTTGGTGTATAGGGCCTCAACATCCAGGGTGACCAGTAGATCCACTTCTTCTGGATGTTGGGCCCCTTCCAACAGGCGCAGAATATCAGTAGTGTCCTTCACAAAGGAAGCTGTGGTTTCAACCAACGGTTGGATAAAATGATCGACTAATTGCGACACCGGTTCCAAGATGGACCCGATCCCTGACACTATGGAGCGTCCAGGCACAGGGTTGATCCCCTTGTGGATCTTGGGTAAGCAGTAAAAGTAGGGATTTTTTTGTTCTTTTGCTACTAGGAAGGTGGCTTCTTTTTTGGTGATCCAACCTTCTACTTCAGCAGAAAAGACCATCGAATAAATAGTCCTGTTCAATCCGGAGGTTGGGTCTTCCTTGATGGGTGTATAGTACCTCCTGTCACTCAACTGTCTGCGGCATTCAGTATCGTAATCTGTCGAGGACATGATTACGGTTGCGCCGCCCTTATCAGCCTGTTTGATGGTGATGTTCACATCATTTGCCAAGTCTCTGATGGCTGCAAAAAGAACTATTGATGGACAGAATGCAGAACAATGTCATACATTCACCCCAGTACAGAGATCTGGGCCTAAATCCATCGTTTTTTTGCTCACCATGCCATTCCAGTTTGGACCCAGCCATAAGCAAATCAGTCTTGACCCGCGCCTAATGGGAACAGTCCAGCCCGAACTGCCAGGCCAGGTCCTCCCTGGACTGGAAACAAGCATCCTAGGACCGGTTTCGGGGTTTCATCCCTCTTCAGCCAGGATAGCTTGATTCCAGTGGCATGGAGAGCACGGGAATCACATCTGAGCATACCCGTCCCACTCGGGGTGACAAAATGCAAAAAGAACTATTGATGGACAGAATGCAGAACAATGTCATACATTCACCCCAGTACAGAGATCTGGGCCTAAATCCATCGTTTTTTTGCTCACCATGCCATTCCAGTTTGGACCCAGCCATAAGCAAATCAGTCTTGACCCGCGCCTAATGGGAACAGTCCAGCCCGAACTGCCAGGCCAGGTCCTCCCTGGACTGGAAACAAGCATCCTAGGACCGGTTTCGGGGTTTCATCCCTCTTCAGCCAGGATAGCTTGATTCCAGTGGCATGGAGAGCACGGGAATCACATCTGAGCATACCCGTCCCACTCGGGGTGACAAAATGCAAAAAGAACTATTGATGGACAGAATGCAGAACAATGTCATACATTCACCCCAGTACAGAGCTCTGGGCCTAAATCCATCGTTTTTTTGCTCACCAAGCCATTCCAGTTTGGACCCAGCCATATGCAAATCAGTCTTGACCCTGCGCCCAATGTGAACAGTCCAGCCCGAACTGCCAGGCCAGGTCCTCCCTGGACTGGAAACAAGCATCCTAGGACCGGTTTCGGGGTTTCATCCCTCTTCTGCCAGGATAGCTTGATTCCAGTGGCATGGAGAGCACGGGATTCACATCTGAGCATACCCGTCCCACTCGGGTGACAAAATGCAAAAAGAACTATTGATGGACAGAATGCAGAACAATGTCATACATTCACCCCAGTACAGAGATCTGGGCCTAAATCCATAGTTTTTTTGCTCTTCATGCCATTCCAGTTTGGACCCAGCCATATGCAAATCAGTCTTGACCCTGTGCCCAATGGGAACAGACCAGCCCGAACTGCCAGGCCAGGTCCTCCCTGGACTGGAAACAAGCATCCTAGGACCGGTTTCAGGGTTTCACCCATCTTCAGCCTGGATAGCTTGATTCCAGTGGCATGGAGAGCTCGGGACTCACGTCTGAGCATGCCCGTCCCACTCGGGGTGACAAAATGCAAAAAGAACTGAGTCTCTGATGGCAGCAGACTCACAAGCTGTTAAATTATGATAAGGAGCTGGAGTGGTCTTACTATTTAGTTATTTGAGTACTGCCTGTTCAAATGTCAGTACTTCATGGGGGACCATGCTGCTATTTGGTGTGAAAGCAGATGGTCTGTGTAAACCAGAGTCATCCGTGGGTGGTGACGGACGATCCTGAAAAAAAGCCTGCAATCTGATCTTTCGGAAAAAGCTCTGGACTTCACAAATGTCACGAAATGTATCTGTCCTTGGTGTGGGAACATAACCCAAACCTTTTTGGAGTACGCTTTCTTCGATCGGGGTGAGGACTCTGTGGGAGAGGTTGATAATTAATCTCTCTTCCCCCTGGTCTGACTCCTGGTTTCCACTGATCGTGCAGATTGTTCCTGCATTACAGGCAACCCCGGAGAATGGTCTCTGAAGGCTGCAGAGGGGCTCTGCTCATGCATGGGCACCCTCTCATGTAAAACCCAGCACCCTGCCTTCAGGATTGTTAAGGCCTGCCATAGGGGTGACTGATAGATATTTAAGTGTAGTGATTTAAATAGATATAGTGAACCTATATCTTAAGTGAATGGTGCAAGCACCAGCTTACACAGTCTGCTGTAGCAGGCTGGTTGTGTCAATTTGGATGGCCTCTCAGGTGTGGCATAATACATGCGTCGGCCCATGGGAGGCCTCTGGGGTACCTATTCCCTGGGTACATGGTGTACCATATACTAGGGACTGATAAGGGTACCCCAGAATCCAATCTAGAGTGTACCTAAAGTACGGATAGACCTGGGTCCTGGATAGCAGGATCCCAGTCAGACTAGGTCAAAAACAGTATGACCTTAGCAAAAAGTAGGGGTGACCATAAGAAGCAAATACTATCTTCCTACACGTTGTCTCTTCCCTTTTGTTCCGCTGCTTACGTTGAATCTGGGTTAGTAGTACAGAGGAGGAATCTTGGAGCATTCTCTATGATTAATACCTCTGGAAGCAGGCAGGTTGTCGTGGTTATTTGCTAAGGAAACATTCAATCTGAGAGGTGAAGCCTCCTTAAATGTAGGGTCTGGGAAGAGAAAGTAATAACTGGAGTAATGTCCTTAGTGGAAAGTAATCTGGTCATTTATTATAGTGAAGTATTGGACCCCATCTGTGGAGTCCCAGATGACAATGTAGACGACATTGAATGTGGCCCACTCTTTCATATGAAGCTAGTAAAGACTATAAGATAAGTCATGATAGCAAGAAGATATAGATTGGATGAGGCGATTAAGAAGTCATTTATTGCACTTTACTTACCAGAGGACCAGAAAAACTTTCCACATTCGCCAAAAGCAGAGGTTTAGATAAGTGCCTCTTTCTTAAGCCAGGCCGGTAGCATCGTCTTTCCTTGTTCTGCGCTCTGTCACTCCTAGTAGTGCTGGTTCAAGGACAGATTGCATTCTCACATCCTATATGAACTCCTTTGAGGCTGTGAAGCTGTCGGTTGAGAGACATTGATTCTGCTTGAACAGTCAGGTGCTTTTGATTCACTGCAGCAATTTCATTTTCCTAAGAGCTGGACATGTGACATGCCACCTTCCTACTTGTAGTGTGAGACCAGTCTTAGATAGTGTAATGACAACACTAAACCAGGAGTGGGTGCCAAAGCCACAGATCGAATAGTTATACCATGGAAGAAAATTGTGGGAGGGCGTGAGCCATTAATAATTTCGACATTTAGTTTCCTATTTCCCAACTCTCTATAGTGAAACCACTTACAGGGGTGATCTTGCAGAATCTGCCACCACGCACGCCGCGCTACACATCGAAGTAAAGCATCTGAGGTGATGACTCAGAAACCTATGATATTATGGAACACACTATAATTATGAGTAATTGTCAGTTGTTGAGTTAATAGTCACAAGGTGAAATGAGCTAGCTAACATCAGTTGTTTACACGGTGCATTGCATGGTAATCTAAGCATGATTGTGCTTTTATTTTTGGTCCCTGGTTAGTTTTCTGCTTTTTTTTTCAGACCACTTACACATCTCCTTTGGTGCTTGTTTTCGACCGCCCAGACAAGGAATGTTTCCTTCTGTTTTATCTAAACATAATAAAAAACCATTCAGTTGCAAATTGTTGTGGCCCAGGCTTCCTGCATCCAATAGCCTTCATCAGGCTGCCCAAGGTACACGCTGTCTGACTAGAGCGCTGTACCTCCCATTACCTGCAATGGGTCTGTTCATGACCATGAATGGCCATTCAGTGTAGTCTTTGAACAGATGCATATCCCTGTGGTTTCTTCCTTGGCCCACCGATTCCTCCACTCGTACATAATGGTGATTTATGAGACTTACCGAGCATACTAAAGAGTATTCATATATTTTGTATACTTGAGTTCAGATTTGGCAGTTTCATTCACACCAGTCAGCTCTGCAACTCTTCTGCATTCGAGGGTTGTCACATCAGTAGCATTTGTACTCTAGCTCTGTGTCTGAAATTAGGAATTTTGCACAATTAATCCCCCTTCTTCATTAGGTTTACTCTGTGAGCCAGCTGATCAAACTATTGTTTTTAAAGAAAAACGTTTTTTATACTTAATTGCCATATGTGGGCTTTTTGTCAGCTCTCTTCAGTCACTGGTCTGCTCAACTGTCATTCAGGTAAGGGTCAGAGAATACTTTATTCGACGCTTGAAAGAGCCATAAAAGATTGCACATACATATTTTCATTTAAAACGAGAAAAACGAATAGGTCCACATACACAATATTTATACATTATAATCAGTAGTTAACATTTGCTACGAATCTTCAAAGTAGTAAAAAGATAGTTTAAAAGACAGTATATAATTTCAGTTGTTTCTAAGGGGAGTAAATATTCGAATGCTAATTTGTGGTTTCTAATTCCAACAGCAAGTAAAAGTGGGCGAATAAACCGTTTCCTCTGGGGGGTATAAAAACTGCAAAATAAAATAAAGTGGATAGTGCTTTGGCATGAACGACTGTCGCAAGGACATACTGGAAGTGAAGCAAACCATGAGCCTTGAGTAGGGAAAGCAACTAGGTAATGGACTGTTTTTAACCACAGCCTAGTCAGCAGAAATTTCCGGCTTTCGTTTAAATCAAATTTTAAATAAAGTGCTGGTTCTCTTTGTAGCTGGGAAAAAGGCTCTGGATAATTATTCGTATTACAAGTAATATCTGTCTGCTCATGACTTTGGTAGAAAAGAGATTTAATAGAGGCGGACAAAACATTCTTTAGGGTGTCAGGGTTTGTATAATATTCTGTTACACCCATTTTAATGAAATTCATTTTGACATATCTTAACCATGGTATATCTAGGCTCTTATCCAGCTCCATATAATCAGTCAGTTTTGTCCTACAAAGGGTGACCTCAGGGTTTTTCCAAATGTTTAACCAAAGCAGCAGTGGTTGTAATGCAATGTTATCTTTCAGGTAACTCATTCCTACTTCATCATGGCAGAAAGCAACAGGGGAGTCCTGGGGCACTGATAGAAGTCTCCTTACAAACTTATTTTCCATTCTTTGTAGACATTTACAATTTACGTGTCCCCAGACCTCAATTCCAAAGGTTATCACTGAAAGGCTTTTACTCTTATAGATGCATAAAATCTCTTTGGCGGGGGGCGTGTCCAAGATGGCGATGGAGTAGGACGTGCTTTCTGTCCCTCTGCCGCCGTGCCCGAACAGCTTTGTCTAGAGCCTTCCCTGGACCCTGCCGGCTGACCTGGAGCTTACGCTGTCCCTCCGGCTGCCCCAGTGGTGCTTAGGTGTTGTTGGCGGACCCGTCAGCCTCCCGGCGGCCTCTCGGCAGATTTGGGGCCTGTGGTGTGGCTGAGCAGCGAGAGCCGGGAACCTCGCGTTGAGACGCGGCTGGGGGCGGTGCCCTCTGCGACGCCGTGGCGACGGCGACGCTGATGCGGAGCGGAACACGGCCCCCGCGGAAGGCGACCTGGCAACCCCACGGGTGAGAAGGGCCCTGCTGGTCCTGCGGGAGCCCGCACAGCGAGCGACGAGCTTAGAGGCGGCAGGTGGCCGGCCTGTTGCGCCGCGTTGGCAGTTGGGAACCTGGGCCTCGATCGGACCTGCGGCCCCTGCGGAGCGGCACCCGGGGGGCTACTGGCCGGATTGGCGACACTGACGTGGTGGTGGGCCTGTGTCTGCACCGGCGGCGATTTGTGCGGGGACTATCCTTGGCCTTCCCCCCCCGTGCTGGAGTGGAGCGACCCGGAGGCCGTGGGCGGCCGGACTGCACGGGGGCGAAGTGCGGCAGAGCTGCGGCACCCCAGCCGGAGATTGCGACCAGCGCTGTGGCGTGGATCCACGGAGCTCCTGAACTGACCAGGCCCGCAGCGGGCTATCGCAGGTGACCTGTTGGGGACTCTCTCTGCGCTCTGCCCCTGTCATTGGTGTCCGCGTCCGAGCGGCTGGTGACGGAGGGGCGCCCTTGAGACGGGCGACCTGGATTGAGCCTGAGCCCCATAGCTGAGGGATGGTGGTGCCTGGAGACAAGCGGAAGACGTGAGGGCGCACGGGACGGTAGCTGAGCGCGCCTGAGACCACCCGTGGAGAGCCCTGACATTCTGGTGGACCGCCGAACCGTGTGGTGGTGTGCACATTCTCCGCACTCGTGCTGGGTCGGCGTGGCCTGGAGGAGAGGCCTTGGTGCTGGTGGCGGCTTGGAGTGGCAGAACTGGGGGCGCTGCATATGGTAGATGCATGAGTAGACTCTCCAGTCCCGGTCTGGACGGCGGCCGTGAACATCTGCAGAGGAGGTGCTGAGGCGCTGTGGGCAGTGGGGCAACTGAACCGGGATTCTTGGCTAGTGGCGGCGCCAGTGGAGGTGTGGAGTGCGTCCAGCTCGGCACGACGGCGTCAGGTGGAAAGTGGTGCTAGCTACCTACGGGCCTACACGATCTATAGCTGTCATACCGGACACAATGTCTACCAAGTCCTGCAAGGAAAAGTCGGGCAGGGAGGGGCACCAGAGGGGTGCGCAACCGACAACGCATCCCGGTGCTAACGCTTCCCCCCGGCAGCGAGATGATGAGGCTCCGGCCACTAAGGCCTTTATGCTGGAGCTCTTCTCTGCTATCAAGGAGGATATCTCAGAGCTTCGCTCCCAGCTCGCCTCGGATCTCAAGGAAGTGAGGAGAGAGGTGGATGGCATCGATGAACGGGTGGCGATGCTGGAGGAGCATGATCTGGGGCTAGCGGACGACGTGCACCAGCTCCAACAGGACGTGCTTCGGCTGACGGAACAGAACCTAGATCTCCAGGCCCATGCGGAAGACCTAGAAAACCGGTCCCGCAGGAACAACATCCGCATTCGGACGGTGCCCAGGGATGGAGAGGCGGGAGACCTGCGGGGCTACGTGGAAGCCCTCTTTCTGCAGATCCTTGACGAGGTCGATCTCCACGAGGTCAAGATGGACAGGGTCCATAGAGTGGGGATGCCCAGGGGCGCGGGGGCCCCTCCTCCGGACATCCTGGTCTGCGTCCAGGATTTTCAGCTCTAGGAGCGTATTCTTCGGAAAGCAAGGGGTATTATGGACTTGCAATTCAGAGAGCACCGTCCCCAACTCTTCCAGGATCTGGCGGCATCGACGCTCCAGAAGAGGCGCGCCTTTAAACCAGTAACGACCTTCCTACGTGAACATGCTGTGGTGTACTACTGGGGCCACCCCTTTCGCCTCATCTTTCGATGGCAGAATAGGCTGGTCCAGCTCCGGTCCCTGCAGGCTGCCAAAGACCTCCTTGGATTGGAAAGCGCGGCCCCCTCTCCGAGGGGTGGTCGCTCACCGCCGCGGCGCCGAAGGCGCTCCTCATCCTGGCAAAGAGTGGGGCGACCCGCAACGCAGAATAGGCCCGATCCCACTGCCAGCCAGCAAGAAAGAAGTGGGGCAGTGGCCTCCGTGGTGAGCGTGACGGTGGCGCCGCCACAGGACAGCTCGTCGGCGGCTTGAATGAGGAGGGAAGGCCAGTAGGTGGCGGAGGGACAGTCCCCCTCTATTCAGGTACCGGGGTAACTATGTACTTTTGGGGAAGACGCCCCGAGCCCGAGAGCGAATGGGACACTGACTGTTGCCTGGGACCCTGCTCTCAGAGGGTCTCAACACTGGCCCTCTCGGTGGAACTCTTGGTTCGAAGGTTTCTTCCATTTTGGGGGTTGTTGGTTCTTATGTTCGTTGTTTCTGGTTTTTTTTGGGGCTTTTGTTGGGGCATGTTTGGGATAGGGGCAGGGCGGTGGGGGAGGAGTGGAGGGGCGGGGTGGGGGCGGTCAGGTGATGGTGGCCAGAGGTTCTGTGAGGATGTTGGGTGTGAGTCGCGTCTTGCGGGTGACCTGAGGGGTGGGCTGGGGAGGAGGGATATGGGCTGTCTGGTGCCACGGGGGGAGGATAGTGGCACGCTCGGGGGGGTCTCCAGGCCTGGGTGCTGCGGAAGGGTGGGGGGCTGCTGGTGGGCGGTGAGGCGACTGCAATACTTGGTGGGGGGGAAATGGTGGTGCTGAGGGGCGTGCTGTGTGAATTATGCCTGTTGCCCTAGGAATTTGGAATGTGCAGGGTCTGAAC
This sequence comes from Triturus cristatus, assembly GCF_964204655.1. Classification (NCBI taxonomy): domain Eukaryota; kingdom Metazoa; phylum Chordata; class Amphibia; order Caudata; family Salamandridae; genus Triturus; species Triturus cristatus. The sequence goes on along the minus strand of NC_140582.1, from coordinate 921,521,358 downwards.
TCTCCCCAGAAACGCCAAAAGGTCTGGAAGTACATCCTAGATCATCACCTGGATGTGGTTGGTCTGCAGGAGACTCACCTGAAGCATAAGCAATTACCCCTTATTTATAGGTCCTCGGCGGCCTCCAAGCACAGGGGAGTGGCTCTATTGATTCGCTCGACGCTTCACTTTCAGCCATTGGGAGTCTGGAGTGACAGGGAGGGCAGGTGGCTTCTCGTCAAGGGTGTGCTACTCGGTAAGACTTGCTCATTTCTTGTGTTATATGCTCCCAACACCGGGCAAAATAGGTTTCTTCTGGAACTGTTGCGCACTGTGGAGGACTTTGTGGAGGGGGTCACTTTTCATGATGGGAGACTTCAACTTGGTATGGGATAAGGACTTAGATAGCTCGCGTCAACAGAGAACAGAGGCCGGTCTCTTCTCCGACGAGGTGCGCCGGAGGTTTGACGAACTGGGCTTGTTGGACGGATGGCGCTCTCTGCACCCCTTAACCCGGGATTACACTTTCTTCTCTCATGTCCATCACTCTTATTCTCGATTGGATCATATCTTATATAGCCAATCCCTCCGAGGGTCCCTGAGGGAGGCCAAGATCTTTCCTCTGTCTGTCTCTGACCATAGCCTCTTCGTGCTGGGCCTGCAGTGGGCACCGGAGTGGAATGCCCCGCGTAAGTGGTACTTCCCGGCCTCTCTGGTGCGGGATGAGTCATCATGCAAGGAGCTCCGTAAGGCAATTCGGGACTTCTTCGAGCTCAACCCTGTGCGGGATACCTCGATTTTCACTACATGGGACGCCTTCAAGGCGTCAGTGAGGGGTAGCTGCTTGACCCTTAACGCGGCTCTCAATCGCTTGAGAAGGACGGAGCGTGAGGCGTTGGAGGGGGAGCTCTCTGCGCTGGAGCAGGCCCATAAGGCCAAACCCTCCAGACACACGTTACGGCCACTGACTGCCCTTAGGGGCAGACTCCGGGCTCACTACAATAACAGGGTGGAGTTCACTCTCCTGAAGCTCCGTCATCTCTCCTATACTCAAGGGAACAAGGTAGGGAGACACCTGGCCCGCCAACTCCGCCGTAAGCGGGATAGGGATTACGTAGAGGGAGTGCGCGATGCGACTGGCTTGTTGCGGCACTGGGATGCTGCAAAGGCTGAGCTCTTCGGGGAGTACAATGCGAAGTTATACTCGGGAGATTCCCTGGACCCCGTCACCCAAAAGGAATATCTGAGCACGCTCCCGCTCCCTCATGTCTCTAACGACTGGAATGAACAGCTCTCCGCCCCATCACCCGGGAGGAGGTGCTAGCTGCCATCAAGTCCCTGAAACCCCATAAGGCGCCTGGGGCTGATGGGTTTACGGCCATCTTCTACCAATCATTTGCCGCTGATATTGGTGATTTCTTGGTTCAACTGTTCAATGCTATGGCCGACTTGGGGACCTCCCCGGCATCGATGGCGGAGGCGGTCATATCAATCATCCCCAAACCGGGTAAAGACCTCTGCCTGCTCGTCGTATAGGCCGATAGCTCTGCTTAACATCGACGCCAAACTATACTCTTCCATCCTTGCGACTCGGTTGCAGGATTTGATGCCGGCTCTTATCCACCCTGAACAATCGGGCTTTATTAAGGGGCGTCAAGCTCATGACAACACTAGGAGGGTAATCCACCTCATCGAGAAGGCCAATCGCTTTAACATTCCGGCGGTGTTGATCGGGCTGGACGCCGAGAAGGCGTCCTATCGGGTGGACTGGCAGTTTCTATTCAGTACCCTGGCAGCGTTTGGATTTTCGGACAGATTCTTGACCATGCTCAAGGCCAATTATAGCGACCCCCGTTCGAGAGTCACGCTTAACGGATATTTATCATCCTTCTTTTCGAACTCGCGGGGCACGCGGCAGGGGTGTCCCCTCTCCCCCTTGCTATTCGCCTTGAGCATTGAACCATTGGCATTGGCGATCCGAGAGCACCCGAACATACGATGTTTGCCCTTCACGGGCGAACAGCACAAGATCTCCTTGTTTGCGGACGATGTCTTGCTATCTCTTGCGGACCCTGCGCACTCCCTCCCCCATGTCCAAGCGGCTCTGGCGTGTTTCGAAGCGGTGGCGGGATTCAAGGTGAACTACGATAAATCTTATATTCTTAATCTCACGCTGTCTGCGGCTGAGGTGGACCGCCTCCGACCGCTTTCGCCTCTTCCATGGACCCACTCCTCCTTACTTTATTTGGGGGTCCGCCTGACCCCCACGGTGGGGAAACTGTATTAGGCTAATAACCCCCCTCTACTGGCTACGATCCAGGCTGATTTGCACTGCTGGAAGCCGTTATTTATCTCCTGGATGGGTAAAATCCACGCGATTAAAATGACGCTTCTCCCGAAGTTCTTATATTTATTCCAGGCTCAACCTATCGTCTTAGACGGTGACTTCTTTCGTCGCATACAGACTCTTATCCTCCGTTTCGTGTGGCAAGGAGGATGGGCTAGATTTTCCTTTGCCTGCTCTCCGGCGCCCTCGGGGGGAGGGAGGGGTGGGCCTTCCGGACCTGCGTCTCTATTACAAAGCGGCACAACTTAGGATCTTGGTGGAAGGGACTCAACCCCTCTCGGAGAAACACTGGCTGCACATGGATAGAAGTGTGGCGGGGCGAACGATATGGGACTTGGTGTGGTGGCCTAAGGGGGATAGACCCAGGAACGCGTACATCAGCACACCCACCGGTACCACCCTGAAGGTCTGGGACTCGGTGTCTGGTGATGAGCGGTGGACTACGTTCCCGTCCCCCTTTACGCCCATACACTTCAACCCGGCATTCCCGCCTGCGCAGCAGGAGGGGCCCTTTGATGCCTGGAGAGAGGGGGGATGCCTTGCCCTCACGCATCTATTTCATGGCTCTGCCCCGCTGACGTTTGCCAATTGTAGGCGGGACTACGGGGTTCCCCAGTCGGAACAGTTCCGCCACACCCAAATGCTGCATTGGGCGCTGGTTCGTCCGTTCAGGAAGCGGCGACTAGGCCGCCCACCCCCTTTGAGGTCTTTCTGTCCCGATCCTCGACCATGCGTGGTGCCATTTCCTTTATCTACAGTCACCTCTTAGCCACGGCTATCTCCCCGAGGCCGCGGTACATGGGCCTCTGGGAGGACATTCTCGGTCGCGCCATCACGACTGACGAGTGGTCCCATCTATGGAAGGACATGTCCAAGCATAATCACTCGGTGGAATTGAGGGAGGCGCATCTCAAGACCATGATGGACTGGTACCTCACATCCGCCAAGTTACACCGCATCTTCCCCGCCTCCTCGGATAGGTGTTGGAGGGGCTGTGGTCTACTGGGGGATTTTCGCCATATCTGGTGGGACTGTTCGATCATCCGCCCCTACTGGGAAGAGATCTTATCCCATATTAAAGAGATTCTGGGCTACCCGATCGTGGATTCCTTGGCTCATGTGTTGTTGGGCCTTCGGGATCCACTTCTCGAGCATCAAACGAGGGCGGATAAAAAGATTCTCTGGCTTTGTGTAGGAGCGGCCAAGATAACCCTGGCGGCAGCCTGGAAGAAAAGGGAGGCCCCGGCAATCTCCTTGTGGCATGCGCGGTTGTGGAAGTTGTTGAGCATGTAACGGATGGCGGACATTTTCCTGGGAAATTTCAAGAATTTCATTTTCCGCTGGGGACCGCTGGTTCGCTTCCTCTCCACGGGCTTACCGGCAGTGGTGTGCCAGCCCTCGATCAGAGCCCTCCACCTGTTTCAGGTGTGAGTATCCGCGGAGGATTGTAGCAAGTATGACTGAGAGCCAGCACCACTGGGGGGGAAGGTGGGGGGGAGGGGGGCGGTTGGAGGGTGGGGGGGTTGCATTTTTTTCCCTCTTATTTCGATTTATGGTGGCAAGCATGGATAGTGAGGGGGGAGGCTGGTAGCACTGGGGGTGGAATATGCGGCCCTGGTTGCTCGAACTTTGCCACGCTTTACAGAAGAGAGGGAGCTGGACTCCACTACTAGCTTTGCGGTCAGGACCTGGATTTGATCCTTCTGTTTCTGTGAGATTTGTTGATTGACGGGCCTGGTGGACTGATCACTTTTGCTCCCTGCGGCCTCCCCCCTTTTTTTGAATACCCCCTGTGAGGGATGTTGCGCGGGACTGGCGCTGTATTTTCTTGTGTTTTCTTTTGATCTGTTTGTTCAAGAAAAATTAAAATAAACATTTTACAAAAAAAATCTCTTTGGCCAGTTTGTGACCCGGTCTTTTAGCAAATCTAAAAATGGCATTGTTTGATTTCTGGAATTATATTGTTCTCATTTTTAATACATGTTTCCAATTCAAATCAGCATCGAATGGAACCACCAGATAAGTAAAATACGGAACGTTTTTAATCTCTTCACCCCCAATAAAAATGTCTTTGTTTTAGAATTTGTTTGGTGCACATTTTATTATAAAATATTTTGTACGATTAACTTTTATCACCAGGTCATTCATAAAAGCATTAAAAGAGACCACTTGCTGTCCTGGCTATCAGGACAGCATCATCAGCAAATAATAGTACGGGGATTTGACACATGTTTAATCTCGGGATGTCCTTCCCCACCTCACAAAGCCAGTCTCCCAGTCCATTTATATAAAATAAAAAGAGGAAAGGGGCCAGAACAAAACCCTGCCTCACCCCTATATCAGGAGGGAATTCTTCTGTTAAGTCTCCTCCGCTACTGTAGAGTACTGAGGCTGAGGTGTGTTCAAGGAGCCTGCTTAACAAAGTGATAATTGCTCCATCAATCCCCATTTGTGACATTATGGAACATAATTTGCAACGGTTTACTGTGTCAAATGCACAGGTTAGGTCCATAAAAGCTAAATGAATACTGCCCCTTTGGGCATTAGTGTACTTTTGGACAGTTAATGCCAGATGTAATGTTTGTTCCACAGTACCCAGTCCGGGCCGGAATCCGAACTGGTATATCGAGAGTGCCTATTGTGGGAGACATCCATTACAACGCAGTCATTACAACGGCCTACCTTTACAACGCAACTGTTACAACGCAACTGCCTTTACATTGCATGCCATTACAATGCATTTAGTTACACAGAGGATAAGTGGTATGGGACATAGGGAAGGCGCTGCTAGAAATATTCACTCGAGTTATTCAGAATTTGGTCAATTAGTATGGTGCTACAAGGAGGAGAGAACCACCCACCTCTCCAGATCAGCAGCCAAGACTGCAACAGATATTCACACAGATCCTTAGCACAAGTGAATTCTCACTGTTAATTAACAATGTAAATTCTTACAGGAACAATAGCAATGCAATATAAATCATGAAATCTTTGGTCTTTAATTCTTATGATGATTCCTTCAGTTGTTCAATCTTGTGACTGTTTGTGAGCCCAAAGCCAATACGTGTTTCATCGCTTCTCATAATACAGACATGCGACTTTCTCAAGGCTTTGTGAAAAATAGACCACAGTCAATTTTTTGTGTAATAGTTAGGAAATTAGTTTACATTTCTACGACATTGCACCCATTGATCTCCACCATGTGTTTTGTGCTCATTAGAAAGTAAAGTGCCTATTGCACGTTGATAAAGACTATATAAATATTAAAGACACACCTGTCAACATAAATTCAAAATCACTATGTCTCGTACAGTACCAATATACGTATTAACAAGAAATCAACATTTTCACACCAGTTAACTGGCTTGCTACATATTCGTCATATATCTAAGTCATCCTAGTATTATTGACACAAACATCAGTGATTAGACCTTAATCAATATTTATGGTGTGTTATGTGTATGACATATCTAATGTGTGTCTATTCACTCATTTAGACGCTTAACCATCATAGAGAAACAAAAATGACTAACAACTTGATAGATGTGACAAGTGACCTGTCACCCACACAAGTATAGAGGGAAATATTAAAATCACACAGACGTTAATCTTTTCTCAAAACACCACTATGTATGAACAAAGGGGAGGAAAGAGAATTGCAATTATTGCTTGCCCTTATATTGTATACTTATTAGTTAATTAAATCATGTTAAATAATCTAGGTTAATGCCAAGGTACCTACTTTACGTGTGGTGATAATTCACCCACACAAGTATAGAGGGAAATATTAAAATCACACAGACCTTAATCTTTTCTCAAAACACCACTATGTATGAACAAAGGGGAGGAAAGAGAATTGCAATTATTGCTTGCCCTTATATTGTATACTTATTAGTTAATTAAATCATGTTAAATAATCTAGATTAATGCCAAGGTACCTACTTTACGTGTGGTGATAATTCCGACCCACACAGACCTCAGGCGTGGGTATATGAAGGCAATCAGAGTAATATTCTTCCAGTGCGCTGGATCCAGTATCTTGGATCAAAGCTTCAATAAAGATATGAGCAGACACTAGTATCTAACCAACATCCAAGACTTAGCAGTCTGTGGCTAAGATCTAAACTTAACATAATATCTGGCTTATTCTAATAGGAAATATCATTTCTGTAAGACCATAGTCTTATCATCAATGTGAATAGGGCATTTACCAGGGTGTATTCATAAACACTTGTCGATCCACAAAAAATATATTAGATAAAGCGTGAGCCTAAATACCAACTATCGGCCAGAATGAATCCGCTTTTAAAAGGACATCCTTTTCCTGAAATATAGAAATGGAGACTCTAACAGCTATACTAAATAAAGCGTGTGCCCGATGAATTATTAATCAGTCAGATGACACCACTTTTAGAGGGACATTTGTCTCCTAAACTGATAGGGGTAATGCATGGTATTCTGATTGCGCATTTGACACTTACCGCAATTGTGTAAAGAGTCTAGTAAAATAACCACCCCCTCACGCCGTCTTCCTCGAGTACGAGGTAGATCGGATGCCATATCCGTATTTTTAAATCCCACCCATGTCACGTGATCGTGAAAGAATCGTGCGTCACGTTAACAATGTCAAACGTGGGCATCATCTTCAAAGTCATACAAATATATGTATAAAGTGGTAGTATCCATATAAGTTTTATTAAATCTGCCGAAATTCTAATCCAAAAGACGCGCACTTTAAAAATTGTTTTACAAAACATGTGTTGGCTTTGGGCACACAAACAGTCACAAGATTGAAGAACTGAAGGAATCAACAAAAGAATGAAAGACCAAAGATTCCATGATACTTGTTTTGTGCTGTGGATTTATATTGCATTACTATTGTTCCTGTACGAATTTACTTTGTTAATTAACAGTGAGAATTCACGTGTGCTAAGGATCTACGTGAATGCCATTACAATGCATGTCATTACAACGTATGTCACTACAACGCATGCCATTACAACACATACCATTACAACGCATGCCATTACAATGCATCATAAGGTAAGTAATGGAGATTTCTTGAGTATTGGGGTGGGTATGGGTTTCGAAGTACACAGGAATAGTAATTTTCACCACTACGCTATCCAACACTCTCCCTACTGTTGCACTTACTGGAGTGGGAATAGTAATTTTTACCCCTACACTATTTAACACTTAGCAATTTTTACCCCTACACTATCCAACGCTTACCCTACTGTTGCCCTAAAAGTATCAGGTGGTGTAATGGTATGCGCTGTAATAGTATGCCTTGTAATGGACTGCTTTGTAATGGTAGTTTTTAAAAATGCGTTGTATTGGCATGCATTGTAAAATCATGCAATGTAACTGTAGTTGCGATGTAAAGACTGCATTGTAAAAGCATGTGCTGTAATTGCATGTGTTGTAACTTCATATATTCACCTGGTGTTCAAGTGCAAGATTACCCTGCCCAAGATTTTAACTGAGCTATCTATTAGGGAAATTGGGTGGTAACAATGCGGCTGGGATTTATATCCCTTTTAAAAATTTGAACTATGATAGCTTCTTGCGAGGTCTTAACTAATGGGCCCACTATTCCTGCCTTAAGGACATTTTTTTATCAACGGGGCCCAGAAATCTGGTAGATACTTATATAAATCAACCGGGATTCTGTCCGGCCCCGGGGCTTTCTCTGGGCGGCTATTTTCTATAGCCAACATGACATCACCCACCTCTATTGATTCACTTAGGGCCTTAGCAGATTGCCTGTAAGAGGCGATTTTTGGTGCAGATGGACCATTAAATAATCCTTAGCTTCGGTGAGAAAATGTTCAAGAAGTGATAAACCCAAGTTTCAGCTGGCACTACAGTGTCTAAATTTGTCATTTCGTCACTAGTCATAGGGGATGAGTTTACCACCTACCAGAAAGCATGTGAGTCTTTGAGACTTAAGGCAATTTTTAAGTCTTCCAAGACCTTATCCTTCAAAAACTGTTTCCTTTCCCCAATAACCCTCTTATAATCTTTACTGGCTTTTGCTATTTCATCCCTGTCCCTGTGGGTCTTTTTTAGGGATGACCATAGGATCTTATGGGCTTCAGAACAGCTCTTGTTAAACCATCTTGGGGTTTCAGGAACATTTCTGCTGGGTTTAGTTAATTTGTCTGACATGGTGATATTTAGATTGACAAAAGCCCCAATAAACTTTTCAGGTGAAGCGGAGTTTGAGAGCACTGTCTCAATGTCAGCATTATTATTTTTCATGAGGTCTGTGAGGAAGGAAGTTTTGTCAACCTTTTCCCAATGGATATAAATCCCCTTATTTCTATTATATGCTACCCTGGGCTTTATTTTCTTATCCCTTTTTGTAATCCCAGATAGATTTAGAGTTAAAACAATAGGGTTGTGATCAATCACACAACTTGCCTTAACTATACAGCCCTTATAAAATTGTGATAGCTCTTCACTGATTAAGATGTAGTCAATAGTCGAGGAAGATATTGGGCCCACATACATTGGAATCTGGGGGGTGCTTGCCACTTTCAGATCTTGTGCAAATTTCAGATTCTTGGCAAAAGCTACTCTATTTAGTGAGTCACCATACTGCGTGTGTTTAAAATGCTTCAGGGATTGATCTCTCTCATCATGGATACCACAAGATTCCTGTACCCGTGGGTCACAAGTTCCCCTGCCCAGATTATTTGCAGATCCTTAATATGATTATTCTGGGCTTGGGTTATAGCATCATCTAAATCATCTATAATACTTGTCACAGTTTGGTAAAAAACATTGTAGTAGTAGTTAATTAAAAGCAGATCAAGTGACTTGGATATGGTAATTAAAAGCAATTGCTAGTATTGAGATTTACACAAACCTTTGACTAAGGTATTTGTCAGTCGGACTAATATAAAGGTAACTAGACCCCCTTTGGCTGGACCCGATCTTGATGGGATAGCAGGTACATAATAACCAACAAAACCATCGATATGTAAAGGGTCCCATGTCCAGGTCTCTTGACAGCAAACAATTCCGTTTTGTTCAATTTACATTTTCCAGTCTGGGTTGTCGATCTTAGAACAGAGACCCACAATGTTCTATGTAACAATAGTAAGATTCTCTTCATAGGTAAAATCAGCTACAGGGTAAACCGTGACAGATAGCGGAACACAGTACTCTTTTGGTGTTTGAGTATCCTCCAGAATCATTGACTGTCAGTCTTGTGCTTCCAGGCCTGACAGGGGCTCAAATCTTTTCGAGAGGGGGAAATCTATTGTCGGTTTCAAAGAGACAAGTTTATCCGTTTTAAAATCAGGATTCATTAAACTGTTAGTACGACCTGTTGGTAAATAAACTTTTGGTTGATAAAAGAAACCTAGATGTTGTGCTCTGCCCCCAGCAAATAGAGAGTTTTTTTCTAAACTAGGAAAAAGATTTCTAACTAGGCACGGATTCCTAAAGTTAACTATTATATAATCTCCCTCAGATGACTTTGGTGCTGGGCCCACACAGTCCATTCTTCTTGTAGGGATAATTTCCCTTGAGAGATCATGGGGCCAGTTAGAATTTCTCTCCAGCCAGAACGTGACTTTGCTTGCTAAAGTTTCATGTTGTGCCTGCTGCGGTGCTGGAACATTCTCCAGGACCATTACGTATGGCGAACATTTTGGCGGGATATGTGGTCGTATTTGATTCAGGTTAGGTTGATTGACCCCACTAGTGCCTTTACGTTCCCTGCGGTTAGTATCCTGTGTAGTATCCCGTGGGTCTTGGGCCATTTATTTAGCCCCAAGATACAGCGATGTTGAAAATTTTGGAGGTGAAGTTTAAAGTTTGTTGCAAAACTTGTCTCTGTCTGACTTTATGTGTTTTATCTGTAGGCCCTGCATTGGCTCCTAGATGCTCATTAATGTTCCCCTGTTCATCAAGTGCCTCCACTCTATTTATGAATCTGTTTTGTGCAGAAATTACTTTCTCTAGTTTTCCCTCTAAGAGGGTAAGTTTTTCAAATGCAGACAGGCACAGATGGGCCCGGGCATGGCCCGGGCACGCCCAAGCGCGTCCCGCGCTGCAGGAGCCCTGAGCTGTCTTAATGCGCCTCTGTGCACGGGAAAACCGCGTTGGCTCCTCCTGGTGCGAGTGCTGTTGGGGGATGGAGTTCCCGGTACAGGTGCGGTACAGGTGTGGCATTCGTGTGGCCATAAAGGGCTCCCACACTGTGGGAGCCCCAAGCTGTCTTAATGCGCCTCCAGGAGCGGGAATATCACGTTTGGGCCTCCTGGCGCGAGTGCTGCAGGTGGATGGAGTCCTTGGTACAGGTGCCGCGTTTATGCGGCAGTGAAGGGCTCCCTTTCATTCACTCCCTGTGTCACTCCCTGTCTCAGGGCAATGGGTCTGCCTTCTTCTGGCATTGGGTCAAAAGGATGCAAATGATAGCAAACTTCTTCTACACACTGTGCATATTCTGCATTAAAGTAGTCCCCTTCATTGCCATGATTGGTTGGTTAGTGTGCCATTTTTTTCATACATATTACTTTTTTTATTTATTTATTTGCGTTGTTTTCTTTGTGATGGAGCAGGCTCCCCAAAGACATCTACTAGACCACTTGCTGCTGCTTGATGTTTAGTCTTTGAACACACTACATGGCAGGCACATACAAAACCTGTTTCAGTGATGATCTTATAGCCCTGTATGTCACACAGAGTGGTGATTCTCCAAGTGTTATGAGTAGAGAATCAAGTTTTCATTAAAGACACGGCGGCTGACCTTATGCATTAACCTTTTAACGGCCAGTGCTGCAGCACCTTTAAAGAACTTACAAACACAATAACACAACAATCTAGATTTAGAACTCCTTAGTTCATAAATGTTCCCTTTATAGAACACTTTCCTCTTTTAAATGCGTCAAGAAACATGTAAGAATTTCATTTTCATATTCACAACTATGTATCTCTTGTGAACTGAAGAAATTGTTATGTCTATTAAATCAATGTGTATGTACATAATATGTACTTCCCCACCTACCCGTTTTTAATATAAGGGAATTGGTGGGTAGGATAATGTAATCCTCTGTGTCTTTAATGCAATCTTGATTCTCTACTCATAACATTTCAATACAAGATTGGAGGCTACCATTATGCATGTTGAAAGCCCATCAACACCATACTTGCCATATGCTTTACTGGTCTAAAGTACTCGCATTTGACCAATCCGCTGCTTCATAATCTCTTCTAATCTTCCACCAGACAAAAAAAGCTTTACTTGCCATAGCACCCTTTATCAAATGTGCTTTACATTTCCCCAAATCTATACCTGCTTGTTCCAGCACCCATGTAATCCATCTGGCAATAGTAGCAGTACTCACTGCACCATAAGGTTTACCATCAGATATCAACATCTGATTTTATCCATCGCTTCTGTATTCCATAACTCTGTTCTCATATCTTGACAAACATTCCACTACACATAACGTCTTACATTCTGGAAAACTTGGATAAAATCTTGACTAAGATATTATTTTCTTTTTTTTGTATTTAAAAAAATACCCCATATGGACCATAAATTCTGTTACTTACCTCAAAAGCTTTTACATCCGACACACTTTGCCAAGATATCAAACATAACAATGTTGTTAACTTAACTGAAAGTCTCTTCAAATCTAAATATCTATCTACTGGCTGAAACTCAAATAAACTCAGCACCATATTCCCATGCCATAAAAATTCATACCTACCTCTAGGAAGCCTTCTCAACTTCATACTCTTCAAAATCCTAAACACACACCATAGTATATCGTCCTACTGACCTTCCATCAACCTGAACATGTCCAGCTGAAATTGCTGACCTATAACAATTCATTGTTCTGTAACTGAAACCTTTTTTAAACTGTTCTTTTCTAGCCTTTCAAAATATACTTACTTCAGCTTTCAGTTGCGGAAATCCTTCAGAGTCCATGAATTTCAATCTGCAACAGTATTCATCTGTCTTGGTAAATACTCTGCTTTCACACTTATCTTGTGTTCCTAACAAAAATACCATAATTCTTTTGCTAATTCCGAAAAACCATAGAATCTGCTCACTCCGAATCGATTGATATATGCTACCACCGATAAATTGTCCATCCTCATCATCACCGTTTGACCTTTCAACACCTCTTTGAAGCTTTTCAAAGCATATAATGCTGCTGTCAACTCTAAGCAATTTATATGTTGCATGCTCTGCTTCTCTGACCATACTTCACCTGTCTGCTGTTCTCCTAATCGAGCCCCCCAACCTTTCAAATGGACATCTGTTTTCAAAACAAAACCCAGGACACATCTAACAACGGGCCGACCACTCCATGCCTCCATATTGTTCAAGCACCAGCCTAGTTCCTCCTTCGGTTCCTGATTCACCACTATTCTGTCGCTATACCACTGACCTTGTCTCAGAGCTTCTGCTGTCACTCTCTGCAATGCTGATAATGCAAGGCTCCCGGAAAAAGAGCTTGGATTGAAGATGATAACAACCTTATCACCCAAGCTAAATCCCTCACTGTTATCATGTTTTTGTTTAAAAAATACACTATCTCTTTTCTGATCATCCTCATATTCTTCTTTGGTAACTGGAAGACAACTCTGATAGTGTCTATCTAGAAACCTAAAAACTCCATCTTTTGCAAAGGTGAGAGGATCGACTTTTCCTAGTTTATCAACAATCCCATATTCTCCAAAAGGCTCTTTGCAAACATCAATTGACTCCTCAATTCCTCTAAATCCTGAGTCATTATCAATAAGTTGTCTAGGTATGCACTTAACCGAATCACTCTCACTCTCAAATAAGCAATCACCTCTCTCATTACCATGGGGAAGCACCATGGAGCAGAGGAAAGACCAAAAGGTAGAGATTGAAACTGAAATAACTGTTTCCTCTATCTGAACTGCAAGTACATCTGACGTTGATCCCCCATTAGAATTGTAAAATCAGCATCTTTCAGGTCCAACTTCACTAATGAGATGTTTCTTAACAACATGTATTTTACAGATGTATTCCTTCCATTTTGAAATGTCTGTACACTAAGTACTTGTGTAATTTTCCTGGATTTATGACTACCCTCCATACTTTGTCTTTCTTTCCTACAAAAAGAGGGTTCACATACTTTTTAATATTTTCCTCTACAGACCGTATTGCCTTTTTTTGTAGCATGGAATCTATTTTGAAATCCACTACTGACTTTTGCTCTTCTGTCAAATGTAGCTGTCTTGGTTCCTTTATCTGCTCTACTAACTCCGTAAACCGTATCTCGAAACCCTGTATCGTTTCTAGTACCCATGGATACTGAGGTATTTCCTCCCATACTTTCACAAAGTATCTTAGTTAACCCCCTACTTTTCCTTGGGAAAACTAACTGTAGTCCCCGTACTCACCCTGCGATCTAGAATAGTTTTGAACTGGTCAAAGTACAACTCTTCCTCTTCTGATCCTCCCTTGGTTTTGGAAGAAGTTTGTAGAGGCTTGGAAGCCCCTTCAATATCTTCCATTTTTATAATTTTGTCAGGACCTTTGAAATCCTCAGCCAACTGAAAGTCCCCTTTTGATAGCCCTTCCGCAAATACCTCCTCTGAACACGTTCCTCATGTTCAACTGTGCCTTATTTAAGGTGTAAATGTAGAAGCATATTTACTTAAGCTTTTAACTAATCCTTCAGTCACATCACCCAATTATATGCCTATTTTAATTAAAATGGCCTTCCTTCTCTCAGCTGTAAGACCCGCATTAGCATTTCCTAATAATACCACTGCTCTCTGTCTCTATCCTCCTAACAATTCGAAAACCACAGAAGACTCAATCAAATGAGCTTCTTCTGCCATGTCCAATATCTGTGCCAGTGGATCCAAAATATCTAATACGTCGTCTTGGCACTGTTTCAAAAATCTCTTAAGACCCTTGCTGTAGCATCCTCCCGAGCCTGGGCACTTGCCAATGACTACGCCACACACAATGCGTTGTATTACACATCGTTGTTCATCTGCGTGTAACTGCAAACTCAACATTCTAAAACAAGCTTTCATTGCATGCAGCTCTGACACCTATGTCATTGCTCTATGAAGTCAATTAAGAGCAAAAAGGGTTCCATCCTAAAAGTCTCAATACACTACATTTCCCCCTTAAAAGGGGTGAAGAGGTAACAGCAGTCACTGAGTTTTCAGGTTCAGACTGTCCTTCACCATCTCGATCAGAAGACCGATAAATCAAATGCTGAAAGTGAGAAGAGTCTCTGGTAACAGACTTTCCAGAACGCTGGGCACTCACCATGAGTCCCTTGGTGGGCACTAAGTGGGAAGGTGCAGCATCATATGGAGCATCAGATTTCATTTTTCGCATTTGTCGGGTGATCACTAGATCTCCTCCTTTAAATTTGATGTTCTTTGCATGTTGCCTCTTGTATCCATAGGCTTTCATTTTCTGCTTGTTAATCAAGTTCTTTGTACAAGTGGTGTTCTCATTTTCTTCTGTTTTGTTAGTCCACTGAGGTAACTTGGTTTTAATTGCTCTCCCAAAAGTTGCAGGACTTTCACCCGTGGTCGAGTAAGGTGTTGAAAAATAGGCTTGTAGGGTAGAGTTCAATTAAGTTTTTACACTGAGCCTCTCACAAGTTACACAATGCACTGCTTTATTCAGTATACTCATAAAATGCTCAACGAGTCCATTGGCCTGTGGCCATAAATTTGTATTCTTCTGCTGCTATATGTTCGGATGCCCGAGGAAATCTATGAATTCTCGACCTTTAAAAGGAGGGCCATTATCAGATTTCAAAATGGCTGGATCGCCTCATGTTGCAAGGATGCCTTCTAGAGCCTCTCAGTGACTTGATAGTGAGTAGTGGATGACAAATCTTCTATTGATGGAAAATGTGAATACTCATCCACAATTATCTTCAGATGATGTCCGTTATCGAGTGGACCAAAGAAGTCAATGGCTTTCCTCACCCAGGCATGCTTAAGGAGTTCTGACATGTTAAGAGTATATTGAGTAACATTTGTAGAAAGACAGTTACATAGATGATAGGCCTGGAGTTCCGTTTCAACTTTCTCATCTAAACATGGAAACCAAACTCGGTTTCGGAGAACGCTTTTAATGGCAACAATGCCAGGATGTCCTGAATAAGCGATTTCACATTATAACTCCTTCCTGAGTTATGGACAGTAAGATAGTAAAGCTTGATGATCAGTTACCAGTGTAAAAGGCTTTCCATAGAGGAACTGTTCATGACCCCTACCACAGCTCAACTTTCTTTCTCAGGTTGTGAGTAAGCATGTTCTGTCTGAAACAAACTTCTACTCCCATATGCCACAATATGCCTTCGAGAACTTGTGTGTCTGCTGTGCTGTGCCAGGAGAGAGCCTAACCCGACTGGGCTAGCGTTAACAACAACCTCAGCATGAAGCTTTGGATTGAAGTAGGCCATTTAAATAGCAGTTTCAATGGCTTGTTTGTTTTTCTTGACGCTTCCTTCACATTCTTGTAACCATTTCAATGACTTTTCGTTAAGTCTCGTAATGGAGCACTTATAGTAGCAAAGTCTTGTATTTGTCTTGAACAGTAACTGGCCATCCCAAGAAATGAATGTATCAAAGAAACATCTTGTGGGGGATCAGCAATGGACAGAGCCTGTACTTTTGCTGGATCAGGTGTCATACCCCCATCTGAAAAGATATCGCCAATGAACTTTAGTTTTGTCTTGTGAAACTCACACTTGTCTGCATTCAAAGTCAAACCTGCATCAGTAAGTAAACGGCATAATTGTGTGACAGATTGTTCAAGCTCCTTCTGTGTAGCTTCGAAAATCAATGTAATCTCTATAATTGAATGCCTTCACAATAGACTGAACGACACATCGAATTACGTCTTGTAAAAGTTCTGTAGCCAATGACACACCAAAACAGAGTCTCTTGTATTGAAACAGACCAACATGTGTAGAAAAGGTTGTAATGTACCTGCAATCTTCTTGGATTTTCAACTGATGATAAACTTTATTTAAATCAAGGCATGAGAAGAGCTTTGCACCATTTCATTGCGTTATCATGTCAGTAATATGTAGACCTAGATTTTGTTCTCGTTCAATTGCCTTGTTTACTTGACGCATGTCAATGCATATATGTACAGCTCCTTCACTCTCCTTTTTGGGCACTACCCCTATGGAAAATACCCGTGGCACTACACCAGTTGAACGCTTAATAATGTCATGTTTAAGTAATGATTCAACACCGAATGTTTAATAGAAAACTAATATAAAGTTTGTTTTAAAACAAAAGTAATGATTTAAGTTCTTTTTCAACAGCTTCTTGTAAATGAAAAGCAATTTGTCTATCTCTCTGAGCAACAGAATGGACATCTTTATTAATATGAAACTTTTCTTTCATAGTCCTAATCTTGCCCAATCCATAAATCAGCGACGGGAATTGAGTTACTATTTCGTGATGAGCATTCATGTTGTAGTTTAACAATATTGGTCCCATATCAGTAGCTGTACCGAAACTGAGCACTTGATACTGTACCTTGAAGCATATGGACGGGTGCTTGCACCTTCGGTTTCTTGTGTTTCATTGTTGCAACAAATGATCCTTGAGTTTTTATGGGCTTCATTGCAGCCCATTTGAAACCTTTGGCTTTTTTATAGCATCAGTCGTGAGAATAATTAATTGTATTTCTCTTCAGTCATTAAGTTCATCGATGCACCACTGTTGATGATGAAAAGTATTGAACAAGCATTTATTTTCAATGTAATCATCGAATAATGTTTGTATGACTTTGGAGCTTCGGCATATCGACTTTTCTTTGACTGACATTTTTCCTCACATACAGCCAGTCTGACATGCGCATGTTTTTCTGAGGTAAACATTGACATGGCACAACCATCTTTCTCACTTTCACTTGATATTGAGACAGAAGAACTGTTTGATGAAGATTTAGATGACAATCAACTTTGTCCATTGCCAGTTTGCGTAAATTAATGTCCCTGCTTGGTCTTGTGGACGTGCGTCGAATGTTGCTTCTGGAATGTTCTGGCAACCATTTTGTCTTAGCGCTGTGACACACTTACTATTTCCTTTGCTTTACAAACCATCACAAAATGATTCCCACAGCCTTTACGTATCTTTTCAATGGCGGGACATTTACTTTCATGTGGAAACAAAAATCCACATCTAAACATACCTTTTTACTTGTAGACATCACTTTGTGTTGTTCAGTCTTTGGCTTACTTTTTATACACATGACTGATTCACTCTGGGCACCTCCGGCCTCCCTGTCAGCAGCTTGTCTGTCAGCACGTTCCTCAGCTCTGGCAGCCATTGACACTCACTCCAGACTAAGAGTTTCTCTTGGCATTTGTCATCTGATTGAACCTGAGAGGCATCCATTAATAACCCTAAGATGTATAGCTTCTTCATTATTGAATTAATTGACCTGGCAGTGTTTGGTGAGTGAATTGAGTCTCTCCACAAATTCATCAATGGTATCACCAACTTTTTGGCGTTCTTGACTGAAAATGTATCTTTTGTAATAAACTTTTGTATTGGAGATTCGCCGGTTCTTTTATCTGATGGTATGTGATTTCTTCATCAGTTCCCGGCATTTTCTTTATGACTTCTTCCACACCATCACCAGCAAGATTCTTGAGATACTTTATAATCTTTTTGTTAACAGTCTCTCCAACGTATCAATGAACTCATCAAATGTCTTTATCCATGCTGCCCATCTATTGCCAATATTTAGCTTGTTGTCTGTACTGAAAGGTGGTGGCAGTTTTAGGAACGCAGCAGCGTTGTAGACCAGCGTGGAACGTAATGCTACCGCCGGTTGATCACTGTGACTTGGCTTAGGCAACTTGGTTTAGGCAACTGTGACTTGGTCTGTGAGACCTTCTGATGTGCTGGCACCTGAGTCATCTTTAATAATACCTGGAAATGTGAATTTCTTCGCTGCCATCTAAAAAATTCCACTATTCTGAGAGTCGCTGTTGGCTCTTTATTCTTTGAAGATATGTGAAGATATTCTGAGCACAACTTGGCAGTTTTGGTGGCTGGCACCTTCAGGTATGGACAGCTCTGTAAGCAAGGAACACTTCTCCCTGAGCCACTTTACCTAGTGCTGTGGTATGATGGCTTTCATTAATGGATTCGGTAAGTTATTAATATCTTCCTTTCTAAATGTCAATTTGCATTTTTTGACACCTAGTTGATCACTGCCTTGGAGCACTTCTGTTTGTAAGCATTATTTTTCAAGTTATAATTATCAGCTGCCGTGCTTCATAAACCTGGTTGAATCTGCCTTCATCTTTAACGCTCCGTATAATGTACAACTTTATCTTGCGTGGCAGCATGGTACCTTCCTGTATGGCTTGACCAGCAGGTTCACAACCATCGATGTGAAGACTCTTAGCAATGCTTCCATTATCATCACCTGCTTTACAGCAGCTGGAGTTGTGTTGTGACTCCCCATGCATGAAGTGTTGATACCGTACTTTGACAGCAACACACGTGGCACACACTTGCAGTTTGCTTGGACCACGGGAAATTCTATGGGAGAGCATTTTGTTCTTTGGGTTTCTTATCCCCTATTTCATCGCCAGTTGTAGCGTCCTACCCATCCTGAGTACCCGCCAATGACTACACCACACACGCAGCTTATTATTACACGTCTTTTTTCATCTGCCTGTAACTGCAAACTCGAGTTATAAAATAAATAATGCCTTGGGATAAATCTAGATACAATTAAATGAAGAGGTAGTTCAATTATCTCTTCCTAAATACCTTATTTTCGTTGACAAATCTATATTTTTTATTTCAATCCAGAATCAAAGGTACTCCGGCAACAAAAGTATACCGACTTGTGTGTATCAAAAAAGTTTTTTTATATTTATTATACGTTTTACATCACATTCATTTTATAGAAATTATACATATATACACATATTTATACCTCAAAATTACAATTTACACCTTTCTCCTTGCCCTTCTAATCAATAAGCATGCCTTCAATAATTTTTCACACCAGCATTCCTAAAACGAAGATCACTCTTTTAAAGAAACTCAACGGTCTATTTCTTCCACCATATACTTATTGAGTATTCTTTGTCTATTTGGTCATATTTAACTTCATATGGGTGTCTCCAAATTAACTGTCGACGCGTTTCAGCCTTACATATTTCAGGCCTCTTCAGGACTAGGGCAATTGAATGTGCATTTTCGTAATTCAACCTATAAACCAAATACACTTTTTAGTCCATATATACAACATGACTGCTGCTATTTACATATATACACACACCTAGGAACACGAAACTCAATGCATCTAGACTAGGCACAATGCCTTTATATTTTTTCTCTCTGGAGTGACGTATCATGAACAAATATATATATTTATTTATAGATACAAACCACCAAAATGTGAATTTTTTAATAAAAACAATTGTGCGTTTTTTTAAAGAATAAAGAATTTAGACGTGTTCCAAACTGAACTAAACATAAAATTAAACAAGATTCTACCAACACTCTACATACTGAATCTTTATCCTTCTAAAATGTCAAAAGGGTATGTACTTATTAGCCTCACTTTTGTACCGGATTAAATAAAACAAAATAACCGTTTCTCGTTACACCTTATCTTGCTACAACATCTGAAGAGACTTTTCTCATACTATTTTCAAATCAAATGTTCACTTTTATAACTTACTTAGTAAGGGGCGGATTGCATGTACCAGCACAGAGTCTATGGAGTTTATCCTCAGCCACTTCTCCTTATATACACCTTCCACTTTCTTTCTAGTGGGCAAACATAAGAAACTATACCTCAATATTTTCATATTGCTTTAATCTATATGGTATATTCACCATTACTACACTTCCGTTCATACCTTATATATGCTTGCGTCTTTTAAAATCGATCTCAACAACCTTTTAAGTTTCCTCATGTAACCCACCAATTTCTTCTGACATCGTCACTAAGTACTAAAGGAAAAATACACAAATAAACCAAGACGGAAAGAATTACTACTCGTGTTCTAATACTATTTTAGCTACTGTTTTAAGTCTATTATTTCACATATTGTACCTTATGTTGTCGCTATACTCGGGACTGGTCTTCTTCTCTTCTTACACCGCATACTCTACTCCTTCAAACTAACTGCAAAATCAACGTTCTAAAACAAGCCGTTAAGAGCCAAAAGGGTTCCATCCTAAAACTGCACTTCTGAGGGTCTCTACCCAGCCTGAATAAAAAACAAATCATCTCAGGGTCCAAATTTGGGGTGCAGCAAACTTTCTCGTCTATCACTGGTCTTGAGCATTTATCCTTCAAAACCTTTCTTACTTCCTTCTTTTTTCTTACAGTTTACTTATACATTCTTTTATACATTTACTAACATGTTCCATAGGCTACTAATCACCACCTCTTGGGTGTCTAACATCATATGGAGAAAACATCTCCTCTCCCAAAGGCTTCGTAATAACCTACTCCGAGGTTGATCCCACGATATTTTCGAATTCTGCACTGAATTTCTGATCCTGATGCAAATCCAAAATATATTCATCAAAATCTTTATTAACATCTGACATTGAACCATGACCCAATATCATACTATAAAATTCCTCATCCATCTTATTGTGTGTATCGCTTAGGACACCTTTTCCTTGTGTGCCGTATAGGACACCCTTCTTTTTGTTGAAGTTAAATCAATCTTTTACTGTCTTGTACATAGCCGTGCTTTCAATATGTTTAGTCTTTTTCAGTCTTTTCCCTCTTTTTCCACATCTTATCTTTTCTTCCTCAGACATTGACCAAAATGTATCATCAGATCCCTATTCCTTCCTTTTCCTCTCTAGCAAGCTGTCTATTGTTTCTTTAACTTCTGCCTTTGTTTCATGCTGTATTATTCCCGCAATCACATCCTCACTTATTATTCCCCTAGATATTTCTTCACTATTTGCTGAATCAGAATCCATTACTATCAGTATATCGAATACACTTAAAAATCCTAGTATTAAAAAGTCTTAACTCCTAGTAACTAAATAAAAAATCCACCTAAATGCTCAACAAATCATTCTCCTGAAGAAACGCTCTGTTTATTGTAGTATGTTGCCGTTTAACAGTACAATTTAGAGCTCTAACACTCTTCCTATGCTCAAAATATAGATTTGACCAATCTAAGATAGCCACTAAATCACGCAAACACACGCATCTGTGCCTCTCCTGATGGACGGTCTCACTACATGCGATTTGTTGCATTCACCTCCAATGCGCTGAAATCTAAAGTGCCGGCTCCAGCGTAGCAACTTGAGATGCCATCTTGAGGCAAGCTGGCTCCTAAACAAATATTCTATGACAAAAATCCAGCGCTGTATGCATCGCAAGGTATAATGTTTCTATTAACTCAAATATGCAATCTGTTTGAATTAAATGTGCCCCCAACAATCGTGTACTGCTGAAAACTTGTCACACAGTCATTTTTAACTATCTAAGATATTGCACAGAAAACACGTGTTACTTCTAAAAATTTGAATCTTAAATAGTCATCAGTCCTGGATTACCAAATAGACAAAGTAGGCACTGTCCTATGGGCCCCACTCCTTTTAGGGGCCCTGCAACAACAGATCAAAATAATATTGACTTGATCTTGAAATAAAATTACAATCAAGCTTTCTTAAATATTGTTTCCAAAAGATAGAAAGCAATGAATTAGCACAAACTTTACATTAAAGACTCTATAGAGACTGTATTAATGTTAGGCGTCCCCCCCCCCATTGCTAAGCCTTTTTTTTGGGGGGGGGAATGTGAAAAGCGGCTGCAAGTGAAAGCGTCTGGGTTTTTCTCTGCAAATTGTATAAAAAAAGGGTTTGTGGGGCTGCAATCACCATTTTCACAGCTTTTAGGGAATGACAGACTTTTGACAGAAAACCAACATTTTTTACACAGTTTTGGCATTTTTCTGGGACATAGCCTATTTTCGCTATTTTTTGTGCTTTCAACCTCCTTCCAGTTAATGGTAGAAATGGGTCTGAAAGCAATAATGGAAAACTATACAGTTTCGAAAAGTAGACAAAATTCTGAATTCAGCAAGGGGTCATTTGTGAAGATCCATCAAGGTTTCTTTATAGAAGTTAACAGTTAAATATAGAAAAAATTAAAATTAGTTGAAAAAAAGAGCCTTTTGTGTCAACGTTTTTACCTGTAACTTCTTCTAATTATGACAGATCTTTGAAAGCAATATACTGTTACATCCGCTGGACCTTCCTGGTTGTGGGGATATATAGGGCTTGTAGGTTCACCAAGATCCCGACGAACCCAGAGTCAAAAACTGATCAGCAATTTGCAATGGTTTCTTATTATGTTCCAGGTATATAGCAATTATTGTGGGAAAATGTATAAATGGAAAAATCGGTATGAAAGACACCTATGTATTTCTGAAATGGGAACAAATTATAGAGTTTAGAAACAGTACATATTTGCACATTTTCGAAGTTGGGAATACTCATACTAGAATGAGAATTATCGGTCATTTTTCAAAATGACTTCTTTTTTACACAAAGTCTTTCATTTGGAAGGCAGAAATGCATCAAAAATCAATAGGTAATAACAGTTGCTTTACAAATCTGAATTACCCCAAGTCTCCCAATAAAAATGGTACCTCACTTGTGTGGGTAGGCATAGTGCCCACAACAGGAAATGGCTCAAAACCCAACGTGAACACACCACATTTTCACAATGAAAATGTACCCTTTTTTTGCGAAGTGTCTAGCTGTAGATTTTGAACTCTAGCTCTGCCGGCACCTAGTGAAATGTTGCAAACCTATACATTTTTGAAAACTAGACACCCAGGGGAATCCAGGATGGGGTGACTTGACTGCCTCCCACCAGGTTCTGTTACCCAAAATCCCTTGCAAACCTAAACAATTATCAAAAAAAACACATTTTCACCACATTTCTGTGGTGGAAACTTCTGGAAACGCAACGTGGTCACATCTCAATTTCGCAGTGAATAATGACCCTTTTTTGGCAAAGTGCCTAGCTGGGGTTTTTGAACCCTAGCTCTGCGGGCACCTTGGGAAACCTAGAAAACCTATACATTTTTTAAAAGAAGACACCCAGGGGAATTCAGGATGGGGTGACTTGACTGCCTCCCACCAGGGTCTGTTACCCAGAATCCCTTGCAAACCTAAAAAAAGTGTCCAAAAAAACACATTTTCCTCACATTTCTGTGGTGGAAAGTTCTGGAATCTGCGTGGATCCACAAATTTCCACCTACGCCGCGTTCCCCAAAGTCTTACGAGCAAAATGGTACCTCACTTGTGTGGGTCGGCCAAGTGCCTGCGACAAGAAACAACGCAAAACGCAACTTGGTCACACCTAATTTCGTAGTGAAAATGACCCTTTTTTGGCAAAGTGCCTAGCTGTAGTTTTTTAATCCTAGCTCTGAGGGCACCTTGGGAAACCTAGCAAACCTATACATTTTTGAAAAGTAGACACCCAGGGGAATCCAGGATGGGGTGACTTGACTGCCTCCCACCACTGTCTGTTACCCAGAATCCCTTGCAAACCTAAAAAATTGTCAAAAAAAGCACATTTTCCCCACATTTCTGTGGTGGAAAGTTCCGGAATCTGCGTGGAGCCACAAATTTCCACCCACGCCGCGTTCCCCAAAGTCTTATGAGAAAAATGGTACCTCACTTGTGGGGGTCGGCCTAGTGTTCGTGACAGGAAACGGCGCAAAACGCAACGTGGTCACACCTCAATTTCGCAGTGAAAAATGACCCTTTTTTGGCAAAGTGCCTAGCTGTAGTTTTTGAACCCTAGCTCTGCGGGCACCTTGGGAAACCTAGCAAACCTATACATTTTTGAAAACTAGACACCCAGGGGAATCCAGGATGGGGTGACTTGACTGCCTCCCACTAGGGTCTGTTACCCAGAATCCCTTGCAAACCTAAAAAATTGTCCAAAAAAACACATTTTCCCCACATTTCTGTGGTGGAAAGTTCCGGAATCTGCGTGGATCCACAAAGTTTCACTCACCCCACGTCCCCCAAAGTCTTACGAGAAAAAAGGTACCTCACTTGTGCGGGTCAGCCTAGTGCCCGCGACAGGAAATGGAGCAAAACGCAACGTGGTCACACCTCAATTTCGCAGTGAAAAATGACCCTAGCTGTAGTTTTTGAACCCTAGCTCTGCGGACACCTTGGTAAACCTAGCAAACTTATACATTTCTGAAAACTAGACACCCGGAGGCTTCCAGGGAGGTATGGCTTGCATGGATCCCCCAACAAGTACTTGGGCCTCCCACACAAGTGAGGCTCCATTTTTACCGGAAGACCCAGGGGAACGCTGGGTGGTGGTAAATTTGTGTGAGCCCGGTGATGCCACAACTTTCCCACACAAAAATGTGTGAAAAAAGTGATTTTTTCAACTATAATTGAGGTTTGCAGGGGATTCTGGGTAAGGAAAGTTGGGGGATCCATTCAAGCCATACCTCCCTGGAAGCCCCCGGGTGTCTAGTTTTCAGAAATGTATGGGTTTGGTAGGTTTCTCTAGATGGCCGCCGAGCACCGGTCCAAAAACCCTGGTGACCCCTTGCAAAACCAGGTGGTTTTGCGATAGGCAATTTTGATGTCGCCTCACTACGTTTTGGGCCCTTGCCTGTCGCGGGAACTTGGGCCTCCCACACAAGTGAGGCACCATTTTTACCGGGAGACCTGGGGGAATGCTGGGTGGTGGTAAATTTGTGTGAGCCCGGTGATGCCACAACTTTCCCACACAAAAATGTGTGAAAAAAGTGATTTTTTCAGCTAAAATTGAGGTTTGCAGGGGATTCTGGGTAAGGAAACTTTGGGAGATCCACGCAAGCCATACCTCCCTGGAAACCCCCGGGTGTCTAGTTTTCAGAAATGTATGGGTTTGGTAGGTTTCTCTAGATGGCCGCCGAGCACCGGTCCAAAAACCCTGGTGACCCCTTGCAAAACCAGGTGGTTTTGCGATAGGCAATTTTGATGTCGCCTCACTACGTTTTGGGCCCTTGCCTGTCGCGGGTACTTGGGCCTCCCACACAAGTGAGGCACCATTTTTACCGGGAGACCTGGGGGAATGCTGGGTGGTGGTAAATTTGTGTGAGCCCGGTGATGCCACAACTTTCCCACACAAAAATGTGAGAAAAAAGTGATTTTTTCAGCTACAATTGAGGTTTGCAGGGGATTCTGGGTAAGGAAACGTTGGGGGATCCATGCAAGCCATACCTCCCTGGAAGCCCCCGGGTGTCTAGTTTTCAGAAATGTATGGGTTTGGTAGGTTTCCCTAGATGGCCGCCGAGCACCGGGACAAAAACGCAGGTGACCCCCCTTGCAAAACCAGATCGTTTTGACATAATTAGTTGTTTGTTTCTACAGCCTGAGAATTTCTGCACAATATTGCAAGGAAAATGTGACAGGCATTTTGAGGTTTGCAGGACATTGTGGATAAAATAACTTTTTGGAATTCACAAGAGAGACATCACCATGAACTCCCATGGGTTTACGACAATATCTACAGTTGGTGGGCTATTCTTACATGGAAAGTACACCTTGGCAGAGAAACTAAAAAGACAAAGATTCCTGCACAGCATTCTATTCCTCAAACACACACATATACTGGTTGGATTTGGCACGAGGGCGAGTCATGGTTCAGTATATTACATTTTATTAACAAGAGATTTCACAAAAATGAAATGCACTGTCAATAATTAAATGGACAAAAAACCGAACCAATGACTCGCAGCTCGTGAGCTGTAAAGCCACAGCAAGGCACCAACCGCTTTACAGGCCATTCACACACCTTTCATACGTGATACAAACAAGACCATTCACACCACCAGGCACAAAAACAACACATTACAACATTCACAAAAAGGGACAAGGTACACCCTGCTTCGGAAAGAAAATATTACTGCACAGCCTTTTAATCCTCAAGCACACACACATACTGGTTGGATTTGGTATGAGGGTGAGAATGATGGTTCAGTATATACAATTGTATAAGCAAGTGATTTCACAAAAATGAAATGCACTGTTAATAATTGAAAGGGCGAGAAACTGAACCATTGACTCATGAGCTGTAAAGACACGACAAGGCACCAACCTCTTTACAGGCCATTCATACACCTTTCATATGTGTGACACATACAAAACCATTCACACCGCCAGCCGTGGGCCCATCACATAACAACACTCACACCAGCATACAGCGCCATTCAAGGGCCCATCACTTTCACATGCCCACATTCCTGACACAGCAACCACACAAGCTGATGGATTGCGTGGAGTGGCACTCAGCTAGCAGTGTGTGTAGTGACCTGCAGCAAGTCACTACTCACACACAGCCAGACGAGCGGCAGTCCATGCACACCACTAGCCGAGCGCCAGTCCACGCACACTGCTAGCCAAACACCAGTCCACGCACACCGCCAGCCAAGCGCCAGTCCACGCACACCGCCAGCCAATCGCCAGTCCAGGCACACTGCCAGCCAATCGCCAATCCACGCACACTGCCAGCCAATCACCAATCCACGCACACCGCCAGCCAAGCGCCAGTCCACGCACACTGCAAGCCAAGCGCCAGTCCACGCACACCGCCAGCCAAGCGCCAGTCCACGCACAACACCAATCAAGCACCAGTCCAGGCACACCGCAGGTCAGGCGCCAGTCCACGCACACTGCCAGCCAAGCACCAGTCCACGCACAACGCCAGCCAAGCGCCAGTCCACACACACCAACAGCCAAGCGTCAGCCTACACACACCGCCATCACATTTAGGATTTTTTTTAGACAGAAATAAAAACACCAACAAATTGCAAATAGATACAAATCTACCAACACAAAATCAGAAACTAAATACATTGCACTAATGCCAACCTTGAAACAGAATCAAATGTTTTAAAGAATACAGACCAGGCAGTTCACTTTACCACTCATGGATGCTCCCAAAAATTATTTTGCGTGTGGTACGCTCTAAAACAAGCAGGGACACACAGCCCAGGGTTAGAAGGACACTTGGGGCAGTACATACGAGTCTCTTTCCGCGTACCTCTGCGCCAACAGACTCTACATCTCCTACTGGGAAAGTCTTTTTAGGGTGTGGGAGGAATGTGATCTGGAAAGTGGCAATCTATCAATCTAGCAACATCCTCCACCACTCCAACTCTGGGAACCCTTGCCTGTTCCACTAAAACAAGGCTGCCTATTACAGACTCCTGAAACTTAGCAAAAGTCATCTTTGACTCAGGGCAAGAATCCTGGAACACAACAAAAGCATTAAAGGTTGCCAAGTGGAAAAGATGGATAGCCAACTTCTTGTACGAAATGTAAGCCTTACGAAGAGCAGCGTAAGGTTCCAACCTCTGATCTACTCTGTCAACACCACCCATGTGCCTATTATAGTCTAAAATGCACACAGGTTTGCGCGCTTCAGAAACCTGAGCCCAAACAGTCACAGGTGCAGTGCTTTCATCATGGATGGTAGTCAGCATGTAGACATCTCTCCTGTCTGAAAATTTCACAGCTAGAAGCTCCTCGCAACGCAATGCACTGCACTGTCCCCGCACAAGCTTTTGACAAACAAGTTCTTTTGGGAAACCTTTACGGTTAGAGCGGATTGTGCCACAAGCAACAGTGTCCACTTTGGCCATTTCCCTGAACAACCGCACACCAGTGTAGAAGTTATCTACATATAAATGGTGCCCTTTGTTAAAAAATCCTCTACCAAGTTCCCAAACAATTTTCTCAGTCACTCCAAAAGTGGACGGACAACCAGGGGGGTTAATCCTGGATTACTTACAGGTGTACACCCTGAAATTAGAGACATATCCAGTCCTACTGTCACACAGCATATACAGCTTAATTCCATAGCGTGCCCTCTTACTAGGAATGTATTACCTAAAAACCAAGCGGCCCTTGAACAATACCAAAGACTCATCCACTGCAATTTCTTTCCCAGGAGCATAGATCTCAGAAAATTGATCAACAAAGTGATCAATGACAGGTCGAATCTTAAAAAGACGGTCACACTCAGGCTGATCTTGTGGCAATGCTAAACCATTATCGACAAAATGCATCATCTGAAGCAGAAGCAAATACCTTTCACGACTCATGACTGCCGGAAAAATAGCAGTTGCCATCAAGGGACTAGTAGACCAATATGAAGACATTGATGGCTTCCTTAGCAAGCCCATCCAAAAAGTTAAATCCAAGAACTTCTTCATCTCTTCAAGATTTGTGGGAGTCCACCGGGTAGTTCTAGAGTGTGGCTTAAGACTGGCACTGTTGTCCCTCAAAAACTGTTCGGCATACAAATTAGTCTGCTCAACAATCTCTGCCAAAAACACATCATCCATGAACAACTGAAAATGATGTATCGGCAAAACGTTTTCAGTATTCACTCTACACCCTGGAACACCAGTAAAGTCTGGCAATGCCGTCTGCACCATGCCAGGGGCAACCCAGAGGTCATCACTTTCAAAGGGACGCCTTGCAGCCCCAGCCTGCAGCCCAGATGCCTCTTGCCGCACTACACCAACGGGAAGCCTTGCACCCCCAGATGCCTCTTGCCGCACTACACCAACGGGAAGCCTTGCAGCCACAGGCTGCAGCCCAGATGCCTCTTGCCGCACTACACCAACGGAAAGCCTTACAGCCCCAGGCTGCAGCCCAGATGCCTCTTGCCGCACTATCGGCACATCAATCTCCTCCTCTAACACAGGCACTTCATCCGCACTAAGAGTATCTTCATCATCCGATGATTCCATATGGAGAGAAAACTCACTGCCAGAATCGTCCCCTGACTCCTCTGCCTCAGATGCAGAGTCAGTCTCTAAACCATGGTCAGAGGAAGACTCAAAAAGCAAACCAACAACCTGCTGAGCAGTAATCATGCGGCTAGCCATTATTCTTACTAAGAAAGGAGACTGCACAAACAAGTCAACAACAACCAACACTGTGCAAAACAAGTAAGTAAAGAAATATGTACCTTTATCACAAAGATCTATATACTCAAAAACTATGCAATTCACTTACAAGAGACAGCTACACTCACCAGCACCTACTCTGCAGAGAGCCAGCAAAAACCAACGATATCCCACTAGAAAGAAAAAAAAAAGAATTACTCACAAGACAACAAAATACACATCGAGCACAAATGCAAAATGTTTTTGGCACTCAAAAACCAAACATACTGCTATTATTACACCATTTGCAAAAAACAATTCATGCAGAGAAATGAAACTCATTTACATTGTACAAAAAAAAGTCTCTTACCAAACACATGCAACTACACAAACAGCAGAACCACCAGTAACGAAACCGCAAACTGGAAGTCAAAAGAGCAAAAGCCTTCACCTAGAACAAAAAATAAAATAAAAAGCATTACAATTGCAATTCACAAAAAATAAAACAATTAACATTATAACACACTATGTTACTACCCAAATGGTCAATCGGGTTGTCTGCCAGGTGGGGCAGAAAACAGCAGACAGAAATTTGCCCCCTTGCAAAAGTAATAAAAGTAATAAATCCCCAGTAGGGTTTTCTGCCTCCCCCCTCCCGCCGAGGGCAGAAAGGCCAAAAAAGGGGCAGATCTGTCCCCAGGAAGCAACCACGTTGCTTCCATTACTCACAAACAAAAATCCCTGGAGCCTAGTGGGATTTTCTGCCCCTCCCGGGGACAGAAAGGGCACAAAAATAGGCTGATCTGCCACCTATCTGCCAGAGGGGCCAGAATACACACATAAAAAAATCTGCCCCCTGGAAGTGACCGTTGCCCAAGGGGTCACTTACATTTTCATTTTAAACTAATTCCCTGGTGTCTAGTGGGGGTTTCTGCCCTCTCTGGGGGCAGAAAGGGCAAAAAGCGGGCCGATCTGCCCCCAGGAGCGATTCCGTCATAAGCACAGCCCAACAGATGCTCATGACGGAACCGCTCCATCATGGGCATCGAAGGGGTTAAGGTACATAAACCAGAGTCAGCAGATTCACATAACAGTTTTTCTCTTAAAATCTCATCTTCTGGCATCTGTTAGTTTGTCAAAGAATGTGGTGCATTGCGAATTAGGGGATAATTTGCAAGGGGGCCCCTAAAATTTGGACTCCCTAGGGGCCTTCACAGGGTTTAATCTGGCACTGATGATCATACATCCTAATACTTCTACATAAACATTCTTAAATCTCAACACCTTTCTCATAGTGCTAATCTTTCACAAGAGCAGCAATTAAAAGAGGAAGAGTGTTCTACGAGGGGAATATTTACAGACTAAGGCATTCTAGATTATTATATTATTGTGTTTGTAAAGTCTTTACAGATGCTGCAGGAGTGGAAATTAAAAGGTTGATGCAAAATGTTAGCCTCTAGTCATGTAATGAAATTTGTAATTTTTTTCGCCAAAGAACCAATTTCTTACATAAAAAAAGAAATCACTATTTTAAAATAAATACAGTACGTATTGGAACATTGCCCTCCCATACGCATAGGCTGTCTTCAGAGACCACCTGTGATTTGTTATCTCGTTAAGCATTCCAAAGCAGTGCTAGCCATCCTGGGCATGGCTGTTATGGAACAATATAATAATACCAATCTGACAAAGAAAGATCTTTACTTACTTTTAATCATTAGAAAATTGGTAGAACTAGTAGCATTCAAATGTGTAAAAGAAAAGTCACAAGGCAGTGGCAAGTGCCGTGCGACAGAGCTGCAAATGAAAACAGTTGCACTCCACAAAAAATGCGTGTTTCCATCAACTTATACAAAAACATATAAGAAATTACATGCTTTCCTTATTTGTAGGAGAAGTACACCTCCTCCACTGGTAGCATATTAAAGCCTACAAGCAACACATTTCCGAGACAACTGTGCAGCCAGGGGCATTTCAATATATTTGGGCTAGAATGAAAGAATGACCACTATCCTAGGCTCCATTTAAAGTCCCACCCACATGCCATCTATGCTAACTGTTCCTGGCAAATAATATAATCTCTGTTTAGCTTTCGCCCACCAGCCAGTCCATAATAATTATGAAAGACCTATTGTCGGTTTACCAAGAATTTACTGTGGGCTTAAAACCCTTCCATTGCTTACAATTGGTTGGCTCCATTGTCACTCTTATTTCCTTGCTTCTTATTCAATGGCCTTTTTTCTGTTCCATGTTCTGTTTGTCCCTCCTCTGAAAATCCATTTGATTAGTTGACCTGTATCCTTCAATTTCTCTCTTTCAAAGGAACTACTTTTTGTGGTCATGATACAAACATCTGTCTGTCGCAGACAACTTTGTATACAATACTCCAATACTCAAAAGAGCCAATCCTCACTCAAGATAAGATGGCTTTCATTCCAATCGCAGTTGCTTTGTTCTTATTTGTGGCTTTCCTCTCTATTCTATTTTGCCCTGCCTGTTTTGAGCTTTTTGATTTTAGCATCAGTAGATTTGTCATGTGTCCCGTTCAAACACAGCATTGTGATCAGGGGCAACCTTTGCATTAGTGGCTGAGAAAAGAGTGAGAAGTAGTTTATTAACTTTTTGCAGCCTCACTACAGACAGCTCTAGCTGTCAGACAGCATTGTATGCCGTACTCCACAGAGTCAACTCTTACTCAAGGTTCGGTGGCTTTCATGTCCCTCTCAATTGCTTTGCTTTACTTACCTTTACGCCGAAGCAAGACATAATGGCATTGCCAAAGCATGTTTATTTTAGAGTTAGGACTTTTAATCACTAGGCATATGTTAACAAAATACTAAAAAATTAGTTGCAGTCTTGTAAAGGCCAGCCAGTTTGATTTTGCCAGTTTGAGTGTTTGTAAATGGGTCTGTTCTTAAACATTACCCAAACGTCTTGATTGACTTGCACAAATACCAGCCTATTATACTACTTCTTCTTTCAACCCACTCCCTGCTTTCTCCAGCATTTTCTTTGTTGTGTCTGTTAATCAATAAAACTATAAAACCCTTCTGAAGATTAGGTCCAAGAAACTTGATTGATCACTGATGATCTGAACGATATATTGACTTTTGTGGAATGTCTCTCTTATGGCTGTCTTACATACAAGATTACAAGATGCACTATAATAACCCTCAATGAAATTTCTACTTGTTTATTCTCAAGCATTTAATTCCCTTTAATCTTTGGCTTTCCCTGGTCTTTGCTGGGCCTTAGGCCAGCAGCACCTATATTTTGTCAGCTGGGCTACTCTAATCAGTTCTAGTTTTTGTGATTTTTGTTTTATTACCCTTGCTCTTCTTCCCTGGTAAAGTCGTAGGGGCATATTTATGAGAGATTTGTGTCACGTTTGCACCACGCAACGTAGTACATGCAGGGCACAAACCTCTAAGTCAGATTTTTTAAGCCACGCAAAGCCACTTTGCGTGGTTCCAAAGATCTAGAGTAACTCAACCAGGACAAATCGCTGTGTTGCATTACTCTGGACATTGCGATGGTTTATGACGCAGTCCCAGATTTACAAGACATTGTAAACTTGGGAATGCACCAAAAAGATACTCCTCCCCAGGAGAAATATCTTGATTTCTCTCTGTTACTTTCTCTCTCTATGTGTGCTGCATTTTACAGCACACAGAGAAAGAGGAATATGCCTCTCAGGATTGTGTTTGTGCAGGAAAGTGTACCTTCTTGCACAAAAAACAATTCTGCATGCTCCATGGTGCAAGGGTGCCTGCTTTGGCGCTAGGCAGCCCATTGAGTGCCAGTGTAGGGGGAAAAGTCAGGAATGAAACTTATGCCTTAAATACAGGGCATTCCTGCCCTTTCTCAGTGACGCCGCGCAGCACAACAAGGTGGCTTGCTGTGCTGATCCACTTTTTCATAAATTTGTCCCCTAGATTTAAATTTTCTTCTAGTTCATTCATTTAATTGTTCAGCGCTCGGACACTTGGGAGAACTGCAATATACTTTTCAACACTCAGGGCCTGATTCACAAAGGTAATCTTACACTATTCTGTATGTTTACGATTGTTTGCTATTCACAAAGGGATTTGAGAGTAGTATCTTTATCTTAACGCTGGCACAGTGTCCTCCAGATTAATAGAATGGGATGCGTTCAAGGTCGAAGCCAGGGGGCACTGCATCCAACAAATAGTAGGAGTACGAAGAACACTAGAGAGCGCCCTACAAAAAGCAGAGGCAAAACTGGCCGGTCTATCAAAAGACATGGATATAGCGGAAGCCACCCCAGCCCAAGTTGCAGAAGCTAAAACAACACACGCAGAAACCATGCACAACCTCCGTAAATACAACTCCAGAGCATTTGCAACCAGAGTACATCGGGAGGGTAATAGAACTGTGACACTCCTAGCCTGGCTAGCTAAGCAAGACACAGATATGAAACCAATCACGGAACTCATAGACAAAAAGGGAAACCCTAAACACTCACAAATAGACATACTACATGTATTTCAAAACTATTCCTCAGAAATATACCGAACCCCGGCAGAGGCCACACATTAAGAGCTGACTCAGTTCATCGGCCCCTCATCTATGCCCAGCGTCCCACCCGCAGACAAAAAGGAGTTAGAGACGAGGATCAAGCCACCAGACGTAGCGCACGCGATCAGAACACTAGCACGTAAAAAAGCACCGGGAATGGACCGTTTCCCACACGGGTATTATAGCACCTTCGCGACCCAGCTAACACCCCGGGTGAACTGATGCACTGATGCGCTGACCAGGGGCGAACTCCCGAATCGATCTTGGTGACATTCCTGAAGCCACATAGGGACCCAACACTCCCCGCCTCATATAGACCGATAACACTATTGAACGCGGACTGCAAAATACTAGGTAAAATACTAGTAGATCGTTACAGTCAAATTCTCCCAACACTGGTACACCCAGACCAATGTAGCTTTGTCCCAAGATGCAACACCTCGCAGAATCTATGCAGACTGTTCCACATTCAGGATAGAGCAAAAGAACAGTTCCCACGTGTGGTGTGCCTGATCTTAGACCTCGAAAAGGCCTTCGATACAGTACTATGGCCATATTTATTTGCAGGAAAATAAAAGTAGGTCCAACTCTATTGGCGTACACCTCCAGGGTAAGGATAGACAAACTTATATCAGTTCCATTTCCAGTGGAGCGACTGACCAGACAGGGGTGCCCCCTGTCCTCCCTCCTGCTTGCTCTGGCAGTGGAGCCCTTGCCAATACGGTTAAGACGGGAGGGGGATGTATGGGGTATTCCAATAGCTGAAACAGTAAGCTGTGTATCGCTGTACCCAGATGATCTCATGATCTACGTCCGAGACGTTACCAGTGACCTCAACCCAATATGGTCAACGCTACAGGACTTCGAAGAGACCTCCGGTCTCAAAGTCAATGGGGAAAAATCCACGATTTTCCCACTTAGCCCTCATCTGGCACCTCTGGACATAACAGTAGGAACCCAGACAATGACCTGGAGTGCCGCAGCCCCTCGATATCTGGGAGTGCTGCTGCATCACTCTCCCAAAGGCCTATACAAAGGAAATCATCGTAAGACATTGGCGGAACTGTGAGCGGCGGTAAAGTTCTGGAATACACTACCCCTGGCTCCCATTGGACGCGTAGCCGTAGCTAAAATGATTATGGTAGATAGATTACTTTATCATTTCACGAACCTCCATGTAATACCACTGCGCTCCTTATTTCGGGAATTAGACACACTACTCACAGCGTTGATATGGGGGGAGGGACGGTATAGGATAGCCTTAAAGACACCACACTTACCCACGACCCGGGGAGGGTTGGGAGCTCCATCCTTCGATATAGGGGAAACAATCACCGATGAAGGTTGTGTAACCCTTCTGGCCACCCGGAGACTGTTAATGCCGGGTTCCAAGGCACTATGCACACACCCCCTACAGGTATCTCTAGCCTGCACATGTATACTACGAATACATTGCATGTCGAAAGGAAAGCCCCTGTACTCCCCATTACTCCACTAGTGGGATTTCCCCAAAAAGGCAAATACTATACTACAGGAGCCCTTCGGTTATGGACCGACCACGACGTGATCGAGGTAGAGGTCCTGTTTGAAGCGGACAGTTAAGGACATATGCCTAAATGGTTGAGCACTATGACCTCCCGCCAGGACAATTCCTAATACATAGACAACTCTTAGATAATGGCCGACACTACTGGGATCTTCGAGAGGGGGAACACCCGACACATCCGGTGATCCTCCGTATGGGTGGGGGGAGACACTTAGTCACCTGGCACTACAAAGCAATCCGAGAGCTGACCAGTACTTCCTTAGATGCGCTGCGACAGACATGGGAGGACGAGGTGGGACGGGTATTCCATGATAAAGAATGGGAAAAGGTGCTAGAATACCCAAAAAAGGTCTCTAGGAATGCGCGCTTCAAAAATATTCAGTTCAATATCTTACACCGGGCATACCTAACACCACATCGACTACACCGTTTTTACCATAACACACATTTTGCGTGCCCCCGCTGTCAGGCCCAGGAGGCGAACTTTAAGCATATGTTCTGGGACTGCCCCACCAT
This sequence comes from Triturus cristatus, assembly GCF_964204655.1. Classification (NCBI taxonomy): domain Eukaryota; kingdom Metazoa; phylum Chordata; class Amphibia; order Caudata; family Salamandridae; genus Triturus; species Triturus cristatus. Next base: position 921,485,495 of record NC_140582.1, on the reverse strand, counting down.
CTGACAGTATTGGGACAAGGTACAGCAAACACTCTGAGCAACGGTAAATCATCCGAACATATCCACATGGGAGGCATGTGCTCTGGGGATTTACTGCAAAAGAAAGACCAAAAAATAACAGTGGCGCTTTGCATCCCTGACCCTTCTTCTAGCAAAGAGGGGAATAGCCATGCATTGGCATGCCCCAGCAGGACCCCCGGAAGCAGCCTGGGTAGGCGCTATGAAAAAATGGGGCACAGCAGAGGAAGCGGTACTAAGGGACAAGGAAGTAAAAGGGACACGCAAACATCCCATCTCTATGGAATGGGCACAGCTACTATTTCAATTTGCACAGGAAACGACAACGGTGGCAACACCTGAGGCCTCACAATCTCAACCCCAAACTCTGCTTCTATTCACCACGGAATAGATATCAGCCTCCCCTGCATAACAACAAGACACACACAGCCAATGACATGTCCAGGACATGTCAGACACATCCCCATCCAATCCTGCAAACGACCTCTCCCCCCCTTACACACGCAAAGGTACAGTAAAACTGAACCACAGCCAGTCACATCACTGATTGACACAGACATATAATCCGACTGCTCCCCACCTCTCCCTACACCCGGTTTCCCACCCACAGTTCACAGTTTTGTTTTCCCCCTTGATATTTCCGAAACCGAATTATTCCGCCAGCGAATGCACTCACGAACCCTATATGAGATGACATACAAAGGCAGAGGTGAGGGCGAAACACCAACTCACACCCCCGGGATACTCACCCAACCAGACATCACATAACATACTAATGTATGACGAGTTAAGCTAGAAGACAACTCCTGGGCTGTCGTAAGATATCCTATCCAAATTGTTCTGATGTACGATGAGATTGTGGAATTCTTCAGTATAAATATTAATCAAACACTTGCAAATGTATGTTATAATATGTTAATGATGCAGTATTAACTTGTAACAGAAAATGTAAAATCTCAATAAACAAATTTAAACAAAAAACAAAAAAAGAGTAGTATCTTTATGAGAGTGGAGTCTCCATACAAAAAAGATAGATCTTTTTTAAAAAGCAGGTCTTTTTAATGTGCAGAGATTCCATGATTGTAAAGATACTACTCGTAAATCCCTTTGTGAATAGCAAATAATCATAAACATACCGAAAAGTGTAGGTTTATCTTTGTGAATCAGGCCCCGACTGACTTTATGAAAGTTAACCTTTGTGCTACCCTGACCCTTTTTAGGTGGCTGCCTCGGAATCCTTCAACACTGACTGGGCAGGCAGCAGGCATTCCAATTTAAATAATGAAGCAGACTCAAACAACAAGGGAAAGAATAATCCCTCTTCTCCTTCAAATGCTGCATTCCTAGCCTAATCGAAGCCCCTTTTCTTACTTAACAGCAGAAAGCAAGCAGCCTTCCCTCAGGACTGGAAACTGAAAAGGTGCATTATGGGAACTTATCTTGATTGAGGCAGGTTTCTGGTATTTGGGGCAAGGCTGAGAAGACATTCTATTTGAAAGATGCTAGGCTGCCTTATTGTCTCAGGAATAAAGATTAGAAAGTATTGCTGAGGAATAGCATTTGCCCATATGTTTTTTCTTTTGGTGCTAAGATTTGTTAAAGAACAATGTTTATTTGGGACCGTATATTTGTTTACTCTTACGCCCATGGTGCAAGTGTCCATGGTCTTGAGGTCTATCTCACCCACTTAGTGATTGTGTCCATACATTAGTGTCTCTATGTACTCCTGTCTCAGTGCCAGTGACCTTGTATTGCTTTCAGTGCCCTTATCAGTGACAACGTGTGTCTGTATCCCCATGTCATAAAGCCAGTGTCTCAGTGTTTATCCCAGTGCCAGTCACATTGTCCATGTATCAGTGTTCCCTCATCATTGTCTACATATCAGTGTCCCTGTAACAGTGCCAGTGCCTCCATGTCTATGTGTCCCTTTGCCAGTGTGTTTCCCTTAGGTGTACCAGTGCCAATTTGTTCATCTCCATGGATTTGTCATTGTTCCAGTGTCCCATGAAACTTTAACTGTCCAAGTGTCAGTGTCTGACAGTGTCTGGAGGCATGGGTCAGTGGCAGCAATAGACTTCTCAATGCACATGCTTGTGTTCCTGTGCCAATAATGAAAACCCTGTGTCCCTGTGTCAATATATTCATATCCCTGTGTCAGTGAACCCCGATCATTATTCATGTGCAAGAGTTAGTGCCCTAATGTGTGTCTCGTTTGGTAGTTTCAATGTCTCAGTTTTGGTGCTCTGGTGACAGCCTCCCAGTGTCCCAGTGTCTTCTTTAGAGGGTGCCCCTTTTACGTTTTTTAATTTTACAATTTTAATGTCTAGTGTATGTTTGCAAAAAAGGATTAAAATATTGTTGGCGTTCTAGTGCCAGACCTGTTTGCCTTGCCAATGCTTGTTTATCCTGTAAAATTAAATATCACTCCGGGCCTTTAGGAGGATCCTTTTTTGGTTTCTGAGTGCCTCCCTAAAGCTCATACAGTTGTGAAACTAACCTTTTATAAATTGCACACTTTCCTTATTATGTTTCTCATCCCACAGAGCTTTCAGCTTAGTTGATTTGTTGTGTTGCGCAAAACCTTTCTCACTTTTCAACACCCTGCTTTACATTCGCATTCACCGGTGCTGGAAAACCGGAATGTCTTCCTGCCTCTGCTTATAACTATGGCAGTCTTAAATAAATACACAGATTTCTCAGTGGTAGTGCAGATTTCTTGGTTCCTGTAGTTTGGGCATTTTTCTAATTTTTAACAGGTTTTTGAAATTATGAAAATTAGATGCGCATCCCCTATCTCAGCCTAAATTCCCAAGGAGAGAAATCTGATTTGAAAACATCATAAAAGAAGGAGGAATTACTGGGTCTAAGAAGGAGGGGCTTCAGAGGCTGCTATTAACATAGAGTAGCAAAACTGCACGCACTGAACTAGATTTTCATTAACTATAATAGCAGCTCTCCTGAGTTGCAGACAGGGCTGAGCAGTGTACAGTCTGTGCAGTGAGGGTGCCAAGCATTAATCGCTCAGGGCATCCGCCTAGTCTTTGCAGTGAAGCTTCATAGCCCAAGGGACTCAGTCACCCAGTGGAATTGATTCATTATGAGTGAACGTAGCAAGCACATGAGTGCTGTTAAATGTACAAACATAATGAACAGTGAGCGACAGTCTCCCCTTGCTCCATGGTTGCGCTGTACGGATGGCTCTTGCCAGCTCACAGATTTGAGTGATCCGGAGCTAGAGGGTGAGACAGCACCAACGCTGTGCAACCATGAGTCTGCAGAGAGTGCTGGAGTGGGGGGGGGGGGGCATCCCAACTCTCCCTTCAAGGGCTGTGGCAGCTGTACTGGATGCCTCTGTTGTGGCTCAGAGCTCCACCCCATGGGTTGAATGTAAAGGGACCTGTCCAGCAAGATCTGAGGTCCAGTATTGCAGCTGTAGGTAGAGCTCCTTGCTTGTGTAGTACATGGACTTGCCTGACGGGCCAAGAAGGCCTCATATATGGGTTAATATTTCTGTTATGTGCCCTAGGCTGGCTCTTTTTGGCTGATGCTGACACTTCCCTGTGCTTGAGAGTGTGCAATAACTCACTCCAGATAGCAAGTTATTTAACAAACTCCTCATGCATGGCTTGTGTGATGACTGACCCTCTCTTCATTGTTAACTCCTCATTGCTCATGAGTCTGAAAGACTCCATCTAGATTTTTTTGTAGGACTTGATACTGCTTGCTTTTGGGGGGTCTAGACATTGTGGGTGCGTGGAACCCCTAAAATTCAACATCCCAAAATATTACCTCAGCAACGCGCCCACGAATGGATGAATCTAGAGCTCAATTTCACAAGACAATTAGTCCCTGAGAAAAAGCATCATCCATCATATCAAACAAATACAGTCAATTAAGGACATACTCTATAATTGAGTTCTAAGGCAGGAATTGATATTTTAAAGATTTATTACAAAAATTAAACTGGTGCAGTACATGAAATGTAAATACAAATGCATGAAGGCTGTAAGCAAAATGCACATGCATGAAGGTTGTAAACAAATAGACCAATACAGGATAAGTCCAAAATCAGAAACATTTAAAGTCCTGAATGATAAGAAAAATCAGTAAGAAATTGGGTGGCATCCCTAATAGCATCCAAAATCTGGGGTTATATCCAGTTTTCTCACATAGGAAAGAACTAATTTCTGCAACATCACCATGGTGTGAACAAAAGAATTAGACTTTCTGCAAATCAGAGCACAGTTCTAGTAAACATCATATTGCACTATCCCACTACATAAATATTCAATCTGCCTACTCTATGCTGAAGGCATCCGGAGATGGCAGGACAAACTAGTTACAAGAACAACAGCAAACTATTTTGAATGAATGCAGTACAGTGAGCAGAAGGGCATTGGGAAATTGCAAAATGACTGTGTCTATGCTGGAAAGTTTTCTGTGACAACAGCACCAATGGAAATAAACAAACGTAATTCTGCTTGAGTGTTTGCTACAGAAATAGTGAAACGTGAGCATTTTGAACACGATGGCTTTGAGGCCTAACTAAGGCTTAGTAAGCATAAGCCAGGAAAAACAGTTTACAAGTCATAGCAAATGTGTTTCCAATGCAGTAGTAACATGTCAATGTGTACATGTAAATTTGAAAGTAAATTCATATTCTGCACCAAAATATAAAATGCACAAACTGTCTAACTGCATTGTGCTCTTGACAGAACACTTGCTTTGGGGACTGTGCACATCTCATCTTTACCTGGATAGGCCCAGTTAACTGCAGCAGCAGCCACTGCAAGGGGCACATCTGAAGTGTCTTAGGGGTCAAGGACTGCTGGATGATCTCTATCTCCAAGATCTAATGTTGCAGTTATTGGAGTGGGAATAGTAAAATGTACTCCTCCGCTATCCAATACTTTCCCAACTGTTGTAGTGATTGGAGTGGGTATAGTAAATGTTACCCCTCCGCAATCAAAAACTTCACCTACTGTTACAGTAATTGGAGTGGGAATAGCAAATTTTACCCCTCCTTTATCCAACAATTTCCTTACTTTTGTACTGACTAGAGTGGGAATAGTACATTTTCCCCCTCTGCAATCCAACACTTTCCCTACTATTGCACTGACTGGAGTGGGAATGGTAAATTTTACCCCTCCACAATCTAACACTTTCCCTACTGTTGTACTGGCTGGAAAGGGTACAATAAATATTTCCTATTCACAATCCAACACTTTTACTATTGTTGCATTTACTGGAGGGAGATTTGTAAATTGTACACAGTTTTATTATTTTTGCGTTGTGTGACGTGGGAGTAGTAATTTTTTTATATATTTATTTTAATAGTTTGCGTAGGTTTGTATAAATTGTAGTGGGAATAGCATATGTATTCAATTGTATATTTTAAAATTAATTTCATTCCGTTATAATTTATATTATTATGTTTTGGTTATTTAAAATTAAGTTTGTAATATTTATATTTTTAATTTGTAAAATAATGTTTACAATATTTAAAGAATTTTAAGTTGTTCAATATTTTTATTTAATTAGAGCGGTTTGTTTTTAAAAAAATGTATGTTAATGGTATGTGCATATATTTCAAATTACCGATATGTATTTATTACATTCGGTATATTTATGGAGTCTGTTTTCTATGTCCTTCATGAACTTTCGTATCATGTGACTATTGTGGGAAGGGCATATCATTTAAAAATGGCGAAATCAAATGCAGCCTTTATGTGAACAAGGGCGCTTGAGCCCGAAACGCGTCATCTGTCGACTGCTGCTGGGTATGAAATAAACATCTTGCCTGAGAAAACAAGTGGTTCGTATCTCTTTCTTCGCTGCCGTGGTAGAGGTGGAAGGAGTAATTTTTGCGATTTGGAATTCACGGAGGTCCGACTTTCTTCCGTTTGACGAACCCTCTCACCCGGAAGTGGCTGCCGCCTGGAAGTCGAAGGAAAGGAAGTTCGTGGTGAAATATTAGGCGCAGCCCCCTCGAGCCGCCACGCGTCGCATGAAAAGAGAAGGATACCGATCAGCAAGTAAAACTGAAATAAGTTTGAAATTGAAGCGGAACCGTATCCGAATCCGGTGAGTGACGACGGCATTGGGGCTGAGGTGGGGAGATAGCAGGCACTTATCAGTTAACCCGAAATACGATTCGAGTTAGAATTGTAATATATACCCAGCAGTCAGCATGACAGACGAGGCTGTACGCCAGCGTGAAGTGGCAGCGGAAGAATTGTTCTGCAAAAGACCAGCAGCAGACGCAAATACTGTACCCATAGCAAGCACATCGGCAAGGGTGGATGAAAATGAAAAAACTCTACTAAAAGAACTAGAAAAGCACAAACGCTTGGAAATCACCAAATGGTGGGAACATTGCTCACTAACCAAATATGCAGAAGTTGGACGGGTCCCGAGGGGTCTTCGCATCCTTTTGGCCCCAAGTTACGATAACCCCAACCCTGCTATGCTAAAGGAATGGGCACAAAATAACTTGGAAGCCTCCATGACCTCAGTTCGTATTTTGATTAAATACGCAGCAATAGATCGGGTGGATATCATTAAAAAGATAGGAAACATCGAAGAGGAGTTAAAGAAGTCTGCCAAGATCGATTACATCAAAAGTGCAAGAACTGCTATTGAGGAGAGACTGCGTAAACATGAAGATAAAATAAAACAACGCAAAGCACACAAATTTGCCAGGGATGAAGCAGATTATAACAATGGGCAAATCTTCACATTCGCCCGAAAATACAACAATGAAAATCGTAAAAAATTCGGGGAACAGAGAAGCAAAAACAATATGGAGATCAACGTGCAAAAAACAACCACAACGGAAGAAGCAGCAGCAGACAGCGCTAGCTCTGATTCAATCTCTACCTCAAGCGAACTAAGTATGGAAAGCGGAGAGAGGCCCATACCAGCTATAGTACTGGATGCAGGAGAAGAATTGGATTTTTTAGTAGCAGAGAGATTGCGATCACTGAGACCGAGAACAGAAAACAAGCAACAACAAAAAACACAAAAAGAAAAAATAGGCGAAGGAAAGAACGAAGAAAAATCAGCAAACAGAAAAGGAAACAACAACAGAAGAAGTAGATTTGGATAAAACCATAATCAACCTGTCCAAAGTGTCTTTGTCAAATGCTGAGAAAAAGTTGCTATCTTTAGGTCTTAATTTCTGCCCAGGCCAACCTTTCAACTACAGCTCCACGAGGATCGATGTCTTCAAATTCGTCAGAAAACTCAAATTGAAGAAACACTTCTCTTTGAAACATGTAAAAGAAAAAGACGAAGAGTTGTCACAAGGGGTTAATAACCATGATGAAAGTCTTGGCATCAGGGCAGCGGATATTCCATTCTATCTAGACCTACATGATTTAAATACTGGCGAGACAGCATGTGACGAGGTCGAGGATGATTCTTCAACGCAAACTAGACTTAAAAACATCAATCTGCTACAAAAGGGCGCTGGGATCAGCCCCTTCAAGAAAAAATCCAAATACATCCCCATGATGCCAAGAGATGCATTAGATACGTTCCACGACTGTGTAGTGGAAGACATTAAAAAACTGAATAAACAAGTGCAGTCCAAAAAATTCAAAAAAAGAAAACAAGTTGAAAAAAAGAAAAAAGACTATGCCCAGTTAATGAAAAAACTAAGTGAAAACAACGAAATCATCATTAAGAAATCAGACAAGGGGGGCAATCTAGTAATCTGGCCCCGAGAAGATTACATCAAGGAGGCAAAACGCCAACTAAATAATAGAGATTGCTACGAGCCATCCAACATCAAAAATTACAAAGGGGCCACAGATTCTCTTAAGAAACTGTTAGTACAACTTCGTGGTGATGGCCTTATTTCTAATGATGAGTTTAAATTCATGCATAATGAGAACCCTATTGTACCTGTGTTATATTTAATACCGAAAGTGCACAAAGGTGTCTCTCCTATACCGGGTAGGCCCATCATTTCAGCTATAGGGAGTGTGGCGGAACAGGTGGGCCAATACATCGACTTTTTTCTGCAAAATCATGTAAAAACACTGCCTAGTTACATCAAGGATACGGGTGATTTTTTGAGTAAGATTAAGAACATACATTGGTCAGATGGGATGTATCTAATTACATTGGATATTGAATCCTTATATACCAGTATAGATCACCAGGCAGGACTGTCAGCTGTAAAATTCTTTTTGGACCAAAAAGCGTGCGAATTCTATCAGCACAATAAGGCCCTAGTGAGTATGATGAATTGGTGTCTCAACAACAACTTCTTTCTATTTGGAAAGGAGCTGTTTAAGCAATTAAGGGGCGTGGCCATGGGTGCTTGCTTTTCCCCCAGCTATGCGTGCTTGCACGTAGGCTGGTGGGAAGAGCAGGTACTTAAAAGGAACTATTCTTCTATCTTTAAAGAAAACATAGTGCACTACTACAGGTTTATCGATGATATTTCCATCGTGTGGCATGGTAACAAAGAAAAAGCGTTGGAATTCATTGAAAGCATTAATGTTAACAATTTGAATCTCCATTTTACCCACCACATAGACAATTCCAGCTTGGAATTTCTGGATGTCAAACTGTATGTAGTTAATGATGGAATAGAAAGTACCCTTTTTAGGAAACCCACCGCTGGAAACGTCACACTGCATGCCTCCAGTGCCCACCCTAAACACCTAATTGCGAGCATTCCCTATGGGGAATTGTTACGCTTGAAAAGGATATGCAGCACGGATGAAGAATTCAACATTTGTGCTTCAGAATCCATGCATCGCATGAAAGCAAGAGGCTATTCAGATGAGATTTTAACTAAAGCTCTAACTAAGACATCAACTAGATCTAGAGCTAGTTTACTCCCAGTTCCAACAGTAGTCTTGGAGGCTTCATCTGACTCACCAGCTACTCCAGAGGCAACAGTTAAAACTCAATGTCCTAGACTAATCACAGCATATAGTGAGAACGAACGCAAAATTAGATCTATTGTCAACAAAAATTGGGGAATAGTACTTACTGATCCTGTTTTAAAAATGAGTCTGCCATCCAGTCCCACCATAACATTCAGTAGAGCTAAAAATATGGGGGCAATACTAGATCTCACTAGCCCGGAAATAAGAACCAAATCCAATTTGTTAAAACCAAAGGATGGTTTTTACAAATGCTCATCTTGCCGGGCGTGTAAGTTCGGGGTTAACACAACAGAATACTACACTCCATTCAGCCCTATACCACACAAGATAATGGGAAACTATAACTGTAAGACTGATTTTGCAGTTTATGTTCTCACGTGTACCTGTGGGCTTCATTACATCGGAAGCACCAAACTACAGGTACATGAGAGAATTCTTCAACATCTACGTGCAATTTTACATAGTGATCCCAATTACCCAGTGGCGCGCCATTTCAAACAAGTGCATGGTAATAATTTATCTTGTTTAAAGTACTATGTGGTAGTTGCTATTCCTAAACCACGCAGAGGAGGAAACAGAGAGGCTTTGCTAAGAAGATTAGAAACTAAATTCATTCTTAACTTCGACAGCAAATGCCCAAATGGTCTGAATAACACTGAAGATATGTACACATGCTTGTGAACAGTTATTCTGCATGTCACCCGGATTATTGCATTCATATGTGGTACAGATTTTTTGAGTTTGCTTTTTTTGATTTGATTTTACACAATTTATTGTTTTAATTTTGTGAATATTGGTGAAACTGGTGACCACGAGAGAAGGATAGAAAGTATATAAGGAATGGTTGGTACTTTTGTACTTACGATTTTTTAGCAGCGATATATTTACACTGTGGCAGAGATTTAGTATCAAAGGAATGGCATCCATTTTTCTTCTTTTTGTTTCATAAGAAATGGTTAAAACTTAGACATGATCTGGGTTTAAAAAGTTAAAAAAAAAAAAAAATTTCAAATAGTAGTTGGCGCCATCTTGTAACAATACATAGTATATTTGGAATTATGTCTCAGCCGAGTGTAGATTGCTGATAAATGTATATAGATCATATTTATATGTATATATATATTTTCTTCTATCCGTGTGGCCATTATTTGTAACCAATATTCTCCACATTTAATATCACATTAATTTGCACATGAATTATTTGGAACATTAATTCTTCAACCAGCTCTGCTATGCACTTTAAATACACGAACAAGAATTATTTTACACATTGCCTTCCAAAGTCACAAGTTTGTTAATGATTGTATGCATTTATGCAATTACAATGAATGAATTGTTTACATTATTTATAAATGTAAAGTTGGATTTATCCAGGAATTTTTTCAAATTACCGATATGTATTTATTACATTCGGTATATTTATGGAGTCTGTTTTCTATGTCCTTCATGAACTTTCGTATCATGTGACTATTGTGGGAAGGGCATATCATTTAAAAATGGCGAAATCAAATGCAGCCTTTATGTGAACAAGGGCGCTTGAGCCCGAAACGCGTCATCTGTCGACTGCTGCTGGGTATGAAATAAACATCTTGCCTGAGAAAACAAGTGGTTCGTATCTCTTTCTTCGCTGCCGTGGTAGAGGTGGAAGGAGTAATTTTTGCGATATATTCATATATATATATATATATATTTATATATATATATATATATATATATATATATATATATATATATATATACATATCTATTACCCATTGGCAGTCGCCAGTAGGTAGTTATAGTTAGAAGCTATTTTCCATAGGAAATCCGCAACATTCTATTTAGAATAACGTTGGCGCCGATTGACGAATCTTCGTGAAATTTTCCAAACTTTTGGCCAGCACTGGTCCGCTCCTATCCTGAAATTTTCATGGTGATTCGTCAAAGCGGGGGCAGAGAAAAAAGGGGGGTCCCAAAACACGTTTTCCCCATGCATTTTCCAATAGGACCTGTTGACGCAGCTACAGCCCGAACTGCTGAACGGAATTACACCAAATTTGGCAAATAGGTAGTCCTCAGTTCAGACTCATGCCTTTTGCTTAAATGGTGTAAATCCGTACAGTCGTTCATGAGAAAATTAAAGTTAAAAAGATAGATATATCTGGGCGGAGCCTAACCACACATCTCATCGTGAGATCTGATTGGCTGTCAGTACTTCATCCAAGAAGTGTTGGCAGCCATCTTGGGACAAATATACATGATAGCACCTCATTAAAAAGCGTTACAGTTAATAGAAGGTTTTTAGACTTTAGTTACATTATAAATCATTTGTTGATGGTACCATACTCATTTTAGGAATTGTGGTGTGTTCTAAGGTGATTTTACCAAGTGAAAAGCCTTCTGCTGTGATATCATGAATCATGTTTGAGAGAAAACTATTTTCTCATGCTTTTCCCACAGAGGTTTGGAAGGTGATTTATAAGCTAAGCTGAGAGCATATTTTCTGTAAATTCACATTATCTTTCTCAGTCATGTGAGAATGAAGTCTGACATTCTCAGTAAAACATGTACATCCAACAAGGGCAGAGACTGTCAGTTGATTCCTTTGTGTTCTACTGCAGCTTCCCAGAGTGTTTTAAAGAACAACTAGAGCGCTAACAATCTCACTTATGACAAAAGTATGGCACACCTTGATCTTGATTGGAATAAAGTGGTAACACTTAAAACATTTAATTTACAATGGAACAAAATGAGGGGGTTCATTTAGCCATAGAAATTATGATTAGTGCTGCAGAAAGAAAAATTAGGGCACATTTTGACTTCTCAAATCCTCTTCTATTTCATAAAAAAATATTCTGACATGCAGACTGAAACATGCACTTTGAATACCAGCAGAAAACTTCCCTGGTGAGCAGTAGCTTTACTACAGTGATCTAATGAGCAACTAGAGTGCTAACATTCAGAATTTATGGCAAATGTGTGACACGTCTGAATGCCTTCATGATGGAACCAAAGTAAAAAACTGAAAGTATTTCCTACTAAGGAGACTGCAGTAAATGAGGAAATTAGGAAACTTCATAACAAATAAATCTCCCAAGATGGCCACCAGAGACAAAAGAGCTCAAATGTAGCCCAAATATCACCCAGATGTAGCCCAAGTACAGCCCAATGACAGAATGTCCCAAAGTGTTCTAACGAACAACTAGAGCGCTAACAGTCTTACTTATGACAAAAGTATGGCACACCTGAAGCCATCTTGATTGGAATAAAGTGGTAACACTTAAAACATTTCATTTACAAAGGAACAAAATGAAGGGGTTAATTTTGCCATAGAAATTATGATTAGTGCTGCAGAAAGAAAAATTAGGGCACATTTTGACTTCTCAAATCCTCTTCTATTTCATAAAAAAATATTCTGACATGCAGACTGAAACATGCACTTTGAATACCAGCAGCAAACTTCCCTGGTGAGCAGTAGCTTTACTACAGTGATCTAATGAGCAACTAGAGTGCTAACATTCAGAATTTATGGCAAATGTGTGACACATCTGAATGCCTTCTTGATGGAACCACAGTAAAAAACGGAAAGTATTTCCTACTGAGGAGACTGCAGTAAATGAGGAAATTAGGAAACTTCATAACAAATAAATCTCCCAAGATGGCCACCAGAGACAAAAGAGCCCAAATGTAGCCCAAATATCACCCAGATGTAGCCCAAGTATAGCCCAATGACAGAATGTCCCAGAGTGTTCTTAAGAACAACTAGAGCGCTTACTGTCTTACTTATGACAAAAGTATGGCACACCTGAAGCCATCTTGATTGGAATAAACTGGTAACACTTAAAACATTTAATTTAAAAAGGAACACAATGAGGGGGTTCATTTTGCCATAGAAATTATGATTAGTGCTGAAGAAAGAAAAATTAAGGCACATTTTGAGTGACTTCTCAAATCCTCTTCTATTTCATTAAAAATTCTGATATGCAGACTGAAACATGCACTTTTAATACCAGCAGCAGACTTCCGTGGTGAGCAGTAGCTTTACTACAGTGATCTAATGAGCAACTATAGTGCTAACATTCAGAATTTATGGCAAATGTGTGACATATCTGAATACCTTCTTGATGGAATCAAAGTAAAAAACTGAAAGTATTTCCTACTGAGGAGACTGCAGTAAATGAGGAATTTAAGAAACTTTATAACAAATAAATCTCCCAAGATGGCCACCAGAGAAAAAGAGCTCAAATGCAGCACAAATATCACCCAGATGTAGCCCACATGTAGCCCAATGACAGAAGTGTGCAAAACACTTATTTTTTGTGTATTTGCAGTTTTATATAGTGCAGACTTGTCAGGTATTGGAGTGCTTTACATGAGCATTGGTTCCATCACACAAGATCAAATTCATTTTGGTTGTAGACATGGGAGATTAAGTGATTTGACCAGAATCACAGAATGTTGAGCTGAAGCAGAAACTCCAACCTGGTTCCCCAGTTGCAAAGTCGGCAGCTCTGGAAGTAACACCACATCCTCTCCCCTAGGTGCAATATTTAATCAAGTGGTCAACTGGATGAAAAAACATAAAGATTACAAATAATTTAAAAGCTATTTTTCGCTATTTGAAAATTCAGAAAATATGTCCTCATTTTAGTTTTTTAGAGCACTAACCAAAATTTTGATGCAAATAAGACCCTCTTATATGTAATTTCTAAACAAAATGCTCTAGGTATTACAATTTTGATTACATCAAGATGACGTCAGGCGTTCCACACTTTTGTAAAAAATATAGAATGTTAGCAATCTAGTTGTTCATTGGGATACTGTTGAGAGGCAGAGGCCAGGGGCACGGACTCTGAAAATTGAAGACAGGTAGGAGAGTGCAGAGGCAACAATTTGACCACACTGGGCAGGCAGGAAGGGCAGTGGCAGCACAACAGACTATGGAGGGCAGTGGAAAGGGGGCAGGGGCAACAAACCAACAATACAGGACTTGCAATATAATAGAGAGGCTGTGGCAATATAATAGACAATTGTGTGCAGAAGGAAGAGGCAGTGGTAGTACAACCATACATGCCAACAGACCCGTTTCAGCCAGGAAACGTCCAATGTTTTTAAGCTCAAATGGGATTTATTTGATCTGTCTCCTGTCTACAATCTCCTCTTTTTCATTGTAACTCAAAGGGGAAAATCAATACCCCAGTTTTGTTACTAAAATCTCCCTCTTACCAAGTTCAAAATGTTCGCAAGTATGGTACATTGGATCATTGTAGGCAGGAGGAAATGGGGTAGGGACATGGACTCGGATAACAGAAGACAGGAGGGACATGGAGAGGTGCACCAAACTGACCCTACAGGGCAGGCATCAGGGTTTGCAGCAGCACAATACACCACACAGGGCTGCGGATGGGAGTGCAGCACAACAATCCATAGAAAGCAATAGGAAGGGGACAGGACCATGCACATGGACATGGACAACAGAGAACAGAGGGGAAAGAGGCAATCGTAGCTAGCTGACCATAATGGACAAACAGGAGAGAAAGCTGCAGCATAACAGACCATAAAGGGCAGGAGGGACGGATTAGGGGCATTACAATGGAACAGACAAGCCAGGAGGGAGGGAATAGGGGTCTGCACATGGAAACAGAGGGCTGGGGGCAAGGGGGCAGGGCAGGAGCAGCAAGACGACCATGGAGGTTAGGCAGGATGGGCACTAGAAACAAGACACACCATGCAGAGCAACAGTGAGACTATGATGGCATACACACAGACCATGGAGGGAAGGTAGGAGGGGGTCAGGGGCAGCTAGCTGACCACACAGGGAAGGTGGGAGGGGCCATGGCAGCACAGAAGACCATGCATGGCAAGCGGGAGGGTTAGTTGCAGCACAATGGCTATGATGGGCAAGAAGGAGGGTGCAGGGGCATGCACAAAGGACCATGGAGGATAGAAGGGATGGTCAGGACCTGGGCACAGACTAGAGAGTTCAGGGGAAGGGGCCTCACAACAGACCGTGTGGGGCAGGCAGGAGGAGCAGTTGCAGCAACAGACCAGGGAGGGCAGAAGGGTGTGGCAGTAAAATGGACCATGGAGGACAGGAGGAAGGGGATAGGGGCATGGCATGTGGACAGGCAGGGTGGAGGTGGCAGGGACAGGTTACAGTCATATGACAATGCTAGGCAGGTGGGAGGGGAGTGCAGACTACTTAAAATATGAACAAGTATGCAGCATAATCTCACTTTTATTCAGGAAGAAGAGGACGTTTGTGACTGTGACTCCGGGCTCACTTGGCAGAAACACCCCCTGACCCTCCACCCCCCATCGCAAAATGTAATGCCCGTGAAAAGGGTAGGTGGACGCAGTGTTATATAGAACATAGTCCTGAGAGCACGATTGAAAATGAAAACAAGATATAGTATATGGTATAAACTATGCACCAAAAAGTGTGATATAAGATGAACCGGGACATGAAATATAATATGCAATACATTGTACGCAATGACAGATTAATTGGAGAGTGCGAGATAGCACAGGCACTAGCGCGTGCTATGCGTTATACGCCTTGGAGTGTAATATGCACAGGGCAGTGTTGTGTAACCTAACTAGTCTCTAAAGTTGTAATATAAAATATGTGCTGGGGAGTGTAACGTTGCATATGCACTGTGACAAAGATATGGATCCCAGATTGTAATATGTATGGCATAGCGCTGTGCGTTATAACATAGGCATCGAGGAAGGCACGTTAGAGGGGGCAATATAACCCGTGCGAAGGCAAGTGTGGCATGACATATTCACGGGGTGGTGTTACAGTGCACATGGGCTAGAGAGTGTCATAGCATACGCACTAGCTGGTGGAATACAACACAGAGGTGTGTGGCACTTGGCGGGCACTGGTGGGTGTAACACAGCATTGGGCTCAGCCAGGAGCATACTGTGACTCTCAAGTGAGGTTCGTCTCCTTTCCAGAGAGTAAAATAAAAAGTATTACACATCCGGCGGTGGATGTGTGTTTTATTAACCGTGAGGGGGGTTTCTTGCATAGTTTGGTCGAATTTTTGTCGAATCCCCTTTGAATGGCTTGGTGGGCGTGTGTATTAAATGTGCCCGTCAATAGCTACCCATATTTGTATAACTAAACGACAAGGGTGTCTACTTGGAGAGTACCCACCGGCGGGGGCACCGGGATTAGGCACGGTAGGGCGTCAGACACGTCAGAGCTTCACTAGCGGTGTAAATACATTCCACGTGGATTCATTGTATGCATAGTCGCCTTTTAATGAATATCACGCAAATCGTCATGGTGATAGGTACATACGGTATGTCCAGCATGTCCTAGGTGTTTCTATAAATATATATTTTTTAAAGTAATAAAAAACAAAGGCCGGCCCCGGGGGATGGGGACCCTGGGGCCAAAAGTGGCCTGAGGAGGGGGGCAACGCAGCCCCCCTCCTAAAGAATAAAAAAAAAAAAAAAGGCCATGACCCAGGGGTTGGGGTCCCCGGGGCCGATTAAGGCCTTGGGAGGGCCAAAATAATTTATTTCAACTAAAAAAATTAGGGTGCAGGCCTTGGGGGATGGGGTCGCCAGGGCCAATAAATTAGAAAAAGAAGGGGGGCCACTCAGCCCTCCTTCTTAAAAAAATAAAATAAATAGAAGACCGGCATCGTGCCGGAGGCCATTGCCCTCTCCTTGCAGCACTCTGCAATCGCGCCCCCATGCCAGTTGTAAGTTGGGGAATGAATTCCCCTTCAATACTGATGGTCCCTGAGGGCCAACTAGCCCAACAGGTATCTCCAGTATGCGCCAGGGAGCTGCGTTGCAGACAGGTGTTCTGAGGCCACGCCCCTTTTTACACCTCTATGCAACCCAGCTCTGTGGCGCTTAATGTAGGTACCTAGTGGGCTAGTTTGACCCTAGGGACCCTTAGGATTCAAGGGGACTTAATCTCTCAACTTAGAACGGCCACAGGGCTCGTTTACACAGTGGTGAAGGGAGGGGACGGGGCCTAAGGTGACGTGTGCAAACACGCCCTGTGGCGCATTTTAAGTTGGGGAAATAATTCCCCTTCAAACCTGAGGACCCCTGGGGGCCAACTAGCCCACCAGGTGCTTCCAGTAAGCGCCACTGCTCTGCGTTGCAGAGAGGTGTTGCAGGCCGTGCCCCTTTTTACACCTCTCTGCAATTGCGCTTACTGGACGTACCTAGTGGGCTATTCTGCCCCTAGGGACCCTCAGGAATCAAGGGGACGTAATCTCCCAACTTAAAAAATGGTCACAGGACGTGTTTACACAGTGGGGAAGGGAGGGGACGGGGCCTGAGGTGACGTGTGCAAACACTCCCTATGGCGCATTTTAAGTTGGGGAAATAATTCCCCTTCAATCCAGACGGCCCCTGGTGGCTAACTAGCCCACCAGGTGCTTCCAGTAAGCGCCACTGAGCTGCGTTGCGGAGAGGTGGTCCAGGCCGTGCCACTTTTTACACCTCTCTGCAACGCAGCTCTGTGGCGCTTACTGGAGGTACCTAGTGGGCTAGTTGGACCCTAGGGACCGTCAGGATTCAAATGAACTTAATCTCCCAACTAAAAACAGCCACGGGGCGTGTTTACATAGTGGTGAAGGGAGGGGATGGGGCCTGAGTTAACGTTTGCAAACACGCCCTGTGGCGCGTTTTAAGTTGGGGAAATAATTCCCCTTCAATCCTGAGGGACCCTGGGGGCCAACTAGCCCACCAGGTGCTTCCAGTAAGCGCCACTGCGCTGCGTTGCAGAGAGGTGGTCTAGGCCGTGCCCCTTTTTACATCTCTCTGCAACGCAGCTCTGTGGCGCTTACTGGAGGTACCTAGTGGTCTAGTTGGACCCTAGGGACCCTCAGGATTCAAGGAGACTTAATCTCCCAACTTAAAACGGCCACAGGGCGTGTTTACACAGTGGGGAAGGGAGGGGACGGGGCCTGAGGTGACGTGAGCAAACACGCCTTGTGGTGCGTTTTAAGAGGTAGTTTTAATCCCCTGCCTTATTATATACTAGGGGCTTACAGAGGAGGTCATGCTAATCACAGGAGGACCCCAACGCATAGTGTTCCCTAGTGTATGTAGGTTTTTTCACTGTATTCTGGGTGTCTTTTAACATAGCACTGGCTCTAGGACTGGTTAGTCAGACTCAGTTACCACCAGTAACCGTCTGAAAAAGTTGAGGGTACAGGATGATTTTGCAACAAGGCTTCTTTCTGCTCTTCTGTTTGTTCTTTCTGCACGCTATCCTTCTTCCTGCACTTTTCTTCATCTTTGAGGACTTCTGTTGCTTCTTTCTGCATTTATTTTTTTCCTTTCTGTGCTTTTTTTCTTCTTTCTGCACATGTCCTATCTCTAAAGGCATAGTTAGAAATTAGCATTTAAAAAACCTTTGAAATTCACTGAAAAAACCATAGATTTCAGCCACGTTATAGTTAGGAATTAGCATTTAAAAAACCATAGAAATTCACTGAAAAAACCATAGGTTTCAGGGGCGTTATAGTTAGCTGGACATTTCACTCGTACAAAACCATTGAAATTCCCCCGTTATAGTTAGTTCAGCTAACTATAACTCGCGCGCCCGCAATGCACTGCTGATGACATCACATATTACATCACTCATGACATGGTCAGTGACATCACTCATGACATCACTGATGACATATAGAAGGGATAAGAACATACGTGATTTGGTTGTTAAACATGACATTACTCAATACCCTATGACTATTGAGCATGGTCTCATGGGATTCTTTCCATGTGGACACTGCAAAGCGTGCAGAAACAGTAAATTCAAGGAAATTATCGAGCACAACGGTATCTCTAAAAAGATTACTCAATTTTTAACTTGCAGCACTAATTTTGTCATCTATGCAATAGAATGTACGTGTAAACTGTGGTATATTGGAAGCACTACATGTCCTGCAAAAAAGAGGGTTCTGGAACACCTTAGAGCCATAGTGAATAATGATCCCAAGTACCTGGTTGCTCGTCATTTTAATGATCATCATTTTGCTAATGTTGCAGATTTGAGTTTCATGATCTTGGAACATATCCCTAGAAACCCGAGAGGGGGTGATAGGGTGCTAATGTTAAGACAAAAAGAATCCAGATATATAGTCGAGTTTTCAACCAAGAGTCCAGGAGGATTGAATATGGATGAGGAGTTGTCCATTCATTTGAAAACTTGATATATTTGAGTAATAGATGCCATGTTGACTTCTCAGCTGCTGTTGTCTCCTTTGGTTTTTTGCTGTCTTGTGCTGCTTGTTTCTATTTTTATATTCAATGCTTTGAACCGCTTAATGTATTTGGCTCTCTGCTTCCTATGATAAGTGCTATTGTTTATTGACTGTATTTTTATTGATTCTAATGTATTGTTATGTATGTTTTTTGGTTTCTTAACAGGAGTGAAGGAAGGAGCCCTCTCAAATGCACTTTTCTACACGGGCATCCTACCCTTTCCTCCGCTTAAGTTTTTGACACTTCTACACGTGGTATTGGTACATTATTTATTTATTTCCTCAGCAGCTGTCAGTGTGAGGTTTTAGAGGCCTCAAGATTAATTTTGTTGGCAGTAAGAATGGTTAGATGTGGTCATATACATTTAAACTCGATTAGATGAGTTATGAGCATGCTGCTATATTTAGCAATGAACAGTATTGATTGTGTGTCATTGCTATTTGTTAATAACTGGACACTTGTCCTAGTTGGTGTGCAATCTTGATATTTGTGTATTGCCATTTGTGTACATTTCTTTCAAGTGCAATCTTGATATTTGTGTACTGCTATGCGTGTATATTCCATTTAGGCACCTGATTAGAGATGCTGTGAAAATGCTGCTTTACCGAGCAATGTAAAGTACTGTTGTTGCTATTTGCTAATAACTGGACACTTGTCCTAGTTGACGTGCAATTGTGATACTTGTATACTGACACTCGTGTACATTACATTTGGGCAATTGCCCGATAGGTACAATTACGGCAATTTTAGAGCCTATGGAATTAATTATAGATGCAATAACAATTGTATTTTGCTGAACGCTTTGACCCATGATTTCCATGTCGATTTTGATACAATAATTTCATTTGAATGAGTAAGGATGAAACTTTGACCCATGATTACCATGTCATTTTTGATACAATGATTTTATTTGAATGTCTAAGGATAGAATGTTCCTTTAAGCATGTGTATAATTACAACAGCTTCTGTGTCATATCAGTCATTGAAGCCCTTTACCTTTCAAAGATGGCCACCGATTTCAGATCACGCACCTCTGTATTCTCGACATTAGTCCTTTGTTTATGTTTACTGACAAATTGCGTAATGAGGAAACTTTTTTTAATGTATGGCGTGGTGGTGTTTGTATTACACGTGAACAAGGATCTGTGCTGAAACGCGTTGTGTAATTAAATTCTTGGACCCATCTACATTTTTTGCGGTGCCTTTCTTCCTGAGAGCGTATGAACTATTTTTTGATTTGGGATATATATATATATATATATATATATATATATATATATATATATATATATATATATATATAGATATAGATATAGATATACATATAAATATATATATAACCTACTGACGGTCGCTAGTAGGTAGTTATAGTTAGGACCTAATTACTATAGGAAAACGGCAACATTCTATTCGCAATAACTTTGGCGCCGATTGATGAATCTTCGTGAAATTTTCAAAACAAATTATTTGTTGAGATCAG
Source organism: Triturus cristatus (assembly GCF_964204655.1). Lineage (NCBI taxonomy): Eukaryota > Metazoa > Chordata > Amphibia > Caudata > Salamandridae > Triturus > Triturus cristatus. Next base: position 921,464,864 of record NC_140582.1, on the reverse strand, counting down.
CTCCTATGTTGAAAGTTTGGGGGTAATTTGTCGAGGGGGGCCGAGAAAAAAGGGGGGTCCCAAAATGTGTTTTTTCAATGTTAATTTCCATAGGAAACTTTAGACAAGGCTACAGGTCGAACAGGTGAACGGAATTACCCCAAATTTGGCAGGGAGAAGGGGCTTGGTCTAGAAAGCACGCTTTTGTTTATTTGGTGTATATCCGTTCAGTAGTTTTTGAGAAATATCGAAATTTACCGATATTGATATTTGGGAATTCTGCCATCTGATTGGCTGAGGCGTTACGAGCACGAGCTTGCTGCTGATTGGCTGCGAGCACTGTGAGCGTCTGCAACTAGGAAGTGTTGGCCGCCATTCTGTGATTCCGTTGAAGCGAGCAAGGGGGAAAAAGGGCAAAAAATGTGGGAAAGAGGAGGGTAGGAGCACTGTAACCTCTGTGGGGTGTTTAGGGTGTGCTATAGTGGGGGTGCGAAGCGAGCTACTCATACCTACTGGTCTGAAAGTGCTGGGTACGGAAATGAAGTGAGGTGTTGCATAGTCTGATGCTGCTAAGGTGAGCTGCTGCGGGAGTCGGGATGAAAGCGTGAGCCTAACCTCTGTGTCTTATGGTGTGAAGTCATGTGCCCTGGCCGCTGCAGCACACCTGTGGAAGTAGTGTCAGCATGTGTTTATACCTACTAGGACAAACTACTGACTCCTACTGGTTTGAAAGTACTGGGTAATGGAAAATATGTGAGGTATTGTCTAGAGTCTCATGGTGCTAAGCTGAGGTGCTGCCGGAGTCGGGAAAGAAAGCGTGAGTCCAAACTGTGTGTCATATGCTGTGAAGTCATGTGCTCTGGCCGCTGTGCCACATCGGTCAAGTAGTGTCAGCATGTAATTATACGTACTCGGAGGAACTTTTGTTTTGAACATTGTAACTTGTGCTTAGGGGGTGTTATACAGGAAGTGCGAAGGTAAGTTTGCGCATATCAAATCAATACGGTATTTGTAAAGCGCAAACTACTCACCCCTATGGATCTGAAGGCCCTTGAGGGCTGGCGTGGAAATGATGTGAGCTATTAAGTGAGCTATTGCCCAGAGTCACGTGGTGCTGATCTGAGGTGTCCAAAGGTGTCCTTCATAAGTATTTCCAAACCTACCTCAGTCAATGTGCCTAGGTCATTTCGAACACAATGCACAATCATGAGGTCAGGGTGTGGAAGATGCAAAGAGGTTTTAACCAAAGGTAGCAATTGGTGCAACTTCAATCTTCTCTGTGTAAACCATTTAATGTCCACATTTTGTAAACTTAGGTCTAAGTCAATACGTATGTGTTCTGCCTACCTCTGCACCTGAAAATATAGCTATGTCCTACTGTAGAAGTGGACCTCAGCTAGGTCTACCAGTGCAAGGGGTTCTCCCCTCTCGGCACAGGGTCCTCAGACCAATAGGAAGAAGTTGGCACAGAAACTGGAATAGAAAATACAAAGTTTAATAAACCTCATGAGGTGGAACTACATTCACACAGCACCCTTCGGTATTGAATGAAGTAGCACGCCAAACAGAAGGAGCATGGTCCTTTTATACCCACACAGGGGCTTAAAAGAGGGCGGTACAAGTACAGGAGAAGGTTTTATGTACATATAAGGTCATATAGAAATGCACAGTCGACAAGTAGGAGGAGTTGACAGTTTGCCAATGCTAGTAAACACATTCTGACAGTTACATACTACTAACAGCTGCAAGTACAGCTGAAAACTCACTGGGCATGTGCAAAGACGGAAGATGCTAAATATTGTTTTTTTCTAGGCAGATTACAAGAGCAGTCAACACTGAGGGAGGACAGAGCACATGGTGAGCAAGTGGCAGCACATGGCAAACAAAATGGCTGCCAGAAATACAAAATGGATTCCACAAAATGGACAAGATAGCCTCTAAATACAGGATGGATTCTGCTAATGCTAACCCAATCACTGCCAATTTACAACAGACGACCCTTTTAGCATTAGCTGAAGACATTCGTTCCTCTGGGGTAATCTAAATATGCATCCCGTACATCTATTAGCATTATTTCAGCCACCTTCACCATTTGTTGGGCCTTTGTTTCTGCAACATTCCTTTTGACAGGTAGACAGGCAGCAATGCAAATGGAGCAAAGTATTGGACCACATTGGATACATACACAGCATGTAAAAAGTATCGTAACCATTACACACAGGATAGTCAGGAGCTTCCAGCCCCAAGCAGAAACAAGAGTCCAAAACCATCCAGCAAAAGTCCAAGTACCAGTCTCTGGATGAATTTCTGCAGCAATTTTATGCAGTTTTGATATTGCGTCATATACTGAAGGTGAGTGATCCGGTATGAATACGCAACAGCTGCTACCGATGATGCGACATGCACCACCTCGATCAGCCAGAACCACATCTAGAACCATTCGGTTCTGGAGAGTTACAATCCTTGCAATTTGCAGCTCCTCCGTAATGTTCCCAAGTGCCATAGCTGTCAGATTGGTAACAGCTTCCACAACTCTAGTCAATCGTCTTATTTTCCTACTGTTTAATGCAGCACCCACAAAGAAGAACAAACCTAAATTAAAATCGACATATTGTTGCAGAGTGGTATCAGTTTGGTCTACTTTGTCAGCACTTATTGTCCTTTTATATCTATTTCTAGAGATATCGCTGAATAATTTAAGGTCCCGGTGGTATGATGCAGGTGCCAGAAACACAGGGGGCAATGGAAAGGACACATAGCACACACCTGACCACCCAGCAGGTAGTTGAAAATATCCGTGGCTACCACAGACAAAGTAAGTATTATGTGAGGCTATAAAACTACTGTTATTTACACCTTCAATAGTCAGAATTACAGTACATTCGCTTTTCCCCACTGGAATTCTCCCAATACTGCTTATGCATAGATCTGCTTTAGCTCTAGTAACAGAAATCACAAATTATTCATTACTGGTAAAAGATCTCATATTTGTGAAGACATATGGTGTTGAAATATTGTTTGGTTGATACTCTTCCCATTCCCATTTGGTCCCTTTGGCTTGAGGATAACCGTCTTTATCTTGGTAGCATACTTTATTAAGGCGAAAAAGAAGCCTGCCTACTGTACGTCTTCCAGATGCAAACAAAAGCGCATACCAAGCTTGACAAGAACGATTATGAGAAAAGGGAAGAGGAATAAAAGGTGTTCCTCCTTTCTTTTGATGTGCAGGTATCATCCCACACACCCAACAGTTGGTATTATTTGTGGCATTATAAGTATGATGCAACATCTGGATAAAGGTATTATTTAAATAAAATTGTCGATGCTTCTGCTCATGGTAGGGAAGCGTAAAGTAGTGGTGTTCAACTGATACTGGAGTAGTGGCGATCAAAAGCTCTCGAGCAGGAGCCACTTTCTCAATGAACCAGGTTATTACTGCTACAGCCACCATAGCAACAACAAACCCTATAGCACAAATGATCTTTCTCTTAGCAACAGTTGATCTCATTGTGGACACGATCAGCTTGTCGTTGAAAACAATCGTTGGAGCTCTTATCCCTGGGCAGCCGTTGGTTTCTTCAGCGAAGGGTGTCGCTACACTATACAGGACTGATCCCCCCCCTTGCCACATCGGCATTCCGTTTCACTAACCCAGGGAGGTTGCTCAACCAGTCTATTTCGATGATGCAGGCTCTTTCCGTGGTCTCAGTTGGTATCGGGATACTCCAGGAGTCGTGTGGTCCGGGAAGACTTCCTCAGGTTCATCAGGTGATATGGCTTGGCCTCTCTCTGTATCCAGGATGTCCCGATGGTCGATTAAGGCAGCAGGATCCACCAAGGTAGATGGCACTTTCTTACAGTGGGTGGAGTGCACCCAGTTCCTCCTGTTCGTCACTCGGACCACAGTTCTCGTTGAAAGGAGCACCTGCTCCGGGCCGTGTCACCTCGGTTCCAAGCTGCTCGACCTCTGGAATGATCGGATCATCACCTGGTCTCCAGGTCGAAGTCCATGGCCTTCACCTGCAGACCTATCAGGAAGGGCTTCTCGAACCTGTTGATGAATAGAAATCAAACTGTCAGTCAATTGTGATAGGTAGTCACTCATCAATACACATGGTACATCATGTATGGGACGTGGTTTAGGAATTCCCCAAATGTTCATAGGCCTTCCAAACACCACCTCATATGGTGTAAGACCAGATCGCGAATGTGGCACTGATCTAATGGACAACAGTGCCAAAGGTAATGCGTCTGCCCAATTCAAGGATGTGGTAGCCAGTATTTTCGCCAGTTTCAATTTAAGTGTGGCATTATACCTTTCCACTAGCCCTGCTGATTGTGGATGGAAAGCAGCATGGAATTTCTGCTTTATCCCTAATCCCTTCAGGACATATTCGACAACTTGCCCAATAAAATGGGGTCCGTTATCACTCCATAAAAGTTTACAAACACCAAATCTAGGGAAGAATTCCTTCAAAAGCACCTTTGCTGTAGTGAGAGCTGTATTGTCCTTCGTAGGGTATGCCTCTATCCATTTACTGAAGGCACATACCACTACCAAAACATACTTTAAGTTGTTACAGCGCTCAAGCCTGATGTAATCCATTTGCAAAACTTCAAAAGGTGCGGTTGGCATTGCAAACCCTCCTGTAGGAGTTCGTGTCCCTTTACCAGGATTATGCTGAAGACAAATCAGACAAGACTGCACCATCTTTTTAGCTGTGCCGGCAATTTCTGGATGCTCCCAAACTTGCGTGAGCAATTTCGTTATCGAGGAGGCTCCAACATGTGCTGGCCCATGTGCCATATGAATCAAAGGTCGTAAATAGGCTGTAGGCAATCTCCACTTGCTCATCTCTTTATTCCTCCAACAGCCCTCATCGTCCAATGTTCCCTCCTTAGACCATTGCTCAATTTCTTCTGCAGAAGCAGATCTCTGCATATCTAGCACTCCCTGTCTGGTATCATGCCAGCGTTCAGCCTGTGACTTCACTACATACATAAACGTGGTGCTTCGCTGCATGGCAGATTCACGGGCTGTTTGGTCTGCAAAAGCATTGCCTTGTCCTATCTTATCAATTACTTTCTTATGTGCGCTACATTTAACAATTGCTATTCTCTTCGGGTATGTTAAAGCAGTCAGGAGATTATGTTCTAATTCTCCATGCATTATTTGCATCCCGTGGGATGTAAGAAAGCCCCTCTCCTTCCAGAGTAGCCCAAAATCATGAGCCACTCCGAAAGCATAGCGGCTATCTGTATAAATGTTCACAGATAAGTCAGTACTAAGTTCACACGCTCGTGTTAAAGCTATTAGCTCAGCTGCCTGAGCTGACTTCTGTGGAATACGAGCTGTCTCAACTACCGTTTGAAGTGTTGTAATTGCATATGCAGCTGATGTTGTACCATCTGGTAACTTCAAACAGGACCCATCAACCCATAGTTCCCCATCAACACTTGAAAGGGGCGTGTCTAGCAAATCGACACAACCCTTTGTCTGTTCCTCAGTAAGGAATATACAATCATGAGACTCCTGTGACTGAGACTGAGTCACCGGGTATGGCAACAAAGTGGCTGGGTTTAGTGTCGCACATCTCTTTAGTGTAATGTGAGGGGCCAACAATGTCAATTCGTATCCTGTCAGACGAGCACTAGTTAAATGCTACGTCTTCGTCTGATTTAAAAGGGCATCAACCGCATGGGGTACTAGCACCAATAGCTTATGTGACAAAACTATCCCTTCACTCTGACGTATTGACACAGCTGTTGCTGCAACTGAACGGAAGCATCCAGGTAATGCACGAGCAACAGGATCAAGTACTGCTGAAAAATATGCACAGGGACGCTGTTTGTCACCGTGTGTCTGTGCTAAAACTGACAATGCGCATCCATCTTTCTCATGTACATAGAGTGCAAAAGGCTTCATATAATCTGGAGTACCTAACACTGGTGCTGAACAAAGAGCTTGTCGTAACTGTCGGAAAGCAGTCTCACATTCATCTGTCCATGGGAGGGGCATTGGAGTATCTTTAGTCAAAAGTGCTAGCAAGGGATTAACAATGTGTGAAAACCCTAATATCCATTGCCTACAAAAAGAAGTAAGACCAATGAATGCACGGACATCTTTCTGAGTACGGGGTACTGGTGTGTCTAAAATAGCTTGAATGCGATCTGGTGTGAGTGCACGTCCCTCCTTAGACGGAAGGTGACCTAAGTAGGTTACCTTCGGTCTACAATATTGCAATTTCTTTCGTGACACTTTGTGATGATGAGAAGCAAGAAAAGAAAGCAAGGACAAAGTACATTTTTCACACTGTTCAGGGGTATCGGCTGCCAACAAGATGTCATCGACATATTGTATGAGAGCCACACCTTCAGGCAAAACGAAAGAATCAAGTTGTCTTTTTAATGCTTGACTGTAAATACTAGGACTCTCAGTATAGCCTTCAGGAACTAATCTATACGATCGATTATTCAAAGTGAAACCGAACAAATATCGGCTATCAGGATGAATAGGGATTGAAAAGAATGCATTCTTCAAGTCTTTCACAGAGAATGTAGTTGCTGTCGGAGGAACCAAAGTAAGAAGTGTCGTTTTGTCAGAAACCACGGGGTATTGTGGTACTACAATCTTGTTAACTTCTCGCAAATCAATAATGAATCGGTAAATCCTAGTGTCAGTATCTTTTTTCAGAATAGGAAGAATCGGACTGTTACAAACATTGTAAGGAACTTCCTCAACAACCCCCACTTCAATGAGATCATGGACAATACGTATGAGTACTTCTTCGCCTTCCTGTGCAATTTTGTATTGAGGCAAACGTGGCAGCGCAGCGCCCTCCTTGACACTAATATCTACTGGTGGATATAACCATTTGCCCTACACCAGTGTCTGAAGTAGCCCACAAGGTACTTGGGAGTGAAGCTAATGCAATATCCTCTTTAACAAGACAAGCTCTCTCCATCACAGGATGGTTGTCATTCAAGATAACACGTACACCTTCTGGAGAACATCGTATCGTAGCCCTGAAATACTTGAGCATATCAAGACCCACAATATTGTCTAGTGTATTCGGGGAAAGCAAAAATGGACATGGAGCAGTACATTTATCCACATGGAATGCAAGTGGTTGTGACAGTGGGCTAAGGGAAGGAGTTCCATCGAAACCTATCAATGTAATGGTTAAGCCAGACAGGGGAGCCCTTGGAACCAATTGTTTAGACAAGGCACTACGAGTAGCTCCTGTATCAACCAGAAACTGATCAGTAGAACCCAAAACATGTGCTGTAACATAGGGACTCCTCTGATCTACTGGAACTTCAACTGATTCCTTACCCCATCTTAGGCAATCCTATGCATAAGCAGAATCTTGAGAATCAGACGGCACATAGTCGGACATTTGATATTGGTTCCTTCTATCAAAAGTGTTAAACCCATCCTGCCCACGTATATTAGCATCAAACCTAGCACGATCACCTGTGCTTCCTCTAGGCCCTGAATATCCTGAACGATTTCTCATTTGTCCCCGACCACGTGGACACTGCTGAGCACGCAGTGCTGGACAATCGGAAGCCCAATGCCCAAATTTCTTACAGTACGTGCACTGGTCAACAGACAAATTCGAACGAGTATAAGAAGGGAAAGACGAACCATAAGATCCACATCCACCTCTATCACTACCTCTAAAAGGCGGACCATAAGCCTGAGCCAACATAACCTTCGTTTTGAATTCTTTAGTCTTTTTATCCTCATTACCCTTTGCTTCTAATTCCTGGCGTTCATAATACTGAACCATAGTCAAGAGAGAAACCGGAGAAGAGGTAGTCCATGAACTCTCACTGGCTTTTAGCCGACTAGCTATTCCTGGCAACAGGTTAGCGACATATTTATCGACAAACAGATGTCTGCCCGTGTCATCTGTCAATGACTGGCCACTAAAATCGCGGAATGCTTCTTCAAAACGTGTAAAGAAATCAGAGACCGATTCATCTGCCGTTTGCTTACAAGACGCTAAAACAGTCCAATCTATCTTTTTAGGGGGAATAATCGTTTTTAACGTAACTAATATAGCTGCGGGAAGATCGAAAATTAACTGACATGGCTTCTGTGCGGGTTCCCTTACCACATCCATTTGTTCTAAGTCTTTCCATAATGCCCCAAAAGCTGCACAATCATCAATTTTACAAACAGTTCTCCACATATCAGGTGGTAATATCAATCTGAAAAATAAATCAATATCAGGCAAAGTCATAGTACAAGAGCTAATAGCACCCTCAACTTCCTCATAAAAAGCGGCTGGATTTTTCCGCGGATCAGGCAATGCAGTTTTAAGTGCCATGACATCCGTCCTATTCCAAGGAGTGTAAACCCAATTATAAATAAAATAACCCTTTGCATCGATAGAAGCCTTATCATCACTTGTACCCTGTCCTTTAGGAGGAACATACAAAGGCGCGGCCTCCCGCATAGGTTTCGCTTGAACTATCATAGTCTTATCTCTTCCGGAGATAGAAGCTTGTGCCATGCCGGTCTGAGATGTCTGTGCAGCTACGTCTGCAGCCTTTTTCTCCTCTCGCAAACGGACTGCATCAACACGCAGTTTAACCAAACGCCTGATTGTATCATTCACCTGGGGGAAAACAAAAAGACCATCACGCATTTGCTTACAATTATCTGCTACATCTTCGGGCTCTAACTCCTCAGAATATTTCCTAAACAGCTCAAGGACCTCTGTGGCGAACAGCTCAGTAAAATACAGCTGCTCCCTTTCCTGCCACCCTTTCATACTATCTAGAAGTTCAGAGGTGGGGGTAGTGCCACAAACTGCTTTACGAGCAGCAGATCTAAGCTGGGACGCACGCTCAGTGGTCAACATAGAACGAGTTTCTCGTGCCTTGTGTTCCTCCGAACCGGAGTCCTCATCTGACTCATGAGGGGCAGAAGGAACAGTATACGGAGGTGGAGGACGATCTAATAATAAGAAATCATCTTGTGGTTTATTAAGTATAGGATACAGGGGCCGCCGAACAGCGTATTGGCCAGTTACCTGTAAATTGCGCTCCCTATCTTCTCTCTCTTTTAACTCTTTTATTTCTTTGTTTTTAGCTCTAATGCTTTCGCATAAATGTTCTTTCGATGTTCTTTTTCAATCAAGGCTTGCTCAAGCTTCATTCGTTCACGCACTTCTTTCTCCCACATTCGTACACAGTCAAACATATCTTGCCTAGTCTTTCGCTTAAACATACATTGTTCCACATACTCAATCTTTCGTAAATCAAATGACCCATGCATAGGCCAACGCAACTCAGGATCCTTACGAGTGTATTTATTCCATAATGTGCTCTACATTATAGAAGAAAGACCATACTTAATATACATATCCCTTTTAGGCGTCCCCTCCGGGGGGGGGGGGCGGTTGTGCTTCATCGAGTCTCAAATTGGTACCACTACAAAAGCAACACATCCTACGAAGTGTGCTAAAAACAGGCATGCCAAAAATAGTGCAGAATATGCAGTATTATAATCAAAGTAGCACTTAAGGTACCTTTAGTACGATGTGCCGTTCAAATCAATTCAGATAGAGAAAATTCTCCTCATTACCTGCCTATATAAATTGCAATTTATATATAAATCACATTGAAATCCAAGTTGGCCAACACAAATTCCAAAATACAAAAGCCGCAGTAAGTGTTACTAAACTACCTTACCAATCCCAGGCATAAAAACCAACAGCAAGCGCCACAGAACGACTCTTACCAATCACTTGGTGTCCAGGTTCCAACTGCCAAGTTCTAAAATCGACCAAATGGTCACTGCATGGCGAATCAACAGAAGAAATCTCAATCGAGGACCGGCACCACCTGGATGGTCAGATCAGAAAGAAAGGAAAAACGCCGTGGTTGCCAAGACTCGGGTCTCATCGGGCAGCAATCGCGTCCAGAGCGAGATTCCAATCCTTCGTCGCGACCAATCCTTTGGGCATCCGAGTCGCTGATGAGCCCCGTGGTTGGGCGCCAATATGTAGACTTGGACCTCAGCTAGGTCTACCAGTGCAAGGGGTTCGCTCTTCTCTGCATAGAGTCCTCAGACCAATAGGAAGAAGTTGGCACAGAAACTGGAATAGAAAATACAAAGTTTAATAAACCTCATGAGGTGGAACTACATTCACACAGCACCCTTCGGTATTGAATAAAGTAGCACACCAAACAGAAGGAGCATGGTCCTTTTATACCCACACAGGGGCTTAAAAGAGGGCGGTACAAGTACAGGAGAAGGTTTTATGTACATATAAGGTCATATAGAAATGCACAGTCGACAAGTAGGAGGCGTTAACAGTTTGCCAATGCTAGTAAACACATCCTGAGAGTTACATACTACTAACAGCTGCAAGTACAGCTGAAAACTCACTGGGCATGTGCAAAGGTGGAAGATGCTAAATATAGTTCGTTTCTAGGCAGATTACAAGAGCAGTCAACACTGAGGGAGGACAGAGCACATGGTGAGCACGTGGCAGCACATGGCAAACAAAATGGCTGCCAGAAATACAAAATGGATTCCACAAAATGGACAAGATAGCCTCTAAATACAGGATGGATTCTGCTAATGCTAACCCAATCGCTGCCAATTGACAACAGTACGATCCACACTAGCATTTTGAAGGTATGGTTGGAAGGTATGGAAAGATGTCTGTAGCTCATGCAGTTCCTTGGTAGAATAAGAGATATGTTTAAAGATGGGGAAGTACTTTTTTTTGCCATACAAAACGATACGTTATTGGGAGTTGAAAAGCATTCTTTTATAAAAGTAGGGTGCGCATTCGTTTTGTGGAAAAGCATCTTTGTGATTGGTTAATAAAAAGCAGTTTCAACGTGGAGTACATATCATAGGATCAAATTTGCTCAACTGAACCACAGCTGCTACTTGCATTTGGAAGGCACTTTTCGAACTTAAAACAATCGTGAACTTTTAACCTGCATGTGCCGTTAAATGTTCGAGAAAATGTAAGCAAAAAAATATCGTTTCGTTTTTAAAAAATTGATGAACTTTTAATCTGCGCGTTTTGTAGAATGTTCTAGAAAGTGTGTTGATAGAATACGTTGCACTTCTGACTTCCATGTGTTGTTGAATATTAAAAAAACGGTTTATATGGAAAATTAAAAAGAAACCAATAGAGAGAAGTTTTGAAACCTAAAAGAATCAAGGAACTATTCTAATTTGTTCTTTACATGTGTTTATTTGTGGAGCAACAATATTATAAACACAACAGCACCAGGAAGAGGAAGAAGCAGGGAGTGGGGGAACGAGGGGAGATGGGCAGAATGGCACACATGCACAATTAAGTACAGCACAAGTATAGACAAACATTGGCCAAAATAAAACACACCAACAAGGAGCACAACTCACACAACCCGCCAACATCACACCACTGAACGAGCATAGAAGTGAAAACCATGCTGCATTCATACAGGATGTGTACAAAGGCCGGTCGTTGGTGTTGTGGGATGTCTGTGACCGTGGTTATCATGGATGAGATGCCCAGCACATGGCACATGGGCGTGTTCACTGTGTGTTACATTGCCAAACAGATGCTTCTCCATCCCACAAGCCTCAACACTTTTCTACTGTGCGCTGTTGTATCTCATGCACTCGTACGGCACTCCATTGCAATGCCTATACAAACATGTCGTGCTACATTCACACTACACCATCACAGTGCCGTTTGGAGGTAGTGCATGGCACTTTACAACATCGAGTGCTGCGGCCTTTGTGGCAGGCCACACCAGAACACAGAGATACACTTACCGTACTTCCTGTACACGGACATGTCCGAGACACCCTATTCCCCTTGCCGGATAGGCACACCCCTGCACTGACCTGTGTACTCCGGACCAGCACATGCCAGTTGTGCATTCAGGAGGATGCGTGCGTAGCTACATGTCCAGGCTCACTGCCAACGCTGAGGTGACAGCACACTGTGATGTTGCAGGGCTCGTGCCTATCATGCTAACACAATGATCACCGGGACACACTTGCTCAGATGCGGGTTTGGGGGGCGTTGGCGGTCCTGGAGTTGTTGCGATGAGTCTTGTGGCCCTCATGGGTATCCCTGCATCATGCTCATTGATTCTATGGCACCTGTGGGTGTTCTGGTGTGGCTCTTGGCTGTGTCCCGTTTCAATGTTCAGGTAGTCGTCCTGCTTAACACCAGCAGAAAGCAGGTGTAAAATATCTGGTGCTAGCGTGGCTTATCGCTGGAATTTGTTTCGCATTGTAGTTGGTGTGAGAGTTGTGATGTGATTATTTTGTGTGTAGAACAATATACGAACTGAGCAGTGTATCTCGTCAAGATACTGGATCTTGACGCACTATTACCAATCAATATAAATATAATGAGAGTTCTTAATTGATTTTGTGTGTACACTGTAAGTGCAACCACTACCTCAGTGCAATTCAATATAGGATTTTAGTATTTAGAATAAATCACAAAGGTGCACCTCATGTCTTTTTGTACGGGAACGGCTAGTCTGCATTTCATTATCAGCACTTTAATGGAAGTAAAGTTGAGATAAATCTAACACACTATTCAGAAGTTGGTGTAAACTGCAGACATCACCAGTATTCCCACGATAAGTGCCCCAAAATTTAACACCATGGTGGACTCCATCAAATAACAGTCATAAGAACAAGAAAGAGTCACACAGCAGTGAAGAGAACAACCAAAAACGTTTTTTTTTTTTTTATAAATACATATGTAAACGATAAATGAAAAACTATTTGCGAAATTAATTTTTTTATTAACATATATATAAATGATAAACTAATAAACAAAATGTAACAAAAATAATAGAAAACAAGAAGGTGGAACACTCCTGTGGGGACCATGGATGTCGACAACAGAGCCTTGAAAATAAAGCACAAAATAAGGATGTGTGTAATGGGCACATCAAAGGAGAGAGGTACAGAGAAACAGAGAAGGAAAAAAAAGCCAGAGAGAAAAAGAGAGGGAAAGAAAGAAAGGGAGTGAGAAAGGGAGAAGGAAGAGAGAGATAGAATGAAAAGAAGGGAGAGAGAGAGAGACAGACACTGCCGCCTCTGCTCATCCATGAGCAAATAATTACCTGGTGCCACCGGAGTGTGCAGCAGTGGGCACTCCACGTGCCCGTCAAAACTTCGTGCATCCCAGATATGTCGCTGAGTCCTGAGTCATGAATGGCAGAGACAACATCAGCTTCTCTGCGGATCTCACAGATGCCACTGAGTCCTGAGTCATGAATGGCAGAGACCACATCATCTTCTCCATGTCCCGGCAGATCTCACACATGTTACTGAGTCCTTAGTCATCAATGGCGGAGACCAGATCAGCTTCTCCGCGGCCCTGCAGATCTCACACATGTCACTGAGTCCTGAGTCATCGATGGTGGAGACCACATCAGCTTTTGGGGCCGCTAAGCCTGTGGAACTCAAGTGTGTGCACGTGGTGGTAGGCCCCTGATGGCCATATGAGGTTTGGGTGGTACAAACCCTGTGCATCTGAAGTGCGCGCCATGGGGGTGGTAGGCCCCTGATGGCTATACAGATCAGGGTGCGACTAACCTTCTGTGCAACTTTTCAAAGACACTTTATGATTGAGACATGTGGAGCATCCGCCATTTGGTCAGCACCGGCAATAAAGGATGTGACATTGTCTATCTATTATATTTGTGTGGTCACATGGCCTGTGACGCATGTGCCGGATGGGTGGGGTGTGTGTGCAAACCTGCCCTGAGGGATAAGCATTGAAAAACCATTTTGTGATTCAGTCCGTCAGCTGGCATTTGTCCAAGGCATTTGTGAAAACATATCAGAGTTCTTTCTGTGATAGATACCCCTTTGACGCTGCCTCTCCCCACATCAGAAGGTAACGCACCCTCTTCCCACATTACCATCATACCCCCAACAACCTTCTTGGGCCTGGAAGTGTCCCTGTGCGGTTGGACAAAGAAGAATCTTAGTCATTTATAGATTTATGTATAAAAAAAAATATTTCAAGAAAAGAACAACAAATAAGACCGAAGGGAGTCTGGTGCTGTGGTCGCTGCCACGAAGTTGGGGTCACTGCCATTCAGGACTCAGGACACAGTTACACATGTGGGATCGGCTTGTGTTAAAGAAGGTTAGTGGGACTATGTGTCGCCGGCCTTGCATATCGAAATATGCATCACTGATCGAAGGGAGTGTCGTGCTGTGGTCAGTGCCACGGACTTGGGGTCACTGCCATTAAGGACTCAGGACACAGTTACACATGTGGGATTGGCTTGTGTTAAAGAGGGTTAGCGGTACCAGAAGTATTGAGACTGTATGAGCCTGTGATGATGCTTGGTGTAGATGGGCTGCACTGGGAGCAATGTGTCTTGGCTACTGGTCTGCGTCATGTGAAATTATGACTGTATCTGAATTGTGAGACCTGCTGATCATAGTGTAGGCCAGAGGTGGCGGTGAGCAAGGGTCCACAGCCACGTGTATACGTTGGTGGCCTCACCGGCCTGCGTAGTGCAGGTTCAGTGGCACCACTTGTCGCCAGACTTCAATATGAAAATACTCCTCACTAATCAAAGGGAGTGTGGTGGTGTGGTTGCTGCCATGAAGTTTTGGGTCACTGCATATGGAAATATGCCTAACTAATCAGAGGGAGTATGCTGCTGTGGGCGCTGCCATGGACCTGGGGTCACTGTCGTTCAGGACTCAGGACTCAGGACACAATTCCACATGTGAGATTGTTCGGCTTGTGTTGAACAGAGTTATTGGCCCCACGTGTCGCCGCCGTTGCATATGGAAATATGCCTTACTGATCGAATGGAGTCTGGTACTGTGGTTGTCTCAGGGAATCAGGGTCACTACCATTCAGGACTTAGGACATAGTTCCAAATGTGGGATCGGCTTGTGTGGAAGACGGTTAGTGGCACCATTTGTCACCGGTCTTCCACAGTGTAGGCCGGAGCAAGGGCCCACAGCCACGTGCATACGTTGGTGGCCCCACCGGCCTGCATAGTGCAGGTTCAGTGGCACCACGTGTTGCCGGCCTTCCATATGGAAATACCCCTCACTGATCGAAGGAAGTCTGGTGCTGTGGTCGCTGCAATTCAGGACTCAGGACACACTTACACATGTGGGATTGGCTTGTGTTGAACAGGGATAGTTGGCACCATGTGTCGTCGGTCTTCCACAGTGTAGGGCGGAGGCAGAGGTCAGCAAAGGCCCACAAAATGAATATAAAGAAAGGTTCTCTGCCCGTGATTTTACCAACGTACAATTTATCGTTATTAAATAAAAGCCGCAGTAAGTGTTACTAAACTACCTTACCAATCCCAGGCATAAAAACCAACAGCAAGCGCCACAGAACGACTCTTACCAATCACTTGGTGTCCAGGTTCCAACTGCCAAGTTCTAAAATCGACCAAATGGTCACTGCATGGCGAATCAACAGAAGAAATCTCAATCGAGGACCGGCACCACCTGGATGGTCAGATCAGAAAGAAAGGAAAAACGCCGTGGTTGCCAAGACTCGGGTCTCATCGGGCAGCAATCGCGTCCAGAGCGAGATTCCAATCCTTCGTCGCGACCAATCCTTTGGGCATCCGAGTCGCTGATGAGCCCCGTGGTTGGGCGCCAATATGTAGACTTGGACCTCAGCTAGGTCTACCAGTGCAAGGGGTTCGCTCTTCTCTGCATAGAGTCCTCAGACCAATAGGAAGAAGTTGGCACAGAAACTGGAATAGAAAATACAAAGTTTAATAAACCTCATGAGGTGGAACTACATTCACACAGCACCCTTCGGTATTGAATAAAGTAGCACACCAAACAGAAGGAGCATGGTCCTTTTATACCCACACAGGGGCTTAAAAGAGGGCGGTACAAGTACAGGAGAAGGTTTTATGTACATATAAGGTCATATAGAAATGCACAGTCGACAAGTAGGAGGCGTTAACAGTTTGCCAATGCTAGTAAACACATCCTGAGAGTTACATACTACTAACAGCTGCAAGTACAGCTGAAAACTCACTGGGCATGTGCAAAGGTGGAAGATGCTAAATATAGTTCGTTTCTAGGCAGATTACAAGAGCAGTCAACACTGAGGGAGGACAGAGCACATGGTGAGCACGTGGCAGCACATGGCAAACAAAATGGCTGCCAGAAATACAAAATGGATTCCACAAAATGGACAAGATAGCCTCTAAATACAGGATGGATTCTGCTAATGCTAACCCAATCGCTGCCAATTGACAACAGTACGATCCACACTAGCATTTTGAAGGTATGGTTGGAAGGTATGGAAAGATGTCTGTAGCTCATGCAGTTCCTTGGTAGAATAAGAGATATGTTTAAAGATGGGGAAGTACTTTTTTTTGCCATACAAAACGATACGTTATTGGGAGTTGAAAAGCATTCTTTTATAAAAGTAGGGTGCGCATTCGTTTTGTGGAAAAGCATCTTTGTGATTGGTTAATAAAAAGCAGTTTCAACGTGGAGTACATATCATAGGATCAAATTTGCTCAACTGAACCACAGCTGCTACTTGCATTTGGAAGGCACTTTTCGAACTTAAAACAATCGTGAACTTTTAACCTGCATGTGCCGTTAAATGTTCGAGAAAATGTAAGCAAAAAAATATCGTTTCGTTTTTAAAAAATTGATGAACTTTTAATCTGCGCGTTTTGTAGAATGTTCTAGAAAGTGTGTTGATAGAATACGTTGCACTTCTGACTTCCATGTGTTGTTGAATATTAAAAAAACGGTTTATATGGAAAATTAAAAAGAAACCAATAGAGAGAAGTTTTGAAACCTAAAAGAATCAAGGAACTATTCTAATTTGTTCTTTACATGTGTTTATTTGTGGAGCAACAATATTATAAACACAACAGCACCAGGAAGAGGAAGAAGCAGGGAGTGGGGGAACGAGGGGAGATGGGCAGAATGGCACACATGCACAATTAAGTACAGCACAAGTATAGACAAACATTGGCCAAAATAAAACACACCAACAAGGAGCACAACTCACACAACCCGCCAACATCACACCACTGAACGAGCATAGAAGTGAAAACCATGCTGCATTCATACAGGATGTGTACAAAGGCCGGTCGTTGGTGTTGTGGGATGTCTGTGACCGTGGTTATCATGGATGAGATGCCCAGCACATGGCACATGGGCGTGTTTACTGTGTGTTACATTGCCAAACAGATGCTTCTCCATCCCACAAGCCTCAACACTTTTCTACTGTGCGCTGTTGTATCTCATGCACTCGTACGGCACTCCATTGCAATGCCTATACAAACATGTCGTGCTACATTCACACTACACCATCACAGTGCCGTTTGGAGGTAGTGCATGGCACTTTACAACATCGAGTGCTGCGGCCTTTGTGGCAGGCCACACCAGAACACAGAGATACACTTACCGTACTTCCTGTACACGGACATGTCCGAGACACCCTATTCCCCTTGCCGGATAGGCACACCCCTGCACTGACCTGTGTACTCCGGACCAGCACATGCCAGTTGTGCATTCAGGAGGATGCGTGCGTAGCTACATGTCCAGGCTCACTGCCAACGCTGAGGTGACAGCACACTGTGATGTTGCAGGGCTCGTGCCTATCATGCTAACACAATGATCACCGGGACACACTTGCTCAGATGCGGGTTTGGGGGGCGTTGGCGGTCCTGGAGTTGTTGCGATGAGTCTTGTGGCCCTCATGGGTATCCCTGCATCATGCTCATTGATTCTATGGCACCTGTGGGTGTTCTGGTGTGGCTCTTGGCTGTGTCCCGTTTCAATGTTCAGGTAGTCGTCCTGCTTAACACCAGCAGAAAGCAGGTGTAAAATATCTGGTGCTAGCGTGGCTTATCGCTGGAATTTGTTTCGCATTGTAGTTGGTGTGAGAGTTGTGATGTGATTATTTTGTGTGTAGAACAATATACGAACTGAGCAGTGTATCTCGTCAAGATACTGGATCTTGACGCACTATTACCAATCAATATAAATATAATGAGAGTTCTTAATTGATTTTGTGTGTACACTGTAAGTGCAACCACTACCTCAGTGCAATTCAATATAGGATTTTAGTATTTAGAATAAATCACAAAGGTGCACCTCATGTCTTTTTGTACGGGAACGGCTAGTCTGCATTTCATTATCAGCACTTTAATGGAAGTAAAGTTGAGATAAATCTAACACACTATTCAGAAGTTGGTGTAAACTGCAGACATCACCAGTATTCCCACGATAAGTGCCCCAAAATTTAACACCATGGTGGACTCCATCAAATAACAGTCATAAGAACAAGAAAGAGTCACACAGCAGTGAAGAGAACAACCAAAAACGTTTTTTTTTTTTTATAAATACATATGTAAACGATAAATGAAAAACTATTTGCGAAATTAATTTTTTTATTAACATATATATAAATGATAAACTAATAAACAAAATGTAACAAAAATAATAGAAAACAAGAAGGTGGAACACTCCTGTGGGGACCATGGATGTCGACAACAGAGCCTTGAAAATAAAGCACAAAATAAGGATGTGTGTAATGGGCACATCAAAGGAGAGAGGTACAGAGAAACAGAGAAGGAAAAAAAAGCCAGAGAGAAAAAGAGAGGGAAAGAAAGAAAGGGAGTGAGAAAGGGAGAAGGAAGAGAGAGATAGAATGAAAAGAAGGGAGAGAGAGAGAGACAGACACTGCCGCCTCTGCTCATCCATGAGCAAATAATTACCTGGTGCCACCGGAGTGTGCAGCAGTGGGCACTCCACGTGCCCGTCAAAACTTCGTGCATCCCAGATATGTCGCTGAGTCCTGAGTCATGAATGGCAGAGACAACATCAGCTTCTCTGCGGATCTCACAGATGCCACTGAGTCCTGAGTCATGAATGGCAGAGACCACATCATCTTCTCCATGTCCCGGCAGATCTCACACATGTTACTGAGTCCTTAGTCATCAATGGCGGAGACCAGATCAGCTTCTCCGCGGCCCTGCAGATCTCACACATGTCACTGAGTCCTGAGTCATCGATGGTGGAGACCACATCAGCTTTTGGGGCCGCTAAGCCTGTGGAACTCAAGTGTGTGCACGTGGTGGTAGGCCCCTGATGGCCATATGAGGTTTGGGTGGTACAAACCCTGTGCATCTGAAGTGCGCGCCATGGGGGTGGTAGGCCCCTGATGGCTATACAGATCAGGGTACGACTAACCTTCTGTGCAACTTTTCAAAGACACTTTATGATTGAGACATGTGGAGCATCCGCCATTTGGTCAGCACCGGCAATAAAGGATGTGACATTGTCTATCTATTATATTTGTGTGGTCACATGGCCTGTGACGCATGTGCCGGATGGGTGGGGTGTGTGTGCAAACCTGCCCTGAGGGATAAGCATTGAAAAACCATTTTGTGATTCAGTCCGTCAGCTGGCATTTGTCCAAGGCATTTGTGAAAACATATCAGAGTTCTTTCTGTGATAGATACCCCTTTGACGCTGCCTCTCCCCACATCAGAAGGTAACGCACCCTCTTCCCACATTACCATCATACCCCCAACAACCTTCTTGGGCCTGGAAGTGTCCCTGTGCGGTTGGACAAAGAAGAATCTTAGTCATTTATAGATTTATGTATAAAAAAAAATATTTCAAGAAAAGAACAACAAATAAGACCGAAGGGAGTCTGGTGCTGTGGTCGCTGCCACGAAGTTGGGGTCACTGCCATTCAGGACTCAGGACACAGTTACACATGTGGGATCGGCTTGTGTTAAAGAAGGTTAGTGGGACTATGTGTCGCCGGCCTTGCATATCGAAATATGCATCACTGATCGAAGGGAGTGTCGTGCTGTGGTCAGTGCCACGGACTTGGGGTCACTGCCATTAAGGACTCAGGACACAGTTACACATGTGGGATTGGCTTGTGTTAAAGAGGGTTAGCGGTACCAGAAGTATTGAGACTGTATGAGCCTGTGATGATGCTTGGTGTAGATGGGCTGCACTGGGAGCAATGTGTCTTGGCTACTGGTCTGCGTCATGTGAAATTATGACTGTATCTGAATTGTGAGACCTGCTGATCATAGTGTAGGCCAGAGGTGGCGGTGAGCAAGGGTCCACAGCCACGTGTATACGTTGGTGGCCTCACCGGCCTGCGTAGTGCAGGTTCAGTGGCACCACTTGTCGCCAGACTTCAATATGAAAATACTCCTCACTAATCAAAGGGAGTGTGGTGGTGTGGTTGCTGCCATGAAGTTTTGGGTCACTGCATATGGAAATATGCCTAACTAATCAGAGGGAGTATGCTGCTGTGGGCGCTGCCATGGACCTGGGGTCACTGTCGTTCAGGACTCAGGACTCAGGACACAATTCCACATGTGAGATTGTTCGGCTTGTGTTGAACAGAGTTATTGGCCCCACGTGTCGCCGCCGTTGCATATGGAAATATGCCTTACTGATCGAATGGAGTCTGGTACTGTGGTTGTCTCAGGGAGTCAGGGTCACTACCATTCAGGACTTAGGACATAGTTCCAAATGTGGGATCGGCTTGTGTGGAAGACGGTTAGTGGCACCATTTGTCACCGGTCTTCCACAGTGTAGGCCGGAGCAAGGGCCCACAGCCACGTGCATACGTTGGTGGCCCCACCGGCCTGCATAGTGCAGGTTCAGTGGCACCACGTGTTGCCGGCCTTCCATATGGAAATACCCCTCACTGATCGAAGGAAGTCTGGTGCTGTGGTCGCTGCAATTCAGGACTCAGGACACACTTACACATGTGGGATTGGCTTGTGTTGAACAGGGATAGTTGGCACCATGTGTCGTCGGTCTTCCACAGTGTAGGGCGGAGGCAGAGGTCAGCAAAGGCCCACAAAATGAATATAAAGAAAGGTTCTCTGCCCGTGATTTTACCAACGTACAATGTATCGTTATTAAATAAATCAACACTAGTACTAAGGAAAAGGGGAACAAACAATAAAGTCAAAACATGATCCAAAAACCACAAATTAGATATGATAATATTTGTTTTTTTAATTTTTTGAAAAAAGTTTTTTATATATGGAATATAATAAATCAATTTCAGATGAATAAATTCAGTACATGATCAAATACATAATTAAAGCAAAAGAGATTTTCAGAATGACAATGAAAATACTGGACAGGGTCCCAGGCGTACTCAAAAACTCAACACACTTACACATTCATACCGGGATCAATCCACAAAATTAGCACTCAACATATACATTCACATATAAAAAGGATGCTCAAAAGGAGAGCATGACTCAGTATGTACACAGCATGAAATGAACATTCAAGACCGTATTAGGCGACATATGTTCAGTTTTGAGGAATAGGGACTTGGGTGTGTCACATGTAGACGCCGACGCGCTTTTCGGTGAAAACACCTTCCTCGGGGCGAAACAGAGTCTTGAGCTGAAAATAGTTACGTGCTGGGACCTATCAAAAAACATATAATGATAAAGAAGTGCTTATATTGTGTAGGTAAATAACATTGCTTATCCAAAGTCAAAAAAGCATAAGTGAGACAACATCCTTAGTTGTAAGTGTTGACAGTACCACTGACAATAAATGAACACCCTACAGGGAGGGATAAAGGATAATAGGAGGATGCACTAGATCAGCCAAGACATATAGCTGAAACAGGAGAAGAAAGGTAGATGAAGAGAGGAGGGGGGGGTTAAAAAGGGGGGGGGCGCAAGGAGCAGGGGGGGGAGAAAAGAAGGAAAAGAAGAAAAGAAGAGGAGAAAAGGAAGAAAAGAAAAGAAAAAGAAAAAGGATTGTATTTCCGCAGGAGGGCTTAAAGGATCGTTAACGCTCACCTATTGGTTCATATACGAAATGAATACAGGATAATTGGGATGATGGTCATTCAACGCTAGACCTGGGGTGCTTCTGCCAGGGGGTACATACAAAGAATGAAAAAACAAACAAAATTGGGCAAGTAGATCATAATGGAGAGAGTTCAGAGGGTCTGGGGTAAAAAGATACTGGGTGAAACGCTGAGATTAGAAATGTTAATAGAATCACATCACTGTTCAGAAAAGTGCGACAATGGTGATCTCGTGGAACACGAGCAGCCATAGTGCGATCTCAAAGGTGAGGATATTGAACCGTTACACAGCGATTTTGAGTGTCTGCTGAGTAACATCGCTGTTTAAGAGAGGACGACACTGGAAGACTGTGGAAAGGCTGCCGGAGGCACATAAAGGTGAAAATATTGGACAGCTAACACAGGGATTTTAGGTGTCTGCAGAGTAATATCGCAGTTTACGAGAGCATCATACTGGTAGACTGAAGAAAAGCTGTCGGTGACACATAAAAGGAAATGAAAAATATATAAGGAAATTACCTAACGGTCCAAGAAGTGTTCCGGTGGTCAAGTACAGGAGCCTAATTAATGAAGTTCCGGGTGTGGCGAGGGGGATCAGTCGATCCTGCGAAGGTTAAACAAAATGGTAGGACAAACAAATCGTAGCAGGAAAAGAAAGAGGGGAAAGGAGAAACAGATAAAGAAATCAAAACATCTCTACCTGAAGCGATTCAATTGGACGTGCCTAGAGTGGATGAAAAGGCGTCTTTATAATGGAGGCCGCGGAAGAGCTCCGTGCAATAAAAAAGGACTAGGCGGTAGCGCTAAAAGTAAGGATAAGTATAGATATATGAATAACATATAGGAAATATATATAGCGTAGCGAGCATACTGATATCGGGATATATAGTGAATCGCAACTATAAGGCACCATGTGTCGTCGGTCTTCCACAGTGTAGGGCGGAGGCAGAGGTCAGCAAAGGCCCACAGGCAGGTGACGTTGACTTGAGCTGCACAGATTGGGAGCATGTGGTCTTCTTAACCCATTATATTGTCTTACACAATTTGCGTTGCTACTAATCTTGAATTGTGAACTGTGTAACCCCAGTGTAGGGGGGAAGCAGCGGTCAGGATGGGCGTACAAGTACGTGGCAATGATTTATGGTGCAGTGAGTTAGTAGCACCTGAAGCACACAGCATGTGCGCACCGTGCAATGATGCGTGGTCTGGGCGGGCAGCACGGAAGCAAAGTGACTTGCGAACTGGACTGCGACATCTGCAATCGCCACTGCATCTGAATTGTGAGCGCTGCTGTCTGCAGTCGCAGTGGGCCTGTGTCGAGGAGGCCCGTGGTCATGGCGGCAGGCATGTGGCAGGGTGAGGGCCGCCGCTCTGGCAGACTCGTTGGTCTTCCCACAAGTGAACCACGCCCAGAGACCCAGCTTATTTATTCATACTCCTACGCTGGAGTGGCG
Organism: Triturus cristatus; assembly: GCF_964204655.1. Taxonomy (NCBI): domain Eukaryota; kingdom Metazoa; phylum Chordata; class Amphibia; order Caudata; family Salamandridae; genus Triturus; species Triturus cristatus. Next base: position 921,441,580 of record NC_140582.1, on the reverse strand, counting down.
TAAGTTGGACCAGCCCACTCCGCTTTCGCTTGCAGGGGGGGACAACACAGCTACATGACCGAGACCTTCTCCACTGCCTGAGGTAACATGGTTGCGTCCACTGTGCACTACACTACAAATATCAACTGTATATCTCCACATGGAGAGGTTTGTGCTTTGCATAGTGAGGTCTGTGCAGCACATCAGCGTTACACTTGGCATTGTGTGCTTTATTGTTAAAGGGTGACTTACCTCCTTCATATATAGTCGGTTGCCACATCGCCCAATATTCAGCTATTGTGTGGCTGAGGGGCATGGTGTTTTGGGATGGTCCGTTGCCTTGTTTTGCGCTGCCTTGGTGATAGTAGGGGGAGTGGTGCGGGGGGAGGTTCTGGTGGTGGTGGCGCTGGGTGTTGTGGTCTTGTTGCGTGTCGAACCTGCATGATCAGTAGCTCTATCACGTGTGGGTCTTTAGATGTGGCTGTGAGTTGGGTCCAATTCACGGAGTAGATAGTCGACCTCCTTACACCAGTTAAAGGTTGATGTTAAATTGTTACTGCTAGCTCGGCTTATCGCCTGCTTTTTGGATCGCATTGCAGATTTGGCTGGTCGTTGAAAATATGCGGAAGTGGTGTTTTTGTGGTTTTTTTGCACGGGAACGCCTACTTTGCATTTCATTAGCGTTAGTTGTGGCTCTCGTTTGTGACGATTTTGTTGGCGTAAGGGATAGATGGAAGAGTGGTGAGATTTTCAGTTTTCACCAAGTTGAGAATGGGTTGATAATTAAAAAACACAGAAAAAATGATAGGTTTAATGAACATTATAATTAGGAATTAACATTTTAAAAACCTTTGAAATTCACTGAAAAAAACATAGGATTCAGGCACGTTATAGTTAGAAATTAGCATTTAAAAAACCTTAGAAATTCCCTGAAAAAACCATAGGATTCAGGCACGTTATAGTTAGAAATTAGCATTTAAAAAACCTTAGAAATTCACATAAAAAAACATAGGTTTCAGGCACGTTATAGTTAGAAATTAGCATTTAAAAAACCTTAGAAATTCACTGAAAAAACCATAGGTTTCAGGCACGTTAAAGTTAGAAATTAGCATTTAAAAAAACTTTGAAATTCACTGAAAAAAACATAGGTTTCAGGGATGTTATAGTTAGTTGGACATTTCACTCATAGAAAACCATAGAAATTCCTCTGCTATATTCAGTTGAGCTAACTATAACTCGCGCCCCCGCAATGCACTGCTGGTGACATCACATATTACATCATTCATGACACGGTCAGTGACATCACTGTTGACATCACTGATGACATCTCAAATGACATCACTATATATATATATAATACCTGCTGGTGGTCACCAGTAGGTAGTTATAGTTAGGACCTATTTTCCATAGGAAATCTGCAACATTCTATTTAGAATAACTTTGGCGCCCGTTGACGAATCTTGGCGAAATTTTCAAAACTTTTGGCCAGCTCCGGTCCGCTCCTATCCTGAAAGTCTCAGGATGATTTGTGTAGCGGGGGCTGAGAAAAAAGGGGGGTCCCAAAACGTGTTTTCCCCATGCAATTTCCCATAGGACCTTTAGCCGCAGCTACAGACCGAACTGCTGAACGGAATTAAACCAAATTTGACAAAGAGGTAGTCCTCAGTTCAGACTCGTGCCTTTTTCTTAAATGGTGTAAATCCGTTCAATAGTTACTGAGAAAATGACATTTAAAAGTACATATATATCTATGGCCTCGGAGGATCCGCATACCGTATGCGCACCCAGTGCGCACCCTGACGTGCATGAGCTGCTTCCTAATTGGATGTCAACACTCCAAATCAGGAAGTGTTGGCAGCCATCTTGTACCTCGATAGAACAGAGGCACAAGAAAGCCCCCCAAAAACCTTGCAAAACGCGAAAAGGGGACAGGGTAGAAACACACTGACCCCCTAGGCCACGCTTGTTTGGTTTTTAGCCCCTGGGGGGCTAAATCCCAGGGGCAATGGTGAATTCTGTTGTATTAGTAGCCCCGCCCGGGGACCGCCACCCCCAGGGCATTTTTAAATTATGTACGGGGAGCTTATTAAAATTGGGTGGGGGAATTAATTCCTTGTCAATACTGAGGGTCCCTGGGGGCCAACTAGCCCACCAGGTACCTCCAGTAAGCGCCACAGAGCTGAGTTGCAGAGTGTTGCAAAAAGGGGCATGGCCTCTGAACACCTGTCTGCAACACAGCCTCTTGGCGCATACTGGAGGTACCTGGTGGGCTAGTTGGCCCCCAGGAACCCACAGGATTGAGGAGGACTTAATTCTCTGCCAGAGGGCATGTTTGCACACATGTGAACTCAGGCCCCACCTCCTCCCTTCACCATTGTGCAAACGCGCCCCGTGGCGCGTTTTATGTTGGGGAATTAATACTCTTCAATCTTGAGGGTCCCTGGGGGACAACTAGCCCACCAGGTACCTCCAGTATGCGCCAGGGAGCTGCATTGCAGATAGGTGTTCAGAGGCCACGCCCCTTTTTACACCTCTCTGCAACACAGCTCTGTGGCGATTACTGGTGGTACCTAGTGGGCTAGTTTGACCCTAGGGACCCTTAGGATTGAAGAGGAATTAATTCCCCATTTTAAATAGCGCCACAGGGCGTGTTTGCACACATGGCACCTCAGGCCCCGCCCCCTTCCTTTACCATTGCGCAAAGTGCCCTGTGGTGCGTATTAAGTTGAGGAATTAATTCCTCTTCAATCTTGACAGGTCCCTGGGGGCCAACTAGCCCAACAGGTATCTCCAGTATGCGCCAGGGAGCTGCGTTGCAGACAAGTGTTCAGAGGCCACGCCCCTTTTTACACCTCTCTGCAACGCAGCTCCCTGGTGCATACTGGAGGTACATGCTGGGTTAGTTGGCCCCCAGGGCACCTCAGGATTGAAGAGGAATTAATTCCCCATTTTAAAAAGCACCACAGGGCGTGTTTGCACACATGTCACCTCAGGCCCCGCCCCCTTCGTTTACCATTGTGCAAACGTGCCCTGTGGTGCGTTTTATGTTGAGGAATTAATTCCTCTTCAATCTTGAGGGGTCCCTGGGGGCCAATTAGCCCACCAGGTACCTCCAGTATGTGCCACGGAGCTGCGTTGCCGATAGGTGTTCAGAGGCCACGCCCCTTTTTACACCTCTCTGCAACACAGCACTGTGGCGCTTACTGGTGGTACCTAGTGGGCTAGTTTAACCCTAGGGACCCTTAGGGTTGAAGGGGACTTAATCTCTTAACTCAGAACGGTGACAGGGTGTATTTACACAGTGGTGAAGCAAGGGGACGGGGCCTTACGTGATGTGTGCAAACACGCCCTGTGGCGCATTTTAAGTTAGGGAAAAAATTCCACTTCAAACCCTAGGGACCATGGGGGCCAAGTAGCCCACCAGGTGCTTCCAGGAAGCGCCACTGCTCTGCGTTGCAGAGGGGTGGTGCAGGCCATGCCCCTTTTGACATCTCTCTGCTACGCAGCTCTGTGGCGCTTATTGGACGTACTTAGAATTCTGATTTACTCACCTGTTATCAGGAGAGACCTCAGTGCTGCATCTTTTAGCCCAGCACTGACCCTGAAAAGTAATTCTAACCGTACTTACCAGTAACTTGTATTTCCTTCCATAGGAATTCATTGTCTGGTTTTCAGCAGAAAAGTTTCTAGGTGTCTATTTTCACAAACTAAAAATATTCCTTAAAAATCGCCTGTATGACTTAAACGCATTCTTTCAACTGTTTACAGGAGATGCACCAGTGCTGGATCCAGGATCCACCACTGAGTAAGAAAAAGTGACGTTAACACTACTTACCTGCTAAGTGAATTTCCTGCCATAGGATAACATTGGTGATTCTATGTGAAAAAATTTCAACTTTTAAAATACAATAATATTCCTTAAAAATCACTATTGTAACCAAAACGCTTTTACTCAACTGTTTACAGGAGATATCCAAGGACTGAATCTAGGATCCAGTCCTGTGGTTAGAAAAGTAATCCATAAAGTAACTAATTGCATTTAACTAGAAATTCACATTGAGCTCAATGGTGCATTGTGTTTGAAATTGTGTTGTCCATTGCAACAACTGTAACTACTGTACTTAAAAGTCTATTGCCTATTTTCAAAGTATTTAAACTAAAGTAATTCATTCTGAGAAAGTATATTTTGTAATGTAATGTATAATGTAATTATAATGTAATTTAAAAAATAAAATATCTAAAAATAAATAGTTTAAAAAAATGTAGGAAGTCAGTATCAAAAAAATAAATATAACCTTTGAAATTCACTGAAAAAACCATAGGTTTCAGGCACGTTATAGTTAGGAATTAGCATTTAAAAAGCCTTAGAAATTCACTGAAAAAAACCATAGGTTTCAGGTGCGTTATAGTTAGTTGGACATTTCTCTCATCCAAAACCATTGAAATTCCCCCGTTATAGTTAGTTCAGATAACTATAACTCACGCGCCCGCAATGCACTTGTGATGACATCATATATTACATCACTCATGACATGGTTAGTGACATCACTCATGACATCACTGATGACATCTCAAATGACATCACTGATGATATCACTGATGACATCATCCTTGTAATAGAGTGGCAGACCTCTCACCATAATAGCACCTTTGATACACACACTCAAAAATAGAAACAAACATTTTCAAATGAATGGACATAGCAATACCACTTACAACACACCAATGCAGTAATTCCAAGATCTACACACATATCCACTCATTCACCACAGTCCTATACAGTCACTCATACATGTACTCACTCATCATATGTACTTATACACCTATACATCCTGTTACACAGTGACACTCATCCATAGAGTTACTCAGACACATAGTCACACATGCAAACAAAGTATCAAACATTCATTAAATTGCATATAGACAGTTATACACACACCACCACACTTACTGCTACAGAATCTTACACATACTTGCTCTCTTAAAAACAATCACTTATAGAAACACAGACTAATTTATACAAGAAGTCTTCCAATCTCTCACTCTCACATATACTCACTTATATACACCAGTACTCACAGATACTAGTTTAAAACATTTGTAGTTACTCATAAAGACACTATTGAGACAGTCATTCACTCACTAACACACCCATACACACACACCACCCATACAGTGCTGCACACATGCTGTCTTCAACACATAGTCACTCATTCATGCACTATATAATACCCCCCTCCGAACCATACAGACACTCAGACACTCATACTGATACTCAAAAAACCAACTAATAAGCTAGATAGACACTCATGTAGCTACTCAACAACCCATGCAGCCACTTATACACAAAGTGAGAGACTGATACAGATATTTACATGTTTAAAGATTACTTACTAACCCATGTATTCTCTAAGATACACTTAATCAGTCAGTTATTGAATCAATTTTCCCCAAAAAAATTCATCCATTTAGACACTTATATACCCATTCATTCTTCCATCGACCTTGAGATATACATATATAAAACATATTTGATTTTCAGAAAAACACACATTCAGTGGATGATGTCATCAGTGATATCATCAGTGATGTCATTTGAGATGTCATCAGTGATGTCATGAGTGATGTCACTGACCATGTCATGAGTGATGTAATATGTGATGTCATCAGCAGTGCATTGCGGGCGCGCAAGTTATAGTTAGCTGAACTAACTATAACGGGGGAATTTCAATGGTTTTGTACAAGCGAAATGTCCAACTAACTATAACGCACCTGAAACCTATGTTTTTTTCAGTGAATTTCTAAAGTTTTTTAAGTGCTAATTCCTAACTATAACGTGCCTGAAACCTATAGTTTTTTCAGTGAATATATCTAGTCATTTGTTTTTATATGATTTTTGAATTATAATATAAACTAAAATCTTTAGTTTAGTAACTTTTTTGTAAGTAGATATATGTAAATATATATATTAATTATTATTAAGGCTCCCTGTTTTCCGTTTTTACCGATTTTTACAGATAAATACAGACAGAAAACATTTTCTTGCCTGTATTTATTTTTAAATGTGGACAAAAATGGAAATTGGGTTGCTTTTTGAGTAATTCCAAATACTGTCTGCCATGACTGCTAAGTCAATAGATGTGTGGATTGATAGATAAGGGGGTAAACATATTTGAGTGAAGAGGCTTTAACAGCAGTTACACAAGGTTGATACTGAAATTTGGATATTTTCATATAAGTGCACTGATTTGACTTCTGCATCTGTTCACAGCACTGAAACCTAGCAGACATTCAAGCATGAGTACATATTTATCTATTAAATAAATGTGGAAATATACTAATTTTAGCTTACTTTTTCCACAAAACCCAAAAGAAATATGGATAAATACGGATAAAATTAGCAAAAAATAAATATGGATAAATACAGATGGAAATGGCAAAAAAATAAATACCATAAAACCGGGAGCTCTAATTATTATATATGTGTGTTTAACTTTTTTAATTTGTTTCTTTATTATATTTGTTAAGATTCTATATTAAATATATATTTGTAATTAATTAATGTTACTATTTAATATGAATTTAATTTTACATATATTTAAAAATCGATATTTTGTACAACTATATTAATGACAGATATGTTTTTTCAACTTAAGTATAGGATGACAATATTTCTGACATCAATATTTTGGTATGAGAGTACTTTGGGGCTCGATATTTTGTCAGTGAACCATTAGGGAAAGTGTTGGAAAGCGGAAGGGGTAAAATTTACTTTTCCCACTCCAGTCAGCACAACAGTAGGTAATGTGTTGGATTGCAGAGGGGTCAAATTTACTTTTCCCACTCCAATAAATACAACAGCAAGGAAAGTGTTGGATAGCAGAGGGGTAAAGTTTACTATTCCCACTGCAGTCAGTTCAACATTAAAAACATATAAAATATCTTCAACAAAATAACATTATTTAGAAAAATATATATATATAAATTTTGGAAAATAAAATACAAATACATTTAATGTTAGAAATGTAAAAAAAAAAAAACATATTACAATTTACAATAGATATCACAAATACCTACACATATTATTATAAATAAAATACAAAAATAGTTTTCATACAAATAAATATTTTTATTTAGATATTATTTATTAACAAAACATTATTTATTACCTAAATTTAGTTTAGTTACTTTCCACCCTATAACACCACATAAATCACAAACTGCATCCCCCCAAATTATTTACATTATTATTATAAACATTATTTACACTATTAATAAAATCATCAACAAACTAATTTTCATTAATTAAATATTAATTAATTATAAATAATGTACTTCTCACAATATACACCCACAAAACACACAACACACTCGTACATTTTTAAATAAAAATATCTACACATTTAACATAATGAATTATTACATTAATAATTAATAGTAGTTACAAATAATTATTAATTGCTTAAAATTAATTTACTTCCCACCCAATACCACTACAAAACCCCCAACCTACATCTAAAATTTAAGAAAAATAAATGTAATTGCTCAATTGACATAATTATCAATTAAACAAATATTATTAACTGAAAACCTAATTTTACTTCATCAAAATTAATTACCTTTCCACTCTTTACCCCTAAAATCCCCACAACATGCACCTAAAATGAAACTTTAAAAAAATTATTACACAAATAAAATTCATTTTCAATTAAAGAACTAATAGTATTTTACTCCCCACCCTTTACCCCTATAAATCCAAAACCCGCAACTAAAAGACTTTAATTAAGAAAATTCATTACTAATTAATTAATTCATATTAATTATCAACTAATAATGAATTAATTAAAGATAAATTACTTCCCATTCTTTACCCCTAAAAATCCCACAACCCGCACCTAAAAAAAATGTATTACACAATTAATTATCAATTAATGAATTAATATTACTTGATAACTAAGGGGGTGAATAGGATGCCACCCTAGCGGTAACGGGACCGCCCGCCTGCGATGCAGCAGTTCCGCTTCCCCAATTATGATGTGACCACCACCGCGGCGGTCGCATCAGGCATTTTAACATTGCGGTGGGTGCTGCTGGCTGCAGCACCCGCCGCAATGATGAAATGCCATGTTGTGCATTGCCATGCACAAGATGCAGGCAACGCACAGTGCCTGCCACATTGTGCATGGCAATGTAGGGGGTACCACCCAAATGCAGTCCCCCACCCACCGCGGGCCCGCAATGGGCCCCCAAGGCAAATCCCCACCAGCCTTTCCATGGCGGCATCGCTGCCATTGTAAGGCATGAAATGGCACACATCATAGTATGGATGGCGGTGCCTGCTAGGCACGGCCATCATATATGTGCCCCAGCTCCGCCCGGCCGGCAATTGTAACGATTGCCGACCGGCGGGAAACTGGCTGACGGGCTTTCCGTCGGCCGCAGTACCCACCACCATTGTAATCTCGCGGTGGGTAAATCAGGTTATGATGACGGGCGGATCACGATCTACCCGCTATCTTAATCAGCCCCTAAATATTTATCAAATAAAAATAAATTACTTTCCACTCTTTACCCCTATAACCCCACAACCCACACATAAAATTTACCCCAAAAAATGTCAAGCATAAATAACACAATTAAATATCAATCAATTAATAATTTTAAAAATAATCATTAATTTATTATAATTAAATTACTTAAATCCCTTTACCCTTATAAGCCCACAACCCGCTACAGATCTAAAAAACACAACATTTAATTACATTTCAGCTTGTCTACGTTCCAGGAGCTAAGCAAAATGTTAAGTTGATAATGTCCCCTTTGTTGGTTAGTTTATTAATATCAATTCCACATCAGGTTACAGGTCACAAGTAACGCCATCTCGTAAGTGGTACACTCCAGAGAGCATGATTACTCTTGCTTGATCCATCCTTGAATGAGTTTTCCTAATTAACTAATGTAGAAAACACACAACAACAATCCCCACGTCTTACACATTCCAAACACTGACATCACTTAAGCAGGCATAGAAAAAGGACGCAGAAAGACATCTAACTTTTTAACAGAATTTGGTGCCATGTTAGCACTCGCTTGCAACACTCACCAATATCTGACAAAAATGCAACAAGCACTCAGACTAGTGCAATAAATATCCACTCCACTAAGCATTCAATGATCTATACATGGGAAACGGCACCAACAGTACGTTCAATTCATATGCAAATCAAACATTACATGATAGATGTCACGAATAGAAATGCATAGAGTTATACATAACAGGAAAGTCTCACATTTTATGGGGAATGTTCAAGGAACATACAAAAAATTAAGAAACAATCCATGTGCTTGTGTAACCCAACATGCTTTCAATATAAATATGAGATCACCACTTTTGCCCGCCGATCATGCAGGCAAAAACTAACCAAGGCACAAGAGGATTTCAGGTTGGTTTGTACCTCATCCCCTGAAGAACTGTTCATCCTGGTATATCAGAGACACTTTGTCCCTGATTATGATGTTGGTCGGAAAGCTTCCGACCGACGGTCGAATTCTCCTAGAACGTGTTGGAACCCTTCTGACGGTCTCGGTCGGAAACAATTCCAACTGACCGATTACGATGCTCGCAGTTGGAAGAGGAACCGTTCGGTCATTCTTAATCGGTTCCAACCGGCACTCGGAGAATCCGAGACGGTTGGAGCCAATTCATACAGACCTACAGACAGCGTTTCTGACTTACCGATTACAATGTCGGATTCTGAGAGCCTTGCCGACTCAGTCTGTCTGACATGAAAAGGCTAACAGAAACTGAATTTGGGGGCTTCTAGCAGACCCCTCTTCATCCTGAATTTGGGGGCTCCTTCATCCTAAATTCTCCGGTTTGGGGTCGAGGGGGTACCCAAAGGACCCCCCTGTAAAACCATGCACAGTGTGGCAGGCACCATGGGGTGCCTGCAACAGTGTGCAAGGTTTTCCGCAGGCAAGCATTTTCGCAATAGGAGCATGTGTTGTCGGTCGGAACACAGAATCCCATTGAAGTCAACCGAGACAATGAGTCGGGCGGTTTAGTTTCCGACCAACATCGTAATAAGGCCCTGAATATATAACCACCTAAAACGGCATGTTGTGTAAACCCCCACAGATTCACACTGTCATTCAAAATTAGATTTGTGTAATCCACCAAAATATACGCACAACAATGTTGCTCACCAACCTTCATCAAACACCTATAATCCACATATCTACCTGAAGTGTTATGCAGCATATGACCTTAAAAATACACACAACTCCTCCAGACCAAAACTGTACACATAACCACCCATAGTGATATGTTACATGTGACTCCACAAGTATACACAGATTCCTCTAAGCACCAACCTGAAGATACAAACAACTTCACCCAGTACAACCATTTGACACACCTGCAATGGTATGAATGTGTGTTCCGACAGGTCACTCAACTTCCTCTAAACACCCCCCGAACGTTCACATAACCTCACCTGGTATAAATATTGTGTGCAACAACACCTGAAGTGATATGCATGACCCAGAATGTACATGCCACTTTCACCAGGTATCAGGTAACAGGTACCATAGAAATCCACACATACCACCCAATGTAGCCTGGATAAGTCAAGCAGCCACACATTACCAGACATGCACCATCTTAAACAGAACACTCTAAAGCACTGATCTAAAACACTTTTCTATAGAACCCACAAATCACTTCTGAACAAATATAAAAGTGCCATCTTGTACCACTAAAGAAACAACAGTGCATACAAACCCAGGACACATGAAATAATATTGTACAGCTGTAAAAAATTCAGTTGTTGGTTGACTAAGGTGAAAGCCCTGGTCAAGCAGCAATCACAAACCGTGTCTGTCTAAGGCCCAAGCAAACCCCAATTTAACCTGTGCTCACCCCTTGGTAGCTTGGCACAGAGCAGTACGGCTTAACTTAGAGGCAATGTGTAAAGTATTCGGGTGACACTTCAATCAGTAACAGAGTGAAAACACACCACAAGAGAACAGCACAACAGAGTTAGAAAAATAGATTAGGTTTGAATAAATAAAACAAGACTAGAACCAATTAGTAGAATTGGAGAAATTGAATTTTAACAATTTTAGCACCAAAAACATAAAGCGCCAACTGTGGATATCTGGCCGGACCAGGAAAAAAGTTCAGGCCGATCGCAATGGAGAACAGGTGGGCTACAGGGACCAGGTTAGGCCCGCTGAACAAATTTACCTTCAATCGTGCAGCCGAAGTGATGCATGGTTTCTGAGGTGCAGTGAGGCTGTGGTGTGGGGACCTGTAGCATCGACATCGAGAATTCGGTCAACGGGGCTTGTGATACGAAGTTCGGTGTTAGGGGTGCGACTCGTAGGTGAGGCGATGCATCGGTTCTGAAGAGCTGTCAGGCTGTGACGCAGAGTCCACATCATCATTGGGGCTGCCATTGATGAGAGATGCGAGGGCCTGCACAGAGGATGCGTTGTGCAGTGGCATGTTCGAAAGGTCCAATCCATGCAGCAGCAGAGATGAGTCGGTTCTTCTTGATGCACAGGCTGGCAGAACACGCACGGCTGACATCCAAGGGTCCATGACTGGGGTGGCACCACTTGGCAGGATAGACTCACAGATAGCAGAGCCCAGGGACAGATGCAAGGTTGTTGAAAGCCTGTTATGTCTCTGAGGTCTAAGACAAGGAGACCAGTCAACTAGCCATTAAAGTCACTTTGGTTTCAAGAGATTAGGTCCATTCCTTCTCACCCAGGCAGGTGGGCAGCAGATAGCAGATCAGCACAGCAGAACAGGAGTCCAGCAGAGTGCAGTCATGAGATTGGCAGTCCCTCAACAGCACAGAAGTACTTCTCCCTACAGAGTATTCACAGGTCCAGAAGTGTACTGAAGTGGTGGTGACTAAGGTCCATCTTTGATATCCTGGTGCCTTGGTTTGGCCTGGAAGGTGGGATAATCTTCTAGACAGTGGTTTTGAAGTGCAAGGAATTCCCTGCCTCCTTTGCCCTGACTCCAAGCTGGGTGGGGTGACAATGCAGAGTTGTTAAGCTCTTTGTGTTGAGACAGAACACAGCCTATTCAGGTGTAACTCAGTCTGTATCCAGCTCCTCTCTCCCATCCTGCCAGTAATGGCCCATCCAGTCATACCTAAGCTCCCATTGTGTGTGGCTGTCTAGGAGTAATACACAAAACCCAGCTGCCAACGACTCACAGCCATGTGACCAGAGGCAATTTGCTGCAGGCACCAATGGCTAAGGCAAGGAAATGGCAACTTTTTAAAAGTAGCATTTTTAGATTTGTAATTAAAAAACCCGACTTCATCATAAGTTAGGATTTAAAATTAAGATTCCAGAGTCATCAAACATTAACTGTGTATCTCTTCCCATTTAGAAATTACACTTATAAAATGTAATAAAGCAACTCCAATGTTATCCTATGTGAGAGACAGCCAAACAAATGCAAGAGTTGTTTTCACTGCCAGGACATGCAAAACTTAAAAGTATATGTCCTCTTTAAACACATTGCACCCTGCCCTCTAGGCTGCCCAGTGTCAGACTCTAATTACGGTACTCAACTTACACAGGAACAGAGATGCTAGTACCCAAATCCACCCCGACAGCAATCCAGAGCTTAGTGTGACAAGTCTCTAGAGTGGCTATCTAGGGGGAAGGGGGAAAGTGGATAAAATAACAAAAGAGAGAAGAGACTGTTCTGCGGCTTCCTTCAGGAGTCCGTCCAGCAGACTTCTTTTGCTGAAGAGATAACCTGTAGACAAGAGTTATTGTTATCATAAACTTTTAGTCCGTAACCTCTCTTATTTCTTAACCCCTATTGCCTTATTTCCTTACCATGCCAATTTCAGAACTCAGCTTCTCTTCTATTTCTTTTCTGTGTGTGCTTTTATTTCCTTAACTATATTCTTCGTCTGCAATTAAAAAGGAAATAGCTAGAACTCAAGGTTTATCTGCCTCATATAAATCTTTCTCTCTGCGCTTCTCACTTACTTTCCTATTTGTCTTTTACTCTCCTTGGTATCTGCCTTAATTCACAGCTTCTTTTTCTTTTTGCACACCTGCAATATAGTTACATTTATCTGTTAAGAACTTCTGCTTTCTTTTAAACTAGATGTTATCTATTTTAATTTGGTATTCTACTTACTGAGTTTGAGGTCTTTTCCTATTGGTAATTATTCATCTGTGTGTTTAATGCTTTCTTCTCTTTTCGTGGTGGTATTTTACTCTCTGTACTTAGCTACTGTTCGACGACTTATTTCTGTGGTAAGGATGGTTTTATCTTATTCGATTATTTGTAGTTGCTCAAGAGTTCTAACCTATATTGCAAATCTCTCTTTTTTCAGGACTTGCCGTTACTACTCGTTACTCCTGTGAAGAATTACAGTAAAGCCACTTTCCTCACAGTAAGTTCTATGACTCTATTGCTTTCAATAATTTACTTCAGTTCTCTGACGTGACAAATATACACTCATTAACTTAGCTTCATTTTTCTTGTTCTTCCTTCAGATGCTCCTGTTGACGCTGCTTCCTCTCCCTGACGACTCGGTGCAAAATCTTCACAAACTAAGATTTGCTGTTCTCCTCAAAAGTCACTTTACTTCATTGAACTCGGATTTCGAACTTGTATCTACTGACTTCCGAAAGCCCTTCAGGGTAGATTCTGAAAAGCCTTCGAGCGGAAACTGAAACACTTTTAGGCAGCGTGCACTGGAATGCGCACCTGACTCTCTAGAATTCTTGGTGAAGTGCGCAGTTCCTAGGCAGCGCGAACCTCACCTAGGATTCCAGCGCGTTCTCTGCCAAACACTAGAAACGCTAACAGCTACTCGGTTCTGGTGGCCTTTTCTGGCGCCATTTCCGAGTCAGCTCCACCCATGTACCTTCCATTGCTCGGGGTGTACAAACTTTGAGTCTTCGATGCGCAATTAAACCTATCTGTAATCTTGGGGTCATGACAGTACCCTCCAACAAGGTAGGTTCTCTCCACTGGGGTTTAGTTGGTGATCGTAGGTGAAAGGCCTTAACTAATCTTGGAGCATGGACATCTTCTTCTCGTTCCCAAGACCTTTCCTCGGGCCCATAACCCTTCCAGTCCACCAAAAAGTATAACTTCCCTTTTTGTATTTTGGAGTCTAGAATTTCCTTGACTTCAAATTCAGTACCAGTCTCTAGCTGAAGAGGGCTTGGAGGCAGGTTTTTTCGCAGATCTTCTGGAGCCTTCTTCAACAGGGATATGTGGAAAACTGGATGTATTTTCAACCTTGGTGGCAATTGAACTCGGTAAGTCACCGGATTTATTTTCTCCTCTACCAGATATGGACCAATAAATCTCGGTTGAAACTTCCGATTACCTTTCAATCTCAAATTCTTAGTACTTAACCAAACCCTGTCTCCTATTTCCAATGAGGGGCCTACTCGCCTCTTTCTGTCTGCATAACTCTTATATTTTTCTTTAGCTAGTTCAAGATTTCCAATTGCCCTCTTATGTACCTGATCTCACTGTGTTACAATCTCCTCCACCGCTGGAACTGAGATCTCGGTTTGCCTGAGGGTCGAGTTGGGATGTCTTCCATAATTCATAAAGAAAGGGGAATACCCAGTGGAAACATTCTTTGCATTATTATGGGCGAACTCTGCTGCCCACAAATAATCCGACCAATTTCCTTCTTGTTTCAAAAGAAACAATCTCAGATACTGTTCAAGTTCCTGGTTCACCCTCTCGGTTTGACCGTCAGTTTCTGGGTGGTAACTGGTGGAAAAACGGACTTCTGTACCCAACCCTTCCATGAAAGATTTCCAAAAGTGGGAAATGAACTGTGGACCCCTATCTGTGATTACTATTTTAGGGATTCCATGTATTTTCACTATTTGAGCACTAAAATGAGTCGCCAACTGCTTAGCTGTTGGCACTCCCTTTAAAGCTGTAAAATGAGCCATTTTAGAAAGGGAATCTACTACTACTAAGATGGTCTTGTAGCCCTGACTAAGGGGTAAGTCAGTTATGAGGTCTAATGTAACAGTGTGCCAAGGATAAGGTGGAGTGGGTAAGGGCATAAGTAAACCTTTTGGGGCCTGCCTTTCGGATTTTCCCTGAGCACAGATCTCACAAGTCTTAACATATTGCTCAATACTCTTCGACATTTCAGGCCACCAGTAGTGTTGCTGGATCAGTTATCTGGTCTTTGCCTCTCCCTTATGTCCTGCCAACTTTGCATCATGGCATTCCTTGATAATCTGTTGCTGCACCTCTTTAGTGGGAATATACAGAGCTCTTTGGAAGTAGGGCAACTGATTACGAACCTCTCTTCCTTCCTCCTTCGCCCACTCTTTCAAGGTCTTTTCATCCATTGCGTCAGTGATACCCTGTTCAAGATCAACTGAAGTGATTGCTCCAATAATCTTCTCACTTGGGATAATGGATTGATTTCCTAGAGGTGTCTTTTGATTTTCTGTGTCTATCCTAGACAAGGCATCTGCTTTTCCGTTCTGGGTCCCTGGTCGATAAGTAATGACGAAATCGTAATCAGCAAAGTACAGCGACCATCGCAATTGTCTTGGTGTTAAGGTTCTGGCTGTTTTTAGAAATTTTAAATTTCTATGGTCTGTATATACTGTGACTTGATGCTGTGCCCCCATTAAATGATGTCTCCAATCTTTGAATGCGTCTTTTATGGCCAATAGCTCCTTCTCTGTGATGGTATAGTTTATTTCTGCTGGAGTTAATTTTCTTGACCTATAGGCGACTGGATGCAGCTGCCCCGTTTGCTTGCTTCGTTGGGACAAAATTCCCCCCACCACCTGATCAGAGGCATCGGTCTCCACATAAAATGGTTCAGTCGGATCTGCATGTTGTAGGATTGGGGCTGACGTAAAACTTCTCTTTAGGGTTTGGAAGGCTTCTTCAGCTTCAGTTGTCCATTCAAATTTGACCCCTTTTTTCAATAGACGGGTGAGAGACAAAATCGTATGCGAAAATTCTCCAATGAATCTCCGGTAAAAATTGGCAAAACCAATAAAGCTTTGTACTTCTTTGACGCTCTCGGGGGACTTCCAATTTATCACCGCTTCGATCTTCTTGCGGTCCATAAGAATGCCCATTGGTGAAATTACAAAGCCCAAAAATTCAACCTGAGAGACACTGAAGGCACACTTCTCTAGCTTTACAAACAGTCTGTTTTCTCTCAGCTTCTGTAAGACCTTTCTAACCTGATCCTGATGTTCTTCCTTGTTCTCAGAGTAGATAAGGATGTCATCGATGTACACCAGTGCACACTGGTCGATGAATTCCTTCAATACATCGTTAATGAAGTGTAGAAAGGCTGCGGGAGCGTTACATAGCCCATAGGGCATAACCTGATATTCAAATAGGCGAAACCTTGTTCTGAAAGCTGTCTTCCACTCATCGCCCTCCTTCATTCTCACTAGATGATACGCTCCCCTCAGATCCAACTTCGTGTAAATTGTCGCTCCTTTCACTTGATCTAGCAAAACAGATATTAGCGGCAATGGATAACGGTTCTTTTTTGTAATCTTATTGATGGCTCTGTAGTCAATGCAAGTCCTCAAATCTCCTTCTTTCTTTGGCACAAAAAATAGGGGCGAGGAGACTGGGGACTGCGAGGGACGAATGAAGCCGTTTGCTAGATACTTATTCAAATACTCTTTTAGGTGATGGTGTTCTTTTTTCGTAAGGGCATACACACGGCTGCAAGGTAGATTTGAACCGGGTTCTATCTCAATTTTACAATCATAAGGTCTGTGGGGTGGTAATTGTTCTGCCTCCACTTCATTGAATACGTCTTCAAAATCTCGATATTCCTCTGGTATGTCTTGCACATGGATTACACAAATTGATTCTCCCGTCTGACACAACGAATGTGCAGGATTCACCTCTTGCTCCTGCAGCGGGCCCCTGAAACAATTTCCCAAACAATAATCTGATTCCATCTTAATGGCTCTGGTACTCCAGTTGATTGTTGGATTATGTTCAGTAAGCCAGGGAAGCCCAAGGATCAACTGGAACTGGGGGGCATTGATTAAGTTAAACTGGATCTTCTCCTCATGTCCATCATTCGAGATCAGATGAATTAATTCTGTGTGACTGATTATTGGACCAGAGGACAGGTTGGTTCCATCCACTGCCCTAACGGGCTCTGCTTTTAACTTTTTGATGGCTTCGATTCTCACCTTGCTCGCAAACTTTAGATCGCAAAAGTTTCCGGTGGCTCCTGAGTCGATCATCACTGAGACTTCCCTCAGCGTCACGTGTCAAAACCTAATTTCCATTGATAAAGTTAGATGTGGCGCTGCAGACTGTAGAGTATTGGCCACCCTATGTTCTTTTGGAGTCTGATCGAAAATCGCATCCACCTGTTCAACTCCTCCAACAGATGGTGCCTTTAGTTTTCCTTCGGCTTGAAACTTCCCTTGGGTTTCTTTGGACACGCACGTACAAAATGACCTCCCGATCCACAGTACATGCATAGGTTGTTGGTTCTTCTCTTTTCCTTCTCTTCTTTGGAAAGGGGACCCCGTATTGTACCAATCTGCATTGGTTCGATGCCCTGCTGACCTTCATTGCTTCGTCCTCCTTCCGACTTTACTCGATCAAATCGTGGAATCACTGACTTGAAATCTTTCCTTTTTTCACCTTTTCTTTCCCCATGACGGAAATCGATTTCCAGCATTAAATCCACCAACGCGGAGATTTCTGTGGGTCTATTGGGTATTCTGGCCAATGCATCCTTTAGCTCATCTCTTAAACCTCGATA
This sequence comes from Triturus cristatus, assembly GCF_964204655.1. Lineage (NCBI taxonomy): Eukaryota > Metazoa > Chordata > Amphibia > Caudata > Salamandridae > Triturus > Triturus cristatus. The sequence continues at coordinate 921,423,794 of NC_140582.1, read as the reverse complement.
AAACACCGCTGCTCTCTTACTCTCAGGCCAGTTGGTTTCCACCACTAGTTTATTGAATTGAGCCAAATAAGAGACCACATCGCGGTTCCCCTGTTTCAGGTCGAGTAGTTCGTTGTCTACGGCTTGGGATATCCGCCTTCTGTCAAATATTCGAAGGAACTCTTCTTTGAAGTTCTCATAACTCCGCAATATGGGATCGTCTTTTGAAATCAGAGGCAAAGACCAGGATGCTGCATCCCCACTTAAGCATGACAACACAAAGGCCACTCGAGACTGAGCATCTGGAAAAATGGAAGGGCGGCACATGAAGTGTAATGAGCACTGCGTAATGAATATTTGAGCCTTCTGCGGATCCCCACTAAAACGCTCAGGTGCCGCTAATGGAATGGCAGGTGAGAGGGAGTGAATCACCTGAGTTGTCATCCTATTAGTCCCTTCTGTCAATGAAGCTTGAGCGTCCGACCCTAAACCAAAAGGTTGTCTAAGCCTTTGCGCCAATTCTGCGGTTTCTTTTCTAGAATTTACTACTTCTAATCTGAGGTTCTGGTTTTCCTCTCGGACTGCACTTAACTCTTTTTGTATGGTATCTAATATTGTTCCTAAACCATGTACGTCTATTCCCTCAGCCATCTCTTTTTGGGTGTAAAATGCAACGTGGGCACTTCACTCTGTCAGACTCTAATTACGGTACTCAACTTACACAGGAACAGAGATGCTAGTTCCCAAATCCACCCCGACAGCAATTCAGAGCTTAGTGTGACAAGTCTCTAGAGTGGCTATCTAGGGGGAAGGGGAAAAGTGGATAAAATAACAAAAGAGAGAAGAGACTGTTCTGCGACTTCCTTCAGGAGTCCGTCCAGCAGACTTCTTTTGCTGAAGAGATAACCTGTAGACAAGAGTTATTGTTATCATAAACTTTTAGTCCGTAACCTCTCTTATTTCTTAACCCCTATTGCCTTATTTCCTTACCATGCCAATTTCACTACTCAGCTTCTCTTCTATTTCTTTTCTGTGTGTGCTTTTATTTCCTTAACTATATTCTTCGTCTGCAATTAAAAAGGAAATAGCTAGAACTCAAGGTTTATCTGCCTCATATAAATCTTTCTCTCTGCGCTTCTCACTTACTTTCCTATTTGTCTTTTACTCTCCTTGGTATCTGCCTTAATTCACAGCTTCTTTTTCTTTTTGCACACCTGCAATATAGTTACATTTATCTGTTAAGAACTTCTGCTTTCTTTTAAACTAGATGTTATCTATTTTAATTTGGTATTCTACTTACTGAGTTTGAGGTCTTTTCCTATTGGTAATTATTCATCTGTGTGTTTAATGCTTTCTTCTCTTTTCGTGGTGGTATTTTACTCTCTGTACTTAGCTACTGTTCGACGACTTATTTCTGTGGTAAGGATGGTTTTATCTTATTCGATTATTTGTAGTTGCTCAAGAGTTCTAACCTATATTGCAAATCTCTCTTTTTTCAGGACTTGCCGTTACTACTCGTTACTCCTGTGAAGAATTACAGTAAAGCCACTTTCCTCACAGTAAGTTCTATGACTCTATTGCTTTCAATAATTTACTTCAGTTCTCTGACGTGACAAATATACACTCGTTAACTTAGCTTCATTTTTCTTGTTCTTCCTTCAGATGCTCCTGTTGACGCTGCTTCCTCTCCCTGACGACTCGGTGCAAAATCTTCACAAACTAAGATTTGCTGTTCTCCTCAAAAGTCACTTTACTTCATTGAACTCGGATTTCGAACTTGTATCTACTGACTTCCGAAAGCCCTTCAGGGTAGATTCTGAAAAGCCTTCGAGCGGAAACTGAAACACTTTTAGTCAGCGTGCACTGGAATGCGCACCTGACTCTCTAGAATTCTTGGTGAAGTGCGCAGTTCCTAGGCAGCGCGAACCTCACCTAGGATTCCAGCGCGTTCTCTGCCAAACACTGGAAACGCTAACAGCTACTCGGTTCTGGTGGCCTTTTCTGGCGCCATTTCCGAGTCAGCTCCACCCATGTACCTTCCATTGCTCGGGGTGTACAAACTTTGAGTCTTCGATGCGCAATTAAACCTATCTGTAATCTTGGGGTCCTGACAGTACCCTCCAACAAGGTAGGTTCTCTCCACTGGGGTTTAGTTGGTGATCGTAGGTGAAAGGCCTTAACTAATCTTGGAGCATGGACATCTTCTTCTCGTTCCCAAGACCTTTCCTCGGGCCCATAACCCTTCCAGTCCACCAAAAAGTATAACTTCCCTTTTTGTATTTTGGAGTCTAGAATTTCCTTGACTTCAAATTCAGTACCAGTCTCTAGCTGAAGAGGCCTTGGAGGCAGGTTTTTTCGCAGATCTTCTGGAGCCTTCTTCAACAGGGATATGTGGAAAACTGGATGTATTTTCAACCTTGGTGGCAATTGAACTCGGTAAGTCACCGGATTTATTTTCTCCTCTACCAGATATGGACCAATAAATCTCGGTTGAAACTTCCGATTACCTTTCAATCTCAAATTCTTAGTACTTAACCAAACCCTGTCTCCTATTTCCAATGAGGGGCCTACTCGCCTCTTTCTGTCTGCATAACTCTTATATTTTTCTTTAGCTAGTTCAAGATTTCCAATTGCCCTCTTATGTACCTGATCTCACTGTGTTACAATCTCCTCCACCGCTGGAACTGAGATCTCGGTTTGCCTGAGGGTCGAGTTGGGATGTCTTCCATAATTCATAAAGAAAGGGGAATACCCAGTGGAAACATTCTTTGCATTATTATGGGCGAACTCTGCTGCCCACAAATAATCCGACCAATTTCCTTCTTGTTTCAAAAGAAACAATCTCAGATACTGTTCAAGTTCCTGGTTCACCCTCTCGGTTTGACCGTCAGTTTCTGGGTGGTAACTGGTGGAAAAACGGACTTCTGTACCCAACCCTTCCATGAAAGATTTCCAAAAGTGGGAAATGAACTGTGGACCCCTATCTGTGATTACTATTTTAGGGATTCCATGTATTTTCACTATTTGAGCACTAAAATGAGTCGCCAACTGCTTAGCTGTTGGCACTCCCTTTAAAGCTGTAAAATGAGCCATTTTAGAAAGGGAATCTACTACTACTAAGATGGTATTGTAGCCCTGACTAAGGGGTAAGTCAGTTATGAGGTCTAATGTAACAGTGTGCCAAGGATAAGGTGGAGTGGGTAAGGGCGTAAGTAAACCTTTTGGGGCCTGCCTTTCGGATTTTCCCTGAGCACAGATCTCACAAGTCATAACATATTGCTCAATACTCTTCGACATTTCAGGCCACCAGTAGTGTTGCTGGATCAGTTATCTGGTCTTTGCCTCTCCCTTATGTCCTGCCAACTTTGCATCATGGCATTCCTTGATAATCTGTTGCTGCAACTCTTTAGTGGGAATATACAGAGCTCCTTGGAAGTAGGGCAACTGATTACGAACCTCTCTTCCTTCCTCCTTCGCCCACTCTTTCAAGGTCTTTTCATCCATTGCGTCAGTGATACCCTGTTCAAGATCAACTGAAGTGATTGCTCCAATAATCTTCTCACTTGGGATAATGGATTGATTTCCTAGAGGTGTCTTTTGATTTTCTGTGTCTATCCTAGACAAGGCATCTGCTTTTCCGTTCTGGGTCCCTGGTCGATAAGTAATGACGAAATCGTAATCAGCAAAGTACAGCGACCATCGCAATTGTCTTGGTGTTAAGGTTCTGGCTGTTTTTAGAAATTTTAAATTTCTATGGTCTGTATATACTGTGACTTGATGCTGTGCCCCCATTAAATGATGTCTCCAATCTTTGAATGCGTCTTTTATGGCCAATAGCTCCTTCTCTGTGATGGTATAGTTTATTTCTGCTGGAGTTAATTTTCTTGACCTATAGGCGACTGGATGCAGCTGCCCCGTTTGCTTGCTTCGTTGGGACAAAATTCCCCCCACCACCTGATCAGAGGCATCGGTCTCCACATAAAATGGTTCAGTTGTATCTGCATGTTGTAGGATTGGGGCTGACGTAAAACTTCTCTTTAGGGTTTGGAAGGCTTCTTCAGCTTCAGTTGTCCATTCAAATTTGACCCCTTTTTTCAATAGACGGGTGAGAGACAAAATCGTATGCGAAAATTCTCCAATGAATCTCCGGTAAAAATTGGCAAAACCAATAAAGCTTTGTACTTCTTTGACGCTCTCGGGGGACTTCCAATTTATCACCGCTTCGATCTTCTTGCGGTCCATAAGAATGCCCGTTGGTGAAATTACAAAGCCCAAAAATTCAACCTGAGAGACACTGAAGTCACACTTCTCTAGCTTTACAAACAGTCTGTTTTCTCTCAGCTTCTGTAAGACCTTTCTAACCTGATCCTGATGTTCTTCCTTGTTCTCAGAGTAGATAAGGATGTCATCGATGTACACCAGTGCACACTGGTCGATGAATTCCTTCAATACATCGTTAATGAAGTGTAGAAAGGCTGCGGGAGCGTTACATAGCCCATAGGGCATAACCTGATATTCAAATAGGCGAAACCTCGTTCTGAAAGCTGTCTTCCACTCATCGCCCTCCTTCATTCTCACTAGATGATACGCTCCCCTCAGATCCAACTTCGTGTAAATTGTCGCTCCTTTCACTTGATCTAGCAAAACAGATATTAGCGGCAATGGATAACGGTTCTTTTTTGTAATCTTATTGATGGCTCTGTAGTCAATGCAAGTCCTCAAATCTCCTTCTTTCTTTGGCACAAAAAATAGGGGCGAGGAGACTGGGGACTGCGAGGGACGAATGAAGCCGTTTGCTAGATACTTATCCAAATACTCTTTTAGGTGATGGTGTTCTTTTTTCGTAAGGGCATACACACGGCTGCAAGGTAGATTTGAACCGGGTTCTATCTCAATTTTACAATCATAAGGTCTGTGGGGTGGTAATTGTTCTGCCTCCACTTCATTGAATACGTCTTCAAAATCTCGATATTCCTCTGGTATGTCTTGCACATGGATTACACAAATTGATTCTCCCGTCTGACACAACGAATGTGCAGGATTCCCCTCTTGCTCCTGCAGCTGGCCCCTGAAACAATTTCCCAAACAATAATCTGATTCCATCTTAATGGCTCTGGTACTCCAGTTGATTGTTGGATTATGTTCAGTAAGCCAGGGAAGCCCAAGGATCAACTGGAACTGAGGGGCATTGATTAAGTTAAACTGGATCTTCTCCTCATGTCCATCATTCGAGATCAGATGAATTAATTCTGTGTGACTGATTATTGGACCAGAGGACAGGTTGGTTCCATCCACTGCCCTAATGGGCTCTGCTTTTAACTTTTTGATGGCTTCGATTCTCACCTTGCTCGCAAACTTTAGATCGCAAAAGTTTCCGGTGGCTCCTGAGTCGATCATCACTGAGACTTCCCTCAGCGTCACGTGTCGAAACCTAATTTCCATTGATAAAGTTAGATGTGGCGCTGCAGACTGTAGAGTATTGGCCACCCTATGTTCTTTTGGAGTCTGATCGAAAATCGCATCCACCTGTTCAACTCCTCCAACAGATGGTGCCTTTAGTTTTCCTTCGGCTTGAAACTTCCCTTGGGTTTCTTTGGACACGCACGTACAAAATGACCTCCCGATCCACAGTACATGCATAGGTTGTTGGTTCTTCTCTTTTCCTTCTCTTCTTTGGAAAGAGGACCCCGTATTGTACCAATCTGCATTGGTTCGATGCCCTGCTGACCTTCATTGCTTCGTCCTCCTTCCGACTTTACTCGATCAAATCGTGGAATCACTGACTTGAAATCTTTCCTTTTTTCACCTTTTCTTTCCCCATGACAGAAATCGATTTCCAGCACTAAATCCACCAACGCGGAGATTTCTGTGGGTCTATTGGGTATTCTGGCCAATGCATCCTTTAGCTCATCTCTTAAACCTCGATAAAACACCGCTGCTCTCTTACTCTCAGGCCAGTTGGTTTCCACCACTAGTTTATTGAATTGAGCCAAATAAGAGACCACATCGCGGTTCCCCTGTTTCAGGTCGAGTAGTTCGTTGTCTACGGCTTGGGATATCCGCCTTCTGTCAAATATTCGAAGGAACTCTTCTTTGAAGTTCTCATAACTCCGCAATATGGGATCGTCTTTTGAAATCAGAGGCAAAGACCAGGATGCTGCATCCCCACTTAAGCATGACAACACAAAGGCCACTCGAGACTGAGCATCTGGAAAAATGGAAGGGCGGCACATGAAGTGTAATGAGCACTGCGTAATGAATATTTGAGCCTTCTGCGGATCCCCACTAAAACGCTCAGGTGCCGCTAATGGAATGGCAGGTGAGAGGGAGTGAATCACCTGAGTTGTCATCCTATTAGTCCCTTCTGTCAATGAAGCTTGAGCGTCCGACCCTGAACCAAAAGGTTGTCTAAGCCTTTGCGCCAATTCTGCGGTTTTGTTTCTAGAATTTACTACTTCTAATCTGAGGTTCTGGTTTTCCTCTCGGACTGCACTTAACTCTTTTTGTATGGTATCTAATATTGTTCCTAAACCATGTATGTCCATTCCCTCAGCCATCTCTTTTTGGGTGTAAAATGCAACGTGGGCACTTCACTCTGTCAGACTCTAATTACGGTAATCAACTTACACAGGAACAGAGATGCTAGTTCCCAAATCCACCCCGACAGCAATTCAGAGCTTAGTGTGACAAGTCTCTAGAGTGGCTATCTAGGGGGAAGGGGGAAAGTGGATAAAATAACAAAAGAGAGAAGAGACTGTTCTGCGACTTCCTTCAGGAGTCCGTCCAGCAGACTTCTTTTGCTGAAGAGATAACCTGTAGACAAGAGTTATTGTTATCATAAACTTTTAGTCCGTAACCTCTCTTATTTCTTAACCCCTATTGCCTTATTTCCTTACCATGCCAATTTCACTACTCAGCTTCTCTTCTATTTCTTTTCTGTGTGTGCTTTTATTTCCTTAACTATATTCTTCGTCTGCAATTAAAAAGGAAATAGCTAGAACTCAAGGTTTATCTGCCTCATATAAATCTTTCTCTCTGCGCTTCTCACTTACTTTCCTATTTGTCTTTTACTCTCCTCGGTATCTGCCTTAATTCACAGCTTCTTTTTCTTTTTGCACACCTGCAATATAGTTACATTTATCTGTTAAGAACTTCTGCTTTCTTTTAAACTAGATGTTATCTATTTTAATTTGGTATTCTACTTACTGAGTTTGAGGTCTTTTCCTATTGGTAATTATTCATCTGTGTGTTTAATGCTTTCTTCTCTTTTCGTGGTGGTATTTTACTCTCTGTACTTAGCTACTGTTCGACGACTTATTTCTGTGGTAAGGATGGTTTTATCTTATTCGATTATTTGTAGTTGCTCAAGAGTTCTAACCTATATTGCAAATCTCTCATTTTTCAGGACTTGCCGTTACTACTCGTTACTCCTGTGAAGAATTACAGTAAAGCCACTTTCCTCACAGTAAGTTATATGACTCTATTGCTTTCAATAATTTACTTCAGTTCTCTGACGTGACAAATATACACTCGTTAACTTAGCTTCATTTTTCTTGTTCTTCCTTCAGATGCTCCTGTTGACGCTGCTTCCTCTCCCTGACGACTCGGTGCAAAATCTTCACAAACTAAGATTTGCTGTTCTCCTCAAAAGTCACTTTACTTCATTGAACTCGGATTTCGAACTTGTATCTACTGACTTCCGAAAGCCCTTCAGGGTAGATTCTGAAAAGCCTTCGAGCGGAAACTGAAACACTTTTAGTCAGCGTGCACTGGAATGCGCACCTGACTCTCTAGAATTCTTGGTGAAGTGCGCAGTTCCTAGGCAGCGCGAACCTCACCTAGGATTCCAGCGCGTTCTCTGCCAAACACTAGAAACGCTAACAGCTACTCGGTTCTGGTGGCCTTTTCTGGCGCCATTTCCGAGTCAGCTCCACCCATGTACCTTCCATTGCTCGGGGTGTACAAACTTTGAGTCTTCGATGCGCAATTAAACCTATCTGTAATCTTGGGGTCCTGACACCCAGGGCGATCCCTAGGGGTGACCTATATGCATTGAAAAGAAAGCTTTGGGCCTGGGTAAAGTGTATTTTACCAGGTCGAAATGGCAGTTTAAAACTAACCACACAGGCTCTAAAAATGGTGGGCCAGAGACATGTTTAAAGGGCTACTTAAGTGGGTGGCACAACCAGTGCTGCAGGCCCCCCAGTAGCATTGGATTTACAGGCCCTGGGTACATGTAGTACAATTTTACTAGGGACGTATAAGTAAATTAAATATGCCAGTTGGGGATAAGCAAATATTACCTTGTTTAGAGGCGAGAGCACATGCAATATTGCACTAACTAGCACTGTTAAAGTGCGCAGAGTCCTAAGGCCAGCAAAAAAAAGGAGGAGGAAGGAAAAAAGTTTGGGGATGACTCTGCAGGAAAGGCCACGTCCAACAAGAGCAAAATAATTTCACTTCTCCATTGAACACCACAACATGAGCATATCCTCCTAGTGTAGAACAACCACCAGGGAAACAATATTAAATCCCACCAAACCATGTAACATACTCATTAATATGGAAGTACAGCACAAAATAACCCAAAACATTTCCTATGAACAATATAGCAGCTCATAAAAATTGACTGCCAAAGTGACTTTCCAATAAATGCCCTGCTTCCACCTACAATAGGAAAAACATTTTCTAATAGCCTCCACGGGGTGAAGAGATTAACACCACCTCCCATTTCCCTATGGGAGCATGTACTACAGCCAGTTTACGGCTGTAACACATGCTCTCATAGGGAAATGTCGCAATGCGACTGAACAATGCGTGATCGCATCCAAATCAGGCAGTCGGGACCGCTGACCCGAGGTCGGTCAGTCCCGTATACAAGACGGTGTTGGGCGGACGACATCGTAATCTGCACCAAAATGTCGAACAGCAAGGCAGACACAGGGCTAGTTTAAAATTGACAGTGAAAACTGTGAAACTGATAGAGTGATGGATAAGTGGCTCTTCTTTGGTCAAAAATAGATACAGCCAGTGTTTCTAAGCAGAATGACAAACCCTCTTATTCAGTGCCCCCCCAGCAGCATCACGCTGAAGTGTAGGGTGGCTTTGGGCATGGGCAAGCTGGGCCCAGGCCCGGGGCGCCAATATTCTGAGGGACGCAGCAGGGAGCTGCCTTACTTAATGTAATGCAGCAGCAGCTCTTCCATTCCACTTGGTCTCAATCGGGTCTCATTAAAGACTTTGTAATCTGCCCTTAATGTACCTCAGCATCATTGTTAGCACCCCACCAACATCCTGCCATCCTTCCATCTTCCTCACACCTGCTGCTGTTACACCTTAATGACCCCACCCCCACAAAAGCACCAATTTTTCTTTTCTCCCAGGGCACTGTCCCGGTCAATTCGATTTAGGGTTGCCCCAGCTGAAGCGTTGTGGACTGAGACTCTAAACTGATTTGGAGATGGGTTGGGGGCTCTAGGACATGTTTTTACCAGTCCTTCCCTATTGAGCAGAATATCAGCCCCAAGTAGTATATAATGGTACAGGTTTACCCTGTGTTTCACTGAGCACAACCCAGTGGCTTAACACAAAATGAATGCCCCCTCCTGCATAATGTGACGAGGACTCCTTGAGTCTCCCATATCTCACAGATATTCATTGGGCTTTGGCTAAATGTGTTTGGGGCCCATCTGCACCTCAGGGGCTGCAGGGGCCTGTGTTACAGCTCTGGTACCAACCACTCACACAGAAGGGGGCCTCTGAAACTATAACAGGCAGAGAGAACAGGGGAAACTCAGAAATACAATCAGAAGAAACTTTCTCTGGCTGTGTAAATAATCCAAAGTGCTAATCGTCACTAGTATAAGTGTTGAAGACATGAGACACTGGCCTACCAAAATATAATACACAAATACATTAGGTACAAAAAGTATCAAATGTATTCAATAAATATAAATTGCAATTATATGAAAACAAGGTATATAATACACCATAGATTACCCAAGCTCATCCTACACCACACACACAATCGTTCATACAAACAAATACCTACCCACACAAACTCATACGTTCTACAAAATAAGGGTTCAAAGTTTTCAGTGTCTCATGTCTGTGGCACTTATACTAGTGACGATTAGCACTTTGGATTATTTACACAGGAAGAGAAATGTTCTTCTGATTGTACAGCTCTGGTACCGCCAGCTTCTTCCAAGTGCTTTCTCTACACTCATGCAGCTCTCTTGGGCTGCCAGGCGAAACTCGGCATTGTTGGGTATTTCTCTTTCTTTGTAATATCAATCTTTGTTTCCACTTGTTGTTTTATGTGGGCTCTCAACTCCACTGTCACTTGTTACCATTGTTAAGTTGATAATGTCAATTTCACGTCAGGTTACAAGTAACGCCTACTGGGGTATCTAGCGCAGGGGTGGAGAGATGTATAGTTGTATGGATGATGAACTACTGCAGACTTCTAAAATGCTCCCCATCTTGACAGACAAGATTATTTGACATTCACACATCACTTCCTGTTACCAGGCACCGAAGAGCTGATACCTGACCTTCAAATGTGAAGAGCTTATCCTGGACATTGTGAGGAAGCATCCTGAATTGGCGTTTCAGGGAAACAACTTCACTAGGTTTTTGGACAATTTCTAGTATGTGCTGGCAGTGAGATGATCTTGAAGTTTGGTAATACACAGCACTCACTTTTCTCAAACCAATTGAACTCTATGGGTGTTGGAGGTGCTGACAGTGGATGAACCTGACAAAAGTGAGTCGCTGCACCATCCTGTTGAATTGAGAGGGGCTTTTCAGAGGCTCTGCGCTCCTACAACTATGAGTAGGGAGCAAAGATGTATTTTTCAAGCAGAAAAGGAAGTGAACTTTCATAGTAAGTTGCTTTGGTGGATTTGAACCTCCCTATATTTTGCCTGTGATGCTTTTTGTTTACACTTCTTCTGTATAGTCGCTGACATGTTAATTGTGTATGTTCTTTGGTGGGGAGATCTGTTGGATATTTAAGTCTTATGGTCTGTTATGATGTCCCTGGTAGTTTGGTGTTATATTTCTTTGGCTACCGTCTCAGACTATGGGGAGCTCTCTCCTGCTCCTGTCTCTTTACTTCCTTTCCTATTTCTTCTATCTAAGGTTCCCTTTCTTGACTTGCAGTCCATGGGTGAATTTGTTGATGTTTGTGTATGCTGCAGTGGATGGAGGGTAAAGGAAGGAGAGAGGGAAAAGAAGACATTTTTGATGATTCTGTCTTTTATTTTGTGTGGTGCAGGTACTTCACATTTATAGTGTTCTGGTTGTTTGCCAGTCAGGATAATCTCAAAGACCTCTTTACTGCTAGTGATCATCTCTGCTCATATGGTATTGATTGATTAGTTTTAGACATTCATATTGCAATTACTGGTTTTAAAGTAATTTCCTTTAATGATGAAGTGATGCATCTTTCACAACAGATTGAAAAAATGGAAACAGAATCATAGTCCTTCACATGACCATCCTTCTTTGCATAGGCACTCATATATGGCACTCTGGGAAGTTCTACCTGTAGTTCCACTACAACATATCTAAATCAAGAAGAATGGGGTTTTAGACAGGCTATAGGTATCGAGACAATAAAAGAGATTAGAAGGACATAATGTTGGCGGTATACGACAGAAAGTGCTCTGTGAATTTGATTAATATTTCATAATAATTTTATTTCAACAATGGGATAATGTGTTTTTCAAAATACATTTATTAGGCCTACTTATTAGGCCCACTGAATTCTTGGATGGGTTCTTAATACCAAGGCGTGATTGTAGTAACCATTCTATTGACAAAGAGATGCATAAATTGGTCTTGCCTGAAGTCTGGAGGTTCTTTTAACCTCGGTGAATGAGATTACACCTACTTTGTACAAGTTCACCGGGGATAGTTGAGACTAGATTTTCTATTTCTTTCCTGAAATAAGGCTGATGGAGACTTATATTTCTAAGTCAGACCATGCCGCCATAACTCTTCACCTTCAGTTTTCACCTCCTTTGACTATGCCATATAGACAGAGGAGAATGTGAGCTACAGTTTTTAAAGAGACTGTCTTTTGATCAAGACTACTGTTGCTGATTATTTCATACACAATGCCACACCGGATTTATCTTGAGAACTGTCTGGATAGCCGCCAAGACAGTGATTGTCGGTGGGTTTATATCTTTGCCACTACCATTGCTGACCTCATTGCACCCCTCGCCATCACCTCCATGGACTACATTTTCATCGGAGACCTGAACTTCCACCTCGACAACCTCAGCGATCCCAACTCCACCACCCTCCTAGATAACCTCGCCAACATTAGACTGAAACAGCTCGTCACCAGCCCTGCCCACAAGGCAGGACACACCCTCGACCCCATCTTTGCAGGTGGGAACAACATCTGCTTCAGCCACACTACGCAGCCCCTCTGGATGGACCACCACTGCCTACACTTATCTTTCAACACCACCACTGCTCTCAAACCTACTCCCGGCCCTTCGCGAAGGAACTGGAGCAAGTTCACAGAGGAGCGCCTCAACTCCATCCTCATCCACGAACCCCCCCCCTCGACCGACGTCAACTCTGCAGCCAAGGAACTACACCGGTGGATCACCAACTGCACAGACAAGCTCACACCCATCCGCATCTCCGAGAGACAACGTCCCATGAAGGCCACCTGGCTCACCACTGACCTCCAAGAAGTCAGATGCTCCTGCAGATGCCTCGAAAAACGATGGAAAAACAGCAAAACCACGGAAGACCTGACCACCTACAATGCCATGAGAGAATACCACCAACGGATAAGATCAACAAAGAAGACCTTCATCCGGAACAAAATCAAGATTAAATAATGCTAATCTCATGCAGGGCAAGGACGTGATTTGGACCACAAACCACCACATACTTTCTCCCTGGTTTATATTGCTGCCAGTAGCATGTCGTTTGGTACCTACTTTCCTAGTGAGTATTGTCCTTAGTATAATTCCAAAAGCTGCACATTTCAAATATTTAGGAACTTGCAGTCCACCATCCTTCTCTACCAGGGTGGGTCGGCTCTAGGGTGGAGCGACCAGTGCCACTGCATCGGGCGCTGACTTTGAGTGGGGGCACCCTATATTATGGTTTTAAAAGCATCTGCTGCTGCGTTCTTTACCTCCAGCAATTTTCAGGCAACAATAAAAATGTTGAGAATACTCCGATGATTAATGTGCTTCCTAGAGAGAGATCAGAGGTGTGTCTAGTGGACGTTTTGACTGTTTTGACTCATCGTAAGGTAGCGCAGTGGGTTAATATGCCTGCTGCAAAGAACATGTGCCACACAGATCACAACGTTCATATAATGTGAATAGGTCAATGGGTTCCTGCATTTGTCAGAGACATCCTATTGTTACTTGCAGTTTGTAAGTTAATATCCTAATGTAGGACAGTGAGCAATGAACTGTCATCAAAGTGCTGTATGCAAACTGCAGGATATGGATTAGAGTGTTATGATTTTTTCCCCAGTCTTTCATTATCCTAATGTTGCAAAATGGGTTAATTTGGATCGAAATCAATTCTTATTTTTAAAGCGAACCCCCAACAATGGTGTTACGTTTTAAATTGTGGGTTTGTGCTTCTCCAGACCAAACACGCTTTTTAAAAAATATATTTTTATTAAGGTTTTCAAGAATACCATTGCATGGACGAATCCCACAGGCATTCAGACATTCCAATAAGCAGCTTGTACAGAACAACTCCATTGTATACCCCCAACTCCCGCTCCCTCCTCTCTACTCCTCCCCTAACTGCAGCAAGGCCTAGCAGTAGCATAATACTGAAAGAGCACATCGAATCACGGACAAATAAAACTGCGGGCCCAAACCCAGTGGCAGTTTTTTTCACCCCCCTCAGTCTTTGGTGTCTTAGTTCAATACCTCTCCGAGGGAGTTCTAAGAAATCCATGTATCCCACACTTTCTGGAACTTTTGTGGGCAACCACTGTTGGAGTAAGTGACTGAGCCATCGTGTACATATCTATTCCTCTTTTCCACTTCTGCAATGTGGGGCAGTCCTTCGATCCCCAATGGTGAGCCACGTCTCTCTTTGACACCACTAAGCTAAAACTACAGAACAATAGCTAGGCCCGGGGCAAGTCAACATAATTGGAAATGCCCAAAATAAGGAATTTGGGGTCAAAAGGAAGGGGCATTGTGAAAATAGCATAAATTTCCCCAGTGATGGCCCCCAATAGTCTTGCATAGGGGGACAACTCCGAATTGTGTTGAAATAAGGAATCCTCAGCAACACCGCATCTCAGGCTATTTGGCTCGGGGGCACTCTCCATTATGTGGAAACGACATTTATCATAGTAGACTCAAATGCAACTTCACGTTGCTTCGCCTGTAATCGGGTGCTGCAAATATCAATAGGTCCCCGTACTCCAGGGACGCGTGAGCTTCTTATTTGATTTCATGCGGTACAAATAATTATTAGAACAATATCGGACTTTTCATGGCGTAATATATTGCTTACGATAAGAACAGATGAGGAAATATCTTCGACTTAAACGTGAAGTTGCATTTGAGTTGGAACGTATACATGAATACAGTGGTACGATAAGAACAGATGAGGAGAAATCTTCTATTTAAGCGGGAAGTTGCATCTGAGTTGGAACGTATACATGAATACCAGAAGGTATTTGACCAAAAATTGAAATTCAAGCCCTGAGGAAGTCGCACGGTTGATTACCATAGCGACGAAACGCGTTGGGAAAGGAAGACACTGAAATAAAAGAAGACTAAAACAGCAGGAGCCCCGTTGAATTTTGTGTTCATTTTAATAATTTATTTACTATTTTGGAGATTGAGTGTGTGTATCAGCGCAACTTGTATATATTTGGTAGCAGTGGTGAGATGGCATACCGAACACAAACCACAGGGAGAAGTGTCCCTCTACTGGTGGTAAGGCCCAGAGGTTAGGTTGTTTTGTTATTTGAGTGCTTGGGCGGGTATGTACCAGTAAGTCCCTCATGTTCTAAGTGCGTTTGACTGAAAATAGGGGAGTTGGTCCTGGAGTGAAGTTACCTGCCTCGAAGATACCCCAATGTTTTTTAATAACCTTCTGTATTTTGTTGGAGGACGGGGTGAATGTTGTAACACAATTCAGGGTGTCAGTGGGTGTTTGTTCCCTACTCTCCAAAAGGCTCTCCCTGTGGTTGCATTAAGCCCTTTTGTAAGCCTGGTTAATGACCTTGTGTGGGTAGTCAGCTGACTTTAATATTCGGCTATGGTGTTGCAGTTCCAGCGTAAACGGAGGAACTGGCCAACTGGGAGGTTGTCCCTGAGGGCTTTGGGTGGTGGCTTTCGTAAAGCAGAAGACTGTTTCTGTCTGAAGGTTTCCTATAATTAGTGGTAAATAGGTCACCATTTTGGATTGGGATCAACAAGTCAAGGAAGGGGATGGAGCTGTCTGACCTAGTTTCAGAAATGGGTCCAAGGTGTTGACCCACTCACAGAACGATGCACATTTGTCTGTGTCACCACTCCAAAACACCAGGATGTCGTCAATATAGCGATGCCACAGTAGTATGTTCTGATATGGGTTACCTTTGTGTAGGATATGCTTGCTCTCAAATAAGCGTTACAACTAAGGCTATGTAAATACAGGCCAGACTAGGAGCAAAGGTGTTTCCCATGCTGGTACCTTGTACCTGACGGAAGAGTTGATTCTGGAAAGCAAAAAAGTTCTCTTTTAGGGCTATAGCTGCACATTCAACAATGAAGATGATCGGGCTTTAAATGAACATGGGACTGATTTGTGATGGATCGTCTCCAGGACTTCAAGGGTGGCGTCCTGGGGGATGTTGGTATACAACGCTTCGACGTCCAAAGTCACCAGGAGATCGATTTTGTCATGTGTCGGAAAGGACTGTATCAAGTTCAAGATATCAGTTATATCTCTGAGGCAGGTGAGGGTCTACATCACGATAGGTCTCAGAAAAAAAATCGCTAAATGTGCCCAGGGGTTCGAGGAGAGACTCAATACCCTAAACTATGGGCCAGCCTGGTGGGAGGGTTCACTCCCTTCCGAATTTTAGGGAGGGTGTAGAAGTACGGGATCCGTGGTTGGTCATTATTCAAAAACTCCGCTTCTTGTGCAGTGATCCACCCTTCTGTTTCTGCTTTAGATACCAGTCTCCTGATCTTGATGGTAAGGCGCTCAGTGGAGTCATCCTTAATTGGAAGATAGTAACAGGTGTTCGCCAATTGTCGTCGGCATTCATCATTGTAGGTGGTGATGTCCTGGATGACAATGGCACCCCCCTTGTCGGCTGCTTTGATCACGATGGTAGCGTCATCTGTAATTCTCTTGAGCAGGTTCCTTTCCTGTTTGGACATATTTTTGAATGGTCAGTCGTTGGTCAGAGTGGAAACTTCTTTCATGATAGCACATTGCTTTCATTGTACGCCGCGCTTCCGGATTTCCACTGGTGCCGAGAGGTGCCGCCATTTTGGTTAGTTGGCGGTCTAGCTCTCTCGCAACAGACCTTGTTTACATGCACGCTTCCCGGGAGCTCAGCGGGCGCGCCGGTGGCGTGCCAAAGTCACACCTAAGGCAAGCCTGCCTGCGCCCGTCTGCGCCCTGGAGGCGCCCAGGGTCAGATATGCTGCCCACAGAACTGCCGGACGGTGCAGGAGGTATTCGGTGGCCTCTTTGCAGGCTTTGGCTCCCACCCACAGCTGTCAGGCGTATCGTTGGGATGTGAGTAAGATCGATGAGTATACTTGCCTCACCTGTGGGTTAGTAGTGAAATCAGGCCTGGCATGTAAAAAGGGGATTGGTATGGGTCGGGAATAACAGCCACCGGCCAGCCTGATTAGGGCAGCCTCCATTAATACTCGGTCCCTTAGAAAACAGTATGCGGAGGTGTTTGATCCATTGGAAGGACACTCTCTTGATTTATTATTCTTGACAGAGACCTGGCTTGATTCCTCTTCCAATCCTATGGTTACCTTAGACATACCCCGGGATATAAAATCACTCGGGTAGATCGGAAGGTTGGAAGAGGGGGGGGAGTGGCGGTTATATACAAAGATATATGGAACCTGCATAGGACAGTGGCTTCATCCTGGAGTAGCTGTGAAGCATTAGACTTTAGTATTCAGATGTCTGCACAGTTCACTCTTGGAGGGTCATTGATTTATAGACCCCCAGGACCGGCAGGGTCGTTTCTCCAAGAATGGGGGGATGCTATAGCATCCATGGCGATCCGATTTTCTAACCTCCTGATCCTTGGGGACTTAAATATACATCTGGATTGTATAGATAGTAAGGATACATAGGATGTGCTGGATGGGTTGTTGTTGGCTCAGCTTAAGCAACATCTTAGCCTCCCTACACATCAGGCTGGACATGTACTTGATCCTATTTGTTCTAATATTCCAATCTTAGAGGTGGAGACCTGTCCAGTGACTTGGTCAGATCATTATATAACATACTTTTCTTGGGAGGTAGCCAGGACTGAACCCTCAGTACCCCCAAGCCATAATTCTTCGTTTGGGAAAATTGATCCTGCTGCGCTTAGCACAGCCCTGGTAGCCTCTAATTGGTTGGAGATCTTAACGCTCAGGTGGCAGAACTCTCCAGTTGGGTCTCGACAGCAGTGGCAAGGGTGACTTCCCCTTGTCCGAACAGGTTGACGAGAAAATCTCCGTCTAAACCTTGGTTCAACGCCCTGTTAAAGGGATTGAAACATGACTGTAAGGTCCTGGAATGGTCATGGAGGAAGGGTGGATATAGTCTGTAGGATAAGAGGAAGCTCAGGGACAAGCAGAAGGCCTATTATGCTTCAATTAAACTGGCTAAAGGGCTATTCTACTCAACCCATATCGAAGCAGCAAATAACAACGCCAGGGAACTATACACCATTGTTCAGAGCTTCATGGCTCCTGTGGCGCAAGCTAGTGTAATGCCTTCTTCTTCCTCTTGGTGTGACACTCTCTCCCGAGCTTTTAGGGATAAGATTATAGGCATCCAAGGCATCCAAGCAACCTTTACCTCTCAGAGTGCCCAGGTAGAGGATGTTCCGGTCGGTCCATCAGAAGGTACTGACCACGTTTTTTCCGAATTTGGTCCAGTCATGAATGTCTTAAAATCTTAAAGGCCTTAAAATCTGGATCTCCTTCTGATCCATGTCTGGCCAGGACATTGGCAGCAGTCTCTGAGATTGTCTATAGAGAAGTTACCGCTATCATTAATCTTTCCCTGAGGGAAGCGGTTGTACCTCTTTCCTGGAAGGAAGCGATGATTTGGCCTCTTCTTAAAAAACAAACGCTTGACCCCCTTTGCCCTGGGAATTATCGACCTATTTCCTTACTTCCTGCTCTAGCAAAGGTATGTGAAAAGGTGGTAAATAAACAGCTGACCGACTTTGTGGAGAGGGAGTTGATTTTACATCCAGCTCAGTCTGGCTTCCAAGCGGGACACAGCACTGAAACTGTGCTGGTCGAGGTGGCGGAGACCATACGAGATTGTCAGGATGCGGGCGGGAGGGCGGCACTTATCCTGCTTGACCTCTCGGCCGCGTTTGACACGGTCCCCCATCCATTGCTCCTATCTCGCCTGGCTAGGATTGGGATATCAGGGGCGGTATAGGAATGGCTTCGCTCCTTTTTGGAAGCCCGGACGGAGCAGATATGGATTCCACCTTTTTCCTCCTGCTCACAGAGGGTCTCAACGGGAGTCCCGCAAGGGTCTGCCCTTAGCCCCCTTCTATTCAATATCTACATGACCCCATTGATCTATCTAGCGGAAGGATTGGGAGCTAAGGTGATGGCATACGCGGACGACACCCAGTTACTATTCACCTGGAAGGGCGAGGTGGGCTCAGACACAAACTTGCCTGGCCTCAGTTTTTAACTGGATGGCGGAGGCAAAGCTTAAGTGTAATTAAGGGAAATCGGAGATTCTACTATTTGGTATGTTCCCTCCGAATTTCCGAGAGCAACTTTGGCCACCTGAATACCCCTGTCCAATATCTTCTGAGAAATCGGCAAAGAATCTTGGGGTTTGGTTTGATGAGCGTCTCTCGTTTGAGATACACATCAAGAAGGTGGCTGGTGGCTGCTTCGGTTTGCTTAAATCATTTAGAAGTTTTTTCCCCCTTCTGCCAATAGCAGCGAGACAAACACTTATATGCGCACTGATTATGTCCCGTTTAGATTATGCTAATGCCCTTTTCTCTGGTATTCCGGGCTATATGTTAAAGAAATTGCAGGTAGTCCAGAATACTGCTGCTAGATTGTTATCTGGGCTGTCCTCTAGGAACAGTGTACAGAGCCAGCTCCGTTTGTACCACTGGCTACCAGTAGCCGCTAGAGTTAAATTTAAGCTACTGATTTTGGCCCACCGGGTACTTCATGGCAGTGGGCCTGTCTATCTTCAGAAGCGGATCGCTTTTTATGTACCTGGGCGGGCTTTGCGGTCCGCGTCTTTGTATTTTGTTCATGTCCCTCGCTTTAAGCGACGGAGGATCGGAGGTGGCTCCTTTACAGTGAAGGCAGCTACTGCATGGAACACACTTCCGCTGAGTTTGCGTACCATCCAGGATTTGGGGGTGTTTAGGAAAAAACTGAAAACCTTTCTTTTTGTTTGATGATGAGCACACTACCTTTATAGATTCACGCCGGGACACTCTTAAGTATCTGTGCGCGTAATAACTGCATAGACCAATACATAACATAACATAACATAGCCTGTTCAAAGTTGTGAATCTTGTGTGGAATCATAGCTGTAGGAGGCATAAATTGTGACTTTTTCTGTAATCATGTGCCCTCTTTGGGAGTGTAGGGCTTGTTCTGAAAATAAGCCCGTAATCTGACTTTCCGGAGAAATAGTTTTCAAGATATTCGGTTGTGTGCAGTTTGTCTAAGCCATAAGGAATTCCGTATAAGATATTGAGCTAATGAATGTCGAATTGTTGCCATTAGCATATTGTCACAAATAGTGGGTATCACAAGCATTGTCAATGAAACTGTCTTATTTTTAACAAATATGTTTATATCCATATATATTTGATTTGCATGTAGCGTAAGTTCCAAATATGTTCTTATTTTTATGTTACCTAATATTCCAAGCAAATTATTCTATACCATACCACTCTACTAGCATATTATTAATGTACCGTATTCATAGAATTGATTGGTCATGATATTAAAACATTTTGAAGACCAGGCCACCATTCTCTCACCACTCCAAGTACTTGTTTTCATTGAAGGGAATGCTTTGTGTGCCCATAGCCACACCTTGTTCTTTGCATGTGCGTCCAGAAACAAAAAGAAGATGTGTGCCAAGGCAAATCCAGCTGCAGCATTATCTTGTTGAATTCTTACAAGCTCAAAGGCCATAATTGGAGAATATCATAACATATAAGAAATGCTTGTAGATAAACCCAAACATTTATTGTGATGAAACATTAAAGTGATTAGAGTGTAGAATTGTAAATGTGTGTGAGAAATCAGGACCTGTTTGTAGTGTTCCCCTAGTTTTTGCCCCCATTTTAACGACTAGATGCTGGTTTTCTGACTGTGATTATGACTTGGGCTCTGTGAACCAGACCCAGGGCCTTTGCTCTGATTAAAAGTACATGGTAATTAGGTATAATTATAATTGGTACTGACAGCCTACCTGTAACTCCCTAGTACATTGTAGTGCATGTAGGTTTAGACTCCCTCAAAGCAACAGGTTAAAAGAGGTCCACCTGCATCAGCTCCACCAAGAAGAGCAAGCTGAAAGGCGTCCAGGGGACTTTTAAGGAGTTGTGAATCCATCTCAAAGCTTTTAGACCCTTGGATTGTTTTGTTTTTTATACTTTGAGCCCACAAGAGGAGCTTCAGGAAGAAGTTCTGGTAGTTTGGAGCAACTTTTGTAAAAAGCTCCATAAGGTGATGACCCGTTGACGAGAGTCAAGCCGCCAACATTGATTTCAGGTTTGTCTTGCTAAAAGCTCCGGAGCACAAGACTTCCAGGATTTCACCGAGGTCTCACGCTGAACCAAGCCGCCTTCGACAACTTGAAACCCAGCCTGACAAAGAGCCTCACTCGACATCGAGAGAAAAAGCTCCACAAAATGACTAAGTGTGACGGTAAAGCTTGACCGAGGCCTTCCGCTTAGTGTATCCAACCAACGCTCCATCGCAGTCGGCCTCAAACTTTGACTATGCCCTGGTCAAACGTGACCAGATGCCCCAAGTTGGCACTTTTGGTTTTTAGGTACGAGAAAGTGTTTATTCTGTGAAAATTCATATCTTCGGTTCCCTACTTTGGCTTTTTGTCATTTTGGTGTCTATTTGTTCAGAAACCTATAACCTATTTTTATAAATTGGTGTTGGATTCCTATTGTGTGTTGTGCCTTACTTATTTAATGTATTGGTATTTTTAAATGCTTTACACACCTGTCTCCTAAGTAAAGCCTGCCTGCTTGTTGCCAGCTACCAAGGGTTGAGCAAGGGAATATTTTATTGAGACATTGACCGGACCCTATCTGGTGATTGTGGCCTTATTGCTAGTGTTTGGTCCCTACCTACACCTACTAATAAACCACCTTCCAACAATGTGCATAAGGTATCCTAGCTGTAACAAACATAACAAGCATTGGCATAGCCAATAGGTCTCGCCTTTGGGACCTTATATGTGTTTAGCCAGAGATATTGACTTTCCCTATGTTTTTAAGCTATGCTGTACATTAGTTACAATAAAGAAGTGTTTAAAGCATTTTGGTTACCTTATATATAACCAAGAAAGTATTACGTACAAGTGAAAGACTATATTAAAAAAGTATTACCTATAAATAATGTCTTGATCTAATTTTGTTCTTTAAATGCTGGCAATTTGTTTCTGCGTGTGCCAATGCGTGCTTGTTATGGGTTTTTTTGTTATGGGGGGGCATAAATAACAGGAGGCTGAAGCTTGGGAAATAGTACCTGTGTAACAGTTAGTGAGATAGTTAGTGAGTTAGTTAGTTTGTTAATGATAGAGTTGGTTAGTTAGTTAGTTAGTTAGTTAGTTAGTTAGTTAGTTAGTTAGTTAGTTAGTTAGTTAGTTAGTTAGTTAGTTAGTTAGTTAGTTAGTGAAACAGTGAGAGAGTTAGTAAGTTAGTGAGTGAGTGAGAGAGTGAGTTAGTGAGAGAGAAGGTTATTCAGTGAGAGAGAGAGTTAGAAAGTTAGTTAGTGAGAGAGAGAGAGTTATTTAGTGAGAGAGAGAGAGATAGTTAGAGAATTAGTTTGGAGAGAGAAAGAGTCCGTGAGAGAGAGATAGTTAGAATTAGTGTTTTTAAAGTGAGTTAGATAGTGAGAGAGTTAGTGAGAGAGATTTAGATAGTTAGTTAGTGAGAGAGTGAGTTAGTTAGTGAGAATGAGTTAGTGAGAGAAAGAGTAAGAGAGTTAGTTTGTTAGTTAGAGGAAGGAACATACACCAGACCTCTTGTGACAAATATAACGGTGCAGTACACTACACATTAACATTGCAGTATGCACAGATGTCATGGGCACACAATTACAAGTGAAGATCACAGCAAAAACGTAAACTTCTAACTGTTATACTA
This sequence comes from Triturus cristatus, assembly GCF_964204655.1. NCBI lineage: Eukaryota > Metazoa > Chordata > Amphibia > Caudata > Salamandridae > Triturus > Triturus cristatus. The sequence continues at coordinate 921,401,218 of NC_140582.1, read as the reverse complement.
CGTGGACTAGGGGACATTGCAACATGCCAGTAGCTAAGGGTAGTCAAACATGCACGGCAGCTCAGCGGCAGTGAACTCGATGGATGACATACTCACAATGCACCAAAGGTTATGCTCGGTGCATGAAGTACGAATTGCCGAATTGTTTGAGTCCTAGCCTCACCTGAAAATCTGCCTGAACTATACTAACACTAGCTGGAAGCATTGTAATGCAACTATAGTTCATACCTTCTTTTCTAGCGCAAAGTGCTACCAAGATGGCAAACGGTAACAAGTTGTCACAAAATAAACACCAAAATAAATTCAAAAGAGCTTGGAATAGTGTGCTCTCTGGATACTTACTCTTTGTGCACTGAAAATTGTACATTCCTCATGGTCAGTCACACTCCATAGACTGCATGAAGGCGTAGATGTATACTTATCACCTCAAAATTAGGTAACGTGTAGATGTGCTGGGCACATTTTTGCTCAAGACAAATTGTTCGGCCATTTGTTCTACACAGATGTCAGAACAATGTCTTGGTGTTAAGGCTTCCCAAATGTTTTTTTTCCTGCTTGTAATGGCACAAGCGAGCTACAAATCGCTAGATTGGAATGTGGGGCGTTGTGAACACAAGCGGCTGTGATTAATTCAAGCATACCACCTATCTGTTTTTTGGGTGGTATCATACCACGCCACTTTTAACGGTACATTACTTCACAACCCAACTTCACAGACGTGTGAAAGTAAACCCCTCGTGAGAATCAGCGTCTACGACATCTCATGCAACAACGCAGCGTTTATATAGCTTGGTTGTTTCTCTGAAAGAAACGTCACTTTCACAAATTTCCATATTAGGTTTATAATCATGCTAAAGGTGTTTTCTCAAATTCACAAACTAAAATATTCAATTTTTAAATATATGAATGGTCATATTTTCCCCAACGAAAATGAATTTGGCGCACAGACAGTAGGTTACTAGAGTGCACCAAACAATAAAGTCAGGGGTCTAAGGTGCATCCGGGAGGATCGCTCAGTGAGCTGAACACTCTCCGCTGAAAACTAAATGTTTGGGATGTCATGAGTTGGCATGGCATCGAGTCACACCCTGGCCTCGATCCTACTAAGGCCGGTAAATCGCACACCATAAACTGCCGAATGCGAATACAGTATTCCCAAAAGATCCTCGGGATTGGGACTTTGTGGTCCTGGAGAAAAAGTCAAATGTACTGTGATGGTAGTGGAAGGGAGGGAAAAGCATGAAAACAAACAAAAAAACTAAAGATGACTGCTGCAGGGGCTGTGTGCGCTAGGAGGAGGGGGGGGAGCTTATAACGTGATTATATGCGGTCTCACATGAGGGGGCGCGGTGACGTGATTATAATGTGTAAGCAAAAGCGAAATGTAAACGTAGCGTGAAAAGCATGAAAACAATAAATGTAAACAAGCCTGGGGGTGGTGCGTGCGCGCGCGCACAGTCTTCACTTTTCAAGCACTGCACTCGTGGCGTGCTGCTGCTCGCTCCCGCAAGGTGGATGCCGCAACAAGCACGAGTTCTGTGCTTGAAAAGTGAAGACCGATGGCTAAAGACCCTCCTAGGGCAGCGCATGCGCGCTGCCTAGGTGAGACCTAAAAAGGAAGGGAGATGATGAAATCAGAAGTAAGTTGCCTGCCATAAGATATTACTTATTTTTACAAAGTGCAAGAAACTAGTCAAAAGGCAGCAGAGGAAAAAAAAACAGTTCAAATGTAAAGATGAAGTCAAGAGGTGTAGCTAGGTTCTGAGAGTATAAGTTGACTGTTACTTTGTCATGCTTTAGCATTCTTTAAAATGATGTGTATTTCACTCTTTCTGGAATTGGAGTAGGGATATGAGAGTTATGAAGGATACAGGGTGGTTGGTCTAGATCCTGTTTCCATAAATGAAAAAGGGCTGCTGTCTTGTATTTTTTAGCATTTCTTCCTGTCCATTCTGATGCTGTCCTGGCTGTGATTCTGCCAAAATCATCCAAAGTAGTGAGTATGTCACCAAGATAGATTGGAAACTGTTATGGTGGCTTTGTAGATGCCAAAACCAAAGTGAATAACCCCAATGGACTCTCACAATATCCATGAAATTTGGGTAGAATGTATATTACGAGTGTAATAGGTGACAAATATAACAACACCAGAGTTTGAGCTCTGTCTTTTAGCTCTCAGCAAACGTTACTCAGGAAAGAATCAACCCCACATCCTATCATTACTCCTCATGTAATCTAATTCATGAATATGATTTGAATGCAGAAATCTTCTCTCAATTATTTACTAGCTATTGTGCCCCACAATAAGTAGGCAATTTGGCCGATTACGATTAGACTATGGTCTGACCACCGCATTACAATGCGACCGCCGTGCCTGTGGTTGGAAAGTGCTCATTATCATGACGGCTTGTGCTGCTGTAAAGGAAAAAGGCTGCAGCACAAGCAGCCATGAAAAGGAGCACCTCCTGCACATGCATGGAGCCCTTTAAAGAATACTGAATACATCACACTATAAATATCATGTGCACCGCTTCATCTTCCTCTTTTAGCTGCAAAATCCCAAGAGGTAAATCGCTTCTTCTTTGGTGACCTCCGTACACTTTTATGCATTCGAATATATGAAAATAAGAAAACTTCTCACAGTAAGGAAGTTCTGGTAGGAAGGAAGAAGGCAGAGGCAAAGGACATAATACCAACATAAACTTTAATGCATAATGAATATAAACAATTCTTACACACTAAGAGACTATAACTCTATTTCCTTGGGTGAGGGGGGTGGGTTAATGTTAAACTCCGTTGTCTTTAATGAAATCAAGATTCTCTCTGAATCGTCATTTTATTACAAGACCAGAGGCTAGCCTTCTGCATGTTTAAAGCCAATTAAGGCTAGGTTGCTAACATGCTATACTGGCCTTAAATAAAATTTAGCAAAGGTGTTTGCATTAGACCAGTCAGCTGCTTTAACACCTTCCCTGCGGAGGTAATTCCCCCATGGCGCGAGGGGGGGGCGGGTCGCGGCGCCGCTGTGCTCGTGACAAGCTCAGCTCGTCATGACTCACAGTGGAGCTGTGCTCATGATGAGCTGAGCTCGTCACGACCCCGCCCACTGATTAATTCTCCCGCACAGGCAGGGAATTAATCGCACGTGGGCAGGCTGCGGCTGTTAATAACGAGCTCAGCGCTTCATGAGCACAGCTCCACTGTGACTCATGACGAGCTGAGCTCGTCATGAGCACCGAAGGGGTTAAGGAATTTGGGCAGGGATCCCCCTGCCCAAAAGACCTTACTAGCCATAGCTCCTCTTGAATAGTGTGCCCCGAATCTAGAGAGATCTATACTTGCTTCGGTCATAATTGTGAAAATCCATCTCACTAAGGTAACCATAGAAACTGGCTTGTGAGGTTTTGCATATGATAAAAGTAGTTGATCAAGACCCTCAGCTCTAAAAATAGCTATTTTATTCTCATATTCTTTCGTATATCACACCACACATAATTTCTCACATTTGTGGAAGAAAGGGTAAAAAACTGATTCTGACATAGTCTTAGTTCTCTTCCAAATGGCCAAGTGTACACCTTCCGCTGAATAGAACCTATTAGATATTTCTAGAGAATTGATGTCAGAAACCCTTCTAAAGCAGATTAAGCATAATAGGGTATCAAGTTTTATAGACATTTGTTTAAGTGAGAGAAGGGTATTGTCTTGCCAATTAAAAAAAAGTTAAAAAATCAGATTAACATCCCATAGGGATTTGTAACGTGTTTCAGGGGGTCTTTTTAATTTGATCTCTTTCATTACTCTTTTAATTAGAGCATTACTTTAAATAGCTATATTGTTGATTAGGGCATGGCCTGAAGAGATTGCAGATATATAGCAATTTATTGTTCGGTAGGATAAACCTGATTTGAAAAAATGTGCTAAATAATTGGCTATTTGCTGTACAGGGACTTCCACAGGATCCAAATTCCCTTCCAAGCACCAACTAGACCATTTCCTCCAAACACCCATGTATCTTTTCCTAGTTCCTGGTGCCCAAGATTCCTCCAGTAAGCTTTTAGCTTCTCCTGAAAGGCCAGAATATCTCTCTGATCCCCTTAAATCCTCCAGGCAAGAAGGTTCATTTTCCTTTCTAGCATTAAAGGATGTTCCTCTCCGTCTGGGCTCAGAAGAAGATCCAAGGATGCCGGGATAAGGCGTGGCATGTCTATTAAAATTTACATCACTCTGGGAAATCACACCTGAGATTTCCAAAAGGGGGTTATTAGAATAATGCTGCAGGATTCTATCCTCACCTTCCAGAGTACTCTCTGAATCATGAAAAAGGGGAGAAATGAGTAAGCCCTGATCTTCCCCCAGTTCTCAAGGAATGCATCTACCGCTGAAGCGTTTGGGCCTGGTGTTCAATTGAAATATGTCTGAACCTGAAACGTTAGTCTGCTGTCAAAAAGATCTACTTGGATTGGGCCCCAGAGATTTTCTATCTGAGAAAAAGCCTCTGGTTGTAATTTCCAATCGCTGGAATCTTGGAGAAACCTTGAATTCCAATCTGCCCTTACATACGTTATCCCTGGAATAAATTCCGCTCTGAGTGTAATTTTCTGTTGCCAGCAGAAATACCATATTTGAGCTTCTGTATTTGATAAAGTCTTGGATTCGGCCCCCCAAGCCAATTTATCTAGGAGACTGCTGAAAAACTGTCCAGGCGAATCAGGATGTTTGTGTTCTTTAGTTGTTCCCTGAAACATATTACAGCATTTAGACATTTCCAGGCAATTTATGTGGAGTAATTGATCTTTTAATGACTATTTTCTTCCCTTTTCTAGATTGCCTAACCGGGCACCCCAGCCTCAGTTGCTTGCAAATGATTCAAGGATAAAGACTGGGACATTCCCCAAAGGTGGCTTTTCCATTGCATGCTTTGAGATTCCTCAGCCACCAAAGTAGGTCTTCCCAGGCATCTTTCAATAGGGGTATTGTGTCCAATACCAAAGACCTTTTCTTAAACCCCACGCTTTCAGTCTCTGAAGTGCTCTGTAGTGGAGTGGGTCATGGCAAACTTTTTGAATCGAGGAAGAAAGAAGACCCCGGACTGTCACCAGGTCTCTTAGAAGAATGGAGTCTTTGGATAGGACTGTCTTTATTTCTTTCTGTATTTCTAAGACTTTCTTGTGTGGTAGAACTAGTTGCGATAAAATGGTATTTACTTGGAAAACAAGGAATTCTAACTCTTGAGATGGGGTCATGACGGATTTCTCCGAGTTTATTATAAAGCGCAGACTTTCCAGAGGGTTTATTGTCCAGGATTAATGAATCAGAACTTCCGCCTTACTCTAAGACATAATGAGAATGTCGTCTAGGTATATGATGAGTCAAACTCTCCTTTCTCTCAGAAAAGCTTACCACAGGTCGGAGCACTTTGGGAAAGCACCATGGAGCTGAGGACAGTCTGAAGGGAAGGCATAGGAATTGATAAAGTGCCCCTTTCCGGGCAAAACGGAGATACTTCTGATTGTCCTTGTCCATAGGTATTGTAAAGTAGGCATCTCTGAGATCCAACTTTACCAGCCAATCTTTGGTTTGTAAGATGTCTCTCAAAAAATGGACACCTTCCATCTTGAAACGTCTGTAATTTAAAAATGTGTTCAGTTTTTTGAGGTTTATAACTTGGTGACAACCTTTGTCCTTCTTTTTTTACCAAAAAAGAATGTGCTTATAAATCCCTTTCCTAAGGTTTCTAAATCTGATACTTTCTTTAGGGCTCCTTTCTCTAACATTTGTGACACCTCTGGCAATGGGCAGCTAATAAAAGTGGAGGATAAAGCGGTGCACATGATATTTATAGTGTCTAGATGAAATTTCTATTGTTTTGTGATGTATTCAGTATTCAGTAAAGGGCTGCATGTTGGGCAGCAAATAAAAGTCATTGCATAATGATAGCGTCCGGTCTTGTAATGAAATTAAGTACCCTATCTTTCTAGTGCATGGCTGTGTTCCCTGTGCTCCTTCAGGCTGATCCTGGACAAGCCCCTCACTAAGTATGTTCATTGTTAATGTACTATATTTGACCATAGTCCATTGATTTTTATTTATTTGCTAATTTATTATGGCTTTAGTTCAGAGATAACAAAATACCTGGAGAAGACAGGAATCCAATAAAAGAAAGTAAACACCTAAATAGAATGAATGGTGTTTCAGAGCCTTTTGAAAGTGCACAGAGTTTAAGGGCATGATTAAAAGTTTGGTAGAAAAGGTATCGCCATTGAAACGGCGTTGGATTCCCCACCGCCTGGTTGGCGGTCCGCCCACCGAATTACAAAGCAAGTGGGTGTATAGACTGTAGACCGCTGTGGCACCACCGCCATGAAATCTCGACTGCGGCAGCAGGATAAGCCAATGTGTCTGTAGGAGGGCGCACCACCAGTTTTTCTGATGGCCCAAGCACAAAGTGCCTTATTGCCAACATGACTGTGGCGGTCAAACCTCAACACCGAAGCTGGCCGAATGGCATGTATATAAGGCACAAACTCACCTGTACTCAACGTCACACTTCCTGTTCTGCCATGGAGTCAACCTGCAAGTCCTGCCTCTGCTGCTGCTGGTTGAACTCGATGCCAATCAACCCTGTCGTCGCCGGAACTGAAGGTAAGTCACTCTAATACCTGTCACCTGTCAACTTGACTGTTAACATTAGCTCTGGATTTTTGTTTATGAAATCAACCACACAAGCAATAGCATCCCAATGTGCAATACATATGTGTCTAATATTGACGTTAATGAAATTTAAAGTAACTCACCACCTGCACAACCATGTTGTGTCCATAACTTTGGAGCTAGATGCCATAAAAAAATGCACACGTTCACCAAAAGGGATAGCAAATCTAACAGCAAAGACTAACCATATAGGTGTGTTTAAATTAGTTACTGACATTTTAACAGGGAAAAAATATGCATCACACAATTGGTAACTGTCAGCCACATATTACCTTGAAATAAAATGCCAGTCCCAATTATGAGTCATTGTTTACTACATTATCCGCATAACTATTCCTCTTGTCTAGAGCAAGTTCTGTATTGTATACTATTTCAAAGGTCACATCATATAACACGGTGCAATGTACATATGTACATACTTATCAGTAATCAAACTGAATCAAACACACCTGTAGTAAACTATCCTGAAAGCAATTGCCAAAAACTACTATGTTGAATGGCTGCATCTAAATTCACATGACAATCACATACCATGTCAACTAATGTATGCACTTAACATAGTAGACATTAAAAAAGTAAGCAGTAGTTCCTGCCCTCATGCTAAAGAAAAATATGTGCTACACCTCATAAAATGAAACATTGGTAGAAATCAAACAATTGTAAAGGAAGATTAATTCCGGGAATAATTTGGTCAAAATCAAAATAGTTATTTAATATCACAATGGAGATACCTCTCTCAATAAGTCACAAAGAAAGGGAACAAAAACAAAGCCAAATGGCAGTCCATTTCAAATGTCCAAGTCCTGTGGACTGCTGTGCTGTGGCACGTTTGCCTCCAAGAACACTGCCTGGGGAACCGCCCCAGGAAGGGGTGTCTGGTGGGCAGTGCAGGCACCTCATTAATGTCAATTGGGAGGGGTGGGCTTGGATTTGGGAGGAGTGGATTTAGATTCGGGAGGGTTGGATTTGGTTTTGGGAGGGGTGGATTTGCTTTTGGGAGGGTTTTTTCTCATGTGTATGCCTAGGATCATGATGGGGGGGGGGAACAGTTTTGTAAGGGGTGGATTGGGATGTGGAAGGGATGGGTTGGGGTATGGAAGGGGTACGTTTGGCTTTGAGAAATGGGTGACAGGGGTATGGGCAAGGGCAAATAACAAACTCTCAAAGGGAAAATGGGTAGGATTCTCAGCAGGGATTAAGGGCTGGGAGGTAGCGGGAGGGGAAGTGTAGGTGTGGATATGTGTGTTGTTAGTGCTGGTGTCTGTGGATCTGATGTATCTTGTGCACGCTTGGAGGAGGTGTTTTGTAGGTGTCTGTTGTGTGGGTGAGTGTGGGTGTGTGTGTATTTTAGGGTGTGTGATATGCAGGTGCTGGGTATGATGGGTGCTGTGGATCTGTCTGTGGTTGCGGGTATGGTGTCTCCGGGAATGCTCGGTGTTGTGGATTTGTCTGTGGTTGCAGGTGTGGTGTCTGGAGGTATGCTGGGTGTTGTGAATGTGTCTGTGGTTGCGGGGATGGTGTCTGGGGGTATGCTGGGTGTTGTGGATGTGTCTGTGGTTGGGGTGTGATGTCTGTGGGTATGCTGGGAGGTGGTGGTGAGGGGGTGACAGTCAGATAAGAGGTTACGTGCTTCTGTATTTTGTTGTGTTTTTGTTTGCATGTGCTGCTTGGGGCTGTTGAAGTGGGTGCATGCATGTGTGTGAGTGGGCTTTGGACAGGCATGGGAATAGGGAATTGGAATGGGTATGGGTAAGAAACAGGAGGTGAAGCAGAAGTTTGGGATGGGTGGAAGGCAGACATGTGGAGGCCAGAGCCTGAAAAGATCTCTGTAGGCCACACATAGCACTGTGGATGTCTTCCAGATAGGCCGCCATCTGTTGTAGACAGCTGCCTAACCCCTTGATGGCATTCAGTAGTGCTGTCTGCCATACAGAGATGGGTCTCAAGAGGTCAAGAGGCTCCTCACTCAGGGCAGCGTGGGGACAGGTGCCCGGAGTGAAGGAGATGACTCTCCTCTTAGGAGAGTAGGCCCGGCCTGCAGGTAGAGCGCAACAGGGAGGATGGAGATGGAACTGGGGTGGTGGACAATGATGGTGTTGGTACTGTTCCTGTGTGGTCCACCACCACTAGGGAGTGTCCACTGGAGGTTGACTCCGCAGATGATGATGTTGAGTCTGCATCCTCCATGTCACTCCCCCACCCTCCGGGCCACTGGCTCCCTCGGTTTCTGTAGTGTCACAACTAGAACCACTGTAGCCAGCTGCTTCCCCAACGATGTTGGCCTTGTCTCCTTCGCTTGCCTGAGATGATGCTTAAATGACATTTAAGAAAGGTTTATTGCAGCTGCATGAGCACATTGGAGCAACAGCTTTTACCACAGGACATTCCAAACTGACTCCAGTTACAAGGTCCACTATAGTGGCTTCCGAATTAGCATGAGCACATGCATACATGCTGCATGACAACAGTTGCTCACAGTGATGTCATAACCACAGGCAGCTCCTATAGCATGAGTGAAGTTGTCTCAAATTCATCCTCATTTATCTACTAGGATACTTTGATCACCTTGTATACTTTGGCCCTTGTAGTATACCATAGTGACCTGATGTAATCCAATAGAATGCCTAGAACAAAATCATTTTAACAGTATCCACACAAGGTCCTGCAATCAGCAAATGGCCATATACCTAAAACCACATTGTGCTGAAATGATGGTCAAGTAATACAGCTATGTTGCAGCAATATGTGCAGTGGCAGAAATCAGATGACATGCAGATTCTCATTTCACACTGATGACACTTCCTAATTGACACTGCCTTCAATGTCCACTGTCAGAATAGTCTAATTAAATCTGTACTTAAGTGGCCTTGCTATTTATCACATGTACCACAGAAAGGTAGACTGTAGACAATCTGGCCCAAAGTTTTGGGAGATTTGTCTACAAATATCCACAGCATAAGAGTTCACCACGGCATAGGGACTCCCCCAATACAGCCTGGTCCTGGTGAAAAAACTATTCTTAGATTGCATACCTAAAAGCCTAGACCATTGAAGATTGTTGAGGCTCAAGGAATCTCCATGACATAAAGAGGTGGTTTCACTTTTGTCCTAATGATAAGGTACATCTCAGTGCCTTTTTGTTTTGCAAATACAAATTGCCTTGTAATACTGAGTGTAGACACTCACAAATGCTACTCCCTGATGCATGTCACCAGTCAGTGAATGAACTTTGCCAAATCGACATGTGCATGTCACATAAGTGAATACTCCCACATCTATTATAGGAAATTCCAATAGTTACTGTAAGTCTACCTGTCATGTCCTTCATTGCTTCATCATTTGGACTTGACCAATGACACTGAGTAATGGCTTAGGGTATGTGTCATCCACCCATCAATGTGCACACAGTCCTTTCTGTAGTAACACATACACTGTATACCTATCACAAATAACATTTTGCAAATACAGATTGGCCTAGGCACACATTTGTGATGGAATCAGACATCAACCATATGAAGAAACTTAGATCGGGTATGAAACAGTAGTGCAGATGACACTACAACAGGGAATGGTACACATGCCAACATGTAGACACTAATAATGATGGCACCAGTGAAGTGTGCACTGCCATTTTACTGTAGATTCCCAACTTACTAATGGGAAGTATTGCCCAGGCACTGCATCTTAAGTGTACTGTATGCTATGTCACATGTAAGAGGGCCACCATCATATAAGACAGAGTATTTAGGGAGCATCACTCGTAACACAATGAAGACAAGTGGGCTGTGCGGGACAACTGTCACTCAGAACATCAAACAACTTTAGGTTATTTATGACTTTAGTCAGCCATGTGGTCTGCTCAAGTCAGAAAATTAGTAGTTACCTTTACTCTGCCTTGTTATATTTCATATATTATTTAAATATATTTGAATTTACATTATATTACCGTTCCATGTTAATATATTTAATATTTACTATTTTTAACTATATATATCTTTAAAAACTATATTTTCAGATATATTTTTCGATATGTGTGAAACAATATTTTTTTTCAATATTTTTGTACTTACCATAATATTTATAGGAAAACAATATTTTTGTGATTGACATTTTTGACTTGATATTTCTGTAGCACAATATTTCTGTTTTTGATGTTGTGACAGTGAAACGAATGCTTGCCAATATCTGCAAAAATGGATATGTTAACTTTGTTAGAGTCGAAAAAAGAAAATTAAACTGAAATTTATTTGCTGTAAAAAATGAGTATCTGCTGGGATTTTATGTTTATGGTAAATATTAAGGCCCTGATTACGAGTTTGGTGGTCCGACCGCCCAACTGCCACATCCTCTATGACACCACTGCGCTGGCGATCTACTGCACACCGTGTTGCGAGTTTTGCTGTCTGAAACGCTGAGCATGGCCACAGCAGTCTGATCACAGGCCGAGGTGGTCTGCAATGTCAGGGGTGCGTCCACCGACACCGTCAAGTCCGCGTCAGGTCCGCAGTCTACCAACCGAGCATTTAACGACTACACAGTCGTACTTGTGGTCTCCCAGTGATGGTTAACAAATGGCAGTTGACCACCACGGAAATCACGAAACAAATTACCACAACAGTGACCATTGGAGGTATTTCAAAACTATACAACTGATGTGCTTTGGCAAGTGGACATGACTGCAAATCACACTATATAAAACACCCATAAGTGACCAGCAGCAAGACAGACAGCCCTTTTCACAGCTACCCATTTTCAACTTCCCATTTAGCACTCTCGACCACGTGTAATTGTTTTTTGCATCTTTTTACCTCTACCACTTGTTTGCTTTTTATTCATATACTCACGCACATTTTATTTTCTCACCATGCCTGGCAAAAAAAAAATCACGTTTCACTGAGTAAGAGTTGACAGTCACATGACATTTTTAGAGTGGAGCCCCAAGTTTTTGGTTCCCAAGTCCAGCATACTCCTCTCAGTAGGAAAACAGAAATGTGAGACAGGATAGTCAACAGATTGAATGCTGTTGGTACCACCCTGTGCACACAGGCCAACATTAGGAGGAGGTGGACTTACCTTGAGAGTGCGTACCAGGTACAACAACCACCACCTGGAAGCTCAGAGGACTGGCGGTGGCCCTTCCAGCACACAATTACAATGCTTTTTCCCTGGGAGGAGAAGGTCATGGCAATCCTGCATTCTGAGGGCTTGGCAGGAATAGAAGGGGAAGTGGTAAGTTATGATCCAATAAATGGCACAATATCACAATGTCCTGTTTTATCTCAACTCTGCTTTTGCTATTGTGTTCCCTATCTACTTTCCTAACATAAAATACTCAAAGTATCAGAGATGTTGGTTTGTTTGTGTCAATGTGTATTGTTGCATATAAGACCACATGTATGCAACTCCATGACATGCCACATGTTGCAATGCTGTCTGTAAGTGGATATCTATACAAATATAATTCCAGCACTCATAATATGTGTCAGTTTTTAATTTCAATTGTCAAGTGTTGCTAAGTTCTGATTGAAGTGACTACAACTACCATGATGCCTTGTGACTGCAACTCTAACCAAGATGCTAGACTCATTTTGCCCAATCTTACTTATCTGCCATGTCAGTACTGATGTTCACTTTTCATGCGCTTAACATTTGTCAAGTGTTGGTAACTTGACACTGAAGTGAAAAAATCTACGTAAGGCCCTGTGACTGGAGCTCTAAACAAGCTGCTAGACTCTTTTTGCCCTTTCTCACTTGTCTGTCATGTTAAAACTGATCTTCACAAAGCACGCAGCTTACCATTTTTCTAGTGTTGGCAAAGTGAGATTGAAGTGACTACAACTACCGTGAGGCTCTGAGGCTGGAACCGTTACCAAGCTGCTAGACCCCTTTTGCCTCTTCTGACCTGTTCTGCCATGTTACAACTGATCTACACTCATCATACAGGTTACCATTTGCCACGTGTTAGTAAATTGAGATAGAAAAGTTACAACTACTACCACAAGGCCATGTGACTGGAACTTTAACCAAGCTGCTAGATTCCTTTTGCCCATTCTCACTTGTCTGCCATATTATGACTGATCTTCACAAATCATTCAGCTTACCATTTCTCCAGTGCTGGTAAAGAGAGATTGAAGTAACTACAAGTACCATGAGGCCCTGTGACTGGAACTGTAACCAAGCTGCTAGACTACTTTTGCCCCTTCTTATTTGTCAGCCATGTTACAACTGATCTACACTCATCATGAAGGTTACCATTTGCCAAGTGTAGGTAAATTGAGATAGAAATTCCACTACTACCACCATGAGGCCCTGTGACTGGAACTCTATACAAGCTTCTAGACTATGTTTGCCCCTTCTCACTTGCCTACCATCTTACTACTTATCTACACTCCTCATGCAGGTTACCATTTGTCAGGTGTTGGTAAGTTGAGATAGAAAAGCTACCACCACTACCATGAGGCCCTGTGACTGCAACTCTAACCAAGATGCTCGACTCCTTTTGCCCCTTCTCACTAGTCTGCCATGTCACTATTGATCTTCCCTAGTGATGGACTGTGCAATGTGCAAACAATGCTCCCCACAGATATATGTCTGAATACTTTGCTTGATGGTGAATGTCTATGTTTTTTCAATCTTATTTCCTGACTATAATGTCCCTGTAACCTTTGAGAGTGAGTGTGAGTAGCTGTATAGGTCTGTAAGTCGGTGTGTGAGTGGCTGTATGGGTCTGTGAGTGTATGTGGGTGGTTTTGCAGGTGTGTGATCGCGTGTGTGGGTAAATGTGTGAGTGGCTGTATGGGTTGGTGAGTGGTTGTGTGAGTCACTGTATGGGTCAGTGATAGGTTTATGAGTGGCCATGTGGGTGTGTGAGTAGCTATATGTGTCAGTGAGTAGGTATAGGAGTGGCAGTGTAGGTCTGTGAGTGGGTGCGTGAGTGGCTGTATGGGTCTGTAAGTAGGTTGGAGAGTGGTTCTGTGGGTGTACAAGTGGCAGAATGGGTTGTGTGAGTGAGTGTCTAAGTGTCTGTGTTGGTGTGTTAGTAGCTGTGACAGTGAATGCACAAGAACCGAAGCTAAACTGCCCCTTTATCCAACAAGAGTCCACAGTTTTCTGCAAAATATCTACCAACTGGAGTACTTTCTACTGGTTGATTACTAAGTTCTACCTCATTGGATAAATGTCCAGTGCGTATTCTACACTACATCTGTGTAATGAGCCACATGGAAATGTCTCCAGTGAGCTTGTGTGCATTTCAGCAACATGTTTGTTCCTTGTGCATCTTTATCCAGAAATCTCTGATAACATGAATCATTCAATAGAGAAGACAACAAGACTACAAAGAGGTACATCTCCACTAAACAAGGGTTCTTTCTCTTAACTATATGAAGTAGGTGCTTCTTTGTTTGATGGAGATGTCCTCATATTCCTCAGCATCATGAACGCGTCATCAAATAAGTGAGAAATGCGCTTAGAGGCCTTTTGGTAAGCTGTCCATTATCCTGGCAAAAGACTGGAACACATTTGTACACTATTAAGTTGGATGGGGTGGGTCCAAGCGGACAGAGCCTACAGGTGATTTTACACATTTACATACATAGTAATATAAAGGAAGAACCATGAACTCGCCTCTCAGCTGGACAGGACAAGAAAGAACCCACTCATTACAGTCATTAAAGACTGCACTCCAATTTATCAACCATGCATTCACCTCCACAAAGCATTTCAGGTTGTCTTTCACTGTGGAATTACTAAGAAAACACACTTGCTTTGCCTTAAGCAAAGCCAGGTTTATTTTACAGCAAGTGGCGCGAGGCTGTTTGGCCCCCCCTCCCTGGGCCGATTTCGGCACCGGGGACCCAATCTCCTGGAGCCTGACCTCTTCTTCCTGTGTGCAATGGAGCCCACCCAGATTGCAGCGTTAGGGACCACGGGGGGGAGCCTAAATGCCCCTGCTGTCCATGAGGTTCTCTGCCTCTAGCAGGATCCGGCATTACTCTCACACGTGGGGAGCAGCAAAAACATGCTGCTCTCTGCGTGTGGGAGCAATTGTTTATCTGTTTTTCTGCTCGCTTGACAGCGGGCAGTAAAACAGATGAAAACTCCGCTCCCAACCAGCGGGAGCAGTTTTACTGATCTCGCCCACTGGGAGTGAAGTTACTGTTTGCTCTCTCTTTGCGAGAGGTTTCAAAGCTCCCGCCAAGCGAGTGCAAACATCTACGTCTGGGTTATGGGATCCCCATGGCCATTAGTGGCTCAAGGAGGGTGTCTGCGAGGCCCCCTCTTTTCTATTGACAGGGCCAGCCAGAATAGGTGGTGGTCCTTGGGCCCCCTTTTTTGTTAATCCGTGCCACAGGCTGTTGGCAGTCCCTGGGGCAATTTGGAATACAGGAGAGGGGTCCACACAGCCCCCTTTTATTTACCTGGCAAACCTGTGGCAAGTGGTGGTCCCTTTTAAGGCCGACAGAGGGGAGCCACGCAGCCCCCTCCTACTATTGTATAAAGCCTCAGGGAGCTGGTGGTTCCCAGTGCTCAAACTGACCTTGGGGACTGGGGCTGAATGCTACTCCCCATTTATTTTATAATAGATATCCCCCGGGACCTGGCCCACCCTTGGGGCTGAAAGAGAAACAAGTGGAGAGACTGAGCTTGTTTTTTTTGCCACAAATTTGCAAAACTGCATGATTTTACAGCATTTTTTTTAAAGCTTTTTTTGCCCTGGTGGGATTTCTGGAGAACCCTAGCACAGGTCCTAGGGGGTCAGGTTATTCCTACCCTGCCCCCTTTTCTTTACTTCTATGTTTTTTTAAGAACCTCGGCTGAGGTCGAGTCCCAAAATGTCCCCAATACTTCCTGGATGATGTGTTGGCAGCCAATCACATCTTTGAACGAGATCATCAATATTCGTGAAGTATTCATGTATCTAGATACACAATTTGTTTTTCTTTAAATATCTTGAAAACTACTATGGATTTGCATCAAATAACAGAAAGGACTTTTTCTGGACCAATAGCTACCCTTCTGCCAAAGTTGGTGTACTTCTGTCCAGCGATTGGCTGCCACCACTTCAACCAAGAAATGGAGGTAGCCATCTTGGATCTCAGTACTTGGCCCGAGTCCCAAGAAAAACACAAAAAAATACCAAGACACCCTAGGTCTGGTGGTGGTGTCCCACAGGGACCTGGCCTGGGGCCAAAAATATATATTTTTTAATGTTGCTGCGAATGCGCAGAGGTTTTGCGGATCCACGCCAAAAAAAAACAAGCACAAACTCTGAGGCTTGTGTTTTTTATGCCCCTCTGGTTGGGCATAGGGGGCACATGTGGCCCCGCTCCCAAGGCCGATTTTGGCTCTGGGGACCCCATAGCCCGGGGCCCAGCCTTTTAAAAAAGGTGGGAGGAGGACACACTGCCCCCCTCCCAGACCAATTTTGGCCCCATGGACAGTATGCCCTGAGCGCCCAGCCTATTAAAACAAAAGTCGGAGGGGGCACATGGCTCCACTCCCGGGCCGATTTCAGACATGAAGACTCCATCCCCTAGGGCCCACCACAATTACAAAGAGGAGAGGGGCCACGCAGCCCTCCTCCCTGAGACATTAATGGCCCTGGGGCTCGATCATATGCTATGTCCCGGGGTGCCTACCCCCAGGACATAGGGGTTTCCCTGCGTGCACTGGCGGGGCCAGGGAAACCTGTGGTTGGTCTCACTTGGCAGGAGCAACTTTAAAAAGCCTGACAAGCGGGAACAATCACTAAGTCTGCTCCCAGCAGGTGGGGGTATAACAAAATGCTCCTGCCTGCTAGGAGAGGAAGTTTCATATGTTTCCCTGCTTGTAATGAAGCAGGTAGGAAAAACAGATGAAAAGATTGCTCCAGCGGGAGCAGTGCCGGCTCCCGCTAGAGGTGGGGAACCTGCTGGGGCCTGCAGCCCCCACCATAGTGTGCACCCATCCTTTGCTGTCCAAATCCGGGTTATGGGATCCCTAGGGCTGATATTGGCCGGGGAGGGGGGCTTCACGCCCCCTTCCCTCATAAATATAATTCTGAGCCCCGGGGAATGGGGTCCTGGGGCAACAGTTGGCCCAGGGAGAGGGGCACATGCTCCCTTTCCAGTAACTATGACGCTGGGCCCTGGGGGATGGTGTCCCCGGTGGCGAAATCACCCTGTGGAGGGGACCTCTTGCACACCTTACCCTGAAATATGTTGCTGGGCTCAGGGGGTGGGAGCCCGGGAAGAGGGGCCCCATGCCCCACCTAAAAAAATATGGATGTGCGCAGCGTGGGGTTGGCTGCATGCAGGGTGGTTGGCCTTAAGGCCTGATCATAGGCCAACCCCCCGCTGAGCAAGGCCCTCGCCATTATCTGCAAATTTACACACATATTCCATCAGTCATGACATCTTCTATGACATCACTGGCATTATCATTGCAATATTTGTAATAAAACTATTGATGAGGAAACTGCATGGCGGGGGCTTGAGTTAAAGTTACCTTAGGGCATGCATTATAGGTTCCTGAGATAACTATAACTATAACTGCTGAATTTCTATATTTTTTTCAGTGAATTCATCACACACACACATATCTCTCTCTCTCCCTCTATATATATATATATATCTCTCTATATATAATATATATATCTCTCTATATATAATATATATATATATATATATATATATATATATATATATATATATATATATATATATATATATATATATATATATATATTCCACGTACTCCGTCAGTTATCCTGCTCCCAGCACAGCGGGTGCACCAGCCGCGAGGGCGGAACTCGCGAATCACTTTCAGCCACAGTTTTCAAAAATTGCTGCGCACTCTGGTCAAATGCAGTTAAAGTAATTTATTTCAATTCGTTGCAAAACACGATCTGTAAACGCTCTGCTGACAAACGCGTTTCAGCCTCCTGGCCTTCGTCAATGTCAATAGTGTTCAATTACCATAATCTATTTAAGCATTTCATTGGTTGCCACGATCATAGAAAAATGGAAATAAAAAGCGGACTACATATATACAGATATTCAGTGTGGGAAGTGTCGGCCATCTTAACACTATGTAATACCATAATTCTCAGACGGATTCCACGTTAAGCTTTTCTCTCAAATTATAGAGGCAAATAACTTAGGCAAATAATTTTTGTAAATCAGGAATATATACATGTGTTTCAATTCACAATTAAGTAAACAGAGTTCTGTCTCACCGACTTTTTAATTCATGAAAATACTACGTTTGCTAATCATAAACGTGTTGCAAAAAATAATAACGCCCTAAATGGGCTGTCTTTCATATAAATCAAGAATGTGTACATGTGTTAATACACAATTAGGTAAAATAGAATTCTGTATCTACAGCTTTTAAATTCATGAAAGCACAACGTATGTTAGTCATAAACGTGTTGCAAAAGCCAGTTCAAGGCACAATCTAAATTCATACCACGAACCCCCTATGATGCCATCGATTGCTTCCATGAGGCAGTAATCAAAGACCTTGATAAATTACGAACTGATGATAAGATCACTGGAGGGAAAAGAAAATTCAATCTCACAAAAGCTCAATGGGAAAGCTGTGAAATCCCTCAGAGATGACCCCGAACTGGTAATTAAACAGTCAGATAAAGGGGGGAATGTCGTAATAATGACAAAGGAGCAATACAAACGTGAGGCCTTACGCTTACTTGGTGACACACAAAGCTATGTGAAAATCAAGAGAGAAGATTACAACAGTAGCGTATTGGCGTATTGGCGTTCTACAGCCTATTGGAAGAATGGAACAACAAAGGAATCTTAGAAACTAATGAGCTCCAATATATGAAAGTTGAGTGTCCTGTGTTACCTACATTTTACCATCTTCCGAAGGTACACAAGGACATTAAGGAGCCTCCAGGACGTCCGATAGTTTCCTCACTGGGAAGTCTATTGGAACAGGCTTCTATTTATGTAGACTCCTTTTTGTTCCCCTTGGTCAAGGGCCTGAGTTCATTCATCCTGGATACAACAGACTTTATCCGTCAGATACAGGGGATTTCCTGGGATGATGATTTATTGTTAATAACCCTTGATATAACTAGTTTATATACAAGCATCAGACACTCCCAGGGACTAGAAGCCCTTGAATTTTTCCTGAGAAGCCGAGCACTGAAGTTCCAGGAACATAACAAAATGCTATCACAAATTGTCTCATTTTGTCTGCATAACAATATTTTTCTATTTGCAGGAGAACTTTATTTGCAGACACAGGGTACCGCGATGGGCACGTGCTTCGCCCCCAGCTACGCGAACCTTTTCGTGGGCTGGTGGGAGAAGCACGTGGCCTGGGCGGGTGATAATGAGATCTGGCTTGATAAAATAGCCCTATGGACTAGGTACATCGATGACCTCTTCATAGTTTGGAGAGGCACACAAATAGAGGCAGAAGAGTATGTGAGGGCTTTGAATGAGAATGATTATAACCTCAAATTCACGAGTAACATCAGTGGAGAGGAGGTAGCCTTCTTAGATCTCCTGGTCTTTGTGGCAGATGACAAGCTGTGCACAAAATTGTACCGAAAGCCGACAGCGGGCAATACTGTCTTGCACTCTTGGAGTCAACATCCACGGAATTTGATTAATAGTATTCCGTATGGGGAACTTTTAAGGCTCAAGAGGAACTGCTCCCGTTCTGAAGATTTCCAAGAGGCAGCTGATGAGTCTCTATTGAGATTTAAAGATAGAGGATACAAGAGCAAAGTGCTGCAGGAAGCTGTTGACAAGGCAGAAGGTAGAAGTAGACAGGAGCTACTCACTAAGAAACAGGTCCCTGATAGCGTATCGGAAGAAGACCAATCTAAGGTCAGATTAATCATGACCTTCTCGGCAGAGGCTCATAAAATCAGGGGCCTCATACAGAAAAATTGGGGAATTCTCCAAACTGATGGGGTCCTGGGAAAATTGATTTCTCCAAATCCTGATATTACCTTCAGGAAAAGTTCCTCACTAAAAGATATTCTGGTGCGCAGCCACTTTGAGGAGAAACCGAGAACCAAACCAACCATAACTGGTTTCTTTCCTTGCATGAGTTGCAAGGCGTGCAAAAACTGCAAAAAGGTGAAAGACTATGCAGTGCCAGGCAAAAAGGCTAAAAGATCTATTGACAAACTTCTTAACTGTAACTCTAGTTTTGTAATATATTGCCTGGTTTGTCCTTGTGGACTGCAATACATTGGGAGCACCATACACCCAGCAAAGAAGCGTATCTTGGAACACAAAAGAGCCATAACAAACAGGTACAAAACGTACCCAGTGGCGAGGCACTTTGCTGGGTTGCATGGTGCTAAGAGTGACACACTGACATTTTTTTGCATAGACCAGGTCCCAGCGGGAGAAAGAGGAGGGGACAGAGTCAGGTCACTGAGACAACTTGAGGCGAAACTCATAGTGGAGCTACGCACCAAAACCCCGGGGGGACTGAATCAGGAGGAGGAACTCTGGTCCTTTATTGGATAGAGCAACCTAAACCCTAACGCTGTCCCTTGAAACTTTTTGATTATGGGGAAGAATGGCAATTAACCACTCAGACTAGCAGAATGAACGACAGCCCATTCAGGGCGTTATTTCTTTGCAACACGTTTATGACTAACATACGTTGTGCTTTCATGAATTTAAAAGCTGTAGATACAGAATTCTATTTTACCTAATTGTGTATTAACACATGTACACATTCTTGATTTATATGAAAGACAGCCCATTTAGGGCGTTATTATTTTTTGCAACACGTTTATGATTAGCAAACGTAGTGTTTTCATGAATTTAAAAGTCGGTGAGACAGAACTCTGTTTACTTAATTGTGAATTGAAACACATGTATATATTCCTGATTTACAAAAATTATTTGCCTAAGTTATTTGCCTCTATAATTTGAGAGAAAAGCTTAACGTGGAATCCGTCTGAGAATTATGGTATTACATAGTGTTAAGATGGCCGACACTTCCCACACTGAATATCTGTATATATGTAGTCCGCTTTTTATTCCCATTTTTCTATGATCATGGCAACCAATGAAATGCTTAAATAGATTATGGTAATTGAACACTATTGACATTGACGAAGGCCAGGAGGCTGAAACGCGTTTGTCAGCAGAGCGTTTACAGATCGTGTTTTGCAACGAATTGAAATAAATTACTTTAACTGCATTTGACCAGAGTGCGCAGCAATTTTTGAAAACTGTGGCTGAAAATATATATTTATATATATATGCCCCCGTGGTCTCCCCTACTGTGGCCTCTTCTCTTTCCTTGGAGGAGTTTACGGTGATATATATATATATATATATATATATATATATATATATATTATCTACTGGCGGTCGCCAGTAGATAGTTATAGTTAGGACCGTGTTTCCATAGGAAATCCGCAACATTCTATTTGGAATAACTTTGGCGCCGGTTGACGAATCCTCGCGAAATTTTCAAAATAGGTGGGGCGCTCCGCTCCGCTCCTACCCTGAAAGTCTCGGGGGGATTCGTCAAGCGGGGGCTGAGAAAAAAGGGGGGTCCCAAAACACGTTTTCCCCATGCAATTTTCCATAGGGACCTTTAGTCCAAGGTACAGCCCGAACGGCTGAACAGAATTACTTGAAATTTGGCAGAGAGGTAGTCCTCAGGTCAGGGATGTGCCTTTTGCAGATCTGGTGTCAATCTGTTCAGTAGTTCCTGAGAAAATCAAAAGTAAAATCATATATATATGTGGGCGGAGCCTAACCACACATCTCATCCTGAGATCTGATTGGCTGTCAGCACTTCATCCAAGAAGCGTTGGCAGCCATCTTGGGACCAATATACATGATAGCACCTCATTAAAAAGCATTGCAGTTAATAGAAGGTTTTAAGACTTTAGTTACATTATAAATCATTTGTTGATGGTACCATACTCATTTTAGGAATTGTGGTATGTTCTAAGGTGATTTCACCATGTGAAAAAGCCTTCTGCTGGGATATCATGATTGAGAGAAAAATATTTTCTCATGCTTTTCCCACAGAGGTTTGGAAGGTGATCTATAAGCTAAACTGAGAGCTTATTTTCTGTAAATTCACATTATCTTTCTCAGTCATGTGAGAATGAAGTCTGACATTCTCAGTAAAACATGTACATCCAACAAGGGCAGAGACTGTCAGGTAATTCCTTTGTGTTCTACTGCAGCTTCCCAGAGTGTTCCAAAGAACAACTAGAGCGCTAACAGTCCTACTTATGATAAACGTATGGCACACCTGAAGCCATCTTGCTTGGATTAAAGTGGTAACTCTTAAAACATTTAATTTGAAAAGGAACAAAATGAGGGGGTTGATTTTTCCATAAAAAGTAAGATTAGTGCTGCAGAAAGAAAAATTAGGGCACATTTTGAGTGACTTCTCAAATCCTCTTCTATTTCATTAAAAAATTCTGACATGCAGACTGAAACATGCACTTTCAATACCAGCAGCAGTTTTCCCTGGTGAGCAGTAGCTTTACTACAGTGATCTAATGAGCAAAAAGAGTGCTAACATTCTGAATTTATGGCAAATGTGTGACACATCTGAATGCCTTTGGAATCAAAGTAAAAAACTGAAAGTATTTCCTACTGAGGAGACTGCAGTAAATGAGGAAATTAGGAAACTTCATAACAAATAAGTCTGCCAAGATGGCCACCAGAGACAAAAGAGCCCAAATGTAGCCCAAATATCACCCAGATGTAGCCCAAGTATAGCCCAATGACAGAATGTCCCAGAGTGTTCTTAAAAACAACTAGAGCGCTTACTGTCTTCATTATGACAAAAGTATGGCACACCTGAAGCCATCTTGATTGGAATAAACTGGTAACACTTAAAACATTTAATTTAAAAAGGAACACAATGAGGGGGTTCATTTTGCCATAGAAATTATGATTAATGCTGAAGAAAGAAAATGAGGGCACATTTTGAGTGACTTCTCAAATCCTCTTCTATTTCATTAAAAAATTCTGACATGCAGACTGAAACATGCACTTTTAATACCAGGAGCAGACTTCCATGGTGAACAGTAGTTTTACTACAGTGATCTAATGAGCAACTAGAGTGCTAACATTCAGAATTTATGGCAAATGTGTGACATATCTGAATACCTTCATGATGGAATCAAAGTCAAAAACTGAAAGCATTTCCTACTGAGGAGACTGCAGTACATGAGGAAATTAGGAAACTTCATAACAAATAAATCTCCCAAGATGGCCACCGGAGACAAAAGAGCCCAAATGTAGCCCAAAATCACCCAGATGTAGCCCAAATATAGCCCAATGACAAAAGTGTGCAAAACACTTATTATTTTGTGTTTTTGCAGTGTTATATAGTGCAGACTTGTCAGGTATTGGAGTGCTTTACATGAGCATTGGTTACATCACACAAGAACAAATTCATTTTGGATGTAGACATGGGGAGACTAAGTGATTTGACCAGAATCACAGAATGTCGAGCTGAAGCAGAAACTCCAACCTGGTTCCCCAGTTGCAAAGTCAGCAGTTCTGGAAGTAACACCACATCCTCTCCCCTGAGTGCAACATTTAATCAAGTGGTCAACTGGATAAAAAAACATAAAGGTAACAAATAATTTAAAAGTGCTTTCTCGCTATTTGAAAACTCAGAAAATATGTCCTTATTTTAGTCTTTTAGAGCACTAACCATAATTTTGATGCCAATAAGACCATCTCATATATGTAATTTCTAAAGGAAATGCTCTAGGTATTACAGTTTTGATTACATCAAGATGACGCAGGCGTTCCACACTTTTGTAATAAATATAGAATGTTAGCAATCTAGTTGTTCATTAGGATACTGTTCAGAGGCAGGGGCACGGACTCTGAAAATTGAAGGCAGGTAGGAGGGTGCAAAGGCAACAATTTAACCACACTGAGCAGGCAGGAAGGGCCGTGGCAGCACAACAGACTATGGAGGGCAGTGGAAAGGGGGGCAGGGGCAACAAACCAACAATACAGGACTTGCAAGAGAGGCTGTGGCAATGTAATAGACCATTGTGGGCAGAAGGAAGAGGCAATGGTAGTACAACCATACATGCCAACAGACCCGATTCAGCCAGGAAACGTCCAATGTTTTTAAGCTCAAATGGGCTTTATTTTATCTGTCTCCTGTCTACAATCTCCTCTTTTTCAATGTAACTCAAAGGGGAAAATCGATACCCCAGTTTTTTTTCAAAATCTCCCTCTTACCAAGTTCAAAATGTTCGCAAGTATGGTACATTGGATCATGGAAGGAAATGGGGTAGGGACATGGACTTGGATAACAGAGGACAGGAGGGACATGGAGAGGTGCACCAAACTGACCCTGCAGGGCAGGCATCAGGGTTTGCAGCAGCGCAATACACCACACAGGGCATGCGGGACGGGAGTGCAGCACAACAATCCATAGAAAGCAAGAGGGAGGGGACAGGACCATGCACATGGACAACAGAGAACAGAGGGGCAAGAGGCAGGACCATAATGGACAGACAGGAGAGAAAGCTGCAGCATAACAGACCATAAAGGGCAGGAGGGATTGATCAGGGGCATTACAATGGAACAGACAAACCAGGAGGGAGGGAGTAGGGGTCTGCACATGTAAACAGAGGGCTGGGGGCAAGGGGGCAGGGCAGGAGCAGCAAGATAGCCATGGAGGTCAGGCAGGATGGGCACTAGAAGCAAGACACACCATGAAGAGCAACAGTGAGACTGTGATGGCATACGCACAGACCATGGAGGGAAGGTGGGAGGGGTTCAGGGGCAGCTAACTGACCACACAGGGAAGGTGGGAGGGGGCATGGCAGCACAGAAGACCATGCATGGCAAGTGGGAGGGTTAGTGGTAGCACAATGGCTATGATGGGCAAGAAGGAGGGTGCAGGGGCATGCACAAAGGACGATGGAGGATAGAAGGGAGGGTCAGGACCTGTGCACAGACAAGAAAGTTCAGGGGAAGGCGCCTCACAACAGACTGCATGGGGCAGGCAGGAGGAGCAGTTGCAGCACAACAGACCAGGGAGGGCAGAAGGGTGTGGCAGTACAATGGACCATGTAGGACAGGAGGAAGAGGATAGGGGCATGGCATGTGGACAGGCAGGGTGGAGGTGGAAGGGAGAGGTTACAGTCATCTGACAATGCTAGGCAGGTGGGAGGGGAGTGGCAGCTCAACAGAACACTCAGAGTAGATAGGAGTGGCAGGTCCATGGAACATGGTGGGCAAAAAGGATGGAACAGGGGCATGCACAAAGACATCGGAGGGCAGGGGGAAGGAGAATAGGGGCAGCAAGCTAAGCACAGAGTTTAAGCAGGAGGTCAATGATGGGGCATAGAATTGGGCAATGGAGGGCAGGAGGAGTGGACTGGTACATCATACTAAATTGAGGGCAGTGGCAGCACATCAGACTATGCATGGCAGGAGGGAGGAGGCTAGTCCATGGATTCACACAACAGAGGATAGAGAGGAGGGGGATGGGGCAGCAAGCTAACTGTTCAGAGAAGGCGGGTATTAGGAACTTTATTGTTTTTAAAACGTGTGTCTGTGCGAACTACTTAAAATATGAACAAGTATGCAGCATAATCTCACTTTTATTCAGGAAGAAGAGGACGTTTGTGACTGTGACTCCGGGCTCACTTGGCACAAACACCCCCTGACCCTCCACCCCCTATCGCAAAATGTAATGCCTGTGAAAAGGGTAGGTGAACACAGTGTTATATAGAACATAGTCCTGAGAGCACGATTGAAAATTAAAACTAGATATAGTGTATGGTATAAACTATGCACCAAAAAGTGTGATATAAGATGAACCGGGCGTGAAATATAATATGCAATACATTGTGAGCAATGACAGATTCATTGGAGAGCGCGAGATAGCACAGGCACTAGCGCCTGCTATGCGATATGCGCCTTGGAGTGTAATATGCACAGGGCAGTGTTGTGTAACCTAACTAGTCTCTAAAGTTGTAATATAAAATATGTGCTGGGGAGTGTAACGTTGCATATGCACTGTGACAAAGATATGGATCCCAGATTGTAATATGTATGGCATAGCACTGTGCGTTATAACATAGGCATCGAGGAAGGCACGTTAGATGGGGCAATATAACCCGTGCGAAGACAAGTGTGGCATGACATATTCACGGGGTGGTGTTGCAGTGCACATGGGCTAGAGAGTGTCATAGCATATGCACTAGCTAGTGGAATACAACACAGAGGTGTGTGGCACTCAGCAGGCAATGGTGGGTGTAACACAGCATTGGGCTCTGCCAGGAGCGCGCTGTGACTCTCAAGTGATGTTCGTCCCCTTTCCAGAGAGTAAAATAAAAAGTATTACACATCCGGCAGTGGATGTGTGTTTTATTAACCGTGAGGGGGGTTTCTTGCATAGTTTTGGTCGAATTTTTGTCGAATCCCCTTTGAATGGCTTGGTGTGCATGTGTATTAAATGTGCCCGACAGTAGCTACCCATGTTTGTATAAATAAACGACAAGGGTGTCTACCGGGATTAGGCACGGTAGGGCATCAGACATGTCAGAGCTTCACTAGTGGTGTAAATACATTCCACGTGGATTCATTGTATGCATAGTCGCCTTTTAATGAATATCACGCAAATCGTCATGGTGATAGGTACGTACGTTTTGTCCAGCATGTCCTAGGTGTGTCTATAAATATATATATTTTTTTAAATAATAAAAAACAGTGGCCGGCCCTGGGGATTGGGGTCAAAAAAATATAATTAGGAGACAGGCCCTGGGGGATGGGGTCATCAGGGCCAATAAATTAGAATAAGAAGGGGAACCACACAGCCCCCCTTCTTAAAAAATTAAAATAAATAAAAGACTGGCATCGTGCAGGAGGCCACGCCCCCTCCTTGCAGCACTCTGCAAACGCGCCCCCTGGCGAGTTGTAAGTTGGGGAATTAATTCCTTTTCAATTCTGAGGGTCCCTGAGGGCCAACTAGCCCTACAAGCATCTCCAGTATGCACCAGGGAGCTGCGCTGCAGACAGGTGTTCTGAGGCCAAGCCCCTTTTTACACCTCTCTGCAACGCAGCTCTGTGGCGCTTACTGGAGGTACCTAGTGGTCTAGTTTGACCCTAGGGACCCTTAGGATTCAAGGGGACTTAATCTCTCAACTTAGAACAGCCACAGGGCGCGTTTACACAGTGGTGAAGGGAGGGGACGGGGCCTGAGGTGACGTGTGCAAACACGCACTATGGCACGTTTTAAATTGGGGATATAATTTTCCTTCAATACTGAGGGCCCCTGGGGGCTAACTAGCCCACCAAGTGCTTCCAGTAAGCGCCACTGAGCTGCATTGCAGAGAGGTGGTCCAGGCCGTGCCACTTTTTACACCTCTCTGCAACGCAGCTCTGTGGCACTTACTGGAGGTACCTAGTGGGCTAGTTGGACCCTAGGGACCCTCAGGATTCAAATGAACTTAATTTCCCAACTAAAAATGGACACAGGGCGTGTTTACACAGTGGTGAAGGGAGGGGACGGGGCCTGAGTTAACGTGTGCAAAAACGCCCTGTAGCCTGTTTTAAGAGGTAGTGTTAATCCCCCTGCCCTATTATATACTAGGGGCTTACAGAGGAGGTCATGCTAATCATAGGGCGACCCCAACGCATAATGTTCCCTAGTGTATGTAGGTGTTTTCACTGTATTCTAAGTGTCTTTTAACATAGCACTGGCTCTAGGACTGGTTAGTCAGACTCAGTTACCACCAGTATCCGTCTGAAAAAGTTGAGGGTACAGGATGATTTTGCAACAAGGCTTCTTTCTGCTCTTCTTTTTGTTCTTTCTGCACGTTATCCTTCTTCCTGCACTTTTCTTCGTCTTTGAGGACTTCTGTTGCTTCTTTCTGCACTTCTTTTTTTTCTTTCTGTGCATTTTTTCTTCTTTCTTCACATGTCCTATCTCTGTAGGCATAGTTAGAAATTAGCATTTAAAAAACCTTTGAAATTCACAGAAAAAAACATAGGTTTCAGGCACGTTATAGTTAGGAATTAGCATTTAAAAAACCTCAGAAATTCACTGAAAAAACCATAGGTTTCAAGGGTGTTATAGTTAGCTGGACTTTTCACTTGTACAAAACCATTCAAATTCCCCCGTTATAGTTAGTTCAGCTAACTATAACTCGCGCGCCCGCAATGCACTGCTGATGACGTCACATATTACATCACTCATGACATGGTCAGTGACATCACTCATGACATCACTGATGACATCTCAAATGACATCACTGATGACATCATCCTTGTGATAGAGTGGCAGACCTCCTCTCACCCTAATATAACCTTTGATACACACATTCAAAAATAGAGACTAAACTTTTCAAAACAATGGACATACCAATACCAGTTACAACAACCTCTTCAGTAATTCTAAGATCCACATACACATCCACTCATTCACCAACAGTCCTATACAGTCACTCATACATGTATTCACTCATCATATGTACTCATACACCTATACATCCTGTTACACAATGCCACTCATCCATAGAGTTACTCACACACATAGTCACTCATGCTAATAAAGAATCAAACATACATTTATTTGCATATACAGTTATACACACACCACCACACTTACTTCTACGGAAACTTACACATACTTAGTCTTTTAAACAATCACTTATAGAAACACATACTTATTCATACAGGAACTCTTTCAATCTCTCACTCTCACATATACTCACTTATATACACCAATAGTCACATATACTAGTTTAAAACATATGTAGTTACTCATAAAGACACTATTGAGACAGTCATTCACTGACTAACACACCCATACACACACTCATCCACCCATACAGTCCTGCACACATGCTGTCTTCAACACATACAAAGAGTGAGTCACTCATTCATGCACCTATGCACTACGTAATACCCCCCACCGAACCATGCAGACACTCAGACTGATACTCAAAAAACCAACTAATAACCTATATAGACACCCATGTAGCTACTCACCAACTCATGCAGCCACTTATACACAAAGTGAGAGACTGATACAGATATTTACACATTTAAACATTACTCACTCAGCCATGTATTCACTATGATACACTTAATCAGTCAGTTACACAATCAATTTTTCAAAAACAAATCATCCATTTAGACACTTATATATACCCATTTATTCTTCCATCGACCTTGAGATATACATATATAAAACATATGTAATTTTCAGAAAAACACACATTCACTGGATGATGTCATCAGTGATGTCATTTGAGATGTCATCAGTGATGTCATGAGTGATGTCACTGACCATGTCATGAGTGATGTAATATGTGACGTCATCAGCAGTGCATTGCGGGCGCGCGAGTTATAGTTAGCTGAACTAACTATAACGGGGGAATTTGAATGGTTTTGTACAAGTGAAAAGTCCAGCTAACTATAACACCCCTGAAACCTATGGTTTTTTCAGTGGATATATATATATACACACACAGGTGTGGGGTTAATCTTTACTTACCTTTCCAGAATTATCTTCACAATATTTTGCAAGTCAATATTCTGGCTACAATTTTTAGTAGGATTTAGTTGTTCTTTGTTAGAAAACCCCGGGCAACCACACACACTGTGGTAGCTTGGCTCGAGCGGTAAGGAAGGCACCGTGTTAAGCGTACGTCACACCCTCACAATAACCATGCGTGCATCCGTTCCAACAACGACTCTACACCGTAAAAATTTATGAAAATATCTCTGTGTTTATCTTGTTTTCTCTTAGTTGCAGGTTAAATAAATAATAACACACTTACAGTACACAAAGCTTCTTCTGTAAAAAGGGTAGGTCAAATAAATAAGCTCAGATCATAAATAATCAATGAATAAATAGATGTGCATAAAATACATAGGCAAATAAATACTGTAAGGGAATAAATACTGTGAGACAATAAATAGGATAAATACAAAGAATACAATACTCTCAATAAATATAAGCCATCAGTACACTTTCAAATCAGGTCACATTTGTGAGGTACTATGGGTTGATTTGGCCCAATCACAGCTTGTGGTTATGTGGATGGCCTGAGGGTGTCTTACCTAGCTTGGATAAGGCTGAGGCTAAAACTGAGGTAGATCAAGGGTAATCTAGGAATCTGGCTCTCCCAAACTACACAACCCCTCACACAGGTCACTGTATCAGTTTCAGTCCACCCCTGGCACTCCCAGGCTGGTCCTAACACCTCTCTAGCCCCTAGGATGGTCTCTTGGGGCTCCACAGGGCCTTAGGCGCCCTCTATTCCACTTACTGCCCTCTTTATGAACTTCCGACTCCGCCGGAGTCGTGTCGACGCCGTGAGGCGGTTCCGGTTCGATGTCGCTAGCCGGCCTCGGCTCGATGTCAGTTCTTGTCGACGCCGTGAGGCGGTTCCGGATCGATGTCGGCGGAAGGCCTCGGCTCGATGTCAGTTCCTGTCGACGCCGTGAGGTGGTTTCGGATCGATGTCGGTGGGCGGCCTCGGCTCGATGTCACTGGGCAGCCTCAATTCGATGTCGGTCTCCGGCGTCACAGGGACACGATCTCCCTACTTCCGGGTGTCTCCGGAGTGCGACCTCCACTCCCGACCTCCGGTGCTCTTCCCTTCAGGTTCCGGCGACTCCGGAATGCGATCTCCACTCCCGACCTCCGGTGCTCCTTTCCTCAGGTTCTGGCGACTCCGGAGTGCGATCTCCACTCCCGACCTCCGGCACGATTCACCTCGGTCTCCGGCGACTCCGGAGGGCGGACTTCACTCCCTCGTCGACGCCGCACACTCGACCTCAGGTGACTTCCTCCTCGACCTCTGGTGTCTCCACGACCTCCGTCGGCGCCCTCTCTCGACCTCTGGCGGCTCCGGGTACGACGTCTGCTTTCCAGTCAGCGCCGCTTCTTCACCTCCGGCCCCAGGTCTCTAGGCTTCTCGGCGTCGGACTCCAGGAAGATACCAATAGACAGGTCAGGAACTTGCTGTTCTTTACTTTCAAGGCCTGTTCCGGCTGTTTAGGTCCTTGAGTTGGTTCTTCTTGACTTTATCCCACACAGGGCTCCAGGCTGGGCTCAGTCAGTAGGGACTAGTATCAAGGGTGGGTTTCTGGACCCCACTCCAGGCACAAGTTTCCACCCCTGCTGCCTCACTCCTTACTCCTTCAGTGTTGTGCTGCTCTCCCTTCACCAGTCAGGTGCCAACTGCCAACTCCAACTGCCAACTCTGAGCTGGCTTCCCAACATTCTAAACCTGCCTCACACTGTCACAGGGTTCTAGAATGTTCTGGAAGGTACTAGTAGGTTCCAGCTATGTCTCAGGTGACAATGGGTGGCCACCATTTTGTGTTTCAGGCCTTCAGACAGAAGTTCCAGGGGTAGGGAAAATGGCTCCCTGACCCTGCATCAACACTAAAAAGTCTGGTGGTTCCCAAAAAGGAAAAATTCTAACAGGGTTTGAGGCAAAAGTGGGACAAAATAAATAATGATGAGGAGGGACCACCCAAAGGGCTGACAGGTCTAACACGCGTCCCCCCTAGCTGAAAGTGGGGAGAGCTACCCAATCCCTTGGGAGTTCTCATCACTAAGGCGGAAATACCTTGAGAGACCGTCTGCATTGGCGTGGTCCACTCCAGGCCGATGTTCCACCTGAAAGTCCATTCCCTGTAGGGAGATAGACCACCTTAGCAACTTGGGATTCTCCCCCTTCATCTGCATCAGCCAACGAAGGGGTCTGTGGTCGGTCTGAACTAGGAAGTGCGAGCCAAACAGGTATGGCCGCAACTTCTTCAGAGCCCATACCACTGCAAAGGCTTCACGCTCTATTGCACTCCACTTCTGTTCCCTGGGAAGTAGTCTCCGGGATAGGAAGACCACGGGTTGATCCAGACCCTCTTCATTGAGTTGCGATAACACTGCCCCAATGCCATGTTCCGATGCATCCGTCTGGACAATGAACTCCTTGGAAAAGTCTGGGGCCCGTAGGACCGGGGCCTCGCACATGGCTTGCTTCAGTTTTACAAAGGCCTGCTGACAAGCCTCCGTCCAGACTACCCGTCGAGGTTGTTTCTTGGACGTAAGCTCCGTGAGGGAGGCCACAATGGTACCGTATCCCTTCACGAAGCGGCGGTAATATCCGGTGCGGCCCAGAAAAGCTCGGACCTCAGTCTGAGTCTTGGGGGGTTCCCAGGCCATGATGGCCTCGATCTTCGCCTGGAGGGGTTGCACCGCTCCCCTACCCACCAAGTGTCCAAGGTACACTACCGACCCCTGCCCGATCTGGCACTTGCTGGCCTTGATCGTTAAACCAGCTTGTCTCAGGGCCTGGAGAACAGCTTGCAGGTGACGCAAGTGATCCTCCCAGCTGTTACTGAAGACGGCTATGTCATCCAGATAAGCAGCAGAGAAACTCTCCATACCGGTGAGGATCTGGTTCACCAGACGCTGAAATGTGGCAGGTGCGTTCTTGAGCCCAAAGGGCATCACACAGAACTGGTAGTGGCCTTTGGGCGTGGAGAAGGCTGACCTTTCCCTAGCTCCGTCAGTCAGAGAGATCTGCCAGTACCCAGAAGTAAGGTCAAAGGTACTTAGATATTGGGCAGCTCCCAGCCGGTCAATCAATTCATCCGCCCTTGGGATCGGATGAGCATCAGTCTTGGTTACTGAGTTCAGTCCCCGGTAGTCCACACAGAACCTCAGTTTCGGTTGGGCACCCGGTGGTGCGGCTTTTGGTACTAGCACCACCGGACTGGACCAGGGGCTGCTGGAAGGTTCGATCACTCCTAGCTCCAGCATCTTAGTGACTTCACTGTGAATGCTGGCCTTCACCTTGTCTGACATCCGGTAGATCTTGGACTTCACAGGTGGGCTGTCTCCTGTGTCCACATCATGGACGCACAGGTGAGTCCTACCCGGAACAAGGGAGAACAACGAAGAGTACTGTCCCAGGACCTGGCGGCAGTCCTCCTGCTGTTCAGGAGTTAGAGATGGGGAGAGAATCACTCCCTCCACCGACCCATCCTTCTCTTGAGACGCAAACAAATCGGGGAGAGGCTCGCTTTCCACGTCCTCTGCTCCGTCAGTCACCATCATCAAAATGACTTCGGGCCTCTCGTGGTGGGGTTTGAGGCGGTTGGCATGCAGCACCCGTAGGGGCTGACGAGGGGTCTTCAGGTCCACCAAGTAGGTAGCCTTACCCTTCTTCTCCAACACCTCAAAGGGTCCTGACCAGCGATCCTGGAGGGTGCTAAGCTCTCCTGGTTCGATCACCCACACCTTCTGGCCAGGCTCCAACTCCACTGGGTGAGCGTTGTGGTCATACCACGCCTTCATTACTGCTTGGCTGGCCTCCAAGTTGTCAGAAGCTTGCTTCCACAACTTAGCCATTTGGCTCCGGAAGGCCAGCATGTAGCTCACCACGTCCTGGGGAAGCTTTCTGGGAGTTCTTTCCCATCCGTCTCTCACCAGGCTGAGAGGTCCACGCACAGGGTGCCCATCCAAAGCTCGAAGGGGCTGAAGCCCACTCCCTTCTGTGGCACTTCCCTGTAGGAAAACAATAGACAGGGTAGGAGGACGTCCCATTTCCTCCGCAGGCTTTCAGGCAGACTTCTGATCATGCCTTTCAAGGTTTTGTTAAACCTCTCCACCAGACCATTGGTCTGGGGGTGGTAAGGAGTTGTGAACCGGTAGGTCACTCCACACTCCTTCCACATGGCCCGCATGTATGCTGACATGAAGTTGGTCCCCCTGTCGGACACAACTTCCTTGGGAAAACCCACTCGGGTAAAGATTCCCATCAGGGCCCTAGCCACAACAGGTGCTGTAATGGTCCTTAGAGGTATAGCCTCTGGGTACCGTGTGGCATGATCCACCAGAACCAGGATAAACCTGTGACCAGCTGTAGTAGGCGGATCTAATGGACCCACAATGTCGATGCCCACCCTTTCAAAGGGGGTGCTAACGACAGGAAGTGGTTCCAGGGGAGCTTTCAGCTTCACCCCTGTTTTCCCACTGGCTTGGCAAGACACACATGTCCGGCAGTAGGTGTCGGACGACACTTTCATTTGAGGCCAATAAAAGTGTGGGACAAGACGGGCGAAGGTCTTGTCTTGCCCCAGGTGTCCTGCCAAGGGGATCTCGTGAGCCAATTCCAGTAGGAAGGCTCGGTAACGTTGAGGGACTACTAAGGCTCGTGACGATCCATGTAGGGGTGCCTTGGGTTCACTGTAGAGGAGGCCATCCTCCCAGTAAAGGTTGTAGTTCCCCTCAACGTTCCCTGCTGCCTGGGCTTCGGCCTGTCGCCTCAGTCCCTCAAGGGTAGGGCACTCCCTCTGGCCCTTGCAGAATTCCTCCCTGGTCGGCCCTCCCTCCACATGCCACTCGGCCGGGATGGGTAGGTCCTCCAGTTTGGTAACATCCCCCACCGCGGACTCCTGGTCCACCACCTCCGGTGGCCTATCCGTCACACGGGGCGCGGATGCCGAGGCAGGCTCCTCCTGTCCTCGGTTCTTCCCTTGGTCGGCAGCCGGCTGTGCCTTTGTTCCAGGCTCCAGTCGAAACAAACTCCCTCTCCGGGTAGTCGCGGACCCTGTGCTAACACAGGCCCAGTCAGGTGTACCCAGCATCTCAGCATGAGTCCGGTATTCCACCTCCTTCCAAGCATTGTGCTCCATGTCATTCCCCAGTAGACAATCAACCGGCACGGCAGGGCTTACGGCAACTCGAAGTGAACCTGCAACCCCCTCCCATTCAAAGGGATCCTCGGCCACCGGATAGTGGCCGGTTCTGCCGTCAGCCATCGCGGCTGGGTGGAGTACATCGGGAATTACCTGCTCTGGAGACACCAGTTGGCTACGTACCATAGTCATACTGGCTCCTGTGTCTCTCAGAGCCTCCCCTCTTTGGCCGTTGATGGTGACCCACTGCCCATACTTTATGGTATTTGCGGGCACCTGGATCTTTCGAACCATCTCCCGTTCTCCCAGGGACACTAAAGTGACACCCGCCCACTCCCTTCCCTTAGTTAAGGGCATCTCCTCCCCGAGCACTACACTAGCTACTCCGGGGGCCTTTCCTCCAATGGGAGGAGGTGGTCTTTTCGGGCACTTCGCATCTCCCTTATAGTGTCCAACGCCACCGCACTCGAAGCAATGGACAACCCTTGGCTGCTGACTCTGGCCAGGATTAGGGTTTCTGGGTGGGTTAGCCCTAGGGGTGAATCCTGTTCCCTTTCCTTGGAAGTTATTTTGGGGGCCTTTAGAGAACTCCTTTTTCTTTTCCCCTCCCTCTTTCTTCTGGGGGGCGCCCTGTCCGGCCTTTTGAGTATCCCCTCCAGTCCCCCTTGTGGATACCCGGGTACTAGCCCAAATGTCCGCCTCCTCAGCAAGCTTCCGGGGATTGGTCAGCTTGCTATCCACCAGGTGTTGACGCAGTTCAGGGAAACATTTTTCGAGCAGGTGTTCCTTCAACATTAAATCAAACAACCCCTCGGAGTCCCTCACCTCACTGCCCTGAATCCAACCCTCTAATGCCTTCTTTGCATAGTCCAGGAAATCCACCCAATTCTGTGTGCCCAGTTTGTGGCTACCCCGGAACTTCTGTCTGTACTTCTCGGGTGTTAGTCCAAACTTTCTTACGAGCGCCACTTTCATGGTGGGGTAGTGGGTCTGCTCCTCCTGCTCTAGGGCCAATAATGCATCCCTACCAGCTGGAGGCATGTATTTGTACAATCCCCCTCCCCAGTACTTCTCTGGCACCCCATGGGCCCTTAAAGAGACCTCATAGGCCGCTAGCCACTTGGCAATATCATCCCCTGCACTATAGCTAGCTGCTATGTCTTTTGGCAGATAGGGTTTGGGTTCCCTGGTGATTTCTTTGTCTTTGCTGCCACCATTAGGAACAGTTTGTGCCCCGACTCGTAGGATCTGGAGATCTATTTCCCTCAGCCTCAACTCGTGAGCCATCCTCTGTCCCTCCTTCTCTTTCTCCAGCTCCGCCAACTTCCATGTAAGCTGTCTTTTCTCCCTCCGGTCAGTTAATTCTACTTCTGATATGCCACCGCTAGAGACAGTGCTGCCCTTCCTGGAAAGTGTTCTGGGCCCCGCTACCAGGTTCCCCACCTCAGGTTGGTACAACCCAGCCCCCTCGCTAACAGGCTCTCCATCCCTGTCCTCCTGTTCAGCCTTACTCTCCCGTCGTGCCTCCCCCCAAGCCCTCAAGCTGGTCTGGAGTTCAGCCTTCTTGGCACCCGGGGGACAATACACCCCCTCTCTCTGACAAAACTCTCTGAGTTGGGCCACAGTATAAGTTTCCAGGTCTTCCAACACAAACTCCATTTTGCCCACTCAGAATAAAAGACAGGTGTTTACAGAAGCTATGCAGGGGGGTACCTTTTGTAATACCTCCTCCCACCACCAGAGTAAATTTGGAAAAACAAAACTCAGAATTAGGAAGTTCGCTTTGAGAAAACTCCCGGTGTAGGCCTATGGACTACCCACAGTTATTGTCGAGTGGACGCAAGCACAGCTCTATCCCACCGCTGAACACCAATTATGTTAGAAAACCCCGGACAACCACACACACTGTGGTAGCTTGGCTCGAGCGGTAAGGAAGGCACCGTGTTAAGCGTACGTCACACCCTCACAATTAGGCCTGGGCCAAAATTCCGTTCCGTTCGCGGAAATTGCGATATTTTGGCATTTTCGCGTTCCGCGGAAAGCGCGAAAATGTCAAAATTTCCGCATTCCGCAGCTTAGCGATAATTTTTTTCTTGCTCGCGCTGTAAAACAATACATTCTCGCGCGCGCGCGATCGCCTTACCTGAATCCCTGCGTTCTCCGACAAGTTTTCTTGACCCGGTCGCGTTCTCCACGAGATGTTGGATTTTGGTAGCCATTTTGCGCTGTCTCGCGAGAGTTCGCGGCCGCATTCAAGTCATTTTTCACGCGATCACGTCATTTGTCGCGCGATCACGTCTTTCTTCTCGCGATCATGCACCGCGCGAGTATGAGAAGATTGAGATCTCGAACATGTCATTCTACATCGCGAGCCAGAGAATGAGGACGCGGGCACATGAAATCGAACGCGAACAGGAGAAAGAGACCGCGAACACGTCATATCCAACGCGACAGGGACAAAGAAGAGAACGCGATCATATCGTTTTCGACACGCCGGCGGAAGTAATGTGAAGCTCGAGAACTCAACAACGTAAAATTTACAATTTGGAGAGGAATATCGGCTCTAGCAGCATGAAACCATCTGCAAATACTGATTTTGGATGAAAAGAACTCCTTACATTCACATTTGGCTTTCCTTTTTTGTGCAAGGAGTCATTTTTTTACAAGGTGGAGAGGGGGAGGAAGTGACACAGATTCTCCAACTTCCTGTTCCTGTCCAGCAGGCTCCTCCCAGTGCTTTGTCCATCTCCTGCTCATTCTGCCTTTGGATTTGGAGCTGGAAAGATCACTCTTTTTGTCTGCTGCATCATTGCAATTGGATTTCAGGATTTTTGGAATAGGATATTTTACAAGTAAGTGGTTGTTGTGTTTGATTGTGGGCATTGCAGTTGTTGTGTAACTACAATTTATTTTTGATAATTAATTATCATCATTCCTTTTTTTTAAAAAAATTGTGTGGGTTGTAGTAGTAGGCCCGAGCTAGCCATGGGCATGGCCTCATGGGTGTGTGTGTGCATGATGAAGCAACTGTTCCTTTTGTTTTTTGAATATATTTCATTTTCAATCACATTTAGGGCATGGATGGCATTGGATTGAGTTGGGGAAGTGTGTTTTTTGGGGTGGCCTTGCTGATGTTGTTGGGCCTGGCCATGTGGCTGGTGGCCATTTTGAGGCCTAGGCCTGCAAGCTTGCCTGGCCTTGTCTGCCAACAGGCCTGCTTTCATCCACTGCTACCAGAGCAGGTAGCCACAGCTTTAGTAATCTACTGTTTTCTGTGTGCTCTGTTGGATTTAGACATCATTTTGGGCATGGATGGCATTGGATTGAGTTGGGGAAGTGTGTTTTTTGGGGTGGCCTTGCTGATGTTGTTGGGCCTGGCCATGTGGCTGGTGGCCATGTTGAGGCCTAGGCCTGCAAGCTTGCCTGGCCTTGTCTGCCAACAGACCTGCTTTCATCCACTGCTACCAGAGGAGGTAGCCACAGCTTTAGTAATCTACTGTTTTCTGTTTGCTCTGTTGAATTTAGACATCATTTAGGGCATGGATGGCATTGGATTGAGTTGGGGAATTGTGTTTTTTGGGGTGGCCTTGCTGATGTTGTTGGGCCTGGCCATGTGGCTGGTGGCCATTTTGAGGCCTAGGCCTGCAAGCTTGCCTGGCCTTGTCTGCCAACAGGCCTGCTTTCATCCACTGCTACCAGAGCAGGTAGCCACAGCTTTAGTAATCTACTGTTTTCTGTTTGCTCTGTTGAATTTAGACATCATTTTGGGCATGGATGGCATTGGATTGAGTTGGGGAAGTGTGTTTTTTGGGGTGGCCTTGCTGATGTTGTTGTGCCTGGCCATGTGGCTGGTGGCCATTTTGAGGCCTAGGCCTGCAAGCTTGCCTGGCCTTGTCTGCCAACAGGCCTGCTTTCATCCACTGCTACCAGAGAAGGTAGCCACAGCTTTAGTAATCTACTGTTTTCTGTGTGCTCTGTTGAATTTAGACATCATTTTGGGCATGGATGGCATTGGATTGAGTTGGGGAAGTGTGTTTTTTGGGGTGGCCTTGCTGATGTTGTTGGGCCTGGCCATGTGGCTGGTGGCCATTTTGAGGCCTAGGCCTGCAAGCTTGCCTGGCCTTGTCTGCCAACAGGCCTGCTTTCATCCACTGCTACCAGAGCAGGTAGCCACAGCTTTAGTAATCTACTGTTTTCTGTGTGCTCTGTTGGATTTAGACATCATTTTGGGCATGGATGGCATTGGATTGAGTTGGGGAAGTGTGTTTTTTGGGGTGGCCTTGCTGATGTTGTTGGGCCTGGCCATGTGGCTGGTGGCCATTTTGAGGCCTAGGCCTGCAAGCTTGCCTGGCCTTGTCTGCCAACAGGCCTGCTTTCATCCACTGCTACCAGAGAAGGTAGCCACAGCTTTAGTAATCTACTGTTTTCTGTGTGCTCTGTTGAATTTAGACATCATTTTGGGCATGGATGGCATTGGATTGAGTTGGGGAAGTGTGTTTTTTGGGGTGGCCTTGCTGATGTTGTTGGGCCTGGCCATGTGGCTGGTGGCCATTTTGAGGCCTAGGCCTGCAAGCTTGCCTGGCCTTGTCTGCCAACAGGCCTGCTTTCATCCACTGCTACCAGAGCAGGTAGCCACAGCTTTAGTAATCTACTGTTTTCTGTGTGCTCTGTTGGATTTAGACATCATTTTGGGCATGGATGGCATTGGATTGAGTTGGGGAAGTGTGTTTTTTGGGGTGGCCTTGCTGATGTTGTTGGGCCTGGCCATGTGGCTGGTGGCCATTTTGAGGCCTAGGCCTGCAAGCTTGCCTGGCCTTGTCTGCCAACAGGCCTGCTTTCATCCACTGCTACCAGAGCAGGTAGCCACAGCTTTAGTAATCTACTGTTTTCTGTGTGCTCTGTTGGATTTAGACATCATTTTGGGCATGGATGGCATTGGATTGAGTTGGGGAAGTGTGTTTTTTGGGGTGGCCTTGCTGATGTTGTTGGGCCTGGCCATGTGGCTGGTGGCCATTTTGAGGCCTAGGCCTGCAAGCTTGCCTGGCCTTGTCTGCCAACAGGCCTGCTTTCATCCACTGCTACCAGAGAAGGTAGCCACAGCTTTAGTAATCTACTGTTTTCTGTGTGCTCTGTTGAATTTAGACATCATTTTGGGCATGGATGGCATTGGATTGAGTTGGGGAAGTGTGTTTTTTGGGGTGGCCTTGCTGATGTTGTTGGGCCTGGCCATGTGGCTGGTGGCCATTTTGAGGCCTAGGCCTGCAAGCTTGCCTGGCCTTGTCTGCCAACAGGCCTGCTTTCATCCACTGCTACCAGAGCAGGTAGCCACAGCTTTAGTAATCTACTGTTTTCTGTGTGCTCTGTTGGATTTAGACATCATTTTGGGCATGGATGGCATTGGATTGAGTTGGGGAAGTGTGTTTTTTGGGGTGGCCTTGCTGATGTTGTTGGGCCTGGCCATGTGGCTGGTGGCCATTTTGAGGCCTAGGCCTGCAAGCTTGCCTGGCCTTGTCTGCCAACAGGCCTGCTTTCATCCACTGCTACCAGAGCAGGTAGCCACAGCTTTAGTAATCTACTGTTTTCTGTTTGCTCTGTTGAATTTAGACATCATTTAGGGCATGGATGGCATTGGATTGAGTTGGGGAAGTGTGTTTTTTGGGGTGGCCTTGCTGATGTTGTTGGGCCTGGACATGTGGCTGGTGGCCATTTTGAGGCCTAGGCCTGCAAGCTTGCCTGGCCTTGTCTGCCAACAGGCCTGCTTTCATCCACTGCTACCAGAGCAGGTAGCCACAGCTTTAGTAATCTACTGTTTTCTGTTTGCTCTGTTGAATTTAGACATCATTTTGGGCATGGATGGCATTGGATTGAGTTGGGGAAGTGTGTTTTTTGGGGTGGCCTTGCTGATGTTGTTGTGCCTGGCCATGTGGCTGGTGGCCATTTTGAGGCCTAGGCCTGCAAGCTTGCCTGGCCTTGTCTGCCAACAGGCCTGCTTTCATCCACTGCTACCAGAGCAGGTAGCCACAGCTTTAGTAATCTACTGTTTTATGTGTGCTCTGTTGAATTTAGACATCATTTTGGGCATGGATGGCATTGGATTGAGTTGGGGAAGTGTGTTTTTTGGGGTGGCCTTGCTGATGTTGTTGGGCCTCGCCATGTGGCTGGTGGCCATTTTGAGGCCTAGGCCTGCAAGCTTGCCTGGCCTTGTCTGCCAACAGGCCTGCTTTCATCCACTGCTACCAGAGCAGGTAGCCACAGCTTTAGTAATCTACTGTTTTCTGTGTGCTCTGTTGAATTTAGACATCATTTTGGGCATGGATGGCATTGGATTGAGTTAGGGAAGTGTGTTTTTTGGGGTGGCCTTGGTGATGTTGTTGGGCCTGGACATGTGGCTGGTGGCCATTTTGAGGCCTAGGCCTGCAAGCTTGCCTGGCCTTGTCTGCCAACAGGCCTGCATTTTCATCCACTAGGATCAGAGCAGGTAGCCACAGCTTTATTGATCAAGTGTTTTCTATGTGATCTGTTGAATTTTTAGACATCACCTTCCTGAGAGTGTAGTGTGTGGCTGTACACAGTACTAGTAGTATAACATAGCTCTAGTTAAAAAAAGTCATAAATGGCTAGACTATCTTTTGTTTGCACTAGTACAGTACTAAGTAACTGAACCACAAAAACAAATGCAACATTTCACTGATGTTCTTCTCCTGTCTTCTTTGCTTTTAGGTGCACAAAAGACAGAGTAGGAGGTGTCATCGGCATCACCTGGCTACCCGTTGTACTGCCAGCCAGACAGAAGTCCTGCTGCGCATCACGCCCACGTGTGACCAGAACTTGTTGTGCATCTGCCTCCTGCCTGACATCGGAAGAAGATGGCCCCAAAGAAAGGTACCAGGTCCAGTACCAAGAAAGTTGCTGGTGAGAAGAAGGAACAGAAAAAGGAAGTGCCATTAACCACGACTGGTGGTGTGCCGGCCAAGGTTTTTTTTGGCACCAAAGCGTTGTCCGGGAACCAAGCTGGGACCAGCACAGCGGTCCAGCAACCCCACCAACCTAGGCCCAAGGGCTTTACAGTCGCAGAGGTAGCCAGTCTACTAACGGGCAGCGATGTTGAAGAAATGTCATTACCGCAAAGTAGTACACAATCAAGTTCAACGCAGGCGCAAACTCAGCATATCAGTGTCAAGCCGCCGCAACAAGAACAGCAGCAGCCGCCGCAACAAGAACAGCAGCAGCAGCCGCCGCAACAAGAATAGCAGCAGCAGCCGCCGCAACAAGAACAGCAGCAGCCGCCGCAACAAGAACAGCAGCCGCCGCAACAAGAGCAGCAGCAGCCGCCGCAACAAGAGCAGCAGCAGCAGCCGCCGCAACAAGAGCAGCAGCAGCAGCCGCCGCAACAAGAACAGCAGCAGCAGCAGCCGCCGCAACCAGAACAGCAGCAGCCGCCGCAACCAGAACAGCAGCAGCCGCCGCAACCAGAACAGCAGCAGCCGCCGCAACAGCCCAGCATAGTAGTTGTTGCTCCTGACGTAGGAGCATTTCAGGAAATCGAGCTTCCTGCAGACAAAGCGGAGCGAAGTCAAACCACTGTTTCAGAACATCTATTGTCTTCCAGACTACCAGCAAGGAAAAGGAGGCTTAGTCCATCATCTTCTTCTTCAAGCCCCGCTTCTGATGATCGTGATGACACTTGGGTCCCACCAGCTCGGTCTGAGAGTGAAGTACGCCACAAGACATTGCTTCTGAAAAGGAAGGTCCCAGAAAACTTAGAGTTATGGAGGTAGATGTAGAAGAGGGGGGTGATGATGTTGATGAAGACGAGCCAGTCATCACGCACATTACTCCCGCCCCAAAGGGATTGGAGACCGACATTCTCACCCTATCCAGAAAGGCTGCTACTGAGCGGGATGTAGCACGGATCTCACCAACACAGGTTACACCACCACTACCTCCAGCTGCCATATTTTCCAAGGCCCGGCAGGGACCTACATCCAGCTCAACCATCTCAGTAGGAAGTGGTAGTAAAAGTCACAGTGTAGGTGGACAGGGTCACATATTTTCAAACACCCCCTCAAGTTCATCTGGTGTTGAAAGTGGCACATCCAGCAGTGCCAGAAAGTTCTCCTCCCCAGTTTGGGACTTCTTTTCTGTTAGCGCCAAGGAGGAGAACGTTGCTATATGCGCAATTTGTCGGCAAGGTGTTCGGCGTGGTAAGCTTGGTACAAACTATGGTACCGGAGGACAAGCAAGTCATCGCAGAATACACCACACTATTGTGTGGGAGGATCACCTACTTAAGTTAAAAGAAAGTAGGAAAACTAAACCCTTTGAAGTTGGTCAGGAATCAGGGAGCGATATTATTGTGGTGGCAGGTGAAGAACAGGGAGGCATTTCTAGCCCTGTCTCCAGTAGTGCAGTCACTGCAGTGGTAACGCCCACATCCTCCTCAGTAACATCAGAGTGGCACCGCAGTAAGAGCCATACTCAGAGTGTGGGTGAGACACCGAGGCGACCGGCGAGTACCTCAATGAGACAATCTGTGTCGTTGAGCCTTAGTGGGTTAATGGCACCACTAAGGAAAGTAAGCCAGCCTACCATTGACAGCATGTTTAGGTTGGAAGGCCAGTTCCAATGCAACCACCCAACGGCACGATTGTACAATGCGAAGCTGGCTAAAATGTTAGCGCTGGACCTTCTTCCTTTTTCATTTGTGGAAGGGGTGGGTTTCCTTGAATTTGTGTCTGCCATCTGCCCGAAATGGAAAGTTCCCAGCCGGTCCTATTTCGCAAGAATTGCTGTTCCGGCACTACATCATGATGTGCTGGAATTGGTTGGTCACGGTTTGCAGCAGAGTGCTGTGCACAATATCCACCTGACAACAGACATGTGGACCAGTTGCCAAGCCACAGATTACATGTGCATCACTGCACACTGGATCTCTTTTGTGGGGGTTAAAGATCAACTAT
Source organism: Triturus cristatus (assembly GCF_964204655.1). Lineage (NCBI taxonomy): Eukaryota > Metazoa > Chordata > Amphibia > Caudata > Salamandridae > Triturus > Triturus cristatus. Next base: position 921,357,882 of record NC_140582.1, on the reverse strand, counting down.
CTGCACGAGGTGTTGTTGACACAGCTGCGATTTTTGAAGGTACTCGGAAACATGCAACTGTAGCCATGTTCGCCATGGAGAAATCTCATACGGCTGAAAACATTTTAGAAGAGTTTCGCACCAAGGTTTTGGAATGGCTGCAGCCCAGAGGGCTTGGTATTGGTTTTGTTGCCACAGACAATGGCAGTAATGTACTTAAGGCCATGGAACTTGGTTCCTATTTCAGGGTTCCGTGTTTGGCACACTGCATAAACATTATAGTGCAAGACTTTCTGAAAAAAGAACCCATAGTAAGCAATTTACTGTCCATCTGCCGAAGAATATGCACTCATTTCAGCCATTCTTTTAAAGCTCGGAAGCAGCTGAGGATCCTCCAACGTGAGCGTAGGATGCCAGTCAAGGCACTCATCCAGGAGGTGGCAACACGTTGGAACTCAACGTATTACATGCTTGATCGTCTGTGCGAACAGCAGAGGTCACTCAATGATTATGTCTGGTACAGAAGCAGTGATGCTAGTGTTAAAGGCATGACCCTTCAGAGGGAGCAATGGACCCTAATTCAATGCCTGACTGAGATGCTGTCTCCTTTTGAGGTCTTCACACGTGAAGTCAGCAAGGAGGACTGTACAATGGGCCAAGCTATACCATTGTTGCAAATGCTAGAGCATGAGCTGAATAATGTGTCTGAATCCTACAAAGGTGTAGAGGACAGAAGGCAAGCCCATGACTTGGTGGAGAGCTTATCCAGGCGCTTATCAGAAAATGTAAGGATACAAAATAAAATTTTGTCACAAGAACATTACATTTGTGCCACAATTCTGGATCCACGTGCAAAATTAGGACTATTCCTTTCTTTTTCCGACACTGATGTTGCCCGCTACAAAAGTTGTATAGCTGAAGCAGCCATCAAGTTTGAAAACGAAGGGCTGCTAATTAAAAGCCCGCCACATCAACCCACAACAAGTACTGATACTGAAGCAGGCCATGCAGAATCAAGTGCAACTTCGTCGGCTGAGGGCAGTGCGGTTGGCTCACAATCGCAACACTCACCATCACCATCGACTACAAAAACAATAACTGGATCATTCAGCCGAGTACAATCATTATCAGATTGGTATGTAAAGATGGGCCGTAAGCACAGTGCTGATGCACAGAAAAAACAGCACAAAAGCTTACCAGCAGCAACCCTGAACATTGAGCGGATGGTCCAGGCCTATCTGGACGACCCAACAGAGGTGTACGTTGATCAAAACCCAGTGCAGTATTGGTATAGGAAAAGGTCTGAATGGCCACAGCTCAGCAGGCTGGCGATAAGCTATCTGGCTTGCCCTGTCGCAAGTGTCTCTTCCGAACGTGTTTTCAGTGCTGCTGGTTCCATTGTAACCTTGAGAAGGACCAGTCTATCTCCCAAAAACGTGGAGAGGTTAACAATGATCAAAATGAATCAGCACTTCATACCACCGAATTACACAATGCATGAATCAACAGAGGAAGATGAGGACAGCGGCTCAGGTGACGGAAGTATTCTGTCAGATGATTACCTACTACTGGAAGATCCCCCAGAGTTTGAGGACGAGCTATACTTCCCTGACAATTAGGCTCGCACTTACTGTCTTCCTCCCTTTTTTCCCCCTTTGTTTGTGTCTGTTGTTCCGGTTATAAACTTGTGAATCGCAACCAATGCATTATCACCGTCTTCTAATCTTCTAATTTAAGATACAAGTTTCAGGTGTCTGCCATTTGACACTACAGTCCTCAGAATCCAGCTCCTCCGCTCGATCATACTGCATCTCCTGGTCAATTCCATTTCCCACATGAATGATGATTGGATGATGGTAACAACAAATTCAAACTTTCCTCGTCCTTCCAAAACAAGTGGACCATGAATCTGATGACTTCTATAGCTATCCTCCTTCAGAGCCGAGAGAGACTGGCCATTAACTGAAAATAAGATGCAACAGGTAATGATTGATGCCATGCATTGGCCGCAGAATAGCAGACTGAATGATGTAGATTTTGTTGTGTGTGTTGCGCATGAATGAATTGATGTAATTGTGCACTGCCACTAATCAACATTCTACAGAACACACTAATTTTCCCCTTCTGGCAAACAAGAAATGTGTACTTCTCCTGCATCTTGGTGATACATTGCTTTTAATTCAATACAGGAAGGGGACTCACTCAATCTGCGCAATGCAAATGACTGTGACTTAACAGCACCGTCCATCATGATGATGGCGAAAGAGACGGCCTGCAGCGTTAACGAGATGAGATGCAACAGGTAATGATTGATGCCATGCATTGGCCGCAGAATGGCAGACTGAATGATGTAGATTTTGTGGTGTGTGTTGCGCATGAATTGATGTAATTGTGCACTGCCACTAATCAACTTTCTACAGAACACACTAGTAATTACTAATTTTCCCCTTCTGGCAAACAAGAAATGTGTACTTCTCCTGCATCTTGGTGATACATTGCTTTTAATTCAATACAGGAAGGGGACTCACTCAATCTGCGCAATGCAAATGACTGTGACTTAACAGCACCGTCCGTCATGATGATGGCGAAAGAGACGGCCTGCAGCGTTAACGAGATGAGATGCAACAGGTAATGATTGATGCCATGCATTGGCCGCAGAATGGCAGACTGAATGATGTAGATTTTGTGGTGTGTGTTGCGCATGAATTGATGTAATTGTGCACTGCCACTAATCAACTTTCTACAGAACACAGTAGTAATTACTAATTTTCCCCTTCTGGCAAACAAGAAATGTGTACTTCTCCTGCATCTTGGTGATACATTGCTTTTAATTCAATACAGGAAGGGGACTCACTCAATCTGCGCAATGCAAATGACTGTGACTTAACAGCACCGTCCGTCATGATGATGGCGAAAGAGACGGCCCGTTAACTTAAGATGAGAAGGAACAGGTAATAAATGATGATAATTAATGGCATGCATTGGACACCTGACTCTGAGCTATTGGTCTTTGTGTTTGCGTTGTTTGTTGTGCACAAAGTGATGTCAAAGTGTACTAGTGGTAATCTATCTTTCTGTACACAATAAAGAATGACTCAAGTCAGTAATATTTATATTTCTACTCTTGTTGTGTTATAAAAATTACACTTGTACTGCAGGCCGATCTTCAGTCAGTAGAAGTATCAGAGCTGATGATGAAGTCAGGAGGATGTTTCATGAGTGGCATAAAACGGAAAAGCCTAAAGGTAAACACGTGAACAACAACCACAGCACACCCAAATGTCTGTGTAGAAGTTGAATAGAGTGTAGCGGTGGGATGACTGCAGTGCATTGATTTTACTAACTTTAACTGTAAAATGCTATGTCTGGAATGGATAATGTGCTTTGCGTTTGTCCAACTCTTTGAGAGAAAAAAAAAGGACTCTAAAGTGTTAACGTAGGATGTGCTAATGGTAAGCACTGTGGGCCTGATCTCTCCTGTTACTGTTGAAGGTCTATGCTGGAAACAGACTACAGTAGAGATGATGCATATGCATACATGCCACCTCGGAAAGTGTTCTTGTTGCACTACACCATCACTTGTGCATTTGTTTTCACTTTCTTTCTGAATATCCCCTTTGATTTTCAATCTAAAATTACAGGCCGGGCCTTGTCCAAAACTTTGTAAAACATTACAATGCATATTAATTACCTTACCAATCAATCACCTTTTTATTCCAGCCGGGCAGTGGCGAGTGGTGAGGCGACACACCCAAGATTGATGGACGAGAGGAGCAAGAGGAATGCCGAGATGCAAAAAAACAGTCCACATTTTTGACCAGGATAAGACAGTAACAGTATCCACTTTTCACTTCTTTTAAATAATTTGATTAATATCTTGTATACATTCTTTACAACAGTGTGTTCTTGGAGTTGTTATTATCAATCATCATTACGTTTGCTCTGTGTTTACGATTCTTCACTACCAATATTTAAAATTTCTATTTGCTATCTGTTAAAGTATTAAGGCCGGAACAGAACAAGAAATAGAAGTGTATGTAATCCGGGTCTCATCATGCATGCATTTCCTTTTTATACCTTAACATATGGAATGGATATGGTATGGTAGTCTTCAATGATTGTCGTTTGTTAGTCTATGTATGCATACTGTTTTTCTATGTCAAACCTTTCCCAAAATCCCCCTTCCCATCCAATCAACGGACCCTAACCCTCTTCCCCCGGGCTGTGTGACTTATTGTCGAGGTGTAACTAAATTAAATGTACACCAATACTTAATCACACACTTGCTGGGGCGGATGTGGTGAAAGCAACACTACTTCAATTTCAATGCAGAGCGATGATCTTCTTCTGCTTGCCCACCCATGAGTAGGATATTTCAGAGGTTATTTTATTTAACAAAGGAACATATACCTCAGCATGAATTGCCGGCATTGATTGGATTTGTTTGTTGTCATTCCTCATATACAGCACTAACTGTTAGACTGCAGGCATAGTCAAGTCGACAAAACTATAGTTTGTAACTCTGTCTAGTAGGCTATCCTCATAATAACCAGCATTCAGTTGTTTTGTCAAATATTTGAGCATATAATTGTTGCTCGGTAAATTCTGTGATGTACTTCATTCAACTACTCCTCTAACAGTCTCTCAAAGGCGATTGACTATCTCCTTTTCTTTTTTTGGAAATGCTGCCACCCTGCCAGTGTATACTACTACTACTATACTACCACCACCACCCCAATCATGGCATGTATGAAAAAGGAAACCATCTTCACCATGCAGCCAGTGCTGTGCCACAGTTGGACATAAACATCAAGCACCGGTAAGAGAGAAGTTTGGGGGAGGCAGAATCAATAATGGACATGTTGTCAATGATTTCAGTTTCAAACACCACTCCAAAGAATGCATAGTAGGACCAGTCAATGAGTGAGGTGTGTCGCATCTATCTGTTTGTGTCTTATACAGTCAGCAAATTATTGAAATCAAACACACGCTATGGGCGGCCATGCACCAGCAAAGAAACAGTGTGATGTAAAACAGTTACCCCACCTACAAAACATTAACAACATTGCATGTAACATAGAAAAATATATTTAATTGACCCTAACAAATAAACTAAACCCACAAAAGCTGACCCACCCACCTCCCTAACCCCAACGACTGTCCATAGAAGTAGAGAACGCCCAAACGAGTGAAGAACGAACAGGAATTAAAAAAGGGGCAGTGACAGGGACTAACTGGTGGGTCGGGACTGGAGGAGGACACGCATCTGGTCCTCTAAATGGGCGACGCGGCGTCTAAGGCCGCGGCAGTTGCAGCCACAGTGGGGGGGGGCACCGGAGATGACACGGTGGCGGCGGGCCGCCGCCCGGCGGTGGCGCCGTACCGCTGGAGGGCGGTGGCTGGGGCCCCGGGGCACTGGAGGAGCCTTCAACCGCTGCAGCAGCCTCCTCCTCGGCTAGGACCACCAGCCGCCGGTATTCCTGCTGGATTGCCTCCAGCTTCCGGCGCCGTGCCTTGGCGGCCAACTCCTTACGGTTGACTTTCGGAGTAGCTGTGTATCAAAAAGAAAAAAAAAAGACAATTGTAAAATATACTCTTAGAAAAACAGAAGGACAAGGTAATTATTTATACACATAGTGGCATGGTAGAGTAGCACTATAAAATAAAGCACAGTAGTACATAACATTTTAAATGTCGCCCGTCCTTCTTCCTTCCACCTGTCTTACACTTTTTAGTTGAACAGTGCACCAGGTGCTCTTCTCCATAAAACTTTCAAAGCGGAGTTGAAATCAGATAGATGAGGACATTGGTTACTCAATACTCCGGCTCCTAGTCCTATACCAATTAAAGGGAATTCTAGTCTTCTAGTTCACTCTTCAAATGTCCCCAAGAACTCATACTTACTTACGACATCGGCGCCATCCGACTGCTAAAAAGGGTGGGGGTCCCGTGGGGACAATTAATTAGGATGATGCGCCCGGCACAGTGGCGGGCGCACCCTGTTTTTTTAAATTTAAATTCTGGTTGGCTTTGCTGAAAGCAATGCTAAAATGTTGTGCTGCTTTTCCAAGCACAACATGACGGGCCTCGCACGGAGCCTGTCACGTTTTGCTTTGAAAGTCGGGGGGGTACCATAGCATCGGTAGGTACCCTCCATGGGGGCCCCCAAGCATACTCTGCAATGTGTGCATGCCTTTCCGTGGCGGACGGCAATGCCGCCACGGAAAGGCATTCCAAAATGCAGATTATATGGCTGCCGGTGTGGTGAGAGAGACACCACCGCCATATTGAACCCTTTTCCGCCTGGACATGTCTGAATATTTTCTACAGGGATGGCGGGAGGTTTGCCCCTGCTGTGACGGCAGTGAATTCCAGCCAGCCCGGCGGGGGCAATACGCCCACCATCCTAATGGGGCCCTAATTCACAACTGTACAGTATACATATACATACAGTACACCTTTGCAGTGAGTGTGCTGTCAAGTTCAACAATAGTTAAAGATTATGAATCTAACTTACCACCGCCTGCCACTGGTGCTGCCACTCCCCCTCCGTTGCTATCTGCAACTGCCGCATCCTCGCCCTCGGCGTCGCCTTCGCTGGCCCCAGCAATGGTGGTCGGTAGTGCGCCTAGAAAACATTACACATTTATTAGGCGACATATACACCTCCCCCCTATTGATCAGTAGCAAGGTTGAAAAATGAGTTAATACTAACATAAATCACTAGTACAAATCAGGTAGTAGTAGAGTAGACACTAAGTTATATGATCATTGTAGCATTTGCTTGATTAGCCCTAGCCATGCACATGTGACGTTACCTTTACCTTGCAGCTTCTTAAGACACCTTTGAGCCCACATGACCTGCCTCACACTGCTACTGTCTAGTCTACGCGCTGCGTACAAGCGGTCAACAAATATTAACAAGCCACTTTTTTAGGAAGAACTGGTGTACTACTGTTACTGTTAGTCCATATTGCTTATCCATAGATGCTACACTTTTTGGCACGGCTGAGAAATGCTTGCAAGTTGCAATATACTAACGCACACCATTTCTTTTTTTGCATTACAGACGCAAGATTCCCTTCTACGAATCAGAGCTTCTGAACGATGCACCAACTACCAGTACTAGGTTCTTCTGAGGTGAGGGGTCCCTTCACTCACATCTTCATTTATAAATGTATATAAACTAAATTGCTATGGGATGGTGGTGCTGCCTTCCACCACTTCAGTTATCATGATTTAATTCCCAACTGTATAAGTGTAACAATGTATATTGTTTTAATGTTATTGATTTGCCGGTTGGTGCTGCTAAGAAAACAGTGTACAGACCTTCTCAAATTGAAATAAAAATTTTAAACTTACATAGACTTTGTGGTATTTGGTGTGGAGTGGACTAACTTACACGAGTGAGCAAATTAAAGTAAGGGTGTGCATGTGAATTGCTTCCACGACAGAGGTTGGGTGTGTTATGTTCTGGGTTGTCTACTTGTTGGTTATCTTGGGGGGAGGGTTCCGAGACCTAATAGGTATGACAAGACAGTACTATAGTCAAGCAGTGGAATTGTGGTGGGTGCGGAATTTCTGATTGAGGTGTGCAAGGAAGGTCCAACCTACCATCACCAACATCCTATTTTCTGGTGCAAATGTATGTGCAAGATCCCTACAACAGTGGTATGTCCTATAGGGTATCATATCAAAATATTAAGAAATCTGGTAGGGCTGTTGTTGCTGTGAATTTTCAAAGCCTAAACATCAACAAGAGTAAAAAGTAGTACAAGACAACGACCCAACGGATTGTACGAGCTACTGGTGAATATGAGTTTTATATTACAACCTTTCACAAAGAGTGGCACTGGCCAACTGGGCAAGAATAGCTACTACAGTACAGACAGACAGACTGATAGTATGTAGTAGTACTCAGTCATCATAGCGGAGGCAGGGATAAGCTTTTTGAAACCGTACAGATCGAAGGATAATTGGTGGTAAAAAAATAGCATTTGGAAACACACTATAGTTCGGGAGAAATGGGGCAGTAAAAGTTATGGAATAAGAAATATTATTAAAAACAAGAAGACTTACTGGGGCCAGCAGAGGAGCCCTCAGCGGTGTCCTCCTGGTGGTGTTCCTGTCCCGCCGACTGCCCAGTCCCTGCCCGTCTGCCCCTGGGTGCTGATGAACAGGAAAGATATAAGAAAGAGACAAACATTGATGGATGGTGTCAACTTAAGCAAATACAATATTTTTCAACAACGGTCAAAAAACACTTATGTAAACAATTGCAATAACTACATTGACCGATCTCATCTGGTCAACATCTAATATCGGGGGATTCGCAGTTCGACTACTTAAGTTACTATTTATCAACAGTAATCCATTCTTCCATTCTGATTCCAGAAAACTAAGTTACAAGTAAGCCTAAGTATTAGTACAACGTACCACCCAACCTAGCCCACCTATTCCAGGCATGCCAATTGTACATTAAGTATGCATTTCCACTGTATTCCTCAACAATGTGTATGATCCAATCATGGACACATGAACATGACTACATTTTTTGTATACACCAAATTTTGGTTTGATTGATGCTGATCTGCTACTGCTAAGTAACTGCAAAGTCTACCTCCACTCATTGAACAAACTAGAAAGGTTCTAAAGACTGCTGTACTAGCAGCACGTCACGTAACTGAGTGAGGGGGGCATCACGCATACCACTAACCAATTAGAAGCTCATACAAAGTACCTAAACCTATGTATCAATCCGCCCCTATCTATTAGTGACAGGACAAAGTAAGGAGTGGACGTGAGTCACTGTAGCATTACGTAACTTAATTTCTCTAAAATAAACTCGTAAAGAATCACGCTAAGCAAGCGCAAACGCAAAGCTGCAAACAAGTAAGATTAGTAGTAGCGCAGAAGAGCACCTGTGTCATAATCACAGAAGACTTTTAAACGTTATTAACCTGGAATGTATTGCAAGCAGCAACATTCTAGCTGGTTGGAAGGAAAAAAAGATATTCGCAATATATAACATAGAGCAGAAGAACAGACACAAAGTTGTAATAATTAAATAGGTACTCACCAAGCCCCGGGACCTCCACTCCTAGCAGGTCCAGAAGGTCCTGCTCACGGTCCAGGATGTCGGACCACCGGTGCGTCAGCTGTGCCTGGGTGCGCTGGACCCCAGAGATGCGCGACACTGACCGGCGCACCTTCCCCCACCGCTGCCGACGCTCCCGGAGGCTGTACCCGGACCCAGGCCTGCCACCTGCTGCCAGGGTTGAGGGGAGGTGGCGCTGCACAAAGAAAATTAGTGCAGCCAACTCCGCCTCCCCAAATAAGGCCCGTGCATGCACCCCTTGTGGGCGCCGCCTTCCGCAAGGAAGGCGGTCGCGGCTCTGGCTGCGCCGGCGAACAGCCCTGCCCTTGGACATGGTTCTGGGGACGGGGCGGGAAAGAAAAGGTAAAATAAATAAAGGAGTAAAGGAAATAAATAGCGGGCAATACAAAGAGAAAAAGTAGCTAAAAAACAAAAAAAAAGTACACAAAAACCAAAAATATAGAGGCAGGAAAATAGTTAGAGAAATAATAAGTAATAAAGATCCAAAAAAAGTGGCTATAAACAAAGGATTGAAAAGATTTAGGGAGGATTGAAAATCAGGCCCCAGAACCATGCAATAGAGTGGAAAACAAGATGGCTGCGCCCATTGCGACCACGTGCGCAAGTTCGCGCGATATTTTCTCCCTGAGAAAGCAAAAAGCAACGTGATCAAGTAAAAGCGATCGCGAACAGGAAATATCGACCGCGAACATGCATTGCGCGACCCGGAACCGGAAGTAAACAATGCCAGAGGGCGGGACAAGTGAAAACAAGATGTCCGCGCCCGTGAGCAACCGCATGGGTAAGTTGGCGACCCGCGAACACGCAAAAAATACCGCGAACAGGCGGCAAAAAACTTCCGCGTCTTCGCGATATTTCCGGCGTGTTTGCGGAGATTTTCTACATTCTCGCGATAATTTGCGGAAGTTAATTCCGCAAATTCCGCCCACCCCTACTCACAATAACCATGCGTGCATCCGTTCCAAAAACGACTCTACACCGTAAAAATTTATGAAAATATCTCTGTGTTTATCTTGTTTTCTCTTGGTTGCAGGTTAAATAAATAATAACACACTTACAGTACACAAAGCTTCTTCTGTAAAAAGGGTAGGTCAAATAAATAAGCTCAGATCATAAATAATCAATGAATAAATAGATGTGCATAAAATACATAGGCAAATAAATACTGTAAGGGAATAAATACTGTGAGACAATAAATAGGATAAATACAAAGAATACAATACTCTCAATAAATATAAGCCATCAGTACACTTTCAAATCAGGTCCCATTTGTGAGGTACTATGGGTTGATTTGGCCCAATCACAGCTTGTGGTTATGTGGATGGCCTGAGGGTGTCTCACCTAGCTTGGATATGGCTGAGGCTACAACTGAGGTAGATCAAGGGTAATCTAGGAATCTGGCTCTCCCAAACTACACAACCCCTCACACAGGTCACTGTATCAGTTTCAGTCCACCCCTGGCACTCCCAGGCTGGTCCTAACACCTCTCTAGCCCCTAGGATGGTCTCTTAGGGCTCCACAGGGCCTTAGGCGCCCTCTATTCCACTTACTGCCCTCTTTATGAACTTCCGACTCCGCCGGAGTCGTGTCGACGCCGTGAGGCGGTTCCGGTTCGATGTCGCTAGCCGGCCTCGGCTCGATGTCAGTTCTTGTCGACGCCATGAGGCGGTTCCGGATCGATGTCGGCGGACGGCCTTGGCTCTATGTCAGTTCCTGTCGACGCCGTGAGGTGGTTTCGGATCGATGTCGGCGGGCGGCCTCGGCTCGATGTCGCTGGGCAGCCTCGATTCGATGTCGGTCTCCGGCGTCACAGGGACACGATCTCCCTACTTCCGGGTGTCTCCGGAGTGCGACCTCCACTCCCGACCTCCGGTGCTCTTCCCTTCAGGTTCCGGCGACTCCGGAGTGAGATCTCCACTCCCGACCTCCGGTGCTCCTTTCCTCAGGTTCTGGCGACTCCGGAGTGCGATCTCCACTCCCGACCTCCGGCACGATTCACCTCGGTCTCCGGCGACTCCGGAGGGCGGACTTCACTCCCCCGTCGACGCCGCACACTCGACCTCAGGTGACTTCCTCCTCGACCTCTGGTGTCTCCACGACCTCCGTCGGCGCCCTCTCTCGACCTCTGGCGGCTCCGGGTACGACGTCTGCTTTCCAGTCAGCGCCGCTTCTTCACCTCCGGCCCCAGGTCTCTAGGCTTCTCGGCGTCGGACTCCAGGAAGATACCAATAGACAGGTCAGGAACTTGCTGTTCTTTACTTTCAAGGCCTGTTCCGGCTGTTCAGGTCCTTGAGTTGGTTCTTCTTGACTTTATCCCACACAGGGCTCCAGGCTGGGCTCAGTCAGTAGGGACTAGTATCAAGGGTGGGTTTCTGGACCCCACTCCAGGCACAAGTTTCCACCCCTGCTGCCTCACTCCTTCCTCCTTCAGTGTTGTGCTGCTCTCCCTTCACCAGTCAGGTGCCAACTGCCAACTCCAACTGCCAACTCTGAGCTGGCTTCCCAACATTCTAAACCTGCCTCACACTGTCACAGGGTTCTAGAATGTTCTGGAAGGTACTAGTAGGTTCCAGCTATGTCTCAGGTGACAATGGGTGGCCACCATTTTGTGTTTCAGGCCTTCAGACAGAAGTTCCAGGGGTAGGGAAAATGGCTCCCTGACCCTGCATCAACACTAAAAAGTCTGGTGGTTCCCAAAAAGGAAACATTCTAACAGGGTTTGAGGCAAAAGTGGGACAAAATAAATAATGATGAGGAGGGACCACCCAAAGGGCTGACAGGTCTAACATTCTTGATATAATGACATATAACCTCCCACATACCTGATATGCTTCCAGTACTCCAGACCTACCCTTTCAGCATCCTTGCCACCATACCAGTGCCTAAAAGTGTAATAGGAAAATAAGAAGGGGTGTCAGTGACCTTTGAGCACTTCTCGCTCCACTGCATGAATATATGAGCAGCTGACCAGAGATATTAACATGAGATTTAAAAACACAAGCTGCCTAATTGAATATCACATGCAACTAATGACTGACTATGACACCCACTATGACACGAGTGTAGGAAGGTAGGATCTGACTGCATGTTTACCCCCACTTTTTGCCTGGTGTTTTGCTGTTTTTTGACAAGTATGACTGGGATCCAGCTAATCATCTCCTTTCTCCCAAAATTGATTGTGTTATGTACTTAGGTACACTCCAGATTGGATACTGGGGTACCCTTATAAGTCCCTAGTATATGGTACACATGTACCCAGGGCATAGGTACCCCAGAGGCCTCCCATGGGCTGAAGCAGGTATTTTGCCACCCATGAGAGGCCATGCAAAATGGAACTACAGGTCTGCCATTGCACCCTGTGCAAGCTGGTGCTAGCACCACTTACTTCACGTAAAATCCAGCACCCTGCCTTCAGGATTTTTAAGGCCTGGTATAGGGGTGACTTATAAGTTTTAAGTGTAGTGATCTATGCATATAGGTCACAACACTTAAAACTTATAAGTCACCCATATAGCAGACTTTAAAAATCCTGAAGACAGGGTGCTGGGTTTTACGTGAGAGGATGCCCCTGCATGAGCAGAGCCCCTCTGCAGCCTTCGGAGACCATTCTCCCGGGTTGTTTGTGACTCAACCAGACATATAGGTAAAGGTTCATTATAACCTTGTGACAAATGCTATCTCGAAAACGGCTGAAACAAAACATGTTGTGTTTGGTATCAAACACCTTGAAATCATACCTCCACACCGGTAACCTGTGTGGGAGGTATGGTTCCAACCTTCTGAAGCGAGCTACATGGGGTCACTGGTCTTTCCGGTACCAGCCTTCTCAACCCGGGCAACACAAAATGGTTGCTGCCGACTAGAGACACATTTCTGCCCTCCTGCTGCTGAGCCAAGCTCGAGCAGGGGAAGACAGGACAATAGGCATCCTGTCACAGGGAGGTGTGACCACCTCCCGGACAGGATTTAGTGTATTGGGACTGGGTGGGTGCACTTCCAAAGTACCTGGAAGTCTGCATCTGGGGCACCCTTGGTGTCCCTGTGCATAGTTCAGTTCAAACCAGTTCTGGAGACGTTGGCTCCTGGTCTGGCGTGAAACTGGACAAAGGACATGGGAGTAACCTTCCCTCTGTCCTGACCCTCCCCTAGGAGGGTCCCCTGAATCTGTCCAACCCTCTCCCATGGGTACATAAGGGCTTACCTGGCTGTAGGACCTTAGATTTGACATGGACAAGATTCTGAACAAGAAACCACTGACCTTCGACCATCTGGACACTCTGGACTTTGACTGGACCCGACTTCATCCCCCCTCTCCGTCCAAAGCATTGTCTATGCCCGTGCACCATACAGGCTCTGGCAAGGACCTATGGAGCATCAAGGACATCTGAAGAATCTCCCTTGGGGTGAAGGAGTCACTCCCCTGCATTCGCAAGCACCGTAATGCTACTGACCGGTCTGCTGATCCTGAGCTCCTGTGCACTCCAAAGGCTCCAACAACACAGGAGGTGGGTTCAGACATTCTTTGAGGTTGAGCTTCCTTCTCACTGAGTTTGAGGCCAGTATCCCTCCTGGGGACGGCATCCCTGTGCACCGCATACTTTTGCAAGTGCATATGCTTATTGGAGATTCCTGAGCTTGTGCATTGGACTCCATGTAGTCCTGACCCTGAGCAGTATTTCCACCAAAGAACTCCAGCCTTCTCCCACCGAGTGCTCCGAGGGCTGGTACTTGGTGATCTTGCTCAAGGTCCCCTCGTCATTCGGTCCTCCTGAGGGTCAATTTAAATTCTGTTGGGTTTCACTAGCTGCTCCACACGTGCCCTGACTCCCCATTGCTTGGTGAGTCCCCTGGACCTTGCTGGTCCACACCGTATCCTGCTTGACCTTCCTGTGTGGGTTGCCGTTGCCAAGGCTTGTAGGTGCCCCCGCCAGACACTGACCCCTCAGCACTCGACATTCTTCATGGGACAGCTCGCATCCGGCTCCTGGTCATCCTCGACTTTTCCTGGTCCTCATGGCTGCAGAGTCAAGCATTCCTTCTTAGCACCTGAAGCACCCGACTTAGGTGGGTATTCGTCTACTGAGCCCATGGTCAACCCTGCAGTGACCCAGACTCTGTCGCCTCTGCTTTCAGGTTCCTTCCATCACAAATCCACCCTTGGATTCCAACGGACACTTTCTTCCTTCCCGGCAGCATCTCTTTTTCGAAGTTCTCCATTGAGAACGACGGCAGTTTCCGACACCACTCCAGACCTATGCACCCGGCTCTCCTGGGATAGGTAACTTGGGTACTCCAGTATCCACAGGTGGGGTGGCTCTCCAACCTCCTAAGTTACAAAGGGTTTCCTCAAAGACCACCGAGAAGGGTCCTTAAACTTTAAAATTGTAACTGTGACTTCCCCATAGAATTGTACGGAGCCCGCGGTCGTGTTAGCACACTGCACCCATCCGCCGTGGGGTCCCTGTTTGGTCACCTTGGGTAGTTCCTTGGGATCCCAGCGATTCTACGTACTCTAGACACTGTCTCGACTCAAGTCATGGTTCTTATACCACTATTTTAGTATTTGGTTTGGTCTCCCCCTGGATACCACTATGTATTGTGATACTTACAACTATTTCTTTGCTAAAGTATTGTGTGCTTTGTGTTGCATCCTCGTGTAGAGGATACTAGAGAGTGTTATATAAATAAATACATATTTTTATAACTACTGTGTGGTTCTACTTTCATTTAGTTAATACTAAAGGTGATATTCTGGTAAAACAAGCTGCTTTACATTCCTTCAAGATTAAGCCTGAAGGCTGCTCTCCACAAGTACCACTAGGATAGCTTTCTGAAGGTTATCTTTGACCTCATACATCATAGGGGTCGTTTGGTGCAAGGTGCCCACTTTAATCAGTGGACAGCATATACCAGGCCAACATCTCACAACAACAGCTTATTGAAACACTTATTTGACCAAAACAGGGAACAAAGATAATGCATGAATCCCAACGGAATGCACAATGCACACACTAATATAACAAAAGCCAAAACATTTGGTGCAATGAAGATTGAAACCTATAATGCACAAGCACATGAGAATGAACCACTAAGCATAACCCTTGAGGCATATCAGGGTTGCAGAAATGCTTCTAGTGATTCAGTCAAAGCATGTGAGCCTGACAACCATCCTAAAAAGCATTAACTTACCTGCACTTGTATTAGTTCTGTGTTTTCTCTCACTGCACTAGTGCTGTATTGTACAGTTCAGATAGTAACTGTTGGCTTATGTTTGATTCTTTCACTCTATTATGTTTGTGTAGTGCATTAGACTGACACAGTGAGCAGACAACAACCAGAACAGAATAGAGTTTGTGTCTCAGATTTTTCATTACTGTTGTAACTGTCAAAGAACACATCTATCCACTTTCTCCTGCTCGCTCCACTAACAGAATACTATGCTGAGCTAGCAGGTGATGATGCAGAGATGGCAGAGTGAGATGGAATCCACACTATAACGTCAAAGCCTGGACCTCCGGCGGTTAGTGAACACCCAACTTGACAGAGACAGGTCAAAGGGAGCAATGAGGACATTGATAAAATAGCTGAATTTTCATACCACAATGGATGTGCTTGCCAGCCTGATTGCCACCATATCATCTGTACTTCCAGAGTATGATCTCACAGGGAGCCCATTTCCTCAGTAGTGCAGGATCAAGGGGCCCAGCATTTGATTGTAAACATCTGCATCTGACGACCTTGAATATTCAGCAGTCCATAGTGATCTCATGGTGAGTGGTACATTGAGCTCAGCCTCTCTTTAGGCTGTGGTGACACCTTGGGCTAGCTGAGGGCTTTCCCGCTGAACATGTTCAGCAGCAGCATAAATCTGTCAGTCAAGTAGCAGGGCCACTGGTTTGGTCCGAGTGGGGAAGAATTAGGCAACATGTTGGCTCCTCGATCCAGATACTGTACAACATCAGGGGGCCCATGCAGAGCCAAGTACAGAAAATGTCCAATGAGGTGCTCTGCAGTTCCAGTTTATATATACAAAGTTGAGATCTTATTTGAAGTTGTACTGTCAGAAATTGCCCATTTTATCTCACAAGAGAGCAGTCTCTTCAGAGAGCAGTCTGGGAGGGCAGGAGCCACTGGATGTGGCTAGGAACTGAGGTAACATTTCAGACTTCTCTGGCAGAAAGCTACGTGTATTTAATCCAGATTAACTCAAAGAAAAAAAGAGCAGGAATAAGTGGGGAAAGAGGGTGTCTACTGTGAGTTGAACACTTACTTCATTTTGCAATGGCATTCTAACATTACATTAGGATAAACGCTTCTGAACATTGATTGTGAACTTTAACTTAGGTAGACTGTTAATGTTTGCGATGCTCATTAGTGTAATTCATGCACACTTATGTTCTCAAAGGTTACACCAACGATGACTTCACATAATGCTTGCAAACATACTTAATTTAAAAATGAAAACTCTTCTCCCCCCCCAAAACAAAGAGAGACAAGAATGAGCTACCACGGGCCTAGTTGAATCTCAGTTATAACCTGACACGTTGCACAGTCCTGATATATCTGAACAGAACCCATCATCCATCTGCACAGGAAGTGACAGCACTGGATTTCCCATCATCCATCTGCACAGGAAGTGACATCAATGGCTTCTCACCAAAACTGTCTTCACTCAATAGAGGCTGCAGGGTGGACGCGCAGCAGATGTGCACAGCAGGCACACCAAAAGCACACCGAAAGTGAGGCTTTTTGCCAATATCTGCACCCTACCCACGAACAGTGCCAAGACAAGAGATGTGGTTGTGTGAAACACAAGCAACCCTCATATTAACCTTTGCTGAACACTCTGGTAGCTTGGTACAAAAGGAATCAGGTTTAAGTTAGAGGCAATGGGTAAAGTATTAATGCAGCACGAAAAAAGTAATAAAATGATAACACAACAAAAGAAAAATCCCACATCAATTTAGAAAAATAGAGTCACGTGTATTTAATTATTTGACATCAAAACAACAAAAAGCAATTAGTAGAATGGAAGATATGCAATTTTAAATGTTTGATGAAAGTCAAGCGCTGGGAAGAAAAAAAGAGCCAACTGCGGTTATCTGGTTGTGGTAGAACAGGTCCAAGTCACAAGCTCAGGCCATCTGAGATAGAACGTGGGCCTGATACAGGACTGAGTTCTGTCCGCTGACAAAGTACCCTGAGGCCTGGGAGATATGTTAAGAATTTCTGCTAAGAATTTTGTAAAGCACATGGTTACTCCATTTGAAGTGTTCCAGCGCTAGGCTTCCACATGCCACAAGGGCCTCTCAACATACTATACTACTCCCTAAAGTTGTCCAAAAATGTTTTGAGATTTTTTCGGAACATAGTTTCTTAGCGTTCCAATCTTAGATCAAGAGAGTGAGAGTTCCATGGCTTAGCAGTTAGGTAGGTGAAAGAGTGACCACTCAGTCGAGCTCTATTTATCTTGGGCATCGCGGTCAAAGCTATTCCTGAGGACCTGAGACATCTAGTGGGTTGATAAAATGTGTAATCAGTGAAAAGAGGAACCGTGGACCTTTCTGATTCAAGAATTTATGGCAGATACATAGTGCATGGAAAGAGATTCTTTCTTTCATAGGAAGCCAATGGAGCATAAAAAGAGGTGCACCAGTGGGAGAGTATCTGGGATTATGTAAAAGCATCTCTGCTGCAGCTATTAGACCCTGTGGAGCATCTACCGTCTGCCATGAGTAACCCCAAGATAGAGAACATTACAATAATCTAGCCTAGATCCTTGTATATTAAGCTTTCTCCACCATTTCTTGTTTTATTTTCATTTCCTTCCTTTCTTCCTTCTCCCATTACCATTTCATTTTCCTTACCCCTGTCCTCCTTCCTCCCCCTTACTCTGGCTCTACTCTTTCTCACTATTCTTTCATACTATTCTTCAAAGTTTACCACCTTTCTCTTATTTTCTTCTTCCTTTCATTTTCCATTCTAACTTTCTACTCTTCTCTAAACTTTTGTGTCCTAATCTATTAATATAACTATCTCGTATAAAGTTATTGTCTTTAAGATTCATTCATAGCCTATACGTTCAGTAACAACTCGGACTATATCTGTTCAAAGTGGCTAGCCCATCGGTCGGCTGGGTTTACACACTCTACTTTTGTTGCGATATTATCTTTGAAAAAGGAGCTGTTTGCACTATCGGCTTGTGCACTCGCCTGTGTTAGTTCGTCCTATGTCTGATGTCACACGTGGGCGTGTGCGTCGGGCGGCTGGGAGCCGTCCGATTTCCGCACGCGTAAAATCCGTCCGCACAGCGGGGAAATTTGGGCCACAGCGAACGGGATAATAAAATGTAGCAACAATACTCCTTAGTATTGCGGAAACCTTTAACATATGGGAGTATTTAATGTATTCGATTTCAGAACTACTTTTACCTTTAAAAGCGATCACTTCACAGAATGCTTGCAAAACTCACTTAATTTAAAAATCCCTATTTAGTCTTAAATGTTAAAAATGGTGCTGTGAAATGCACTTCTTCACCCATCTTTTTTCAAACCTTTCCTAGAGGGGATACCGTGTCAAAACAGTGGCGAAGCAAGAATGCTACATCCTATGACAGATGGGGGGAACGTTTCCCCGTTCCTTGGTTGGGTAGTAAAAAAAAAATAGGTAACATTTAGGTCAGAACGGACTACACCTGCTGCACTATTCACATCTACGCTCCCTGGCACCAAAATGCCTAGGAAGCGTTTAGCTTCCTCCCTATGCTTAGTTCATCCTCGGTCCGCGTGTTCAGTATGCTGCTGCCGGACATGGATTTGGTTGGGCTGCTTGTATATTCCGGTCTGGCTCTGGAAAGATGGTGCAGCAGTGCCTAGTTGTAAAGACACGAGATGAGCCGCTTCAACGTCTTTCTGCCGTCGCTCGAGCCTGCACGGTAACATTTCCTTGCCGCTGCTGTTGACTTAACCTTTTAAAAGATTCTTTTGTCTTTTCCACTCGCTTGTTTGGCGCTTCGGTCCTTTGCCCGAGGGTTAGGCTCGACCGCCAAGCCTCTGGAAGTCTGGCCAAAGCCTGATGATGAAAGTACATTTTAGCTCTGTGGCAGGCTGTATAATTTGCTCCGCACCGTCGCCTCCGTGGGTCATAGTGGGCATGCCTGCGGTTCTTTACCGGTAAAACTGTAACTTAAAACGGCCTCTATCTAGCACGCCCCTCCCCCATCACCTCCGAGGCTCTCCACGCGCCGGTTAATGGGATGTGCCGGTGGTACAGCTCAGAAAGTAGCTTCACAGCCGATGACTTCCGCCACAGGCCCCTTTGCACGTGCTCGTTTTGGGAGGTGCGCAGGGAGGCTGTGCCCAGGGAGTGCAGGGGAGGGACAGAAACGTGCCATGAAAACCAGCTGTGCTCAGCACCCCCCTCTGTATAAGTACAGGTGCCAGGACAACGGATTCACTCCTTCAAGCCACCAGCTGCCGTTAGCGCCCGGTGAGTAACATCCTCTCGCGCATCTTTTTACACGGAGCGCGAGGCGGAATCATTCTCTTGTGTTCTGTTATGTTCTGACGTGTAACAATAGAGCAGGAGGGCTGTTCCTTTGCTTGGATTTATCGCTCGAGGGGTGTTATGAGCAAAATAATAATAATTCATAGGTACCATGTAAATTAGATTTTTGATAAAAAATATCTTTTTGAGAGAACTGTAGCTTATTTCTGTTATTAACAACAGTTAATTTAATTTTAATAAACTGATAGTCGTGTGCCAGTGGCCTTTCAATTAATGCATATCGGTGTCTGCTGTACAGTATTCATTTTGGATATCCTATGGCATTGTGAAGAGTTGAATGTATAGGTAATATTACCTCACACTGTAGGGTGTAGGTCAGCAGCCCAGTAGCGCCCCCAACCATTCAAAAGGTCCCCAAATCTTTAGGGGTCCCAAAGTCAGTTCAAGGCCAGAGTATATCTGTGAGATATGGGAAACCCAGGGGCCTCTTATCACATACCGTGGGGGGGGGGGGGGGGGGAGGGGTCATCATTTTGCATTACACAGCGCTGGAAGAGTGCAATCTTTCCAACTGGGCCCTTAGAGCTGGATCACACACAGTTTTGTGTCATTGGGGTGGGTGGGGGCAACATCGCCAGTAAAAGTTGTTGGCGGTGTCTGTCAGTGGAAAATTGCAGTGATTGAAGTTAACATAATTGCTCAATATTGTGTGTTGTCCATCGCAGCCAAATGTATTTCACTAAATACGATTTTGCACTCAAATTCTAATAACTTTGCCAGCTTTTACTGCCAACAAGTCTGAATACCGCCATCGCAGTACGCTTAAGTGATGTGTGCCTTACTGTTTACATTCCTGGCTGCACACGCCCTGTATTATTCATATTCAGTGCAGTTTCTGAATTCACGGTAGCCTGTGGTTGTTGAAGTAAGATTATGTACATGGCCATGCAGTCTTGAAAGCATCGATGACGATCACTTTTACTACGTTCTACATTTATTTGTGTTATCTATTCAACAAGACTGTAGGATTCCTTCGCACTGTTACTTCCCTCTCTTGACTCATGTTTGATACTAACGCATTGCCCAGGAGAGCAAGTCACGTTAAGGAAATTTGCTTAGACATTGAGTCTGGATTATGATAGACCTTAATTTGCGTAATGTTTCGTTTTAGTAAATGTAACTAATGACTACAAAAACTAGATTCAGGGTTAACATTCCCAAATGTAGTGAATTTTCTGGCCCCAAGTGACTTTTATAACTGGAAAATTTGCTAACATGCGACCCGTAGCGGGTTGAAGTAGAGGGCAGGGGCCTGATCCAGGCAGAGAGCTGGCCAGACACAGTGCAAAGAATAACCACGAAGGCATAAGTCTAGCCTCTTACAGACATTTCTAAGAGCTCCTCACTCCAAATTTAAAAAGTGAAATGTAGTGGTATACATTGCTATGGTATGGTATTTGTTTTACCTTAAGTTGGATCCTACTGACAACCTGAGGCTAGTGCAGATTTTCAAACACCAGGGACAAGTGGTCTCTGCCTTAGTGCCTGCAAATAATAGGCGCTACAAAATTCTGGACCAGATGCTTCTTTTCTATATGTTTAGTAGGAAGCCTGGTATAGAGAGCAGTATAATAATGTAAAATCAAGGATGCGAAAGCTAAACGCCATGACCACTGAAATGACAGGGCACCAGTGCTTCTCCAGTAGTAACTACACACATGTACAACTCAGACGTAAACAGGGCACTTGAAATAACACACCCTAATCTACTAACATCTTTATGATGTGGAGAGGTGTGGCTCACTGGTTAGAGGCGGCAGATCCGCAAGCAGAGAATCGGCCAGGGACCAGGGTTCAATTCCCGACGCGGCAGGGTCGTGGACCAGGGTCAAAAACGGACTCGATAATTCTCGCCTCGGTACCTACTCTAACCAGGAACACACTCGGCAACTCTGGGCATTAGCTTGCCTCATCTCCATAACAGCCCCCCACATTCGCCGGGGATGCCTGGTTTCACCTTGGAGATACCCAGGAGGGACCATCTCACAGGGATAGCCAGGACGGGTTCCCCAGCGGTCTACAGCGCCACGACCCCTCAGGGCAGCAGTGCGCTTTACAAGACACATACATACATACATACATGATTGTTTTACGAGTTAAACACCCTATATTTACCAACCTATCATGAACTATTTTGTAGAGATTTAAGGCCCCGATGTACGATGATTGCATTCTCTAAGTAGCTGATATTTTTTTAACAATTGCTTTGCATCCCTAACTGGGTTTTGCTTTGCTACTGATATACTATTTGACCGCAGTGCAAAACCACCATTAGCACGGGGTCGCAAAAACTCCTGCCTAATATGTTTGAGGCAGGGTACTCTTGCGACTCCTGCCAATTACTGCAAAGGCTTGGATGGAGGCCTGTGAAGGACAGCAGGCCTCCTACACTGTAATCACATTCACTGAATGCGGACATATATATTTTTTAAAAGCTGCAACTATACTCACACGGGCGGGACTGCTGTCAAAAGTAAATGTTGGTATTCAGTTAATACAACAAGATGATGGACGGAGTGCTGAAACTTTTCAACCACTCACCCCCAGTCAAGAGATCTGGTTTGAATCCATCGTTCTTTTGCTCACTATGCCAGCCCAGTTTGGACCAAGCCACTGGGGGTGAGAGGTTGAAAAGTTTCAGCACTCTGCCCATCATCTTGTTGTGTTTGCTATGTTTGCCTTAAGTGGTCACGGGTATGACCAGATGTGGGTCCCTTGCTCGTTGTGCCGCTGGAGTGACATAGTGAACAAAAGAACAATGGATTAAACCCAGATCTGTTGACTTTGGGTTGAGTGGTTGACAAGTTTCAACTTTCCGTCCATCATCTTGTTCTGTTTGGTATTCAGTTAATGACTGTGGAGGGCCATGCAGTATTTCCCTGGACCACTGTCTGCTCCCCTGGTGCCAGAAGCTGACATTCCCAAAGTGGAATCTGTCCATCACAGACAGCTTCCACTTTTCTTTTACAAGTTGTTTTTTCATCAAGAGTTTGTAGCTGCTTTTGAGGTTGCAATATATTCATGCATACCATTACAATTCAGAAGGCGGGGGTAACATCCCTTTTACACCCCCTTCTCCTTCCGATTAACCCTGGGCGGAGTTCGCGGAGTTGCAACACG
The DNA here is from genome assembly GCF_964204655.1 of Triturus cristatus. Taxonomy (NCBI): domain Eukaryota; kingdom Metazoa; phylum Chordata; class Amphibia; order Caudata; family Salamandridae; genus Triturus; species Triturus cristatus. The sequence goes on along the minus strand of NC_140582.1, from coordinate 921,335,099 downwards.
CTAAGCTAAAAACTCTGTCACACTATGTGTACCTCCGCAAGTGGCGGAGTACGGTAGAAAAATACTGTTCGCGGTGATTGCATAGTGCTCGATGCTTTTCCGCACTGTGCAATCATTGCGAACAGCACCATGTACAGCACAAGCTTACCTTTTCTGCCGCTTGAGTAGATTTTTACTCGAGCTGCAGCTTTTTCAACACGAACAGGCAGTTTCTCAACATGAGCGGTCGCGAGCATACGCGACCACTCGCAATGAGAAACCTGACCCCCCCACATTGAGAAATCTCACCGGGAGGTTCATTTTCCACGCTCACGCTCGACAACTTGATGTTGGCGATTGCGAACAAGGAAAAATCTCGCTGGGAGGTGGATTTTCCTCGCTCGCGCTCGCCAATGATGTTGGTGAACGAAACCGAGGAAAAAAACTCCGTTCCGCTGCGCGAAGCGGAGTTTTTCGGAACTCTGCGAGCTCCGCGTAACGCGGAGTGCGGGAAACTCAGCAAACTCCACGAGCAGAGCGGAGTTCACTACCCAGGGTTACTTCCGATCCGCATTTGGCCACAAGTACATTTTGCAAATCAGAAATGTATTTCTGACTCGCAGTGTGTCCTTTGTACTTTGCAACTTCCGTATAAGCAGTCACAAACACCGCACTTTTTCAAATTGCAATCTTTACGACTACAAATAAGGCCTAGGATATTGCGCTGTAAACACCTGAAATGTACAAACGCATCACATAGTATTGGATATTGCACCAGTGAGTAATCACTGTGAGGGTACCTTCTGTGTGTTTAACAAAGCACACTGTGAACTTAAGTGACATATTGATGCTATTTAAGACCTCATACTCCACACATGCATACATTTCCACTGTGGCATGAGGCACCAGGACACCTGCGGGGGCTCTACAAGCATCAGAATTAGGCAGTGCCCCAGGTTCTAGAGTGTAAAACCAGGTCAGATTAGTTTTCATAGCAGAAGGCAAGCATTGGAGTGCAGTCCTGGATCGCATGGATCCCTTGTTCATTACTGGGTGCTACCCAACTAGTAACCTCACTAGACTTTGAGGGCTAGAGGGAACGAGAGGGGCGTGTGCTGTTGCTGTTGTGAACTGCACCCTCCCAGACACCATCAAGTAATCTATAAGACATTCATGACAAGATTGATAGGGGTCCTAGAGGGAGTTACCCAAGATGTGGGAAGCCCCAGTGTGCGTGTATATGTGTGTACGAAGGACCCAGGATTTAAAAAAAGAAATTAAATATTACATGGCTAGCATACAATTTTTAGGATTCCTGGGTTCTTCGTAGATACACATACTTGCACACTAGGGCTTCCAGCATTTAGGGTAATTCCGTTTGGGACCCCTATACATCATCGTGTGACTGATGTTTGATTGCTTTACATCACCGTGTCCAGTGCCTGCTGCAGTGTTCAGCACCCGATTGCCCTCATTCTCAAGGACTTTCATGAGAGGACCTCTGGACCACCTTCGTCAAGCAATCAAGCACCTCCATTGTCAGCAGTCGGCTGCGTTGAGGTTTATTTCATGTCATGCCTCAGTTTGCCTTTTCTCTTAGTCTTAATATTTGTTTTCCGATTAGTACCCGTCACCCTGAGTAGATTAGCCCCTTGTTGTTGTTTACCTTCCTGGACATATTTACAGGGTGCCGTCACCTCCCTCCTCTCACATTTTTGAAGAGTAAACCCATTGAGCTCTTTAAGTCTTCACTTTATCACTAACTCTCCAGTCTTCTCTCAGTCTGTCACTCTTCTTTTTGAAGGGATGACGCAGTTTATAATTCTGTATCTCTGTGACTAAAATTACGCCCAACCATCTCACTGTGTTCTTAACCAGTTCATCTCACCGCTCCTCTCCCTCTGCGGTCCAGTTTCACACTTCGCACCGCTCTGCGCTGCCGTGAGCTCAACCCTGTTGTCACAAACGCTAGTCCGGCTGGATTACCAGGCCACAGATGAAAACATTGGTGTAAAGCCACATGCCATAATTACTGTTGTGCAAAAAATAAGTACCAATTGAATGAGGTCAGCAGATTCCTGCACAAAGTACCAGAGGGGAGACACCAAAGTCTTGCTGGCCACTTACCTGGTACTTCTCGAGGGGGGTGGGTTATTTTTTGAATAATTGCAGTGTTTATTAATACTATGGCACAATTAACGTGTGAACAAAACTGGTTTATATTGGTCTAAAAGTATGCTGATAATGTGTATTTCTCACAAAATGATTGCTTTACAGTACTTGTTTCCAGAGCAACCCGTTGGCTGCCCCACCTTAACTAACATGGATGAAAAGGTACTGACGCAGGCACTGCGCGTGCCGAGCCTGCTCCTCCCGCTCTTGATTCCACCAATGCTCTGATTGCTGCCTTTATCCCTGATCTATGAATGAGCAGTTGAGGGTCCTCGCTTGGCTGGGTTCTGAGAGGGGCCGCGTTTGGAATGGTGCTCTGTGGTGGCTTCAATGGCGGCTTCTCCAATCATGCTTCTTTGGGCCTTTGCGGATGATTGTGCAGGGTAACCTTCTGAAGGCCTGAACGGCGCATTGCCCTGCAGAGGGAAGCAAGAACATTGTTTATGTGTGTGTCTAACCGATTTCTGAAGTGCTTTAAAGAGCAGGGCGCCCTGTGGTTGAATCTGGGCCTAAAGCCACGTGACTCGTAAAAGAAACAGAACTGAAGCGGGGGTTTTGAAAACGTGTGGTTTAATGTCTCTTGGACAGTCACAGTATATTATACTCCAGTGTCAGTCTGAAAACATTTTATTCATTTTCATTCTCAAGTAGAACCACCATGTCTTTCCTTTAATGTGTTTTCCCTTTTTTTGTCATAGTCTTCATGGACCTCTTGATAGACTGCAGACTTCCCTAATATATCGTAGATTGCTGTGGAATGGATGTACCCACTTAAAACCCTGCATATACCCACTTCAACCCCTGAATATACCCACTTCAACCCCTGCATATACCCACTTAAAACCCTGCATATACTCACTTCAACCCCTGAATATACCCACTTCAACCCCTGCATATACCCACTTCAACCCTGGCAGATACTCACTTCAGCCCGTGCATGTACCCACTTCAACCCCTGTATATACCCACTTAAAACACTGCATATACCCACTTCAACCCCTGAATATACCCACTTCAACCCCTGCATAAACTCACTTCAACCCTGAATATACCCACTTCAACCCGTGCATGTACCCACTTCAACCCCTGCATATACCCACTTCAACCCCTGTCCCAGCGAACTAATATGCACTCATAAGTCACCCTGGAATGTGGGTGTCTATATAGAATGAGGTCAGAAATCATTTTATGTATTTATTTATTTATGCATTTTCATTTCACTAATGACTGTTGTTAGAAATGGGGGTCTCTATTAGCAATGGCTGGCCACTGTCCAAGTAGGGACCCTTCTTTCTAATTCAGAGTAAGAGGGCTACACCCTTTGATAACCCCTGCTCAACCCTGTGGTAACGTAGCACGAGCAGCTAGGCTTATCTCAGAGGCAGTGTGTGAAGCATTTATGACCATACACAGTAACACAGTGAAGAACACTACAAAGGGACGCCACACAAGTAGTTATAAAAAATAAGTATCTTTATATATAGACTTAACACAAGACCAATAACGATAAAAAGCCACAATACTGTTAAAATAGGATTACTCTTGAAATGCTGCAAAAATAGTTCAGAGTGTGCAAAGAGGAGTTCAGTCCAAAGCAGTAGTCTTTGCGACCCTTTTACTTACAAAGTACCTGGATTTCATAGCACAACCAAAATTTCGCAACGAAGCTGTAGCGATGATTTTCTGCTCGCGAGGCCGACGATGCGATGAAGCCTTGCCACGAGGGAGGAGACGATGCGCCGACCTGCTGATGCGTGCGGAGACGATGCAACAAACTTCTGCACGCTAGGCTGTTGATGCAATGACTCCTTGCCGCGAGGGAGGAGACGATGCGACGATCGTGGCGCATGTGCGATCAGGTTGCGATTTGAAGAAATGGCGCTCCGCGAGGGAGCGACGATCCTGATGCGATGCGATGAAAATGGCAGACACCCGGCATCCATGCTGCTAAGTCGTGAAGCGATGATCTTGATGCGACGATCCCTCGGGTTAGCGAGCGCTTGGCAGCCTGCAAACGTGGGATGCGATGATCTCTGGAGATAGCGAGCGCTTGGCAGCCCGCAAACGTGCGATGCGATGATCTTTGGTTGCGAGCTCTCAGCGGCAGCAGTGCACTGATTTTCCGGTGCGCTTTCAGCTGCGGCGGCTCGCAAACGTGCGTTAGCGACGATTTCAGCACTCTCTTCTCTGTAGTAGAACTAAAGGCCCTGGAACTCACATGAGCCTCACCTGCAGATAGAAATCCTTGCAGGGAGGAATCAGGAGGCTGGTGGTGAATTTTGATGTGCCTGAGACTTCAACAGGAGGCTAGCTCTCTCCTAGCCCTTGGGTGATTCCTTTAGCAAGATTAATAAAAGTTCTCTCAAAGTCCTTTTCCCTCTTCTTCCAAGTCCAATGATAACCACTGCAGGCCAATCCAAGAAACAGCACACAAGCACAAGGATAGTCACCTCCTGCAGATTCCTTTAGTTACACGGACAGAGGTTCATCTTGATGTCCAGGAGCAATACAAATTGTAGGGGTTTCAGCACAGATATTTATACCCCAAAAGTCTTTGTTCTCAAAAGCTACAAGTCACTTAACCCAGCCAGAACCAGTTCTGCTCAGTCCTGGAGCACTTTGTTTACCAGGCTGCATCCTTCCTTTCAGAAAGAGGGAGTCTGCCATCAGACGCACAGTAGGAGGTGGAGCCAGCATTCACCTTGCCAGGCACAGCCCTATTCCGGTCAAGGAGCTACCCCTCCCCATACTCCAAATGCAGATCTCTCTATTCAACCCAGGTCTGACTCAGCCTGCCCTGTCCCTCCAAAACCAGACAGCCAATACACATAACAGCAGAGCACACTGGAAGGCTTAGGCAAGTAAATACCTACTTTCTAAAGGTGATATTTTCAAACACAGAATAGAAAAATAAACTTTACTAAAAGATGTATTTTAATATTCTGAGCTCAGGCATACTAAATTCGTTTTTCTACCATGTTCCTTGGGTCAGTTAGGACTATAGAATGTAATAGGCAAACTGCCCATTCTGGCCTATGGAGAACAGGTAGCCTTACAGTAGTGAAAAACGAAATTGGGTGTAATTCACTACCAGGACATGCTACACACACCAAGGAATGTCCTACCTTACACATACAATGCACCCTACCATAGGGGTGACTTACATGATTCCAAGGAAAGGTTCAGGGGCTGGGAAGTGGGTGCACTTAACAGCCAAGATGGCAGTTCTGGACTGCACACAGACTCGGCAATGGCAGGTCTGAGACACACTTTACAGGCTGCTTCTGTGGGTGGCGCAACCCAGCGCTGCAGGCCCACCATTAGCATTTGGTTTACCAGCCCTGGGCACACACAGGCCATGCTACTAGGGACTAACAGGTAGACCAAATAAGCCAATCATGGATATACCAACTCACATGTCATATTTACAAAGGGTGAGCATATGCACTTTAGCACTGATCAGCAGTGGTAAAGTGCCCAGAGTCTTAAACCAACACAAACAGGTCAGAAAAAATGCAGAAGGAAGGTAAAAAGTTTAGGGATGACTCTGCAAAAAGGGCCATTTCCAACAACTGTGCAGGAATAAAAGGCGAAAGGGTAAGCGGAAGCAGAAGGTATAGATGGTGGCTATTATAGAGGTAGGTCCGAAGACCATGTCTTCAGCCCTTCCCTGATTATAGGGTAGATGGGTTCGTGATATAGGGTATCCTGTAATAATATTTTACAGCGTTGCACCAAGGATGGAGATCACACTGGCCCAACCTCACTAATGTTTCAAGCCAGCGCTAGTGTGAGGCAAAGTGATATAAAGCAATGCAAAGTGACATAATGCGGCAACAGAGATTTACTTTCCACAACTAAAGATGTTTTGTGCTGGAAAGATTACTTTTTCAAATGCCCAACAAGATTAATGTTGCAAACCCAAGTTTGGAGTTCAAAAATGTTTCTACTCATAAGTCACCTAAAGGGTAATTCCCCAACGTGGCTTCGAAGGAAAGATTTGGAGTTAAAAGAAGGATGCAAAGTGATACTTATGTGCATCCGAAGTACCTTGTAGAACGCAAAAAAGCGTGACATGTAAATTAGGCTCATGCACTTCAAACAGTGCCGCTGAGTCACAAAACAATCTGAACCATGATTTGCATATTACGAATCCCCGGTGCGTGACAGATATTTTAATCCTCCTTTGCTCACAAATAATTTGTGTGCATGGTCATCTGCAGTTGCTCATGTGCTAAACGTTGTGTTCTGCTGCATAAAGAAAGTGAGATGGTAGTGAGTTTTAATACTTTCTTACCTCACTTTAGTTTCCTCACTGGGTACACCCTGAAGTTTACAACCCTAGCTGCACTTCCTCGCACATTTTCAAAGTAAGGGTCAGTACATGCATAACCCACATACCGATCCTTTCTGACCCCGGGTACCTTCTCCCAACAGTTATGGTAGGGTCATGCCCAGCAGAGGTACACCTTTTATTTTAGATTTATTTAAAGTGTAAACACGTTTTCTCAATTTACCCTTAAATTTCATGATAGACCCCTTTGAGGCCTTTCCTGTTTAGTTGAGTTTCCACTGCCCTGAAACAGAGGATAGCTTCCACCAACCTTTCTCCATTTCACATCCCAGAGGCACTGAGGTCGGTCCATTGAGTAGAGAAGATTCACTTAGATGGTCATCCTTTGCTAGTAAATTGGGTTGGTCAGCTACAGAGTTAACCGTTCTCTAGCCTATCTGTGACCTTTGCGACTCAGGAGTTTATTGCATTTGATCATGTCAGGACAGCGTGCTCAGTTTTCCACCTACATACTCAAACCTTCATAATTGTGATCCAATAATATTTAGGCTTCTTGCCTATCCTCAGGCATAACATTCCTACAGCATGCTGTACACCCAATGTGGAAAATGGTGAAGCAGCACATCCATCTGTAGTTGCCTTAATGTGCCATTCCTAAATACAAGGCATTGAGCATCTTCGTGATCACACCCTTCAGTTTATTTGATCCATGACATTGAGTTAAATCCATCAAATGATGATAATAAAAGACAAATTAGTGTTGACTTTCATACAGTCCGTGCTTGATAATATCAGAGAAGGGGACACAGGCCTAATTCAACAAAAAAAGTGCAAGCGCAATTATGTCTCCACCCAGTAACCATCCAGAGGACTCAATGCAGTTCAAGGTGAGCATCACCAGTCTTGGATTGATGATGAAAACAGTGGTCTTGACGATGCCACTCTTAGAATATCCAGTCGTATTTTGCTCTGGAGCATCCACTGAATAAGTGAAAATAATTTTCTTTAGGTGTCTGCTTTTTGTGGGCTATACAGAGGGAGTACATGATCAAGTTTGTGTCTCTTTCCCCAAACTCAGGAGTGATAAAGACTGCATGGGCCCAGTCGGGAGGCACATAGCTGCATGGCTGTTCCTGGTACTCTGGGGATGTCTTCATCTTTGTACCTTATTGCCTATCTTCATTCCTGTTGGGCTCAAAATTCACAAGAAGTCTAGATCTTAGTCACAGTCAGGGGTGTAGCTATCATTGAGCTGCAGGTGCAGAGGTGCAGTGACACTGGACCTCAGATATATGTGGCTTTCTTTAAGTATCCAACCAGTTGGTAAGGCTGATATTTTATGTTCTTGCATTAGGTAGCTTGCGGCACCCTTGCTACCACTTGAGAATAATCCCATGTTCTGGTCTTCCTCGTTTGAAGCACACTCTCATACAAATATCCACTGGTTAATAAAAATGGATGTGCGGGGACAGCCTGTGGTGTCATATTGGACTCAAGGTCAGTTCAGAAGCAGTGGACATGGGAATAGATGACATTTTCATACTGTTTGAATGAGCTGATTGTCCATCAGGAGAACATGATGAATTACACTAGTAAGGTTGTATGTCACATCATCTAGTGACAAAATATAATCCTGCAAAATATTTGAGTGCAGAAGATTGACTACTACTGTATCATCAAGGTAAGTAAAGGTAAATGCAGATTTACTATTATTAACATTAAATCTAAGAGCCCTGAATATATGTATATTTAGCAGAGGCGCAACTAGAGTCAAATTTCGGGGGGGCTAAGAAAAGATTTCGGGGCGGGCTGATTCTTCAACCAAAAGGCAGAGTGGAGCTGCACGGGCTATAAGAAGTGATGAAATACATCAAAGCCTCATTAACAAGTAAATGGTCTTTTAAAGACCTGTGAAGTACTCAGGTGCAGCTGTGTGGGTGCCCGGAAAGCTGTCTCATCCTGGGCTGCCACACATGACGTGGGAGGCTGAAGCCGTTTGAGTCCAATGGGCGTTGCGCGCATGATATTTAGTCAAGGTACATAAGTGAATATATAAGAATAGTGAATCTATACTTATCTATAAGTACTTACCTTGATAATATAGGGATGGTCAATATTTATGAAGAACAATAATCTGCAGTTGATATTGTAGTAGACTTCCATCCATGGGGCAGCTATAACAACTTTTAGTTGGACTAGCAACAATGTGGAGATCAGAGGAATCACTAGTCTCAAGATGTTTCACCATTATAAACTTGCAACTACGCAACTGGCCTTCAATACTCAGGGTGTGCTCACTGGAGCCTTTGGGCATGAATGATCCGAGATTTTTAATTTTGAAAAGATTTCCATAGATGTTACTTTACCAACAAGAATGTGAGTCTTGGAGAAGTGTAGGCATCCTTTCTAGATGGTCCGACACAGACGCACTAATCCTAATCCTAGTATCAGCATTTCAAATCCCATCGTCCTTTGTCAAATCTCAAGAGACCACCTTCACTGGAACTGAGATTCTGAAACTTCTGTGTGCATCTAGGGCAATCCTATCCTTTGCTGAGAGATCCAGATTCTTCAGGACATTTGGTAACTGCTCATCACCTTTATGGCATCAGGGGCAGAAACCTTCCATAAAAGTCCTCAACCATTGGATGAGATCCATTAAAGCTTTAGTATATCCTTTGAAGAAGGTCTCCCTCCCTACAGGTAACCAGTAGTATCCTAACATGGCAAATGTTCTCAAGGGTCAAAGATCACATATTCAGGGTTTTTGAAACTTCCAGAACTGCAGTGACACTGGACCTCAGATATATGTGGATTTCTTTAAGTACCCAACCAGTTGGTAAGGCTGATATTTTATGTTCTTGCATTAGGTAGCTTGCAGCACCCTTGCTACCACTTGAGAATAATCCCATGTTCTGGTCTTCCTCGTTTGAAGCACACTGTCATACAAATATCCACTGGTTAATAAAAATGAATGTGCGGGGACAGCCTGTGGTGTCATATTGGACTCCAGGTCAGTTCAGAAGCAGTGGACAAGGGAATAGATGACATTTTCATATCGTTTGAATGAGCTGATTGTCCATCAGGAGAACATGATGAATTACACTAGTAAGGTTGTATGTCACATCATCTAGTGACAAAATGTAACTCTTTGGTGCTCCCCCATTTGCCTGGACGCTACGCTGCTAAACGGGGGAAGGCTGCAGACTTCCATACCTACGGGACTGCGAGGACCACGGAGCACTGCGCTCCTTTGATTGTGCTCACCTGGCTCCTCTTCCCGCCTTGGTCTCCACCTCGCACGCAGCGCCTCGCGGCCCCCGCTGCGCGGGAGGCGCTCGCCAGCCTCATCTCTATAAATCTTGGCTGGTGTTCACTGTGTGTGCGACTCTTTGGTGCTCCCCCATTTGCCTGGACGCTACACTGCTAAACAGGGGCAGGCTGCAGACTTCCATACCTAAGGGACTGCGAGGACCACGGAGCACTGCGCTCCTTTGATTGTGCTCACCTGGCTCCTCTTCCCGCCTTGGTCTCCACCTCGCACGCAGCGCCTCGCGGCCCCCGCTGCGCGGGAGCCGCTCGCCGGCCTCATCTCTATAAATCTTGGCTGGTGTTCACTGTGTGTGCGACTCTTAGGTGCTCCCCCATTTGCCTGGACGCTACGCTGCTAAACGGGGGCAGGCTGCAGACTTCCACACCTACGGGACTGCGAGGACCACGGAGCACTGCGCTCTTTGATTGTGCTCACCTGGCTCCTCTTTCCGCTCACGCCCCCGACTCCGCCCCGAGCTTATAGCTGCTCAGGTCCAAGTGCGCTAGCGGTACGCGCGCGGTACGAAGCTCGGGGCGAAGACCGGGCTAAGAGCGGGCCGTTTGTGGCCGTTCGTGGACGGGCGCAGACGGGACAGGCCAGTTCCCTTATTTGGAGCTACCGCTCGTGTAATATAAGTTTTAGTCCCATATTAGACTACCTTTCTTGGAATCGACATCCATAACTTGCCTGCTGACCATAAGGATGTCGTCCCTGAGGTCAGGCAGGAAGATAGCGCGGGATAGCACTGGGGGTTGTGTTTCGGGGACTTTGGACAACTTCATTACTAGAGCAGCCCGGGTCCTTGAGCACGAAATAGTTCTAACTGAAAAAAGACTGTCTATGGAATTGTCTGCTAAAAGATCATCTTTAGGCAATATCATGACAGTTTCATCCCCCGACTCTAGGTTACCCCAATCCATTCTTGATCAACCTGACAACACCGAGCTAGGTTTAGAGGGTTGCGCAGCACCTGGTCTACCGGATAATTCTCCAGTTACTACTAATGGCTCTGCTCTTCTTGGTTTGCCCTCAATTGCTATCGATACCCGCCTACAGCCCTCCACTGATTTGACAGGTACTATTAATTCGACACTGGGTGCCAAGCCACGGTCAATCCAGGGGACGAACAAACGTAGGGGAGTGCACTTTAAGGGCAAACGTGTTAAAGATCCCAAAACGTCCAAAACCTTTAAACCCTGTCTTGCTTCCCACCCTCTCACGTCACACAATATCCCTGTTGTTGATGTGAGTCCCGTGTCAACTCCCTCCCCTGCATCTTTGTCTATCTCATCATCCCCGTCCGTTGATCATGTTGAGCCCTTGGAACAGTTACTAAAGTCCTTTTTTCTACCATTATATGAGAAAGTTAACCGGCTCTCCCATTTACTTGTAAAATTAGAGGCTATGATGCATACCAACTTGGCCATAATAGAGAAGCACTCTGCGACTCTACCGACTTCCGGGACCACATTAATTCCCGATACAGCTCCAGTGGTCGAGGTCGCCCCCAACAACACTATTTTAACGATTGGAGCTCTCTCCGATCAACCAGTCCCCAAAGCCCACATTACGAATACCCCTTACCAGCCACCTTGTTCCATTTCACAACATGCTTCAGACAGTAATGTAAATAACAATGGGTGTAATCCCACCATTAGGCATCCCACCGCTGAGGGTGTCGGTTTTTCACCAAAACTCCCCTGTATCAACCTCCCGCCAGAGTCCTATGCATACACTGTCATCCTGGTGGGTGTTCCAAGTCTTCCGCAAGATAAGACTGAGACCCATAGAGAGCTAAAAAACAAGGTCATTCACTGGTTAAACCATAATAGGCCATTGCCAGACTCATCCTGCGTTGAAATTTTGACAGTTCGCAGGGTGTGTTGGTTGGGTAGTGGGGTTAAGAGAGTGGCAGGGGACTGTGTGCTCGTTAATTTTAGAGACCCTAGGGTGGTGAGTTACATATGTTCTCATCCTAACACCTCGAGTGCCTCTGGAATTATTGCCATGGATTTGTCATACTTTTACCCCCCCGATCCACACTCTCAGTTTAATACTTGGTCATCTGGTTGGGAGAGGGTATCCAGGGGACCCCGCAGAGTGCAGGGGTTGGACTTCCATCTTCCTCTATTTAATTCATATGCCCCTTTGAGTAATTTGGATGGGGTTGATTGACCATTTCTCAATCCTCGTCGGGTGGGCTTTGAGTCAAGGGCCCTTGGTGGCCCTGTTCTTCATAGACCCACAGGTCGGGGTGAGCTTGGGAGTAATCACACGGACTCGGGTCATTCACCCCCTAGCTTTTCTTGTGTCTCTCAACCTGTCCTTCTTAACAAGCCCCACCTTCCTTCCGCAGATTTGGAGTGTTCTCATACACTCTCATTCTGTACTCCTACCAACACTAACCCCGTAAGCACTGTGTTGGTATTTGGTGATGGTGAGTCGCCTACAGTCCCTCCTTTCTCTGCATGCACTGTCCCTTGCACCCCCGTGATTGAGACTGTGGTTCCTGATAGCGTTGAATCCCTTCCAGTGGCTCTGACCTCTTCTTGTACTCCAACACCCTTGGTCTCCCCATGTTCCCTTGTCCTTACCTTGGCTTCATGGAACATTGCGGGGCTCCGTAGTAAACTAACCAATGAGGACTGGTCTGCCTGGGTATCATCTCATGATATCCTGGCTTTTCAGGAAACTTGGGCTGTCGACCCTATTTACTATCCTGGGTATGTGAATTTTTACAAGGGGGCTATCAGTAGCCAGAGGGGTCGCCCCTCAGGTGGTCTCTACATTTGGGTAAGGCAAACCCTGAAGTATAGTTTAACTGAAACGGCCATTGATAATCCTGATCTTTTGATTATTTCCCTGGACTGTACTGACGAACCCCCAACTTTGATAATAAATGTATACAACAGGGGTCTTCCTGGAGGTCGTGGAACTAATACTTTCCTACAACTGGATGAGTTTCTGGAGACCGTTGACACAAGCACCAATGTCGTAATCATAGGTGATCTCAACTGTTGTTTTGAGCCACTGTACCCCGAATGCGACTCTTTGACCATGGAAGTTGATATTATTTTGAATATTCCTCCCCTTGACCTCCCGCCCATCAAACGATGGTGTAAATCCGCTGTTCAGTGGACAAGTCTATGCATGGAACGTGGATTTAGGGCAGCTAACGGACGAACCCCTTCCGATATGTCTGGTAATATGACATTCTCTGATGGTCGAGGCCGTAGCAGCCGAATCGATTACGCCCTAATAAAAGTGGAGTTTTGGCACACCCTGGGCGATATGTCGGTCTGTGAGCGCATAGAGAGTGATCACAACCCTTTGGTTCTGACACTCCTGTTTTCTCCTCAACTCAGAAGTACTCAATCTGAGATATCGACTGCTAATGCCCTCTTAACCAATAATCACCGGAGAGTGCGCTGGGAAAAGGTTGCCCTCGATAGTGCATTGCTCTCCGAGATTAGTCTTAAAGTCTCCTCTGCGCTGGTAGATTTACAGTCCCTCCGGTTCAACAACGGTGACGTTGCCGAATCTTCAAATATACACCTAAATCTATTCTCGGATCTAAAGTCCCTTTTTTCTAAATCTCGTAGGGCCACGACATCTAAGATCCCTAAACAAAGCTCCTGGTACAATAAGAATTGTCGAGATTCCTATAACAATCTGAAAGTAGCTATTGTCACCAAGGATCAGGCCATTATTAGATCCGCGAGAAAACTTTACACCAGGGCCAAAGCCCAGGCAAAGCGTGACTGGGATAACGACCACTGGAGTGAACTATTGGCAGCCAGCAAACTAAGGAATTTAACCCTGTTTTGGCATACCTTGAAGTGGGGTAATACATCCAACTCACAGGTCCCCTCTAATAATGTCCCCCCGGACAACTGGGTATCCCATTACGAATCCCAGTTTTCTGATGTCAATATGGCTGTTATACCTACTCTTCCAACAAGTTGGGACTTGACTATGCCCTCTAACCTCGAGTTTGATATCGAAGAGGTTAAGATGGCACTATTGAAGGTACCTAGTGGTAAGGCTCCAGGTATCGACTGTGTCCCTGCGGACCTTTTTAAATCCGATCCTGGTAACTGGGCCCCTTACATCGCCTTTTTGGCTAATGCCTTAGTTAAGGGGGCTTCCATCCCAGACTCATGGAAGGGTGCAGAGATCCTGCCCATTTTTAAAAAAGGTGACCGCTCTTGCCCGGGCAATTATCGCCCCATTAGTCTTATTGACTCCGTCCAAAAAATTGTCGCAAGAATGATTTTGGCCAGGATCCAGTTATGGGCCGAGCAGGATGACATTATCTCGCCATTACAGGCAGGTTTTAGATCCTGCACTAGTACCATTGACCAGGCATTCAAATTCCAACTAATTGTCTGGAAAACGGTATATCTTTGCAGTGGTACTATCTACGCAGCTTTTGTAGACCTTCGGTCTGCATTTGACCTAGTCAATAGGACCAAACTATGGGGCGAACTAGCGGAGCTTGGGCTGTCCCCGGATCTCTTAAACATCATAATTAGGTTACATGAAAACAATTTCGCCCAGGTCCGTTGGGGGAATCAAGGGCAGGTTACTGAAAAATTCAATGTCAACAGAGGTGTCAGGCAACGGTGCGTCCTCGCACCTACTTTATTCTTACTATTCATCAATAGAGTTGTGCAATACTTCTCCAATAAACCCACCGATGCTCCAATGTTGGGCGGTTCCAAAATACCGCTCCTTATGTTTGCGGATGACACCCTTCTCCTCTCGCAAACTTTGTCCGGGTTGCAGTCGGCTCTGAATGTATTTTCTACTTTCTGTTCCGACTATGACCTGTCAGTTAACATCTCAAAAACCAAATATATGGTCTTTAACAAAGGGAAACCTGTGAAGGGCCAGGTGTCCATGAACAACGACATTTTGGAATGCACAAATGTTATGACCTACCTGGGGGTGGTATTCGAAAATAAGTTGAACTGGAGGCCCCAAATTGACGTTCTCTCTCTTAAATTTGCTCAACTTTCGGTCAGCTTGATCAAGGAACAAAAACAATCCCAGTCGAAAATGATAGGTCCCCCTATCAAAATCCTCGAAGCTAGGATCACATCAGCGATCTTGTATGGCGCTGAACTTTGGGGTTTCGCTGATCTCTCCCCCTTGGTCAAAGCACAAAGCAAATTTTTTAGAAAATGAACGGGTCTTCCTTGTTCAACTCCACTGAAACCGCTTTTGTCAGACCTTGGATGTCATTTTTTTGATGACATCGCTAGGTTTAAACCTCTGGCTTTCTGGAGGAGATTATGGACAGTACCAGAACTAGGTCCCTACGCCAAGGCATTTATGGATGTTCGCTGTATTCTGGGGGCGGATGACATCCCCTGGTGTAAGCATGTTAGATTATTATTGGAATCCATGGGTTTAGGTATATTGTGGACTGACCCAGTTAACAACTCTTTTCCACCCAAAAAACACTTTAAAAACCTTTATTTGTCAATGATAATCCACAAACATATCTCCTCTGTTTCTCCTGAGTCATTGTCCGGCAGGTTCTTTGGACATAAACAAACCCCCGCATTCGAAGAATATTGGGACATCATTACCAGGCCTAGTGATAGGAAACTTTACCACCAATTCAGGGTCGGCTCCCTACCTACCAATTCATTTACA
Source organism: Triturus cristatus (assembly GCF_964204655.1). Taxonomy (NCBI): domain Eukaryota; kingdom Metazoa; phylum Chordata; class Amphibia; order Caudata; family Salamandridae; genus Triturus; species Triturus cristatus. Next base: position 921,319,677 of record NC_140582.1, on the reverse strand, counting down.
AAAAAATGGAAGGGTGGATTATGCGATACCTGTAGTTGGTGTTCTGATTGTGTCGACTCAGCTGGACACATATTTTTTGTTTGCCCGGCGTACGCTGCACCTCGGGCCAAATGGCTTAAACCCTTATGTCGTAATATGGGTACCCGGCAGGGTTTTGTTGCACTTAACATCTTGCGTTTTGACACTAGTGAATGCGTTGTAATCGCTGTGGCCAAATTTCTAGGCTGGGTATGGATCATACGAAATAGGAATTAACAGTTTACTTGAGTGATGTTGTGATTGCCACCTCTATCTTTGTGTTTTAAAGTTTATGTTCCTTTTCTTCAGTTATATCTGAATCTGTATTTTTATTATGGCTGTAAAACGTCTTTTATGATGAAATTTTATCGAAATAAAGACTAAATAAATGAAATGAAATGACAAAATGTAATAATGTAGCAAAAATACTGATAACCAAAACATCAGCAAAGTAAGTATATCAAGGTAAATATAGGTTTACTATACTTAAAACTGCTTATAAGCACCTTGACAATCTAGGTATATTTACGTGGATTTAAGTATACTAAATCTATGCATACCTATATATACCTCTCCTCTTCACATTTTAGTCATTGTTTTTTGCCGCAATATCATGGTGGCATTATAGTAAAAACGTATTATTCTGACATTCAATTGCTTAGCTGTTAGTTTGCAGACCTCTCTGGTAAAGATCTGCCATTTGAGTTTCTGTATTGACTACTATAAAGAAAACTAGGTAATGGCTAACACATAACTAGTGAACGAAAGTTTTAAAACATCTTAGGTGCTCTCCACATCAGGCTTGACTAGTAGCTAAAACATCATTTAAGGCAAATGATGCTGAAATAAAATACAAAGTTATTCCTTAGTGTCAGAATCACATCAGTTTCACCCCACCCCACTGTCTTATCTGCAATGAAGGATTCTTGCCCTTTTCGACCGGAGAACAGGCTCATTTATAGCAGTAGAGGTTGTTGAATTTTCAAGTGAAGGATGTGCATCTTTTGACATCTTTGTCCAGATACTGGATATGGGAGCTTTACTTCTTGTGGATGTGTATTTGTCTGTAAACTACTAGGGGACGCCATACATTTCATAGGCTAAAAGCCTAGGGGCACCTGAAAGCTTCTCTTCCTTGGCATGCTTCATTAGTAATGACTGGCATGAGGAAAAGCGACCAAGGGATAACGCATTGATTACTTACTGGTAATGTCTGCCACACCAGGGCCGACTGTTCCTCGTCACAATCACGGTTGCTCCTGGTTATGTCCAGGAGGAGGAGAGTGGACGCCTCATTTAGACACTTTACTAGATTGGCCAAGGAAGGAAGAAAGGAAAAAGAAACCGCAGTTCCTGAACAGGAGGTGGGGTCCTCCTCCTTGGGAGGAACAGTCACAAAGAAGAATTAGAGATTACCTATAGCGTTGTATGGAATCATAGCTAGGCCTGTCCCGGTACAAACACAAGAATAGTTGCCCAGTAAAACGTTTTATTGGCCCATGTGTTTGTAGGTGATTTTGTCCATATGTTTTCTTTGCCTCGTGGCAGCACTCTCAGCAGTGGAGAAGCAGTGGGCACATTATTCACCAAGCCATGCAATATTTCAGGGCCCCGGATCGTCCAGCAAAATGAATGCATAGATGTTTACACTAGCTTGCACTGTTTATTATTAAGGAGACTGCTAACTTTGCTAATACCACGAGATGCCCTCTAATCGCGGATCTGTCTTGTTTACTCTTAACCTGCAGGAAATATGTTTTTTAATTAAGAAAACCCTCCTCGTAGTATGGGTGTCGCTCTGTAGATTTGACCCCAGCCACGCAAAAACATCCAACATGCGTGCATTGTGGTGATTGTAGTCCTGATTTTTATAATGGGATATACAAAATAATAATAATCCATATTTGTGAAGCACGCGCAATCACCCGTAAGGGTCTCTCGGCGCCGTCGGGAAGATTAAGCAAGGTATTGCCCAGAGTCACGTGGTGCTGGGCTAATCTGCCACCGGCGCCGGGGATCGAACCGTGATCCTTTGATTCCAAAGTCAGTCGCCCTGGGCCCGCGCCACACCCACACCTCTCCCTTATACAGACTACAGGTCTCAGAAGGCAACACAAAAACGGGCTTGATCAATCACACATGTATGAAACCCCATGAAGCTTCGGTGGCATGGGAGCCAACTCAGACGGGCCTGCAATGCAATCAGGCTGTGCCGATTCAGGCTGTGCCCGATTCGCAGGTCTGACAGGTCGGTGTGGGGGACGTTTTTGGGCTGTTTGGGACTATTTTGTCGTCTGCTGGGCTGGTTTTTCACAATTTATCTCCCAGACATTACAACAAATATTGCGTTCGTGAGGCTGCGATCCTAGCAGCCTTCCATGCCTTACCAAACACTTATACAGCGTGTCTTAACCAATATACACTGACCCATTTGCAAACATGGGCCACTCTTACAACTACGTCACCAGTGGGGGCCACTTTTATTTTGGTGCCTGGCTCTATTTTCCGCCCCAGTCCGACCCGGCTAGATCCTATATGGACCAGAGTGAGCAGTTTCCAGCTGTGAGACAAATGCTGTTGCTCAATGAATATCGGTTTTCAGGATCCTTTCGAACTGTGGGTCGCAGGTGCTCTGTCCTCAGCTGGTCCCTTCGTAGGCTCAGAGCCACCCTTGGAGACCCTGGGGTCAGTGTTTACGAAGGGAGCAGCAGGGAAGGAAGGTGTAGACCTGTTTGCATTCTGCGATTTCCACCCCTGGTTCTTCCGCTAGTCTACTTACTTCCTTAGGGGTGAATAGAAGGCTGTTGAAGGAGAATGAGTGGGTCATATATGTAATGCCAAAGGGAGTGTAGTGTCCGTCACGAACGTGGAACACTTGAGTTGAGGGTAGAATCTGAAAAGGCGCTCTTGGTCAAACAGTAAATTCTGTCGTTTGTTGTCAGCCATGGAAAAGTTCATTGGCATCTCATTACAGTGACTGAGGGCGGGAATAAAGAACCACGCCCCCTCGTAAGCTTGGCTGACTGGAAATCTCTAGGAGCGGTGCCAACGTGCAGCTATAACATAAACACAGCCTTCAATTCTCCGTATTTAATATGGACGAGCAGAAGAAAGAGGGGATCCGCTTCGCCTAGAGAATTGACCTGTTTGCTTTCACGGGCCCCACCCCGTGGCCCCTTGAACGCCGCACACAAAGGGCATTAAAGGTTCGATGGAAACATCTGGTTGAGTTTGGATTGGGAAATCCCTTCCCAGTAAATGTGTTTACTTCATATATTTGCTCCCGAGAAAATGACTGCTGGAGTTAATCTCTTCAGCGAGGGATTGATGGTCACTTTACAGAATCACATGTTGCCTCGTTCGAATTGAACGGGCTGGGAGGTTTGATTTGTAGTTGTAGCCCGGCATGACTCTGTTGCCAAAGCCGTGTTTGCTAACGCCCAGATAGGCGTTGCTCTGAAAAATCCAACCAGTGCAGCCCTTTGCCTTTTAGATGCTTGATTATTTTAGTTTTGTTTGAGATGAACATTTTGAGTGCACGTCGTGCTCCTTGCGTTTTTTGAAACACAACAAACGAGCCTACAGTTTGTTTGGACAGAGACACCGACGGCGCAGACTCAGGTTTCCTTATAGATGTATTAACAACGTGCTCGGTTGGTTAAACGAGTTTAAAGAAATTAAGGGCACAAGACCTAGTGGACGTCTTTTAAGCAGTGGTAGATCACTGCAGATGCAATAGGCCTACCGGGCAAGCTGAGCGTGCTAATTGCAGGGGCGCTTTGTAGTACAGGGGGCGGGGGTCTTTTTTGCGTATATTGATGTTAGAGTGTTACTTCATAACCCCAAGCCAATGGAGGAAAGTGCAGGAAAGGTATAGATGGTGGCTGCATTCCTGCTGTTATCATCCTGGTCTTTTCACCAAATACACAATCCAGACACCCAGTCCGGTCACACCTGCCCACGCCAGGCTCTATGGTATCGACCACAACCCGCTCACCTAAGACCCAAAGACATCTGAGATCCTCCATGCAAATCCAGCCGACCACTTAAAACCACACACCTACCTGCAAAAAGGGCTGTGTGACTCCAACACGTAGTAACAACTGACTTCAATTTAACCTAAAAACAATGAGAAGTCACAGATCAAGACAAAAGGCAAAGTAGCGTGAATGTAGGCAGATTTTGGTGCCATCAACACCATGTTGATAAGGTGCTTGAAAGGAATGCATTGAACTGGCAATATGCCAAAACAAGGTATGTGTGGAAGATGCACATGTGATCCTGAGGAGTTGTGGCATGCTTGATATAGAAGGACAGGACACAAGCAGGAAGTGTGTGATGAAAGAAGTCATTGAAGGGTAGTCACACACAAGGGCTTGAGTTCAGTCTTGAATCCGAGTAGCAATGGCATGGTGCACAGGTGTCTGTCAGGGGAGGACAGGTAAGGCTTAATGTTTTGAAGGTAAAGGACAACGGTAAAGGATTCTGGAAGTACAGTTGTTTCTCAGAATGATCTATGTGACATTAGCATATTTGAAGGTGTTTTCACAGTACAAAGACATTTGTAAGCGTGCTGCACCTAGCCCTTGTAATCTAGGATGTTGTCACTATCCACCTAAAAATAATATAGCATCAGCAACATCGCCAATGACGGTGTCATCGTGGTAAGTATGTAATTATTTTTTTTATCTGCACATCTTCTTCGCTTTACTTACCATGTAATGCAGATGTTAGGTCGATGGAGTGGATGCAATACTAATGTCATGAGTTGAAGCGCGTGACATAGTGGGGTATAGCAGCTAGGAATTTCCGTTGAACCTCACGAATGTGATGAGTAAGGAATTACGCAGGCTGTCATTATGGGGTGATATAACTAGCAGAAGTCTTTTAGAGGTGAATGAGATCAGGTAATACATGGTTAGGTGGAGGGAAAGGACAGCGGGTGCAGAATGGGAAAGGAGAGAGTAAGAAAAGAAGTATAGAGGCTTGATTACCTAAGGGTGTATATCTAAACAATACCTAATCATCTGTTTTTTAAAATGTATTTTGGGTTTTATCCTTGACGATGGTATGATCCTTTTATTTCTCTCAAATGAAGAGGAAGGAAAGTATGTTGTGCCATGCCAGTGTCTGGTGGGTGATTGTGAGGTCAGCCAAGAATGGTGCTCTGAGAACATTCTGGAAAAGGCTGTTTGTTGGAGATTGGTTGATTCAACATCCCGTAAGCTCATCTCAGGTCATAGGCACATCTAGCCCCCCTTCACAGTTAGCCACAGCTCCCGAATTCCCACCAGCATGGAGATGTCAGGTAGAAGACAGTGACACTTCTTCCAGCAGCAGCAGGGCAGCCTGGACCAGTACCACCATTCATTTATTATAACACAATGTACTCTTGGACTCCTGACATCCTCCTGTGCACAATAGGTAAGACGATATGTGGGCGAACAACAAACAAAACTGATTTTTACAATAATGTATACATTTTTAAACTGTGCACAAACAGTGGGGTTATGTGGGAAATCATGAAAGGAATGTAGCACTGACAGTGTTGGAAAATAGATAATAGGACTCCTCAGAGTGTGGGGAAACCCATTATAAAAGGCAAAACTGTCTGGGGGAAGATCATGGATAAAGTTCAGCCCTGGTAGGGAATTGATTTAAAGAACACGGAAGTGACTAATGGTGAAGCTCATTGTAGGGAGTTCATAAGTAGGGCCCATAAGGGTGTGGGAAAATAGCAAGTAACCAAAATCATGAATAGAACCGAGCATGGTGTGTGGAATTGAATGAAGCTCATTAACAGAGCACACACGTATGTGAGGAGTTCATGAATGATACACAACACTGAGTGAGTGGGGAACTCACAAATACATCACAACACTGCATGGTGAAGTTTTCGGGAACTCGTGAAGAATAGAGCTCAATGCTGTGTGTGGAATTTGTCAATAGAGCAACACTGACTATCATGGAACTGATGCAGCCTCATTGGGCAGCAGGCTGAGCTGAGGGACCTGAGACATTTAGCACTTTCCATTAAAAAAAATATTTTGATTTTTATGCGAGGCTCTTTGTTAATGTGCTGGATATGGAAGGAGCTTTAATTTGGAAGCATTACTTCCCTGATGTGATTGGTCTAAAATTGAGCATCTTAAAGAGTTCTAGATGTTTGGGCTTTAGTCACATTTTTTTGCATACCAGTGAGTTTTCTGTTACTCTTATTCCTTCTTGCTCTCTGCTTCTGGTGAACTAGTGTAATGAGAAGCTTGGAGGCAGCACTGCTAATTCCAAGAGGTTCTTTATTTTCAATCCACAGACCCACGACCCTTCATGTCTAGCCAGCTCGGATCCCAACAGCTTACTGAGTACAGTTACGGGAAACGAACTAACTACACACAAAGAGCACGTGGGATACATTTCAAAGGAAAACACATGCGCTCTGTCATAATAACACGAGTGCTCAAAGACAAACTTTGCGCTCTACAATGATATCCCGAGTGCATGCACAAAATGCAGCACGCGCTGCAGGCATAGCGCGTGCTGCTGACATACTTTTAAAAGATGCAATAAAGAAACATTGCATTAACTTACACCATCTTCCCCCTTTTGAACCAAAACAAAACTAGAATAACATGCTAAAACAACACCTATATGAGTGCTCAAGAAAGCACAAAATCCTCAATCCGCTTTGGCATTTTCCTGACAAGGTAACTGACTGAACCTATGCCTGGACACTCACTGACGAGACCTTCACTTGCACTTGAGCCTCCTTGGTTAGTATTCAAGCAAGTATTGCCTTCAGCTGGGGTTTGAACAGAGGGTTGGAGCCATTGTGCACAATCAGCACTCATTACTCCATCTCTCCTTTTTGACATAATACCAACCTGTTCTGAGGTCAGCTTGACCAATCGACACTTGTTCCACCAACCTTTCTCCAGAATGAGAACAGGCCCCTTGCTGACTCTATCCACCTACCTGCACAGGCACTAAAATCTTGGTAGCCCTTTTTTGGGTTTTGATAGGACTCTTGATCATCACCCAGTCACCATGCATCACATCCACAATTGCTACAGAATGAATTTTGTCACACCTCATCTTCATACCAGACTGCTGCAAATACACTTTAGAAGCCACTTCATCCCTGGATGGCAAAACCACATCCTCAACATGCTTCTTGTCACACAACCACAAGGGACACAAAGATGTGTGAACCATCCTACCCCCGAGCAATGAGAAAGGGGTGACCTCAGTCGTAGAGTGTGGAGATGTGTTGTAACCCCACAACGTTTGATCTGCAAAAGATTCTATATCCAAGTCTGATGCTAAAGCCATTTGCACACCTTCTTTGATGATCCTCTTGGTGCGCTCAACGAGACCATTGGAAGATCGGGAATATAAAGCAACTTTAAGTTGCTTCACATCCATGCTCACCGAAAACTTGCACATATGCTCTGAGTCTGACCCGAAATTGCCTAAAAGCTGTAATGACTGAGTCAGTATCAGGCGAACCTACAAACGCATAATTATCCCACTTCGAGTAATAATCAATGCGTAAAATGGTATTCCTCCTATTGCATGATAAACTGAAGTAAAGGCCTGAAAAATCCAAACCCAATTTTTCCCAATCTGTCTCGGAAAAAGTAGTGGGGTGACGTGGGACATGTAGATTTCTCCAATGGTTATCAGACAGTAGACATTCAGGACATTAATCAACCATGGCCTTGACTTGACTGTCCAGGGCAGGCCACCAGTAGTGCAATTTGATTTTCATGCATATTTTAGTGCTGTCCAGGTGCCCTGTGTGTGCTTGAGAAAATATGACTTTGTGTAAATCAGAGGGAGGAACACATTTGTCCCCCTCGGAGCGATGCCATTTACGACTGACAGTTCATCAGAAATGTGTGCAAAGGTCTTCAACTCCCCCACCAAGTTCCTGACACCAGGCCAACTATGCACAATGTCCTCAAGAACCTTGTCTAAATGGTATCGTCAGATGAGGCTTTGGACCATTCAAATTCACACACAATAGACTGGTAACTAGAAAGGGCGGCAATAAGTGTAACACATTCAACTTATGGGGTCATTTTCATCACACTTGAGCCATACAAGACAAACAGTCAGCAAGAAAATTCTTGCCACCAGAAATGTGACTAATAACACAATTGTGTTTCTGGAGCTTCTAGACTAGTCTGGTAAGCCTAGAGGACATGCTAGAGTGCAAACAATTCGAGAAAACATGCACCAAAGGTTTGTAATCTGTAAGTAACTCCAATTTTATGCCCCATATATATGTTTTGAATTTATTTGTGAAAAGCCCACACGCATGCTAAGGCTTTCCTAGCGATGGTGCTGTACTGTTGGTCATAAGTTCTCAAGGACCTGGTTGCAAAGGCGATAGTTTTATCTCCATAGGAGGCTTTCTGACTGAGAATCACACCCAAACCCTTGGCACTGGCATCACCCGTAATGATGGAGGTGCGGTTCTCACAAAAAAGCACTAAGAGCCTGTGCAGTAACAATTAACTCCATGACTTTCTGAAAGGCGTAACCCTGTTTATCTGACCAAGCAAAGCTATGTCCTTTTCTGAGCAACAATCTCAGTGGTTCCACAAAATGGGCATACCCAGATACGAAATGGGCATAATATTCTGCTAAACCCAGAAACGAATGCAGAGCATCTTTATCCGATTGGGCTTTAGCATCACTAATGGCTTTGATAAGTGACATCTTAGGACTAATGCCATGACTAGTGATCATGTGGCCCAAATATTCCAACTCATTTGTTGCGAATTAGCATTTCATCAACCTCACAGTCATGCATCTCTCCAGCAAGATAGTGAACACTTTCCTCAAATTTTTGTTATGCTCCAACAACATAAACCAAAATATCGTCCTGGTATGCACACCAGGAATGCCCCCAAGTAAGGTATCCATGAGCTTCTGGAACACACTGGCGGCAGATGCCAGGCCAAAGGGCAACCTCGAGTACTTGTTCTCCGCATAGGGTTGCACAAAAGTTGTAAGTTCTTGTGAATCAGAAGACAGGGTAATTTGGTGATAGGCTGATCTAAGGTCAGTGGTGGAAACCACTGCACGCCCCCAAGACTGGCTAACAATTCTTGAATCTTGGGTTGCGGATGACAATCCACAATTATGTTTTTATTAAGTGTGCGCAAGTCAGCACACAACCTATTTTCATTATTCCTTTTGAACACTATGTCAATGGGCATCACCACAATCTGTGGATTGAATGATGCCTGCGACAACAAAGAGTCAAGGGTATTCTTAAGTTCAACTCTGGAATTCAAAGGGACCGGACAAACCTTATGAATTACAGGTTAGGCACCAGGAATTAATTTATTCTTATGCTCAAACCCTTTGACTTTTCCAACTTGGTTGGAAAACAAAGGTGCAAAATCAGCCAAAATGTCACCAATAGACTCATGAGAAAAATCAAAGAAGTAGGTGCTTCTCCTATAATCACGGAATTGGGAGAGCCTGAAACTAAAAGTAAGCCCAATTTAGCCAAGTTTCGCCAGCCAACAATTTCCCTACCTTTTACAGCAACATAAACCTTAGTTACTGTTTTTCTTCCAAGACATGTCACTTTGGCATTAAAATATCCGAACATATTGATGTCTTTTTCACCAAAAGCTTTAGAGTTAACATCAGGAGGCATCAAGCAACAATCTTAACCCCACTGCTTATAAAATGTGGAATGGTTATAGGTGAACCTGAATCTGCCATTATTATAAGAGCCGGGAAATGAACTACACACAAAGCGCACGCGGGGGACATTTCAAAGGAAAACACATGCGCTCTGTAATAATAACAGGAGCACAGTTTCAAAGACATACATAGCACTCGAGCGCATGCACAATGGCAGCGCGTGCTGCAGGCATAGCGTGTGCTGTTGACATACTTTTACATTACAGCCAGATGATAAAATGCTTTTCTCTATTCGTGATATTTTCTAAGTACATTTTCAAATGAAGATACTATGACCTGTATTTGCCATTGGTCAATTGGCTCTGCTCGCCCTGCTGGGATATGATTACATTTCACAAGGTTTTGACCGTTTTTGTCTGTTTTCTTTCTGACAGAAAATGGCACCTCTCCCAGAGCTGGAAATCTCCAACTCGAAAACAAAATCCACCAATGGCATTGCGAATCCCTATGGTAAGTATCATGGCATGCGAATCCCGTGAGACCGTTTGCATGTGCTTCCTGTATGGCCAATGCTAATAACTGTTTAACTGTTTATCTCTACAGCAAGCTTCAAGTTTCCACCTGAACTTGACATGGTTCTGCCACCAGCGTATTCCACACTTTCCCTGGTCAACAATGCATCAGGGGAGGTCGACTCGAAAGAGGAAGTCTCCGTAGACCCATGGGACATGCCGGAACTGCAAAGCTCAGGCCCCAAGTGGTCAGGTACTATGCCCGTTACCTAATCTGTTAGTCTTCTGTGCATATGATTTCTGTTACCTAATCTGTTAGTCTGTTAGTCTTCTGTGCATATGATTTCTGTTTGGATTTTTTTTGTGTTGGAATGACTCCAAATTCACTGGGTCTTTCCACTTATGCATCAGCACATGACCATGTCTCCTGGAGTGGACTTATTTGCGGACAGCAGGTCAATAGTGGAAGAACTATATGGAGGAGAATTCGGTGGCACTGGAGCTGCTGCAATAATGCATTGAACATTTTGTGGTTACATAAGTAACGCTCATCCCCAGGGGCGTCATTAATCCCCCACTATCGCAGCTTGAACAGGGCGTGGGTGCCTCTTGGTAGCTCTGGGAAAAAATTTAATTGTTTATGGCTTATTTGATTTTAATCGGACACTCTGGTCTGCAAGAAGCTCATAAACAAATAAATATAATCTCTTGCAGTGGAAGGAAGGGATTGAGATGGTGTAGAGAGAAGGTGGGATAGAGGGAAGGATGGAGAGAGAATGGATGGATGAAGAGATGGATGCACACATAGATGTATGGAGAGGGGGATGAAGGTTAAGCAGAAAGAATTAGGGAAGGATGAATGGGGAGCAGGATGAATAGATAGATGGCTGAATCAAGATAAAAGACAGAATTATGATGATGGAAGGAAAGAAGGATGGATGATCGGTGCATCGATGGATGGGTGGATGACTAGCAAGAGGAAGGATGAATGATTGATGAAAAAGGAAGGATTGAAAAAGAAGTACAAAAAGAAGGAGGATGCATTCAAAGAAAGCTGAATGGATGGAAAAGACAAGGCAGGAAGATGGCTGGCTAAAAGTGCAGAAAGGATGGGAAGAAAGAATGAAAGCAAGATGGGAAAAGAGAATGGGGAGAGGACTAAAGACTGAACAATGGATGGCAAGAAGGAGGGAAATTGAAGAATGTCAGAATTCCCTTAGTAGGAGCAATCTTCAGAACGACTGCCAGATTTGCTTGCTTCACCCAGTTACCCAGAGCTATTTGAGGCTTGGTTCAAAGTTGGGGGTATTTTAATTTTCTGTCTACTTCTTAGCTCATCGTCCCGGAAATTTAGCATCAACGAGAGCACTCCGAGGCTGAAGCTCTTGTTGATAAGTAGTCTCTATTGTAGGCTGCCCCCACTGCCAGCACTACAGCCATAGTCGGAGCAAATGTGAAAAGACCCTGTGCCCTATTTATGAAGCCAGTTTCTCTTTTAATCGCATACTGATTGCTGGCGGCATGGAATTACGAAGAGAAAACCTCAGCCAAGGGATGGGAACTTGGGAGTCAGGGTTTGGTTTGCGAACATCCTCGAGAGAGTGTGCTAACATTGATGTGGTGTGGGAACACCTACAAAAGAGTATGTGAATGCTCACATATGGTACATTTGCGGCACCTCGGATACGTATTTCTGACGGCTTTCCATCCTTGAGATGGAGAGAGATTCGCATCAGCAGAGGCCTTGAGAAAAGTCACTTCCACTTTCGCAAGGGGAATCGAAAAGCCCAAACTCATGCGTCTGTAGTAGGAGGGGTTTTATCATTGGGAAAATGAAAAAGAAAATAAAGGGGCAATTACACTGCTTGACTTGTTTCCCCCTGTTGTGTAATTCTACTCCTGTGGGCCTGTGTCATGAGCCTCCACAAACCTTTAACTGATCGATGAGCAGCTAAAAAGCGCATAGTGAAAATTCGTTCAACAAAGTTAGTTATATTTAATCAACACTTTTAATAGAAATTATGCAATATTTGTAAAAAAAGTTTCTTCTTTGCTATTTATTTGGTATACGTTGTCATCTATAAAAAAAAAATTGTCATGCGAGTAAATGAAATGTATTGTTTCTCGCATATAATTGTGGAATTCCAAATATGCTCTATATAGCCTGTTACCCAAAGCATTTTGATATTACTCCTTCTTAAGGATGTTTTTCCATAAGAAATGATCATCCATCCATTATTAAATGTAAATATTTGTACTCACCTCGATCCTGTATTTGGATTGGTGTATTTTATCATACACCATCAATAATAATGTTGTAAACATTGTAAATAATTGTGTGTATTTTACAGAACTGGACACAAAAGGTAAAATATTGGCTGTTTTACGAGGAATAGCAAAGTTTGCAATCTTGGTTGGATTACTCTACCTCTTTGTCTGCTCCTTGGATGTCCTCAGCTCAGCCTTCCAGTTGGTTGGAGGTATGTACTCCCTCACCTTTGTAATGTAGAACATTATGGAGGTCAAGCATGTTGACTATTTTCATATATATATATTGTATAGGAATATCTAGACTCTCTCTGCATAGACTATGAAACTCCCTACTTTGTGGCTAGGGAAGGAGATGTACATCCAGTTCCTGTCCTGTTGAACTGGGGCCCATTCCCAGGATTTGTGGCAGCGACACTCATTAGGACAAGGGGAGTCCATACATGAAGGATTAGGGCTTAAAAATGAGAACAGCCTGGAAGTGTGGCAGTGGTGTCTACCAGATCTAGCCACAGGTGAAACCATAGAGGTCACCTCATTTCTTATAAGAATGGAAAAAGGAATTTGGATCATTTACATTCAGCACAACCTTACTTGTTATCCACAAAAGGCAAGTGTTAAATATACCTTTCTCAGCACTAATCAAATTCTTGACAGGGATGTTTTGTCAGCCAGCTGGCACACGGTAGAGATCTGTTCTGCAAATAAAAAGTGTTTGCATTTGCTGAAGACCTTCTCAGTAGTTAACAGACTCATGACTTTCTTCCTTCCAAACTACCACCTCATACTTGAAGCTTGTATGTGGTACTACTATGTATGCAAACATTATTTAAATGGATTCTCATGTAGTGTCACTCCACGGCAGAAATAAGATCTGAGGGTAACCATGTCAGCTTATGTTTCCATTCATCGAGTTCCATCAGTTGCACAAAGCAGCCAAGAAACATGATGTAATATGTGCAAGAAAGTAAAACTGTATGAAAAGCAGTGGAGTAACTGTGGTTGAATAATGGTGTTAGAAGCAGCAATTAAGTAGGCTACACGCCTAGCCAAAATGGCTCTGTTGCCCTGTTTCACCTTTGCTTTATCTTAGGATTGATGATGAGGTTGTAGTAAATACAGGAAAATGCATATAATAATCACCGTCCCATCTTTAATAAACTTCTAAATTTCCTATAAGAGAAAATCCCCATTGCTGACTATTTAATTTCATTTAACTATACCTTGGTTACAGAAGAGATAAAGAAGCCCATGACATAAACTAGGAGTGGTAGCAGCATGTAGCTACTTCTGATTAACAATTGTGAATACCTCGGACCACCAGTTGCCTTTATTAAAAGGTCAACATTTCTTTAAGCTGGAATCAATTCTATCTGAGATGAAAAATCTTGCTGTAGCTGCCCACTTATGACAGACGTTTATTTCTTAGAATAAATTAATTATGATATGTCTTCTCTGCATATCTGGTCAATCATTACTGATGTCCAGTCAGAATCAGAAAAGCAAATCAAGTGACAGCGATTGGAGCTTTAACCAAATCAACTGCTGTTTAACAGAGCTACTCTCCACTGTATTGCAAACTATAGAAATGTTTTGGAGAGCTTCCCAAGATGGACTACCCTAGGAGGACCAAAACTGAGGACCGCAAGTAATGTGCATGTTGGTTGGACTCATGAGCTGGACCACATGAATAAATATATCCTTTTCTTAGCGTTGTTTGAACAGCAGGAAATGTAGTGCCTGATTTAGTGTTTAGTGGACAGGTTACTCAGTGACAAATATGATGGATATCCTGTCTGCCGTATTAAGAGTGCCATAGGAGACAATGCCCTTTTTGTAAGGGAAACAAATATCTATCATGTTTGTGAAAGAGAAACCCGTTTGGCCAACTCTATATAAGGGCCTTTGTTATAAACTGAGCATCAATAAAAAGACACCACTCATGTCTCTATTAGAGTAGCTTGCGAGGCAACTCCTCAAGGACATTTGCCCTTAGAATTCCGACAGCATCCAATGTAAAACATATTCAAATATTATCGCCTTTGCTAAAAAGTGTGTAGATGTATTCAAAGGGCTTGATTACAAGTGCCGTGAGTGGGCATTCAATATTTGTTTGCACTTGGGTGTGGAGTTTATTAGCAGCTATTCCTTGTTTTTCTCCAATAATGGGGAATGACTGGCACATTTTGGTGTTTACCACACCACACTCCTAATGATTAAGCAACAACAGGGCCTTTTAGCTCCATAACCGGTCCTATTTTTTTAATATGAGAAGCAGGCATTATCACAGGCAGTAATTAATTTGTGAGGTAAAAACTGCAAAACGCGTATGTCTGACCCATGCTTAGGCAAGGGCATAAAGGGTTGACATTATCTGGGATGGTAGTAATCAGTCCCAATAATTTTCTTAGGGTACTCTGGCAGTCATTGCACATTTGGATCAAGGTAGAACATGGTTGCACCTCTAGAGCTGTAAATCAATAATTTCAAGCAGTGTTTTACCATGAGGCTTAAAATAAAACAAGAAGTAGCTCCTAGTAATAAAGACTGTATTTGATCTAGGGCTGGGAGTGGTTACAAAGGGCCAGTCAGAGGCTATGCATTGATTTGGGACTGATTAATGGGAACACTATCCTTTGCTGACACTCTCCATAAAAATCTAAGAATAAACCAAAATGCACACCCTGTTATATTTATTCGGCATCCTTTATATGGTTCTCATGTGGAGGCTTTAGAAACTATTGTTCTACAGAGTGTCAAAATTAATTTACTCAGTGGGTTATGATGGGAATTCACAAATGGTTTTTAGCAACAGAAACCAATTGAGTACTTCTTGTTTATGATGTATGAAACTTTCCTTTGATAAATGATTTATATTTTCAGAAAACAGCTCTACTATGACACTTTCCATTGGCCAAAAGACACCAATTAATATGAAGTACTTCTATTTCACAACTTATCTCAGTTTCTTTGAATTTAATAAGTGTTGTTTCATTATTTCAAAACATTACAACTAATATGCAAGCTTAAAATATTCATTAAACATAAAGCTGAAAACCACAGAGAAAACATTAAAAAAAATACGATCAGTAATACAAATCACAAGAAACTGACATACCTTATACCAAGGATGACCTAATCTGAATGTTATACTCTAGTATGGATCAGGGTCCTGGGACATAATTATCAATTGTGAATCTTGTAACACTAGGACTTACCAGAGTGAATTCACTGATCAACAAAGAAACCAATATTTCATTTGATGTTTAATACACTCAAATTTGTCTCTATAGGGAAAGCAGCGGGAGACATTTTCAAGAATCACTCTGTGCTGTCCAATCCAGTTGCTGGTCTGGTGATCGGAGTTCTGGTCACGGTCTTGGTACAAAGTTCGAGCACATCTTCCTCTATCATAGTCAGCATGGTCTCATCTAAATGTGAGTAAAGTTTATGATGCAGTTTTTAATAACTATTTGAAATTTCCAATTTCGAACCCATATTATTTAACTGGTGGCCTTTGAAAAGTTTTATTTTTAATCGGAAACCTGTCTTTTTCAACATTAACAAATAATGGGTTTATGGTATTAATTTAAATATATAAAGGCATCAGTTCAGATTCAAAGATGAAAAGATATTCAGTGCTCCCTTATATTAGTGCAGATACTTAATCTCTGTCAGGGCTATTCACAAAGTTAAGTTACACCTGTTAGTAAATTACACTTTATTCTTATACTTTTGAGTAGCTTTACTACTTTAGGCTATTCAACTTTTACGATTGTAAAGTTACTCAAGAGTAACGGAGTAGCCCAGCAGTGGGTGTGCCTCGTTGTGTTTTAAGAAGAGGGAGTATTTGGAATGTGCTCTCTTTCACCACAGCCCAGGAAGAAGAGGATTTACCTCGAAATGCGTCGGCAGAAGTGGTGTGAGCTGTGAAAGGAGCAGGCTGACGTTGTCCTTGCCGTGTAATAAAGGGCTTTTGTTTGGAGCTCTCTGGTGGTGTGCGAGTGCTTTTCAAGTAGTAAGGATAGCAAGCTGGAGCAAGATTTATGGGCGGCAGTCGTGCCGTCGAAGGGCACCACCCCGATAACCTGGGGGCCCCAGAGGTTGACATTTGCCGGCCTCTACATGAAAGATGCCACCCAGGTATGGAGGACGAAGCTCGTCTGCCGAGGCCCATCTGGGGGCCTCGTACTCAGCAGGACATTGCACTTTTATTTAAACTGGCACTGCAATTCCCAGAATGCCAGCTTATCTCACACGGAGTAGCCCAGCAGTGGGCGTGCCTCGTTGCGTTTTGAGAAGAGGGAGTGATCGGAATGTGCTTTCTTTCACCATAGCCCAGGAAGAAGAGGATTTACCTCGAAACGCGTCGGCAGAAGTGGTGTGAGCTGTGAAAGGAGCAGGCTGACGTTGTCCTTGCCGTGTAATAAAGGGCTTTTGCTTGGAGCTCTCTGGTGGTGTGCGAGTGCTTTTCAAGTAGTAACGATAGCAAGCTGGAGCAGGATATGGGCGGCGGTCGTGCCGTCGAAGGGCACCACCCCGATAACCTGGGAGCCCCAGAGGTTGACATTTGCCGGCCTCTACATGAGGGACGTCACCAAGGTATTGAGGACTACGCTCGTCTGCCGAGGCCCATCTGGGGGCCTCATACTCAGCAGGACATTGCACTTTTATTTAAACCGGCACTGCAATTCCCAGAATGCTAGCTTATCTCACATGGAGTAGCCCAGCAGTGGGCGTGCCTCGTTGCGTTTTAAGAAGAGGAAGTGATCGGAATGTGTTCTCTTTCACCACAGCCCAGGAAGAAAAGGATTTACCTCGAAACGCGTCGGCAGAAGTGGTGTGAGCTATGAAAGGAGCAGGCTGACGTTGTCCTTGCCGTGTAATAACGGGCTTTTGCTTGGAACTCTCTGGTGGTGTGCGAGTGCTTTTCAAGTAGTAACGATAGCAAGCTGGAGCAAGATATATATATATATATATATATATATATATATATATATATATATATATATATATATATGTATGTATATATATATATATATATATCTATATTATACACAAAATCCTCCCTCCTGTAACTCCTGGAGGAAACAGCCACACTAGCGCTGTAGATTTTTCGGGTATTTCTTTATTTAAAGCAAATGAAACTGACGCGTTTCGATCTTCAGATCTTTGTCACATAACCTGAATTCTGCCATATTGTTTCTTTCTATACAACGTGCAGTCAACGTGAAAACAAAATTAAGTAATGAACATAAACAAAATACTTCACATCTTGTCATTTCTCTTTTTTTTTGTCAATAAAACTTTATCAACATGTTTATCATTGCGCTATATTTCATTTGTAAAATATTAGGTAGAGGTTGCAGTTATTTCAATTTATATTGTAAGATGTACCGCTGTTGGTAACAAATAAAAGGTCTAGTGCTCTGGGATTCGCTGAGTAAATGAGTATTGCTGGTATTCTTAAATCTAGAATAATTATTCATTATAGTAAGTCAATATAAAAGGTGTTTCCACATGGGGATCGCCTTCTACTCTTTCTTCAACTTGACCCATCGATGTATCACGAAAGTTCCAGATCATCTGAGAAAGGAAAAAGAATATAATTTTAATAAGAAGTGCTAACGTAGGCTGCAACCTGCTGATAAAATGAATATATTATTAGCGTCATGAGTTTTTGTCAGAAATGGAAAGAAACTGGTGTTATTGGTCAAATCAATATCCCAACTTATAAAAGACAGGAAGAAAAAAACATAATATTTACACATTCACAACATTACTCAATATTCAGTAATAATAAATCATAAATTAAGAATTCCAAGTTAACTATAGGAGCCTGCAAATTACAGATGTGTGTAAAACTCTTCATCCTGATTCATGCCATGTGGTGGGAGACTGCCAGCTTTCAAGATATACCTAGAATCCATCCTGTGTAGGGCAGTTATTCTATTCCCACCTTTTGGGTGTTTCACTATTGTATCGATTCCAAAGAATCAACCTTTTGTCCAGTCCCCCTCATGGTGTTCTTTAAAATGCTTTGCTGTGCTGTAGCTCAAGTCTGTATTTGTGATAGCCCGCCAGTGTTCGAGTATTCGTTTTTGCACTGGGAAAGTAGAGGACCCTATGTACCACTTACCACAGGGACATACAATTGCATAGACTGCATAGTCTGTCTTACATGTGATTGCTTTGGTGATGCGGTGTTTTTTCCTGACTCTGTTCAAGGTGATATCTTGAACATTAGTGCTATATATTAAAATTTAACATAAGCATATTTTTCTAATTTTTTCAAAGTTTAATAAACGTTTTTGCTTTTTCCTGTACTTTACCATAGAGAGATGTCTGCCCCAGTGGCTTAGTCGAGATGACATATTTCTGGACCGCAGGAGGGATTCTTCTGGGATTCCAAAATAAGACCCACAAGACCTAATTTTTGTCTTGCGCAATAGGTGGCTTCCTCAAACAAGCAGCATCTGTTCAGTCAATGTCCCAATTCATCTCCTGATACTGTATCGAGCAACATTAAATTCTGCAAGCACTGCACTTTCGTCTCAGTAGTTGTGCCTAATGAGCATCTAAATACTGCTGAGGTTCTGACTAACAGAGACACGTTTCTCTTGTTCGTCCCTTTTTGTCCTCCACCCAAATTGTGAGCAACTCTTGCCTCCAGTGGTGGAAGTTGGGCAGGCTTGTGCTTCCTGTGATTGCTGGTTCCCAGGAATCTTGTTAAGAGATAAAGGGAGGTTGCAGGCATTGCAGGGCAGCCCTGCCTCCCATCGCAGATGAGTGGGACACCCTCCCTTGAGTACCAAACCCAAACCTATGAATACCGCGAATGAGTCAATGTGTGGGATCCCTGGCATGGAATGGGCTGGGCAGCTGACAACAAACAGCCTTTGTGGTGTGTGGGAGGCCAGAATTATCTGAAAGAAAACGCCCCATGAAAAGCCCTAACGTTGTTTTATAATGTATATCCGTTCCAAAGTGGCAATGGTAATGGAACCAGGGCTGGACTGACCGCAGCTGGCACCGGGCAATCCCCAGGTGCGCCGCATGGGTGGGGGCCGGTTTTGGGCCCCTGGGGGCCGTTTTTCTTACAGGGCCGGTTTTGCAGCGTAGCTGCAAAATCGGCCCTGCAACAAAATCGGCCGAAAATAGGCCCTGGCAAAGAGCTCGGCCGCACCTCCAACCCCCTGGGGGGCCGGCCGAGCATTTTGTCAGGGCCGGTTCTGGTTCCCAGTCCGGCCCTGAATGGAACCTCACCAAAGTGGTGGGGTCTGGGAAAGATGTGCCACATAGAGAAAAATACTTTGTCCCGGAAAAATAGTTACAGTGTACAAGCCCTGCCTTGAAGACATTATTGTTTACTTAATTCTACACTGGACAATTTCCTAAGCGAAAATGCCTTTGCACTGGCATACACTGGGATTCTCAAAGGATTTCCAGGAGTATCCCGGGGGCTTTCAAGGAGTACACCTGGCAAGCTTTGAGAAGTCCAGGTATTTTACATCTACGTCCAAATGTAGGTGTAAATCTACGAATGTAGATTTCAAATTGCTTTAAGAATCCTTCCTCACGTGTTGAGTGAACACTGGTTGCACCCTGCAGGAGCTTTACAGTGGCTCTTTATAGATTGCTTCCTAATCTGGGTTTTCTATCTAGAAACTAGTGGGCGGTAAAGAATTACTGAATGGGTGCGTCGCACTCCTACAGCTGATGACAGTGGTTGCTCAATTTAAAGGCAGAGCCGCTGATGGCGCCTGCCCAAACGTGCAACTGGTGAAACTGGAACACAAGCTGATACTTATCGGTTTTTTACAGAACAGCTGTTACCGACAGAAGGGAGGAGCGAAATTATACTTCTCACATCGTAATTGGGAAAGACATAATTATTTTGTGTTTGGAAAGTTTTTCATAGAACTTTCAGAAATATTACTCACCTTTAACTTGTTTTGTCGACGAAGTGGTAGTGAACAAGCTGACCAGTGCAGTGGACTAGTGACATGACGTCACAGGAAGTTGAGGACTGGGGGAAGAACGAGGTCAGCTGAGGAAGGCTCGAAGACTTGGCAACTACAGCAGTGCATGCTGTAATGCATTATGGTGGAGTCCAGGGCTGGACTGGCCGTACTGGGCATCGGGCATTTCCCTGAGAGGCTGGAAGGGTGGGGGCTGGTTTTGTATGTGATGCTGCAATACCGGTCACCAGTAGCTAAAGCAACAGTTCTTCACACTTGAACCTCCCCAACGCCTTCCTCACCCTGGGGAAGGTCAGACAAAATTACCAGTGCTGCTGTGTGTACCCAGTCCGGCCCTAGTGGAGTCCTCATCAAAATTATATGTCACCATATTATGATGACTGCCTCACAGATATTAAAAAGCATCCGACCTCTATAGACCCCCATTATACTCTTAAATAGAGAACAAGCATTGCCAACATCAATAGGCTTGGTTGAAGTGCAAGATGTGCCCACAGAGACACATTACATATGTGGATACATTCACAGATCAATTACCCATATATGTACTCATGCAAACATCCATGCACATACATCAAAAAAGGTACTGACACCTTTAACACAGATCAACAGGCATCCATACAGACCAACATCCAGGAATCCAGGCAGCTGTGCACACACTGACCAGCAAACGCACAGACACATATATAGACCAACAAACAAATAGAAGACACAAAGGCACACATACACCCAACCCACGAAAAATAGCTGGACTGAGGCACACAGACCAATGCACATGCATGCACTGTGTACCCTGACAGCACACAGCATACAAAGGCACACATACATACACATAAACACAGATACAACACACTTTCATAAACAGAAAACTAACACAAACAATCATCACTGGATGGCCAGGGAGATGAAAGTACTGAGTGACTGATACTCAGGCTACCACACCATCAAATATCTAGGTACATATCTAACTAGACCAGACATACAGGTACTCAGGCACACACAGTAACAGACATACAAACACATATGCAAATAGACATACCATAGGATAATCTAAATGCAGTCAACGGAGCACACAGGCCTATATACAGGGATGCAATTCAAACAAATAAACATACAGGCACTGTATAGACCCTGATTCACACAAGGCAAAATCAATGCATGAACACATGCTACAAATGCTTAAATCCATAAAATAGCAGACATTCATCCACAGAGGCAAATCGAATAAAGTAGCCATTTTATAGACAGCCAGTCAGGAACACAAAGACACAATCATACGCCTATATATACAGAGGTACATACATTTACACATACAGCAGATAGACGGTCATAAAGTCATGCAATCATAAAGTACAGACATATGTACACATACTTTTACAAACAATACACATAAAAGCGCCAGGCCACCAGTGGCGGCTCCTCTGCTTGTGGTAGAGGAGAGTTGCTCCCCAAAAACTGCAGGAAAGGAAAAATAAAATGATAATAAACATGCATTTTATTTTTCCTTTCCTGCTTAGTCTTGGGGGCGGAGCCTGGGGGTGACAGGCACTGTGGGGAGTGGTAGTGCACTCTCTTCACTGCGCATTTCACCGTTTGGCTGACCTGAGATGGCTGGCAAAACCGTCATGCGCAGTGAAAGCTCTCTCCAACTCAGCAATGCAGCTGGGTTAGAGAGCAGGCGCAGACCCCCAGTCTGTACTGGAGCACAAATCGAGGGCACTCAAGCCAATCCTGAAGCTGCTCTCATGCATCAAAGCAGCTTCAGGATTGGCCGCAGGGCATTCTGGGAGCCTGTGTCGCCTGGAGAAGAGGAGTAGAAGAGCGCGACGCGGCCGACTGCAGGTACGTTTTTTAAATATATATATATTTTTTTATCACCGTGACCATTATGCTCCCCTTACCACCTCCCACTGCTCACCATGCAACTCGTCTAGCACACTGGCCGCTACTGCAGTCCACATCCTTGATGCTATTTTTTAAATATAAAAGGTATTGTCGCCAATAAAGCAATACCTAAAATATGGTCTGATCATATGCCCACTACATTCACGTTCAATTTGCCCGGAGTAAATAAACTCACTTCCTCAAAAGTTATCACATAGGAATGATCTTGGAATTTGACGAGTTAATAAAAATTGTCACGCAAAATGTAGCTCCTAATTACTCTATTTGCCTGCTCTCCAAATTTAGTATTGAGTATTTAGTATTTCTGCCAGTCAGGTTTTATATCAGCTTTTACTGGGCAAATCAAGGTAAAATTATCTAAGAAAATTAAAAAAGAATCCCTAGTTTTCTAAAGAACTTTTCTCTTTCAAATTAGAGCTATGCCAGTTTGAACACAAATGGTGTAGATCATATGGTCCTAATTTACATCTGATTTTTGTAAATAATCCACTCAAGTAAACAAGATTATTTCTCACAGCATTAAGCAGCATCGCTACCCTCTCGAAGGCGCTGTTTGAACTTGAGGGAACTTAAATGTCTTGAACGGTGCTGATCTCAAAAGTCTCATACAACTAGTTTCTATGAATTTCTTCCATCCTCTTTCCCTCGGAAGATTTAAAAATGCATAAGGAAAGATTGGCACAGATCCAGTAGTCAGGCCTTGATGCATTTTACTACTGATACCTGGCAAAACACCAAATGTCCAGTAGCGACAGGGGAGGGGCAGGTTGGGGGGTAGTAAACTCCGGCTCACGGCCGACCAGAGTAATGTAAGTAAATAAATAAATAAAACGAATTTCATTGCGCGCATTGAGACGCATTTGGCCCTACTGCCCCGCGGCACTCCCTCTACGAGCTGCTACTAAAAATGTCTTTGAAAACTTCGACCAAGTGTCAGAATCTCCCTTAAAAGATAGAGTGGGGCATTTTAAACACCGCAGTGGGATTCACAGGGGTCCTGTGGTTTGGAAAGTAAATGTCACATCCCATTCAAGGTAATAACTCAGAGTATCAAGAATTTTAGGGAACCTCTTTCCGCTTCAAATGAAGGGGCACATTTCCATTTTGTCACCTGCTGAGATATTTTGTAATGCAAGAAAATTTGCTCTTTGAGAGTACTAACATATTAGCATATTTGACCAGAACATATATGTGTCTTCTCCAGCACTGTATCTTTCATAGGTTTACATGCTTGAAGTATTCCTCATTGGTGTGGTGGGAGTTCCTACAGTAACTTTACAATAGCAATTTGAAAATACAGTCACCCTGAAAAGTGTCTAAACAGTGCCATTTTGATAGCACACTCTCCTCATTGGAAGAAATCATTTCTTCAGCCAACAAGGTGAGAGTGCCATGAACCTCACCCTTCCCATGGCCCACCTTACTTCAGATTTCTACCGCACATCATGTGGAAAGGGAGTGCCAGAGCTTTTCTCTTCTTAAGATAGCTCAGCCATATTTTTAGTTCAGAAAGTGCTTAGCCTTTACTTAGGTCATGTGTTTATGATACATCACCAGTACCTCTGGAGCAGGTGAATAAATGTATTTGTGGACATGAAAAGTTCTTCAAAAAAAGCCTCTTCAAGGCTGTTGGACATGGCCCTTTCTGCAAGGCCACCCCCAAACGATTTGCCCCCCCCTTTTTGCTGAATTCGTTTTTGTTGGCTTTAGGATTCTAGTCACTTTACCACTGCTAAACAGTGCTAAAGTGTATATGCTATGTACTCACAACATGGTAACATTGTCTTATCCCCAATTGGCATAGTTATTTTACTTATAAGTCCCTAGTAGAGTGCACTCTAATGGGGCCAGAGCCTGTAAACATATTGCTACTAGTGGGCCTGCGCAGTACAAAAGGGGGTGGTGATGGACGGAGCATCAGAACCAAACAAACACTCACACCCAGTCAACAGATCTGGGTTTGATCCATCACCGTTCTTTAGCCCACTCTGCCACCCCAGTTCAGACATGGCCATATGCAAATCAGTCTGACCCTGTGCCTCATGGGAACAGTCCAGCCCGAACTGCCAAGCCATGCCTTCCCTGGACCGGAAACAAGCTTCCTAGGACCAGTTTCTGGCATTTCAGCCATCTTCAGCCAGGCTTGCTTGAATCCAGTGGCAAAGTGAGCAAGGGACTCACGTCTGAGCATACCCTGCCAACTTATGGCGAACAAAGCGCTACAAAAGGGGGTAGTGATGGACGGAGCATCATAACCAATCAAACACTCACACCCAGTCAACAGATCTGGGTTTGATCCATCACCGTTCTTTAGCCCACTCTGCCACCCCAGTTCAGACATGGCCATGTGCAAATCAGTCTGACCCTGTGCCTCATGGGAACAGTCCAGCCCGAACTGCCAAGCCATGCCTTCCCTGGACCGGAAAAAAGCTTCCTAGGACCGGTTTCTGGCATTTGAGCCGTCTTCAGCCAGACTTGCTTGAATCCAGTGGCAAAGTGAGCAAGGGACTCACGTCTGAGCATACCCTGCCAACTTATGGCGAACAAAGCGGTACAAAAGGGGGTGGTGATGGACGGAGCATCAGAACCAATCAAACACTCACACCCACACCCAGTCAACAGATCTGGGTTTGATCCATCACCGTTCTTTAGCCCACTCTGCCACCTCAGTTCAGACATGGCCATATGCAAATCAGTCTGACCCTGTGCCTCATGGGAACAGTCCAGCCCGAACTGCCAAGCCATGCCTTCCCTGGACCGGAAACAAGCTTCCTAGGACCGGTTTCTGGCATTTCAGCCGCCTTCAGCCAGGCTTGCTTGAATCCAGTGGCAAAGTGAGCAAGGGACTCACGTCTGAGCATACCCTGCCAACTTATGGCAAACAAAGCGGTACAAAAGGGGGTGGTGATGGACGGAGCATCAGAACCAATCAAACACTCACACCCAGTCAACAGATCTGGGTTCGATCTATCACCGTTCTTTAGCCCACTCTGCTACCCTAGTTCAGACATGGCCATATGCAAATCAGTCTGACCCTGTGCCTCATGGGAACAGTCTAGCCCGAATTGCCAAGCCATGCCTTCCCTGGACCGGAAACAAGCTTCCTAGGACCGGTTTCTGGCATTTCAGCCGTCTTCAGCCAGACTTGCTTGAATCCAGTGGCAAAGTGAGCAAGGAAATCACGTCTGAGCATACCCTGCCAACTTATGGCGAACAAAGCGGTACAAAAGGGGGTGGTGATGGACGGAGCATCAGAACCAATCAAACACTCACACCCAGTCAACAGATCTGGGTTTGATCCATCACCGTTCTTTAGCCCACTCTGCCACCCCAGTTCAGACATGGCCATATGCAAATCAGTCTGACCCTGTGCCTCATGGGAACAGTCCAGCCCGAACTGCCAAGCCATACCTTCCCTGGACCGGAAACAAGCTTCCTAGTACCGGTTTCTGGCATTTCAGCCGTCTTCAGCCAGGCTTGCTTGAATCCAGTGGCAAAGTGAGCAAGGGACTCATGTCTGAGCATACCCTGCCAACTTATGGCGAACAAAGCGGTACAAAAGGGGGTGGTGATAGACGGAGCATCAGAACCAATCAAACACTCACACCCAGCCTGCAGCACTGATTGTGCCACCCACTCAGTAGCGTGTGCAGTTTAAACGGTGTGCACTTTAAACTGTCATCTTGACCTGACAAGTAAACCTAATTGCCAGACCCAAACCGTCCCTTTTATTACTTAGAAGTCACCCATAAGGTAGGACTTAGGCAGCCCTATGGGCAGGGTGCCGTGTATTTAAAAGGTATCAGATGTACTTTTGAGTTTTACATGTCCTGGTAGTGAAAAACTATTACATTCCTTTTTTACTCCGGCAGGGCCTATTTCTCTTAACATAGGAATTGCTTTAAAACATCTTTTAAGTTACATTTCCAATTGGTAAAAGATAGAGATTTGATGTCTCTGAACTCACAATTTAAAATCACAACTTATGGTGAAGTTGTATCTTAAATTGTAAGACTGAAAATCCCACTTTTAGAAAGTTGGCATTTTCTTACTTTAACCATTTTGTGCCTCTGCCTGTCTCTGAATACAAATCTGGATTGGGTGACAGCTGGGCTTTTTGCATTCTTGCAGGGACAGTTGCAGCTGACTCCACAAGCTTAAGTCGCTGTCTACATGGGATGCCCCTTTCAAATATATCTGCTCTGCAGCCTTACGGAGAACTTGACTCACCTTTATGCAACACTATTGCTTTGTGCCAGTGACAGAAAGACATACGGGGGTAAAGAGTTATATTTTTTTTAAACATTTTTTATTAAGGTTGTTCATCATCACTTCAAGCAGAGCATATAACAGCCAGACATAAGAATACCCCTATCTGGCTGCTGCTGGGACAAGTGGGGGCCTGGTGGTGAAGAGAGAGGCCAACAGGGCCGAGTGAGCCCTGCAAAGCAGTGCAGGGGAGCTGGAAACGGAGGGTGAAGGACGGCTGAGCGTTGCAGGGATCGGAAACAGGATGTCACCACCAATTTGTAGCTGGGCCTCCGTCTGACTGCCACCATTGCCGGGATGTTTGGGGGCCCAGCGGTAGAGAGAGAGGACGGCAGGGTGGAACGAGCCCTGAATAGTAGCACGGAAGCCGTGATCAGAGGAAGCGGGTTGGCTGGGCACCACCGTGATCAGGCACAGGAGGAAATCGCCATTTTGTGAGGTTGTTGGCAGTGACCTTGAACTATCGCTGTCCGGTACTGTTGTGGCCTACCTCCTGTGGTTGCCATAGTGTTTTCCCCACCCCACTGGAGGCCCTGAAAGCACATTAGTGACCTGGAGGATGCTGGAGGGCCCTTTGGCCTTGGACTTTGTTTTGCGGGGCATTATGAAGCAGGCCCGCTCAGTGAGGTCCTAGAACTGTGAGCAGAGACCCGTGTGCTGGGGCAGGGACCAACATGCCGGGCCTGAAGGATGTTAAGGGGGCCCCTCAAAGATGGCTCCCCAAGCTGGTGAGCTCCTCTTGGCCAAGGGGCATCCTTAAGACAGTGGGTGCCCCCTGGGCACAGATTGGGCCCTACAGAACTTTTGTGGTGGACTTTGTGGCAGTGAGTACAGGGTGGAGCCAACGAGAACCTGTTGGAGGCAGTGAAGCTGAAAGAGGGCTGTGGCGAGGAGCTGGTGGGGTTCTCCCTGGACCAGCCTGGTTGCCCCCCGAGGCGGTGAAGTGTGCGTCCAAGAAGGTGCTAGGCCCCTTACCCCCCGTTTGCTTGGAGTATGCGGCCCACTGGGGAGCCGGTTGGAAACTGCGAGGACTGTTGGTGTGAATGAACGTGGGGCATTGTGTGGACATTTGGCTGGTGACTTTTTTGGCTGGAAGTGCGGCTGGAGCCGGAGCAATGATGTTCACTAAGCAAGTGGGGCCGGTGCTAGCAAAGAGGGCGACAGTGGAGGAAGTCAGTGAGCCGACTGGCCTAGTGATGGACCTGGAAACCCACACAGCCATGTTACTGGCAGCTATTCACTACATGAAAGATGCATTCAAGCACAAGATCAAGGTGGTGGTAATTGATGCGGGCCTTCTATGGGCAGACTACTCCAAGTTGGTAGAGAGGGTCACGAACGTAGAATCAACTGCTGCTTTGCTGCACACCACACTGGCGGTTCATAAGCAACATACGGCTCGGCTGCAGAAGATAGTGGAGGTTTTCTTCTGCAGGACCTTCAACCAGTGGGGCTGGTCACATCAGCCATTATGACCTTGAAAGACATGGTGGTACATACAGTTGGGGGGCGACAGGCGCCTCTGGTGTTGGGGGTAGGTCATTCTAAACCTTCAGTATGAGGTGCCAGGGTGGGGGGAGGCTGTGCTGTGTACAGTTTAAGGGGGCTGCAGCGGCGATAATTACACTGCAGACATATTGGCAAATGGAAGTATAAGAGTGGCCTCATAGCTGGGGTGATTCCCTTAGAGTCCTCTCGTGGAATGTGAATGGGCTTGTAAACAAACTGAAGCAGGGCTGGTGCAGCCTTATTTGGCCTGTCAGGCTCTGGACCTTATCCTACTGCAAGAAGCACACCTAGAAAGTTCCCACTGTAATTTCTTGGGGATCGGCAGGTTTCGATCTCTACTCCACACGGGCTTCTCGGTTGGGGCCTGGGAGGGACAGATTTATGGTATATAGGTTCACACTCTTTCAGATAACACACAAAGGGGCTGATTTGTCAGGCTGCCAGAGGTAAGTGGCTTGTGGAACAGGAAGCATCTGATAGTGGCTTCCTGGTATTGTGATCCCAGGCTTTGAGGGCCTGGCCTGGAGAATATGGGGGAATGGGTTGCTGATTGGCCGGAGGCTGTGTTTCTGGTTGGGGGGGACCTTTGCCTGACCCTGCATGGGGCTGAGGATCGTATGGTGCAGAAGGGGGGGTTCCTAGGGATTAACCAAGCTTTCTCTCTTTCCTAGGGTCAATGGGGTTAGAGGATCTGTGGTGGGTGACGCACCAGGAGCACTGCAGTTGTCATATGGGGCCAAGACCTCTCGCTCTCTGGCTTGCCTGGATTGCTTTCTAGTATCGGGATCACATCGTTTGAGATATAGGAACACCGCCTATTTGACTAGTGGTATCTCTACTAGGGGTGGGCGGAATTTGCGAAATTAACTTTCGGAAATTATCGCGAAAATGTTTAAAATTATCGCAAACAAGCGGAAATATCGCGAAGATGCGGAAGTTTTTTTCCGGCATGTTCGCGAGATTTTCTGCATGGTTGCGGGTCGCCAACTTACCCAAGTGGTTGCTTGCGGGCGTGGCCATCTTGTTTTGAGTTGTCTCGCGGTGCATGATCGCGAGAAGAAAGAAGTGATCGCGCGACGCATGACGTCACTGCGGGCGCGAACTGTCGCGAGACAGCGCAAATGGCTAAAAACAATACAACATTTCATGGAGAACGCGACCGAATCAAGAAAACTTGTCGGCGAACGCAGGGATTCAGGTAAGGCGATCGCGCGCGCGCGAGAATGTATTATTTTACAGCGCGAGCAAGAAACAAATTATCGCCAAGCTGCGGAAACCGGAATTTTGACATTTTCGCGCTCTCCGCGGAACGCGAAAATGTCAAATTATCGCAATTTCCGCGAACGGAACGAAATTTTCGCCCAGGCCTAATCTCGACTCACTCTGTGATCATTATGGAATTGTGGATTCAGGGGCCTCGTCCTCGCTCAGGCTGTTGGTTAGACTCGTGGGAACTGACGATACCCGTCATCATGCTTTGGATGTGTCAGGCTATTACTTCTGGGAGAATGAGGACTCGGTCTCCTCAAGGGCAGTACTTTGGGAAATGTATAAGAAGGTGGTCCTGGGTCAGTTGATTACACGTGTGACAGGTAAGAGACATCATAAGGTAGTGGAGTTGGAGAGGGAGCTCTCGGATGGGGGGGGGGTGCTGATTAAGTGGAGCAGGCGTACCCAAAGTAGGCTCTGTGTTTGGCTCAGTTGCCAGAGGATTACAGGTGGCTGGTTCACCAGGAGGCAACCAGCCAAGCCCTGTACTGGGCATGGCAGATTCAGCTCCATGAGGCAGAGGCTGAGGCAGGGAAGCTGCTGGAATGGTTGGCCAGGAAGAAGGGCCAATGGCGGATTCCAGCAGTTTGTATGTCGAAGGGGGAGAGGGTGAAAACACCCAGGGCGATAGCCCAGGCCTTTGCTGGTTATCTTTACAGTCTCTATACCTCCTGTCTCTCGCAGGAGGCAATGAGGTGCATGTGGAGGTTCATACGTGATCTCCCAGTGCCCCGTTTGGGTAGGGAGGCTTGGGAGTCACTTGAGGCAGAGAAGAGAATTGCAGAAGCTCTAGCCCAGCTCAAAAGTGGAAAGGCCCTGGCCCAATGTTTGCCCTGCGGAGTTTTTTTAGTCAGTGAAGATCAAGGTGCTTAAGCCCTTTCATGCTCTGTTTTATGAGGTGTGGTCGGGTGCAGACTGTATTGATCCATAAACCTGGGAAGCCCCAGGCGAAATGCCCTCGTATCGGCCGATTTCCCTTCTGAATGTGGAAGCTAAGTTTCTTGCCAAGGTTCGGTCAAATTGCCTTTCTCGATAGAGGAGGTAGTGGCTCTGGATCAGTTGTGTTTCATGCCGCATAGATATATAGGTCACAGTCTCTGGTGGCTTTTTGGTTGCCTGGCTCGGTGGCTGTGGCTGGAGCCCTTCTCTTGGAGCTGGTCATGGAGAAGGCTTTTGGTTCTGTGGAGTGGCCATACCTTTGGGCTCTTCTTGAGCATATTGGCTTTGGACTGGGGTTCCGGGCTTGGGTGCGGCTGCTGTATCATGTAACAACAGCAAGGGTGAGGCTGAACGAGGTACTGTCGGAGGAGCTGGTGCTTAGTAGAGGCACCCCGCAGGGGTTCCCCTCTCCCCGCTACTCTTTGCGGTGGCAATGAACCGTTGGTAGCCTGGGTGCGACAGGATGCCCAGTTATAAGGCCTCCACTGGGACAAGAACTTAGAGGATGTGATCTCCTTGTATGCTGACGAAGTTCTGCTTTATTTGGTGGACTCTGACCGATCGTTACCAACGGTTATGGAAATCCTGCACATCTTTGGCCTTTTCTACGGGGGATTTATGTGACTGCTGACCGCAATCTGTTCTATGAGAAGAATGCCAGGCGGATACTGGGGAATTTCTGTAGGGACATGGGGAACTGGTGGCGACTGCCCCTGTACTCACTGGGCATGGCGACCCTATACAGAATGATTAATCTCCCTAAGTTCCTCTCCATGATGCAAAATTCTCTGTTTGAGGTTATGGACCATTTTCTTTGAGCGGTGGAGGCAGAGGAGTAGGGTTATTTTCTGGGATGGGCATGCCCTGTGGATCAGGCTTAGGACCTTGGTGCACTGCCCAGAGTATGGGGGCATTGACCTCCCAGATTTGCAATTGTATTATTGGGTGGCCCGCTTGTTGCTGGCCAATGATTGGTTGTTTGTGGATTGGGAAGATGGCCCTAAAGGCCGACTGGCGGGCGCTGGAGTCTATGGGGCAGGAAGGATGCTGACCCTCCCCTAGCTGATTGCCACTGTGATGCGCATCTGGCAGCGTGCAATGCACCGGTTAGGCTGGCGTAGTCAGTTGACTTTTGAGACACTGTTATGGGACTTGGGAGTGGTGGTGCAGCTCCGCAATATGTCAAGGCACAGGTGCTGATTGCATCTCCAATGTGGGTGACCTTTGGGATGGTAAGGATTGACTGACAATTGCCGACCTGCAGAACCAATTCGAGATGCCGAGGGGAGGCAATTTCTGTGTTACCTGAAAATTAAGGCTTTCTTGAGGCAGACGATCCCCTGCTTGTAGAACCTAGAAGATGAGAGCCCATTAGAGTGCCGAGCATTGGCTGCTTTGCTTCACCGGCATGCTATCTCGCAGCTCTATTCTACAATGCTTACCAGTACACGGACCGGCTGCAGTGGGCATGTGAGCATTGAAAAGGGGATGTGGGGCACTTTGAGGCTGATGAGTGGGGGCGGTATGTAGGTGTCCCGGGGAGGTGGTTATCAGTGTGGGGTTCAACTTAATCAGTTAAAGCTGCTGCACAGGGACACAGGTGATGAGGAGATGTGATTCGGATTGCTACTTGTGGGTCAGTAGGCAGCAGGGTATACTGATGCACGTGCTTTGGGGGTGCCCGCAGGTGAGTCTCTTCTGGGATCGGGTGTAGAGTAAGCTCTCAGGGGCTTTATGGGCTGCTCCTGTGTTAGCTAACACCAACGGCAATTAAATCCTTCTCTTTAGATTACTTTATTAAGAGTACTTGATGGGTCAAAACTACGATCCTTACGTTGTGAACATCTCTCTAGGCACTGTCAGTTTTTAAGAAATATTAATTATTACTACTATAAATAAAATATGTACGGTAACCAGATTCCATGGAAGATCGGTTGTGCACAGTGGAATATAGTTTTAAAGAACTGAAAACAGGCCCAGAAAGTTAATTCAAGACTAAATGGCTTGTGTTTTTAAGGAAACAAAGCTATCTTACTCACAGGAAAGGAATTTGAAGGGACGTGCTTATCCTTCTTAACTACGCAATACAAAGATTTGGCAAGGATCCTGGAGACTTAAGGAGGCACAAGGGCACTTATGTAGGCTTTAATAAAGGAGCTTTAAGCACCTGTACAAAGTGAGAGTTGTTACAGTATCCAATAAGCTCTGTGTAGACTTCACCTTGGCAAACAATTTAACAGTTTGTTTCCTAAAATGGATTGTTTTTTAAAAGGTGCCAGATTTATTTACTGTTGAGCTTTTGAAAAAACTATTTAGGAAGGGTTAATCCAATAATTGTATGCGATGCATAATGGAATTTACTGGACATACTTTGTATTCTGTTCTCTCAAATGGAGTGTTATCTAGTTCCACGTATAAAATAGTGGCTGTCCATGGTCCTGAGGACCAGAGGAATGCCAGAGTTTCAGAATTTCAACATCAGACACATTTATATACTATGAATCTAAATGAATCTTGAACATAATACATTTTGGAGCAAAGTTGGATTGTCTAACAAAGCGTTTGTATCTTCTCTATTTAAACTAATAGCTATTAGTTGAATGGACATACTACTTTGCTTGAACACAAATGTTACATTCCATTGCACATAAACAGATGCAAATGTGAGGATTTAGAATTTGTATTCTTTGTGTAGTCATTACTTTGATTGTTTATTGATGCTCAGTTCTGTTTCTTTTTTACAGTGTTGAATGTCAAGTCAGCTATTCCTATTATAATGGGGGCAAACATTGGCACCTCTGTCACCAACACAATAGTAGCCCTCATGCAGTCCGGAGACAGGAGTGAATTCAGAAGGTACGGAAAAGATTTCCATTTGCCCTGGAGGTTTACAGATGGCTAGTGTATGTTTGTCACAGCTGTCTACTTCAGTCAACAAAGTGAATTATAACAAGTTTTTACAAATTGGACTGTTGGGTTTTAGGTTAAGAATTCATTCATGTAGCTGCTATTTACCTCGCATAAAATGCTAACACTATTGTCCTTTATCACCTACGAAACAACAGCAGAAAAATATATTAAAGCACAATACAACATCATTGGGTATCAACTCCTCTGGTCAAGCTTTTCAGATTTTTTCATGACAAAAAAGGAAGTTTCAATGATTGCAGAGTCTAAAGGTCAGAAGTGAACCAGCAGTTAAGCAAAGGGGGACCGTTTGGTTTTCATCCTTCTTCCTTATCCTCCCTATAACAATTCCCACCAATATATACTTTAACATCCATGCCACACATGCATCCTTTCATCCATGACAGAGTGACCACCCCACCGTCCAAACCCCTTGCACCTCAGCTGTTTTCAGACACACACACACACACACATGCTACAGACATACATGTGCCACTCCCAAAACACAACCAATGGCTACCAATAAACAAACGTATAACTTTTAAATCATTATGCATAGCATGCAAGACCCTCTGCGGGATAGGCCTTAAAATTAATCATTCCCTCATGGAATTCTACCGTCCCTTAAGATGCCTTCAGTCAGCCAACTTGTTCCTGGCATCGGTCCCTAAAATTAAGAGAGCACGAGCCGGAGGCCGTGCTTTCTCTTACAACGCCGCAAGATTATGGAACACTCTCCCCATTCATCTTCGCTCAACGTCCCACCATCTCTCGTTCCAGAAGCAATTGAAAACATGGTTCTTTCAGAAGCTATCTTAAGACTTCCTCCATCTTTCTGCTTACTGTTACTAGCGCTGGGATGCATAATGGTAGCCATGCGCTCTATCAAATGTTAATAATAATAATAATAATAATAATACCTGTCTCAGTTTCAACTCAAAGTTCAACCTTCTCATCACTTTGACAGTGACACTGAAGCACATCAGAACCTATAGTGGTGAACAGCAAGGATTAAGTAGAGGGACTTAAGATGGGAGCACCCTGTCAGTCAGCAAGCATCTGGACTATACACACATACGCATAAAACACTAAATTCCTTCCACTCCCAAATAACACCTTTGTGCTGCTAATCCCGTTCCACCAAAACACTCGACCACACCAAAGGTGATTCGGGAATGAAATCTTCTCATGGACAACCTCAGATGGGAAGAACCAAGATTGCATTAACCCTAAAAGGCCTTATAATTGGCATGAAAAGGCTGTATTTACACAGTGACATAACATGGCAACTTTCTGCAGCACTGTTTAATAGATTTTAGTTGATAGCGGATAAATATGGGAGCCCATGATCTTACAAACTCAAATCCGTGATAAAAGCTTGTATTTCTGAGAGAATTGTAAATAGGATTAAAGCAGACCATGGTGATATAGAATATTCCACAGAGATATAAGGAAGATTTCAATTCTGGGTAGCATCACTATTGGCTCTCAAAAAGTTGTATGTGAGACGTTTAAGGATAAATATATTGATATACCAAAATATTTTAGCCAGACTATCGACTACCTAAATACTGTGAAGGTAAGTTTAGATTCACTATTCTTAACTCCAAATCTATGCACCTGTGTATCTTGGCAATTAAATTAATATATATATTATCAGGGTACATAAGGGGGAATTAAGAACAGCAATCCTAAAGTTACATATTGTAAGAATTTTGGGTATTAGTTGAGGGAGTGGGGATTACCAACCTCAAGTAATCAAAACTCTTGTCAGGGTAAACCACTAAAGCCAATAAATAAATCGGAGCTCAAATCCCTGGTAGGTAGGGGATAGAACAGACAGGCTTAGCTTAGAGACAATGTGTAAAGTATTTATGCAGGACCAAAACAGTAATAAAGTGAAAAAAAACTGTAGAAAAATCACAAACCAATTAAGAAAAATGCAGAACATTTTCATAAATAATATTACATCAAAACAACAAAAAAACAATAAGGGGAACCAGATATATGATATTGTAAAGCTTAAATGTGAACATAGTACCAAAAAAGCATTAAGTGCCAACCGCCTTTATCTGATTGTGCTTGGCTGGTACCTAGGCTCAAACTAAGGCCAACTGCGATGGAAAATTGGTCGTATACAGAAACCAGGCTCAACCTAGTCAGAAGTTTTACCTTCAGGCTTGGTCTATGAAACGGAAGTAAAAAATCCTCAATATGGCAAGGCAGCTCTACATCATCGGATAGCCTCTGAATGAGGTCTCAGTGAAGCCACTGACTTTTGGCTGAAAAGCTGTGACCGGAATAAATGTGAATTTTGCGTCCCTTGCCAGCTGGATACTTTTTGCACCTTTGCCAGGTGAAGATTTCTGCCTTCAGACTTGTTCATGTTTTTTAGAGCTTTGATTCTTCCAGTAGGGCATGACTGCAGCTTTTGAGGGCACCAACACACCAGATACCTTCTGCAGCGGAAATGTTTCAAGCGGTAACAGGATGAATTGTTGGCACAGAGGCAACACACTTTTGGTCAGATGAGCTTGGTAGGTTGGTCTCGGTCCTCTGGAGGTCTTTGATACCAAAATGTTTCTAAGTCTAATGTTTGAGGAAAAGTTAGAATAAGTTTGACACCAGACAAGGGCCCAGGACCTTGGGCACAGCACCTTGGACTCAAGACTCCAGCAGAGGCCAGCAGCAGAGTCCAGGGCAGGTTCAGGTGGAACTGGTCAGCTGGGAAGTTGCAGGAATGTAGGATGTTGTGTCCCTGTAGCTTGAACACGCCGGCTTTGTGAGAAATAGGGTTGTTGGTTCAGTGGTGTGTTAACCCTGCTCAATCAACAGCCACAATCCTTATCAGGGTAAACCACAAAAGTCACTAAATGAACCTGTGCTTAATCCTCTGGTAGCTTGGCTCAAAAGCAGAAAGGCATAACAAAAGGTAATAAAGTGAAAACACAACACAAGAAAAATCCCATACCAATTTAGAACAGTAAAGTGAAATTTATTAAATTATTTCAGTTATGAATTTTAAAGTTTAAGGTAAAACAGTATTAGTACCAACCATGTAAATATAGTCGTGTGGGACAGGGTCAAAGTAAAAAACATATGGCTGACCGGAGTGGAGCGCAGGTAGGATGCAAAAAGTGGATTGCGACTGGTCAGCACTTACCTTCTGACTCAGAAGACATTTTGAAGAAAATGTTCTGGGAAGATAAAGTTCAGCAGGGCAAGGCTGCAGGCGGTATCAGAGCAGGAGGCATCCTCATCAGGGAGCAGATGGATGAAATTGCAGTGAAGATTTCTGCATTGAGACTCGGTCTCTTTTTTATGGAAGTTGAAAATGTCCAGCAAGATGAGGCAGGGGGCTGTAGCTGATGAGAGTTCCATGAGGCCGGACACCCTCTGGGTGAAGGACTGCTGAACAGGATTTTCTGCTTCAGAGAACGTCATAATGTAACAATGTCCTTTGGGACTCATTCAACGGTGGTACCATCTTATGTGTCCTAGGCGGAATCCAGGGTTACTCTGACTTATTCATCAGACCAAAATTAATTACAAAGAAGGCAAAACACAGCACTGATATAGTTTGCATATAGTTTGCATCTTGTAATGTTTTGGCTCCAGTCAAGTGTAACAATCGTTATGTTGCCAAGTTCAATTGGCAGTTTAAAACTGCATTCAGGCTGCAGTGGCAGACCTGAAATATGTTTTTAAGGGGCTTCTTACGTGGGTGGCACAATAAGTGCTGCAGGCCCACTAGTAACATTTGTATTACAGACTCTAAGGTTGTGGTATACCACTTTAGTAGAGATTTATAAGTAAATGAAATATGCCAAACAGGTGTACGCCAGGTTTACCACTTTCAAGAGAGAGAGCAGAAGCAATTTAGCACTGGTTAGTAGTGGCAATGTGCACAGAGTCCTAGTGCCCAAAAAATCGAATTTGAGTAAAAAGTGGAGGGTAAAGGCTAAAAGTCTGGGGGTTACCCTGCAGTGAAGGCCAAGTCCAACATGACCTCCTTCCAGCCTAAAGCTATGGTAGAATAATCAGTAATATGATGGGCTTCCTAGCTCAGGCGATAGAATGTGGAAAATAGCCCTCTACTGCAGAGGCACTTGTCAGACCTACGCCCTTCTGAACTCAGTCAGAGACCTCTGCCTACACTCTTCTGAACCACTGAACTGCCCCATTAGGCACCCGTGGACCCCATCTGTTCAGCACCTAATCTTAATTTGCTCCCAGACTCAACCCAGTACGCAGACAGTACCACCGGGGCCAACAAAGTGATTGGCCCATTCCACCACTTTGATCAGACTTCTGTCCCCAACCCGAGGAAAACCCTGCCCATAAGGACAGAAACCAACAGAAGCCACAAACGGCTGTCAGTGTTCAGAGCCAGGCCCCAGGAAGTGTCTTAGCGTGGAAAGCAACAGCCCGGTCTGTTTTCTGATGAAGTGATGACTTCCACGCGCAGGGATCATGAGCCTGCCAACTACAGAAGACTAGGGCATGTTCTAGCACCTGCCCCTGGGGACAACCTCCCCATAAGCCCACATTGGCCACTCCTGTAGAGTTTCCACCTGGGGGTGGTGTCCTGGTACAGACCAGGTCCCCTAGTTTGTGTCCCAACTGGGAGCACTCAAAGCACCAATTTTGGAAATGGGGGAACCCTGGGCACCACCCACTAGAATCTCTTCTTCTATCCTTAGAAGGAGTATGGGAACCTTTTCCTCCCCCACTATTCTGTGAACTGTCTGGGTCACTGTTGATCTCCCCCTCACGCTACTGGAGGGAACCTGAACCACTCCCCTCAGGATCACTCACAGGTACCTTCTCAGACACTTTGGTACTAATCCAGAGGTCTGCCTACTTTACAAGCTCCCTGGAGTCAGTGAGTTTGCGGTCAGTCAGGTTTTGGGAAGCGCTAGAAAACAATGACTGAACATGTTCTTTCATACAACTAACTGGTACAGCTCCTGATAAGTGTTTACCTCAGTACCCTTCACTGTGGAGCTGTGATTAGTAAGGCTTGCCTATGTGACCAAAGAATTCTAAATGACATCAGATAGAATGCTGGGGAGAGAGATGGGGAGGAGAAAGATGTAACTGCTGGTATTGCTGGAGATGTCACTGAAATGAAGACGACTTAAGAGGACAGGTAGGGGGTATTCCTCTGGTTCTGGGACCAAGGGAAAAAGATGCTCCTCTCTCACCAGATCTGGAGCTGTTTCAAAGTTGCCTTACTAAGCCTCTATTTCCTCCTCATCCAGTAAATACTCTTCATCATCATCCTCCTGTGCAGCAGCTTGCATTATGCAGACCTACCCCAAGACTCTGGTGACTATCTGGAGTCCACCTCTTTGTCCTGCATACAAAAGGGATAGCAGGTCTAATCTTTTAGACTCTGATCAGGTCACAGACACAATGTCCAGTCCTCTTCTCTTCTTCCACAGGTCTAGATAGTGTTCGATGAGTGTTGAAGTTATTCCTGGCACCAGTCTGTGGGTGGGGGTGACTCCTGGCACCTCCCTAACCAATAGGGCAATAGGTCCTGGGGCTACCCTACCCACTTAAGAAGCACCTCCTGGGTGCCCTACTGGAAATAATTCCTAAGTCTAAGATCCATATTAGTGGTGTAGCCAGGGAAATGAGCAACTCCTCCTCTGTGATTACTCTAAACCAATTGTGGGGTAGCTCCACTCCCACTGGGATCGATGCATGCCTGACTGGGGGAACAGAGAAGGGCCCTGCCCAGGTGTTTGCTAACACTTGCTTGTGACAAGCTCTTTGAAGTTAATTAATTTCCTGGGTATAGCCCTGTTGGTCTTCCTGCTGGAGAACCAGAACAACTCCCCAGACCTTTGTCTAAGCCCGTAGCAAATTCTCACCTTATCAAGGGGGCTATTCTGCTCTTGGATGAGAGTTGGAGCTAATGTAAATGGACTTCTAGAGGCTTCAAGCTGGTAAAGGTAACTTTCTAAAAGTACCTTTTCCAAAATATTTATTAGAAATATCCAGGAATGCCATTTGTGGGTGTTTCCTAGCTGGAGAAAACATTATTAAATTTTGTATTGTATCCCAATGCTTTCTTGTGGAACAGCTAACCCTGTGACAGTGAAAATAGATTTGGGACGTTTTCCCCGTAAAGACATGTTTAACTTTAAACATTTTTATGTCTTTTTAGTGTACTTTTAAATACTTTTTGCCCTGCCTGGCTGTAATGCTTATTTAGGGGTTATTTATTAATATTTAAAAGAAAGGTTTAGGCCTTTCAAGAGGGGTAATTTTAACTTGTTGAATTTGCACAGCCAGGTTATAAATTGTAGGCCTGCAGTTATATTTGCACTGTCACTAGATTGGTTGGCACAGAGTGTCCTGCAGCCCACTGGTGACCTATAACCTACAGTCCCTGGCTACTCCCTTGTACCATTTACTAGGGATTTATAGGTATGTTAAATATGCCAATAACAGGTATAATAATTTCATCATGTTGAAAGGAGGAGCTCAGGCACTTTACCACTGGTTAGCAGGGGCAAAATGCACAGAGTTCTACAGTCATGAAAAACACTCAAGGTAAAAATCTGCGGGCAACCATGTAAAAGATGGTCATTTCTAACACGTATATATTCTTACCTCCACAATAGTCTGGTCCGCAACCGACTGGGCATGTCATTTTGATAGGTCAGTATTTAGATCTCAATAGTCTGGTAGTAAACTCTTGGAAGTATGTCCATCTTGACTCTAGCTCCCTGCCACTCTGTGAGTTAAAGTGTATTTTCTTTTAATTTAACAGATGATTGGAAATACATGGATAATTGTAATTTGCTTTCTGGTTGTAAATGAAAGCTCTCTCTGGTTTTCCCTAGCCAATTTCATTATAAACTTGTATCTCTTGCACAACAGAAATGAGGACAGCCTGGAGGGCGTCTGAAGATAGGATCACATTCTGGATTGTTAAACCAGTTCCACTGAACCTCTTGTAACACATGTAATCCAAGTGACAAATGCAATATGGTTCTAATAATGTATGACATTTACTATCAAACTCCACTTTGAAACTTTCATAGGCTTTCTGGCAGTGATGGTTTAAGAAAAAGTTTATAATAGTTTCCCTATTTTAGAATGAATATACATCATTTGAAGAGTCCATGCTCCAAAGACTCTGGGATAGTGTCTGTTGACAGGGTTAACACTGTGTGTGGTCTATTTAATATCTTGTCATAATCAGGCAAAACTAACCCCTACAAACTTTATTTCCTCACTCCATTTATAGGTTTATGTAGACCTACAACAATGGCCATAAACAAACCATACCATGCAAACCATACCATGTAGTGTGATCAAGCTCATGCTTTTATTTGTTTTATAGTGTTCAGGAAAAAAAAATTGTCTTCTCTCTCTAGGGCTTTTGCTGGGGCAACGGTCCATGATTTTTTCAACTGGCTCTCTGTGCTAGTGCTGTTACCAATTGAAGTCGCTAGTAGCTACCTCTATTACCTCACTGGAGTTATTGTGGAGACCTTCAACATTAAGAGTGGCAACGATGCTCCAGACATTCTGAAAGTCATCACAGATCCCTTCACAAAGCTTTTTGTTCAGGTACAGTATCTAAAAGAACTTTCAGAATGATACTTGCCAGCGTAACACTCTTCCCAACTATTTACAGTAGGTTTTGAAAATGTTTAAAGATGCAAAAATTGTTCTGATTAATCAAAGGTTTGCAATTAACAAAGCTAAAAGACAAGAATCATTTATATACAATAAGACTAGACATGTCAAGCATAATAATCATCAGTGTACCTAAAGGCTCTGTGATAATATCACACATTTTTACCTCTTGAGTTAAATTCATTTGTATAATCACTTTTCATCTTGAAGTGGTATTTAGGGTCATATGTCCAAGACTCAGCATCAAAGATATAATGTGGTTTAAAATTGGTGAATTGATTTGAAAATACAACTTACACTACTACTCTGCATTGTATACTCACATTCATCTTCCTCTTGTTCCTCATTTGCCTACCTTAGCCAGTTCCACACTTATTTAGGAAATAATTTATGTTGTTTAGCAGCAATCTGACTAGAGGAAGCTAACACCTTGTAGATATTCAAGCACTGGATCCCCGCTCTCTTAACCTCCATCAAAACTGTTGGAGATGCTACACAGTACTTAAAGGGGAGGGAAATGGGGCTCACCGGGTGGGTCTACTCTGGAGTAGCATGTATTTGTTTGAGAAAAGAAAACAGCATTATCGTTGAACATAAAGGAATAATCACTATGACAGACATCAATGACAAATGGTCTGCTTGCCCATTACTTACTCAAGATCAGCTTCAGCGATTCCTGGTTGGGTTCAGATTGGACCGTCCTAACTATTATTCTAGCAAATAGTGGCATAAACAGGATAAACAGCCAAAGAAAGTTGAGGAAGACACAGGAGGAGGAGAATGAAGTAGGTGGTGCTCTGAGTCATGTTATCCTGCTAAGGAATGAGGGTACTTTGTGGAATGCCTGACTGCTGAAGCTACTGTGTTGCTTGCCACAATTCTGCCTGTTGACTGATTCCTTGTGTTAGCGAATGATCTGCCGGAGGAGTGGCAGTAGGTGTAATGTTGGTGGTGCACAGTGTCTGATTGGGGTATGCAGTGCTAGTGTGGAACACGGTCCCGGAGTTCTGCAGGGCCGCAGACAGTGTATATAAAAGTTAAATTTTACTGACTGCATACTGCTTTTGGCTGGAAAGGCAATGCATTCAGTGTTCGAGGCTGGCAAGGAACGTTTATGCACACCAGGGGCTGAATTATGTATAAGGCATAATTCCCTAGTCTATGCTAGTCTATGCTGCAGAGCACCTTCAAATGGATGTGCAAGGCACACCTTTGGTCTGTGTTCCCTATCACAGTTAATATGTTCCCCTGGACAGCCAGTAACTCAGTCATGCCTTGGTGGCAGAGCATTAGTATAAAACTGGCTGTTTGGAGCAGTCAGTATGCTTTTCACATTGTAGACAGCAACATGGCCTGTTTTTCAAAGGAGGACAGAGATTACCCTGAAGGGGAATATCTGAGGGGGTTCATTAGGCCTTTTTCCCCCTTTCAGGGGGCTTTCACAGGTGAAGCAATGGATGTGAGCCACCACCTGACATTTCCTTTGTGCCAGCATCTATAATAGATGACTGTAACAGAGGCAAGGTGCTCCCGCTTTTGCATGAGACTATGCTCCCAAGCAAATGAGGTAATACCGCTAGTAGATCATTCTACAAGTGTTTTGGCATGCTCTGTATTACAGAAGGGACGGTGGAAGTGCCTGCAGCCTCTTCTGTAATACCAGAGTGCCCTGAGGCACAGAAATCGGTTGCACATGCCCATTAGGCCCTGGGGCACTTTATGTAATAAGGCCCCTGGATGGCTTCCAGGGTGTTGTGTACGGTCTGGAGCTGATCCTTGTAAATGCCTTAGAAAGGCTATTGGTTCTACAGGTGAGCAGGATTTATTATGATTCAAAAACACCAAGATGTGTGCATTCTCACTTTCCTGTCTAAAAAATGAAGCTTTCAGGAATGGCTTTCAGAAACGTAAGGAAAACACCACCTGGTACCAGGGCCGTGTACTAGTCGTCCAGTCTGTCTAAATGTCTATTTACAAGAAAATGTGTCCTTTTAATCTTATTGTTTTGCTAAAATTAAACCATTGATGATGAGTGAAGGGGACATTCTGTGTGAGCCAGGTATGTGTATTATTTACTGGCCCTTTAGCACTGTCATTACTAGTAGACTTGGCTGCTTGAAAGTAATTGGTCTGTAAACATTGTCATGTTTTTCAGTAAAGTTTTAAATCACATTGTTTAATAAGATCATAAAAAGA
Source organism: Triturus cristatus (assembly GCF_964204655.1). Classification (NCBI taxonomy): domain Eukaryota; kingdom Metazoa; phylum Chordata; class Amphibia; order Caudata; family Salamandridae; genus Triturus; species Triturus cristatus. Next base: position 921,276,575 of record NC_140582.1, on the reverse strand, counting down.
TGTCTATCTGGTACTGCATTTTCATTGTTTTCCACCCACATTATGTTTGTGTTCGGTGTAAAATGAAAACTGTATCAGTCTTTTTCCTCTGGTGAACTGGGACATCTCCCATTCTCGCTTTCTCAACCAAGGCACCCCGCCACAACCTAGCCTCAGAGTTCCAGACACCTTTCTCTTCCCAATCTTCCCAGCCCTGCGTTTGGAGTTAGGAGTCAATAATCAATTACCTCCTTATTGCAAATTGCTCTTGCACCATGGTAATAAAAAAATCTAGAAAACAAAATCGGAAAATCCAGACCACGAATTCAACTATGTCTTTACTCACAGCCCTCACATGAAAAGAGGTCTGGATTTCCTTTCCACACTGTGTATATGACACATGCAGTGTTTGCAGCCTGGCCCTTTCCCTTGTAGAGTAAATAGTGGATTAGACTGAACGCTGATGTGTGCCGTGCATTGTAAAAGTTGCTGTCTTTTAGCATGCTTTCTTTGCAGCTGAGCCACCAAGTGCTCCTGACTTCAGTTACTCTCCATCTCCACAAACGAAAGAGACACATTTCAGGATGAAGTCCTTTGGAACATTTAAGCTATTTAATTAATTTCAGGAGTAAGGATCACATCTGCTTAAGAGCTCCTGTTTCCTTCACTGACCTGCCTCCATGCAACTTCCCCCTTATGGATACCATCACATCTACTTTTTCTTCTCTTGCAGCCTACACTTCCACACTCACGCACTTACAGACACTTTTCTAAATTCAACGGAGGCCACCCATTGTCCACACTATATTCTGTTTAATGCATTTGCACTTCTCCCACAAATCAATCTGACGATGTCAACTTAATTTTTTGCCTCCAGCTACAAATTCCTACACATTTTCTTAATATTTAAAATGTTTAAGTTTATATTTTGCTTCTTTATTTACAAACACTTTATTAATATTAATACATTAATATTATGTTACTATTTTGCAATATTACTAATAGTCAATATTAGTCATATGCATTATGTAATTTCAAAGCCATTGCGGACCCCCTGAATAGGTGTCACAGACCTCCAGGTGTCCCAGACTACAGGATGTGAACCTGTGCTCTATGTAATTCATTTTTCATCACACTTCATCACTTAAAATGCCTTTTTTTAGACAACTGTCAGATGTTGCATTTCAATTTCAGTGTTTCAGTAGAATTTAGGAAGTTCTAGATTGGAGATTAGTTGTGATTCTTTATTTTTATAGTAGAGTTCATATTATTAGTATTTTATAATTGTACAAAGTTTTACCTGAATCTGTCACTATTTATGTTTGTTGAGTAAATGTGCTCTATATAATTAGAGTTTCTGGTTTTATAGTATTTAGTTTGTAACATTTTCATCTGTATTTATCTATATTTATTTTGTGGCCATCTTATCAGTATTTATCCACATTTAGGGCCTCATGTAGGTAACATACTATTTACCGATTCATAAATACCGAATTTTACCGATTCGGTATTTATGAATCGGTAAATAGTATGTAGGTAAATAATCGGTAATTATTACCGATTCGGTAAATATTGGTAATTATGAATCGGTATTTACCGAATCGGTAATAATGCATCCCTTCCCATTCATTCCTATGGGCCTGGAGGCCCATAGGAATGAATGGGAAGCCAGTTACTATTACCGATTCGGTAAATACCGAATCGGTAATAGGGGAGGCATTATCATGGGTGGTAGGGTGTCACATTGACACCCTGTTGCACCCCTGATTCGTGCATGTGTGCACATGTGGCGCACATACATGCCCTAAGGGCATGTATGTCTGCCACATGGCACTTTACAAATAGCACAAAAATGCTTTTTGTAAGGTATTCGTCATTTACCATCAACTTGTAGTTGGTGGTAAATAACGAATCCAGACACCAATAATGCACTCACTTGAGTGCCCCCTACATTGTATTTCTGGATTCGGTATTTACCGAATCGGTATTTTACCAATTTCTTAAAATTCCGATTCGGTAAATACCGAATCCCGAAATCAGCCACCTACATCTCAAGTGCCTCAATACCGGTCGGTAACGGGATATTTACCGATTTTCGGCCGTTACCGACCGGTATTGAGGTACCTACATGAGGCCCTTAGTTTGCATTTTGTGAATAAATGAAGTTGTAACATCATAGATTTCTGCATTTAGTATAAACATGCACTCATACTGATATGCTTGCTGTGTTTTAGCAAATTAGGCAGACACATTTAACATAAGTCCATCTACAGGTGAATATTAGCATTGCACTACACGTGTATGTTTACTTATACTGTTATTTGAAGAAATCTCATCCTGTGTATTTTACTCCCCTTTTACTTCGCAAATATATACAAATACATTAAAAATGCTTTTACTTCGCAATTAATTATTATGCATAGTTACAACGTGTTATTGGTACTTTAAAACAAAAACTTAATCGAAATAGTAACCTATCCCCTGGCACGCACCCTGAACCCTAAAAATACCATCTACACCCCAAAACCCTATCTCACCCTGACCCCTAAAAATATCCCAGTACCCCAAAACCTAAAGGCACCCTGAACCCTAAAATTACCCCCTACACCCCATAACCCTAACCCACTCTGACACCTAATATTACCCCAGCCCCCAAAACCTAAACGCACCCTGAACCCCAAAAATACCCCAGCACCCCAAAACCTTAAACGCACCCTGAACCCTCAAAATACCCCATGCACCCCGAAACCCTAACCAACCCTGACCCCTAAAATTACCCCAGCACCCCAAAAACCTAAATGCACCGTGAACCCCAAAAATACCCCAGCACCCCAAAACCTTAAATGCACCCTGAACCCTCAACCCTCAAAATACCCCATTATACCCCATGCACCCCAAAACCTAAACCCACCCTGAACCCCAAAAATACCCCAGCACCCCAAAACTTTAAATGCACCCTGAACCCTAAAAATACCCCCTACACCCCAAAACCCTAACCAACCCTGAGCCCTAAAATTACCCCAGCACCCCAAAACCCAAATGCACCATGAACCCCAAAAATACCCCAGCACGCCAAAACCTTAAACGCACCCTGAACCCTCAAAATACCCCATGCACCCCAAAACCCTAACCCACTCTGACTCCTAAAAATACCCCTGTACCCCAAAACCTAAACGCACCCTGAACCCCAAAAATACCCCAGCACCCCAAAACCTTAAATGCAGCCTGAAACCTCAAAATACCCCATATACCCAAAAACCCTAACCCACCCTGACCTCTAAAAATACCACAGTACCCCAAAACCTAAACGCACCATGAACCCTAAAATTACCCTCCACACCTGAAAACCCTTACCAACCTCAACCCCTAAAATTACCCCAGCACACCAAAACCTAAACGCACCCTGAACCCCAAAAATACCTCAGCACCCCAAAACCTTAAATGAACCCTGAACCTTAAAAATACCCCCTACACCCCAAAACCTTGACGCCTAAAAATACCCCTGTACCCCAAAACTTTAATTTGCACAGTAACTCCATTATGCGTAGTAAGTGCATGCTAAGTAATGGACATGCGTAGTAAATGCATGCTAAGTAATTGCATCTGCGAACTAAAATATGCGTAGTAATGGCAATATGACGTAATGACCCCATAGTAAAGGTAGAATACCGTTATCAAATAATGAATTTCTAGCTTTTGATGTGTTTGTGAAGAGGGCTTCCAGGTAAAGTTCCATGTCGTATATTATGAAAGCACGTATCCTTCATATGGAGAGCAGTTGAAGCGGACAGCTTGTTAGGGACAGCTACAATGAATAGCAAAGGGAGGACTGTCTAGATATGGACATCAATTAAAATGGTTTGTTAGACCTCAGGGCATCAGGGTGATAAATGTAGGTTAAGTGACAGGCAATGAGAGTTTGTGAAAAGGTCAGGGCTGGACTGGGAACCACAACCGGCCCTGGCAAAGTGCTCGGCCGCCATCCATCCTCTGGGAAGGGGAGGGTGCGGGGGTGCCGCCGAGCTCTATGCCAGGGCCAGTTTTCGGCCGATTTTGTTACAGGGCCGAAACGGCCCTGTAACAAAAACGGCCCCCAGGGGCCCAAAAGCGGCCCCCACCCGTGCGACGCACTGGGGAATTGCCCGGTGCCCGCTATGGCCAGTCCGGCCCTGGAAAAGGTTGTCTACATACTCAATCTTGGGATGCCAAATTTTGAGACTTATGGTCCTAGTCAAAGAGTTATCAATGGATACAGTAGCCCTGAAGCAGGATAGACAAGCTAATAAAAAACTATAATTTGAGTTGTTTGAAAATATCCAGTACCTTATCCACCCTGGTAGGCCAATATCAGTGGGCCACAATATGTTAGGAGGTGACTTAAGTAGAGTTTCTGGAAAACAGCCAAAATATTAAAGTGGTTTTCAGGAATGTTGAGGTTAAAGAAAACTGCTCAGTCACAATACCTATGAGTGCTCATGTTGAAATATACAGATTACAGTTGATTAGCCTTAAATTACTTGCAGGCTGATGCTCCTTTCACAGAGTGTTGGGCATAGAATTAGCGGAGGCTTGACTGTCAAATGGAAAATTAAGAAATTACACTCCACCCATCTCCAGAATAGGCATGATGTAAATCTCTAACAGTCAATGTACAGATTAACTTAGTTTCAGGAGGGAAGACCCCTAGCTTCAATTAGGAGTAGACAAAAGCACATTCTCCCTAGAAATGCGAAGCTAAGAGACCTTGTGTAAATGTAAAGGAGAGATTCGAGGAAATTAAAGAATAATACAAGAAAGTATTATTTAAGGTAGTAAATTACATACTGGATACACAGCAACTTTCCAACAATGGGTTCTCCAACAGTTGCACTCTATAGCATTGTGCCTACATACAGGCTTCATGTAGGCTTTCTAAATTCAAACTGAAGAGTCTGGATAGATGTTGTGTCAGAGGATTATATATACACACTACAATATTGTATCATTGTGTTCAATCCACCAAAGTGCACTCTCATTACATTGCCTGTGTTTAAAGCAACATACGACCTGAAATAATTATTTAAGTCATGGAAACAAGATGTTAGTCTTCCTTGTCAAGAAAGGCCTGCTTCAGGACTCTAACTGCCACTGTTATGGAAGATGTAAACCAAATTAATCCATCCACAAGTTTGGATTTGGGCTGTTGATGATGACATCATTCCAGATGATCGGTCTGCCATCTAGCCCAGGAGTTAGCATAATTGATGTTGTTGTGAAAACTCTTTTTAACAAATATTTGGTGGTGAAAGCTGCCCAACTGTTTGTGGTCTTTCTGGACCTCAAAAAGTCTTTACCTCTGTCACTAGATCGAAACCATTGGGAAACCTCTATCTGCTAGGTGACCCCTATTTTTAAAATGTAATCTGAAAGTCCTTTGGAAAAATATGTGTCAGTGAAGATGTCCCTCTCTATGTAGGGTACCTAGTCTAGGCTGGATTATCGTCTCATTCATTCAATTTGTATTTGTTTCCTTTCTTACTTTTGTGCTGGGAAGAAGGGTTCTAATACTGTATATGCATCCATGGAGTATTTCCAGTCTTGTATCTGGATATGCTTCATCTGGCATGTTAGTATTTCAGCAAGATTTTTCTAAGCCTAAACCTGGGCAATCCCATTATAGTGAGGTTTGATAAAGTTATTTCTAGTTTCATTTGGAACATGGTCAATAAAACTAAAGTTTGGTAAAAACGGGATCAAGCAGGATCTTGATTTAAGTATTTTATTTTTCTTTAACTGGCTATGTAGCCTGTTGATATTCCAGTATATAACATTTAGTATATCAAACATTTTGACCAATGCAATTTAATACATAGAACAATATTTTAAATGCACACCGCAGGATAAAGAAGGTAGAAAGAGCAGTGAAACAAATAAATCACAATCATATCATTCTAATGATTTTAACACACCGAAACATCCAACCAAATGTCTTAAAATAAAAAGGTTAAAAACATTCTAATGTAATGAAAGGATCTATTGCTATAAGTACCTTAATTAGCATACTCAAATGCTAAATCTTATGGCTAATATTAAGGAAACTATTGACAGATGAAAAAAATAAATATATACATAATTACATCACCTGCTAAATTACACTGAAATACATTAACTATACAAATAACCTAAACATACTTAATGCATTAAAATATAAGAAATACAAGAAAATCTGCTGTGAACAAATCAGTCACACTTTACCTTACAATAGTCATAACTGGTTATAAATTGCCTAGGAATGCAAGAGTCAAAATAACAACCTGTATTAGGAGCAAATATTATTAGTGGAAAAAATAATGAAGAAGGGTATGGTACACTGATATTAAAAATCCATATAATTATATGCAGATTAGAACAGTCAAGTGAGCATAACAGAGGAAAAATCCCAAAACAACCTAACAAACCTGATTCACAAAGCCAATTATGGCTGCCAAGAATACAAAAGTAGATGCTTCTTAGGCATAAACGGCTTTACTGCTATGCAAATGTATGCCACACTAGCTTATAAATGCAATAGATGTAAACCCAAGACAAGGGTTGCAGATTAGGAGGAGCAAGATGTGGTTTGACTTGAAAAATTCTATAAACGTGCATGTTTGTTGGCATTCACAAACTCTTGTAAAATCTCTTCTCACCTGGAATCGATTGGATATGTTCTGTAGCCGAGAGCTGCATTCCTTCCCTTGCAAACTGGTAATGAGAATGACACTCCCCCAAACTTCGCGTGGGCATGATGAAAGAAGTTTTCCCCACAAAGAAAAACATAGAACCCAAAAAATGGACATTAACACATCAACTTAGGTTTCCTAATGTGGATAAAGGGCAAATGTCACATGACAGTTCTTGCAGTATACTATGCAAGTTGTCACTGGTGTAGATTTCTAGGAGTACTACTGAGAGTGTTTGGGAATTCCTAAGTATCATAAATTTACACCTGTGAATAGGATTGTGTGTATGGAATTTTGGGTCAGTCAAGCCCGCCAGGTTTAGCAGGTTGTGTACATACAGTAGAGAATGAGCTACACGTCAAACAGCAGTTATGCAGACTAGTGCTACATGATTAAAAACCAGGTGGATCAGCAAACTGTTATGCATGGTACAAATTGGTTAGTGTGATAAATAGACAGCACTAGACTAAAATATCTCCTAAAACTTTAAATCATTTTATAAAAAAATGGTTTAATTATTTTTGTACTTTAATAAAATAATGTAAAGTTTTTAAACCATACCACCAAAGACAGAGTAATAGTCTCAGTAAGCCATTGTGCTCTGAAAGTAAGTGTTACCATTTTACAAACAATATTACTAAAAGTATGTATTTCTCTGGATGAGGTAAGCTAGCTGTAGATAACTAATATGATTTGGTCATGAGTAGGCTGTCAGGGTGGAGGGGCAATACCATTGGCAAGGGGAGATCAAATCCTCTCGTAGTGGCAAAAAAATTGAGAATCTGAGACAATCTAAGACTTGAACAAAACGGTGTGCGAGTATTCCTGGTATTGTGTAACTGCTAGTGTGTGAGCGGTGTGAGATCACCGTGAGTGCTGATCTGTATGGGGTGTGAGAGTGCTTCCATCATTGTGTGATGTCAGCGGTGTTTGACTGCTAGTCTTAGCGTCTCTTCTGCCTTTTGGCTAGGTTCAAGTAATAGAAATACCATACAAATGCATGGAAGTTGTGAGAGTAGTGTTGACAAGACTGATAGTCTGTGAGATGGTAAGAATGCTGTCAGTGAGGGGTCAACAGTGCTTTTGGTAGTGTGTTAGAACTAGTTTGTGAGGGGTATGAGAGTGTATCTGGTACTCTGTGTGTGCCCTTTTCTATGATAGGTATGGTAGTGTTGTTTTTAGTGCAAGACTGCTAGTATGTGAGGGGTGTTAGAATGCTCCCAGAAATGTCTGACTGGTACTCTGAGGGGTGTGACAATGCTAATTTCCACCTTATAAGCTTTGACAGTCCTTTGTGTTATTGTTGAAGCCATAGTTGAATGCTCGCTGTTTGCTTTTTTTTTTTTTTATCTAGCCTGACGCTTGAAACAACACTTCAGCAATCATTTCTAAGGAGTCCACTTCTGTCACTTGTGAACCCTGATTTTCTGTTCTCCCTAACAAGAGTGCTTAGCGGTTGAGTGGAACATTAATGCCCAGGCTGCCCATTAGTTGCCTTTGAAGAACCTCCACCAAACCCCAGCAAAACCAGCACATCATGTGCATAGCCAGTTGTGCTTACTGCTGTCACTAAGCATCAGTTACACCAGTACCCCGGCCCCTTTACCTCAGGAACTCTTCGTGTTCGCAGGCACTCACTTTAAGCTGGTACTGCACTTCTAGCCTCCCATGACCCACTCAGTAACATTTTCTAGTAGGTGTTCTCCCTGCCTGACACCAGTCCCATCACTCTTCCAACATTGGTCACTCCAGTACCACTTCATGCCCGGACATATAGTGCGCATGTGCAGCAAGGTGCCCTCAAGACACAAGGGGCATGTGTGATACACTGTGCTTGATTAATGCAGTTACTTCACCTCCAGGGAAGATGAATATACTATGCATGCACAGATTAACATATAATTAGCACATACACTAGATAAACCAGCTTAATGCAAGATAGACTCCATCTACTGCTGTCGCCATATCTTGGGAATAAGAGGGCAATGGCACTGGGGGAGTGCACCAGCGGTTGTAACAATGCATAATGGGATCACTGCTGGTGACGAAGCAGATAACACATCACAGCTGCCTCGCCTCTGTTTACTGCAAACCACACCAGCCCCTTGTGCATTATGATATTTGGTTACGGTGGCCATTTTAGAAATATGAATAAACCGCACATCACAACATATTGTACCTATTCTGCCGGCACATGCACCATGACATGCTATTGCCGTTTTTCTGCCGAGACTGGCACTGCAGTTGTTGGAGCTTTAGGTTCCACGCAGGTGGTATGGATAATAGCAGGGTAGGCACTGACAATAGTAATGCAGTTTCATTTCAGTTCATCAGGGGTGTCCCAAGGCAACTAGGTGTTACTGAATTCTAATTGAGAAAAGTATGTCTTTACCTCTTGTTTACTCGAGCCGCTTTGCTGGTCGATCCAAAATGAACAACTGCTCTTGATTCTCAGGATCAGAAAGCAGAGCAGTCCAAGGCTTGTTGAGGGAGATGATATGTATCACAAACTCAGGAATACATAAAGCTCACATTAGCACTGAATGAAATAATGTCCATTCAATGACTTTACTTTAGAAGTAAAACAGCTATTTAACACACACAAATAAATACTAAGATTCATTTAGGTATGTACTCAATAAAACCCAGACCACTCTCTCCAAGTGGGCCAGGTTTGCCTTGGTCTCAGATCAGGAAGTAATCAAAAATAGACATCGAAACGTGTACCTATCAGATCTTGTATTCATGTTCCTAACTTTATTTGCAAAAATATTGATCGAATGAAAGTAAAAAGGTTAAGGTAACAGCAATTTGGCTGCTGTTTATATTTCACATTTACTTAATATTGCATTCCCGAAGAGTCTTAGTTATTGTCAAGATGTTGTGTTTCTGTATTTTCTTCCTGTAGCATATTACTCTTGTATAGTGCATACTTTGAACTGAGTGGTGTCCAGGTGTTTATAACAGGTCATGATTGAAAGCTCTGGAGTACAGGCAGAAGGCAGTGCAAGTTTCTCACAGTGCCTGTCAGTAGGTCAGAAAGGTGTTCAATCCTTGGCCTCTCTGCAGAGTGCACAGAGCAATAGTCATGCATTACAGTTACAATTGGGATTCTGTGCGAATGTGTGTGACAGAGGTACACAGTTGTCAAAATATTGAAAAAAATGAAAGTAAAAGAAAATGCAGTGCTTACTGGTGAATGAGAATCACAGAAATGTAATTGACATATTTAAGCCACACCCTTAATTACATTCCCCACACCACTTTTAGAGACCGCACACTTTTTTAAATCCCACTTAAAGCCCTGCTCTCACCCCTCCTGAACTAGATTCCGATGTAAAGCAGTCGTTTAATTAAAAAAACTAAACTCGTAAAACCCCTTCATATGGTGTTTGCCACACTGTTTATAATGTAACATCCTTTCCAATTGAGATTGTCAGAGAGTTCGCCATGTGAAAACCCTTCTTATTTTGTTTATCAAAAAGTTCACAATGTAGCACCCTTACCTACAGTATTTATCAGAATGTTACCCCGTGCAACAATTTTTCACATTAGGACTGAGTAACAATCTGTCCATCAGTTATAAACAACAGAATCACCCCATAGGAGGTTTAACACAACTGCTGCCCAATCAGATGCCCATAAAAAAATTATCCAAAAAAAGGAGTTGAGCCTCCACCTTGTGAGCATCTTGCTATTGGCCCATATCTGAGCACTAGCTACAGTCTATTAATAGCTGACCAGTTCAAGGCTTAGTCATGGAGGAGGTGGCATGGGGCTAGATACATGCAACTCCTGAAAACACAAAATAACACATAATAAGCCAATGTTTAGTCAGTGTGTTTTTTACGGTACAAAAACAAAGTACTTTAATTTACTAACAACTAAATCCTAAACATAAAATTACAATCGCAAACAATGATGCCAGATCTTGCTAGAACCTCTTGAAGTATAGATCAGATTAAACAGGTGTCCCAGAGTAAAACAACTTAAGGCCTCTTCCTTAGATTTTTGTCATGGACTTCATAATGGAAAACGCCTTCCAATTTTATTTGTCAGGTCCCAATTTAAAACTCGTTTCCACTGAATTTGTCAGAGTGTTCATAGTGCAGTACCCCTCTGTAAGAAAGTAGGTCATTAGTTGAGAGGTGTGAGAACTGCACTTAAATAATAAACAATACTTGTCAAGGTGAGCCACAAAGGCCACTAAATTAACCTGTGTTTAACCATCTGGTAGCTTGGCACAAAATTTAGTCAGGCTTAACTTAGAGACAATATGTAAAGTATGTATGCAGCACTCAAATAGTACTAAAGTGGAAGCACTACAAAAAAGAAATACAAAACCAATTTAGAAGACTAGTGTACATTTTAATGAAAAACGTGACACCAAAACAACAAAAGTCCAATAAGTAGAACCGTACAAATACATTTTTAAAATATTCAGTAGGTATAGTGCCAAAAAGCCCAAATTGGCAATCTAAAGTTTTTATTTTTAAATTTCTTTATTATCATTTGTACATAAATAGATAACAACATAAAAACTCTGCAGTATTGTCTCTCAGAAATACATAAACGGTAGACGGTGTTCAGAGATGGGCCAGCCCAGCCTGCTGAAGGGGTGTACTCTCCCCTCTTGTATCCTCCTGCTCAATATAGTAAACCAGACCAAATCAAGCCCGTATATTGAATGACACTAGACATCCCAACTCTTGCAGCCGGTTTTGGAGGGTTGGGGGGAAGCCGCAGCCGCCTCTTTAACCATTTATGAGGCCAGGCCCTCACACCTCTCTAGGGGGCCTCTGCTTCCGCAGTTGGAGAAACCTGGCAAGGATCTTCCTCCTCCTACTCCACACTTTCCAGACAGATCACCATCTCTCCCCATATCTCTAAGTCAACGCTCTGCATTTCCATCCATCCGCACTCTTTTCAGCTTCCACTCTTCAGCCACTGCACATTCCCATGTGTCCGCCAGCCAGCGAGGCGGGACTGGACTGATCCAGTGAATTGCAATACGGCTGTTGGCCAACAACAGGCCGAATAAAGCAAATTTAGACCCCATCTTCCTTCCTGCCTAAGGGAGTAGCAGGAGGCCAAGAAGGCAATGGTGAGCCCACGGCTCTAGCCTGACGTTAGTGACCCCCGCCATGCATGCATCACCCCGTCCCAATTGACTTTAAGCCAATGACATCCTCATGTTACGAGAAAGAAGTCTGCTGGGTTCCCCACGTACCTGGTGCATCCCTCTAACTGGTCCGGGTATATTATGTGCAAATGCTGTGACATTAGATTAATCCTGTGCAGACAATAAAATTGAGTAAGCTTACATCATGCATTGCTGCCAGTTTCCTTCACTTTGGCTCTAGCAAGCGTCCATTTCCAGTCTGTGAGCAGATCTTCAGGGTCTACAGCCCACCTATCATGAACCAGCGCCATATCAATGTGTATGTCATCCTTCAAAGCTGCTTATAGCTAGGATATGAGACCCCTACTCGAGCCTGGGTCCAGTATGACATTCAGAGTACGAGATTGGTCTGTCTAGCTCTGCTAGAAGTGTCATCCATGTCTCCTAAGCTTTGCAGGAAATATTTGTGTAGTGTAGGAACTGGCCCGGACCCACTCCAAAGAGGGACCCTACTTCTTCCAGCATCACAAAAGTGCCATTGAGGTACAGGCCTCCTGTCCTCTGGCAGTCACCTACCATCCATTGTGATATGTCCATCAAGGATTGTATGTGGAGAAAGGGCCGTAGCCACCAGAGAGGAAGAAGTCTGGCATATAATGACATATCAAAGAGTTCACGCTGGGTCCCAAACCTGTGCCACTTGTTTGCACTATGAATAATATATCTTCCGACACCCTGTGGCCACACATCAATACCCCTGCGTTTAGCGACCTGGAATATCTCCAAGAGCTTGGGGAGCAGTTCAACATTTGATTATATTCCACTGGGAGCCCATTGAGCCCCGGGCATTTATCACAAGCAATTTCCCGGAGGGTTGCTTGTAGTTCTGCCATAGGGATCTCCTATTTGAATCCCTCCCTCCGGGCCTCTACAAGTCAGGGCATAGCCACTCTTTCAAGAAAGGCTATCACCCCATTCCCTAAATGCTCCACAGGAGCTCCATACACCCCCACTAAGTGGTCGTGCAGCAAGTAATTTATTGCATGCCGGTCCACCAGGGGCATGCCATCAGTGAGGGCCTGGGCTAGAATAATTGGGGGGAGGGTTCCCCCAGTTGCATAGCCAGACCAGTAATTGACCTGATTTGTCTCATTCCCTATGAAGTTGCTGTCTATATTCTTGTCTCAAGTGGCAATTCAGTCTGTCCCACAAGGTTGGTACTGTACATTGTGCCACAAGAAACATTCCCTCAGCTGTCTTTTGCTCATTCCCTGTAGTCGGGTCAGTACCTCCTCTCCCTCCACCAAGTCCTGTTCTAGGCTCTGCTTAGTGCCATAGATGTTGCTAAGACTTTCCCCGTTACTACGACTTTTATCGCCCCCACTCTGGTCCTCTCATCTCAGTTGTGTTCCAGTTCATATCAAAGTATACCTGTAGTACTGTCCTCATGTCGTCTTTGTATAGGGGTCGACTCACGTTGGAGGTGCCACCGAAAAATACTAGGACGTTGTCTCCCCAGTTTACACTCCAATAATAGTGGTGCATGATCCAACAGACATTGTACCAGATACCGAGCCCCTTAGACATTAAGAGACCATCATCCAATATTACCAACCGGTCCAACCTGCTGTGCATGCCATGGGCGGGTGTAAACAGGATACCTCTCCAATATTTGAGTGAAGTTCCCTCCAATGGTCAAGGCAATGTAATCGGGCCATCATTTTCCACAACTTGGCAGTCATATTTGGATTCTTCCCAAGCCTGGGAGGGTGCATGTCTAGAAAGCCATCTAGAACACAATTAAAATCCCCACATTAGTTAATAGCCATGCTTCTAGTGTGTCAAAGATCTCCCCGTCATCCACATTCGGTGCATTGACGTTAAGGAAGCACATTCCCAGCCCGTCCAGAACCTAGGGCACCAACACATATCTCCTTTTTGTTTCCGCCGTAGAGCTATGCACATGGAATGGGACACTAGGCGCAATGGAGACTCCCTTGGCATAACTTGAATGAGAAGAGGAGGAGAGCTCCATTTCTCACCATTTGTTTTGCAACTTCTGTGCCTCCCCCTCTATTAAATGTGTTTCCTGTAAGTAGGCGTTTGCTCTATAGTGCTTGATGACGGAATTCAGATCCCCTCACATTCCAGGTCAGCATGCGCATAGTTTACAATGTCATATCATGCAGTGTAGTTTCAATCCACTGACCCAGATCGGCCCCTACCCTCCACCCTCCCTCAGCCATCCCCTGCTCCACCCCTGCCCGTCCATGGGGAGAATTTAGGATTGCTAAGCGCTGCATAAATTAAAACTTATTTAACCCCCCTCTCCCCGGGTAAACACACCCATACCAAACTTGTGTCTTCTCACCCATTCCGAGCGGCCACCCCCCACCCAACACAAGTCTCTATGGAGCGTGACCACCCTAGTATGTGGCAGGACCCAAGACCCAACCTCCCAACTAATCATAAGGGTACTGTGAGGGGGAGTTACGCTCCAGGAACTACAACACATGATCGGCCTGAGACAGTCTCTGACTCCTGATTTCTTCCCTTGAGGTAGCCACACACACCCTCGACCAGATATTCACTTCACCCGCTCGCACCACACAGTCCACCTCAGTTGTCTACAACACTCCACACTCACTAACCTGATAACAAAAGGGGTAAAGGGGGGAGAAGGAGAGTGAAGCATGTCACCAGTGGAGAGGGACAAAAGGGGTAAAGAAGAAAAGAAAAGGGGTGACATGGGGAATCAGGCCATGCCCACCCACAACTCACTGTCCCAAGCTCCTTCTGACACATCTGCCAGGCACACAATCATTCAGATAGATAATTTATAATTGTGTGCTTAAGTGTCCCTTCTGGCCTCTTGGGGCCTCAGAGTCCGATTGTTCAGTGGCACCTCAGCCAGCCGGCCACCACAACACTTGGGGTGTCCCCCAGACCTCGATCAGGTCGGCAGTCCAATGTCTCCTGCCGGTTGCATTCCACCATCTTGGGGTCTATTCAGTACCAAGGTCTGGGTCTGGCCTGTCTTACACCATGCCTGAGCCACTCTCAGCGTAGGCTGCAGATGTGACTTTCCCCACCAGAACCCTGACCTCTTGCCGTTCTTGCCTCTTTTGTTCCATATTGAGTGTTGCATCAAATCTCACCACCACTCGAGTGTCCGACGCTGAAAGTTGCCTGAGCCTGCTCCCTCTCTTCCTCACCAATCCATTCCAGCGCTTCTGCTGGGACCAGACTCAAGTCTTAGCGGGGCCTGGAGCTGCGACTCGCCTGTCCTCTGAATCTCCAGCCAGTCGCATACCTCTTTCGCTGCGAGACAAAATGAGCGTCCTTTATGCACTACCTTTGCCATTCGTTTTGCAAGATATAGTATCATGTATTTTAGGCCCATGGCTTTCAGTTTCTGTTTGATGCGCCCAAATGTTTGTCGCTTTTGCTGAACTCTCTGTATGTAATCATGGAATATCAGGGTAACGCTGTCTTCAAAAGTGGGATCCCCAGCTGCCAGACCACCTGCAGGATAGCATCCCTGTCGCTGTAGTTAAGGATCTTTGCGATTATGGTCCACGGTGAACCATAATCGCAAAGATGGGGTGCCAGGGTCTTGTGTGCATGCTCCACCACAAAGACAAGTGACAGGTCTGCCTCTGGTAGCTTCGACCTAAGCTATCTTTCTAGGAGTTCCAGTTCAGCACCTTCCCCATTCATTGGAAATCCCACAAAATAGAGATAACACCTCCAAAAGCAGCCTTCCGCATCTTTGACATTAATTTCACCCTTCTTTGTCTGATCTGTGAGGTCAGCCACAGTAGCCTCTTCAGTGCCCATGACGAGATAGTCTCGTCATGGAGCACGGTTGCGCTGTGCCCATGACGAGACTATCTCGTCATGAACCCCACCCACTAGTGCAATGCCCGGGACAGGAGGGGGAAAGGGCGTGGCACTGAAGGGGTTAAGAGTTGAAGGGCCAGAGGTACGACCAATGTGATTTGCCACAAATTATGAGTCGCAATTTGCAAGTCGCAAATCACAATGTACAACAGTGTCCCAGACTCTGTTAGCAATTCCCAATAGGGTCGCAAAATGCGAGGCTCATGAATATTGAGCCACTCGCAATTTGCGACCCCATTGGGAATGACTGGCACTCCCAGGGATGGTGGCCTGCTGGGCTCAGCAGACTACCATGTCTGGAACTGGTTTTCAATAAAGCAGGTTTAAAAAAAATGCAGCCTGTTTTCATTAAAGGAAAACGGGCTGCATTTATTTAAAAAAATGAAACGTTTGTGTTTCATTTTCTAAGGGAAGGCAGTGGTCACTGGGACCACTGCCTGCTCCTAAAAAATATTATCCCCTTCCCTTTTGCGAGTGCATTACCACCTTCTTGAAGCGGGTGGTAATTTGTGAGTGTTTTGCGACCGCAATTGCGGTTGCAAACATTCATACATGGCTTTGGGGTCGCTATTAGGAAGGGAACACCCCTTCCTAATAGCAACTCTCAATTCCTAAATAGCGAGTCGCAAATAAATTGCGACTCGCTATTTAGGAATTGTACATGGCCCTGTGAACTTTTGCATGAGCAAACAGGTCGCAAACCCATTTGCACATGCAATTTAGGGTTGTACATCTGCCCCGAAATCTCCTCTTGCAATTTATTAACCTGTTACTCTGTCACTATGGACCTCTCAGCGACCTTGCATAAGGCCACCCTTAACAGATTTAAATTGAGTGAGACCAAATAAATCTTCTGCAAGTTAGCGCTCAAAGCTTTGATCGTTGCCAGGGTCTGTGCACCCATAGGGCCTTGTGGATTATGCAACTCTCCTCTGTCCTCAGCTGGTTGGGCCCCCTTGGGACGGGGGCCGTAAATTGATCAATCTTCGTCTGTTAGGCTCCATTCCACATTCTGTCCTTGCCCATTGTCAAGTTGGCGTGTGTTCACTCTGAGGGGCAGCAGTCCAATAGTTTATCAGGCCAGATATTGCACTACGCTCCCCTCCCTCACCCTCGATCCAGGCCTAAACTCACTGGACCTGGGCAGCCCCCGCACCCTTCAGGCCAAGTCTGTGGTCTCACCATTGGTGGTGTGACCCTCTAGTGCTCTGCTCCTCCAAGCCTTATGTTCTGCTGAAGGGGACTCCTGTCACTCACTTCGGGTCCTTCACGCAGGTGCTGTCTTTTCTCTGTGGAGCCGTAGTCAGGGTAATAAAGTGGCAGAGTGGACTCTTTAGTCAGGCTAGTCCAGACACAGTCAGGCCCCAAGCCCACATGCGGGTTCACCAGTCTAAGGGGCGGCCTGTGCTGGGATGCCACAGAGTTGGCTACACACCCTTCCAGCCCAGTCTCTGATGCCCTCCCAGATGTGCAGGCGAGCTTATCAGAGGGTGCCTGCTGCTCTCCATGCTTCACCTGTTATGCCTGCTGTGTACCGCCTTCTTGATTATTTCCTGGACCCACCGACGGTTCCATACCTCCTCACAACCACATTGTAGACCTCAGGTCACACGCTTTTCTCCGGCACCTGGGTGATGTGGATGCATTTTCTGTCTTGAGGGCCTCCTCTCATGGCCACTGCAGCATGGTCTCTCCCAGAGCTCCGCTCACTGCCTCAACTGTCTGTGCCATTTAGTCTTCTCACTGCAGATTCATCTCCCACGGCAATTTCATTAATTACCACTGCCTGCTCTTAAAAAATATTTTCCCTGCCAGTCACAAAGGGGTCCCCGGGGGGCCCCTTCCCATTTGCAAGTGGCTTACCACCTTTTTGGAATGAGTGGTAAACTGCGAGTGTTTTGCGGCCGCAATTGCGGCTGCAAAACAATCATACTTTGAAGTGTGACTTGCTATTAGGAAGGGATGCCCTTGTCACGCCCCTTCCAATAGTGAGTCGCAAACCCTATATTGCGAGTCGGTAATAGGTTACCGACTCACAAAATGGGTTTGTCCATAGGTCGCAAATGGGCCCTTAGTGCTATATATTAGGATGAAATGCGTAGACACATTCGGCACTAACAAATAGCACAGAAAAACCCCAATTGCCTTGAACACTCACACACGTCCTGGTTGTTTGCATTGTTCATGTGCTCCTGTGCTATAACTTTTCCACAAACACTGGCGTAGTTACGTAATGTAGGGTTATGACGTAATTTTGGAATTTTGCATAAGTGTTACATAAATCACACCTAGTGTTGACTTCAGAGTCATCTATTGACCTCGGGTCACGTGTTATGCGTAAATATTTATAAGTGAAGGCATCAATGATCAGGCCAGGAAAAAAACTAATAGAACAATGTAACATTCTTTCTTCTCACATGTGTGCTATACGCTGGCAAAAAAGGTTTGCAACCCTTGGGCAACTGAAATACTGATCCCTCACTGGCAGCAGCTTTACACTAATAAAGTCAGCCAGACTCTAGAGTTACAAAAATCATCTTTTGTTCCTATTACTGCTATATTTAAAACAAGCATTTTAGCAGGCAGCACTGTTGGCACACATCATTTTGATATTGAGCCATAGAGTTTTCAAAGATAATTATTTTGAATGTCTTTTTCACCATTTACCAGTTTTTGTTTAATGCACATAATCATCCGTACCCAATGTGGCTTTTTTTCACCCCCGAACAAGGACACAAACAGACAGCATATATAGCAATTTCACTGCGTTCATTTCTTAAGAATGTTTGCATGCGCAAAATATTGCCTCCCACCATCAACACTACATGCTTTAATAGTGTTGAGCTCAAATCAGGCAACTTGAAAAGTTTTTTTTTCCCAAAGTCACTCTTAATCATATATTATTCATACTATGAATCGATTTTTATTTCTGGTCATCAGTCTATTCATTTGGTAATGTGCTTAACAGCTTGCTTGTGGTCTGAATAACATAAATAGAATCATGATGTAAAATAAATGAGCTTACTTAAGATATGTTAATGTGCAAAACTGCTTGCAGGGTGTATTATTTCCTCATTGCATTTTTCTTTTTAACCATAGCTTGATAAAAAGGTAATAAATGAAATTGCCCTGGGAGATGAATCCGTAAGGAACAAAAGCCTTGTGAAGAGCTGGTGCAAGGTGAAGAATTTCCTTGTAAGTAATATTTCGAAGCCATATTCGGTCGACTTATTTCATGATTGTCTTCCTGAGGAAATTGATTTTGCTGCATTTTCATGAGGGCAAAGATGGAGCTAAGTTTTTTGAGACGTGTGGGATCTATTCCTAATTTAATGTGAATTTACAGCAGGACGCAACTTTTATTATAAATCATAATGTTTCTTGAACCACTGACCGCTGTCGAAAAAACATTTCACCCCTTCCCATTTGCAAATTGCTTACCAGCTCGTACAATTATAGGGGCAGATGTATCATCATTGTAGTTTGCGAGTCCTTAATAGCAATTTTTACTGAATCGCTATTAAGGACTCGCAAAATGCAATGTATGTAGGTTTCGCAATAATAATTGCGATTCCAACATATTCCTTAATTGCGAATCTGCCTAGAGGCCCATAGGAATGAATGGGAAAACATTCGTAATTTGCGAGTACCCATAGGTACTCGCAAATTGCATTCGCAATTTCAAGGGTGCAAGGGTGCCAATGAAATATGCATGTGTGCACATGTGGCGCACATACAGGAAGTTAGGGCATGTATGTGCGCCACATGGCACTTTGAAAATGCAAAAAAGTGATTTTTTGTTCGGAAATCGCAAATTACCACCTACTTGAAGTTGGTGGTAATTTGCGATTTCTTAAGGCCAGATCGATAATTTTGGGTGCCTCCTGAATTGCATTTAAGGAATCGCAATTTGATATTCCTTGAATGCATTCGCAAAATAGGGAACCGCAAATTTTGCGATTCCTTATTTTGCGATGGCCTTTTGGAAGGATACATCCCAAAAGGCTTTTTCCCGTTCGCAAATGGGCCGATTCTGCGAATCAGCCCGTTTGCAAAAGGGAAAACCCTTGATACATCTGGCCGATAATGTTTTGCAACTGGATTTCAGTCACAAAACATGAATACATACCTGAAAGATTCAGTATCTTTCAAGTAACCTTCCAAGTAATAAATCACTATTTATTCCAAAACCCAATTAGCAGATCGTTAAGATTCGGTAACAACTTACCGAATCGCAAATTGGGATTGGTAAAATAAAAAATTTCATTTTGCGTCTGGAAAGGCTCTGATTTTACGAATCGGATCCTTACCAACTGTAAAATAGCTTCATACATAAAATATCATAATGCCTTATGTGGCAAATTGTTATTAAGATTAAAATAGTGTATGCAATGTATGAAACATGAGCGATGGTACAGCTATATTTCTTAGTAAAATCTTAAAATTGTTGAGAGTGGAAATAAATTCCAAAAAATTACAACTTTATCAGGTATACCTAATAATATGTAACCATCCTCTAAGAGCTCTATGATGCAATTTCCCTTTTAGGAACGGACAGCAAGTTACAGAAAACAAGACTTAACCTAGGTCATTTACAGCTCCTTAACTGGAAGACTCTTCCCTTGTGCCACAGTAAAACATTAATGAGCAATTTCTATAAAGGCTACTTTGAGGCCAAGGGGGCACCCATCAATCCTGAATCAACAAAAACCCTACTCATGAATGGGGATAGAAGTAACCATTGCTTTTGATGCACAAGGCTCAACCTCACACAGTTGTTTCAAGTGCCGTTTTTAGGTCTCGCCTGACGCAGCGCATGCGCTGGTCTGGTGAGACTTTTAGTGAGGGCTCAAAAAATGCTACCATGGCCAGCCTAGAGCTACAGTGCATGTGCGCAGGCGCGCGCTCAGGAGCAGAGGCTGGCAAACCTCATCATGCTCATTAAGTGCCCGCGATCACTTTCACTTTCGCCCGCGATCACTTTCGCGGCGCCCCTTTGATGTTCTCTTTCAAAGAACATCAAACATCAAAGAACATGTTGCTGTGTTAATGCTTTGCTGCGCCCGTTTGTCTTACAATGTGCTTTCTCTTTCCACAAACTCGATGTTTGTGTTCCTTTATTTTGAGATGCTTTTAGTATTACTGTTTTGTGACTTAAAGAACATTAAGGAAATGTTACTGTGAAACTGGACAACGTTCACAGTGTTTGTTTCTGATTGCAGCGGCTGCTTCATGTCCGTTGCACCATTCAGGGAGTCCTTTCTTTGGCGCTTTCATGAAGACATGATGAGGAAGCTGGAAACTTTTGGCACATTCTCTTTAAAAGCACAGCATGTTGGCGACTGGTTAATCGATTAGACCTATGTAGCGCTTTAGATCTCAAAGCGCTATAGTGGGTGCAGCAGTTACAACTCATGAAATATGGGGTGCAACTCAGAAGGAGGGGGAAGCTTTGAGTGCACATTGGCTGCAATTGAACTCTTAAGATGATGGGCTGTGTGTATCCATTATCAGCACTCAGTCTTCGCTAAGTGATCTTGTTTGTTTTGTTGTTGTGTTAATGCTTTGGTACGCCCGTTTGACTTACAAAGTGCTTTCTCTTTCCACAAACTTGATGTTTGTGTTCCTTTATTTTGAGATGCTTTTAGTATTACTGTCACACACACAACCACATCCACACACACAACCACACGCACAACCACACACACAACCACAACCACACACACACAACCACAACCACACACACACAACCACAACCACACACACAACCACACATACAACCACACACACAACTACACACACACACACAACCACACACACACACAACCACACCCACGATCGCACACACACAACAACCACACATAAACCACACAATCACACACACACACACACACAACCACACACACAACCACACGCACAACCACACGCACAACCACACAACCACACCCACAACCACACACAACCACACCTAACCACACACACAACCACACACACATACACACAACCACACCCACAACCACACACACACACAACCACAACCACACACACACAACAACCACACAACCACACACCCACAACCACACACAACCACACACACAACCCCACAGACAACCACACACACAACCCCACACACTACCCTACACACAACCACACACACACAACACCACACACAACCACACACACACACACACACAACCACAACCACACACACAACCACACACACACACAACCACACCCAACCACACCCAACCACACAACCACACACACACAACCAAACACACAACCACACACAACCACACCCACAACCACACACACACACAACCATGACCACACACACACACACACACATAACCACACACACAAACAAACAACCACACAACCACACACACCCAACACCACACCCAACCACACCCACAACCACACACACACAACCACAACCACACACACACATAACCACACACACACAACCACAACAACACACACAAGCACACACACAACCACAAGCACACACACAACCACACACACAACCACACACACACCCACAACCACACACACAACCACACACACACAACCACACACACAACCACACCCACAACCACACACACAACACACACAGCCACATACACAACCACACACACACAACCACACACACAACCACACCCACAACCACACACACACAACCACACACACAACCACACCCACACACACACAACCACACACACACACAACCATACACACGACCACACACAACCACACACCCAACCACACACCCAACCACACACACACAACCACACACACAACCACATACACAACCACACCCAACACCACCCACACAACCACACCCACAACCACACACACACACAAGCACACACAACCACACACACAACCACACACACACACAACCACACACAACCACACACGCACAACCACACACACAACCACACACACAACCACACACACAACCAACCACACACACACAACCACACACACAACCACACACACACACAACCACACACAAACCACACACACACAACCGCACACACACAACCACACACAACCACAACCACACACACAACCACACACAACCACACCCAACCACACACACAATCACACCCAACCACACCCAACCACACATCCACTCACACACCCACAACCACACCCACAACCACACCCACACACAACCACACACACAACCACACACACAACCACAACCACACACACAAGCACACACACAGCTGCACACACACACACACACACCCACAACCATACACACAACCACACACAACCGCACACACACAACCACACACACACAACCACACACACACACAACCACACACACAACCACAACCACACACACAACCACAACCACACACAAAACCACACACACACAATAACCACACACACACACACACACAACCACACACACAACCACACACACACAACCACACACACAGCCGCAGACAACCACACACAACCACACACACAACCACACACAACCACACACTCAACCACACACACACACACAATCACAACCACACACAACCACACACACAACCACACACAGAACCACACACACAACCACACACACAACCACAACCACACACACAACCACACATACAACCACACACAACCACACAACCACACACACACAACCACACACACACACACCACACACACAACCTCACACACAACCACATCCACACACAACCACACGCACAACCACACACACAACCACAACCACACACACACAACCACAACCACACACACACAACCACAACCACACACACAACCACACATACAACCACACACACACACACACACACACACACAACCACACACACACACAACCACACCCACGATCGCACACACACAACAACCACACATAAACCACACAATCACACACACACACACAACCACACACACACAACCACACGCACAACCACACGCACAACCACACAACCACACCCACAACCACACACAACCACACCTAACCACACACACAACCACACACACATACACACAACCACACCCACAACCACACACACACATAACCACAACCACACACACACAACAACCACACAACCACACACACACAACCACACACACACAACCACACACAACCACACACACAACCCCACAGACAACCACACACACAACCCCACACACAACCCTACACACAACCACACACACACAACACCACACACAACCACACACACACAACCACACACACACACAACCACAACCACACACACAACCACACACACACACAACCACACCCAACCACACCCAACCACACAACCACACACACACAACCAAACACACAACCACACACAACCACACCCACAACCACACACACACACAACCATGACCACACACACACACACACATAACCATACACACACACAACCAACCACACAACCACACACACACAACACCACACCCAACCACACCCACAACCACACACACACAACCACACACACACATAACCACACACACACAACCACAACAACACACACAACCACACACACAACCACAAGCACACACACAACCACACACACAACCACACACACACCCACAACCACACACACAACCACACACACACAACCACACACACAACCACACCCACAACCACACACACAACACACAAAGCCACATACACAACCACACACACACACAACCACAACCACACACACAACCACACCCACAACCACACACACACAACCACACACACAACCACACCCACACACAACCACACACACACAACCATACACACAACCACACACAACCACACACCCAACCACACACCCAACCACACACACACAACCACACACACAACCACACACACAACCACGCCCAACACCACCCACACAACCACACCCACAACCACACACACACACAACCACACACAACCACACACACAACCACACACGCACAACCACACACAACCACACACACAACCACACACACAACCAACCATTATAAATCATAATGTTTCTTGAACCACTGACCGCTGTCGAAAAAACATTTCACCCCTTCCCATTTGCAAATTGCTTACCAGCTCGTACAATTATAGGGGCAGATGTATCATCATTGTAGTTTGCGAGTCCTTAATAGCAATTTTTACTGAATCGCTATTAAGGACTCGCAAAATGCAATGTATGTAGGTTTCGCAATAATAATTGCGATTCCAACATATTCCTTAAATGCGAATCTGCCTAGAGGCCCATAGGAATGAATGGGAAAACATTCGTAATTTGCGAGTACCCATCGGTACTCGCAAATTGCATTCGCAATTTCAAGGGTGCAAGGGTGCCAATGAAATATGCATGTGTGCACATGTGGCGCACATACAGGAAGTTAGGGCATGTATGTGCGCCACATGGCACTTTGAAAATGCAAAAAAGTGATTTTTTGTTCGGAAATCGCAAATTACCACCTACTTGAAGTTGGTGGTAATTTGCGATTTCTTAAGGCCAGATCGATAATTTTGGGTGCCTCCTGAATTGCATTTAAGGAATCGCAATTTGATATTCCTTGAATGCATTCGCAAAATAGGGAACCGCAAATTTTGCGATTCCTTATTTTGCGATGGCCTTTTGGAAGGATACATCCCAAAAGGCTTTTTCCCGTTCGCAAATGGGCCGATTCTGCGAATCGGCCCGTTTGCAAAAGGGAAAACCCTTGATACATCTGGCCGATAATGTTTTGCAACTGGATTTCAGTCACAAAACATGAATACATACCTGAAAGATTCAGTATCTTTCAAGTAACCTTCCAAGTAATAAATCACTATTTATTCCAAAACCCAATTAGCAGATCGTTAAGATTCGGTAACAACTTACCGAATCGCAAATTGGGATTGGTAAAATAAAAAATTTCATTTTGCGTCTGGAAAGGCTCTGATTTTACGAATCGGATCCTTACCAACTGTAAAATAGCTTCATACATAAAATATCATAATGCCTTATGTGGCAAATTGTTATTGAGATTAAAATAGTGTATGCAATGTATGAAACATGAGCGATGGTACAGCTATATTTCTTAGCAAAATCTTAAAATTGTTGAGAGTGGAAATAAATTCCCAAAAATTACAACTTTATCAGGTATACCTAATAATATGTAACCATCCTCTAAGAGCTCTATGATGCAATTTCCCTTTTAGGAACGGACAGCAAGTTACAGAAAACAAGACTTAACCTAGGTCATTTACAGCTCCTTAACTGGAAGACTCTTCCCTTGTGCCACAGTAAAACATTAATGAGCAATTTCTATAAAGGCTACTTTGAGGCCAAGGGGGCACCCATCAATCCTGAATCAACAAAAACCCTACTCATGAATGGGGATAGAAGTAACCATTGCTTTTGATGCACAAGGCTCAACCTCACACAGTTGTTTCAAGTGCCGTTTTTAGGTCTTGCCTGACCCAGCGCATGCGCTGGTCTGGTGAGACTTTTAGTGAGGGCTCAAAAAATGCTACCATGGCCAGCCTAGAGCTACAGTGCATGTGCGCAGGCGCGCGCTCAGGATCAGAGGCTGGCAAACCTCATCATGCTCATTAAGTGCCCGCGATCACTTTCACTTTCGCCCACGATCACTTTCGCGGCGCCCCTTTGATGTTCTCTTTCAAAGAACATCAAACATCAAAGAACATGTTGTTGTGTTAATGCTTTGCTGCGCCCGTTTGTCTTACAGTGTGCTTTCTCTTTCCACAAACTCGATGTTTGTGTTCCTTTATTTTGAGATGGTTTTAGTATTACTGTTTTGTGACTTAAAGAACATTAAGGAAATGTTACTGTGAAACTGGACAACGTTCACAGTGTTTGTTTCTGATTGCAGCGGCTGCTTCATGTCCGTTGCACCATTCAGGGAGTCCTTTCTTTGGCGCTTTCATGAAGACATGATGAGGAAGCTGGAAACTTTTGCCACATTCTCTTTAAAAGCACAGCATGTTGGCAACTGGTTAATCGATTAGACCTATGTAGCGCTTTAGATCTCAAAGCGCTATAGTGGGTGCAGCAGTTACAACTCATGAAATATGGGGTGCAACTCAGAAGGAGGGGGAAGCTTTGAGTGCACATTGGCTGCAATTGAACTCTTAAGATGATGGGCTGTGTGTATCCATTATCAGCACTCAGTCTTCGCTAAGTGATCTTGTTTGTTTTGTTGTTGTGTTAATGCTTTGGTACGCCCGTTTGACTTACAAAGTGCTTTCTCTTTCCACAAACTTGATGTTTGTGTTCCTTTATTTTGAGATGCTTTTAGTATTACTGTCACACACACAACCACATCCACACACACAACCACACGCACAACCACACACACAACCACAACCACACACACACAACCACAACCACACACACACAACCACAACCACACACACAACCACACATACAACCACACACACAACTACACACACACACACACAACCACACACACACACAACCACACCCACGATTGCACACACACAACAACCACACATAAACCACACAATCACACACACACACACACACAACCACACACACAACCACACGCACAACCACACGCACAACCACACAACCACACCCACAACCACACACAACCACACCTAACCACACACACAACCACACACACATACACACAACCACACCCACAACCACACACATACACAACCACAACCACACACACACAACAACCACACAACCACACACACACAACCACACACACACAACCACACACAACCACACACACAACCCCACAGACAACCACACACACAACCCCACACACAGCCCTACATACAACCACACACACACAACACCACACACAACCACACACACACACACACACAACCACAACCACACACACAACCACACACACACACAACCACACACAACCACACCCAACCACACAACCACACACACACAACCAAACACACAACCACACACAACCACACCCACAACCACACACACACACAACCATGACCACACACACACACACACATAACCACACACACACACACAAACAACCACACAACCAAACACACACAACACCACACCCAACCACCCCCACAACCACACACACACAACCACAACCACACACACACATAACCACACACACACAACCACAACAACACACACAAGCACACACACAACCACAAGCACACACACAACCACACACACAACCACACACACACCCACAACCACACACACAACCACACACACACAACCACACACACAACCACACACACAACACACACAGCCACATACACAACCACACACACACAACCACAACCACACACACAACCACACCCACAACCACACACACACAACCACACACACAACCACACCCACACACACACAACCACACACACACACAACCATACACACAACCACACACAACCACACACCCAACCACACACCCAACCACACACACACAACCACACACACAACCACATACACAACCACACCCAACACCATCCACACAACCACACCCACAACCACACACACACACAACCACACACAACCACACACACAACCACAACCACACACACACACAACCACACACAACCACACACGCACAACCACACACACAACCACACACACAACCACACACACAACCAACCACACACGCACAACCACACACACAACCACACACACACACAACCACACACAAACCACACACACACAACCGCACACACACAACCACACACAACCACAACCACACACACAACCACACACAACCACACACAACCACACACAACCACACACACAATCACACCCAACCACACCCAACCAGACATCCACTCACACACCCACAACCACACCCACAACCACACCCACACACAACCACACACACAACCACACACACAACCACAACCACACACACAAGCACACACACAGCTGCACACACACACACACCCACAACCATACACACAACCACACACAACCGCACACACACAACCACACACACACAACCACACACACACAACCACACACACAACCACACCCACACACACAACCACAACCACACACAAAACCACACACACACAATAACCACACACACACAAACACAACCACACACACAACCACACACACACAACCACACACACAGCTGCAGACAACCACACACAACCACACACACGACCACACACAACCACACACTCAACCACACACACACACACAATCACAACCACACACAACCACACACACAACCACACACACAACCACACACACAACCACAACCACACACACAACCACACATACAACCACACACAACCACACAACCACACACACACAACCACACACACACACACCACACACACAACCTCACACACAACCACATCCACACACACAACCACACGCACAACCACACACACAACCACAACCACACACACACAACCACAACCACACACACACAACCACAACCACACACACAACCACACATACAACCACACACACAACTACATACACACACACAACCACACACACACACAACCACACCCACGATCGCACACACACAACAACCACACATAAACCACACAATCACACACACACAACCACACACACAACCACACGCACAACCACACGCACAACCACTCAACCACACCCACAACCACACACAACCACACCTAACCACACACACAACCACACACACATACACACAACCACACCCACAACCACACACACACATAACCACAACCACACACACACAACAACCACACAACCACACACACACAACCACACACACAACCACACACAACCACACACACAACCCCACAGACAACCACACACACAACCCCACACACAACCCTACACACAACCACACACACACAACACCACACACAACCACACACACACACACACACAACCACAACCACACACACAACCACACACACACACAACCACACACAACCACACCCAACCACACAACCACACACACACAGCCAAACACACAACCACACACAACCACACCCACAACCACACACACACACAACCATGACCACACACACACACACACAC
Source organism: Triturus cristatus (assembly GCF_964204655.1). Lineage (NCBI taxonomy): Eukaryota > Metazoa > Chordata > Amphibia > Caudata > Salamandridae > Triturus > Triturus cristatus. Next base: position 921,246,876 of record NC_140582.1, on the reverse strand, counting down.
ACATAACCACACACACACACAACCAACCACACAACCACACACACACAACACCACACCCAACCACACCCACAACCACACACACACAACCACACACACACATAACCACACACACACAACCACAACAACACACACAACCACACACACAACCACAAGCACACACACAACCACACACACAACCACACACACACCCACAACCACACACACAACCACACACACACAACCACACACACAACCACACCCACAACCACACACACAACACACACAGCCACATACACAACCACACACACACAACCACACACACAACCACACCCACAACCACACACACACAACCACACACACAACCACACCCACACACACACACAACCACACACACACAACCATACACACAACCACACACAACCACACACCCAACCACACACCCAACCACACACACACAACCACACACACAACCACACACACAACCACGCCCAACACCACCCACACAACCACACCCACAACCACACACACAAACAACCACACACAACCACACACACAACCACAACCACACACACACACAACCACACACACACACAACCACACACAACCACACACGCACAACCACACACACAACCACACACACAACCACACACACAACCAACCACACATACAACCACACACGCACAACCACACACACAACCACACACACACACAACCACACACAAACCACACACACACACAACCGCACACACAACCACACACAACCACAACCACACACACAACCACACACAACCACACCCAACCACACACACAATCACACCCAACCACACCCAACCACACATCCACTCACACACCCACAACCACACCCACAACCACACCCACACACAACCACACACACAACCACAACCACACACACAAGCACACACACAACTGCACACACACACACCCACAACCATACACACAACCACACACAACCGCACACACACAACCACACACACACACAACCACACACACACACAACCACACACACAACCACAACCACACTCACAACCACAACCACACACAAAACCACACACACACAATAACCACACACACACACACAACCACACACACAACCACACACACACAACCACACACACAGCCGCAGACAACCACACACAACCACACACACAACCACACACAACCACACACTCAACCACACACACACACACAATCACAACCACACACAACCACACACACAACCACACACAGAAACACACACACAACCACACACACAACCACAACCACACACACAACCACACATACAACCACACACAACCACACAACCACACACACACAACCACACACACACACACCACACACACAACCTCACACACAACCACAACCACACACACAACCACACATACAACCACACACACAACCACACACACACAACCACACACATGCACACAACCACACACACACACAACCACAGCCACACACACAACCACCCACACAACCACACAACCACACACACAACCACACACACCACACACACACACAAAACACACCACCACACACACCACACACACACATAACCATACACACACAACCACACACAACCACAACCACACACACAACCACACACACACAACCACACACAACTATATACACCCCCACAACCGCACCTGCACCCACAACCAACCACGCCCACACACACAGCCACACACACAACCACACCCACACCCACACACAACCGCACACACACACAACCACACACACAACTACACACACACACAACCACACGCACACAACCACACACACACACACAACCACACACAACCACACACAACCACACACACAACCACAGCAAGCCTTGGCATAGCCAATAGGTCTCGCCCTTGGGACCTTATAAGCGTTTAGCCACGCAACAGTTGATGTGGTTGCACCAAGGATATTGTGCTGCATAACTAAGTACTTAGAAGGTCCCAAAAGCGAGACCTATTGGCTATGCCAATGCTTGTTTATGATTGTTCCACTGGTAGTGCAATGAAAGTGACCAGAAAATTAGAAGATTATGAGAACCAAGTACAACATGCCGCAGGGAACTGACATTTAGTCACACACACTACAGCTTAGCCTCTTTTAGGGCCTGACTTGGCAGAATTAACTCAATAGAAGTACATTGTGTATTGTTTGCAATTACAGCCCTATTACAAGATCTTTACATATTGCCTCATCATGGTGTGAGGAGGCTAAATAGGAGCCAGGAATGGGGAACACAAATTTGGTCTGCTTCAAATTCTCACACTTTATTCAGCATTTATCTATGTTTGCTATGGTATATGTATTGGCAAGGACTGGACACTGAAAAGGCCTTGGTTGTCTGAGAAAAAGTCACTCTGGCATCCTGCTCAGAATAATATTTGTGAAAGATGCCAAGTGTCTCTTCAACAGGATCCCGGTTAGGAGGAAAACCCACATATAGGAGTATACCTCCTTTGCAGTTCTTGATTGTAGATGAAAAAAGTCCTTGAGAAAGCAGCAAAAATGACATTCATCTTAGTATCAGGATGGTGAAAAGGCGAAAAGGAGGAAGCATTACTAGACGTAAAATCCAGACATAAAATGAACCAGCCTACCAGAAATCAGGTAAAACATAGTAGCAAATTAATCCTCCTTTATATTTGCTTCAAAACTAAACTGACATTACAGGAAACAAATTCTGCTACCTTTTAGATTTGCTTTGGGAACCTTATACATCTTTCAGTATATGGCATCTCTGATAGGTAGCACGAGCAACTCATCTTCTGCCTCTGAACCCAGGTGGTCTCTATTAAGTTCTGGGTATTTAGCTCTCAACTGATCTTGGTATGGATGAAACAGTATGCCCCCCTTTTGAAGCCCTGGGTTTATCAGGCTGCCATTTGAATCAGTGGCAAACTAGTAAAGGAGCACAAACTGAAGATGCATCTTCTCAAATGCACTTCAGAGGAGGGTAATGCTTCCAATGGATGAAAAATTGAAACAGGCCTCGAAACATTTGAGAATCACAAATTTTGTGAGCCTCATATTCAGGTTGTCCTTGTACCATGATTGGTGGATGTTCACATACAAGCCAATGATAAGCATTAGAGCATATACCTTTAAATTAGATGAATGAAAGACGCCTTGAAGCATCCAAGTACGAGGCAACCCTTACCACAATGCATTGATTTGGCAGTTGCCTTTCTGATCCAGTTCTTTTTTAACACAGAGTAGATAATGGACATATATTTCTATTACTGCATACAACTCCCATAAATGTAGAGCAACCAGGAAGGAAGGTGGGTATTTATGACTTTAATAAAAATTCCTACGATGCACAGCCAGCACTACAGGTACATAAACGTTTCTTCTCCATTGTTGGACCTTCATGGATAGTCATAAATGCTCAAATAGAATAGTAAGCTAAACTATTGAAGGAACAACTACAAAAAGAGTAAAGAGTCAGTTGAATAATAGTTACAAACAGATCTTTATTTGAAAAGCTTCATAAAAGATTCCTAAAATTGTCCTGAACTTGTGCTTCTGGTCTACCATCCCCAGATCTCTGAAGTACTTTCCTAGCACACAGCCCATAGAAAGATCATCTCTAAAACCCACTTGTCTAAGTTTAATATTCTCATTGAGATGAAGAGTGAGGCACCAGAATAATTGTCTGTACCACTGTCTTGTTGCAGGAGCAATGTTGCTAATTCAAAATCTCACAACTATCTTGTGATTTTCCCTGGAGTCTGGCAAGGCAGTCGCCCTTTTGCAGTCGTGTTTATCGCACAGGAAATGGTGAAATTCCATGAGCATCTATGTCAGAATGTTGCATTCTTCTCTCCATACGTATAGGGATACTAAGACAACGTCAGATGAGAGGCCCTCGAGTACCTGACTAAGATCAATCACCAGGTTCGCCATATATAACCCTAATATTTTTCCAAGGCACTTAAAGTGATCACTTATGTGGGTTTTGCTTCCACATTCACCAGCCACCCTGTTTCCTGTCCTTCCCAGGTTTAGTCCCTGAATGCGTAACTACCCTAGGCTTATAACCACCTTCCTGGGGTAGCTTCCTGCCTTTGGATCTCTGGGCACACAGTGGATTACTCTAGGATTTCATGCTATATTGCTTCAAACGGTCATCTGACTTTTGGGACTGCCCACTAGCTTGCACTTTCTGGTCTAACCTGCTGATTACGTACTGACTCACAAACAAAGCCACCTGCATTTAGTCTAGCCCAAAGTGTCAGTAAGGTTCTGTAGGAGAGCTGATGGACAGGCATCTAAAAGTTGGTCTAATTTTGACAAATGAAACTTCTTTAAAGGTACCAACTTTCCATTCATCTATACTTTCAAGTTCTTGGTAATGCTATAGAGTTAGGACTCCTATGTGTCACATGTTCGCTTTGTGGTTTCCTTGAACTGTACCTGGAATTCGGCGGGGGTCTACTTTACTCAGTAGCACAGCCAGTGTGTTATGGGCCCTAGCGCAAGGAAGGAAATAGTCCTCCTGGTTGCTGTAAAGTTATAAAATACATCAATAATCAGGGTTCAGTGTGCCCCAGTGCCAATGCACCTTCTGCACAAATGGAAGCAATATCACAATTCTTACTGCTCTATCAATGCCTCTGTCCTGCCACCATATTTCTGTCCTTGAGACTCTTCTAATTCAATGATCACTTCCGCTGTAGTGTGAGACAATTAGCTAAGTGAAACTGCTGCTCTCTATGTCCTAAGCCTCATGTGTGAGTACATGCAAAATCAAAAATGCCAACACATCGTTACCCACTGAGTACATTTGTTCCAAATCTTTAGGGTGTTGTCTGTCAGAATATCATAGACTGAAATATCGCTTGACCTGACTATTCTGTCAGAAATAGCATTTGCAATAATATTGTCCCACTGGGTATGAATTTTATACTATTATCTCCAGTGGGGTGATAATTTCGGAAACAATATTCAGGGGACAATATGTGTGTCAGATGAGTTTCTGACAACCATAGCCTGCTACCAAACCCTTAAGGGATATAGGAACTTTGAGGGAAAGTATCTGCAGGGACAGCCACAGCTGCAGGAGCTACAGGAATTGAAGCAACGTTCATAGCCTCAAGCGCACAAGCAATATTTTTATCGTTTTCATCCATATCCATCCTAAGATATCCATCTGAAAGTCCCTTTTTATCTCCGCCTTAGTCAATTTGTGTTTCTCCATGTTTTAGTTGAGAGAGCTTTGGCTTCTTGTGACATAGTTTCTATTCTTGTACTGCAGAGGTACCCGGTGCTAGTTTTGTCATAGTAAAAGGTTCTCCCCTCTGCACAACCTGGTACATTAACAAGGGCTGTAGCAGAAAATACTTAAGCCCAGTTATTATAAGATGTCTCTACACTGGTATTACAATAACTCATCATTCATTACACTAAGCACAGACTCACATATTCCACAATCAAAACTAAATATTTGCTATAATGGGTATGAAGAGTAGATTTGTATTGAGCTATAGTAATGTGGTCCCTGAGATTCAAATTCAGATCTGCACTACAAGTCCACAATGTCAGTCTTTTGCCTTATCCATGGAGCCACAGGGGCAAACTAATAATATCACAAGTGACATTGAAGTACTTCAAATTAACCAGGACCCTGGATACACTGTTCCGGTAGAATGGTGCTCTCTGCCGGACTATGTGACGCTAATGGTAGCTTGGTCAAGCAGTCAAGGACTAATTTAAAAGTGGTGATAAAAAGGTTGCAATATTTATCTCAGTTATGATAAAATGCTATACTATGGTTTCAGCCATGAACAAAACTTAAGTAATACCTATTTTTTATCAATATAAGTGCAGTAAAACTAGTGATTGGGTAATCAAATCACAGAATTAATAAAAACAGAAATAAAACACTGAAACGTATACTGCTATAACAGGGTATCTGCATTGCACACAAGATATACTGTTGGTGATCACAAAATGTTAGTGGATGCCCAAAAGTTGTCAAGTGCCTCACAGTAACAAAAATGCAAATACAGTTGGAACGCTGAGTAACAAATCACATAATATATATTGTTAGTGTCAACAGACTGTTCACAATTATCGCACGATTGCGGACACCATGCTATTAGCAACACAGTGAACCCACAGGATTCATCTTTTTTTGTGGTCTATAATTTATCTTTAGTTCCTTGAAACTCGCAAACTTGAGAAATACAAAATGGCAATCAGAATCGGATATGGCAGTCTTGTATTTAACTGGTTCTGGTGGCTCAGTGGGATAATCTAATGCATCTAATACAGGGTCTGTGTTTGCATTCCTGGATACTGGTTTGAATCCCAGTGGGTCCACTCAGCCTTTCATCCTTCTGACGTTGATAAAATGAACCTCATGGAGTTGGGTAACAATAAACATTTGCTATTTCAGCAGCAAGATACCGTCAGGTGAACTTCACAAATATGTTATGTTAAATGAAATAGTGTTGCAGTGTTAGGTGTTTAGAGCTATTGAATTAGTGGGCCTACTTTTGAGCCAGGGTTAGACCTGACTGGCTCTACACAGGAAAGGTCAGCAACAAGGCTATAGGTTTAGGGCCTCATTTAGAATTTTCGTGGATAGGATACGCCTTAAAAGTGTGATAGATATGCATATGCCATATTAAAGGTGCCATAGGCTACAATGCATTTGTAATAAAGCAGGTAGAGCATTCTCCAAGTTTGTGATGGAGTAGCCTGTCTGTCAAACGCTAATAATACCCATAGTTCTTATTTTGAAGATGGTGACAGTACACAGTTGTGTATTCAGGACGTACCTCAGCAGTGTTCACACAGGTCTCATTCAATGTAGATCTTTCCATAGCTGGAGTTAGGGTTATCATCTCTCTCAAAGCCATTACTGGCACCATCTCCAGTCCTGAACTATTCACCTACACATCATTAATTTCAGGTGTGTTACTCAGTAGTTCCATTGATGTAAAAACAAGGCTACAACACCCAGCATGCATTAGGCTATTCCATAAATGTCCAGGACAACAGTATCCATATTGACCTGGAGACAGGCCATCACCCAAGCTGGGGTGGAGCTTCAGCTTGTGTTTCTAGTCATTGGCATTTGGGCAGCATCCAACTGGCAGTCAGTGCCATCTCATTTTTAGGTCAAGCCTATATTGGCAGCGCGTATGCACTGCTCGCTTTGCGAGGCATGCAGTATTCAGTATGGGGTGGAAGCTCCGCCCAGTCTCTGCCTATCTTTTTCATTGGCCATGTCGTCCTTTGTATCCTTCCATGGTTACTGGCCCCTTTACTTCGAGTGTTGCACAGTATGTTTTTTTAGATTGTGAGCACTACTTCCCCACCCCTGCCCCCCGCAGTCTGTACATTCTCCCCCCCCCCGTTGTTCATGCCTTCTCGCCCGGCCACACTCCTGTTTGCAATGCAATAGGTCTTTTGTAAATGCGAGTCCTATTGCATTGTAAATGCTTGTTAAAGTTTGTATTTCCAACCAACGAAGCTGCAGCAGAGTTTCCATCAACAGAAGGGCTTCGGTACATGACAGGCATCACCTTCCTCCCAAATTTAACTATGGGTGCACTAAGTCACTCTGTGGCACTAGATAGATGCAGTCTGAAGAGGCTTGCTGTGGCGGGGGCAGAGGAAGACACGTATAGTAGATGGAGAGGCATTGGGCTGCACCAGTTATTTTTCTGTAGGTAGTTTTATGTTCCAGTCACAGCTTCACAAGATAAAAAATGACAGGTGCACCAAATGCGAAAATCTACTGCCACTAGCTGGAAAATGAACCATTGTGCAGGTGGATCTACCCCTAGACTACATGGTTTGAAAATCAGTTAAGGGAACACCAGCAATGTCCTTAAGAAGCACCAGATCTGCAACTTGAGGGGGAGGTCTCTTGGGCCAGGGGGTCCACAAACAGTGCCTAACAGGGAAACATTCAAAAGAAGCTCCTGTACAAAGAAATAAATGACTGGGATAGACCAGTTGCTGGGGTGGCCTGCGGCGTTCTTCCTTACAGCCATTCAAATGGCCTATAAAACAAAAACAAATATACATAAACATCCTTCTATTTGAACCAAAAACCCAGGCTGTGTAAATTTAATAAGGCTGTAGGTAAATCATCGTGTAGGTCTATTCGTTCAGTGACTGTATGAAAACACTTTACCTGTAGGCTTTTTATAATGTTTTTATAATTGGAGTTAAAGGTGAATTACCTTTACAATAACTGGTGGAGGGTAATATTGCTGTTGTTGGCATTTGACAGTTAGGCTGCTATTTAGATGTGAACTATTTCTTTAACTGAAACAAATAAAGTGATGTATCTCGATCTGGGTCATGTCTATCAGCGTTGGGCTCGGAGGGTATGTTCCAGTCATCATAAGACTGAGTACCAGGAAAGAGTGAATCAGTAATGGAGAACTAAATTCCAAAACATCTCATCATACTGCATACCAGTTAACCACAATGCCAAAGTTGGATTAAGTGACAAAATACCCCCTTTTACCCAAGATAACACTGCAGCAAATAACTCCCCATTCACTTTGGCCCCCAATAGCATCACAGAATGGCACTTCACTGACTTTTCAAAAAAGCACAAAAGTAATATTGCTCTAAAAATGTTTAGGTACCACAGATGATAAAGCCATGCTAATACTGAGGTACATGCATTTTATGATGGGGGCCAGATGAGCTGAAAATCTGAGGTGTGGAAGAATGAAATTGATCTTCAGATGAATTCTGATGTATGGGTAGAAATTTGCGACCATAATTTAAGCACAATGTGTGGTGCTAATATTAAAAAAACAATACAATTACTTGCTCACTACACCTCAATAATTTACATACCTGTAACCAGTCCTTGAAATGTAGGTCATGGAACGTGGATCCATCCACATGATAAGGACATAGCCCCTTCTTCAGGATTGTTGGGAGTGATTTTTTTTCTAATGCAATTGAACTTTTTTAGGAGGAAATCTGACAGCTGCTGCAACTCCAGTCCTATTAAAGAGCTCCACACACCGAGGAATGTCTTCTGTTAGAATGAATAAGTAGTAGTTTATTGCCAGGTTGTCACCAGATCCATAATCACAGATTTATGGAAAGCAAATGATCCACATTTGAATTATGGATTCAGAAATTGATAAAAGTGTGTGTTCTGGAAAAACATTTGTTAAAACAATTAATTCATTCAATAGATATGAAAACAAATCAAGTGTTAGTTTATAACTGTTAATACTTGCTGATAATTTTTTGTTGCAGTCAATATATCTATTTTTAGTAATTCAAAAATATGAAATTCCAAATCATGTATGTGTTTAAATTATTATCAGATTGTTTTTTTCCTTGCTTCAATTGGTCAAATTTCATGAATTACTGATGTATCGATTATGTATAATCCCAAGAAACAGAATAAAAAAAATGAATGCCAAACGCATACATGCTTGCTCATATGCATTAAAGGACAGAAACATAAAATTCTGTGCAAAAACATTAAAAGCATCTCAAATAGGAGGGAAAATGTGCAGTAGCATTTTGTGATCCAATTAGAGCATATATTAGATTTTTTTGTAACGATGGAGCTTGGTTGCATATGGGGCGTGTAGGGTGGTCCCTCCAAAATGTGGCTTGGATTATCGTTAGCTATCACATGATTTTTCATTTCCTTGACTCTGTCTTTTGAATTGTTTGCTTGAAATATTTTGGAAATGTTATCAAACGCCTAAGTAGGTTTAGTAATGCTTTAGGCCATATAGGAAGTGATGGCTAAGAGGGTCTTATACTGAGTAACTTTCAATGCTTTTTTTCTTTTTACTACACATAGGTACTGACAAAAGCCACACGCTTGTTGTACACTGGATGTGTTTCTCATATTGTTAGGTCACACAATCCTAAATGTCTCACAATAATATATATGTCTTTTGTATGTTACAGGTTTTAAAAAATACGACTCTTACAGCCAATGAAACATGTGAAAGTCCTGCCACCTGCTTTATTGACGGTAACCTGACATGGATTGAAAAAAACGTGACAGAAACTGAACATATACAAAGGTGTAAGTAATGCTTCATGATTTTATACATTAGGAAGTCCGGAGCACAAATCAATCTTAACTCATTTGTCATTTGCGACTACTTTAATTGTACATGATACTTGACAATTTCATCATATTTTCTCACAATGTACATTTCGTTTTCTGTCCACTTCAGTCCAACTCTGTAACCTTCCTAACCATTTTATTACCAGGATACCTCCTTGTAAGAGGAGCAGATTGGGCATACAAATAAGGAAGTAAAGACAACAAAAGGTAACAGGGACAGGTTTTAATATTTGTGGTAGGAAAACAAGAAGTAATCATGGTATATTTCGCTCCTAGCTGTCATCAGTGACTCATCAATAATTTCACAGAGATCTTCACTGTCTTTGAGGTCACTGAGAACACTTCTTAAGGGAACATCATACTATTTTCATTCCCAAAATGGTCTGGGCCATAGGTTTCAATAGGAATATTCCCGAAAGATGGGTTGGTGGAGTTAAATGCTCAGTGTTGCTACCTGTGTGTGAACTGCACGTTACATGTTGGAATCCTGTCAAAGTCAGATTAGCTTATCATCATTCAAAAGTAGATACACTGAGTAGAATCAAATTGGGTAATAGTAATACCTTTTATTAACAGTGAGTAGAAATCAGAGAATCTGGGGTATGAAACAAGTTATACTATGTGCTCCAGCTGTTGAAACCAATATCAATACATATGACATGTTGTGAGTCATTCAATGTGCCTTGAGTGTTTCACCAGTTTTGATGAGAGGTCAGCGGAATATTTCATTCCACCAGCAGAAATGGTATAATTTAGCAACTCTGCATTACTATTGTAACACAGAGTTCAGACAAATGTTCGACAATCACTGCATGGCAGAATTGTTTCCTGCAAGCGTCCAGAAATGCAAGCAAGATTTGTCGTCCCCTGGTGCCATTTTCTAACACAGATGGCTGTGAGTGGTCATGGGGCCAGTGGGCTGCTTCTCGAGTAGATTTGCTGCAACTTGAGTAGATTTTCTACTCGAGTAGCACCAAAATCATCTTGAATGGCCGTGCTCTCTTGTGCACTGCATGGTGCCGTTCACACAGATTTTTCAGTGCCGCTCACGCTACTGGCAATAAATTGCAGCATCAGCGGTGTGACATGCATATTTCCACCCACTGGCGTAACTCCACGGAATGTCGCTGAGTTTTTATGTAACTCAGGGAATTCCAAAGAGTGAAACTCCTTGAGTTCTGCCCACCACTAGCTTTGATCATTTGGATCTTCAATATTTTGACCTCTGCTGTGGCCACAGGCCTGAGCAACATGTGCTTAATTAATCATTTTGCTCCTAGCACAGCCCCAGCTACTCTGTGTCATGTCTGATATGACTGCATGTCACAACGCATTTCAGACACTGGGATATGTCAAATTATGAATACTAAATTCATAAAAAGCTAACTCAAGCATACAGGCAATCATGTGTATGTTATGAAGACTGTTTGAAAGGTGGTTAATCCAGTCCTAAACATATTTTTGTAGCTTACTATTCTGCATTGGCATCCTACAGTAGTTGCTGGAGTTCCATAACTCGCACAGCAAGACACATTTTGACCACAAGTTATCTTTTTTAATCTAGTGGTATCGACCATTATGGAACATATAATGTATTTGGAAAATGAAATCAGATTTTGAATCCATTTTTCACATTATGAGACTTAGGGCCATATGTAGGAAGCCAAATACCGGTTGGTAACGGCCGAAATTCGGCAAATATCCCGTTACCGACCGATATTGAGGCACTTGAGATGTAGGTGGCTGATTTCTGGATTCGGTATTTACCGAATCGGAATTTTAAGAAATCGGTAAAATACCGATTCGGTAAATACCGAATCCAGAAATGCTATGTAGGGGGCACTCAAGTGAGTGCATAATTGGTGTCTGGATTCGTTATTTACCACCAACTACAAGTTGATGGTAAATGACGAATACCTTTAAAAAAGCATTGTTGTGCAATTTGTGAAGTGCCATGTGGCAGACATACATGCCCTTAGGGCATGTATGTGCGCCACATGTGCACACATGCATGAATCAGGGGTGCAACAGGGTGTCAATGTGACACCCTGCCACCCATGATAATGCCTCCACTATTACCAATTCGGTATTTACCGAATCGGTAATAGTAACTGGCTTCCCATTCATTCCTATGGGCCTCCAGGCCCATAGGAATCAATGGGAAGGGATGCATTATTACCAATTCGGTAAATACCGATTCATAAATACCGATATTTACCGAATCGGTGATGATTACCGATTAATTACCTACATACTATTTACCGATTCATAAATACCGAATTGGTAAAATTCGGTATTTATGAATCGGTAAATGTTATGCTACCTACATATGGCCCTTAAAGTATTATTTGCCTTTTGTAGCCAGAGAAAAACAGCACATTAATTACTTCTCCTGAGCTGAGTAACCCACCCATTCACACCTAATAATGGGCCTGCCTCACCATCCGCCATGCCTCATAGTTTGAAAGAAATTGTACAATACTCAATAGATAGGCCTCGGAGGTGGCCTGTGGGTGAGCCATTTGTCACATAAAAGATCCGCTATAAACGACCTGTTTTGTAGTGGGGATCTGACTTAGCCTTTCTGCCCAGGTTGCGCCATAGAATGTAATGAGATATTGGGTTATTGCCCGAAGGGCTGAAACCCTACCCTACTCAAGCAACAACCACAAAAAGTCTCTAAATTAGCCTGTGCTTAATCCAAAGAAGTCAGGCTTAATTTAGAAGCAATGTGTAAAGTATTTATGCAGCACACAAACAGTTATAAAGAGAAAACAGAACACAATAAAAAAAATCCAATATGAATTTGGAAAAATAGATCAAGTTTAATAATTTATTTGACACCAAAACAACAAAAATCTAATCAGAAGAACCTCAGATATGCAATTTCAAAGTTTTAAGATAAATGTATTGCCTAAATGCACAAACTGCCAGTCATCTCGTCATGCTAGACAGAGGAAATGTCACAAGTTCAGGTGGGTTGAATACAAGGACCAGTTTAGCCCTGCTCAGCAGTTACCTTCTCAAAGTCTGCTGCAAAGAGTGCAGTTCAAGGTGGAGGCGTCCGCTAGGAGCAGTGATAGAATTTTGGACGGCCATTGCTATAGCTCAAAGAGCAAGCCAGTCATTGTGGACGGTCACTACTGTAGTACGAAGATCATGTTGGGCATAGCAGCAAGTTGTTGCTAGAGCTTCGCATTGGTGGTCACAGCGGGCTGTCAATGCTGTAGCCCGAAGTGCTGAGCTTGCATTACCAGTCAATGCTGTTGGTCTGTCTAGCACAAAGAGTCGGGTTCACCGAAGATTTGCATTGGCGGTCGGAGTGAGTGTAGAGGTTTTGGTGTGAAGGGGCCCGTTTGTGGTGAAAAGAACTCAAAACCTCATGATTTCTCCCTTACTTTCAGAGGAGTGCACTGTGAAACCAACCAAGCACCCAGGACCTGGGGAGGCACCTCTTTGCGATCAGGGACTCACTCAGGTCCAATTGTAGATCCAAGGAGGTCCAGATCAGCAGTTGCCGGGAGGCCTCTGGATCTTGTTATGTCCCTGTAGCTATGAACAGGATGTTAGTCAGCTGACCCATTGAGTAACTTCAGGTAGCCTGGGATGACGGGAGCAGGCTTTGTCTTCCTTCTCAGACAGCAGGGCAGTCCTTCAGTACTATCCATAGGTCCAGAAGTATACTAAAGAGATGGTCTGAGGATCCAATATTTAAATCTGGTGTTCACTTTGAAGTGGGAGAAACTTTTAGACTTCCCCCGCATCTAGTTCTGGAATTTCCTTCCTCCCTCCTCTGTTCCCAGCATGTCTGGAGTCACAAAAGGTTATTGTGAAGTCCTTTGTGTGTGGGCTAAGGCAGCTCCTTTGAAGTGCAAGTGTGTTAGGTTACAGCTCCACACCTCCCATTAGGTCATGATTGCCCATCCTATCAACATCCAGTCCCCCATTGTGATACTGTCTGAAAGGAATACAAAGAGGCCAACTCCTAACTACACCTAGTCATGTGAACCAGGATACAGGCTACAGGAACAAAATGGTTATGGCAAAAAAAGCCAACTTTCTAAAAGTGGTATTTTCAGAATTGTGACTACAATTTGACTTTACCATTAACCGGTATTTTAAATTACAATGCTTTAGAGACCATACATGCATGATATTTCTACCTGTTCCCAATCAAAGGTTATTATTTATTAAATGTAATAGGGTAACCCAATGCTATCACACAGGAGAAGTAAGAACTGCAGCAATGAAAACCACATTTAGGAGTTCACTACCAGGATATTTAAAACTTAAAAGAACATGTCCAGCTTTTTATATACACTGCACCCTGCCCCATGGACTGTTTAGGGCCTGCCTTATGGGTGACTTATATGTATCAAAAAGAAAGATTTAGGCTTGGCAAAAGGTTTATTTTGCCAGTTCGAAATGGTACTTTAAAACTCCACACAGGCTGCAATGGCAATCCTAAGACATGCTTCAAAACGCTACTTTTAATGGGTAGCACAATAAATGCTGCTGCCTCCTAATAGCATTTAATTTACAGGCGTTGGGTACCATTTATGAGGGACTTACAAATAAATTAAAGGTACCAATCAGGTACAAGCCAAATGTACCATGTTTTAGGGGGAGAGTAGGAGCATGTTAGCGCTGCTTAATAGTGTGCACCGAGTCCTAAAAGCCAACAAAGACAAGTTCAGAAAACAGGAGGGGGGAGACTAAAACCTTGGGGGTGACCCTGCAGAGAGGGCCAATTCCAATAGATGTCCATCGAAAGTGATATTGGGAGGTTCTAGAAAATCTCTAAATTAAACTGGATTGATTTGGTTAACAAGAAACATAGCTCTGCTGCACTTTATGTAAATGTCACTATTTTGATCTTCTTGATTCACAAGCATTTTCCCACAATGGCGAACACATCTCATTGTAGTAAAAATAGGACAGTAATGTGTGTGTGAGCTTTTAGGAGATTCGACTTAGGATATTAACTAATGAAAAATTCTACATTTCTTTTAAAAAAACCTTGCTTGGGCCCTTGAATCTTCAGACCAAAGATGACCTCAGTGACTGTTTTGCAATTAAATACTCATGCTGCTTGTTAGAGCATCATAGAAAGAGTTGTTACTACCTTTATGCAAATCTCTTCTCACAACTTACCACAAGTACTGAGAATTAGTGAATTCCCAGACAAATATAGGAGGGAAATATGGACCTTACATTTCTTGAATGGACTGAAAAGCCTTCCTGCTCGATATCCTTTTTTCGGAAAGTGTCGGTTTTAAAAGCCAAGAAGCTCATGAAATTAGATAGAGTTGCTAACCAGAGATTTTTTCAAGAGAAAATGCGTTTTGAAACTAGCCCTGGAGATCTTCAGAAAAGCTAGATTTTGGTACATCTCCTTTGACCCCTTTCAAATCTTTGTGCCAATAGCACCTTCAGCATGGAGGCAGAGGACAAGTGCAAAAAAAGGCATACCTTTGTTTAGGTGTAGCCTTCAAGAGGCCAGTTAGAGCTTTTATCCAGAGCCTCAACTTGTTAACCAGTCCTTTGTACCAAGTGTGTGGACTTGCCAGAGTTACAACAACTTTAAGCCAAAAGAACCAACTGAGGGAAGGTTTAACTGGAATCTGAGAATCTTGCATTACATCAAGCCTGTACAGACACTTTTAACCAGACAGAGCATGTACCCATTTGTGCTCTGAATTTAAAGTACTTGAACCATTGATATCTTGACTCTAGAGAGGCTCAACCTCCTAATGTGACAGAACGGGACTATCTGAAAATTAATGCTCCATAGACCCTAACACCTCATCCAAAACAACAGCTGATTTTCATGAAATAGTTGAACCTAGACCTAAAGTCAGCTTTGTTTCCAAAGGAAGTATTAGGGGTACACTCATTAACAATTCAAGGCCCAAACCAAAGTTGTATGAAAAAAGTCTAACATATTCACTAATTACAGCTAGACAATCAAATGGAGGGAGTGAACTACTACAATGAAGTGAATGGAAGACTATTTTATGGAAAACCACAGGAAAATGTCGCTGCACTATTAGAGGCAGATTTATCAATACCTTGTGCTGGTGCAAAGTCACCAAAATTGATACAAAGTTGTGCAAAGTGTTAATTTGTTTTGCTCTGGAAAGTTGCTTAAAAGTAATGTAAAGCAGTGCTACTTTGCATTAAAAAGGCATCCCATGGGCCTAGCCTGGAGCTGCAGGGAGCCGTTTGCATCTCTGTAGAGCTCCGGTGGCAGCAGCCCGACAAGACATTTACCCTGCGGTCTGGGGGCTGACTGGGGGCCTCAAACTTTACAGGGGGTATCCGAGCCTAGGAGCACTCTGCACCATGGTCTTTCTCATAAGGGGAACCTCTCTGAGGCCAGGGAGAGCCGAACTCAGGTTGGCATCCACGGCACCAAGATCACAGTGGATGGCCAAGAGGGATCATAGAAGGGGGCCTGGGGCAGTGCACTTGGAGGCTGCTGATGGTCTGTGGCTGAAACGGTGCCAGCAAAGCTGAGATTGGAGGCTGTTGATGGAACAGCAGCGCCAAAGCGGGTGCATTGTCTGGACCTGTGGTGTGAAGTTGTTGGCCTGCTGTGGGATGCCCTGCCAGCTTGGAGGAGGAAC
Organism: Triturus cristatus; assembly: GCF_964204655.1. Taxonomy (NCBI): domain Eukaryota; kingdom Metazoa; phylum Chordata; class Amphibia; order Caudata; family Salamandridae; genus Triturus; species Triturus cristatus. The sequence goes on along the minus strand of NC_140582.1, from coordinate 921,230,163 downwards.
GGGGGCCCACTGGAGTTGATTTGCCCATCCAGGGAACTTGCAGTGTGTCTGGAGAGTCCTGCCGGTGGCTTGGTACCTTGCAATGCCCAGGTGAAGGCAGGCTGACAAGTGGTGGAGGTCCAGGGGGCTCGTAACACCACAGAGGTGGCTGCCTGTCGCGAAGGCCAGTGGGCGGGGTGTGCGGCCAGAAGCCCTGTGCAGTAGGGGTGCAACTGAGCCAAAGAGGATGTGTTGCCCGAATTGAAGAAGAGATACTGTTGGACCCCTGAGGTTGCCCCCCCAGTGAGAGCCCAGGGGCCAGACCGGAGGACACGGAGGAGGCCCCGCCTAGAGGGGGGCAGCCACCTGGGATTGATGTGCCTCAAGGGGAGTGACCCAGGAGCATTGAACGGTGCTGCATGCCCGGGTGCCTAGAGGTCCTGCTGTTGCTGCCTGCTGTCAGTGACTTAGGAGGGGGTTGGGCTGGGGTGCTCATGCCCTGCAGTGTTGGCTGGGGCACATCACCAAGGGCCGGTGTGCACTCCCGTAAAGTGCCTCCCTGGGTACTGCCATTATGAGTCAACTGTACCCTGCATGGGGGGATATGGTGGGGCACACGGGCTCCTGGGGAGTCCTGCGCCATGCTGGCTGTTGGGCAGCCGGACCTGCTATACCCAGATTGTGGAGGAGCTGGATGGATTGGACAGTGTGGGTGGGCTTGCACCCACTGTTTGCACCTGGGTAGCCCAAGGTTCCCAGATAGGAGGGTACCCTGGTCTGAGGTGCACAGCACGAAGAGTACACTGCACTGAAGATGGGTCCACCAAAGGGTGCAACACAGGAGTATCTGGAGGAGCCTGAATGCCTGCTGGGGGGGCAAATGGAGTCGCCCATCGACCTGGGGGCTCACACTGCCGCAATTTTGACAACCATCCGGGATACCAAGACCTCTCTGGAACTAAAAATGTACATAGTCACTCAGGGGGTGGCACTGCTACAGGCCAACCATAGGAAATGGCAGGGAGAGTAGGGGCCACAGAACACACCTTAATGCACAATTTGCCACTTGTGTAATAATGTTCGGTTGGTGGGGGTTTCATGGCGGGCGAAGGGTCTATTGACTAAGTTATATGTTGGTTACTGGCTGTACTTATATGTTGAGTGGTGCTGGAGGGGCATCTATTGAAACTGTTTACTGTGGAGCGGGCCAACAGGGTAGCAAGTAGGCCCCTCATTTCGGGTGCCCCTAAAGAGCCATTGTGGCGCAGCTCCTGAACTTTCATGACTGGGTTCATATCCTTCAGGTGGCCGGAGCTCACGGACCTTGGCAGCTGAACTGCGGCTTGGTTCACACTTACCCAGACTACACAACAAAGGTTCAGAAGCAGAGAGAGTCTTATATTAAGATTAAGAGGCAACTAAGGTCTTTGAATCTTAAATATGCAGTTTTGTTCCTTGCCAAGCTTTGCATTATGGACTCAGAGAGCTCCTGTATCTTTGGGACGGCAGCGAAAAGCTGGAACTGGCTGAGACAAAGGTGCACTGGGTGCCGGGCCACCCAGAGGACAATAGCAAGGAGTATTGGATGACAGAGACCACAACGGGGGCAGCGATGTAAGCATGGGGCTATGCCCACCAAGACACAAGCAGAGATGGAAAGAATGGGGTTGGTGGCAGAGATCCTGGGTTGCCGTCCTTGGTCTGTGGGTAACCGGTGGTCACGCTGAATGTTGATAAAGAGGCAGACAAAGATATGATGGATGGGGAGTATTTTTGCCTCGGGCGAACAAGAGAAGGGGGTGCCGCCAGTGGTTACCCTCATGATTCCCGGCCTGATTGTGTAACTGGACACAGGGTTCTTTGGGCTGTAGCCAGTATTCTTTCTTCATAGTTCTTAACTTCTTGGACAGTCTGTATCATTGTGTATTTGTTGGGGGAGGCGACAGCCACCTCGGGCATTGGGGGGTAGTTTTAAACTCACACAAGGATGTGAGGTTTGGGGGGGTTCTTGTTGGGATTGTTTTATTGCAAGACAGCGGCTACTATGGCAAAACTCTGAGTGGGCAGGTCTTGAATGGCTACAGTCAGGGCACAAGGGATAGGGGAGTAGGACCCCCTTGGCTCAGAGGCTGGTGGCCTGCAGATCCTCTCCTGGAATGTTAATGGTCTTGGTAGCAGCATCAAGAGAGGAGAGGTTTCAAAATTTCCATCCAGGCATTCCCCAGATGTAGTTCTGTTGTAGGAGACCCACTTGGTGGGCAATAGGTGTGGATTCTGTAACAGTGGGCCTTATAGACTAGTATCCCGTGCAGGGTTCTCACAGGATTCCACAGGGGTTGAGATTTTGCTCCAGAAGATTGTCCCATTCCTCCTAGTGAGGACGTGGGCATCCCCAAATGGGTGTAGGGCAGCTGCCTCGAGCACCTGGAATGGGCTCCTCCTCACCATAGTTTCATGAAACCTCCCACCAGGTTTGCAGACTTACGGCTTGGCCTGAATGGGAAACTGGATGGTGGCTGCACCAGATGCCCTCACCATTTTTGGGGGGATGTTAACTTGACAGTACAGGGAGACTGGGATAGAATAATGCCGGCCCCCAAACACCTAAAGGATCAACGCACCTGGCTACATTCCTGGGGCCCAGGGGTCTAGCGAATTTGTGGCTGGTGCAGCATCCCAACCTGAGGCAGTTCTCATACGTGGTTAATGGTATGCAGTCACTTTCCAGACTGGACTATCTTTTGGCTCCTCTGCATCAGACTGGCTGGTGGGGGATGTATAGTACCTGCTGAGAGGTACCTTATACCACTCCCTGATGATGGTGACTTGCCTGGGGGGAGTGCCCATAGAGGTGGGTGGTGATTGGATCCCTGGAAACTAATGGACTGGGGCACCAGGAAACATACAAGGTATTTTGAAGAGAACAAATGGGTCAGTGTCCTCAGGGTTGTGCTATGGGAGGCCTACAAGTCTGTGGTCTGGGCCATTTCATTTTGCACATGGTTTGGAATAAGAGAGGTAGTGCTTAAACCTAGAGCAGAAGTTGGTGCAAGGGAAGCTAACTTTGTGGTCTCACCAACACCGGACCTGGCAACCAGTATCAAACAGACCCGAGAGAACTACAGAGTGTTGGCACACCAGGAAGCTAGGACCCAATTTCAGGCCAGGCAGGGGCAGGTGTACAAATCTGGTCACAAGACCGGTAAACTTGTGGTGTGGTTAGCTAAATGTGAGGAAGGGCAGAGGTAGATACGCCTTCAGAGCCGAGCGGTTTTTGTGGCAAATTCTAGAGATCCTACCTGTCTACTGGGCTTTGCATCAACTGGGGTATGTTTCTGGCATATTCCTTGATGGAGTGAAACTCTCCTCTCTTCTCCTCCCCCACTGGGATACTTTCCGGCCCGCTGAGTGCCCGACGGTTTCAAGTACTTTGGCATTTATGTCAAGTCCATCCAGGAGCAGTTCTTGCACAGGAATCTGGGGCAAATGTTTTCAGCACATAAGCAAGATATGGGTCACTGATGTAGCCTCCCACTGTCACCGCTGGACGGGGCAGCGTTGCTTAAAAAGATATATCTGCCTAAGTTCTTTATGTCCTCCAGAACACTCCTTATGCTGTGCCGTATAGGTTGTTACGGCTAGTAGATGAGATCACTAGGAGGTTGTTTTGGGATCTGGGGCTCCCCACATGGCCCTGACAATGCTAACCAGGAAAGCCTGGGATAGGGGAATTGCCTTGCCCAACCTCAGGTTGTGTTACTGGACGGCCAAATTGGTGGTGGTGAATGATTGGCTTTTCTCATACCAGAGGGAGCCCTCCCTTTTGATGGATAGGAGGGCATTGGATCCGATGGGGTACATGCAGCACCTGTATGGAGTGTGAGGGATATGGTGGTTAATAACTGGAGGAGGGCTGAGAAGCTCATGGGGTGGAAGAGCCAAGTTACACTGGAGACACCACTGTGGGAGGCAGATGCATTGAAGGGGCTCAAGAACATTAAGGGCTACGAAATGTGGGACCTGTTGGGCATCTTAGTGGTGGGGAACGTCTGAAAGGAGGGGTGGTTGTTTTCTTTCCTAGAGCTGCATGCTGAATACGAGATGCCAGGTAGTCAGTGCCTCCGCACTGCAGATACAGCATATTCTTAAGAGCTATAGTCCTATGATAGAAGATTTGCCTGAGGAATCCTACCCGGAGTATAATGTGCTTGACTCCCCCCTGCATGTGCATGGCATCTCCTTGGTGTACATCACACTCCTGGCCCAAAGTCTCCCTGACTTGTCCCACTTAGGGATGGATGGGAAAGGGACTTGGGTAGGCCGGAGGATGATGCAGGGGAGAGGCTGCTGATGGCCGCATGACGATTTGGGTGGGATTTCAACTGGCCCAGCTGAAATTGTTGCACAGGATGTACTTCTCAAGGGAAAGACTGTATAAATTGGGGCACTCTGACCTCTGTCTAACTGGGTTGGTAAGAAGGGCAATCTGCTCCACACAATATGGGAGGGCCCATTGGTTCACAGGTATTGGGAGAGAGTGTGGTCAAATCTGTCGGACTTGGTGGCGGTACAGATACAGCTAATGCCCCAGCTGGTTGTGCTGGGCATGTGGTGGGAACAGACTTTGGAGAGATATAACCTGCTTAATGTGGCCTTGGTGGTTGCACGGTGGAACATAGCCAAGGTGTGGGGAAGCACAGTGATTCCCACATTGTGGGAGTGGGAATCTAAGGTGTATAATACTAGAGGCTGTCCTCGCAAGTTTGAGAGGGTCTGGCATGCCTGGGGTGCTCAGGAGGCCTGTGGCTGAGGCCTGCCACCCACCTAAGGGGGAGACCTCAAAGGGCGTGCAGATGAGGATTGCCTAGGCATGGGTGGAGGGTCTTGACTGTGGTAGAGGACTGGCTCTGCTACTTAAGATTTGTGCATCGGTGGGTGTACAGGGTGGTTTGGATAGATAGAAGAGTGCAATATATAGAGCTGGCTGTCTGGGCTTGTTTTGGGGTGGAGGGAGTTGGGCGAGTTTAGGGGATGTTTTTCACTGGAGTATACTTGGCCTGCTTGCTAGCCTCGTGTTTCTGTTATTTGTGAACTGTGTGTTGCATGTTAAAAATGCCAACAAACAGATTCTAAAAAAAAAAAGAGGGCTTCCTATGGGTAGTACATGGATGTTACCCTGCAACCATGCATGGTTTTCGGTGCAAAGCTTTAACTACTAACATTTGGAGAAAAATAAAACATTTTTTACTCCAAAACCTTTCTAATTTTGCATGTTTGTGGGCTACCTTCAAGTACAAAATCCATGCTGGACTGATGCATACACCTTTGCTCTATGATGCAACCATATGTGCTTGTGGCATTAGGCAGCCAAAAAGTGAGAAAAACGCTTGGAAAGAGAGCAAAAGCACTACATTTTTATATTTATATATATCATCATGGACATCATTTTGGGGAAGTCAGGGGTCGCAGCTCTGACCTCTGGCTTGCTCCCTGCTACTCCTGGCACTTCCTTTGCGACCCCTGCACTTAGAGGGAGCAAACTGTTTGCCTCCTTCTATGGGAAGTGCCCATATGACGTCCTTTTTCTACTCTTTCATGCAACACAACACAGTGCAGGCTTACCCTTTTAGTCACTTTTGTTGCTAGTGCGCTGGGCACTTAAGTGAATGGTTTACCATTTAATTGAGGGGTCCCCAACACAAGTGCCAGATTTGCATTATAACCTCTAACGCTATAGATTACTTCCACTGAGATTATTGTATGTAAACTTATTTTACATGGAGACCCTGAAACTCTGGCATGTATATTGAACCTACACTGGTCATCCCTAATTTGGCAAAAGCACAGTTGAAAATCAAAAATATGCGTTAATGAGGCACATCAAAGGGTAGATCGATTTTCATTGATTGCCTACTTACTTCCTTGTGACTAAAGTATCTCTTTCTCTCTGGCATTGTGCATCTGTGTGTATGGGTGATTACAGAGACCCTGTGTTGCTTCTTTCGGTGCTTAGTTCCGTTTAACCCATTCATTGTATCTATTTAGTATTCCTTGTATGTTCATTGTTGCTTTTGCTTTGGACTCTAAAGGGTGATACCGTTAGGTGTATTTATTAATTTTCAATGTTCCCCCTAGTGATTTTTCCTCTTGTGCAGCACAGGAATGTTTGTGAGTTTACTTTTTGCTTCAGTGGCTGAAACTACCAATTGCACTGAGTGCGCAAGTTACTGCTTTGGTTGGGACAGGAGGAAGCAGTGTGCGGGAAATCGAGGGATCCGTTTAGATTTTTTAAAAACTATGAGCCGCACGATTTAATATTTACTATGTTGCCTCTAGTAGCATGAACAATATGAAAACATTGGTTAGGGTTGGATAATTTCACTGAAAATATGTAGCTTACCCGGTAAAACCTCCCTGCAGATATGCTGAAAATTCTGGAAATATATTTTGGTTCCGACAAAAATAATTAATACCTAAATATGAAGTAAGACATTTTTGGGGTGAATGTCTATTAATAATGTGCCAGAAGCGATTTCAGGTGCTCACGGTGAAATTAAGAATGATATGTCTTATGGGTTTGTTGGCTTTCACTAACATATGATAGGTGGCAGACACTGTGAGCAGACACCGCAGCACAGTTCTACTACTAGATCTTATTTTCTACCATTAACAGCAAGCAACATATTTACTAACGGGGAACAGCCTTAGGTGGACCTCAAATTGTCCTAGGCTCTGAGAGGCTGCATATCCACTCCATAGCAGGAGAAAGAAAACACATTATTATTTATTCCTCATAGAACAGGAGAAGGGGGAAATAGGCAGAGGCTACATTATTCCATAAAGAAAAGAACAAGATGTGAAAAGAGAGTGGCTGCAATAGTCTCATTGAAAGCAGCCGGATGTGTGTCGTGGCCTCAGCCTTTACTGATGTAATGTGCAGCAAACGTGTTCTGTGTTGAGCACAAATCACCTCACAGGGTTGTTTTGCTGTTCTCCCACCAGTCCTTCGAGCCCTTCCTTATATTTCCAAATAGCAACATTCCTTGCTGCCATTACACACCCTATTGAAAAAATGCAAATATATCATGAAAAAAGGCCTGGACCATGAGCATAGTAAGAATAGGAAAACAGGAACCTATGGCGCAAAGGGGCTCTGTAAAATGGACCTAGGAAGCAGACTTGCATGTCCGCAAAGACAGTCAGACATTCGCTCTGTTAGTTCTGCTGAAGAAAATGTCTGACCTTCTCTGAACGCATGGAGATTTCCCAGAGCGCTCCAGTGGTGCCACAAATGATGCAGCGCCCTAGGGAAACTGACAGTCTCACATGATGTGTTCATGCAGACCTCCAGAGTTACACCTACTGGCTCAAAGATATAAAGATATAATGGCAAGAGTAAATCTCCGACCATATCCAAAGATGGAATGCGCCTTACAAAATATTGTGAACACTCTCAAACATGCAGGTTCATGCGTGTTCACCTACCTCTCAATAAATCCCCTCCCTAGAGCGCCTGTTGCCTTCACTGTTGAAGAGATTTAGTCGTACATGAAATTGCATTTCACTTGTGTGTAAATCCACTTCCAATTGGAAATGCATGTTTTGCAAAATTCATGGCCTGACATGAAGATTTTACACTCGAGTCTTGAATTTAATTGTAATTATAATATATGTGTGAACTAATCGGTCCATTGTTTTATCATAGTTACTGCTGTTGTAGATCTGTAATGTATTGATTGGATCTGTGACGACCTTCTGTCTTTTCCATTCTTTTATTCACTTTTGTAGACTCTGTGGGTCCTATTCACAAAGGCATGATCAGCCATAAATGTATGTAGAAGGCGGGCAGAGCAAGGAGCTGTTTGCCTAGTACTTTTGTGAACGTCCACAAACCTGTGATTTTCACTCACAAACTCCAAATTGACCCTTTCTCTCCCTGAAAATAGTTGAAATTTTACTTCCGCAACAACTGCCTTGCCATGGTAGGAAAGGGATCAGATCGACTCTAAACTTGAAGTAGATGTAGGGGAGGTGTGTTCTAATGGAGAAAATGTGTCCCCATTGTGGTAGAAAAGAGAAGCAAAAAAGTGCCTTTGCACATTGGGTTGAATTTTCCCAGTATATATTTGTATACTATCTACACAAGCCAACATGGAGCCTAAAGGTGTTCATATTAGTTAAAAATAGATTGTAGCCCGGTATGAAGCAAATTCTGGCTCTGTAAAAAGGTATTAATTTGCTGCATTGTGAGAGAACTTGAAGTGTGGGGTGCATGAGTAAAAATACAAAAAACTCTTAGCATGTATGGACAAGAAAAAACAGAAGGTCTGACAGACAACACACAGAATGGTGGGTTACAAAGACAAGTCTTCGCAGAGATTCATGATACCTTTTATTGTACACAACGTTTTACAAATAGTAGGAACAGGACCATGATACTTAAAATGATAGGTATCCAAAAGCAAAGCACATGTTATCTGCCCATTTTATAGGAATTCTAGACTATTAAAATCCAATCAATATTCCAGCCAGAATATGGGCCATAAGGCATGCCAGGAGTAATGCATGATTAGGCTTATAAAGGACATAATAACACAAACGTAATTTCCAATACAATAGAAGATACAAATGATACTTTTCCCTCTGTGCTAATAAAGGCAAATGTTGAGAAAACCTTTGACCACATTCCCGGGGATTTCCTGTGGCAGGTGTCAAATATATATGAACTTTGAACATACCTCTATACCGCTGTGTGTGTTATGAGTAGAGTGGTTTTAAAAAAAAAACTGTTTAAAAAATGTCCATGCAGAGATTGTCCGCTTTTGCCTCTATAATTTAATTCTGTAATTGATTATTGTCCAGGAGTGCAATCTACTGCCACTACAGATTATCATTATTTTGCTAAGAATGACTTTAAATTGTCATTATATATTGCTGATAGGTGCTGAAGATGGTCTTGTGAACATTACTACTCTTATATGAATACCTAAACCTATGATACCCTAACTTTATCTACCCAGGAACTGATAACCTTAAGAGTGCCATTATTCGGGAAACAGGACAATAGCATAGGTTTTCACTCCAGTTGCTTCAGTTCTCAAAGTAGAAGAGCAATTATTTAGCCTTTGACTTCTATGCAACATATGGCATAGATATTAGACCTGGACAGTAAAACAAAAAGGTTGATTTAAAAAGATCTTGCTTGCCCAACAATAACACTACTAACAAAAATATCTTTCAAGAAACATAGAACAATGAGGGTGAGGTAGTTACCATAGATTCAACTAAGGACACTGATAATATGATGATTAGTTGCTCTAGTTGTTAGACAGTTATTTTGAAGACAAATATACATTTACATTTCTTTCTTTTGTTCATTTAATCAAGCATACAGTTAGGAAAATATACATATTTACATCCATTCAACATGGTAGTACTTTTTTGTGTTTCAGGAGTATAAACTTTCAGTGCAATTTTGGAATTGCTGTAGAAAGGGGGGTTGCTCGAATACATGATGGTAGGTGTTCCAGTGAAAAAGACAGATTAGGTCAAAGAACCGTACATCTTCTTACATTCAGTTCAATTCTTTTCAAACTTACAGTAATAAAAGATCCACTGCTTATCAAAAGTGCATTTACATTCCTTTGGCTTTTCTATAAGTCAAACAATCAACACACTATTCATTTCAAGATGGAAATTAATGGAATTTGTCTCCTCTAACAGAATTGTAAGGTTGAACTAATAATATCTCCTACTCGATTATGCAAAAGTTCAGCCAACCTGCCAATCTGGTTTAGGATTATTAAATCCTAAACAACATTAGGATTATTTATTCCTAAACGTGTGCTGGAGAGTTGAGAACATGTCACTGAACCTCAGACTTGGTCTTCTTAAATTTCCTAAAGTTGTTGTAATGTTGTAAACATGCACTCTATACAGCCCATATTAAAGCCATCGGTATGCCCCAAATGTATCTTGAAATGTACTCCAGCTAACAGGTTTAAAGTGAAAGTGCCCTAAAAGTGTTGGGTGGTAAATGTATTTGAATGTATGCTTTTGAACACTTGTGTGCAGTTAGGTACCAGATGTACTACTGTTTTTTGCGTTGCAGAGAAGTATTTTGCCCTTTTGCGATGGCAAAAAAACTGTAGCACAATGTACCCACCCTATTTTGTGAGTCAATAATGTAATAGGGACTCGCAAAATAGGGTTAGAGACTCACTATTAGGAAGGGGCATTCCAAGGGTGTCTCTTCCTAATAGCAACTCAGAACCCTATGTAAGAATGTTTTGCGAACTCATTTGCTGACGCAAAACAGTCTCAGTTTACCACCCTCTTCAAGAGGGTGTTAAACCATTCGCAAATGGGAAGGGTTCCCCAGGGTACCCTTTCCCCTTTGCGAATGGGTGCGCAAACATTTTTTAAGACCAAGCAGTGGTCCCAGGGACCACTAACTGCCCTTAAAAAATGAAACAAAAACGTTCCATTTTTTTTTTTTTAAATGCATCCCATTTTCCTTTAAGGAAAACTGGCTGCATTTTTTTCAAAACTGCTTTATTGACAAAGCAGTCCTAGACATGGTGGTCTGCTGACCCTAGCAGGCCATCATCTCTGGGAATGCCAGTCATTCCCAATGGCGTCGCAAATTGCAACAGCCTCTTTAATATTCATGAGGCATGCAATTTGCGACCCCATTGGGAATCGCAAACAGTGTCTCTCACACTGTTGTACATTGATGTTTGCGACTCGCAAATTGCAATTCACAATTCAATGCAATTTGCAAATCGCAAACTTCAATGGTCGTACATCTAGCCCCTAGGAGCCTTATGCTAGGTGAGTCATTTTTGGCACAATTGGAAGAGTCATCCTGTATTTGGGATTGTGGGTTAGATACAGGATATGTTACCACATTGAGGATTTGAAGATGTGTATTGTTTTCTATTTAAAGAGAACAAAAGTATAGAGGTATATGGTCAGTATCCATAGAGCATTGCAGTATTTAATAAACCAAGCATTGTTGCCTGTGAACCTTGAATTGTACTGTCACCCCTTCCCTAGCACACACCATCCCCACCTGATATTTAGATTTCTTTTCTTTTGATTCCGTTTTGCATATAAGTATGAAAGCTTCTAAAGCTTCTATTTTTTATTTATTTGACCATACCTTGGTTACATGTACATCAAACCTCATACATCAGTGCTTTTCAAAGGTATATTACTATTGGTGAGTAATTATGATCGGCATTTCAATACCATGTAAAGAAAAAACACAAATGATTATTGATTTCGCTTATATAATTACCAAGATGTGACCACAATCTTCTTAAGTGTTACTTAAAAGCCATCCTGTGGGACTACTTTCCAAAGCCTAGATTTTGAAATGCATCAGTGTAGAGTGGACTCAAATGTTCAATCCAGGTCACATGATTGGCATTATTTGTACTTTGATTAAAACTCTCTCTTGTACTTTTTCTTGGGGATAGATGATGCTATGGCCCCTCAGATTTGTTCTCTAATGATATTTAATTGTTTCATTCTCATCAAAATATACATACATTTAGGTATATGAGTATGCGCAAGGCAAACCGAACTAGAGTTTTCTCTTTTCAGTTCAGTTCAGTTAACTTTATTCGGCCTTAACAATAAGGTCATAAAAGTATGAAAAGACAAACATACAATCAAGTAAAACATCTAATTTTCATAATAGAACATCAATAATTACAGATGAAATAGACGATAAAAAGTGAGGTTAAAAAATACAATTAATAGCACGTTAATAGATTCATTTAGATATACAAACTACAAACTGAACAGAGCGATCATCAATTTCGGGCACTTTCCAGACTCATCGATCTCCACTTTCCAAAGGACAGATATAAAAAAGATGAAAGGGAAAAACAAACAAATGGGTCAGGTAACATTTGAAGAAAGTACAGGGCTGGGTGGCATTGAACAAACTTATCTTTCCGAAAAATGGGACAAATATACTTTTTACGCTCGGGGTATAAAATTTACAAAAAAATATAAAATGGAGGTTGGACTGAGGGGAAATACAATCACACGGACAAGCTGGTAGTTCACTCATTGTGTATACTCCTGCGGGAAAACCCAGCATACAAGGAATAAGGTTTAGTCTAAAGAGAACTAGCATGTATCGATGACGCATATTAGTTACCACGGTCAGATATAGGTTTAAACCTTCGGGCACAGAAGGCAGACCCAGGTATAGTACTACCGTAGTTTCGTTACAATTAGATGCATATTTTCCCTAAGAGTTTGAAAGCAGGTTTTGATTTCAGCTTTAGGGATTGATTGGCAATTTAAAGGTTCGTTATAAAGAGTTCCCCAGGCTTACTAATGTGTCTCTTACATATTTGAGCCAAGGTACCTTCTGGGCCATTTCGGACGCCAAGCAATCCTTAATAATACTTTGGGTTAGGCCCAGTGTATCCCTTTTCCAAATTGAAAGCCATAATAAAACTGGGGCAAGTGATATGGCATCTGAAATATAGGGTACAGTCAATTCCTGGTGCATTGTAAAACTTGAACAGCTAATAGGTAAAGACAGTAATTTTTTAAAAAAGCGTTCTTCTAGACATTAGAGATGATCAACCTTTGAAATTCCCCAGATCCCCGCTCCATATGTCGCAGAAGAAACTGCCTTAGCAGAATAGATTTTCTTTATTGGCTCTAGTGGCTTACTTCCCAGTTTTTTTATAAAGGAGAACATCGCCACCATACATTTTTCCAAACCATTATATCTGTTTAATATCATGTTTGTCCAGGTAGCCCTGTTATTAAAAGTACACCCAAATATAGAAAGGACTTGCTAATCTCTACTTTCCGTTCCGCGATAAAGAAAGAGGGTATTTTTTTGGTTGCTTTCCTGCTGTCAAAATGAAAGTTTTTGAGTCATTTACTTTTAACTGCAAATACCCCATGTAAGATGCATTGTTATTTAAGAGCTTTTGCAGAGCTAGACCCGTTCTTCCAATTAAAACTGCATCGCCTTCATAAAGCAGAATGGAGAGCCCTTTTCTATTAATCATGGGGATATCCACTGTGGATTGATCAACTGCTGTTTCAATACCATTTGTATACAGGGAGAACAGGAAGGGGGCTAACACACACCCCTAACTGACCCCCTTAAGGATAGGGAATGACCTAGTGCATTCGCCTTGACTACTGAACCTCACACAGGCTGTACATTGGGAGCACAGTAGAAGAATAAATAATATTATACTATCGTCGACCCCCATATCCTTCAGAATGGTCCACAGTTTACTATGCAACACGGAATCAAAAGCTGCCGAGAGGTCCATAAACCCCATAAAAATTTAATTTGTGTGTATTTAGCTGTGATTAGATTTAGGTTTAGGCACTGGTCTAAGGTGCCCATCCTTTTTTTAAAACCATACTGCACCGGTATTAAAATATTTTTTTCAGTTGCCCATTCTTCTAGCCGATTTAAAAGCAGACGACCCATTAACTTTAGGGTTCCATCTAAAAGTGAAATGGGCCGATAATTCTTAGGTAGAGATTTATCCCCTTTTTTATAAATTGGGACATAATAGTCGTTTTCCATGATGCCGGAGGGCCCGCTGAGATGATTGCGTTGAAAGAATTAGTTAGAAGCGGAACCCAGAGATCTGGAGTATCAAAGAAAAGGTCAACTGGGACCCCATCCGGTCCTGGTGCTTTGGAGCCCTTACATTGCGACAGGGCGTATTTCACTTCTGACATAAAGAAAGAGATAGGAGTGGGTACATCCAAATTTAAAACAGCTTCTTCTGAACTTTCCCCTTTTTGGGCAAGACCAAAAATGCCTGAGTAATGCTCCACCCATTCGGCATCTCCTACGTGGGCCTCTAGTGAGGGACCTGCATCCTTATGCAGAAAAGGAGAATTCAGTACAGTCCAAAATAGTTTTGAGTCTTTTAGCAGAGCTGCTGAATGCAAGTTGGCCCAAGCCTCCTCTTTTAATGTTTGCAGTCTAAGTGGTCTACATTCTTTATAATGAGCACGGGCGGAAGCAACCAGTTCTTTATCTCTTGGTCTCCATTTTAATACTTTATGTAGATTGCCAAGAGCTTTTGTGCACGACTTATCAAATCAACGCGGGTCTGCAGATTGTGTTTTCTTTTTATACGAACATAGATGCCCATCCGCTGCCGTTTGCAGTTAGCAGTGAGACGAAGGCATCTACATTAGTTGCGAATCACTAGTCAGGTTAAGGCAGGTTTTAATTTCGTATTGAGTACAGCCAACTATGTCCTTATCTATCTTAGCCCACTTAAGTACCGTACCATTTCTTCTGGCTATTTTTGGCAATTACATTCTTCTTTTGGCCTGGCTAAAAGGGTTATTACATCTAATCTGGAAAGAAAGTGCAGCATGATCACTAAAATTTAGACCTAATATTTCTATCTGGTTAAATAACAGTTTTAATATGGATGCTGCTAACAAATAGTCTAGCGTTGAGCCATATATAGAGCCCCCAAAAGTTTTTCAAGCATACCCGAGGATTCATCAAACGGATTAAGTATGGCCAAATTGATAACTGTCAAGCTTGACCTCGGAGCCCTGTTAATTATCGCTAGCCTAACCTTTGGAGGGGAAGCTGCTGGTGTCCTCTCCTGCTCACCTGGAGCCCTGCTGTTGCCTCGTCTCGCTGCGAGTATCCCTGCTGCTGCCGCCATAACACGCCGCGGCTCTGGTGCGGGGAGACTACAGCTCCCAGGCACCCTAGCGCCCCCTGACGTCATCGAAGCGCCCGGTGGCGCTCAAAAGACCGCCGCCCCCTCGGTGGAGTGGGAAGCTTGACCTCTGAGCCCTGTTAATTATCGCTAGCCTAACCTTTGCAGGGGAAGCTGCTGGTGTCCTGTCCTGCTCACCTGGAGCCCTGCTGTTGCCTCGTCTCGCTGCGAGTATCCCTGCTGCTTCCGCCATAACACGCCGCGGCTCTGGTGCGGGGAGACTACAGCTCCCAGGCGCCCTAGCGCCCCCTGACGTCATCGAAGCGCCCGGAGGCGCTCAAAAGACCGCCGCCCCCTCGGTGGAGCGGGAAGCTTGACCTCGGAGCCCTGTTAATTATCGCTAGCCTAACCTTTGGAGGGGAAGCTGCTGGTGTCCTGTCCTGCTCACCTGGAGCCCTGCTGTTGCCTCGTCTCACTGCGAGTATCCCTGCTGCTGCCGCCATAACACGCCGCGGCTCTGGTGCGGGGAGACTACAGCTCCCAGGCGCCCTAGCGCCCCCTGACGTCATCGAAGCGCCCAGAGGCGCTCAAAAGACCGCCGCCCCCTCGGTGGAGCGGGAAGCTTGACCTCGGAGCCCTGTTAATTATCGCTAGCCTAACCTTTGGAGGGGAAGCTGCTGGTGTCCTGTCCTGCTCACCTGGAGCCCTGCTGTTGCCTCGTCTCGCTGCGAGTATCCCTGCTGCTGCCGCCATAACACGCCGCGGCTCTGGTGCGGGGAGACTACAGCTCCCAGGCGCCCTAGCGCCCCCTGACGTCATCGAAGCACCCGGAGGCGCTCAAAAGACCGCCGCCCCTTCTGCGCCGCGGGACGCGCGCGGGCGGCGCCGGGCTAAGCCCGGGCAAAGGGCGGGCCGTCTGTGGCCGTCAGGGGCAGGTGGAGGCAGGGCAGGGCCATGGACTTTCGTTGTGGTCAATTGATGTAGAGAAACCAGGACCAGGACTCTTGGCTGTTAGCAAGGTACACAGCTAAAACCTGTCTCTTTCTCTGTATACTATATCTGTAGGCTGTGTATTATTGTGGGGGCTTCCTGCCTATTTGGTAACCGGCTAACGTATTGAGGTATTATTGTTGTTGCTCCTTCCACCATGTCCAAACCAAGGGCCGCCAAAACGGTCACAAATAATGACTCAAGGACTCTGGATAACTATCTTGTTAAAGTAGTTAGTAAAATTAACAAAGATAGGAGATTATCATTAACTAGGGCTAGCCCAGAAACATCTCCCTTAGGGCAGTGTTTATCTCCTTCACCAATGCCTCATAGTGCCCCACCATTTCTAATAATGAGAATGATGTAAATACTGATGGATCTGTGGCTGAGCAGGATTATTGCTCCGATCCTATCCTAGTACAGGATCGGACATCACCATTAAGGTCTCCCATACTTCAATCTCCCACTATGAGAGCGGTGCGTGCTTGCAGGAAGGGGCCTGTCAAGAAAGTAGGGGGTCGGAAGCCTAAAAAAACTGGCCCAATTACTACTAACAGGGGAAATATTCCTGAGTCCATTAATAGCATAGAGGGGACTAAGCTGCTCCCAAGTCAAATTGATCTCTTGGTAACAATCCTTGAGTCTAAATTGGAAGCATTGATTAGTCCCATAGTGGCTAAGGTAGAATCTGTGCTTCTTAGGGTTACTAGAATGGAAGGCCTTGTAGAATCTTGTCTGACTCGGTCTACTGTTTTATCGAGTGCCCAATCAGACTCATCAGGCTCCATGGATAATCACCTGGTGGGTTCAGCTACACACTCTACAATCGGTAATAGGGGGGAGGCCTTGGGGGCTACTGTTCAGGCTCCACTAACTGTATTTGTATCAAATGCCCCATCCTCGTCGTTATTGTCAGTAGGTACTGCCAGTGCTCACAATATACCTAGTCAACCACAAACACTACAAAGGTGCACTCAGGACACTATAAGAGGGGCAGCCACTGCTGGAAGAAGTAAATCTAGAAGCGACGATTTTATTAACCTCCCGCCAGAGTGTGTACCATATACTGTGGTTCTAACAAATGTCCCAGAGGTTGACTCCTGTTTGAAAGGTCCTGGGTTAGAAACGTATCCTGCTCTCAAAAACAAGACGCTTGCTTGGTTGAATAAGAATTGCGGATTTCCATGTGCCCTTGCTAATGACATTTTATTTACCCGTAGAGTTAGCTGGATTGGCAATGGCCCTAAGAATACAGGAGGAGACTGTATTATTATAAATTTTAAATATCCGCAACATGTGGTAACAGTTCTCCTCAGAGCGGCCAACTTACCAGCCCTAGAAAATGCGGTCTGTGTTAGACCTCTTGGTTATTTTTATAATCACGTGGTAAATACCCCATGTCGCTCGTTACATGTGCAAGGGTACCCTCTAAATGAGAATGGTAGAGGGATGGTTGCTCGTGCTCCGAATGTATTTGAGTATATGTCCCGGTCTCAAATCAGTGGGGAGTCAAATCGCGCTGACTTGATTAACAGGCAGACCATTAATGCCCTACCTCTTCACAATCGGTATGCTGCTTTATCCTCATTGGAGGAAAATGATTGACTGCCAAATACCGTGGGGTGTTCTTCCCAGTCTTCAGCATCGCCTCTTAAGATTGCCACATGGAACATCGCTGGCTTAAAGAACAAGACCGGGCTAGCCGAATAGGAGAGGACTTTAAAATCCTTTGATGTCATCGCTTTACAAGAGACTTGGGACCAATCGAACAGCTTTGCCCTGGATGGCTATTGCCATTTTTGTATTCCAGCCACAAATAGCGTGGCAGGAAGATCTAAGGGGGGCCTATTAAGTCTCTTCAAATTGGACATTAAAGGAACCTTAACTCAGTGTCAGTCGGGCTCAGTAAACTGTCTAATTGTTGAGCTTTCTACTCAGAATAAGGCCAGGATCCTTTTTATAAATTTTTATAATTCGCATGCTAATGAATCCACAAGTCAAAATTTGGATGACTTGGATAAATTTCTGTCAGTCTATAGTATAAATGTAAATACTTTTGAGTTATTGTTATTAGGGGACTTTAATATACATCCATGTACCTTACCATGTATTAGGAGGGATGAGGAAGGCCCTCCCTTTTCCTCAACTGCTCACCCAGAACATACTAGGCAGGGTGACTACCTTGAGCTTTTTCTTGCTAAATGGAATTTATATGAGTCTGGATGTGGAGATGGAAACATTAGGTACCCTACGTTCAAGGGCAAAGAAAAGGGTACTATTATAGATTATATTTTTTTGTCTTCTTTTTTGTTAAATAGTGTGTTAAATTATTGTACTGAGGTGTCAGCTTTTAGTGATCATAATCCTGTCGTACTCGTTTTTAAGAATTCTGAGTTAATTTCTCTCAAATCAGTAAAAGTGAGTGGGGGCCTGAATCTTAAAGCCAAAGACCAGAATCGTAGGCTCAAGTGGACAAAGATAGTCCCTGAAACTTTCCACAAAGAGGTTTTACTTAAAGTGGAAGCTGAAGTCTCTACATGTTTAGCGGAAAACCCAGATCCCAAGGAGGTTATATTAGCATTTGATCAGATTTGTACTGAAATTAATCGTAGCCTCCAGGTTAAATCTAGCCAGAAGGCGTTAGATGGAAATAGATGGTTTGACAAGAATTGCTCTAAAGCACATGGTGTATTACTAAAGGCATTAAAAACTATCCCTAAAAATAGAGCAGTTATAGCAAATGCCAGGAAAGTGTACAAAAAAACCATTCTAGAAAGGAAAAGGAATCTGAAAGATGATGCTTTGGCTCAACTTGTAGATCCAGAAACCCTAAAAAATAGTGGTTTATTCTGGAAAATAATAAATCAGCCCCTTTTTTCTGATGAAACTAATACTCCCCTAGAGGCAATCATTCCAGATGAGGACTGGATTAAACATTTTAGTCAGATATATTCTAACATTGGCCCTCCTGCTGGATCCGTAGAAGATGAAGGCGGGGAAACCTGCTCTGACAAGGATGTAGTTATTTTTGCAGCTGCAGATGTAGAAAGGGCTATAGATCTAACCGCAAAAAACAAAGCCCCGGGCCCAGATGGGGTACCTGGGGACGTTTTTAAAAGCTTTCCAAAATTCTGGTCCAAGGTACTATGCAAGGTTTTTAATACTCTTACATACGATAAAATCCCGCCTTCCTGGAAGAAATCTATAATTATTCCAGTGTTTAAAAAGGGTAATAGGCAAGACCCATCCTGTTATAGGCCGATCTCCCTGATTGATTCATCAGTGAAAATTTTGGGCCCAGTTATTTTATCTAAATTGAACGATTGGCTAACAGAGAAAGGGGTTTTAGCAGATGTGCAGTATGGTTTTAGACCGAAAAGGAGTACCGTAGATCAAGGCTTGAATTTGTATTTATTAATAGAGAAATACACGAAGGCGAAGGAGGGGTCCATGTATCTGGGGTTCATGGACCTCTCGTCAGCCTTTGACCTTGTAAATAGATCCAAACTATGGAAAATCCTACTTGACCTAGGACTGGATAAGGCTCTTGTTAACCTCCTAGCAGACCTACATACTGACCTAATAGCCTCAGTTAGAGTTACTACTGCGGGGCGATGCACTAGCCATTTTAACTCAGAAAGGGGAGTTAGGCAGGGGTGCATTTTGGCTCCCCTCCTTTTTACTATTTATATAAATGCTTTGGAGGCCACATTAAAAGATGCCACTCAGGACATCCCACGCATAGGTTAACTCGGTATTCCGGTTCTCCTATACGCGGATGATGCTGTCCTGCTTTCTCGTACTGGCTTTGGCCTCCAACGACTATTGGACGCCTTTGAGGTATTTATGACTTCCCTGGATTTAAAGATTAATGCTAAAAAGTCCCAGATTATGATCATGGGTAAGGGTAACAAAAATAAACCCTCTAAAACATTTACCTGTGGGAAGCAAGAATTGTGTAGAGTAGCAACATTCCCATATCTAGGGATTACTTTTGACGAGAAAGGCTCCTGGGGCCCCCAGATAAAAAATAGAAACGTTGCCCTTGTAAAGTCATCTTCTGCACTTAGGGGTTTTATGATTAAACTTGGCGCTAGGCCAATTGTTACTTTGCTAAAAATTTATGAAGCAAAATGCCTTGCAGTTGCAACATATGGAAGTGCTATTTGGGGTCATTGCTCTATGGAAAGTATACAGATCACGGAAAATAAATTTCTAAGATCGGTTCTTTCTCTCCCTCAGTCTACCCCCACACATATTGTTCACACTGAACTCGGTATGGGTTACATCTCAGATCTGATTAAACTGGCCCCCGTTCTAGCCTGGCTAAAGACTTGGTTGAATCAAGAAATTCCGCTCAACCATATCATTCTAAAAGATTGTTTGCAGCTGGATAAAGTAAATAAAATAACGTGGTTAGTCTATATCAAAAACTGTTTTGATAGATTAGGGAGACCGGATCTTTTTCATTCCCCGGATCTAATAACTGTTAAAGATATTGGATTGATTAAAAGTATGATGAAAGATCTGTTATGTCTAGAAAGAGAACAAGTAGAATATGAGAAACCTTCGGTGCGGGCCAGTATTATTTTGAGTACTCATGTGGGCCCTGAATTATACCTGTCTATTGTTAATCAACCGTTCCACCGGTTTCTACTTACACGCTTTCGGCTGAACCTAATTCATTTTACTCTTGGTCATTTTCAAACTTGGTGTCCTCCTGAAAAAGGAACGCCGTGTAATTGTGATGATTTCTCGATCCAGAACACAATGCACTTCTTGATGTTCTGTGACCATTACGCGGCTTTAAGAAAGAAATATTTGTTCCCAATTCTAAAGGAGGCGGGGTTTATACAGGTCAAACCTGCCCTCCTGTATCTACAGTTATTGCAGACCCCCAGGATCATGTTCCATGTTGCAAGTTCTTTAGTGGGTGCTGTTAGGGCCAAGAAAAGTAAGCCTGCTATCAATCCGATTAATTTTTAATATAACGAATTGGCTGATTATTTAACTTTTTACATGAACTATAACATCTGCGAATTTGGGAGAATTTTAATGTTTTATGCTAAATGATGTTTTTTATGATGTTTTATTACTGACACTCCTTTTAAACATTTTAGATAATATGAATTGTTGATTTTTTCTAATATTGTAATATTGATTGTACTGTTTCTATGCCTTTTTATGATATTTATTTATCGAAATAAAGTACTTTGACTGACTGACTGATAACTGTCAAAAGTCTATTTAGTGATTCTCCATAAGATGAGTTTGAAAGTGTAAGATGACCTCACCCTAATCATCCAACAATCCACATGCAGGTTTTAAAATCTTTGTGCAACAGTGTGCATTAAAATCGCCCATCAATATTATATTCAGGGAGCGATTATGGGTAGTTATGGCCCTATCCATAGCGTCTTCTAATGTTTCGATTACCCCTGCCATATTCCCCATAAAATTATTATTATAGGAATTAATTAACATAATATCCTCTTCCCCTGGACCACTACAAACTATAATATGGAAATAAGTGGACTGTACATCAGTCTGATAAACCTTCACACATAGTGTATTCCTTAACAGGTTCAGTAAGCCACCCTTTGCTCTACCTGACTGTGACGGAGTAGCTAGGGTTTGAATTGAACAATATCCATTTATGTGAACATCCCCTGTTTCCCATGTTTCTTGCAGGCACACTAGATCATACCGGTCAATAATTTTAAGTCAATCATCATTATTTCGCTTTGAATTAGGTCCTGCTATATTCCAGCTCATAGTTTTAACCATCCCTTCCCTCAAGTCCGTGGTATTTTCAGATACAGACGGAAAACTCTCCTTCTGAGCGGAGCTTTGCTGAAACTGGTGAGTTTCCCTATCCCACTCCTGTCAATCGCAGGATTCAAGCCCTTCTAAAACCGCAAATCTATTAGCCAGCGGGATTGCAAGTATCGTGTTCCATCTATCACGACCAACCAGGGGGGCAGGGGGAGGCTGGATATCTGGGTTAAAGAACATTCTGTTCTCTATAAGCTTTACTCCCTGTGGTCTATAAAAGAAGCCCAGTGGTACAGCATAAATTTGTGAAGGCAAAAAGGGGGCCCTGAGGAATCTGTCCAGAAGGATTTCACAAAGTATTCATTTTTTAATTTAATAACTATACAATCCCCCACACATGATTTAAATGAGTAACCCACCCAATGCACTCTTCTAGCCATTATGATGCTATTTGCAATAGTCGGATGATCATTTAGGTCAGGTGACTTGGATAACCAGTGCAATGATTTGTTCATCAGTTGCTGAGTTGTTGCAAATTGTGTCTGATGAAGTTTTGGTACGTTTACTAATATGATCACAAATGGGGAAGCGGCTGGGGGAAGGTTTAAAATTACATCAGAGTCAAGCTTTAGTGGGTGAACACACTGCCCATCCTCCCCTAAACCCTGGGCCCCCCTGAGTTCCTTACTCATTTCTGGTCCTCTAGGAGGCTGTATGTCCTGGCCTTTATTACTAGAAGACCCTGCATGTTTGTTTACCATGTGTTGTTGCTGTCCGTTTCCGACACTTCCACCCCCGATTGTATCTGAATACATAGCGCCACTCTCTGACCTTCTAATTACATAAGGATACTGTTCAGGCAAAGAAGTTACTACGTTACCTTTATGCACCATATTACCTGGTAGATGGATTTTACATTTACACTTACACAAACAAATTTCTACTCCCGGATTTTCTGCAAGCCTGTCAGTTCTTTGAGGTACACCTGATCTCTAATTGATCTCGATACTAGTCTCACTCTGCTCCAAACTCTCTATCAATGGTTGCAAGAGGCGTGGGACAATGTGTTCCAATTCCAAATTAGTTATCACTGAGCCTGCAGTGGCTTTATTAATGGCTTCTCTACCCGCCCTCCCCTTATGCCCGTTTTAGCAGTCTTCGCCCGTTTTGGGGGCCTGGCACCCCTCTTAATACTTTTTAATGGCACAGTCACTAGATAAAACTTGGGAATCCAAGCATACCACTACATTATGTGCGTCCAGGATGGCAGGCACATCAGGTGTAACATGGGTGGAGTGTTCTGTGACACCAGGTAACTGTAGGGGCTGTAGGGTCTGAGCACTCACTCCCCTACTGACAATATTACTTCAGCCTCAATCTCTTTCGTTAAGACATCTGCGGCTCTCAGCAAGAAGGAGTCCAAAGTATTAACCACCTCCAAACTCTGGTCACAGTATTTAGACTTTCGCTTACCCAGGACGCACAAGTGTCACCAAATAGCCTCCCCGTAAAAATAATTATTAATATATGTCCTGTTAGAGACGGGGCCTGCCCCAGCCTTCTCCGGGCTCCAACGGGACGCGCTTAATTTGAGCTGGGGTGAGCGGAAACAGGAAGTGAGGTCCGTTGGCCAGGGGAAATGGGAGTTGTAGTGCTCTCCCCGGCGAAAATCCTCGGTGCTCAGTTTCTCTCCTCTGGCTCCTTCCACACGGCAGCAGCAGGCGCACTGTGCTGCCCTCCCTGCAATTCGTCCTCAGGTCGCCTGCTGGTGATAGAGTGAGTGGTCTGTTTTATTAAGTTGCTATTTTTTCAATTGAAGACTACTTTATTAGCAGGTCTTTTCTTCACTGGGCTAGTCAGGTCGGCTCTGTCAGGTGAACCGGTTTAGACCATATGGACATCTTCATGGAGGAAGTAGTGGCTGCTCTAGGAATATTACATCAGAAATTAAAGCCCTCTTCTGTCACTGAGCTCCATTTTTTAATGCATTTCAGTCCCGCGGATCAAAATACTGCTCAGTAAAATTAGATACAGGCTGTATAGGAGAAATTGGTTTAAAACTTGAGGGTCAGATTTATCATAATTTCGCGCACTGCAAGCCACCTTGCAGCACTTCGCTGTGTGAAAGGGAAAGGGGCAGGAATGTGCCGTATTTAATATTATACGGCAAATTCTTGTCTTTTCCTAGCGTGGAGCCTGAGCCGTCAATGCGTAATAATGTACATAAATGGGGTGATAATGTTTACATTTTCAACAATTCTTTTTGAAAAAGCTATAACAATATTGTGGAAAAAGTCATGAATGCTTCTATAAAAAAAAAACTGCAACTTGTTTAAATGATATAAACCTCACCTGCTACTGGGAATGTACATTTATTTTTTGAATTGCTTGGGAAGATTAAAATACAGTGTCCAGCAGGCCATTTTCATCTCTTCTGAGTAATAGAGCAAAGTGGTAATTTACGGTACCTGGAAAAATGTAATGCTTTTCCAAGTGCCTCTCGTTTGACTGCGAACATGTAGAAAAAATCACACTTATTTCCAAAGGTGCACAACAACAGTGAACTGTAAATGCATGCCTGAGTCCACATTATAGGGCCAAACACATGTAAACTCTAGAAAAGGTCTTGCGTTTCACACAGGGTAGATGGAATTCCTGAAAAGAAATCTCCATGTTTACCCCTTTGCCCCAGAACTTTCACTATTAACTTTAGACCCTATTGAGGTGCTCTGACAGTTACACCAGGCTAGACAAGTATCACGGATATCACACTGTCTATTAAGATCAAATACCAGTTTCTGAACATGACCTATCTATAATCCTAATACTAACTAACCATGGCCCATGTTTGCTTTGCTTTCTTTTAGGTCAGCACATGTTTGCAAACACAAACCTTCCAGACCTGGCGATTGGTCTGATTCTATTGGCTATGTCCTTGTTTGCTCTCTGCACATGTCTGATATTAATTGTCAAGCTCCTAAATTCGATGCTTAAAGGACAAGTTGCAGTTGTCATTAAAAAGGTTCTCAACACAGGTAATTTGTAAGCATATTAAATATTATTCATAATATTTTTGTTGCAGTAGTACCATGCCAAATAATATGCTACAGTTATTGTTTACGCAAGTTCCGTCTGGCATGTGAGTGCGTACCCTGTGCGGACCGCCAATGCATCATTTTCAATGCTTGCTTTATGAGAGGTATTTGGTGCAGTTGCTTTTAATGAGTGCTTCTAGGTATATGTAGTAAAAGCAACCAAATTTGCTTCAGGTCTTAATTTGTAAAAACATAAGTGCCAGGGCTCTCATCTGGAGGCCACTGCAGGTTTCATCATGCATTGTTTTTGCTAGCGCTGCTAATGACAGTACCAACATAACAACTAACCATCAGACTCCTCCAAGTGTGCCAATTCAAATTACTTCAGGCCCCCAAAAGCTAAAAGAATGGCTTGGGCAGCAGGTAACAGTCATTTTTTATTATTGAATTTATAATTAACTGTTGTTGTGGTCCTCTTAAATTCGCCAGACAGCGCCACCTTGTGGCAAGCTCTCACAAGGACCGGTGTTGCCAATTATGTACCAGTGACGAGCACTGGAAACCACAGACTAAAATTAAGCACTGATTTGCTACACAATCCATCTTCAGTTGGAGTGTTTGGTTCTTGGTGGACTGGGACAATAATACATTATAGAAGGGACGAAGTACTCACATTCACCTCGCTGGTTTCTGCACATGCAAGGCAATGCACAAAGACATTTAAGAGTATATCCAGTGGTATTCCTGTATGTTAGAAATGGGGTTTCTGGTTTGCTAGGGTATGCACCTAAGCCAGGCAGAACCCACCACTCCAGGCAGTGTAAGGGAGTTACACTGCTCACCTCATTGGTAGCCTTAGTCAGGCTTTCCCAGAAGCAGTGTGTATAGCTTTTGCGCAACACACACACACCAGTGGCCACTAGACACATCACAAAAAGAGACTCCACTAGGCACTTGTCATGATGTTACATTGACCATAAAAATCACTTTGCCATAGAGCAATTGTCATAACATCTTAGGTAGTGCCCTAGGGCCAATACACGTACCTCGCTCAGGTCACAAATCACTTTGTAAGGATAGAAAAAAATGCATGAGATCACATAAGATAATACTTGCTTTGTTATCATCACAGGCCCTTAAAGCTAGGCATTGCGATAATGCTGTAGGTGAGTTAGCTGGCAGTCACAACTGGCCTGACCTTCACAACGCAGGCCTGGATTGCGGTTAGAAGTAACCCGGTTTGTTCCCAGGCTGTAGTTGTGTACAGCCATCAACCGTGTGGTGGCTGATTATGCCTCCTTCCTTAGATCACCACTGCGGCCCTGCGAGGACTTGGTGATACTAGGCGGAGGAGGGAAGGGCACTCACCCGGTTCCCTAGCCGGGAGCAGCAGATTCCTGAAGTCGGTGCACCTGCTGCACGTAGTGGGAGGCACGAGAGGTTTCCCTTCATCGCAATGTGGCGGCGAAGCTCTTGGCTGCCAGAGCGCCTTCTCGCTGCTCTAGGAGCTTGATGCATCGTCCTGCTGGGCGGGCCTGCAGCGAGCTACAACTTTTCTCCCCGGCTTCTGGAAGTTTGCTAGGCAATGCCTAGTGCCCCAGCCTTGTTTGTGGAGTGGCCGCATGGTGACTTCTCGGGTTCCACAAGGTTTTCCTGCACCGCGGGAGGGTCTTGGCCTGGACTCGGGTACAAGGCGGTGTACGGGGAGGTGCCCCCGGTGGCTTCACCCCACACAAACATTAAGGAGAGCCCTCTGAACTCTCAGGCAGGAAGACACACAGCACTGTGGGAAAACAGAGCCCACTGCGCTTGGCTAAAGTAAAGCACACAGAGCTCTAGGGAAGAGCGCTTGCAGAGAAAAACACACGGAGCTCTGAGAAAGTATAGCACACAGAGCGCTTCAGGGCAAAGTACACGGAAACTTTGATGTCCCTGAGTAACCCAGAACAGGAGGCCAGAACACACAGGCCCTAGGAGATTTCTTCTCCAGCAGGATACCACAACAGGGCAAAAATAGTCAATCCTTTTCCTCCACCACAGCAAGAAGCAGCAATTGCAGGCCAACCCACACCTCACACAGAAAAGGCAGCACTCCTCATACAGTCCTTCCGGTCTTCTTCTTGGCAGGGTCCTCTTGTTCCTTGAAGTAATCTGAGTTCCTGGGATTTTAGGTGCAATACTTATTCCCCAAATTTACATTGTTCTCTTTGCTATAAGGGTCTCTGAACCCGGTCCAAACCAGTGCTGTCCTCCCTGGTGCAGCATGATCCCAGGGGGCGGAGACAGCATTGTGAAAAAGGAGACACAGCCTATACAGGTGCAAGTGATACTCCTCCCACCCCTCCAAATGCAGGCCAGGTCTATTCAGCCCAGGGATAAGGCACCCAGGCAAGGCAGGATGCACCTCGAACCCCCCCAGTGACTGTCGAGAGTCAATGCACATCCTAGCTTCTGTCACTTGAACACCAGACGCTGAACACACAACCAGGTAGGGTGCAACGAGTCACAAGCACACTGAAATGCCCACTTCTAAAAGTGCCATTTCTAAAGTAGTAATAACAAAGTCGCTTTCCCCAATGAGCAGGATTTTATACTACGATTCCAAACATGCCAAACATGGCCACGCTACCCCTTTCGTATTAGAAATTACCACTGAAGAACATATCAGGGAATTCCCAATTCAAACCTATGAGAAGAGCAGCCTCACCGCATTGAGAAACCGAACAGGTTGTTTGTCACTACCAGGAAGTTCCACACAGTTAAGGTACACGTCCTACCTTTTACCTACACAGCACCCTGCTCATAGGGCTAGCCAGGGCCTACCTGAGGGGTGACATGTGCAGTAAAAGGGGAGCTTCAGACATGGCAAGCACTTTAAGTGCCATGTCACTATGGCAGTAAACTACACGTGCATGCTCAGACCGGCTTCAGGAAAAATAGCGCAACAGCAGATAACATCATGGCCCTGGCCTACCTCTCAAAACTTGCTATGAAAGTCAGGCACCTGCCGCTGTTCTGCTGTTTCATTGACTACAGCACGGCTTTTGATAGAGTTGATAGGGGCAAACTCTGGAGAAAACTGTCATCCTGGGGGGTACCTCCTAAGCTACTGATAGCCATCATATCCCTTCACGAGGATACTTGGGTACAAGTCAAGATAAGCCCCACAGCTCTATCAGAAAAAGTTGAAACCAACAACGGATTGTAACAGGGTTGCGTCCTGGCCCCCCTACTATTCAACCTCTATACAGCAGACATGAGGGCAGCCCTGAAAGAGGCAAGTCTAGTTCCACTGAGACTGGGCAAGGTAAGAATGGCAATCCTACAGTACGCAGATGACACCGTAGTGAGGGACCATACAAGGGTAGGTCTCCAAAGAGCCCTTAAAGAGTTGGGGAAGTACAACAAGGAAAATCACCTGACAGTTAATCAAGGGAAAACGAAGATAATGATATCTGGCAGATACCCGCACAGAAAACAATCGATCTGGAAGATGGGAGACCTCCAAATTGGGACCACAGCAGCCTACAACTATCTCGGAGTTTGGCTGAACGAGAGGGCAACATTGGCAGCTCATACAAAACATCTAACTGCTTAAATCCACATAGTAATTTTTTCAATAAGACGACTAAGCCAATGCCTGACCAGCCCCGCCGTCGAACCCATGCTGAAAGTGCTCAGGGCAAAATGAATTCCAGCAATTAACTACTTCCACCTGGCATTTCCAGGAGCTTTAGATAAACTTATAGCAGCAGCGCAAGTCAAAGCCCACAAGATTGTGCTGCAAGTACCCAGGAACGCGTGGAACACGAGACTACGGCTGGAACTAGGGCTAGCCAGACCTGAACTGGCCCTCCAGGGAGATCTTATAAAGTATTATATTGGAGTCCTTAAAGCACCGCACAACTCTCTAAAACATCATTTGGCAACAATATTCAATGAAGAGGCCTCCCCTTGGCATACCAAGCTGGGCAAAGCAATATAGACCCTAAGCATAGATCGAAAAAGTCTGCCCCTAACAGAAATCCCGCACAAGGCCTGGTTGAACACCATGAGACGGCAGGTCCGCTCCATTTCCTATGAAAAGGATCTAACTGCATTCCGACATAACACCCACACAAAGGCACTGGACGAATCTTACATCCTGGGGAAAGTCCAACCATACCTAATGGAAGCACTGGGGGCCCAGGCCCATAAGAAAATCCTTTTTATGAGGCTAACGGCCCTCAGAATTCGGGACTTTAACCCAGCATGGGCATGAACAAACGGAGCCGTTCATGTCGCCTATGCAATTACCAACAGGAATCTTGGCTTCATTTATTGTGCTGTTGTCCAAAATTCACCAATGAACGACAGAGGCTGCTTCGTCCCCTTTTTAGAGCCCATGGCATCAGAATTTGCAAGCAGGTATCAGATTGGTGCTTCTCGGAAACAAAAACACACCACCTCGCAAGAGCGGCAAAATTTATCTACCTGATTGAACAAGCTCTAGACGCTAGAGTATAAAGGACTCTCCTTAAGCTCTGAAAAGCTCTGAAAGCTCTAAAATCAGAGTTGTCAAAATGCGTCAACAAACAGATTCCGCAAACACCAATGGGCAAAGAAGACCTCGCCGCTACTTCAAGTGCTCTGTCTAGAACCCTGCCGCATCAAAATTAAGTACCTGGCTAGAAAGCTGAAAGGTCCCCGCACCATAAGATCGACTGTTGGAATGGGGTTTTTAATTTCACAGGGGGCACCGGGAGGAGGGTGGAAAGGGTGGGTGGGTAAGGGGGGTGGGGCTCTAATTTTAGCTTTTTACTGTAATGATTTAAACTAATCGAACGGTTAATAATAAATCAATCAATCAATACACGTGCATGCCCTGCAGTGGCAGAGGCCTAAGACAGGTCTGAAAGGCTACTTCGGTGGGTGGCTCCTGTCCCTCACCTACAAATCATAGTTTTTAGGTGTGTCAGTTCTAATGAGTAAAATGGAAGGGAAACAAAGCTACCACACAAAGAATTCATTTTATGATCCTACAAAAGTTCTGAACAGGAAACAATGGCCATCATGACCTGGAAGAAGTTGGGCACCTTAAACATCCCTCCAGATTGTGACTTTCTCTCTGTGCAAGTCTCACGTAACCCAAAAGTCCCAAAGTTGTGAGCCTGGTGGTGCAAGAGAGTAATCAACCACACTGAGCAAGTTTATGGCTGGTTTCCAGATACTGTCGCATATGTTGTTCTTCCACCCTGCAAATTAAAGGTAAGCCATTCTATAGTGAGATTGTTCCAAAGACTCCAATGTCATTGTGTGATAGAGGGAAATTGCTATTTTTCCAAAAGGCTGCTGTAGGTACCTTAGAGGTTAAGCCACATAGACACAGAGTATTTGTGTCTTGTCCAACCACTATGTTCTGGGCAGGAGAATTCCAACTTTCAGCACACCCTGAGTTGGGTGAAGTGATGCTGTGTTTTTTTTTAATTCATGTTTTTGTGGCATTTTTCATTTTTTGTATTTTTCCATTAATTTCGAATGCCACATTTTTTCCTAGAAATGTGTATTTTTAGTGTTTTTTTCATTTTCTTATAACTTTTAAACTTGTATTTTTTGGTCGATATTTACCTTATTCTTGTTAAGAAATATCAATTGTTATCTTGAACTTTGTGTGGACTTTGCAGGCATTTAGTTCTTTATTCAGCAATGCTCCTTCTGTGGGGTTTGCCTTGTCGCTTAGGCCGTGCTCCCTGTGGTGAGCTAAGGTTACCCTCACTGAAACCTATTGCCTCTGTTGAACTGGACTGTAGATTACTTTATAATAGTCCGGGATCTCACCCCTACCTTTTTTAACAATAAATTGCTGTGTGTTTCAAGGACTGGAAAATAATCAGGAGTTTTTTATGAATATACATAAATGTCTGATTTTACATTAATTCAACGCATTTTCCATAGACAAACCGGAAGGTACATGATTATTCTCTTTTTTCCCCAAACCTCTACTTCTTGAGCCATATCTTACCTTTGAGTGACACCTACAACCTTAAAAAGTATGTGCATTGGCCTTTGATTTGTTAAGAGCTAGCGTTTCTAAGTGTAAAGAATTATATTTTGACTGGCTAAGATAGGACAATGTTAGGGACCTGGTTGTATAGAATCAACTACAGTCAAAGGTCTCAGGCAAGATGAGAAGGAATGGGCAATACAACAGCTTTGCAAACAGAGTATCTGAGTATTCTAGAACTTAAGCTGTAGTTAATGCAGGGTTATATTTGCAATGAGAAATTGGAATAGCACAAACAGCCCTCAATGGACCTGTATTAGAAAGGTAAATTGTCTTAAAATCCTGCTAGTAATATCCTAATCATACTTTATTTTTATTTCAGATTTCCCATTCCCTTTTGCCTGGGTCACAGGATACTTGGCCATGTTAGTTGGAGCTGGAATGACCTTTATTGTTCAGAGCAGTTCTGTTTTTACATCTGCTATTACACCTCTTGTCGGTAAGTCTTTGCCATTAGCTGTCTAGAATCAGTTTGCCAAAACTCAAAATCAAAGGTTAAGTATTCCTTATGTCTTCACTAGGTATTGGAGTCATTAGCATTGAGCGTGCATACCCCTTGACGCTGGGTTCTAACATTGGCACAACGACAACAGCTATCCTCGCGGCGCTAGCAAGTCCAAGTGAGAGCTTAGCAAACTCACTGCAGGTTGGTTATTTTTTAAACCTATTTGTTTGGTGATGTCATGTAGTAAAAGACCCAATGATACAGCAACCAGGACTAATGGAACAGGTGTTTATGTGGAATAAGAGAGAGCTGTTGAATCTAGATTGAAAGGTACTTATCAGCACTATGAGGCCTTCTGCCATTCAGTAATGTATTAGGTGATACTTTGAGGTTTTTTAGGAGTATAAAATATTCCATGGCCCCATATCCATTCCTCCTGTAATCAGGGGTGGCTGCCATGAAACAGATGCACATTTTTAGAGAACCACCACTGCAGCTCCAAGATCAGGCATCTTGCAGTCGCTGTCACTGAAAGCAAGGTGCAGCAAGCGCCTTCTGTTCACAACTCTTGCGGTCCCAATATGATACTGTGAAGTCTCTTGCATTCAGGCTAGGGCGGTGTAATGATGGTACCCACATTCTTTCCACGCTCACTGTTTGAAGAGAAACGAGCGGTCTCAATTCAAACAAGTATTGGTAAAGCCAATAGGTCTGGCGATTCTTGTTTGTTTTGTCATGGTTTTTGCAAAACGTTATTGTTCAGAAAGCTGCTGAATGTTTGTTATTAAAAAAAACATTGACTAAAGGCCAAAACAATATTTGGGTCTCAAACAAGCACATATTACGATAGTTCTTCACGAATTACTTTGTGTGTTGATCTGCTGATTTTGAAAACCGCATGCCGTCATTCTTAGTGAAGTCAGCCAATGGCTGAAGCGGGCTGATGCATTTCCCCTTAATGCCTGAGTGGGTAGGAGAAAAATGTGAATGACACGACCACGGACAAAAGAATGAAGCATGACAGAAAACCTCTATGAGTAAATATGCCATACACATCATTTCAGTAAACTCAAAAGATCTTGGGTAACACAGACCGAAAAAAGCCAAACGTTCTGCCATTGGCTACCGGCACCTCATCTTAAAGAAAGAAAACTTTTAAAAAAGAAGGAAAGAATGAGGGCAGAAGGCAAGAAAGAAAGAAGACAAGATGAAAAGAAAGCAGAAAAGAAGATAGTGTAAAAAAGGAAAGAAAGAAGGAAATTGTTGGGAAGATGGCAGGAAATGAAAAAGAATGGAAAGAAAGAAAGAAGGAAATTAAGAATAAAAAAGAAAGGATCAAAATAAGGAAAGAAAGAAGGAAAGAAGGGAAGAAGGCAAGAAAGATGGAAAGAAGGAAGCAGAGATGGAAACAAAGAAGTAAAGATAAACGGAAAGAAAGAAGAAAAAAGAAAAGACAGAGGTAAAGAAAGAAAAAAGCAAGACTGACAGGAGGAATGACTGAAAGAAAGAAAGAAGGAAGGAAAGGAAAGGCAAGGAAGAAAAGTTAAAGAAAAGGAAGGAAAGATGGGAAGGAATAAAGGAAAGACAGAAAGATGGAAAAAAGGAAAGAAAGAAAAATGAAAGAAAGAAGGAAAGATGAAAAGGACGAAAAGAAAAGGAGCAAAATAAGGAAGGAAAAAAGGAAAATAAGTAAGAAAGAAGGAAAGAAAGAAAGGAAGAAATAAACAAAGAATGATAGGAAGGAAGAAAATCAAAAGAAGAAAAAACTAATAAAAAGAAACAGGAAAAAAGCAAGGAAGACGGAAAGAAACGAAGAAAGAAGGAACAAGGAAATAAAAAAAGTGTTACAACTGCTGCAAATTAAACACAAAAAAGGCCGATGGGCAAAGTTTATTAAAGAACCTTTGATTAAATTTAGTCCAGAATAAACGTGCTCTGAAGAATTATCCACTTATGAATTCATATGTATAATATTGAAGCTTTTGTTTGAGTAGTGTATGCACAGTAAAAACACAATAACAGTTTCCAATGGATACAATCTGTAATGCAGTAAAATTCTAGCAGCCAGATAAACTAAGGGCATTTCAAAAGAAATTTACTACAGCATTGGCAGGAGACAGGAATGGATAAAGCTAGAACAATTAGTTAAGGAGCCCACGCACTTAGCTGGTCATACTTTAGACGGCCTCTTCTCTAATGAGCCATCATTAAAAATTATTAGCATCCTTCCAGTGATTTGGTCCGATCATTCGGTTATCAGGTTTTCTACTGAAAACCTTAGCAATCGTCCGCCTAGGCAAAATGGTCCAACCACGTCAGCTACATAGACTGAAGCAAAATAAACACTGCTACTCTGGAGCAGTCGTTAGCTGAGCACTACCTTCCCCCACCTGGCGAGGCCGAGTTAGCGTCCGCACGCTATACGAATTGGTTGTCTGACACCTTCAGGGAGCTAGTTCCTACTAAAAATCAGCTCTCTTTTAAGAAGGAGCCTACGCCTCCCTGGTTCTCAGAAGCCCTGAGGCTTGAAAAACAAGCCTGCAGAAGGCAAGAAAGAATTTAAAGAAAAAACTATACTAACCATACGAAAGTACTATACCAGAAGGCCTTAACTTCATACAAAGATCTCATAAAAAAGGAAAAGAGTAGCTACTTTGCCCAGGCAATTGACAAGGCATCTAACTCACCGAAATAACTTTTTCAAGTTGTTCAGAGACTTACGAACATCTCAAATAAAACTAACCCCTCTGATATCAATCTTTTTGTGATGCCCTCGCTACCGCCTTCAAAGAGAAAGTAAATGTTATTTCCCAGGACTTCGATAAGGGGGACTCTCATCCTACTAGAACTCCTATTGAGAATATGTTAGGTGACTGTTCTTTTCCACACTTCTCTGCCACTTCACCTCAACAAGTTAGTTGCCTAATCTTGAAAGCCAAATCGGGCTCCCCCCACGACACCTGCCCAGTAAAGATCTTGAAACTGGTCCCTGACATGATTGCCAGGTATATATCTCAGATCTTTAATACCATGTTTGCCACCGGGACATTTCCTTCAGCCTGGAACAAGCTTCCATCCTTCCTCTCTTAGAAAAGTCCAATCTGATAATACAGATATGATACACATACGTAATGAAAAAAGGCGTAAACATAGGCGTAACTAAATACGTCATTAAACATGATGTCACAAGTGGGTGGATCCATAAGAGAATCCTGTAATGTCAGCAGAATTATTTGGCAGAGATGCGCGCGCAGCCGCATGACGTGTGATTGACGTGCAACTAGAGGGTGAAGGGGACTTGACATTTAGCTCTACATGTGGAGACAGAAGTCTGGGGGGTCATGTCAACCTAATCCCAAATCATATCTAATATCTTATGTTTAAAGAACTGTATTATCCAAAAGGAAAGGTCTCTATGATGAAATCTATTCTATACTGACTGTTAGTGCGTGTACAAGCGTCTAAGTGTCTACATGAGATGCGAGGGGGCAGGAATCTTCCATGGTAACAGGGGCTATGAATTACTTGCATGAGGACAGTGAGGCCTGGCCCTTAGCACGGTAGCTGGAAGAATGTTTACCTAAACTACTAGACAGGAATGCATCGGATGAGGAGCGGAGCAGATAATCTTGAAGGTGAAATACAGTTTTTGGCAGGCAACAGGCTGGATCAGGCACCGTTAGCCGCGCAGGGAGTAGGACAAAGTTCATGGATACATATGCGGGCTCGGACTGGAGCTTTCAGAGGCAGAAGGCAGGAAAAGGCTTGATGACAGAATTCAGGGCCTACTCGCCTGAATCTGTAAAATGTGGAAAGTGAACCACATAAAGTCGGTGGCCTTTCATACTTAGGAATGGAATATCTGACCCATTCATGGCGGATCTGAAAGAGGACATGATGACGGTGGACGCACATGTATTTGCGTCTTCATAACTGGAACTGGAGGGAACATACATGTACTTATAGCATGCACATGGAGCCGTTGGGGTCTACGATAGGGGACATAACTGATCACAAAATTCATATTTCCTCAGTTAGGTGACTGTTCTTTTCCACACTTCTCTGCCACTTCACCTCAACAAGTTAGTTGCCTAATCTTGAAAGCCAAATCGGGCTCCCCCCACGACACCTGCCCAGTAAAGATCTTGAAACTGGTCCCTGACATGATTGCCAGGTATATATCTCAGATCTTTAATACCATGTTTGCCACCGGGACATTTCCTTCAGCCTGGAACAAGCTTCCATCCTTCCTCTCTTAGAAAAGTCCAATCTAAAAGTAGACGACACGGCCAACTATCATCCTATCACTCGACTACCTCTCCCTGCAAAAATTTGTGAGAAAATAATGAATCTGGAACTGTCTAAATGCATCTTTGACAATCAGCTTCTGGACTCCTCCCAGTAC
Source organism: Triturus cristatus (assembly GCF_964204655.1). Lineage (NCBI taxonomy): Eukaryota > Metazoa > Chordata > Amphibia > Caudata > Salamandridae > Triturus > Triturus cristatus. The sequence continues at coordinate 921,194,795 of NC_140582.1, read as the reverse complement.
GGCTTCCGACCAAGGCAAAGCACAGAAATCGCCCTGGTGAAGGCAACGGAGGAAGTAAGGAAGGCAGTCGATGGCGGAGGCTCAGCAGTGATGATTTTACTAGATTTATCGGCTGCCTTTGATACTGTTGATCATACCACTCTCACTGGTTGCCTAAAGGAAAGAGGAGTTAAGGGGGTCACCCTGGAGCTTCTTTCCTCCTTTCTCAGTGACAGATCTCAAGCAGTAGCATTAGAGAATTTTAACTCCCTACCCTACACTTTGCCTTGTGGAGTTCCACAGGGGTCGTTCCTTAGCCCCATGCAGGGCCGGACTGGGAACCAAAACCGGCCCTATCAAAGTTCTCGTCTGCACCCCCCCCTCCCCGGGAGGGGGAGGGGTTGGTGGTGCCACCGAGCTCTTTGCCAGGGCCGGTGGCACTGCCTGAAGCTTAATGCTGGGAAAACACAGATTATGGTATTCTGCAATCCCTCCCCAGCCTCGTCCACCAATTGGTGGCCTAATACTTAGCCACAACCACCCCGCCCTGTGACTAAATTTAAGAATTTGGGAATCATCATTGATGACAACCTAAACATGAGCACGCAGATATCATCAGTCCCTTCTGCAGCTTACTATATCATTAAAATGATAAGAAAAATTCTTCCTTTTAACCCAGACAGCCACAGAACAACTTTAATAACCCTGCTTGTACTTCCAAGGCTGGACTATTGTAATATTCTTTATCTAACTGTTTTAGAAGAACATATGAGTCGACTGCAACTAGTCTAAAATGCTGTAGCAAGACTGGTTCTTAAGCTTCCTAAATACCATTCCATTGAGAAGGGACTTCGCAAGCTGCACTGGCTTCCCATGCGCAGCCGAACTAAGTTTAAGGCCCTATGCCTGGCCCACAAAGGACTGCATAACTCAGGCCCTGATTTCCTCAGGTCAGCTTTCAAGAGAAATAAGCCTAATAGAGAACTCATGTCGGCCAAGGCCAACCTTCTAGCGGTTCCGACATTCAAAAAGATGCATTGGGGCGGCAGAGGTATAGTCCTCAATACCATCAAACGCTGGGACAGCATCCCACCCCACCTCAGAGCTATTCCTTCATTGACATCTTTCAGGAAGGAGATAAAAACCTGCCTATTTAACATCTAAGTTTCCACTCTCCGACCTCTTCTGATAGCGCCAAGACACCTCTGGTAATCGCGCGCTTTAAAAATTTCCTAACATAAGATAACATAACAAGTCCTATGTTCTCATCTGTTAGAAGGGGGACTGCTTGTCACCTCGGGCTCTGAACACAATGGCAACACTAAAGTAATCATAAAGTAAAAACAAAAACACTGGCATTGAAGGGGACAACATTGTGTGCAGATGTGCTCATTGTGATAGAACAAAATGTAGTCACTCAAACGGAAGGTAACCAATTGTAAAGAGGCGAAGGAGTCGGAAAATTGTATTTAAAAGGTTGAATTAATAATACCATGAAAAGACCCACTGGTGCATAGGAAATACACGTCCAGCTTCAACCAACTCCAACCGCTTCTCCCCTCCTGTTCCAACCCATGACATAGATACATTCTACATGACAAAAGCACATTCTAAATGACATAAGATATTCAAAATCAATACTAAACAACAGTAACAAAGCGCATGCAAAACTTTATTGAGACACAACAGTGAAACACACCACACCAATCTTTCAGTAGGCTGAAATATTGCCTCATGCTGTATGCTGTAGTGGGCGGAAGCTAAATGTGAATCACACAACAGACCAATGGATGACAAGAGCTGGCTAAAAGCTCCCTTTAAGCGTGTATGTTATGCATATCATTATAGTAAAATCAGAAGGTCTTGGTTAACGTCAGACCAAAACATAAGTAATCACTTAATGTTTCCAGAAGGACCTAGCCAGCTACCGATTGGCTGGCTATATTCAGTGATTCTGCACATTTGATGTGCTCTTAGAGAGCAAGCCTGGCTTTTAAAGCTTTTTTGCAACATCAGATCAGACCTCTTACAGTGACCTGACCTGCTATGGTATCTTTTTATTAATGGGTTGGAAGAAAAAGTCTATTGAGCAAGAAATCAAATTTGAAATCCAGTGCAAATGAATGACATAAGATGCTGATTTTCTCAAGTATTTAAAATTAGCAGGCTCAGTCTTCCCTTTTTTGCTAGCAGCAATTGTGCTGCTTTGTGAACAATGTGCTATGTGTGAGGAAAATTATCAGGATGTCAGATTTGAAATCCAGTGCAAATGAATTACATAAATGCTGATTTTCTCAAGTATTTAAAATTAGTTGGCTCAGTCTTCGCTTTTTTGCTAGCAGCAATTGTGCTGCTTTGTGAACATTGTGCTATGTGTGAGGGAATGATCAGGATGTCCTGTGATGTTGTGTAATGATATATTGTGCTGAGTTGTGCTATGCAATGTTGATGTGTGAAATGCACATCTTTCTCAAAAACTATTCTTTTCTAGGCACAGACGTCAGAAGGACACCCTTGGTGTAAACACCAGGGTTGTAGGATGGAAGGGAAGTCAGAGGTTGACACTAAGAGGAACAAGGGCCAGTTAGTAAGCTAGAAGAATAAGAAGACAGTCAGAGAGGGACTGAAAGAGACATCTCAGGGAAGAGATTCACAGTTAACAGTGTCCCACCACCTACTGTCCCACATTATTGGAAGGCTGAGCTTCTGCTCCCTTTCTCTCAGTTTGAATATAACACAGAATACAAAAAGTGTTGTTCAAAAACAAATAAGTAGAGCTAAAGATATGACTCACACGTTTTAACCACAAGATTTGTAAATTGTAGATAGACACACATTACATTTTATTCACATTTTTCCCCAAACAACTACTTGATCCTAGCCTTCAGTTCCTTTACGCCAGCTCTGCTATTTTAAATGGTAGGGAGATACCTTGGCACCAGCTCCCATGAACATTCTTTTTCCACCATCCCTTACACAGCCACGTACAGCCTCCAGTACTCTAGCACTCCAATACTTTAACGTTAACTCAAACCCTTTACCTAACCAAACCTTAACCTCATCTCTATTAACCCAGTCCAAAACTAACAATAAGCCTTTCTCAAAACTGAACTGTAACACCTTCCATAACACCCTACCTTATGTTTATCCCTATCCTAGCACTAACCTTCACACGCATCCTAATCTAACCTGCACTTTGTGCCTTAAATCATCCATCAGGCATACCTTAGCCTAAACATAATACCGTAATCTAACCTAAACCTGATCTAAACTTCTCTCTAACCCATATAGGCTTTTCACCTTTTTTGACTATTTTGTGAATCATACTTCTTGCAGTGCTTTTCACCTGTGTAGATGCATTTCAAGTGCATATGCCTCATATTGCTGCATTCATCTTTGCATTGCTGGTCAGATTCACAAAGACATTTGTGCATGTAAATACTTGCAAATCGCCTAAATTACAAAAGCAAATTCACCTGTGAAATTCACTGAATGAGAATTTGTACTTGTTGAGTGATTTACTCCCATGTAGTATTACCATAGTGTGGCGTCACGGTGAGGAGTTTTATATTCCATTGCTGGAATATTTTGGCAAATTTGTAAACACTCACAGACTTGTGAGTTTGTGGGGTCAGAACTTTACTCTTGAATGGTTAGCAGTAAATACTTTTCATGGTGTTAATAGGTGAGAAGACCACAACAATTAGTAGGGTTGTAGAGAAAGGAGTTTCTATATGGCTAAAGGTATTTTCCATGTGAATAAACTAAAAATCCAAATATATTTAAGCGTGACACGTCTACATGCACTAATGGGTTTCTTCTCTGTAAAAGGAGGAGAAAAGTAAAGAAAACAACAAGGGAAGTGCAATGAGAAAGCTATTTGCGATGTGAGCGGAGGCAAGATGGCGGCTGAGTGAGGAGTGGGCTGCTGCAGCCGATTGTGCTCTCCCGAAAAGCTGCACTAATTGCAAACTATGTTAATATCCCCAAACCGGAGGATGTGATATCCCTCTGAGCGCGAAGATAACAAGAAAGAAATAGACAAACAACTCAATGTTTGAAGAAGTTAGTGGCGGCATTAACAACTTACGCGGCTGGGCTTCGGCGTTGGCTCGATACACGGAGCAGCTGCTTCTTCGAGTGGAACATATCGAGAGGCTCTGTGCCCTTCACTTGCCAGCCGCTGCTTCAACTTATGTTCCTGCCATGGGGCCGAAATCTGTCACGAAAGCAGGAGCTGCGGTAGAACGTCGGGGGCCTCCAGCGTTGCCCTCTGAGGCTGACATCCCAGCGCGCGGTCGTAAGCAGAAGCCCAACGCTCTCCCGGAGACCTCGGTGGACCGGAAGGGGAAGGGTGGGAGCACTCAGCCCCAGCTACAGCGGTCCTCAGTATCCGTAGTTGATTTGCTCAGAGGGCAGGCTGTACAGGCTGCTGCCGCTTCTACCAACAGGAATGGCAATGGACTGGTCGGCGAGGAAGGCGTCTCTGAGAAGTCGCACAAGGAGCCGGGTAAGGAGCTGAGTGGGGGGATAGAGGGGCAGAAGGAGCCCACGCTTAATCTGCAGCTCCATACGGATATGGACTGCTCGGTCAAGGCACTATCTAACCCCCCTGCTGAGGCACACTCCCGGCAAGAAGCAATGTCACCTATAGACCCTCAGCTATACGCTGCAACTGATAAGCAGAATCTTGGCTTGGATCAGCTGCAGGAATCCACCCAGGGGTATTCGGTATTTGGTGGTGCCACTGAAGAGGGGGGTAAGCCTACACCCCAGTCCCTCTGTCCAGAAACTGGGGGTCCAGCCGGGCTGCTTAAAGCCTTGACGGAGAAGGATCAAAGCACTCCCCCTCAGATGGTAGATCATGGCTCAAAATATAAAGGGAGCTTTAAGAGTCACCGGACCCCACGGCGGGAGTGGGACAAAGATAGAGATTCGGAGGCAAATGATTTTTTCTCCCTTTCCGATGCAACTTGGTCAGATGCCGCCTCTGATTCAGGTGGGGAAACTTTGTCTAGCGATGAGTCGCAATCTCAACACAAGGCTAAGCTACCCTCGGGATCTGGAGCAACGGTACGCTCTATGAGTCTATGCCCTAAGAGTTTTGAAGGCCAAAATCAGGCGACCTTGAATTGGGATTACGCACTCGGGATCAATTGATGGGTACTATTAAACCTAAGGTAAATACTGGGTTGGAAGCAGGGCTTGTGCCGGCTCCTCCTACGTTAGAGTCAATTATGCAGTGCGTGGTTGCACATCGAGAGGAATCCCGGATGGAAAGTAAGAGGTCGCAGAACGCCTATCGCAAACTTCAAGGGGCAATCAGGAAAGTCGCAAAGACTTGCAAAGACATAAGCGATCGCATGACTGATATTGAGACTCGGACAGAAGCTCTGGAATTAGAAGCAGCCGGCTCTAAAGGTCAAGTAGATGCTCATGAGGCCCGACTCATGGATATACAGTGGAAGCTTGAGGAGGGGGAAAACTACCAGCGTAGGAATAACCTGAGATTTTTGGGTATTCCGGAGGGAAAGGAAGGGTCGGACCCCCGCACTTACATCGCTCCATTATTGCAGACCTCTCTGCCAGATCTGGTTGGTTGGGATTGGCACAGGGAGGTGCAAAGGGCACATCGGGTTCCTTTTTCTATTCGTCAGCCTGTTCCACCTAATGCTAAACCCAGGGCGTTATTGGTTTACTTTCGGAATTTTTTATTAAGGCAGAGTGTTTTTGAAAGAGCTAGGCCGGAAGCCCAATTAAAAGCTGAGGGGTTTTCTTTTTTCGTCAGACCTCACTTCTGCCATGTCACCGTGGAGCGCCAGTGGCGCTTACGTCAGATGATTAAGCCTTTCCAAGAGAAGGGAGCTCAGGCCTTTCTCTTAAACCCTGCCCGCTTAAAAATAATCTGGAGGGACACTACAAGCTTTTTTACGTCTGAGATAAAGGCTAAGTAGTTTTTGGATTCTGGGGGTAAGGCTGCATCTTAGGGATAATTAATCTAATAGAGCATACTGTTTTTCTCTCCTTCCTTTCCGTTCCCTTTTTCGGCTGGACGGTAGGGATACAGAAATATAGGATTATGTTGGGCTGTTCGGTTATGGGAGGTTTTTTTTGGTGCACTAGGGGTATTGGTACGTTAGGTTTGTTTCACTTTCGGGAGAGCACAATATTCATCCACTACAGACCTGGTTGGTCTGCTGCCTTCATTTTCAGGGTGGGTGGGATGGGTGGGGTGGGTGGGGAGCTGTGGGTTAGGGAGTGGGGTGGGAAGGGATGGGGTTGGAGAAAAAAGGCCAGGGAAATCAGGGAAATCAGGAAAAAGGTATAGTTTGACTGCTACTGAGCTACTAAAATGTTTAATATCACTGCATTGCAATAAAAATTACTTTGATGGGTAAGCTGAGAATCTGTTCTTTGAATATAGGGGGGCTTAACGATGCTGATAAGCGGCATAGATCCGCAGAAGTTATTCGCTCATGGGGGGTGGACGTCATTTGTCAACAGGAAACCCATATTCCTTTCCAGAAGAAAGGCCTAAATAATATTCCCGGATATAAGCAGACGATCTGCTCCTCACAGACTACTACTACAAGAGGAGTGGCTATCCACACCTCCACTCGGATGCCTGAAGTGGAGCGAACCCTATAAGATAAGTGGGGGCGATGGGCTATAGCCTATTTATCTTGTAGAGTCACCATATGTACCATCTATGGCTCCAATTTTGATGATTCTGACCTATGGGTCAAGTTGGAGCTTGAGTTAACAGCCTGGCCCTCTCCACTTATAATCTGTGGGGATTTTAATATTCATCTAGGCTTATCGGATATATCTTTGGTAAGCTATGATGGGAGGAAACCACGGGTATTTAAGGCCCTTAAAGCCTTAGCAGCGAGCCATGGATTAGTTGATGTGTGGACTCGTAAAGTAGTAGGTGATGCTGGCTATACCTACTTTTCTTGTCCCCATCAGAAATATGTTAGGCTAGACTACTTTTTTATATCTACCTCCCTTATAGATCGCGCTAATATACGTAAGCTTCCAAAGATCCTATCAGACCATAACCCTTTGATACTTGAGCTAGACCTTCCGGAACATCTGAATATCCCTAGCAAATGGTCCTTTGATAGGAAACTTTTGGTAACAGAAGGCTTTCTTGATCATCTTAGGGGATGGACCAAGCAATTTTTTGATGCTAATCGGTATAGCGCATCGAGGGAAGTCGTCTGGGATACTTTTAAAGCCTGCCTAAGGGGGGAAATCATTAGCTTCGCTGGACATCTTACGGCAGAGCATAGGATGACTGTGCAAAAACTCATGATTGAACTCTCTACGAATGAGGTAGTACATCTCCAAACTATTGAAAGTAAACAGAAGGATGCAGCGAAGCTAATCGAATTAGAAGTTATAAGGGTTAAAGCCAAACTAAATGGAATATATAACAATAGGAACGCTAAAATATATCAAACTCGTTTTAGGGATAATTATGAATATGGGGAAAAGACCGGAAGACATCTAGCATTAAAACTGAAACAGAGGTCGGCCGCTAATAATATCCCGGAGATTAAACGGCGGAATGGGAATATAGCAACTGATCCCCAGGATATTCTTCAGGTTTTTGCTGAATTTTATGGTGAGGTCTATAAATCTCAGACTGATCCTCAAATAGCAATAGGGCAGCGCTTAATTACCCCCCTCCCTATAGTTTTACAGGAATTAGAAAAAGAATTTACTCAGGCTGAAGTCAATGAGGCATTACAGTCCATGGCATCGGGCAAGGCTGCAGGTCCTGATGCAATCCCGGTAGAAATTTATAAAGCTTTACAGCCGGAATTAGCACATATGTTATTGGACTTGTTTTTAGCAGTACAATATCATGGCACCACACCTCATTCTTGGAAGGATACTAATCTAATTTTCTTTTTGAAAAAAGGGAAACCGCCTTGGGATCCGGCCTCGTACAGACCAATCTCTTTGATAAATACTGACAAGAAAATATATTCTAAAATCATAGCCAACAGATTGTCAAAAATAATAGCTTCCCTAGTTAGCCCATGGCAGCATGGATTTATTCCTGCTCGGGGAACAACTGATCATGTGCGTCGGGTGATCTCTCTATTTGATATCACTGAACAGTTCGGGGGTCAAATGTCTCTGATTTTGTTAGATGCTCAGAAAGCCTTTGATCAGGTGGAGTGGGCTTTTTTATGGCAGACCTTAAGTAGTAATGGTTTTGGCCCCTCTATTCTGACGGCTATAAAGGCCATGTATATGCAACCATATGCCAAAATACAAATGAATGGGATGGAATCCGGGAGGATTAAGATCTCACGGGGCACTAGACAGGGCTGCCCATGCTCCCCGATTCTGTTCGCTTTATATATAGATCCGTTGATTAGAGCTTTGCTTAATGATCAGGCTATTCAACCTATAATGGTTAGGGGATTTAGTACAAAAGTTTTAGCATATGTGGATGACATCGCCATAGTTACCTCTGACCCTCAGGCTGCATTGGTCCGTATCGAGGCTCAGGCATTAGAATTTGGTCGCCAGTCTGGCTACAGGCTGAATACAGCTAAAACTAAGATCGTCTGTACTAGCAATACCTTGTTTAAGGATGCTCGGAGGTCTCTGGAGACTATTTATCTAGGGATAAATATAAGCGCAGAGGTTGCAACTATCTGGGATATCAATTTGACACAGCTATTAACTAAGATAAGCACAGATTTAAAGCGTATAGATAAATTAAACATCTCTATCATTGGACGGGCCAACACTATTAAAATGACGATGTTTCCTAAAATTTTTTATCTTTTCAGATGCATTCCAATTGAGCCCCCTAAAAAGTTTTTTACAAAAATTGAAGGGATATTCTCCCAGTTTATATGGGGATATAAAAAGATCAGGAGATCAATAAAATTCATGACTCTGCCCCAAAATCGCGGCGGGCTAGCTATCCCACATATGTTATATTATTTTTGGGCTGTGATGCTGCAGCAAATGATCGTTTTGTTCCGCCCAAAAAACCGTGTAGGAATTATATTGACGATTGATAGCAGTGATTCCCCTCCTTCTATTTATGAGTTGGCTTTAGGGGATCATGCACCGGGTGTCTTATTAAGGCAATTAGATGGTAGTTATTACAAAAGAACACGATTCAAAATTGTTAGAACCGCCTGGAATGTCTGGAATAAAATTAGTAAATTGTTGAGGATTCCCAAGCTGCATAGATATCATGCTATTTGGGGATCGTCTCTGTTCCCATCTTTATTTTATGATAATCTTGGGAAAACTTGGGAACAGGCTGGCATTAATGTAATTGGAGATCTATTTGTGCAGTCTGAACTAAAATCCTTTGAAGAGCTTCAAACTCAATTTGGGCTGGATACCAAGACATTCTTTAAATATTTACAATTTAGGGAGATTTTCAAAACTGCAATGGCTCAAATAACTGGACTCGATAATATTCCGATACTTGATTGGCTTGGACATAGGCAGCCACGGGTAAAGGACTTATACCTAATTTTGTTGAATGCCAATAAGGATGATATCGCCAGCTCTGAATCTGTTTGGGCAGGCTTGCTTGGGGATCCTGAAGTCGATATCTGTCGGTCTTTGTATTTGTCAAAGAAAATATTTCTCGCAGCTAACCTTAAAGCTCAACACTTTAAAACTCTGTTTAGGCTTTATTATACTCCTGCCAAACTTTTTAGTGGGGGGAAAAGGGAAACCGATTGGTGTCCCAGATGTAAGGAAGGTCCGGCAGATATGATTCACATGTTCAGTGGGTGCAATCAACTGGATAATTTGAAATTAAAGATAGAGGAATTTCTTAATCAAATCACTGGTGGTTTAGCACGATTAACTCCTACTCTGATTTTGACAGGGATTGATGCTAGCCTATGTTTGGATCCTTCCCAAGTCTATTTTTGCTTTATGGTTTCTGCCATTTTTCGTTTAATTATTGCGACTCATTGGAAGGATGCTGATTCACACACATTTCATGAATGGTATGCAAGACTTCATCATGTTTTTAATTTAGAGAAGGCACTTTATAAATGTAAAGGGAAAAGGGCCAAAAGAAGAGGTCTTCGGGTATGGGGCCCGATCTGGGAAACTGATGAGATGTAATGATGAAGTTATAATTCTGTGTTTTACATTTTGTATTTTGGGATTTAATGCTGTTTTTGTAATATGGAACTTGCAGTGACTATTTGGTTCCTTTCCTGTGTTTTCTATGATTAATTTTCTTCTCAGCGTAATAATGTTTCTCTTGATTTCCCTGTGCAAAATATTCAAAAAAAAAAAAAAAAAAAAAAAAAAAGAGAAAGCTATTTGCAATGCACAATTGTGCTTTAAAAATCTGCAGTACAGCTTTTGCATGGACATATTCAGGAGTTCACAAAACATTTCTAGAAGTGTTCTCCTGAAAATGTGCAACACTGAAAGACTGTCGATTTCTTTAAAAAAAAAAAATAATAACCCCCTGTGATATCTGTCATGGAGTACATCTAAAGGGGCTCCCCTCGCCCAACCTATTATGGATTACTCGAGGTATACTTCACTAAAATACTCCAGATTGATAGGTGCAAAGTTTGCAAAGTAGAAAATCCCACTGCAAACAGATAGTTCAGGTCCAAGTCATAAGAACATGAAAACACATTTTACTGCCACTCTAAGAAAAAAGAGGTCCAATTCCTCAATTCACTGTGTAATAACCTATGTGTTTCTGTTCATTTCAGATTGCACTATGCCACTTCTTTTTCAATATTTCTGGGATTCTCCTCTGGTACCCGATTCCATTCACGCGCCTGCCTATCCGCCTTGCCAAGGGGCTGGGAAACATGACAGCGAGTTACAGATGGTTTGCTGTTGTGTATCTTATCTTCTGTTTTTTCCTCATCCCTTTTATCATCTTTGGACTCTCAATCGCAGGTTGGAGAGTCCTGGTGGGTGTTTGTGTGCCCATCGTGCTCCTCATAATCACCGCAATTGTCATTAATGTGATGCAGAAGAAGTGCCCTGGAGTGCTACCGCCCTTCTTGAAAACCTGGGACTTCCTCCCCAAGTGGATGCGCTCTCTGGAGCCCTGGGACAGGCGCATGTCACAAATGACATTGTTTTGTGGACAGCACTGCTGCTACTGTTGTAAGTGCTGCAAAAAAACCGAGGCCGAAGCACCGACAAAGGAAAACCCGCCCAGATCTCTAGAGGTTTATGAAAACACTGTGACGATTGATGATGAATTACCCAATAAGAAGCATATGCAACCATATGAGCTCAAAACAAGCTTCTAGAGACACTTGTTTCTGAACTGCCAAAACCTTCTCTCAGGATGAACTCTCATTCTATTTGGATGCGCCTGGTATTTATTTTTTTCATCAACAAAGCAGTCTAAAAGAGGATGAAAACAAATTTAGAAGTGAGGTTGCCTAGGTGATGCAATTCCTGAAATGGTGGTCAAGGTACTCTGAAGGTTTGTCAGAACTAGGAAGCAGAATGAGTTAATTCTGCCACATTCTCCCTCCCACTTCAAGGAATGGCTGTAAATTTCTGCTGATCCTTTAGTCAAACATGCAATCAAAAAGGGACTTTTAGTGAATGTGTAATGGCCCGAAGTAAAATTGTGAGCTGTCCAGTGAGTGGAAGGGTTTCTATATTCTGCTCACCAGTCAATGCTCTTCCTTCTTAGTTAGCTTAATTTGTCCCAATCATATTTTTGCTCAGTAATTGTTCCCACAGCAGCACCCCAGGGTTTGAGCATTTAGTGCAGCTGAATTGGAGCAACTAAGAGCATTGAACAATGACAGCCTTACGTCCATCAGGTGACGTGAAAAAGAAAGTACTCAAAGCCCACTCATAAAGTCAACACGAGTAGATGACGAAGTTTGTCAGTCTTTATACGTGTATAATTGGTAAGATTTCTGTTGAGTCTGACTACGATAACCCATGAGAACCTCTCCTAAAGTGTACTAAAGGCAAGATCTGCCTCGAGTCAGGTGAGAGTATTGTATATATTGTAAAGGTGATCGAACTTAGCTAAGGGGGTGTAAATAAGTGACTATGTTTCCCATTTAACATAATAGGCAGTTCAAGTTGATGCTTGATGCTAATGCATATTTAAATATTGTATATATCCTGTATGTAGTCTTTGGCAATATTGAAATCAGACTTTATGTACTGTGTACATATGAACAATGTTCTGCACATTTTCACATTACAATAATGTATGGGTACGTGCAGTAGTTTGTAACAAGAGATTAATAGTTTTTTGGTTGAACCAATGTCACGAGGCTGGGGTGTTGACAAATCCAGACCTGTAAATAGCAGTGACTGTGGAGTTCTTTCTTTCCTTTTTCGAGCATCAATATAATGCTACTTTTGCCTCAAAATACCACAAATAAAAGCAAAGAGATTTGTTATAAAATGAAGACAGATAAAAATTAGAAGGTCAAATTCACAGTTTCAAAATGGCTCCTAAGCACCCTTCCCTTGTCAAAGAATTGAGCAGCAATAATTGTGTCTGGCTGTCGTGTCAGATCTTACGTTTCCCTCGCACTCTGGAGTACAGATCTTCAGGGATCTCCTTCAAGTAGTACCCTGTAAATGTACAGTGAAGTACTGTTTATTTTTTCTTCATCTCTACAAGACATGGAAGAATTAGTAGTAGTTCTTATTAACTGGCCAAAACTCTTGCCATATCAAAAAGTTCCATCTCAACCAGAGTATAATGAGATATGTATTCACCAATTTAAGGTGCCGAAAAAAACCGGCAATATTCAGCAATTTACATTGGCACATTAGCAGAATTTATGTGCTTGACAACAACGCATACACATTGTACTTATGTATTATTGTTTCACTGTACACCACAAATAGGTACAGTTAGAATATTTGTATATAGACTTCTTGCTTATTATTTTAAGTTATATGCAGGAAAACTATTATGTCTAATGGTTGTGTTAATTGCAGAAACACTGGATTGTAAAAGTATGTAATCTTTTTCTATCTATAATGTATGTAATGGTTATCTGCACAAATTATGAATCTGTATACAATTTGCAATACAATTTTAAATGTGATCCATTGGTAGACTTTTATTAATAGATTGGCGTCCAATGAGAGAATGTGAAGAAAAGAAAAGGCTGAAAACATAAAGAAAATGGATTTTGCTTAATGAATGAATGCTTGTACTTTGCAGTTGGCGCAATACCTGAAAACAGTCCTGTTCTAAATTGGTCTTCAGGAGGACCATGAGAGTTCACACGAAGTGTGATGGGGTCTGTTGAGATATTCATGTTTAGGTTCTAGAATCCCAGTATCTCTATGACTTTTGTGTGAAGCCGATCCTTTTTAATTTTTCTGCAATTAAGATCTTCATCAGAACCTTGGGGCTGATTATGTTGGCGGTCGGATCGTCACCGCCCGCATGGCGGTGGCGATCTGCCCACCAACATTCATCGCCCGCCTACCTTTTCCCCCTGCCACATTACGATGGCGGGGGGACCCCGGCGGACGTTCCCGTCATCCGCTTTTCTGCCGGTCGACGAGTCGACAGGGCAGAAAAGGGGCTTAACATGGTGGCGGTCTCTGCAAGACACCGCCATCCATATTAAGATGCAGACGGTCACTCGTCTTTCCATGGCGGCATTGCCGCCATGGAAAGGCTCGCGGACTTTGCTGTTGGGGGCCCGTAGTGGGCCCCCAGGGTGTTGGGTTCACATGGGGGGTACCTATGGTACCCCCCCTACTTTTGCATGCACAAGGAGTCAGGCACCGCGCGGTGCCTGCCACATTGTGCATGCAAATGCACAACATGGCTTTTTTACATTGCAGCAGGTGCTGCTGACAGCACTGTTCGCCGCAATGTAGAAAATGCAGGATGTGCCCGCCAGTGTGGTGGGCGCATCTTAATTTCAATTGCGGGACCGCCGCACATATGGTGGGCTGTCCCTTTTGCCGTTACGGTGGCGGGATCGTAATGGACCCCCAAGTCTTGTAAAATGACCTTTTTGCATCTGTATCGAGTGAATTGTGGTACTAGCATTAGCCAAAAAGAAAGAAACAGTGAGAGTCAAAGTTTGTTCACAATAAAGGGCCTCATTTAGAGATTTATGATAAATTGTTGTCCAAAAAGTACTTTTGTTTGTTTTGTCATCCCCACCCAGCTCTGACGCCTTAGGTTTTTTCTTGATCGTTGGTGGATAATACGTGTATGTTAGTTTTGCAATTAAAATAATTTAATTTGAATTTAAGAAGGGGCTTCAGTTGATTCACCCATCGATATATTGTATTTTTCCAAAAGATGGATCTTTAGTTTGTTAAATAAATATGTTACCGTACCTGGACTTTGGTGAGTACGTTGACACATGACAGGCACGTACGTCACCTAGTTAATATTGCCTTGGGGTTATTGATTGTTATGTTGTTGTGCACATACCTATTAGTCAAGATTCTTCCACTAGACGTTCATGGAGAGAGTATTGAAACGGTTTATTCATGTTTCATAGTAGTTCTAATTGAAATTAGTGGATGCCACCACAGTGGAGACATAGGTATTACCAGAAGGCGTATGCACTTTCAACACTGTCACCTGAGTTCGCACTTATAGTATGTATGGCTTTAAGGGAGTTCGTGAAGTAATGTTCAGCCTGATGGGTGTCAGTACTTGCGAGTATGGCTCACTTGTGTGTCCAGTGATCTTGAGAAAAGTAGGTGGAGGTTTGTGTTGGCATTGGCTAGGCATCTATATCGTATAAAGACGACACACTGGGTCAGGTCCACTGACATTTTGCATCAGTTTGGCATCACAAAAGGTATGCAAACTAGTGCAAAATGTTCATTGGATTTACTTTCCAGTGCAAAATGTGTTTTGCGCTGGAAGGTAGCCATAAAGTAACCCTAATGTTGCGCTAGTGCAGTTTTGCATTGGTTTGTGACACAGGGTAAATGAAAAATGTTGTATTTTTCCAAACTTTTCAGACTTTGCGTGTGTACTGCACTGTACAACAGACATATAAAGTGGGAAAAGTATTAAAGTTTGTATAAGCATGGTATTATGTGCTGGAAAGATAGCCTTCCAGTATAAAACCTAAGAAAGCCATTGCAGAGACACAT
The DNA here is from genome assembly GCF_964204655.1 of Triturus cristatus. Taxonomy (NCBI): domain Eukaryota; kingdom Metazoa; phylum Chordata; class Amphibia; order Caudata; family Salamandridae; genus Triturus; species Triturus cristatus. Next base: position 921,179,702 of record NC_140582.1, on the reverse strand, counting down.
TTGCACTATGCAGCACAAGTGTTTGTGTGGCGGTAGGCAGCCTGATTATGTGCCCGTGCTAGCGAGAGAGCAGCAAGATATGGTGCTGTCCTGCTGTTTCTCTATCGCGCTGTGCAGCGCAACAACTTTATTTTTGAACGATATTATCCACAGTGTTTTTTATCCTCGGTACATGTGAGAAAGTTTTTTCATATGAAGCAGCACATTTGCGTAGAGTTTTAAAGTTGTAATTAATCACTGTTGGACCAATTATAAATGGATTCCTTGTCACCTTCCCTAAACCACATCACCCCTAGGAATGCATGCTTAATCCATGAGGCTTGGTCGACTGACATGCTGGAATGATAAATCTACTGTGAGATGTCCCACAGTGGTAAATGAGTGCACTCACTGCCACTCACAATATGTTACTTATGACTGGTCTTCTTTGTTGTTAGGTGAACTTGGGTCCCAGCCATCATGAATTGGGGGAAGCATGTGGGTGTTGGTTTAGATGACAAGAACTGCCCACGTGCATCCCCAGAAAGAATTATAACAGACGGTCTAGTGGGCAACCAGAGAACACATAACCCATGGGTAATTTGGCAAAAGCAATAGTAGGTAGATCAGAATTCACAGTTAATTATCCAGGATTTACTGAGATCACTTGGGCAGGTATTCAGGGGGGTTTACCCCTGGATTACCAAAACTACAATATCGATGGGCCCTGATGGTGCTGGATTCCATGTTCTAGATCTACTCAGGAACCTCTGACCGATGGTCTGTATTGCCTGCTGAGCAAGTGTGGAGGGGAGAAAAGGATTCCTAGAAGATTATACATTCCCCTTCCCCATGAATCTAAAGGAGCACAGACACTTGATTCAAGTTTACTCAATTTATTATAAAGCCAAAAAGAGCAAAACATAAGTACACCTCAATATAAGAGTATGGAGATACATGAACACTAATACAGAACCGAGCCTATGAATATAATTCATACGGCACACTAGCCACAGAATAATGAATTCCAAAATAAGAACACAAGTGAGTATAGACGCTGCGTCAAAATCCTTCTTCATTTATATTTCGGAATTAGAAGAGTAATCTGTCCCTACTCTACTTCTAAAGTGTTATCCCTACTTAATTTCCCAGTTGATTCCCCTCAAAAGGTGTCAGCACATGAAGACGTCCTAAGAAGTACACTCATGTTAAATGGGTCAAGTAGCGTAGTCCAAATCAGAAGTCCCCCGAATCTGTCCCTGTCTCTAATACAAAAAGACAAAGTTACACCCCTAACAGATCACTTGGTAACCTGCTCTGCGGACACCTACTTTAGGTAATTTTCCATTGAACTCCAATTAATTCAGGTTTCGTCCAATGACCTTGGTTCACAGGTTTCACCAAACACGAAAGGCATCCTCGCTTCTATCTGTTCAGACTCTTCCAAGACATTCCTCTCTCCCTATGTTTCTTTTTAAATCTTATTAACAAGGTTGAATTCCTGTGCCTGCTGCAGGGAGGAAAAAGAAAACTTTCTACAAACACATACATTCTAATGAAACTTCTAACTTCAGAGCAGACAAGGAGAAACAAAAGATTGGCTCACCTAAGAACATCCATTAAAACACACACATTACACAAGTCTTTATATGAACCATTGAGTCGGATGTGGATGCATTCTATATTGCATAATATTTGTAATATGCATGCATGACGACATTTTTTCTCCAAACATGTGCAAAATCCTAATCATCCTTATATACACCATTATAGATTTCATTCTAACGTCTTTATATATCGATACAAGCTTCGTTCTAATCACATGGATTACAGCAAAACAACAGGATATATGTGAGTGCAGATTATTCACAAGTATAGTGCACCCCTACAAATTTTAAGAGCGCCGAGCACTCTATCAGACCCAAAATCAAGGACAACATATCAAAAATAAAGTATCAACAGGTAATTCTAGATGTTCTATACTTGACTGCACATATATGTACCTACACTGTACATATATTTTCAAGGTATGTGGAGTTAGGAATAGAAAATATATATTTCCCTAGATGCACTTACCTTTCAATATTTTGTCCCTCGATATTCTGTCCTCGATATCCTTCTTCCACAATATTGTTGGTGTCGATATTCAGAAGTGCTGGTTCCTTCTTTCTCCCTTTGTGATGTTTTATCCATATTTCTATTCTTCCGGCCTTCTGCTTTGAGCATTTTCCCTCTCTTGCTCTCTGAAAATGTATGAAGAGTGAAAATAAGTGCAGATGCCCAAAAGTGCATGCCGGTGGCTCTACCTGCAAACACCGGCTCAAATTAAGAACTCAGGACCTGATTTACAAAGGTAAATGCACAATTTTGTGTAAGTTTGTGATCGTTTGCTATTGACGAAGGAATTTTACTAGTAGTATAATTACGACTGCAGAAACTTAGCACATAACAAAATAGGGCAGGTCCTGAATCTGGGATGTTCGGGCCACCTCTCCCACGACATTAGAAAGAGCCTTACAGGTTATTGTGAAACTGTATTGGAGGGTGAAAACTGAACAAATTACTTCCCCTGCCTTTCTCTAATCCTCTTTGTAGGAGGAATTACATAATATGGTTAATATTTCAAAGTTAAAAAGGGAAATATTTACAAAGAGGTGAAGCAACACAGGTCAACAACTTTGCTTCTCTGCGTGGCATCTAAAGAGAGCAGAACAGTGCCATATCTACTAAGATATTGCACTTTTTCTTTCTCATCCAGCGCTTGCGCACTTTTGGTTGCTTTGCGCGACGCACACACCCTTGAGCCATAGTGCAGTGGTGTGTGTGTGACATCTACAAGAGATTATTGTGCTGAATACTATCATTATGCAAAAACAACAATTGATGGACAGAATGCAGAACAATGTCATACATTCACCCCAGTACAGAGATCTGGGCCTAAATCCATCGTTTTTTGCTCACCATGCCATTCCAGTTTGAACCCAGCCATATGCAAATCAGTCTTGACCCTGTGCCCCATGGGAACAGTCCAGCCCAAACTGCCAAGCCAGGTCCTCCCTGGACTGGAAACAAGCATCCTAGGACCGGTTTCGGGCTTTCAGCCCTCGTCAGCCAGGATAGCTTGATTCCAGTGGCATGGAGAGCACAGGACTCACATCTGAGCATATCCTTCCCACTCGGGGTGACAAATGCAAAAACAACAATTGATGGACAGAATGCAGAACAATGTCATACATTCACCCCAGTACAGAGATCTGGGACTAAATCCATCGTTTTTTTGCTCACCATGCCATTCCAGTTTGAACCCAGCCATATGCAAATCAGTCTTGACCCTGTGCCCCATGGGAACAGTCCAGCCCGAACTGCCAAGCCAGGTCCTCCCTGGACTGGAAACAAGCATCCTAGGACCGGTTTCGGGCTTTCAGCCCTCGTCAGCCAGGATAGCTTGAGTCCAGTGGCATGGAGAGCACGGGACTCACGTCTGAGCATACCCTACCCACTCGGGGTGACAAATGCAAAAACAACAATTGATGGACAGAATTCAGAACAATGTCATACATTCACCCCAGTACAGAGATCTGGGCCTAAATCCATCGTTTTTTTGCTCACCATGCCATTCCAGTTTGAACCCAGCCATATGCAAATCAGTCTTGACCCTGTGCCCCATGGGAACAGTCCAGCCCGAACTGCCAAGCCAGGTCCTCCCTGGACTGGAAACAAGCATCCTAGGACCGGTTTCGGGCTTTCAGCCCTCGTCAGCCAGGATAGCTTGAGTCCAGTGGCATGGAGAGCACGGGACTCACGTCTGAGCATACCCTTCCCACTCGGGGTGACAAATGCAAAAACACCAATTGATGGACAGAATGCAGAACAATGTCATACATTCACCCCAGTACAGAGATCTGGGCCTAAATCCATCATTGTTTTGCTCACCATGCCATTCCAGTTTGAACCCAGCCATATGAAAATCAGTCTTGACCCTGTGCCCCATGGGAACAGTCCAGCCCGAACTGCCAAGCCAGGTCCTCCCTGGACTGGAAACAAGCATCCTAGGACCGGTTTCGGGCTTTCAGCCCTCGTCAGCCAGGATAGCTTGATTCCAGTGGCATGGAGAGCACGGGACTCACGTCTGAGCATACCCTTCCCACTCGGGGTGACAAATGCAAAAACAACAATTGATGGACAGAATGCAGTACAATGTCATACATTCACCCCAGTACAGAGATCTGGGCCTAAATCCATCGTTTTTTTGCTCACCATGCCATACCAGTTTGATCCCAGCCATATGCAAATCAGTCTTGACCCTGTGCCCCATGGGAACAGTCCAGCCCGAACAGCCAAGCCAGGTCCTCTCTGGACTGGAAACAAGCATCCTAGGACCGGTTTCGGGCTTTCAGCCCTCGTCAGCTAGGATAGCTTGATTCCAGTGGCATGGAGAGCACGGGACTCACGTCTGAGCATACCCTTCCCACTCGGGGTGACAAATGCAAAAACAACAATGGATGGTCAGAATGCAGAACAATGTCATACATTCACCCCAGTACAGAGATCTGGGCCTAAATCCATTGTTTTTATGCTCACCATGCCATTCCAGTTTGAACCCAGCCATATGCAAATCAGTCTTGACCCTGTGCCCCATGGGAACAGTCCAGCCCGAACTGCCAAGCCAGGTCCTCCCTGGACTGGAAACAAGCATCCTAGGACCGGTTTCGGGCTTTCAGCCCTCGTCAGCCCGGATAGCTTGATTCCAGTGGCATGGAGAGCACGGGACTCACGTCTGAGCATACCCTTCCCACTTTTGGTTGGTTTGCGCGACGCACACACCCTTGAGCCATAGTGCAGTGGTGTGTGTGTGACGTCTACAAGAGATTATTGTGCTGAATACTATCATTAAACACAGTTTAATGCTTTTGCCAAGTTTGTATGTGTGCTGTACAGTACAACACACATGCAACGTTGAAAGTTTGGACAAAAGGGAACTGCCATCATGCTCTTCTGTTCAAAACTGTATTGATAGATTTATAAATTAAAATAAGCATTTTCTTTTCACATGAAAATCATTTAGTCCAATGGAAATAGAATGGCCTGTGCAGGTATGTTGTTAAAATTAAAATACTTGTGCAGAACTGAAACAGAAAGTAGTATGTCGCCTAAACAGCGGCACTATGTATGGTCTTATATTGAAGCTATCCAATATGAGCACATCAATTTTTGCATAGCTCCTATTTCATAAATAAATATTGAGATAAATTAGCAGTATGATGAGGCATTTGGAAATATTAGTGTGTCTTACAAATGTTCTGCCTAATAATAGTGAATGGGTTCAGAAGAAATGTTCTTTACATTATTAAGAGAAGCTTGGTTAGGACACCAAGTATCATTGTTAGACCTGGCATAACTGGCGTGGATTTCCCCTGTATTTTCGCCTTTGCCTCCTGTGTTTTTGCTCTGTGTTGGACTTTGTTTTGCTGGTCTATATGCTGTGCTTGCCTTCCACAATGACGACTTCATCTCCCTGTTGTGTGTCTGGAGCCAGGGTGCACACCGACATTGGAGGTTGTTGTGCACTTGCAAATTGTCCCCCAGAACTGGGTTGGACTGGGCTCAGAGCCCTGGGCCTGGAGAGAACAAAGAGATTTACGGTATAAAAAGAGGGGCCCAGACAACAGAATTTTAGATCACTTCTTGGAAATCAAGAGGAGCATTTGCCAAGGAGAAGAGCTGGAGAAAGGGAGAAGAAATACTGCCCCTGTGGTGCTTGCTGTTTGGGGTTGGCCTGCAGTAGCTACATTCTACCAAGGAAAGAGAAAAAGGATTTTGTTGCTTTCTGTGTCCCCTGCTTTAGGAAGATCTCCAAGGGCTTGAAGAAGAACTTGCCTCCTGTTCTGAAGTCTCATGGACACAAAGACTCCACCCCCAGCTCCCCTGAACTTCCTTGCTGTGAGTTCTGACCTGCCAAGAAGTGCCTGTAGCTGTTCTGGGCCTCTGGAAGTTGTTCTGGCTGTTGGTAGCTGGAAAAGCAACACAAGAAGAAGCATGATGCATCCGCAACTGTTTCCGACGCATCGCTGAAGAAATTGTCACAGTGCCTGCCTGCGGCTCGAGAAATTACCGCACGCCAGATCGAGTGCACCAAAGTCCGAGATCACTGCACTGATTCCGACACAAGCCCTGCTGTGTGGCTGCAAGAACCCACGCATCGTCCCGGATCGTCACATTGCATCGAGGCACCAGGTCTGTTGCATCATTGAGGGATGCAGTAAGAAACCATCGCGTAACATCCCCACGTATTAAGAAACTGGTGCATCACCTCCTCTCCGGTAAGGAACCGACGCATCGTAAGGAACCGATGCATCACTTCCCCCGGAGCAAGGAACCAACACATCGCCTTCCCTGAGTGTAAGGAACCGATGCATCACTTTCCCTGTGGCCCTTTTTGTTTGTGTGCGCAATGCATCCAAGGAACTTTGTGTGAAAAGTGTTGCATCTGCAATATGATTTGAACTGAACTATTTCTACCATTTGAAAGTCATATTTTATTACTGTATTTTGAATTTTTGTTGTTTGGTTTAGATAAAGATTACTTTTTTTTCTAAACTGGTGAGGTGTCCATTTGAAGTGTTTTCACTGTATTACTGTATGTGTTCACAAATGCTTTACTTACTGCCTCTCAGATAAGCCTGTCTGCTTGTCCCAAGCCACCAAGGAGGTGAGCAGGGGTTATTTTAGAAGTGTATCCCCTTTACCCTGACTAGAAGCAAGGGTCCATATCTGAACAAAGATACCTACCTCTGCCAACTAGAGACCCCCATTTCTAGCAATCATGTAATTGGAACTAAACGAATATACTGGCAATAGTTTAAATCACTGGTATGATCAGTAATTTGTGCATTCACAAGATCTAAAGGAGGAAGCACTTCTCTAGGATTCTACTACCTTGTATTGCAAGATTTGAAGAGTGTTTCTTGCTGCTGATAAGATCCCAAAGTACTCCTGGGTCAGCAGCTAAAACCCCAACCCTGTTTGTTGTGAATTTTTGACATTGTGTGACCTATGTTGGAAATATTGGGTAGCATATTTGAGCATTTCAAATGTGCTCCAATCATTTCAGGGCAAATATGTGGTTGTGCTTAAGTGTGAAGTGAAGCAGAGAACTACAGAAGAGATAGAGTTGCATTTTCAGATATGTTCCATCTTCTTTGTGATTGTGCTTGGTTGATAGGTTGTGGGTTTGTAGTCTAGCCTATATGAAAAATATTGGGTATCACATGGGAAGTTTAGATGAATGCTCCAATCGTGTAACATCAATTTAAAAGCACTTATGAATGCAGTATTGCAGAAGTGTGAAAGATGGAATCAAACTTGAATATACATACCAAGATCCTATATGTAGGAACAGCAGTGATAATTCCTCCAATAATAACTGGAGCTTCACCTTGCATTAGACAGATTCCTTTATTTTAGCTCCCCCGTGGGCAAGCGGAGTGCCTGATTGTCCTTCCTGCACAGAACTCGGACCAGGGACGATCCGCCAGCGCCTTACAGAGGAACCCGGGCCCTGCCTTACGCTGTGACTAGGCCGATATGAACACACATGCGGTGATGATGCCCGGTTGAAAACAGTGAGTAACAAATTCCGGAACATTCACACCACAGGCCCGGTGCCGCCCCTTCCCTTCCCTGCTGATACATAGTGTGCACGAAGCGGTCGAGAGGGCCCTGGAATATTGCTTAGGGCCCTGTCGGACGCTGGGTGGGTGTATATCCACTGCGAGGAGTGTACATTACATTACAATAGGGCCCCCTAAGGGAGGCAGGACTCCCTGCGACAGAAGCGCTGTGTTAGGAAGAAACCCTTTAGAAGTTGAGAGCAGCAGGAGTTCCGGTGACTGAGCAGGGAGGGAGGAGCGGCGAGTCCCTGCCTGCAGACGGCCCGTGAGCCGAGCTGATTCTTGGACACCTGAGCTTACGTGCACATCCGGGCTCACCCAGAAGAATTGCAGCCCATCTGGGCTCCTTGACATCCCACTTTTCTCGCTGTTGGATCCCTCAGGTGCCCGCAATCTGCGTGACTCTGCGTTGGGACTATATGTAATCTGCGTGACTCTGCCCTCATTGTAAAGTGCGCGACTGCTGCGGACAATTTCGAGATACCCAGAAAAAAACAGATCGAAACTTCTTCAAAGCAAAGATTTGTTTCTACTCCTGCAAAACAGCGCCTAGAAGCACGGGCACCAGCTACAAGACGCATCGCGCCGTAGCTTGTGCGGCCATCAGCGGGGGCAGAAGCGAGGACTCTAAGGCCCAGAGACCAGCGGGGGCCTCAAGCTGACCGGCAGCCCCTCCTCCACACTATCGGGGGTATTACACTGCCGGCAGCCTCCCGCGACGCAGGATGTGCACGGTGGGACGCCGGGCTAAGCCCGGGCAAAGGGCGGGCAGTCTGTGGCCGTCGGAGACCGAAGGAGGCCGGGCTGGGCCATCCCTCTTCGCACCTATTAAGGTGAGTGATATTAAGCACTATGGGGAGACGTACAGTTACATCAGGTCCAAAGACCTCCACTACCACTACCATCAAAAGCATGCTTGAAAAAGCTGTTAGCATGGTCTCATCGGAGATCGAACTAACTGAGAGGAGACTTTCTATGGGCCAACCGGCACCTTTACTGCATTTGTCTGGAGGATCAGAGCGGGGTAATTAAATTGCCCCTCTCCCACTATCACCTAACGTAGTAATTACACTTTCCAGTAATCGAGAAATGTTGCCTGTGGGCTTTGAGATTGATAAGGATGATGTGGAAATTCCTGACTGTCAACTACGGCCTCAAGTTAATGCTAGTATTGGAAATTTGGCCCCGGTCACTAAAGCAGTGGGGGAAAAAAGGAAGAGAGGTACGTCAAAACTCACTAGCAGTAAGAGGAAACAGCCACCCCGCCTAAAAATCCAACCTACACCCTTGAGTTTGTGGAGACGAGGAACCACTGCCGTGTCTGCGAGCCCCATTGAGCAAATAAATGATAGCACCGTAGACTTGACCACATCAGAAGCAGCAGTTAACTCCATCCATACTCAAACTGAGCATACAACTGCCCATGGTACTCGTGAAAGGTTGGGTGATACCCTGATCGACACTATAGTGGACTCTGCTTATGACCGTTTAAAAAACTTGGTAGATAAACAATTTAATGCTCTTTTTAATCGTCTGGACAGATTGGAAAACCTGGTTAAGAAACCGGATATTCATAAAAAAGCTGTCACTATTGTTGGTAAAATCAGGGGGGAACAGCACCCAAAATCAATGGAGACAACTGATCAGGGTATATCAACGGAGAGTGATGATTGTATGCTTCCTATTGTTAATACTGCATGTGATAAGTGTGGCAACTCTAAGAGCAGTTTTTTCCCCAAACCTACCCCCAGTTTGATGCCCTTGTCAAACACAGCACTTGGCAATTGGACCATTAGCATTAGTTTGTCTCGAAATTTAGTATCAGCCACCCCTGTGTCATTGGCCCCCGTTCTCACAAGTATGGCAACTGCTCCGAAAGTTACTTCTGTTTTTGAAAATCAGGTTAAGAATCCATCTGAAGACGTTCTTCACTTACCACCTGAAGCCTGCCCCTATGTTGTAATTTTAGCTGGCGCTCCTCCCTTGAAGAAAGATCAACCAGAGTCCTGGGAACAACTCAAGAATAAGGGTTTTGATTGGTTATCGAAGCATAAGGGCCTAGGGATGGCGAACGCCAATGAAATTTTAATGGTGCGACGTGTAGGATGGGTAGGACCCTCAGATAAGAACATTACAGGTGACTGTATAGTCGTGAATTTTAGACGTCCCTCCCTGGTGAAATGGCTACTGCGAGGACAAATGCACCACAATATTGCCCCAACCCTCATACACTCACTACCTCTGGGTTTTTTCTACAAACCTCCTCTGGGCACATGTAATCTTACTATCCCGACACACATTACACAGAATCGGTTTACCGTTCTGTCTAGTCTGGAGAGCCAGGACTGACTATCGAGTCAACTATCGACTACTGCACCAGAGTTAGTGGAACCCTTAATAGTCTATCCGGTTGTTACTGAACCCAGATCCCTAGATCCCAGCTTAAATGTGCTAAGTTGGAACATCGCAGGACTGAGATCCAAATGGAATTCTATGGAGTGGGTCGATCTGTTTAGTAATTATGACATTCTGATATTCCAGGAGACATGGTGCACAAATGAATTGTTCCTTGAAGGATTTGTATGTTATAATAGCATTGTACCTAGCCCCAAAACAGGTCGTCCATGTGGGGGGTTATCAACATGGATAAAGATCTCAGCCGGGGGTAGTATAAAACCCCTGGTGAAAAACAACGAGAACTTCCAAGCCACGGTCTACTCACAGGGGGGCTCGATATGTTTAATTAATTTTTATAATAATGATTTTACATCACTACCAAATAGGAACTTTATTAATTTGTTTGAATTTATTGATAAACTAGAAGACGAGCAGATGTACGATTGCATAGCGGTATTGACAATATTACCATTGCCCCGGTTAGGGCCAACCTATGTAAAAGAGGGGAGGAACTTTGCAATTATATATCCTCCCGTAATTTAATTAATGTAATGGAAAAGGCAGGCGTTGACTCAAATAAGGGTCCACTGCCTACCTATAGAGGACGTGGCTGTTCATCTATTATAGGTTACGTTTTTATATCATCTTCATTGGTAAAATTTTTAGTGAAGGCTGAGGTTTTATGTACTAGTCAAGGTGACCATAACCCAATTTTACAAACTATTAGATTTTTATCTAAATTTATTACCCAAAGGGAAATAGGGGCCAAACATTTGGAGGCATCAACTGACAAACTTAGAGTGATTTGGAAGGGCATAGATAATAAAGCCCTATTCGCACGCATGATAAAATCGTATCCCCTACTGATGAGTACAGGCCCCAGCTAGGCTCGCAAGTACAAAGGGTTCGCCCTTCTGTGTACAAAGTACTAAAGGGAAGTTGGCACGGAAACTGCAAATACAAAGACAAAGTTTATTAACCTTCAAAGGTGGTCCTACAACCTATACAACACTTTACAGTATTGCACAGAGTAGCACAAAGAACTTGTGCACATGGTCCCCTTTTATACACAACAGGGCGGCTCATAAGTAGGCGGATACAACATGAAGCAAGATTTATGGCCTTATATGGGCATGTTCAGTGCATGATCAATACATGGGTGGAGTTAACAGTTCCTGAGACCCGCGAAAACACGTTTAAGCAAAGCCTAATCAGTGACAGATGTGGTCAGTTCTGAACATGCACTAAACGCACAAAGGAGTTATTCATAGACTGTTGCTAGGCAGATCTCGGGAGTGACTAATGAAGAGGTAAGACTCTTCTCGTGCAGAGCACGTGGTTTCATGGCCATACAAAATGGCGGATGGCTAAGAAAATGGAGTCTGAACATTAGTCTATATAAAGCAGAAAACGTAATTCAGACATGAAGAGCACATGTCTTCAGTGAATGCTTAATCATATCGCTGTTTTATTTACAACAGACGACCCTTTCAGCATTTGCTGAAGACATTCGGCTTGCTAGGATAATCGAGATAATCATCATTTATATCGATTCTCATCATCTCAGTTATTTCTTTGTTTATGCTCTTTTGATAGGTGACATCGGCAACAGCTTTCTTATTGGGGATACAGAATGAAACACATAGGGAACATATCATAGGACCACATTGAATACACATACAACATGTGAACAAAATTGCTACAATAATACATAGACCAGTAAGAACTTTCCATCCCCATGTAGTAATTAAGGTCCAAAACCATCCAGAAAAGGTCCAAGTGCCATTTTCTGTATGAATGTGTGCAGCAATTTTATGCAATTTATTAATAGCTTTATAAACTGATGGTGTGTGATCAGGGATGAACACACAACAACTACTTCCTATAATTCTACATGCTCCACCTCTATCTGCTAACATAACGTCTAATACCATACGATTCTGTAAGGCAACAATTCTGGTGATCTGCAATTCTTCCGTAATGTTCCTGAGAGCAGCAGCAGTTTGATTCGTCACAGCCTCTACAACCCTAGTTAATCGTCGAACCTTCCTACTATTCAGGGCAGCTCCAACAAAGAAAAACAGTCCTAGATTAAAATCAATATACTGTTACAAACTGGTATCCGTCTGGTAAGCGTCATCAACAGATAGAGTGCGTTTATACCTATTTACGGTTACATTGTTTAATAACTTCAAGTCTTTATGATAAGACGCAGGTGCTAAGAATACAGGGGGTAATAAAAATGCCACATAACATACCCCGGACCATCCGGCAGGCAAACGATAGCAACCTTTATTACCACACACAAAATAGGTATTGTGGGAGGCCAGAAATGTACTGTTATTAAAGCCGTCTATATTTAGTACAATACAATCACTGACACCAACAGGAATATGACCAACGCTTTGGATACACATGTCCGCTTGGGCTTGTGCCACTGAAATTACAAATTCCTCGTTTCCATTAGTGTCTCTAGTATTCGTAAAGATGTAGGGAATCGATTCATTGTCTGGTCGATATTCTTCCCATTCCCATATTGTTCCATTGGCTTGTGGGTAGCCTTCTTTATCCTGATGACATTCTTTGTTAAGTCTGAAGAGTAATCGTCCGACTGTAGGTTTTCGTGTGGCAAAAAGCAAAGTGTACCATGCTCTACAAGAGCCATTATGGGAGAAAGGGAGAGGTATAAATAGTGTTCCCCCTTTCTTCTGATGGGTTGGCATCATACCACATATCCAACAGTTTGTAGCATTTGTAGCAACATGGGTATGATGCAGCATCTGGATGAAAGTATTATTCAGATAGGACTGGCGATGCTTCAATTCTTGGTATGGAAGGGTGTAGAAGTAGTGCTCCTCAGGCACTGGAGTAGACACAACAAGCAACTCACGGGCAGGAATTACATCCTCAACAAACCACATGGTTGTAGCAGCAATTGGTATAGCAACAACGAAACCTGTCGCACAAAAAATGTTCTTCTTCTCCATTTTCAAACAAACATCAATATCTTCCTGAAACTAGAAAGGTTGTCAGAACTCTACCCCCTAGGCAGCGGTTGATTTCTTCACCATCGGGCCAAGACGGGTGTCGCTACACTAATGCAGGGCTGATCCCCCCCCCTTGCCTCATCGGCTCTCCGTTTCACTAACCCAGGGGCTGCTCTGACAACGTATTTTGATACTCAGAAATTCACTTCCTCGGTCTGAGGTGATATCTTCTTACTCCAGGGGTCGCTTGGTCCGGGAAGAGCTGCTCAGTGTCGTCCGGTTCCACAGCACGGCCTTTCTTCGCAGTCAGGATTTCTCGATGGTCGGTCAATACAGCAGGCTCCACCAATCCGGGTGGCACTCTACGACAGTGTATATAGTGGATCCAATTTTTGCGGTTGGAGACCCGGACAGCTGTTCTTGTGGCAAGCAAGACCTGCTCGGGACCGCACCACCTCGGCTCCAGACTGCTCGCTCTCTCAAACGATTTCACCAAAACAAACTCTCCGGGCCGGAGATCGTGGCCTTCACCTGTGGACCGGTCAGGGAGCGCTTCTTGAACCTGTTGATGAATAGAGACCAACTTATCAGTTAACTGTGCCAGATAATCACTCATCATTACACAAGGTACATCATACACTGACTTTGGTTTCGGTGGGCCCCAAATGTTCATCGGACATCCGAACACGATCTCATATGGCGTGAGACCGGTTTGAGAATGCGGTACTGATCTGATTGACAATAATGCCAGAGGTAAAGCATCCGGCCAAGTCAGAGAAGTGGAAGCTTGTATTTTCGCTATCTTAAGCTTCAGAGTGCCGTTGTACTTCTCAACCAATCCCGCAGACTGAGGGTGAAACACTGCGTGGAATTTCTGTGTGATTCCCAATCCTTTCAGGACATACTTGATAACGTCTGCTATAAAATGAGGTCCGTTATCACTCCATAACAATCTACAATCCCCATATCGAGGGAAGAACTCCTTCAATAACACCTTGGCTGTAGTAATTGCAGTATTGTCTTTCGTAGGGTATGCCTCAATCCATTTGCTGAAGGCACAAACCACTACTAGGACATACTTCAGATTATTACAGCGTTCAAGCTGAATATAATCCATTTGCAAAACTTCAAAAGGTGCAGTGGGTGTTGCAAATCCTCCTGCTGGAGTTCGTGTCCCTTTTCCTGGATTGTACTTTAGGCAAATCATGCAAGTCTGCACCACTCTCTTTGCCATGCTAGCAATCTCTGGATGCTCCCAAACTCGTGTGAGCAATTTTACAATTGCGGAAGCTCCAACATGAGCTAGCCCATGTGCCATCTGAACCATAGGTTGTACAAAAGCTATGGGTAACTTCCATTTATCCATCTGATTATTTCTCCAACAACCTTCATCGTCCAATTCTCCGTCATTAGACCATTGCTCCCGTTCTTTATCGGAAGCTGTCCTCTGTATCTCTAACACTTCTCTCCTAGCATCGTGCCATCTTTCTGCCTGCGACTTCACAACATACATTGCTGTGGAGTCAGGCTGCATCGCAGTATCTCGTGCTACTCGATCTGCCAGAGCATTCCCTTCTCCCACTTTATCTATCACTTTTTTATGTGCATTGCATTTAACTATGGCAATCTTCTTTGGATATGTTAATGCAGTCAAGAGGTTGTGAACTAACTCTCCGTTCATTATCTGTGCTGTCGTTTCAATGCTTGACTGTAAATGCTAGGACTTTCTGTGTAGCCTTGAGGAACTCTACAAAATCGATATGAACGATTATTCAAAGTGAAGCCGAAAAGGTATCGGCTATCAGGATGAATAGGAATCGAAAAGAAAGCATTTTTCAAGTCGATAACAGAGAACGTGGTCGCCGTTGGCGGGACCAGAGTAAGCAATGTCGTGATGTCAGAAACCACTGGGTATTGAGGGATCACTATCTTATTCACCACCCTCAAATCAATAATAAAACGATAAATCCTAGTATCAGTGTCTTTCTTCAAAATCGGAAGGATAGGACTATTGCAGACATTGTATGGAACTTCCTCCACCACCCCCACCTTAATGAGATCCTGCACTATCTGCGTGAGTGCCTCCTCCCCCTCCTGTGAAATGCGATATTGAGGTAGGCGTGGTAACACAGCTCCCTCCTTCACCCTAATGTGTACCGGTGGGATAACCATCTGTCCCACATCAGTGTCCGAGGTGGCCCACAGAGTACGGGGTAGAGAAGCCAATGCGGTATCCTCTGCCACCGCACACATCCTGCCTGTCATGGGATAGTTATTGTTTAAAATCACACGCACTACTTCAGGGGAGCAACGGATTGTGGCTCTGAAATGTTTGAGCATATCCAGACCCACAATGTTATCAGGCGTGTTCGGGGAAAGCAAAAACGGACAGAGTGTAGAAAACTTATTAACATGAAAGGCAAGGGGTTGTGATAATGGGCTAAGTGAAGGTGTGCCATCGAACCCTACCGATGTAACCATTAAGCCAGACAGGGGAGCCCTCGGAACCAATTGTTTGGACAGAGCGCTATGAGTAGCTCCTGTATCAACCAAAAACCGATCAGTAGATCCCAAATCTCCCCCCATCCTACGCAATCCTATGCATGTTGGGAATCGTGATACCCAGGGCGTTCATAATCGGACATTTGATACTGGTTTCGTCGATCAAACACATTAGACCCATCACGTGGCCGCATATTAGAATCAAATCGAGCACGATCATTTGAATGTCCTCTAGGGCCCGAAAAACCCCTCTACCTCTCACCGGCCCCTGGCCACGCCCCTGGCGCTGTGCGTGTAATACCAGACAATCCCTGGCCCAATGACCCAACTGTTTGCAATACGCACATTGATCCTTAGTTACATCTGGGCGACCAAAAGAGGGACCCAAAAATCCTCTTCCACCTCTCTCAAAACCCCGGCGAGGCGGACCATACACTTGCGCCAACGTCACCTTTGTTTTTAAATCTTTCGACTTCTTCTCTTCGTTACCCTTCGCTTCTTGTTCCTGACGCTCGTAATACTGAGCCATCGTCAGGAGGGATGCCGGAGACGATGTTGTCCAAGAGCTTTCACTCGCTTTTAATCGAGCTGCTACTCCTGGCAATAAATTCGACACATATTTATCAACAAAAAGATGTCGACCCGTATCATCCGTAAGTGACTGACCGCTAAAATCATGAAATGTTTCCTCAAACCGCGTAAAGAAATCAGAAACTGATTCATCAACCTTCTGTTTGCATGAGGCTAGTATATTCCAATCGAACTTTTTAGGGGGGATAATCGTTTTTAACTTAGTCAAAATAGCAGCTGGGAGATCTAAAATAACCTGGGGCGGCTTTTGCGCGGGTTTTCACTCTCTATCCTCATCTTCAATGTCAGACCATTTCGCTTTAAAAACAGCTAGATCATCTACTTTTCGTACGGATCTCCACATATCCGGTGGTAAAATAAGCCCAAAGAACAAATCTATATCTGCTAAGGTCATAGTACAAGAATTTAAAGCCCCCTCAACTTCCTCATAAAAGGCGGCAGGATTCTTTCGGGGATCGGGTAGTGTATTCTTCAATGTCATAACATCAGCCCTATGCCAAGGAGTATAAACCTAATTGTACACAAAATATCCTCTAGCATCGGGGAAAGACATATCCGAACTAGTTCCCGCTCCCTTAGGAGGAACGTACATAGGCGCTGCCTCTCGCATCGGCTTAGCATGCACTAGTTCAATCTTATCTGAATGAATGATAGACGACTGCTTTCCGCCTGCATTTGGATTCGATTGCTCCTCCTCCTCTTTCTTTTGGCGCGCTTTTTCTTTGAGTTGAAACATCGTGTCCCGTAACGCAAACAGCCGACGAACCGCATCGGGTACCTTAGAGGGAGAAAGGACACCGTTACGTAATGCTTTAGAATCTAATACTATATCATCAGGCTCAAAGACATCAGAGTATTTCCGAAAAGCAGTAACCACTTCATCAGAAAAGGTTTCAGCAAAGTATAACTTTTCCCTATCCTGCCATCCTTCCAAAGACGACAATAATTCAGTGAGAGATAGTTTATTTTTAAGCGCACAAAAAGAAACTTTCCGAAGCTCACCCATGCGATCAGTTGATAACATGGACCGCGTGTCTACCTTCTCCTTGAACAATCCAGAATCCTTGACTCCCGGAGCGGACGGGCCCACATAAGGTGGCGGAGAACGATCTAATAGAGAGAAATCATCTTCAAGATTCGTAAGGACAGGATAAAGAGGCTGCCGAACAGCATATTGACCCGATATTTGCAACCTGTGCTCTTTCACCTGTTTTTCCGCCCGTTCTTGTTCCTCACGCTTTTTCGCTTCCTGTGCTTTCACATGGTCCTTTTTCCGTTGTTCTTTGTCACTCAGTGCTTTTTCACGTTTCTCGCGCTCACGCACTTCTTTCACCCACAATCGTATACATTCAAACATGTCTTGTCTTGCACGCCGCTTACAGATACACTGTTCCACATACTCAATCTTACGCATATCAAACGATCCATACAAAGGCCATCGCAACTCAGGATCCTTCTTGGTATATTTCCTCCACAATGTGCTGTACATTATAGGGGAAAGACCGTGCTTCACGTACATGTCCCTATTAGGAGTCCCTCTGGGGGGGCTGGTTCAGGTTCCTCAAGACTTCACCGGTTTCCAAAACAGCAGCACAACTTACGGAGTGCGCTCAATGCAGGCATGTTCAAGAATAGTGCAAAATATGCAATATTATCCAACAAATGGCACTTAAACGTTGCGACGTTCAAATTCAAACAACCCTGGAGAAATATCTCCGCATTACCTGCCTATATGTGTTGCAACGCATATATTTTCTCATTACTTATTTCAAAATAAGACCGGTCATCACAAATCAAATCAAATCCTTGCCAACCCAGGCTTCACAAAAGCTCGCAGCAAGTACCGTACAGCGGTTCTTACCAATCAAGAGCGTCCAGATTCCAACTGCCAAGTTCCAAATTCGCCCAAACGGCCATTGCACGGCAAAACCGACAGAAGGGGTCTCAGTCGAGGACCGGCACCACCCAGATGGTCAGCTCGGCAGGGAAGGAAGAAAGCCTCGGGATGCCAGGACTAAAGACGCCGCTGGCAGTGATCACGTCCCCGGCAAGGTTCCACTCCTTCGTCACGACCAGTCCTTCAAGCATCCGAGTCGCCGATGAGCCCCACGTGACAGGCGCCAATTGATGAGTACAGGCCCCAGCTAGGCCCGCAAGTACAAAGGGTTCGCCCTTCTGTGTACAAAGTACTAGAGGGAAGTTGGCACGGAAACTGCAAATACAAAGACAAAGTTTATTAACCTTCAAAGGTGGTCCTACAACCTATACAACACTTTACAGTATTGCACAGAGTAGCACAAAGAACTTGTGCACATGGTCCCCTTTTATACACAATAGGGGGGCTCATAAGTAGGCGGATACAACATGAAGCAAGATTTATGGCCTTATATGGACATGTTCAGTGCATGATCAATACATGGGTGGAGTTAACAGTTCCTGAGACCCGCGAAAACACATTTAAGCAAAGCCTAATCAGTGACAGATGTGGTCAGTTCTGAACATGCACTAAACGCACAAAGGAGTTATTCATAGACTGTTGCTAGGCAGATCTCGGGAGTGACTAATGAAGAGGTAAAACTCTTCTCGTGCAGAGCACGTGGTTTCATGGCCATACAAAATGGCGGATGGCTAAGCAAAATGGAGTCTGAACATTAGTCAATATAAAGCAGAAAACGTAATTCAGACATGAAGAGCACATGTCTTCAGTGAATGCTTAATCATATCGCTGTTTTATTTACAACACTACTGGTAGAGACGTCCCTATCAAGCAGCACCTTGGGTGCAGAGATTATTGAGGCCTTTAGTGGTTTATGTGTCGGTATCAAACATATAATCTCAAGACCTGTTACCAACTCAAGCAAGAATACCAGATGGTTCGATGGCATATGCTCGCGGGCTAACAGAGAATTGCGTGAAGCATTAGCGGCCATACCTAGGGATATAACCCTAGTTAGATCATTAAGAGACTGCTATAAGAAAGCAACTAAACTACGCTCAGATGAGATATTGAGAGAACGCTGGGATAACCTTGCTAGTGCTGCCTCACTTAAGGATGTAACTGGATTCTGGAAAGAAGTTAAAGCCATGAGGTCTATGGGCTCAAATGTTACTCCCATAAGTTGTCATATAACTAGCGAATCATGGGAGGAGCACTTTGCCAGAATCTATACAGCTCCCACAAAGATCTCTATTAGTCATACCTGCCCCCCAGTTTTAAAGGTTGCCATAACTGTAATTGAAGTCGAGGATGCCATAAAACAAAGTATAGGGAATAAAGCCCCAGGCTCGGATGGGCTACCAATCGACCTTATAAAACATGAACCAGATTTTTGGGCTCCCCTTTTATGCAATGTTTTTAATAACTTGACCAATACGGCTATCCCAAGCACTTGGTGGACCAGTATTATTGTGCCCATTTTTAAAAAAGGTGACAGATCCAATCCCAGCTGTTACCGCCCAATTTCCCTGATAGACAATACTTTGAAGATCTTGGGCAGGGTTGTCTTTAATAAGATTAGAAAATGGGCTGAAGACAACCAAATTTTAAATTGTTGTCAGCTGGGCTTTAGAAGCAATGTCGGAAATGTCGAACAGTGTTTGAATTTAAATCTTATTCTGGGCAAATATACGATCGCTCAAAAAGTTCCACTTTATTTGGGTTTATGGATTTAACCTCAGCCTTTGATTTTGTTAGTAGATCGCGTTTATGGGAGATCCTTTTAAATTATGGGTTGGATGAGGCTTTGGTCCATTTTTTGGCATATTTGCACAGGGATTTGAAGGCACGGGTGAGGATAAGCAATGATACAGAGGTTTCTGGGGATATTGTCATTGGCAGAGGGGTTAGACAAGGTTGTGTTCTAGCCCCTCTACTTTTTATCCTTTATATAAATGAATTACATAATTCCCTGTCTAAATTGACCAATGATGTACCGAAAAGTAATGGCAAATTATTCCCCCTGCTTTTATACACAGATGATGCGGTCCTCATGGGCCGCACCCCCAACGCACTTCGCACTTTAGTTACGGGGTTTGTGTCTTTTATGGCCGAATTGGACCTCTGCACTAATTTAAAAAAATCTTATATAATGATGTGTGGGCCGAAAAAACATTGCATTAATTCTATAACATCGGGCAGCGAATCCCTAACATGCACAAGTCCTTTTCCTTATCTGGGCCTAGTTTTCTCAGAATCAGGCTCTTGGCAAGTCCATGTAGCCCACAGCAGAAGCAAACTTTGCAAAGTGGTTAATTCTATAATTAGCCTTCGGCAGCCAAAACAAGCAGAGGTGGTGTTACCTTTAATTCAGATATATAAATCGCAATGTGTATCAACGGCCACCTATGGTGCTGAAGTCTGGGGGTATGTAAATTGTAGCGGGATCCAAATTGAAGAGAATAGATTTGGTAGAAAAATTCTCGGGGCTCAAATTTCATCTCCAACTTACATATGTCACAAGGAATTGAGCCTATATTATGTGGAGGACTTTATCAGATCTTGTCCAGCTATATTCTGGCTAAAAATATGGCAGAACCCTGCTGCGATTTTAACAAGAGAGATAATTTTAGATTGCCTTAAGTGCGATAAGGGTGGTAGTATACCGTGGCTTGCTGCAGTTAAAAACAGTTTAGCCAGTGTGAAGTAGGAGCACATTTTTTTATGTCCACTAGCACTGGAAGCCATAAGTACAAAATCACTCAGGGGGGCGCTGTACGACTTGTACCATAAAGAAAGACAGAACATCGAGCACCATAAATCATCAATTGTTAGGTATATGCCCCTTCTGGAGGTACCGAGCATTCAACATCATATGCCACAGAAATATCTCAGGAAGAACATAGGGAGATGGAAAAGGAGCTTACTTTTCCACCTTAGGGATGGTAGTATAAAATATTCACTCTGCTTCCCGATAGGATTTAATAGCAACCTTGAGCAGTTGTGTTGCCCATGCGGTATTGGCAGTAAACAAACATTGTTACATTTTTTACTTCTTTGTAAATTTTATGCTAGATATACAAAACAGTATTTAACTCCCTATTTTAAGGCATGGGCTATTTTTGATTTTAAATTAGCATATCTTGAAATTTTACGGCTAGGAAGTGATGACTTGATTTTCCGAGTAATCACGTTCTTACAAACTGCGGTACGTTCACGTGCTTCCATGTATGAATTCTAATGTGCCACAAATTTAGTAACACTGCCTAGTGAAATCCACCTTTTACCCTTGCTCTTATAATGGTCATTAATATTGCCCATAACTAAATATTTTGATAATGCTGCTAGTATTGTTAGATTTGGAAATGGGGTTTTAGTTAAATTATATCTGTACCTTGATGCCTATCATTGTCTGACTTATTGCATGTTATTGCACTTCATTTGTAACATACTGCCGACTTTGCACATTGGTCTAAACCTCATACTGTGTTATTAATGCTGCTAGATTTTGCAGGTTTGTCCAACCTTTTTATTGTGATTTTATTACTGTAATTTTGCATTCGTATTGGATGATATTGTATATTTATACGTTTTAAAACTTGTATTGTATTTGCCATTGGTAGTGATGAACTGTGCTTTTATGGATATTTTTATCCGAATAAAGATTATTTGACTTGACTTGACTTTATTTTAGCCATAAAACAGAAAGCATTCAACAGCAGAGAGTAGTACACGATAACCAACAATACGATCCATGTGGCTCGGTCACAATATAGACTTACAAAGAATGCAATGGGTGGAAAAGTAACCGGGTTCTAAGCCAATTACATTGCTTGCATATCTCACAGTGACAGTCATAGTTGATCCTCCAATTTCTGTTACATTTTCCATTATTATGGCAGTCAAAATTGTATAATAAAACACGGAATTTTTTTTATAGAAAGAGGATGGTACAATAATGACTTCTCTTCAAGTATTAATACATTTATGCAACATATTCTATGTGAATTACTGAAAGAGAACTTTCAAAATATCAGAACAGTTAATGTGGCATTCATATATCTTGCTATATCATCTCCAGTTCTCAAAAAGATAATCTTCCAAAGTAGAAACCAACACTTTCTAAAATATGTATCTCTTATTGTGATTATCATTACTATAATTGCAAACACATATTGCAAGAAATGGGATTATTGGTTAGAGAAGGAAGAACCCTTCTCAAGCCACAACCAAAATCCTTGTCAGGGTGAACCACATAAGTCACTATATTAACCTGTGCTTAACCATCTGGTAGCTGAGCACAAAAGCAGTAAGGGCTAACATATAGGCACAGTAAGAAAACAGTAAGAAAGTGAAAACACAACACAAGAAAAATCCCACACCATTTAGAAAAATAGCTTGAAATTTAATAAATACAATGACACCAACACAAATTCAATCAATAAAACCGGAGTTATGAATTATTAAAGTTTTAAGTGAAAGCTAGCGTCTTAAAGAACAAAGCCCCAACCACATGTATCTGGTCGCTCGAGGCCCGGGCAAAATCAAAAGTTAAGGCCAACTGCAATGGAGTGGGGGTCGGCTACATGAGGTGGGTGGATTGGGCCCAGTCTCTGCTTACCTTCAGACTAAGAAGAAATTTCGAAGCAAGCTAACCAGCTGAGTCTGAGGAGGAGGCGTTATCACCGGGATACCTCTGGACGAAGTCACAGTGAAGATTTCTATATTCAAACTATGTCACGTTTTTTGTAGGACAAAAATCTCCACTGGAACTGAGCTGCAGGCTGTACCCGACGAGGGCTCCACCAGGCCGGA
Source organism: Triturus cristatus (assembly GCF_964204655.1). NCBI lineage: Eukaryota > Metazoa > Chordata > Amphibia > Caudata > Salamandridae > Triturus > Triturus cristatus. The sequence continues at coordinate 921,156,825 of NC_140582.1, read as the reverse complement.
TACACTTTTTGAGAGGTCTTGCGGAACATGATTTGCTGCTGCAGTTTCGGTTTTGGCTAGAGGAGCACATTTAGCACCCCTTCCAAGGGTCCAGGACTGGTTGGGCACCACTTGGCGGGTCAGAACTCTCTCCAGGCAGAAGCCAGGTGCAGAGTACAAGGTCTCTGGAGCTTGACATGTTCCTGTAACTCCCACAGGAGGCCAGCCAATTAGCTCTTAGAGTCACTCTGGTAGTCCTGAGATCAAGCAGCAGGGCAGGTTTCAAGCAGCAGGACAGTCCTCTGAGTGTACAAGGCAAGCTTCAAACAGCAGAGCAGTCCTCTCGTAGCAGCAGGTCAATCCTTTGAGGTACAAAGCAGGCCTCAAGCGGCAATGCAGTCCTCTAAGGTACAAGGCACTCCTTCTTGGGGCCCTCAACAGGTCCATTAGTGTACTGAAGAGTTGGTCTTAGAGCCCAATATTTCTACCTGCTGTGAATTGAGAAAGATTTCTAGGCTTTCCCTCCACCTGGTTCTGGAAATGTCCTTCCTTCCTGTTGGACTTGGCCCTTTTTGCAGGGTCATCCCTGAACTTTTTGCCTTCCTCCTATATTTTTTCTGACCTGTTGTTGGCTGTTTTATGACTCTGGGCACTTTACCACTGCTGATCAGTGCTAAAGTGCATATGCTCTCCCTATTGTAAATTGATGTATGAATTAGTGATTCCATGATTGGTTGGTTTGGTTTACCTGTCAGACCCTAGTACAGTGCACCAGGAGTGCCCAGGGCTGGTAATCCAAATACTGCTGGAGGGCTTGCAGCACTGGTTGTGCCACCCAAAGAAGCAGCCTGTAAAAGCGCGTCTAAGGCCTGCAATTGCAGAGCCTGCGTGCAGTCTGGTACTGTCATGCTGACTGGGCAAGTGCACCCACTTGCCAGTCCCTAAACCTTCCCTTTTCTTCATATTAGACACCCTTACGGTAGGCCCAATGGCAGGGTGCATTGTAAGTATAAAGTAGGACACGCCCTGGTGTGTGTGGCATGTTCTAATAGTGAATTACAGCCATTTTCGTGTTTCACTATTGCAAGGCTACCTGTTCTCCATAGGCCAGAATGGGCAGTTTGATTATTACATCTTATAATCCTAACTGACTCAGGGAACATGGTGGAAATACGAATTTAGTATGCCTGAACTCAGAATGATAAAATACATCTTTTAGTGAAGTTGATTTTAACATTCTGTGTTTGAAAATACCACTTTTATAAAGTAGGTATTTTCTTGTCTGACCATCCAAACCTGCCTCTGCTAGGCTGTGTATTCCTTGTCTGGAGTTTGAGTGACAGGGGCTGGTGAATTCCAGGGGGCTGGGAAATTCCCAGAGACAGGGTGAGTCAGCACAGGGCTGAATAGAGAGATCTCCATGTAGATGGGTGGGAGGAGTTGCACCTGGAACCTGAATAGGGCTGTGCTTTCCCGCCACAATGCTGGCTCCACTTCCTGTGGTGCGTCTGATGTCTCTGCCCTGCACTGTGAAAGGAAAGAAGGAGTCATGTAAACAAAGTGCTGCAGGACTGACCAGAACTGGTTTGGACTAGGCAAAGACATCTCTGCCTTCAGAGAACAAAGGAAAACTTAGTATAAATATTGGGACCCCAACCAAAGAACTTTCGATCACTGGGAAACAAGAAGAAACCTCTGCTGAGGAGAGGAACTAAGAAAAAGCTGAGGAGAAACTATCCCTGAAACTGGGGAATTGGCCTGCAGTGGTTGCCTGACTGCCAAAGAGAGGAGAAAGGAACTTTGTGTGTACTTTTGCTCAACTTGTGAAGGATCTCCAAGGGCTTGGAAAAGAGCTTGCCTCCTGCTGAAGTCTCAGGGACAACAGACTTCAACCACCAGCTCCCCAGAGTTCTTTGGAAGTTCCTGCTGCTGTTTTGGGGCCTTCTGAGGGACTGCGTGTTGCAAGGAGCTGGAAGCGCGACTCAAGAAGGAGAAGCGTGCCGCCGTCGGAGCATTGCGTAAAGTGTGTCACCTCTGCAGCTGTCGCATCGAGCCGAAGCATCTCGCATCATCAAAGAAGTGTCTCACAATGCCGAAGAAGTGTGTCTCCATCGCAGCCATCGTAGCTGACGCATTGCACCGCATCAAGAGAAGAGTCTCGCATTGAGGAAGAAGAATGTCACCATCGCAGCCATCGTAGCTGACGCATTGCACCGCATCAAGAAAAGTGCCTCGCATCCACGGAGAAGCGTGCCGCTGTCGGAGCTGTTGTCGTTGCATCGCATAAAGTGTGTCGCCGCTGCAAGCTGTCGCATCAAGCGGAAGCGTCTTGCAACATCGGAGAAGAGTTTTGCCGCCAAAGCCGTTGTCGTCGCATCGTGTAAAGTGTGTCGCCGCTGCAGCTGACGCATCAAAATTGAGTCTTCACGTAACATCGGAGAAGCATGCCGCATCTGGAAGATCTTCACATCTTTATTTCTTTGCACCAAAAACTTCATTGCATCAACATCGTTGCAACACTTTCGTTGCCCTGCGTGTCGCATCTAAAAGGTACATTGACTTAAAGTGTCGCATCTAAGAACTTAAGAGAACTAAATTAAATTCTACTATCTAAAGTAACAGTATTGTGTATTTTTGTCGTTTAATGGTCTTGTGGTAAATCTATATAAAGAATACTTATTTTTGTTATAAAACCTGTGTAGTGTCCATCTGCAGTGTTGTCACTTGATTACTGTATGTGTTAACAAATGCTTTACACACTGCCTCTGAGATAAGCCTGTCTGCTCGTGCCAAGCTACCAAGGGGGTGAGCAGGGGTTATTTTAGGAGTGTACCCCCTTACCCTGACTAGAGGCGAGGGTCCCTATTTGTCACAAGTGAATACCTGTGCCAACTAGAGACCCCCAAGTCTAACATTGGTGGTCAGCGGTGAGGATTCTGGACTTGCATTTGTGAATCATGTACAGTGATTGGTGAACACTACTAGTGAGTGCAGACCAAAACGCAGCCACATACTTTTGGTAGATTGTTTTTCTGGGACTTTCTATTTTTGAGTACTACCAAGTTTAACCATGGTGGAGAAAGCAGCATCCATAGTCTCTGTTGATAATGAGTTGGAGTGGGAAGAAGAGACATTGGACAGCTACACTGCCAGGCAGCTGAAATTCTTTTGCAAGAAATGTAATGTTTGCACTACTGGATGTAAAAATAAGGCAGAGTTCTACAAGGCGCTGAGGGCCTGGGTAGAGGAAAGGAATGCCACTGATGATGATAATGCAGAGGAGCAGCTGGAAGGGCCAGTGGGTCCAAGAGGAAGGACCATCAGTTCTGGTGTATGGCTGTACCACTCCTAAGTGGAGGGTGCAGAAGTCCAGATTGAGGGGTGAGAGGGGGAAAGAGTCCCCAGTGGAATAACCAGTGGGTCAGGGGCCAGGCAGAAGGGCTGCGTCACCAGTGAATGACCATGGTGACACCACTTCTGTCCTAGGGGATCTTCACGCTCTGTCAGATAGACAGGGGGTCGGGAGATCTGCGCCAGGCAGATTGTCACACGACACATGAATTATGTGTCACCCTCGGGGTGGGTATATGCACTCCTGGTTTCTGGGATGGCTTGGCAGTTCGGGCTGGACTGTTCCCATGAGGCACAGGGTCAGACTGATTTGCATATGGCCATGTCTGATCTGCGGTGGTGTAGTGAACTAAAGAATGATGATGGATTAAACCCAGATCAGTTGCCTGGGGTGAGTGCTTGCAATGTTCAACACTCCGTCCATCATCCCCTTTGGTTTTGCTTTGTTCGCCCTAAGTCAGGGTATGCCCAGACGTGGGTCCCTTGCTCACTTTGCCACTAGATTCAAGTTAGCCTGGCTGATGATGGCTGATTAGCTGGAAACCGGTCCCAGGATGCTTGTTTCCGGTCCAGGGAAGACATGGCTTGGCAGTTCGGGCTGGACTGTTCCCATGAGGCACATCATCATCCCCTTTGGTTTTGCTTTGCTTTACCGTTTAGACATGTTTGTTGACTGCCTAGTGGGCCCCAGTGGTCTGCAAGGCAGGGGTAGTCCTCATTGGAGGAGTAAACCAGCTGGACATTCAGCCTAGAACAGGATCGTTAGTGCCCTGCGGATGCGCACCTGGGGGAGCCCCCTGTTCTGTTTGTGTAATTGCTGAACTGATTGGCCATTGATTTGACCCGCAGTTCTTTTCGATAAAGATACTTGAGCTCTGCTTGATCCCTCATTGACTCGTGGACTCTCAGATACAATGGGCTGGCCTGGACGTCTCCCCCGAGGCCGTTGGTGTTCCCCCGTCTATGCCTCGGTGAATTCCCCTGCATACGACCCAGGGGCACTCACCCCCTTGCTCCTGTGCACAGTGGTCAGTAACTGGCAATTATGGGGTGCACTAGTACAAAAAAGGACAGAGTCGCTTTACCAACTCGCTCCCAGTCACCTCCACTGGAAGGCTCTCCTGCCAAGATCGTAGACACTGATGCACCTTCATCAGGAGCGACAGCTCCTCTGGACAAACTAGACCTGATCCTCCAAGAAATCAGGGAATCATGTCAGGTAGTGGAGCAATGTTTTGGGGGCCATTACCACAAACATGATCCTGCACCAAGGGAACGAGCCCCACCCACACATGGAGGAATGGTTTCATAATGCAGTGGTCCCTACTGGTCTCTCGGACATGTTTGTAGTTGAGAGGGCTAACAGAGTCCCTTCTAGATGACCCATCCCCGGTGCTACTTGCAAGACCAGTTGTGGCCAAGATCCTTGATTATAGGGAGTGTGATGTCCTACCTCGCGTAGCTAGGGGCCGAGCACCCATTTTGGTAGATAACATGCAAGTTTCTCTCTCTTTCCAGATTATACTATTGCTATCCAGCAAAAGCGGGTCTCTTTTCAGGAAGCCAAATGGCGGCTTCATGGTGTGGGCCTCACCTATGCCCTTCTCTTTCCAGCCAAACTCAACAGGTGCATTTTTTTGATACCCCAGAACAGGTCTGGGGCAGGCTGGACCAACACTTTCTTGATTCCTGGGGGTGGTAATGATCAGATGTAGCACCAAAAAGGGCAAAGCGAAAAGCGAAGAGAAGATGGAAAGACTTTACAGCTTGTAGAGGTGGAGAGAGCTATAGAACCCCCTCCCTCAACAGGACTGGAGGGCAGCTGGCAGCCCTTAGGTTGGCGACTACCCTAAGCACACCACACCCCCTCCTCAGCTTCAGTTCATCCCAGAATAGTGCCTCTGACTCAGATTCAGTAGGAAGTATAGCCGTTAGCCCATAGGCTGCACACAACTTATGAAAGGAATCCGAGAAGTAAGGCCCCACGTTGTTTTAAATCTGCTCTGATGTCCTACTTAGTTACACTGAATTACCTCATTTCACTTACATCTGGAGGCTTATCTATAATCACTAGCCCATATAGTTTGGAACTGACTGGTACCTGCTAACAATGCTGCGTTCTCCCTTTGGTCATCAATGTCTGGCAGCATGCAATGGCTCTGTATTGTTTTCTATCACTACCGGGTGATGTTTCTTGGCTCGGGGGCCGGGTGGCTCTTGTTAGCTCCTTGATCTGTGCTGAGTTCCTATAACATGTCTCACAGGTTTGGCTGTTTGCATACATATGGCAGGTGCACCTTATTCTTAATGTTTATTTTTTCCATTTTTTCTTCTCAGGTTTGGTCAAAGGACCCCCAATCGCTGGACTGAGTATTGATAGTTTGTTTTTCTATTATGTTATTCTGTCACCACTATGGTTTTGGGGGAAGATTGAGGGAGGCCACACTACACTTGAGGGTAGATTTGCAATTACAATCACATAGATGTCATCAGTGACAAAACATTATAATCTGATAACCTGGAATGTACGGGGTATGGGATACGTCTAAAAAAGACACATGATATTGGCCTAATTACATTGGCGTCAAGTCCATATTACCTTTCTCCAGGAAACACATATAATCACCACAGAGGCCTCCAACCTACGTAAACCCTGGTGTGGTAAACTGCAAGTGTGTCGTTTGAGCTTCATGACACAAGGGTGGTTCACAAGGTTGCTGTATCATGGTGAAAGACACCTTAGATGGCGACATGATAGTATTAAATTGCATATATGCCCCCAATACGGATCAGGACAACTCTTATATACACCTATCTACGGTCCTGGTGGGCTAGTCCTCACACCCTTGGGTCCTGGGTTGGGATTTAAATGCAGTGCTAGATATTACACTGGACAGATCTCACCCCAACTGCCCTGCACTGCACCAGCCACCAAGCCCGGATATTAAAACAATGGGTAATGGTTGGGAATTGCTTGATGTATGGCAGGGTCGTAATGAAGGTATGAAAGAATATTCTTTTTATTTCTACCCGCATGCCTCTGACATTCCTGGTCAATGTCACTGTTCTCCCCCTGCGCAGCTCCACCATTAAGGGTCTGCCGTTGAGCCCGAGCTCCTTGTCAGGTAGGTGTTCGAGGCCCTCCTCTACCCGCAGGCTCCTGCCTAGTGGAAGAGCACCCTGCTCTTCTGCTCTGTTCTGTGTACCCTGTTCTTTTTTCTCTCCTGCCACTTTCTCTCATTGGCCTCTTTTGCCTCTATTGCCTTTTTGCCTCTTTTACCGCTTATTCTCTTTCGCCACTCTTTCCCTCTTGCCTCTTTTGCCACTTTTTCTCTTTTGCCACTATTTCCCTCTTGCCTCTTTTGCCACTTTTTCTCTTTTGCCCTTTTGACTCTTTTCTCTTCATTGCCTCTTTTGGCCTCTGCTGACTCTTTTTCTCCTTGCCTCGTTTCACTCCCTCTTCCAGTGCTCGTTGCTACTGCTGCCCCCACAGCCCCTCCCCCCAGCATGTCGCTCCCGCATTTCAGCTGATCGCTCTTCCCCGACCCCTACTTAATGGCGGCCGCTGCACGGCAAGAAGAGCAAGACCTTTGACCTTCATGGTCAGTGTTACTGCTCTCCCCCGCTCAACTCCACCGTTAAGGGGCTACCCTTGAGCCAGAGCTCCTTGCCAGGTAGGTGTTCGAGGCTCTCCTCCACCCACAGGCTCCTGTCTGTGTCTCATCCCTGGTGGTCTAGTCGAAGAGCACCTTGCTCTTCTGCTATCCCTCCCTGTTCTGTGTCCCCTGTTTTCTTTAGCCTCTTTCCTCTTTTCTCTCCTGCCTCTTTCTCTCTTTGGCCTATTTTGCCTCTGTTACCTTTTAGCCTCTTTTGCCACTTTTTCGCTTTTGACACGCTTTCCCTCTTGCCTCCTTTTCTCTTTTGCAACTCTTTCCCTCTTGCCTCTTTTGCCACTTTTTTCTCTTTTGCCCTTTTGACTTTTTTCTCATTTTTGCCTCTTTTGTCCACTTTTGACTCTTTTTCTCTCTGCCTCTTTTCACTCTTCCTGTGCTCCCGGCCACTGCTGCCCCCATGGCCTCTCCCCCCAGCGTGTCGCTTCCGCCTCCCAGCTGATCACCCTTCCTCTGACCCCTACTTAATGGCAACTGCTGCGTGGCCGAGTCACTGGCACGCCGAAGGCGTGCCAAAGGCTAGCCCGTCTGCGCCCTTCCGTGACCCGACCGTGATGAGTGTCAGGAACCCTGGTCTTCCGACCCCCCCGCCATTATGACCACATTGGACGCAACAACAACTGCCAGCTCTCAACCATGAGCAACACCCTAGGCCCGATCTCCTGCCGACACTTCTGCCACACCTTCACTCAGCTCTGAACCCCAGCAGTAGCCCCCAGGCCACTGGACACCAGCGCACACAAACCACTGAACTGCATCCTCTGTTATATTCCACAAAGGTACCCTATATAGGCGCAGGTAACATTACAACCTTTCACCTATATTCTTCCCTACATTACATACATAACAGTTCTTAGGGACTGACCTTTTACCTAGATACAACACTGCATTCAGAACGCAGGTTGTTCCCCAGTTCGAATCTCATACATTATGAATGAAGTTTCTTGGAATTAGTCTGCCACCAGTCCCACAGTTTATGTTATCTGAACGTGCAGATCCTGTATAGGTTATATAGGAACTACACGACATGGCACCTCCAACGTTGGTTGGGTACTTATTTAACAGTAGAATCTGAGTAGTTCCGTCGTGCTATTCTCAGAGACCCCTACTCACAAAACACCAGAGACGTCTGGAGTGGGTGGGCACAAAGTCTGCCACAGCTGAGTAGGCTAAAAAATCCTATTTATTGGCTGTTGGATATTAAAGCTTGAAGGACAATTGGTTCCTAACATTTTGCAAACCACCCTATTTCAGTTCCCTTGAAAAGCTATTTAGTGTTCTAAAAACAATGACTAACCAGGTCTTAGACCCACTGCAACAAGCACTGCCCCTCTCAGACGAGGAGGAAGATGCAAACACAATACACATTGCACCGAATTTTAGAAATACAGTCACCCTGAAACTGCTGGAGCATGGTTTAACACCTAGGGGTGGTATAGTAGTGTTCGTGATTGAGGCGCACGAATCACACAGAACAGAGGTATTTTATTTGTGGGTTATATTCCCAGCAGCAAATGTAAGAACAAAAACATTTCACTCCTACACGGAAGGAGATGCACCAGCGGAATACTGTCCATTTGAGGATGTTGAGGTTCTGCTCATGTACCAGGAACATTTATACTGGTTAAAAGGCGCTGTTAGACCCGGGATCCCTGGTTGGCTGAGGTAGGTACCTTAGGCCAAATATGGACCCGGGGTTCCACATCAGGGAAAGGAAGGTCACTTCTTGAGATAGCCCCGCTCACCCTTGGTAGCTTGGCACGAGCAGCCAGGCTTATCTTCAAGGCAAATGTGTAAAGTATTTGCATCCACGCTCACAGCAACCCAATGATTACACCACAAATAGACTCCACACGAGTTTTATAAAAAATTAGTATGAACTTTATATAAAAAGATATCCGATAAGACCACACAATATAAATCCAACATGTGCGTATTTGTAATATTCCTTCTGGCCGGTTGTTAGGCCAGCCAGCACTTGTAAGTTCTGGAAATATCAATGAGCACTTCTGAACAGTTTACTGTAATCCTAACACCATGTTATGCAGATCGTAATGCTAGAACCAGGCACTTTTGCAATGTAAAAATAATGCAATGCGTGCACAACAATCAAGCACTTTGCAATGTAAAAATAATGCAATGCGTAACACAACAATCAGGTACTTTACAATGTTAAAGTAATGCAATGCGTAATACAACCACCAGGTACGTCATTATGCAGAAATAAGGCAATGCGTAATACGCTAAGCAGGGAGTTTGTTATGCAGAAACAATGCAATGGGTCATACGACAATTGGGTAATTCGTTATGTAGAAACAATGCCATGCGTCATACACTAATCAGGTAGTTTGTTATACAGGAATAATGCAATGCGTAATACTCTAATCAGGTACCTCGTTATGCAGTAATGATGCAATGTGTACTACGACAATCAGGTACTCCGCTCTGCAGGAATAGAGTAATCCATAATACACTCTGGCACTGATCACAGGACCTCAGGTTGTCCCTCCGCCACTCGTGCTGACTCGCAGGTAGCCTTTGACAATAGTTGCCCCCCCCACGGGTATGGTATAACACAAAAAGTGCAGCTCCGCACTCCGGCCCTGACACTGCTGCTCCCTTGGCAATACGGGCAGCAAAACGAGCCGAAGCAGAGGCTTGCGCTGCTGAAATGAGAAAGAGGCTGAGAGCGTCTCCCTCTGAGCCCGCGCCCCACCCCAGGAGTCGACACACGTCACCTGGGGGGCGCAACCTCACTCTCCTCTCCTCGTCCAGCGACTTGGGCCTCCGATGCAATCATTGGGACTTGGCAACGGCAGGCTCGGGCCGGCGGCTCAGCTCCTCCAGGGCTGCTGCGCCAGGCCGCTACTGCTATGAAAATCTCGGGCTGCCACAGGGCATACGCACACAGCTTAGCTGAGATTTCCTTGAGCTTTCAGGTGCACGATAACCGGGCACTCCATACGACGGTCTCGGGCTGCACGATGAACACACACGCAGCGTCACTGAGACTCACTTTAACTCCGGGTACACGATAACAAGGTAATCCTCACGAAGGTTTCCTGCTTCACAAAGCACACGCACACCGCGTAGTGGAGACTCACTTGGATTCCGGGTGCACTTTAACAAGGCAATCCTCATGAAGGTCTCCCACTGCACAAAGCACACGCACGCAGCATTGTGGAGACTCACTTGAATTCCGATGCATGCAATAACTGGACAATCCTCACAAAAGGTTCAGGCTGCATAAAGCACACGCACACAGCATCGCTGATCCACGCCTGGACTCCAGATGTAGGTCAGCCTGTTGCTGTCTCACCTCCTCCCCTGGGTCAAGACATTCCCCAGATCCTATCGCTTTCAAATCCAGACAGTCAATCCACAACCAGGCAGAGACACACAGAAATGTTAGAGCACAAAAGCCCAGCCACTTCTAATAGAGTGGCTTATAAACACACAATGCAAAAACCATCTTCATAAAAAGATGTGTTATTACATTGTGAGTTCAGGCATACTAAACAACACCGCTCCATCTTAAGCCTTTGGAAAGATAAACTGGAAAACATATTACACAGCCTTTCCATTCTATTCTATGGGCAAGATGGCCTTTCAACAGTGAAAAACGAAATGGAGATTATTTCACTATCAGGACATGGTACACACCTTAGTACATGTCCTACCTCCCACGTGCACAACACAAAGAATTCTACAAAAACTTGACACAATTTGTCATGAGGACACTTACAGTCCAACCAGCAATAGTTGCAACAAATAGAACTCAAGCTCAGGGTACAACAACTAAAATCACACCACAAACATTACACGCGGTGATGGGCAAAATGCCCACAAACCGTGAACAAATGCCAATCTGCGTAGCTCAGAAAATAACACGCTAGAGCCAGTATTCCCGAATACTACCCCATATGAAAAACACAGAATGCTAACAATCTGCTTGCCCATGGGGATAATACCACAAGTAGAGGATTGTACCACTTGGGGTACAGTCTTTGCTGCCATTTATACCAGGACTCAAGGTATTCCGTCATTAGCAGTGATTACTGATGTATTGAAACAAATACAAAACGAGTATGGAGCAGAGCCTGTTCTAAACTTAGGGATGAAGTTACTAGGTAACTATGCCCAGGTATCAGCCATAATATTAGCTAATATTAAAGGGGAAGTAGCTTCAGTGGCTATCCGCCAATGCCTAAGGGAGTTCAGTCCTTTAGAACAGGAACACAAACTATCAAAAATAATTGAAACTGCATATGCAGAATTAGGCAGAGACAGTTTGGGTGGGAAAGCTTTAAAAACCACAATTAATGGGCAGTCCTGAAAAAGACACTTCCAAGCAGACAGTGGGACAATAAAAAACAATAAAACTTTAAAGAGAATAGATCTCAATCCAGAGGTAGATCTCTTTCACAGGAGCCCTCTGAAAAGAGGTACAACCTTAGGAATAGGGATAATATTAGGAAACCTGACAGGTATCTGGATACTGATACACGTGAAGTACTGTGTTTTTCAGAACCAACCCAGCGGTGCCAGGGAACACACCCGAAGACTTTGAGTTCTTCCTGTCTCAGACCACAGAAACACAGAGTCTTCTAGGTGAAGTCAAAGATCGTATTTATTGGCTGCAGACCAATCACAGGTATCCGAGAAGTACAACACGATGTATGTTCTCAGGAGACTGCTCTCAACCAAAAACCAGTCTTTTCTTATATACACAATATTACGCTCTGGGCAACACCGCCCCTATTTTACAAGTCGTCGTTCACATATTTTCGCTTCAAAGAAACAGCAAAGTCATGAGGATAATCCCACATTTCAGCTCGATCAGCACATAATTATTTACCTAGCGAGGCTCAGAACCTTCATCAGATTTCAGCGGACCCCAATAAAACGGGCACCTTCTACTCGTAAAATAAGCCATAAAGTGGGAAACAGAGTCAGGTGTGAAAGAGATTGGTCAGGGTTCGTGTGGGAAAGACGACTTTATGGTGTGCCTAGCCCTGGTGCTAATCCCATTTGGCCGCAGTAAAAGGAACCGGCCGAACAGGACTGACCTCGGGCAGTGGAGTCAGGTTGCACAGGTCACCAAGAAGGCACAGAGGGTGTTCGTGTCCTTTAGGCCTAGGCATGTCCTTAATTCGCTGCCTATGTGAGGGCAACCACAGAATGGTTACCGTTCTAAAATGGAACCCGGGGGTTCGATATGTAGTGTTGTGTACACGGTGCATTCATCGGTGAAATATGACGAAAACACTCATAAATACCGCATTAGTCATTTGCGGTTTGCTGATACCAAAATCGGCATGGTGGGACCATGCCTCCAACATGGTCCCGAAATTTACAGTACCACAGACCCTCCTTTTGCCCTTACATAGGCAATAACTATACTCATACTAATCAGAGTCTAGGTCTATATTCATAAGGCCATGGAGATGTTGCTGTAGCATCATCCTATTGCTCAGCTCGTCCCTTGATACAGGTCTCCTTACACATGATGTAATACAGAGGCTACACATTACAGGAGCACACTGTACACATAGACAGAACAGGAAAAGAATGGCTAAGATCGTCCCAGTGACTATTAGTATCTTCCATCCCCAAGCTGATATCAGTCCCCAGAACCACCCCATCATCGACCAATCTCCTTTATCCACGTGAATGGATTCGGAAACCTTATGCAGTTTGGAGATGGCTTGATAGACTGTCGGAGCGTTATCTGGTATGAAAATACAACAGCTTGATTGGATAACCTTACATACCCCACCACGGTCTGCAAGTATGACATCTAGAACCATACGGTTCTGCAACATCATGAGGCGATCCGCTTGGAGCTCAGCTGTCAAGTTACCAAGGGCACCAGCCGTTACATTAACAGTGGTTTCAACTACACGAGTCAGTTGTCTCAGGTTCCTACTATTGACCATTGGTCCCCAAAACGGCAGGAAACCCAGGAAAAAGTCTCCCGCTTCCTGACCGGCAGTATCCTCCTCACTAACAACGCCTCTCACAACTCTGGTCTTGTGATAATCAGAGGCGGCAGTAAATGTCGGCGGTAGCAAATTTGCAACATAACACGTGCCCGAGAAATCAGGGGGCAACCATGTATATGCTCGATCATTACAAACAAAGTATGTACCCTTGGCAGCCAAAAACGCAGGGGAAAACTGTGATGGGAAGTGTACGTTTCAGCACAGTCACTCTTCCCTAATTGAGCTCTTGGATTCTGACCATTACCTTATAAACAGAACCGACCTATGTGGGGTACGAACCAAATCGGGGATGAACTTTTACGCTGTTTCTCGCCCAGACTAATGTTATACCCCGTCGCGTTCCAACCCACATAAGCTCGCAACTCATCCTGGGGAATAGATGAATATGCATCGATATCTCTGCTCATATCAGCACCTCCTTTCATCAAGGCCTTATTGTTCGTGCTAGGTCTAGTGGAATGCGGTGGTCGCGGGAATAGGTTTCAAGCGCAAAAAGAAACATAGTCTGGAATGCCCATGATGACCCATTATAGCTAAACGGCAGCACTAGATATGGGATACCCTTATTAATGGTATGCGGCATCAAACCACACACCCAGCAATTTGTCGTATTCATAACTAGTTGGTGCTGGTGCAGGAGTTGAATAAACGAATTGTTTACGAACTCAGAACATCTAGCTTGTTCGTGTTCAGGCAGAGGGTGGCAGGAGTGTGAGGAAACAGTAGGAGGAGGTATGGGCTGTATAGTGGGTGTAAAAGGTACTTGAAAAGACAATAATACATAACCTACAGAAAACATCATCATGCTAAATAGGACAGACAGACATAATATTACAAAACGTTTGCTATTCATTACTTTACATATTCTGCTCTTAAAATGTATTTCCTCAGCGGGTCTCTTCATCTCGAAAAACTCCATCCTCTAATCGTGCTGTCCGCGGCGGATGAGTGTCTTCTGCTAAGGAGTACACCGGTCAGTCCAGGGAACGCCCTAGACCAACCAGACCATTGACCTAACGTCTCCGGCTTGTACCCCAAAGTCATGGCACCGTGACCCTGCAGCTGAACCCGGATGGCGGTTCGAAAAAGCAAAAATGAGAAAGTTTCTCAGATGGAAGAGAGAGCTGCACTTCTCAAAAAATATCAAAGAAAAAAAAAGATTTGTATTTGTCCCTAGTTCTCGGCCTCAGATTGTAGCGACTTCTTGTAGGTACTGTTTGGTCTTGAAACAAGAGTTCAGGCTCTGTAGTGTCCAATTGAATTGACGGTGGCACAGTTTCTTGCAAGATGTCATCGCTTTCCTTCTCAGAAAGCGTTCCTTTTACTCGTGCATCGCTAAACGGCAGAAAACGAGGCACATTCTCAGTCTCTGAGTCAGCGATCCCTTCCTGGACCCCCTGGTCATAAGGCAAAGGGACCTTCTTGCAGTGAATGCCGTGTATCCAGTTCTTTTTCCCTTTTACTCGAACAGCCGATCTCGTGGAAAGAAGGACGAGATGGGGGCCGGTCCAACGGGGCTCATCATTCTTTGTCCTTTTGAAGTTTTTGACCAGCACCCATGATCCAGGATTGATAGGATGGCCTGGAGATTCAGAGACCTGAGGCAGAGTATCATGCACCTGTTGGTGTAAAACACGCAATTTAGCCGTCAATTCATACAAATAATCAAGCAGTACTGGATGTTCGATCTCACTGAATTTTGTAGGCCTTGGCACTCCCCATATGTTGGCCGGACTAAGTCCCACTCGTGAATGCACAGTCATTCTTGTTGATAGGAGTGCTAAGGGCAGAGCGTCAGGCCATTTAAGACCAGAACTCGCTTGGATCTTGGCTAATTTGAGCTTCAATGTGCCATTATAGCACTCTACTAGTCCAGCTGATTGGGGGTGATTTGCAGCGTGGAATTTCTGCTTTATACCTAGTCCCTCACATACATTCTTCATCACTCGTCCCACAAATTCACTCCCATTATCACTCCATACCATTCTTGGCATTCCAAACCTAGGGAAAAATTCCTTGACAAGGGCTTTAGCTGTGGATAAGGCAGTATTGTCTTTTAGGGGATATGCTTCTATCCACCTTGAAAAAGCGCAGACAACAACAAGTACATATTTCAAATTGTTGCACCTTTCCATGTGGATGAAATCTAGCTGCAAAACCTCGAACGGATACGTTGATGGCGCAAAATGACCAGCTGGAGTTGGGGTTCCCCTACCAGGATTGTATTTCAAACATACCATGCAATTTTTGACCACATTCTCTGCACACTTGGGAATTCCAGCATTCTGCCATACTGGAGCTAACAACTTACAAATCCCTTTCACACTGATATGCGCCATTCCATGTGCCATCGTGACCACTGGAAGCACATATGCATCAGGTAACAACCATCGCCGGTGCTCTGACAAATCAATCCAACAACCATTTTCATCCAATTTTCCCTTACTTTCTTTCCACATGCTCAATTCTTTCTCTGTGGCTTCAGCTTGAAGGGACTTCACACTCTCTATTGTGTCTTCACACATTCCAACATCACCAACCCATCTTGCAGGGCCTGTAACATACATTCGATTCGTCACATCTTTTGCTGTTTCTTTCGCGATTTCGTCAGCAAACGCATTACCACGACCAACATCATCAACAATCTTCTTGTGTGCACTGCATTTCACAATCGCGACTTGTAACGGTAAGGTCAGTGATTCAAGGAGATCATTCACCAACTGACCATTCTGAATCTTAGTTCCATCCGAAGTCAGGAACCCACGTTCTTTCCACAAACGCCCAAAAATATGGGCCACGCCAAAGGCATACTGACTGTCAGTATATATGTTCACTTTCATTCCTTTCGACAACACGCATGCTCTTGTAAGTGCAATTAATTCTGCTGCTTGAGCCGAATTATGTGGTATACGTGCAGTTTCAACAATCGTGTGCAAAGTCGTGACAGCATATGCAGCAGTCGTATCACCATTCGGAAGCTTGAAGCATGAGCCATCCACCCATAAGGTACCATCGCACTCAACCAGGGGAGTATCTTTAAGATCCACTCTCCCTTTTGTTTCTTCTTCTGTTCTGAACAGACAATCATGCTGTTCAATCTCATCTGTGTCTGCTGAAATCGGTAATAATGTAGCTGGGTTCAACGTATTGCACGCATGCTCTTGTAAGTGTGATTAATTCTGCTGCTTGACCCGAATTATGTGGTATACGTGCAGTTTCAACAATCGTGTGCAAAGTCGTGACAGCATATGCAGCAGTCGTATCACCATTCGGAAGCTTGAAGCATGAGCCATCCACCTATAAGGTACCATCGCACTCAACCAGGGGAGTATCTTTAAGATCCACTCTCCCTTTTGTTTCTTCTTCTGTTCTGAACAGACAATCATGCTGTTCAATCTCATCTGTGTCTGCTGAAATCGGTAATAATGTAGCTGGATTCAACGTATTGCACCTCTTTATGTGCACATGACTCGCTAACAGTGTTAACTCATAACCTGACAATCGAGCACTAGTTAAGTGCTGTGTCTTGGTCCTGTTCAACAACGTGTCCACTGCATGCGGAACCATTACAATCAACGTGTTATTCATTACTAACCCAGCAGACTGTCGAATAGACACAGCTGCTGCCGCTGTGGCTCTCAAGCAACTTGGCAATGCCTTAGCTACTGGATCCAAAGTTGACGAAAAATACGCGCATGGACGCTGTTTGTCTCTAAAAGACTGTGTCAGCACCGACAACGCACAACCTTCTTTCTCGTGAACATACAATGTAAAAGGTTTACTGTAGTCGGGGGTACCCAACACAGGAGCTGAACATAATGCATTACGCAATTCTGAAAAACTTTTCTGACACTCTTCAGACCATGGGACGGGATTCGGTGTATCTTTGCATGTTAATGCTATCAAAGGTTTTGCCAGCAAAGAAAAACTCGGGATCCACTGCCTACAGTATGAAGTAATACCCAAGAAAGCACGCACTTCTCTCTGTGTTCTAGGCACGCTCAATTGTGCAATGGCCTGAATTCTTTCTGGGGTCAGTTTCCTTCCCTCTTTCGACAAGAGATGACCCAAGTAGGTCACTTCTTGTCGACAATATTGCAGTTTTGAGAGAGACACTTTGTGATGAAAGGCAAACAAATGATGCAACAATGACAATGTAGCTTCTTTACAAATGTCCTCAGTATCCGCGGCGATTAGTAAATCGTCAACATACTGAATAAGAGTAGCACCACTAGGTAAAACAATTGCATCAAGCTGCGCTTTTAAAGCCTGACTGTATATTGATGGACTTTCACAGTAGCCCTGTGGAGCGCGTTTAAAGCGGAAGCTGCGACCTCCTAAACTAAAACCAAAAATATCCCTACTTTCCTCTGCAATTGGAATGCTAAAGAAAGCGTTCTTTAAATCAATCACTGAGAACCAAGCAGCGGAAGCTGGGATCATAGTTAACAAGGCAGTTATATCAGGGACAACTGGAAACTGTGGCACAACTATCTTATTTACCTCTCTAAGATCGATCACAAACCTGTAAACAGGTGGCTGAGAGGTGTCAGTACATTTTTAAAACAGGCAAAACAGGACTATTGCAAACGTTGCCTCTTGTCTCTTCGATTACATCCTTTTCAATCAAGTCATAGATGATCGCTAACAACGCTTTCTCACTTTCATTAGAGATCTTGTACTGGGGAATGCGTGGCAATTTAACATTGGCTTTCAAAGTGACCACATATGGCGGTATTTCCAAGAGACCCACATCGTTAGGACCAGTAGCCCAAAGGACATCCGGAAGAGACGACAATTCAGCTGGCAGTTTATTCTTCGACAAATACATTGGAGAAGTCACTTCCCTACCCAGTGTAAGTTGTACTCCCGAGGGGGAACAATATAATGTTGCATGTAATCTCTTTAACAAATCCAATCCTAACAGGTTTTCACCACATCCTGTCGTTAGGATAAGGGGTGCTTTCAGCTCGCAAGGTCCAACAGAAAGGGGCATAGGACTAGAGATCGGGTTCCTAACCGGGGCGCCAGAAAAACCTACTGAAACATTCATTTCGCCAGACAAAGGCGCGCCAGGGAGTTTTGAGTGCATAATTGAACTCTTTGCAGCACCAGTATCCAACAGAAAAGGCTCTGACACACCCGCTGTAGTCACCTTAACATACGGTCCACTCTGATCCACTGGCACTGAAACAACTCCCTCTCTTTGTCTACGGAAGTCCTAGTAATCATTACCTTCCGCATTTCCATCTTCTGCATAATAGTCGTTATTATAGTACTGAGCTGTCCCACCAGTTACATTGGCCTGCTGATCAAAACTGTTCATCGTATTTTGAGGCGGAAGAGGACGCGCGTTCTGGGGAACATTCCCACGCCCTCTACCCCTAGGAGCTTGCTAACCACCTCTACCTCTCGCGCCATAAGCATTATTCGTGCGCTGCAACAATATAGGATAACTATACTTAAAAGGACCTTCTTGTTTGCAATACGAACACTGATTGGGACCCACAGGAACACGCGGTTGGGAATACCCGAACCTTTGCGAGTTACTCTGAAACTGTTGGGGTTGTTGATAGTTACTCTGACCTTGCTTATAGTTATTCTGATCTCCACGTGGCGGGTAAGCCTGCTGTAAAAGAACCTTCGTCTTTAATTCTTTTGTTTTCTTGTCTGCTCTATCCTTCTCATCTTTATCCCTATTTTCGTAATACTGTGCAGTAGCCAGTATTTGCGCTGATGAAGAAATAGCCCAAGAACTCTCTGAATCTTTTAATTTCTTACACAACTCGGGGAGCAAATTATGCACAAATTTATCAACAAATAACCGTTGACCACCTTCCGTACTCATGTCTTGACCACTGTGGTCGATAAATGTTTCTTCAAACCTGGTGAAGAAATCAGACACTGTTTCATCTTTCTTTTGTTTGCATGCGGATAATTTATCCCAATTCACACGCATCGCCGGCATTAAAGTCTTCATGTAGGTAATAATTCTACCAGGGAGTTCTGCTACTAAGGGCTCAGGTTTCGCACCACCAACTTGTCTAGTGTCTGTAGCAATGATATTAGCCCATGTGCCACCTAGTTCTGCAGCATGATCTGTATTACGAATCAATCCCCACAAAGGCTGCGGAACAACATTCCCGAACAACATATCAATGTCAGCTAAATTCATGACACACGATTCTGCGGTTTGTGATAACTCCTTATAATATCCTGCAGGGTTTTTACGGGGGTCAGGCAATGTCTGCTTAAGCGCTATCACTTCACCTCGCTTCCATAGCACGTGTACCCAAACACGCTGAAAATGTGGCTGAACAGGTGGATTAGCATTTGCATCACCAGGTCTCCAAACTGGAGGAACCTCACGCATCGGATATTGGCGCGCTTTTACCTTTTTCCCTACAGGGAACTCCTGTTCGAACAACGACTGATGACAATCCCCATTCCTGAAGGACAACAATGTCGTAACTGCTCTATCAACATCGCGTCCCACAATCGTGCCTTTCTCAAAATTGAACCGTACATGACACAACTCCTGCGGGCTTGAATCTAGACCATGATCTTCCAATTCCTCACAGAGGAATTCACACATTTTCTCGAAAACCTATCTCTGTTTTGGTGATTCCCATTGATGAAAAACATTTACAACAGATTCCACATCATATCTTGAAGGAAAAACAACCCATTTATGTGCCATGCGGTCTAATACTTCTTTCTCTTCAGAACCTGGCAGCTGACTACGCAACTGCGTACATTGTGAACCAGGGGTCGTACTAGGTGACCCGAAGAGAGGTGACATAAAACTAGTGAACGCACTAGCAATTCGTTGTCGTGTAGAAGGAGAAGTTGAGGCAAGAACAGGGGGAAAGACAGAGGGAAAAAAAACGGGTGCAGATACAGGTACAGGGGTCGTATCAGGAAGAACGCCGAGGGAGGCAGCTGATGTACTAGGTAAAGTCGCAGGGAGCGCAGAAGAGATAGGCAGCGAAACCGGCGGCCCTTGAGAGGGCTGCGCCGTAGGCATAGGAGCCGGCTGAGGGGGAGCTGGCGGCTGCGGGAAGGCTTGCGGCAAATTAACTAGAGGCTGTACATTTAAGGGTTGCGGAGGTGCTGTAGCACTCTGCACATACGGGGGTGGTGAACTCAGCAAATGTGACATTAGGGGTTCTTTCTCCTTTTCTTTTGACGCATCTTGCTGAAGGGGCGGCAAAGCTGGGTAGCATTTATCAATCACTAGTTTACGTTGCCTGTGCAGCTGCTCATTCATTTGTTCTTCTTCATTATCTTTAAACTGTAAGGCTGCTTGCATTAGGCATAGGAGCCGGCTGAGGGGGAGCTGGCGGCTGCGGGAAGGCTTGCGGCAAATTAACTAGAGGCTGTACATTTAAGGGTTGCGGAGGTGCTGTAGCACTCTGCACATACGGGGGTGGTGAACTCAGCAAATGTGACATTAGGGGTTCTTTCTCCTTTTCTTTTGACGCATCTTGCTGAAGGGGCGGCAAAGCTGGGTAGCATTTATCAATCACTAGTTTACGTTGCCTGTGCAGCTGCTCATTCATTTGTTCTTCTTCATTATCTTTAAACTGTAAGGCTGCTTGCATTATCGACATACCTTTCTCTCTTTTATTTTTCTTCGCTAATTTAATTTCTTTCTGTTTGGCTTCCTTTCGCCATAGGCGGAAAGAATCAAACATCGCCGGCCGGGCTTTCTTTTTAAATAATTTAACTTCTAAGTTATCTAGGATTTCTGTGTCGAAACTATCATTCTGGGGCCATTTTAAAACACCATCTTTCCTGGTGTATCGGACCCATACTTTATTATACGCAATGGGGCCCACGCCATGTTTCACATAAAGCTCATACGTTGAAGTTACAATTGGAGGAACCGGACACGAATCCTCTAATCGGGAGTCCCTATTACAACCCAAACAAAACAAATTTCCAAATATACTAGAACCAGGCATCGTCGCTCACTAGTCTAGTTTCAAACTTCAAAGGATTATCGAATACGATAGTCTCGTGCATACACGAGTCCTTCGGCTTTGGCACTTGCAAGTTACAAATCAAAGCGATCCCGAAGGGATACCAAACTAAGAACCAAACTAAGAACTGGGAGACACTCCACTTATACTTAACTGAGGTATCGATGAAGTCACCAGAAGACTCGTTAAATCGTTTCGCTCTACCAAATCATCAAGGGTCCAAATCAGGGCGATAGTCATGGCAGCAGTCCTTTGTAGCCGTCGGGACGTGGAGAACCTCGCAGTAAAGACTTTCGGACCACGTCGACATGCAGGGGTCGATGAAGTGGCGGCCTTCCTCCAGAATTTTCACACAAAGCTCCTCACGAACCTCTGGCTTGGACCGGTACCGCTGAAATCGCCCCACATTGGGCACCAACTGAAGTACTGGGTTTTTCAGAACCAACCCAGCGGTGCCAGGGAACACACCCGAAGACTTCGACTTCTTCCTGTCTCAGACCACAGAAACACAGAGTCTTCTAGGTGAAGTCAAAGATCGTATTTATTGGCTGCAGACCAATCACAGGTATCCGAGAAGTACAACACGATGTATGTTCTCAGGAGACTGCTCTCAACCAAAAACCAGTCTTTTCTTATATACACAATATTACGCTCTGGGCAACACCGCCCCTATTTTACAAGTGGTCGTTCACATATTTTCGCTTCAAAGAAACAGCAAAGTCATGATGATAATCCCACATTTCAGCTCGATCAGCACATAATTATTTACCCAGCGAGGCTAAGAACCTTCATCAGATTTCAGCGGACCCCAATAAAACGGGCACCTCCTACTCGTAAAATAAGCCATAAAGTGGGAAACAGAGTCAGGTGTGAAAGAGATTGGTGAGGGTTAGTGTGGGAAAGACGACTTTATGGTGTGTCAAGCCCTGGTGCTAATCCCATTTGGCCGCAGTAAAAGGAACCGGCCGAACAGGACTGACCTCGGGCAGTGGAGTCAGGTTGCACAGGTCACCAAGAAGGCACAGAGGGTGTGCGTGTCCTTTAGGCCTAGGCATGTCCTTAATTCGCTGCCTATGTGAGGGCAACCACAGAATGGTTACCGTTCTAAAATGGAACCCGAGGGTTCGATATGTAGTGTCGTGTACACGGTGCATTCATCGGTGAAATATGACGAAAACACTCATAAATACCGCATTAGTCATTTGCGGTTCGCTGATACCAAAATCGGCATGGCGGGACCATGCCCCCAACATGGTCCTGAAATTTACAGTACCACACACGTTCCTCTCATTCCTTTCAGGGTTCATCGAAAAACTCCGAGAGGGAAGGACAGTCAGAGAGACAAGACGAGCGTACAAAGTCCAGAGACAAGCAGCAAGCTCAAGATTACACTTCTAAAAAAGAAGAGAAACCAAAGCAAAAGGAACAGTTAAAAAAGAAGAAGGTTGCAGGTCTAAAGATCAGACATGCCCAGAATTCTGAGGACTCAATGACTGAACGGGGTATGGGCTCTGATGATGCTAGACAGTGCAGCAGTAGTAACAATAGCTAGCCAGAACCTGATGGAATTTCTGGTGACAGCGGACTTGAATGATTATATCACTGAAGAAACACCCAATACTAGGGTAAGTGTCCCACATAATGTATATGAAATTACGCTCCAGAGGGTGGGGTACAAATGTAGAACAGTGAAAGGTCTCTTTTGGGAGAACCTGACATTTGGCTATGATATTTTGTTAAATGAACAAGATTGGCCACCAGCATTCATCTTGGATTGCCCTAAAGGGGAAACGGTAATTCTACCGGTATTCTAAGACCATATTCCCAGGCATCTAAAACACACATATGAGCAGGAGGGGGCAGTAGGCCAAACCCCAGCATTATACAAAAACCATGTAGGAAGGGATGAGGATTCAACCCACCACTTTAAAAAATACTCCAACTGCACAAGGCAGTATCCTATAAAGCAAGAAGCTAAAAAACAAGTCAGGGAGATCTTGGATCAACTTGAATATCAGGGGGTGATTGAAACATGCACCTCAAATGAATAACCCTTTGTTTCTGGTATCAAAACCAGACAATTCATACCGTTTAGCTTTAGATTACAGACATTTAAACACTTGCACTAAGAAATTTGCAGTCCAAATTGCACACAGTGCCGCATTAGTAAATAACATTGTGCGGAAAAGATATAAAATGACAGTTGATATATCAAATTGATTTTTCTGCCAAAATATAGGGCCTGAAAGCAGGTACATAACAGCATTCTCAGCGCTAGGGTCTCAGCAGGAATTTTGTCGACTCCCCCAAGGGTATAAGAACAGCCCAAGGTTGTTTTCGGCCAGGGTAACTTCAAAATTTGTATGAAGAAGCATTGTCCTATGTGGATGATATTTATCTAACGGGCGATGACCTAGAGGAGCCCTTCAACAGAGTAAATACCATAATTTGGGGATTTGCATCTGAGGGCTACAAATGAAACTTTAAAAAATCTAAAATTGCTCACCTCAGTGTCCTGTGTTTAGGATATGAGCTTTCATGTGAAGGGAAAAGCCTGGCAACCAAATGTTTAGAAAAATGCGCGCTACTCCAACCTCCAAAATCCATAAAAAATCTACAATCAATCCTGGCATTCCTAAATCTTGGTAGGATATACATTTTGGATTAAGCAGAAAGAGTAAAACTTTTCCACAACTTAATAAAACCTGATTTTTCAGTTAAAAAATGGACACAGGAACACACAGATACACGTTGTTCCTTACAAGCTGACATGATAGCTTCCAAACATTTACAGACACGCGTAAACGTACGCAACCTGGTGGTCCATATTATTGCGGGTCAGTCTGAACAGACCTACCTGACATATAATGAAGGTAAGACAGTAAAGCTAGCATACAAATCACATTTGTACACAAATGCTGAGAAGCATTTCGCATCTAGAGAAAAGATTCTAACAGCGATACAGACTGCTGTGGTGAAAGAAAGAGCGCTGGCTCAGGGGAAACAAATAATAGTAGTGACTTCAGTCCCAGCCTTAGAGGCTGCAACAAAGGCGAGCATTCCTAATGCTAAAGCCTTACATGCAAGATGGATACACTGGGCTAATTCTCTCACTGCAACCAGTGCTTAATTTGAGCCGGAGCTTTCCGGTGCTGAGCATCGGCACTTAATTGGTTTCCGGTGCTCGGCACCGGCACCTAATTGTCAACACTACACTTAGGGCAGTCTGCCACAAGGTGGCGCTGCTCATGTAATTTAGAGAGGAGCAGTATTACAGCTGTTTAGGGGAACAATATACATAAAAAAATTGCTAATACCTGCCTTCCCAGGCCTTCCTGTAGCTTTGGGGACATGGAATAATCTTTACTGTCGCATTTACATGCAAGAGAGCAGGTTAGTAGTTGTTTTGGCAGCGATGACAGGGGCGAAGGGTGGTGCAAGCTGCAGTGGCCTCCTGGTCAGAGCCCTGGCACTTAATATTTTACAAATTAAGCACTGACTGCAACAGATGTAGAATATAGGTACAACCCAAATCTAAAGACACAAGCATTTCTGAAATACAAACAAGAATATCCTCTACCAAACAAAATAATGCCTCTAGATTAGGCCTGGGCTAAAATTCCATTCCCCTCGCGGAAATTGCGATAATTTGACATTTTCGCGTTCCGCGGAGAGCGCGAAAATGTCAAAATGTCCGCAATCCGCATTTTACCGGAAATTTTTTGCTTGCTCGCGCTGTAAAATAATACATTCTCGCGTGCGCGCGATCGCCTTACCTGAATCCCCGCGTTCGCCGACAAGTTTTCCCGATCCGGTCGCGTTCTCCACGAGATGTTGGATTGTTGGTAGCCATTTTCGCTGTCTCGCGACAGTTCGCGCCCGCAGTAACATCATTCGTCGCGCGATCACGTCTTTCTTCTCGCGATCATGCACCGCGAGACAAGTGAAAACAAGATGGCTGTGCCCGCGAGCTACCGCATGGGTAAGTTGGCATGCCGCGACCACGCAGAAAATACCGCGAACGGGCGGGAAAAAAACTTCTGCATCTTCGCGATATTTCTGCGTGTTTGCGGAGATTTTTAACATTTTCGCGATAATTTGCGAAAGTGAATTTCGCTAATTCCGCCCACCCCTACTCTAGATCAGTATGAATATATAATTTACACTGACAGATCTGCTCAACCGGCCATAGGAAGTAAGCAACAATATTGCGCGGCATGTGCAATCATTAAAGGTCGCATGCAGGATGGAAAGTTCCACCCAAGTTGCACAAAAACGCAATTTCTAGGAGACTGCATGGCACAGCTGGCAGAGTTAAAAGCCTTGATACTGGCACTGGTAAATACAGATTGAGAATTCCCCGCACTAATTGTGTGCAGTTCATTTTACTGTTTACAGTCATATAATGAATACTTGCAATACTGGGTTCAAAGATGTAAAAGGTGGCACAATTAAGCATAACATGCTATGGGAACAGGTAGTGGAGTTGAAAACCGAACTACTGTGGGCTCACGTGATACATATACTGAGTCATCAGTGTGATGGTGTTCACGTTGAAGGGAATTCATTGGCTGATGACGCCGCAAAGGGGGCTGTACGCACGGCTTTCGCAGCTGCAATCACTCATTCAAAACGAGAATAGACCATGAGATTAAGGTGGCTGTCATTGCTTCACGCAAAAACAGCAAAGCAGTACCAAAAAGATTTCCACTCAAGTACTTCTACAAGTTAGATGCCAATAACATTCCATTTGCTCAGATTCCAGGAGTGGGGGATAGAGTAATTCCAACCATGGATTGTAGGTTAGGTTTAATTCTAGCAGCACATGAAGGGATAGGTTCTGCACATGCAGGAGTTACGGCGATGGTTTCTTTATTGAAACAATTCTATTGGTGGCCTGGTTTAACAAAGCAGACTAAAGACTATGTCTTGAAATGCGACATCTGCCAGCAGATGAAAGGTTCCACCGTAACACATCCAGCCCAGACACTATTATTAATATCTGACAGACCACTAGAGTGTGTTTACTTGGACCACTGCGGCCGCTTGCAAAGTGATGGGGCTTACAGGTATATTATGTTTGTAGTGGATTCCTGCTTAAGATTCCTGGGTGTTGCCCCAACGCTGGGCTGACGCTCGAACTGTTATAAAAGATTTGTGAGTCTTTATACGGACATACGCAATTGCCACATTACATTCTGAACAGGGCCGTGCGTTTAGCTCTCGGGCTTACAAGGAGGCCATGTGAGGATTGGGTGTAGCATTGCAGTACTCCTCTCCATACCATCCTGAGGGAAATTCGGCCATGGAGAGGAAAAAACGAGACTTAAAGCAGTCTTCAACAGCTAGAGTATTAGGCATGGGTAAGAGCTGGGTTAAACATCTGTATGGAGGGCAGGGAGCTTTGAACAACATGCCAACAAGTTCTCTAGGGGGGGTCACTACATATGAGGTCCTATTTGGGACAAGAATGTGGGTACCTCATCTTGATTGTGAAGGCGCAGTGGCGGATGAAAAACCTTTTGACATCCATTATCGTTTGGCTGTTTTACAGGATCTAAATTAATCCAGGACACAACAAAGTAAGTAATATAAAGCAGACCGCCACTGGGGAAGTCAAATCAGTCACAGCAAGACCTGTTTGGATCCCAAAAGTCAGGGATCTGGTCAGGGAGAAAATAGCAGACAAAAAATAATTTGGACTATCATACAGAAAGCCGGTACAGGTCCTAGCAGTCGAAGGAACAAGAACTGTACTTCTACCGCCTCTTGCTGGAAAAAAGGAGTAAAGATTTGTCTCAATCGACCTAATAAAACCACACTATGTGGCCTATACTGAGTAGTAGGCCACGTGGACTCCAAAGTAGAAGACGCCCTCCTCTCGCTACAATTCAAGAAGTTCAAACAGAAAGACTCATCACGTTCGAAGAGTTCCCTGTACAGAATGAAGGACTATGCAATAAGGCTATGGAACTCATTCCTCTTCAACCTGAAGTTAAAATTCAGAGTCACAGTAAAAAACAATTTTCAATTTGACCAAATACAGATGTCTACATCAACATGCCTCAACAAGAGCAAGCCACGATTTTCACTAATCCTGATGCAATACCAACAATTGATCGAACTGCTTCTGGTTACTTCATAAACTTTGATACGTTTTCTTTGGATCCAAGTGAACCTAAAATTATGCCAACCAAAAAAACACGCAAGCAGCAAGTTAAAGACCTTCTGAACTTTCTTAAAAAGACTTACCTGGTATAACCTTGGGTAGAACTATGGGTAATTACCGGGATACTTATCTTTCTTTTCTGGGTAGACCTAGGAATAGTTTTTAGCATGCTTATTAATGGAAAATACCTTCGACAAAGCTCTGCAGCCCAAAAGGTGAATTTAATTTTAAAACCACACCAATCATCTCATCAAGAACAAAGAGAATTGTCATCAGTAAACATTACAGCAGTTCCTATACCTGATGGTATAGTTTGGGACAAGGTAGATTTTTATATATTTGGTCTGACTGAACTTTTAAGAATTCCTCATTTATTTAAAATATTGTTGAGTGACATCATTACCTCGAGTACATTTTCCGATGATTGGGACTTTGAAACTGTGAATAACATGCTGTCTGACTTGGAAAAATCTGTTGCATTTTCTAATAGTGAAACAGTGGCAAACACACCAGATTTCAAAACAATATATTGTTATCCACATTATGATGGTCACTTTCTGCATAAATATGCTAATCCTAGAAATGTGTTCACATACCACCAGTGGGAACATTGTCCAACACCACCGAAAGGCAGTTCAAAAACATTTACACAAAAGTTTTTTTATTTTTCAGGGTTTAATTTGTCCAACCCAGCCTCATAATATTATACGGTTGCACCAACATCAGCACAGAAAAATATGTTAACAAACACCAAACAGATTTACTCTGCTTCCTTTATTGCCCAGTAGTCTGAGCAAGGTTACGACTTATGGAAAGACACCATAGACTTAAACTCAGTCTGGGGTACTAGAGAATGGCAAGTTCAGGGAATGGAAGCTTTTTTAAGAACATGCCTTATTCCTCAACAGATCATGTTTTTGAACGAGACAGTTCAACAGACGTCTTGCCTTGGACTAGTCAAGAACAAAGACTTGAACACCCCTCGAATGCCACCTCCATCACACACAGAGGGTAACATAACATCACAGGAAGAGATTACAATAGATGACATTATGCAATACAACAGATCAAACCCCGATTGGAAGAAATGGTTGATTTGGCTCACAGACACCAATAGTTGTCAGGCAAGTTTCATGGGTAAAACCAAAGGGTTCACTATCCATAGGCCAGATCCACGTTATGTAACAATCAGGGATAGTGACATCCTACAGTGTTGGGAAGTTGTGCCTTGATTGGCTAAAAACCTCAACACTCACACAGATGAAACAACACTTATCCTGCTAGGTCCCAGGAAGCCACTTCAGAAATGTTTCATTTATGCTGTCTACAATGAAATATGGAAAATATCCCAACAAGAAGCCGCAGAGAGATTATGTGAAATAAACCATATAAATCTAAAAAAATCTTTAGCAGTGGTGGACAATGGGTTTAATACATTGACCTCCAGGATATATTCCTTAGGCAACATTGTATCTTCTGCGATAGACATACTAGAACAAGATTTGGCCATATTACAACACGGGCAATCTCAATTACGTTCTATTATGTTGATGAACTGGATGCTGCAATCTCTGCATGTAGGCTATGTGCCTTGGCGTTATATTGATAGCACGTCTTTGTTCTCTCAATACAATAGAACAGATAAACAGATAGAAATAGCACAGCGGGGAGCAAAATATACAATGCTGCATATTAAAAAACTGGATAAAGTACCATTTACAGTGGTAGAATCACCGTCCACAGAATGGCTGATCAATGGCCACAAACATACGTTTGATCTGTTCTGCTTATAGACAGGTTAGAAATATTGGTATACATTTTTATTTGAACTTCTCTTTTAAATCTCATATTAGCATGTTACTGGTGTATGCTTTGGACTGTTAAAATCTTTATCCATGTTTTTACATTTTTTACCGGAACACACGAGGAAACTAATTGTAATGCCCTTGTTTTAACCACTCGGTTAGATTATTCTAACTCCCTCTTCTTAGGTGTTTCTGCCAAATCTACCCACAGACTTCAGACAGTTAAAAATGCTGCAGCTCATCTTGTTTTAAGGATTCCAAAAAACACTCCATTTGACAGGGTCAGGGGACAGAGCTCCACTGGCTACCTGTTGAATGGGGGATCATCTTTAAATCTCTGCTGATTATATTCAGAGCCATTCGCAAGAAGGGCCTGCTCTGTCTTCAACATAGATTCAATTGGCATAGACCTGGAAGAGGTCTGAACTCCAGCAATAAGCTGCTTTGGCTTCACCTGATGTAAATTGAGTTAGAACAGGGAGTTTTGGAACAGCCTACCCTAGGAGTTTAGCAAATAGGATTCAGAATCACGGTATGCCATTTTGAAGCAGCTGTTGCGCTATATAAATCTTATGTCAGTCATTCATTATATAGAGGGCCTTACAAGGATTCTGACAGTAGAAATCTTCTAAACTCACTGTTTGTCAGAGAACCAAACCCTGGCCTGTCTTTAGGCTTTAATACAGAATAACAACAAACACCCCTAAATGCCTATTAACTTTAACATATGCTTTTCACAATCAATGTCAGGCCTACTGCCTGTGACATAATGTTTCATAATACGCAGACCAATGTTATAGCATCAGACATGTTTCTAGTGCACCAATCAAATTATTTCACCATAACCAACTCAGTCCTATATTTTTTAGCGTAAGCTTTTCCGCAAGGCAACCATCAGGCATGCTGTCAAAAAGTAGAAAGGTATACAGGTATACAAAGTTACAGTTGGCTAAGCAAAATATTATTTCTCCTAAAACAGCCTAAGAAGGATTCTCACAGAGCACACTTGTATGCACAGTTTGTCACAGTGGGTGACCATCACCAAAACCATTGCCTACTACAGAAATCTGTGAGATTCCATGTATCAAAATATCTATCTGTTGTCTGCCTATTCAAACCCTGCACTCAAGGAACTAACATGCGATTGAGTCTCAACATCTCTCTCAGTAGGTCTAGTAAATAACTCCCCTCTGTCCATCTGTGCTGCTGCTAGAGAAATGTAAACACAGCAAATTATTTAGCTATCTTAGATACTTTACTAGCATTATGAAGTCAAGCGTGAGACCCTGAAAAAAATTCAAGTTCTGGCAGCTTGATAAATGAACAACTGCATGGAGGGTAAGCACACAAATTCTGCCCAATCAAAACATGTACTCTCGGCTACCAACACGTGAGTTGGGGCAAAACCCCTCTCCAGGTAGTGCTTCTTAAAGCCCTTTTTTAGGTTAATAACATAACCTCTGGCAACAACTGCACCAACAAGTCAGATTTAGAAATGTATTCTCGTGAATGAAGAAAACATTTATCTAACATGCATTAAAAGCATACAAATGTTTCTTTGCAGACAGTCTAATACTCCCAGGAAGCAACACAGGCAAATATCCATGTGCCTACAGTCTGATCAAGCTCCTTAATCAGAAATTTGATTCAAACATTCCTTATGTTAATATAATATTAATATCAATGGATTACTAAAAACGGATTTCACTGTTTATTTATATGTAAACAACTTAGGGACATATTTACAAGCCCCTATTGCCACAGGAATGCCACTTTTATCAACGTTCCTGAGGCCATAGAGGCTTCGCCTTATTTACAAAGTGGTGTTAAGCCACTTAACTTGGCTTAACGCTGCCTTATAAATAAGGCACCCTTTCAAGCTATAATTAGCTTGAAAGGGGTGAGTGATGGGTGTTGTGGTGGGCGTTCAACTGCAACACCCATTGATTTTGATGCTGCCCCTTATTTACAAGGATGGCGTAAGTAGGAGGCAGCGCCAAAATTAAGATAAAAAATAAATACATTTTCATAAAATGGCAAAACTTGTTTTTGCTGTTTCTATGTGTGCTGAATTGTGCAGCACACATAGAAACAGCAAAACACCATGAATGATTGTTTATGTGCAGGAGAGTGTTTCTTCCTGCACATAAATAATAATTAAAAAAATGACGATTTGCAACTTCTATGTGAGCTGCACAATGCATCATACATAGAAGTTCCAAATCGCCATTCTTGATTGTTTTTTATTCAGGAAGGGGCACAATCATTCCCTGCAACTCAGGAACCCTTGCACAATGGTGCAAGAGTTCCTGTGTTGGTGCTAAGCAGCTACATTTAGCACCAGTGCTAAGGGAAAGGCAGGGGTGCACATTAATCTTGTGAATATGGTGCATCCCTGAGTTCGGAAACTGTCACAGCATGGCGTTAGCCTTCTTTGCTTAACGCCACGCTCTAACAATTTCCTAGTAAATATGCCCCTTAGTTTGATAAATGCTTTTAAATATGTACACACTTTAGTACATTTGTCCATGCACTTACTTGCTTTGCTCTCTTTCCTGCACCCTGAGTACAAGATAACCACCACCCTGCCGTTGCGTTGAATCAATTGTTTCTGCATGTTCTGCTAAATAAATACCTCCTTCACACTATTTATTTGGATGCCGGTCAGATAGTGCATGAGCGCTACTATTTAGGCTGCGTTAGTGAAGTTCCAAATATTTAGCAAGGCACTGTGTAAATAGCAGAGATTATGTACTATGTGGGCAGTACCCAGATAAATAGACACTTTCATTAAAAAAAGTTACACAAGGCTATATTATAGTCTGAAGGATAATGGGTGCACCCATAATATCGAAGTCACAATATCAATGGTACAAAATATGGAAGACAGAATATTGATCTTATCATTACATTGAAGCAGGTAATATCATTAATAATTATATTGTATATGTTGCTAGTATATTTATATTGAAGTTTAAAATATCATAGTTTTAAATATATTTTCTAGTATGTTTTATTACTGTAAAGTTGCCATTTATTTAATAGAAATTTATTTTTGGTGTGATATTTAAATTATGTAATGTTTTATTTTTGACAGATTTTAAAAACTGTAATTTTAATATATAATCTTATAAAATACTGTATTAAAAATGCGTCATTATGTGAGTGTTGATTTTTTTTTCTATAGGGGTGTTGAGATACATAAGGATTTAAGTTGGGTAGTATTTAAAAAAAATATGTTATTAAACAAATAATTTATAGTATAAATTGGTAATGTATTAAGTTGTATAAAATAAAAATAAAAAATTAAGAATAATGTTTATATTTTTCGTTTTTTTTCAGGTTGTTGGGAAATGTGGGGATTTAAGGTGGGTAGTAATTTATTAATTTGATTATTTTCCATTTATTTATAGCAAATTAAACTTTAAAAAAGTATAGTAAATGTGGAAATAAATGTAATATTTAAAATAATTTATATAATATATATATATATGAGCAAGACAGGGGATCCTGCCAAAACATGTTACAACAGGAACAACAGCATGAAATAAAGTGTGATTTTTTACCAGCCTGCTGTGTCAGTGTCCAGTGTTAAAGAGAACTTATATATATCTATATCTATATCTATATCTATATCTATATTTACATATATATTCCATGCACTCGCTGCGGTGAGTGGTGCTGGCAAGGAGTCGTATGATACGAGATTGTTCACAGCGGAGATGAACAGGGGGAAACCGACGGGTGTGACGTCCATGGAACCACAAGTGAAGGATAAAAGAGCAGGAAGGCCTGATGCTGCTCGGACTTTGTTTTGTGAAACAGATGGTGAAGAGAGGGAATATGCTCAAGGAACAGCCAATGGGGCCACTACAGCAAACAAGAGTTTGAGGCAACTATTGTTTAATCATGAGAAACTACTGAAGAGGGAAATAAACAGATGGTGGGAGGTGTCCTCCCTAAATAATTATATCGAGGTTGGTAGGGTGCCGAGAGGGCTTCGAATCCTAATAACACCTACATATCAGAATCCTCACCCAAAATTGTTGGAAGACTGGTCAAGCTTGATGTCAGAAACATGCAAGCACATGCTGGGATTGTTATCTAAATATGCTGCCATTGAACTTGAACAGGTCTTGAAAGATGTTGAGAAATTGAAAGAAGAACTGGATAAACATGCTGCACAGGATGAAATTAAAATTGCACTTGAACAAATGGAAGTCAGACTTGACAAGTATGAGGAAGAAATTAAGCAAAAAAAGAAACGTAAATTTTTGAGAGATAAACAAGGTTATGCCAGTGGAAGGATCTTGACATTTGGGAAGAGGTATGATGGTGCAATTAAGCAATTTAAACAATTTGGTAGGTTCAGGGATCCTGAAGTGGTAACATCTGATTCTGGTTCAGAGATCTACTGAGATTTGGAGGAGGTGTCCGAGGCTGTTGGTGATGAATTACCAACTTTTAGGCCCTTTGAAGAATATCGTTTTTTACAGACCAATATGACTTTGAGATCACGACCCCCGGAGACAATGCACGGAAAAGGAAGAGGCGCAAACATAAAAGGAAAAAACAAGGAGGGGAGGAAAGAAACGTGAAGGAAACAGTGCCACATGGGAAACAAACACGGCAATCGAAACAGAAGTAATGGGTGAGAAAAACTTAACAGTCTTAAATTTATCCTCCCATGTCCTAACCAAGGCGGAGGAATCTTTACTTGAACTGGGTTTGACTTTTTGCCCGATGGCGAACTTTGATTATAGCAGAACCAAAATTGATGTTTTTCTTTTTGTTCGCAAATTGAAATTGCTAAAGATGTTTTTGCAAAAGAAAAAGCGTGTTTTGGAATGTGACACTGTTGAAACTGATGTGGGCTCCCAGATATCTAAAAATCTGTGCTTAGCAGATATAGAGGATCTAGCATGTGTAGTGGAATTGTGTGGTGAGGGAATTGGTGAACAAGATGAACGAGCAATGTTGGAACAGATGGGTTTGGAGGTAGGAGGGAAAGTCTCTACTAAATTCAAACCCAAGTCTACATTTAATCCCAATACTCCACATGATTCTCTTGACACTTTTCATGAGGCAGTTGTCAGGGATTTGATGCGTGTCTGGGATACTACCAAAAACAGACACGCACATAACTTAACACCTGAACAACGGCAAGCATTGTGCACCTTGAATAGTGATCCAGGGTTTGTAATTAAAGCCTCGGATAAAGGTGGGAATGTTGTCCCTTGGGACATTAATTTATACAAACAGGAAGCCAATAAACAACTGATTCTCTCAGGCAACTACATGAAATCAAGTAGGGAAGACTACACTTTGGCAGCAAATGTTTATTACAATAAACTTGGGGAATGGAGGAAAAAAGGACTATTAGAGGAACAGAGTACAGATTTCTCTATATCAAACATCCAGTAGCATCTTGTTTTTGTATGTTACCAAAGGTCCACAAGAATAAAACTAACCCCCCAGGGAGACCAATAGTTTCCGCCAAAGGCAGTCTTCTTGAAAATACGTCCATTATCCTTGATGCTTTCCTCTCTCCTTATGTTTTGACTCTCCCATCATACTGTAGAGATAGCACTGATTTTATCAACAAAATTGAAGGAATAATTTGGCAGGAGAATTTATGGCTGTTTACAATTGATGTGGTATCCTTGTATAACTGCATAAAACACTCTGATGGGGTACATGCGTGTAAACATTTTTTTAGGGATAGGTCCATCTTCCTATACGATCAAACACACATGCTTTTGGATATGTTGATATTCTGTTTGAATAATAACTTTTTCCTTTTTGAGGACCAATGGTTCAAGCAAGAGGTTGGCACGGCGATGGGAAGTTGCTTCGTGCCGAGCTATGCTTGCATGATGATGGGATGGTGGGAGGAGCAACTTGTGTGGACTGATGTGAATGAGCACTTGACAAAAAATATTGTCTTCTATACAAGATTTATAGACGACATCTTTCTGATATGGGGTGGTTCAAGATCAGACCTTGGTAGATTATTTGAAACCCTAAGTAACAATGATGTCAACCTTTGTTTTACACATAAAGTTGCTCAGGATGAGATGGATTTTCTTGATGTACGTGTAAGAATTGAAGAGGGGGTTATGACAACCAACCTGTACAGAAAATCCACAGCCGGCAATAGCATCTTACATGCCAGGAGCCACCATCCCCCTAAATTGAAGTGGAGTATCCCGTATGGAGAACTCCTACGGGCCAAACGTAATTGTAGCTCTGAAAGTACCTTTAAGAGGGAGCAGGAGGCTATGTTACAGAGGTTCGGAGAGAGGGGTTACCCAGAAGATATCCTCATGAGTGCTAAGGAGAAAGTATCTAAGCAGAATAGAGCGGCATTATTGGTGAAGAGACCTATAGATGAGAAAGGTGAAAACAATATCAGAATGATTACCACATTCAATTTGGCAGCTAAAGCTGTGAGTGATACGCTTAACAAACATTGGCATTTGGTCAGGAATGACCCAATTGTAGGTGCAACTGTGAATGCGTATCCGCAGATAACTTATCGCAAAGCTCGTTCTTTAAAGGATATGCTTGTGAGGAGCTATATGGGGGCGAGTAAGAAGTTGACATGGATACAACAACAGAAGGGCTTTTTCAAATGTGGAAAATGCAAGGCCTGTGGTACGAGCAAGAATGTCAAGACATATCCTTTGCCCACAGGGAAGACAGGTGTTATTAAGAAATTTATGAACTGTAACACAGAGTTTTGTGTGTACGTTATTATATGTCCATGTGCCAAAATATATGTTGGGAGCACGATTTTCCCTGTCAAAAAGCGGATTCTTGAACACCTAAGAGCGATTAGAAATGTGGATCTGAATTATTCTACTGCAAGGCACTGGCTAAAATATCATAACAAGGATGTTAATTGTTTTTCATTCTTTGGAATTGACAGGGTGCCGGCAAACCCCAGAGTGGGAGATCGGGAGAAACAATTGAGAGTCCTGGAATTGCAGTATATCATCCTCTTAGAGTCCAAGAACCCTTTTGGTTTAAATGAAGATGAGGAACATTTTATCCATATTGGATGAGTATCCATTGGGTTTCACTTTCTGCTTTATACATATCCATATGTATACTCTTTTGATTTTGCCCCTGTGTATATTTTATTTATAATTTTTTATTATATCTTGTTTAGTATGATTGACAGGGTGCCGAAACATTGTCTTTTTGGATGTACAGAAAAGAATGCTAATTTTATGAGGCAAATAGTGATTGATTATTGTTATGGATTGGTGCTTTCATGGTGATATCAGCCGATCGAGTGCCCCCTGTTTCCTCTTGCTGTGTTTAAAATTTCGTATAAATATTTTGTGACTTTTCACTTCACTCTGATTTAAATCTAAATGAGGACCATGACTATCAGGCCACTTGGCCTGTTTCTTCGAGAGTTTACATGTGGCAACAGATTGCTCATGAGATATTTGGATAAAATTGTTTAAAACTTGTGTGATATTTCACACACATGTAAACTTGTAAACTTGTAAACTTGGGGATTTATACAGCGCAGTTGTTGCCCGAAGGCGTCCAAGCGCTAGGATAACCGAGACCTACAGAGAGCAGGGAAGGGGGAAAAAAAAAAGACAACGGTTTAGCAGGCAGATGTGAAAAGGTGGGTCTTCAGTTGCTTGCGAAACCTAGTAAGGTTCTGGGTGGCTCTAAAATGAAGTGGTAGAGAATTCCAGGCCTTAGCTGCGTTGTACATGAACGTCCTTCCGCCGGTTCTAGATCTTTTTATTCTTGGGACTACTGCTAAGAGAGTCTGGCTGGAACGAAGACTACGATTTGGGATGTAATGAGTGATCAGATCACGGGTAATGATAGGTCCCATGTCCCAGAAGGCTTGATGGGCTATACATAGCGCCTTGAACAGAACTCTCTGCCGGACCGGTAACCAATGGAGGCTAGTCAGTCCGGTCCTCACTGAGTGTCTGTGCGGGATATTAAGTAGAAGGCGAGCTGTGTTGTTCTGTACAGTTTACAGCCTCCGAAGGGTGTATTCTGGTGCACCCAGATAAAGTGCGTTGTTAAAGTCAAGACGGGAGTGAATGAGCCCTTGAATGGCAGCCTGTTTGGCTTCCAGGGGGAGGAGGGGGAAGATTTTATTTAGCACTCTCAGAATGCTAAAACATGTGGCTGACAGTTTTGTGGCTTGGACATTGAAAGATAGTGAGCTGTCCAGCCATACCCCAAGACTTTTGATGGTGTTTTTTGGGGTTGGAGGCGGTCCTAGGCATGGGGGCCATAGGGAAGGGGGAATTGCCGGCTCTGAAGGTCCTAGGAGCATCAGCTCAGTTTTTTCTCCGTTCAATTTCAGGGATGATGACGACATCCAGCTCCTCACTTCCTCCAGGCATTCTCTGAGCCCGCCTGGCACAGTTCGAGATGCCTCCTGCGCCAGTGAGACCACCAGCTGCGTGTCGTCCGCATATGAGATGATTTTAACTCCAAATGGGCGGACGACACTGGCCAGTGGTCTCATATATAGGTTGAATAGAGCAGGGCTCAGAGAGGAGCCCTGAGGAACTCCACAATTTAGAGGTCTACTGGAGGAAACTGAATTGCCATCAAAAACCCTGAAAGATCTGTTCCCCAGAAAGGATTCAAACCATGCCCAAGCTTTATCCTTAATCCCCACACAGGACAGGCGGCTTAGTAGGGTGTCATGACACACTGTGTCGAAGGCCGCGCTTAGATCAAGGAGGATCACTGCCACTGATCCTCCCTGATCCAAGATTTTTCTCGCTTCCTCTACGACCATGAGGAGGGCGGTCTCTGTCCCGTGCTTAGGTCTGAAACCCGTCTGAGTGGGATCCAGTATGTGGTGGTCCTCTAGATAGTTCACTAACTGTTGGTTCACATATTTCTCCAAAACCTTGCTCGACCAAGGGAGCAGAGAAAT
Source organism: Triturus cristatus (assembly GCF_964204655.1). NCBI lineage: Eukaryota > Metazoa > Chordata > Amphibia > Caudata > Salamandridae > Triturus > Triturus cristatus. The sequence continues at coordinate 921,118,922 of NC_140582.1, read as the reverse complement.
AGGGCGGTAGTTAGCCAGATCAGATGGGTCCAGATTGGGTTTCTTGATCAGTGACCTAACCATGGCCTGCTTCCATACGGGTGGAACGGTGCCAGAGGAGATGGAAGAGTTTAATTCCTCTCTGATGACGGGCAGGATGGTATGGGATGCTGCCATTAGGATGTCAGGAGGGGCAGGGTCGGCCGGAGAACCTGATTTGACACTGAGGGCTAGTGATTCTAAAGTGGGGAGGTCTAGTGGGGGAAAGTGAGTTAAGCTGTAAGGGGTGGGGGAATGTGGCAGGCTAGGGAGGTTATTAGGTTGAGTAGACAAATCGGTGTTTGGGGGAGAAAAAGTTGAATAAATGTTGTTGATTTTCTGATAGAAAAATTCGGCAATGTCATTACATTGGGTGACAGATTTCTCAACATGCACCACAGGGGATGGGTTCGTTAGCTTTTTAATGATCTGGAAGATCTCTTTGGGTTTAGATCTAGCATTCAGGATTTTTTCGGCGAAATATGTCGACTGAGCTGCTTTTATTTGAGTTTTGTACTCGTTGATGGTTTCACGGTACCGGGTTTTGTTATCCACCGATTTGTCTAAGCGCCAGCGTCTTTCCGCCCTTCTACAGAGACGCTTTTTTTCTCTGAGAGACTGGGTGTACCAGGGGGCGGTTTTTTGAGGCCGCTTCAGTACAGTCTTGCTCATTGGGAGAGTAGAGTCAAGAGTGTGGGAGATCCAGTTGGTATATGCCTGGTTTGCTAGGGCGGGATCATCCTGAATTTCTGGTTGTGAACTAGCCAGTTTAGTGCACCACTTATCAACCTCAAGGCCCGTCCAGGCTCGCCTGAGTTTGGTGGTGGGAGCCGGAGGAGAGAATTTAGGTGTGGTCCATTTAAAGGGGATTAAAAAGTGGTCAGTCCAGGGTAGGGTAATGCCTGGGTCCACTGTGATCTCAGAACAATTTGAAAAAATTGGATCCAGTAGATGGCCTTTTTCGTGGGTGGGGGAGGAGACACGTTGAGTGAGTTGTAGAGCTGCTAGATCATCTAATAGGATGGCAGCTGAAAGGTCCGAGGGGGAGCCAAAATGTAGATTCAAGTCTCCCAACACGGTAAAGCTAGAGGAGGTGCTGACTCTGCTGGCCACATTCGATGGCAGAGTTAGAAGGAACTGCTTCGGGAGGCCGGGCGGGCGATAAATAAGGGTGCCTGAGAAGCAGATGTTAGGAGAGAGGTTGATGTTAAAACCCATGTTCTCGCAGTCCGAGATGGTCTCAGGAGAGAGTCGACAATGATATTGCTCCTTATGGATGATAGCAAGGCCTCCTCCTCTCCCTTTTGGCCGGTCTTGCCGTGTTATTTGATAGCCGGTGGGGAGGGCCTCTACTATCGCCGGGTTGGACTCACTGGTAAGCCAGGTTTCCGTAAGGAACAATATATCCGGGGTGTGCTCTTCTATCAATAAGGCCATTTCGGCGCTAAGCTTAGGCAGCGAGCGGCAGTTTAGTAGGAGCATTTGGAATTCCAGTGTGGCTGTTGTGCGCGAGTTAGGTTTGAGAGGCGCAGAACAGGTAGGACAGGTTGAAGGAAGGTCCATGGCTTGGAGGGAGTGCCGAGGGCATGAGTTAACAGGAGGCCTTAACTTGTAGAAGGTTGCTAGCGTATAGCATCTTTGTGCTGACGGCTGGGGGGCAAGGAGGGTGGCCCAAGGCCCGGACTCAGCGCGGACGAGCGCAGACGAGCTTGCCTTATGCGCGCCTTTGGCGCGCAATCGTCGCGCCCGCTGCGCTCGTCCGCTGCGCTTCCTATTCTTGTAGTCTGAGATTCCTAGGAGGGCGTGGCCTCGGAGTGGGCGTGTCCTGCTCCGGGCGGGCAGAATGGGGTTTCCAAAAGGTGTAATTGTAGCCTTCCCAGCGCTCGTTTTACCGCAGGGACAGGTGCCTGCACACAGCAATCGTGTGTAGGAAGCAGGGGAAAGTGCAGATAAAATTACAATTTTTCAGTTTTAAAAGCAAACGAGTGAATACACATACAAGTCTCCCGGCTGAGATTACATGGCCACTTGGCATTGAATATATCACTTATACGTTTATATATATTTTCATATATATTTTTTATTTACTTATAATGAATAATTGAATTGTATTTGCATATGCATACTCTTTGAGATTGATTTTGTAAATGATACACTGGTATTTGCAGTTTGAAGAGCATTAAAGTCTTCTCTTTATTTCTATGCTCGGGTTACGAGCAACTTTGGTCCGTTTTTTATACACACTTGAAATGGTGGACGAGTGATTTGTAATCTTTGGCTTGTGAAGAAGAGCGCTTGCTCGAAACGCGTTGCCATTAAACATTCTTTTGAAATGAGCCTTGGAGTGCGAGGTATTCCTTTGCTTAGAGTACTGTGGAGTCTTCTACAATATATATATATATATATATATATGAATTCCAAAAGAACGGGTCATTTCGAGACCGAGCCCGTTGTCAGTTGGTGCATAGCGCCAGTATGCCCGAAAACCGGCAATTTTTAATCATCCAATCCGCCAGTAAATACACACTCAGAGTATATATATATATATATATATATATATATATATATATATATATATATATATATATATATATATATATATATATACACATTATCTACTGGCGGTCGGCAGTAGATAGTTATAGTTAGGACCGTGTTTCCATAGGAAATCTGAAAATTCTATTTAGAATAACTTTGGCGCCGGTTGACGAATCCTCGCGAAATTTTCAAAACTAATGGGGCGCTCCGCTCAGCTCCTACCCTGAAAGTCTCAGGGTGATTCGTCAGGCGGGGGCCGAGAAAAAAGGGGGGTCCCAAAACGCGTTTTCCCCATGCATTTTTCCATAGGACCTTTAGTCGAAGGTACAGCCCGAACGGCTGAACAGAATTACTTGAAATTTGGCAGAGAGGTAGTCCTCAGGTCAGGGAAGTGCCTTTTGCATGTATGGAGTAAATCTGTTCAGTATTTCCTGAGAAAATTGCAGTTAAAGCACATAAATATCTATAGCCGCGCACGGTGCGCGCACCATAACGTGCGCGAGCGTAATTCTGATTGGTGGTTACATGTCAGTCAACGTTCGAATCGTATAAGTGCATTTGATAGTGTTCTATTAATTAGTGACTGCATGTCTAAATGATTATGTTGTTGAATCTGGTACACTATTTTACAGTGAGTGATGAAAGGTTAAACTAGTGTATGATGAGGTGTATCAGATTGTCACGTGGATGATGTCATCAGTGATGTCAGCAGTGATGTCATTTGAGATGTCATCAGTGATGTCATCAGTGATGTCACTGACCATGTCATGAATGATGCAATATGTGACATCATCAGCAGTGCATTGCGGGCGCGTGAGTTATTGTTAGCAGAACTAACTATAACGGAGGAATTTCTATGGTTTTGTATGAGTGAAATGACCAGCTAACTATAACACCCCTGAAACCTATGTATTTTTTCTGTGAATTTCTAAGGTTTTTTAAATGCTAATTTCTAACTATAACGTCTCTGAAACTTATGTCTTTTTCAGTGAATTTCAAAGCTTTTTTAAATGCTATTTTCTAACTATAACGTCTCTGAAACCTATGGTTTTTTTCAGTGAATTTCAAAGGTTTTTTAAAGCTAATTTCTAAGTGTGATAGTAGTTATACCTATTTTTGTGTACTGATTTTCTACAGTTTTTTAACTGTTTATTTATAAATATTTTATTCATTAAATAACTATATATTATTTTGAAAATTGCAAAAAAAAATTGTTTTTAAAATTCAAACTGAAATATTGATTAATTTGTTTGTTTTCATTTTTTATTTTAATATATTTATATTATTATTTTTTTTTTTTTTAAATTCCAGTTTTTTTTTGGAGTCGCGCACTCAAAGTGTACACATCACGGTGGGTGCGCGGATTCCAGCCGCCATTTTAGAAAAGTCGTGAAGGATCCGCTCACGGTGTGCGACGGCTGCATGTTTTGCAGTTACATCATACATATAATATTACGTGATGTGCACGATTGGTATGCGACAAGTCCGTGACTCCTCTTCCCGCGCATTTGCGACACATGCGCATTATGGTACGAGATGCTTGCGTGGTGGCGGGTCCCGCGGGATGTCATATACGTGCTAGGGCACGCTGGGGGCGCGACTCCCACAAAAAAATGTATGTTCCAAAATAATATGTATGGAAAACAACCATTGTTAACAATTGAAACAGGTCTCCCAAATGGTACATTTTCTACAGTTGAGTTTGGCGGCAATCTGCCGGCAGTATTAACATACATGAAAGAACTGATAGTCTGTTTTGAACCGTCCCATAAAAGTTTAGGATCATCAGGACTTACATCATCAAGCATTGTAGGCAAAAATCCTATTTTACCTGGACCCACGGAAGCTCCACCAACAAGACAGCTCAAAACCCAGACAGGAAAAAAACCTCCCAAACCAGGACCACCAATAACATTACTTTTTTGGAATATAGCAGCCTTACGCCCTAAAGTAGAAAATGGTACTGGCGCAACACTTTTCCATCAATCAAATATAATCTGTCTCCAAGAGACATGGACTACTAATGTAATACACCTGGTAGGTTATAAAACCTACTTTTCACCTGCGGTTCCTACAGTTTCTGGTAGAGCGAAGGGCGGTTTAACCACTTATATCACAAATTTATTAGGAAACCTTCAAATAACTATAGTTACTCTTGAGGTCTACTTCCAAATATTGAGTATTCGTTTTGTTAAAGGGGAGTTGGTACTTTTGGTTAATTTTTATAACAACTTAAAGGAGCCCGAACTATTGGTGGTTCGGCGACAGATCTGCCTTCAACTAACAACACTGATAAAGGCATCCTTTACGGGTGCTACCATCATTTGGGGAGGGGATTTTAACCTACATCCCTGTAAAATAAACAACGGGATTCTCTGTGCGTTAACAGACGAACGAGAGGAACCAATCTTCCATTTCTCCCATTCAGGCGCAGGCGCTATGTTAAATGAAATATTAATTGATATGGATCTCGTAATTGCTAATAAAAAGAACCCTGAAACTCAGTCGCCGGACGCAACATTCATAGGTAGAGATAGTCATTCCATCATTGACTTTATTTTAATATCGAATATGGCGGGTAATCGGGCAAAGGAATTTTATACGCATATCACCGTAATAAGCGACCACTGCGCCCTGACCATAACATTTACTCCACTTTATGAATATCGAATCCAAACCATATCCAGCGCATTAAGACAAAATTCTTTCTACTTGGATAAACTTAATGGATACTCCTTGAAATGGGAAAAAGTGGATCCGGTAGAAATTATTGGTAGAATAATGAAAGAGGTCCCTCATGCCATTGTAAAATGCTTAGATTTGTACACTACGGATGTTGAACTCCTGGGCCACTTTGGTGAGATTCTGAAAGCAATTAACAATGCCTTGTTTGTGAAATAAAAAAAAACCCAGCCGAAAAAAGTAGGATGGTTTAACCATAGATGTACAGCATCACACTCCAAATTAAAAAAAGCATTGCAAAAAATAGACAGAGCGCCGCAGGAAATAACAACTTTGAGGAGAGAATATAACTCAGCCTTAAAAGATAGGAAAGTCGAACTTAAACTGAATCTATGGGCGCAACTCCAGAAAAGCAGTCAAGATAAAAATAGCTCCGCTTTTTGGACCGTAGTTAAATCCCCCTTTCTTTTGAATTCTAAAGACTCTCCTACTATTGAGGTGGCAATTGATGCGGGGGCTTGGGTAGAGCATTTCTCAAGGATCTTTGCGAACTATCCTGGGGAAGGGGATAGCCAAGATCCTGTAATTCTATCACCTATAGGAACATCTTATCCCCTAAATATTGGTATAACCATGGAAGAGGTATTACCAGCATTAAAAGCCAGTAAAAATGGAAAGGCTCCTGGCCCGGATGGGGTCCCAATAGATCTATTTAAATCAAATTCAGGACTCTGGGCCCCAATTCTGACAAGGGTACTTAATGGGGCATGTGGGGTGGGACTAATAGATTCGTGGTCCAAAACAATCATGGTCCCCATCTTTAAGAAAGGGGATCGTCAAGATGTAACATGCTATCGACCAATCTCACTATTGGATTCTGTGGGTAAAATGGTGGGGAGGATTATCCTAGAACGTCTCCAGGGCTGGGCTGAGGATGGACAGATCCTATCGGATATCCAGTTTGGGTTCCGGGAGGGCCTAGGGACAGTCGATCAGGCCTTAAACCTGACATTGTTGTTGGGAAAATATGTATCTGCAAAGGGAGGCAGTGTCTACATGGTATATGTGAACCTGTCTGCGGCCTTTGATTGTGTTAGCCACGCGAAACTGTGGTCCATACTACGGGATATGGGAGTAGATATATCACTTCTAAATTTCCTACGTGAACTGTACTCCAATGCCTCAGCTAGGGTAAGGTTTGGGGTAAATGGAGAATTAACTGCGCCGTTCAAGGTGGAGAGAGGAGTCAGACAGGGTTGTGTCCTGGCCCCCTTTCTCTTCACGCTCTATACTAATGGCTTGGAGAGAGCCATGTTGAAAGGGAGTCAGGACCTCCCATGCGTAAAAGATCGCCAGATTCCGGCCCTACTCTATGCGGACGACACAGTGATATTGGCCAGAACCCCGATTGAGCTACAAAGGGCATTGAACAGATATTCTGATTTTATGGGTAAGCTAGATTTACGAATTAATATAAAAAAAACCTTTGTTATGATTTCTGGCCCCGGTAAAAAAAGGACAAAGGAAATATATCTGAATCAGGAGAAACTTGCCATAACAGCTCAATACCCATACCTGGGAATTATCATCAATCGCAAACTAAATTGGAACGCAGCTATTGAATCTAGAAAGTTCCAGCTTGTAAGAACTACTAGGGCCTTTGTTAATTTCGCTACAAAATTGGGAAAGAGACCCCCTGTAGAACTCCTAAAAATCTATATAGCCAAATGCCAATCTGTAGCGCTATATGGGGCTGGAGTGTGGGGGCATGTAAATACAAACTCCCTGCAAGTGATAGAGAACGCCTTTTTGAGATACCTCCTATCCCTCCCCAGGAGCGCATCGACTTTCTCATGTCACTTGGAATTGGGGATTGCTCATATATCAGATCTAGCCAGAATTCAACCTCTCTTGCTCTGGCACCGTATATGGTCCTCGGATAAGAATATATTCACACAGCAAATTATCCGAGACTGTATGGAGCTGGATTTTGTAACCAAGATTGGCTGGTTAACCCACATAAAATCTTTCCTAACTGATCTAGGTATGGAAAAGTATTATCTGGTTCCAACCTCGATTCGATCGGTATCTAGGAAAACACTGAAAATGGTGTCCCTTAGCCATCTTGAAGAATTACGGACTGTTAACGAAGTGTCAAAATTAACCGTACAACAAAGTATGGCCGTGCAAATTACTCTTAGCATTCAGCCATATCTAACCTATGATTTTACCACCTTTGAGAGATTTCTCCTGGTTAGATTCAGGTTGAATATGTTCCACCGTCTGGCAGCTTTTCCAACAAGAAACAACTGGGACAAGGTTCTACCTTGCTGTCCCTGTGATAATATCTCTAGACAGGCAACAATTCATACAGTCTTTTTTTGTCAATTCTATAGGGACCATATAAAAATATGGCTAATACCGCTTTTAAAACTCACGGGCATCAGAAGGTGCCATCCGGCATTATTGGCCCTACAGCGATTGGGTGAGGAATGGATAGCAAGGCTTATTGTTAAGTTTTTGAAATGTATTTTTCGAAACCGATTGAACCTATAAAAATTACATGGCTATAGATTCTGGGAACTGACTCTCTAAAATTTGAACCTGAATAGATAAACTGGTCTCTCCAAAACTAATGATCTGTAATATTACAGAGACACCTTAGAGCACGATAACAGTACTTTATAATGAATTTTTATGTTTTTTAATACCTCTGAAATATTTTTAAACTAGTAGCGGATATTAATGCACAATATGAGATGTCCCTGTTTTCTTTTTATGCAACTGCTTTTATGGTTTTTAAATTGACAAAAGCCTAATAAAGTAATTTTCGATTCTAAAAAAAAAAAATATGTATGTGTCTTTAATATACATATTAGGGCAAGAGATTATCGAAGATATTCATAAAAATAATATATTTGTACTTATAATAAACTATATTTTTCGCAAAGTCGGGTGCATGCATCGTGAGTGCAGAGAACCAGGTCAGCAGAGCTGCTGTAGAGCCAGAGAAACCAGGTCAGCAGAGCCGTTGTAGAGCCAGAGAACCAGGTCAGCAGAGCTTCTCTAGAGCCTAAGAAGCAGGTCAGCAGAGCTGCTCTAGAGCCAGAGAACCATGTCAGCAGAACTGGTTTAGAGCCATAGAACCGGGTAAGCAGAGCTGCTTTAGAGCCAGAGAACCAGGTCAGCAGAGCTGTTGTAGAGCCAGAGAACCAGATCAGCAGAGCTGCGCTAGAGGGAGAGAACCAGGTTAGCAGAACTGCTCTAGAGCCAGAGAACCATGTCAGCAGAACTACTTTAGAGCCATAGAACCGGGTAAGCAGAGCTGCTTTAGAGCCTGAGAACCAGGTCAGCAGAGCTGTTGTAGAGCCAGAGAACCAGATCAGCAGAGCTGCTCTGTAGCCTAAGAACTAGGTCAGCAGAACTGCTCTAGAGCCAGAGAACCAGGTCAGCAGATCTGCTGTAGACCCAGAGAAACCAGGTCAGCAGAGCTGCTTTAGAGGGAGAGAACCAGGTCAGCAGAGCTGCTCTAGAGGGAGAGAACCAGGTTAGCAGAGCTGCTCTAGAGCCAGAGAACCATGTCAGCAGAACTGCTTTAGATCCATAGAACCGGGTAAGCAGAGCTGCTTTAGAGCCAGAGAACCAGGTCAGCAGAGCTGTTGTAGAGCCAGAGAACCAGATCAGCAGATCTGCTGTAGAGCCAGAGAAACTAGGTCAGCAGAGCTGCTTTAGACGGAGAGAACCAGGTCAGCAGAGCTAGTTTAGAGCCAGAGAACCAGGTCAGCAGAGCTGCTCTAGCTGACACTGACTGACTGACACTGACTGACTGACACTGACTGATTGACACTGACTGACACTGACTGACACTGACTGACACTGATTGACTGAAACTGACTGACTGACAATGTCTGACACTGATTGACTAACACTGACTGACTGACACTGACTGACTGACTGACACTGACTGACTGACACTGACTGACTGACACTGACTGACACTGACTGACTACTCTCTACTACTCACTCTCTACTACTCTCTACTACTCTCTCCCTACTACTCACTCTCTACTACTCTATACTACTCTCTCTACTACTCACTCTCTACTACTCTCTACTACTCACTCTCTACTACTCTCTACTACTCCCTCTACTACTCTCTACCACTCACTCTCTACTACTCTACTACTCACTCTCTACTACTCTCAACTACTCACTCTCTACTACTCTACTACTCTACTACTCACTCTCTACTACTCACTCTCTACTACTCACTCACTACTACTCTCTACTACTCACTCTCTACTACTCTCTCTCTACTACTCTCTACTACTACTCTCTACTATTCACTCTCTACTACTCTCTACTACTCACTCTACTACTCTCTACTGCTCTCTATCACTCACTCTCTACTACTCTACTACTCACTCTCTACTACTCTCTACTACTCACTCTCTACTACTCACTCTACTACTCTCTACTACTCACTCTCTACTACTCTCTCTCTACTACTCACTCTCTACTACTCACTCTACTACTCTCTACTACTCACTCTCCACTACTCACTCTCTACTATTCGCTCTTTACTACTGTCTACTACTCACTCTCTACTACTCTACTACTCTCTCTACTACTTACTCCCTACTACTCACTCTCTACTACTCACTCTCTGCTACTCTACTGCTCTCTACTACGCTCTCTACTACTCACTCTCTACTATTCTCTACTACTCACTCTACTACTCTACTATTCTCTGCCACTCACTCTCTACTACTCTACTGCTCACTCTCTCCTACTCGCTCACAACTACTCTCTACTACTCACTCTCTATTACTCTACTACTCTCTCTTACTCTCTCTACTTCTCACTCTCTACTACTCTCTCTACTACTCACTCTCTACTACTCTCTACTACTCACTCTCTACTACTCTCTACTACTCGCTCTACTACTCACTCTATACAACTCTCTACTACTCACTCTACTACTCACTCTCTACTTCTCTCTACTACTCACTCTCTACTACTCTCTACTACTAGCTCTACTACTCTCTACTATTCACTCTCTACTACTCAATCTCTAATACTCACTCTCTACTACTCTCTACTACTCACTCTCTACTACTCACTCTGCTACTCCTCTCTCTACTACTCACTCTCTACTACTTGCTACTATTCACTCTCTACTACTCACTCTCTAATACTCACTCTGCTACTCCTCTCTCTACTACTCTCTACTACTCACTCTCTACTATTACTCACTCTCTACTCTCTACCTCTCTCTCTCTACTACTCTCTACCTCTCTACCTATACACCTACACCTCTATCTCTACACCTCTACCTCTACACCTCTACCTCTCTCTACACGCACACATATGCACATATATATGCATATATATGCATTTGCATTAATATATATGTATTTGTAGATATATATATACATACATATATAAACATATATAATCTGCATATCTATATAAATACAAATATAAATGCATGCATACATATACATATACATATATGCATGCATATGCATGTTATGTACATGAAAGTTTGATAAACACTAATAAAAGCAAAGCTAAAAAGCCACCTAATTACAAACAGAATTGCTTTAACTTAAACGAGGGCGAGACCTATTGCATTTTCAATGCTTGTTTACTTTGGTTCCATCAAGAAGGCATTCAGATGTGTCACACATTTGCCATAAATTCTGAATGTAGCACTCTAGTTGCTCATTAGATCACTGTGGTAAAGCTACTGCTCAACAGGGAAGTTTGCTGCTGGTATTCAAAGTGCATGTTTCAGTCTGCATGTCAGAATTTTTGAATGCAATAGAAGAGGATTTGAGAAGTCAAAATGTGCCCTAATTTTTCTTTCTGCAGCACTAATCATAATTTCTATGGCAAAATGAACCCCCTCATTTTGTTCCTTTGCAAATTAAATGTTTTAAGTGTTACCACTTTATTCCAGTCAAGATGGCTTCAGGTGTGCCATACTTTTGTCATAAGTAAGACTGTTAGCGCTCTAGTTGTTATTTAGAACACTCTGGGACATTCTGTCATTGGGCTATACTTGGGCTACATCTGGGTGATATTTGTGCTACATTTGGGCTCTTTTGTCTCTGGTGGCCATCTTGGAAGACTTATTTGTTATGACGTTTCCTAATTTCCTCATTTACTACAGTCTCCTCAGTAGGAATACTTTCAGTTTTTACTTTGATTCCATCAAGAAGGCATTCAGATGTGTCACACATATACCATAAATTCGGAATGTTAGCACTCTAGTTGCTCCTTAGATCACTGTAGTAAAGCTACTGCTCACCAGGGAAGTCTGCTGCTGGTATTGAAAGTGCATGTTTCAGTCTGCATGTCAGAATTTTTTTAATGAAATAGAAGAGGATTTGAGAAGTCAAAATGTGCCCTAATTTTTCTTTCTGCAGCACTAATCATAATTTCTATGGCAAAATGAACCCCCTCATTTTGTTCCTTTGCAACTTAAATGTTTTAAGTGTTACCACTTTATTCCAGTCAAGATGGCTTCAGGTGTGCCATACGTTTATCATAAGTAGGACTGTTAGCGCACTAGTTGTTCTTTGGCACAATCTGGGAAGCTGCAGTAGAAGACAAAGAAATCAACTGACAGTCTGTGCCCTTGTTGGATGTACATGTTATACTGAGAATGTCAGACTTCATTCTCACATGACTGAGAAAGATAATGTGAATTTACAGAAAATATGCTCTCAGTTTAGCTTATAGATCACATTCCAAACCTCTGTGGGAAAAGCATGAGAAAATAGTTTTCTCTCAAACATGATTCATGATATCCCAGCAGAAGGCTTTTTCACATGGTAAAATCACCTTAGAACATACCACTATTCCTAAAATTAGTATGGTACCATCAACAAATGATTTATAATGTAACTAAAGTCTTAAAACCTTCTATTAACGGCAATGCTTTTTAATGAGGTGCTTTCATGTATATTGGTCCCAAGATGGCTGCCAACACTTCTTGGATGAAGTGCTGACAGCCAATCAGATCTCACGATGAGATGTGTGGTTAGGCTCCGCCCAGATATATATGTGATTTTACTTTTGATTTTCTCAGGAACTACTGAATGGATTTACACCAGTTAAGCAAAAGGCACAACTCTGAGCCAAGGTCTACCTTTCTGCCAAATTTGGTGTAATTCCGTTCAGCAGTATGGGCTGTAGCTGCGACTAAAGGTCCCTATCGAAAATTGCATGGGGAAAATACGTTTTGGCATCCTCCTTTTTTCTCGGCCCCCGCTTGATGAATCCCCCCGAGACTTTCAGGATAGGAGCGGACCGGAACGGACCACGAATTTTGAAAATTTTGCAAAGATTCGTCAACCGGCACCAAAGTTATTCTAAATAGAATGTTGCGGATTTCCTATGGATAATAGGTCCTAACTATAACTACCTACTGGCGACCGCCAGTAGTTAATATATCTATCTATCTATATATATATATACAGTTACACTCCAAATGTGCAGTTGCGTACAAAGACAGGAACGGACAACTTCTTTTGCTGGTGTCAAAATATATGATTTATTGATTTGAACAGATAAGTACACAGCTCATGACGCGTTTCGGGCCTCCTGGCCATTGCTCACATGATCGCGTTACGCTTGTGTCGTGATTTTATTGGGTAAACACACCACCCGTCACCTGACTTAATTGGCAGCACTACAATGGAGATGGACAAAATACTAATTTCAGTAGTTCACTCTTGTGTAACTTAAGCTTAATGATGTTAAAAACATACTGTGGCATGTAATCAAACATTAAGTACATCAGAATCATGAATAAATATAATTTCATTATTTACAATTCTTTACAGGTTAGAAAGAAACGAAGAAATGGCACTAATACCAATTTGGAACATATACAGTGTTAACTTTGTGTTTTTTCTTTTTTTACTGCCCTTGTTTGTACTGTATACTCAGATAAATACACAAATAGGTATACACCACAAATAACCTCATAAGTAAAAAACACATATAAATAATGTTTTTTTTTAATATCTGGGTTTGGGGTGAATATGGGAAATGTGCAAATACTGCTGAAAAAGAGTCAACAATGCATTAATATTATAAATAAAAGAACGTTTGTAATAGGAAGCATTGGCTATAATGGTACAAATACCTGAAGTCTACCGTAGAATCGATCTATATTAAAGCCCCATAAATTGAATAAATAAACAAATATGGTTTCTAAAGTATGATATACATATATATATATATATATATATATATATATGTATATCTATCTCTTACCTACTGGCGGTCGCCCGTAGGTAGTTATAGTTAGGACCTAGTTTCCATAGGAAAATAATTTTTTGATTTGCTAATAACGTTGGCGTCGTTTGACGAATGTTTGCAAAATTCTCCAAAAAAAGGTCTATCCAGGTCAGCTCCTATCCTGAAAGTTTGGGGGTGATGCGTCAAGCGGGGGCTGAGAAAAATGGGGGTCCCAAAAAGTGTTTTCTCCATGTTAATTTCCATAGGAAATGTTATTGCAGGCTACAGCCCGAACTGCTGAACGGAATTACACCAAATTTGGCAAAATGGTAGAGCTTGATCAGAAAGCGACCTTTTTTTTTTAAATGGTTTAAATCCGTTCAGTAGTTGCTGAGAAATTCAAAGAATAAAAGTCACAATATTATTTTCTCATAGGAAACTTTAGGCAAGGCTACGGCACGAACTGCTGAACGGAATTACTCCAAATTTGGCAAAAAGGTAGTCCTTGATTCAGAAAGCGTCTTTTATTTAAATGGTGTAAATCCGTTCAGTAGTTGCTGAGAAATTCAAAAATTACAAGTTTTGATATCTGGAGCAGCGGTGGGTTCGTGCACCCTCCCGACCTCGCGCTTCACTGTGATTGGCTGCCAACACTCCAAACCAGGAAGTGTTGGCAGCCATCTTGTTACTCGGTAGAACCGAGTTACAAGAAAACAGTTGAAAAAAGATTAAAAGGGAAGAAAAGGTGGAGGGTAGAAACACCCTGACCCCCTAGATCTGTTCGCAGGGGTCCCACAAGTATCCCCAGGCCTAAATAATTTTGAGAAAAAACATCAGAATGCGCACTGGGTGCACAATTCTGGACGGAAAATAAAATGAAGCGGGGGCTCCCCCACTTTATTTAAATGAGCCCCGGGAGGGCCAGGTTCCGGGGGCAATCCTATGATTATATTGCAGGGCCTCTGCAGCCCGAGGACCGCCACCTCCCATGTAAATTAGGTGCGGAGAGTACACGGCCCTCTCGTAGCTGCAGGGAACGCCACCTCCCCGGGGCCTGTTTTGTAATTGTTCGGGGGCCTCCGAGGCCACCCCAAGTCCTGGGGATCACCACCCTCCGGAGCTTTAATTAAATATGCAGGGTGGGCCTCGTGGCCCCCCCCAAGCCCCAGGGACCACCTCTTCCCCGGGGCTTTGAAAATAGAGGGAGGGGGGCCGTGCGGTCCCCCTCCTGGAGATTTTGATGACCCTGGGGATCGCCACCCCCAGGGCCGGCTCCTGCAGTGTCCCGGGTGTGCACCCCAGGACATGGCCATTTGCTATGACAGAGCGGAAGCATGGCTTCCACCCTGTGATAACAAACCGTGGTTTGCTTCTTTGAAGTGAGAGGAGTAAAACCTTGTCTCGCTTCAATAAAGGAAGGAGAATTGCTTCCGCTGGGGTCAGGGAGCCGGCGGGACCGTGGGGACATTGAGGCTCCGCCTGCGGTCCCCAACAGAGAGGCTAGGCCCTGGGGGATGGGGTCCCCGAAGCCAGAAGTGTCCTGGGGGGGGGGGGGCCACGCGGCCCTCTTCCCCTTCCCAAAAAGATTATTGAAAAGAAACTTTTTTTTTTTTTTAAGTTTCGAGTCGCAACTTCCCCCGTTCACCCCCTGTGATAGCAACCTTCCAAAATCTGGAACGTAACAAATCAGCTGATGTCGCACAATTATAAAAATCAAGATGCATGTGAGGTTGGACAAAGGAAAATCAGTCATCTATGGATTTACATATATAACATTTTATTTAAACAAAATAAAAGTAGGAACAGCCATGGCGTGTCATCCCTCGATAATCTGTGAATCACAGCCTGCAAGACAAAAAGCAAGATAAGATTGTGTGTCATGCGCCTATCAAAGGAGAGAGACAGAGAGAGAAAGAGAGAAAGAGTGAGAGAGAGAGGAAGAGAGAGAGAAAGAGAGAAAGCGTGAGAGAGGAAGAGAGAGAGAAAGAGTGAGAGAGAGAGGAAGAGAGAAAGAGTGTGAGAGAGAGAAAGGAAGAGATGGAGAGGGAGAGTGATTGCTGACACTGCGGACAAAATCCTCACAGCTCACCATTCCACCACTGGTGTGTCTCTAACCACATGCCAGGAGATACCCTAGCCCTCAAGCTCACTTATCTGAAACATAGTATAGAATCAGTTATGGCAGAATACATACAACTGCACATGTCTTCATCGCAGTGCCGCCCCTGCGCACCCAGGTTGCTGCATCCCATCCACTCCTACCGCCCAGAGGTGTCTTCTTGCCCCTACGCATACAGGCTGCTGCACACCATGCACTCTCAATGGCCAGAGTTGTCTGCCCGCACCTGCGTACCCAGGCTACTGCACACCATCCACTCCCACTGCCCAGAGGTGTCTGCCCGCCGCTGTGCAAACAAGCCTCTCTGCTCACCTTCCGCCACTGGCGAGTGCGTAAGAGGGCCAATGAAGTGAAGGTCTCACATTTGATTCTGGGTCTTGATATCGCAATGGCCGATAACATATCAATGCACCGTGCCGAAGAGTGTGTGGCGTACACGCGGTCTAGCTGAGCTCACAATTCAAATTGGGTCTTGATTGCCAGGATGGTGTATCGAGGTCACGCATCATCGCAGGCTACACACCCGCTCAGCTCTGGTGGCACTAACTCATTGGAACTCAAGTCATCGCCACATGGTGGGAGGCCCGTGTCGGGGAGGGGGAGGGAGGGTCGACAATCTGTGAATCACAGCCTGCAAGACAAAAAGCAAGATAAGATTGTGCGTCATCCGCCCATCAAAGGAGAGCGAGAGAGAAAGATTGAGAGATAGGAAGACAGAGAGAAAGAAAGAAAGAAACAGTGAGAGAGGAAGAAAAAGAGAAAGAGTGAGAGAGAGAGGAAGAGAGAGAAAAAGAGAGAAAAAGAGAGAAAGAGTGAGAGAGGAAGAGAAAGCGAAAGAGAGAAAAAGTGTGAGAGAGAGGAAGAGAGAGAGAAAGAGAGAAAGAGTGAGAGAGAAAGGAAGGAGAGAAAGAGTGTGAGAGAGAGAAAGGAAGAGATGGAGAGGGAGAGTGAGTGCCGACACTCCGAACAAAACACTCACAGCTCACCTTTCCGCCACCGGTGTGTTTCCAACCATGCGCCGGGACATACTGTAGCCCTCAAGCTCGCTCATCTGAAACATAGTATAGAATCAGTAATGGTAGAGTACATACAACTGCACACGCCTTCATCGCTGTACAGCCCCTGCGCACCCAGGCTGCTGCACCCCATCCACTCCCACCACCCAGAGGTGTCTGCCCGCCCCTGCGCACCCAGGCTACTGCACACCATCCACTACCACCGCACAGAAGTATTGCCTGCCCCTGCGCACCCAGGCTGCTGCACACTATCCACTCCCACCGCCCAGAGGTAACTGCCCGCTGCTGCGCAAACAAGCCTCTCTGCTCACCTTCCGCCACCGGCGAGTGTGTAAGTGGGCCCACCACTTGCCAAAGCAACCTCCTGAGCTGTCACTGGATTCCACGGCACAGACCCCCAGCGCATCCTGCTGCACTGCGCCAATGAGTCATGTCTGTACAGCCAGCTGCCTTTGGCGTATACGCGGTCAAGCTGAGCTCACAATTCAAATCGGGTCTTGATTGCCAGGATGGTGTATTCAGGCCACGCATCATCGCAGGCTGCACACCCACTCAGCTCTGGTGGTACTAACTCAGTGGAACTCAAGTTATCGCCACGTGGCAGGAGGCCCGTGTCGGGCAAAGTGCCTCAGCTGCCACCAACTCTGTGTACTTCAAGTCATGGGAGAGAATGGAAATGGCCTCCAGCACGTGTGCCTGGCCCTTTTTATTGGCAGGGTCATGGGTCCAGTGACGCCTGTGCTTGATGGGTGTGGTGTGGGTGTAAAGCAGCCGTGAGGGACTGGCTGTGGCATACTGAGAACTAGACCTGTGACCAGCAGATCACTACAATGAAAACCTGGGCCATGTAGCGTTGTCGTCCCTGCCTGTAAGCAAAAGCGGAGTGGGCTGGTCTGGTGCATGCCAGTCCTGCGTGAGGCTGTGAACAACGACTCTGGAGCTATGGGTGTGGTTCTGACCTGGGCTGGATGAGGAATCAGCTGATGCGGGTGCCTGTTATAGTGCTGTCGCCCGGCGGACAGCAAGCGCCAATGTGTCAGCTTGTGACCCAAGTCCCAGAACATGGCCAACATGGAAGGTAGGGGGAATCACTGACCCTACATTCATCCATACTTCCACACATAAAAGATCATGCACATGACACGTGTGTGGATATAATTGTTTATTGCATATTCAGTAGAGTGTTACAGCTGTAGCAATACAGGGCCATGCAAAGCCCAAATTTCAGTTTTTGGAACATGGAGGGCAGCCAATTAGAGCCAAGCTCGTGCTCGGGGGATAGGCTCCGCAAACATATGTACTTATCGAATCACTCCGCCAATCCCCAAGCAATTATAAATTCACTATACACTCTCCTTGCAGTGCTCTAATGATCCAGTCTCTACCTATGTACTTCTACAATAACCGAGACAAAGTTACATAACCGAAGTTTTCCCCACTGCCAGAGGTAATATGGTTGCCTGCACTGTCCACAGCACAATGTAATGTGGTCGGGCCCAGGGGCAGCATCATGCATACATAATGAGCACACGGACACAGTTAGCTAGATAGTGCTACTGGGTACGGGCACGTGCGCTCGGCTCCTTTTTATTACCAGGGTCACATGTCCAGTGACGTCTGGGGTGGATGCGTGTGGGATGAGTGTAAGCCAGCCCTCAGGGAATGATTAGTGCTGGCAACAAGTACAACAGTAATTATCGGATCACACACAGAGATTCAATCATAAAGGGTCTATGACTTGTGCTGCACTAAGGTAGGGGCACTAGATGTGAAATAATTCACAAAAGATTCTTTCATAAAGGGTCCATGACTTGTGGTGCACTGAAGTAGGGGCAGAAGATCTGAAATTATACACAAAACATTCTATCATAAAGGGTCCATGAGTTGTGGTACACTGAGATAGGGGCATCAGAAGCATTCAGCGTGTGCTCAGCCAGCGATGATATGTGTTCCGGGAGGGCTGCATTGGTAGCAATGTCTGTTGCCTACTGGACTGCGTCATCTGCAATCTCGATCTCAATTGTGAGCCCTACTGTCCACAGTGTAGATGGAAGGCAGTAGTCAGCGGAGACATTGAGGAATGCTTTTGGTCACTTCCTCTTGGCAAAATCCGAAGACATAAGAGTACAATTCTCTCTGCAATTAATAAATCATGTCTCAATGTAAATGTTGAGCTCTGCTGACCGCAGTGTAGGTAAAAAAAGATGAAATATGTATGGAATACATTGTAGAAATGTGTAGGTTTCAGGGACATTAGAGTTAATTGCCTACCGGACTCTCAAAATATTGAATCAAGACTGAATTTGAGTTGTGAGCACCGCTCACCGCAGTGTAGGCCGGAGGCAGAGGTCAGCAAGGGCCCACACGCACGTGACATAGAGTTGAGCTACACAGTTAATGGCACAGGAAGAATTCAGTGTGTGCGCAGCCTGCGATGATGCGTGGTCCGGGCAGGCTGCACTTGTAGCAATGTCTTTTGTCTAATGAATTCTGCCTTAATAAGGCTACGTGGCGATGACTTATGGTGCACAGAGTTAGTGATACCTGAAGCACTTAGTGTGTGCGCACCCTGCGATGATGCGTGGTCCTGACGGGCCGCACTGGGAGCAATGTCTCTTGCCTACTGGACTGCGTCATCTGCAATCGCGAATCGATCTGAATTGTGAGCCCTGCTGTCCGCAGTGTACATCGAAGGCAGTAGTCAGTACAGACATAACTCTGTGGTGCTGTGCCCCTGGGTTCGCAGGGGGCCTGTGCCGAAGAGGCCTGCGGTCATGGCTGCAGCCTCGTGGCAGGGTCAGGGCTGCTGCTCTGGCAGACGCGTTTACCCTCCCAGAAGTGAACCACTCCCAGAGCCCCAGCCTATTTGTTCACACTTCTACGCTGGAGTGGTGTACATTGGACTAGCCCACTCCGCTTCCAGTTCCGCTTACAGGGGGGCACACCTACATGACCGAGATCTTCCCCACTGCCTGAGGTAACATGGTTGCGTCCACTGTCCACAACAGCACAAGCACCAGCAGTATATGTACACATGGAGAGGTCTGTGCTCTGCATAGTGAGGTCTGTCCAGCACATTACCGTTACACTTGGCATTGTGTGCATTGTTATTGATGGGTGATTTGCATCCTTCACACATACTTCCTTCCCACGTCTACCAACATTCAGCTAGTGTGTAGCTGAGGGGCCTGCTGTTTTGGGAAGGTTCGCTGTTTTGTTCTACGCTTCCTCGGTGGTAGTAGGGGGGATGGTCCTGGGGGGCCCTGGGGGTGGTTATGGCCTTCTTGGGTGTCGGAGCTGCATGATCAGTAGCTCTATGACATGTGTTGCTCTTCAGATGTGGTTTTGGGCTGGGCTCCCTTTCACACTGTAGGTAGTCATCCTGCTTTACACCAGTAAAAGGCAGATGTTAAATTCCTACTGCTAACGCGGCTTATCGCCTGTTTTTAGATCGCATCACAGATTTCGCTGGTCCTTGATAATATCGGGCAGTGTTGTTTTTGTGTTATTTTTGCACAGGAACGCCTATTCTGCATATCATTAGCGTTTGTTGTCGCTCTCATTTGTGGAGATTTTGTTTGCGGAAGCTATCGCTGGAAAACTGGTGATATTGGCTGTTTTCACCAGGTTGAGAATGGGACGATAATTTAAAATCACTGAAAAAACCATAGGTATAATGAACATTATAATTAGAAATTAGCATTTAAAAAACCTTTCAAATTCACTGAAAAAACCATAGGTAACAGGGACGTTATAGTTAGAAATTAGCATTTAAAAGACCTTAGAAATTCACTGAAAAAACCATAGGTTTCATTGACGTTATAGTTAGTTGGACATTTCACTCGTACAAAACCAGAGAAATTTGGCCTTTATAGTTAGTAGAGCTAACTATAACTCGCGCCCCCGCAAAGCACTGCTGATGACGTCACATATTACATCACTCATGACATGGTCAATGACATCACTGAGGACATCACTGATGCAGCAGCCTGCATAGAGAAAATGTCCTCCCAGCCCTCACTACAGGCGCCCGGCTGAGCACCGTCCAAACCAATCACAATGCTGCCATTGCAGCGTTGTGATTGACTGAGGGGAGGGAGGCTGCCTGTGGAGAACAAATGCAGACCGGGCCAGGAGCAGTAGGAGCTGAGGAGGCGGTGCATGATCCGATGGAAGTTAAGTTTTCTATTTTATTTTAAGTACCGTCCTGGCCCGCTTCACCCATCCCCACCCCCGCAAGCACACCCGTGCAACCCCCCCTCACCCACCCGTCATGGCGGCCGTGACTGGAGAGCAACAGCCATGAACTTTGCGGTAGAGGTGCTGCTTCTGGTGGTGCTCGGGTCCGTGAGCTGTTGGGACCCATCTGACTACCTCTTGTACTATCCGTGCATGGGTAAGGCATGTCCCCATCACCCAGGCTATTTGGTTAGGGGAAACTTCAGAGCACTCACCACCAGAAATACAATCCGATTAACAACATGAATGCTTTTGTGTTGACTGTTTAGGAGCACTCTCGCTAAAACTAAGCTTTTCAAACTGTACTTCCCTCTCATTGTACTTTGAGGCAACATTTTACCTAATTTTCATGTGTGGCAACTTGGAGGTTTGCAGACAATCTTAAACTGTATTCTCCATTCTGGGGAAGGGGCAAGCAGGTGACTTGGCGGCTGTCTTTTAGCTGGCAGGTCTTTGTTTCTTTGGAGGTGAGAAGAAGGGGACTGGCATGTCGAGAAGAAAAAGGATAAACAGAACTTGTGACCAGTATTGAAGGGTGCCTTCTTATGCAGTGCAAAACGATAAACAATTACACTTCCAAAACGCGATGTTTTTTGGTTTTAAATGTATTTTTTTTTTATTAGGACAAATCATCATATCCAGTGCTTAAAGCAACTGTACAGTGCACAGCCTTGCGATAGCCCAATAACGTTTGGTTGTACACCACGTTGTTTTCAAATGTTGGCACCAATAATCTATTTATTCAGTCTTCAAGGGCATGCCATACTATTTTTCTGAACAGCAAATCACATTTATTATTCTCCTGCTGACGTAAATATGGTCTGTGTGGTGCATGAGCTTCGTTGACTTAGTTCGAAATGCATACCACAAAAATAGTTAACATCCACTCAGTGTCGCTCTCTCCAATGTTTGTGCAGTAGGAGAATTCACCTTTTCAGCTTTCTTACTGGCATCGAGACATGCAGGTTCTCCCCGCCTCACACCCTGCCCTCGAAAGCAATGGCAACAGCAGATATCCATCCCTCCGAGCCATCACAAGAATTGACCAGAGCTGATTTCTTGATCACAGGTATGTGACACGGTGAATGGTGACGCCTGCGCTGCTCGCCAGATGGAATAGGGACAGAACACAAAACATTGTGTAAAAAATGTGGACGGAAGAGCACAAAAAAAAGGTTTAATGAATATTGATTTGTGCCAATAATGCATATTGTGCCTTTCTCGAGTCATGCCATGTGTCGTGTCTGCGCACCCTCCGGTCGCAAGTCAAAAGGGCCTTGTGAATCTCTTTTGACTTCGAACAATGACAATGAAATGCAACAAAAGAAATTCTGTCCTGGGAGGAGACGTGACAAAAGTAGCCTTTTCAATGAATGCAGTCAACTGCTGGCGGAGTAAAATGGTGGTTGGATTATTCTGTAATGTGCATAGACGTCCGTTAGCTAAGCTGGCTGGCCAGGGTAAGCAAGCATGGTGCATGTCAGTACGAGCATGTGCTTACCCCCTCACATCCTGCGCATTGGGCCTCTTGTGTACATGTACAGGCCTATGTCTACCCCCTCACCTACTAGCTCTAGGCCTCATGTGTACAGACATGCATATGCACAGTTGTCTGACTAACTTCTCAACAGGTACAGCACCAGCACTTTTAAGAGGTGCAGTTTGCCCCACAGAGGTGGTTGCACACAAAGGCTTGTGAGGGATTCTTCGTGTGGGTGCGCAAGAAGGTGAGCCTCTATAGAGGCTGGAACACCTCAAGACCAAGGTATTCAAGCTTTTCACACATCTGATATCTGTTTTATCACGACATTCTCTCTGCGTGATGCCTGTTTTGTTTGTACCTTTTGTGTATGGAATAGTCCGAATGGCCTAATCATACTGTCTCCAGTCATTCTTGTTTGTTGATGTAGCATATGTTAAATGTTCCCTGTATAAGTACACGTGGTTCTTTGTATAGTGCTGCCTCACTGTAAATATTGTTGGCGCTGCCTCCGGGATGGTTAGTACCAGGAACCACCACTAGTGTGAATGTTATCATATTACCACCGGCCTTATGTCTTTTTTCCCTAATGGGAGTGAGTACATACTATGTACTGGGTTTAGAGCAGGCCAGCGTAGCATGTGATCTCGTCCTTCGCTATATAGACCTGTATGGGACTAAGGGCTATGGAGGTCAGGTAGACAGTTATTGATGTTTGGTGGTGAAACCTTTACCTGACATGCATAGCCCTTAGTCCCATACAGGCCTATATAGCGAAGGGTCTAGTTTTACATATTTACTGGGTGTTCTCTTTGGTAGGCTTCCACTGTAAATGTTTCCAATGCATTTAGCTTTTTTTATGTGTCTGATAAAATGTATTTACTTGACAACATTATATATTACCTATACCTGTCCCCTTGCGGCCATTTAAGAATATTTAGTTTAAGACGTTTCCTGTGCTGCAAGGGTCCCCTCATAGTGGATGTTGGCAAGTCAGTGATAGTTCAGCCTGCTCCTTAAGTAATCAATTTAGGAGTTTGGGTGGCGCAGTGGAACTGACACTTCCTGATTGGAAGATCACCTGTAACCCATCCAAACATTTGATTGTGCTTTCACTATAGTTACGGTCTGTATTGTGGACTTCCTGCTATGCAACGGTGTCACCTATAACAGATTCAGAATGTTGTAGTGAAGTCACTGTTGCACTTTTTTTTTTAGATGGCGTTTCTTGTATGAAGAAAGAAAATTAGTTTAAAGAAATGGTGTCATCATATTGATGTACTGCACTGTACAGTCAATGAATGTATTTATTGTATAGTTAAAACCATTACAAGTGTATCTATGTTCAAAAGTTAATATGGGCAAAGATTGTCCTCTATAGCTCAAAAAAATTGGCAATTTCTTAAATGATAAATAATTCAATCGTATTGCCTTATTAACCTTTCTGCTTACTCAAATTTGCTTGAAAATGTACCATTTAGTCACTCTTTTTTCAAAAAGGTTGTTCGGGCTCACTCGCTAAGCTCACTCGCTGCATTGCAGTACAGCAATATTTTTATGCCTCACCACTTTCAAATGTCACTAGCCACCACTGGATGCAGTTCTACAAGGTTGATTTAGACACAAAGGAAGCACAAATGCCAATTTCGAGCACACTTTAAGCGACACACTACATAAAGGTAAATGCCTGCACAGTTGAACTGGGACTACAAACTCTACAAGGTTAAAGTGCTTGCTGAACCTAACGAGAATCAGCCTGAGTCGGCTAATAAAGAAGAAAAGTAAGTCAACCAAATGATTATTTGAAAAATCGAGACAAAGTGGGACTTTTACCTGAGCTTAACAAGGAGACCCCTTGAAAAGGGGGCTCTGGGCCAAAACCCTCTTTGCCAAGCCTTAAAATGTATCTTATTAATTAGCAGTGTTTTGGGTATGTCCACCTTTCCAAATGTTTTAGGGGTTGTCTTCACTGTTTTGGCTGATCATATTTTACTAGATATATTTTTTAAGTTACACACAGTCAGTAGTAGTAGTATGCAGTAGATTGGGATTTCGTGAGCATACTCTTTAAATACTGTTTCATTTGGAACACTTGTTCTAGTGAAAGGTTCCTTCAGGTCTTGAACTATATTTCTGACCTCCACTTGTGCCATGTTAGGCAGATGATTACGCTCAGTGGTGCTTTCTACTTCATCATTTACAATAATTGCCCTCTCATAGCAACCTCTCAAGTAGTAGTTCTTGCATTTCCAGTGCCTATGTTCATTGGTGTTATGTTCTTTGTTGTTGGTGTAGTCTTGACGTGTTAGCAGGGGTTTTACTTTTTGGGCAACATTGTATTATGCCTCTTTAGACGTGTGGTTTGTGATAGATTTGAAAATATAAGTAATATTCTCTGCCATGTTTTGATGATTATGCCAATTATTTAAACAATTTACTGGCACATGCATCAAGCTAGGATTTAGCGAGTCCTTAATAGCGAATATTAAGAATTCGCAATTAAGGACTCGCAAAATCCTATGCATGTAGGAATCGCTATAATAATAGCGATTCCTACACATTCCTTATTTGCGACTCGCAACTTGCGAGTCGCAAATAAGGAATAGCTTGCCATTCATTCCTATGGGCCTGCAGGCCCAAAGGAATGAATGGGAAATTGTAAGCGCAATTTAGGAGTACCAATAGGTACTCGCAAATTGCGCATGCAATTTCAGGGTGCAAGGGTGTCAAAAGGACACCCTGTTGCACCCCTGGAATTGATCTCTGCACATATGTTGCGCACACACATGCCCTAAGGTCATGTGTGTGCGCAACATGAAACTTTGGAAATTGCACAAAAGTGCTTTTTTCAAAGGTTTTGGAAATTACCATGAAGTTTAACTTCATTGGTAATTTGCGCACCCTATTAGCGAAATCGCTAATATTTTTACTTTAATGCATTGCATTTAAGGAATCTCAATTTGGGATTCCTTAGCCCCTTCGAGGCCAGGCCTTTTCCCCCTCCTGTGCCACGACTTTTTTTGGCTATTTGAGGTAGTGCGCGCTGAGGCCCCTGTAACTTTTTGACCACATAAGGTATCCACGCCAAATTTGCGTCCTTTTCTTCCAACATCATGGGGATTCTAAAGGTACTCAGGGTTTGTGGATTCCCCTGGAGGGGTCACAGAAATGAGCCAAAATACAGCAAATTCTTTTTTTTTTGGGAAAGATGGGAAAAACGGGCTGCAAATGAAAGCATCTGGGTTTTTCCCTGCAAATGTTATCAAAAAAGGGTTTGTGGGGCTGACATCACCAATGTCCCAGCTTTTAGGGGATACCAGCCTTTTGTCAGAAACCCAACATTTTTTCCACAGTTTTGGCATTTTTCTGGGACATAGCCTATTTTTGCTATTTTTTGTGCTTTCAACCTCCTTCCAGTTAATGGTAGAAATGGGTACAAAAGCAATAATGGATCCTGGAAATCTATACATTTTAGAGAAGTAGACACAATTCTGAATTCAGCAAGGGGTCATTTGTGTAGATCCATCAAGGTTTCTTTATAGAAACTAACAGTTAAATATGGGATAAATTGAAAATTAGTTGAAAAAAACAGCCTTTTGTGTCAACGTTTTCACCTGTAACTTCTTCTAATTATGACAGCTTTTTGAAAGCGATATACTGTTACATCCGCTGGACAATACTGGTTGTGGGGATATATGGTACTTGTAGGTTCACCAAGAACCCGGCGAACCCAGAGCCAAAAACTGAGCAGCAACTTGCAATGGTTTTTTATTATGTACCGGGTATATAGTAATTATTCTGAAAAAATGTGTACATGGAAAAATCGGTATGAAAGACATCTATGTATTTCTGAAATGGGAACAAAATATAGAGTTTAGAAACAGTAGATATTTGCACATTTCCGAAATTGGGAACACTCATACTAGCATGAGAATTATCAGTCATTTTTAAAAATGACTTCTTTTTTACACAATGTCTTTCATTTGGAAGGCAGAAAATCATCGAAAGTCAATAGGTAATAACAGTTCCTTTACAAATCTGAATTACCCTAAGTCTCCCGATAAAAATGGTACCTCACTTGTATGGGTAGGCATAGTGCCTACGACAGGAAATGGCTCAAAACCCAACGTGAACGCACCACATTTTCACAATGCAAAATTACCCTTTTTTGGCAAAGTGCCTAGCTGTAGTTTTTGAACCCTAGCTCTGCCGGCACCTAGGGAAACCTAGCAAACCTATACATTTTTGAAAACTAGACACCCAGGGGAATCCAGGATGGGGTGACTTGACTGCCTCTCACCACGTTCTATTACCCAGAATCCCTTGCAAACCTAAACTTTTGGAAAAAAAATAACACATTTTCCTCACATTTCTGTGGTGTAAAGTTCTGGAATTTGTGTGGATCCACAAATTTCCACCCACCCCGCGTTCCCCAAAGTTTTCCGAGAAATATGGTACCTCACTTGTGTGGGTTGGCCTAGTGACCGCGACAGAAAACGGCGCAAAACGCAACGTGGACACACATCAATTTCGCTGTGAAAAATGACCCTTTTTTGGCAAAGTGCCTAGCTGTAGTTTATGAACCATAGCTCTGCCGGCACATAGGGAAACCTAGAAAACCTATACATTTTTGAAAACTAGACACCCAGGGGAATCCAGGATTGGGTGACTTGACTGCCTCCCACCAGGTTGTGTTACCCAGAATCCCTTGCAAACCTAAAATATTGCCAAAAAAAACACTGTTCCCCACATTTCTGTGGTGGAAAGTTCTGGAATCTGCTTGGATGCACAAATTCCCACCCACCCCGCGTTCCCCAAAGTCTTCCAAGAAAAATGGTACCTCACTTGTGTGGGTCGGCCTAGTGCCCGCGACAGACTCTTTTTTGATAAAATTTGCTGGGAAAATCCCCGATGCTTTCATTTGCTGTATTGTGACTCATTTCTGTGACCCCTCCAGGGGAATCCACAAACCCTGAGTAACTTTAGAATCCCCATGATGTTGGAAGAAAAGGACGCAAATTTGGCGTGGATACCTTATGTGGTCAAAAAGTTACAGGGGCCTCAGCGCGCACTATCCCAAATAGCCAAAAAAAGGCCGTGACACAGGAGGGGGAAAAGGCCTGGCAGCGAAGGGGTTAAGGAATCCCAAATTGAGATTCCTTAAATGCAATGCATTAAAGTAAAAAAATTAGCGATTTCGCTAATAGGGTTCGCAAATTACCATGAAGTTGAACTTCATGGTAATTTGCAAAACCTTTGAAAAAAGCACTTTTGTGCATTTTTCAAAGTTTCATGTTGCGCACACATGACCTTAGGGCATGTGTGTGCGCAACATATGTGCAGAGTCAATTCCAGGGGTGCAACAGGGTGTTCTTTTGACACCCTTGCACCCTGAAATTGCATGCGCAATTTGCGAGTACTTATTGGTACTCCTAAATTGCGCTTACAATTTCCCATTCATTCCTATTAGGAATGGATGGCAAGCTATTCCTTATCTGCGACTCGCAAGTTGCGAGTCGCAAATAAGGAATGTGTAGGAATCGCTATTATTATAGCGATTCCTACATGCAAAGGATTTTGCGAGTCCTTAATTGCGAATCCTTAATATTCGCTATTAAGGACTCGCAAAATCCTAGCTTGATGCATGTGCCAGTAAATTGTTTAAATAATTGGCATAATCATCAAAACATGGCAGAGAATATTACTTATATTTTCAAATCTATCACAAACCACATGTCTAAAGAGGCATAATACAATGTTGCCCAAAAAGTAAAACCCCTGCTAACACGTCAAGTCTACACCAACAACAAAGAACATAACACCAATGAACTTGGGGGCATATGTATGAAAGCAAAAATTAGTCGCAAACGCTGCGAATCGCAAAAAACAGCGTTTGCGACTGATTTTTCGCTATTTCATATGTATGACACACTTCCAAACTGAAAAATAAGAAATCGCTAAATTAGCGATTTTTTAGGCTGCGAAACAAGAAAACTGCGAATTTCCTAGCGAATACCTAATTTGCGATTCCTTAGCGTTGCGAATATCGCTAACAAGAAATCGCTAGCTAAGAAATCGCAAACACATGTATGAAAAAATCGCAAATTGCGATTTCACGAAATTCGCTAATTAAGAAATCGCTATTAACACCAATTGCTTGCAGGTGGTAAACTGGTGCAAGGTACAAAAACCAGCCCACAATGCAACAAACACACCCACAATGGCTGCAATGTACGTGATAGCCAGGAGGCTGCGTATTCGGGCCCTTGCACACAGGAGAATGAGACAGGAACGTATCTTCAGGCTTGCGCATCACCCTGTTACAGAACACTGACGAGGAGATCTATGACAAGTACAGACTGCACCCACAGACCATAATGGACCTGATTGAGGAGCTGAAACCCCACTTGGAGCACCCTACTCGCAGGACACAAACAATTCCCACACATGTGCAGGTCCTGTGCTCCCTGCACCTCCTCGCGTCAGGGAGTTTTCAACGGGTCATAGCGGAGGTTGGTGGTGTGTCACAGAGTGCACTTTCGCGCTTCTTCCATGCCTTCCTAGATGCAATGCTACTGAGGCTCCCACATCACATTTACTTCCCCACCACCCAACAGGCATTACAACAAACGATACTGGACTTCTACCAGATTGCACGTTTCCCCCACGTCATCGGCTGCATTGACGGGACCCATGTGGCCATCACACCCCCAGCAGAAACTGAATATGTCTACAGGAATCGGAAATGCTACCATTCCCTCAACATACAGATTGTGTGCAACGCTAAGTATCACATCACCGACATCGTAGCCAAATACCCCGGCAGTACACATGACTCCTTCATCTTCCGACACAGCGGAATACACAGACGTCTGAGTGCTGGAGAGTTTGGGGAGGGGTACCTGCTCGGTAAATACATTGCACACATCAATACATCCACTACATCAGTTGAGGGGGGGGACATTGACTCACCTATTGTGTTTTTTACCATGCAGGTGACAGTGCCTATGCAGTGCGCGACTTCATCCTGACCCCATACCTGGATCCTGCAAATGCAAGTGAGAGGAGCTACAACAGGGCACACAGATCTACACGCTGTGTAATTGAGCGAACCTTCGGAATCCTGAAGAGCCGCTTCCGGTGCCTGCATAAGAGTGGAGGCGCACTGCAATACAGCCCTGAGACCTGCTGTAAAATCGTGTCAAGCTGTGCAATGCTACATAACATGGCAATGAGGAAAGGCACCACAATTGATGTGACCGATACAGACACTTCGGATGACGAGCGCCCTGCTCCCCCTGCCAGACCAGCACCAGGAGTTGGGGCAGCTGCTGGACGCCAGAGACGGACTGAGATCACACAAAACTACTTTTAGGTGAGTATGGAGGAAATGAGACGACAAAGCCTGATGATGTGTCAAGTGTTTAATCACACTTCACATGCAAGAAATAGTAATTGTCCCCAGCACATGTTGTACACACAGTGCAGAGAAGGCACAAGAAATAGGGCAAACAGCCTTTTGCGGGTTAATGCACCCGTGTTGCAGTCAGTGTCCCCGCAGATGATCACCTCCGTCGGTGACGTCCAGGGTGGTTGACCCCCATGGTGCGCCCTTGGCCTGCTACCTGTCTGCCACTGCGGCGTCTTTCACCTGGCAAGGTTGGAGTGATGCTGCTGCGACTCGATGTGTCCTCACTCTCAGCAGAGGCCATTAGTGCGCTGCCACCTGCATTGGCTGTCTGCAGCTGTTCCACAGCAGTGGTCACTTGCGCCAGCCCTCGCGCTATGTCCTGGCAGCAATGTGCCATGTCCACCTGCATGGTTACGCTTCTGCGTGTGAGTGCGCTGGTGGTAGTGCAGAGGCGGTTGACTGCCTTGGTATAATTGTGTAGCCGTGCATTGGCACGTCGTCCAGCCCTGTCATTGGCAGCTTGGGTGTCCCTCAAAGTGGCACAGAGCTCTCGTATTGCCGCTACCATGTTGCGATTGTCCTGATGTAGGCGGCCTAGCTGGCGATTCATTGACCGCATTGCCTTGCTTTGCAGGCGCTGTTCCTGCAACATGCACTGTTCCAAGCCGGAGAACACGGTGCCTTCTCCTTCTGTTGCAGTGCTGCTCCTGGGCCTTGACCTGGAAATGGCCTGTTCCCTTTGCCTTGGTGTTGGTGCGTCATGACGGGGCATGTCTGTCACACCCTGACTCCCCTCTCTCCTGTCGGTGTCATCGCCTGTTGCTGGGACTTCATCCTCAAATGGAGGCAGTGGGGGCACATGTGCGCGCTTCCTGCGCTGAATTGGCTGCTGCTCTGTCTCATCGCTGGAGTCCGCAGGGTCTGCAGGCTCCTCTCCCTCAGCGCTGTCTTCTTGTGGCATGGCGTGTGCTGTGGATGTAAAGGGGACTATATGAGTTTGTGTTACTGTCTGCATGTGGCACTCAATAAAGTTACAAATCTTTGACGGCTAATCTCTGACACATTTCTATTCAATGATCCCCAAAACACATATGTTGCATTTACTTGTGATGGTGTCATGGACACACAGTCAGACACAGTACTACGAGTACCATGATGCATTGCTGGGTGTGCTGTAAGACCTGGGCTGGATTGGCATGTTGGGAGTTAACTATGCGCATTTGGGGGAGTGTGCAAGGGATGGGGAGGAGTGCAGGGTGATTTGGCATGCATCTTACCTTGTCTGCTGGATGAGGGGTCGGAGCTGTCGATTGCAGCCACACCACCAACGCTCTCAGGCAGGAGGGTTGACTCCACAAGCTCCTCATGGGGGGTTGGCTGCTCTGCAGTGGATGGTCCTCCTCCAGTCTGACTGGCATCCTTGAGTCTGGCTGCCACCCTCTCCTTGGACCTCTGGCGCATATCATACCACCGCTTGCGCAGCTCCTCGATGGTGCGTGTGGTGACTCCAACAGCATTCACCTTGCTCTGTATTTCCAGCCAGATTTTCCTCTTCCTGGCCTCTGGGACTTTGAGTGCCTTCTTCCCAAACAGGAGCTCATGGCTGCAGACCATCTCCTCAATGAGGACCTCCTGCTCCTTTTCTGAAAACTTGTGTTTTCTCTTTCTTTTTTCTGCATCTTTGCCCTGCTGGTTTTGTTTGGGATCCATTGCTGGTTGCTGTCTCCAGGAAAGCCTCCTCACACTCCACAAGCAGCCTCTGGGTGTGGCTCAGGTGAGCAGGTGCAGGCAATCACTACAGTTTCCTGTTTGTGATGTCATCAGCCTGCACCAGGCTTGCAGATTCCCGTTTTTGCGATTTCTTATTTAGCGAATTTCGCTATTAAGAAATCGCAATACGGGATTCTGCGAATTATTTGCGATATTTAAGGAATCGCAAATGATTAGCGATTTATTTTATACATCCCGTTTAGCGAATCTGATTTTGCGAATCGCAAATTCTCGCAATTTGAGATTCGCTAAAGGGGAGTTTGATACATATGCCCCATAGTCACTGGAAATGCAAGAACTACTACTTGAGAGGTTGCTATGAGAGGGCAATTATTGTAAATGATGAAGTAGAAAGCACCACTGAGCATAATCATCTGCCTAATATGGCAGAAGTGGAGGCCCGAAATATAGTTCAAGACCTGAAGGAACCTTTCACTAGAACAAGTGTTCCAAATGAAACAGTATTTAAAGAGTATGCTCACGAAATCCCAACCTACTGCATACTACTACTACTGACTGTGTGTAACTTAAAAAATGTATCTAGAAAAATATGATCAGCCAAAACAGTGAAGACAACCCCTAAAACATTTGGAAAGGTGGACATACCCAAAACACTGCTAATTAATAAGAGACATTTTAAGGCATGGCAAAGAGGGCCTTGGCCCAGAGCCCCCTTTTTCAAGGGGTCCCCTTGTTAAGCTCAGGTAAAAGTCCCACTTTGTCTCGATTTTTCAAATAATCATTTGGTTCTCTTACTTTTCTTCTTTATTAGCCGACTCAGGCTGATTCTCGTTAGGTTCAGCAAGCACTTTAACCTTTTAGAGTTTGTAGTCCCAGTTCAACTGTACAGGCATCTACCTTTATGCAGTGTGTCGCTTAAAGTGTGGTGGAAATTGGCATTTGTGCTTCCTTTGTGTCTAAATCAACCTCGTAGAACTACATCCAGTGGTGGCTAGTGACATTTGAAAGTGGTGAGGCATAAAAATATTGCTGTACTGCACTGCGGCGAGTGAGCTTAGCGAGCGAGCCCGAACAACCTTTTTGAAAAAAGAGTGACTAAATGGTACATTTTCAAGCAAATTTGAGGAAGCAGGAAGGTTAATAAGGCAATACGATTTAATTATTTATCATTTAAGAAATTGCCAATTTTTTTGAGCTTTGGGAACAATCTTTGCGTATGCTGATGTTATCATTTGCCCATATTAACTTTTGAACACAGATACACTTGTAATGGGTTTAACTATTCAATAAATACATTAATTGACTGTACAGTGCTGTACATCAATATGATGACACCATTTCCTTAAACTAATTGTCTGTTTTCATGCAAGAAACGCCATTTAAAAAAAAAAGTGCAACAGTGACTTCACTACAACATTCTGAATCTGTTATAGGTGACACCGTTGCAAAGCAGGAAGTCCACAATACAGACCGTGACTATAGTGAAAGCACAATCAAATGTTTGGATGGGTTACAGGTGATCTTCCAATCAGGAAGTGTCAGTTCCACTTCGCCACCCAAACTCCTAAATTGATTACTTAAGGAGCAGGCTGAACTATCACTGACTTTCCAACATCCACTATGAGGGGAACCTTGCAGCACAGAAAACGTCTTAAACTAAATATTCTTAAATGGCCGCAAGGGGACAGGTATAGGTAATATATAATGTTGTTAAGTAAATACATTTTATCAGGCACATAAAAAAAGATAAATGCATTGGAAACATTTACAGTGAGGCACCGTTTTTATCGGGTGACCCGGGGGAACGCTGAGTGGTAGGAAATGTGTGTCAGCCCGGTGATGCCACAAATTTCCCACAGAAAAATATGTGAAAAAAGTGATTTTTTCAGCTAAATTTGAGGTTTGCAGGGCTTTCTGGGCAAGGAAACATTGGGGGATCCACACAAGCCATACCTCCCTGGAATCCCCCGGGTGTCTAGTTTTCAGAAATGTGTGGGTTTGGTAGGTTTCCCTAGGTGGCCGCCGAGCACCGGGCCAAACACCCATGGGACCCCCCTTGCAAAACCAGGTCGTTTTGAGATCGACAATTTTGATGTCGCCTCAACACGTTTTGGCCCCTTGCCTGTCACGGGTATTTGGGCCTCCCACACAAGTGAGGCACCGTTTTTATCAGGAGACCCGGGGGAATGCTGGGTGGTAGGAAATTTGTGTCAGCCCGGTGATGCCACAAAAATTCCCACACAAAAATGTGTGAAAGAGGGTGATTTTTTCAGCTAAATTTGAGGTTTGCATGGCATTCTGGGTAAGGAAACGTTGGGGGATCCAGGCAAGCCATACCTCCCTGGAATCCCCTGGGTGTCTAGTTTTCAGAAATGTGTGGGTTTGGTATGTTTCCCTAGGTGGCCGCCGAGCACCGAGCCAAAAACCCAGGGGACCCCCCTTGCAAAACCAGGTCGTTTTGAGATCAAAAATGTTGATGTCGCCTCAACACGTTTTGGGCCCTTGCCTCTCGCGGGTACTTGGGCCTCCCACACAAGTGAGGCACTGTTTTTATCGGGAGACCCGGGGGAATGCTGGCTGGTAGGAAATTTGTGTCAGCCCGGTGAAGCCACAACTTTCCCACACAAAAATGTAGATAGTGTTAATTTTCGATATTTTAGGTAACAATATTTTTATTTCAATATTTTGGAATTTTACATGGATCAGTGTAGTTTCAATATTTTCGACTATGATTTTGTGATTTTGACATTTGTATATGGATATATATGTGTTGTCGAAGGGTAACCTGTGCTGTATACATGAAAACTGACACCGAAGCCCCCATGTGAGATTGAGCAAGCATGAAGAAGAAGGGGCCTGTTAGGTTAAAAGTAAACAAGATTGAAAAACAGGCAAACAGGCAGGCTTCTTTTAGGTGAGAGTAGGTTCCATCTCTCAGCATGTACTGTACTGGCAGCTGCCTCTCATGCTCAGTTAGTTTTCCTGGCTCATGCTGAAACAAACACTTCAAATGTTGTTTTCCCTATTCTTATGAGGTTTTCATCTCAGAGTTCAATTTTTATGCTTCATTTGACATCGTACATGTGCATAACATTTTTCCTTCTTTTTTTTCTATCTCTGAAGGAATTTTCCACAGTATGCGTTTACTTTTTGTAAAGGGCCTTGCCTGTGTGAGGAAGAAGGCTGCCTCTGAAACACATGCTGTGTGAATAATCTGCTTTCTATCCTTTCATTTGCTTTAAGAATGCGAGGTATGTCATGAGATGAAAAAAGCGAAGGGAGTTCACCTTATCCCATACAAGAAAGTGCCTCTGATCTGTTGGCTCTCCAAGTAAAGATTCCTGAAAAGGGAGATCAAGTGAGAAGAAGCAGCATTGCCATCATCAATGCCCTGGTCATACTCCCATTCCTGACTGTTTGACATCATACAGTGTTCACTGCCAAAGGCCATCTGTGAAGCAGGTTCAATGTTGATACCGGAATAAGGATTCCAGCCACTAAATAAGTCATCTACTGTGACTCCAGGTCAACCAACATTGAACACTGAACATCTGGACACACAACATCAAGACACATGACATTGAAGCATTTGATGTTGAGGCACCTAGCATGACACTCAAGAATATTGATGTTGAGGCACTTGCATCAAGGAAGTTAACATCCATACAGTTGGTGTTGACAGGTTTATCCACCTGCCCTTCTGGATGTCTTTCTTACTCTTCACCACCACTCTCTCCATTGCCATCAGGTTTACCTAGGGTTGTAATTCCTATGGGGGATTCACTTCAGATCTCACTTTTTCGCTTGGAACTAACACCTAAACCTTTATTGGTTCTTAGAGGCACTTTGATGTCAGATATAAGGAAGATGTATTTGGCTCCAGCACATCAAACATTTCCTTCCTCTTCCTGCACATTTTCCTAGAAAGCATAAGGGTAAAAAGGATGCCATCTACTTCTCATTCTAGACACCACTCAAGAGTCATTCTATACATCGTTTACACCAACTTCACCAGCCTGCTCAGCATCAAGGTTATCATCTCTAGATGGCATTAGAGCGATCCAGGATCTTTTTCTTATTAGTGCAGCAAAGTTCAACATTTAAGTGGAGGTCTCTCAATCTTCAGTATCTGCTATTATGGAGACATTGCAGCCTTGTTCTTCTTCTTCAAGTACTTTACTAACATTGGTAACCAACTTTGCGGAACTCACACAAGAAACAAACTTCTCCCACGCCACAACAAAAATGGCAACCCAAGATTCCTGATAAAGTACTTGCCTTCTGATCAGGATTTGGTGCCTTGACTCCAGGAACCCAATCCGAATTCTGTCATAGTCTGGGTGTTCAGGAAGAAACAGGTCTGCTTTGGAGATGTTTGACTCTACTACAAGGGAGATCATTGCATAACTGCAGCAGGTGGTAAGTTTGTGGATTTGTAGCAACTATCTCTATAAAATATTTATTCTGATCTTTAGAAAAATCTTTAACAAAGGTGCTTAAAGTACCCAAAGGGCACTAATGTAACATTCAAGCAGGGATGTGGCACTAGCTGTCTTAAAAGCTGTCGCTGCAGAACGTGGTAGGTCTTTGCCCTCTGGGTGGCTTTTCAGTGAAATTCTGCCAGCAATCAAGTAAATGAAAATACGTTAACTCAGATTATAGTATGGGGTGCTAGTAGAGCAATATGAAAGCCTTGGGGCAAGATGTACTAACCATTTTTGCATGCGCAAAAATGTTTGCGACCCGTTTGTGCATGCAAAAATACAAATGGGCCATGTACAAATCCTATTTAGCAAGCCGCAATTTATTTATTTAATATCTAAAAAGGATTTGCGTCTCGCTATTAGGAAGGGGCGTTCCAAGGGCATCCCTTCCTAATAGTGACTCGCTACCCTATGTAAGAATGTTTTGCGACCACAATTGCGGTCGCAAAACACTCACAATTTACCACCCTCTTCAAGAGGGTGGTAAAGCACTCGCAAAAGGGAATGGATCCCCAGGGGACCCCTTCCCCGTTGTGAATGCAGGGGAAAATATTTTTTAAGGGGCAGGCAGTGGTCCAAGGGACCACTACTTACCCTTTAAAATGAAACGAAAACATTTAATTTTCTTTTTTTAATGCATCCCATTTTCCTTTAAGGAAAAGGGGCAGCATTTTAAAAAAACAGCTTTTTTTAAAAACAGTCTCAGACATTGAGGTCTGCTGAGCCCAGCAGGTCACTATACCTGGGAGGGCCAGCCATTCCCAATGGGGTCGCAAATTGCGAGTGGCTCATGAATTTTCATGAAGCATGCAATTTGCGAGCCCATTCGGAATCGTAAACAGTGTCTCTGACACTGTTGTTCATTGACATTAGCGACTCGCAAATCGCGACTCGCATTTTTAGCAATTTGCGAGACGTTAATGCCAGTGGTTGTACATCTGGCCCCAAGTGCCCTGGTAATGAGACCAATAGGATTCCGAAGTCAGTAGGCCCACCAGGATACAATTCAATAGGATATCAGTTGGGTAATATATTGATCACAGGTCAATCAGGGGGACTACATGAAGAAGTAGTAATGTGTCCTCCATTGCATCCCCTGTCCCCCAAAGGTGAGGGTCCTACATCACAGTCCCGCCTGAGGAATCTATAGGAGACCGTGCGTTTTTTTAAGAGAAACAGACATGGTCAGATACCCGGTAGAAGGTTGAGCTGGCACATACAAAACTACACTGACAGATCATATTGATCTACGCAACGGCATGATGGTCAAGGAATAGAGGCCTGAGTACCACTTTCATTATTATTATTTATTAATTTTTCACTTGACACTGCAGAGTGACTGTTGTTTTAATCCTGATGAATGCCGCAAAAGTCTAAGTCACCATGGCAGAAACATGTTGATCATATAATAGGGTATATACATTAACCCTTCATTCACTAGCATTTTAATCACTACCACTTAGGAAGGAGGAATAAAGTTATTACCCTAAGTAGATAGTTTTTAACACACTAGTTTCACTGTTTTCTTTCGCACTCTGCCCCTCCTCACCTATAAGAGTTGGTAGAACAACTACGTGCTCTGCACTCCTGCTCCTTCCTCCTTGGGTTAAGTTGTAGCCCACACGGGGTACCTTGTGGTCCCTGTGTGTTGGAGGAACCCAATGATGAAGCATGTCACCCTCGGGTGAGTGAGGGTTTTCGTCTACAACTATGTTGTGCCCAGCCGCGGCCCGTGGAGGGAGTTCCGTGGGGCGGAAAGGCGGGGCGGGGGAGTGGCAGGGAATTTCGTTGCGCGACCTGCATCACAAAATGCGATGCAGCGCGCGCTACAAAATTCATTTTATTTATTTAATTGTTTACTTACCTTCAATTATCCATATTCCGGTTTTTAGTACCCCCCACCCTGCCCCTCCCCCGCCCAGCCTTTCCGCCCCACGGAACTCCCTCCACGGGCCGCGGCTAGTTGTGCCCTTCTACTTTCTACCTCTCTCTTCTTCTGCTAAAATATTTTCAAATTGGCTACCCTATATACAGTGTGTGAGATTGATTCCTACATCACAGTGCCACAAAACCTGCCACCAGTGTGAGCATACAGACTTCTATGGCTCTTTCCACTTATAGGAGTCATCACACTCAGGGCTTAATTCACAAAGGGCCTCCACACTCACGGCAGAAGCCCCCCAGTCGTGGGGCAGTCTTAGCACTTGGGGTGGAATCTACGCAGTCAGAATTCCCATTGCGGAGATTCCGCCCCGAGTGCATACTCTCTTCCACGACTGCGGGTCCTCGGCCACGAGTGCAGATGCCCTTTGTAAACCAGGCCCTCGGATCATAAACTGTCGGATACTGACAGCTCAGATTATGTGAATGGTTAGTGCCTGTCCTCAGCAGAAGGCATTCATTCAATGCTTTGTGACTGCAGGAGTGTTCTGAAAACATTTGTATATTAACGTGCAAGTCACAAGCAGAAAGAAAGTCCCTTTCCCGGCCCAACCCTACTCTATGGAGCATACAAGGTTTTAACTGTGTGCATTGCAAACTTTTAAAATGCATACAAGTGCATTATGAATTGTTACTTTGCATGCTCCAAGTTAGCTGTGCTGGGTTTGCAAATGCAACGTAGTTTTGTAAAGCTGGCCCAGAGAGTGTTCTATGCATGAAGCATCATTACCTGTCGGTTCTTTATGTCCTATCTTGTGTGCTGTCTATCTAGTGTTTGCTGTCTGTGTCTCTAGTGCCTGTGAGGTAGTGTACTGGTGTGCAAGGAATTTCACCAGTCATTTGGAAGAGCCAGAAGGGCTAGGGGCTAGCTGCTGTCAGCATGCTCCTGGTGGTGTGCTAGGACATGAAACTACTTAAAAGTACAATTACCTATGGACGTCTTTGCTTTGTAAAGTTGGTGACGAGTTGGCTTGAAACTGAGCCATGCAATACGTCTACATTAAACCGAAATTCAGAGCAACTGAAGAAGTAAGTTAAGAAAATAAAAGATAAAAAAACAAAACAGAAGTAAAGTGCACACCACCAGTCTCAAGACATCACCTGGCTGCACTCACGAAATATTCTACAGCAGAAGAAACGTGTTGTGTTGTGGATTGCATTCATCTTTGCAGTGCAGTGAGGTAAACTGCAGTCCCGGGAAACTCGAGGACTACTCAAGAAGCAGACAAGAGCCCTCAAACGCTGGGTTAAAGATCCTGTGAACACAGCAGTCAGATGAAAAACAGCAACTATGTTTGGTAAAAAAGTGATGACCATTAATTTCTACTTTGCTACTTTTTTTTGGTCCGCAGAGGGCGTATGCTCTCTTTAAAAAATGTGCTGCATTTTCAGAAAAGCGTTGAGGTAATTTGTGGCTGGTGTTTTGACCATTGCCGGAAGGTACTGTATATCTTTTTATTCTGGTCTGGTAAAAAGGACCTGTGCATCCGTGGTGGCAGTGTTGCTTATTTTCAAATGGTGTGACACGTGGTTCTGCCTACCTGTACGTGCCCCAGGTTCACTCACTGATGTCAGAGATGACGGGCATGAGAACCCCAAGCACAGTATGTCACGAGGCATGTGGAAGCGTTCTTTTTTCCAAACAGCTCAAGAGCACAAAACATGTTCCAGGGTTCCTAGATTCCTGGGTTCAACAGTGCGCTCTCCAGGTGAACCTGCCTGTCTGCGCAGCTGAGTCTGAAAGGGTCGGTACTGCACCCATGTGCGACCTAGTTGAAAACTCCATGCAATACATAATTTTACGAAACTGCAGTAGTTTTTACCCAGCATTTTTGGTTTGTCACCTGTTTGGCTTGCTTGTAGACATTTCAGTGATTTTAAGGAGGAGGTCGGGCTCTATTGGCCCACGTACTGTTTCTGTAGTC
Organism: Triturus cristatus; assembly: GCF_964204655.1. NCBI lineage: Eukaryota > Metazoa > Chordata > Amphibia > Caudata > Salamandridae > Triturus > Triturus cristatus. Next base: position 921,079,082 of record NC_140582.1, on the reverse strand, counting down.
TTCAGCTACCGACTTGTTTACTGCTTACAGAAGTGCTTAATTTGAGCCAGTGGTTTCCGGTGCTCGCACCTGTACTAAATTAGCAACACAGGCACTTATGTTTGTCTAATTTAGAGATGAGCATAACAGTAGTTTAATAGTTCAATATACATAAAAAATGACTAACACCGAACATCCAAGCCATTCTTACAGTTTCAGGGCCTCAAATAGTCTGAATTGTCACCATTGTAGGTTAGTACTGATGTTTGTAGTGTCTTTGGCAACGCTGGCAGAGGCATTGGGTTGTGCAAGCTGCAGTGGCCTCGTGACTAGGGCCCAGGCACCTATTGTTGTTTTTACAAATTAAGCCATGCCGCCCTAACCGTGAACAAGTGCTGTGACTGAGTCGCATGGCTACAGAAAGACAACTCTATTGTGCGTTTTGAGAATTGAAGAACTGAGGGTAATTTATAGTGTATTAGTTACTGAATAATAGAAGTGTTTAATTATTTTAGGTGCATGCACATTTTGTCATTAATAATATTGCTAAATTAATTTTTGTTTCAAGTTTATTCTGCAGAAGGAAAATATGTTCATATCAGTCAGTTATTGGCATGTAAAAAAAGACCTTAGGGCGATTTATAGTTTAGAAAACCCTATGCTAGTGCTTGCAACAGGAATCTTTTTTATTTGCATTGTACTCCTGAATACTGGAGTGTGTTTACCATTGTAATGTTCTTTGTTTGGTGTATTTTGCTACATTTGGCTTTTGTAGATGGGGGCATGTGTTGCACCAGTGTAAGTGTACTTTTTCGTGCATTTTGTGCTGCATGTCTGCTTTACCGTTTATTGATGTTGAATATGGAATAGTGTGAGGTTGTAATGATCTAGGTTATTTTATGGGCTCGGGATATCATTATCACTGTTAAAGGTGTGGATTATGCCAGTGTGCCAGTGCACAGTCCAAACATATTTCTCCAATATGTTGGTGTTTGCTGGGTAGATTTGTGTCTTGGTGTCAAGCATGTAGGGAAGGGCATGGGCATATTGCTTCTGCTTTTGTTGGGCGTCTTTGACATGCATTTTACGGAAGTGCATGTTCATACTGTTAAGTCAGTCTAGGTCATTGGCTGCGCTCAAGTGAATGAATTAATTAAATGTAAATTATAAAACGAACATCTACTCCATGGACTGTTTCAGCGCTGAACTTTCAGTCATTCAGCCAGGCCTTCAACCGTTTTTTAATCCAGGTGGTAGCGATCCAGCAAAAGCCCAGGATAAACTTTTCACAAATCAACAATTACTCAAAAATTGGCCCATATACGCAGTCACTATTCTATCTTATAACTTTTCAATAAAATAATAACAGATTCCAAGTATGTTTCAATACATTTTAACTAATAACTCATTCAAAATGAACGCTCATTTGTCCAGATTCACAGTGCAAACTCCATCAACTTTCATGGGAGGGAAAAATTCATTTATCAAATGGCATTCAAATACACAAACGCATTCAACAATCCTAACGCATTAGGAGTGATAGATGAAGAGACAAAAACACAGTAACTTATACTTTGCAAAAGATATACAAATTCAAGACAGAAATATATTGCGAATGCGTGTGAGTTCCTCTCTCACATGGGTTAATCACACGGTTATTTGCGCGGTACTGGTTCACACATGCGCAAGACGATTTTCCGTTTTCATGCGGGATTTCAGTTATGTAGCAAATTATTGTTTGTTATTTAAGCAAGCATTATGCCTTTTCTCCATGTATGAATGTCATGTGTATGTTAATTTTCTTTTATCTACCATTTCTATTTGTTAGTATCTGTTAACGAGAGGTTGATCCGAGCAAGGTTCTTGTCCTCGAATCCTTGCTCCATCAGTAGCAGCTGCGGAGCATAGCTCAAAAGAAAGTTTGTTCCAGGCCACTAGTCAGAGGTAGGAGAAGGTCCTTTCTCCCATTCTCATGCAACAAATCTTAGGGATCTTATCCAGTAGGCAGTGGGCTGACCACAAGTTCCTGGAGGGGGCATATAAACGAATTCTGGCCCCAAGATAGCCTGCACCTGAATGGTGCAGTGCTGTATGGACCAGGACTAGATTTTTGAAGAGAATTCTATTTAGATTATGTGCTGCATGTGCAGTTTAGTTCTTGACCTTATGTAGTTTTTTTTTCTGCGTCAAACTGTGAACAGTATGTGGGCAGATTGTGTAGGTACATGTATCATGCTATGTGCATAAGTCGTGGACAGGTGACACGCCTTTAGTGTTTGTAATTCATGGGCATACTGTGGGTTGCATGTGTCGCATCTTGGGTGTTTTTAAGCCATGGGCAGGCTTAGAGTCACATGCATTGTACCATGTTGCGTGTAAATTGTGGGCTGGATATGGGTTGCTTGCATCATTTTTTGGGTTGTGTGTAATTCATGCCATAACAATCAAAGGGGTTACCCTGTGGGAGGTTACACAGCATTCCACTTTATTAGTATCAATAAACGTTGCAAAAGTTAGCACACACGTTTCTATCGTTATTCAATTTCATGGAGTATATATTGTTTCATAATAGTTAACATCACTTATGTCAGCATTACATTTCTCACAGGTAGCTTCATGCACAGTGACAATAATAGTGCTTGTGCAACATACCCAGTATAGAGCTAACAGCCACAAGCCCTTGGTAGCTTGTTTGTGGGGTCCCTCAGGAGCATCTCCCCCTACCCACCAAGCTTTGGTGGTCAGTCAGCGTCAATCTAAACAGGGGTGCGGATTCTTCCAGTTCTATGAAATAATGTTGCTTGTTTTGATGTTCGAAGGATATGCTGAAAAGATAGACCAGGAGTATCTGACACGTTGTTTGCGCAGGAGATCAGTCACAGACTTAAACTGTAGAAGTCTTGCCAGTGTTGCTGGGGCAATATCCTGGAAGAGTGACCATGTTGCTCCCTGGAACAATAAGGAATCGTGACTGTGGGCTGCTTGTAGGATCAGTTCTTTTGTCTTAAAGAAATGTATTCTGTTGAAGACTTCCCTAGGACACTTCACTCCTCCAGTGGTTGGAGGGCCACTCTGTACACTCTTGTGAGCCGCCCCCAGGAGCTCCGAAAACATGGCCACTATGAAGGTTTCTAGATCTGGCCCTTCAACTTCCTCCTCCAGGCCTCGAATCTGTATATTATCTTGCTTCAACTGATTTTTCAGATCTTCACATGTCAGTAGGGCAGTTTGCCACTGGGTCTGCAGCCATTCTGCAGTGTTTTCCAGAGGATTCTGTTTCTGGTCTAGGCCCTGGTATTTTGTCGCAAGATCGAGAGTGCCAACTGAGTCCATGTCAGCCTGGAGGGAGACCAACCTGGAATTGATATCTGCTTAGAAGGTTTCAAAGGAGGAGGTCAGGTCCACCTTTAATTCTCTAAAGTCTCTAAGTTCCTTCTTAAAGTCCAGGAGGGAGGAGAGGTGATCTTCTTTTGTCAGAGCTATTATGTCACTGGGACCAGAGTTGGTGCCAGGATCTCTTGCCTTTGCCGGGGTAAAGTAGTTAGTAACCCTGTTGCTTGCATCTTCTTTGGCAGCATAAAAGCTATTGGAGAGTGTGGGTCAAAGGGCCCTCAGGTTACAGCAGCTTCCTGCGTTGCAGCAGGAGCTGAGCAGAGGGGTTCAGGACAGCGTTACTGCCCACGTCATAAAAGAAGTGGGTTCCTTGGTGAAAAGATGGATGGAGTGGGCCTTCAATAGGGAGCAGCGTTGTACTATTACCATTGCCCTGTCTCTGCCCTCGCTAGAGCTGTTCCTCTCATTCATTCAGTGTGCTGCACCACTACCGCCCAACTCCTCAAAGATGCTACCTGTCCCCAGGGGTATGGTGTGTGCTGTTAGCCAGGAGGGCCTCACCTTGGGAGGGAATTCAATGGGCCAACTCTCCGAGGACATTCTCCATTAACTGGAGCAGTCAGAGCAGGTCTGGCCCCAGGGCAAGATGGAGGCTGCAAAAGAGGCCGAACACCCTCTTCTTTGGCAGGATCACACCAGCGGGTGCGTTTTGGGGTGTTAGCAGCACATCGGTAATCTTCCGTAGCTCTCGCCGAGGCCACAGCCAAATGGACATAGGGGTGCCTCTGTCTGACCCAGCCACCATTACAGGGTCAGGCAGCAGTGTGCTCAAATCTACTATGGGAGCGCTAGATCTCACTCAGCCCTCCTTACTGCAACTGGGGATCGGGAGAGAGCCCACCAATCACCATGGGTCTGAAGAGTGCCTTCAGGAAGCACTGAAGTCACAGTCGAGGCTTCGACGCGGCTCCTACTGCCGCCATGTTGCTTCAGGTGGTCTAGGTTCTCCAGCGTGAAAATCGGAGGTTCACGCTTTCCTGTGAGCAGTTAGTGCTTCGCTTGCATCACCAGCGGTCTCTCCGCATAGACACCCCAGCAGGGCTGCAAAACTTGTCTCTAAGGCACCAGTTGCCTATGTGCCTGCAGAGTACTTTGTGGACCTTCGCGAATCACATCCACATGGCCATGATGGTTGGCCAAGCCCTGAGTTTTCCTATATTTGAGAATATATCGTATCTCCTTTACACTTCATTACATTTTAGGGAAAACAATGTATCTCCACCGAACTCCATCTCCATCAACTAAAAACTAGAATGTACGGCATATGAAATGAAATATCAGAGAATGCATTGTAATAATTACACAAATAAAACTTGCTAGTCCTGGGTTCCAGGGGAGCATGCTGCCCAGCGTAAAATGGGGTAGTGATTATTATTATTATTATTATTAATAATTAAATTTGTTTTAAGCGCACAGCTACCCTATCCAGGGTTTCCCGGCGCAGATATGTCTAGAATCTAGATTAGGTAACTAAGCCAATTACTGGGTGAAGAGCCAGGTCTTAAGATCTCGTCGAAACTTAAGGTACGAAGATTCCTGTTTCATGTGGTTAGGAAGGGAGTTCCAGAGTCTAGGTCCAAGATGCGAGAAAGAGCGCCCTCCCATTCTAGTCAATTTAAATCTAGGAAGTTATGTTATGTTATGTTATGTTAGGTGCCATTTGTAAAGCGCACTAACGCCGAAGCTTCCTGGCGCTGCTAGACAAGGAAGGAGAAAACGGAATACAGAACAACCTAACATAGGGGTGGGAAGAGATGGGTCTTTAAAAGTTTTCTGAATGAAAGAAGAGAGAGGGAAGATTTAATAGACAGAGGGAGTTCCAAAAAGTGGGGGCCAAATGAGAGAAGCGGCGACCACCAAATTTCTTTGTTTTGTTTTTAGGAATAATTAGTAGGTCATTGCGGGCAGAACGAAGATTGCGTGTGGGGCGGTAGGGTCGGATGAGGGAGTTGAGAAACCCTGGACTGGGGCAGTGAAGACATTTAAAGGTGAGACATGCCACCTTAAAGGCGACCCTTTGATTCATTGGGAGCCAATGGAGGCTGTGAAGCAGGGGTTTAGCGGATTGCCATCTAGGTAATCCGTGGATCAAGCGGGCTGCCTGATTTTGTACGACCTGAAGGCGGTTAAGCAGATAGAGTGGGAGGCCGTGGTAAATAGAGTTGGAAAAATCAAGACGAGAGAGTACAAGTGAGGTGACAGATTGAGTGAGTGCCGCAGAGGGAAGAAGGTGACGGACTTTACGAATCCTCCGAAGTTGGAACATGCATGATGAAATTACCGCTCCAACTTGGGCTTTGAGGGAAAGTTCAACGTCGATAATTACACCCAGACTTTTTATTGTTTTAGCTGGGGTAGGAGGGGAACCAAGCTCCGGCGGCCAGAACTGAGGGCCCCAATGGGTGTGGCTCAGGCCGGGGAGAAGGAGCTCAGTTTTTCCTGGGTTCAATTTTAATTGATTCTGGTCCATCCAGAGTTGTATGTGAATCATTACTGCGTGGAACGTATTGATAGCTAGTGGGGAATTAAGTGAGAAAACGAGCTGCAAATCATCAGCATAATTGAAGATTGTGATGTCCCATTTGAGGAGGGATTGAATCAGTGGCCGGAGATACAAATTAAATAGAAGCGGAGAGAGGGAGAAGCCCTGGGGGACTCCACAAGGCGTAGAAGATTTTTTGGCCGTATAAGGGCCCAGGCGAACTGCCTGTGTTCTTCCAGTAAGGAAGGATCTGACCCATTCGAGAGCAGGGCCTCGGATGCCAGCCTGCTCGACACGGTGGAGAAGGATGTTATGGTCCACCGTGTCGAACGCGGCGGACAGATCCAGAAGGACGAGGGCTTGGGGATTCCCGACGTCAGCGTTGCTCCCGAGAGTATCAAGAACCGCCAGAATGACCGCCTCGGTCGAGTGGGCAGGTCGGAAGCCCGCCTGGTTAGGCTCGAGGTACTGGGAAGATTCAACAAAGTTTGATAGGCAGCGGGTGACATGGGCCTCCAAGATTTTAGAGAAATAGGGAAGGAGGGAGATGGGACGATAGTTCGATGGCTCGGCAGGGTCAGCACCCGGCTTCTTAAGAAGGGGCACTAAGATGGCCTCCTTAAAAGAGGTGGGGACACTGCCACTGGTGAGTGATCTATTGAGTAAGTGTAAGATGCTATCTGGCAGATTAAGGCAGATGCTACGCAGAACATAGGGAGGGCAGCAATCATTAGGGGAGCCCGATTTCACACGGGTGGCAAGTTCCGCTAAGGAGTCGTGTCTAAGACAGGAAAGGAAGTGAAGGTCAAGGTGTTATTGAGGGAAGGGTCCAGAGGAGGAAGCTGGGCGGGGGGAGGGATAGATTTTTTAATTTTGATGACTTTTTCCAAAAAAAAGGAGTTCAAAGTATCACAGGTGGCCTGAGTAGGGGTCTGAGCTGGAAGAGATCTTTCATCAGTGGTTAGCTCGTTTAGAACTCTGAACACTTCCTTGGATTTATTTGTAGCTGAAGCAATCCTATTGGAGAAGTGTTCCATTTTTGCTGACCTAATAGCAGATTTATAGTTATTACGTGTGGCCAGGTAGGCCTGTCTGGCTGAGTCAGAATAGTCGCGCCTCCAAGTGCGTTCTGACTGGCGAGTTTTTAATTTCAGAGTCTTAAGGTCGTCGGAGAACCACCTGTGAGAGTACCGATGCCTGGTACAAGGGAAAGTGACCAGTGGGGCAAACTGGTCGCTGGCGGACTCCAGCCAGGAACCTATTTCCTGTTCCAGATGATCGATGTCGCTGGAAGGGTGAGGATCGGGACAAGTTTCGATAAGGGCGGAAAGAAAGCCCTGGGCATCATAGGTGTTCCATTTTCGTGACTGTCCCCCGGCCATTAGGGGAGTGAAAGTCTGGCCGGTGACTGTGATGGTAGTATCCACCAAGTGGTGGTCAGACCAGGTACAAGGGAGAATAGCTGGTGAAGACAGGGCCAGATTACAAGACCAAATCTGGTCTAAAATATGGCCCTTGATATGGGTAGGATGAGAGACATGCTGAGTGAGGTTCAGGTTCGCAAGAGTCTCAAAGAGCTCAGTGGCGTGAGGGCCAGCCTTGGGGTTGTTAAACCAATAATTTAGGTCACCGAAAATAGCGAAGTCAGAGTGCACTGTTAATAACGCGGATAGTTGGGAGGAGCCTAGCGCGCAACCAAGATGGCCGCGTGGGTGCGAAGCTCCCGAGGACCTCCGCGACCTCCTGAATTAATCCTGATTATATCCTTTCTTTGACGAGGGGACTGTGTCTGTGTACCCGAGCTGAGGCGGCACCCGTTTTCCGTTTTCGAATCGGACCCCGGACACTGGTGGGAGCACCGCTCGAAGATTGCGGCCTTCTCCGCGCCGGCCCCCCGGATTGGAGTTGTGGGGCGATCCGGGGACAAAGCGAACAACAGCGGCGGGCAGGGCTGGGCGACTCGCGTACCCCGCGCTTTCACTTTCGCTTTTGCGCCCTCCTTGCCCTCAAGCGAGGTAGGGTTGCGGAGCGGGGTGCGGTGGTGTGGCCTTGTCCCGGTGCCCGGCTGACCCGCCGGCTGTGAGTTGTCCTGCGGTCCAGTGGTCACCCCCCCCCGGAACCCGTGAACTGGTTTATCGGCCCTTTTGAGGAGATTGGCACGACTTTGGGAGTGCGACATGTCCACAAAGCAAGATGGCGACCGGGCAAAGGTGAAATCGACCCGCCGTGGCCCGGCACATCAGTCAAACAGTATGGACCGCTACACCCTCCAGAAGGGATCCCCAGAGGCACAGCGTACATCCCCCGCGGGCCCGGCTGAGGCGTCTGCTCAGCCCGCGGATCTGACCCTCCGGGACGTCATGGGCGCCATTGCCGAGATGAAGGCCTCGGTGGACCAGCGCTTTGATACTCTGGCGCAGAAGATAGACTCGGCCCTGGTGGATGTGGGCCTGGTGAGAGCCGACTTGTCTAAAATAAATGACCGGGTCGATTCCCTGGCCCACACCACTTCGAGTCTCACTACAGACGTGGCGGCCCTTCAAAAGGAGGTGCACCGGCTTGGCCAGGCGAGCGCCCTGATGGACCGTCGATTGGAGGACGCCGAGGGTCGGGCCCGGAGGAACAACGTTCGCATTGTCGGGGTGCCGGAGGGACGGGAGGAGGAGGCGGCAGATTTGTTTGTGGAAGACCTGATCCTCACCCGTCTCCAGCCCCGGGGGCTGAGTAAACTTTTTGCGGTGGAACGTGCTCACAGGGTCCTCGGAGGAAGACCTAAGGCCGGAGCCCCGCCGCGGCCTCTCATTGCCCGGATTTTTAACTTTCGGGACAGAGACGCTATCCTGCAGACTTCCAGGCTACAGGGACCGGTCAAGCTCGATAATATGGACGTGAATTTCTACCCTGACTTTACTCCGACAGTCCAAAAGCAGAGACTGAGTTTTCTCGGAGTTAAACGTCGCCTACGGGACCTGAACCTTAAGTACTCAATGCTTTTTCCAGCTAAGCTGAGGGTGGAGGTGGATGGTCGCACGCACTTTTTTGACCGTCCCGAGGCGGCTGGGGACTGGTTGGATACTCAGCCTGGGGATCGGGGCCGGGGGGGGTGGGGGGGGTGCGGTTGGCGGGGAGGGCTCGCCGGATCAGAACTGAGGGGTGAATAGTAGGCCTTGCTCTGGACAACATTCCTGTTACCATTCCCTGATCGTGTATGTTCCCCTCCTATGGAGGTCGTGCGGGGTCCATTGGGGGCTTTCCCTCCTCCTCTGGGGGACTAGTTAGTTTTTCATCTATGGGGCGACAGGCACACTGCACTTTGGGGGGGCTGTCTGGGCTCATGCAGGGGTGCAGGGAGGGGGGAGTTCTGTTGGGATGGGTGGGCGGGGGTGGAGTGTTGTTTGTTTGCACCGCAAGGCGAACCCTTTACTGTATTGTTGTTTTTGAGATGCTCTTTGGGGGACGACTGATGGCTTCCATGTATGATGGGGGGTAGGGATTTGACTGTGTTATCATGGAACGTTAACGGACTGGGGGATAGGATTAAGCGTGGTGTGGTCCTGCAGTATCTGAAACGGATTTCACCAGATGTGGTCTTCCTGCAGGAGACACACCTTATAGGTAATTCCTTTCATGCCATGAATCGGCGAGGCTATCGCTTGGCGGCCCATTCGGGCTTCACCTCGGGCTCGCGGGGGGTGGGCATCATGATTAAGAACTCGCTCCCATTGGAGATTGATGAGGTGCGCCATGATGAGAGGGGACGTTACACTGTCTTGGTGGGTAGAATGGAGGGCAAAGTGGTCGTTTTTGTATCAGTGTACGTTCCGCCGGGGTTGCAATCTACCACGTTTGCGGACCTGGGGCGCCTCCTCCTTGACCTCCCGGGTGGGCTTCTGGTAGTTGGGGGAGACTTCAATGCGGTGGCTTCTGGGTCTATGGATCGTCATCCCCCCAGGGACCTCCCCCGGGCACAGGCGTGGCTGTCCGGCCTTTTAGATACACTAGGATTGGTGGATTGCTGGCGACTAAAGCATCCCGCGCAGCTGCAATACACCTTCCACTCGGGTGCCCATGGTAGCCTCTCGCGGCTTGATTATGTCCTTGTCCCTGCGGCCTATGCTGGGAGAGTGGGAGAGGTGCGCCATTTGGCGCGGGGTATTTCAGATCACTCCCCATTACTGTTGCACTTTGATGTCTTCCCGAGGGGGGAGGGCAGGATAGCCCCAATCAATGCCTGGTACCTGCGCGACCCCACTATTCGAGCAGAATTGATCAAATCCTTGCAGCGGTACTTTGAGGAGAATGTGGGGTCTGTCCCTTCGGCTATCTCCCTTTGGGAGGCTTTTAAGATAGTTCTCAGGGGGGAGGCCCTCTCCCTTATCTCCCATGCCCGGAGGCGCGAGCGGGAGGAGGTAACCCGGGTGGAGGCCGAAATTACTGAACTAGAGGGTGACCTGGGGAGCGGGATGACGGATGCCACATTGCATGTTCTACACCTCAAGCAGGCGGCCTATAGGGCCCTCGTCACGGAGGCGGCCAGGGGCCTCAGTAGGGAGCAACAGGGGCGACTGTATGATGTGGGTGATAAGGCTGGTAAATTGATTGCGTGGTTGGACAAAAAGGAGAGAGCGAGTCGTGTGGTTCCGTTGATCGAGAGGATGGATGGTGTGTGTGTCACCGAGCCGGACGCCATTGTCTCCTGCTTCGCGGATTATTTCCGCGAGGTGTATTCCCCGGTTTCTCCCTGCTCGGAGGAGGATTCCCATGCCCTGCTTCGGGACATCGCGCTGCCCTCCCTCTCGGTGGAGGACAGGGATTCGCTGGACGCTCCTCCCACCTCGGACGAAATTGCCCTTGCTATCCGCTCGGTCGCATCTGGCAAGGCCATGGGCCCCAATGGCATCCCTATCGAGCTGTATAAGCTGCGACCGGATGTACTGGCGCCCCACCTGCGCGCGATGTTCCTGGCGGCCCGCTCGCGGGGTTCCCTTCCGCCGGACCAGCGTCTGGCCACGATCGTGGTGATCCACAAGGAGGGGAGACCCCGTGAGCGGGTCACATCCTATAGGCCCATCTCGCTCTTGAACGCGGAGCCCAAAATCCTCGCCAAGGTGCTGGCCAACCGGCTGGTCGGCGTGGTGGGCGATTTGGTCCACCAAGACCAGTCCGGCTTCATACCCCATCGTAACACGGCCCTTAATCTGCGACGCTTGCACGGGGTGCTCGCGCGTGTCCCGTTCGTGCGGGAGCCGGCCATCTTGGCGTCCTTGGACGCCACCATGGCGTTTGATACGCTCGAGTGGCCATACATTTGGGCGATGCTGGCGAAGTTTGGCTTCGGACCGGGCTTCATCGGCTGGGTCAAGTTGTTGTATTCCGGCCCATTGGCGCAGGTGGTGGTGAATGGACGAGTCTCGGCTCCATTCGCACTGGGACGGGGCACGCGACAGGGTTGCCCCCTGTCGCCTCTCCTGTTTGCACTGGCCCTGGAGCCCCTGGCGGAGTGGCTGCGGTGGCACCCTTCCATCCGTGGTCTCCGCTGGACCCCCGAGCATGAGGACCGTGTGTCTCTCTACGCTGATGATATCCTTCTATATCTCGCCTCCCCGCGTAAATCACTGATCGTCCTAGTTGATGTTTTGCGCTCATTCGGTCGCAACTCAGGCCTCGTCATCAACTGGGGGAAATCCTGTGTATATGTGCTTGCCGGGGAGGCTCCGGTCCTACCACGGGACTGTCCGATCCAGATTGCTTCTCAGGGGTTTCGGTACCTGGGTATATATATTACTCTGGACCCGGAGGCCCGCTACGAGCGGAATTTGCTGCCCCCCCTCCAGCGCTTGAGGGAGGACGTGGTGCGTTGGCGGCGTCTGCCGCTTTCGCCGCTCGGCCGAGCGGCCTTGTTTAAGATGATGTCGTTGCCGCGCTTTCTGTACGCTCTCCAGAACACTATGGACTTGGTCCCGGCGCGCTACTTCCGAGAGGTGGAGAGTTTGCAGCGTCGCCTGTTCTGGGATGGGAGGCCACGTATTGCCTTGGCTAAATTGACGCTTCCGTGGTACGATGGGGGGGTCGCCCTCCCGGATATTAAACGGTATTACTGGGCCTCCCAGCTAGCTGCGATTAATCATGGCCTTTACGGGCCCGCCCTGAACCCGGCATTTGAAATGGATAAGATGCTCCTGCCCGGTGGCGACTACAATCGAGCGCTCTATTCTGGCGCGCCGGACCCTCGCCTGACGGGACCGACGCGTGTCATGGTGCGTGTATGGCACGCGGCTAACGCAGCTATGGGGTGGAAGGACCGTTTGACCCGGGCGTCACCGCTCTATGCGTCTGCGAGGCTGGGCTCCCTGTGGACCTCGAAGGGCTTCGAGAAGTGGGACACGATCGGTATCAGCACCGTGGGAGATCTCTGGACGAGGGGGGGATTCAAAACTTTCGAGACGCTGCAGACGGAGTTTCAGTTGCAAGGCAGTGAGTACTTTCGGTACTTACAAGTCCGCCACGCGCTGGGCTCCGTCTTCCCGGATGTCGCGTCCATTCCGGAGTCTTCCCCCCTAGAGGACAGAGTGCTGGATGGCCATGTCCCAGACAGCACGATCTCCCTTATATATAAAAAACTGATCAACGACCGATCGGGCCTGCTGACTGGCCTCCGCGAGGCCTGGGTTGCCGATGGGCTGGAATTGGATGACGAGGACTGGATTTCCGCGGTGGCCTCTCCGAAGGAGGTGGCCATCCCGGCTCGCCTTCGCTTCGTCCAGCTTAAGATCCTCCACCGGGTTTACGTGACGGGGCCAAGGCTTTTACGTATGGGCTTTGCTGAGGATGGACTGTGTAAGCGTGGCTGTGGTGCTTTGGCAACTTTCTTGCATATTCTGTGGGAATGCCCAAAGGTGGAGCGATTCTGGCGTGGTGTGCACGAGGTCCTGCGAGTGGTTACGCGTGTCGCGCTGTTGCCTGAAGCGAGGAGATGCTTGCTGAATGTGTGGGAGCCAACCGACTACTCGGTTCCGCAGACGCGGTGGGTGACTCTGGGATACATGATAGCTAAGCGTGACATTGCTCAATTGTGGGGATCCCAGAGGCCCCCGGCGGTGTCGGCCTGGAAAGAACACATGGATTGGTGTATGTTTCGTGAAAAGGTGGTGTATGTTGCGAGGGGTAAGCCTGGGGCGTGGGTGAAAATCTGGGGCCCCTGGAACGCCTATCGCGGGGATATCTGCGAGCCGCCACTGCTGCCGGCTGCCTCACCAGCTCCGTCCCCCTAGCCGACCCCCCTCCCCCAGCCATGGGCACGTGGTTCCCCAGTCCCTGATCTGTTCTCATTCCCCTCTTCAGAGTTTGGCGATTGGTTGGGGTCCCCCACTTAAGGAGCGCGTGCTGTCACTTGGGATTGCGGGTTGCCTTGCGGGTGTGGTTTTTTGTGTTGTTGTGTTTCGACAAAAGGAAACCGTATTGTGGGTTTGGAGTTATGTGGCCTGCACTGCTGACATCTCCTGATTTACCCTTTTTGCACCACCAAGAGATTTTTCTGTATGTATGTCATATGCTTCTGCCACTCTAGCGGCCGGCCAGATGGTTGTAGGCCCCTACCTGTAACTATTTGAGATTGCAATAAACGGTTTCAAAAAAAAAAATTTAAAAAAATAACGCGGATAGTTGTTCACTCAGGATGAAGGGGAAGGAGGGCATAGAGTGGGGAGGTCGGTATAATAGGAGAAAGGTGAGGGTGCCAGTGTCGGTTTGTACACTAAAAAGTAAATTCTCAACCCCCGGTAAGACAAGGGAATTAGAGGAGATAGAGGTAAGACGTTTAGATATAATGGCTGCCACCCCTCCCCCTGGCCGGTCGTCAGGGCGGTCGGTATGGAGAATGTAGTAATCAGGGGGGAGGGCAGCCAGGATATCAGGGAGAGCCTCGGAGGTAAGCCAGGTCTCCGTAAGCAAGAGCAGGTCGGGGTTGGAGTTAGACAGGAGAACAAAAATGTCCTCGGAGTGTTTCACTAGCGAGCGGGTGTTTAGGTAGAGTACCCTGATTGAAGTGGAGCTCCTGCTGGGCGTACCTGGGGGTAGATGTCCATCTAAGCAGAGTTGGTTATGGCGCGAGATGCCAAGGGCAGTTGTACGTCGGATGGCGGTAGGGGGAGCCGTAAATGCGGGATATTGAAGATCCCTATGGGATTGGGCTGAATAAGTGATGGGCGGAACAGAGTGCCATGCCCCATGGCTCGGTCTGGCGCGGACGGGCGCAGACGGGCTTGCCTTAGGCGCGCCTTCGGCGCGCAGACGGCACGCCCGCTGCGCTCGTCCGCTGCGCGTCTGAGAGATGCACATTATTTATTGGGAGTGAAAGGATGGCGTGGGGGGCGTGGCCTCGCAAGGGGGCGTGGCCTCGGTCCTCGCCGAGCTGGCGGCGGGAAAAGCTTGTGGGGGCTGCGGCAGCGATAACTCGGCTGCGCAGGAAATCAAAGAAGCCAAGAAGCAAGTGCACACAGGTAAAGTGACAATAAAGTTTTTAAAAAATAAATTGTAGAACAAGTTAAAAAAGCTCTCGGCTTTCCGCCTCAAGAGCACAGTCTGTGCCAGATTACCAAGAGAGGAGGAACGCAAAACACGGTGCGGAGTGTAGGGGCAGATGAGTTCCTGCAGGTATGCCGGTGCTGATCCTTGCTTTATTTTAAAAATGGGACAGAGGGTCTTAAATTTGATTCGGCTTCCAATGCGAAGCCAATGAAGGTTGTGGAGAAAAGGAGAGATGGAAACTTTTCTAGAAACGTGACAGAGAAGGCGCGCCGCAGAATTTTGGACCACCTGGAGCTTATTCAAAAGTTCCTTGTTGCTTCCCAGATAAAGTACATTCCCGTAGTCCAGACGGGAGATGACAAGAGCCTGGACTACTGTTCTCTGTGTAGAGACAGGAAGCATCCAAATAATCTTCCGTAACCATCTAAGTATGGAAAAGTAGGTACCAGCGGTACTAACTGCTTGTTGCCGCATGGATAGTTGACTATCAATAATGAACCCTAAGTTGCGAGCTTGAGCAACTGGCTGGGGAAACGGACCCATTTCTTGGGGCCAATGATGAGGGTTCCAAAGATGTTTATCTTTGCCCAGAATGATGACCTCAGTTTTGTCCCCATTCAATTTCAGGCAATTGGCATTCATCCATTCCGAGACTCGGCGTAGGCCGCTCCGTAGAGAGGATACAGGAGCATCTTTAGAGGAGGATAGAGAAAAAATAATTTGAGTGTCATCGGCATAGGAGTACAAGGTGAGGCCTGCGTCCTCAACGATGCTAGCAAGGGGTCTCACATAGATGTTAAAGAGCAATGGGCTCAAGGTGGACCCCTGGGGAACTCCATATGCAGATGAACGAGAAGGGGATGAGGAGCCAGAAGAAAAAACCTGAAATGTACGATCACTGAGGAAGGAGGTCAGCCATAAAAGGGCTGAACCTTCCACTCCTGCTAACTGAAGAGATTTCAACAGGATGGAGTGAGACACAGTATCGAATGCTGCACTCAAGTCTAATAAAATGAGTGCCGTAGTCTCACCCTGATCAAGGCAGGAGCGTAACTTTTCAGTTACTCCTAGTAGGGTGGTTTTTGTTGAGAAATGTGTGCTGAAGCCTGATTGGGATGGATGTAGAAAACCTGAGTTTTCAATATGAGTGGTTAGCTGAAAATTAACATGTTTTTCCAAAATTTTGGAAAGCACAGGCAAAAGTGAAATGGGACGGTAATTGGCTAAGACCGAGGAATCAGCATTGGACTTTTTCAGCAGAGGAACCACCATCGCATGTTTCCAATCTGAAGGAACAGAGGACTCACGTAAGGAAGAATTAAGGAGCCCTTTACAAATTCCTAACACAGCAGGGGAAAGTTGTTTCAGAATATTAGCCAGTAAAGGATCCAGAGGGGAGCCTGAGTTTACCCTAGTTAGACAGTTAGCAAAAAATCCGTCATCAAGGAGGGGCCACTGTGAAATTTTTAATGTGCCAGAAGATGGATTCGTATAAATAGTGTCTGGGCCAGGTTTATCAGAAACATAAGGGACAGGAGTAATTAAATTACTATAAATCGTCTTCACCTTGGCAATGAAGAAATTAGCGATGTTGTTGCATTTAGTGGAGTCAAGGACAGGGGGTAGGGGAAGAGTATTTGCACCAGCCAATTTTTTAACCAAGGAGAACAAGACTTGGGGTTGGTTCAGTGAATTGTTAATAGTATTAGAGACATATGTCGCCCTTGCAGCCTTACAAGCGGAGTGATATATGTGAAGGGCTGCCTTATAGTCGGCTTTACAGCTGGGAGCATATAATTTGCGCCATTTTCTTTTCAAAGATTTGCATTTTGATTTCAAGATCTTCAAGTCATCGTTGAACCAGGGGACCGGAGAACGGTGGGAAGAACTGGTTTTCGGTGTAAAAGGCAAACAAAGATTAATAGATGAAGATAGCCAATTGGAAACCGCCATGTTTAAGGAATTAAGTGGAAGTTTCAAATCTGGAGGATTCGCTTCAAGGAGGCAATTTAACAAGTCTAAATTTAACTTGTGCCATGGTCTCTAGTTCCCATTGTTGTAGGTAGGCGAAGGCGAAGGATTTTCAGGAACAATGAGTTGGAAGTGGACCGCGAAATGATCTGACCAGTTTAGGGGGAGGGCAGGAGAGTTGCATACTAGAGAAAAATTAGATAGAATAGGGTCCAGCAAATGCTCTGCCTGGTGTGTGGATCCCCTATTATGAAGTATCAGACCAAGAGCTTCCAAGTCAGCTAAAAAGGTGGAACTTTCCAAGTTCGTAGGGTCTTCTAAATGAAGATTTAGATCACCCAAAATCATAAAATTAGCTGCTTGTAAGATAAAAGGGGCAATTAGATCTGATAGAGAGGAGGACCAGTGTCTCGACTGGCCAGGGGGGCGATAAATAAGCAATCCGGATATGGTCATTTGAGAAGATATAGCAAGTTTGAACAGAGCGGCCTCACAGCCTGGAAAAGATTGGGGTTCAAACTTGCAAGAGTACTTTGATTTAAAAATAATCTCTATCCTGCCTCCCCTTCCTGTGCTTCTGTCACTCCTAACAATAACATAACCAGGGGGGAGAGCACAAGCAATATCCGGGCCAGAGCTAGTATGGAGCCAGGTTTCAGTAACAAACAAGGCATCAGGTTTCTCTGACTGTAAAAAGTCATGAATATGAGCCTTGTTTTTTGGAAGAGAACGACAATTAAGGCTCCAAAAATGAAGAAGGTTGCCTGCACCTAGAAGCGGCTTTTCCTTTAAAATGGAAAGAGCGGGAGCCTTAAGGGTAGCCTCCAGCCGCGTTTTGAGACCGCGGCCCAGAGCAAAATGACAATTAGGACAAACAAATCTCTGTGACTGATGTTTGGCTACAGTGCAAAAAGGCGAGATCAAACCTCTTAAAGACCACAGATCGTCAGCTGTATACGTTAAAAAATTAGAGATGGGAGAAGCAGACAAACAGTCCTTACTGGCCGCTGGGCGTGTCAGGGCGCAGCCGGGCGCAGACGGGCTTGCCTCTGGCGCGCCCGCTGCACGCGCGCGCTGCGCGCTTGCATCCGGCTGTTAAAATAAGAGCCGGAGCAAGCTGATAGGTGCAAGAAGGCGAGCCACGTGACGCTGAAGGAAACTAAAGTGGAATTATGGCAGCGCCATGTTTGAATGTTTAAATGTGCAAATAGCGGTTATGGATAATAGCAGCCAAGAGTAGGAACAAAGAGTTCCAGTGTCTTTTGGTTTAAAATGCAGGTAAGCGGAGTTAAAATGTCACACAAAATACACAGAATACAATGCAGTATGCTAAAAACAGTAATTGACTAGTTTTAAAAAGAACATCAAAGTGGCAAACGAGGGCGTCTATAAGCAAGTAGCATGTTAGTTACCTACGAAGTGCGCGCTTGCATCCGGCTATTAAAATAAGAGCCGGAGCAAGCTGATAGGTGCTAGAAGGCGAGCCACGTGACGCTGAAGGAAACTAAAGTGGAATTATGGCAGCGCCATGTTTGAATGTTTAAATGTGCAAATAGCGGTTATGGATAATAGCAGCCAAGAGTAGGAACAAAGAGTTCCAGTGTCTTTTTGTTTTAAAATGCGGGTAAGCGGAGTTAAAATGTCACACAAAATACACAGAATACAATGCAGTATGCTAAAAACAGTAATTGACTAGTTTTAAAGAGAACATCAAAGTGTCAAACGAGGGCGTCTATAAGCAAGTAGCGTGTTAGTTACATACGAAGTGCGCGCTTGCATCCGGCTGTTAAAATAAGAGCCGGAGCAAGCTGATAGGTGCAAGAAGGCGAGCCACGTGACGCTGAAGGAAACTTAAGTGGAATTAAGGCAGCGCCATGTTTGATTGTTTAACTGTGCAAATAGCGGTTATGGATAATTGCTGAGCAAACACAATAAAATATAATATATGCCCTTCCTGAATCATACTAATACTAATTCCATAATTCCATAACACTGTACTGTTGGGCAGTTGATTGTAGTTCATAGAACTTGCATAGTAATTTTCTTATACTGCTTGATGCTCTCACACTTACATAAGACAAAACTGCAATCGGTCATATTCTTCACCCAGTACTGTACAGTACACAGCAATAAACTACCCTTCACCAACTGCACAAACATGGAATACCTAAAGAGATCTGCCTTCTGTTGCTGGCCAACAGAGTATTTTAATTTAGCCCACCACTGCTGGTACCAACTAGCTACATTGTATGCCTACTTTTGACATCTCACAAAGGCAATCTTATATAGGATGATAGTATCAAAGTCCAACCCAGCAGCTCTCTGATCCATGTCTTCCTCCAACCTATGCCTGCTCAGGGACATAAACTTTAAAAAAATATTTTAGATTGGACAACCCAGTGCAGTAACTAGTTAAGTGGACTATGAAAAATGAGAAATGCCAGAAAGGGACCTACAGAGCTGCTTAAAGCTGCCACCTTACTAAAAGAGATAAACTGTGTGCCTGTCTCTCACACCTTGTCATCCATCACACTGCGTCAGATAACACAATAAATGCACCCTGATGGTCATCAACCCCGACATGGAGACTCTTCCCAAATAAACTCAAATCAAACCCAACAGCCTCATCCCACACTCTCAAACGATGTAGCATGCTTACAGGCATGCCCTGCAGCGCTTTACATTGGGGTAGTAGGCGCATTGTAAATATTGCAATACAATACAGTTATATCCCCTCCACACTTCAACAGCCTAACAGAAGATTCTACGAGTATAGATACTGGGAAGGGTACATGGATTTTTTTCACCTGGTACCAATAAATGCAAGTATCGGGCAGAAACACTAGAGCACAATTTAGAGGCATTTGGGAAGAAGACACACAGTGTTCTCCCCATCTGCGTGCATGCAACCTACTACTCATTGATTAATAATCGCTTTTCTAGCATGTCCCAAACCACAATTTGACCATTTCACTGAGAAGGCCACTGAGGTAGTATCATTGTACTACTCATGTTTTCCTTTGTTTTGAACATAGATAGAAAATGATCCCAAGTCTAATACACATTCCCTTTATTTGGCCCTCTAGAATGCAACTTTGAGCAAATTAGAAAATTACTGAAGTCAGATTTGAAAATAGACCTGGGAGACGTTTGCGCAGTTTTACTCGGCGGAACTCCACGCAGTGCCAAATAAACTCCGCTGCACTCCTCAGAGTTCCCCCAGCAGCGGAGTCTGTAAAGTAGCATTGCTCGCACAGATTTTTAGCACCGGTAGTTTTTCGGATACTGTAACATCAGCGCAAATGGCACTAAGCGACGTGCCAGAGGGCGCCGCTGATCTCTGCCACTCTAGTAGACATTCTACTGGAGAAGCAGCTTCTTTAACGTGAGTGGCAGATTTCTCAACGCGAGCAGTCACGACCTGCAGCGACCGCCCACATTGAGAAATCTCAACGGAAGGAGGTCTAGCACTCAACTTTTTTCCAACTGAATGTGGGTGAGTCATGAGAGATTAAAAAACTCCACTCTGCCTCATTTCAAAGTGTTTTTTGGAACTCTGTGCTCTGCACAGAATGTAGAGTGGCCAAAACTCTGCGAACTCCGCTGATCGAGCGGAATTCTTCACCCACCCCTAATTGCCACTCTCCGATGCAGGCAAAATGTCTAAAGGTTTTATTGTTCCATTCACCAGTAATACAAGGGTGAGTTTATCCCCCAAGGGGATATCTATTACCAGCTTAGACACTGTATGTTTGTACACTGAAGTCATTTTGGTCTCCATCCAGGCATGAGAGCGCTTGCTGAATTTAATTTTGTCCTCCATTAACGAGTGTCTTTTTGCTGCTTTATTTATTATTTGTCGGAAGGTTGTGAATGGTAGATTCAAATTCCATAAATCCGACACCTTCGTTGACTTTATTGATAGCTGCAAATACTTATGATAAGCAGATCGTGGATTGTTCTTCTGTGCTACCCAGATGCACTGTTTGGCGAGTTCTGGCAGTTTAATCGGATTGTGTACCATACTTTTATTGACGCATACATTCTTGCTCGATGTTGCTGCAGTAGACCAAATTCTAGGCGAATCTGCGCAGGGGAGGAGTCTCTCGGTAACCCAAAAACTGTTTTATATGTCTTAATTTGCATTCTTTCAAGGACTGCTGTTTCCTTGCCGTATTGAACTTCAGTAGCATAAGCTAGAGTCGGCAAGAGCTTTGCTTTAACAACAGCCAATAGTGGCTTAAACGACGGAACATTTAAAGTTTTCACTATTACACAGAATGCATGTATCAATCCGTTTCCTTTCGTGATTTAACCATCATTATGTGTTCTAAAATTAAATCGGCTGTCGATATTTAATTAAGATATTTATAATTTGTGACTCCCTCCAAATTCACACTGCCTAGTTTAAATTGTTGTCGTCCCTGCAAGCGGTTGGCTTATTGTCATGACCTTTGTTTTTGCTACATTTATTTCTAATAAGTTGTCCCTCACAAAATCACTCAATATGTTAATCCCTCTTTGAAGCCCTACTTTCGTTTGGCTCAACAAGACTATATCGTCTGCATAGGATAAGTGTGTTAGTTGTAAGGGGCCTAGGCGTGGCGGATGTAAATTCACCTGGTCCAACTTAGGGGAAAGATTGGCCATAAACAAGTTAAACAGATGAGGTGCTAAAACACAACCTTGTTTCAGGCCGTTTTCTGTTTGTATTTTCCTCGTAAGTCTAGAACCATCTGCCACTTTGACCTGCATCCAGGTATTTGTGTATAGCTGCATTATGGCTCGGCGGATATGTGCTGGAAGCCCCATTGCCTTAATTTATTCCATAGTATACCTCTGTCCACACGGTCAAATGCCGCTTTGAAATCTGCAAGACATACATATGGGCTTTTCCTCTGTTGTATGATCTTGTCTACCATTGAGCCTAATTCTAGGATATTCATAATTGTGCCCAAACCCCTACGAAATCTAGACTGATTGATGGGAATTATGGTATTAATTTCCGACCAATGTACCAAGTCTCTAAGAACCAGGGAGGCATAATATTTAGCTTTTGAGTTCATTAACGAGATCAGTCTGTAATTTGCTGGTTCCTCCAAATTGCCACCTTTATACACAGGATTGATTATGGTGCCTCTCCAGCTTTCAGGTAAAATACTGGAGCTGCTCACCTGGTTGTATAAATGTGACAAAGGAGTGGCCCAAAAATCCACGTCCAATTTAAAAATTTAAAATTGCCTGTGGGATGCCATTTGGTCCTGGAGCACCATCCATTCAGCCTGATCTTATTATTTTGTAAACATCATCTTGTATATATTGTATTAGTGGCTCTTCAGTTGTGCTGTTTACGATTGCTTTTACGTCCTGTATTTTTACCAATGTCTTACCAGTGTTATAAAGTGGATTGTTCTGTCTGGTGTGAAAGGTTTTTTCCACACTGCCCTTAGGAAGACCCAAAGGGATGTATTTATTGCACGCTGTCATTAACGAGTCAAAACAGAGACAGAGACAGATCATAAGAACAGGCTTGTATTATTAGCTGCCCAACTGATTCAATTTGTAGACTCTGTGGCCAGAATCTAATTTGAACAGCTATGACTTCTTGTTAAATTTGATATCCTTCCATTGTACACAATAGCAAGTTGCACAAGCACTATTGTCCCTGCTCACTGGGCACCCTGTGAGGAATGCATTGTTGGCATAAGTGATGTTAACTGTTGGGAAACAATATATATTCAATGAAATTGAATAACGGTTGAGACTTGTGTGTTGAATTGTGTAACTTTTATTCATACTACTAGAGAGGATTGCTACATAACCTCTCTTTAAGGGAATAATGTATTAGTAGTATATTTGATAGAACTACATTAGTGTGTAATTCATGGGTAGGCTATTGGTCGCGTGCAACACTTCAGAGCATTTGTATGTTATGGGCATGCTGTATAGTCCCATGTTGCTTATATTGGGTGAATTGTGATGCGTATGTGTTTGTGTGTGTATTGTGTCTGTTTCGGTATATATCGTGGGCAAGTTGGGTGTAGGCTCAAGCTTCTTACTGTTGTTTGTTTGTGGACTTCTTTACTTTGTAGCTCTTCTTTTCCTATGTCACGCATGAGTATGTGTGCAAATTAAAGATGTGTGTTGATGGGGCTGAGCTCTTTTTTCAGAATACATACCTGTTCTCCTATGCTACTACTAGTATTTGGGCAGAGGTTCTTCTCACTGGTATCAGTACTTTAAATGGATATTAGGGTAAGCAGATGCATGAAGCTGAGTGTGGCTTTACTATAAGTGACTGGAAGGTTTCTGGTCTTTCAATTTTGGTGAATTATGATGTGTCACTTTCATCCATGTATATGCATTCCCATATGGGAATACGCCTTTAGCTGTATAACCAGCCTAGATACCCCTTTAGCTGTTAACCAGCTTTATTTAAACAAAGCAATTCATAAATGAAAAAATAAATGTATATACATAGATGGATTTTGGAACATTCCTTCTCATACATTTGTCTGTGCATCTGTCATTCACATTCACATTTTTCTTCTGCCCGCTAGAGCATACAGCATTGGGGGATGGATGAAGCCAGTTCAGTCATTGGCTCACTTGCACTGAGTGACAAAAAGTTTCCCTGATCAATGTGCACATCTGCCTCAAATTAAGTACCCTGGTTGGTGTACTATTTTTTTCTTTCCATTCTTTAGATTTTTTAAAGCTTTTGTAGTCTTTTTCTGTATTTAAATTATGGCTTCAGGTTATTGTAATAGTGCCTTTCTTTGCCAATCAGGATCAAAGTTTGCTGTGATGTGGACTTGAAAACAGAGAGGGGTTCTACATCTGTACCGAGTATGCCTGCCTTTCAGGAAGCATACTTACTGCCCTTTTGAAATTAAATGCAATGGTTATTTTTGCAATGTAAAAAATGTAGTTGATGTATCTAGCACTAAACCAAAAACTTGCCAATGTAGTAATTTTGCTAGAAATGGTTAAATGCTGATATTTGCGATAATCAGCACATGATAACTTCATCAGGTCTCCTCAAATTGGCTATAGTAAAACTGCCAGATATAATGGAGGTAAATCTGCTGTTTTGATTGATTATAATCTAAAATATTATTGTTAGATTTTCTACTGAAATTTCTGCTTTCGAAACATATCAGAAACATAGGAAAATATATTTTAAAAAATCGCTTTAAGGCAATGAAATGCCCACAGTAGTTCTATAGGATAGGAAACATGGGTGCTCACAGGTTTCCTCTTGATTAGAGATGTTAGTGATGCCTACACCTTGTGGTTGAAAAGCCACCTGCGATATCAGCAATTACAGTATCTTAGTTGGTCGATATACCCATTTTCTGTAAATCATTTGTTGCGTCACCATAAATTATTGATTACTAATACCATTTATCCGAGAATTATTGTTTTTCAGTAAAGTCAATCTGGGAGTGTCTATCTTAGAGATAATGTTTAGCTTTAAAGTGGTACAATATCCTTTCATGCATCATTTAATTTTATTTTCAACTTTTTTCAAAACATCCAGGTACAAAATTAAAAAAAGTTTGCACTAGCTTTGCGTCACAAAAGTAACACAAACTGGTACAAAAGGCTAATTTGGAACAAGGTTTGCACTGGAAAGTTGCCTCATATTAACTCAAAGCAGCCTGTGTGCTGCTCTGCATTAGTATTTTTTTTAAACATGTTTTTATTGGTCTTCATAATGCAGGCGTGTGTCACAGTATAACAGTCTTCCAGAGCTTAATCAGTACATCATCGAGTATAATATTTTGGTAGGTGACACAGTAAACTGGGGACAATCCAGCTGTCATTTTGTTTGGGAGAAGATACAATGAAGGAGAGTAATACATGCTCATGGGGTAGACTCAGGTAGTGGATTCCCTAGGCAGAATGCATAGCAACAACGAGTAACAATAAACAAAACCATCAAACTATGGGGGATATTCTCAAGAACGTGTGATATTCATCGCAAAATTAGCTTAATGCAACTCTTCACATCGCATTCTATCGCGGGAAATTAACACCGTGGTAACGTGGTATTCTCAAGCCGGTGGTACCATGCGATAGGCTCATGATAACGAGTCAAATGTCTGCGATAAAGTCAATGCAATGCCGCAAAAATGCGACACACGAACGCAAAAAAAGCTGAGATGAGGCCAATAGCGATACAAAAATCAGCGAAAACCTGCGACAGGCCTGCAATTCCCACGCGTCATGCGGGAAAATGGACTATAAAAGCAGAGGAAAAAAAGGGAGAAAAAAAGAAACTGCATAGCACTATGGATGCACCCCGACCGAGTGCAGAGTCCAATGCGAACTCCACAAGCCCCACAGACCACCAGCTAGGAACCTCGTGGTCGGGGAACGCCACGGAGAAGAGGAAGAGGGAGACGGACTGCAGTCCACCGGAAAACCAGATCAGCGTCACAGAGGTGACTGAACACTACCACCCACTGAACGTCAAAATGACAAACGTTAATGCAGTCGGAGTGTCGAGGAGGTCTATGGAGGAGGCCAAGAGGCGCTGGCATGATGTGAAAAGCCAAACCAAGCACAAACCCGCTGCCAACAGGAAGGCAGCAACGGCGACAGGAGGTTGGAGTCCTTTGCCACAGGAGGAGCTTGAGCAAACGGAGGCCACGGTCATCAGTGTGGAGACGGTGCAAGGAGTCGGGAGTATGGACACAGCACGATAGGACCTGACACAACTTCAACAGGGTGAGCAACGACCAGGGACTGGTGGGAGGGGAGATGGGCACAATGGCACACATGCACAACGATGTGTAGCACACTGCATACCCACAATGACCCAGGATCATGTCCCTGATCCCCGTGGCATACTGCAGCACACACATAGCAATCACAGCACATCCCACGGCAATGTGGCACAAGGTGCAACACCAACACTGCAGAACAGAGGACACAACTGGGTCCGCCCATGCGCAGAAACAGGCCAATCACATCTAACATAGCAGGAAACTGTGAGATTGAAATGTACGTGTACAAGCTCACATACGTCATGTTGCCCAAATGTCCACCGACCCGCATCAAATATTCAGCACCTCCCAAACAGTCACAATGTACTTTGTCATACAGTCTGCATGTAAACAAGAACAATGCGCCAGCATACATGTCAACACAATGTCAACATGCATCTCCCCTTCACATTGCAGAGGGACAAACAACAGCTCCAGCAGAGCAGACCAGACAACTCATCAGTGATGCCTGAGAGGACCACCACACCTTCAACACCGACGTCCTACAACAGCTCATGGACATCTTAGGCAACCCACCGCCAGGAGCAGGGCAGTCAAGCTACATAGAGGAGACCCCAGCCCCTGCACAGACCACACAGCAGGAAGCACCCGCCACCACGACTTGCTCCCAACACTCCACCAAGGCACATATTGCATTCCAATGCCAGGTTGCCGAACAGGTGCGGTGGGGTCAGAGCTCATATAAGCCAAACTGGACCACATACATGGGTGTATAAGTCCCATCAGGGACCACCTACACCCCACAAAGAAGACCCACACTGCGACAGAGACACATGCATTAGCACATGTCCTGTAATGAACCACGCCCAGTGTCCCGGAATAATCATTCACACACTCACGCCAGACCTCCACTCCTCTGACGCATTGAGTGGGTGACGACAAAGCTACATGTCCAAGGCCTTACCCGCTGCCAGCAGGGACATGGTTGTGTCTGCTGTACACAGCACAATGTAATGTTGTAGGCCCTGGGGCCCCCATGCATACATTATGACCACACAGACACACGCAGATAGTTTGTGGGACTGGCTACGGGCACGTGCGCCCGGACCCTTTATTGGCAGTGTCACATGTACAGTGACGCCTGTGCTGGATGTGTGTGGGGTGAGTGTTAGCCAGCCCGTAAGGAGTGGTTGGTGCTGGCAACAACTATAATAGTGAACACTATTAAAATGGAAACAGAAAACACCAGCATTACAGAGACAACTGCGGAGCATCATGTTGGTAGCCAGAGCAAGTATAGAGGTCACCCAATGAGCAAACAGAAGTGTCCATGGGCTGTGGTGCACTGAGTCGGTGGCACTTGTAGTGCTGAGCATGGTATCAGGTAGATGATGGCATCCACGACAGGTGTGAGCAACTCTGATAGTCTGGCAGTTCGACACTTCCAACTCCGGCATATTGCATTTGGCGCTGGTCCTGGCGGTTCTGACGTGTGCCTCCTGCGGTGATGCGACATCCGGGCCGTTCAGGACACAATTTGATGTTTGAGCTGTGGTGGACCGCAGTTGAGGCCGGAGGCAGCGGACAGGGCGTTGCCACATGCACATGACGTGGATGACCCAAGGCCATTGTCTCAGAGGCCATCCAATATCTCAGCAGACAGGGTCCCTTACTTGAGCTGCACAGAGTCAGTGGCCCCGGATGCACTGCGGCCGGCACAGGCACATCACCACTGGACGGTGGCTTGCAGTGCAGTGAGATGAGGCCACATGAGCTGAGCGGGTCCTCATCGATGTCCGAGGTGAATGTGGTCGGTGGGTTGTGGGGGACAGTGGAAGGTGTCCTCCAGGGCATGATGCAGAGGGCAGAAGCCGTCCGGAAGCGGCAAATGGAGGAGTGGAATGCTACATCCTCATTTTTGCCACCAAGTCAGTATCACCGACATGATGATGAACACAACCCCCAGTCCATAGACTCAGTCGCCACCAAAGATCAACCAGAAAGTGTCCATGGATGTCGGGGAACAGACTTAGTGACACCGGAACAGAAAGGGGATGCAGTCTGCGATGAGGCCTGTGTAATGATATAAGTCTGTCATTAATGAATCAAGACTGAGTTCTGAAAGTGTGACCTACTCGACCACAGTTTAGGCCCGAGGCAGCGATCAGCGTGAGCCAACCGCTGGTACTCTAACACACAACGTTGAGATGGCATGTGGGGGTGACTTGTAGTTGATGGAGGTAGAAGCACCAGAGCTGAGCGGGTGTTCAGTCAGTGACGATGACGTGTCCTGACTGGTATGGACTGGATTGGATTGGTGTGAGACCTGATGGACCACAGTGTAGGCTGAAGGCAGTGGTCAGCAGGGGCCCACAAGCACATGTCGTCGGCTTGCGAAGCACAGAGTTAGTGACACTAGGGCTGTTGTTGGTAGTGCTCAAACACCACCGTTACGATGATCCTTTTTTCCTCCTGAACGAAACGCGTCTTCCTCTTACACCTCTCCTTGCATGCAATGATATGAACTCTTCCATGATGAAATCAAGACTCAGTTCCAAATGTGTGACCTACTCGAGCGCAGTGTGTGCCGAGGGCAGTAGTCCACAAGGGCCCACGGACACTTGTGGTTTGCATGCTGTACACTGACTTGGTGGCACCACATTGAAGGAAGTATAGTGACGTAAAATCAGCCATGAATATGTACTCTGCCATAGTGTAATCAAGGCTCAGTTCCAAATGTGTGATCTACTTGTCCGCTGTGTATGCCGGTGGAGTATGTCAATGAATAAGGAGGACCTTGCTCGAGGAGGCTGTGATGGTCTGAGCAGGCTGCCAAGGTCGTGAGCCTCGGGCTTGGAGGTTGCATAGGCACTTGGTGGGCCCTCTTTGACACACGCCGGTATCGGCAGGTGAGCAATGAGGCCTGGGTGCGCAGGGGTGGGTAGGATGGGTTCGGGACCAGCAGCGCGGGGTACAGCAGGTGCACAGGATCACAGGCAACTCCGCCCACGACGACGGCGTCGGCCTCATGGCGGGGTGAGAGGCGCCGCCCTGGCAGAGATGTTGGGCATTCCAGAAGAGAACCACGCCCAGAGCTATGTGCTTTTTATTCACACCCCTACGCTGGCCTGGCGTACGCTGGACCAGCCCACTCCGCTCATGCTTACAGGGGGGGACGTAACAAGCTACATTTTCGCGATCTTCCCCACTGGCTGGGGTGACATGGTTGCGTCCACTGTCCACTACACTCCATACACCAGTGGTGTATGTTGACCTGGATATGTGTGTTTTCTGCATACTGCAGTCTGGCCAACACATCCACGCCACACTTGGCATTGTGTACCTTCTCATTCTTGGGTCACTTGCCTCCTTCGCACATGCCTGGTTTCCACCTCTCCCCACAATCTGCTATTGTGTGGCTGATGTGCCATGCCGTTGATGGCTCATGTACATGGCTGGCCCAGGGTGCCACGGTAAGTGCTGTCGTGTCTGGTGGGCGGGCATGTTGTTGGGCATGTTGAATGTGAGTTTGGAACGTGTGCATTCCCAGTGTTGTGAGATGCATGATTGTGGAGTTGAGGTGTGTTGTGTGTTCATTTGGTACTTACCAACGAGCAGTGCATTTCTATGGGTGCCATACTGGTAGTGCTGGTTGATGATGGACTGTCGGAAGAAGTGGAATGATGCACACTGCCTGGGTAGTTGGCAACGACATTGGTGGCGATTCCCCGGTGGTCCACTATTGCCTGCACATTGATCGAATGCGTGTGCTTTCCGTTGAGGTAATTGTGTGCAATGTCACCAGGGGGCACAGGTAGGACATGTGTGCAGTCAATTGCCCCCTGACACGTGCGGGAAGCCAGCTGTGGCGTAGACGCCTTGCTTGGTCAACAGCTGTCCATGCGCAGTGGGGGAGGGGGGTGTAGGTACTGGGGTACCAAGTTGATGATGACATCTAGGACAGTTGTGATGAACTTGGATGGGGCTGGCTGTGAAACTCCTTCGACTCTGCTGGAAGTTGGTTGGGAGGTACCAGAGGCCAACAGGTGCAGCAAAGCCAGCAGCTTTGTCTGAGGTGGGATGTTGTCTGCTGTGTTAGTGCCGTCGGTCTGTGGGCAATGATGGTCAGGATGCGGAGGATGGTTGTCCTTTTGGGCCTGTAGTGGGCAATTACATTCTCTGGTGTTGGGTCTGTGAGGTTGGCGTGTTTTTTGACGGTCTGCTGTCTTTGTATGCGCTGCCTCTGGGGTGGTCCGTGGGCATGGGTGGGTCGAGGGGCGGGTCTGGGTGTGGTGGGGGTGGGTGCCCTATTGGGGCTCCAGGCTGCATGATGAGTAGCTCCATGGCATCTGTTGTTCTTCATGTGTGGCTCTGGGCTGTGCTCTCTTGTCTGGTGCCGATTGATGTCCGACTTTACACCAGGTCAGAGCAGGTGTTAATTTCCTGCAGCTAACGCGCCATATCACATGTTTTGTGTTCTTAACGCTGATCTGGCTGGTCTTTGAGAATGTTGCGGAGTGGTGTTGTCGCGGCTTTTTGCACGGGAACGCCTACTCTGCATCTCATTAGCGATAATTGCCGGTGTCATCTGTGGCGATGTTTTTTTAGGCTGCTATCACGGGTAAACTGGTGATATGAGCTGTTAGCACCAGCTTGTGAATGGGGCGATAATTTTATCGCGACTTTGGTTACAATAAAGTGCCGATGGCTCGGCGATAGCTCCTTGAGAATATGCCCCTATGTTTCTCCAGTTGTAACACGATGAGTTGCCCACTGTAAGCAGATGCATAGAACCTGTGATAGGAGTCATGAAACTTGAGGGGAATGGGGTCTGGAGTGGGGTATGCGTTGGGAGAGAGTGTGTGGATCTGGTAGCTGGGAAAGGAGGTGGGTCTGCAGGTCGGGTGGGCTGGGGCAAGCGAGAAGAAGTGGCACATAGAGTACGACAGGGCATTATGTCATTTAAGGTCTGAGATTGTTGGGTTGCATCAGACACTAATAGTAAATAATTCCAGAGGGGTTGCCCTATGTCTTTTGGTCTGAAGGATGAGGGTTGGAGTGAGGCAAAGAGCTCCCCCAGGCCAGGGCAATCTCATGCCTGGCAAGCAAGAGGACCATCACTGTGTATCAGCAGATGCCTCTCTGGAGATCCTGCACATAACCTAGTAATTCCGGGTGTGGGGCAGGGTTGAGGTCCACCTCTACCATTTGGGCCAGGCGGGAAAAGATGTCTGACCAGAAGTGTGAGATGTATCTACAAGTCCAGGTCATATGCAGAAAATCAGCTCCTATGGCGTGGCATTTAGGGGATCTGACGTGATCAAACCTGTGTTGATCTACTGGAGTGATATATATACACAATGTAAAAACTTGAAATTAATACATTTATGGCAGTGACTAAGGGAGATTGCGCATGTTTGTATACAGCAGGCTGTCTACACCTTATCCTTCAACTGACACCATAAATTGTGCTTCCAACGGTTGCGAAGTTTCTGATCAAGGGTGGGCAGTAAATCTAGACATGTATGATACAGCCTGGATACTAAATGAGTACCACTATCGTTGTCTATCATAAGTGTGAGGGGTGGGAACTCATCAGGGGACAAAGCATATATGGGAGCCTTGCACAGAGCGTACCATATAGGCAGTGCATCCCAAAATGAAAATACTAGTCCCCTGCACACGCTGAGTATATAGACGATTAGTAATAATATAAATGACAGTTGTCTTCTTTGGTTCCATAGTTTTTGTATTTCTTTCTTTTCCGTGGACGGTGTCTTTATGCACCCCAGTTAGTTCTTTACGTTCCTAGTCAACACTTGTTTCGTCGCATAAAAGGGGATAAACCTGCGAATTCTTCAGGGCTAAGGAAGTATACAAATACCATTGCTGTGGTACACATGAGTGATAATGCATACATATGTGCACACCCTAGTGACATGGTGTCATGAAACTTGCGTATTCGGATCATAGTATGTTTGGTGGAAACCCATACATGCATTTGTCAAGATATTGGAGACTGTATCATACACTAACAGTGGTGGATCATACAACAGAATGTGGTCCCCCTTTTTCTCCTATAAGTCTAGTCCATACTCATGGGCGAAATGTTTCGTTGGACTTTTGTGTGAAATATCAGGTTGCATAGTGAGCAAAAGCATGGTGTCTAATTCATCATCTCATAAATAGGACAGTGTGCCTTCACGTTGCCATGGGTAAAACCATGATATGCATGTGTCATGCTCCCCCATGTCGAGGGTAGGAATAAATCAATAGGTTGTGAAAATGATATCT
The DNA here is from genome assembly GCF_964204655.1 of Triturus cristatus. Taxonomy (NCBI): domain Eukaryota; kingdom Metazoa; phylum Chordata; class Amphibia; order Caudata; family Salamandridae; genus Triturus; species Triturus cristatus. The sequence goes on along the minus strand of NC_140582.1, from coordinate 921,047,702 downwards.
ATTAACTCATCTTGTCGATCCCTATAGGCAGAGAGGAAACAAAATATGTCCCTATAAGCATAGTATACTAATGATTCTTTCTATGGATAGTATATGACCCAGGGATCTGGCATACCTTAATTTCGGTGATATTTCCAAACCGAAATGGCCTCATGCTTCTTCTTTGCTTGTGTTATTCTTACTATTCAAGTATCATCATCCATTAGCAAGCTTCTCTAGTTTTGTAGAGCTTCAATACGATGCCCCATCCTTAAAAGTAGAGTACAGAAGGGTATTGTGTTGTAGTCACCATACAGTGTGCTATTCCTAAAAATGCAACTGCAAAGGAACCTGTAACCGGGATGGTGAGTGGCTTACCGGCATGAGTCTTGGATTGAAGAGTACGCCCCTCTCCCGCATGTACACGGTTGCTGAGTAGTGGCCAGATGTTCCTTAACATGACGCCATGGGCTGCCGAAATAAAAGGCAGACTATATTGGTCTAACAAATGTAGCTGTGTGGTTCTTGCCATCTTGTAACAGTGTGGCTTAGTACGTCAAGCCCGTCAGAGACCTAGAGTTCATTGGAATCTCTAAAAATGAGCATGACGAGTATAGCTGCTAACTGCTGTGTTTGTTTAGCAACTGGTCATATAAAAGTTAGAGGGGTTGATAAATATTACCAGACACAGATTATTCAGGTGAGCATATTGGTAATGGTCCTTTTGTGATGTGAACTCATTGTGGGTAGCTGTGTAATAAAAGGCAAACCCTACTCGTGTGAGCATATTAGTAATGCCCCTATCATCTGCTCGGCTATAGGCAACATGCGGGTGATTCAAGGATAAAATATGTGTGGGAGTCCATTTAACCGCCATTTTCTTAAAACCTATTATGGATCAGATAGCATGCATGAACTACGAGTGTACTGTTTGGTACTTTTTCCCAGACTAGGATAGAAATATGCTATAGTACACACATTAATATATGATACCAGGCATAAGAAGTAAAGTCAATTCATCATGGAATTTAGATGCTACAGACATTTTAGAATACCAGATGTGGGAATGTTGGGCCCTACAGCATATTGGGGTGGTCATGTGGTGGCTTATCTACGTTCATACCGCGGTTCCTTTTCATACAAGAATGAGTGACATTTTGTATAAAATAATGCATCCCGACTTTATACATCTTTACATCATGTTGGTATATTGTTGATATATGCATTTGTGATATAATTAAAATTCGCCATCTCATACAGTATTGATCAACAGGATAAGCAATAAGTGTGTTGTCAGTACATAACAAGTTCAACGTAATTCCAATCATTCAGCATGGATTCGGGTATCAGTCACACCCTACATCGGAGGGAGCCCACATTGTATCAGTCACCAAGAAAATATTGTAATCAAGCAATGAAAAGGAGCATACCATTATATACAATTAGTTTATGAAATACAATCAATATCTCAAAATCCACAAAATCCAAAAAGTATTGAGCAAGGAGTCTTGAAGTTTCTTTTTCCACTTATTCTTTATTTGCAGTCATACGTGATATGCATACATCAGCCCAGCCTTGCATGTGACTGCAAATAAAGAATAAGAGGGGAAAGAAACTTCAAGACTCCTTGCTCAATACTGTTTGGATTTTATGGATTTTGAGATATTGATTGTATTTCACAAACTAATTGTATATAATTGTATGCTCCTTTTTATTGCTTGAGTGTTTGAAGAAATATTTTTCTTTTCTTGTGATTTCTAAGCAGTGGGGTCATGAAAAGTTGAGCATTATAAAGTAACAAACAGATTGAGAGCTATTATACTTGTGAAGCCTACATTTGCCTACACTGCTGACAGCACAACTTCAAAGAAAAACATTGTCATTTATGATCGGTGTTCAAACCCAACTCGACACTTATAAGCCTCATAATCCATAAGGCCTCCCTCTTCCTGAGTGCCAATTCCCTATTGCCTCCTCTGGGGTCCCTAGGTACGCAATCAAAACCATAGAAATTAGATGTCCTGTGAGTGTCCCAGGATGCTTGTATCCGGTCCAGGGAAGACATGGCTTGGCAGTTCGGGTTGGACTGTTCCCATGAGGCACAGGGTCAGACTGATTTGCATATGGCCATGTCTGAACTGGGGTGGTGGATTGAGCTAAAGAATGATGATGGATTAAACCCAGATCAGTTGACTGGGGGTGAGTGTTTGATTTGCTCAAGTGCTCCGTCCATCATCCCCTTTGGCATCGCTTTGTTCACCGTAAGTTGGCACGGTATGCCCAGACGTGGGTTCCTTGCTCACTTTGCCACTGGATTCAAGATAGCCTGGCTGATGAGGGTTATGAACCCGAAACCGGTCCCAGGAGGCTTGTTTCCGGTCCAGGGAAGACATGGCTTGGCAGTTCGGGCTGGACTGTTCCCATGAGGCACAGTGTCAGACTGATTTGCATATGGCCATGTCTGAACTGGGGTGGTGGAGTGAGCTAAAGAATGATGATGGATTAAACCCAGATCAGTTGACTGGGGGTGAGTGTTTAATTTGCTCAAGCGCTCCGTCCATCATCCCCTTTGGTATTGCTTTGTTTGCCCTAAGTTGGCAGGGTATGCCCAGACGTGGGTTCCTTGCTCACTTTGCCACTGGATTCAAGATAGCCTGGCTGATGAGGGTTATGAACCCGAAACCGGTCCCAGGATTCTTGTTTCTGGTCCAGGGAAGACATGGCTTGGCAGTTCGGGCTGGACTGTTCCCATGAGGCACGGGGTCAGACTGATTTGCATATGGCCATGTCTGAACTGGGGTGGTGGAGTGAGCTAAAGAATGATGATGGATTAAACCCAGATCAGTTGACTGGGGGTGAGTGTTTGATTTGCTCAAGCGCTCCGTCCATCATCCCCTTTGGTATCGCTTTGTTCGCCATAAGTTGGCAGGGTATGCCCAGACGTGGGTCCTTTGCTCACTTTGCCACTGGATTCAAGATAGCCTGGCTGATGAGGGTTATGAACCCAAAACCGGTCCCAGGACGCTTGTTTCCGGTCCAGGGAAGACATGGCTTGGCAGTTCGGGCTGGACTGTTCCCATGAGGCACAGGGTCAGACTGATTTGCATATGGCCATGTTTGAACTGGGGTGGTGGAGTGAGCTAAAGAATGATGATGGATTAAACCCAGATCAGTTGACTGGGGGTGAGTGTTTGATTTGCTCAAGCGCTCCGTCCATCATCCTCTTTGGTTTCGCTTTGTTCGCCCTAAGTTGGCAGGGTATGCCCAGACGTGGGTCCCTTGCTCACTTTGCCGCTGGATTCAAGATAGCCTGGCTGATGAGGGTTATGAACCCGAAACCGGTCCCAGTATGCTTGTTTCCGGTCCAGGGAAGACATGGCTTGGCAGTTCAGGCTGGACTGATCCCATGAGGCACAGGGTCAGACTGATTTGCATATGGCCATGTTTGAACTGGGGTGGTGGAGTGAGCTAAAGAATGATGATGGATTAAACCCAGATCAGTTGACGGGGGATGAGTGTTTGATTTTCTCAAGCGCTCCGTCTATCATCCCCTTTGGTATCGCTGTGAGTGTCCTGAGCTGTACAATCAGCTATGTGTGTGGCTATTTAGTATCTGGTGTCCCCCTGCTTTACATCCATCATGTGCTCGCCAATCCTGTCCTTCAGACTCCTTATGGTACTACCAATATACCTCCGTTTGCACTTGCATTCAATGGCATAGACCACATATTTTGTGAAACAGGTAATGTTGATCTGAATTTTGTATGTCTTATTGATTGGACCGGTGAAATCTTTCTTTTTGTCCAAGGCCCACCTGCATATATTGCAGTGACCGCATTTGAAAAATCCCACAGTGTGCGATGTTAACCAATGATCTTGTCCCTCCCTTCTTGGGTAGCTGGGACTCACAATATCCCTTAGTCACTTTCCCCTATGGAATATTATTTCTAGCTATTGCTTTATTCCTACCCTCGACATGGGGGAGCATGACACATGCATGCATAATAGGGTTTTAGCTTTGGCAACTTGAGGGCACATTGTCCCATTATATGAGACGATCAAGTAGACACTATGCTTTTGCTCTCTATTCAATCTGTTATTTCACACAAAAGTCCAACGAAGCATTTCGGCCAAAAGATGAGTATGGACTAGGGTGACCAGACGTCCCGAATTTGCCCGGACAGTCCCGGGTTTTCACCAGCTGTCCTGGCAGATTTTGGTAATTTTGGCTCATGTCCCGGTTTTTAGAGGAGGTTGACTTAAAAGAGTGAGCAGCACTTTTTGAGTGTTTTAAAGCTGTGCTAGTTTCCAGCTGTTACAAGTAAGCAATTTAATTCATAGGTATGATGTTGGTTGCATAAATTACATTTGATTTATTTTCCTAATGCTTCTTCTGATCTTCTGTGATCCTATGTTGATGAGAGCTGTCATTGTGTGCCATTCCATTGATGAAAAATTGTAGTCCTTCTTCTGTTTTTCCAAAAGTCCCGGTTTTTGGTTCTCAAGATCTGGTCACCCTAGTATGGACCAAACTTAAAGGAAAAAAAGGGGGTTACGTTCTGTAGTATAATCCACCACTGTCTATGTATGATACAGTCTCAAATATCTTGACAAATGTGCGCATGGTTTTCCACCAAGCACACTATGATCTGAATATGCAAGTTTCATGACACCATGTCACTAGGGTGTACACATATGTATGCATTATCACTCATGTGTACCACAACAATTGTATGCTTCCTTAGCCCTGAAGAAGTAGCCGAATCATCCCCTGTTATCTGACGAAATACGTGTCGGCTAGGAACGTAAAGAACTAGCTGGGGTGCATAAAGACACCGTCCACAGAGGAGAAAGAAATAAAAAAAATGGAGGAACCAAAGAAGACAACTGTTATTTATATTATTACTAATTGTCTATATACTCTCAGCGTATGCAGGGGACTAGTATTTTCTTAGTATGTGGCCACCTGACCACTCACTGGAGAATATGGTGGTTTTCCCTACCTTTGTGCACTGCACCTAATTTCAACTGCTACAAATTTCTATTCAAAACGCCTTGGAGCACCACACACCTATTTTATAGCACTGAGCTTACTGCATCCCAAACTGGTCCATGACAGTTGCAGAGGCAAAATGTATGTCTGTGGAGTGTGCAGTAACATGTCCATCTGGGGAAAGATCACCAAATTTGCTAAGCTCATATAGTGCCAAAGTACATGTAACCAACGCTTCGTAGGTGATGGACAGCCACGGGTTCTCAGCTAGTACCAATAAAGGGAAGTATAGTATTAATGCCTTTAATTGGTGTTTAAGTTTGTGGCAGGTCCAGCTTGTAGTGGAAAAGGTCTGCGCCTCATTTGGGTCCAAGGGGAGACCCTGTGGAAGGATGTAGGTGAGCAGTACTGGTGCGACTTGATCAATTTCCGTTTTGGTGTACGAGAGCCTGGCATCTTTGTGAAACCAGTGATGCGCATATTGGCATTGTGTCCACAAGCAATACAGGCAGCAGTGCGGAACTCCGAACCCCCTCTTTCATATGGGAGTACCAATGTGTCCCAATTAACCCAGTGGCGCTTACCAGCCCAGACGAATCTCAAACGTAAGCTCCATAATGTGGTGAAAACAAATAGGTAAGGGGAATCAGGATGTTTTGAGATAGATAGAAAAAGCGAGGGAGCACCACCATTTAATTATCGTACTAGGTCCTGCCATTGAGAGCGACAAACATGTCCAACTTTCCACCTGCGTGGTCAACGTATCAATGGCGGGGCCAAAGTTCAGGTGTATGAATCTTCTCCTTCTCCTTGCCTCTCTGTATGTGGATGCCCAGGTATTTAACTGGTCTGTTGCATCAGGTTAGTGGAAATTTGCATTGAAAAGGGGTAGTGGAATCAGTCAGAGGAACGCTGTGCGTCACTTTGGGTCAGGGAGACATTCCATCAGCAGTACATGGGTGTCCTCATAGCTTTTGATACAAAGCCCTATCTACTAACTATAGTAGCAGGGTTTTGCACAAAAAAAAACTTTTTGAGATAGGTATTGTTGGAAATTGGGTTACCGGTTCAAAGCAGTGTCAACCCTGGTCAAGCAGCAACCACAATCCTGGTAAGGGTAAGGCACAAGCAAACCCCAAATTAACCTGTGCTGAGCCCCCTGGTAGTTTGACACAGAGCAGTCAGGCTTAAGTTAGAACAATGTGTAAAGTAATTTTGCAACACTTCAAATAGTAAAACAGTGAAAACCACACAAAACATATCCAACACAAAGTTAGCAAAATAGAGCAAACTTGAATAAATAAAACGGGGCCAAAATGACAAAACTCCAATCGGTAGAACCAGAGTTATGAATTTTTAAAGAATAAACTGCAATATAGTGCCTAAAAGCGGTCTGTTGATCCACTACAAAGTCAAAAGTTCAGGCCGACAGCAATGGAGTGTTGCTCGAATGCAGTCCCAGATTAGTCTTGCTGAAGTTTTACCTTCCCAAGCATTGTTCCAAGAGTCCTGTTTGCGTTGGAGAGAGTTGCCAGGAGCAGTTGGCAATGCCCGAAGAGAAGGCCAGGCATCACAAATTGGCGGGCTTGAACATCGCATAGACAGTCCCCTATGGGCTGGTGATGCTATTGTATGAAGAAACAGGCTTGCGGTGGCTTGCGCTAATTTTATGGAGTGAGCGGCGTGATTCCGGGGCAAACTGGTCTGTTCATGGTCACGGAGAGCCTAAAATCTTGATTTTAAACTCTTAATAGCCACACCAAGGGCCCAGGATCCTGACCCCCTTTTGGGGGTCAGGAACCAGTCCAGGAGCTGTTGGGGTGCCTGTTATGTCCTTGGAACCTGAGGCCAGCAGACTAGCCCTTTGAGTCACTCTGGAGTCCTGGGTTCAAGGTGGAGTTGCAGGTCCAGTTTTCCTTCCCCAGGCAAGAGGGAAGCAGGCCACAGGTCAACACAGCAGGGCAGCAGTTCTTGTTCCAGCATGGCAGTCCTTCTTCCTAGCAGAGTATCCACAGGTCCAGAAGTGTACTGAAGTAGTGGTGTCTGAGATTCTTCTTTTATACTCTGGTGCCATAGTTCTGGAAAATGGGAGAAGCCTCTAGACAGTGGCTTTTAAGTGCATGGAATTCCCTGCCTCCCTTGCTCTCGCTCCAAGCTGTCTGAAGTGACAGTACAGGGTTGTTATGCCCTTCGCGTGGAGACAGGACATAGCTTAATCAGGAGTAAGTGAGGCTAGGCACAGCTATTCCCTCCCACCCAACTAATGGACTACCTCAATGAAAACAACCTGCTTTGCCCATCCCAATCAGCCTTCCAGCCCAATCACATCACCAAGACCACCCGGGAAGACAAGCCATCCTCTACAAGACCCAATTCTTGATTGATTGGCTGATCCTGCCAGTAATGGCCCACCCAGTAACACCTAAGCTCCCATTGTGTGTGGCTGTCTGGGAGGAATACATAAAGCCCAACTGTCAAGTACACCCAGTCTTATAACCAGAGACAGGTCGCAAGCACCAAATGGCTAAGTCAAGAAAATTCTAACTTCCTAAAAGTGGCATTTTCAGAAGTAATTTAAAATCAGACTTCACCATAAGTTCACCATCAGTTAGGATTTTAAATTAAGATTCAAGAAACACCAAACATGAACCAGTTATCTCTTCCTATCTGGAAACTACATTTATAAAAAGTAATAAGACAACTCCAATGTCATCTATGGGAAAGATAGGCCTTGCAGTAGTGAAAAAGAATTATGAGTTTTTCACTACCAAGACATGTAAAACTTAAAAGTACATGTCCAACTTTAAAATATATTGCACCCTGCCCTACTAAACCCCTTGATAGCTCTCATCACTGAGACAGAAGAACCTAGATAGACCATCAGCACTGGCGTGGTCTGACCCAGAAAAGTGTTCCACCATAAAGTCCATTCCTTGTAGGAAGATGGACCACCTCAACAGTTTGGGATTTTTACCCCTAATCTGCATGAGCCATCGGATGGGTCTGTGGAATGTCTGAACCCAGAAGTGAGTGCCAAACAGGTATGGTCTCAGATTCTTCAGTGCCCAGCCCACAGCAAAGGCCTCACTTTCAATTGCACTGCACCTCTGTTCCCGAGGAAGTAACCTCCTTCTAATGAAGGCTATCGGTTGGTCCGGACCCTCTTCATTTAACTGCGCTAAGACTGCCCCTACGGCATGCTCTGAAACATTTGTCTGCACTATGAACTGCTTAGAGAAGTCAGGAGCCTTGAGTATGGGTGCTGTACACATGGCCTCCTTCAGGGTATTTCTGGCATTTCTGGCTGGCTTCTGTCCAGATCACCAGTCTGGGTTGCTTCTTTGAAGTCAGCTCTGTTAATGGGACAACAACGGTGCCATACCCATTAACAGATGTAAAAAAAAACAATTGATGGACAGAATGCTGAACAATGTCAAACATTTACCCCAAGTACAGAGGTGTGGGCCTAGATCCATAGTTTATTTGCTCACCAAGCGATTCCATATGTAAACCAGTCTTGACCCTGCCCCCATACCCATTAATAAGCCTCTCATAGTATCCTGTGAGACCAAAGAAGGCCCTCACCTCGTGTGTTTTAGGTTGTTGCCAGGTCAGGATAGTCTAAGTCTTGGCCTGGAGGTGCTCCACGTTGCCCCGCCCACTATGTGGCCTAGATATAGCACGGAACCCTGCCCTACCTGGCACTTACTGGCATGGTGCTTAATCACTTCCTGAAGGTGGTCCAGGTGTTCCTCCCAGCTGGAGCTGAAGACAGCTACGTCATCCAGGTAGGTGGCACAGAATGCCTCCTTCTAAGCTAGGAACCTGTTGACCAACCTCTGAGAGGTGGAAGGGACATTCTTCAAACCAAAGGGCATCACCAAAGACTTCTCTTTTATCCCCTCAGTCAAAGTGATCTGCCAGTACCCTAATGATAAATAAAACATACTGAGAAATACGTCCATGCCCAGCCTGTCTATGAACTATCAGCTTGGGAGATGGGGTGTGCGTCAGTCTTCTGGAGGGAATTGAGACCCAGGTAGTCCACACAAAACCTTAGTTCTAGAGTGGCAGACAATGGTGCAGCCTTGGGTACCAGCACCACAGGACTGGAACAGGGATTGTTGGAGGGCTCAATCATCCCTAACACCAGCATCCTGAAAACCTTCTCCTTGAAACCGGTGCTCATCCTGTCTGACAACCCGTAAATCTTTTTTTTAATAGGCGGACTGTCTCCAGTGTCTATGTCATAGACGCACATGTATATGAATCTAGGGGTGAGAGACAACAGAGAAGCGAACTGACCCAGTAACTGGTGACAGTCACTCTGCTGTTCTGGGGTCAGAGAAGGGGAGAGGTTGGCACGATCTACTAACCCATCGGTTTCCTGGGAAGACAGGAAGTCAGGGAGAGGCTCATTCTCCTCTTCCACTTCCTCATCTGTCACCAGGAGTATGCTCATTTCTGGCCTCTCAAAGTGTAGCTTGAGGCGGTTCACGTGGAGCACCCATAAGGGGTTCCTAGCCGTCTTGAGAGTCACCAAGTAGCTGAACTCCCCTTCATCTCCTTCACCCTCATATGGGTCTATCCAGTGACCCTGGAGAGCTCTGAACCCACACCTTCTGGCCAGGAAGAAACTCTACCTGAGTTGGCTTCTGGTCATACCAGAGTTTCATAGCCTCCTGACTAGCCTCAAGATTGCTTTTTGCCTTTTTCCAGAAGTTGTGCATCTGGTTTCAGAGGGCAGCATGTAGCTGACCATATCATCAGGCAGTTTTCTGGGAGCTTACTCCCCCCCTCACAAGGCTAAGAGTTCCCCTAGCAGGGTGGCGATAGAGGAGTTTAAAGGGGCTAAACCCAACCTTCTTCTGCAGCACATCCCTGTAGGCAAAGAGATGGCATGGCAGGAGTGTCGTGTAGTTCCTAGAACTCCCCCAGGACCTGCGTGTTTTGGATGACCTAAACTAAGGTCTTGGTGTGCAGAGAGACTCTGGACACCCCCACAGGATGAGTCAGTCGTTAGACCAGCTAGCTCTACAGTGCCACTACCACCACCCTGTATTCTACAGTGGTTTATGTAGTTTCTGGCAACCACTGAACATGACAACCCTGATTCCTCAGGTATCGTGGAAACAATACGGTATCTTTCGTCAGGTACAGGGATTAAGATATGGTACTAAGAGCCTGATGTCGGAGAGACAGAAGAAAGCTACTAGGTAAAAGGTCACCAGTGTAAGACCGTTATGTCGTGTGAATGGGACAAAGTGTATATAATTGGTATGTACATGATGCGACTAACCTAAAGGATATGACAGGAAGATGTCCCACGTATGCCTCATGGTCTCAGGTAGGCCAGTAACCATGTCCATTATGGTCTTATTGAATCTCTCCACAAGACCATTGGTACAAGGTGAGAAGGTGTGGAGAACCTACAAGTTACCCCACCCTTATCCCACATGAACTTTAGGAATGCCAACATGAAGTTAGTGTCTCTGTCAGACACTATCTTTTTGAGGAACCCCAAGCATGTTAAAATCCCCATCAGTGCCCTGGTACTGCTGGTGCAGTCACCAACCTCAAAGAGATGGCTTCTGGGTAGCGAGTGGCATGGTCCACCAAGACCAGGATGAACCTATTGCATAAAGCTTTCTTGGGGTCCGAGGGTCCAATAATGTCAATGCCTACTCTCTCAAAGGGAGTGCCAATGACAGATAATGGGTTCAGAGGAGCCTTGAGCTTTGTCCCACTGGCCTGGCAGGTAGGATAGGCCCTCCAGAATGTATCTAAGGCTGTCTTCATACGTGGCCAATGGAAGTAGCAACAAGCCTGGCGAAGACCTGTCTTGCACCAGATGTCCTGCTAGGGGTATGTCATGAGCCAAATGCAGTAGGAAGGTCCTGTAACACTGGGGGACCACCTGCACACAGGCTGCCCCAGAGTCAGGAACATTAGGCTCGCTATATTGAAGGTCATTCTCTCACTAGATCAGGTGATCTCCAGAGGTGTCATCTGCTGCCTGAGCTCAATTTGCTGCCTCAAGCTGTCTAGTGTGGGGCACTCTTTCTACACTTTGCAGAATTCCTCCCTGGTGGGCCCACCCTCAACTTGCCAGCCAGCAAGCTCAGGTCACCTTTGTATCCTCGCCAAAGCTAACTGGGACTACCTCCACCTCGAGCACTACACTTGCCAACCTAGATGTCTGGGAGATTTGGAGTCGCCCTTGGAGTGCCCATACTTGTAGCCCTCTGACCACTGGAGTACAAACATCCCTGCCTATCAAGAACCACCTTCTTTTTATGGTCAGACTGAGACTGGTTACCACTGTTCCCTTGGGAATTATTTTGAGGGCCTTTCAAGAACTCCGTATTTTTAAGTTTTTCTTCCCTCTCTTCTGGTGAGATCCCTGACCACCCTTGTGGGAGTCTCCTGGTGGTACCTTTTTTGACACTTTGATGCTGACCTCGAGGTCCGCCTTCTGAGCAAACTTACTGGGGTCAGTCAGCTTGCTGTAAACTAGGTGCTGGCACAACTTTGGGAAACAAATACTGAGCATCTGCTCTCTCAAAATTAGATTGTGCAACCCTTTGTAATTAACCCTGGGCGTAGTTCGCGAAGTAGCACTACGCGAGCTACGCGTAGCACTTTGCGAACTGCGTAGTACCCTGTTCGCACTGTGCAAGGTGCCCTTTTCAATGATTGCACAGTGCGGACAAGTATCCGGCACTGTGCAATCATTGAAAACGGCATCATGCACAGTGCGAGCTGTAGTTTTCTGCCGCTCTAGTAGATTTTTACTCGAGTGGCAGCTTTCTCAACGCAGACTGGTAGTTTCTCATCGCGAGCGGTCGCGAGCATACACGACCACTCGCAATGAGAAACCTGACCTCCCCGCGTTGAAAATCTCGCCGGGATGTTTATTTTCCACGTTCGCGATCGGCAACTTGATGTTGCTGATCGCGAACAAGGAAAAAGTCTCGATGGGATGTCATTTTGCTTGCTTGCGGTCGCCAACTTGATGTTGAGGACCGCGAGCAAGCAAAAAATGACCGCTCCACTACGCAACGCTACGCTATGCATGTTTGCACAGTGCTACGTGCAATTCGCGTAGTGCAAAGTATCGCAAACTTCGCAAAATACGCTAGCGTAGCGTAGTGCTTTGCCCAGGCTTATTTGTAATCATAAATTTAGCTGCTCTGCACAAAACTATTTAGGGCTGGATTAGCTCACAAAATTTACCCAGGACTGGTTGGGGAGATTCTGACTGTCCCTGAACATCTGGTGGTACTTTTCAGGGTTCATTCCAAACTTCTTTTTTAAAACATTTTTTAATTGATTTTTATTTTAACATTCGTGGACATCCGAGCAGTTGAATTGTTATACGTATATTAATAGCGCCTTTGGCACAAAATTGCAAGATTACGCAACCATAGTATACACGCAGATGATGGCATCAGTTTAACATTCTATTCTACCACTGTTAAACTCTGTGAGCTATACAAATTAAATACAATTTTGCTTATCAGCCATATATTCCTTATGAATCTGCTGAACGAACCCTGTTTGCGAGCTACTGTTGAATTCACAATACAGGTGGTAGTATGTGTGGGGGAGATCATAGTGTTTGTGGGAGGAGAGAGATCGATCTATAATTTAACTATAACAGTGATGGAATGCCGTTTACATTGTATGGTAAATTTATTGCTAAGCTTGGAGGAGGAGGCGTGGGGCTGGGGTGACAGAGCGTTCAAGCGCGGTTGCTCCGGCTAGGGTCCATCTAGTCGGAAAAGTCTGCAGCGGGGCGATGCTGTGGGGTAAATTCCGTATAGGAATGTTGTTTCATTCGTCTTGATGGAGTTTCAATTCTACATATGTTAAGTACTTTTGCCATTCTGGAGGATTAGGATTTGCAGGGCCTGTGTGTGTAGCGTCCTGTAGCTGTACGTGCTCAGCAATCAGTGCTCTCTTAGATCTGCAAGCCATACGAGTGAGCGTGGGGGCAGGCTTGACTACAATGACATGTCCAGTCTTCGTTTGGCCAAGCCAAGTTTCAGATACTGGGATTTCTTAATGTTTTATCACACAGTGGTACAGTTGGGTATTCCCAACAGGAAGTGTAAGGCTTGTGTTGTCACTGAAGTTTAGGTGACTTCCGATAAAGTGGCTGTCACCTTATCCCAGTATGTTTTTATCCCCAGGCAGTCCCACACCAGGAATGTGGCCTCGGTGCTGTGGCAGTGGGTGCGGATGTCATGCGACCCCTCATACATCCTTGGTAGTCTATGTGTGGTTAAGTAAGTAAGGTGTAAATAATTGAATTGTGTGTATTTTATACGGGCATTAATTGATATTATTTTTGGGTAGGACAGAGCTTGCGTCCATTGTTTATCTGTAAGTGTGACCTTGAGTGCAGTGTCCTTAGTGGGGCCATGAGGGTCTCAGTATCTGGTTTGAGTGAACTGTATGGCATAGTTATTGCTCTTCTACCTGTGCCATGTGTTAGCAGCATTTGGAGTATGACAGATGTTTTCGGTTCGTCATGCTTAGCCCCCCACATTTGGAGTAATTGTATCAGTGATGCGTATAGTAAGAATGACCTGGGGGATATTCCATAGTCATCTATAAGTGTTCCGAATTCACAGAGTGCAGAGTCAATGAATAGGTCTCCCCAAGTCGTACGTCCAGCAGAGATCTATTCTACCTATTCTGGGCAGCGGATTCCAGCTTTTGAGTTGGGAAGTACCTCTATAGGTAGATCTAGGGCATAGGGTGGGGGTGAGTGCATAGTCCGTACATATCGAATCCAACAACTATGTGCTGTGGACATTATTATGTTGCTCGGGGGCCTCGGGATCACCGTGCTCGATCCGCACAGCCACCCCAGAATTGTCGGCTGAGTATTATATGGTGCCCATTGCCCCAGTTCAAAGAGATCATGGTTTGCCAGCCACCTCGCCGGCCATTGTAGTTGTGCTGCCACATAATATTTCTCATAATTGGGTGCTCCTAGTCCTCCCTCTGTGATGGGGTGTAGAGTTTTGTGAGGGCTACTCGGGCTCTAGACTTACGACATATTAAGGATGTTAGGATTGATTTCAGCTCCCGGAACATTTTACTCGGCAATGGGAATGGTAAAGCTGCAAAGTGATATAATAGGCGTGGGAGTAGGAGCATTTTGGATATAGCTATGCGCCCCATTGAAGAGAGAGGTAGTTCAATCCAGAATAACATGGAGGAACGAGCCCTGGCAATGACCTTTCCTACATTGCCTTCTATCACATTCGCTTGTGAGTGGTATATTTGAACCCCTAGATATTTAAAGGAGTCAAATGTCCAGGTGAGAGGTGCCTGTGGCAGAACCACCCACTGTTCTAATGTTTGAGGGGTCATCAGGAACAAAAGAGACTTCTCCCAGTTTACTTTGAGGCCAGAGGTGCATTCGAAAGATTCCAGAAGCTTCATCAAGTCAACTAGTACTGTTTGCTGACCATGGAGGTAAATCAGGGTGCCATCTGCATATAATGAGATAATTTGCCTTTGATTATGCATTTGATAATACCCCAGTCCACTGCGCGATTGTGCAGTGCGCATGCTAGGGGTTCCATCGCTAGGGCAAATATAATAGGGAATAAGGGACACCACTGTCTGATGCTCCCCTTGATGCAGAATGGGTCCATCATCACACGACCAGTCTTTACCCTGGACTGTGGTGCATTATATAATAATTTAATCAATTTCAAGAACTTGGGGCCGAATGCATATCGCACCAGTACCATGCCCAAATACTCCCATGCGTGTGTCGAATGCCTTCTCTATATCCAATGAGGCTATCCATCCCGGTTCTCCCGTTGTACATGCCCAATCAAGTAGTTGGAAGAGACGTCGCAAATTAAGGCTGGTGTTCCTACCCGGGATAAACCCATTCTGGTCCGAGTGCACCAATAATTGTGTTACCTCTATCAGTCTATTGGCTAAAACCCTGCCCAATATCTTGTAATCTGTGTTCAATAATGAGAGTGGGCGATAGGATCTCAATTGTGGTGGGTCCCTGCCAGGTTTTGGGAAATCTACCAATATAGCTTCTTGCATCAAGGGCAGTGATGTGCCCTGTTCATATGCATCCGAAAACACTCGGTGGCGGTGCAGAGTCATTTGTGTGGTGTAAGTGGTGAAAATTTCTAGGGGCCAGTCATCTGCCCCTGGAGTCTTACCCCTCACCATCTGTTTTATGGGCTCCATTAATTCGATAGCCATGAGAGGGCCTTCCAGAATGTCATAGTAGCTAGCCGGAATCTGGGGGAGCGTTATGCGCTCTAGGAATGTCAGTGTTTCTATCCCTGTTAGGGTGGAGGGGGCACTATATAGGGATGTGTAGTACTGATGGAAGGCTACGTTTATTTTGGTCTGTGAGTTGACCAGTTGGCCCCTCATATTGTTATATATATTGGTAATTGGTGTGTGGGTCATATCTGCCTTTAATAACCAGGACAGTGTCCTGCCGGGGCCTTGTCACCTTCCGCGTGTTTGTTAGCTAGGTACCTTTTATAGTCCAACGTGCACAGTGTGTCTAATGTCTCTTTATGGGATAAACAGGTCTGGGCTAACTTAGGTGCTACTTGTAGGCTGGTGTTCGTAACTACAAGGTAGTTGGGGTTCGTAAGTACGTATCTCCACCTTCGGGTCTTCTAGCTCCTTGATAAGTGTCATACGTGTGCCATATACCGCTTTTACCAAATGTCCCAGCATGACCACCTTGAAAGCAGCCCATTCAATGCCGACGTTAGAGGCTGTGTCTTTGTTGTCTGAAAAGTATGATGTAATAGTTGTGTTATTGAGTCGCGTAGTGGTGTGTCTTTGAGGGTTTCCAATTGAAGACACCAGGTCGGCATACTGGATCGAGTTGGTCCACATGGCTGTCGTATTTGTAGCGGGTTATGGTTTGAAAATGTGCGGGGGAGGAATTCTGCATGAAATACCATTGGCAGGGCTTCTGGTGAACAATATATCAGGTCTATTCTGGTGTGCAGGTCGTGAAGTCCAGAGTAATGAGAATTTTTATTATGTGTGGGGTATAATTCGAGCCATGCATCATATAGGCTTGTCCTGGCAGACCATGTTTGTAGATGGTGCGAGGGGGCAATAGACTGAGCGCCCTGTGCTGGCGAGCATGACCGGTCTAGGATTATGTCCGTGGTGCAATTAAAGTCCCCATCCCAGAGCATTGGTGAGGTAGGGTTTTGCAATAACGCCGGTGCCAATGATTGCAGGAACTGGGCTTGACCTGAATTTGGGGCATACAATGAGATCAGTATTATTGGGCGTCCGTTCAATATTCCCTCTAATATCGCGTAACAGCCGTTTGGGTCAGTGCGGGTGGATTGTATCTTGAGTGGTGTTCCTGGCGCCACTCATATCAGAGTTCATCTAGCGTAGCCCGGGTATGTGGTCTCCACTACCGTGCCTCTGCATCTCTTACGCATGGATACAAGTGTCTGCGTGGTCAAGTGTGTTTCCTGCAGGAGTGAAATGGTAACCCATCTCCTCCTTAGATATTGGTAGACTCGGTGATGCTTAGTATATCCTGCCAGCCCACATACAGTCCAGATTATAAGTGTAATATTGTCTATCGGTACGACCATTTGCAGGAGGTTATTAGAGTGAAATTGTCTGTGTCCAACTTCATCAGTAATATGTCCACCAATCATGTATGAGTGTTTCTGCACTGCGCATCATAAGGTTGAAAAAGATAATTTGCAATAACAGGGTTCATGTCTAGGCACTGGCTAAGCATTGTATCCAATAACATTCCCCAACTCCTGTTCCCAGGTCTAGGCACCAACGGGCAGCCAGCCATCCTCACTTGGTTGCACTACATAACAGTAGAAATGTGTACAAATATAAGCAACATAAAGAAAGATATAGTATTGAACATCAAATACTAGGTCCATAACAGCCACACCATGTAAATGGGAAGAGGGGGTGGAGGGGCAAAGACTGCAAGATAGTCTCTATAAGGAAAGTCCAAACTTAGCAATCAAAACTACTTCACAGGGGTGTTCCTGGTTTGGTCCTCAACCTCTAAAGGCAGACGTGTGACTGTAGTCATGTGTTTCTGCAAACCTCCACTCACTCAGTGTGCTTCTGGGATCTTGTGTACCCTCAGAGCTACCTCAGAGGCAGAAAATCACTTGACAATGTAATCTCCCACCACATAACTGGTCACCAGATCCTTGGGGATTCAGACCTTCTTGTATCCTTCAGACACTGTAGAACTGCTGCCACCATCACTGCTGGACATTGCCTGTCTGGCCTTGATGGCCAGCTTCTCAAGGCTCCTATGATGAGCTGAATGCTCCAAAGTAATTTTCTCCTCAATGGCCAGCCTTCCTCTGTTCTTCTTTCATGGCTAATGACTTTTCCTCCATCTTGAGCTTGGCTATCTCCAGCCTGTACTCACTCTCCACCCTCCTTTCTGCCAGCTCCTCTTGGGACAGGTTTCAAGAAGACACACAGCTCCCTGCACAGGATTGGAGCTCCAATCTTGGGAGTAGGTTACTCTCCTCTATAACAGGCTGCATTCCAAGACTCTCCGGTGAGTTCTGCTCTGATCCTTCCTCATCCACCTCCAGGTCATCTGATGTGACTAGCAAATGATGGGCCTCTGTCCGTGCCCTGAAGGCCTCTGGGGCTCCACTTTCTTTGTACCCCTCTTGGTGGACAACCCCCTCTTCTGGCAAAATGTCTTGATCTCAGTCAAAGTGTAGCCCTCCAGGTTGGCAAGCTCAAACTCCATCTTTGTAGGCGAGACCACGGACACAATCCGTCAGGTAGAGTAAGGATACATTTAGAAAAAGCAAAAAAGGCAATCAGGGAGAATTTGAAACTCAAAGTGTTCTTAAACATGGGATGGTAGTGCACACCAAATCACTGTATGGTACTGCAAAAAAACAAGTCCTATCCTCACTGCTGATATCCAATGTTAGAAATTGGGTTACTAGTTGACTGGGCTGTGAACCATGCTCAAGCAGCAAACACAATCCCAGTCAGGGTAAAGAGCAATCAAACCTAAAATTAGCCTCTACTCAACACCCTGGTAGTTTGGCACAGAGCAGTCAGGCTTAACTTAGAAGCAGTGTGTAAAGTATTTGTGCAACACTTCAAACAGTAAAACAGTGAAGACACCACAAAAAAAGGATCCCACACCAAGTTAGAAAACCGGGCAAAATGTAAGAAATAAAACTAGACCAAAACGGCAAAAATCCAATCAGTAGAACCGCAATTATGAATGTTTAAAAAGAAACTATAATAAAGCGTCTAAAAGCATAAAGTGCCAACTACAGCTATATGGTTGCATTGGACTTTGTCAAAGTCAAAAGTTCAGGCCAACCACGATGGAGTGCAGGTCCGACACATTCCAAGATTAGTCTGGCTGAAGTTTTACCTTCTCAGGTTTTGTGCCAAGAGTTCCATTCCTGTTAGAGAGGGTATCAGAGAAAGCTTTGCAGGTGACAATTGCCGTGGCCCGAAGAGCAGGCTGGGCCTCTCAGGTAGACGTTCTAGAGCTTCATGATGGCAGTCCCCCGCGGGCTGTCGATGCTGCTGTGTGGAGAGACGGTCGTGCGGTGGCTTGTGCTGAGTGTCTGTGCTATGGGCCACTCTACCATGCACTGTGATCTGGCAAAAAATATAATTTCAGATGCCATAAGTTTTTTAATTACTACAATGATTTCATATGCTATAACTTATGTAATATCCAAAGGTATAGCTAGTGCATGGAGATAAGTTATAGTTAATGTTGTGTGGCAAGTGAGGTGAGAAAACTGTATACAGAGGTGCACAAGTAATATTAATTTACAGGTGGTGCGTAAGTTTAAGTGTGAGTTATAAGTATGACTTATAGTAATGTGAAAGTGGTTCCTAAATGATAAATTTAACACATAACTATAACTTATGAAATTCTTATGTTTGTATAGTTTAAGTTGGATTGGTCACAAATAAGAAATAAATCAGTGTGTAAATGGTGCTTAAATCATAAATGTAAGCGATAACTATAGCTTTAGAATTTCTGATGGGTGAGTAATTTTAGCTGGGTTTATATACCAAACATACATAAAGTGTTCCTAACTATAACTTATCTTTAACCTTTGTTTTTTGTTTCATGAATTTAAACTTTTTTTATAATATTAGTAACTAATGTTTAATATTTGTACAGTTTTGCCTTATGGACTGGAGTGCTATGCAGTGAAGTCTGGTACAATATAGTGTAGGATAGTGTTTAAAGTGTACTGTGGTACAGTATATTGTGGTATAGTGGAGTGGAGTAAAGAGGAACGAGGTATACTGGAGTGGCATACACTGGAATGGTATACAGAGGAGTGACATAGAGTGGAGTAGAGTAGCGTGAACTTGGATACAGTAGAGTGGCATATATTGAAGTGGCATAAAGTATAGTGGCAAACAGTGCAGTAGTATACAGTGGCATAGCATAGAGTGGAGTGTGGTAAAGTTGAGTTAAGACCTCAAATATTGTACAGTGTATTCACATACACTGTACTGGTGTGCAGTGGGGTGATATAGACTGGAGTGTTCTACAGTGTAGATGCATATATTTGAATATCATAGTTTGTGTACAGTTGAGTGTGTACAGTGGAGTGTGGTACTGCGGAGTGACATAAACTGGAATAGAGCACACTGGAGTGGTGTACAGTGGAGTACCACACAGTAGAGTGGGGTAAAGTTCAGTGGTGTACATTGCACTTACTTAAAGTCTAGTGTCGTACAGTGTAGTGTGTAAAGTAAAATTGTGTAAAGTGGAGTGCTTTAAATTGGAGTACCATTCAGTGCAGTGGTGCAAAGCCGAATAGTGTACCCTACAGTGGGGTACAGTGTAATAGGGTACAGCGCAATAAAGTATAGTGGAGTAACATAAAGTGGAGCGCCATACAGTGGAGCAGCATAGAATTGAGTAGTGTTCAGTGTAATAACGTTGAGTTTAGTGGTGTTAAGTGTTCAGACATACTTTGGAGTGGCATATACTGGAGAGGCATACAGTAGAGTGTTGTACAATTCAATAGGGTTAATTATAGAAGCATAGCGTCTAGTGATGTACAGTGATGTGCCATTTAGGGGAGGGGTAAAGATAGTCATGTAAAGTGAAGTAGCATACAGTTCAGTGGCATAAATTGTAATTGAGTACAATGAGTGGGGTGAAGTGGAGTAGCGTACTCTGGAATAGAGTACACTCCAGTAGTGTACCATCAAGTGGGGCGTAGTGGAATAGCATATGGTGGAATAGCCTAAAGTGGAGTTTTGTACAGTGAAATAGCATACAGTTGCAAGCAATACTGTTTAGGGCCATCCAGTAAACTGGAATACACAAAATGGTAATAGATTCAGTGATGAACAGTATAATAGCGTAGAGTATAGTGGTGTAGACTGGAGCGATTATAGCTGAGTTGGGTGGGATAGAGTGGAGGTACGTACAGTGGATTAGCGTATAATGTAGTGGCATATAGTGGAGTGTCGTCAACTGGAGTGGTATACTCTAAATAGTATACAGTGGAGTTATGGAAAGTCAACTATTATACATTGGAGTGGCATAAGGTGGGGTGTTAAATTAAAGGAAACGTACCGTTAAAGTGTGTGAAAAGATGTCAATGTTATATCTCCAAAACATATATTATAATATGTAAATGCAAATTTTCTGGTTGTATATGTTAATCATGTAAGTAATGTTAAACTTATAAGTTGAATAAAACATAGTTATATATTGTGCTATGGTATACCATGGTGAGTTTATGGCATACCATGGTACATGGTACTGGGAACGGGTTATGTGATTAGTTGATGGCTGGGGGCACCAAAAGTAAAAATCAGCCATGTTGTTTTTACTACAATTTTGAATTATTGTACAGTCAGCTTTTCGCAGCATTCTGGATTAGGCTTTTACATATAGTTTGGTTTTAGGTTTAATGTAGTTAACAACCTATTAACATTTTATTTAGGCAGTTATAAGGTGAACGTTTTGTATATAAATATGATTTGTTCATATTATTGAGATAGAGATGTTTGTTAATTTTATCCATTAATAACTTTGCACCCCTTTGAGGAATGTCCACCAAATTTTGCAGACCTGTTGCACCTGTTTTATTGTCGGAGGTTTTGCAGGGTTTGGTCAAGGGGGTACAACGAAAAAAAGGGGGTTCCAAAAGTGATTAAATCCAATGCATTTCGTAGTTTGCTTAGAGCGAAAACCATATTTCGGATTTTGTTAACATTTAAAAAGGATTACATATTATGGTGCGCAGATGATTATTTTGTGAAGTGCAGGTAAGTTGTGAGATCTGTTGCAGTGGTATTTTAGCGAAATGTGGAGGTATTTCGCTGTGCTACCACAGTGCATAGTGATGATAGCTGATTGTCTAATGGCTCCCTTTGCAAAAGTTAAAGCCAGGCATGTTGTTTTTAAGTACATTTTAAATTTAGATGTAGGTAGGTATTAGATTTGCTGTTTTTACTTTACCTTTTACCACTTTAATAAAGTGGTAATAGGTAGTGTAAAATTATTTATATTTCTATATATTTGTTTTAAAAAATATGGGGTAGCACGATGCTACCTTGGTACCCCAAAAAAAGGAGTGTGGTTAACATTGTTGTTTGTAAATTTCTATATATGTTTCTGGCAGTCTACAGTGAACTGTGTTTTCTTTGTAAATAGCGCTGTAATATTTATTAATTAATGCGCTACTCTGTACACTTTTTTCAGTATATCTAAATACGTGAAAAATGGGAAATAAACTTTAGCACACTATATTTATAAAATATAGTGACATAATGAATTTACAATTTTTCTAATTCGTTTTTTTGTTTTTGTGTGACTCCATATTTAAAGATATATATCTGTAAACTTATAAATATTTTTTCCTATCTATTACCACTTTGCTAAAGTGGTAATAGGTATGGGGAAAATACCATACCTAATACTTACCTAGATTGCAAGGCATAATGCAGAACATGGGGAAAAACAAGCTTAAAACAACATGGCTGCCTTTAAGCTTTGTAAAGTCAGTCAGTAGCCAATCAGGTAATGACTTGCCATTGCTATGTACCTTGGCAGTACATCGGTACTACAGCAGCCACAGATATCACTAAGTTAAAAATCATTGAAACTCATAAAATACATACATGCACTATCCACAGAATCATCTGCGCACCATAATCCATAATCTATAATCCTGCCAAATTCCATAAAAAATCAACTGACCGTTTTCTTGCTATGTGAAATAAAAAAGTATATGTAAAATGCATTGGATTGTATGCATGTCCCCCCCCCCCTCTTTATTCTTTTCACCCCTTGACCAAACAACGCAAAACTTTCAGTACTCTGACAATGAAAGGGGTGCACCAGGTCTGCAAAGTTTCACGGACATACGGTAAATGGGTGCAACATTATTAAAATCTCCCAAAAACTATCTTTGCTGACCCTAACTATAACTACAGAATAGCTACTGCCACTCTGCAATAAATACATACATATATGTGTATTCTCACTGTTCTCTGGACCCTGATTGTCACTCTCGCCTGAGTGTCTTACTCAATCTGTTTTTGCCTGAGTGGCTGATATGTTCCCCAACATAGTGATGATAGTTACTTAAAGATGTGTAATTCCAAACTTCCTCTGATTAGTCCTTTATTTTCATAGATGGACAAATAAATCTTCTTCCGCATTCAGACCCATAGGTTGCTTTGTTCTGAATTTGGTGATTAATTTTGACTCAAGTTGTCTCAGTTTTGATGTTCTGTCTCCTCCTCTTTAATGGTTTGGGACATGAGCAATTCCACTATATTTTATGTTCTTCCAGGTGTAGTTCTCATGAGTTTCGAAGTGTTTCGTTATGGCATAGTTAGTGTGTCCATTTGTGACTGCTCTTATATGTTCCAAAATCCTTTTCCTCAACGGGAAAATAGTGCTCTCAATGCACTGCTTGCCACATTCGCATGTAATCATGTAGACTACGTAGTTGTACTCGCATGTGATTCTGTGTTTGATGGTGAATGTTTTTTTTATATCTATGAGGTTCTTGATGCTTTTACCAATTTGACAGGCTTTACACTTATCACATTTTGTGAATCCTTTTTGGCGATTTGCTAACCATGTTTAATTTTGCATCTTGTGAAGTGGCTGCAAGTTATTTTGTCTTTCAATGATGGTGATTTCCTGAAGAAAACCTCAATGTTGTTGCTTAGACTGTTTCCTATGTCTGGATCTTTCTTTATGATATTCTAGTATTTGTTCAAAATCCTTCTGATTAAGTTATGTTCTTTGTTATATGTCATTATTAATCGTATTATTTTGTTGTCTGTTTCCACTTTACTGTTTTGGTTTTGTTTATTTGTCAGTGTTTCTTGCTGTGTTAAGTTCTCCGTTCTTTTCCTTCCTTCCTCATTGTCACTTCTCCTATAGCCTCTTAGTTTGAATTGTTTGGCAGTTTTTTTCTGACTTCTCTTTGAAAACATTGTCGTCTCTACAGATTCTGCGCATTATTAATAGTTCACCATAGGGCATTCTCTTTTTTAGTGTCTGTGAATGGAAACTTGTCCCATGTAGGATGCTGTTTGTAGCTGTTGTTTTTGTGTATGTGGTTGTATTAATCTGGTCATCTTTGATATATACCGTAAGATGCAGAAACTGTACCTCTTTGTCATTGATGTTGTGAGTGAATGGTAGTCCGATCTTGTTCTGGTTTAGGATGGAAAAGTATTCCTGGAATTCACTCATTGTGCCATTCCAAATTATAAACAGATCATCAATGAATCGTAGCCAGCGATGGACTTTATCTATGTATTTCTCGTTGTCTTCTCCCCAAGCTACCGTCTTCTCCCACCAACCCATGGTGAGGTTCGCATAGCTCGGGCAGAAGGAAACTCCCATTGCGGTTCCGCAGGTTTGGAGGTACATCTGTTTATCAAACAGGAAGATGTTATTCCGTAAACATAATTCATTTCCAATATTGCTTCTGATTGTTCTAGATAATGGACATTCCATTGTGCAAGGAAGAATTTTGTGATATAGAGAAAACACAATACATCAAAGATGCAAAAATGCAGTTAAACGATGTGAGTAAATACATCAAGTGTACAGCAAATTCCATCAATGACCTAACAACAAACTTCCAACAAAAAATTAGAAAAAGTAGAGAAGAATGCATCATCAATGATGAGGAAGCTGGCTTCTTAATGGTGGGCAGTCCAATAATCCCCTCTATATACTTTTACCCAAGGTGAATAAAACATTGATAAACCCACCAGGCAGGCCAATCATATCCAGTTGTGGCTCACTCTATTGGAATTTATCAATATACATAGACAGTATTCTAGCACCTATGGTAACTACACTTAACTCATACATCAAAGACACTGGGGATTTTCTGAAACATCTTGCAAATATAAACTGACACCATGGCCTAATACTGGTAACCATTGACGTGATCTCACTATGCACATCAATAAGCTCCAATTTTACTTGTAGTAAATTATCTTGTAGAATAATTCGAGAGAGGCCTCAGTTATAGATCAATTAATTGCTACAGATAAGCAATTTTAGCAGGTCATGCCTTAATCAACGGGAAAACAGTAGGTAAGAAGGTCATAGTATGCAGAGTCTTGAAAAGTATTAGACTAAGGAGACCCCCTAAACCTAAAAACCTCTGTGGGATGTCAAACTGATGTTGGACTTATTCACAAGGTGGCCTCATAGCAGACATCTAGACAAAAAGTGACTATCCATTAAACTAGCATCGCTCCTCTGTCTAATCTCCTGCAGTAGAGTTTCAGATGTTAAAGCTCTAGAGGTTAGTAATAGAGTTTATGATTCGTTTAGAGAAAAATTCGAAATTACTAGAAGAACTAAAACTATGTCAGATACAATTTTCTACCAAAGGTCCGATGCTTGCAGAAAGCTGTGATTGTAGATTGCATGAAAGAATACAAGTCTAAAATGAGTGAACATATCACGAATAGTGTGAAACAATTACTTATATCCTTTGTGAAAACTTTTAAACCCATAACTTCAGCCTCATTAGCGAGATGGGTTAAATGTGCTATGCAGTTAGCTGGTATTGATTTCAAGATGTTCCAAGCACACTCCGTTAGAGGAGCTATGGCAAGTAAATCCTTCTGAATAGGTAGTAAATTAGATGACATCCTTAAGGCAACTGACTGGTCTAATTGAAACACCTTTGTAAACACTAAACCAATTGAACCTATGTCAGATGTGATGTTACTAAGCTACCAACATGCATTATGGTAGCCTCCGGTCTTGTAATGAAATTGTGATTATTCTAATACCATGACAAGAGAATCTGGATTCCATTAAAGACACGGAGGCTAACATTATCCCACCCTTCCCTTCCCATGGGTGGACAATAAATTAGTGAACAAGAGATGTTTTAATACAAACTTTATTGAATGTTTTGTTGAAAATCTTACACAACCTTTATTGTATTGATATAGATTTCAAGTAATATGCCTCTTTCGATGTCTCAATTTTCCCACTTACATGTCAACAGAAGACTCATACTCTTTCTTATTTCAGATGAATCAACATAAATAATTCACCCTGCGTCATCGCTGTTTCCGGAAGTAAGATGTTCAGAAAGAATTAACTAAGTCACACTTTCATTCAATATTCATCTTTCTTCTTCGTTTGAAATACCAAAAAAAAGGGGAAGAAGAAGAAAAGTTTAGGAATTTATTTAAAGAAAACTTACGCTGATACAGCGCATTTAAAAGAGGCAGACTATTTTATGCTCATGGCTATTATACATGAAGTGATTCTGTTCTAGAACTGTTTCACTTTATGATGTACTGCTTTTAAGTGGCTGCTTAGAGTTAGCAGAAAAACAAATATGCATAATTGTAACAAGATTACCTTACTTAATAAGCAGGAGTCAGAAGTAGTTGAAGATGGAAGGTTTTATTCCAAGGAAAGATCCCATCCATCAACCCCCTCCTGGTGCCAGCAAGATCTCGTCTGCTATGACCGTCTAATATTCTCTTGACATCGTGTCATTCTACTCCCATGGCAACAGAAGCATTACCTAAGATGCCACACATCTCCCTTCTTCACAAAGATAACCCCAACAATATAGCAACAACATAAAGAAAACGTGAAAGTTATCAGAGAGTAATGCAACAGTAATAGCTAGTAAAAAGGGGTGCATATTTACACAAAATCATAACCATAGCAACGATGCATATTAACAGAAAAGCTTCAAGTCACAATACGCATGTTAAGACACATGCATAAAAGATTAATTCACATATTCTCTCGAATACGCAGGTGGTGTGGCTTTACTCACAGATTTCCTAAGAAACCTACCAGCAGAATACAAGTCCCCCGGGCCCTTTACATGTGCCATCAATCACACTTTTCTCCGTAACCCCTTCACTCAACAGGCCACCCGGGACTATAGCATCTCCGAGTACAACAACTCTGTTTAAATTCCATATGCAATAGTTACTGGTTTTCACAGCATTGTTGAAAACTTTGGTCATCTTCATAGATTTGAGGAAACCTGCTGAACTTCCTCTCATACATGGTTTTTTCACCAATAACCAGTTTTCTACCTTGACCTCCGTTCTTTTAACACACTTCCTTAAATCAAAATGCCCCTTACGAGCTTCAATTATCTTTGCCTGTGTCAACCTACAATCACACTCCTCTTCACCTCTATCCCAAACTGCTTGCATATCATTGACCCATGTAGGTGCTACTAGAGTGTTGGCTCATCTCCCCCTGGATAATTCAAATGGAGTTTTCTTAGTAAAAGCATGGAGAGACACTCTGTACACCTCGACCTTCTTTATGATTTCTTTCTTCCAGTCCAAACCAGTGCTCTTGGCCATGTCTATGGTTTCTTTCAGCACACGATTAAAACGTTCCATCATGCTACTGGTTTCTGGGTGATATTGTGAGAATTTCTTATGCCTAACCCCATGTTCACCCAAAAACTGTTCCATATCCCTAGAAACCAACTGTACCCTGTTATCTGTAAGGATGATGTCAGGAATGCCTTTCCTTCCAAAAAGATGTTCCAAAAATTGTCTCACATGTTTAGTTTCTATTCCTTGTATGATAGCTATTTCTGGCCACCTGGAAAACAAATCAACTAGATCTATATTATACACATCACTCCCTGCAGTGCGAATAGGACCCACTATATCCTGGCCAACTTCTTTCCATAGACCATTAGGGTGCTCTCTTACCACCATGGGTTGCACTTTGGGCTTGCCCACTTTCTTACTCAATGCGCATAGAACACAATCTCTGATGAGCCTTTTTACATGTATATCTATCCCTGGCCACAAGTATGTCAACCTGAGTCTCTCCTTTGTTTTGGACATCCCTTGATGACTTCCATGTGCTAACCAGATAAGTTCTTCCCTGAGGTAAACCGGGGTAAGCAACCTCGTGCCTCTGAACAAAAAACCTTGCTTCTCTGACAATTCATCCCTAACATGCCAAAACTTATCAGATTCCTCATCTCCTTTAGGTTTGGTCCTCCAACCTTTCTTCACCCAACCAATCACTCTAGCAATTAGCAGAGGCAAGAGCATCATACCACCTTTCCTCTGTGATGCTACCTCCACCTACCTCATAAACAAACTCCTCATCTTCTTCCCAACCATCAGAGAAAGTTCTTCTCATCCACAACCACAAACAGGATAATGCATCTCAACTCAAGTCCTGGCAAATACTTAATTTCAAAGTCAAATTCTTGAAGCACCACCACCCATTTGGTGATCCTGCTCGAAATTGCATCAATGCCTTTTTAAAAAAAATCTTGCATAAAGGTTTGTGATCTGTGCTCACCTCAAAAACACTTCCCCACAACAGTTTTTTTAATTTCTTCATAGGCCAATGTACTGCTAAGGCCTCTCTTTCCACTACAGAATAGCACAGTTCTGCTCCTTTAAAGTTTCTACACAGAAACAGAATCACATCATCCTGTCCTTGATTACTCTGCAACAATACAGCACCCAGTCCTTCCATAATTGCATCCATTATCAAAATTGACTTATTCTTAGTATCAAAGCTCCTCAATTTGGGGACACTGCTCAATCTCTCCTTCAGCACGTAGAACTCCTCCGACGCTTGATCCCATACAAAATCACTTCCCTTCCGAAGTAATCCTCTCATGTGAACACATAAACTGGCAAAGCCTTGCACACATGTACTATAATATCGGCCATTCCTAAAAAAACTGATTTGTTCTTCCTTGTTCGTGGGAGAATGCAGCTTGTGAATGGGATCAACCAAGTCCACTGGCTGAAATCATGTGTGTCCTAAGTATTTAGTGGACACTCTCCTGAATTTAGATTTCTCTATTTTCACTGTCAATTTAAATTCATTCAGCCTGCTTAAAACTTGGACCACACTCTCATCATGTTCTACATCATCTTTCCCAAAGATTAATATATCATCTTGATATATTTTCTGATATATTCTCACACCTGCAAGCCCCTTCAGAACATTCTCCAAGGCTCTCTGAAAAACAGAGGCCGCCGACACCAAACCAAAAGGAAGCCTGACAAACCGATAAGTCTCAAATGGAGTAATAAAAGCTGTCATCAAGCTTAATCTGATGGTATGTAGATGTCAGGTCAATGTTTGATAACTTTGGCCCCCCTGCAACAACATCAGCATGTCAGCTATCTTAGGTAAGGGATAACGATCCACCAACACATGCTTGTTCCACTCTCTGAGATCAAAACACAAACATAAACTCCCAACAGCCTTCTTGGCTGCTATAACAGGAGCAAGCCACTGGGTTCCTTCCACCTCCTCAATAATACAATCTCCCTTGAGTTTCTCTTATTCTGCTTGCATTTGTTCACGCACAGCCACAGGAACGTTACGCACTTTACCACACACAATAAGACTTATGTGATGGACACAATGTCGGAGACAACCAAGTGTTTCATGAAACACCTGAGGGAATTTTGTCTTTAAACAATGTACAAAATCCCCGGAAGAATTATCCTGGGTGTTTATCTTCCTCATATCGAAATTCTCCTCTAATTTAATGGGTGGTGAACTATTGGGATCCAAAATCACCCAGAGGTCTCTTTGGTAAAACCAACTCAGTATGCTTTCACCATTTTGCAAAATATAAACCTGCGCATTGGTAAACCTCCCATTGTATGCAATAAGACCCCAAAAGTACCCAAATAACGTAATGGGCTAACCCCCATATGCACAAGGTCTTATGTCATGTTGAAATACCTTGGTTTTCTCTTTAATCTTCACTAAATAGATATCTTTTGAAACTATGATTTTTTTTGCTCCAGAATCAAATAATACTTTGGTTGTTTCTCCTTCCACCACTACCTCATCAACAGGACTATTACTACTACTACCAGCATTCTCTATGACTTGTAAAATAATCTGTCAACACTCCACATTCACATGTCCTTCACTTGAACACCCATGGTTATCATTAACTTCATTTACTCTCCCTTTGAATATTTTGGCTTTGCAGACAAGTGCAAAGTGTCCTCCCCTTCTACAAATACTACATGTAACTTTGCTTGCCGGACACTGTTTGTCATTGCCCAAATGTCCTGTTCTTCCACAACGGAAACATTTACTTTAAAAAGTGATAGACTTTTCAAATTTATCTTCACCACCCTTCTTTTTATCTGGTACTCTTAGTGAATGTTTAATAACTTGAACGTATCCTTCTTGTCCCCTTCCTTTTTTATAACCTCAACACACTTCATGGAATGCTCAATTCTTTTAGCAATTAGAAGTACATCCTCTATAGGAGGTTCATCCTTTTGCCAGAGTTCCTCTCTCACACGTTCTATATTGCACCCCTACATAAATTGATCTCTTATCCTTTCATCAACTAATGTGCCAAATTTACATGTTGAGGCTTATTTCCTCCAACTTGTTATGTAATTCTCTTCAGATTCACCCTCTATTTGATTTTTGCGACCAAAATGACACAGTTTAAGGATGGTGCTGACTTTAGGTAAATAATGTTTGTCTAATGTTGCAATACAAATTTCATATTCATTTAAGTCCCCATCATGAATATCAGGCAAATTATCAAATACCTCCTGTCCTTTCGATCCTTAACAATGTAAAAGTAACACTGTTTACCTTTCAGCAATTAGTGATCATCCACACACCCTGGGAAACCATTAGACAACGTTCTGCAATTTCTCCCATTTAACAGGTGAATAACTTAGCCATGCAAAAAAATGGTGCAGGTACATTCTGCATATTGTGTATTTAAGAGAAAAGTTGCAATATAAAAATAAAAATACTGAAACACCTTCAGAATATTCAGGATGAACCTCCTAAACCTAAACACAAGATATAGTTACATTAATTATATACCTGCCCAAAAACATTTGCTAAAATTGTAATACTTAAGCAGGTGACAGCTAAGAAGTAAACAAACAATGATGTTAGAATCAGCATAAATGTCAAGCTCACTTGAAGAAAAAGTCCATCTCAGAAATCCATATTGTAGCGTCAGGAGATTAAAATGACAACAGTTGATGAGAGTAGAAAACCCCTCCAGCTGAAATGGTTAACCATCACTGCAATGATGAAATATCCAAGTGTGCGCATCACACGGACAGCATGCACCGAGCAATGTTGTCTGAAATGGTCCCAACTGAACCTTTTTCAATGGAGGAGGTGTGTTGACAGTGAATATAGTTATAGCCCCTGGTGTAATTACAATTTCTATATGCTTACTCTTCAGGTCCCTTGAAGCCTTTTAACTAATACTGTCAGTGACATTAAATTCTACATTTGGAACGGACACATGCCCAAAATGTGAGCACCCCGGTTATGGGTGGACACTGTGTTCTGAGGTTTCCCAGCTGCCTCAAATGCAACTCTACCGTCCAGCTTTCCAGTGGTAGCAGTTGGCCTCCTATCTATGCAAGTCTTATCAAGTACCGTGATGGGTGAGGTATGAATCTCCTGGGATCCCCAACACAGTTACTCCCAGTATACCTCACCACCTTGGACCAAGCAGTAACTTCCAACCCTATTCTCTGTGCCACTGCTCACGGCTCCTAAACTCATACCCATTGCTGCATCACAAAACACCACTTTAGAATAGCCCAGCCATAGGTATTAGAGGGGGGCCATGTTATTTGGCATCATGGCCTGGGAAGGGTCTGAAGAGATTAGACCAAGTATACAGTGGAGTACCCTCAAATTATTCCCGCATCTACAACTGGAATTCAGACTCCAGGCAGTAGACCAGTGGTGGTTTTGCAAACTTGCCCACTGTTTGTGAACCCTGGTTGGGGCAAACCCCAGTGACTTGCATCCTTCCTCAGTATTCCACTACCTCCATGCGCAGGCACAGTTTCATGGAGTCGTTTCTGGCCTATGCAGGATGCTCATCAAAACCCGCCATTCGAGCCACTCACAAAACAAAGCTAGAATGGCGTGGCAAGTGCTCCTCAACAAGACCTATACTCCAAAGTATTGCATGTCCTTATCATCTGATCACATAGAGTGCTTAGGGAGTTGAGACTCAAATTCCTCTCATTTAAAATACGGCAGGTACTGGTACTTAGGACAAATTTCCATTCCCTTGCCTTTCCCTATATTTGAGTTTGCTTAATTATTTTCTTGACTATGTGCGTTTTGAAAGAGCTTCTTGTCTTAGTGTGCACACTCTTTTACATTACAGAAAAGTTAAATAAGTAAAGATTGCCAGTTCAGTCTGAAAGAATATGTCATCCTACAAGACCCTGAAGGTCTCAGAGGCACCATGAACAATGAAATCCAGTCCTATCTCATGGCATCAGGTAGCAGCACATAGAAGAAGAACATGTGCTTGCAAATATTGAGTTGCTATAGCTATATGCATTCAGTCTTTATCTTTCAAGACTGAACCGCAGTGTTGGAGAGTTGTGCTGGGTGCAAAGAGAATTAAATGTGTCACACTAAAGTACATCCATGATCTGCTAGGTTGCCTTCAAACAGATGTAGATAGGTGAAAGTTTTCAAGGATTTCTCTTGTCACTCATTGGAAGAAACCAATAGTGATCATGAAAATATCGACCTGCAACAATATAGACTTCAAAATATGGAAATGCACAATAACGAGGGTATGCATACACAAGAGAGCGTGGATTTGCCACTGTAACTCCACATCTACCTACCTTGACATTCCTGTGCTGGTAGATATGTTTAAGTTGATGTTGTTGAGGGTGGATATTTTGAAGTTGATATTCTGGCAGCACACCCCAGTGGCACCTTGGTAGGACGGCTTGTGCAGCAGATATGTCTAAGTATCTTGTTTTAGGGACGTGTATGTGAATTGCTCTTGTGTGGAAGGCATGTGAGGCCATCCTCTCTGAAGCAGAATCTTGTAGACATTTGTGATGCTTCGCTGGGGCAGAATGTCCCTCTTTTGAGGGACATTTCTGTCTGCTGTAATTTTGTGTGTAACTCAGATCTCAGTAGTAGCCATGCTGTGCAGTGTAACTGTGCATAAGATTTGGTTACAGCTGGTGTGTGCTCTTCTGCAACATGTATTTCACTTGACACTGTATGTACGTCCATCACTTGTTTGTAATTATGCCTCAATCGTTCAGGTCTTTTATTTAATATTTGTTTGCACTTGTTTTGTTCAGAGTTCATTCAGTGGTCCCTGCGCATCCTCCGTAGCTTTGCTTTTATGAATAGGTTTCTTTGCAGTTTCCTTGCAGTTTTCTACGGCGCTATCTGGAGCCCAAGGTATTCAAGCGCTTCAAGTGAGCACCAGTTACATTACACAAGATCTCATTCATTTTTTATTTTATATGGACACAGGGAGATTAAGTAAATAAAGGTTTATTTGTAGTATCTGAATAGACAGGAGGGTGCTACGTTTTGCCTACGAGAATAGATACAAATTGCAACTTTGCTGTTGAAACGCCAGTGATTGTGCAAGCTGGAATGTGTTTTTCTCAATTTCAGTAGTCACGTGCCCCATGTCACGAGGGTGAAAATCAACCAGACCTGTTTTTGCTTCCCACATCTCTTTACATGCGAGAACTCATGCTGGCTTCCATGAGGGATTTCCGTGTTTGCAAATTTATTATTATTTTAAAGCCCCTGCTGCGTTCTTTTCCTCCAGCAATTTCCAGGCAACAAAAAAATTTCAGGATGAATCCTGTTATTAATGTTCTTCCTGAAGAGAGATCGGAGTTTTGTTTAATTGGGGGTTTGACTCACTATAAAGTAGCGCAGAGGGTTAATGTGCCTGCTGCAGAAAAGAAGTACCAAGCACATCACAAAGTGCATAGAATGTAAATTGATTAGAGGGTTACTCCTTTTAAAACAGACGACATTTCTTTACTTGCAATTTATAAGTCAAAATCCTAATATAGGATTTGAATTTATAAATTGCAAGTAACAAAATGATGTCTCTTTTAAAAGCAGTAAACCAATGACCTATTTACTTTCTATGCACTTTGTAACTGTACTGAAATATTAACTTCTATCAAAGAACTGCATGCACGCTGCAAAGTATAGATCTGAGCAAAGATTAATGTTACAAAAAGGATTCATTTGGGCAGAAATATATTCTCATTATTAAAGAGAACCCCCAACTATGGTGTTCCTTTTTAATTTCTGAATTGGGCTTCTCTAGACCACGCACTATTAAACTATAATGCCTACCAGTAATGATGGCTTGTGACTCCTACACCTTGTAGTCCTCTGTCTTATGTAAAAGTTCTTGTGCACTAAGTTACACAGGTATGATTGATTGTCTCTGTGTAAAGTACTAACTTCATGTTTGCACACCTAAAACATGTGGAATGAGTGTTGAGTGTGCTAGAAATTCACTACCCCCTACCACCCACAAACTGATGGTCTTGTTGAGAGGTTCAGCAAGACATTGAAAGGCATGATCATGGGGTTCCTTGAAAAACTCAAAAGAAGATAGGATGCACTCTTGCCATGCCTGCTCTTCACTTACAAGGAAGTGCCAAAGAATGGAGTAGGGTTTTCTCTCTTTCAACTTCTGTTTCGCCATCCTGTGAGGGGATCACTTGCTCTTGTAAAAGAAGGTTGGGAAAGGCCTCTCCGTGAACCTAAATAAGATGTGGTGGACTATGAGTTACGCCTTCGCTCCAGTATGGCAGAGTACAAGGAAAAGGCATCCAACAATCTTGAGGGTAGCCAACTGCTCCAGAAGCTGTGGTATGACCAGAAAGCTGCAGTATTGGAGTTCCAACCAGGGCAAAAGGTGTGGGTTTTGGAGACATCGCCACCATCATCCCGGACAGCTACAAGATCATCCACAAGGACTACATCAACAAACTGAGTTTAGGCATTGCCATCATAAACAAAACCACCCTCCACCTCACCACCTACTCAGACAACCACACGACCAACATGGATCACCTCCACTTTCAGGTTCAGACCAACCTGTACACCATCCTCCATGGCACACTCATCTACAGACTCCCCCAGACCCCATCCACCCTTCAGCAACTCCATCATCGCTTTCATTGCACCCCACTCTCTCGCCTCCTCAGACTACAGCCTCCTCGGTGAAGATATCAGCGTTCACCTGGACAACCCCAACGATAAGAACACATTGCCCCTGCTGGAAAACTTCGGCACCTTCGGACTCAAATAACGGGTCACCTCCAAAGCCGTCTCAGTAGGACACACGCTCAACCCCATCCACAACCTTCAGCCACAACTCTGAGCTGCTTTGAACCGACCACCGCTGTGTCCACTTCACCTTCACCAAACTCACCGCACACCATCATGCCCACTGTTACCATCTCAGAAGTTCAAACAAAGTCACTGAAGAGCAGCTCACCACCTCCCTCAGCAAAACCCTACCTAAAACTTCCACAGACGCTATTACCTCAGCACGCATCCTCCACCGATGGATCTCCAACTGCGGCGACACACTGGCTTCCCTCAAAAAAGCACCAGGCAAGCCACACTACAAAAAAGCCAGCTGGTTCTTTCCTGCCCTTCATGAGTCCAGACGCACCTGTAGACGGCTCAAAAAGAGATGGAAGAACAGCATGAACCCGGGAGACTACTCAGCCTTTAAAACTGCTGTCACCACACATCACCACCTTATAAGAACAACAAAGAAAGTGGCCCTACAAGAAAGGATCAATGTCAACGCACTCAATAGCAAAGAACCGTGGTTAAATAATTCACCAAACCCAGCACAGAGACAGCAGCCATCCTACCCTCCCAAGAACTCTGCAACAACCTCAGCACCTTCTTCCACCACAAGATTAAGGAGATCTACAACAGCTTCAAGAAGCTCGATACCCAAGACCCTCTCACCATACTCGCAACCACCGCACCCAGCGACACCAGGTCCCAGCAGACCCTGCTCAGCTGGACCCCCTTACTGCTCACGACACCCTCAAGATCATGACGAGCATCCACTCCGGAGCACCCTCTGACCCTGCCCGCACCACATCTTCAACAGAGCCAGCATATCCATTGCCCCTGAACTCTGATGCACCATCAACTGCTCCATCTACTCAGCCACATTCCTGGAAGACTGCAAACACGCAGAGATCAATACCTTGCTGAAGAAACCCTCTGCCGACCCAATGGACCTCAAGAACTTCAGGCCCATCTCTCTGCTCTCCTTTCCAGCCAAGGTCATGAAGAAGGCCATCAATGCCTAACTCTCCGAGTTCATTGAAGTGGACCAACATCCTGGACCTCTCCCAATCCGGCTTCCAAAGCAGCCACAGTACAGAGACCTCCTCGTCGCCACAGACGGCATCCGCACCCTATTTGGCCAAAGCAAATCTGCAGTCCTCATCCTTCTGGACCTCTCGGCCACCTTTGACACCGCCCCCACCGCATCTATGCTCAAGACTCCATGACACAGAGATCCATGACAAAGCCCTGGAATGGATCGGCTCCTTCCTCACTGGCAAAAAACAGAGAGGCAGACTACCACAGTTCCACTCTAGACCCACAAAGATCAGCTCCTCCCTGAGCCCCACACTTTTCAACATCTACATGGCCCCACTTGCAGCCATTGTCAGGAACAACAAACTCAACATTGTCTCCTATGCTGATGACACCCAGCTGATCCTCCCCTTTACCAACTAATCCACAGTCGCAAGAACAACATCCATGACTGGCTAAAGGCTGTCGTCAGCTGAATGAAGGACAGCTGCCTCAAGCTAAACTCAAAGAAGACCAAAGTCCTCATCCTGGGCTCCACCCCCTCTGCCTGGGATGACACCTGGTGGCCTGCAGATCTTGGACCCCCCCACACCCATAGACAATCCAAAAAATCTCAGCATCATCTTGGACTCCTCACTCACCATGCACCACCAGATCAATGCCATCTCATTATCCTGCTTCCACACGCTATGCTTGCTCCAAAAGATCTTCAATGTGATCTCCATGAGTTCATAAAGATGGTCCACCACGCACTCAGCAGCAGACTTGACTACAGCAATGTACTCTACACCGGCATCACCCAGAAACTCCTCAAGAAACTGCACAACATTCAGAATGCCTCCGCTAGACTCATCCTCAATATCCTCCACAGCAACTACATCACCAGCCACCTGAAAGATCCCCACTGGCTCACAGTCAACAAAAGAATCACCTTCAAACTCCTTCCACACTCCTACAAAGCCCTATATGACACAGGACCTGCATACCTCAACCACCGCCTCTCATTCCACACCAGAGACCTCCGCTCCACCCAACTGGCCCTGGCCGACATCCCATGTATCTGCAAGACCACACCTTGGGGAAGATCCTTCTGCTACCTTGAAGCAAAAACCTTGAACACCTGCCCCTCCACCTAAGGCAATCACCATCACTGCCCCAATTCAGGAAGGACCTCAAGACCGGGCTCTTCAACTGAACCACAGTGCCTTAAACAGATCACCTTATGGGTGAGTAGTTGCATTTTACAAGCGATTTGATTGATTGATTGATTGATTGATTGATTGATTGATTGATTGATGGAGTGGTCCTTACCCTATACTTGAGCAAAAGAGTGAGGTCACCTACTTGGTAGACCTTGGCACTAGCAGGCACCCCAAGAGGATGATCCATGTGAACCGCCTGAAACTTTACTGTGACAGGGCTGATGTGTTCGTGCTGTTGGTCACTGATGGGGATCAGGAGACAGACAGTGAGCCCCTCCCTGACCTCCTTTCTTGCAGACCCCAAGATGGGTCAATTGATGGAGTTATCTATTCAGAAACCCTCACTTCCCAACAGCAGTATGCTGAGGTCCTCTACCTAATCCCTGGTCATACCCCTTGGTGTACCTATGATGTGGACAGTAGAGACAGCTTGCCTGTCCAAACCAAAATTGATCGACAGTAAGACCAAGTTAAGGAGAGCATCAAGGCTGAGGTAAGAAAGGTGCTGGGGTTAGGGGTTATTGAGCTCTCTGAAAGTCCCTGGCCTAACCTAGTGGTCTTAGTTCCCAAACCTCACCTCCATGGTGGAAAAAGAGAGATGAGGTTCTGTGTGGACTATAGACGTTTCAATGTTGTCACTAAAATAAATGCCCACCCCATTCCCAGGGCTGATGAAATGATAGACCGATTAGGAGCAGCCAAATTTCTCAGCACCTTTGACTTAACTGCAGGGTACTAGCAGATTGCTATGGCCCCAGAGGCCAAAGAAAAAAACGGTATTCTCCGCACCTGACATGCATTATCAGTTCACTGTTACACCCTCTGATTTAAAGAAGGCCCCTGCCACAATCTAAAGTTTGGTGCATCAAGTCCTTGCTGGGTTGAAGAACTTTAGTGCAGCAGATCTTGATGACATTGCCGTCTTTAGCTCCTCCTGGCAGGATTGCCTGATCGACCTGGGGAAGGTTTTACAGGCCCTGCAAACTGAAGGCCTAACTATCAAGGCATTCAAGTGTGAGATAGGGCAGGAAACTGTTGTATACTTTGCCACTGTATAGGAGGAGGCCAAGTGCAACTCTTACATCCCAATATCCAGATCATTCGGGACTGGGATGCTCCCACCACCCAGTCCGAAGTCGGGGCATTTCTTGGCTTGACTGGGTATTACAGGAGGTTTGTGAAATTAAATGGATCCATTGTAACCCCCTCACAGAACTCACCTCCAAGAAGATGCTCAAGAAAGTGAAATGTACAGTTGGCTATCAAATGGCTTTTGACACCCTGAAATGGGCGATGTGCTTAGTTCCTGTTCTCAAGGCTCCAGACTATACCAAGCAGTTCATTGCACAGACTGATACCTCTGAGCCAAGGATAGGACCAGTCCTATCCCAGACCAATGATAAAGGTCAGGACCAACCTGTTGCTTTTTTAGGCAGGAGTCTACTCCCCAGGAAACAGCATTGGAGTGCCATTGATATGGAGGTGTTTGCTTTGGTTTAGTCCCTGAAGAAACTGGGACCCTACCTGTTAGGGACTCACTTCCTAATCCAAACTGACCACAGACGTCTCAGATTGCTAATGCAAATGAAAGGTGAAAATCCCAATCTTTTGAGGTGGTCCATCTCCCTACAGGAAATGGACTTTACAGTGGAAGACAGACCTGGGACTGCCCATGCCAAGGCAGATGGACTTTTCATGTTCTTTCACTTAGATGGTGAAGACTCTCTTGGGAAAGGTTAGTCTCATCCCCTTTCATTTGGGGGTCAGGGGGTTGTATGAGAAAGTGCCCCTTTTTCCATGGTTACCCCCTAATGTTTTGCCAGATACCTAATGCTAACTTCACTCAGTGTGTACTGGGATCTTGCTAACCAGGTCCCAGCACCTGTGCTCTGTCCTAAAACTGTACCTTTCATACCCAAAGTTCGTACACTTCTGGGCCCCCTGTATATCCCTTGGAAAAGGTACCCCTGGTGCCAAGGGCCTTGTGACAGGAGAGGGCCTCTGAGGGCTGCAGCATGTATTGTGCCACCCTCAGAGACCCCTCACCTTAACTCCCACACACTGCCATTGCAGGCTGCGTGTTTTGGTGCAGACCAAACTGAAGAGTCGACACGGCACACATCCTTGTGTGCCATGCCCATCAACACTGGTAGTGGTAAGGGGAAGTCACCCCTCTAGCAGGCCTTACAGCCCTAAAGGCATGGTTCACAATATGGCAGGTGAGAGCATAGCTGCGTGAGCAATGTGGCCCTACAGTGTTTGTCACATTCACAGACATTGTACGTGAGGTGTAGCCATTTTGAGTACATGGGTTGGGAGTCAACATGAACTCCACAGCTCCATGATGGCTTTGCTTTAATCTAGGAAGTTTGGTATCAAACCTCCCAGCACATTAAACCCACACTGATGCCAGTGTGGGATTTAATAAAAAACGCACACAGAGGGCATCTTAGCAATGGCCCCTGAAAAAAGACTAACTTTGCTGTGGTTCCTGACTGGCTCCCAGAAAACTGTGTGTTGTAGATTGCATGAAAGAATACAAGTCTAGTATGAGTGAAAATAGCACGAATGGTGTGAAACAATTACTTATATCCTCTTTTAAACCCATAACGTCAGCCTCAGTAGTGAGATGGGTTAAATGTGCTATGCACTTCCAAGAAGTTCCAAGCACACTCCGTTAGATGGCTCCCAGACATCTGCCACCACCAGACAGGTTTCTGGAACTCTGGGTAGAGAGCCCTCTACTCCTTGGATTTGGAAAAAAAGTACATCCTGGGCAAAAATGTCATGCCTCCTCCCCAGGGTGGGCAGGGTCCTCGAAGAGGGAGTTTCAAAGTCCTATCACCTTTGTTAGCTGCCCCCAGCATTTTGCTGCCAGCAGCAACTGGCTCCCACCAGTTCTGAACCCCACTATGGGCATGAGAACCAGCATGAAAACCTAGCCAGGAAGGAAGGCGTGCCCACCTTTGCCAACCCCAACCCTCAGGTGGGAGAGGTGAAGTGAAGGCCACCTCTCGGTCCGCACCATCTGCAAGATAGGGGAATCCCTCCAATCAGGAAGAGGCCTGTGCCTCCCTCCCACTGGATTGTGGCATTTTAGGAGGTGTGGACACCCCATGGAAGGGACCCATTGGTCCTAACCTGCACACCCCTGTAACGCCCCTAAATCTAGTATTTAGGGGCACCCCTGAACCTTGCCTCTTCAGATTGAATGTGATAAGAAGAAGGACCGAAGAGCCATGCTACAGAAGAGGAGGACAATGGCAACTGCTTTGACCCCAGCCTTACTGGCCTGTTTCCTGCACCGGACCCCTGCAAGGTGGACCCAGTGTGTTCTGCAGCCAGCTGCCTCAAAGAACCCCGGAGATATGCTCTGCCTTCCCAAAGAACTGATCTCCTGTGGACACCAGATTTGTCCAAACCCAACTCAAGCCAGGACTCCAGATCCAGCCTGATCTGCAAGTCCTCACTACTCTGCACCTGATGCACACAGCCTGAGTTCGAATGGCCCAACAGCCCAGCGAGGTCTCCCTGCTGATCCCGATGTGTGATCCAGCGTTGGATGATCTCCACTGACCTTCACCTTGACGCCTGCAGTCTCATTCTGAAAGGTCCTCCCAACGGAACCAGTGAGAAGAGCACAACAGGAAAAGACACACCTGCACCTGCAGTCCCTGAGTCCTGAGGTGCCTGACTGATGGTGTCCTGGTGTCCAGCAGCTCTTCAAGTTCATTCTCC
Source organism: Triturus cristatus (assembly GCF_964204655.1). Classification (NCBI taxonomy): domain Eukaryota; kingdom Metazoa; phylum Chordata; class Amphibia; order Caudata; family Salamandridae; genus Triturus; species Triturus cristatus. The sequence continues at coordinate 921,007,075 of NC_140582.1, read as the reverse complement.
AGTCACTGATTCCCTTTGTCTAGTCTTCTGATCCAAGCCTGCAGTCCTTTTCCTTGACCAACATCCTCCATAGAGCAGCATTGGGCTGCCAACTCCTTCTGAGCACCCTTTACACATGTGCCCCTGCACTGCTGGTGATGTGGAATTGGTGCCAACCTGGGACCCCTTTTCCTCTGACCTTAACCCTAGGAGCTTGGCTTCCAAGACCGAGTGGCCTGCTTATGAGCAGCCCCTAACCAAGATGCCCCGTAGCTCCATCAGCTAACATTGGCACCCTGCACTCTGCAGCCGGTCGCCCTAGTGCCGCTGTTGGTGCCCCTTGAGTGCCAACCTAGAACTTGGGGAACCTTGTTTCTACCCCCTAAAACTCCAATCCTAAAACTGTTTACTTACCTGTAAAGTTAACAATTTGTTTTTCTCCATAGGACTGAATGGTGGGTTTTCTCTAAAAATTATTTTGTGTTGAACTGTCTTGTACAGCAACAAAAAGTAACATAGTGCCTCACCAGAGTTAACTTGTTTATCAATGTACTGTGTTGCTTAGACTGTGTTAGCAGTGTGTTTCATGCCAAACTAGAAAAGTAATCATGAAGTAATCCAAAAGTAATCTAACAGTACTTTCAAGTGTTTTTGAACAGTTTACCGATTGTTTTCTCAACGGTAAAAGTAATCTAAATGTTCCTACCAAATCAGTGTTCACTGTTTTTTTAAAAGTAACATTGTATGAAGAGTTCAACTTACCTCTAACTAAGTAATTCTTGGTTTTATAAATAAAACAACAAAATAACTTTTTATACAAACCATTGGTCTGAATCAAGTCTTTGAGTGTGTGACATCGTTTCTTGCCTGAATGTGTACAACAATTGCTTAACACCACTCTCCTGATAAGTCTGACTGCTCAACCCCACTACCACAAACAAGAGTGAGGTATTATCTACTTTAGCCTCTGCTATACCTTTGGGGATCTAGTGGACGGTGTGCACACTATACCATACTTTCGCATAGTGTATACAGAGCCAGCTTCCCACAGGACATAACACACAGTGATTTAAGAACTGACCTGGGCTCAGAACTAGAATAGAAAACAAGCAAAGAAAAGTTAACAAGCCGCACAACAAAAGTGAATGAATTCCATATTTTAAGGTGGGATCAGAGAGTAGAATACAACCCAAAAAGTGGTCAGGACGGCCAAAAGGAGGAGGAGGAAACAAAGGAGAGGAGGCCAAGCAGAAAGTTGAAAAGGCAGATACCTCAGGGTGGAAAACTCAGGGTTTTTGCAAATAACCATCCCTCCTCAAAATACAATAAATGTAACTGATTTGACACTGAGTGATAAGGACAAACAATTATAGCACTTGTTTTACTCTTTTGTCAAGAAGCAGAGTTGGATTACGGACAGACAAGAATAGATCTATAGAAATGTGTTAGGAAAATAAAATTGACAAAGAAATAGAAAAGCAAAAGGAACTGGACAATGGTTGCAACCAAGAAGGAGGAATAACCCAAATCAAACCTATTGGTGTCCGACCACAAATTGCTACTGGACTCGAAATGGAAATGGAAAGAACAGAGACAGAGATGCCTATAGAGAACTTAATGGAACTGGAATTATCTCAAATAAATAGTAGTGAAGGAGGTGATACCGCATTCAGAATGAGATCAATATATATCCCACAAACAGGAAGGGATAATATTGACATCTTTTCCGACAGCATGATCAATGTGATAAGTACAATCTACACGAAATTCTTTCAGAGGGACTTAGAATGCAGAAATCAGCATAACAGTTGAGAAAATCAACAGCAATGATAACATTATAGTACAACCCTGTGACAAAGGAGGAAATATTTTGTTGTGGGACAAAAACCTATACCTGGAAAAAGCATACAAACACCTAAACAACAAAGATTGTTACTGTGGAATATCTGAGACAGAATCCTCACTAGGAATTTGCAACCATTTTGAGCGGATAAAGCGATTAGGGTCTCTTAAATTGGAATGAACTAAGTTACCTAAAACAACCACACCCTAGAATACCAGTGTTGTATATTACTCCCAAATTGCATACTAATCATAGTACGTCACCTATCATTGTTGCCCAGGGAATCACTTTTGAAAATGTGTCAAACTGCAATGATTATTCTTTAAATCACATTGTAAAAACATTGCCATCTTACATACAAGATACAGAAGATTTCCAGAGTAGAATATTTGACATTAAGTGGGATAATGATATGTATTTAATGACATTAGATGTAATGCCACTATACACAAGTGTAAGAGACTGTGATGGATTAAAAGCTACAAAGCACTTATTGAGAATGAGACCAATTAAGTTTGTGGAACATAACAAAATGTTCCACAAAATGTTAATAACTATACTCACAAAAAACATGTTTATGTTAAACAGCGCTCTTTACAAACAGATCAGAGGGACAGCAATGGGCACCTACTTCGCCCCCAGTTATGCCAATTTACATATGGGCTGGCGGGAGGAGTAGGTGCTCAGGGCTATGGAATAAAGGACTGATCATATTGGATTACAAGTCAGATACATCAACTGTATGTTCTTACTTTGGAAAGACACACTAACACAGGCTGAGGAGTTTGTAAATAGTTGTAAATAGTTTAAATCAGAATGATCTCAATCTAAGCTTCACTAGCAAGATAGGTAAACCCAAAATCAAATTCCTAGCTGTACTAGTGAAGGTGGAAGGTGGAAAATTGGTGACAACAGTGAATAGGAATGCTACTACAGGCAATACAATTCTACAGGCCCAGAGTTTCCACTGCCGCTGCTGATTAATAGTATCCCCTTTGGGGAGTTCTTCAGAGCAAAACATCTGTGTAGTAATGACGAAGAGCATAATAAGACAGAAGCAGAAATTATCACATGATTTAAAAAAAAGCTAGGTGATACTCAAATAGTATTCTAAATGCAGCTTCCTAGAGAGCAAGATTGATTAAAAGGAAGATGACTCTGTTTACATCCAAGAAAGTGAAAAGCAAAGATAACAAACAAATATTTATAACAACTAATATTGTGGACCATGACAGATTGAGCAGCACTGGCACTTGATCAAGAATGATTTCACAGTAGGACAAGACATACCCAACCGCCCACAAATCTGTTTCAGGAGAGCTAGATCCCTACGGGGCCAAATGATCAAGAGTGACCTGAACTCACCATGACCGACAGAGACATAGCTTACACGTAGGGAAGGTTATGTAAATTGCACATGATGTAAAGGTTGTCAACAAGGAGAGAACATGACAAAAATAAAAACACCATTCAATAAGGTTTCAAAAGTAAGAGGGAAGTTGACATGCAAGATTGAATATGTGGTTTACATTTTAAAGTGTCCTTGCCTTAAAATCTATGTATGGGGCACTGCATTGCTTTCACATAGGCACATGCTCCAACACCTTAGGGCTATCCCTTACAAAGATAGAAGCTAACATGTTGTCAGGCATTTCAAAAAGGTACACAACAGTGATGTTTTTCTAGTGAAATATAGTTTCCTTGCACAAATCCCTAAAGACAAGAGGGGAGGAGCTAGAGAAGCCAATTAGAGGCCAAATATATATTAGATCTGGATAGCAAAGAGCCACAGGGCCTAAATGGGGCTGAAGAATTACAGATATATTTGAGATAGGTCTGCACCTTGCTCCTTTTTAACATATTCAGTACCATATAGGATTTTTAGAAAAACCGCCAGAAAGGACACACTCATTTTTTTAGCACACTTAGGGTGTAAATAGGATTAAGTTAACCAATTGTTTTTAGTTGAGGCATTCAAAGTGTGGCCATACTAGGCAAGGACCTTCTCCTGCTCTCACACAAAGAAAGTCTTTGAAATTTAGTAGTGATCCACAATTGTTTAGATATTATTTTTTGACTAAGGCTTTTTTATTTTTTGAACAACATTATCAGAATAGATATCTGGGCCCACTGGGACGGTATGTCAGATAACATCACACAGTACCATAAATGTCCTCTATATTACTGCGAACAATATGCAACTATGCCCACTAGAGCCCAATGATGGACCCACAGAGGATTAATGATGCGTTTCTTTGCAAACCTTCACTAAATAGGTTGAAAGTATAGGGACAAACCATGGTCATGCCATACATACTATATGATAATAACTGGCAACTAGTAATAAAATATACTGAAAGGGGTGGGTGCAAGATATGAAATAGGCCCATCTCCTGATAGATTTGAAGTTCACCGATAAAGTAGTTTCTCATAATGTCAAATGTATTATGAATTGTAAAATGTCAATATTATGATCATAAAAATGTGTAACTATATTCATTTGTAAATATACTAAGCTGTGAGAAGGTGGATGAACACAGATGGTGCCACATATCGGGCCATATAGACTTGCCTATTCAAATATGGCCACCACACTTAATGCCAAGTGTAAAGACAAGAATGCTATTCAGCCTTTTGTTGAGTTTTGTTTAGACTGAGCACTGTGTTTAAATGTATAAAAGATATGAAAATCAAATTCGACCATGAATCGTGCTATGCAACCCAAACACATTGATTGTTTCCTTGCACGCTGCAATAAACTGCAATTGCTTAAGCTATTGGGATTGCTGTGTCCTTGCAGAAAGAATTGCATAGAGGATGTGTGCAATCATTTGCGCGAAGATGTACACGGTGTAGGGATGGCACCCCTGATGCTCAGGAAGCACAACTGACTTTGCAACTGAAGGATATATATATATATATATATATATATATATATATATATATATATATATATATATATATATTCACTGAAAAAACCATAGGTTTCAGGGGCGTTATAGTTAGCTGGACATTTCCCTCGTACAAAACCCTAGAAATTCTCCTGTTATAGTTAGTTCAGCTAACTATAACTCGCGCCCCCGCAATGCACTGCTGATGACGTCACATATTACATCACTCATGACATGGTCAGTGACATCACTGATAACATCACTGATGACATCTCAAATGACATCACTGATGACATCACTGATGACGTCATCCAGTGACTGTGTGTTTCTGTAAAGTTTAAATATGTTTTATATATTTATAGTGAAAGGCCTGTGGAAGAATGAGTGGGTGTACAAGTGTGTGAATGGATGATTTTCTAGGTGCGTAACTGACTCTATAAGTGAGTCATTAAATGTATCTTACTGCAGACTAGTGACTAAACTGTGTGAATGCGTGTATGTGTCTGTGTGTAGGTGTATAAGTGGCTGCATGGTTTTGTAAATAGCTATATGAGTGTCTATATAGCTGAACTAACTATAACAGGGGAATTTCTAGGGTTTTGTACGAGGGAAATGTCCAGCTAACTATAACGCCCCTGAAACCTATGTTTTTTTCAGTGAATTTCGAAGGTTTTTTAAATGCTAATTCCTAACTATAACGTGCCTGAAACCTATGGTTTTTTCTGTGAATTTCAAAGGTTTTTTAAATGCTAATTCCTAACTATAACGTGCATGAAACCTATTGTTTTTCAGTGAATTTCAAAGGTTTTTTAAATGCTAATTCCTATCTATAACTTATCTCTAAAGATATCATAAAAAGCATTCTTTTTTAAAAGTAGGGTGCACATTAGTTTTGTGGAAAAGCAGTTTCAACGTGGAGTATATATCATAGGATAAAATTTGCTCAGCTCAACCATACCTGCTACTTGCATTTGGAAGGCACTGTTCGAACTTAAAACAATCGTGAACTTTTAACCTTCACGTGTCGTTAAATGTTCAAGAAAATGTTACAAAAAAATATTGTTAAGTTTTAAAAAATTGATGAACTTTTAACCTGCACGTGTTGTAGAATGTTCTAGAAAGTGTGTTGATAGAATACGTTGCACTTTTGACTTCAATGTGTTGTTGAATATTAAAAAAACGGTTCATATGGAAAATTAAAAAGAAACCAATAGAGAAGTTTTGAAACCTAAAAGAATCAAGGAACTATTCTAATTTATTCTTTACATGTATTTATGTGTGCAGCAACAAACTTATAGACACAACAGCACTAGGAAGAGGAAGAAGCAGGGAGTGGGGGTGGGGAGGAGATGGGCCGAATGGCACACATGCACAATTAAGTACAACACACATATAGACTAACAATGGCCAAAATGAAACACACCAACAAGGAGCACAAGTCACACAACCCGCCAACATCACACCACTGAACAAGCATAGAAGTGAAAACCACGCTGCATTCATACAGGATGTGTACAAAGGCCAGTCGTTGGTGTTGTGGGATGTCTGCGACCGTGGTCATCATGGATGAGATGCCCAGCATGTGGCAGATGGTCGAGTTCTCTGTGTGTTATGTTGCCAAACGGCTGCTCCTCCCTCCCACGAGCCCCCACACTTTTGTACGGTGCGCTGTTGTATCTCGTGCACTCGTACGGCACACCATTGTAATGCCTACTTGCGCATGTCCTGCTACATTTCAACTACAACATCACAGTGCCGTTTGGAGGTGGTGCATGCCACTTTACAACACCGATTGCTGCGGCTCTTGTAGCAGGCTACACCAGAACACAGAGACACACTTACCGCACTTCCTGTACACGGACATGTTCGAGACACCCGTTCCCCTTGTCGGATAGGCACACCCCTGCACTGACCTGTGAACCCCAGACCAGCACACGCCAGTTGTGCATGCACGAGGGTGCGTACGTAGCTACACATGCAGGCTCACTGCCAACACTGAAGTGACAGCACACTGTGATGTTGCAGGGCTCGTCCCTATCATGCTAAGACAATGACCACAGGGACACACTTACTAAGATGTGGGTTTGGGGGGCATTGGCGGTCCTGGAGTTGTTGAGATGAGTCTTCTGGCCCTCATGGATATCCCTGTATCATGCTCATTGACTCTATGGCACCTGTGGGTGTTCTGGTGTGGCTCTTGGCTGTGTTCCCTTTCATGGTGCAGGTAGTTGTCCTGCTTAACTCCAGCAGAAAGCAGGTGTAAAATCCCTGGTGCTAACGTGTCTTATTGACGGAATTTGTTTCGCATTGCAATTGGTGTGAAAGTTGTGATGTGATTTTTTTCGTGTGCAGAACAATATACAAACTGAGCAGTGTATCACGTCCAGATCCAGCACCTGACGCACTATTCCCAATCAATATAAATAAAATGAGATTTCTTAATAGATTTTGTGTGTACACTGTAAGTGCAGCCAATACCTCAGTGCAATTCAATACAGGATTTTAGTATTTAGAATAAATCGGAAAGGTGCACCTCGTGTCTTTTTGCACGGGAACGGCTACTATCCATTTCATTATCAGCACTTTAACAGAAGTAAAGTTGAGATAAATCTAACACACTATTCAGAACTTGGTGCAAACTGCAGATATCACCAGTATTCCAGCGATAAGTGCCCCAAAATTTAACACCATGGTGGACTCCATCAAATAACAGTAATAAGAACAAGAAAGAGTCACACAGCAGTTAAGAGAACAACCAAAACGTTATTAATTTTTTTTTCAAACTTTATTTTTTATAATAATAAATATATAAACGATAAACTATTTTCAAACTTTATTTTTTTATTAACATATATATGAACAATAAACTAATAAACAAAATGTAACAACAATAATACAAAACAACAAGGTGGAACACTCCTGTGGGGACCATGGACGACAGACCTAGAAAATCAGAAAGATTGTTAAAAAACAACAACATGGTATTCTCAACAAAATACCACAAGAAACAAATCACAGATATATAAAATGCATATAGCTAACAACATTTTATAAGTTTAACTTACAAAAACTGTAAATGTTGCCGCTTTAAAATATTTACCGAATCTGAGGAAATATTTTTGCAGAAGGCACCACATCCACAACGTTTTCCTTCAGTGGTGAGGAAATATTTTACTTTTCCCAAGGGGCAAACAAAGACCAATGCCCCCTTCGTCACTCGCAAGATTTGCCAAAGAGTTCTGTTACGAGGGGATCCTAACAAAAAATACTCGTGCGGCACAGCAAGTATGATGAAACACCTAAGGACCCTTCATCCAAACAAACTTGCACGAGAAGAGTGCAAACAGATGAGAAACACTCCTGTTCTGTATCTGTAAAAAAGAATCACAAATAAATGTATATTAATAACTTTCAAATTCATACTATTCCATTACTGTACAAACACGTTTTATCTAAAAACTGACTAAGAAACTATAGCCCTGAACCACAAGTGTGACGATCGTTAAAACATTACATGCATAGTGCATACTACTTTGAAGCAGTTCATGCCCTAAAGCCTACCTCACTAAAAGACTACATGCTAACTGACTAAATGATTACAGTACTATAAGGAGACACACTGGGTGAGTGACAGGGTGTTTGCTAGAAGAGTATGAATACTAACTAGGGAATAGAAGGTGTGAAACACACCTGTGTAGGTGATTAGAGGACTGAATCCATACTGCATAGGCATTTAAAGCAGTCCATGTGCTAAGGCCTGGCTCACTGCATGACTACTTGGGTACTGACTGAATGATTAGAGTACAGCAAGGAGAGTGCCTAGGTGAATTTATAAGTGCTAGGCTTTTCGCACAGGGAATGGATTAGTACTTGGTACTGAATGGGTCACTAGAGGAGTGCAAAGGCAGTGACAAGTGCTGGACTGTATGGATACTGACTAGGAAATTGAAAATGTGAAAGACAAGTGTCTAGGTGTTAAGAAGACTGCATGCATAGTGCATAGGGGTTTGAAGCAGTCCATGTGCTAAGGCCTGGCTCAGTGTGTGAATACTTAGGCGCTGACTGAATGATTAGAGTACTGCAAAGATAGTATCTTGGTGAATTTATAAGTGTTTGGGTTTTAGCACAGTGAATGGATTAGTACATGTTGCTGAATGGGTCACTAGAGGACTGCAAAGGGAGTGACAGGGTATTTCCTGGAAGTGTATGGATACTGACTAGGGAATTGAAGGTGTGAAAGACAATTGTGTACAAGGTTAGAGGACTGCATGCATAGTGGATAAGGGTTTGAAGCAGTCCATATACTAAGGCCTGGATCACTGGATGAGTACTTGGGTACTGACTGAATGATTAGAGTACTGCAAGGAGAGTGCCTGGGTGAATTTATTAGGGTTTGGCGCAGTGAATAGATTAGTACATAATGCTGAATGGGTCACTAGAGGAGTGCAACGGCAGTGACAGGGTGTTTGCTGGAAGTGAACGGATACTGACTGGGGAATTGAAGGTGTGAAAGACAAGTGTGTAGGTGGTTAGAGGACTGCATGCATAGTGGATAGGGGTTTGAAGAAGTCCATGTGCTAAGAACTGGCTCAGTGCATGAATACTTAAGCAGTGACTGAATCATTAGAGTACTGGAAAGAGAGTGTCTTGGTGAATTTATAAGTGTTTGGGTTATGGCACAGTGAATGGATTAGTACATGCTGTTGAATGGGTCTCTAGAGGACTGCAAAGGAAGTGACAGGATGTTTCCTGGAAGTGTATGGATACTGACTAGGGAATTGAAGGTGTAAAAGACAAGTGTATAGTATGTTAGGACACTACATGCATCCTGCATAGACATTTGAAGCAATCTATTTGGTACTTAGAAACTGACTAAATAATCAGACTACTTCTAGGACAGTGCTTAGGTAAAACTTTTAAATGTTCAGTTCTGCCACAGTGAACAGAAGAGTACATGGTACTGCACCTTAGTGTCAAACCCTGACTCATTTTATCAATGCATAAGCAAAGACTAGCTTCTAATGCTACTAAAACTTGACAACATGAGAGGTTTTAAATTAGTTACCTGTCAGCAAATACACGATGTTACCAAATGCTTCTCTCACAGTGGTTCCCAAATGCACACAGACTCACAGTGTGATTCTAGACAACAACCACTATACCTAGGATTTTGCCAAAAATCATTCACTACTGTGGAAGTGGTACGGGAACTGCACACAATCTTCATATTTCAGGACTGCACTTTTATGTCAAAGCCTGACTCATATAATCAAAGCATAAGCAAAGACTGGCTTCTAATGCTACTAAAACTTGACAACATGACCGGTTTTAAAACAGTTATCTGTCAGCAAATACACAATGTTACCAAATGCTTCTCTCACAATCCTTACCCAAATACACACAGACTCACAGTGTGATTTTAGACAATCAACACTATCCTAGGAGTTTACCAAAACTCATTCACTAGTCTGGAAGAGTTAATGGTACTGCACACAATCTACATATTTAAGTACACCACATCAGTATCAAAGCATGACTCATTTAATCAACGCATAAGCCATAACTGTCTTCTAATGCTACTAAAACTTGACAACATGACATGTTTTAAAACAGTTATCTGTCAGCAAATCCACAATGTTACCAAACACTTCTCTCACAGTGGTTCCCAAATGCACACAGACTCACAGTGTGATTCTAGACAAACAACACTATCCCTAGCAGATTACCAAAACTCATTCACTACAGTGGAAGTGGTAAGGGAACTGCACACAATCTACATATTTCACGACTGCACTTTACTGTCAATGCCTGACTCATTTAATCAACGCATAAGCAATGACTGGCTTCTAATGCTACTAAAACTTGACAACATGACAGGTTTTAAATTAGTTATCTGTCAGCAAATACACGATGCTACCAAATGCTTCTCTCACAGTGGTTCACAAATGCACACAGACTCACAGTGTGATTCTAGACAACAACCACTATACCTAGGAGTTTACCAAAAATCATTCACTACAGTGGAAGTGATGAGGGAACTGCACACAATCTTCATATTTCAGGACTGCTCTTTTGTGTCAAAGCATGACTCATTTAATCAACGCATAAGCAAAGACTGGATTCTAATGCTACTAAAACTTCACAACATGACAAGTTAAAACAGTTATCTGTCAGCAAATACACGATGTTACCAAATGCTTCTCTCACAGTGGTTCCCAAATGCACACAGACTCACTGTGTGATTCCAGACAAACAACACTATCCCTTGCACTATACCAAAACACATTTCTTCATCTAGAAGTAGTACTACATTTTAGTATAGAAACATACATAACTCATTTCACAAATTCATAAACAATGACTGGTTTCTAATTCTACCAAAATATAAAAACAGCACAGTTATCTGTCTAAAAACAAATGAAAAACGCAAATGCTTATCACAGAATGGTTTCTACATGCACACACATTGTAGAGAAAAAAAGTACTCCCAACACTTTAGCAGGAGAAATACATTAGTCTGATTAAAATCAAAATAGTCTACATACATCCCCTCACAATTAAATAGCTCATCTTTCAAATTCTTCTGTAGATTAAAAAGTATATCAATCACTCACCATATTTTCTTTTACAGAATCTCTGCACTGTTCACCTCTCAGAAAAAACAAAGAATGGAAAAGTTTCCCTTTCATTTTCCACACATATACATGTAAACATCAAATCACAATCCTTCACACAGAAATTCAAAAGCAAACACACATTTCTATTGGTTAAACATTTCAACCCTTTCCAACTGAAATACATTTCAACCCTTCCCCCAATCTGCCTTCTGCCTGTTACCATAGAAACAGGTCATGGAACACTGCACTGAGCTCACAGGTCACAAGTTCAGCACACAATATTACTAAACAAGACAGGAAGTGTGCTTGACTTTTCAACATATCAGCTTATCATATATAATGTTCCTTACAATCTGTTTTTGTTAACCAATAAGAATCATACCTTTAAAAAATAGAAATATACACCCTACCTTTCAGTGTAGAAAGTAGTCATACAACCAATGATTTCTTGTCTTTTTTCAAAAAACATTGCCGTGGATCCGCGCACCCAACGCGTGAGAATCCGTGCACCCAACGCGTTAGGATGCGCGCACCGTGCGCGTATTTCGCCGTGTTTTTTTTTTTAAAAAGGGGGCCCTGGGGCTCCTTCTGGGACCGCCTAAGCACCTCTAGAGGGTCAGAGTATTTCCACTCTGCCCCCTTTATATGTTTTACACACTTATTCCCCTTGCTTCTTCAGCCTCGCTTCTACCGAGGCAGAAAATGGCCGCCAACAGTTCCTGGTTTCGAATGTAGCGAGACACTCGACAGCCAATTAGCATTCAGCGTGTGATCGGGATGGTGCGCGCTTGGTTCGGGGAGGGTGCGCTCACGGTGCGGGTAGGGTCCGCGGATCCTCCCCGGCCATAGATATCTCTAAATTTCTTACCCTAATTTTCTCAGGAACTACTGAACAGATTCACACCATTTATGCAAAAGGCACAAGTCTGAACTGAGGATTACTTATTTGCCAAATTTGGTGTCATTCCGTTCAGCGGTTCGGGCTGTAGCTGCAACAACAGATCCTATGGGAAATTGCATGGGGAAAACGCGTTTTGGGACCCCCCTTTTTTCTCGGCCCCCGCTTGACAAATAACCACAAAACTTTCAGGGTAGGAGCGGAGCGGAGCTGGCCAAAAGTTTAGAAAATTTCGCGAAGATTCGTCAATCGGCGCCAGACTTATTGGGAGTAGAATGTTGCGGATTTCCTATGGAAAATAGGTCCTAACTATAACTATCTACTGGCGACCGCCAGTAGATAATATATATATTATCTACTGGCGGTCGCCAGTAGATAGTTATAGTTAGGACCGTGTTTCCATAGGAAATCTGAAAATTCTATTTTGAATAACTTTGGCGCCGGTTGACGAATCCTCGCGAAATTTTCAAAACTAATGGGGCGCTCCGCTCAGCTCCTACCCTGAAAGTCTCGAGGTGATTCATCAAGTGGGGGCTGAGAAAAAAGGGGGGTCCCAAAACGCGTTTTCCCCATGCATTTTTCCATAGGACCTTTAGTCGAAGGTACAGCCCGAACGGCTGAACAGAATTACTTGAAATTTGGCAGAGAGGTAGTCCTCAGGTCAGGGAAGTGCCTTTTGCAGGTCTGGTGTCAATCTGTTCAGTAGTTCCTGAAAAATAGCATTTAAAAGCATATAAATATCTATAGCCGCGCACCGTGCGCGCACCGTGCGAGCACCGCGCGAGCACCCTAACGTGCGCGAGCGTAATTCTGATTGGTGGTTACATGTTAGTCAACGTTCAAATCGGTCGAAATCAGGAAGTGTCGGCCGCCATTTTGTTTGTTTTCAGTGCGAGAGTGAAAAAGGAAGGTGGTGAACGTGAAAAGGGGGCAGGGTAGAGAGTTCCTGACCCCCTAGCCTTTGTCAGGGGGTCCCTGAAGGACCCCGAAGGCAGAAATTTTTTTAACATTTTTTTTTTAAAAAAAAATCGCAGGGATGCGCGCACTGTGCGCGCACGGTGAAAAACCAAACAAAATAATAATAATTTTTAATACGTAGTTTATAGTAAAATAAATATATAAAAAAAATAATAATACGTACATAACTTAGCATTTAAAAAACCGTACAAATTCACTAAAAAAACCATAGGTTTCACACAAGTTATAGTTAGGAATTAGCATTTAAAAAACCTTGCAAATTCACTTAAAAAACCATAGGTTTCACACATGCTATAGTTAGGTGGATATTTCAATCGTAAAAAACCAATGAAATTCCCCCGTTATAGTTAGTTCAGATAACTATAACTCGCGCGACTGCCACTCTATCACAAGGATGATGTCATCAGTGATGTCATGAGTGATGTAATATGTGACGTCATGAGCAGGATTGCGGGCGCGCGAGTTATAGTTATCTGAACTAACTATAACGGGGGAATTTAATTGGTTTTTTACGAGTGAAATATCCACCTAACTATAACATGTGTGAAACCTATGGTTTTTTAAGTGAATATATATATATGTGTATATATATGTTTATATATATATATTGAGAGAGAGAGAGAGGATATTTATTTATTTAGAAAGTTTTATATAGCACGCACATGACCACCGAGGGTATCAGAGCGCTTTACAGATTATGCATCACAATGGTTATAAGCAAACAAACAAAGTCAGCAGGGCAACAAAATCAGAGTCTAATTGACAAACATTATCCTAAGGGAAAAACAAACACAACAGAATCATCAGCTCGACAAGGCACAAATCTAGAAATGTCCAAGAATACTCGTGAACCAAGTGGCTGGGCCATAGTCAGTGGGTACGGACCAAAAACAAATAAAGGAGCCATGTTAAAGAAGAAATGTCTTCCTCAGGAGTCCTTTAACTTCTTTTTTGAAGAAGACAGTGGAGGGGTTCACCCTGACTTCGGGTGGAAGGGAGTTCCAAATCTTCGGTACCATCCCTGAGAAGGTTCGGTTGTAGGTCTTTTTTTTCTTGAATTTTTGTGGTTTTAGCAAAAGGGTACTAGCACTTCTGGAGGCTCTAGAACCGCAGGAGAGCTCCAGTTTCCGAGCGTGGTACAGCGAGGTCTTGAAGTGGATGGCCTTTTGAGCCATGCATGCAATTTTTAACTGTATCCGACCTTCATATGGAAGCCAACTCAGGAATCGCAAGTCCGGAGAGATGTGATGGTATTTTATTGTGCCAGTTAAGAGTCTAGCAGAGGAATTGAGGAAAACCCTAAGCGGAGCCGTCCTTACTCCATGCAGGCCGCAAAGAGTTGCGCTACAATAGTCCAGCTTTGAGATCTCTAATGCTTGTACTGCCACCTTCAGGTCATGAGCAGGGAGAAAGGGTTTGAGTTTCCTGAGTAGGCTGAGTTGGAAGTTTGCTCCTTTGGTGAGGGAACTTATGTGCTTCTGCATGTTCAGGTTTTTGTCCAGAATGATACCCAGAGAAGATGCCGAGTGCACACGGTGTGGTCTACAGTTAAGAGCAGTCAGCTGGTTCAGCCATTGCTCCATGACAGGAGATTGGTTGTGGGGTTAGATCAATAAGAATTCCGTTTTAAGAGCATTTAACTTCAGGTGATTACTTGTCAACCAGCTATGCGTTTCCAGCAGGACTGAGTTGAAAGACTGAATGTCTTCGGGAGAGGCGATCTTCAAGTATAGTTGGGTATCATCCGCATACATATGATAATGAATGCTGGATGATTTTAGAATTTTGGTCAGAGGCTCTATGAACAGGTTTAAGAGGGTGGGGGACAGTGCTGAACATTGGGAAACCCCCAAGGTGACGGTGCAGGATGAGACAAGGAGTGGTTCACCTTGAAGCTTTGGGTTCTGTTGTGAAGGAACAAAGAGAACCAGTTAAACCGGCCCAGACAGCCCCATCCTAAGTTCCAGTATGTCAATTAAGTGATCGTGTTTGACAGTATCAAATGGTGACCAGAGGTCAAGAGGGATCAATGGACACGCTTCATTGTGATCCAGCATTCTAAGCGCATCATCCATGATGTGTGTTAGGGCCGACTCTGACCTGGGCGGAAACCAGATTGGCATTGATCCAGGAGCTGGAAGTGGTCAATGTGATGACATAGTTGGGCGAGCACACATTTCTCCAGGAGTTTTGCTAAGGTGGGGATGTTAGTGATTGGGTGAATGTTAAGGAGGTCCGTGGGATCAGCATTTGATTTCTTTATGATCGGGGTAACTTGACCTGATTTAATGCAATCCAGAATAGCACCTTGCATAAGAGAAGCATTGACAATCGTCGTCCAGAGTGTTAGTAAGGAGGATCTCACTTCCGGGAACAGGTTCGATGGCAAAGGGTAGTTGTAGTGATTGGAAGGTTTCAACGTCAACAGCATTTTGTGTATAGTGGGTTCATCCAAGGTTTGGAACAGACTCCAAGATGCATTGTTTTTGAGGAGGAAGGGCTGTGAAGGGTCAGTGCTAGTCGACTCTGAAGGGCATATGGTGTTCAGAGAACCACTCGGGGGGAGATCACGGGCCAAGCTTAATTCCATCTCAATCTTGGTAGACTTATCAGTGAAGAAAACAGCGAATTCTTCGCAGTTCAGGAGTGACCCGGATGGGAAAGGTTAGGATGATTGTTAGCTTGGGACTTGATGAGTTCAAACTGTTTTTTTAGATGGTTTTTTGCTTGATCCAGTTGAGTTCTGAAGAAGGTGGCCTTCGAGCATCTGATGCCTTTCTTGTATGTGCTTCGCAAGGATCTCAGGTGACAAAGATGTTCAAGGGAGGGATGCGATCGACATTTCCTTTCTGCAAGTCTTAAATTTCTTTTTTCGGCATTAAGAGTATCATTGAACCATGGTTTGGAGCATTTAGAGGAAGCTCGTTTAAGCTGAAGTGGTTGCATGGTTATAGTGGGCCGTCAGGTCATGAACATCAGACATGTTCAAAGGGGGTGGCAAGACGCTATCACAGAGCGCCGTCAGGTTTTGCGAGTTGATGTTCCGTAAGCATCTTTTCAACTGTTTTGGGTTCTTAGGTTGGGATCTGCTTACTCTTAACGATTCAAGGACAAGGAAGGTGATGCAGTAGTGGTCCGTCCAGTCATGTGGAAGGATCGTCTCCAGGAGGAGAGAATTGGGCTTACCAATGACCAGATCTAGCGTGGCTCCGTTGTTATGCGTAAGGCTGTCGCATAGTGGGGTAAGGCTAAGGTCAAGTAGGAAGGATTTTAGGCTGTTGACAATCATATCGTTTATATCATTCCAATGGAGGTTGAAGTCTCCCAGGAAGATCTGAGTGCCCTGGAAGTCTGCGTTAGATTAAATAATATCCATGATCTGTTCTGTGAAGGGAAGGTTGTCGCGAGGGGGGTGGTATAACGTATGTAGTTTGCATATGTGCTTGTTGCCCCCCCCCATAACTTCAATGCAGTTATAGTGTTACGGCCAGAGCGGCTAACTTTGGAACTGTGGAACGTGGTTCAAGTCTTGGCATTGGCTCACCATTCTGTGATTCTGGGCAAATCACTTAATCTGCCTATTCCTAAATACAATGAATTTGGGCTTGTGGAACACCTCCAGATCAAATTTGTGGTAAATAATACTGCAACAAAAAAAAATTCACCACTCACAGGCCATTTCCCCTCCATAATTGCAAAAATGATTTGCAAACATTTATTTGTCACATTTTACTCGGTTATGTGATTTGGATCCATCCCATTAGCCACAACTAAACTGCATTCTCTCTTCACCTAAGCAATTTGCCTTTTCTAATTTTACGAAATATTTGCTGTTGGATTATACATAGTAATGCATTTGTGCATAACAGAGAACCAGAGAAAATCTTCATCTCCTCTGCAATATTGCAGTCCATTGTTGGCATGGGAGGGATTTGAAATAAACAAATTATTGTTTAATTAGCATGAATGAGTCACCTTTAATGTAAATGTAAATGTACTGTATGTTAGCTAACACAGCTTTTAAAGGTTACATAGCTAGCCACCAAATCATTTTGCATAAGTTGTACTGTGCACAATTTTAATGTGCTTTTTAATTTCTCTCTCTGTGCAGCTCAACTTAAAATATGCCTTTCAGTATTTTGTAAAAAGAGTTCATAATCCAAGCAGTTTGACGGTCTTGTTTTGATGTAACATAAATTGTATTCTTGTTTTTGTTTGTGACACTTCCGCTGGCTAATGGATGTTATTTCAAATGTGCCATTGTGTACTAGTTTTTAGGGCAAACATAATTACTTATTATTCCTATAGGATGGTACTCTTTTTTTGCTTGTGATGTTTTTTCTGTTTTTTAATTGAATGTCGTAATGTTGTATTTGTTTCACACCACAAAGACAGTATGATTTCTCGTTTGAAAAGGTATATAACATGCTGTTTCTGGGGAATAAGACAGGTCATTCCCTTGCTTTCCATTAAAGCAGACTCCACGTCAGTCTCTCCTGATTTTGAAATTAGAATATTTTCATGATTCTCTCTTGCATAAAAAATGTGCAATCCCTATGGCAATCTGTTCCTTAACTTGTTATTTGCCTTCTGGCAGACCGTATTTGGTTCTGGCTATTAGGTACATTAGGACTCAGATTCTGTTACCTATGCTAAGTCACTGGATCACAGTTTGTATATTTTGAATTGACTAACCATTTGCCCTTTTTCCTTATGTAATGACTTCTAAATGTTAAATAAACCTCCATGTGGTTCTCTAGGCTTTCTTATAATTTTGTATTTTATACCTATAGAGGGCTTTTGTTCTTTTGGAACCCCACATATCCCTGATCCATCCAATCTGCTCTTTCAATGGTAAAAAGTGTCAACATTGGCATTGCCCCCCGAGACATTCCCTCTGACACAAACATACTTTCCGAAACACTTATTGCCATTTTAGTACTTACCTCTCCTTCAAAATCAAATTCAGTTCATTTACTAAAGCAGTCCACCAACACTGTAATGTAAAATGCCCCGCTGCATAGGTCCTCAACCTCATGCTCTCAAAATCCAAGGCAATGTTGTCTCATTCTTTTTCAAGAATATATAGTGTTTACCATAAAGTAATAGTATGTTTCATGTCATATTGCTGGCCAAACATGCACAATTCTCCTTCACCACAGCGTTGGAGTGCTTTTAAGGCCACTTTTACCACTTCCTGATTCTTTGTTGTCAAACTGCTATAAAGATACTCTTGTGTGCAAAGTTCACACTTTAAGCTTATACGTGTAATCACTTGCTCCATAGGGCAAAAAACATCCCAACTTAACTGCTTTCTGAATACTCCTAACCATCACAGCCCTTACACGGTCATGGCTCTAATATAACTTTTAAACATCTGTAAAACCTCAGAACCATTCACCTCTGCTGGTTCACTGACACAACATCGATGTAAAAAATATTGATGTAAAAAAATCGGGTAAAAAATATAGACAACAAAAATATCGACTCCTATACTTAAACAGGTAAGTACACAAATATTGACTAAAAAACATTGATGTAAAAAATATAGATGTATAAAATATCGACTTTTATGTAAATATAAAATAAAATAATATATATTAAATATATTAAATATATTTTTACCAAAATAAAATACATTTAATATACATTTGAATAAAATATCGCAAACAAACTTAATAAAAAGAACATTAAACACACAACCATAATAATTTATGCATATACATTTACTTTAAAACAATTAATGAACTATTCTTTTTTAATTTATGTTAAAAGTTTAAAATATTATACAAAATAACAATATATATTAATGATTTAAAATATAAAAAGCAAAAGTATATAATAAATGAAACCATTAAACTATTAAAAAATAGTTAAACTCAAATTTCACAATACAATCAGTGCAACTGGTAGGGAAAGTGTTGGATAGCAAAGGGGTAAAAATTACTATTCCCACTCCACTGAGTGCAAAAGTAGGGTGAGTGTTGAATGGCGGAGGAATTAAATTCACTATTCCAACTCCAGTGAGTGCAACAGTAGGGAAAGTGTTGGATAGCGGAGGTGTAAAAATTACTATTCACACTCCAAAGAGTGCAACAGTAGGGAAAGTGTTGGAAAGTGGAGGGGTAAAATTTTCTATTCCCACTCCAAGGAGTGCAACAGTAGCGAAAGTGTTGGAAAGGGGAGGGGTAAAAATTAATGCTCTCACTCCAGTGAGTGCAACAGTAGGGGAAGTGTTAGATAGCAGATGGGTAAAAATTACTATTCCAACTCCAGTGAGCGCAACAGTAGGGAAAGTGCTCGATAGCGGAGATGTAAGAATTACTATTCCCACTCCAGTGAGTGCAACATTAGGAAGAATGTTGGATAGCAGAGAGATACAAAGTGCAACGATAGGGAAAGTATTGGATAGCAGAGTGGCAAAAATACTATTCCCACTCCAGTGAGTGCAACAGTAGGGAAAGTGTTGGATAGCGGAGGGGTAAAAATTACTATTACAACTCCAGTGAGTGCAACAGCAGGGGAAGTGTTAGAAAGCAGATGGGTAAAAATTACAATTCCAACTCCAGTGAGCTCAACAGTAGGGAAAGTGCTCGATAGCGGAGAGGTAAACATTACTTTTCCCACTCCAGTGAGTGCAACATTAGGCACTCAAACAGTTAAAATAAAAAATATTAAAAATTCAAAATTATCATAAAAATAAATATTCAATATTTATTCAATATATAAAAAGAAAACATATTATAATATCACATATAACAAAAACCTACAAATAATATATAAAATGAAACAATAAGCACATTTATAAAAAAATATTCTTTAAATTAGAAAATATTTGCAAACAAAAAAATTAATTAACACATAAATATATTTATTTTATTTCCTACCCTATAACACCATACCCATAACAAAACACTTCAACATTTTTATTACATTTTCTTCCATAATTAACATAATTATTAATCAATTAAAAAAACATTATTAATAACAAATAATAAACATTAATTGATTACACACACTTTAACACTATAATATCCACAACACACACCTAATTTAAACTATAAAATAATATAACACTATTAAAACGTATTTTTAAATTAAAAACTATTACGATTAACAACTAATAATAAAGTAATCAAAATGTATTTAATACCTACCCTTTACCCGTTTAAAAGTAAAAACAGCACACACAAAATAAACAATTACCCAAAATAAATATATAATAATTAACATGAATTAACAATTATATAACAATTAATTAAATACAAAGTAATTCCCACCCTTTAGTCCTATAAACGCCACAACACACACCTAAAACTAATTACATCCAGCAGACTGGACTATGGAAACGCCCTCTACGCCGGAATCAACAAAACCCTGCTACACAAACTCTAAACCATACAGAACACCGTAGCCAGACTAGTCCTCGGAACCCTACGACACAAGCACATGACCCAGCACCTACGAGACCTCCACTGACTCCCCATCGAGAAGAGAGTAACCTTTAAGCTACTCACCCACACCTACAAATCCTGCCACAACATCGGTCCCAAATACCTCAATGAAAGAGTCTCCTTCCATGTACCCAAAAGGAACCTCCACTCCGCCAACCTCGCCTTGGCAAAGACCCCACACATCTGCAGAATCATAGCAGGCTGGAAGAGCCTTCTCCTACGTCACAGCAAAAACCTGGAACAAGCTCCCAGTCAACATCAGACGCTCCTCCACTCTGCACACCTTCAGGAAGAGCCTCAAGACTTGGCTTTTCGACTGCCCTGGAGCTGCACCCCCCCCCCCCAGCGCCTTGAAACCCTCACGGGTGAGTAGCGCACTTTATAAACCCCTGATTGATTGACTGTTCTCATGTAGAGCAGGTTCAAGACTGATTTGCATATGGCTGGGTCTAAACTGGGGTGGCATGGTGAGCAAAAGAACAATAGATTTAACCCAGATCTCTTGATTGGGGATGAATGTATGATTTATTCAGCATTCTGTCCATCATTTGTTTGCATAGAACTTTTCGCCCTAAGTGGGATCGGTATGCCCAGAAGCGGGTCCTTTGCTCACTGTGCCACTGGATTCAAGCTAGCCTGGCTGATGAAGGGTAATAGCCCAAAACCTGTCCTGGTTCCAGTGCAGGGAGGATCTGACTTGGCACTTCGCGTTGGACTTTTCTCATGAAGAGCAGGGTCAAGACTGATTTCCATACTGCTGGGTCTAAACTGGGGTGACATGGTGAGCAGAAGATTGATGGATTTAACCCAGATTTCTTTACTGGGGGTGAATGTATGATTTATTCAGCATTCCATCCATCATTTGTTTACATAGCACTTTGAAGATGCACAGCATTCCTGCAACACAGTAGCGGCTGGGATGAACCATATCCTAGTCCAACAAAGGAGTAGCTTAGAAACATGTTTATAAGCAATTCTTTCAGTTTATTATTCCATCTGAAACTGTATCAATTCATTGTCAGGGCGGGCTAGTTGTATCATTGTTGAGGTTTGCCATATTTAAAACTAACATAGATCACCCAATCTGAATTTGGCTTGCCATGTCTCCAACAGAATTGACAGTGCATAGTCAAAATTATGTACTGACAGGACCTATGAACAGTTTATTCAAATGATTTAGTGGCTAATTCAGCCCTTAGTCGTCTTTACTCTGTCTGTCAGTCAGTCTGGCTGAGGACATTATGTTTGTCACCCTGGCTAACAGAAGACCACCATATTATGAGGTCACCACTGCACCAATGGTAATCTCTGTCCCCTCACAGGAGCAGCCTCTTTTCCTTATAAAAGCCAGTTGGTGCAGCACAAAATTGCACAGTGCCCCTGCAACCTTTATTAAATCTAGTCCTTAGTTTCTCAAGGGTGCATCAATTGCGGAAAGCTAAGAGTAAATGTGGACCACAATGTCTGTTTCAACCATCAAAACAGTATCATTCGTACAGAATAATCATGTCAGAAGGTCATATTTAGCCTTGAAATATCAGCTTTACAAAACTGAAGTTGAAAGTTCAAATACCAAGAATAAATTGCAAAAAAAGGGCAAATAAAAAATGCATCCCTCCTCACTGTTTACCTACCTTAATATGATTTATATATTCCCCAGGAGTGTAACAAAGCACACCAGCTACATTATTAAAAGAGACCATGTTAATGGTGTTGAGTAGGTCCTCTGTTGCCCTGCCATTTTAATAGTGAATCTCTAACCATAGACTCCCCTACATTGTTGAATGGTAGTTTGTAAACTAAGCAATGCATTAAGCAGTATGACCTATTTCATGATCAACCAGTATGGGAATCTTAGGGCCAAATTTAAAGTTTGCCGGACTGCAATCTCTGTCAAAATCGAGTTGATATATTGTCTGCCGTATTACGAGAACCATATACTATAAGGCCCTTGCAGTACAGCAGGCGGGAGATCCGCCCTGTCTGTGACAAAGTACCCTGCCTGCCAAACTTTAAATAAAGTCCTTATTTGGGTAAGCCAATAATGTTTCTGAAATACCCTGGTCTGTGTAGAGTTTTTCTGTTATCTTTTAGGTAGCTGTTAGCCTATTGATTAAAATCTTGCCAATGATTTTATAGCCAGCAAAGAGTTGTGATCCTATTTATATGGACTTGAAGGGGTGTGGTTGATGCCATTAAAAAAGGGCTGCCTTCCAGTGAAGTTCCTCAGCGCTCCAGGAGCTTGACAGTGATGATGCCAGCAATGACTGCGGTAGAAGGCAACAAAACCAAACAAGAAATTGAGAAGAAGGCTCTATTTATATGCATTTCCTTTTTCTGATACAGAAAACACCACTTATAAGTCCAAAGGGGGGCCTGCTTTACCTCGAATTCTTTAGCGCTTCTGATATATTGAGAGTGGTGACGTAATGTTTCTTATATTCTATCAAATAGAGGCTTTTGTTTCCTAGTATGTGAGGTACTTTGTGCTTTCCACATTTCTATTTAATGGTACTTAATTTTTCTTACGGTGAAGTGTACATATAGTCTGCTGAAGCAGAAGATTTTGAAAATGCAGTATTAACACACAATTTCAACAAATCATCTACTGGCATGTTTGTCTCATCGCTGATGCTTCATGGCATTTCTAACACATGGTCTGTTTGATTTACAATATTAAATAATTTTTCTTTGCTGCTATTCTGGGTTTTTTGTCTCGCTAAAAAATGTATTTAAAGTTGAGTAACACATCCTTTCCCATGCAAACCACTTAAAAATCTAATATCCTGTATTAGATTACTCAAATGTTATCAAAAACAGGAGCCTACTATTTCAGTGTTGCCCAAGTCATCAATAGTCAAATTATCTGTGGGTTCTCTTAATTCTACCAATAAGTGACCCAAAATGATCCTCCATGTCTGGTTAAACCAACTTTTCCTATATCAATTGAAATACTTTTGGAGGAAGTAAGAGCATCAGACCATATGTTGCAGAAACTAATAAATGACTTCAAAACCTTGGCCACAAATGGTCCTTCATGGACAAGAAGGTTACTGAAGTGGAGCAGCAAGCATCAAGTGGAGCATTTTGTGAGTCATTTACAAGATGCAATGATTAAGATTAACTTATTGGAAACAGATGTGCAAATAGATGTATGCTGCTTTATATGGTTTAATTCTTTTTTATTAAGTGCTGCAGAAAGTAAGTGCACACTATAAGGGTCACGCAGGACCTGGCTTGGATATAGAGCAGTGTAACAATGTTTTGAAGTGAACAATAAACATGGGCCTCCCACCCACCACCCGGAGAGTTGAAAGGAGGTAAGGAAAAGATACAACGTCAACCACCCCCACCCACCCATGGTCCATTCTGATGATAGAGTGCTAAGCCAGGCAATGTGGCAGTCCTGGTGCTCATTCAATCTACAAAGCGGGTTCTGGTGCTGTTAAGCGTAAGAGGTGCAGATATCTCAGGCAGGTCAGCTCTCGAAAGTCTTGTGCGAGCAGAGTGAGAAATGGCTGCCATAGGTCGCTTAAGGAGGAGCCTTTCCCGGCCAGAGTAAGAGAGATCTTTTCCATGCCCAAGACATACCATAGTCGTTGGTACCAACCCGTGTGTGCAGGAAAGTGGGGGGTCCTACAGGGAATCAGTATGTTCTGGACGGCTGTGCCTAGAGCTATAGCTATCTGTTTCCCTCGCCTGAATTTTATGGGGTAGGTAAAGGGGTTGGGCACCCCGAGGAGGACATATGCGGGGAGTCTAGGGATCTCTGTATCAAGGTGTTTGTCCACTTCGTCCAAGATGAGTGTCTAGTAGGCCCGGAGATGTTCACAGTCCCACAGCAGGTGAACCAGTGTGCCCCTCCCTCCACATCCCCGCCAGCAGTCAGGGCTCTGTGTCATGTCGGCTTGGTGGAGTCTCTCAGGTGTAGTACCAGTGATAGACTAATTTGGTGAGTGTTTTGGTGAGACCTACGTTGGTTGCTGTGTGGTGTGCCCTATAGCATGCACCTTCCCATTCCTCTGGATTGTGGTTGCATCCGAGATCTCGTTCCCAACGTGCCCGCCCCGCATGGTAGGTGTGGGTGTATCTGGATTGTAGCATCTTATAGAGATCCGAAATCAGTTTCTTGTCTGAGGACCGCGTTATAAGCCATCGTTCCTAGGGCGTAAGAAGCCTCGCCGCCTGTGGGCGGTTGCCAGGGTGCATAGCCCAGTGTCATACCTGGAGGTAGCGCATGCGTTCCGACTCTTGGAGACCGTAGTCGGCCCGAAGCTGTGGAAAGGAAATTACATCACCTTTGGTAAATAGGAGACCTAACACACGGCATCTGGCCTCTCGCCACGATTGAAAGGATTGTGAGTCTGTTCCGGGGCTAAAATCGGGGTTATCCAATATCGACGTAAGCGGAGAAGGGAAGGTCATGAGGTTGTGGTGTATGTTCATCTGATCCCAGACCGTGAGGATTGTGCGTGTCACCTGCAAAGCATATAGATTGGGGGGGGCGATGGGCTTTCAAGAGAAAGAAAATCTTCATAAAAGAGGTACCTGCAATGGCGCGGTCCTGGAAGAGCCCGTTTTTTAAAGATTTGACCCGGCTCCATTCAAACAAATATTGAAGTTGTGTGGCGTTGTAATAGAGCGTGAGGTCCGGGATCCCGAGTCCCCCTTCATAGGGTGGGAGAAAGCCGACTGCTCATTTTATTTGTTGTTACGTCCCTGCCAGACTAAAGGTCCGATTGCACCTTCTGAAGCCAGCCAGTTGTGGGTGACAGGGGAAGTGTCTGAAATAGATAGAGGATTTTGGGAAGGATTGTCATCATTATCGCAGCGACGCGGCCCAGCCATGAGAGCAGGTGGTGTTTCCACTTCCGGAGCTCAGTGCGGATGTGAGTGTGGAGAAGTGAGAAGTTAGCTATTCTCATGTCGTGTGGGGTTAGTGCCAGATATATGCCCAGATATGGGACGGTGTAGCCAGACCATCGCAGAGGATAGCGGGCCTGCAAGTCAGCTCTCTCCTGGTTTGGCAATGAGAGATTCATCGCTATAAATTTAGTCAGATTAACCTTTAACCCAGAGGCTACGGCGAAGGTGTCTAGTTCCTCCAGAAAGGCGCCCAGTGCTCATTGTCTGCGTACAAACTTATGGTATGGGTATCCCCGCCAAAGCGGATGCATGTGATCTGAGTGTGATCCCTGACCCTCTGCGCCATGGGCTCCATATAGAAAGGGAAGAGTAGAGATGACAGGGGGCATCCCTGCCTCGCTCCCCTATTAATAGGGAATGGAGTAGAGGTGTCGCCGTGGGAGATCTGTAGCAATTAAAAAACTATGTGTCCGCATTTTCTCCCCAAAGCCAATACAGGCCAATACCTGCTCGAGATATGGCCAATGGACTCGATTGAAAGCCTTCTCTGCATCAATCTTGAGAAGCATGCACTTCCCCAGTATGTGGGAGGCTTTTTCTATGAGATGAGTGAGGCGTTTCATGTTGTCGCTTGTCTGCCGTTGTGGTATGAACCCAGCTTAGTCGGGGTCTACTAGTCCCTGCATATAGGGGGCGAGTCGGCTTGCCAGAATGGTGGTGTAAAGCTTCAGGTCTATGTTCAGAAGTGAAATAGGCCAATATGATCCGCATTCTGACTTGTCTTTCCCCGGCTTAGGGAGGACGACTATTGCCTCTTCCAGCATGGAGGAAGGGATGGCCCCAGACGACGCAAAAGAATTAAAATGCCGGGTAAGCAGGTGGCAAGTATCGCACAAAATTGTTTGTAAAAGGCTGCGGTGTAGCCATCAGGGCCAGGTGATTTGCCCAGTTTCAGGTGGGCGATGGCTGAGATAACTGCCTCCGGCCTGATCTCCCTTTCGATATGGGTTGCCTGGTCCGGTGTCAAGGTGGGGAGACTAGTCTGGGTTAGGTAAGAATCGATGTCCGCCTCGTCCAGAGACTGGTCATCGTAAAGTTGGGCGTAAAACTTGTGGAAGATTTCGACAATAGCCGCGTTGTCTGAGCATGCTATACCCGTACCCTCTCGGATGTCCTGGATGCCCTCACAAAGCTTGTGCGCAAGGAGACGGCTGCATTTATCCCCACCAATGTAGAAAGAGTAACCGCATTACAGCATATTCTGCCTTATCCCGGTCTAAGGCCGTCAGTTGTGCCCGAGCGGCTGTTAGCTGTCGCCATATACGGGGAGCTCCAGTTCGCTGGTGCATCTGCTCCAGTTCCTGCACCTTCTTTGTCAGCTCCTCCCTTTTTGCATTGTGGTCCGCGTTATCCATTGAAGAGATAGCAATGACCTCCCCCTGATGACCGCTTTAAGGGCCTCCCATCGCGTGGAGAGAGCGGTGTCTGGATTGTCATTGTGCGAGAGGTAATCCTCTATTGCGCATTGTATCTGGATGACCGTGGTTGGTCTGTGCAAGAGAGTGTCACGAAAGCGCCAATGTCTGGCCGGGCGCCAGATCTGTGGGAGAGCCAGTGCGATTTCCACTAGATTGTGATCGGACAGGGATGCCACTAGTATGTTGGTTGAGAACGCGGCCTTGCAGAGGGCTTTAGTACCCAGAAAATAATCTAGTCTCGCATAGGTTTTGTGGGTGTTGGAATAGTAAGAGAATGCCCGTGAGTGAGGGTGTTACTGTCTCCAGAGATCTGTGAGGTCTAGGTCGTGTAGTCTCAAGAGCCCTGTGAGTGAAAGGGCGCCCACCTAGCTCGTGCGGTGTGCCTACCTGTCGTGGTCATTGTCAAATACTATGTTGAGGTCCCCCCTAGTAATATGTGGTGTTTCTGAGTTGCAGTGGCAGGTGTAAGAGCTTCGTGCAAAAAGCATTCCTGACCGTCGTTGGGGGCGTAAACCGAGCCCACAACGACATTGTGGCCCCCTATAGTAAAGTGGTAGGTGAGAAGTCTGCCTTTGATCTCGACTCCTTTCTGTATCGCCTTCCCCTGGAAAGTTCTGGAAACGAGAATAGCTACCCCTGCCGTCTTAGAAGGTGTGGAAGAGAAGAATTGGATCGGGAAAGCGCGGGACCGAAGCCGGTGGCAGTCCTTGGAAAGGAGGTGGGTCTCTTGGAGGAGACAGATGTCTGCCCATGTACTTTCTAGGTAGGAGAGAAGTGCCCTGCATTTGATGAGGTTGTTGAGTCCTCTTACATTGAAAGTGAGATCCTTAATCGAAGGTGGTGGCATCTTACACCAAAATATGGGTTAACGCCAGGCAGTAGCAGCAGAATTACGAGGACTCCGTAATGCTAGCGCAAGAGTGAAGGCATCGTGGCGCCCTCTGGACCGGAGTCCCCCCCCCAGAAACAAAGGACAGTGAAGAGAGATAGATAAAGAGAAGAGAGGAGAGGAGTAAAAACCCACAAAAATTGGAAGAGATAAAATGAGGCACAACAGGTGCCAAAAGGCAAAAATAAAGAGTTTGTGAGTTCAATCATTAGTCAGTCATCCCAGGATGAACAGGAAAAAAGTATTTGGGGTCATATGGTGGCCAATGGGAGCTCTGCCCCTGAACATCTGTGAAAGACTGCATCATGGTAGCTGGAGTCAGTTACTTGGTTCTTGTGTTGGCTTGCTCCTTCTTAACCTCCAGCGGGTCTGGTCTTCGAACACGGCGCCAGCGATGCTGCTGTCTCCATTTCAGGCAGCCGTCATTAGAGTCTTGGTCCGAGCGCTCTCCATCATCGTTGTCCTCTGGGAGAGAGATCCCCAGAAGTTTACTTGCTTCAGACAGGAAGTGGAGAACAACTTCCCATCGTGCCGGAATATGAGGTGAAACGGATGCCCCCAGGAATAGGAGATGTTTCTTTGGCGCAGGGCCTCCGTGATGGGCCGGAAGGTCCGGCGTTTGTGAAGCGTAATGGCGGCAAGGTCCTGATAGAGGGCCAGTGACTGGTTGCGGAAAGTAATCGGTTGTAGCAAGCAGGCTTTACGGAGGATATCTTCCTTGGTGCGATAGTCTTGAACGCAAACCAGTATGTCTGCTGGGGGAGCCGTCGGTGCCCTGGGGGGGCCTACTCTATGTGCCCTGTCCAATTTAAGATCAAAGTCTGGTGGGTTGCCAAAGACATAGTTGAAGTGTTCTCAAACGTAACCAAAGATGTCACGCGCCTCTTCGTCAGTGCTCACTCCCCTAATACTAATGTTGTGTCGGCGGGAGCGGTTCTTGAGGTCCTCCAGGTGAGATTGGACGTCTACTTGCTGCTCATGTATTCGCAGGACCTCCTGTTGCATGGCTGCAAGTTCAGTGTCCCGGGTATCGCTTTTGGTCTCCAGGGACGCCACTCTTTCCCCTATATCGTCTACATCCTTGCGGATGTCTTTGAGCTCCGTTGTGAGGTCATTCCGCAGGGTTGCGAACAGTGATTCCAGGAAAGCCCGGGTCACAGGCACCTCTGTGGTGGTGGCCATTTGTGCCGTTGCTGTCTCCCGGCCGGGTTCCACCGGCTCCACACTCCACGCCCGGGTGAAAAGATCCTTGAGTAAGATTCCCGTTCGTGGTCTGTTTATCCTTCCTGCACCGGGTGGATGTCATGCTCGACCGTCCCCGCAGCGCCATGTCAGGGCCCGCGGGATGCCCCTGCCAACCAGCAGCCTCTGGTGTACCAATCCGTGGTCCGTGTTTTCCGGGCCAGATTTAGGTATGCTCACTCTGCCGCTCACGATAGGTAACAATGTGGAGTATCTGCTGATGGTCTGTGGAGCCCCCTCTGGTGAGGTGATCTGCCTCTGCCCTCCGGATCTTCGAGAGACACAAGTAAGATGTGCTTGAGGGCAGGGTGCATGGGGGCAAGGTCAGCAATGCGTCCTGCTGGTAAGACCACTAGGTGCAAAAGTAAGGGGGATGGGCAGTTAAGGCTCTGTGTACAACAGCAGCCCGCAGAGGCGAAGTTTCCCTCAATGTGTGGGGCCAAGGGCAGTAGGCCCGGCAAGGAGGTCAGCGGAATGCCGCTTCCAGAGCCCAATCGTCCCACTGATCTAAGTAGTCCTACCGCCAAGAGCATGTCTGAAGCATCCCAGGGAGTTGGGCCGATTGAGTTTGAGGGGCCCTCGGGGTCTGTTCATTAGGTTGGCCTACTGCATGATGTAAGGTGGCCCAATTGCCCCCGTCGGCTCCGGACAGTGGGGACCGCTACGGGGGCGGGGATATGGCAGGACTCACCGCCGCAGGTCTCTGGTGTGCTTTGCCTCGGTGGGGGCCGGGATGCTACCGGGTGGCTCGTTCCGCTTTTGACAGGCCTCCAGTGTCCTCCGGGCACACCACACCCTCCAACTGCCCCTAGGTGGGCTCTCGTCCACATCCCATGGATCTCAGGTGCGGTCCCGTAGGCTACAGCAGGGAAGGATGGTGCGACAGGGCCCACCGCCACAGGGCTCCGGGTTGCTACCTCGGGTTGGGGGCCGGAGGTAGCAACAGAAGCTCTCCCTAGCGAGGGTACTGCTGGGGCTGCGAGCAGCTGAGGAGACAGGAGGAAGCACGAACTTATGCATACTGATTTTAGGATTTTATAAATACATTTTGGAACGATTTTATTCATTTTAAAAAATCGCCGTTTCTGTATTCTGGGGGCTGTTATAGCAAGGGGAATTGAATAAACAGGCACTCTGACACCCTACACACCTTTACTTTCCTTTAATCGAGCCTCAACCCGATTTTGTTTCATACTTCACTCGGCGGTGGGCGCCATCTTGAGTGAGGAAGGCGAGGTCAGCGCTCAAGTCGGGCCGGCCTCCCACCCTCCTCCTCCCTGTATCATGTGTCGACCACCCAGACGGCGCAGCGGGCTGGCGCAGCGGGCGCGCCGGAAGCGCGCCGGAAGCGCGCCGAAGTCGAGCCAAAGTCCAGCCCGTCTGCGCCCGTCCGCGGCCGGACGGGGCGCGGGGCCACAAACCCTGGCAGTTCAGCTCTAAACACCATATGGTATGGCCGACACGCACTACTTGCTCTACAACCCGACACACCTGTCGACTGCAAACACGCCATGCCTGCCCAGTCAATTATAAAATGCACGAGGTGCCGCTTTGAACCTCTCCCTCTAATCCCAGACACTAACTCAGGCCCTATTATCAAAGCTGCACTATTGAATTGTAGATCCCTACAGAAGCATGCTCTAGAAATCTACCACTTACTAGAGGACCAAAATCTTAATATCCTATTCCTAACTGAAACCTGGCTAGATGATCATTCGGACCCGGATATTATCCAGGCCATGCCCAACGGCTATTTCCTATCTAGACTGGACAGGAAGGACGGCAGAGGAGGCGGCATCGCCATAGCCACAAAAGCTCCTCTAGTCTGTTCCCTAGTACACACTCAGGTTGATCACAGTGAAGCTGGCACCTTCACAATAAACACTAGCCCCAATCATTCGATCTCTGGTATTCTGATATACCGACCACCAGGTACACTATATGAGTTCACATCGACCCTAATGGAAGCGATTACTCATCTAGCACTGAGGAAATCCAGACTGTTAGTGCTAGGGGATCTCAATGTTCATTTCGAAGATCATTTAGATAAAAACGCTGATGATATCCGATTGGAATTGCAATCTGTTCAGCTTGATCTAAAAAATAAAGAACCTTCTCATCAACGAGGACACTTACTAGACCCCGTTTTTGGAAACTGGCAGGGAGTGCATACTTCTGATCCTATACCCATACCTTGGTCGGACCATTATATTATTCCCATCACAATCCAGCTTGACAGAACGGAGACTGTTCGTCATCAATCCCTGCGATACAAACGAAGAAAATGGAAGACCTTCTCTCTTGATTCATTTAAGCAAATTGTTCATGACGAAGGCCCTCCCAAAGGGGTCGACTGTGAGGCAGCTAATGACAATTTAAACAATATCGTCACCAAGGCCCTGGACATCACAGCCCCAAGTCGCACCCTGTCCAATGCCAGGAGGCATAAGAAAACTGCTCCTTGGTTTAGCCAAGAATTGCAGGCCATGAAAACGGCCTGTAAGAAACTTGAGAGAGCTTGGCGCCAGAATCTCTGTGCAGATATTAAAATACAATATAAAACAGCACAGAGAGTATATTATAAATCAGTTCGTCTGGCCAAAGCAGAGCATTATCATACCCGTATTATGGAAGCAGGCAATTCCTCCAAGGAACTGTTTCTGATATACAAAGAGATATCCATAGTGGACGTGACCTCCCCCGCTCACAATGATTCTGTGGAAGCGTGCAATAATATTGCACAGTATTTTGCAGGCAAAATCCATAAAATCTATACTAGTTTCTCTAACCAGACCTGATTCGGCCACGGACTTCATAGAAAATGACAAACTTGTAAATACACCTGCATGTTTAAACTCTTTTGTAGTTCCTTCTTATGAAATCTTGTCCAAAATGTGCAACAAAATCAAATCGGGATCTCCTAGAGACCCGGCACCCCCGAAAATTTTAGCTGAAGCCTTCCCTGTATTAGAACCTCATTTTAGGCACTTATTACACACCTCCTTTACTACCTCCTGCCTTCCGGAGGAATGGAAACAGGCAATAGTATTACCCATTAAGAAAAAATCAAACATCAGCATGGACATAATGGACAACCTGCGACCTATATCCCTGCTACCTTATGTGGCCAAGTTAGCAGAGAAAATCGCTAACAGTCAACTCATGGAACATCTTGAGACCCATAATGTTCTCCATAAATCTCAGTCGGGTTTTAGAACTGGCTTCTCTACGGAGACAGCTCTCCTGAGGGCCACTGAAACCTTACGTGAGGGAGCAGATAAGGGAAAGACAATGGCCCTCATCATGCTTGATCTCAGTGCCGCTTTTGACACTGTAGCACACTCCATCCTGCTACAGTGTCTAAATAAAGCGGGAGTTACCAACAAGGCACTGGGGTGGCTGAGGTCTTTCTTGATTAACAGGACCTTCCAAGTCCAAAGAGGAACTTTCCTCTCTGACAGGGTGATGCTGGAACAGGGGGTTCCTCAGGGCTCCGCCCTGAGTCCCACCCTGTTCAATCTCTACATGGCCCCTCTGGCAGAAGTGGTGCAGTCGTTCGGCGTGGAGCTTGTCTCCTACGCCGACGACACGCAACTCCTCATATCGCTGACCCATGCTCCTTCTAAGGAAGCTGATAACTTCAACGCCTGTATGTCCAAACTGGCTATGTGGATGAATGAACACTGTCTGAAACTTAATGGGACAAAAACAGAGGTCCTCATTATGGGAGGCAATGAGGTTAAATGGACGACAGAGTGGTGGCCCAGCTGTATGGGTCCTCTGCCCTCGCCTACACGAGAGGGGAAGAACTTAGGTGTATGGGTGGACAATAAACTGTCCTTTGACAGCCACGTAAAGAAGACTGTTGGCAAGTGTTTTGGGGTGATGAAAACCCTCAACCGCACCCTCGACCTGTTACCCATTAACTCCAGGCGTACCATGACGCAGGCATTAATAACGTCCCGTATTGATTACGGCAATGTACTACTCATGGGGACATCAGTGAAAAACATAAAAAAGCTACAGGTTCTACAAAACTCGGCAGCTCGCCTGGTGCTTAGGCTTCCCCGTCGAGCTCCTTCACGTCCCACTCTAGCAGCCCTCCACTGGCTACCGATCAGTAAGAGGATTGTTTTTAAAGCTATGCTCTGGTGCCATAAAATAATTCATCACAGAGCTCCGGCATATATGTCTGATTTGGTGTCTGTGTACGAACCTAACAGATCTCTTAGATCCAAAGGAATGGGTCTACTCAAAACTACCTGCCCCAAAAAAGCTAAAATGGGTGGCAGATCATTCCGCACCTTAGCTGCTAAGCAATGGAACCTCCTGCCTCTAGATATCAGGCTGGAGAGTAATGAAATCGTATTCAGGAAGAGACTGAAAACTTGCCTCTTTGCTGTGTGAACTGGTTCCTTCTTCTTTTTTCCTCTACTGCTGCATTCTCTCTCCATAGCGCGGGGACACACCGGGAGGTGTTACCAAGCGCTCTACAAACTCCTTTAAACTAAACTAAACTAAACTAAGGCCGAGATGCCCCCCGATGGCCCACTTTGTCCACGGCTGGCCCCAGGGGCGTTCGGGGGATGTCGCCCCCTCCAGCCACACTCGGGTGGGCCGCGATCCCAACGGCAGCAGGTGGTGGCTGCAGTAATGGAGCGCGGCATGTTGGGCCCCGTGGCTATAGATCTCAGGGCCGCTGCTGCGTGGTAGGGCAAGGCTGGGCTGATGGGCTGCTGCCGTCGCCTCCAACCTCAGGTTCACTCCGGGCTCACAGCTCTCCCGGGCAGAGATCGCTGAAGCCGTCACTCCCCAACATAAAATGGCAGGCGCCGTGTCTCTGGTCCCTCACATCCGCCGCGCGCCAGACCCGTGCCGGAAGAGGATATCCCGGGGACCGGTCACGGCACCAAGGAAGCTGCAACGTCTTGTGGTCGGGCGCCAGCAGTTCAATCCCCATGGATGTGGCAGCACTACCGACTGCAGTGTGCCGGCACCCCGTCACCAAGCCAGCCCTCGCCAGAAGTCAGGCGCAGCACCACCGGGGCCCCGGGAGATTCAGGAGTCGGATCGCCGGGCACCTCAGGATGCTCTTCACTCCAGGGCAGGGCCTTTTGATGAGTCCCGGGACTGGTGCAAGTGCTAAGTATCATCGGGCGGAGGAGAGGAGACAAAGCACGTCCTAACTCTCTGCCATCTTGGCCACGCCCTTCGTATCCCACTTTATAAGGCACGCAGAAGATCTTGAAAATTTTGAAATATGGAACGACCTCCAGTGGAAATTTTTTCCCAGCCATTTAGCTCCAAGGTCTTAAATATGCTAGAAATGGTCACCCTGAACATTCAAAGTGCGGGTAGATTAGGTCACAGGTCAAGGGCTTTGACTCCGGCTTCCAAGCCTAGAAGTGTCATAATTTTATTTCTGGAATATACTTACCTCCTTAAGATCATTATAGTATGAAAAAGCTTGAAACTGATTTCTTGGTCAGACAACAAGCATTTCCTCTTTAAAAATGTAACAAACGTCACTGCAGAATGCAGAGCAGCTTCACAAATGTTTCGATATACATCCTCATTAAATGGATTGATGCATCAAAAATGTTTTGAAAGAATGTAGAGGAGAAGACATAGAAACGTCTTGACCTTCAAATGTCTAGTGCATATTTCATTATGGTTTATTTTTCATTTTTGCTTTCTTCCCACAAAGGCTTCAGTATCAACTCTCAATCCCCTGGATTACCTTGGGAGAAACTGTGTCCTATGGTCTTATGACCGTCAATTTCTCGCGTATAATATAGGTATGTTTTTACTCTTTATTGTTCTATTTTGTATTGTGTTGTAGGTGTCCCCTCCTTCACTTCTGCCCCTCTGTCATATCTCAGCTCCTTCTCACGTTTCCCTTTTTCTATTTTTGTATGACATATGAATTATTTTTCGTATTTCGTGATATAATAAAATTTTATTTTTGTGTGTAAACTCAATATATCTAAAAACATTTCATAATAGATTTTAGAGTAATGTGGAATGTTAAAGTGCTTGGTACCACTATAAAATGATAGCTAGTTCTTTCTCATTTATCTAGGGTAAAAGTTATCATTAAAAGAAACATAGACAAACCTGAAAAGGCAAAAACTGGTCGGTTGGTGTTACTAATTTTTCCCATGCTCAAGGGAAAAAATTGGTGTTTGTATTTTAAGTGAAAACATTGGGTGCTAAAGTTATATCTCAGGAAAAGGATTATGTAGGAAGATGGGTGCGTATGAAATTGCTTGTAAGTAAAATTCCTTTGCATACTTTTATGTATAAGGTTTGACTCAGACTGACATTAAAATCAGAAGAAAACAAGTAATGGGTAATTTTTTTATTTAGATTTGGAAGAGTAAGATATTTCTTTAGAAAAAATATTTAAAAGCAATTAATTTAATTTAAAAAATAAAGCCCCTGGTCCAGATTCATTTAGTATTGAATGTTACTAATTTTTCTAGGATTTTAGTTACTAAATTATTTTACCTTTTTAAATTAGCTATGGCTTTGTTAAGTATGCCCTAATCCATCTAATCTCCACAGACAATTGTGATCCCAGGTATGCATTTAGATCTTTTATTACCAAAGTTACTTGGATATGAACAATCTGGCTTTATCAAAGGCTATAGCCAGACAATTCTAGGTATTTTTTCAATGTATCAAGCAAATTCACTCACCACAAACACCCAAAATCGAGCTATAAATCTTGAGGCTGAGAAAGCTTTCGACAAGATCGATTTAGATTTAATTTTTCAGACTATATTTTGGTTTGGGTTAAGTTCTACGATTGTTAATTTATATTTGTTTTTATATTCATCACCTAAAGTGTCTATTTTTGTAACTAGGTCTACCGTTATGAGTTTTGAACTACATATGAGTAAAACAAGGATTCTCCTGATCAACATTTTTATTTATTTTAGCCTTGGAAAGTTGCCTAACAAGAATAAGGCAAAGTATTAATATGCATAGTTTTAACTGCGGAGAGAATCACTCGAAAATGTCTCTGTATGCTGATGACATAGTTTTATTTATTTCAAATCCAGAAACAACAAGTTTTATTATTTTCAAATCCAGAAACATCACTCTCTCCCTTCTTTGAAAAAGTTACTTAGGGCCTGATTTAGTATTCAGCAGGTTACTCTGCTACAATATTTGTGTTTTCTTGTGTTATTTTGCTCCACAGGTTCTGCTCCTTGCCTAACTAGGTGCCTCGCGCCTCCCGCCACATAAGCTCCGCACCCTCCTCTTAGCCCTGCCCCCACCTGACTCCCGCCCACCTCCTTCTCGATCCCGCCCCCCTATCCTTCATTACGGCGACCACTGCGGGGGAGAGCATGTGTTGACCTGACCTCAGTCTAGACAGCACGCTCCCCGGCAGCTCCGCCAGCCGCTCACCGCCTCAGCAGCCCCAGCAGCAGAGTTCGAGCCTCGCGCTCGACTCTGTCACGGGTTCCTGCTTTTTGGCATTTCACGCTCTGACAAGCGCTTGTGTGTGACATTTGTGTTTTCTTGTGTTATTTTGCTCCACAGGTTCTACTCCTTGCCTAACTCGGCGCCTCGCGCCTCCCGCCACATAAGCTCCGTGCCCTCCTCTTAGCCCCGCCCCCTACCTGACTCCCGCCTGCCTCCTCCTCGCTCCCACCCGCCTTCCCTTCATTACGACGGCAAGCCTGACTTTTTTTTATTTTTTTTATTTTTTTTAATGTGTTTTTATATAGCGCGGACTTTACCCAAAGGTGTCAGAGCGCTTCACAATAGGAACAGTAATGATACATAAGGAGAAAAATTACAAGTGAGCATGTTACAGAATCAAACGGTACGTTACATGAGACAATAGTGACAATTGTGCAAGTATCAAGAGCAAACAAAATACAAGAGGTAGCAAACGATACGTTGCAAAAGGGAAAAGTGACGTGTGCAGGTTACAAGAGCATACAAAGTACACGTAGAGGTAAAAAAAAAATTGCAATAAATGGCAGACACTCAAAACACTAAAACAGAGGTTACGTTACATGAGGCAGTGGTGGCCGTTGTGCATGTATCAAAAGCAAACAAAATACAAGAGGTAGCAAACGATACGTTACAAAAGGAGAGGTGACGTGTGCATGTTACAAAAGAGTACAAATTACAAGTAGAGGTATAATACTGCACTAAATGGCAGACACTCAAAACACAAAAAACACACTGGGAAGGCACTTCTTTAGGCATGGAGAACATAATTTCCTATAATGGAAGGACTTCCTTCAGAAAATAGAGGTCGTGAATTAAATTTGGAAGTGTCTTTGAAGGAGGAGAGCTTTGAGGTCAGTTTTGAAGGCCTGGGAAGAGGTGGTGCTGGCGCATGGACCACGCCCAGCACCAGGGACCCTGGTTCTCCAAGCCTCCACCACTACACCCTCGCCAGCCTCCTTGCACTCAAACCCAACCACCTCGAGAACTGCGCACGAGCCTCGCCCGTCGACACTCAAGGAGCCTTCTCTTGCGCTCACTGCCGAAGCACCTTCTCCATGGACGCCACGCCAGTAGCCAGCAAAGTACCGCCTGCCGCCAAGCCCGCCAACACCATTAACTGCATCCTTCTCAACGTACGATCCCTTCACCGGCACGCCATAGAGATATGGGACTTACTCAACACTCTCGCTCCTGACGTCGCCTTCTTCACGGAGACCTGGACTAACGCAAGCTCCGGACCAGACATCGCCACGGCTATACCAGACGACTACAAGCTCAAGAGAATTGACCGCCCTAATCGCCCGGGGGGAGGCCTCGCCATCGCTCACAAAACCTCCCTCCAACTCTCCACCTCAGCCCAAGCAGCGCTCTTCCCAGCTTAGAACACCTCCACTTCCAGATCCACACCAACCCCAGGACAACGCTACAGTGCACCCTCATCTACCAGGACCTCGCGCCCAACCCACTACCACCATCACAGAACTCGCCACATCCCACGCCATCACCTCCACGGACTACATTCTGCTAAGAGATCTAAATTTCCACCTCGAGAACTGCCAAGACCACGATTCCAACGCGCTACTTGAGAATCTCGCCAACCTGGGACTCAATCAACTGGTAAACACTCCCACCCACATTGCAGGACACACTCTGTACCCCATCTTCACGGAAGGGTCGAACATCCGGTTCACCCACACCACCCTGCAACCCTGGACAGACCACCACTGCATCCATTTCACTTTCACTTCCAGGACCGCACCGAAACAAACCCGCGCCCGACTCGACGGACATGGAGTAATATCACCGAACACCTTCTTAACACCACCCTCCTCCACGACCCCCCCTCAGCCACCGCCGACACCGCCGCCAAGGAATTCCACCGGTGGATCACCAGCTGCTCCGATAAACTGGCCCCTCTCTGGCAGACAACCACCAAACGCCCTCCTATGGCTGCCTGGTTCACCACCAAACTCCTAGAGGCCAGACGCGCCTGCAGGTGCCTCTAAAAAACATGGAGGAACCAGAAGACCACTGTAGCCCACACCGACCACAAGATCGCCATGAAGAACTATCACCAGCTGATAAGGGACACCAAAAGAACCTTCATCAGGGAAAAAATCAACACCAACTCAGCCAACACAAGGGAACTCTTCAACGTCGTCAAGCATTTCACCAAACCCTCATGCGAAGCCTCTGACATCACACCATCCCAAGATCTCTGCAACAAGCTCAGTGCCTTCTTCCACAGAAGATCATGACCCTTTACGACAACTTCAACGAGCCAATGAATGCCTTCACCCCTACGACCACTACCACCTCCAAACCAACCATCACCACCTGGAACCCCGCATCCATCGAACTTATTGCCAGCACCATGAAGAAAACTCACTCAGGAGCCCCCACGGACCCCTGCCCACCGCACATCTTCCACAGAGTCTTCACGGCCATCGCTCACGAGCTAGCCCGCACCATCAACTCCTCCCTGGCCTCTGGCTCCTGCCCCATGGACTGGAAATGCGCGGAAGTGAAGCCCCTCCTCAAAAAACCATCGGCTGACCCGACTGACCTCAAGAACTACCGACCCATCTCCCTCCTTCCCTTCGCTGCCAAAGTCACAGAAAGGCTTGTGAATGCCCAGCTGACAACCTTCATCGAAGATAACTACATCCTTGACCCCTCCCAATCCAGTTTCCGCAGCAACCACAGCACTGAGACAGCCCTGATCACCGCCACCGACGACATCCGTATGTTGCTCGACCAGGGCCACACCACAGCCCTCATCCTCCTCGACCTCTCCGCAGCTTTCAACACCGTCTCACATCGCACACTAACCACCAGGCTCCACAATGAGGGAATTCAGTGAGACGCCCTCAACTGAATCCGATCCTTCCTCTCCGATAGAACACAGAGGGTCAGGCTCCCCCCCTTCCTCTCCAAACCCACCGACATCATCTGCGGAGTTCCCCAAGGATCTTCTCTGAGCCCGACTCTCTTCAACATCTACATGGCCCCCATCGCCGCAATCGTCAGCAACACGGGCTCAGCATCGTGTCCTACGCTGACAAAACCCAACTCATCCTCTCCCTCACCACCAACCCAGAAGACACTAGACTCAGCTTCCAGGAAGGAATGAAAAACGTGGCCACCTGGATGAAGGACAGCTGCCTCAAACTCAACTCCGAAAAGACAGAGGTTCTCATCTTCAGACCCTGTCCCTCTGCCTGGAAGGACTACTGGTGGCCTCCCGCCCTGGGGACGCCCACCCACCCCGACGGACCACGCTCGGAACCTCAGCATAATCCTCGACTCCTCCCTCTCCATGAACCGCCAAATCAACGCTATCTCCTCCACCAGTTTCAACTGCCTCCGGATCCTACGTTAGACCTTCAAGTGGATCCCCCCAGATTGCAGAAAGACCGTCACCCATGCATTCATCACCAGCAGGCTCGACTACGGCAACACCCTCTATGCTGGAATCAACAAATCCCTACTACGCAAACTCCAAACCATCCAAAACGCGGCCGCCAGGCTCATCCTAGGGACACCGCGCCACGAACACATGAGTCCACACCTGCGAGAACTCCACTGGCTCCCCGTCGAGAAGAGGGTCACCTACAAACTACTCACGCACGCCTACAAATCCCTCAACAACATCGGACCCAAATACCTCAACAACCGAATGAGCTTCCATGCACCCAAGCGGAACCTCCGTTCAGCCGACCTCGCACTAGCAGAGGTCCCACGCATCTCCCGGAGCAGGGCTGGAGGGAGAGCTTTCTCATACACCGCAGCCACAGCTTGGAACACTCTCCCAGTAGAAATAAGACGCTCTCCAACCCTGCACACCTTCAGACGGGCTCTCAAGACCTGGCATTTCGACTGACTGGAGCAGCCCTACCTTTCCCTCCCCCAGCGCCTTGAGACCCTAACGGGTGAGTAGCACGCTTTACCAACCCCTGATTGATTGATTGATTGACAAACATGATGGATATCCCATCCGTCGTATTACAAGTGCATTATATCCAATCGCACTTGGAATACAGTGGACCGGAAATCCGTCACATTTTTGATGGAGTAACCTGTCCGCCAAACTCTAAATCAGGCCCTTAATCTGAAACATTTCATTTTAATAAATTATATTCAAAAATTATGTTTGATGAATAAATGATAATCAATATAAATTTATAAAGTGCACTAATGCCCTTACTGAGCATCCTGGTGCTAAAGGAAGGTAATGAACCCTGAAGATTTAAAGACCCTGAAGAAGTTAACATAATTTAAATAACCAAGTTTTAGCTGCTTCCTGAAAAACAACAGTGAAAATGTGCATTTAGGTGTCAACAGCAGAGAACTGAGATTTTCCTAGCCTTGCTGTCAGAAAGGCTAGATTTGATTAACCTCTTCGGTGCCCATGACGAGCTGGACTCGTCATGGGCCGCGGTTGCGCTGTGCCCATGACGAGTCCAGCTCGTCATAAACCCCGCCCGCTAATGTAACAGCCGGCACAGGGCGGGGAAAGGGGCGGGCACTGAAGGGGTTAAAGACACAGATTATGCAGTATTTTCTTGCTGTCTATTAATAGCAGCCAATCAAAACAAACTTTTAAAACAAATGTCATGTTACATTTAATTTGATGCTTTCATAGTTAAACTCAATTGTTTTATGTTTAGATGTTATTCTGTTATCACTTTTCCAGCCAAAATAAAGTAAATATTTATAAATTGAATACTTTATGCCTACTGCAAAAAGTTTTTTATAAAGGATGTTCCCCTACTTTAGGAGGAGAGTATGCTCATAGAAGCCCAACCACACTCAATGCTCATCTAGCTCCAACCTGTTCCTGATTCTTTGCATCTGGAGAAGCTACTTTGGCCGGCATACTTTCTTCTATAGGGTGAGTAAAATCTAGAATTTTATTACGAGACCTGAGGCTCATAATGTGCAGTCTTTTCTTGCTGTTTATTAATAGCAGCCACTCAAAAAAGAACATACATTACCCAAACCATCTGAGTGAAAAAACTATCCTATTGGTGTTTTTATTGTGAGGTCATCTTTGTAGATTTTTCCCTCAGATGTTTTGGGTTAAACTATGAACGCATCAAATAAAATTGTATATGACCTTTGTTTTAAAAGTTGTAAAAATAAATATATACTGTAGTAACATTTCAGAGATTGTTAATAAGATACAATGTGTCAAAACTGATTTAAACAAGAAAGCTGTTTAAAGTTAAGCCTGATATACACAGGGGCAGGTGAAAACAATACAGTCTTAATCCCTGTCTTTCAGCTCACAGTACTCAAAGTTGTTTGCTAACCCCCTTAAATTGCACTGGCTTGGGCAATAAAAACTGTCCAGATTATATTGTACTCCTAACAGTATAGTTAGGGATTAGTTGTAGGCACCACCTTTGATCTTACGTTCCATGCTCAGTGCAAGTATCGGGAAACAGCGAACACAATTTGTTCTTTTGTGTCTCTCTTTAGGATTCTAACACTTCCTTCCCAGTCTGTCTCACACCCAAGATTTTACACAATGCAATGAGCCATTTTTCAGGTAGGGCAAAAAAGAAGAAGTGTGCCTCAGTTTCCATGTGTTGTGGACAGTAGGGGTAATGATTTGTAAGGCACCCTGTTTTATTTCACTTTGATGTGAGGACCTTAACTGTAACGCACCACATGTAAATTGCACGTATAAGCGTTTCGCTTGAAATGGAAAAATTCTGTTCATATAAGGTTCAAAGCTGGGTATGTATTTATGCAGCAAATACTGTCCTGCTGAGCTCCCTTCTATATATTAATTCCAAATCTGCTTCAGTATAGTCTCTCAGTAGT
The DNA here is from genome assembly GCF_964204655.1 of Triturus cristatus. Taxonomy (NCBI): domain Eukaryota; kingdom Metazoa; phylum Chordata; class Amphibia; order Caudata; family Salamandridae; genus Triturus; species Triturus cristatus. The sequence goes on along the minus strand of NC_140582.1, from coordinate 920,964,632 downwards.
TACTTTTCAATTTCTGGTTAATTCCTTTAGTTATTTTAGCAGTAGAATCCCATAGCTCACCTATTTTAATTATTCTGCAAAAATTCTTAATATGTTGCAACCAAGGCATGTAGACTTCCTTATCACATGCAATTAATTCCTCCAGGGATTCCCTATAGGAAGTCAGCTCCACACTCCCATTACAGCATTGGTTTTAGTGCAATTACCAAATGAATACTGTTAAATGTAAGATTGAATCTCATTGGTAAGTGGGGGTACTCATTTGCAGATTAAATAGGGCTCTTATGAATTTATTTTCTGCCAGTGTTAGTCTAGTTGCATTAGCATATCCCCATATCTCGGCCCCATGAGCAGCTGCTGACAAAGCATTAGCTCTATATACATTGAGACCATGGGTCTCAGATGCACCAGATGTGGATTTAAATTCTCTCCCTATTGCCATTGCTCTCTGGTTGAGAATAATTTTGCTTTTGGTCAATTGGGGTCCCCAGTTTAAATTGTCAGTCAATCTGACTCATAGTTGTAAAAATATTTGACATGTTCTAGCTGGGCGCCTTCAATGGTCATCCTCCCTCTAAAAGAGCGGTGCAACTTCATTGCCATGTATTTGGACTTAGATGGATTTAATTCTAACCTTCTGTGCAAGCAAAAAGCTGCAAATGAATCTAGTTCAGCTTGTAGGCCCATGGAGGTTTTGGGTATAAGGAGGGAATCGTCAGCGAACATGAGGAGGAGGACAGAGATACCCACAGACTGAGGTGCGTCATGCCTACACCTATTTAGCCACTCCACTGTCCTATTGATTTAAGTCTAAACAGTATAGGTACAAGGACGCATCCCTGCCTCACCCTCCATTTTATTGGAATGCTATCCGTGAGATCCCCCCACCCCTGCATTACACCTTACTTTTGCAAACCTATCAACATGAAGGACTCATGATCAGAATCCATAGGAGATCACTTGGGATTTTGTATGCTTCCAGAAACCTCCACAGGCTAACCCTTGGAACAAAGTCAAAAGCTGCTCTCAGGTCTATCAATGCTATGTAAAGATGGTCTTGTTTCAAGGTGACATACTTCCAACATAACCTAACCCTGCTCTGGAAGCCAGCCTGCGTGCCTTCAAGGATATGGTTATCCTGGAACCACTTTTGTTGTCTAGTCAGAACCTGCCTGCAAATATTTTCTGGCTGATGTCTATTAGACTTAAGGGTCTATGATTGGCTGGCACATCCCTACTCTCATCGGAATGATAATCACGCTTTGCGGGGGGTATGCCATCTCCCCTCATAATGGCATTTCTAACAGTGTTAAAATAGGGCGTCCATACTTTGTGCTGGGATAGGTACAAGTCTCCAGAGATGCCATCCATCTTGTTATTTGTTCATTTGTTAGAAGGCTTTGGCTGTTTCATCCATGGTAAAGCTTATTGTCTCATATCCATCCCTCTTGGTACAGTTAGTTTCCAGAAAACGTCTGCATCTCTATTCTGAAGCACTTCTGCTAGTTGCGACCACTGTTCAAGTTTCCATCTTCTTTTTGACTCACTCAAAGTCTTATAGTTCTTTCTTGTAAAGACTATGTTGCACTATATACCTTTTTTTATAGATCCCACTGCACATTTTTGCCAAATGGCACTCATTGGAGAACCAGCTGGGCACTGGTGTTTGGAGATTGCCCCTACGGCCTACTTTCACAAAGAAATGCCAAAAAAAAAAAAAGTTGATCCATTAGTTGGCAGTGGAGGGTGACAAAGTTAATCTCAGTCAGTGCATTAAATTGGATCAATGATTTTTTATACAAATAACTCATAGATTTTGGTTTGGGCTGCTTTGTTGTTCACAATTGCTGACCATTTAACATTTCTATTATTGTTGGATGTTTTAATTGGTGCTAAGTTTGTGGCAAGTTCCAGGTTTAGATTCAGGAATATGCTGAATAGGAATATGCTGGTTAGAAATTTGCCATTCAAGGCCTGGTTGTCACTGTCCATTCCGGGAACCATGTCGAGTAGGAATGACCATAAGGTCTGAGCCACACATTTGTAGCCTATATTACTGATAATCAATCCCCTTTTATAAGTTGGTAGAGTGGGGAGAATCAGATCTTGTATTACCATTTATGTTCCTCATGCCATGCACCATTACCAGTGCCACACTAGTGGATATTTTCCCGCCAGCCAAGGGCTCCCTTGATCTGGTCAATATTTCATTTTGGATGGCCAATCAGCCTTCCATCACCCTTTCATCCCTTAGTTGAGTGTTACAGTCGCCTGCTATGATTTTGTAGTCATTCCGGTGGAATTGGCACAGCAAATCTGAAAGGTGGCCCACCGAAGGGGACTCAGTGTTTGCAGGGATAGATCTAATGTAGATAGTAACAATAACAATATATATAGTCCCTTATGGTGTTTTTATTTTGCTTTCAAGGCCTAGAGATCCCTACTACTCCAAGGAATCACTTTGTCTGTGGGTAACATGTCCACCTGAGGCTCTATCTGCAGGAGATGATACGGCATTAACATTAAAAGTAACAAAACTTGACCTGAATACTGGGTCAATCGCCCATGTTTCCTAACATAGTATAATGTGGTGGAGGTTTATAAACTCCCCCTACTTTGGGTCAGCAAATTTTGATCTGATCCCTGTGATGTTCCACGACAACAACCTGATAGAATCACCCTGAGTCAGCTCATTCTCGACCTTATCTAACAAGATACCAGAATTCAGGATTCGGGGGCTAGTAGACTTTTTTGTATATTCAAGGATTTGCAAGTGATTTGCACACCAATTCTACTGCAGTCCGAGATGCTTGGGAACCATGGGTCCGAGGAAATAGCTGGTTCACCCCCAATGTAAGCTGGATTAGCCATAGCCCCTAACATCATAACATTCAGTCAGTCATTCTCATATAGATCGCTCAAAGGCTCTGGGGAATAGAAATTTGGGGTATGCCCACTTGGAATTGTAGAGATCTTGTGGCCTAATTGTTCCTTTGAATCATTGGGGTCATTTAACTTGAGCCTTATCTGTGATCTCATAGTGGGCCTCAACCTCAGCTAAAGGGAAATTAATACTTCCACTAAACCATAGTTTCTCAGTTTCAACCCAATTGAATCGTTTTGCAAATGAGCTGTACCAAAGAGTGAAGCATGTAGAATATCATCCCTAATAATGGATCTACAACCTCTGGTGTGTCTCAGCCAGTGAATGGCTTTATTAATAAGTGAATCACGCATATCCCTATCACCATGTGGAATTTGTGGGACATTCGCCATATATATATTATGCTGTTTGCTATAGGACCGATGGCGGTCACAGCTGGTGTTCTTCCCATATTTGCTATTAGGTGGAGGATATTTTTGCCTTAGTTGGGTGTTATAATGTGGTACCTGCTGTGTATGGGAGTTATGTCCCAGAGCAGTTAATTGTCCTATTGCATTCACACTATTATGCAAACCTGCAGTTCTTATCTGGTTGCTAATACTTGCGTGAGCTACATTATCTCCAAGATTGTATATTTCTCAGTCAGTAGTCTGTTTAAAATTTGCAGGGGTGACTTTATTTTTATTAGTTATCAGTGTGGTGTTTATATTTGCTACCAGAGCTGAGAGATTATCCAATTTTTCATTGAGGGTTTTAGCCAGTCTACTCATACAGTCGCGAAATGTTGAAATCTCTCCCTTTAGGGCATTAAGTTGAACACTTGTATCATTGATGCCCTCTTTAAGGACGGGCCCGGGTAACTCAGTGCCTGGAGGTTCTTCGTTTAAACACCACATAATTGCAACTAGATAGAATGTTCAATATCAGATATTACAGGAGCATAGGATGACAACCGCTGAATCGGGGATCAAGAGGTGATGCAACTTGCCTAGAGGCCATACGAGAGGTGCTGCTAGTGTGATTTTCTTTTGTATTAAGTCTTGCAATGCATCCTTCCTCTGGTTTATTGAGGTAAGATCTAATACTCTTCTGTGTACTTCCCCTCTCCTTCTTTTTTCTGTGATACTACTTTTCCTTAGGTGCTAACGATCCTTCTACTTTCTTTATCAGCGTGTTAATATCACTTTGGGTACAATTTTATGCTGAATGTCTGGGGAGTTTCCTAGCACCACCTACCGGCATGTCTGGAGAGTTTCCTAGCACCACCTGCATACATATATTGTCGGTCACTTTCCTTTCCATAATGACTTTAGTAATCACCTCATTTTTGGACAGACACTTCTAAACTGCTATTCAAAAACACAAAGTGTTTCATATTCTAGCTGCCGACTTGTTTCAGTGGCTACTATAAGCGGGAGCTCAGGAATTTTAAAACTCAAATCGCAAATGATTTCAATCAAACACAGGTATGGCCCTTAGATTTAGCCAACAGCCCTACAATTGGAGATGCAAGTCTTTTTATTGTGAAGGTTCCAGTCCTCAGCCCAACGCTGATAGGGCAAGATTACCTTTATCTTTAATTTTTTGTTTTTTTTAAAGATATTTTATTCATTTTCTGCATTTTAGCCAATAGTACAGTTATATAGCAGGAATATGCAAGTGAACATTCAAGCGACACATAGTGATTGCCATATAGCAATGTATCCATAATATGCTGTTTGGCTCTGAATTAATCGGTGTAGTGCCTGTCCACGAACTTCTCGTACTGACAGTTGTTGTTAAACCTGCTGCTACAATAATAGGATTACAGTGCATAAAAATTATTATAAAACAATTAAACATTTCAAACTATCCCACCACCTCCCTCCCTGCTGATGGATCAATGATAATTAAAAGAAGAGAGATATGACACCATAGAAAGGAGGTAAATTGTAAATTGTTAAGATTGCTACTGGTATATTTGGTACTATATAATAACTCTTGTTGTGGGGTACTGTGTACTTTGGAGAGTTGCTAAGTTCTGAGATCACATCTATTATCTACGAGGTGGATTAATTTCCAGGGTTGAGGGCATCAGTTGCTTTAAAGGATGTCAATATAATGTCCATACACATGACCATAGGATATTTTCGTAGTCCTCTGCTTTCTTCTCTACAAATGGCTACGCTTTCTGCTAGTCCACATTTTTCTACTTCATCCTTCTATAAGTGTAATGTAGGGGCAGTTGGTGATTTCCATCTCCAAGTTATGCCACGCTTGGCTAGGAATAGGGCCAAGTCTGCAAACTTAGCTTGTACCTCTTAGCCTTTTCGTCGTTTATTTAGTCCTAAAATACAAGCTTCAACTGTATAGAAACCCCCATTGCTCAGTGTTTCTCCTAATGCAGTGGATATCCCTTCCCTGTACCCTCGCCGTTTATCACAGGCCCACATTATGAGAATCAGGTCTGCATCTTGCCCAACATATCTGGGACATGTTGCTATGCCATTTGGATATATGAATTTTATTTTATGTGGTGTTAAATATGCCCTTTGGGTTATTATATATTGGAGAAATTTAAAACAATTATTGCGGGACACTCATTTTGGGTATTCAAGTACAGTATTCCACTTGTCCAGTAGTGGTCTATTTATATCTCATTCCCATTTACTGCGCACTGAATTTAGCGGGTATGGTTGGTGTGTACATAACCCTTGGTAAACCCATCGCGTAAGGTGACTTCCTGTTCCAATAAGGTACATTAAATTGACTAGTTCATTTGTTGCGGGTTCCGTTCCATGAGGAGCCCATTTTCTCTTAATATAAGTTATTAGGCTTGCGTGAGTTAAGAACAGTGTTTCTGGTACTCCTCGTTCATTAGTGAAATCGGTATGTTTTAAGAGTGTCCCCTCTCCAAAGAGATCGCCTATTGTATTCACCCCGGCTTGTGTGCAGGGTTCCAGCTGTCGATTAGTTAACGTTCTAGTGTTAGTGGGGATGCCTAATAATGGTATGTCGGACGCGTATGTTGGGGTATCTGCTGTGTACTTTAATGCCCGTTTCCAGTAATCTATTGCAATACTTAGCAACATTTGGGACAGGGCAGAGATGTGGCATTGGGTATAGCAAACTGTGCAATCTACCTTGCGCAAGCATTTGTGATTTGTATGCTATTCCATGTAAATTTCGACCTGATACCCAATATGAGAGCCATTGTAGATGTGCAGCAAGGCAGTATGCATAAAGGTCTGGGGCTCCCATTCCTCCTGCGTTTGATGGGAGTTGCAGCTTCTTTAAGCTCAATCATCAACTGCCTGTGCCCGATATTAATCTAATTAATAATGTGTTTAGGGTTTTAAAAATATTTTTGGGGAACAATACTAGCAGGTTTGTGAAGAAGTATAATAGTCGCGGTAGCATTACCATTTTTGATATTGCCAGTCTGCTAGCAACCGAGAGGGGTAGAGACATCCAGAATACAATTTGTGCTCTTAGTGAGTTGCCCTCTGGAGGTTCCCTTCAATAATGTCTTGTGGGTCCCTATATACCAGTATTCCCAATTATCTAAAGGTCCTGTGTCCGAAAGGTATGATATGTGCGTCTACGTCATTACCAAAAGGGAATGCGTTGGATTTTTCATAATTTATGACCAGCCCTGCAATAGATTCAAATTTTGTAAAGGTCTGTGCTGCGTTAAGTATATTATCCTGTAGGTTGCTAACGTAAAGTATAATATCGTCAGCGTATAGTGATATATCATGATGTGTGTCATTAAGGGTAATGTCCCTTCCAACTGATTCTGCTCATATCTTGTGAGCTAATGGATCTAGTGCAAGAGCGAACAACATAGGCAAGAGGGGACAGCCTTGTCTTGTGCCTCTTTGTATTTCGAGGGGCTTTGATATGTATGATCCGGTATGTTCCCTGGCATTTGGAAGATGATAAAGTAATGGTATCCACTTAATATATTCCTGGGGGATTCCGAATTTTCTGTAGCGCAGCTAACATGTAATCCCAGCTTAATGTGTCAAATGCTTGGGTAATTTCAAATGAAATACACCCTGTCTCAGGTAGGTCCCTAGTGCAAGAAAACATTATATTGCAGAGTCTGTGTATGTTAAGGGATGCATTACGTGTTGGGACGAATCCACATTGATCGACATGAACTAGGCCTGTTAGGAGGGTTTGTAGTCGATTTGCTAAAATTTTGCTAAGGATTTTATATTCAGTATTCAATAATGATAGTAGGCGATATGCATTCAGTTTAGTGTGATCGCATCCAGGTTTAGGTAACAAAGTTATTAGGGCCTGCGAAGTTGAGGGGGGTAAGGTACCTGTTTCATATATTGCTGTATATAGTTTCTATAGCGGAGGAGTCAATGGTTGAATGTAGGCAACATAGAACACCGCTGTTAGGTCATCTAATCCTGGAGTCTTATTTTTGGGAAGGCCTTTTATTGCTGCATTTATTTCCCCTGCTGTAATGGAGCTAGCTAGGTTTTTCCGGGCATTTTAAGTAATTTGGGGTAGTTTCACCATCCCTAAAAATGAGTGGAGCTCTTGCGAGTCTGCTCATCGTGGAGCCCTATATAGGGCTTAATAATGGTTATAAAAGGCATCATTAATGTCTGCCAGTGTGGTTGCTTGAATATGGTGTGGTATTATCATTTCTACTATTGGTGTTGGAGACGTGCACCAGGTCTGTCTGCTTCTGTGTGTATTTTTTGTGTCTAGGAACGATAATCTCTGACTCGTAATTGTTCTAACAATTCTGCGTATTGTATGCAGGCTTCTTGTAGTGTTGGTTTTGCAGTGGGGTTGCTGGAGCAGGGTTTTCTGTTTAAACCCGAACATCAGCTTATTAATTTTGTATGTCATAATTAAAATTACTTAAGAATAATTACTAGATATTAATTTTGTTGAGTTTCTGACTAATCAACCTTACTAATGAAAGAATTACACGTGGGAATGCAATTGCATGGCTTAATTAATAAGTGAACTAAGTTGGTGAGCAGATTAATTAAATACGTGTGGCTATAGTGTCATTTGTTATGTGTTTGCGCTTTGAAATAATATGCTTTAAAGCTTCTTTATGTTGCAGATGGCTAGATAATTACATACACATAAGGGTATTAGTGGGAATTAACACTGTATAATCAATACGATGTAGTAACGATGTTTTGTGTTTCTTTTAATTAAGATTGTCCATTTTGGCCTATTGAAAGATGGCCGACATTTACAGCCTGCATTTGAGTAGATGAAATACGAAGAGAGGCCTCGCTGAATATGGTTGAAAACCTGACCTCGGTCTCTGTCTGTATTAAAAGTTTCCGTGAGGACAGCAGCTCTGGGCTCGTCGCCAGCTATCCTTGGAAGAGAACAGTAGCCACAATTAACATTTTGATAAACTTGCAGTGGCTTCACTATAATTCCGGAGAAGAGCATCCATGAATGTTGCAGATTTAGTTTGTGCTTCCTTCTTCCGTGTTTTTATTTTTGTGATATTCGAGAGCGGAGGTTTTTCTAAATGTTGCGAGCCAACATCCTTTCCTGCTCGCTCTGCTCAACGGACGTTTTGAGCTTGTTTGTAACTTTTAATGTGTAAGTTTTAGTATAAATATTGTTAGACCAGAGAGGGTCTAAGGCCACTTCTTCCCGAACTTATGCTCGAGAGGATCGATGCTGATTGAGAGGACAGCGACTCGGGAGACTTTACTGAGAGACCTGTCCTGACCTAATTACGACATTTAGCTAGAATAGGTAACTATGAGAATAATGATTTTGCTATTGGATGTCTTTTCATTTGAATTAATTTAGATAAAATAACCTTTGTTTGAATTCCAGTGTCGGGTGGTTATTTCTTTGTCATTTATTGAGATCTCAAATGTGTTCTTATTGTTTAAATCATGACTCGAGACAAATCAATTAGGTTGCATTGACCTCAGTTTAGATGCAGATTGATACAGGAGTTCTCTCTTATATTCAGTGTGGATAGAGTAATAGAATGAATGTTGGTGTGATGGGCCCTAGCGTATGATGAGTGTATGTGCGTATGACTGTGAAATTACTCTGTCCATGGAAGTAGGGAGAATTTATATGCTTTGATCTGCAGCAGTTTCCTGGTAGCAGTATGATGGTTTGATTATTGTCTTGATCTAATAGATTGCTTGTACATAGGCTTTTGGATTTATTGGTTTATTGATTGATGTTGATACATGTACTAATACTAAATGTTGAAGTCGTCGTATTGAGTTATATGTAGTGTGTACGGCTTCTGGAATGTAGGGAGCTGGTGACGGTTCTGTAGTAGGGCAGAGGGAAGTGAGTGCTGCTCTTGGGAAAAACGGGATTGTTGGCCCTGTACGTATGCAGGGAAAAGCGTGTGACAATTGAAGTTGCGCGTCGCATTGTCTGGTTTCGGAATCAGTGACATCGCCGTGTGTTACTATTAGAGATATATTTTCTGTATAAAGGGAGTGCGTATGGTAGCAAAGGTTATCTATGAAACTCTGGTCTTAAGTCCCAGGGATCCGTAAGGTTTGCCGTTAAAGCTTACCGCTGGAGAAGTAATAGGTATTCTCTGAGCTTGTTTGAAGGACTGGGCAGAGGTAAGCGCTGCTTAGTTAGCGTGTGTTATAATTCTGTAGTGGGACAGACTGTTCGCTGTTCTCGGGAAAGGCAGGATTCTGTGTAAATGTGCTACATTTTCTGGTGTGAAAGTGCGTGAATGTATGAGCATTTAGTTGATTGTGAGACTCTTTGGAGCGTTCCGAGAGGAAACAGTTAATGGATGCATGTTAGAAGGGCAGAGTAGAGGGATGTGCTACTGTGTCAACGAAAGTAATAATTCCGTAGTGGAGCAGAGGTAAGCGCTGTTCTAGAGAAAAAAGCGGGATTCTTGTGAGAAAGGTCTTTACTATTCTGTGGTTAGCGAAGCAGACAATGGAGATGTTTATATGTTGTAACTAATAGATTTGTAGAATCTGTAACAGAGTCTACCGAGAAGGCTTTGTAAAGGAGGGGTAGACGAGTGACAGGAGACAGGAGTAGAAGCGACTGCAGCGACTACTGACGTCAGAAAGACCGCGCTGTGATTGGACAGTGGGTTAGAACAGTGCTCGCGCTGTGATTGGTGCGTTGGTGTGAGCCGCGCAGGGATTGGAAGGAGTACAGGGTGACGTAGACGCTCCGGGATTGGTGCGTTAGTGTGAGTCGCGCTGTTATTGGACAAAAGATCGTACGGTTGCGGAAAAGGACTAGAGGGTTGTGATAAACGTAAAAATGTATTACCAAACAGAGGAGAAAAAGAAGAAATCCTTGTTCGGTAAAATTAAAAAGTGGTTCGACAAGGATAAGGACATAATAACTAGAGAAGGTGAATTGCTACCTCCGACAAGAACCCCTGCATCCTTCATGGTTGCGAAATATGGGTATCATACACAGTTTGAGGCATTGGTGGAATGGGAAGATGAGGTGCATGAGCGAGAAAAGCAGAGGAGTGGAGGTAATTATGGGTATATTTTTGAGAGGAAATATGATCGTGAAACTCATCATGATCGAATGAGGAGATGGCGAGATGCTAGTATGTTAGAGGGACTATATACTATGAGAACTGTTGAAGAAACGGAAGGGAGGAAAGGTACGGAAAAGGTACCTGATGCAGAATTGAGAAGGTATGGGGCTAATGATTATGAGGATGAAGTATTGGATGACATGATTTACAAGAGACCGCCTCCATATAGACCAGAACCAGAAGAGAGAACGCCAGTTGCTACTCCCATAAGAGATACTTTGCGAATTGTTAAAACAGAAATTGCGACACCTGATCTGAAAAGTGGTAGCTCTTTCATGGAAAGGGAGAGAGAGAGAGAGCGAGAGAGAGAAAATCAAATCGGGGATGAGAAAACAAGAGAGTTAGCAAGAACGACTTCTGAGTTGACAGAGAAAATTAGAGAATTAACAAAGAATCTAGAAGCTGTTACAGTGCCTGTAGCCATAGGTCCGGTTATGCCTATATTTGATAAGCAAAGAATGGGTGAAAATGGTTTGACAGTTCCCTATGTAGGAAATGGTTTGGTTGGTTCTTCGGGAGAGTCAGGAATAAGGATGGAAGAAAATAATTTGAGACAGTTGAGACATGACACATGTGGTGGAGGGTCAGATGTACAGCCTAATTCAGGATTGAATACTGGTTGTGTAGGAGGATCAATTTTGGAACCACAGAGGATGGTAGAACAAGTGGGTACAGTGAAAAGGTCTACAGAAATAACGGCTGAGGATTTGAATGATTGGTTAAAGGTTCTTCAAAAGAAGGATAAAGATTCACAGGCAATTGAGGTAGCTAGGTTGCGCATAGAATTGGAGGAGCTTATAGCAGGAACAATTCCTACAGAAATGTTGAAAAATCATCATGATGGAGAATTGTTATTCATGTGCAAGAGTATCACCTGGAGGGCTAAGAGTACACATGACAGGTTAAAAGGAATAGCGAGTGAAATGGGAATTGATATGGATAAGGTGAAAGCTTTGCAGAAGCCTTACAGAGTGGATTTTTCTGACAAAGACATCGAGAATTTAAATGATGTTGGCAGAACAGGGCAGATTAAGGAAATGATTTCCTTATTGCGAAAATGGGGTGATGTGGAAAAGTGGAAGGATAGGTGGTACAAGAAAAGGGAAGATTCAGTGGACAGGACTTACTCAGCATTTCCCATGAGAGAAAAAGAAAAAACAGTGGATGCTTATCCTATGAGAGAGATTCCTGGAGGAGGATATGTACATGTCCCATGGACTAGACAGGATATTTTGTCATTTACGAATGATTTCCCTCGACTAAGAGAAAAGCCCGTCGAGTGGTATAGGCAGGTAGACAAGTTTGTGAAATTGTCAAAAGTGCTGTGGATTGACCTGAAAAGTCTGTTTGATATAATTGTTCCAGCAGACTTGTGGGCAGAGTGCAAGATAGTTGTAGATTGGCCTGCTAAAGAAGACCCAAGGGATCAGAAAACAGGAGCTCCAGACCCGGAGGTTATGAGAAAATATGAACAGGTTATTGTGTTCCTGAAGAATAAGGTACCCCCTAAGGAGACAGATTGGGTTAAGATAGATCGAACACATCAGGAAGCAAAAGAATCAGTTCATGCTTTCTATGAAAGGCTGATACTGGCTTTTAAACAGTTCAGTGGAGATGAACATCTGGGTGATAAGGATTTGAGTCATTTTGTATACAGATTTGTATATGGCTTGAGACCTGAAATCAGTGAAATGATTCGAGAGCATACAGTCGATTGGCAGAGTAAAAAGATTGATGAGATCTTGAGACATGCGAAATACTTCAGTGATGAAATTGAGGCAAAACAAAGAAAGCTGAAGGAGACAGCAATGTGGGCACAGGTGAAAGTTGCAGAAAGACAAGAAGCACAGCTGATTGAACAAGCAAATAATCCAGGAAATAGGCCCAGATATGGTTCAGGAAAAGGAAAGGGGAATTTAGAAGAGGCCAAAAAGAAGTTCCCATGTCACAACTGTGGACAATTGGGGCATTGGAGATCCGAGTGTACGAATCCACCATTAGTGAGTAATGAGAATAAATCATTGAATCAACAAGTGCAGAACGAGGGGTGTAATCATCAGCAGCAACAGCAGAAGGTTGTCAAGCAGCAGAGTCAAGAGCCAAAACCACCCTTGCCGCAGAATAGAGGGTCTCAGAAATATAACCAGGACTCAGGATTCTACAATGATGAGCAGGTAAACAAACCGAGGCGTACTAACCCAGTACAGCAATACTGGTTAAAGAATGAGGGGCGTGAGTCTGAAGGGGACTACTGACGGTGCCGAAGAGAGGAGGAAGAGTGCATACTTGGAGCAACTCTAGAAATAGACCAGGCAGGACCATTTGTAGATGGGAAAATAAATGGGGAAAGTGTTACTTTTTTGGTAGACACAGGAGCGACGAGATCAACTGTCAGGTCAGCAGATATAAGAAATCTTCCTCTCTCGGACGAAGCAATCCAAGTGGTTGGTGTAGCTAATACACAGATTAAGGCTCATCTTACCGAACCAGTAAGGGTAAGAATAGGGAAATTTTCAGATATGCACCGATTTGTGGTGTGCGACACCATTCCACTGAATTTGTTAGGTAGGGACTTATTGTGTAAAATGAATTGCACAATTTTTTGTACTCCGGATGGAATAGCTTTTGAGACACCAGATGAGGATGTTTTGTACAGGATGACTCTAGATAATAGAGAGAGTGAGATTGTTGGAACATATGCTGTATTTAATCCAGATGACTTGCCTCAAGAGTTGAGGAATACAGTAAAGGCGGCAGTTTGGGATTTTACTGGAGAAGATGTGGGATTGATGAATAATGTAGATCCAGTGAAGATTACAGTGAAAGAGGGAATTACTTACCCTAATATCCCACAATACAGATTGACACCAGAAATAATTGAAGGAATAACACTTATCATAGATAAGATGATTCAGCAAGGTGTTTTGAGAGAGTTACTGAGTAGCCCATGTAATTCACCGATAATGGGGCTGAAGAAACCTAATGGGAAGTTCAGGATTGTACAAGATTTGAGAAAGGTTAACAAAATTGTGGTATCATGCTGTCCCATTGTGCCAAATCCGTCAGTGATTTTGTATCAGATTCCTCATGATGCTGAATGGTACACGGTAATTGATTTGTGTCATGCTTTCTTTTCAATTCCACTGCATCATGACAGCCAGCCGATTATTGCATTTCGGTTTGGACAGCGTATTTTGGCATGGTGCCGTATCCCACAGGGGTATACAGAGAGTCCTTCAATATTTAATCAGTTGCTGAAGAAATCATTGGAGAGTTTGATCATGCCTGAAAGCTCAGTACTAGTACAGTATATCGATGACCTACTTGTGGCATCGAAGACACTTGAAGCTTGTGAAGTAGATACCATAGCTTTATTGAATCATCTGGCAGATGGAGGGTTAAAGGTATCTCCGGCCAAATTGCAATTTTGCAAGAAAGAAGTACATTATCTTGGACACAATATTGAAAAGGGTCTGAGAAAAGTGACCAATGACAGAATCAAAATTATCAGAGGAATGAGAGCCCCAATGACCCAGAGAGAAGTAAGAATGTTTCTGGGAATGGTGGGTTATTTTCGTCAGTGGATAAGTAATTTCTCCCTGATAGCAAAGCCACTGATTAAATTGACTAAAAGTGAGGTGAAAGACCCATTGGAACTGAATGCAGAACAAATGGCAGCATTTGAAGAATTGAAGAGCAGATTATGTGAAGCTCCTGCTCTGGCAATGCCGGACTATGAGAAAGAGTTTGAATTGTACTGTAGTGAGAGAAATGGATGTGCACTTTCAGTGTTAATCCAGAAACATGGACGACTGAGAAGGCCAATTGCGTACTTCTCATCAACACTTGACCCAGTAGCTGTGGGTTTGCCAGGTTGCCTGAAAGCAGTAGCTGCTACATGCAGAAGCTTGGAACAGAGTGAGGGCATAATAATGGGATATGCTGTAAGGGTATTCGTACCTCATGATGTGGCAATTCTTTTGACAAGGAGCAGAACTCAATATATGTCACATAGTCGGCTGACTAAATATGAGAAAATCATTCTAGGAGCATCAAATGTGACTCTTGAAAGATGTGTGAATGTGAATCCAGCAACACTCTTGCCAGATGCTGAAAATGTGAATGTGAGAGATGATGTTGATCATGATTGTTTGGATGTGCTTGATTACTGCACAAAACCAAGACCAGACATAAGAGATCTGCCACTACCTGAGAGTGATCATGTGCTGTTTGTGGATGGATCATGTTTGAGAACAGAGGAAGGTGTGCTGAGTGCAGCATATGCGGTGTGTAAAGTTTCAGAAGTTATGGAAGCTTCGTCTTTGAAAGGAGTTAGATCTGCTCAAGTAGCTGAGTTGGTGGCATTGACAAAAGCTTGCAAGATTGGGAAGAATTTGAGAGTGACTGTGATGACTGATAGTCAGTACGGATTTGGAGTGGTTCATGATTTTGGGCAACTTTGGCTACAGAGAGGTTTCTTGACGTCGAGTGGGACTCCTATAAAGAATGCTGAAGTGATTGGGAAGTTGCTTGAGGCGATACAGCTGCCTAAAGAACTAGCAGTTGTAAAATGTGCTGCTCATGGACAAGGAGATGATTTTGTTACTCTTGGTAATCGGTTCGCAAATTACATAGCACAGTATTGTGCAAAGAACAATCATTCGATTAACAGGGGAAGAGAAAGGGAAATGTCTTTTTGTTCTGTGATGTTTACTAATGTCCTGGAAACATGGGATGAGGTGAAGCAGTTGCAGGATGAAGCAGGAGATGAGGAAATGAGAGATTGGATTAAGGCAGGTTGTGCTCCAAGAGAGAAAGATCATGTTTGGATCTATAGGGATGGGAGACCAGTCATGCCAAATTCCATGTTGTCAACAATGGCAAGAATGTATCATGGCCAGGGACACCTGGGGAGGGATGCTATGATTAGGTCCTTTAATCAAACCTGGTACAATGCAAAGTTCGGGCTGATTGCAGAAAGCATCTGTCAAAGATGTTTGATTTGTCAGCAGTTCAATACTGGAAAGAAAACAGTGGTGAGCCTAGGAACAATAGGCAGAGAAGGAGGTCCTTTTACCAGAATGCAAATTGATTTCATTGAAATGCCACAGGTCAATAGATTGAGATATGTTCTAGTGGTAGTCTGTTTGTTCTCAAGGTGGGTGGAAGCCTATCCGACTAGGAGAAATGATGGAATAACAGTGGCAAAGTTACTGTTAAGAGAGTTGATTCCTAGGTACGGGTTCCCAGTGACAATTGAGTCAGACAGAGGGGGACACTTCTACAATGAGCTCATGGGTTTAATTTGTGAAGCATTGAGCATACAGCAGAAGCTACATTTTGCATACAGGCCAGAGGCTTCTGGTGTTGTTGAACAGATGAATGGCACAATCAAAAATAGAATTGGTAAGATGTGTTTAGCCACTGGAATGAAATGGCCTGATGTCTTGCCTCTAGTGTTAATGACTATTAGATCTACTCCAGATAGAACTACAGGGTTCAGTCCACATGAAATATTGATGGGACGAGCAATGAGACATGCATTCGTGCCTGTCAACAAATTGATGACAATAACTGATGACATGATTTTGGATTACTGTAAAGGCCTGGCTGACGCAGTTCATTCTGTGTTTCACCAGGTTGGAGAAGACGCCACCACACTTGAAAAGAAGCAAGCCCATGATCTAAGTCCAGGGGACTGGGTGAGAATAAAAGTGCACAAAAGAAGAAATTGCTTGGTTCCAAGGTGGGGAAGGCCAAGACAAGTCATTCTGACTATGACGACTGCTGTGAAGTGTGCTGGAGTGAAGAACTGGGTGCATGCAAGTCATACTCTGAGAGTTCCGAATCCGAAGGATGGGACTGGTAAAGAGTACTTTGAAGAGTCAGATTCCAGTGATGATGCAGACACTGAAACAGTGAGAAGAAAAAAGAATCCTAAAAGGGGGGAAAGAGAGTCAGAAAGAGAGTCAGGTGATTCTTTTTTCTTACCAAGAGAGGCTTCGAGAGGAACATTGAGAACTTCAGGAGAGAGTTCAGATTCTGGAAAGGTGCCTGAAGTTTCAACGAGCGGTGAAAAAGAAAGAGGAGAAAAGAACAATTCCACAGAGACTACACCTGAGTCAGATGAAGAGATTGAGAATCCACCTGAGATTACTCCTGAAGAAGTATGGTCAGAAGAAGATAGAGAGGGACAGGTTGCGGAAGACCCCCGAGGAGGTGTAGGGAACATTCCTGATAAGCTAGGTGAAGGGACAAGTAGACAGCAAGAAGATTGCGTGTCGGAGACCCGAGGAGGGACAGTAGTAGGGAAATCTCAATCGGTGGAGAAGAAGTCTGTGGAGCAAAAGAGAATCGTTGATGAACAAGAGGCAAATGAGACAGAATCGGATGAGAGTGAGAATGAGAAACCAGAGGGTCGAGTTCTGAGAAAGAGAACTTGGATTGGAGAAAGAAACAATAGAGAAGTGAAACAGAAAAGGAGTGTAAAAGGAGATCTTTGGCCTAACAAGATAAAGAGGCTGAGGTATCTGTTGACACAAGCAAATTCATTGAAAGCTGAACAGGTGAATGAGGTGTCGAGTCAGAATCAAGCAAAAGAGGAAGAAGAGAAGAAATCAAAGGAACCAGAGGAGATCAAGAGAATCAGAAAGCCCAACCAGAAGTATAGGTCACCGGAATGGACGTATGTGGCACTGTCTGAAGAAGAAGAGGCAGAAAGTCAAGGAAATCCAGAGGGGGCCTTACGGGAAGTGGTTGAGGAGGAGAAAACTGTTGGAGTCCTGAAAGTTATCTTGACTGACATTGGAGAAGAGACAGATGTTCAGGATATTGAAGATCTGATACAATTTGATGTTGCTGAAGAAGAAGTGAAAAGTGATGAAAATCCAAATTGAGTGAACTGAAGGAGTCACTTGGAGAAGAGTGAAAAAGAAGAAATCTAAAATCAGCAGATTGAAATAATCTAGTGTTCTAGAAATTCAGTAGTGGAGTAGTAGAGGCTAAGTCAAAAGACACTGCCAAAGTAATAAGATGGCTAACACAGAAAATAATCAAAGTAGATGTACCTTCTTGAAAAGATGGTGTAGAATGTGCTGCTGCTGTACAGGATTATTAATGCTACTATGGAGTGTACTTGCTTTACTAGTTACTTTTAGAGTTACAATAGACACCTTTGGAATACATACTGAGAATATGACTAACATAGAGAGGAATTCACAGAAAGTAGTTCCAACTAGAATTAGTAACATATACATACATAAGGATAGGTCAATTAATGATTTTTCTAGTAATGTTTTTCAAAATTGTTGTATAAATACGTAAAGAAAATGGAAGTAAGGGATTGCTACGTCTGTATGCAATTGCCTGCATCCGTTTCAGAGGGAGTTACTTATCATCATCTTCCGGATACGTATGGGATTTCATGTAGTGTGTTGAGTAGTGTTTTTTATTTGTTAAGGAAAATAGATTATGAGATGTCTAATAAAGATAACATTTTTGGGCAATTGCCTATGAGTAAGAAACTGAATCCTTAGACGTGTTAGCCTCCGACCCGGGCACCCGCCTCGTTCCCACCATTTGTCAGAGTTCAAATCTGTAGGCCGTAGGTTACAGTTTATCCCTCAAAGGGCCTATGTAATGTTCCTTATTAGCGTTGGTTTCCTGTGACTTGTATTGGCAACAGACTTACCTCTGTCTATGATGTGCATCTGGTTGTCCCAGTGTGGCTTGTTGCACAGCCCGACTGGGTATCACACTTTCTCCGCACCAGCAAGTAAGTGCTAATTAGTGTCATGGATGGCTGCTGATGTCCTGGGTAGTCATCCGTTCCCGTACTTCCAAAGAGCAGTCACACGAGACGGCTGTTGAAGTAACAGAGATTTGTAGTCTCTCAGTCTTCAATTAAGCAGATCAGTGATTGTTTGTGAAGATATGGATGAAAAAAGCAGTTGGCTGTTGTCTGGCTCTGAGTGTACAGTGTCAGCTGTGGAAAGTTCCTCATCTATTATTGCTCTGTTCTCATTGAATGTGGCTGCAGATATTGTGGCTTGTCGTTGTCCTTCCATTACCTGTGCGGGTGTTGGGTCCTCTTCCGGCTTGGTAGTTCTCCTGCGCCATTGTTGTTGCGTCCATCTTCTGGGCAGTGAATCGTCATTTTGTCGATGCACTGAGTCAATAGGAAAGTCAGGGAAGGTGTGTTCCAGGCAGTCCCACGCTTCGTCTGCGGTGTCAAAGAAATGACTTTTTTGATCATGTAAAATCTTGATTTTGGCAGGGTATAGTAGGGTATATTTCAGATTTATGCTTTGCAAGTGTTTCTTTCCACCTTGGTATGATGCTCTTTGTTTTTGAACTTGGAGTGAGTAATCTGGGAACAGTGACATCCGCACATTGTCTTTCAATATTGGGACTTTCTCATGTGCCACCTGTAGGATTAGATCTCGATCTCTATAAATGAGCACTCTAGCAACAATTGGGTGAGGCGCAAGTCTGGTGGGAACTCTGTGAGCCCTCTCCATGCAAAAGGTGGATGTCATTTTTCCCGTTGGCATCAGCTTGACCATGTTTCAATAAAACATGTAGCATTTTGTCCTTCAACATTTTCAGGCATTCCTATAATGTGAATGTTATTATGGCACAATCACCCCTCTGCGTCTTCTACGTGTTCTTGAAGAATTGTGATCTGGTGTTGTAGGCGCTCTAATTCTGCAGAGTGCTCCTTCTGCTGTGGAATCAGTTCCTGCAGAGCCGCTTTATTGGTATTTACTTTGTCTGAGAGTTTTCTGTGGCAATCTCTGATTAAAGCTACTTCTGCTGCGAGTGAACCTAGTTGTTGCTCCATTGATGTACGGGAGTGCCTTATTTCTTGAAGAATAATGTCCAGTTTATCTGGCGGTGTATTTTCTATTGTGTGGGGGGACCGTATTTGTGGGTGCGGTACTTGAAGAGGAGCTGGTGTCTTCGGTTTCTTCAATTTTACCCCCTTTTGGTCCTCCCATTAAAATTTTACACTTGTGTTCTGTTGTAGTGCAAATTGTAGGCGGGTATTTTTAGGGTATTGGGAGCTGCTGTTTGGTGATCTTCTCCGTAGGGAGTGACGCTTTCGTATTCGCATTTGCACCAAAGCAATTGTGCTATATGCAGGTGCGTTCTTATTGTGTCAAGCACCTTTTTGTTTTTGCTATAAGAGTCTGCCGCAGTTCATCCCTCTCCTACCTTGGCAGTGTGCCTTATTCGCACTGTCCCAGCTGCGCCTAACACTACTGCATAGTTACATTGAGTAATGCGCAGTCTTTATTCAATGTGCAGGGATAGGGGATTATAGGCGATGCGTTTTATCAGGGCTGCGCTCCCTGGTTTCTGATGATACCTTGATGTACAGGGGTGTCACAATGTTTTTGTGTTCTTATTTTCTGGGTGGCCTTCAGTCAGTGTTCATGGCAACCCCACACGCTTAACACTTTGTTGAGAATGCCGGTGATAGGCCTCGTGACTCAGGTCCCCGTGATGGTGTTCAGCCGTTCATCTGTCGACTAGGGCCATTCCCTCTCGCTTCATACCTTCCAGCTGTCTAGGTCCAGCTAGGCCTCGCAGGAGTTTCACTGTCTCTGGTGGCAACGCAAGTCCAGCAGCATCGCAATCACTCCGCTCAAGCGCACGGGTGCTCCTGTCAGATCCCCGCACAACCAAACCAGCAGTAGTCAACAGCAAGGGGCCCACCACCCATTCCACGACACCATGCCACAGCGGCGTGCGTGGTGGCGAGTTTGTTGTGTGTTGTGTGTCCTACGGGTGCCTCGGTGCAGCACCCCTACCTCCTGCGCTTCAGGAGAGCAGAGGGTCAGCCATTTTTCTGCCTCTTCATCCTCAACAACATGTCGCAGAATCAGGTGCAGATATGGATGTTGGGCGCCAGTGGTGATCCCTCGCAGATCTCCGAGTCTAGCAGGTCATCGCACTAGCTGGCAGGAATTATGGGCTCCGGGCCGGGAGCTTTGTTACTATACGTCCCCCTTGTTCGGCGGTTAGCCACACCCACCTTTATCTTTAATGTTAATAAGCATTCGGAATAAATATGTTCTTACCAGTCACAGCAATGTTCAAGATTAGGGCCAATGGGGGTGGTCCATCCCTGCCTCTTCCTGTCGCTGACGGGCCTGCCCTTGCCCTCGGCTTTCTCCTGTTGCATCTCACGCTGCGGGACAAGCCGACCCACTATATAGCACCTTGGCAGAGATCAGCTCTGCCTCCACTAGAGCAGTGCAGATGGTCTCGCACTGCGGGACAAGTCACTGCGCTATATGGCACCTTAGCAGGGATCAGTTGTGGCTCGTTGCAGGGACTGCCTCCTGGGGATCAGAGGATTCTGGACAGTGAAGTTCCCTACTGGAGCAGTGAAGGAAGGGACCCGATTAGGGCCACCCGGGTCACTCAAGACCACATTTCAGCCTTCCATACAAATGAAGAGTCGGTCAGACAGTAGAGAATACAAACCGAAGTTATTTATTAGTCATACACTCAAGTGGAGTCCAGTATGACCAGCCTCCTTGGATTGCTGCTCAGTGGACTGACTTCAGACAACATTTCAAGAGGTAAAGTACATTTCCAACACCCCTAAAGACCCGACCCAACTGCATTTTTCTAGTTGGGAGCTAATGAACAAAGGAGGTACAGAAGGATAAGCTGCAACCCTTAGAACGGGCCCATTTTATCTAACATTCAAGGTTACTCTGCCTGCCCTCACCACTCTGAGCGGTAGAAACAGGTCTATCTATTTAGAAAGGTATGCGTTAATAAAACATTCTATTCAATAGCACAGCAAACTCGGCCTTGGAGAAATACACATACAGAGAACACATTGGCAGCTGCTTCTCAGTGAGGTGGGTAAAGACTGAGATGGAAATTAGTTTAGATCATTCCATCAAAATGGTGGCTAGATACAAAAAGGTGCAGCGAATGCTAACTTAAATTGTACAGGGCATAGGGAATTCGACAAAAGCATTTTTCATTCCAACAGCAGTACAGATGGTCTTGCTCTGTGGGACAAGTAGCTGCACAATATAGCACCTTAGCAGAGATAAACTGTGGCTTGTTGCAGGGAGCGCCTTCTGGGGTGAAGTGCCCTACTGGAGCAGTGCAGATAAAGTATTAAAAACACAGTAATGTTGAATTGGGAGCCAGTGGAGTAAGGCTAGATGTTGGAGCACTGATTAATGGCATGCAAGATTTAAAATCAGCTAAGCAGCAGCATTTTGAAGCACCTGAAGTCTGTGGATAAGGTCCATAGCCAAATTGGGAGATTGTAATGGCTTGAATTATGGTTTTACACAAAGTAATAAGAAGGAAGGGAAAGGCCTTGCAGAGCATTATGAAAATCGGGAAACAGGTGGAGGCACCACAGATATCTGCAGGGCAAAACATAGTCATCAAATAAGATGCCCAAAATGTATGTTGCAAAAAATAGGTCGGACCGAGTTCTGGTGACAATCAAGTTACTGATCAAATTGAGTATTGAGCCCCAAATTAAGAAATTCAGTTTTATCATTACTGAGACTCATAAATTGAGGCATATCCATGAAACCACTGCAGACGTGCAGGCAGCGAAGCACTCTTGAGCGTATGAGATGTTCATTGAAATAGAAACCATGATCTGCATGTCATTTGAATAACACATTATGTTAAATCTAAAAGACCTAATGAGTGCCGCAAGGGAGATGATGTATATGCTAAAAGAGTTAGGGCTCAAAGAAGAACGCCTAGGAACTCCACAAGTGGCCGGAACATTGGCAGATTAAAAAGGCAGCAATGAGATGTGTTGTGTTCTCTTTGTTTTAAAAGACTTAACCATCTCAGATACTAATATCAGAGACGCATTTGATGAGCACCTGATGGAACACCGTATAAAATGCCACCGAGTGATGCAATAGGACCAGAGAGTTCCAGATGCCCCAGTCTAAGACGGTTCTAAGATTATCAGCCATGGCCAAGAGAGCAGTATCAGTGTACATAGGGTCTTGTTGAATTCAACATAGTTAGAAACCTGGAAGTTGGTTTGGACTAGGGTGTGAGCAAGAAAATGGGTCTATAATTTTCAAAATCCTCTGGGTCCACGGAGGGCTTTTTCAAGAGAGGAATGACCAACGCATATTTCTAGCAGAGTGAAACAGTGAATGTAGTCAAAATAAGATTTCATAGGTCCTGCAGGACTCGAATGAAAATATCTGAAGCCAAAACTTACATCTGCAAGGAAAAGAGCTCTAAAGAGAAACTCGATCTGATGGATTCAAGCAGAGCTCCTATCTCCTGAAGGATAATAGAAGTGAATGCAGAAAAAGGGGAAGTATTGACAAACTGGTTAATTTGAACTGACAAGTGCTCCCACACTGCCAAACTCCACTGCTGACCGCCCGCTGGATTACAAGCTGTAATCCGGGTGGGCAGTCTTGCGGTTCCTGGCCCAAGGCACTGCCTTTCAAAGACTCATAGGAGAGCTTTTAGCGCTTTCCAGCATGGCATGGACAGTAAATTCCATGCAGTGCTGGAACCGGTACAGAAAGACACAGGGGCACACCATGTGCCCACCTGCATGCATCCCTGTGCACCGATGCACTAGGGGGCCCTGTAGGGCCTCCTAAGTTTCCTCACCGCTACCCTTTTTATGGTGGGCTCACCGCCATGAAAAGGAGGGCAGTGAGGAAACTCATAATGGTATAGAGTCATAATATCGATGTTTAAATATCGATATGGCATAATATTGATGTTTAAATATCGATGTGACACAATATTGACCTGCAAGAATATCTTCGACCAGAATATCGGCATGCAGGTAAGAAATATTGTTTTTTTAAATATCGAAGTTAGTAATATCGTTAGTCAAAATATCGTTGTTAATAATATCGAAATTTATTTTAGTGTTCTGTATTGTAGTATATGTGTTAAAAGTATAGTTTATTTTTCTAATGTATGTTTGAAAATTTTAGAAGTAATTAATTTTACGTTTAGTAATTTTCTGTGTATTTTAGTTCTGTAGCGGGTTGTGGGTTTATAGGGGAATAGGGTGGAAAGTAATTTATATTTAATAATTTATTTTGTTAATTGTGTTAAATAATTTGTTATTAATTAGTTATTAATTGGTTATTAATTGTTAATAATTATTGCTAAATATGTTAATTGTGTAATGTTTAGGAGTGGGTTGTGGGTTTATAGGGGAGTTGGATGGGAAGTAATTTAATTATAATTAATTAATTAATACTTTTATTAATTAATAATTATGTATTTAATAATTTATGTTGTTAATTGTGTTAGATATGTTGTTATTAGTTAGTTATTAATTGTATATTAATTATTAATAATTAATTGGTAAATATTTTAATTGTGTTATTTATTTAAGAGTGGGTTGTGGGTTTATAGAGGAGTAGGGTGGGAAGTAATGTAATTATAATTAATTATTTAATAATTTGTAATAATTAATATGTGTGTATGTAATACTTCATATTGTTAATTGTGTTTCATAATTTATTATGTATTAATTGGTTATTAATAATTCAAATTAATTGGTAAATATGTAAATTGTGTCATTTTTTTATGAGTGGGTTGTGTATTTAGAGGGGAGTAGTGTGGCAAGTAATTAAAAATAATATAATTTTTTACTTTTTCAGATATTTATTTATTGTTATTTTATAGTCTTAATAGTATGAATTAATTTATTACTCATTGTTTTTAATTGTATTGTTTATTGTTATTAGTTAATTAATTAATTGTTAAGCAATTATGTTAATTGTGTCATGTTTTACAATAGTGGTGGTGTTATTATAGGGGTATTTGTTGAGAGGTAAATTATTTTTAAGTATTTGTTAATTAATGTTTATTATGTTGCTGAAGTGGGAATAGTAAATTATTCCCCTACGCTATCCAACATCTTCCCTACTGTTGCACTCCGTGGAGTGGGAATAGTAAATCATTCCCCTCTGCTACCCAACACTTCCCCTACTGTTGCACTCACTGGAGTAGGAATAGCAATGTTTACCCACCCGCTATCCAACACTTTCCCTACTGGTGCACTCACTGGAGTGGGAATAGTAATTTTTCCCTACTGTTGCAATTACTGGAATCGGAATAGTAATTTTAACCTCTCCGCTATCCAACACTTTCCCTACTGTTACACTCCATGAAGTGGGAATAGTAAATCATTCCCCTCCGCTATCCAACACTTTCCCTACTGTTGCACTTACTGAAGTGGAAATAGGAATTATTCCCCTCCGCTATCCAACACTTTCCCTGCTGGTGTACTCTTTGGAGTGGGATTAGTAATTTTATTCCCTACGCTATCCAATTTTTTCCCTACTGTTATAGTTAATGTAGTGTAAAATATTTTAATATTTGTATTTTTATTATATATATATTTATTTTTTATCTGTATATTAGATATTTCTGTATATATATATATATATATATATATTCACTTAAAAAACCATAGGTTTCACACATGTTATAGTTAGCTGGACATTTCACTCGTAATAAAACCAATGAAATTCCCCCGTTATAGTTAGTGCAGGCAACTATAACTCACGCGACCGCAATCCTCTGCTGATGACGTCAGATATTACATCACTGTATTTAGACACTTATTTACCCATGTCTTCTTCCATTAATCTTTAGCTATACATATATTACAAATATTTATTTTTCATAAAGACACATATGTCATCAGTGATGTAATATCTGACGTCATCAGCAGAGGATTGCGGTCGCGTGAGTTATAGTTGCCTGCACTAACTATAACGGGGGAATTTCATTGGTTTTTTACGAGTGAAATGTCCAGCTAACTATAACATGTGTGAAACCTATGGTTTTTTAAGTGAATTTGCAAGGTTTTTTAAATGCTAATTCTTAACTATAACGTGTGTGAAAACTATGGTTTTTTCAGTGAATTTGTACGGTTTTTTAAATGCTAAGTTATGTATTTATGAAATTTATTTTTTTTCAGGTTTTTCACCGTGCACGCACGGTTCGCCATGCGTGCCGTGCGCGTGCGGTGCGCGCACCTCGTAATTTTTTTTTTCTCCCTTGGGGGTCCTTCTGTGACCCCCTGACCAAGGCTAGGGGGTCAGGAACTGTCCACTCTGCCCCCTTTTCATGTTCTCCACCTTTTTTTTTCACCTCCTCAGACTGCGAGAGACAAAATGGCGGCCGACACTTCCTGGTTTCGACCGATTCGAATGTTTACCGACATCTAACAACCAATCAGAATTGCGCTCGCGCACGGCAGGGTGCGCGCGTATAGATATTGATATGCTTTTAAATGCTATTTTCTCAGGAAATACAGAACAGATTTACACCAGACCTGCAAAAGGCACTTCCTTGACCTTATGGCTACCACTCTGCCAAATTTCACGAAATTCTGTTCAGCCGTTCAGGTAGCTATGGAAAAATGCATGGGGAAAACTCGTTTTAGGACCCCCCCTTTTTCTCGGCCCCCGCTTGACGAATCACCCCGAGACTTTCAGGGTAGGAGCTGAACGGAGCGCCCCATTTGTTTTGAAAATTTCGCGAGGATTCGCCAAAGTTATTCAAAATAGAATTTTGAGATTTCCTATGGAAACTAGGTTGTAACTATAACTATCTACTGGCGACCGCCAGTAGATAATATAGTAATATTAATATGTTAATATATATTTTTTTATATGTATGTTTAATTTTTATATTACATTTATTATTTCTCATTTTTAACTTTTTAAAATAATTCTAACTATGTTTTTATTAATTATATTTAATTAATTCATTTTATATTATTTTTAAGACATTTAAAAAAAACGATATTTGAAACAACGATATTTGAAACAACGATATTTTAAACAACGATATTTTGGTTGCGATATTTTTGTACTTACCTTTGTGGAGATAGGATGTCGATATTCTGTCCATCGATATTCTGTACTCGATATTCTTGTAGGTCGATATTCAGTCCGTCTATATTCTGTCAGTGATCCACTCATAATATGCTTGGTGGTACCGCAGCGGCACCATCAAGCATATTGTGGACTTAGACTGCCAAGCCACCTCCAGGGATTGGAGATCCCTGGCAGTTGCAGCGGTTTGCTGGCGTTCCGACCGCTATACTTGTAATACAGCGGTCCGACTGCTGGTGTGGTGGTCTCTGACCACCGCCACACCTCCACCGCGAGTATGGTGGTCCCACGGACCACCAAACTCGTAATCAGGCTCTTTATGATGTTTTTGGAGGTGTGGAGATCTCTGGGCATGGGAAACTGAAACACAATTTGACGCTGTGACTCTGCCATTCAGATACTTTTTCTTGGGAGTCCTGCTATAACTCAGGAGCTCTGAAGGAAAAGTTTTCAAAAATACAATTCTAAAGCCCCCAGGACCCCAGAGAACTCATTTAGACTTAGGATGTCAGGCAGAATCAAACAGCAGGCCTATAGCAGAGTCCTGTCCAGGTCTAGTTGCTACTGGTAAGCTGGACACTTAAGTAAAAAAGTCTCTTGCAGCTTGTTGTGTCCCTGTAGCCACACAGACCGTCTGCCCACTGACCCTTGGGATTCACTTTTTTTATCCTGGGTACAAGTGGGAACTTCATGCTGTAGTGGGCTGAAGAAAGGATGACGAGAGCTAGTTGAAAGTCCCTATCAATGTATATATTATATTTTACTAAAATGTATTTTACTAAAATTAAAAGGGGTTGGCTAACACCCGATGTAAAACGAGATGTTGCTTTACAAAGAAAAGTAACTCAAGTTAAGCTCTCATCATATTCAAAAGAAACAATACAGCACTTTTTCATCAATACTGTAAATTTATGTACAGAATTAATGGAAATGGTAATAGTACTGAGGCAAACATAAGAATTTAGCATTGAGACACGCGCTTCGCTATCGACTTGAAGATGTTATGTGCAAAAGCACATTGTTCTATATTTTCCTCCACAAGTCAAAACAGCTCTTGACAATAGCATTGAATTTAAACACTAGCATCACGGTAATGACCTGGGACAGGAAGCAAGTATGTGGATGCCAGGTGGCCACTTCAGCACAAAGTGGCCACTTCAGCACAAATACTTTAATAACACAAACTGCACCCAGTTAATGAACATTTGGCTACTTTACCTTAGAAACCCACCAGGGATATAGGACACAAAGTGCCGCCGGGGCGCAACAGGCTTTGCGCTCACTTTGCACGCCTCTGGGGCACTTTGGTATTACAGAATGGGCCCCAAATGATTGTGCGACCCCTTCTGTATCATTGAAAGCGCTGGTGCAGATCCAGCACCAGCGCTTTCTCAAGAGGGTGTTACCTCATTTGCATGGGGGCGTGCCCCATGCAAATGAGGAAATCCCTTCTCATCTGTGCCATATTACAGACGGGGCGCAGAGGCACAGAAACTGACAGGGGGTGCACTTAGTGCACCCCCTGATAGCAGCCCTCTAGATGAGGGAAAGGGGGTCCCATGGACCCCGCCAGACATCCCCTTGCGGGTGGATACAGTCAGTCACTGCACCCGCCTACAAGGGGATCTCTAATCCCCTTTAGAAGTGGAGGCGGCTTGCTGCCTGCACAGTGAAAAACACAGTGGCTGCTTTAAAGCTGCTCCATATTTCACTTGAATGCGCTGTCCTCAGGGCAGCACGAGTTTGCGGCTACCCTGGGGGCAGCGCATTCTATGTAATAGGGCTCACTTTCGCTGTTTGCACCTGTCGCACCTGTTTGAAGGTGCATCTGTCGCAAGCAGGTAAAGTGCGCCCTATACATAATAGGGCCCTAGCTGGTTATACATTTTTCAATGGCAATTAAAAAAGAAGTTGGAATATGTATTCTCTAAAACATCTCTGAATAAGCCAGCTTCTCTCCAGGTCTGTCATGAAAAGAACACCAACATATACATAAGATCTATTAAAGTTATAGAATGAGCTGGCTTTATTTTTAGTGTTAACTGATGAACATACACCAAATAGAGACACAACAGAGATACAGTGGCACGGGGAGTGGACTTTGTAAGCAGATGCATCTGCATATGGTAAACTGCATGTCGAAATTGCCCTGAATGTTCACATTTGCAGGCATCTATTATCCATCTATTTTCTAACATATCAAAATATGTATTTGCAATGACCATGCTGTTTCTTAATATCTCCACCAATAAAGATAATTGTAATGATCAGACAGCCTTCTGCCTGGATAAACTGCTGCAAAACTTTCACTCCTTGCAAGCACTACAATGCCAATAGGTCTGACTTTAAATGAATGCTGTATGGTAATGTGAAGCAGTTCAAGTAAAGGGCATGAGAATGGATATGTATTTGTGTGGAACCAAAGAACTGTAGAATAATATTGGTGTAGGTCCTCAGGCCATCTCCCTTGCAACAGTTCTCCAGTCCAGCTTGCCTGCAGTCCCTTGCCTTCTGCTGCCTGGCTACATGCTGCTCTCTGTTTGTGCCTCCTCTGCTCGTTTCTTGCTGCGTTTTGCCTTTTCAGTTAGTTTTTCTGCCCTCTGTATTGCGTTTTTCTCCTCGCTTTCCCACCCTCTGTCTTGCCTTTTCTGCTAATTTTTGTGGCCACAGCTTTGCCTTTTCTGCTCGTTTTTCTGTCCTCCGTTTTGCCTTTTCTGTTCATTTTCCTATGCTCTATTTTGCCTTTTCTGCTCATTTTTTACCCTGTTTTGGCTTTTTCCATTCATTTCTTTGCTCTTCCCACTGTTTCCCTCCTCCCACCGTTCTCTCCTCCTGCCATTTCCCCAAGACTTACCTAATGGTGCGCGCAGCATGACCTCCTTGAGCAGGTCCTTGTGCCAGCTCCCCCAGCGACAGTCCTCCTGTCCAGCATGCCTGCAGTCCGCTACCCTCCACTGCCTGTTTAACTGCTGCCCTCTGTTTGTACCTCTCTGCTCATTTCTTGCTCTCTTTAGCCTTTTCTGCTAGTTTTTCTTCCCGCTGTTTTGCCTTTCCTGCTCGTTTTTCTGCTCTCTGTTTTGCCCTTTCTGTTTGTGTTTCTGCCCTCTGTTTTGCCTTTTCTGCTTGTTTTTCTGCCCTCTGTTTTGCCTTTTTCTGCTCGTTTTCTGCTCCCTGCTTTGCCTATCTGCTCATTTTTCTTTCCTCTGTTTGCCCTCTCCTGCTCTGTTTTGCCTTTTCAGCTTGTTTTTCTGCCCTCTGTTTTGACTTTTCTGCTAATTTCTTCCCTCTTCCTGACGTTCCCCTCCTCCTTCAGTTTTGCTCCTCACGTCACCCAACGTCCCGCCCTCACCACAGGATCTATGTAATAGAGGCCATATTGTGACCCCATTGAGCAGGTCCTCATGCCAGCTCACCCTGCAACAGTTCTCCTGTCCAGCTTGCCTGCAGTTTGTTACCTTCTGCTGCCTGTCTACCTGCTGCCCTCTGTCTGCAAATGTAAATGCCAGCATTCGTAAAGTGCACAGCCACCTCCGGAGAGATGCCCCATCACTGGGGGTCGTCGGGAAGATTAAGCAAGCTATTGCCCAGAGTCACATGGTGCTGGGCTAATCTGCC
This sequence comes from Triturus cristatus, assembly GCF_964204655.1. Classification (NCBI taxonomy): domain Eukaryota; kingdom Metazoa; phylum Chordata; class Amphibia; order Caudata; family Salamandridae; genus Triturus; species Triturus cristatus. The sequence continues at coordinate 920,934,673 of NC_140582.1, read as the reverse complement.
GTCGGAGCCAGGGATCACACCATGAACCCTGTGGTCCGGAGTAAGGCACCCTGGTCTTTGCGCCACACCTCTACCCCTTCTGCTCTAATCTGCTCATTTTCTGCCCTCTGTTGTGTCCTCTTCTGTTCTGTTTTGCCTTTTCTGCCACCTGTTTTGCCTTTTTCTGCTCCTTAGTCTGCCCTCTGTTTTCCCTTTTCTGCCTTTTTTTCTGCCCTCAGTTTTGCCTTCTTGCTCATTTTTCTGCCATCTCTTTTGACTTTTCTGCATGCTCTTTTTCTACCCTCTGTTTTGCCTTTTTCTCTTCGCACCCAGGCCTACCAAGGCTGACAATGCCGCACTCTACAAATGTTGATTGATTGATTGAATAATTGATTGATTGATTGATTATAGGGTCAGGTGGCAATTGCACTCTCACGCCAGATCTAAGAATTCATGTAGGTTAATGACAGCCCTCCTCCCATACGTGCTGCTGCCAGAGAAAAACGCCATAAATTGGCTAGTTATCTAAGACACTTTCATAGGATTACAGTTTCATGTGTGTGCCCCTGTAAATTTAACCCCTTCGACGCGCATGACGGAGCGGTTCCGTCATGCACGTCGGTTGCGCTGTGCGCATGACGGAACCGTTCCGTCATGGCCCCACCCGCGCACAGAACCTTCAGCGTGGCGCGGAAATCCGCGCCGCGCTGAAGGGGTTAAGCTCACGCAGCTGGATGAATTAACAAAATTATCACAGCTGCGTGAAGGACAAGCACTTTTTTTGTGGAGGCACACATCTTTTTCCCAATCAAGACGTGTACTTCTGGATCTACACATGTGGGTGGAGCCAAGCCCCTCTCCTGGTGATTTTCACATAATTGTCTGGTGACAGCTGCGCTTTCAAACCAGACCATAACATTTCTGTGCTGCATCACTACCCTACTGCAGCAAAAAGGCAACAAATTCTGCTGACAAATAATACTTGTTTAAATGCATACACTAATGTAAAATGAAAACGTAATGTTTTTTTTAAAAAGGGTACATGTTCTTCCACCAGATGTTAAAAGTTATTCCTATAAATCTTTTTAAATAAATGAAGCTCGATATAAATGTATACTTGGGTTGCCTGGCTGCTTGCTACATGCGCTTGCCGTCCAAAAACGGATGTTCATGTGCCCCTCGTACTGCAAGCTGATGGCTTGTCGGGCACTCGGGGTACCGAACACTTGATGGCAAGCAGAGGACAGAGAGGAGCTATGCTAACACTGGAAGACAATTATCTGCTGTTCCCCATTGGAACCAATAGGAAGTGTAGACGAATGAGTGGGTGCAGTTCTGAATGTCTGCATCATGGCAGCTGACCTGGGAAGGAGGCTGACTCATGGAAAGGATGAGTGAAAAACGTACAATCTAGTAGTCATTTTTACTTGTTGTAAAGTGGACGTTTAAGGAGCCTTAGCATTATAAAAGAGGGCATGCATGTCTAGAACTATAATTATGCCAGAAGCTGCTAGTTTTCCTCTGGCTGGTTCATGTACTGTGTATGCAAAGAACATATTGGGGTACAAAGAAAATCGAAAGAAAAGACACTACCTAAACCAAAAAGGTTTTTGCAAAGCCATACAACAGCAACCAAAAAGGTTTTTAAAAAACACATGAAAGGAGACATTAAGACATGCACACTGGCACTGAGAACTATATTGCATGCACAGCCACAATGTGCAGAGCCTATGGCTCAAGTGAGTAGACCATGCTCCATGCTGTATGATATGTTGGGTGTAAGCAGAAATTGAAGCAAACTGTAAGAAATTGGGTTGCAGGTTGAGGGTGTGAACCTATACTCAAGCAGAAACTATAATCCTTGTCAGGATGAGGCACAAACAAACCCCAGATTAACCTGTGCTCAATACTTTGGCAGCTTGGCAAAGAACAGTCAGGGTCAACTTAGAGACAATGTGTAAAGTATTTATGTAGCACTTTAAATAGTAATAAAGTGAAAACACAACACAAAAGAACTTCCAAACCAATTTACAACAATAGAGTAAATTTTAATAAATAAACAAAGACCAAAATGACAATAATCCAATCAGTAGAACTGGAGATATGCAAGTTTAAAGATGTCAGTGAATATAGCACCACAAAGCAACAACTGTGGATATCTGGTTGTACAAGTCCGGAACAAAGTCACAAGTCGAGGCCAACCAGGATGGAGTGTGGGCCAGCTACAGGGACCCAGCTAGGCCCAATGAACAAAGTAACTTAAATCCTGGTTGCGAAGAGTTGTAGAGGCCTCCTGGAGTAGCAGGATTCCCAGCCTGGTGCCTTCCTTGCTGTCCAGGCCATGGCTGAGTACCCAGAGGAGCTGCGCCGCCTGGCCTCAGAGCACGTGCTGGAGCACCTGTGGGACGACGGGGTGGTGACGGTCAATTACATTGAGCAGAAAAAAGTAGAAGACAAACTTCAAGATGTTTTTAATTCATTCAAAATCACAGAGAGCTGGTTACGACTTACTTTGGCCAGAGAGAAACATTTCCACGATCTAAAGAGAGGACTGAAGCATTTGCTTGACTACCAGTGTCCAGATGCCAGCCGTCGGCGGTTGTGCTATTGGATCTTGCACAGATTGGCACGACTAGATGTACCCATTTCAGAGTATGCAGCTTCAGATGTGTGCCAGCTTCTAGCTTGGTGCCAGGACCCAAATGGAGGATTTAGAGGTGGACCAGGACAGCACCCTCATCTTGCTCCTACTTATGCAGCTGTCAATGCCCTCTGCATCATCTGCACACAGGAAGCATATGATGTCATCATTCTTGTTCGCACTGAAACAGCCAGATGGCTCTTTTCTCATGCACGTCGCTGGTGAAGTTGATGTTCGGAGTGATTATTGTGCTGCATCAGTGACTTCTTTAACGAATATCATTACCCCTACTTTATTTGAAGGCACACCTGAGTGGATTTTGAGGTGCCAGAACTGGGAGGGTGGAATAGGATGTGTCCCTGGGATGGAAGCACATGGAGGATACACGTTCTGCAGATTTGCAGCAATGGTCATCCTAAAGAAAGAACGACTGTCGGATCTTAAATGTTTGCTGCGGTGGGTTACTAGCAGGCAAATGCAATTTGAAGGTGGATTTCAGAGTCGCTGCTACAAGCTAGTGGATGGATGTTATTCATTCTGGCAAGCAGGATTGCTACCACTGATACAGAGAACACTCAATGCAGAAGGAGATACTGCACTCAGTCCAACTCACTGGATGTTTGACCAGCAGGCTTTACAAGAATACATTCTCCTGTGCTGTCAGTGTCCGTCTGGTGGATTACTGGATAAACCTGGCAAGGCAAAAGATTTTTATCACACCTGTTATTGCTTGAGTGGGTTGTCTATAGCTCAGCACTAAGGTGGTGGTGAGATCCTCCATGAAGTTATTGTTGGTGCACCGGAAAAACGTTTGCAACCTACTCACCCAGTGTACAATATTGCCCCCGACAATGTTTTGCAAGCAGTGATGCATTTTCTCCAGAAGCCTTTACCTGGGTCAATAAATGCAGCAGCAGAATAGACGGCTGGTTTCAATGAAACTTGGATGTGTCATAAGTGTTAATACTGTACTGTACTGCATGAGCTTTAGCTATACTGGCGCCTTAGTGCTGGAGTGATGTCTGCGGCTTTAAGGAGCAGTGTGTGCCCTCTGCCGCGCCTAGAAGGCATCAGGATGCCAGCCAGACCAAAAAAAAACTTCATGCGCTGTAATGTGGATAGTGGGAAGGGTATGCCCAGACGTGGGTCCCCTGCTCTCCATGCCACTGGAATCAAGCTATCCTGGCTGAAGAGGGGTGAAACCCCGAAACCGGTCCTAGGATGCTTGTTTCCTGTCCATGGAGGACCTGGCTTGGCAGTTCGGGCTGGACTGTTCCCATGAGGCACAGGGTCAAGACTGATTTGCATATGGCTGGGTTCAAACTGGAACGGCATGGTGAGCAAAAAAACGATGGATTTAGGCCCAGATCTCTGTACTGGGGTGAATGTATGACATTGTTCTGCATTCGGTCCATCAGCTGTGTTTTTGCATTTGTCAGCCCGAGTGGGAAGGGTATGCCCAGACGTGGGTCCCGTGCTCTCCATGCCACTGGAACCAAGCTATCCTGGCTGAAGAGGGGTGAAACCCTGAAACCGGTCCTAGGATGCTTGTTTCCTGTCCATGGAGGACCTGGCTTGGCAGTTCGGGCTGGACTGTTCCCATGAGGCACAGGGTCAAGACTGATTTGCATATGGCTGGTTTCAAACTGGAATGGCATGGTGAGCAAAAAAACGATGGATTTAGGCCCAGATCTCTGTACTGGGGTGAATGTATGACATTGTTCTGAATTCTGTCCATCAGCTGTTTTTTTGCATTTGAGCTGAAAGAAAGCAGGGGAATTACTGTGTGCATTGCTGCTGAATTGCAACGCTTCTACGCCATTGTGCACTGAGCACCCATTCATGTGCAGCGCTTGATACTTTTGAACCTGCGCTCTTTATGCGCATATGCGCAAATGGCACTGACGCCAATGCACGTAGAGTTGGCTTGTGCAATACTTGATAAATGTCCCTCTCCGTTTCCAGGAAAGGTCTCACCTCAGAAGCCCCTGGCTCCAATCTAAGCCCCCACTGCCCACGGATCTCCTGTATTTACAGACTTTTCACTCGATGGAGCTGAGCCCTGGAGTCCTTATCAGGAAGACTTGCAGATAAGAGCCTGCCGCAGTCCTGACGGTGGAAAGAAGATTTCTTCAGCGCCCAGAAGGACGTGTTCTTGTGACCCTCAGTCCTGCTGATGGAACGTTTCCTGCATCCTGATAAAACTGGACCGCTCTGAGGGTTCACTGTGGGAGACTGCCTCGCTGTCACCCTGAGTGCCATGCAGGCAGGTGGGCTGTACCTCCGAGGCGGTGGGAGGAGAGCAGATGACAGCCTCCACGTGTATATATAGCATCCGCGGAGGCACCTGCCGCATTCCTGCGAGCCAGTGACTGGAGGGATCGGTAAGTCTCTGGGCTGCGCCTCGGTCATGAGAACTGCTGGGCAACGCAGGAGCCAACAGTTAGAAGGAAGAAACAAAGAGATCGAGGAGAGGGAGAGAGAAAAAGAGCCGGAGTAAAGCACGTAAGAGAGAAAGTTAAAATAAAGATGGGAAGGAAGAAACAAAGAGATGTGAGGAGAGGGAGAGAGAAAAAAGGCAGAAGTAAAGCACGTACGAGAGAAAGATAAAAATAAAGAAGGGAAGAAAGAAACAAAAGATGGAGTACGAGAAAAGAATAAGAAGGAATGAATGGAGAAAGAAAGGGAAGGAAAGAGGGAAAGAAGAAAATAGGAAAGTTGCCAAGGAAGACCAGCGTTATCGCACTTTTGAGTCGTTTTCTCGCACTTTTCACAAGCCAAGCGCTTTGCCAAGATACACCACAGCAAATGTCATTGAAATCGCAAAGTTCCGTTTGCTGAACAACCACCATCCGACACTGTCCAGGAGTAACAACCTAGGCAATGTGTCTCACTGCAGTGATGTTACTTTAAAACGTCACTGAATGATTTGTACAATCTTGCAACAAAAAGACGGCTGGTGGAAACTTAATGTTCCAGAAATCTTGATAAAAATGTGTGTTTAAACATACTTTATTGCTGGCTTGAGTATTTCTGAACGTTTCTTTCGTATGCCGTCGATGTCATAGAAAATTGTCTAAGTCTAGGCAAGTTATTTTAGGCAGCAGTGTTGCCAGCCCATATCCTTAGCAGACGGATCTATTTTGTGAAATTTGTGGGGATTTTATATATGTGATAGTGTTTGTGGGCGCGCTCAAATGGGAGTTTTGATGGAATCACACATGCTGGTGTCCATATGAGAGGTATTTATGATTTAAAGCAGCCTCTTGGAGACTTGTGTTATATCCAGAAAGCTTTGGACTGGCAGCTTTATTTTGCTCTATGCTGAATAACAGATGAGGGAGCAGATCACACAGAGTGAGCTGTGAGGCAGGACCGGCTTTTGCAAAGGTGGCGCCCTGTGCGACAATCATTTTAGGCGCCCCCCTTCCCCGCCTCAATGACTACCTCCGCAATGGATTCCCGCACTACCACCCTTTAACTGTCTTCATAACCACTCTCTCTCAGATACATTTATTTCGTTTTATAGAGTCACTCATAAAAATGAAGGGTGTCAGAGCACTTTACATTGCACACACATTACAGAGACAAAATATAGGAAACGTTACATAAGACGGAGGACTACAAGGGGAAGGATGTATATGTCATCCATACTGGTAGGCAATATAGTTTATGGGGGCTTGGTCTGGAGGAGCACAAACTCAGAATTTCAAACGGTAACACCATGGTGGAGGGTTCTCTTTAATAATCAGAAATGATTTCTACCCAAATGAACCCTTTGTGAAACATTAGGATAATGAAAGCCTAGAAAAAAAATCAATATGCTCTAATCTATACTTGACGTTTGCATTTCAGGCCTTGGACAGTTAGTGTCTCACTGTTTAATATTACGGGTTTAACTTGTAAACTGAAAGTAACAAAAGGAAGTCTCTGACGAAAGCAGTAACCCACTGACCAATTTATGTTATATTCACTTTGTGATTTACATGGGACACGTTCTTTGCAGCAGGCATATTAACCCTCTGCACTACCTCATGAGGGATCAAAACTTCCAGCAGTAAAAACTTCCACTAGACAAAACTATAGTCTCTCTCCGGAAGAACATTAATCACCGGAGTTAACTTGACATTTTCATTATTGGCTTAATATTGCCGGAGGCCAGGAACGCGGCAGCGTGTGCTTAATAAACAATATAAAGTAGCAAACAGGCGCCCCCAGGCAAAGTCTGCACCCGGTGCGGTGGCACCGGTCGCACCGCCCTGGAGCCGGTCCTGCTGTGAGGCCCAGACAGGTGATCTTGTTCTCTTTAGGGTGGTTGTTCTTGTTCTCTTTAGGGCCTCCTTCGATTTAACCCTGGGAGTTTTAGAAATTGTCATGTATTCGACTGCATGGTGTTTTCTTGTTTTCGAACTGCAATGTGTGTTTTTTTAATTAAAATAATGTAAACGTTTGCCGAAGAACAATCTGTGTTGGGAGAGACAACAAACGTTCAGAAGATACTCCGCGTCTGCCCCCGGAGGCAGAGCATCTTTTAAATATGTGTTTGTGGTCCCGCTGTCTTGCATGGTCTAGCGGTTGTTGTCTGCACAGTTTTCAGAGGAGATGGTTTTGGCCCGTGTTGTTGTTCACCTGTGACTCGCTCTCTTGAGCAGTTTGCTCCGTTCATTACTTTTCTTTCATTGTTTCAAGTCACCACAGACACTTTTTGCTGTTGTTTTAAGCCACACAACAGGACTTTATAAGCGATGCACAATGACCAGTGGAATAAGGAAACTTGAGGGGACCCCCTCCCCCCCCCCTGCAAGGTACACAGGGGGGCCCAACCCGCTTCGGACCCTGTCAGGAGCAGCCAGCTGCCACCCGTGCACAGTGCCAGCGGGGCCCCCTGGAGCTTCGGGGCCCCCAGCACCGCGGGGGCTGCGGGCACTGTTGTTACGCCACTGACAATGACACGGAATGTTACTTGTGACAAGTACGTGTTGAGTAAGGCGCGCGTGATTGTTATTTGAACACAAGAGGCAGCCAGAAGCGTGGGCCTCAGCTGTAACAGTATCTGGAAGGGTCCGCCCGGCCAGTAACGGGAAGCCGCTGGGCGGCCTCGGTGGCGTGAGGCGGAATGAGCGCCGTGCGCGCCGTGCTGCTCAGCGGCCCACAGCACACAGCGCCGAGGCTGCCCCAGAGAAAGGCGCGCTTTGTTTCCCTGCTTTAGCCAGAGCTTATTCTTAAAGTGCTCGTGATTTCTCGAAACATTAGGGCCTTCCAGAGCTTTTTAAGCACAACCTGTTCTCCTGGCTAATGTGTTTGTCAGCAACAAACAAAGGGCCGAGAGCGGTGCCCGCTGCCGCCGCACTTGGTGTGGACGTCAAGACACAAGTGCACGGTGGCAGTGGCCCTCGAGGTTGGCGGCCCGGGTGTGCCCTCCTCTTACAGGTACTCCAGGAGCAGCGCCGCAAGGGGACAGTTCTTTGTCGTGGGGTCCCACTGGTACTTCAGTCTGAGTTCAGCGGCTGGATGCTCACACCGAGGTCTGTTTCTGAACTGAGAGGTTGCTGGTTGAATTGTATGACCTGTGTTTCTTTAACGCAGAGGTCTTCAAACTTTATTTCTCTGAGGCCCCCCTAAAGCAACATATTTGAAAGTTGGCCCCACCCTTCAAAACTCTATGACAAGGACTGGGAAGTGGAGGGGCAGGAGCAGGGCTGAGCTCAGGGGATCGGGGCTTATGAGATTATTTCATGGATACTTTTTCAGAAATAAATCTGAAATCTACAAAGAGCAAATTCATCAAACAAAAACAGAAATTGACCAAAACATTCAGCTCCCCATAATCAGTGTGTTGTGTTCACCTTGCACACCTGGCGCCAATGCAGCTACACCTGTTGCACTAGTGAAAGATAGCAGCGTCCCTGAGTGGAAGGCTACCCCTCTGTCCCCTTCACCCGTCTCCCACCGATCCCTGATAATCGCTAGAGTCGTGAAACAGGCTCTGTACCTTCTGGTTTTTGGCAGTCTATTGAGTGCAAACTCGGCCCAACGGCATGAGAGCGCTCCTTTACATGAGCACAAGCTACATTACACAGGGTCAGATTTTTTGTTTTGTTTTTAGGCACATAGACATGGTGATTTGCCCGTGGGAAGTAGAGTCAAACCCGGAAGCCTGTGAAGGCTTGAACTAATGGAGCCACTTGTAGCTCCACAAAGATTTTCCATTATTCAGAGGTATTGTGAGGGTGTCACCAGCGGAGTTCTTGAGTGCATCTTTTTAATGAACACTCATCAATATGTTTCTAAGTGTAGTCTCATCACTTATTACTAAAATATATAGATAAAAATGATGACTGACATATTCTCAATGTTTTCTGTCACAGGCTTGGACTTTTTAGCACTATATCTACACATGCCATATTCCCCACTGCACCAACTAGGATTCAGTTCTGTGATTTTCTGGCAGGACCAGTGGAATTAGGCGATTCTGTGGCATTTTCCGCATAATTATGGATTTTGCCGCATTTGCCACTTAATCAGTCATCTGCTTCATAATCTGTGAATTTTAACAAAAAAATGTTTGTAGCTCAAATGGATTAAAATGTATTAACATGTAGCAACATGTTGCCACGCAGTGGACAGCCCTTCACCAAAGGTGATTAGTCACCTTTCAGGTGCTTGTTGGTGTTTTTTCAGTGGTAAACTGGTAACTAATGAAGTTAAATCTTTGCCCAGACAATATTCACATGTATACAAATGGAAACATAATGAAATACTATCATAAAATGTGCTACATTAAGTCGTATTATTTGCATTTTCTTGTAACATAATTTGTTTAACCATGCCGCATAAATTTGGTCCTTTCCTGCTGCCTAATTCTAGTTGTGCTGCTTTCTGGCCACAATCAGACATCTGTCTTGATTGCATTAGGCAACTGGGGTTTCGTAGTAAAATTGATTAGTTTAACTTGCATTTATTTTCCATTTAACATGTGCACATCTTTCTGTACGCAGTTAGCTGAAGGTTCGGAAAATATCAAACCTGTTACAGAATATATTGCTCTTTTTAGCCACATCCATGATCCTGCCACCTCACTTACTGACCCACACGTCCAAGTATCCAGGATCACAGCTCGAGCCCTTCGGCTGCTGTATGGAAATCAAGAGTGCCTGGAAACGCATCAAATGAATAAAGTGGCGCTTCCAGGCCTTCCTTATTTGCAAGTACTTCAGGAGCCATTTGCGCTAAACCTGGGAATGCAGTGACGGCCCCCGGGGGGGGGGGGGAGGGTTCCCCACTGTTTGAAGTACTCTGCCTTAATGGCTGGCACTTGGGCCCTGATCCCAATTTCACTGTACAAATTACAATCTCTGCACACACCTCGGTTTGCTCAGAGACATGCAGCCATTACCAGACCACCACAAGTTTGTCCTGGTTAATATTGACAGGTCAAAGCCACTATAATTTACCTGGAGAAAATGCATGTTAAATTCTAATAAGTGTGAAATTAAGTGCGGAATAGTCAAAATTCTGTATGTAATCCCTTATTTTCATGAGAAGAACTAGGAATTTGAGGAATTTACCACTCTGATAAATACCACAGTCCATGGTTCGGTATCTCCTTTGTTTGCATTCAGTACCCACAGTGGCCATACTACTGCCCCTTCTCGGGGAGAACCCAGCCCCCCACACATGACACAGGCCTCCGCCCTCCTTGCAGATGTCACATGGCCATATAGTCCATCAGCAAGCAGTAATGTCTGCAGATTCGTCTCTGAGTCGGAATCTGCGGATTGTGCCCCCTGAAGGCACTTTTTGGACCCCTATATTGAAGATAGTTTCGACAAACATTTCATGTTGTGTACCTTAGTATTTAAATGTAATGTCCCTCCTGCATTAATTGTTCACTTTGTGCTTACTAATATTATGCTCCTGGTGAGTACCTCAGTGTTATACCTACCTGGTGCATTATGCCTATTATAGTCAGCATATATTTTGCAGGTATTTATGCAGTGGTAAGTCATGTGGGCCTGACGTTTACCAGGCTGTACGTCTCCATGCATTCATACTTCTACAATCATCTCTAGGTTAAGGGTGCTCACTCTTAATTTATTATTATGTATAGCCAGTAACTCAGGGTTTGCACTTTTTAGTATGTTTGTATGTTACTCACCTGCTAGCTACACTTACTGATATTTCGGAGAGGGTCACTGACAGGGTTGTTTGGCCCCTTGACTGAGAGCTAAGGCATATGTGCACTGAGTACCTATTTCGATCATGTGTGCATGGCCAGTGACCATCAGCTATACGCCTGTGCAGAAGTGAGGGCAAAGCGTAATAACAGACCAATTGGTGCAAGAAACACTCTTTGATGACATTGTTCTCCATCACTTAACACTTATGTCACAATCAGGTGGAATAATACACTTGATGCTTGAAGCAATTGTTATTTGTACCAGGGTAACTTCATGGACCGAAATAGCCACTTCAGCCATACTTCAAAACTTGCAAATCGTGTGGCATCCACTGTTCGAGCATGTTTTGCAATACTTAGTCATGTGTTTTTGATAATTCTGAACCTGTTATCAGCTTGGTATCTAAGCTATAGTTGTGTTTTGAAGTGACATGTGACTCGCTGCCTATGGTTTCTTGTGTAATTATTATTCTCATGGCCAAAGCCTTTCTGTGAATCTAATTTCCCAGAGTTTGCATCTGCTGGCTTTTCTATCATGACTAGGACCTTATTGATTAGTCCTTGTGATAATGTTCTCCAATCCACTCCACTTCTCCACTGTAAAACTAGGCCTGGGTGGTAAATTTCGTTCCACTCGCGGAATTTGCGATATTTTGACATTTTCGCGTTCCACGGAGAGCACGAAAATGTCAAATTTTTCGCAACCTGCCATGAAACGGAAGTATTTTTCTTGTTCGCGCTTTGAAATGCGTTCTCGCGCACGTGGTCGCGACTTACCGCGTCCCTGCATTCTCCGACGAGTTTTCCTACCGTTCGTGTGTGCGACGAGATGTTGGATTGTTGGTAGCCGGTCGCGCTATCCCGTGAGAGTTTGCGATCGCGAACACGTCATTGCGATCGCGAACACGTAATTCGACCCGGAACAGGAAATAAGCATCGCGAGCAAGATGGCCGCGCCCATTAGCGACCGCATGGGCAAGTTGGAGATATATTTCCCCGCGAGCACGCAAAAACACATCGCGAACGGGCGAGAAAAGCAATCACCGCATCTTTGCGAAAGTTCCGCGTGCTCGTGGAGATTTTACGCAATTTCACAATAATTTGCGAAAGTCAATTTCGCAAATTCCGCCCACCCTTATGTAAAACTATGATGCCATAAGGGGGACACTATTGGGATGAAATTACTCTGCTGTGGCACCCTACCCTGCCATGCTTTTTTGGCGAGTCTTGTTTTTTCACCCATGAGTTGAATCAGCTTTAGAGCCAACTGGAGGCGTTCCGTGAAGTTCTGGGTTTATGGTGATATCAGATCTGGGCTCTGAAGATAGAGAGATACCAAAAGTGTATCCCCATTCTAAGTGAGAGTGACTATCAACCTGGAGATGAGGCGACTGATGGCGGTGGCTGAGTGACCTACACCAGGGGCGAAGTCTCGTTAATCTGTGCCTATGTTATTACATTGTCCACCATCCAGCTCCATACAGTCCTCATATTTGGAGTTCTTTGCCTTCTTCATGTCCGGGGCTTCAATGTAGGACATATGTTGTGTGTATGTTGGATGTATGGTTCTTGGTTGGACAGTGGATGAACGCAGGGTTGATCTGGACTCTATGTATGTGTGCTCCATGTGTGGTGGTCCTCTCTATTGTATGCGCTGGTGATGTCCATCTCTGTCCCCCTCTCTGATACCCATGCATATGGTGAGTGGGGACATGCCTGGCCCATAAAAATTACAAAAAGCATATTCCAAGAGACCACATCACAAAACATTCAACCCATCCATTCCCACTTTTCAATGCAGACAGACTCTTTAGACTAGATTAACTTATTTCGCCTCTGTATGAAGAATGAACTTTGAAATGTAAATTGCTTAAACGAACCTAAAATAGAGAAATAATTGAAAGTTAAGTAAGCAAATGAACTACGTGTTTGTTTAGTCTTACGTGATAATTGTATACAACCTCCAGGGTAGGGTTAGGTGAGGGGGTCAAAGGGGAGAACAGAATCTCAGCTTGTCACACGTATACTTTCGGCGCCATCAATCATTAAGGATCACTGTTCTCTTAATTCAGCTGGGATACCTTTCCTGACCAATTATTGACTCCTCGTGTTACTGATAGGCCAAAGCAAACACAGCCTGCCTCCTCATTACATTCTGACGGATGCACGCCTGGCTTATGTGTTTTCTCATTGAATGATTGCAAATGTTTGCCAAGGACTACAGAGACTCCTCTAATATCTAGGGCCCACATCACTAAACACGCGAGCATCCCAACACATCATATAATAAGAGCACCATCTGCAGGGGTGCAGCACAGGCCGCTGCAGCCCGTGAGGTTCAGGGAGGGGGGCACCAACCTTTCAGGGGGCCCCATTTAGTCCAAGGACAATGAATGTCTGCGAGATATGGGAGACTCAAGGCCCCTCTTCACCGTCTTCAGGGGGGGTGGGCTTCATTTTGCTTGAGGCCACTGCCCATCTGGCCATCACACACAACAGTAATTTGTCCCACATTTGCCTCATTACAAACCCACATGCTTTCTAGCCAAACACAGCATGCTATTTTCCCTTCAAAGTGCTTTGGTGCCTCTGCAGGGGTTCGAAGCGCTATGTAAATGTGATCCACCATCGCTCAGGCCATCCCTTCTTGCTCAGCAGAGCTTTCCCAGGCGCCCTTTGGAAGCCAAGCACAAAGGTGACCACCTCTGCACTAACGTCACTCCCATGATTTTCATTGTCAGGAATTAACCTAGTGCACAATTAATACACAGCTAAAAGACTCAAGCAGATGCTGATGTGGGCAAAACATGATACGTGGCAACTTCTACTTCGAGGGTTCCCTGATAACCAGTCTGAAATATGACCTTTGAGTTCTGATTAAGTAGCGTTTGATAGCTGTGGTTGCGCAAGAGTGTTTTAATATATGTAAATGGATATGCATATTTGCAGATTTGTAATACAGAGTCTTCTGCCTGTCAGTGAACCAAACCTAAAATGCAACAAGGGTTTTGTACCTTAACTACTGGGAAGAAGCATGGTTCCTGTCGATGAGAAGATGCCACAAATGATAGTAGGGAATATGTGGACCCAGGTTAAACAGTGCAACATGTTCAGGTGCTTCGTCCTATTGCATTTAGCTATTTTGTAAGAAAGCATGAGTACCTTTCATTTATTCATGTGTCATTAAAATACCCTGTCCCATATATTCTCCTGTTGTTGCTGTCAAATTATTTCTAAGGCACTGGTAAGATGGAGCCCATGTAGTGTGTTCTAGTCAAGACCCCACACTGCCCCCTCTTCCAGCAACGGGTGTGGTACTGAGCCTCTTGTAGGGCAGACTGGCAATAGATGCGCCCGTGAGGGTGATCTGAAAAGAGCCCTCCAGCCAGGGTGCTTCTTGCTGTCAATGTGTTCATGATCCGGACCCGTGGGCACTCTCTTTTTGTTGGGAAGAGCACGTTTTCTGTCCATTTTAGTGCATCATTCAGACCCATCATTCCTGTGCTCAGCCCAGCCGAAATGACCCTAAGCACACATTCCATGCCTCAGAGTTCTTCTGCTGTTATGGTTATATCTATGAGCTGTTTTTTCATTTAGGGCACGCTTGTCTGCTCGAGGACAGTTCACACTCACTGCCTGCACATGTAATGTTTTAAGTACAGATTGGCTAGGAGTACTCCTGGGACTCCTGCACACAACTGTGACAAGAGGCCAGAATACAATTAGCCTTGAAAAAAGATAGCCTTGGAATCAGGTACTGCTTATGTCTTCATACGTACCTTGATATCGGCAATGGCTTAGCAAAAAAAGCTCTTTTCATTGTCTCAAAATCATGGCTAGTTGTAGAGTCCCATAATGTGTTAATTGGCAGCTCCATGTCTAAAACGTTTGCTAGAGCCTCTAAATCCAGTTTGCTGTCAAGTACAATAGTTTAGTTTTTGAGCCACTACTATATAGTGTCTGCATCTTGCACCAAAAGCAGTTTAAATTATGGAAAACATAGGACCATATTCTCAAGGAGCCATCGCCGAGTTATCGGCACCTTAACGCAACCAAATTTGCGATAAACTTACCACCCCATTCACAAGCTGGTGCAAACAGCTCATATCACCAGTTTTCCGGCGATAGCAGCCGCAAAAAACATCGCCAAGGATGACCCCGGCAACTATCGCTAATGAGATGCAGAGTAGGAGTTCCCGAGCAAAAAGCTGCAACAACACCCCTCCACAACATTCACATTGACCAGCCACATCAGCGATAAGAACACAAAACATGCAATAAGGCGCGTTAGCACGAGGAAACTAACTTCTGCTCAGACCTGGTGCAAAGTCGGACCACAGCCTGCACCACAAAAGCGAGCCCAGCTCAGAGCCACACCTGAAGAACAACAGATGCCATGGAGCCACTGAACAAGCATGCCGGACACCCAAGAGGCCACAACACCCACCGCCACCACCCCCAGGAGCCTAACCCCCAAAAGCCCCCCTCCAGACCACCACAGAGGCAGCGCAGACAAAGGCAGTGGACCCCCAGGAAATGCACCAGCCTCACAGACCCAACACCTGACAATGTCTTTGCCCACTACAGGCCCAAAAGGACAACCATCCTACGTGTTTTGACCATCATCGCCCAACAGGCTGATGGCACCAACACAGCGGATAACCAACATCCCACCCCACACAAAGCTGCTGGCTGTGCTGCACCTGTTGGCCTCTGGCACCCCCCAACCAACACCGCCAGAGTCGGAGGAGTCTTACAGCCAGTCACATCCAAGTCCCTCACACCTGTCCTGGACATCACCATCAGCCTGGTACCCCAGTCCCTATAAGTTCAACACAATGCGCAGGATCCGCTGGAGACCATGCAAGGACCATACGCCATCGCTGGATGCATGCATGTGTTGTGGGCAATCCACAGCACACATGTCATACCTGTGCGCCCTGGTGACACAGCACACAATCACCGCAACAGAAATCACACGTCTCACATCAATGTCCAGGCAACATACGAACACCGTTGAATCTCCACCAATGTCGTCGCCAAATACCCAGCCAGTGTGCATGATTCCATCATCCTCCGACAGTCCAACTTCAACCTGCGCTCCCAGGATGGCACAAAGGGAAATGCACAGCCCCTTGGCAAGACCCAAATGAACACCTCACACACCTCAACTCCACAACCATGCAACTTACAACTCTGGCAATGCACACGTCACAAAATCACATACAACATGCAAAAAAACATGCCCACCCACCAGACACAACAGAACAACTTACTATGGTAACCTGGGCCAGCTGTGAACATGAGCCATCAACGGCATAGCACCTCAGCCACACAATAGCAGAATGGGGGGAGAGGTGGGAACCAGTCATGTGTGAAGGAGGCAGGAGAACCATGATTGGGAAAGCACACAATGCCAAGAGTGGCGGCGATGTGCTGGACAGACCACAGTATGCAGAACACACCCATATCTATGGCGACAAACACCGCTGGTGTATGGAGTATAGTGGACAGTGGACGCAACCATGTCACTCCAGCCAGTGGGGGAGTTCGCGGAAATGTTGCCTGTTACGTCCCTCCCATAAGTGTGAGCGGAGTGGGAAGGCCCGGCGTACGCCAGGCCAGCGTAGGGGTGTGAATAAAGAGCACGTAGCCCTGGGCGTGGTCCTCTTCCGGAATGCCCAACATCTCTGCCAAGGTGGTGCATCTCACCCTGCCACGAGGCTGATGCCGTCCTCGTGAGCGGAAATGCCTGCGATCCTGTGCACCTGCTGTACCTTGGCCTGCTGGACCCTAAACCCTCTGAGCCTCCAGGCCACACTGATCACCTGCCGACACCGGCGTGTGTCAAGGAGGGTCCACCACGTGCCAGCGCAAGCTCCAAGCCAGAGGCCCGCGACCTTGGCAGCCTCCTCAGACCATCACGGCCTCCATGACACAGGCCCCTTTAGTCCTTTCTTGTTGACTTACTCTGCTGCTGCCTCCAGCCTACACTACGGTCAAGTAGGTCACACATTCGGAACTGAGTCTTGATCATACATTGTCCGTGAACGCACAACAATGAAGATTCTACTTCACTCTACTCCCTACGATCAGGTGGCAGCAACCATGTGCATAGCATCCAAACGACAAGTGGCTGTGGGCCCTTGATGACCGCTGGCTCCGGCCCACGCTGCTGGCGAGTAGGTCAAACATTTGGGACTGAGTCTTGATCATACATTATCCGAGTACGCACACTAACAAAGAGTATATTTCACTGTACTCCCTTCGATGTGGTAACACCAAGTATGAGCCTGACCTTCCAACCACACGTGTCTGTGGGCCCTTGATGACTACGCCGTCAGCCTACAATGCGGTCCAGCAGGCCTCACGCCAATCCACTCCAGTACGTACCAGGCATGACACGTCATCATCGCTGACTAAACACCCGCTTGGCTCTGGTGCCTTTGCCACCATCAATCACAAGTCACCCCACAATGTCATCTCAACGTCGTGTTCCAGGAGGGGCTTGTTGAAACGCGTCCGGCCCTTGCTGACCGCTGCCTCCGGCCTACACTGTAGGTCACACACAATTTTGAATTCAGCCTTGATTTATTTAAGGCTGACTTGATGTCATTGTACAGGCCTCATCGCAGACTGCATCCCCTTCCAGCCCCGGTGCCACTAAGTCTGTTCCCCGAAACCCAAGGACACTTTCTGGTTGGACTTTGGTGGTGACTGAGTCCATGGACTTGGGGTTGTCATCATCATTATGTCAGTGATACTGACTTTGTGGTGAAAACAATGCCGTGGCATTCCACTCCTCCATTTGCTGCTTCTGGACATCTTCCACCCTCTGCATCATGCCCTGGAGGACAGCTTCCACTGTCCCCCGCAACCCTCCGCAACCCTCCGCAACATACACCTCAGACATTGATGAGAACCCGCTCAGGTCGCATGGCCCATCTGACTACACCGCAAGTCACCGTCCCGTGGCTGGGTGCCTGTGCCGGTCGCAGTGCATCCGGGGCCACTAACTCTGTGCTGGTCAGGTCCGGGACACATTCTTCTGAGATATTGGATGGCCTCTGAGGTGATGGCCTTGGGGTCATCAACGACATGTGTCTGTGGCCCTGTGCTGTCTGCAGCCTCCGGCCTCAACTGCGGGCCACCAGGGCTCACACATCAAATCGAGTCCTGCCAGCCCAGACGTCACATCACCGCAGGAGGTACACACCACCACCGCAAGAACCATCTCCAACGGCCATCTGCTAGAGTCGAAATGGTGGTCCTGAATGACTTTAGGAGTTGCTCACACCTGTCGTGGATGCCATCATCTGCCTGATGCCCTGCTCAGCACTCCAGGTGCCAATAACTCAGTGCACCACAAGCCATCGTCCGTTACTGATTGAGTTTTGTGCTGTGGAGAGGTGGCACAGCAATGTCATCTCAAGCAGTGTGGGAGACCTGGGACATTGATGAGGAAGATGATGCAGGTCTAACACACCCCACTGCATCTGCATCAGGAATATTTAGAAGGGACACAATCTGAGACTTTTTCTTCACATGAGCGCGCTCATCTCTAGTGTCCCAACCACAGTGCACTGCAACTCACGACACTTCTGTTTGCATGTTGGATGTCCTCTGGACTTTCTCCGGCTCCCTCCATGTTGCTCAGCAGTTGACTCTGTTATGCAGGTGTTTTCAGTTTCCGTTGCACTGGTGTCCACTGTTCAAGTGTTTGCCAGGACCAAGCATTCCGTGCGTGCTGGCTTACACTTTCCGCACATACATCCAGCACAGGCGTCACTATACATGTGGCCCTGCCAATAAAGGGGCCGGGCGCTCATGCCGGTAGCCAGTTCAACATGATATATGCGTGTGTCCCTGTGGTCTTGTTGTATGCATGAGGGCCCTGGGCCCTACGACATTGCATTGTGCTGTGTACAGCGGACGCAGACATATCCCCGCAGGCCGAGGGTCAGAGCTTGGCCATGTAGCTTTGTCTTCACCCACTCAGTTCGTAAGGGGAGTGGCCTGGGCCATCGTACGGAGAGCCAATGTGGGTGTGTGGCTGCTATTTGCGTGACCCTGGCCGTCGTTCGGTACTGTGAATGTGCATCTACATGTGTCTATGACAGTGTGGGTCTCCTTTGTGGGGTGTAGGTGGTCCCTGAAGGATAGACACCAACAAATGTGATCTAGTTTGCCTTCCATGGGTTTGGACTCCACCCACACCTGTTGGGCCACCTCCTTTTGGCGTGCTGACACATTGCATTGGGGTGCCATGGGTGGGTGGGTGGATGAAGTGTTGTGAGCCAGCTGTGCATGCGGGTGCTTCCTGCTGTGTGGTCTGTTGCAGGCTCTGTGTTCTCCTCTGAGTAGCTTGGCTGCCCGGGTCCTGGTGGTGGGTTGCGTGGGATGTCCATGGGCTGTTGTAGGGCATCGATGTCGAAGGTGTGGTGGTCCTCTTCTGTGCTCTGCTGGAGGTGTTGTGTGCCCCTCTGCGATGTGTAAGGGGAGATGCATGTTGACATTGTGTTGACATGTATGTTGGAGCATTGTTCTTGTTTACATGCAGACTGTTTGACAATGTACATTGTGACTGTTTGGGAAGTGCTGAGTACTGCTGCCGGATAGTGTACATTTGGACTACATGACGGTTGTGAGGTCGTACGCATACTATTCCATTGCACAGTTTCCTGCTCTGTCAGATGTAGTAGGCATGTTTCTGTGCGTGTGCGGTTGTGTCCTCTGTTCTGCAGTGTCGGCTTTGCGCATTGTACCATGTTGTCGTCAATGTGGGTGTGCTGTTCTTACTATGTGTGTGTGCTGCAGTGTTCCAAGGGGATCAGGGACATGATCCCGGGTAATTGTGGGTGTGCAGTGTGCTACTCCTCGTTGGGCATGTGTGCCATTGTGCCCATCTCTCCCCGTCCCCCCAGTCCCTGGTCGTTACTCACCCTGTTGATGTTGTGTCTGGTTGTCTCGGACTATGTCCGTACTCCCTACTCCTTTCACCATCTCCACACTGATGATTGTGGTCTAGCTTTCCTCCATCTCCTCGTGTGGCGCAGGACTGCCACCTCCTGTCGCCGTTGCAGCCTTACTGTTTGCGACAGGTTTGTGCCTGATTTTGGTTGTCACATCATGCCAGTGCCTGTTGGCCTCCTCGATTGGCCTCCTCGGCACTCCGACTGCATTCCAGGTGGTCTACTTGTGGGTCAGTTGATGGTAGTGTTCTGTCACCTCCGTGATGCTGATCTGGTTTTGCTGCGGACTGCATTCCGTCTTCCTCTCCCTCTTCTCCCTGGCCTTCCCCGACCCCATTGTCCCTTGGTGGTCTGTGGGGCTTGTGGCGTTCACATTGGCCTCTGCGCTCGGTCAGATTGCATACATGGTGCTGCGCACTTTGGATTATTTCTGGTGTGTTTTTTTTTCTTTCTTTTATAGTGCATTTTCCGCCAGATTCGTGGGATTTGCAGGCCTGTGGCTGGTTTTAGCAACTTTTTGTTTCGCGCTTGGCCTCATCGCAGCTTTTTAGGTGGAATGTTCGTGTTTTGCATTTTTGCAGCGTGGCATTGATTTTAATTCGCCGTTTGGCGTGTTATCTGGTGAGTATCGCATGGTACCGCTGTGTTGTGAATACTTGGTTAACATGGCGTAAATTTCCCGCAATAGACTGCGATGTTTTAGGTTGTGTTAAGTAACTTTTGCAATGGTTAGCAAATGTTCTTGAGAATATGCCCCATAGTTCCTTAGCACTGTATTGCTGCTGGTTGAAGACCTGGTGAACTAATTCACTGAGCTGTACTTTCATTGCAGAACTTGGGGAAGAAAGCTAGCCTATTGCAACTGATTGGTGAGCCAGGCTGTTCCACCTACTATCACAACAGTCCTGCATCGGTTTCTATATCTGGTGTATTCTGTCACATGTTCTAGAACAAGAGCGAGAATCCTTCTGAAATTTACCACCTGTCCTTGTTCTGGTCACCTGTCTTGTAACCGTGCAACCTTTTTGTTTATTTTTCAATTAGTTTGTAGATAGTTTCGCACTGTGTATGTTCCAGGCACACATATTCCATGACTGTTTTTCTCTCAGTCAGAATATTCCTTTCATGGAATCAGGCAAACAAACTTGATGCTTCGAAGGAGTTAAATACAATGTCAGTTTTGAAAGGAGCAAATTATTTCAGGACCTAAAAGAGAACCAGGAGGTGTGCGTTATCCTGTCTGTGAATGAAGCCAGAGAAGCAAGGATACGGCTTTCAAAGACGTTCACTTAACCAGGACCCAGTGGAGGTGCAATGCAGGGGACTTGCTCTTTTAGCGGGTGGTTTACGGGTAATCCATTGGTGGATGGGCAGTGTTGTATTGGTGAATGAGCAAATTAGCACCTGCATTTGCACTGACCTGTGCAACGCGTTCAGTCCAGCCCTGTAAACCATGATGGAGTGTTTCATTAGAAGTACAGAGGATCCTGTTGCCTCTGATCCTGCTGTGTGCTTTGAAGGATGCTGTGCGCTTTTGATTAGCTCACTTTTTATCTTTTATTCTTTTAGAAAAAATGGCACCTCTCCCTGAATTGCAAGTGTCTCAAGATGAAACCAAATTGGAGGCTTCCTCTGCACTCCCATCCCAGACTGGAAATGGCGTGGCGCACTCCTCTGGTAAGTACCGTCATGCTCTGATACTATGACAGTAGTTTTGTTGTGCTTCTCCCGAGGCACTAATGTTAGCTTATCCCATCATTTTTTTTCCAATATAGATAATATGGCGTTAGATGAACCAGATCCAGCTTTGCTGCCGGCTTACTCTACCCTCACCTTGGTGGATAATTCTACTGAGCTTGCGGGCGATTGTGCAGGGCAAGAAGAGATAGATCCATGGGACATGCCCGAACTGAAAAGTTCAGGGCCCAAGTGGTCAGGTAAATATACCACCTTTATAGTTAAAGGGAGCATTATCTTTGGCTTGATACTATGAACATTTCTCTTTGCATATCTGTTGCATTGGAGTGTCCTGGGCGTTGAACGCGTGCGGGCCTGCACGCCACGGTTTGATCCTTTGACTAGGACAGAGTATTGTGCATCTGTCTACAAAATCATACACCAGGGAGCATTAACTTCCATCAGAGGACTGATTTATTTGACCAAGAGGGTCTAGAGGGGAAAAGCAAAAGCCCGCTCAGGCCCTGGCTGTCCTGTAAGACGCTAACGGGCCTGTGTGGCACCCACAGCTGACTCTTCCTTTTAAGGTCCCAGCCTTCCAAGCCTGGGAGCAAGCAATGAACATCATCTATTCAGTGGGTTCTCCAGTGTAGGAGGTGAAGCATAGGCAGGGAATCCCTCTGAGGTTCTAGTATCACGATTCAAAGCAGATCCCTTTCTGGTGGAGCCTGGAGCATATGTCTGTTTGGCTCTTCTAGTGATTGCTTCAGAAGACAGTTTACTACTTGTTTAACTTACTTTTTGCTTGCCTCATATTTCGCTAAATGATGGATTGACTCACCAAAAAGAATTTTTAGATATCCCCTGGCACTCATTTAGCCTGTTTGAAACCATGGCACTGCCCACCCTATCATAAGCAGAAACAGGAAGGGTATACGGCAGATTGTAGACCAATGGGGTTAAGGGTTCTTTTCAAATTCAAATGTTAACTAGCCTTGTCTTAATTTCGGTCATGAGCCGAGAGACTGGCAGATGATCATAGTAAGGAACTTTGGGGCATATTTACAAAGAAGTGGCGGAGCGTGTCGTTAGCCTTCTTGGCTTAACGACACGCTCTGCCACTTCTGAAACGCAGGGCTGCACCATATTTACAAGAATATGGTGCAGCCCTGCGTTTCCCCCTGTGCTGGCGGTAAGTTCAGTAGCCTAGCGCCAACGCAGGTGGTGCAAGGGTGTCTGCATTCAGGGGAAGATTGTTTATGTGCAGGAAGGTCCCTCTTACTGCACATAAACAATCTTTAAATGCCTCTTTGTAACTTCTATGTGTGCTGCTTAATGCAGCGCAAAGAAGTTGCAAAACAGCATTTAAAAAAAAATGATTGTTCATGTGCAGGAAGGGGACCTTCCTGTACATAAACAATCATTGGCCTTTTGCTGTTTTCATGTGTGCTGCACAACACAACTCACATGAAAACAGCAAAAACGAGGAGAAATGAAAAATGTCACTGAAAGTGACGTTGTGATGGAGAAAGGGTTTGTAAATGTACTCCTTTGTTCAACATATTTTTGTAGTTTTATTTGCACATTGTTCTCTACGATTTTACTGAGGTATTAGAAGGTGGAGTAGATCATACCAGCAATGAAGCTGGGGGGGGTTAAGGGTTCAGGGAAGACTGCTTGCAAGCAAAGGAGGTCACATTGGATTCAACTAAGGTTCTGATTGGTGAAATGACCGCCGTTTACAGAGGCAATTGTTTTCTAGGCCCATAACAACGCCTGTGTTAAAGATGAAACACAGCAGCATTTGAATGACGTACTAAATACTGCTTTGGAAGCAATTATGGCTTACATGACACTAAACTCTAACCTCCTGCCGTGAAGACCAGTACTGTGGCAGTACGGCTAAAACCATTGGCTTACTAGAGCAGGGGGAATCAGAGTAGCCTTGAGTGGTCGCGTGGGGTTGATTTATTTATAAAGTTTTATATAGAGCGAACATGATCCCGAAGGATATCAGAGCGCTTTACAATTGGAGGGAAGGAAGGTAATAAATTCAGTACCGGCATCAAATAGGAATAATAAACAGGACAGTTACAAACAAAGGGGTCAAAAGAGCCTAAAACAATAACTGGTACTTAGCGAACTAGGAGGGCAGCCAATGATAAGTTAAAAGAAGAGTAGCACCCAGCACAGGTCTTAAAGTTGAAAGTCTAATACCTTAGAGCAGATGATCCAAACCCCTTTAAGGTAAGAACTTGTTCATAAGGAATCTTTTAACTTCCAATTTGAAAGCAACCTTGGAGATTTTGCGTACTTCCGGTGGGAGAGAGTTCCAGATATTTGGGGCAGAGCCGGAGAAAGCTCGGTGAAACATTTTCTTTTTGCTAAAGATCTGTAGTTTCAGGAGGAAAGAGTTAGCAATTCTTGAAGGTCTACCACCTCCGGATAATTCTAGCTTTTGCACTAGATAACTGGGGGTTTTGAAATGGAGGGCTTTGTGAGACAGGCAGGCAATCTTTAGCTGTATTTGTGCTTCGTAGGGCAACCACTTTAGGACTGGGGATATGTGTGCATTTCTTTTGGCACCCTTAACCAATCTGGCAGCAGCGTTCAATGATGCCCTTAGTGGGGCCAAAGTATATTTTGGGAGGCCACAGAGCGTAGCACTGCCATTGGCCATTGGCAAAACAAGCGCTTGACCACCTGCTTGAAGTCAGCTTGTGGAAGGAATGGTTTGAGATTCCTGAGTATCCTCATCAGGTGATTAGCTCCCTTGCACACATTGCTAATATGATTCTTCATGTTCAGATGCTTGTTCAGGGTGATTCCGAGTTAATAATGAGGGGGGAAGCAGTTGAGGGCAGTGAGGTGGCTTATCCAAAGGTCAAACTTGGGGATGTGATTCGGAGGAGAAATGAGGAGAAATTCTGTTTTAGAGGTGTTGAGCAGGAGATGGTTCTCAGTTAACCAGTTTTGAGTAGTCGTTAGAGTAGTGTTGAGTGATATGAGGTTATCCGGAGAGGAGATTTTTAGATAAAGTTCCGTATCATCCGCATACATATGGAAGAGGATGTTTGTGGAATTTAATGCAACAGCTAATTGTTCCAAAAACAAGTTGAAGAGTATACGAGATAGGGTTGACCCTTGGGGGGGCTTCATGGATACTAGAGAGTGGTTCACCTTGACTCTTTGGGTTCTGTGGTGGAGGAAAGACGAAAACCATTGAAACACCCGAACAGAGAGGCCCATCCTGTTCTTCAAAATGAATAGGAGGTTGTCGTGATTGACAGTGTCAAACGCAGAGGAAAGGTCAAGGAGGATTATGAGGCAAGATTAATTTTGGTCAAGCTTTTATAAAATGTTATCCATAACGTGAGTGAGAGCCGATTCCGTGCTGTTCCCACTCCGTAAGCCAGATTGATGTTGGTCCAGGAGTTGGAAATTCTCGATGTGAGCACAGAGGTGTGATTGGACGCATTTGGCTAGAGGGGGGATGTTAGAGATAGGGCGGAAGTTGTTAAGGTCAGTACTATCTGCATTAGTTTTTTTTGTACATGTGATACCTGAGCTGCTTTTAGGGGTTCAGTGACTAAATATCGAGGTACAGAATATAGACTACCCAAAATATCGACTCCAAGATATCGAGGGACAGAATATAGAATGCCTATCTACAAACACGTAAGTACTAAAATATTGAGTACAAAATATAGAATGTTAAAATATAGTTAACTAAAATATTGAATTTTTTAAATGTAATAAAAATACTATAAAAGTAATTAAATAATAAACACAATTAAATAAAACGTAATTAAAATAAGGTAAAAAAGCTTAAAATGTAAAAATAATAAATGTAATGTAAACATTTGTAAAAAATATATTTACTTAAAAATATTATAAAATAATTATTAATCTTAATTATAAAATAATTAGAACATTATAAAAAACATATTGACATATATATATATATATATAAATAAACATATTATCTAAATATAAAAATAAATAATATATAATAATTAAAATAATTAAAGTAATAATTTTTATGTTAATTAATAATGAGTGCAACAGTAGGGAAAGCATTAGCTAGCCTAGGGGTAAAAATTACTATTCCCACTCCAGAGAGTGCAACAGTAGAGAAAGCATTGGATAGCGTAGGGGTGAAATTTACTATTCCCACTCCAGTGAGTGCAACAGTAGGGAAAGCGTTGGATAGCGTAGGGGTAAAAATTACTATTCCCACTCCAGAGAGTGCAACAGTAGGGAAAGCGTTGGATAGCGTAGGGGTAAAATTTGCTATTCCCACTCCAGTGAGTGCAACAGTAGGGAAAGCATTGGATAGGGTAGGGGTAAAAATCACTATTCCCACTCCAGTGAGTACAACAGTAGGGAAAGCATTGGATAGCGTAGGGGTAAAAATTACTATTCCCACTCCAGAGAGTGCAACAGTGGGGAAAGCGTTGGATAGCGTAGGGGTAACGTTTACTATTCCCACTCCAGTGAGTGCAACAGTAGGGAAAGCATTGATTAGCGTAGAGGTAAAAATTACTATTCCCACTCCAGAGAGTGCAACAGTAGAGAAAACGTTGGATAGCGGGAGGGTAAATATTACTATTACCAATCCAGACAGTGCAACAGTAGGGAAAGCGTTGGATAGCGTAGGGGTAAAAATTACTATTCCCACTCCAGAGAGTGCAACAGTAGGGAAAGCATTGTATAGCGTGAGGGTAAAAATTACTATTTCCACTCCAGAGAGTGCAACAGTAGGGAAAGCGTTGGATAACGTAGAGGTAAAAATTACTATTCCCACTCGAGTGAGTGCAACAGTAGGGAAAGCGTTGGATAGCGTATGGGTAAAAACTTACTATTCCAACTCCAGATAGTGCAACAGTTGGGAAAGTAATTATTTAATATTTAAATAAAAATAAATTAATTATCAATACCAATTTAAAATTAATTACCAATTAATAAAACTTAATTACCAATTAATAATTAGTTAACAATTAATTAATTATCAATACATATAAATAAAAATACATAATTACTTAATTACAATGAAATTACTTCCCACCCTATTCCCCTATAACACACAGCCCACTCCAAATAATAAATTAAAACAATTAACATAATTATCAATTAATCAATTAATTAAAATTAATTACCAATTAATACAAATTAATTAACAATTAATAATTAATCAACAATTAAATAATTATCAATTCATACAAATAAAAATACATATTTATTTAATTACAATTAAGTTACTTCCCACCCTATTACCCTATAAACCCACAACCCGCTACAGAACTAAAACGCAAAATTCAATTAAAAATAGTTATTAATTCATAAAAACTAATATTTAATTTACTATAATTAAATTACTTCCCACCCTATTCCCCTATAAACCCACAACCTGCTACGGAATTAAATTATGCAAAAATTAAATAACATAACATTCATTACTTTAAAAATATTAAACATACATTACAAAAATAATATATATTTTTAACACATATACTAACATACATAACACTAATTTTTTTTCTCGATATTATGGAAAACGATATTTTAAATTCGATATTATAGCAATCGATATTTCTTACCTTAATTTCGATATTCTGACATACTATATTTTGGTGATTCGATATTCTGTCCACTCTATATTTTAAATTCGATATTCTGGGCAGTCGATTTTTCTGAATCGATATTTAGGGTGTTCACCGCTTTTAGGAAATCTGGGATCGTACCTTGTGACAGTGACGCGTTGACAATCTTTGTCCAGATAGGGATGATGACATCCTTGATTTGTTTGAAGATGGAAGGTCGCTGAAGGGATTAGATGGGTTGATACTCTGAAGAATCTTGTTAGTGTCTCTTTCACTGAGGGGAGTAAAGGTGCCCCATGAGGCATTGTTCTTGGTGCTCAGGCTAATTGGTTTGGGCTTCTCTAAGAGGGTCGGAGGGGGCACTGACCCATAGGATGTGTTGATTTGTCTGCAGGTAACAGGTATTGAACGTTGTTCTGACAACTGCAGTAGTAGAGGTGATCGATAACTCAAGGGTGTACTTTAGGTTGGCGATGCACCTCCTGAAAAGGCCTGCCTTTTTAGGCTTTAAGGCGATATTTTTACTGTATGTAGTTCCAGGTGTGATTGTGAATAATGCTTTTGCAGTGCCTTGATTTTAAGATGTCTCAACTCGTGTTAGGAAATGTAAATGACGCACATGGGGGCGCATTGGAGGCATGTGGTATTTTTTTTAATGCATGGGTTTCAAATAGCCTTGAAGTCACAGTTAGGGCTTCTCAAAACCGCCTGCAGGCTCATGTTCCTGCGTTGGTTGTTAGGGTGCTTAAAGGATCTGCAAACTATAGTGTCTTGTACTCACCCTATGCTAGTGATTATTCAAAGGAATAGGAGGCGCCAGCATAATTTTACCGGACTTGGAGACATGTAGGCAAGTCAGGGGAGGTATGGTGTGCACAGTTGTGTATCCAATTTGCCTGGTGCGTGTCATCAGCATCTCCCAGCTCTTCTTCCTGACACCTTTAGATCTAGAGCAACAGATAGGGACGAGTCACTTCAAGTAATGTTATTTTTTTCTGCAATGAAAAATCATCTAGTAAAAACAGCATTTTTGGCAAATTTCCTCTGAAATGCAACCCTGTGCTAAGTCCAATGCTTTGTGCGTGCGTGGTAACACTTTGCAAAATAAGGGCAAGTCACTTTTTCCAATGCCCTTTTTGTGTGTAAACAGCAAAATCAGATTCTCACTTGTGTGTTTGCATCCACAGAGTCTGCAGGCCCCAACCCGTGTGTCCATTTAAAGCAATGGTTACAAGGCAGAGTGTCATGAGCACAGGGGCACAGTTGTTATCAAAGGAGTGAAAACTAGTATTGTGATAGGTTAGGATAAAAGCAGCTCTATTTGCGTACAAGCATTTGGCACTTTGATGTACCCTGCATGTTTTTTTGCGGGTTTGGATAAAGGCAGCTCTATTTTTAAGCCTTGAGGTGTTTTTATGCATACACTGTAAACAAGCATATGGCATTTTTACACAGCCTGTATCGTTTTCTGCAGGCTAGGATAAATGCAACTTTATTCTTAACTTTGGTGAATTGTTTATGAGGATAGTTCTTAAATACCAGAATGATTTCATAATGTAATATGGTCTATATAAAAATATTTTCTGTTAAACTGATGGATATTTACTGTAATGTATCATTTTGTGATGATTTTTATTAATCAGACAACAAAACTTACTTACTTACTTATTAATGTCAAATCCACAAAAATCTGGTTGACTGGCTCCAGGCTTTTACTGTAAAAGTTTGCAGAAAATCTTGCAGTCCAAACCAATGCCTGTGCTTCTGCGTGTTTTTTTGGGCTGCACAACAGTACAGAGGCCCAGCAGAGTCACCCCATAAAATGTGCATTTGTAATCCTTGAAAAATAATAAATATTAATAATTAGGGAATTGTTCAACATGCACTATGCATAGATATGCAGCTAGCACACGTTAAATTAAAATGCACAGCTGTAATACATTGACAACAGTACGTTTCCTCTTCAAACTTATATTTTGCTTTTTGATTTAACATTGTGCAGCACAGATGACCGCTTCGCTTAATAATGGAGCCATTATACGGGCCAGGCTCCTCTAGAATAGCTGCTGCATTCCATGACAAGGGTGGCTGCACTTCTGTAGATTGACTCGAGGAATGGGAGTCTTACTATGGAAGGGGAATGCCTAGAGGCAACGAGATCAGAAGAAACTTTGTTACCACGAAAAAAGGCCGCCATTGTTAGAAAAAGTACCATGAGTTTATTCTGGGAGGGAAAGGAGGGAGAGAAACCTATACCTCATTTACTTGCAAAGAATGTGCACCGATATCAAATACTCGTATTATTGGAAAGCAGTGCGGGCATAGAAGATTCTGATTTAAAAAAAAAAAAGTGATAATATTTCCTTCTAAGACAGGTATGCTTAGGTTACAAGAATGAATGGATGGTTGAATGAATGAATGAGTTTTAAAAGTGCAAACTTCTGCCCGAGAACATAATAGTACTAGAACTGAGATCTACCAGTCAGAGTGCAAAAAGTCAGCAACATAGGTGAGTCTTAAAAGTGCCTTTCTTAAAAGTCCATAATTGTACATCTTGTTCGGATAAAGGTGGAAAACATTTCAAAGAAAATGAGAGCCCGCTTCCGCCAACCCGAGCCTAGATCTTAGGAGGCAGGTCACATCCAAAAGAGACTGTTAAGCTAACTGAAGTGATCGCTCAGGGATACATCAAATCAGTGGAGTATGCAAATAAAGGGGCATCCCCATAAAATGGCCTGTGACAAAGGCATGGCTATTAAAAACAGGGGCAGCCCAAAAACTGCCGGGAACCAAGGGCATACAAACACATCAACAAGAAATGTTCCAAGTGGAATGATGTACACCGCAAAGATATTAATAAAGTAATCAATTAATCAATAGTAGAGTCGATCTTATATAGTAATAATAGAAAAAAAGCGAAAGAAAAGGCTGGACCCATTTGTTCAATATACAATATAGTGTGTAATGGTAGTATGTTGCAAAGCAAGTGCTCTGTGCTCAGTTGATCACAATGAATAGTACAAAAAAAACTGTGGACAAGAGTGTAAAAGAAATATGACAATGAAACAATAATAAATAGTAGGGGTCAGAACAATTCCTCATAAATGTCATGTTGTCATTGTCATGGTCGTTGATGGCGTTTTGACCCTGTATCATTTGAGGGTCATCATTAGGTCCAACAACATTTTGGTGAAGCTTGAGCAATGTAACTGCAAACAGAAGATTGGCGCCAGATGCTATGGTAAAAATAGAAAAAGTGGAGGAATCTGAAAAAAATAATTTGAAATATGGATACTCATGAACAAAATCACCCAGGAAGTCAATCTAATAAATGTATTGATAATTCATGAAAGTCATAGCTCTAGTAATGTATATGAAACCCAAATTGTCAGGTTTGTTATTTACTTTTAGAACAGCGCTTTGAGACTGGCCTTTCTCAACCTTAGGCACATTTCCAAATGCCCTCCTGTTTTCTCTCTCTATGCTTTGGCCTCTTAAGCTAGCTATTTAGGGTTCCACACCTCAGGAGTGCTGGGGGAGGGCTATGGGTCGTGGGCAGCGGGAAGGCAAACATCAGAAAAATAGCCACAGACAATTTGTGAATGAAGCTGTGTTATTTGAGAGCCACCTATTCAATCTCACAGCACTTAAAAGACATATATTCACCTCCTCCAGGCTAATTACTTGTCCGCCCTCCTTCCTAGATGGGTTATTTGTTCCTTTTTGCAATGCAGGAGGCCAAGCAACGTAACAGTTATCACACACTAGTGTGAAAGAAGTGTGCTATTAGAAAGGCTCTCCTGGTTTCTGATGTGGCCTGCGTGCTCCATGAAAGACTCTGGGCACATCAGAGTAGCAGTGTGTGTGTGCGTGCAGACGCACACCTTGGAGGGAACATAGGCATGCTGGATGCTGCCAACTATTAATATGAATGCCGGGTCACATGACATTAATGGAAATGAAAGTGGTATCCCTATAGTCCAAGGCCCACAAAAAGACTAAGAGATTCTAAAGGACTAAATAAGTTATGAAAGTTGAGATATTTGTAAATATATTTGAAAAAGTATTTTTTTTAGAAAGATAAAAAATTGGGAAATGTGTGTATTTCAGAACAGTAATTTTTTTTAAAAAAAGAGGATTTGTTGGAGCGTAACCCCGGAGTTTTAATGAGCACAAGACACATGAAGGGAAGGGTTCATTTAAAAAAGATAGGCACTAAATAAAAGTGCACAAAAGTCAAAGCTGCAATATGTTCAATCAACAATCCCATATGGCAGAAGGAACAAGTTGTGTAGTACAACATAAATAAGGACCATGTCGCACATCATCACAAGCATAATAACTTGAGACAATACAAAGCATAACCGTGAGTTACATTTTTGCCAAAAAATGCGCTCAACAACATGAATTGCATAAAGAGGAAACCTTTCTCAGAAATGATTGAGGGTAGAGAAATATCAAAATATTTCGGATAGACATCATGGATGATATATGAGAAACAGCAGTTGCTCGGTATGTTCAGACTGAATGTGTTACAAAAGGAAAGTCAGATACATGAGTATTTGTATCAAGGAATGAAAACATTGAAAGACAGAGTGATTGTATATGAACTAGCCACAAAGCCTAATTATATACAATGGAGTGGCATTCCTCAATAGTATTAAGACCATCCATAATGCTGTTACATTTTAAGATCCACAACACCCAGCTTTGTTCAACAGACTTTGCAGATCTCTCCCTCACATTGTGTGTTTTGTGACTACTTTAATAACTTGCCATCTGATGTCATTTTCAGTATGGTTTTTCTCAGTAAAATGGTCAGCCAGGGGTGTAGATATTACCTTGCCCTTAACTGTGCTGTCTGGACCTAATCTTCTGCAATGTCTGGCCAATGTAAATGACATTACAAGGGCACCAAACTGCATAAATAGCTCTACTATTGGTTACACTTTGTTGTTGTTATAAAACGAAATTAGTTCTGACAGCATTTCGACCCTGTATTATTTGAGAGTCATGATCAAAGGATACAGGGTCAAAATGCTGTTGACGACCATGCCAATGTGAACATAATATTTATGAACATTTTGCACCCCAGGACGGGAAAATTACTCTGGCCACTATTATTTAATATTGTTTCATTATCATATGTCTTTTACACACTTGTACACACTATTATGGTACTAGTAACTGTGTGATCACATGAGCACAGAGGACTGGCTTTGTAACATACTGCCAATACATGTTAAGTTGTGTATTGAATGTATGGGTCACCCTTTTATTTTTGTTTTTTCTATTAATAATATATATGATCAACTCTAGTATTGATTAACTCAAAAATATCTTTCTGTTGTACATGATCCACTTACAACCTTTGCTGTTCATGTGAAAAAAGCTTAACATCCTATATTGGATTAGTTTGGAAACCAGTAGCCTTTGGCATGTCTCCAAAACCCTGTAGATGTTTCTTAAGGTATAGATGAGCTGCACTGCTGCGGTCTGACCCATTGTAGTCCACAATTGTGAGAGAGGTACCCTTCTACCAAAAGAGACAGGGTTCAATAATCATAGAAACTATAATAGATCCCTTTTGTGAAACTTACTCTATATCTTACTTTTTTCATAAAGAAAACCCCATACATTTACCAACTACACCACTAACAATGCACTAAATCCTGTATGATGTAAAAATGCCTCTCTTTATTGTATATAATAAATCCTCATTATATAAAAAATCTTTTATATATATATAGTCCTTTTAAGAGTGTATACAAAGTAATGTAAAATCTCATTAAATCCAGATTTAAAAAACACAAACATATTCGGTCAATATCAAATTTCATCACTTTAAAATATGGCCCTATATAACTTTCTAAAACACAATGTTATCTATCTCAGTCCATTTAAAGGGTATTATAAATCATCTAAGAGTGAATGTTACATTCCTACTTGTCACCTAATGGCATAAACAGCCACGGCCTGTGCAGGTAAGAGTGGTGCAATGGTGGGGTCGGGTGGGAGGGGGGATTTCGACAGACAATTACGGGGGAAATTATTTAATTTTCCCTCGTGATCATCTGTCGAATTCCTCCCCAACCTGTCCCCACTGCTCTTACCTGCATGGGCCGCTGCTGGGTATAGAGTAAATGTTATCGCAAGAAATCCATCGAAAAACAAACACAAAATAATATAAAAAAATAATCATAGTAGATCAATTCCATTTTCATAACTGATTGCCTGATGTTCTTTAAAACTGTTTGACTAATGTAGACCGGATCGTAATGACGGGACGTTAACAAGTAGAAGATAAGGTGGGAGCAAGGAAAGCAAGCTCCCTGTAGATTATAGGAAAGTTCACTATTGGTGAAAAACATCAGGCAATCAGTTATGAAAATGAAATTGTTTTACTGTGATTATAATCAGTGAAATCCAAGGGACCTGCCGATGCTAAAAGGACCAGAGAAAGACCTAAAACAAAGGTGACTCCCTATTTAGAACGGAAGAGATACGATTGAGAAATAAGACTAATCAAAGAGGTGATCTTTCCAATTGATAATAGGGATGTGGATTAAATCGCCCGCAGAAAGGAGAGTAAATCTACAGTGATTTTTAGATAAGTGTATTATTTTGAAATGTTGTCCTAAAGAAGGTGGGGTAAAACATCTACATACCACCGAAATGCCACTTCGACAATTGTGACCTCATCAGATAATTTGCGATATAAAATAATTTTTGTATATTATTTTGTGTTTGTTTTTGTATGGATTTCTTGTGATTATGTTAACTTTATACCAGTAGGCGACAAGTAGGAATGTAACGTTCGCTCTTAGATGATTTACATTAACCTTTATATAGACTAAGATAGATAACATTGTGCTTTAGAAAGTTATATAGGGCCGTATTTTAATGTGATGAAATTTAATATCGACAAACATGATTTTTAAAAATAAATTGGGGGCTTTATTGAGATTTTATATTACTTTCTATACACTCTTAAATGGAGTATATATATATATATATTTTTTTTTTTTTATATACTGTGGATTTATTATATACAATAAAGAGAGACATTTTTACACCTTACAGGTCCGGTGTACTGACCCATTGTAGCACATGGATAGGTGCTGTAGGTGGGCCAACATAGCAAGCACTGACGTAGTAGAATGTACTACACTATTGAGGACTAAGCTACCATTGGTCTAATAGCAAGTTAAGCCATGCATTCAGATATTGTGAACTTCTCCTTTGCAAATACGTGATTCTTGTACGGGGGGACATTTAGGAATATGACCATGGTATCTTCTTGTTTGACACCCATGCATACAAATGTCTACTGTCTACACTTGTGGAATAAGTAAAATAACACATATCTATGGGCTTGTTTTTCAGAGCTGGACACCAAAGGGAAAGTTTTTGCAGTGCTGAAAGGAATCGGGAAGTTCATAGTCCTGCTAGGACTGCTCTACATGTTTGTCTGCTCCCTGGATGTCCTGAGCTCAGCCTTCCAGCTGGTAGGAGGTATGTGGTGATTTTGCAACACACAATCAAGGTTACTCAACACAATTTCATCAAAATGAAGTCAAAATGAATCAGACAACATATCTATTTTCATCCCCGCAACCACCTTGAAGAGACCTGAATTAGTAGTTGAGTACATTCATCTATCAGTGATTCAACCCACATACCACCTCTATCAGTAATCTCTTTACACACTGCCAGTGTGGACCCTTTTATAGCACTGTCCTATGAACCCATGTCTATGTTGTGCTAACACATACAAAGTCCCCCGATTGTGTACTTCCTTGTTCATTTTTGAAAAAGAAAAGGATGTCTCAGTTACCAAGGTTTGGCGAAGGTGGCGTTCAAACATGGTGGTTGTGTCTCTGTAGGGAAAGCAGCAGGAGAGATTTTCAAGAACTCGGTGTTGTCCAATCCGGTCGCTGGTCTGGTGATTGGGGTTCTGGTGACGGTTCTAGTACAAAGCTCCAGCACGTCTTCATCTATCATCGTCAGCATGGTGTCATCTAGTTGTAAGTAGACAATACAAGATCTCCTATGTGTGCCTGTCCATTGTTGTTCCAGTGCATTATTGACAACAGATAACTTTACTAGTGTCAACCTGTAGTACAACTCCTCCTGTCCTAGTGCACATTTCTCCTTGTGTACCAGTGCTGACACCCATATTACCTGGGTTTGTGGTGGAGAGGGTTGTGTCGGTGGTGCAGCGATACACAATATATTAGCCTACATTTCAGTAGTTGCAAACCTTGGATTGGGTGGAAATTTGGGGAACACGACAATTAAGTGCACAAGAAACTAAGAATTAGAAAATCCTGGGGATATGTAACACATTCCAATTACCTTTGTTCTTCGACTGTTACACAGCCATGAACGTGTCACTTACTTTTCCCTATCTTGAGATGTTCTGTTTAGTAACACTTTAATAACAGATGACTTTGCAATGACGTGCATACACGGTATCATAAATTACAATCATAAATAACCGATCCTCTAGTTGGTAATAATATGCGCGGCTTGAAAACGAATAGGTCGCAGTGATTGTCTCATTCTCTGGAAAATTTAATGAACCTGAAATACATGCAGGACCCTCTGGGTAAAGGGTCAAGTGTGAAAGGTGAAACCTGCCGCCCCTGTAAGGCTGCTCCTGTGTTTGGAGCAGGATTCTGCAAAGGTTTTTTTCACTTGTCTACCTCAAGTAGAACCTGTTTTTTTGCCTAACGATAGTTTGCAGAAAATCCTGCCTTTCATACTTTTTCCCTCTGCACGATTTTCTCTGCAATTTGGCAATATTTTCTCTTGAATGCTAGCGGGGGCTGGTGGTGTTTTTACAGAAAAAGGTTAAAAGGGACAAATTTCAACGTGTAAACCCACATACAGAATCTTTCAAACGATAAACGGTAAAAACGATAGTTTCAACACCACTGCTTGGAGAACATTTGTGGCTTTTTAGCGAGTCATAAAGGCCATTATTTACGGGATTTGGTGTAGGGAAATGCAGCAAGTCACCTTGCTGCACTGCCCTTCGCCAAATTGAAAAGGCAGGAATGCACTGTATTTATCCAATATGGTGCATTGCTGTCCTTTTCCCCCTACGCTGGCGCCGTTTCAGCAGCCTAACGCCAACGCAGGTATCCATGCTCCATGATGGAGGGGTGCCTGTGTTGTTGGCAGGACTGCTTTTGTGCAGGAAAGGGAACCTTCCTGTACAAAAACAATCCTAAGAGGCTTTTTCCTCTTTCTATTTGTGCTGCAGAATGCAGCACACATTGAAAGAGCAAACAAGTATTTACGATGCAATAGGTCTCGCAATTGCAAGTTTTTGAGCTATTGGCATTGTAAATGGCAATGCCTTTTATAATGATAAAAGGCATTGTCATTTACTATACCAGTAGTTCAAACTTTTGCAAAAGTGATACCTATTGCACTTCAGTGCGCAGTGTCTGTGAAGCGGGCACCGCGCTCACTATTAAAGTTAAAAAGAAACAGAGCACGGTGTCCCTGAAGCAGACACTGCACTCCTTATTAAAAAAAAAATTCAAAATGAAACTGAGCGCGGTGTCCCTGAACCGTGCACCGCGTTCAGTATTAAAGTTAAAAAACATAATTAAACAGAGCGCGGTGTCTCTGAAGCTGGCGCCGCGCTCAACATCAAAGTTTATTAAAAAAAAAAAAGGAAACTGAGTGTGGTGCCCCTAAAGCAGACGCCGCGCTTAGCATGCAAGTAAAAAAAAAGTTGAAACTGAGCACGGTGTCCCTAAAGCGGGCACCGGGCTCAGCATGCAAGTTAGAGAGGCAAAGCACTCTATAAGAAAAGTGGCCGCTATTGTCCGGTGTGGTCGCGCTGCAAATACAAAAAGCAGTCGCCGGTGTCCACATCACATCAGTGGGCTTCCAGTGCATACTCCAATACAGCATGCCTTGCAGAGCCACCAGTACATACGCGCTGCCGCTAGGCTCAACCTAAAAACGAGAACAAATAAAGATATTTCTCCTTGTTACTCCCACCGCAGGAGGTGTAAGGATTTGGTGCTTTCCCAGGTTTACATGAGCTTGTAAATCTGGGGTAGTGTCAAAATTCATGGGTGTTGCGTGGGAACACCCACCACAATGCGCATGGAACGCCTCCTGAGCACAGAGTAAGGCGACAAAGCGATTTGTGCTGGCTTGCCTTACTCCTTATCTATAAGGCCATCCAAAGCCACGATTAGTGGCTTTGCCTGGCCTCATAGATATGATTGAGTAATATGTGCTGCTTAAGCGTAACAAAAAGTGATGCTCGCGAGGCGCAGGAGGCTCGTATATAAGCCTCAAAGAATCTAAGGTGTGCACTAGGAACTCTCCAGCAATCATAGACCTAGTCCACTGAGCACAATTTAAACCTGCAAGATGTCCATTCAATAGAAATTTCTACATGCACAAACATGAGGCAAATGTGCCTCAGCTCGTCACTTTATTTTTCTCTGTGAAGAAACCCAGTTCCCAACTTCACAAAAAAGATAGTGTTTCTTCACTTTCCCCACATTAAAAGTGCACTTACAACTGCCTTTAACAGGAGCAAACATGTTTTTGTTTCCAGACAAGAAACCTACCTGCACGAGGTAGGTAAAGCCTTATAAAATAGCAAGTTTGTAGTGGTTCACCTCCTTTTGATGGAACTGCCCACAATCACGACACAAACACTAGGCTTGCAAATACTGCAGTTCAGCCACAGTGTCTGACCATGAACTTTCGTCTGTGCGCATTCCACAAGTAAAAGTCCACCATTCCTGGTTCTATTTATCAGCAAAAGGTATTTACTATCAGTTAAGTGTGGTTTTCGCCTTATTAAGTTAAAAGTCAGTGCATATTTTATTTATTTATTTACTTTTCACTATCCCATCGTATGTCGCCTTCCACCCCCGCCCACCCTGCCCTGCCTCACCGCCCCGCCGCCTTTACCTGTGCGAGCCGCAACTGCCTGTGAATGCGATTCCAGGGCAAACAAGCAGAAACCCACAACCAGATTTATCAAAATATCACTCAACATGACACAACAAGACAACTTGCTGTGCTGCGCTCCGAAACAGGGAAAGAGCAGAAATGCGCCATATCTACTAAGATGTGACACGTATTCCTGCTCGTTCCCATCGTATGTCGCCTTCCACCCCCGCACCACCCTGC
The DNA here is from genome assembly GCF_964204655.1 of Triturus cristatus. Lineage (NCBI taxonomy): Eukaryota > Metazoa > Chordata > Amphibia > Caudata > Salamandridae > Triturus > Triturus cristatus. Next base: position 920,896,444 of record NC_140582.1, on the reverse strand, counting down.
CCCGCCTCACCGCCCCGCCGCCTTTACCTGTGCGAGCCGCAACTGCCTGTGAATGCGATTCCAGGGCAAACAAGCAGAAACCCACAACCAGATTTATCAAAATATCACTCAACATGACACAACAAGACAACTTGCTGTGCTGCGCTCCGAAACAGGGAAAGTGCAGAAATGCGCCATATCCACTAAGATGTGACACGTATTCCTGCTCGTTCCCATCGTATGTCGCCTTCCACCCCCGCCCCACCCTGCCCTGCCTCACCGCCCCGCCTAGTTTACCTGTGCGAGCCGCAACTGCCTGTGAATGCGATTCCAGGGCAAACAAGCAGAAACCCACAACCAGATTTATCAAAATATCACTCAACATGACACAACAAGACAACTTGCTGTGCTGTGCTCCGAAACAGGGAAAGAGCAGAAATGCGCCATATCTACTAAGATATGCCACGTATTCCTGCTCGTTCCCTGTGCTGGCGCACTGAGTGCTTTCTACCCCCAATGCGGCCACCCTTGTGCCATGGTGCAAGGGTGCCTGCGTTACAGGCAGGAATGTGTTTGTGCATGTTGGGGCACCTTCCTGTACAAACACAATCATCAGAGGCATATTCCTCTTTCTGCCGCACACATAGAAAGATGAAATAGCAATGAGAAATGAAGATATGTGTCCGTGTTATGCTTTTGTTTGGAGGGCGTATCACTTTGACACAATCCTAGGTTTACTACCCCTAGCAAATCTGGGATTGCGTCAAATTCCATTTGTGGATGCCTGGGAACGCCAGTGCTCCACCAATTGAACGCCTTTCCAATGCAACATAAAGCAGCAATTTGTGCGACCTTGCTTTACTCTGGATTTACTAAACCTCATAGAGCCATGCAAGGTGGCTTTGTGTGGCTTAGTAAATCTCACCTAAGCCCTTGTGTTGCCTTGGGTGATGCAGGGGCAGTGCAAGGGCTTAGTAAATCTGCCCCCTGATTTCTTTACATATCATAACAAAGGGGCTTATTTACAAGCCCCTTGCACCACCGGTACTTCACTTTTTCCCATATTAAAAATGACACACCAGCAGCGCAAGGTGCTTGTAAGGCCTCTAAATATCCATAACCACAGCACTACAAATGAATCTATGTGCATTTGAGTATACGTGTCAGGTTTCAAAGAAAGTTTATTCTGTAGTTCATTAGTATTTCAAGAAAGAAGAGGGCGCAAGGACCCTCAAGATCAGAATTTAGTCCAATCTCTCCTCATCTTCAGAAGAAAGTTAAAGTCTCTTTTCCATCACTGCCTGAATTGATCTGAGTCTTCGCTTCCAGCTCCTCTTCTCCACCTTTTCTGTCCCTTTCCTTCCCCTGCATTACTCACCCTTTGTTTCCTGCGTCTGCTGGTGTAAAGTTATTCTAGCCAGCCTCTTGTATGTAATTTTGTTCCTCTTGATGTCAAGCCCCTAAATGGTCTCTGAGTGCTAGCGCACAATCCAAGAATGTCAGGTAAATAAATATGTAGGACTTTGACCTGAGAATGGGGTGCCCATAGGGAAAGAGTTAAAAAGAGGTTCGGAAAGAACGAAAAGGGGGGGGGGGGAACAATGCTAATTGGAAAAATAGCAGAATAAAACAATGCTGTGAAGTCGATTTGGCACTATACTGGGCTGCTCACAATCAGAAATAGTGAAAATTGATTATAACTCCATCATATCTTGAGACTCTGCAATGATAATGCAGTTATGTATATAGCAATACTGGGTATTTAATAGCTAAGTCAAAGGTCAATAGTCAAGTAGGTCCTGTAGAACGCAAAACACTAATTTCAAGTTAAACTTGTGGTGAAAAACTACCCCAAATCATGTTAAGTTAGTCCAGAAAGGAAAGTTGAATCCTTATATTGAGTTTGTGTGTGATGCTGATTTTTTAAGTACCGAACAGGATAACAGTAAGGAGCGAGTTTGCCACGAAACACTGCAGAACAATTATAATATAATATTACAATCCAGAGAAAACTTGTAATTTCGTTGGACTTCACTAACCCCGTGTGCTTTGAAAGAATGCACCTTAGGGTGGGTGCGATGGATATCCCCGCTCAGTATTTTCGGGCTCTCAGGTTTTCTTTACACGGGCTAGATCGGCTCCGCAAAGCCGCCTTGAAGTGGACACGAGTCAACATTTGACCGAGGTCCATGATGAGCTTAGCGAGCATCACTCACCAGCACTGTTTAACCTGTGCTGACCCTTCACTGATAGTTATTGGCCTGTGCACACACAGCAATCAGGCCTAAACCCAGGGCAGGGAGTTGGCAACCAACTCACCTACTGCAGCAACCAAGCGACGAATCCGGGCTGCCAGGGGCGAAGCTCTCCTTATGTTCCCTCGTGTCTTATGCCACTCGACCGGACACGGCCTGCCAATATAAAAACAACAGACACTTCCTTGTGGTGCCTCTTCGTACCGGCGGATGCATTCGGCACAATATATTCTCGTGTGCTGTTTTTACTCCCTGTGTTCTTCATGGAGTATTGTGGATGTCTGCGCTGATTTAAGGCAGCAAAAACACAGGGGCATATTATCAAGCACTGCGTTAAAATTATCGCCGCTTTAGCGGCAGAAAGCTGCCGCTAAAGCGGCGACAATGGGCTTGATAATATGCCGCAGAGAATTCCAATAGAAGCCCATGTTGACACCAGAACATGGGCTTCTATGGGAATTCTCCGATCTTTTGTCACTGAGACCTTTAATGTTGTGGAGATCAATATATTTGAATGAAGAAAAATCTTTCACTAGGTCTATAATCCAGGACTGTATGCGATTAGATAAAGTAAAGGCAATTCCCTGGATTAAATACATTATTATGTGCTTTTCGGATATTTTTAACCTGAATATTGTAACTGATCCAAAAGCTGTCTTATTAATCCCCAAGACTGAGATGAAAGTGACTTTTCTAGCCTTTGCCGAGAGGAAAAGAAGAGTAATTGCAGGTTCTCTGTCCACTGTCATGTTCTATAACAGATATTTGTCCATGGATGGATTCCCCGTCTATCTAACTTTAGTCACCAGACCTACACACAAATTTGTACTAACAAGACTGAGATTTGGAATAGTGCATCACCTGGTGGCACATCCTGTAATGAGAAAATACCCTATAGGCCCTTGTAGATGTGACGGTTTTTCCAAGCAGAGCACAATGCACTTTATATTATTTTGTAAACTGTACTCCAACTACCGTGTTATTCTGTTAAAGCCCATGTTTGTAAAATATGGTACACGGACGGTTGAGCAGGCTATGAAATTGATTTTTAACTTACAATCTGCTGATATCTGCTTTTATACAGCTTCCTTTTTAAACAAATGCATTAACCTGAGGAAAAGTATGTGTTTTTTAGATGTAGATATGTAATTTTAAGATGTATTATGTTTTTAATGATTAATATTGTATATGAATTATGATTATGTCTGCTATAAGTGTTCATGTTTGTATTTGTGATTATGACTGTGTTTGCTTTTATGGACATTAACTTGCTCCGAATAAAGCTGAATTGAATTGAATTGAGTCAACATTTGACCGAGGTCCATGATGAGCTTAGCGAGCATCACTCACCAGCACTGTTTAACCTGTGCTGACCCTTCACTGATAGTTATTGGCCTGTGCACACACAGCAATCAGGCCTAAACCCAGGGCAGGGAGTTGGCAACCAACTCACCTACTGCAGCAACCAAGCGACGAATCCGGGCTGCCAGGGGCGAAGCTCTCCTTATGTTCCCTCGTGTCTTATGCCACTCGACCGGACACGGCCTGCCAATATAAAAACAACAGACACTTCCTTGTGGTGCCTCTTCGTACCGGCGGATGCATTCGGCACAATATATTCTCGTGTGCTGTTTTTACTCCCTGTGTTCTTCATGGAGTATTGTGGATGTCTGCGCTGATTTAAGGCAGCAAAAACACAGGGGCATATTATCAAGCACTGCGTTAAAATTATCGCCGCTTTAGCGGCAGAAAGCTGCCGCTAAAGCGGCGACAATGGGCTTGATAATATGCCGCAGAGAATTCCAATAGAAGCCCATGTTGACACCAGAACATGGGCTTCTATGGGAATTCTCCAGGGCATATTATCAAGCCCATTATCGCCGCTTTAGCGGCAGTTTTCTGCCGTTAAAGCGGCAATAATTTTAACGCCGTTTCTTGATAATATGCCCCACAATGTTCTCGTTTTTCTGTATCGTGGTTTAGCGCTGATTTACATGTGTTTTCCATGTGTGTTTGCATCACAAAAATGACGCAAATTGGTGCAAAATCTTTTTTTTACGATTTACTTTCCAGCGCTTAAATTGTTTAAAGCTGGAAATAACTTGAAAGTAATGCAAAGCAGCGCTATACTTTGCATTACTTAGCTCCAAGGATGCATACTATGGGTGGAGCATGGGCGTTCCCATGCAACCACCCAATGTTTCCGACGCCAAACCCAATTTACTAAATAAAGTAAACAGGGTTTAGCGTCAGAAAAGTGCGCCCTTTTGACGTAGGCGCCAGCAAGGAGAAATGCTCTCATTTCTCCTTCCTTTTCCGACTTTGTACTTGTGCTTAACTGTACAGCACACATACCAAGAGGGAAAATGGTTAAAGTCAATCTAGGCATAGTATTTTGTACTGGAAGGGCATCTTTCCATTATAAAACTTATGCTAGACATATGCACACACCCTTGCACTATGGCGCATAGGTATCTCCATGGTGCCATAAAGAGAGGAGAGTGCCTTAGTTTAGTAAATTTGGCGCTCTCCTGCTCTCTCCTGTTCACGCAGCACAGCGCAGCATATGCAACTGCTGCACTGCATGAAAAAGTGGTAAATCTACCCCATGGAGTGCAAAATGCAAAAGATTCACAATGATTTATATATGCATTGGCCCTAAATTTTGCGTTATGCAAGATGCTTTTGAAAATCACTCTAAATCAAACAAAAACGGAAAGGTTTGCCAAAATGCACGACCACAGATACTTGACAAAGCACATGGTCATTGTCAAGTACATGTTTGTTTCAATCCTCTGCTCACAAAGTTGCATTCAGTAGGGAAAAAAGTTATTTTTCTCATCTTAACCCATACATTTTCACATGTAAAATTGTTACTGTGGTAAAGTGTTGCAACCAGTTTGCTCATTTTTGTGGAACAGTAAGTTCCCCTTGGGATCTGCTACTTTTTATGAGTATTTCACATTTCCACTGCATTTCTTTGGTCCCTCACTTGCAGCCTGTCTGCTGTAGTTTACTCTGCATGTATATAGTTCGCATATGTGCAGAATAATGTATGTACACACAAAGGGGCAGATTTATAATAACTGACGCATCCCTGCATATCAGCAGGGATGCACCAGTTATTTTGCGCCCCAGCTCCACCATCATGGATGCACCGCATTTATAATGCGGCGCACCGTGGGGCAAAAACGGCACAGATGCGTCACGCATCTGTGCCGTAAAAGTGGCGCATTGCTGGAGTTGCGTCGCAAGCGCGACGCAGCTCCAGCAAGGCTCTGGGGTGCCCTATCTGCACAATGCTGCGTCAATCCTTACGCCTGCTTCAAGCAGGCGCAGGGTTTTGACGCAGCATGGGCTCAACAGTGACTGAGTGAAATCTTGTAGATTTCACTCAGCCACTTTTAGGAGGCGTTCCTGCGCCGGAACGCCCCCCCCCCGCGCCGGACCGCCATATGTGGCGCAGAGCTTCACAACGTGACGCATCTTCCAGATGCGTCACGTTATGAATACCCCGCACCATGGCGTAGGATTTGCGCCGCCGCTGCGTCACAAAAGTGACACAATGGCGGCGTAAATGAGGCGCAAGGGCCTCATAAATCTGCCCCAAAGTATTTTGTGCCCGTTACAGCTCTCAGTTTTTCTTTTTGTGAAACAGGAGTCTTTTGAGAAGAGGTACAAAAGGTATTTGAGCTTCACCGTTTGAAAACCTCAAATCCACTTCTGTTTCTCAATGTATTCACTGTGAGTTGTGTCTTACTCTACACTTAGGTGTGACTTATTCCCGAATTTCCAGGAGTAAGATATGCTTACGGAGCAAATGTTTTGTGATTTACAAAGCTATTTTCTATGACTCAGCATGTCTTACTCCTAGAAGTACAGGAGTATGTCACGCCTATATTTGGAGTAAGAGAGAATGTCTCAAAGAAAAAGGTTTTCGCATTGGCCCCTCAATCCTAGCAGAAGGGTAAAGAAGGCTCCGAAGAGGGAGCATGAATGGGTCATGAATTGAACTGATAAAACCAGGTTTGAGCATCCAGCTGTGCATTGAAACTAAGATACTCATGAACATGCTTGCGGGGTGCTCCTGTTCAGAATAAACTTGCTTCCACTATAGGGGTGGTGGCAACTCACCGGAGGTAAATTACTGTCAGGTTTTCATTCTCTCCACAATGTGCAAGTATGAGAAGAAACCCCATAAAATGAAGTACACATGAGATCTGTTGGTTGTTCTTGGTGCTGTCTGGAGTTCACACTTGGCAGGGTCTTCATTGAACCTGAAAGCCCTGAACCTGTGCATATGAATGGAGCTGTGTTCTACTCTGCTCTAATGATAGCCTTTTCTTTGCTCACAGTGCTGACGGTCAGAGCGGCCATTCCAATAATAATGGGGGCGAACATTGGGACCTCGGTCACCAACACAATAGTGGCTCTCATGCAGTCCGGTGACAGGAATGAATTTAGAAGGTACAGTACTCCTCCCAACGTGGCCATTCCCGCTGTCTGAAGTAGTGTGACATGCTCCAAAAGCTACAGATGTAAGAATTGATTACGATTGCCCCATAAGAACCATCACTTTACAGAGAGATTGGGCCAACACATCCACCGTAGGCAACAGCGGATTCACTAAAGATCCGGCTCGGGTTTTCAAGTCCAAGTGGCTTAAGCCTCACATAGGTAGTAGTACAACCAACTTTGATGCTGTTCAGTTGTTAAACTTGATAGGGCTTATTTCCAAGCCCCTTGCGCCCCCGTTGCGTCACTTTTTTGGATGCACTTGTGGCGCAGTGTGCCTGCCCGCATTACTCTGCGTGAAAGGGGCATTCCATGGGTGTTGATGTGGGTGTTACCGTGGAACATCCATGGTACCTGACGCATTCCCAAATTTACAAGGTTGCGTAAACCTGGGAATGCGTCAGATTCCTACGCCTCCCCAGGAGAGGCATAAGTGATGCACAACGAGGAGAAATATATTATTTCTCCTCATTTTTCCTCTTTCTATGTGTGCTGCATTTTGCAGCACACATAGAAAGAGGAAAACACCTCTTGTAATTGTTTTTGTACCGGAAGGTATGCCTTCCTGCACAAAAACGATCACTCCTACAACACCGACAGTCGTGCACCAAGGTATAAGGGTGCCTGCAATGGCGCATGGCAGGTTATCGTGCGCCAGCGCAGGGGAAAAGGACAGGAATGAGCCGTATCTTGCAGTTACATTCATTGCTGCCCTTTTCTTTTGATGCACGACAGCGCACCAGGAAGGCTTGCTGCGCTGGCGTGAGTCTCAAAATATTGTATATGAGGCCCTGGGTTTTGGTCATCCTGAGAGGATGAATGCCAATAGTCAATAGCCATCCAGTTTCTCAACGGGTTTGCTGAACAAGAGGTATGTAAACACTCCTTGTGGTGCACAAGTCATGAAGAGAACAAGTCATTTTAAGAACTTGTCTTTTTATATAGTGTCTACTACTATAGTTTTGCCTCTTCTACACATTGTAAGAAACAGATGGTCTTATTATCCAGCTGAATAGTAGTGTATATAGTCTTTTATAGGCTTAAGCCCACCACAGCAAGGCTTATAAGTAAGTAGTTTCGATGAATACGGAACGACACCCCATCACTGTAGGTCTGAAGTTTTCAAAGGTTTGGTGCTTTGGATGGACTTTTAACAGCGCCTATATTAGAGGGATTCTGTGTTTAGAGGTAGACGCCTGCCCAGGCCCAGTGCCTGGTAAAGGCAAGCCTACTCTGATTGTCAAATGACACATGATATGAACGCTTCTGATCCCCCCTGATTTTCATGGAGATGTTTGTGCTTTGCCTGCAGGGCCTTTGCTGGTGCCACTGTCCACGACTTCTTCAACTGGCTCTCCGTGCTGATCCTGCTCCCTCTTGAAGTCGCCAGCGGCTACCTTTACCTCCTCACCGACGTCATTGTGAAAACCTTCAACATTCAAAGCGGCCAAGATGCTCCTGACCTCCTGAATGTCATCACCGACCCTTTAACAGACCTCATCGTTCAGGTAGGGCAGACCACCGCATCAGAGCGGTGCTGTACAGTCCTCTTCATTTGAAATCAGTCCTTCTTTTTAAATGCTGAAAAGGTGTCTTCCCCAAGCTCAGCTGCAGTCACATGGTCATGATGAATCTGAAAAAGCAGTACTGCTCAGTCTCTCTGTGGTCTAACCAATAAAAGAGCATGTGTGATTTGTCATGCTACTTATTAAGGGCCACATTTATTAATATTTCAAGCAACACAGCAAGACAACGAGCTGCGCTGCCTGAAAGGTAGAGGGCAGGAAAATGCCATATTTGCCAGTATATGGCACATTCTTGCTATCTGCCCGCGCACAATCTGCTGCCTGGCGCCAACGCAGGTACCCTTGTGCCATAGTGCAAGGGTGGCTGCATTGCAGACAGTCTAGTTTTTGTGCAGGAAGAGACACCTTACTGCACAAAAACAATTCTTAGAGTTATTTCCTCTTTCTAAGTGCAACACACCTAGCAAGAGGAAACAAGAAGAAATAGAGATATTTCTCCTTGTTGCGCATTTCCCAGGTTTACCAGTCTTGGTTAAGTCTGGGAATGCACCAAAATTTATCGATGGATGCATGGAAACACCCACTCACCACCCATGGAATGGCTTCCCAGGGCAGAGTACCCCAAGGCAGCAACTTACGCTGCCTTGCGTTACTCTAGATCTATCAAGCAATGCAGGGCCACGCAAGGAAGCCTTCTGTTGCTTAGTAAATCTGACCTAAATATTCCGTTGCCCTGGCGACACCATGTGTGACGCAAGGGCAATGCAATACAAAGATAAATCTGGCCATTAGCCTCTTTAGGTTGAGTATACCAGACAGCATAAACTGGTTGTGAAAGATCTATTGTGGGCTCATTGAAAATTTACAAGGATTTAGAGCTTGGGTACTCACAAACCTTTTCTAGGGGGCCACAAAGTTTGGTCTTTGGTGTGACCGAGGGCCTCACTGATGCCAGCAAGGGGGTGGGGGGTTTGCAAAGTGGGTGTGGGGGAAGTGAAACATGTATATTTACTGGATGTACTCAATTGTGCAAGGTGAAACCAGAAAATCTGGGATGAATCCCTGCTTTTCGACTTGACCAAATTGTGTGACTCTGGGCAATTGTTTTTTTTTTTTATTTCCTGGGCAATTGTTTTTTTTAAAAAATTCCCTCCTTTTTCTTCATTATCACATAGAAGAGGACCTAAAAAAACATGACTTGAGGATGTGTGCTATACAAAACCATCTCCTGTGCTTGGATGTAATCATTAATGGCATTGTTGTCAGGAGGAGGGGGCATGAACTTTTCTGATTTCATGTTTGAAAACCATTATTTAAAAAAAAAAATGCTTCTGAATGCACTGCTATAATTTGATTTACTACAGTGAAATTGTTCTACAGGTCACTGAAATACACTTTTTGAATTTTGAAAAGACTATCGGGTTTTTACATGTGTGCTGTCTTTAAAAAATAAGGTGATCCCAAAGTTAAGGGCCTAGTACTTCCTTTTGTTTAACTGCAATTAGCCTTTAAATAAGTACTTGTTGCATAATTAATTTTTTTTTAATATTAGTGCTAGGTCGAGTAAACAGCAGCCCAGTGTAGCTGCTGCTCAGGGGGCCGCATATAAAGGTCAGGAGGGCCGCATTCAGCGCCCGGGCCATACTTTGAGTATCACTGGTTTAGAGCATGCCCATTGCTTACCATTGGTTGGCCTTATTGTCACACTTATGCACTTTTTATTTGATGGCTTTCCTTGTGCATCTTGCGTTTGCCCCTCCCCTAGAGTATACCCTCTTTACCGTCTTCTTGACTGACTGACTTGTGTCCTTCCCCTGCTCACTTTTTGGGAACTACTTTTTAGGTCTAGCATGCAGACAGCGCGCATTCGCTGTCAGCTGGTGACAATCTACCGTTTGTACAAAAAAGAAATCTAAAAAGGGACTTTCAGCCCACCCATTACTACTATTGGTTGACTGTCTTGCCACTCTCATTTCCTTGCTTTTGAGCAGTCAGTGCGTGCAGACTTCACTTCCTCTTTGTGTGCTCCCCTTTGATGGAGCTTGGACCAAGCACTAATTAATGTATTTATTGATGTCCTTCCGCCTCTCGCGCTCAGATGGAGGCACTTTTTTATTACTTCTCTGTTGTCTTGCTTGTTGCCTCCCACTCCCTCTCTCCCACATTGTTGTTTATTGTTTTTCTGCGAATCATTCTATGAGAGAGCATGTGATTTAGGGCTGCTGTTTGCTTCGGTGTAGCCCACACCTATATTACACTCCCTCTCCCCCCTCTACATATTCCTCCTCCTTTTAGTCCCTCCCTTTTTTTGGATTTTTTTTTTTGCAAAGGTATAGGAGCTGTTTACAAGGGCACTGGTAACATTACCCAAGGTCACATTCATTTGATTGAATCTCTCTGGATGATGGCTACCCCACCCCCGTGCCTGCCACTCCTCCCAATGTTGCAATGCATACTGGAGATGGGGCCTTTATCACGTCTGGGAGGGAACCTCTCTTGGAATCAGGTTTCTGTGAGGAACATCATGTCTGGTTGCTTTTCACAGATAAACGCATACATATCTAATGGGACGCTGGAGTGATCCTAGAAGGTTAAGCTATTGGTGGCGACCTCATTCCTTATTGCAAAGTTGCAGGTCGAATATTTGGATGGAGAAATAATAGGGTCTAGGAAGCATACCATACCTTGTCTAAGCTTGGTGAACAGCATTCAGCTGTCCAATAAGAAAATTATCCTCATTTGGGGCAGAGATGCAGGGGCTCTGGCCCCTGGTTCCAGCCAGGCACGATGGGCGCAGACGGGCTCGCCTTCGGCATACCAGCACGCACCGTGCTGCGGTCTTGCTTTTGTATGCGGCCGGGAGAACAACTTGAGTGCTTACCAAAATGGCAGCTTTAGTTGTTAATGTGGAGTAAAGTGCAGTGCAATACTTCCAACGAATAACATTTTAGAAACACAAAATGAACCCAGCATCCCAGCACCCGAACGCAGCTAAACACAGTTTCCAGTAACAGTTTAAAACTTTAAAATGGTGGTCTCAAACCCCCAGCACCAGAACACAGTAAACAGAAAAGTTTCTTGAGGTGAAGTCTGTCCACGCCGTGGCCTTGCTTTTCCATGAGGCCCGGAGAACAAATAGAGAGCCCACCAAAACGGCGGCTCCAGGGCCGGACTGGCCATAGCGGGCACCGGGCAATCCCCCGGTGCGCTGCACGGGTGGGGCCGGTTTTGGGCCCCTGGGGCCGTTTTTGTTACAGGGCCGTTTTTGCAGCTTAGCTTAGCCCTGTAACTGTTTTAAAGTTTCTAAACTGTTACTGGGAACTGTGTTTAACTGTGTTCGGGTGCTGGGGGCTGAAATCATTTTTTTTTTTAACATGTTATTAGTCAGAAGTATTGCACTGCACTTTACTCCACAATAACAGCCAGAGCCGCCCAGGGCAGTACTGGGAACCAAAACCGGCCCTGGCAAAGAGCTTGGCGGCACCCCAACCCCCCCCCCCCCTCCACCCCCCACCCCGAGGGGGGGAGGGGGCGGCCGAGCACTTTGCCAGGGCCGATTTTGGTTCCCAGTACTGCCCTGGGCGGCTCTGGCTGTTATTGTGGAGTAAAGTGCAGTGCAATACTTCTGACTAATAACATGTTAAAAAAAAAAATGATTTCAGCCCCCAGCACCCGAACACAGTTAAACACAGTTCCCAGTAACAGTTTAGAAACTTTAAAATGATGCTCTCAGCTCCCCAGCACCCTAACACAGTAAACAGAAAATCGCCTTTCATAATGATTTACAGAGATTTATTCATGCATGTGGACATTTTGAAGTTCTCTCCAGTTTTCTGGGCCAAGCAGATGGGCCCTATTGAACATATTCCATTTGATAACGGCTGTACATCCGATATCGGGCCGGGTTCTTTCATAAACTCACTGCAGAAACAAGCATTGGCAAAGCCAATAGGTCGTGCCTTCTGGTTTTCCAGTGCTTTTTGCCAATCCCATTCAACAGTGATAAAAGGAAAAAAAACATAGTTACTGCCGAAGTAGAACAGCATCAGCAAAAAAAAAGAAAGCATTGGGAAGCCAATAGACTCTGCAGCATGGCTAAAATCTAACAGATTAAACAATGCTGGCCCCGCCATAGGGGTCTTTTTCTTTACTTTTAATCCCAACATGGCTTATAAACTTTGTAAAAGCCAAAAAATATAGCAATTTGGCATGGTAATTTTTTGGCATGTTATCCAGCAGTGCAGCTGCTGTGCAACATGGTTCAAAGTTAAAAGAAAAAGACGTTGGCAGTGTTCACCGCATCACCATGTTTATTTATTTTTTACTTTCATCCATGACTGTACAACATGACTTTAAAAAATATATTGACAAAGCCAACAGATCGTGCATAGACAACACTTTTGGCTTTGCCAATGCTTGTTACTTTTTGTTCTGCACTCCATCATAGTGCATGTTTTTTTCCAGCTTTCTCCCTCTTCTGATTCCCCTACCCCCTCAAATGCCTGCCTCCATGCTCTGTTTGCTCTCTCGTGCGGCTGCTCTCTCTCTCGCCTGTGCACATCCCCTCCCCTGCATGTCCCATCCCATGTGTTCCCTGTTGCTCTCTTCCTCATGTGCTTCTCTCCCGCCTCCTGTGTTGCTGCCTACCTTATGTGCTTCTGCCGGGGCCCCTTTGTTGCTCTCTCCCTGGTGCCCCTGGTCACTTATCATTGCTTTCCTTCAACCCAATCCTCCGTTTCACCTCCAGCTCGGCCACTCCTGTTTGAAAATATATCTATTTACATTTTTCGGGAAGGCCAGTGAGCAAATTAGTACCAGTCAGCAAAAAAGTTGGGGGACAAGATGACTAATAAACACATATGTTTATGAGCAAGATGACGCAAGTCTGGCAATTAAGTTATGGCTGTTTCCTGAGAACACCAACAGAAACAATGAAACAAATAGTTCCTTCAGTGCCTAATATGAGCTGGTGTTTGCTGGTTGGGCCCACCGACACTCAGTTTGAGGACTCACACTTATTTATCCTCAACAAACGAAGACTAAGCAAGAGAAAAATACAAAAGTGGGAAAGTAGGGGGAAAATAAAAATGGAAAGAACATTGACAAATGGAAAAAGCAGACATGAAAAAGAACCTGCACACATGAAATGAAGAGGTAGGCACTGTCTGGTGGAGGAATTAAGAGACAATGAGGTGGACTCAAGACTATGCAATCTCGGTATTGGGCACCTCTACCTTTGAGAACTCCATGACCTTCTGAGCAAAACTTTGGGCTCCAGCGCGTATTCTTGTACATTTTAAGCACTGTCGTGGATGGCCTGGGATTATGTTTGCGCCATATGGAAGAAAGTGTGTGTCATGTTTATACCACGGAACATGGTACATGTGCAACTCAAACCTTAAGTGAGATTTGTGAAGCCACACAAGGCCACTTTGCATGTTGCCTGTGGCTCCATAAATCGAGAGTAAAGCAACGCAAATCACTGCACTGCCTTACTCGCCTCAAGGGAGGCGTTTTTGAAACATTCAGATATTTACCAGAATTGGTAAATCTGGGAATGTGCTAAAAACATACCCCTCCCCAGATGAGGCGTAACAAGTAGAAATATCATATTTCTCCTCATTCCTTCCACTTTCTATGTGTTCTGCATTCTGCAGCACAAATAGCAAAAGGACTCTGCCTATGTAAATGTGTAAGAAAGTGTCCCTTCTGGAACAACAAACGATCCTGCGGGCAACGCAGGCACCCTTGCATCATGGTGGAAGGGTGTCTGCATTGGCGCTAGGCTGCCAGAAGGGTGCCAGCGCTGGGGATAAGGCAGGAACGTGCCTTGCCTTAAATACAGCCCATTCCTGTCCTTTCCCTGTCACGCAGCGCAGCAAGGTGACGTGCTGCTCTGCACTACAAGTTCTTAAACCTGTCTTCAATTCAAGTTTCCAACAGTGCTGCCTGTAATAAACAACCAATGAATAGCACAATAGGCAGCCGGTACCAGCAGACATTGTCGGTGAACTTTGCATCTGTTACTCGTGAGCTTTAAAGCCACTTACCGATCCGTGGTAAGTAGCTCTGCCTCGCGACCGGAATGTGGGACGCCGCAAAGCAAACAACTTTCCTTCTGTAAACAGCCCGATGGATGTTCGCCCGCTCTTTCATCTTCTACCATTCAGACAGGGTTTAGAGGAGGTGTCAAGGTGCACCAGGGTGAACCCAGTCCCATAAAGCCCGCCCAGCCCGCCCCACGCACCCTACAGCAAACCCATAAAAACAGATAATCTGAAATAACACCTGTAGGCTTTAGAGACACACGTTGATCTATGGAACAGAACTGAATTCACACGTTTTAGTTAAATATTTGTATTACTAATTAAAATAGAACAAGGTAAAATATACAGCAATCGTCATGCCACGCATACATTAAAAAAAAAATGAATGTATATGAGCTCCGAATCACTGACCCTGTTAACTGAGTTCACACTTAACATACATATATGTGTCAATGCCTGTTGTCGTGACGGGGAATACGGCGTTGTGATTTTACCTTAGTAAAGCAATAGAAAACCCCCTAACAGCGAATCCTTAGAGAAGCGTAAACTGAACTGCAGTATGGAGAGAAGAGGCCTACAGGGTCTGTAACTTGTAACATTGGGCCAGCGTGAGTCCTCCCAAGAGTGTCCGGCTCCGGGACTATTGGGTCTGAAAACTCCAGACCCGATAATTAAAGGCCCGGAGCCACCGGGCCCATCAGCGTGTCTACAGGGCAGTGGGTACAGGCAGCAGCAGTGCCCTGCCCCTGACCACCCCCTGCAGCTGTCTGGCGGAGCAGACAATGCCCCCCCAGACGGACATAAGTGTGCCAAGCACCTGTGTCCACCCCCAACAACACTACAGCCGACACTGTCTGCCAGCCACCGGGCCCATCAGCCTGTCTACAGGGCAGTGCGTACAGGCAGCAGCAGTGCCCTGCCCCTGACCACCCCCTGCAGCTGTCTGGCGGAGCAGACAATGCCCCCCCCAGACGGACATAAGTGTGTCAAGCACCTATGTCCACCCCCAACACTACAGCCGACACTGTCTGCCAGCCACCGGGCCCATCAGCCTGTCTACAGGGCAGTGGGTACAGGCAGCAGCAGTGCCCTGCCCCTGACCACCCCCTGCAGCTGTCTGGCGGAGCAGACAATGCCCCCCCCCAGACGGACATAAGTGTGTCAAGCACCTATGTCCACCCCCAACACTACAGCCGACACTGTCTGCCAGCCACCGGGCCCATCAGCCTGTCTACAGGGCAGTGGGTACAGGCAGCAGCAGTGCCCTGCCCCTGACCACCCCCTGCAGCTGTCTGGCGGAGCAGACAATGCCCCCCCCAGACGGACATAAGTGTGTCAAGCACCTATGTCCACCCCCAACACTACAGCCGACACTGTCTGCCAGCCACCGGGCCCATCAGCCTGTCTACAGGGCAGTGGGTACAGGCAGCAGCAGTGCCCTGCCCCTGACCACCCCCTGCAGCTGTCTGGCGGAGCAGACAATGCCCCCCCCCAGACGGACATAAGTGTGTCAAGCACCTATGTCCACCCCCAACACTACAGCCGACACTGTCTGCCAGCCACCGGGCCCATCAGCCTGTCTACAGGGCAGTGGGTACAGGCAGCAGCAGTGCCCTGCCCCTGACCACCCCCTGCAGCTGTCTGGCGGAGCAGACAATGCCCCCCCCCAGACGGACATAAGTGTGCCAAGCACCTGTGTCCACCCCCAACACTACAGCCGACACTGTCTGCCAGCCACCGGGCCCATCAGCCTGTCTACAGGGCAGTGGGTACAGGCAGCAGCAGTGCCCTGCCCCTGACCACCCCCTGCAGCTGTCTGGCGGAGCAGACAATGCCCCCCCCCCCCCAGACGGACATAAGTGTGTCAAGCACCTGTGTCCACCCCCAACAACACTACAGCGGACACTGTCTGCCAGTTCTAAGTAGGTGGAAAATGTCAGCATTTTGTAATGAAGTTTTTAAAAACTGTCCATTAAAGCACCCGGGGTCAGATTTACTAAGATTTTACTCCGCATTTGCGTCGCAAAAGTGACGGAAATCAGGGCAAAATCTTTTTGTCCAATTTTCTTTACAGCGCAATTTTTTTAGGTTAGCCTTCCAGTGAAAAACATATGCTTGACTCACTATGGCACAAAGGTGTCTCCGTGGCTCACGGCAGCTAATTTCAGTGCCAGTGCTAGGGAGAGGAGAGTGCCATTTTTCAGTAGATTTGCCACTCTCCTGCTCTCTCCAATCGCAGCGCAGCATTTGCAGCTCCTCCCCTGCGCTGTGTGAGAAATTGGTATATCTAGCCCCCAGTATCTCCGGGTCCAAGCAGGAAAAAAACGTACAATGGCCTGACTGTAGTGTGGAGCTACCCCTTGGCAGCGTAGACTGCGGGCCCCAGTAATTCAGCACCAAAGCCTCGCCAGCTCAGAATGAGAACCTTAAGGGGCGGGTGTAAGATACGTTGTTTTAGGTGCTTCTTTGCAATCCATCTGTCTGTCATGAAAGAACAAAAAAAGATGGACATTGCAGAGATTTACACTCACACAAAAAATGACTTGAGAAAGCATTCATCGTTGTTTACAATATGGAGCGTGTGCGTGATTGCAGTCCCCTAACTTGTGGATATGTAAGGGCATATTCATCTTGGAGTATGTAATCCTATAGTTCTTTTTTAGGGCCAAATACATGGCTTTGTGGATTGGCCCAAAACGGGGAATATTTAGGGTAAAAAGGGAAAAGCTGGTGCCCTTTTATTAATAGCTAGATCTTTGTTTTGGGGGTGATTCACAAAGCCATGTCAGTGCGCATAAAAGAGTACCTTTCAGTACTACTTCTACTTCTCATAAATGCTTTTGTGACTTTGCCCTTCAGCAACTCTTTCTATGCATGGAAGACAGATATCTGCCAAAGCTTGCAGGTAATAGTACAGAACTATTCTGGGTAGGATCCTCCAAGGAATCAAAATATCACTTCTCCTAGCTGGATTTCTGACTCTACTATAGGGCTTATTTATGAGAGCCCTGCGTCACCTTTGTGCCACGTAAAGTGGTACATGCATGACACAGGGCTCTCATAAAGCCATGCAAAGCCACCCAGTGCAAATCGCAGCATCGCCGTACTCTGCGACCGGGAGTTGTTCCATGGGCCTTGCGGTGAGTTTTCCCATGCAACACCTTTGGAATTTGATGCTGCCCCAGATTTACAAAGTGATGTAAGCCTAGGGAAGCGTCAAATCCGTATGCCTTCTGAGGTGAGGTGTAGTGAGGAGAAATATGTTCATTTCTCCTGTTTTTTCCTCTGTGTGCTGCACAAAGAGGAAAATTCCTCGTAGGATTGTGTTTGTGCAGAAAGGTGCCCCTTCCTGCACAAAAAAAAATCATGTCTGCAACTGCAAGAGTGCATACGTGGGCGATAGGCTGCCAAAACGGCGCCAGAGCAGGCAGAAAGGACAGGCATGCACAGTATTGCTTAATAGTGGACATACCGCGTGCGATTCGCCCATCCATAGCACCCCCAAATACCATTTGTTACATTCACCCCCTCAACAAAGTGAACCAGGCAAGTAGGTGGTCTTCACTGCGTAGTCTTTATTAATTTCAGTTAACGCAATCCTTACTCGGTTGATGCACAATCAACCCTTGCCAATTTTATTACATTTTTAAATCCACACACATTGATGAAGGCCATAGGCTTGTGAAATATATACCATACAGCCAACAATTGATATATTTTGTATTTACAGCCGGACTCTCCAGAAAAACACACTTGATGCGGGTTGCGCCAGCAGGCCACAACCAATTCTTTGTGTGGGTGGCGCCAGCAGGTCACAACCAATTCTTCCCAGCTCTCCTGTGGACTAACTACCTGCTGTCTATCCCTTCGACACGGGCACAACGTTTCTCACCACAAGCACTGGCATCTCGGGTAGGGCCAGAGAGTCCAGGACCACCAGCAGGTCAGCCCCCTCTCCCGCCAGCCCGGAGCCCCATCGATGATCTGCCCTGTTGTTCCAGGCTCAGACCGTCCCCACCAATCCTGATTCCCTGCCATTGTTCTTGCCAGGGACCCCGCCATTCCCCCCTCCAACCCCTAACGTAAGGGATGGGTGGGTGGGCAATTCGTTGCGCCTCCAGTCCGCCGGACACCGCGGCGATGGGACAAAGAGGGCTTCCCCCTCGAGACCTCAGCCCTTTATCTCCTTTGCTGTAGGAGGGTCGCCAGCCCCTTGGGTGCCGCCCCTCCACATTCCTGGACTCCTACGGACGCCCCTCTTCCTCCTCTACCTATGAACCGGAAGTCTTCTCCTACCTGAGGTGCCACCAAGGGCCCCCCGTCCCTAGGCGTGGGGGGGCCTGCCAATACGGTGCATTCCTGCCCTTTCATTTTGGTGTAGGGCAGCGCAGCAAGGCACCTTGCTGCGCTGCGCTGCGCTACCCTATGCAAAATACCATAAAAGCGTCTCTATGTACTTTCATGCCAGATACTCGTTACTATTGAAGCAGATGTGAGTGTGGTCTTGGTATTGATTTTTTCATTCTTTTTCTCTAGCTGGACAAGAGTGTGATCAATGGCATTGCAACTGGGGATGAATCGGTGAGAAACAAGAGCCTTGTGAAGCAGTGGTGTGTCGTTGACAAGATCACGGTAAGTGAGGGTTCATCGGCCTGGTGTGTGGTGCGTTGGAGCGGTAAGTGAGGGTTCATCGGCCTGGTGTGTGGTGCTTAGGAGCGGTAAGTGAGGGTTCATCGGCCTGGTGTGTGGTGCGTTGGAGCGGTAAGTGAGGGTTCATCGGCGTGGTGTGTGGTGCGTTGGAGCGGTAAGTGAGGGTTCATCGGCGTGGTGTGTGGTGCGTTGGAGCAGTCACCGGGTGCTTCTCTTGTGGGACCGGGAGTGACTGCAGAGGTTATCATTGTAGAAATAAATCATTTTTTCTGAAGAACCTGCTTGTGCTGCTGTGTATGATGTGATGTCATTAACACTGTACTAGAGGAATCAAATGTGCAGGGACTGTGCTGTCAAATTTCAGAGCGTTTTTGAGATTATGTGGAAATCAACTATACATTTCGTTTTCCATTCATTAAAAATGCACTGCGTGAAGTAAGTAGCACTTTTAGCCTAGCATTGGATAAGGAAATAATAAAAATAAGGAAAGGCCCGGGGGCTCATGGGAGGCAGAGAAGGGGTCTTGACCGCGTGTTTTGTAGGCTGTGAATGAAAGCCAAATGCTTGCAAATATTGTGAACAGGGTCACAGTGACCCGGAGTTGCGTTGTGCACAGTGACTATTGTTGGCCTCGCATCTTGAAAGCCACAACGAACCATGGTGTTCCCGGCAGCTCTGCTCTATTGACTCAGCACGGCTCGCGAGCATTGACCTCATTTCAATTCTCTAGCATTAAGCTTTTGATCAACGCCCTATTGTTTAACATTTGAATGAAGAAGAATAACATGTTTGTTATGCAGCACTTAAAATCACCGTTTTGCCATTTCTAGGAGCTAAAAACAACAGTTGTTACTATTATCCAGCTTAGTGACCAGTCAAGGATGAAAGTATGAACTGGCCCTGCAGATCAGAACAGGCGCTGGTTTGCATGTTGTGTTAAACTATTTACACACTGCATAAATTACATCAGCGACCTCAGCATCTCATTACAGATAGTAACTGTGTGTGCAATTTGTTTGCACCCACTTTTTGCACCCTCCGTGCACCTTGACATAAAAGAAGGGGCTGCAGACGCTTGTGTACCTCATTCTGTAATACGACTAGCACAGTGAGACCCATGCAGATGAGGGGATGCCTTTGTCTCTGTGATATTACAGAGCAGGCGCAGGGAAAGAGTTTTTGGGAAGCACACTGATTGTATATGACATTTAGAGTGGAATATAGTTAGTGTGTTCTCCAAGGAGAACCTGACACTTTTTGTGTTTGATGTAACACCTTAATTGGCCAAGGGTATGCTCAAATTAGGGTCCCATACTCACTGTGCCACAGGAAGCAAGCTGCACCTGAGCTGCACCTGTCTGAAGAGGCCCCCTTAGGCCTAAACCCCTCTTGGGTTGCTTGTGTTCAGGTTCAGAGAGGACCTTGCTTGACAGTCCTATTGGAAGAGGACCAGGTCTGATGTGCATGTGCCTAGATGCCATGTGAGGTTGCATAGTGGGCAAACGAACAATAGGCTGGATTGCTATCCCAAGAAAATGCAATTGGGTAGAATATTTGCAAACATTCCTCCCTATGCTTTTTGTGTGTTTGAAATACCAAATCATATGTCAAAGCACAACTTTTGTAAGATTTTAAAACTGAAACAAATAGATTTGGCTGAAAATGTTAGCATCTTATGTAAATAGGTGCATACAAGGGACAGGCACTGAAATTATCACTATACAAAAAAATGCACATAGAGTGAAACCTGGCTGCAGATGTCAACAGAGAGCATTTAACTCACAGAATCCTCTCACAGGTACTAAGCTGAGAATAACAGCTTATTTGTTTGTTCAATGATATTGCTTAAAATGCACTAGTGACAGACAATTTGTGCACTAGTTTTAAACCCATATTTTCATGCCCGAATGGTAAAAAAGATGCTTTGCAGTGGTCTGCCAGTTTCACATCATTGGTACAAATGTAAAAGCAATTATGTTTGCAGCTTGTGCAAAATTGTCCTCTAAGAGTGCAATTTGCGTGTGTCTCATTGTGCAAATCAGTTCAACCTGTTTTCATTTAACTAATCCAGCTGGAATTCTTAGATAGTAGCTCAAAACATATTGGACTGGTGTAGTTATTTATTGTAAAAAGAAGATATTTCAGCATAGCACCTAGAAATTGATGTTGAAATGGAGTCTAACTCGATTCTAAGAACTGAAAGGGGAGCTATAGTGTGCGAGTTGAACATCACCCTCTCCTATCGGGAGCACAGTTTATTGGCACTGTTGTAAACCAGGTTATAGTACTCTTAACTTCTGCTTTCCCGCTTCTGCGTGGCACGACTAATCACTGGTATCACCACATGTGTCTCTGAACAGAGGCACAACCTTTGCTCCCCCCCCCCCCCCCCGGCTTCTCCACGAACCCATCTACCTCGGAGGTAATAAGCTATCAGATTGCCATTGAGGGGTCTGGGCTGTAAATATCTCTAATCACTCCTCTTTTATTGAGCCTTGGCGGAGGTTCCCTCATATTCTGAGAAAGAAGGCTGTGAAGAGTGATGACTCAAATGAGATAAAGCGAATATCTACTGGAGAGGACCTGCAGGCTCAGCAACATGGACACATTCTTAACTTGTCCCTTTTCCTTTCATCATTAGATGTTGTGACCCCATGAAAGGGTTGCATTTTTTTACTTTGTTTTTTTCATGTGTCTATACATCTGCTACTTTAGTGCTACAGCATCTCATCAACAAATACATATATATTTCACTTTTTTCAGGGTTTAACATGTTATTGTTATCGTTTGTTCAGAATCGTCTCTTCCTTGTATAGATTTAAATACATGGATGATGGGAGGTGTATTCCAAAATCCCTTATCCTGCTAAGGGTTTGGAGTGAAGACACTTCGCTAGCAGGGAATTTGATGACAACTCTCCCGTACTGACTGAAGAGTCCCATTGAGACCGAAACTGGTCTTGGGTTGCTTGTGTTCAGGCTCAATGGGGACCTGGCTTGAATGTCCTATTCAGGACCAATGCTAATTTGCATATACATGGGTGTAATTTGTGGTTGCATAGTGGACAAAAAACAATAGGGTGGATTACTATCCGGGGCAATTGCAAGTGGCTAGAATATCAGTAAACTACCCTGTTAGAAACACATGCATGGCTCACATTTAAAGTCATCCTTGTAAAGAAAACACTTTATATGACCAACCTGCTTATCAACTATGTTGGTCAAAGAGGCTTAAGGGGCAAAAAAACATTTTTATATGAAAACCCTGAAATTCAGAACGTCATATACCCTCAATCAATCCTTCATATGGGATCCAACTGACTATGAAACTCTCTGCCTATCTAAGAACTCCCCAATCTTAATTTAGATTGAAGTGGACTTCATCGTGTGTTACCATCAGTTTTCTATGTTTCTTGCTCCATGTACAGAGCCTTAATATCTTTTCTTTCCAGTTTCTTTCTTGCTTTTGTTTTTTGTTTTTAATAGTTATAGTACAAATATCCTGCAGTATGGTGATTTAGTCAAGTGTGATTGGGAGTGCTTGCAAAACAAAACAAATACATAGTACATTTAATCACTATATTATGCACGCGAGCCTGCAATTTCTTTGTTAAAAGCGTGTCTCTAATTTACTTGCAACTTGTGGCATCCCTAGTCACCTGAGTCAAAAGGCAGGAAGTCTTGAGCTTTGGAGCTTTCAGCAGGCCGAACCTGCAATCAGACCGAGTCATGGTTCGATGTAGTTGGCTTGGCTCTCAACGTCTGGTCGATCACTTTATGGTGCTTTTTTCCAAAAGTTACTCCAAACTTCTGGAACTTCTTACTGAAGTTCCTCTTGGGGGTTCAAAGTGTCCACAACACAAGTCTAAAGTTCCAGAGTCTCTGAGTTGCTCCTCAGAAGTTGGGACTACAGTTCCCACAATGCACTTGACCAAATCCTTTCAAATCCAGCTGAAGGTGATCAGCTGGGTACTCCTTGCTGGAGATGATGCAGGTTGAGCTCTTTTAACTTGTTGCTCTCAGGGAGTCTACTCCTTCTCTTTTTAAAGCGAAGGCAAAGTCCTTAGGGCTGTAGGGTGCTGCAGGTCCAGTCATTCAGAGTGCAGTTCTCTTCGTGCAGGCTAAGGTTCCAGCAGGGCAGTCCTTCTTCTTCCTGTAGTTTCAGGGAGCAGATCTGAAGTGCCATGCAGCTCTCCCATATTTATTCAGTGTTCTGGGGCAAAAAGCAAGGGGGCAACCCTGACCAATCGGGGACAGTGTGCCTCCCAAATGTAGGAAAGCTTCCTCCAAAGTGTGAAATATTCTTGTCCCACAAAGCACAACTCTTTGAAATTTTAGATGGAGAATCTTTTTCCTTCGGGCTAAGATCTTGCTAAGTCGACCTACTGATGTGGCTCATTTCACTTAACACTCCACTTCCTGACCTCCTGCAAATTCTATACCTGGGGGGTACCCATCTGGCTGGGGGTGTACTGCAAGAGGGGGTAGGCCTGTCTTGCAGCCTTACAGTCCTGCTCTCTTTGCAGGTCAGTTTGCTTACCCTGCCCCCATCCTGGCCTGTTCTCTGCAGCTGCAGATCCCCCCCACCAAATAACATCTGTGAGTAAGCAGGCCACTTATCACCTCATCAAAGCAGTTTGACTCAGCGTGGCAAGACTGAACCATCAGTAGAGGCTGCTAGAAGGCTGCATTTTTGCTCACAGAAACGAAAGCTGCATAAACTGTTTTCTGTACTAGATATGATAAATTCGACAGTAGCAAGTTGTCGGATTTATCATAACCAATCTTTTAAGTCCTTGAAATATTATTTTAGCTCACTCCTGTCAATAGTTATGCCTTATTAAAGTATTCCCATGTTAGCATGTGGAGCTAAAATGCTACAATGAGGACAAACAAAATTAGTTGTTTTTCCCTCACCGGGGTACTCAAAACATGTTTTAACATGTCCCTGCTTACCTTTACATGGCACTCTACCATGGGGGCACTTAGGGTACACCTTAGGGGTGACATATATGTAAAATTAAGGTAGTGTAATACTTTGGATGTACCTTTAAATCCCCAAATCGAATTTGCATATAATTTCAGTTCAAAAGCAGCTTGCAAAGCAGGGCTGACCTTTAAAATGACAGCAGGCAACACAGCAGCACACACGTAAGTGCATTAAATCTGCTGGTCCTCTAAACCTCCATGCCCTACTATATACTAGGTTGGCAGTACCAATTGAAATTATACCTAATTGTCATACACTTTTAATCAGAGCACAGACCCTGGGTCTGGTTAGCAGAGCCCAGGTCGCAGTCAGAGTTAGTAAACCAGAATCTAGGCCCAGATTCTGAAAACTGTCAAGAGAACACGGCTGCACGCATGAT
This sequence comes from Triturus cristatus, assembly GCF_964204655.1. Lineage (NCBI taxonomy): Eukaryota > Metazoa > Chordata > Amphibia > Caudata > Salamandridae > Triturus > Triturus cristatus. Next base: position 920,872,104 of record NC_140582.1, on the reverse strand, counting down.
TTGTTGACATAAAATCTGCCTTTGACCGAGTGAGTAGAGAGCGTCTCTGGGTAAAGCTAAACGCATGGGGATTGCCGAGTCAATTACTAAACGCAATAATTTCCTTATACAGTGACACCTGGGCAAGAGTGAAATTAGGCGATGGATGCAGTACAACTTCGAGCATTTACACGCAGCAAGGTTTAAAACAAGGATGCGTGTTAGCACCAAGCCTATTCAATTTGTTCCTTTCAGATATCAGCAAAAATATGGAAGCAGCCGATTGTCATTCGCCGAATGTGGCCAATAAGCCGATTACCCTTTTACAGTACGCTGACAACATTGTAGTGCTCAGCCAAACTCCCATATGCCTACAAAGAGCGATAAATAACCTAGTATCCTATTTGGACCAGGAAAAATTGGAACTAAATAAAGAAAAAACAAAAGTCGTCTGCCTAGTGGATCCCAAAAAAATTAAGTTCAAATGGTCGGTGAAAGGGGCAACGGTGGAAGAGCAAGGGTCCTATAAATACCTTGGTATTACAATAGGGCAGGGCATAACACACAAGGAGCATAACTTGTCCGTAAAAGCCAAAGCGCAATCGCTAACTTTTGCATATAAACTACTAAAAACAAAATTGTATTGCCCGAATTATAACCATCTTTTAAAAGTGATGGCTGCGCAAATCTTGCCCACCTTGTCATACGGTTTAGTCACTTGGTGCGGCAAGGAGGCTGATTTATTAAATGATCTCCAGACGAAGATTTATAAGGCCGTTTTCAATCTGCCAAAGTCTGCCTCCCCGTCACAAGTTCGGCTTGAATTCGGCCTCCAAAACCAGAAATTTCCGGGCATGAACGGCTTTGTAAAGCTATGCCAAAAACTTCGCAACGCAGACCCAGACACAATGGACAGCTTATCCTGGAAAGAAATCAAGCACCAGGTGGACCAAGAAACATCGAGTTCATGGGGAAGTTATTTGAGAACTTGTTTGGCTGACCTGGAAATACAAACAGCATGGGAAATTAGGGCAGGCAAATCAAGTATCAGTAAAGCGGTCAATGATGCAGCAAAAAGGAAATCTTTTCTGGAAGATAAAAATACAATTTCCAAACGTCGGCATGGGTGGACTGTCATCACCTCTTATAAATCATTAAGACCGCAATCATATTTAATATCACACTTTAGGCTGCATTTAAAAAAGAGCTACACAGACTGCCGGGTGGGTCAGCATGATTCAAAAGACCTACAGCCGTCCTGGAAAAACACCAAACAAACAGCGCAGTGTTGACTGTGTGGCTATAATAATGAATCCCTAATCCATCTATTATGCGTATGCCCAGCAGCTATGGTCCTGAGGAGACGGTACTTAAAACCCATTATTAACTAACTGAATATCCGCACGTGCAGGCAAGCTGTAATACGCTGGTTGGATGGTTCCTCCATAATCCTGGCCTGCCAGGGAGTAAAATACCTGGCAGCGGTAAGAAAACTTTTACGGCAAGCTGATCTGGAGGAAAATAGAGAAGTATGACCGACCAGGTTTGGGCCCTACGGTGCCAATTGCGTTACATATGGACTGAATGTAAAACAGATCAGGAGTGTATTTAGTAAGCAGGATCACAGAAGCTGGATTTAAATTTTAACTATTGTATTTATAATATTTTATGCGCTGGTTAAGCAGACGCACCTTAGCTATACAACCAATGGGATATTATTAATGTTGTCTGGCTTTTAATTGCGATTGTAAAGATATTTTATTTTATTATTTTGGGGGATAATTGTAAAGACTTTAATTAATCATACAATACATTTTTTTGACTTGACTTGACTTGACAGTCACGGAACGCAGCATAGCCCACACAGAGGTTGAGCTGTGTTGCGTGACAATGAGAGAGCAGAAGAGCTGATTTCAGCTGCCATGTGCCAGGCACACACCTTAGCGCCATAGGGCTTGGGTGTGTGCCTGAGTGTAGCATAGGTTTTGTACAGGAAGGGTATCTTTCTTGTACAAAATACTATGACTAGACACGCTTGAAAGCTTTTCCTACTTTGTATGTGTGCTGCACAGTGCAGCACGCATGCAAAGTCGGAAAATAAAGGAGAACTGAAAACATTTCTCTTTCTGACTCCGGCTTTACGGCGGCATTCATTTTTGTCGCTGAACCCTGCTTACTAATGTTAGTAGACAGTGTTAGTAGATAGCAGACTGATTTGCATAGAGCTGTGTCTGAACTGGGGTGGCGAAGTGAGCTAAAGAACGATGATGGATTCAACCCAAATCTGTGACTGGGGGTGAGTGTCTGAAAAGTTTCAGCACTCCGTCCATCATCTCCTTGTGTTTGCTTTGTTCGCCCTAATTTGGCAGGGTATGCCCAGACGTAGGTTCCTTGCTCACTTTGCCACTGGATTCAAGCTAGCCTGGCTGATGAGGGGTTTTACCCTGAAACCGGTCCCAGGATGCTTGTTTCCTGTTCGGATTGACCTGTTCCCATCTGGCACAGGGTCAAGACTGATCTGCATATGGCTGTGTCTGAACTGGAGTGGCTAAGTGAGCTAAAGAACGATGATGGATTTGACCCAAATCTGTGACTGGGGGTGAGTGTCTGAAAAGTTTCAGCACTCCGTCCATCATCTCCTTGTGTTTGTTCATAGATAGTGTTTAGTATTAAAAAGCCTGGGTGTTGCATGGGACCACCCATGTAATGCCTCCTTGACGCAAAATAATGCAAAGCTGCCTTTCGCGCTGCTTTGCGTTACTTTTCTTTACAAATCAACAGTAATACCAATTAGCGTTGGTTTTTTAATCCCCAGATAGGTTTGGCGTCGGGTTGGTGTTACAAAAGTAATGCTAACCTGGTGCGAAACCTTTGTGAATCTGAACCCCACGAGTCAAAATGGGGCAAAAATTGGGGGGACACTGCAAACAGGTCCTAATTTCTCACAATAGGTAAGGAAGGCAAAAATCGTGCAATTAAACAAAAATATTACTCATGTTTTTTCAACGTCAGTGGTGTGCGGGAGGTCAAAATAGATATATATTTATCACTGTGTGCTTCCAATTGGATACTTGTTATCACCTCTTAGTCCTAAAATCAATCTGGTCCTTACACTGTTGCAAACCCCATTGTTTTATTATCTTTTCAGGTTCTGAAAAATGTCACCTTGCAAGGCAACGAAACATGTGATCAGACTCAGATTTGTTGGAACGAAGGAAACACAACATGGATTGAGAAAAACGTAACCGAGACCATTAATGTGGGAAGATGTACGTGTTAAAAGGGAGAATAAGTAATACTGCACTTTAACATAGTCGCAAAAGAAATGAAAGATCGTCACATTTGGTGCGTACACTACGAAACGGTGTGACTGCCACAAAGTCATTACTGACTTAGAAAGATAGTGACACGCGACCTAAGATTGTAACAGAATATAGAGTTACTATACTTTTTTTCCAATGTTTACATTTTGTTGAAATCCCTAGAACTCCCTACCTCCAACCCCAGACTTTTTAACTAACTTGGTACTATTATCCTGCTTAGTACCTATGGAAGGATGAAAGTATGAATTGACCCTCAGACCAGAACAGGCGCTGGTTTGCGTGCTGTGATTAAATGTTTCCATATAGCATAAATAGCAGCAGCGACCTCAGCACTATGGGCAAGATGTATCAAAGGGTTTTGCCCATTCTGTGTCTATGGGGAAATGTGTTGATACAGATGGCCCCATATGCGGTGCCTGCTTGTGCAACTGTTGTTTGCACCCACTTTTTGCATTCTCGCTCTTTGACATTAGTAAGAGGCTGCAGACGCTTGCGTACCCATTCTGTAATACGACTAGCACAGTGAGCCCAATGCAGATGAGGGCATACCTTTGACTCTGTGTCATATTACAGAGCAGGCGCAGGGGCAAAGAAGTTGTTGCGAATCGGGCTGATTGTAGGAGACACATGGAGTGGCATATAGTTAGTGTGTTCTCCCATAAGGGCACCTTATGGGGCTTATTTCCAAGCCCATTTTTCCGTCGGTGCATCACTTCTTTTTTGATGCACTGGCAGCGCAATGGGCTTGCCCATATTTACAAGGCCACGTAAAGTCACCCTGCATGACTTTTCATGCCCTTGTAAATATGGGCCCCTTTCACGTAGCACTCTGCGTGAAAGGGGTGGTTATTGGGTGCTGCTGTGGGTGTTCCCATGCAACATCCATGGAACTTAACGCATTCCCACATTTACAAAATGTTGTATAGCTGGGATTGCATCAGAATACTACACCTCGCTAGGGGAGGCCAGGGATTGGCCCAATGAGGAGAAACACTTTTATTTCTCCTCGTTGTTTTCTCTTTCTATGCATGCTGCACTCTGCAGCATGCATAGAAAGAGGAAAATGCCACTGATTATTGTTTTTGTGCAAAAAGGTGTCCCTTCCTGCACAAAAACAATAATATCAGCAGTGCAGGCGCCCTTGCAGGCACCCTTGCAAAATGACACAAGGGCGTCTGCACTGGCGCATGGCAGCCAATTTTGCACCAGCACAGAGGAAAGCAAAGGGATGCATCGTACTCTTGTTAATACGATGCATCCCTGTGCTTTGAAATTGGCTCTGAAATTGACGCAGCATGGCGCAGCTAAATGGCTTGCGGCACCGAGCTGAGTAAATTCCTTGAAGAAGAGGCCCTTTGTGTTTAATCTAACACCCTAATTGACCAAGGCGAGAGCACCTACTCAAAGTAGGTGTTTCTGTCTAGCTTTTCCTGTAGGTCCCTACTTCAGCCAGGGCACTGCCAACCAATGCCCTAATGGACAGTGTGATGGGAAATGGGGACATGGAGGGATGAAAGGACTCATAGTACAAAACATTGTGGATGACTTAATGCGCAGAAGCTTAGACCAGTTTGAGCACCTTGGTCTGCTCAGTGATTCAACAGCACTGATTCTGCACTGTTATCATGCTTGATGTCACTCCCTGCTCCTCCCTGGGAAAGCAATGAAGAGAATCAATAGGAAATGCCAATGTGTCTGTAGTGCAGTTTTGTATGTTTATGAACAATCCATGGCTGTCTATAGTTAACTGCAGATGACCAGAGCGTAACCCCATTTTGGGCCATGCAACTGATGCTGGTCATTTGTTCTCCCGGCAAACATAGTAAAGGACACAAGATTGGATCAGCATCGGTGTTTTTTTTCATATTCTTTCTACAGGTCCACACATGTTCGCCAGCAGTAACCTCCCAGACCTGGCAGTCGGGCTCATCCTGTTGGCGCTGTCCTTGATAGTTCTCTGCACCTGCCTCATCCTCATCGTCAAGCTGCTGAACTCCATGCTGAAAGGACAAGTGGCCGTTGTAATCAAAAAGGTGCTCAACACAGGTAATGCCGGAGCATTAACGCACAGCAACAACACTAGAACTGCATACAGTGTATTTGTTTTAAACACTTTTAAAATCAATAATGGCATATTTACAGATGTGCCAGTTGTAATCCGCCCAAGCCATACATTTCTCGTAATAGGAAATACACAAAAAACTGTTCATTGCATACATGAAAATGTACTTGTGCTGCACATGATATTGCACAGTCCATAGCAGACAGGATTATCGAGGGTGTGATGGACCCCAATGCAAGGAATAAAATGTCCCCTGCCTCTGATTTCGTATTTAAAAGACAGCAATGATGAGGGTGTAGCAGGCGTGTCATAGACCTGAGTCCCGTTGACACCGCACCTGCGGAACTAATGATAGTCCTGTCCCTTGAAGTCCCGAGGTCAACTGCACTTTCTGTCGGCTTCAGATATCCATCAGGCTCATATACGGCACATGCTGCCCATTGAAAATGAAGATGTGTTATGTCTAATGTTCTACAGAGTTTTCTCTTTACCATAGTTGCTTTTATATTTATATGTGTCTGAGGGCCATTTATGAGCGATATCGTGGGTTGGACTATGGATAATGTCCAACTTTGTTTGTGATTGAAGAGATGTGGAGAGCGCCTCAGGAACACCTCAACTAAGTTTAAGCCACATCCGACATTGAATGAGGAATAGCTGGCTCAATCTGAATGTGAGAGAGTCAGGGGCTTTCATGGCTGGCCCTTTTCTCTGAATTATTCCTATTTGAATACTCTTCTGACATAAGCAGCATCTTTAAACCAGTTCCAAAGATCTTGGATCTAGCTGTCACATTTGACATTTATTTTCACTCAATACCCTTCTGAAGATGAAGAGGAAGAAGAAGAAGAAAAGTGTCCATCAGATTTATCAATAATGTTCAATATTTTCTCAAAACTGAGCATAGAAAGCTCTAAATATGCAGTTGTTGCTTTATCTATAACAGATATGTGTAACCTTCCTTTTGAAGACATTCACTTTAAAACCCAGAATAGGATGTGATTTGTCCATAATCAAGCACCCCATACAAATAGTAGATCAAAGCAGAAACATACCCATACTTCTCTAAAGTGACACCTTCGGCTATGTTGTGATCATCGGATACATAAATCACAAAAAGAGTGGGGACAGGGAGCTAATAAAAGCTCTAGAATCCTTGCTCCCAAGATCAAGTATGAAAAATACTAGTAGGGGGACTGTTCATGTAGTGGTGTGTCTCGAGGTAGAAATAGTGATGGGGTCTTGCTTTTTAGGAAGTAGGTCCCTCACACACCCGTAAGGGTGTCATACTTCATCATCAGGTTTAGCTCCTCATGGGGTCGACGCTGCAATACCCCACAGACTCCGCGAGAGGGCTCCTTGACAGAGATCTTTAGATAAAAATAGCCATGAAGATGAGTGCGGGTGTGTACGATAAGTGTAGAAGTAGGTTTACAAATACCTAAGGGGTACCAAAAATAATGTTCTCATGTGGTCCCCTTCGTAAGGATAAACACTATGTGTCATTTGTTTGCTTCTAAATTATGAGGAAAAACATTCTAACACCATGTGTAGGTAGACATGTTTCATGCATCAGCAGTCCAGGAAGGATCCATGGTCATTCATCAGGACCAAGTACATGGAAATAAATATCCCTGCCCTGAATAGGGTTGGGTGGAAGAGTTTCGGTATCAAGTGATTACCAAAACGTGCTTAGTATGGCAGATAGGTCAAGAAAAGTACCTGCTAGAAACTAAACCTACTAAGCTTTTCTATGTTTCACCTGTAAGTGAAGAAGGTATGGTAAAATGAAACTTGTACGTACGCTGGGTTGCCCACAGGGAGTACATATTAACATAGAAATATCTTGTGTAGAATCAAGACATGCTAGGAATGCACTGCAAAACTTCTCTGGTACATTGTGTCACACATCCCAAATACTGAGGTGAGTGACTTTAATGATCATTGATTATCAAGGCCTAGTTGAATAACAGACACACAGACACACAAAGAACATGAAAAACGTGAAGTGACTGACCCCTGGTAAGGGTAGGGATATATTCTTACCCTACGGACGATAGTTTTGTGCACCTTGCTGATGAGAAGAAGACCTCGTCTAAGCTATGGTGAAAAATCTATAGAAGCGAGTACAAAGTAGAACTGTCAAAATAACTGAGGCAAGTGTTCCGCTCACCAAGCCCTAAATTATCATTTATTGACAATTTAGGACATCTTTTAGAATGTAAGGCTGACTTCTCAAATTTCTCCTTCTTAGGAGATTTCGACTTTCATATGGAGAATGTCATTGACCATGATACTGAAATGTTCCTTGATCAAATGACCAGTACAGGACTATGTTAAATTGTAGACGGTCCAACACATATTGCTGGGCATTGTCTGGATGGAATTTTTTCAGACAATCCCCACTTAAGATGGACCAGATCCGTCCCTCTCAGATGGTGTGATAATAATGCAGTTTTGTTTGAAATCTCACTGCCTCAAAAATATCCTGGGATGGCACTTACTAGTCACCCCTGGAACAAACTAGAAGACAAGCAACTTAACTTCCTTCTTACTCAGACCCTGCTGGATACACCCCTCGATCTTGACCTAGCAGCTGCAAACAATCACTCCTGGCTTGACTCTGCGACACTGCAACTAGCTCCTCCCAGGAACCATGGGCGACCCAGGTCATCTCCTCCAGAACCCTGGTTCAACGACACACCCTGAGCCCAGAAACAAGTATGTCATAGATTAGAGAGAAAATGGAGACTAGATGATAATACTCACACTAAATCAGAATACAAAGTGTCTCTTCAAGTATATAAGAACCTTATCCTGAAGGAAAAGGCTTCTTATGTTACTGAGGAAATGAAAGTGGCCAACAGATGTCCAATAGTTTTATTTGCTATGGTTAAAAGCTTGTCTAAACTTCCAGTATCACAGGACCTCGAAATCAGTCAACAATTCTGCAATTCTTTAGCTGAATCATTTCAGCATTAGGCAAAGTCTATTTATGACACTTTTATGCGTCAGGACAAGCGCTCGGCTCAGACACCAACTCAACAGAATAGATTACAACCTTCATCAGGCTCTGTAATACCTCTGTTTTCGTCTTTTAACACTCTCACTATAGACCAGACTCAAAAAATGATTACTAACATCAAATCAGGATCCCCTTCAGACCCATGTCCTCCTAGAAATCTACATATGTACCCAGAAATCATAGCTATTCCTCTCACATCCATATTCAACTCAATGGTTACGCCAGGGCACTTTCCCACTGAGTGGATAAAAGCTTTTATACTACCGCTATTGAAAAAGGCCCATTTGGACGCCAATGGCACCCTCAATTACCGACCAATATCAAGACTTGCTATCCCCGCTAAGGTAATCGAAAAAGCTATCAACATGGAACTATCTACCTTTTTTAATAATTACACTATCCTTGATTCATCTCAATTTGGATTCCGCTCTTACAATAGCACAGAGCTAGCTCTGATTACCACTACTGAAGAGCTCAGAAAAACCTAGGATGGAGGGGGGACAGCTGCCTTGATCCTTCTAGACCTATCAGCGGCTTTAGATACGGTCAACCACGAGTTGCTTGTAAACCGTCCAGCTTCTCTTGGGATCAGGGATAAAGCACTCTACCTGCTGGGTTCTTTTCTGACAGAACATTCTCAAGTGGTGGCTCTGGGTGACTATGTCTCACCCTCCTTCTCACTTCCTTGTGGCATACCTTAGGGATCCTCCCTGAGCCCGACGTTCTTTAACCTGTATGTCAGCCCTTTTGCTAGACTAATCAAAACCTTTGGCTTTGCTTAAGTGTCTTAAGCTGAAGACACACAGATAATTGTTTCAGGGAATAGTCCATGAAACTCAACAGCAGCCAGATTCCATGACTGCATGAGTCATATAGGTAACTGGATGTTAGATATCTGTCTAAAGCTTAATTCATCTAAGACAAAAGTACTTCTATTTGGCAATTACTCTTCTATCTCGGCAGACAGTTGGTGGCTTTCCCAACTTGGCTCTCTACCAACTCCAACAAGTAAGGCAAAAAACTTGGGTATGATATTTGACACAAAACTGTAATTTGAAGCCCAAATTTTGGGGAAAATACTTCCTTTCATCCTTTTTGATTTAAGGAAAATAGTGGTCTCTGTAGGAGAGTAGGATCTGCTTCTTATGGTTACCCCCACTTTTTGCTGCTGTAACACTGTTTTTCGACTTTAGTCTGGCTGGTGCCCTGCTATTCAGGACCCCAGCCTAGCTGCTTCCTCTCTAAATTGATTCCTAGTACCTTAGGTACACCACAGATTGAATTCTGGGGTGCCCTTATAAGTCCATAGTATATTTTATACTATATACCCAGGGCAGAGGTACCCCAGAGGCCTATCAGAGGCTGAAGCATGTATTATGCCACCCTTGGGAAGCCCTCCAAAATGACACCACAGTTCTGCTACTGCAGCCTGGATAAGGTGGTGCATGCACCCCATACAGAGATATAGGTTCACTATATCTCATCTATCACTGCACATAGAAACTTATCAGTCACCCCTATGGCAGGCCTTATCAATCCTGAAGGCAGGGTGCTTGGTTTTGTGTGAAAGGGTGCCCATGCATGAGCAGAGCCCCTCTGCAGCCTTCAGAATCTCTTTCTCCAGGGTTGTCTGTGATGCAGCCTGACCATATACTCTTAAGTGCATTATAAACCCAACGGTAAATGCTAACTTTGGACTGGCTGCACGGAAACATGTTGTGTTTGGTGTAAAACACCTTGGAATCATACCCCCACACCAGTTACTGGTGTGGGAGTCTGATGCCACCCTTCTAGAGAGAGAGACATGACAGCACCGGTATACCCGGTACCAACTTAAAAGAGCCCTGGCATCACAAAATGGATGCTGCAGCCACAGACACAAGTCTGGCCTCCTGCTGCTGACCGAAACTCCGGCAGGGGAGGCCTGGACAATAGGTTTCCTGTCACAGGGAGGTGTCACTACCTCCCAGACAGGCTTTAGTGTATTGGGACTGGGTGGGTGCACTCTGAGGGTGCTTTGAAGTCCTGCACTGGGGGCACATTTGGTGTCCCTGTGCATAGTCCAGCTCAAGACGGTTCAGGGGCTTCCAGCCCCTGCTCTAGTGCAAAACTGGACAAAGGAAATGGGTGAAGCCATCCCTCTTTCCAAACCCTCCCATAGGTGGGTCCCCTGAGTTAGTCCAACCCCTTCCTTGGGTATAAAGAAGGAACCTCTATAATCAGAACTTTAGATATCCCTGGACGAAACTCAAAAACGGAATCATGGAACTTCGACAATCTGTTCAACGCAATATGACTGAAGAATCTCCCTTGGAGTGAACGAGTTACTCCTCTGCTTGGCAGGCACCAAAGACGCATCTGTCCGGTCTGCATCTCCGAAGCTTCCGCTGGACGCCAAAGACTTTGCAACACCAGAGGTGGATTTCCAGACTTCCCAGAGGCCGAACCGAGTCCCCAGCAAAGCTGAGACCCGAGCCCTCGTGGGTACTGTGGAACCGGAACCCCTGGACACCGTGCACATTTGCAAGTGCATCAGCTTCTCGACGTCTCCTGAGGCTGTGCATTGGGTTACTTATAACCCAGACCCCGAGCAGAGAATCCACTGAAGATTGTTGGACTAATCACCCCGAGTGACCCATGGGCTGCCATTTTGTGATTCCTCTTGAGGTCCCTCCGCGATCCCTGGTCCGTCAACTGGTGGGTCCCTGTGAAGGTAACGCTGACTTTCCTTGGGCTTCCCTGGTTGCTCCAGATGTGCCCTCACTCTTCCTTGCTGGGGGAGTCCCTCAGACCTTGCTAGGCCGCACCGAAGCATTTTTCTCCTTTCTGCGTGGGCTGCTGTTGCCAAGGCTTGTTGTGTCCAATCCGTGCACCGATGCTGCATCACCCGACATCCTTCGTGGGACAGCTCAAATCCAGCTCCTGGCCATCCTCAACACCTCCTGGTCCTCGTGGCTGAAGAATAAAGCTTCACCTTCTTCACCTGAAACTCCCGACATTGGTGGGCATTCGTCTATTGTGCCCCTGGTCACTGTCAAGTGACCCAGACTCTGTCCCCTCTGCTTTCAGGTTCTTCACATCTCTGATTCAGGCTTGGATCTCTTCGGACACTTCGCATCTTCCCGGCAGCAGCACTTCTTTGCCAGCTTCCATTGAAAATGACGACGTGACCCGACACCATTTGACACCTATGCACCCGGCTTCCCTGGGTGAGGTAACTCGAGTTCTCCGGTGCTCCCATGGGTGTTGATCCTAGAACTGTCTAAGTCCAAGAGGGTTTGGTCCTAGTCCATCTCTAAGTGTCCTTTATCTTTAAAAATCTAACCACGACTTTCCCCATAGAAGCTAACAGGAGCTCGTGGCTGTGTTCTCAAACTGCACACGGCCCCGTGGGTCCCCTGCGTCACTACCTTGGGTGGTTCATTGGGGTCCCAGCGATTCTACAGTCTCTAGGCCTTGTGTCTAGTTAAGTCATGGTTCTTATACTACTGTTGCAACTGCACTGGATGCCAGTTGCCAAGCAGATCCAGTTCAAAACCGTGTGCATAGCATTTCAATCTTTGCATGGAGCAGTGGCGTCACTAGGGGTGTGCGGGGGGTGCGGGCCGCACCGGGTGACACCCTCACATGGGGTGACACCAAAATGCTAAATAATGGGACCCCCGCCCCGCCCGCAGACCAGCCTGCATGGGGGAGCCCCGCGCCTGGAGCCCAGGCAGTGACAGCACAGCACGGCTGTGCAGTACGGAGAGTGCACTGCAGGTTACTAACAGTACAAGTGTAGAGTTTGCTGGGGAGACACGAGGGAAGAGCCCGGCGGAGGCAGGGCAGAGGCGAGGGCATGAGAGGGAATAAAATAAGGGAAAGGGGAGGAGATCTAAAAATGTGCAGAGGAGAGTGGGCGGGGAGGTAGAAACGGTTATTTAGCAGAAAGAGAAGATTGTTTTTGTGTGATGCTTTGTTTTTCACAATCCCTACAACTTCAGTGCTGAAACATCGATGGCAGCACCAACACTGAAAATAATTCCAGCACCATTGGGTTTCGGTTCTGTTCCTGAAATCGACAGTTCACTACTTGCACGAGTGACGTGTGTCGCATTCGCACGAGGCCAAAGCGACCAAAGGTAGAAACAAAAGAGAGCTAGGCGCTCGAGGCAGTTCCCAGACCACAGTACCCAGTGGGCGTGGCTGTTACTGGAGGCTTCACCACTACAGAGCTCTGGTGCTAATGTACCTGCCATAATTCCTATATTTCAATATTAAATCGTTTCCCTTTGTCAGAGATTTTAACGGAAATACATATTTAAAAAAGATTGCAAACTAATTTCTGGCCGAATGGCTCAGTGAGTTGAATGTACGGCAGTAAGATGCAGTGTTTTGTAGGTTATGGGTTAGAATCCCAAGGGCCGATTTTAGTCTTCCATGCTTCTGAGATCTGCAATTAAGTACATTACATTGTGCAATTCCAATGATTATAAAATGCAGCTAGGCGTTATAAAAACAATGTACTATTTAGATTTAGTAGAACTGCGAAAAGATTGAGTAAATATTTGAGAGATCCGTCTGCTTTTGACTTGTCCCAGGACCATGACTCAGCCACGAGTGCCTCTAAACCTGCCAACCTTAGAGTCCGAAGCTGGACCAATCACGGTCTCCATGTGTCATCTTTGATGTTAAGGCTCGGTCATTCAAAACCCCTCGCTGGCGTTTCTCTGCTCTCATTATTTTGTGTCAAATTAGCGACATATGGAAACGGACCCTTCTGTGATCTGCTATTCCTCCTCAGACTCGGGTGATCAATCCTACTGACTCGATCAGCGACAGCGGCGTCATCAACAGGGTTGGTGTCACCCAGTGCAGTGGCGTCACTAGGGGGATGCGGACCGCACGGGTGACACCATGAGTTACCGCTCTGGGTGACACCAACCCTAGTGACGCCGCTGGCATGGAGTAGGGCCTGAGCAGCTGTCACGAGATCTGAAGCATTACACCCCTGCAAGATCCCTTACATCAGCTAAGCATGGTAACCTTGTTGTTCCCAGTGTGCTCAAGGTCAGCTGGGGTGGCAGGAGTTTTACCACCACCACGGCTAGACTCTCGAATTCCCTTCCAATTCTACTTAAAAAAGAAACTAACCTGCCAAAATTTAGAAAGGGCCTGAAAACATGGCTTTTTAGAGGTTGAGTCTCGACAACCCCATCTAGTTCTGTCTGTCTGAAGGTAGCGCCTAAACACCTCAGTTAATGTCTCATCAACATCATTACTCCGTAGGAGATGGTACATCCCGCTCGGTATCTACAGTACTTACTTAGGTCGTAGCAGTGTGCATCATAGGGCCAGATGTTTTAATGGTTTTCCCGTTCGCAAACTGCCGATTCTCAGAATCGGCCCGTTTGCGGACGGGAAAACGCCTTTTGGGATGTATCATCCCAAAAGGCCCTCGCAATATAGGGAATCACAAAAATTGCGATTCCCCATTTTGCGAATGCATTTAAGGAATCTCAACTTGTGATTCCTTAAATGCGATGCAGGAAGCACCCAAGTTGTGCGATTTTGCCCTAAGAAATCACAAATTACCACCAACTTCAAGTTGGGGGTAATTTGCGATTTCTTTGAAAAATCCACTTTTTTACATTTTTCAAAGTGCCATGTGGCGCACATACATGCCCTTAGGGCATCTATGTGCGCCACATGTGCACACATACATATTTCAGGGGTGCAACAGGGTGTCCTTTTGACACCCTTGCACCCATGAAATTGCATTTGCAATTTGCGAGTACCTAATGGGTACTCACAAATTGCGAATGTCTTCCCATTCATCTAGGACCATAGGAATGAATGGGAAGGTATTCCTTGATTGCAATTCGCAATTTGCGATTCGCAATCAAGGTATATTTAGGAATCTCTATTAGTATTGCGATTCCTACATACATTCCATTTTGCAAGTCCTTAATAACGATTCACTAAAAATCGCTATTAAGGGCTCACAAAATCAAAGATTGATACATCTGGCCCTTAGTCATCTACTCTTCCTTCTGCTATGCCCATAGGAGATTGTGCCCAGTAACATATATAGTTAGGTACACCTCAGAATCTCAAGCTATAGCGATCGCCTCATTCCCTCTCTGTATCTCGGAGGGTATTGAGCGAGGACATAGCAAGCCAGTGGGACTCAGGGTGACCATGGCGGCCATCTTGAATTGTGTTAAGTAGTGAATGTGCCGGGCTTCATATTCCTCTGTTACCAGAATAGAGGGGCTGCAGTAGCCACAGGAGTGGATATGGGGGCCCAGGTGGTCCGGTTTCACATTTGTAACTCTCTCAAAATGTGGGATGTTCTGAGATGTTAATTTGGGCAGAGAGAAAAAAGAATGGATCTCCCATTGCCAAATAGTTTTTTCTTTCAGATAAAGTCGCAGATGGTAAAAATGTGGGCAAAGAGATAATTTGTGGCCATATTGGCCTACTTAGATTGTAGGTAGTTAAATGGTACACAGATCAGAAGGACCTAGTATGGGTTCCTATATTTGGACATGGTTATCAGCTCTATCATTCTGGGACGAAAGGGAGTCCCATTATGTAGCTTGTGACATGCGCTGCTGATCGTCCGTGCTCGCCGGGGACCCTGCTTCTGATGTAGGCGGTGAGAGGTTCAGCCCTTTAGGCTGCCTGCTGCGCCTCGTCCCACTGCGGACCGGCTTTGAAGTGTGGAGAGCTGTGTGGCGACTCGCTGGGCACTCCGTGGTTTGCTGCAACCTCCACGCGGTTGGAACTCTCCTTTAAAAACAGTCCTGGACGCGAGGCTTGTCTTCTGGGTTTGTGCTCATCTTGAAGTTTCTACCTGCGGGGTTATTTGCGATCCTGTCGTTGCTGCGCTTGTCGTGGGTGTTTCGAGTGCACATGTGGGTCACGATAGGAAAACCACTGAATACCCGGATAAAAGACTGTGTTCTTTTTATTTTGGTTGGCTGTTCCTTTTTTCAATTACTGAACTTTATTGAGACCCACCAGGATACTCATTTGGTAGTCAGCGCTGACTGTGTTTTCAACAGCCTTTGTTTAAACAACTCAGAGGCAAACGTATGCCTTTGAAGGGTTGCTTTTTGCCAAATTTATAAGCTATGTATATAGCTAGAGCTATCCTTTGTTTTTACCAGAAGAGTCTTCTTATTGAGCTGGACATTCCCCCACATATTGTGAGTATGATCTGGTAAACAGGTCGTGTTCCTTCACTCTTGCTTTCCTAGTACTTCTTTCTCACTGCTGTTCTTTTTCCTTGGGACATACCTGCTGGGAGCACCCTCCGTTCTCTCTTCACGCAGGTGCCGAATTCCAGGCGCATTCACACCCCGGGCGAGAACTTCAGCCCCCAGGGTGCATCAGCGGGTGCACAGCTGCCATGAGTGAGGGAGGCATGGTGACCGCGCATAAAGCGCTGCCTCTCCCCCCGCGGCGTAGAGACCTTTTCCCTTGGCATCTACCTGCTGGGAGCACCCTCCGTACTCTCTTCACTCTCTAAAGCGCTGCCTCTACCCCCGCGGCGCGGGACAGTGCCTGGACGAAGCCCGGACCAAGGGCAGGCCCGTCTGAGCCTGTCAGAGACAGTTAGAGGCAGGGCTGGGACACTAACCTAAGATTGTGGTCCAGGGTTTGTAAAGTCATTCTGTTTGTTTGTTTGGATGCTGTTGTTTTAAATACATATACAAAACAAAGGAATCCACCTCTGAGGGGGGGGGGAAGACTGGGGTCAGATATCATGGATAGTGGAAGGTGTGTATCCTACGGAGGTTGAACGCACACTGTGTTTGTTTAAATACCCCTCACACACCAAAATGGCCCTTGGTGTCAAGCTTCATCATAGGGGTCTTCCCGCCCGCTGCGGGACGGGCGTGCTACAACCTGCGACTACGCGGGAGCACTGATGATGTAGTGCTACTTGTAATGCAAGGGGGAGGGTCTGGAGTGCAAGTAGGTGGGTGAATTAAAAAGACCTGGCCTTGTTAGACATAAAAACTTTAATAGGTCAAGGGAGGCTGGCGCTATTAAAAATGTGGTGCGGAGATGTCCTGCGTAATGTGCGGATACTCCTAGTGAGTCAACATGTTTCGATGCTGCAAGGCATCTTCGTCAGGACAGGAAAAAGATCCCTCCTATATTACCTATGTTAACTCTAATTACAGACTATTAATGTATGTGTAAATGCAGACAATAAAGCATTTATATACAATACCTAATGGTATGCCTTAATCAGTGTCTGAAAGAAAGAAAAAAGGAAACAATTATAACTGAATGTCCCAGGAAGCTTAACTCGTAGTACCTGCAAAAGTAAGCAGTTTGCCACATTGTGACATTTAGTGTTGTGTAACCATAAGCCTTTAGCGCAAAAGAGGTGTAGTGACCTGTTAGGGAAAAAGGAGACAATACAAGACGCACACACAAAAAACAGAAAACACACACTCTATAGTAATACTCTCAATTGGTGAGCAAATCTATGAAAAATAAAGAAAAAATGGCGTAAGTCTGATACATACTTATATATATATGAGAAAGCAATGCCTCATGAACCTCAAGAACGGGTGGATAGGACGAGGTTACTCGATACTAATGGTTGAAAGAAAAAGAGTCCTTTACCTTCCGGTAATGCTGGGAGCAAAAGAAGCATCTGGTCCCTGAGACGGCTATGCTGTACTTACGTGCCCTATGAAAGTCCCTGGCTCAATGTGAGTCCATCCCGCGGTTCCGCTGTACTGCGGGAGAATGCTGAAGGCACTCTATTTATGAGGGCAGTAATTGGTGAGAACCGGGAAATGGTTTCACCTGGATCGTATTAGTCAACCGGGGTTGTGATGTAGTGGTACTTCCGGTTGTGAGCTAACACAGAGACTAGAGCGCTAACCTAGGTTGGTTGTGGGTTAACGGAAGGGAGTCTTTGGAAAGAACGTATGGATCAAAACAACATTCTACGCTACCAAGTGGGCGGCGGCCAAAGTGCGCGATGAAAAACTCAAGGCGCTAGCAATTATGATCTCTCCGACATTGGTAGAAGTTTTTGGTGAGCCGGAGCAAAAAAAGGGAAAAGAGGGAAGAACGTGGTCACAGTGCATTTTGCTGTTCCTCAAGAGAGTGGTCAATGCACATGATTTTAAAAAATTGCTTGCTGTCCCCAGTGATAAGTGTCACCTGTAACGCTAACGTGTTAGCGCTACTGGAAGTTGTGATCAGCTCAATTGGGAGCGGGAGTAGCATAACAAAACATAAATAAGATACCCATTGTCTGGAGTGTATGGGTCATTAGGTTCACAGGACCCCAAAATTAATTATAAAATATTGAAGAAATAGAGTTTGATGTTTGGGATATCTCATCATAATCAGAGGTATCCATAATCAGAGGTATCCTGGTATCAGGAGATCAGAGTTCATAAAGGAATATTTTTTTTTGAAAATTGGAAAATCATGTAATATTTGAATAGTCATAGACAGAAAGCGGGGGACCAGATCAGATGTCCTCATTAATGAGTAATAATGGCACTATGTGAGTTGTGACCAAGGTATATCATCGTTGAGGCCTGTTATGTGGGTACCTAGACGGAACACCCATCGTTGCTCTTTCTCAAAAAGACCATTCTCGAAGTTTAGTTGTTCTATAACTGTACATTTAAGGTCATCAACATTGTGATTCATAGTTAGGAAGTGGTTGGCTATCTTGGTTGTGCTCTTTTTACAGCGTACATTGCTCCTATGTTCGCCGATACGTATCTTAACATGTCTCGTGGTCATTCCGACGTATTCCATTCTGCATGGGCACGTGATCAAATATATCACGTTCCTGCTGTTACAATTTGTAAACTTCCTTTGCTCCCAGGTTGCGCCGTTAAGGAAGGTGATGTGCGTGCTTTTCTTGGTCAGATAGCACGTACTACAAAGGCCACACGGATGGTGACATTGGATAGGTGGTAGAGTCGTAATGGTGGGATTTCTTGCTGGTAGTGTGCATGGTCTTGTGTGGACCAGTATGTCCCTAAGGCTTCTACCCCTTTTGTGGGAGAACATGGGTTTAGGGAAGTTGAGGCCCCCGCAGTTGAGGATCTTCCAGTTCTTATTGATAAGCTTAGACACTTGGTTGGAGTAAGTGTTGAAAGGGGTCACCCAGATAGGTCTAGTTTCTTGTTCTTGTGATGTGTGATCTTCTAACAGAGAGTCTCTGTGATTGTTTCTAGCCCGTTTTAATCCTTTCTTCACAAAGGGTTCTAGGTAGTTATGTTCCAGTAGTTTTTTCTCTAGATCCTTAGCTTGTTTTTTGAAGTCTGTTAGTTCAGAACAATTCTGTCGTAGGCGGAGGAATTGACCATACGGGAGGTTGTCCCGAAGGTGTCTGGGGTGGAAGCTGTCATACAGTAATAAACAATTCTTCGCCATTGGTTTAAAGTGCGTGCTAGTTTTTAATCTACCTTCATCTGGGTAGATGTTCAGGTCAAGAAACACCAAGTTTCTATTGGATGATGTGTGGGTGAACTTCAAAAAGGTGTTCTGTTGATTCAGCCAAGTCATAAATGTTGTAACAGATTCCGAGTCACCCTTCTAAATAACCAGAATTTCGTCAATGTAATGCTTCCGTAGAACGATGTTATTATAGAATGGATTGCGCTGGTGAAGTATCTTTTGTGATTCAAGGTGGTGTACATGGAGACCAGCCAGACTCGGTGCAAAGGTGCTCCCCATGCTGGTACCGTGTTTCTGTAAATAATGCACCCCTTGGTACAGGAAGATGTTTTTCTTGAGGGCAAGTGTGATACACTCCATGACCATATTTCTTGGTGTATGATAGTTCTAGGTGGTCGAGAAAAGTACTTCTTCTATAATATCAAGTGTCTCATCACGTGGCAAGCTAGTATATAAGCTTTCGACATCTAATCCAAGTAGGAGTTGTTGTTCAGGATCAAATGTAAGGTTTTCAAGAAGTTGCAGGACTGCCTTGGTATCTTTAAGATAGGTGTCGGTATTCTGAACCAATGGCCGGAAGAAAGCGTCGGCGAATTTAGACAATGGCTCAAGTATTGAGCCAATCCCTGATACGATGGGGCGTCCGGGGGGATGCTCCAGATCTTTATGAATTTTGGGGATCGTTAAGGAATAAGTCACTCCATTTTCTTACCGTAAGGACAGGTTTAAAAAATCCTCTCTTTTCGGATGTTAAAATGGTACGAAGGATTGGGTGTGTTGGCACTTCTGCCAAATCATTACATGAAGATTGTGTTGTGATCACTTTTGGGTCGCCACTCTTGGTGCGTACAATCTTAGAGAGGAGCTATAACGGGCCTGTTAATCCTAACGATGTAAACATATTACCAATGGGATATTTTTACTGTCCATCAGACCCCTCAATGATGCAAGGTCCCCAGTCTGCAGGAAGTAACTCTTTGGGAATTAGGCAGTTTAGATACCCTATCCCAACACACAATCGTTTTGATGCCTTGCCTTCCTTTGAAGACATTGACTGACTTCTCCTTGGGACGACTGCACATTACAACTGTGTAACTGGCCTACACAATATCGGGGTCAACTCTAGTCTGACTTTAATGGATAAAGACGATGCTGCTGCTAATCATCGTGTGGGAAGCAACAGAGTTGTGCCTTGTGGGTTCAGGGACATAAGCAAGGAGACTCAGGTTGATACTCAGAGTACTTCCAATGCTCTTTCCCCATCTGGCTATTTAGAGGAGGTCACAACAGAACCTATGAGTGACGGGGTTCAAGGGCTTAGGGATTTAAGAAATAAGTCTCTGCTTGGCTCCCAGGGCATGCCTAATGGTTTGCCTGTATCTGTATGTTTAAATGAGGATTTACCAAGGGCAGCATCTCCTTGCCATAATCACA
Organism: Triturus cristatus; assembly: GCF_964204655.1. Classification (NCBI taxonomy): domain Eukaryota; kingdom Metazoa; phylum Chordata; class Amphibia; order Caudata; family Salamandridae; genus Triturus; species Triturus cristatus. The sequence continues at coordinate 920,851,841 of NC_140582.1, read as the reverse complement.
CTGTTGTTGGTAAACCCCCTCTATGTCACATTGTTTCGTGGAATGTTGCTGGATTGCGCTCAAAATTAAATATCCAATTATGGTGGGATTTTATTGAACAATATGAGGTTCTCTGCTTTCAGAAGACATGGACCAAGGAAGCAATCCACCTAAATGGGTTCAGAACTTATCATGTCCCAGCTGTTGACGGTCGGAGTGGTGGAGCAAAGGGTGGTCTGTGCGTTTAGATATCTAATAGCTTGAACCTAAAGAAAATAACAAAATTCGCTAATGATGATTATCACCAATTAGTGGTGTTGGACCTAGATAAAACATCTTCCGTAGCTTTGGTTAATTTCTATAATAATATCCCCCCAGGTTTAGTGGGTACTGTCATTAAAAATATGTCACAATCGCTGAAATTATTGGGTAAAAGTAAAAGGAAAGATTCTACGTTAATCTTGGTGGGGGACTTTATCTGTACGTTGTGTGAGAATGCTGGGGACAAATTGTGTGGAGCACTATCTGAAGAAGGTGTATGTTCATCTCACTTTAGTCATACTGCCCTGGGGGAATAGCTAAACGAATTTATATTTAGCTTTGACCTAGGCTTTGTAAATGAATTGTATTCATCACCAGCACCCCTGCCCTGGACATATAATGGTAGGGGATGCTGTTCCACCATTGATTATGTTTTGGTATCCAGTTACCACGCACAAAGCCTCCACTCCTTTTATGTCTCTGAGAACTCACTCAGTGACCATTACCCTCTCTGTCTGTCTATAACATTATCTTCTAGTACCATTTTTGGAACCAATAATAATGATCGATTGTTAGAGAATATAGCCATCGGGAGCACCAACGGATACTCCCTCAGATGGGCTATGGTAGATCAAGAAGCGCTGATTAAACTAGTTGTTGGTAAATGTAAATCAGACATAGAGACATAAACAGGCGATTAGTGATAGAAAAAAAACAATGAGGAAGGAGGCATGGGAGGCATTCCATTCAGCCTCTGTAGCTAAGGATAGTGCGGCTTTCTGGAAGGTAATTAGGGCACCTTTTTTATCTAAGGAGCCCGGCCCAACAATAGAGATAGCCATAACCGAAGAACAGTGGATCAAGCACTTTGCTCATGTATATAGCGGTGATGAACCCCCTGTTATGAGGGAAAATTGTGCCCAGGTGGTCCATGGTTCAAATTATTCCCAACATTATAAGGAACTAATGTTTACCTTAAAGGAAGTAGAGAGGGCTCTACATGCTAGGCAGGGTGGTAAGGCTCCTGGCCCGGACGGGGTCCCCATAGATATGCTAAAGTCAATCATTCCTCTGTGGGGGCCCTTACTGGTGCAGGTGCTCAAAGCTAGCTGTATTACTGATTTCTTACCTACTTGGGTGGAATCTACAATTGTGCCCATCTTCAAAAAGGGGGATAGGCAAGAACCGGGGTGTTACAGACCAATCTCCTTGTTGGATGCCACAACAAAGGTAGCAGGCAGAGTTATTCTAGAACGTCTTCAGGATTGGGCTGACGAGAACTCTACTCTATCGGACCTGCAATATGGCTTTCCGGACGGTGTGGGGATGGTAGAGCAGGGCTTGAACCTTTCCCTTCTGGTGGGGAAATATACGAGGGCCAAGACAGAGAACCTATTTTTAGCATTTGTGGATCTCACATCCGCTTTTGATTGTGTGGTCCACTCTAAATTATGGAAATTACTGGAAGCCCTGGGGGTGGATGTAAGTATTATTTATTTTCTTAAGCGCTTTTATAGCGATGCTAAGGCACGTGTGCGTTACGGTCTGAAAGGGCGAGTGTTCGGCTGCTTTGCCAATTAGAGGTGAGTCAGGCAGGGTTGTGTTCTGGCTCCGTTCTTTTTTAACTTGTATATAAATGGACTTGAGGAAGCTCTGCTTAAAGATAACCAAGACTTTCACCAAGTAGCCGGCTGCCCAATTCCAGCCCTCTTGTATGCAGATGACGCTGTGCTGATGTCTCGCACACAAGTGGGCCTTCAGCGCGTTTTGGATAGTTTTTCCCTCTTTATGAAAGACTTAGGACTAAGGGTAAATTCTTCCAAAACTTTTATTATGCGCTCTGGCAGGGGTTTTAAAACAAATAGAAACATGTTTGTTGCAGGACAAAAGATTGTGGCTACAAATAAATTCTCTTTTTTGGGCATTCTCTTTGCCCATAACGATACCTGGACACAAGCTGTAGCAGCCAAAACATTTGCATTTATACGTACTACATCTGCCCTTATCACCTTTGCCAGGAAACTGGGGAAAAGACCACCAGAGGAACTTATTAAAATGTATAAGGCAAAGGGTGTTTCTACTGCAGCTCATGGGAGTGGGGTTTGGGGGTTTGCTGACCTCTCCCCTATTCAGTTAGTTGAAAATCCCTTCCTAAAATACATCCTAGCTGTCCCGAGAGGTACCTCAGCATCCATCTGCCATGCAGAGCTTGGTCTTCCCTACATCTCTGATTTAATTAGACTGGAGCCTGTGCTATTATGGCACAGGCTGAAAGAGTAGTCCAAACTGAATAGAGATATCCTTTTAGATATCTTAAAATTGGAAGGTGTCATGAGGATTCCATGGCTAAGATATGTTTACAACTTTTTAAAAAATCTTGGCCACTTAGAGTATTTTAACAATCCTACCACCATCATGACAGCAACTAGGAAGGAATTGAGAAAAGAGGGTCTCTTGCTATTGGATGATCTCAGAATGTCATCTGAGATTTTAAAGCCCACAGACCTGCACAATCAACTGGTTTTAACTACTTTTAACATTCAACCCTATTTAATTTTTGTTTCCGGTGCTTACGATAGGTTCCTATTAACTCGATTTAGGCTGGGGGTCTTCCATAGACTAGTCTCTATTCCTCTTATGAATAACTGGTCATAAGACCCTTGTGATAATATCTCCCCCCAATCCACGATTCATGTTACCCTTTTCTGTAAATTCTGTTCTTCTGTAGGGTCTGCTTTTGATGCCCATCTTAAAACAGTATGGGCTCCGTCAATGCCGTCATGCCTTTTTGGCATTATAATCCCTAGATAACGAGAATAGTGTCTTAAGGATAACAGTTTTCCGAAAAAATGTTTTGAGTTTTAGGAAAAGTGTGCCTATTTAATTGATTTTTTTTTAATGTAATAAGGGTTTTTGTCAGTGTAAATACTGATTTGTTTAATTGGACTTTTATGTAATATTTGTTTTTAATAGATGAATTGTGCATATACTCTTAATTGTTTGCTTTTATGATTGTTCTTAATCAATCGAATAAAGCCTTTTTGAACTGAACTGAACTGAACTTGTGTCATAGAAGTTCTGTGTCATAAGGCACAATTATATGAAGGTTGGGAGGACGTTTGAAGTGTAAAGAGATGTACTCATTGTATCCAGACTCATCCAAGAGTGTTATGGAAAGCAAAAGTCTGAGATAAATGGATGTTATTCTGTGATGCAAGGGTGATTACTTAGTGCACTCGATCCAGGGTATGTCATCTTTAAGACCGTGGTTGTGTGTCATTAGACAAAAGACCCATTGTTGTTCTCTGCTGAACAGTCATTCTGCATTTCATCTATCATTGACCTCTAGAATTGTCCACTTGTTGGTGTCTGCTGTGTGTTTCAAATCTAAAAAATGAAATGACATTTTAGTAGTAGCCCTTTTGCAGCGGGTGTTGCTCCGATGTTCAGTAATCCTGATTTTTAATCGTTCTGGTGGTCATCCCTACATAGCGAAGTGTGCAGGGGCAGGTGATAATGTAGATACAATTCTTTGTATTGCAATTTGTGTGGATCCTTTGTACCCATGGGCGGGTTTCCCACAGATCAAGTGTCTTTGTTGCTTTTGCTTTTGCGAAAGCACATATGCACAGTTAGAGCAAGCACCACAGAAATAACAACCTGTTACCAGTGGTAGTCCCCACAATGTCTGCTGGGATTCCATGGGGGGAGTCGGGTGTGTGTGCACAAGGAGATCTCTTAGATTGTTTGGGCATATGTATGCCATCAAGGGGTCAACAACGTCTAAGATGCCTGTTTTGAGAATAGGCCAGTGTTGCTTCATGATTTTTGAACTTGGTTAGAAGAGGGGGTAGAGGTCGTCATACAAGTGAGGTTGTCAACAGGTTCCTACATTTTTGTTTCCAGGAGGTATTCACTCTGATTATTTCTCACCCTCATACATGCTTGGTTGATGATCCCGGAAGGATAGTCGTGTGCTGTCAGGTTAGTACACAGCTCCCTTGCTTGAACGTCATATACCTTGAGGGTGTTACAGTTCCGTTGTAAGCGGAGAAATTGCCCCACCGCAAGGTTATCTCGTAGAGCTTTAGGGTGGTGGCTGTCATAGAGCAGGAGACTATTCTGATTTATTGTTTTTTTGTAGTTTGTAGTTGATAGTTTTCTGGCTTCTCTTGAGATCCATAGGTCCAAGAATAGTATTGCATGCTCCGACACCAGATAACCATCAAGAAGGATTCATTTGGCTAGTGAATTATTACTTCCAAAGATAGCAAATACCATCTCACTGACCAGTCCAAATAAGGATGTATTATAAATGTGACTTTGAGAGATATCTATAGTGGACTGATAAATGTACATTTACAGTGATGATGCCGTTCGATAATGTCATTATTCTGATCAATTGCTACCAAACCTTACTGTAGAAACTTTGTGCTTGTGTTCCTCCTAAATTAATAATACCCGCTAGTTTCGGCTCATGCCGTTCTTTTGAGATAAAACTATAATGTACTGTCAATGAGAGGGAGAGAGAGAGTGTGCGTGTGTCCAGGTGTGTGTGTGTGTGTGCACGCATGGTGAACACACTATGGACTGAATTGGTCCTTGTAGTGTAGATAAATTCTGGCAGAAGCAGACAAACACAATCTCTGTGAGAACAGGTGTTCTGGGGACTGGTCATCATAGTGTTTTATGTACTTTCAAGCAGCTGTATCAAAAAAACTAAAAGTGCAGTTATATGTGCTTCTATCTTATTTATAGCCAACCCCAGGGTCAAAGTGTGCATGGTGTTTGAATAGTAAATACACATGGCCCTGTTCACAAAATGCATTTTGAGTACATTTAGTAGTACTACAATTAACATACTACGAAATGCTATTCACAAACTTATGTGCAGTGGTTCCTCCTCCGTCTAGCCTATCTTTTTCTTCAACCCAACTGCAGAGTCTCTGCACACAAAAGTATTCATTTTACTGGTAAATGTGGGAGGGACAGGGGAATGGCTGAAAATTGGGGAATACTTATGACTAAGGGGCAGGGGATTAAGGAAGAGTAAGGAGGGGTTAGGGAGGGACGTGCCCACACTCACAAAAGAATATTCCCATTGCTATTCACAAACGTTCTCTTCTAAAGTTACTACAGCCAGAAAGGGACCTAAAACAGTGGTAAATTGCTTCATCTAGGAGCTGGAGTATGCCCAGCACCACACATGGCCTACCACTGGAACTGCAGCACCCCCCCCCTAGATAATAAAGTATGGGAGTTAAAATAAAACCCCATAGGAACTAATGTTTAAATGAAATGAAATTATTTAAAATAGTTGTAAGTAAATATGATATAATGTTAAAAGTCACAAAATAGTACACAATTATCATTTAATTCTAACGTATGTTTGACCATTTTCTAGTTTAAAACTACTTTTTTGAGTTTTAAAATAATAAAACACTAATTGTAAATAAAACATAATTACATTATGCTTAATTCTTTTCATACATAACTTTTAATAATTATTTATGCACAATAATAAATACATTAGGTCCCACTGTATTTTGTAATTTAAACTTCACTAAAATAGTTGTATTTAATGTAATGTGTTTAATTCAAAATTAAGTTAATAGTGCTGTAGATCTCAAGAGCAGTGCTTAATTTGTGCTGGTGTTTGCGAGTGTTCCACACTTGATTATAGCAGTCAACCTCATGGTGGGCTGACTATTTCTGAACACAAAACATTAGCACCAGCACGTACAGGACATTCTTACAACTTTATGTGACCTTAAATAGTTCAAATAGTCACATTTGTTGAAATGTGAACACATTTGAGAGAGCTAGAGTGGCAGTGAGTAGTGCAATCTGTAGTTGACTCCTGCAAAATATCCTAGGCCCTGGCAATTATTTTATTTTTTTCAAATTAAGCACAACTCCAGAGTCTCCATATGTCAAAGTATAGGGAAACATTTATAAAACTTGGAAAAAGTTAGCAAAAATATATTTTTATTAAATAATCTTGTAAATTCAGTGTACATATTTATTTTAAATATAAAACAGAAGGAAATCTGCTACAGCACTATAACTTAATTTCAAATTAAATTGTTATTTAATTTAAATATGTTAAATTAATGCTACAATAATTATTAAATTAAAAAGGTAATCAAAACTTTTTAGAACTAAATAATAAATTCGCATTATTTTTTAAATTTTCAAATGTTACATTACATTAATTTAATTTAATATAACATTATTTCCGATGTGGTTTTATTTTAAGCTACCAGCTCCATTGTTTTCTATGGGAGAGTGTTGCAGTGGCAATCATTGGACATGTGTGTTGTTGGACTCACTACTGTGTTTTCTTGGCAGTAGTAGTGTACGCTACAGATTTGTTCTAACTATGTTTCGGGGGCAGAGATGTGACACTGGTAAGAAACTTTACACTCAGATTCTGTGAATAGCCCAAAGTAGAAAGTTTACTCACAGGCGTAAGAGTAACCTTACATCTGTAAATTACTCATAAGTGTAAGTTACCTTTGTGAATAGCCCAAGGCTCCATTATGCTCAATGGCTGGTCTTCGTAAATATTGTATTGAATTTGGGTGGTTTATGTCCATCTGAAGAACTTGTTATTCTAATAGAGAAATGTTTAACTCCTCTACAGTAGTAAAGCAATGTCCAGGACATTTTATATGCAAATGAGATCATCATACACAATCCCCCCAATATGAAGCTTTTAAGTCTAGTAATAATTAAATATAAAAATATTAAAAATCATGTAGCAACAGAATTAGGGACAATGGAAAAGTTAGAGATTTGGTCCAAGAAGACCTCAGCCATGCCAAATTTTAATGATAACCAGAGACTATGAAACTGATTGCCATTTATGTTCATTTGGAATCCCTGTACAAGTATTTACCTAATGTTAATTTTCAGAAAATGCGTCATGGCTTTTGCATTCATAGACGAATGTGTGTGTTACATAAAATGAGCAGTTTAGTCAGCTAAAAGTAAAAGGCATATTCCTTGAAGAGAGAAGTTTGTGACGCTATTGAGATTTGTGGAGATTTGGAAGCATTGTAGATTGAATGTACAATGTTATCAAATAGACCAGGGCATATCATAAATGGGTACGTTGATTTTGTAGAAAGCGCAGACATCCATTGAAAAGCATTTCAAAGAGTTGAAGCCTATTATCAGATGAACCTAAGTAGCCTATTTGTCAAGGCATTGACCTATATGTACATTATATAGATAATCTGTACCATTCACTTGAGGTTGTATGATAAATAAACACTTTGGTAGTATGTTTCATTTGTTAATTATGAAATACAAACTAAAATGTTTGCCAATCTAATCAAAGTGAATGTTATTCTCTTCAGATTTCCCATTTCCATTTTCTTGGGTCACCGGATACCTAGCTATATTAGTTGGTGCTGGAATGACCTTTATTGTTCAAAGCAGTTCTGTTTTCACATCTGCCATCACACCACTGGTTGGTAAGTCTTTTCCATATTTACAAACTTCAGAATTTTCATGTTCACAAAATGTAGGCATAGACCATAAAGGAGACTAACCCGTTTCATGTTCTTTCCCTTCTCCCAGGCATTGGTGTAATAAGCATTGAGCGTGCTTATCCCTTGACGTTAGGTTCTAACATTGGAACGACGACGACTGCTATCCTAGCTGCTCTAGCAAGTCCTAGTGAAACACTAGTAAACTCATTGCAGGTTTGTCAATTTATATAATTATATAAGTTTTTAATGATAATTTTACTAATAGGAGAAGCTCAACTGGCAGTTTGTGTCATTGTTGGTCAAACTAAGGGTTAAACCAGTGGAAATCAATTCAGTTGCTTCATTTATTTCCAAGTGTGAATCAAATTCACTATTTCTCACATGTGCAAATAAACTTCTGGATGCACTTGCATACATTAGAATGACGATCCAACAGCTGTGTAGTTGAAGGTTCCTGCATTCAGATGGTGTGCCCTTGGGGTACGCTGATGAGTTCCACACAGCATGGATAGCATTCAGCATTTCCAAATTTAAATTCTTTAATTGGTGTCTCTAGATATCATTGATTGAAGCATCATGATTGTATTTGTTGAAAAGTGAAGCATGCTCTTTTAACTTTTTCAAGGTGTTTATTGTGCGCTATAATAGATTACAGAAACACACAACATTTTAGAGAGTAATAATTGAGTGAGAAAACTTAAAAACTGAAGCTATCATATTCTAACTTTTTAATTAACTATTTTGTTTTATTTTGTGCTGCAGATTGCACTATGTCACTTCTTTTTCAACATATCTGGGATTCTACTCTGGTATCCAATTCCCATCACACGAATCCCGATCCGGCTTGCCAAAGGCCTGGGTGAAAAGACAGCCAATTACAGATGGTTTGCAGTAGTTTACCTAATCCTCTGCTTCATAGTTTTCCCTTTGACTGTCTTTGGATTGTCAGTGGCAGGTTGGCAAGTTCTTGTTGGAGTTGGAGTACCCTTCGTTGCAGTTATTCTTGCAGCAATTATTATCAACGTAATACAGAACAAGTGGCCTAAAGTTCTTCCAGAGTTTCTCAAAACTTGGGATTTTCTTCCTAAGTGGATGCATTCTCTTCAGCCTTGGGACAGGATCTTTTCTGGCATGAAAATATTTTGTGGTAGATATGTTTGCTGCTGCTGTAAATGTTGCAAAAAGAATGAAGATGAGGAGATGATCAAAAAAGATGAGACAAAAACTGAAAACGTGTATGAGAACATTGTTTCAATCGATGATGAACTGCCCAATGGTAAAGCAAAGGTGTCTACATCAGTTGATGCAAGCACTACCTTCTAGTACAGTCTTTTCAGTAAATACCAACTTGGCTCTCTATCAAAAAAAGATGAACATAGATGGGATCCTTGTTTTCTTTGACAACTGAATAAACCCTGCAATTAGAAATTTGTAGAGATGGTTACAGCCTCAAACTATATCAAGGAAGAAGATGCAATTTTTGAGAGAGTATCAAACATCTCCTAAAAGAATCACTTGAAGCAAGCTTGGGGAAATCTCAGGAGTCATACTTTTCAAGCCATAAGACGGGTGAACAGAGTAACTGCAAATGTGGGAATGTCACCATGTTTGGGGCTGCAATGAATGCATGATAAAGTAGCATGATGAAAGGACTCTCTCAGCAATGCCTTAACAAGGGTCCGATTAGTTCGAGGAAGACTATGTATGGTAATATGAATGATACTAAATATGAATGATACTAATAGAACAGAAGTGCCTTATTTGTGCCTTGTGTATGACTTCATCTTCTGATTCCTAAAACATTAGGCTGTTCCACGAAACACTCCTAGCAATTCATCCTGCAAAAGCAATGATGTAAATACACATATATCTTTTATGCTTCTGTACTATTCGAAAAGTGATCATCTAAAGTATTCTCTCAACAACATCATCATCAAATATGAGCAGACTATTTCACTAAAAAGCCGGACTACTATAATATTACCACAAACTAGGGTGTAATTTTCTAACAGTGGTACCTGACTTCCACAACAGGACATTTTCAAAGCCCAGTCTCATTTCCTTGCAGTTAACTGGTATATTTAAGTTGTCAGCTCTGATTTTGCACATAAAAAGATAATATTATCACAATATTTTCATAAAATAATGAAGTTATTAAACAGAGAAAACAATACATTGCAAAAACATATTCTATAACATTTGTTATCACTACCCATTAGAAAGTATTTTGTTTAACATTCAAATAAATTAAAAAAAAAAAATATTGTATAAGTTTAGTAGACAGCCCCCTCCGAATAAACACTTTTGCATTAGTTGAAACTAAATTTGACACCCACAGATATTCTTTTTACTAAGTGTTATAAAAAGGTGAATATTTCAGGTCTACTGTGGATTGCTTGTCACGTGAATATTTAAAAAAAGCCAGCCCATTGTACATTCAGTTACCATCACCATAATAAGCTCTTTATTTTTCCTTAGATATCTTTTCGAACTAGATAGTTTGCTTGCTCCTGCACATGTGTAAATCAAAATTTGTTTTGTTCTAGCCTTTATCTTTTTTAACCGGCTCTTAAATCCTCTTGATGCCAATGACTGGGTGTTAGATCACTCAAATTGAAGTGGCATAGTCGTATTTGATTTTTCTTCAACTATTACGATGTAAAAACGTGATCCATCATGTGCTTTATTTAACTTAGAACTAGAAATACATGTTTGGAAACCGTCAGACTGTGTGGCACATGTGATTTTATAGATTGCAGTAGTGATCAGCGAGAAGTGTGCAGGAGCTTCTTTTTAGAAGGTATACTTACGAGGCAAACTACATAATATGTACTCTCAAAGATAGTCGACAATTAAAATACACAATGAATGTACTCATATATTGCCAGGTGTAGGGTGTATTCATGCATATCCCTACAAGTATATCGTGTAAAACGAATATACTGTACTATACTTTAATTGCAAAATTCATAGGTATTGACACACTTTCTTTACCATGTTTATAGAAGTATTGGGTAAAAAGGTACATTTCAAAGTAGAAAAGGTGTGATAACCAATATAAAAAACAAAAGGTTGTATGTCAGAATATTGAGACCAAAAATATCATGCTACAAAACCATAGATATGTATAGATTTGCCATTGTTAACACTGCACCTGTGTTCCTATGAGACATACATATCGGCAAGTACATATATGTAGAGTTAAGTATAGTCAATATTCTGGCTATGGTATTTCTGTGGCAGAATATTTAGAAGTTGACATTTTGGTAGTATACCCAACACCAATTTGTTTCAACATAGTTACATTTCTTTTTATGCACTGTACCGTTTAAATAAAAAAAAGTTACGCGATAATCTGAATTTTATTTTACTAGCGGCCACACTCAGTATTAATATACCTGATGCAAACATGGCTAAAATCAACTCTTGTTCTGCTAGAATTTGCTGGTCATGGCGCACCCCAAAAGTAGCAGATAAGAAAGAGCACCCTGTGTCCAGAAATAATTGTTATTCTCTGTGCTTCCCAAGTCACTGCCATGACTGAAATGAGTGAGTCCGTCACTTCCATGCCTCTGCAACAGGTCTGTTCATTCAGAATAATGGAACACTGACGCCTTCATCTGCTTTTATCAGTGTATGAATGAACACCTTGGTGTAAGGTTATCACATAGATTCATGTCATTAAAATACGGTGTTGCCAGTCTTGGGCTTTCCTTTTCCAGCCTTGTTCTCCGATTCACAGTGGACTGCATACATTGATCCAACCGGACTACACACCTGATCACAGTGATTTGTGATACAAAAGCCAGAGAGGCAAAACATGTCCTAACAACATGGAACTATCCAGCCAGCTCTAAATTGAAGTATATTTGGTCATGGTTGCTATGTTGTTCTTGCTTATGCCTTGACATCAGCAAACGAAACACTCCCCTGATTTACCTTCAGCTCTGCAATCGAATAATTCGGTTTTTCTTTGGGTTTACCATCAGGATTCATAAGTCAATCTGATGGTTTGTCTGCTAAAATCCTCAGCTCTGACAATCATGACATTGAACTGGTCTAACACTGAAAGTATGGCCACATACAAGGTACTTTAAACACTGCTGCTTAAAACACACAACAATACTTTAGTATATCTTATTTATTATTATTTCACTGTAGCATTCTTGCTAAACAAACATATCCAGGGAATTGACTGTATGCCAACGTTTTGAAATGCAGTAATTCAAAGTAGGAAAGTACTGTATGTAATGAGTTTGTTTAATGAAAATATTTTTGTAAAGTTGTGTAAATGTATGTAAACATTTGATACCTCTTCTGTGTATAACTGTTACTTCTGCAATTGATAACCCTAGTCTTGTAAATAGATGAATTTTATTTTCAGACATTGAAGAAAGTAAATACATATTTTTAAAATGTTACAAAATGTGTTGTGTTGTGAATTTGGGTGCAACTGTTGCTCAAAATTGAGAAACCATGTACTCCCAGTTAGGGTTCAGCTCCACCCAGTATACTCTCCAACTTTACTCTAGCTTTTCCATGACCATTCAAATTTGGTTTCCATTCAAAGACATGGTACATTCAGTTAACGATGTTCCTCAACCAAAGTATCTTGGAGAATTTTCTACACAAGCAGGCTAAAAAGATTACAATTTCAAAAGTGAGATAGATATTAGGAATAATAGCCTTCAAGCCTACAGAGACCAATGTGGTACAAAGCACAGACCTGACATCAGGCAGAAGGTCCTTTACATACAAAGGGTCAGACCAGAGAATGTTGCAAGCTCAAGATTAAATGTAAAACCTCTGTCAAGTGAGCATGCAGATCAGGTTCACGTGCATCGCTAATCAACACTTCGTCATTTTAATATGGTTTGCAGATAGTGAGGTGCTGATCTCTTCAGAGATTGATGAACCACAACAGTTAATTTATGGAGGCCATAGAGCGAATCAGTACAGCAAAGAGAAGGCTTGTGTATACGTAGAAGTAAGGCCGTACGCTGCTCAAGTTGCATTCTCTACATATGTTTGTGTAAAAAGTTTGGTGCAATGATTCCTGAGACAAGGGAAGCAGTCACTGACCCTTAGCACATTTAACTGTGTTGACAGTGGCAGAAATCTGGGGGCTCATGGTAGGTCTTTTGACAAAGGGAACTCCAAGGTTATGATTTGGAGAAATGGTCCTGATCTATCGCTGTTTCCTGCTAAACTCTGGAATCATTTACATCGCTTCAGTGTTGTGTCAATTGAGCTCCAGAAATTCCTCTTCAATATAAACGAATAACTCAATCTTGTATTAAAGAGGGAAGGCAAAGCTATTGTGTTGCACCAAGGAAATTGTCAAAATATGTTTACTGATTTTATTACATACCATAACCTATAGTGACATCCCAACAGTCCTGAATTCACACTGAAAGTCAAGAACAATATCCTAAACTGTGGAGAACTCCAAAGACAACAAAATGCGTAGTGGCACATCAAGATCATTGGATATCAGCTTGATTCTCACTAGCAGGAACAAGGATTGCTATTGTAATACTACTCCAATCTCCTGGTGGCCTGTCAGGTTCAGGTAGCCTCATTCTGTGAATAATCATTCAAAACTTACAAATAGATCCAGCATGACAGTGACTAGTAAACTATCCCTGTCAATCGATCTTTATGACGTCTTCAGTTTTGCTGACCAAAATTGGGAAGCCTCAAAGAAGATGGCTCATCTCACACTGCTCCCAGCTGTGGGAGCACTCAATTCTCCATAACCTAAAAGAATAAATGCAGATTGGGGGTGAAATCATAATATGACAAACAGGTCAGCGTCCAGGTTAACATTCTTGAGGAGTCTCGTTGGATTCATCACCAGAGAAACCGCAATTCCAAGATAAATGCTTGAATAGTGCTGTCTGAACAAAATCTGATCACAGATTAAGGCTAAGCTTAGAAATAAATACTTGTACGCCAGAAAACTGCAGTGATGAAAATTATGTTGTTAACAAAGAATCAGTGTATATTACTGCATCTCTGAGTCTAGAAACATGACACAAAACGTACATAGCTGAGATGAACCATGTCCACCATCTTAAATAGCTCAGCAAAGTGATCCCCAGGAAATAAACTCTTACGGAAGAATTGGATTTTCCTCACCCTCAATTATGACTATTTAATAAATCCACTGATAATTTCCTAAGGATTTCCAATCTGCATTAAGCTCTGTATTGCACAAAAACTGCCTCATTCTTTATATGACTGAATCTTAACATGGTGAGTTACTTGCAATATTTCAGGAAGCACTCAGGTGACTATGGGCAATAATTTGTCGAAATGAGGTTATGTCTATCCAAATAACTGAATAACATATCCACCACTCAAATTACTTTCATATTTCACTATACTAATTTTCAACACTAATCCTTAATGGGTTCCGGAGTAGCGTGCTACTCGCCAAAAAAGCGCTTCAACACCCCCATCAGGGGTATCAAGCGCTATATAAACGCAACCTTTTTTTCCCTCTTCTATCCCTCCGCTATCCTTCTCACTCCAAATAATTGACTAATATCCACCACTCAAATTACTTTCATATTTCACTATACTAATCCTTTATGGGTTTCCGGAGTAGCATGCTACTCTCCCCAAAAAAGGCGCTTCAACACCCCATCAGGGATAGCAAGCGCTATATAAATACAAACCTTTTTTCCCTCTTCTATCCTTCCGCTATCCTTCTGAATCCAAATAATTGACTAACCTTTCCACCACTTAAATCACTTTTATATTTCACTATACTAATTCAACACTAATCCTTTATGGGCTCCGAAGTAGCGTGCTACTCGCCGAAAAAGCGCTTCAACGCCTCGTCTGGGGCAGTAAGCGCAAAATAAATGCAATTACAATACAATACAATACAATACAATTTAGTGGATCATTTTATGGAGAATTACATTCCACTTTGGCACACACCCATTGATAGCACTGTAAGAGGTAATGTTCTCTGTGTGTATATGCTGCCAGAATTTTCCAAGCAAATTCCTTGAGCTTAAGTAGAACTTGAAAGTTCAGAATTTCTGCCGGCCACGCAAACGTGCCAGCACAAACGTATTGCACATTCACAGTGGGAACAGTTTTAAGGTTTATCTAAGCATAGTATTTTGTACTGGAATCCTACCTACTATAGAGCAACGGTGTATGCGTGGTGCTAGGAAACCTGATTGTGCACCAGCACTAGGGAAGCAGATTTTGTACTCCTTGCTCTCTCTCTCTCAAGCAACACAGCACAACAATTTTGGTTGCTGCATTGCATTGTGTGACAGCTTACTATATACACACTCCCTCTATAAGTAGGATAACCTTTCCCTTCACTACTCCCACAAGAACACATGCAACTGAGGCATGATTTGCAAGTCTCAACTAGTCTAGAGGTCAGAAAATCTAGAGGACTTGACAGAAAGTTGTATTTGTTTACACTAATTATCGTACAGCAGAAACTAAATGTAGCAGGAAGGCACCTAAGCAAAAAAAATGAAGATGTGACAGTTCATTACTGGCAATGGTCCCCAGCTGATGGTTTCTGGGAAACTTACAGTCTGGTAGCATTCTAGTTCCACTTGCTTTCCAGTTAACAAGTCCTCTGTGTAGCAGCCCAAATTAACTTCTTGACTGTCCTTATGTGTATAAAGGGCGTCTCCTTGATACCTTTATGATGTAAATATACAACATAGCATGTTTAATCAAAAGGACTGGCTCCCATTCTTTTACAAATATGTGTGTGCCATCACACGTATATGTGGATTTTTTGATACAGAGTTTCACTAACTCTTCCTAAGTCTCTCTCCAAGATCTGATAAGTGGGTGGCCTATGGGAGGCGCTGGAAGCAGCTGTGACTGTCTCCAGCGCCTCCCTAGCCATGTCCACAGACACAATGCAGTTATTGTGGAGGTGGGAAGGAAACTAAAACAGAGGGTGGGAGGAGCAACTGAACTCCCACCACTCTCTTTCCATCAGCAGAAGAAATGCACTGTGAAGTGAGGATTGGAAGGGGAAGGTTTAGATCTTCTAGTCCCATGTTTCTAATCCCCATTTGCTGATTCCATCCAGTTATTGGAGAGCTACTTCCTCTTACCATGCTTCTCTATTCATGAGAAGCATTTTAAGAGAATGGAGCTGTGTGCATGCACCTCATCAGGGAGCCAAAAGCTTTTGAGATATTTTTTAGGTTACAAAAAAAACACAGACAGTGCTGATTCCTTGTTCGGGTGCATTAACCCGGATTTGTCCTCTTACAAAACTGTGTGGCTGTGTCCCAGCATGAAGCCAGACACTCTGTATTTTTTGTTAGGCTTTGAAAAGAATCAGCAGTTCTTTTTTTTGTGCTTCACATCTACTTAGTGTTTTTTAAGAGTAACATGTATGAAACCCGTGGGAGGTCCCAGAAAGCAATAGTTTGCTGTAAAGTAGGAAAACATCGGAATTCAGCAAAATGTTGTTTGTGTCGATTGATCAAGGATTTTCCAAAGAAGCTAATCATCAAAATGAAAACATAGAATGCAACGGGCAAGAAAGAGAAATGGGTACAGAGATCTTCACCTGTTCCTATTTCCACAGAAGGACAGAATACAGAAATATTTATACCATTACATGCATCAGACAGTTTCAGTCACAGAGATAAATAGTGTTTGCAGTTTGTTCAAAAGATTAAGATACCCAAATCCACCAATCAACCCATGGTTTACAATGTTTTTATGGATTTCTCATCATTATCACGGTATACACCTTGTACCAACTGTGCATCTGTTGATAATCTTAAATCTTATGAGAAGACGTTATGGGTGAATATAAGCTATGTATTTTTTAAATGTACTCAAGAATCTGAGTTTAGGAATAGGGGTCATTTGTGCCATTCTGAAATCTGGAATGGCCATATAGCTAGATAATTTTGAGGACTCTTTTTAAAAGGTGTGTTATGTGAATACTTGCATCCAATGGAAGGCCTAAACCAGAGAGAAATTCAATAGATAACAGCAGATTTTCACACAATCAAAACAGTATCTCACAAATGTAGGTGGGCTTATAACCCAAGACAGGAAAGGTCCAAGGATGCGACCAAGGAAAGCAAAAGACAAAAGCTTGTAATTTGGTTAATTTTGGGATGTGAGGAGCTGCGATATTTTGGATGGCTCGACAGGCACCCAGGAAATAAGACAAACCCAACAATGTTTCGGGTGAGTCCAAGGTGGTGTGGCATGTATGGATTCCCCCACATTTACTTACCCTGAATGCCCTGCAAACATAAAATTCTGAAACAAAATTATTTCCTCCTATTTATGTGACAGTAGGTTCTAGCATTTGTGAAGAACAGCACATTGACCACCACTAAGTGCTATGACTCTTTTGTCTATACAAATAGATATATTAATTGTGTGGATGTGCCTATCATAGCAGACAATAACAGGCCAAAATTGTGACTGTGTGAAGTCATTTAATGTCAATATGGGCTTTATATGGTCAAGGTTTTGGCTCATTCTTGTTCATGGCTGGTACCTATTTTATTTTGGCAAGTGTTGAAAAAATTTGGTGGGCATTTTTTCTTTTTTTAAGTTTTCTGTTATAGAAAGTGTAATAAATTGTGATTCCTTTACTCATACTTTGACATTATCATAGCATTAGATGCATTGAAACTTGCTTTCATTCATGCAAGTTGCATCAACCTAGATTTCCCTGGGTCTCCTGGTTTCAGAAATGTCTGGGATTGCTAGGTTCCCAAGATTGTTGGCCCACCTCTGGCTCAAATACTGCATTTATCCCTCATGTAAGTTCCTCCCATCGAAAACATTCCTTGGTTCCTAGTGGGTCGATCCCTGCTCACATATCTGGTAATCTTGTGCTCTGGAGAACCAAGGGAACACAGATTTGGGTCAAGTCACAGCAAGGATATGTTTCTGTGTGAGGAAGGCTGAATTGGAATTATCCTGTTAACCAGGAAAAGTGTTGCCAATTGGATAAATGACATGCAATGTGTTGTCCCAGGCAGTCAATCAAAGGGAGGTATATCCATCACCCAGTGATAGAAAAGATAGGATGTGTAGAAGTTGAGAATATATGTTTGTTGTAGGTTTTCATACAACCAGGAAGTGGTATCTGTGATCAGAGTCAGTCAAGGGCTGCGCACTGAGAAAGTCTGTTAAGGCCTCTTCTTAATTGCCCAAGAAAAGGGCAAATAGTGTCATTTTATATCATTATAATATCCAGGGGTGACTTGGTGCTGCTTTAACTTTGCTGTGATCTGGCTTTTTGATCAACAGGGGAGTTCCTAACAGTTAGATAACCACGTTTTTAAAGCTTTCCAGAAAGGCTACAGGTCTGGGATAACCTTTATATGGGCAGGGAGAGCATTCCAAAGCCTGGCCGCATTGCATATGAAGCTCCTACTGCCCCCATGAAGCACTTCTGAAAGTTTGAACAATTACATTGTTTGCGTTGAGTGAGCGCAAATGTATGGTTAGGGGGTACCAAATGAATTTCTGCTGCAGGTGCTTAGGACCTGTGCCATGCAGGGTTTTATGAGTGATATATAAGTCCTTAAAAATTAATCTCTGGCTGATTGATAGCCAGTGTAGTTTTCGTAAGGCTTGTTTTACAGATTGAAATTTAGGGATACCCATAACCATACGTGCTGCTGTATTCTGAGGGACTTGATGTTTGATAAGGAATTGTTATTGAATGTTTAAGAATAGACCATTACAGTAATCTAGTCTGGACATGACTTGCACCGTCATAACTGATTTCTGTAATGTCACCTGGAAATAAGGTCGAATTTTCTTAACAGTTTTAATTATAAGAAATGCAGACAATGTGATGACTTTGACTTGATTGCCATATGTCAATTTATTGTCCACCTAAACTCCCAGGTTTTTTACTTTTTGGCAGGTGCAGGTAGGGCGCCCAGTTCTTGAGGCTACCAACTTGCTGACCAAAAAGAGATGTCTCTGCCAAACAGAATGACTTCTGTTTTTCCTGAATTAAGTTTGAGACAATGTTAACTCATCCATTTGCTGATTGCCAGCATGCAATTGCTGAATTAATGTTTGTGTTCTCCATATCACTAGCTTGGGAGATGACAATCTGGGTGTCGTCAGCATATGATGTTAGAGAGAAGCCAAAAGACTTGATCAGAGCCACAAGAAGTGTCACATATACATTAAATATAGTGAGACTTAGTAACAACTCCGGAGGTTGGTATAGGTGAAAGGTGAAAAGAGTCTCCTTAGAAGGATCCCACTTAGGAGGGAAACAAACTACAGAGGGTAAAAACATTATTGCAATCCTATAAGTCTTCATTGACAATGAAGATTATTAAAGGAGAAAGTATACAGAAGTAGAACCCAGTAGAAAGTTGCAATTGCAATAAGAAACAACTAGGGACAAAAATGGTAGCCTAGCCGCTGAGAAATGATTGGGAGTGTAATTGGCCCTCAGTGGGAGAGACATCCCAGGAGGAGAAAGGAGAAACCCAGTGTGCACAAGACATAAGGAGTAACCAGAGAAAGTGGATGGCTCAAGAGAGTGAGGCAGGTGGCACATCTACTATCGAAGGGGGAGGGGCAGTGTCTCTGCACAGTCTGCGAGTGAGCCCTATAAATATTCTACTAGAGAGTGTTTTCCATGAGACCTAGCTGCCGGCACAGGCTCAATAGACTGATACTGTGGATGCCGACTGATGAGGTATGGAAAGGCATATTGTTGCTGAAAGAGAGAGTCCTGATCGGTCCAAATGCCGCAAATGGCCAAAAGACCACCACAGGGGACTCCGCCTAGAGGTTGCAACTGCTACTGCTGAAAGCCCTTCCCGAACTTCCACTGCTGAAGATTAATACTGACACGCAGTTCAGTTCCCATGTATTCCCCAAATCTTGTCCACGTGAAGCTGTCACGGCATTCCTAGCAAAAGAAAAGTAATCGAGGGCAGGATCGCAACCTGAATCTGTCACACAGCCCGGACTGTTGCAAACTGTTGCAAACAACCAGCAGGTAAACTGTGTGGCTTAGACTGCACGTGGCGACAGGAGACTGAGGTGCATGGATGAATCGGCCACATCTGCTAGAGAACATTTGCTAATGGAATGAAAAAGAAATTGTACAAATGTTTAGTTAGGGGTTGTTTAGCAAGCATACATGGTTGGTGGAAAATGTGCTGTGCCATGCCAACGACACGTGTGCTATTTTATACTTAAAATAAATAAACAAACACCTCATTTTCTTCAGGTGACTCAGTGACATGATTCAGTAACTTACCACTAGGATACCCTTGGATAATCGCGTGCTCTA
Organism: Triturus cristatus; assembly: GCF_964204655.1. Classification (NCBI taxonomy): domain Eukaryota; kingdom Metazoa; phylum Chordata; class Amphibia; order Caudata; family Salamandridae; genus Triturus; species Triturus cristatus. The sequence continues at coordinate 920,831,789 of NC_140582.1, read as the reverse complement.
TAAAGATGAATAATATAACATAACATAACATTGAACTAAGTTGATCCTAAACCAGTAAGAACATTTGAGTAATTTTCCCCATAGCCTAAACCCTATCTAAACCCATATTGTATTGAGGACATTAATTGTGGGATCTCAACGATAAGAGGAGAGTGTTATAATGCAATTTATGATATAGGATAGCAGCTACTTCTGCTGTGTGATTAAACCCTTAACTGCTAAAGCTTCCTTCACCTCTGTGTTTTGTTAAATGTTTAGGACAATTTGCAATTAAACTTCCATATTTTTCTTTACACATAATGTATTGTTGTCCTTTTTCCCACATGTTCTGGATTCTAAAGATCCTCAGGATTGTGCATTTGAGAGAACCAAGAAAATAGCTTAAATGTGGTAAAATGTGGGGTTTTGAAAAATGGGAACGAAATGCTGTGCAAGAGAGTGTATGAATTTTTATTTCTAAAAAGGGCAACAACAAAAGGTTTGCTGTGCTAAAATTACACTCTTCCAAGCTGTATGGACCAGGCAGAGTTGTAAAAAAGATGTATTTACCCCCATTTTTGCAATTTTCCAAGTATTGAACCCATGGGTTAGTCTATTTAAACAGTACCTCACAAGTGTGTGTGGGCTTATCACCCAGCACAGGAAAAGGGTGAAAAGTTGATGTCAATGTAAATAACAATACATTCATGTACAAAAACGAAATCACATCTTTATTGACGTATTTGCCAGTTATAAACTCCACATCAACCCCAACTTAGAAATAAGTAGACATGCATGCTCTGTGACCCAGGCCCGAGGTCACTGGTTGACAGGTCACAGGTTGGGTAGCACGTAGCCAGTAGACAAATGGGCAAACTGTAAATCTCAGATCAATCCCACAGATAGCCGTAGCAACACCACAATGGTTCACGAAAATTGGCCCCAATAAAGCACACATGCCCAAAGCAAGGCGTGCATTCCCAAAACACCATAAATTCAGATGCCACATAAAGCAAGGAACACTTAGTCAATCAGGACATAGCACACACAGTACACACAGTGATTATGTGCCCACAATGCCAGGCATCTGGACATGTTATCTACTGGCTGCATTGTGTTCATGCATGGTCGAGGCGGGCCTGAATTCCTTGTCCAATACATTAATTTATGTCTCCAAAGACAGTGGACCACACTCCTTTCAAAAAAAGAATTGGTGGAACCGTTTTATTGCATTTAATGAACTGTATAAAAGTCTATGTTAGACCGATTGGAAATTGAGACAGTCCTCAGAGCCAATGCCTCTGACTGTGGTCCTGGCCGCAACCTTTAATTAAACAAACTGTTCTGTTTTGCCAAACGTCTCTTGTCTTGTTTTTCCAAGATAGGTCATGTTTAAGCAACATTTGGGTGAGCCCCCATCGGAGCTGATTGGTACTTTGAACCTGACTGCAGCCAAAGGAAGGGGACCCTGCCTGGGTGGATTCACATTTGCACAGCTAGGAAGGTGAGCAGAAGCGCAATTGATTGAAAGTTCTGCTGAATCCTCAGGGCGGAGGACTGTTCTGAAGCAACTATCACAGAGGGTAAAAGACTACATCAGAACCTTAGTAAAGCTTGTGGCATATGGCAAACTAGGGAGAAGCGTAAAAAGATACCTTGAAAGCCCTACCACTGACAGAAATCTGGGATATTACCTATTTTATATGTCCAAGCTGAGTAGTCACAAGGTAGACTTAGAGGCAATCCAGCAGAAGTTACCTTATTTTTATATTCAGCGCACTAGGAAAGGGAATATTTATTGTATTTATTGTCAGAGGTGACACCTCAATCTTATTTTTTAGTCTAAAAGGGTTTCTCAGTGCCACGTTTTCCAACACCGTAGGTATTTGAAAGAAGTGAGAGGTGTTGGACGCTTGGACCACTTGGCATAACATAGATTGTACGCTTTTCCACTGGGCGTAACACAGACGGTATGCTTGGAACACTGGGCGTGACACAGATGGTATGCTTGGCCCTGGGGTGTGATACAGGGTGCAATTCAGACATTTAGAGAAAAAGATTTGGACCTTGGAGATTCGATGTAAATTGTGATTGGCCACGAGGGGCCAGTGGTTCTCAAATTATTCACCTTTTCTGCAAACTATTGTTATTATCTCTGTTTCTTAGCTGCTATTGACAGACTATCAGGCTTACTTAGGACCAGATGTTCGAAGTATTTTTGCATGCGCAAACGGGTTTGCGACCCGTTTGCCCATGCGAAAATACCTGAGGACCATGTACAAACCCTAATTAGCGAGTCACAATGTATTTGCGACTCGCTAATTTGGATTTGCGACTTGCTATTTGTAAGGGGCGCTTCAAGGGCGTTCCTTCCTAATAGCGAGTCTGAGCCCTTTGTATGACTGTTTGGTGACCGTAATTGTGATCACAAAACATTCGCAATTTACCACCTAATTCAAGTAGGTGGTAAAGCATTCACAAACAGGAAGGGGTCCCAAGGGGACCCCTTCACCTTTGGGAATGTATGGGAAAATATTTTTTTTAAGGGCAGGGACCACTGCCTGCCCTTAAAAATTTAACGAAAACATTTTTTTTTCTTCTTTTTTTAAATTCATCCCGTTTTCCTTTGAGGAAAACAGGCTGCATCAAAAAAAAAAAACTGCTTTATTTAAAAGTAGTCTCAGACATGGAGGTCTGCTGAGCCCAGCAGGCCACCATCCCTGGGAGGGCCAGCCATTCCCAATGGGGTCGCAAATTCCAGTGGCTCATTAATATTCATGAGCCTCGCTTTTTGCAACCCCATTGGGAATCGCTAACAGTGTCTCTGACACTGTTGTACATTTGCATTTGCGACTCACAATTTTTCCCAATTTGCGAGTCGCAAAAGCAAATAGTCGTACATCTGGCGCTCAGTCTCATGTACCACACAGAGCTTCCCCTCGTCACAGGATAACATGCACTAAGAGCTGGACGAAGGGATTTTTGATGAAGTCATAGGTTTTTCCTCTGTCAGTTTTTGGTGTTGGTCACTTGGACCGCTGGACGTGATACAGATGGTACGCTTGGCCCCTGGGTGGGATACAGGGTGTGATTGTTGATTTGGTGTTGGTTGCTTTCACCGCTGGGCATGATATAGATGGTAAAACTTACCCCTGGGTGTGATACAGGGTGCAATTATTTAGATATGATGTTGTAGTGTTGTTAATTATTGCAAACTGTGTTTTGTCGTAAGTGGTGCATTTTTGTCGATGATTTAATGTTTCCTATGAGGGTGCTGTTGTTTCCCACAAACTGTATTTGATGCAATATCGTTGAGATATTTTTATTGACAACTGTACTTTTTTCCTAGATTGCAACCCTTTATATGCATGGTTGTTTGTGTTTATGAAATGCTCATGTTGAGTTGTTGATGCATCTGCAGATAGCGCTGAGCTCATAGTAACGTAATTAGAAGCAGTAACCCCATGTATATTTTCCTCACGATTCAGATCTAAATAAGAGAGTTCCTGAAACAAAGAAGCTAAGGTATCCTCTAAAACTACCTAACTTATCCCGGAGACTCCATTAAAATACATGCGAACCAGGTCCCCACATAGGCAAAAAAACTTATTTTGGCACGCAGACACAAAGGCATTTACATTTTCCTGGCTAAAGGAGGGAATTTTTGACACTAACATACTTAAACACATGAGAGCATAAATACAAACCAAAGGTTAAAAGAAGGATAAAGGAGAGGCATTATTAAAGTTTTGGGCCATCTTTTAAGAAGCCCAAATCGACAGACCTGCACTACAGCTAGCAAACAAGGCATCAACACCTTCCCTACTGTATGAAGGTCTGGAGGCTCTCCCCCCACTCTTCACGCATTAGGGTATTCCAATCCACCAATAGTAGAAGCCAGTGGGCCTCCCAACGAATAATGAGCGGTTAGGCCCAGGCATGAAAGACTAACAGGCCAGCACACCCAGGCAGTCACACAACAACCCCAACCTGGTTCAAATGTTCCCAGAAGTTCGACCCCCCCGTCCATCGCACCGGACACATAGAACCCCAGTTGCGTGGAGAATGCTCACCCTCACTGATCTACGGCAAACACACATGAGTGACAGGGAGATTTGTGGTGGTTATAGACAGTACTACAGCTAGCGGGAGTGAGAAAGGGGGCCAGTCCCCCGGGAACCGATGACGAGGGTGACACTACAGGACTTGCTCAGTCAACAAAGGGAAAAAGACAGGGCTGATGCTAGAGGCATAAGAGGCACTCAATGACACCCGCCTCAACCATTAGCCAACCAGAAGAAGAACCCGTAGTTATGGCACTTGTAAACAATATACCATACAACTTTGTAATGGACACAGGGGTGGCAAGGTCATGCCTAAGGGAAGGGATTGTCTCCTTATCGAAAGAAATTGCAGCAATACAAGGGTTTGTGTGAACAGGATCCCCTTCGCAAAATCCCTCAAAATAGATTTTGGAGGGATTTGCGTAAGAGAACCATTATTATATTCTCCTTCATTCTGACTAACCTTTTAAGATGAGATTTGCTGACCAAGCAAAAAATTACCATGGTCTGCTGCTCCCCAGGGGCTCTTGCCTTAGGACCCTTCACATCGAAACCCCCAATATCACAAGTATGCAAGTAAAGACACACCCTTCTAATCAGACCACCTTCATTGAGGCAGCCTTGGCATACATGGGAGAACTCTCGGGTAGGGGTGAACTTTTTTGGCAGTGGGCATATCGCACGCACTATCGCCTAGTTGAATCAGCCAGAAGGATATACATTTCTGCAAATAATAGGATAATTAAGGAGAAAGAGAGTTGTGATTACTCTACATACGCGCCCACTGGGCCACCTGTCACAATGCGAGAAACAGGGGCAAGGCATCTGGGGGAAATAATCATAGCCACTAGATCCCATGCACCTTTTAAAACACGAAGTTCAGGCAATGTCACTACCACATCACCTCTGCACTCTTGGATGCTGCGAAGATGAGGCTGTCTGTCACGATGGGGTGCATCCTCCCTGCCTAAGGACCCCTTTCTGCTGCCAAATACAGTACTTGAACGCATAGCCATCGTAAAGAATGCTGTGCATAAGGGAGACAAAAGCCCAGAAAAATGGGAAAGGAAGGCTGAGTATGAGATACGTGGGCAGACACACAGCTCCCATTTGGCGACCCACCAAGATGATCACCAAATAGGAGCAAGTCCACTGAGACAATGCTAAATTGGTCCAACCACCCTCACGGGGGCCATGTTGGCTGCGAGCGAGCAAATAGCACCAGGTTAAAGGGGGCTCCACCACAAAACCCCAAATGGTTTCAACCTAGCTATAGCAGCAGATGCCAGGAAGGTTGGTAGCAACCAGACCACTGAGAATGCTACCTTTGCTGCAGACAGATGCCAGTTAAAAGCAAACCACAGAGATCAATAGGTCAGGATCAGCTACCACAAAATTCTAATCCACAAAACCAAGCTCAGGGAAACCCGAATGCACCTTACATTTAGCCTCAGGGAGGCAGTCAGCTGCCGCACCCCCGCAACAGGGATCAGGTAATGGGACAGATGCGTGGCAACAGCAACCACAGGTAGGGAACTCAGCCCAAGAGGGATAGGGGCCACAGCCTTGGTAGGGTGGGTTAACTGTCTGCAGAGGTAATGCCTTTACACAAACACAAAGCCCAAATGGGCAGTAAGATAAACCTCCAGAGTAAAATACCACTCATTCACTCATCCCAAGATTTAACTATACCAAAGCCAAAAGAAGTAATGATGAAACAGCGTTGGGAAAACAAACTTCTGGGGATTCAGGGATGCTATATGTGTTCTGCTGATTGGGTATCCTCAACCAGAGTTCACCATTAAGGGGGGCCACAAGTAGAGGGAACCAGGATTCCCCTACTCCTAGGTTAGTGCAGATCCAATAATCTCCACAGCACACTCACAAGAGCCAATAAGTTGTAAAGCGGCCTCACGGCGTCAAGTCAAACGGTCAGTTAACCAGGTTAGACAGACGTCCCAGAATTACGAACCAGTCCTGGTTCAGTAATCATCTCTAAACAAAGTTCAGCGAGGGTTCTGGGCCTTAGCCCGGGCTCCCCACATTCTTATGATCTCAGCAGTGTTTTCTTTTCATTCATTCAGGTTTTTCAACTCTCCAAAGTTTGGTCACTGTGCCATAGCCCTCCAAAATAGTAACAGGAGCATGCCTGCTAGTTGGTAGACCCTAGTCACAAGCCATGATCCGCAAATCTAAACACAACTGAGAAGACAAGGTCTGAGGGAGAGGGGGGTGGCGAGGATAGGGGATGCTGCAAAGTCCATCACAGCACCAGGCGACAGTAGAATGCAGAATGCGCCCACCCCCTTATCAGACCTCACAATTAACAAACGCACTAGGTGTCACCATGCGGAGAATACAGTAAGCCCCGACCTCGGACACCACAGGACCGCATGATTTGGGGCACATGGGAGACACACAGCAATGTTCCAACCCTCTCTGCCTCATGAAAAGTTAGATAGCAGATCGCGCAAGATCTCGAGAAGCACCCAAAACCCAACCAAAGTAGCCCAAAGTTAGCCCAAAAAGAAGTCTCCAGAGAAACATAGGTTCAAGATATCGGGCGCCGCAAGGGAGGGGCACGTTGCACGCCACATGCCGAGAGACACATAATCTCAGGGCATGTTGCTGTTAAGTGTTGATATTTGCCCCTACTCATCCAGTCCTGGCCCCATGTAGGTTTAAAGCAACTCACACCAATGGCGCACTCATGTGCACATCAGGAGAGACAGGGTCTCAAAAAACTGGTGGCACCCATAAAATCCTAGATAAAAACTGATACGATCCATCCCTAGGATCAAGACCACTCCATAAACATAAATCAATAATCCAAGAACCCAGTTGGGTACAAAGGCTCATAAAATAGATTAATTTGCCTACTACCCATAAGCCACTTTTAAGCTTTAACCATATAACAGATACAAAGATTTGGCCACCTTCCAGTTCCTCAGCCCAAGAGGGACATGGGCTACAGCCTTAGCAGGGTGGGTTAACTGTCTGGAGAGGTAATGCCTTTACACAAACACAAAGTCCAAATGGGCAGTAAGATACACCTCCAGAGTAAAATACTACTCATTCACTCATATCCCAAGATTTAACTATACCAAAGCCAAAAGAAGTAATGATGAGACAGTGTTGGGAAAACAAACTTCCGGGGATTCAGGGCTGCTCTATGCGTTCTGCTGATTGGTTATCCTCAACCAGAGTTCACCATTAAGAGGGGGCCTTAAGTGGAGGGAACCAGGATTCCCGTACGCCTGGGTTAGTGCAGATCCAATAACCTCCACAGCACACTCACAAGAGCCAATAAGTTGTAAAATGCCCTCACGGCATCGAGTCAAACAGTCGGTTAACCAGGTTAGACAGACGTCCCAGAATTACAAACCAGTTCTGGTTCAGTAATCAACTGTAGACAAAGTTCGGCGAGGGTTCTGGGCCTTAGCCCGGGCTCCCCACGTTCTTATGATCTCAGCAGTGTTTTCTTTTCATTCATTCAGGTTTTTCAACTCTCCAAAGTCTGGTCACTGTGCCATAGCCCTCATTCAGTCCTGCGCACATGTAGGTTTAAAGCAACTCACACCAATGGCGCACTCATGTACACATCAGGAGAGACAGGGTCTCAGAAAATTGGTGGCACCCATAAAATCATAGATAAAAACTGATACGATCCATCCCTAGGATCAAGACCACTCCATAAACATAAATCACTAATCCAAGAACCCTGTTGGGTACATAAAATAGATTAATTTACCTACTACCCATAAGCCACTTTTAAGCTTTAACCATCTAACAGATACAAAGATTTGGCCACCTTCCAGTGCCTCATTAAAAGGAGTGTGGAGAAAGCACTCATGCAAGAAATACAGGAACCCCGAAGAAAGGATCATTAACAACGGCGCACATGCAATATTTTTCTGAATTAACAATTGAACCAAGGTCTTATCCAACAGGTCTGCTATTGAACCTCCTAGTGCACCACCTTTTAACTGCCACATCTTCACCACAACGTGGATCTAAAGTGTGCGAATCAAGCTTACGAACTGACCTGTGAATTTTTTGATCGAACTGTTGAACGAAAACAAAAACGCTAACCAGAGGACCACAGACAACTCCCCTGGATCTATATCAAAGACCTGCCATGTTTAATTACAAGTTAGGTACTTTTGCTTTTCTGTGTACCCTCCGTCTAGTTTGGGTGCTGCTGCACCTATTTACTGCTAAAGAACCGCCTGACCAAATTAAGTCTGTTCGGACACTATCATAGCCCTTGCTTAGGGATATCTCCCATGTCACAGCTCTTGCTTAGGGATATCTCCCATGTCACCTATTTTTACACCAATCCAAACACTAGCATTTCACATGCACTACACAGCACCCTTTTACACTACATGTGGTATCAGCACATGACCGCTGTGGGCTCTAAGACATCAGACACATCGTGTTACATCTGTTCTTTGATACCGCATGTAATAGGGGCAGACAGACTTTACTTGTCCAAAGAGGTAGCCCCTGAAAAATTAAAATGCCTTCTCCACTTATACCTATGCAGAATCAAGGCCAAAATCCAGCCCAACAAGGTAGTGTTAGTGAATCTGACTCATTAAGAGACCAGCCCAATGGCTCTATACCTTTTTACAGGGCATAGCGATATTCAAACTGACCTAGACAAAATGAGCAGAAAGGGCAGCATAGGAGAGGCCCTGAGACTCCCCAAAGAAGAAATTCTTGGAGTTAGAAAAACCCTTAACCGAACACCCAATCACAACTGCTCCTGCCTCAATTTGTGGTCCAAAGGTGGACTTAGTGTATCTGAGGCAGTGTTGTTTAACAACAAGTGGATCCCAGACATGGAATTTCTGTGTAGGGCCCTCCAGCTTGATGACATGAAAGGAAATGACACTTGTGAGGGAAGGTTGAACACAACCATAGACAACCCATGTCAGGAAAGCTGGGATACCAATGTGAGTGGATACACTTGGCTAGAAGGGAAGAGGCAGACCCTAACTGTACAGAAACATACACTGTAGTCCTTGAGTTTCAGAGGTAAAGGAATGCTTCCATTGGGCACTTATGAAAACTGTAGCACTACCCTGCACATTCCAGATATGCAATGGGTCACCTCCAACCTGATGGACACCTACTGGCCTTGTGGCGAGTTTGCATACAATCAGCTTGTCCCTGGATGGCGCAGACTTTGTTCCCTTGTTACCATACACACCAGGACCCTGATTATTCCCGTAGAAGAACTATTGGATTTTTACCAGCGCCAGCTAAGGAAGAAGTCAACCTTGCTGCATCGGCCTTGTGAAAAAAGAGCTACAGAGATTTTTGGCTGGGTCTAGTACAAAAATATCCCAGAAGAATTCAGATTGTTCTCGTACACACAAGTATCGCAGGAGGTTCATACCCTTCTTCACCATGCAGACAAAAGCTAATGCACACTGGTTACAAATTACCAGGTGGTAGCTGCTCAAAATGTTGGGCAGCACTGAGCTTGGTCTCAATTCGATCAAGGAAGAACTGATAGCAATTCACCTCATTATAATGCGGCATTGGTATGCGTTAGACTTAATGACCGCAAAGGAGGAGGTGTGGGTGCCAAGACTGGTGCGTCCTGCTGCATGTTTACCCCAGGGCATGACCTGGATATCGTGATTCGGACTCTTGCTATCCAAGCACTGCACAATTTACAAAGAGGCATGTGTGAGGAGGGAGGTGCCCCTGAACAGGAGTAGTTCTCGAATTGGTTCTCCAGGCTCCACAGTGGCTTCCTGGTCTGTGAACATCATTGCTACCAGTTTTTATAGCATTCCTATTTGTGTGTTGTTCCCTACAAATGGGAGTTTTAGTGCTGTAAAAAGAAGTTCACAAATTGGGTAGAATTAGGCCTGGTTGGAGTTCGTGGAGTTGAAGTGACAACAAATCTCTGCTGTGCTACATGGAGTTCCATGAGCGGCAGAGTGTGTTAGGGTCATGCTATTTGCAGTGATTTTGGGCGCCATGTGTCCTGCACTTTGAAATCATCACGGACGGCACCATGCACAGCATAATAGAGCGCAACTTCCTTTCTGCTGCTCAAGTAGATTTTCTACTCGAGCTGCAGCTTTCTCAATGCACCATAAGGTTTCTCAACGCGAGTGGTAGCGACCTGCCGCAATCACTAACATTGAGGGATCCGACTTCCCGCGTTGATAAATCTCACCAGGAGGTTGATTTTCCTTGCTCACCAACTAGAACTTGGCAAGTACAAACAAGGAAAAATCTAGTCAGGAGGTGGATTATCCTCGCTCGAGCTTGCCAACTTGACATTGAGGAGTGTGAGCAAAGAAAAAAACTCCACTCCTCAGTTTTTGAGAACTGCGTGCTCGCGAACTGAGCGGAGTTCACTGTACAGGGTTAGGTAGAATGCAAGTAGCTAGAAAAGTAGTAATTGTTAAAACCGAAGAACAGCAGTCATCCAATAATGTAACTGTCATGAAGTATGGGTTTGACAGCGTAGTTGAAAATTCAACTAGAGGGAGAATGTTAATATTGAAAAAGTCGAATTCAATGTGAAAAATGATACTTTTACATATGAAACAAATTCACTTGTTGTGAACTCCACATCAACCCCAACTAAGAAAAACATATTCAGGCAGGCCTTGAAACCCAGGCCCAAGGTAACTGATTGACAAATCACAGGTGGGGTAGCACATAGGCAGCAGACAAAATCAGAGATTGAACCCATTGATAGGCGCAGCAACACAAGGAGAGAGAATGTCTCCCAATAAAGCACACATGACTGGAGAGGTGCACACGTTCCCAAAACACCATAAAGTCAGATGCCATATAAAGATAAGAACACTCAGCCAATCAGGACAGAGCAAACACAGTACACACAGTAATCACGTGCTCCCCATGCTGGATATCTGGACACGTTATCCACTGGCAGCATTGTGTCCACGGAAGGTCAAGGCCCACATGGATTCTTCATCCAAACATCAATTTATGGCCCCAAAGACAGGGGTCCACATTGCTTTCCACAAAAAAAGACTGGAGGAACCTTTTTATTATGCCCATTGCACTGTATGAAAATCTATGTTAGACTGATTGTAAATTGAGATAGTCCTCAGACCCCATGCCTGTAACTATTCTCCCGGCCACACTGTTTAATTAAACTGTTCCTGTTTTGCCAAATGGCTCTTGTCTCTTGTTTTTTCAAGATATTTCATGTTCAAGCAACACATAAACAAAATCCATCACTTGTTAAATATAATAAGAAAATCCAATGTTATCATATAAAAGATATAGGCCTTGCAGTAGAGAAAACACAGTTTTGAGTTTTTCACTACAAGGACATATAAAACTTAAAGTAGCATGTACAACCTTCTAAAGAAAATGCACCCTGCCATTTGGGCTATCTAGGGCCTACCATAGAGGTGGCCTATATATCTCAAAAAGGGAGTTTTAGGCCAGGCAAGTAATTTACTTTTCCAGGTTGTATTGCAGTTTCAAACTCCTGACAAGCTGCAGTGGCAGGTCTGGGACATGTTTGGAGGGGTTACTTAGATGGGTATCAGTTAATTTAGAAGCCCTGGGTATATGATATACCACTTTACTAGTAAACTAAATATGCCAGTCAGTTGTAAGCCAATGTTACCATGCTTTAGGGAGTTAGGCACTGGTTAGCAGTCCTAGCTGTCCTAAGACCAACAAAACAGGAGGGGAGGAGGCAAAAAGCAAAGAGTTTGGGGAAAGGCCACCCTAAGGCCGACAGGTATAACATGCAGTGACTCAAAAAATCCTGCCACCCATTGTTCCCACACTTCTCCTAATGAAAGCAGAGCTCTATTGAGTGGCAGATTGTCTGTAAGAGGAAAGGCCCCAAAATGCAGCAAAGAAACATCAATATTTTTTCTTTCAAGTTTACATACTCAGACTATACAGGCAGCTGTTGTATTTGGGGTTGGGCTCTGACAGAACCCAGAGAAATCTACCAACTATAGACATTTCTAAAAGCTACTCCCAGGGGACTTCAGGTTTGTGTGACTTGCTTGGATCCAACAATGTTTTTTCACAGAATGCCCTGTAAATGTCAAGCATTGGCTAAAATCATGGGATTTACCTCACATTTATGTGAGGGTGTGGTATCTGGTTTCCAGTGCAATGCATCTTTCCTGCTTCCTTTCCCTTGCTGCTCAGCCAGTGAGGATGTGCTGTGGAATCTTGGTGTGCGTTGTGAGGTAATGGAATGTTGGGATGCCTGGTTGTGGAGTGTCAGTTGAGAGTGTGGGCTGAGCAGCAAGGAAGCTGCTCCTGGTGGGGCTCGCTTTATGATCTATATCTATCTTCAATACCACCTAAGAACTGCATCAATAAACCTTCATCATTATTCTACATCTCGGCTACTGGACTAATTTACCTTCATTACATTTGGCGACGATCTGGAAAAAAAACTGTCGTTACCACCTGATGTAGTTCTGATATTTGAAGCAACTGCTGAACTTCAAGAAGTTTAAGAAACTGGTTGCCCACGTTCAAGGTAAAGAAATTTCTATTGAAACTACAAGCTATGCACTTAAAGCATATTTACTGGCACCAATGAGACCCACCAGTGACCTTTACAGCGGTCGCCCTTATCCCAAGGGTGCCAGTTCCTGCTGGAATCTCCCTCCCTGTCCACCCACCTGGGATGAGATATCCGTTTTTTCGCCCTGCAGCATGTCTGTTCCCAGCCTGACGCGTATGTATACAGTATTGAAAATGAGCTTCTTGTCTATTCTACTGGCAAATTGCTGCTACTCCTGGCGTTCAAACGCATGTACATGTGCTGGGAATCTTTAGCAGTGTTTTGGACTTTTGACTGTGTCTACTTTTTTCGTTTTTGTGCTTCACTACTGCCTTTCTACTCCTTGACAGTTAAACCGCTACTGGCATTTCAAAGTCGTCACAAGCTTACACACAGAGTTCGCTTGCAGCCTTAACTGCATTCTACTTCAGTGTCTCCATGGTCCGCACGTTCCTTTCAGTTCTATGTATTTGCTGCTTCTATACGTTTACATGCTTAGACATGCCATGAGCCATCCGGGTTCTTCATCACGAACATGCTGCCATCTTGCATTTGGAGGCACCACCTCTTCACTGGAGTCACTCTGTTTCTTTAGTTTATAGCGTCCTCTGCCAACCATGTTTTATTTTTTCTAGTGCCTCAATAAAGTTTAGGGACGTTGAAGGAGTCTCCAGCACCTCCCCCTACTGTGCCTCTGTCACCATCCGCTTCTTTTTCTCGGCGCATGTATTTTCCTTCAAGGACATAAGATCAGTGCAGCGGATCCTCATGCTTTATTACAGTACTGCTCTACCAATCTATCTTGGAAATGGTAAACATCATGAGGATCTCCTGTTTCTCTATGGAAATTGATGTATTGCAAGGAACTTTGCATAATGAACTCCTGCCTTTTTCAACGTATCCAATTGGCGCAGTTGAAGTACTTGACTTTAATTTCTCTACGGTGACATCTTCTTATCTTCATAGTTTATCTACCTTTACATGAAGCTTGTAATGTATTTTATATGTTAAGCACATTGCTGACCTGTGCTTGGTGCGTTTATGTATTTTGTGGTGACATGATGAATATGCATATTACTAGTTCTTTGTTACTTATTCACGTACTGCTGTTGATGTTCTTCTTTCTTGTTGTTTGGAAGAGTGTTTCACATAGTCTTTCTTACTTTCTTCGTGATGGTGCATTTCGAGTTTCTTCTGATGTTTGACTGGTCAATCTACTTTCTTCATTTTTATATTGCTTAGCCATTATGTGATTTTCTACTTTTTGTGCATATCTTGTGTGTGTGGATTCATCACTTGCTGTATGATAATTTAATTCTCAGTAATTTATTTACAAAGTTCCGCATGGGAATTCTTCTCTGTTTGAGGTACGATTTATGATAGTCTTTTGGCTATGTGACTTTCCACGTCACCTACATTTTTCTTGCATGATATTTTACATTACAGTACTTTGTTTACAAGTTTAGTTAAGGGAATTTTTCACGTCACCTACATTTTTATTGCATGATATTTTACATTAAAGCACTTGGTTTACAAGTTTAGTTAAGGGAACTTTTCCTGATTGAGGTATGCTTTATAATAGCCTTTGGCTATGTGACTTTCCACATGTGCAATTCTTTGTGTGTGGACTCATAACCTGCATTTTCCCTGCATGATTCCTTATTTTACAATACTTTACTTACAAGTTTCCGCAGGAAATTTCCTCTAGTTGAGGTATGTGCTATTAGAGCCTTCTAGCTATGTGACCATCCACCCCTTTGCAATTTAATGTGTGTGGATTCGTCACCTACATTTTCATTATATATTACTTTATAGTATTTGGTTTACAAAGTTCCTGTGCTTGGGATCTTTTGCTATGATTTTTATTTATTTCTGTCAGGTTCTATTCTACCTTTGCGCAAAAGTATTGTGTGTGGATAGTCCGGCATTTGAGGTTTTATCTTCAAATTTCATTATTGTAGGTGTATTTTTCACCCTTCTTTAAGTGTGCGTATATGAGTTTCCTGTTTGGTTTCCTTTGTACCTTGAGCGTTACAGATGTTATTTGTACTCCTAGCTGGTGCATTTTTCACTTTTCTGTTCCTGTGTTGTGTAGAAGTTTCCTGCTTGGTTTCTTTTGATGGGAGTACCTTTTGTCTTTCCTGGTTGTTCTTTACTTTTCGTTTTGGCATTTTCTGTTTATCATCTACATGCTTGTCTGGCCAACTGGTGTGTACTGGTGTACTCTGTGTTCATATTTCTGCTTATGTTTTTATTGATGCGCGTATGGTGAGAATTATTCCTTAGTCTCCTTTTTTCTTCCTCTTTTAAGTGTTTTCCTTGCAAAAGTTTGTACTCCTTCAGCCTTTTATATGTAAAACTTTATTTTATTGAAACCAGGGTTGTATCTTGCATTTTCTTGTTCTGTGTTTTGCTCTGTAAAAGGGGAAGATGTGTAATGTCACTATTTACTTATCTTTGAATTGTCGTTTGGGTCAAATTCCTCCTCTTGTTTCTTTTGGAGCAGTTCAATTTAGAAAGGTCTTGTTTGACCAAATTTTGTGTTGTGTAGAAGTTTCCTGCTTGGTTTCTTTTGATGGGAGTACCTTTTGTCTTTCCTGGTTGTTCTTTACTTTTCGTTTTGGCATTTGCTGTTTATCATCTACATGCTTGTCTGGCCAACTGGTGTGTACTGGTGTACTCTGTGTTCATATTTCTGCTTATGTTTTTATTGATGCGCGTATGGTGAGAATTATGCCTTAGTCTCCTTTTCTCTTCCTCTTTTAAGTGTTTTCCTTGCAACAGTTTGTTCTCCTTCAGCCTTTCATATGTAAAACTTTATTTTATTGAAACCAGGGTTGTATCTTGCATTTTCTTGTTCTGTGTTTTGCTCTGTAAAAGGGGAAGATGTGTAATGTCACTATTTACTTATCTTTGAATTGTCGTTTGGGTCAAATTCCTCCTCTTGTTTCTTTCGGAGCAGTTCAATTTAGAAAGGTCTTGTTTGACCAAATTTTCAAACATATCTAAAGTTTGCATTTGGTACATTAAAACAAATAGCCAATAACCCGAATATCACCTGCCAGAAGGCCGATAAAGTCGGAGCATTAGTGATACTGAATACCACACACTACGAGTCAGAAGTTGAAAAACACATCTCAGATGAGACTACGTACATAAGGTTGGAAAAAAAAACAAAGAGGATTTTACCAATGTATTGAAAACCATTGTGAATCAAGCATGGAAAAAAGGAGTGATTAATGAAAGAACCAAAAAGTTTTTAATACAAACCAAGCCAAGAAGTCCATAAATTTACATGGTGCCAAAAATACATAAAGATCTTTATCATCCATCATTTATACCAATAGTTACCACTCAAGGCAGTATACACAAACCAATTGGACAATTCTTGGATCGATACTTGCAACCCAGTGTACTAAAGATGAAGACATACGTCAAAGACACAACGGATTTCTAATAAAATTACAACAAACCATGATAACAACAGAAGAAAGTATTTTACTTTGTACTGTGGATGTCAAAACTTTATATACCTCCATCCCATAACACATCGGGATTGAAGCCATAGAGCATGCCTTGCTTCACACTGATTTGGAACGAGACATGCAAGTATTTTTGATGGAGCTTCTACAATTCACACTCTATCAAAGTTATTTTAAATGGAAAGATCAATGGTTTCTCCAACTAACAGGCACATCTATGGGCAATTGCACTGCGCCGGCATATGCCAATCTTTTCATGAAGAAATTTGAAGAAGATCACATTCTAACACAACCACCTTGGACCACACATAGTAAATTATTCTCATGATACATATACAATATTTTTGTGCTATGGAATGGTACCCACGTGGAATTGACTGAAGCACTAAAACATCTTAATTGTATTCATGAACAAATTCAATTTACATCAGAAATCCAAGAACACCAAATTTCCTTTTTTGATGTAGAGATCACCAAAACCAGTCTGGGTTTTAAACAGATATATACAGAAAGAAAACAGACCGCAATAATACACTGCATTATAGTAGTTTTCATCAGCCATCACTGAAATGCTATTTACCACTGTCAAAAATGTTAAGGGTAAAAAGAATAGTATCTCACCCTCAAGTTGCCAACACGTGTATTGAAGAAATGGCAAAAAGATTCACACAACGAGGATACCCACAAATCACTCTTCACCAAGCAAAACTCACGACCCAACAAAGAAACCGAAATGAGCTGCTTCAAAAATCCACAAAATTGGAAAATAATTGCATGGTTATTGTCTCCAAATTTTCAACACTTAGCAGTGCATACAAACGCATTATAAAAAAAACATTGGCCCACCTTAACTCTTGAAACTGACTTCAATGAAATATTCTCAGACCAACCAATATTCGCCTATAAAAGAAGTAGGAATCTTGGAGAAATATTAAAACAACCCAGAAATACAGAAGTATTTACATTCAAAGGAACTATACCATGCCACAATTGCAACAACTGCAATAACATTATCCAGGGATCCTACATCACACATCCACGAAAAGGCCACAACATTAAACTGAGAGTCACAGCTACCCGTGACACCACAAATGCAATTTGTTTACTTAAATGTCCATGTGGACAAATATATGTTGGAAAAACAGAGCGAAAAATTAAAACAAGGATCCATGAACATAAATCAAATATTCGTACCAAGAACATGAAGTCTGTGGTTACGAGTCATTTTTTAGAACATCAACACAACATTAGTTAACTGAAGTTCTTAATACTGGAAGTTGTTTAAAAAAATTGAGGGCAGAGACAATAACAAACACCTACTATAAAGGGAGAACTTTTGGATTAAGTTACTGGAAGCTCTTAAACCACATGGAATGAAAGACCGTATGGAATTCCAATGTTACCTTTAATTAATTGATGATTCTGTTCTTTATTAATATCGCATTATGTTTGTAATCTCTTTAACACTGATTTGCAGTATCTAATGGGAATTTACCTATTAAGTATCAGTTTCTTTTGATGCTTAGTCGAATATTAATTCTCCTATCTCACATGCTAGTCAGCCAACATTATCATGATAGTGCACTGTGATGTACACTGGTTCACGTACCCTGCTCATTAAGTCAGGACTACATCTTCATTGTTAGCATTACATTCATTGTTAGGGGGACACCGTCTTTTATACCGTTTTTATTTGGTTCACGTTTATGTTAGCCAATTTAGTCGCAATAGCAGTTATCCCAGCGTTTTGGAAACACACAGCACAATATTCACTTTTTAGTCTATCTAGCTCCATTACAAGTTCAACATGGCTGCTGTTTCCGATTGAGAAATGCAGTCCTACCTTGATTTTCACTTTATTGCTGTATAACCGGTAACACGTATCAGCACAGCCTCACGCTGCATGAACATCAGTTATTGACCACTGCGTCCGTGGAAATTCGTGAGGATTTGATATATCTTTCAGTAAGTACCAACGCCGGTGTTTGCATTTGAACCCTCACGTTTAGATTTGAATGCCACCTATGAACCTCACGACCGTATCCGCGAAAATTTATGAGATATTGATACATCTCTCAGTAATTACCGAAAGCCGTTTTTTACCCGAAGTTATAGATTTGTATGCACGATAATACATCAACACTAAGGTGGCAATTCCGATCCGTTAAAAAAATTTACCGTCCGACTCGTATCCGTATTTTTTGACGTACGAATCGTACAAGTACCGTACAAACGGCCAAGTACGATTCGGACATGAAAAATACCTACGAATAGCGTCGGGAAATTTCTACGAGAGGGAGTCGGAATTTTTTATGTCTGAATGGCCTCGTGAAAAGTGTACGAGAGGGAGCCGGACATTTTTATGTGCAAATCGTAAAACAAAAGTCCGAGCGCGCAAGTACGATTCGTACTGCCCGTCTGAATACACAACCACATGTAAAAGGCCCCGTATGGAGCCAACGCTGTAGCACACATGTACACGGGTAAACTTGTGCCCGTGTACGAGCTGTACAGACCCCCCACCCCCCAATATGTCAGCACCGTACACCCCCCTGTCCGCACTGTACCCCAGGTCCGCACCTGTATGCGCCGTACCCCCCCAGTACGCGCCATACCCCCGCATGTACGTGCCGTCCCCCCCATGTACTCGGGTACTCCAGGCCCGCACCAGTACGTGCCGTACCCCCCCAGTACGCGCCGTACCCCCGCATGTACGCGCCGTACCCCCCCATGTACGTGGCTTCTCCAGGCCCGCACCTGTATGCGCTGTACCCCCACATGTACGCGCCGTACCCTCATGTACGCGGGTACCCCAGGCCCGCACCTGTATGTGCCATACCCCCACCGCCCCAGGCCTGCACCTGTACGTGCCGTACCTCCACCGCCCTAAGCCCGCACATGTACGCACCGTACCCCCACCGCCCTAGGCCCGCACCTGTACGCGCCGTACCCCCACATGTACGTGCTGTACCCCCCATGTACGAGGGTACCCCAGGCCCGCACCTGTACACGCCATACCCCCACCGCCCCAGGCCCGCACCTGTATGCACCATACCCCCACCACCCTAGGCCCGCACCTGTACGTGCCGTACCCCGCATGTATGCGCCGTACCCCCATGTACTTGGGTAACCCAGGGCCGCACCTGTATGCGCCGTACCCCCACCGCCCCAGGGCGGCACCTGTACGCGCCGTACCCCCACCGCCCTAGGCCCGCACCTGTACACGCCGTACCCCCACATGTATGCGCCGCACCCCCACTGCATGTATGTGCAGCACCCCAACCCCGTACCCCAGCACCCTCACCCAGCATCACGTATGGACGGACCGTACCTAAGCGAAAAATAATCGTCCAGGACACTGTAAAACAGCACAAGAAGGGTCAATTCGACACCACGAAACACGTCTACATGACAAAATACATCTCAAAGACTGACCTGGCACATCCAAACAGGCAAACAGAGGCCCAAACTCACAACCACCTCTAATAACACACCCACCAAAATTCAAACACAGCCACACCCAAAAATGGACCAATAAAAAGGGCCCACACACACACAACCCATGAGCCTTTGCAACAGACCCACTGCTGCCAGACCCCACACACAAACAACTGCACCTTACTGAGCCCTTGACTACACCTTAACTCACACACCTTCACACAACCTCCTTCACAAACACCCCCACTCACATTCACACACACACCGTCACATTCACACCCACACACCCACAACCATCCACACCCACACCCCACACCATGCCCACAGACAAGAATCCAAAGTTCACAACGGCGGAGCTGGAGCTCCTTGTCAACAAAGTCATCGGAGTCGAGCTACAGCTGTTTGGAACATTGGTCAGACAGACCAGCATAGCCCTAAAAACCAGCCTGTGCCAGAGGATCGTCGATAAGGTGAATGCTGTTGCGCCCATCCGAAGGACCAGGCATGAATGCCAAGCCAGGTGGTACGATCTGCGCAGGGCAGTCAAGAGGAATATGAATGAGGAATACGCCCAGAGTAACATCACTGGAGGCGGGCTGCCCTGCAGACCCGTACACTACCATCCTTGAGAGGAGAAGGTGATGGCCACGCTTCCGCCGGTGGGAGTACACGGAGTCCAAGGAGTTGCAGAGCCTGGTGAGTACACAAACAACTCACGTAACATGGGGGGAATGCCATCCACACCACAAAAACCCTAAATGCACGCTACTTCCCCCAAGCCCTCACCGCAGACAACCACACTCAAAAACCACGCTCATGCCACCAACGTCTCAATGCACCATTCACAAATCAAGCCAATGCCATGTCCCAGGCTACACCAACCACAAACCCAAGACTGGATGTCCGGGAGGCTGGGAGGGTGGGCTTCACACAACACATTGTGAAAATGAGAAGCAGCCACCAATGCCCTCAGCCCATATGGCATAGGTACATACCCATGCACAATGCACAGGGACTGGCAAAGTACTGACAAGGTAGCTGACACTTGGCCCTGCTGTATGCAGCACAAGGCCTTCCTGGGACCACTGTACACTCAAACACCAACTCCACAAGCACAGGTAACTAGCACAGGAACTCACACTCACTGTCATGCCAGCATTCACCATGAGGGGACAGACACATCACCTGGGAGACCCAATGACAAATCACACTACACCCAACAGCAGGCCCGGTCACACACACCCCCCTTACACAAGCACACACCCCCGGGGCAGGCAACGGATTTACACACTCTCACAATGGACATTTGACACAAGACCAATCCATAGCCAAATAAGCATCCTAGCCTAATTTCTACAGGTCAAACACTCAGGAGAATATCTCAATCTGTCCCCTGCAACATACCCATCCCCAAGTGGACATTGAGAGGAATGCTAGGCACATCCAACTACCTGGAGGAACTGTGACAAAATGAATATGTATGGTACATGGATGTCGCATGAAACAGCATTAACATTGTCTCTCTCTCACACACAGGGCAATGTCGTGGAACTCCCCCCAACACTGGGGGGGGAACAATCACAGTCCCCAGCTCGGCGTGAAGATGACCCCACCGGCAGCGACGACTCTCACCACTCCGTGGATGACCCCGACCAACCTGGCCCCTCTGGTGCCCAAGCCCCTGCAGTACCTGCATCAGGTACATCTGTGCCAACCACCACCCCCATTCCTGTCACATCCCAGGAGACACCCAGGAGCCCTGCTCGCACTGAACAACACAGCCAGTCTGACCAGGAGGGACAAGGTTCTCCGGGCACCCAGGAGGAGGCAGGCAACCCCGCAAATGCCATCCCTCAGGGGTCCCATAGACCCGATGTGTCCACAACGGCAGGCCAGGCTCAAGTGGGCAGGGGTGGTGGGAGTGGAGGGAGGCAGAGGCGCGAACCTGACCAGCCAGCTGAGGTAACCGGTATGTCCCGCATACGCCACATCCTGGACACATACCGGCGTGACACCAGGGGCATCAGCCAGGTAGTGTCAAGACTCACAGAGATGCAGGGGACCCTCAACGAGATCAAGAACATGCAGGCCGAGCAACATGCCAGTCAACACCAACACCAAGGACGGATAGAGGCAATACAGGCTGAGCTCCTGGCGGTGCAAAGGGACATTAGCCAGTCACTCCGTTGGATTGCCGACAACATGGGCAACCCTCCCTGTGACAGCAGGCGCAGACCAGCACCAGCCACAGGGAGGGAGGAGGCGGAGGAGGATTCATCCGACGGAGCGTTCCAAACATCGTCAAGGCCTGCATCTGAGGGTCCCCGGAGGAAGGTGGGTCGTCCACGGAAAAGACCGTGAGAGTCAGCGGACCATCAACATCTCCCAGGTCACCTGGCCTGGCACCTGGCCCTCTGGCGCAGCAGCAGCACCTCATCCAATGACATTTTCTGCCACATGGACTTGCTGGTCACAGTCGACCAATGATGATCAACACTGTGCTCTGGACTCTGATGACTTCCAATGCCAAGGATACCATCTCCCCCTGTGAACTTTGGATTCTATTCCCCCGGTAGAGCACCTAATTTCACCTACCAAAACACGTACCCCACCGCAAATAAAATTATTATTTGATTCATGAGACTTCGCTGTCATGTAGCTTAATTCCACAACATATGTGTGTGTAAATGTCAAACTATGCCTGAGTGTTGAACTAACTCCAGCCAGCCATACACTGGGATCTGAGTCTGGTACAGGACACACAAGGGTCAGAAGGTATCAATTAAAGCAGGCATGGAGCAGAACCCTCACCTGTGATGGCCACAAGCTGCTGAGGGGGGGCTTGCAATACTGTGCGGACAGACCTATTTGGAAGATTATCATTAAGGCGTAGAGGTCATAGCTCATGTGGAGGTTCCCTGGGAGGGAGTCCCAGGTATGTGTGGGCAGGTGGGAGAACTATGTCCTGCATGCTGGAGTATGGTGGATGTGAAGAATGGTGGCCAGGGCAAGGTCGAATGCACGGAGATGGCCCAACGGGGTTTCGTATGACAAGACGTACAAGGTTGGTTTTGTGTCGGGGTTGTGGACTGCCTCCTGAGTGTGGGTGGGGAGTGTTGAGGTCATCCTGCAGCAGACAGTGATCCATTGCAGCTATCTATGGTGGACGGTGATGTGGCTGGGGCGCAGGATGTTGAAGCTGAGGTGTGCAGATGCACCCTGGATGTGGACAAGTTTCCCGGGAGTTTGCATGTACGTGCTCCGTAGAGGGCAGGGCAGTATTTGACACGGATGTTGTCGTGGACATGGGGGATGGTCTGTCTTTCCTTGGAGTGGATCTATCTGTGGATCATGTGCATAATGCAGAGGGCATTGCAGCATGAGGTACAGATGCTGTGGACTGACATGGCAAATGTGTGCGAGCAATACATCATGCACACCATCTTGTGTGTGTGGCCACTGGGTGCTTGTGCAGGACTCTTGCGGGTGGGACACAAGCACTTGACCCAGCTGTAAGGGGACAATCCTCAGATGATCACCTCAGTCCTGTACAAGTCCAGCCTCAGGTGGCTCATGTACAGCCATTCATCACTGGATCTCATGCATTCAGGAATAATGGAACTGGCAATGTCTGCGTCTTTGGTGAGGGTGAGGAGCACCTGGCTGTCAATGACATTCGAGCTGATGAGGTGCTGTGTGCATGCGATGGTGGAGAGGGGGGTCCTGAACACATTGTAGATTGACACGCTAAGAGATGATACCTGTGCCATGTGCCAGATGACGACACCATACTACATGCAGAAGCCTTGAGTCCCACTCCCATGGCCTTGCTGGGGTACAGAGCCGGTGGGGAGTAGGAGTGACATGACCTGGTTGGTATGACAGGGCCTGGAAGGCGTGGCAGCGCTGTGTAGGCAGTTGGAGTTGCACACTCAGCATGCAAACCTGTCGTGTGTGCGCTTAGGGTATGTCTGACAGCAGGCGGTAGATTTGCGGTTCTGCGGATGGACATTGCTTTGAGTGTGGCTGCTACAGCAGACTGTAGTGTGATGTGGGTTATGCAAGGACATGAGGGTCGTGCAATGTGCACGTTGCATGTGCTGATGGTCCTGCCTCTGCCACCGCGTGGCGCCAACTGTGGCATAGACAAGCTGAGGACAGCCAAATGAATGGGTGGAGGGAGGAAGTGAGGAGCATCTTTGAGGCGTGTGTGTTGCCAAATCAGGATACTCTGTGGGCCCTTGCTGCAGGGTCCGCAGCAGCAGGTGGCATGTCCTTGAAAATGTTCAACAATTTGCACACAAAGACTAGGATGACAGAAGGACAACTGCAACAGGCGTGTGTAAAGGAAGGAGTGTCCGGTTTCACATGGCACGCCCAGAGACAGTGCATGCACAAACACCAAAGATGAATGACACCGGATCAGGGAACTGAAGGCCGAGCTGCGCACAGGAGACACACCCTCAGCAGGTGTTGATGGCCCATTGTGTGGACCAACATGCCAAAATACATACACAACCATGGACTTCATGCACAATAGGGATCATTATCCATGAGGAACTGCATGCATGTTGCTAAACTACACATGGACTCCTATGCACAATCTTTCACAACTATGCCAGAGATGCCGCATGCAAAGTGGCAAGAGACCAGCATTGACAGAGATGAGGCACCTTGGAGTGTGAGGAACACCTTTATTACTCATGCTCACACTAAGGGAAATGCATCCTTTTGAACAGACTCATATGTCATTCCTCTGACCATGTGGGACCTACAATGGACACCCCTGCAACACACAGATGTGTAAAATCCTACTGGGCTGACACACAAGTGAAGTGGGTGAGCCAAACACCCCTTGCTCCACACGGAGAGTCTGCAATTCACCATTGAGCCTCTTATGGGGATGTCCCACACTATGTCCACCATCAGCATCCCGTATGTTCCTGAGGGACGTTTTACACACATTGATGCCGTCATCACATTCCACAAAACATTACAGATGACTGTCAGGAAGAGTGAATATCAAGTCATGGGAGCCATGCCACATGTCATGTGCCCCATGGTGAATCAACAGGTATGCATGGTAACACAACATGCACAGGAGCAGTCCCAACATAAAACAAACACGTACCACCCACAAAATGCCTTGCTGCACTCCTTACCCAAAATGAGTTTTCACCATGTCCGTGCATGGAACGCTGATTCAGCACACGTTGCAATACTCATGAGGAATAGCTGGAGGCCAACGATGACACAAGCAGACGACAGGCGCAAGACACTGTGGATGACAGACACACCAGAAGTCAGCAAAGAGCTAGTTATCTGCAGACATGGACATGTACTCTACAGGAATGATGTTGTCACCATGCTAATTTAACAAATTAGTGTCCCAGCTAAAATGTGTGGAATTACATCATCACTTGATGACACATCAGAACACACCTCCAAGTCACTTAGCACACAGTCAGCTGGACACACACATTGCAACACATGCCACACAAGGCTCAAAGCATGCACACTCAGACACAGGGACTCACCATTATGAGAAGAAGTTGCGGATGAGCTGACTCCGGATGTCCTCCTCCTCCTCCTCCTCCTCACTTTCCTCGTGCCCAAGCCCTTCATCCTCCACGGGTGGATGTTCCTGCTCATCGGGATCCAGGATGAGTGGCACTGCCTTCTCCACTGCCATGTTGTGCAGCATGCAGCACACAAGGAAGATTTTGCAGACCTTCACCGGGGCATATGGGAGGGACGCGCCGGTCTTGTGGAGGCACCGGAATTGGCTCTTCAGGAGTCCAAACGTCCTCTCAATCCCGCGCCTGGTCTGCCCATGAGCGTCGTTGTAACGGTGTTCTGCGGCTGTTCTGGGATTGCGGAGAGGCGTCATCAGCCATGGCATGTTGGGATAGCCAGAGTCCCCTACATGGAAACATCATGTGAAGAAGTGGGTCAGGAGATGCCGTAAGATACAACGATACCGCTAAACAGAGGACAAACAGAGTATACCCACCAACAAGACATGCTCGTTCGTCGTGCAGCCGCAGCATCATTTCTGGCACCCTGCTACGCCTCATGATGTAGGCATCGTGTGCTGACCCTGGAAAATGGGCACAGACATGGGAAATCCACATGTTAGGTAGACACACCACAAGGGCATTAATAGAGTGAAAATGTTTGCGGTTCCGAAATGCTACCTCCTGTGCCTGTGGTGGTACCAAAGCCACATGTGTCCCATCAATGGCCCCAATTACATGAGGCATCCCTCCCAGGCCATAGAACTCACCCTTGACACCTGTCAACTGCTCACGAGTGGGAAAATGGATGAATTAATCCAAGTGCTCCAACATTGCTTCTAAAACATCATGCAGGACACGGCTGAACATTGTCTGGGACATGCCACCAACATCAGCTATGGTGAATTGAAAGGTACCGGTGGCAAAAAAATGTAGGGCTGCCATCACCTTCATCTTGGGGGTGAGAGCAGTACCTGTGTCGCGGTTGGAGGTGTGGTTCCTGCCGGGTGGTCAAGCGCTCAATCAACTCTTGCGAGAAGCGGTATCTTCGGATGCAGTCATGTTCATGCATGGCACCCAGGTCTGGCATTGGTCGGGGGAGAGGCGGTCCCCTGCAGAGATTTGGAAGGAATAACGATGAGCGAGTACATCACAACAACAATGTCAATGAAATGAGCACATGTTCAACAGCTAATACACATCTGCTAAATACAGAATCTGGTCTGTGCAATACATCCAGCACACGTATGCCAGCAAGGTGATACTCCTACGAAGAGCCAGCTACAATAGTTTATTTGCAAGGTCGACGTGACATGCCATGAAACGAGCTGTGTGCCAGTGTAAGTTAACAGCCAGACACATTACAGGAGTGACAGACATCCACATATCTGCATTTGAAGGATGTAATCTCATACAGACAGCAGGCGGGAAGCTAGACGCTCAGGTCAGATGTCATTTAAAAAGGGCAGACCACACACCTTTCCATGAAGGGGTACATGTCAAATGCTGATAACCCAGACATTGAGACAACACAGATATGTCCTCAGGTCGCAATACCATGTTCGATGCATGCAGACACATGTCACGTGGTATTGCACATGTGGCATGGTGTGCGTAATTGTGTGCCATGCACATATGCACACAGACACATGTTGGATACTGCAACAGCAGATGGAGTTGACGGAACACCAACTGCAAGCTCATGGGAACACATGACACACACATGACATAGTCACATCGTGGCATGCTGGTAGTCACATATCAGGTGAAATTATCCGTGTACCTGCCATCAGGGGACAGCTGCGGGTGTTGGTGACTGTGGCATACCAGTGATGCAGTGCTTGACACGTTTGTACTACATGCACACAAGTGCAAAGTGTGAAGGGGAAGTGTGCCACGTAGTGCCCCATCACACATGACATGTGTAAACAGCTCATCAACATCTATTGTGCCACAACATGAGGAGACATGTGCCACATCACTGCCTGACACACCTAGGCCCTGCACTTGAAGGACTGCACTGACAATGACTTGATGTACAGCCTTGTGTGAGTCTGACACCTCCATTCCTTTCGTGTGCGCCTCCTATCACCAGTGTAAGCTGTGAAACGCAGTACACACTCTCTGAGGCCACGTGTACGGGCCGTACACGTGTGAGTACGGCCCCTATCACTATGGCTACGGTAACACAACTATAGTGATAGGGGCCGTACTCACGTGTGTTCGGCCCGTACACGCGTGAGTACGGGCCATATCACTGTAGTGATGGTGCCCTAGGGGTAAGTGTGAAATGCGCCATACCTGTGTGGGGATTTCAAAATTACAATGGGGACACATGAGGGACAAGTATTAGGGCATAAATGCATGCTGGTTGTCATGGATACCGAGTTTCAAGTTCCAAACTTTACATCATGTGGTCTGGAAAAAGCAGTTGGCCACATTATACATTGTTGCAAAGTGGTTGTTGACTTGACATGATGCTGCAAATTCGAAAGATGCTAAGGCTGTCACTGGTGTATGTTTAAAGGGATTGGAGGAAACGTAGGATGCAAATGAGTCTGACCAATCACTCTGTACTCCTGTAAATGAAATAGGCCAGCAATGCAGATATAAGGCAGGCAGAACCCATGAGAGGGCACTTGCCTGCACAACATGTCAGTCGATACCACTGCTGCTGTATTGTCTCACTCTGGCACCATGTCAAGGACTGGGGAGAGGGCCCAGCCATTCACCCAGGAGGAGAATGAGGCCCTGCTGGATGTGATCCTCCCACGGTACCCCATGCTGTATGGTCGACCAGGGGAGCAGGTGAGTGCTGACTCCACTACCTTTGCCTGTGCACCTTTTTTGTGTCTGTCACTTCTGGCATTGTGTCCAGGTGTGACAGACATGCAATGTTGTTTAGAGTGGGTCCCAGGGGGGGGTGGATGGCTTATGTCTCTCATGCAGGGCTTGATGTAGTTAATGTGTGCACTCCTCACTTGCATTGTGCTTACTGTGACATTCGCTGCATAGTGCATGGCACATTCAGCCTGGCTAATCCTCTTGGGCATTCTTGTTCTATTGTCCTGCAGTGATTCTATGGTCACCCCGGTGTGACAGGTGACTGCACCCACAGATGTGTGTGAGTTGAGTGGAGCTGTGGTGAGAGTGGTGAGAGTGTCCAAATGATGTGTACGCCCCCTGGACATTGATGTGTGTGAATGTTCCTTGTCATGTGGGTGAGTGTCTATGTGGAGTGTTGCACCACAGCTGCATGGAGGAGGCAACTGCTCGACCCATCTGATGTGAGAAGGATGCCATGCTGTGAGTCTGACTTGCTGAGCTAGCCCCACACCTATGACACCCCCCTGGCAAGTGGCACATGTGCAGCGTGAGCTTTGTATCCGCTGTCGACAATGCCAGGTGATTGATCTGTGCCTGTGTGTGTCTGTGTACTCTGCTGCGGTTTCGTCAGTGGCCTGGGGCATGTGACTGCTTTGCGGTGCTGGCCATCATCCTTGTGTTGCTTGGGATGCACAGTGTGTGCCATGATCAGGAATTGGTTCGCTCCCCTCATTCCACCTGTGTACTTACTATACCATGTAGTGCATTGGTGCGTCCACAGTGGCAAATGTCCCTATGACTAAGGTGCTATTACTTGCCAGCATACTATGCCCTGTTCAACAAATCAAAGATGTTAAAATGTGTGTCTCTGTGACATGGTGCAGGTGTAGTGATGTTGTCCCACTTTGTCGTCCTCACAGGTAACTGCCTACCATAAGGGGAAGATCTGGAAGGAGGCCATCAAGGCCGTTCAATCGGTGGAGGGTCACAGTCGGTGCCTGCCACAAGTGAGGAAGAGATGGCAGGACATCCGGTGCTGGACCCGGAGGATCGCCCGGGTCATGGTGAAGGAGGAGGCTCCCCGCAAGCATGGCGGGCCCCGGCGCCTGACCCACCAAATGAAGCGTGTCCTGGCGGTGGTCTTCCCTGACCTGGATAGGCGGATACAGGAGTTACAGCAGCAGGAAGGGGGTAGGTACATGTGTGTTTGTTGTGTGTGGCCAGCTTTTGTTGCTGCTCAGTCGCCTGGAGACACTGCAAGGGTATATATGTGCAGTGCATATCCTGTTCCCCCAAGTCAAACTGTGCTGTTCTTCCTCCCTTCCCCTCCTTGACATGTGTTACCTGGTCTGTGTGTTATCACTATTGCACATGGTCATCTAGGCTGCCAGTTAATCAATTTGCACACTGCTTTCAGCATCATGTGTGGGGGTGGTCTGCCTGTGCCCTGTCCTGTTCAGTCATTTGGGGGTGCATAATTGTTGGCACTGATGCTGGGTCTCAACATAGGAGTGTGAGGTTTCAAAAGAACAGACTTGCAGCATGCATTACCAATGTTGTGGCCTCAGACATGATATGCATGAGTGGGAGATATGCATAGTGCCGGGACGGTTGCTCCTGTTACAGTCAGCTCATTCCAGGACCATGGAGCAGTGTGCCCACTACAGTCCCCTGACACAGCCTGCCCTCCTAATCATGTGTGTCATCCAACACTGTGCACATTCACCATGGGTTCAGCATGGCCCTGCCTCTGTGGCATTCTTCCCTGGCCTAGGTTGTATTTTTCACATGTGTCCACTGGACAGGGATACACCAGTTTGCTTGTGCATACACACACTGGGCAGTGCCTGTGTGGCTATTCACAACAATCTGTTGATGGTTGTTTGTGACAAATATGTTTTGCCAGCCCTACAAGGTGATGTTGTGTTAATGAAGCGAGTTTTCAAGCACAGTTATTGTAACCATGAATAAGAGGTGTCACTTCTTGATCGGTATCAGTCACATTGACTCAGGTATGGGTGGGTGTGTGTGGGAGGGGCGTACATGTTCAACCCTGGTTTTTCATTGCCAGTTCTGACTTGTGTGTGATAATTCACAGTACAGAAAGTCACCGTGCAGTGCCCCCGTGATGTTGGCCAGTGCTTAATGTTTGTGCTTCGTAGCCTGTGTCAGTTTTTGACAATCATGTATCCTGCTTGTACATTTTTTGCACCTGTGTGTGGTTCAGAGGCTACACAGTTGTGACTTTGTGTGCTGACATCTGTGGGTACATTCTGGCTTGCCATGAGGGTGTCCCCACAGTACAGCTAGGCTTTTTTACAAAACAATTGCAGGCCCATTAGCTTATTCATTGTCCTGGGTGTGGACATGTGTGCCACTCCAGATGACAGTCAGTAGGTCATATGTGTAGCCATCTGTGTAATCAGGTGACGGATAGCCATGTGACAAATGACATTATTCAAGTTGTTACTCAGAGAAATTGTCCCTTGGCAATCACTACACCTGTCAACATGTCTCAATGTTTCATATGCTTGACCTTGTTGTTTTGTTGGGAAGGGCAATAATGTGCCTGCATGACACATGTCTCCCAAGGAAGTGCACAAGACACCACCTTTACACTTTCCTGGGACCCGCTGGCACATTTTAATGTAAGGCACAGTTTGAACAAAACTTGTTTAGAGTTCATACATATACATGTTCCGACAGTGTGGTTGCATTTGGGTTAGTCCTTGGTTGTTGCCGATACCAACTTACGAGTGTCAAGTCATCCAGACCACCGTGGTGCCATGTATATGTACTTACTGATAACCCATTTCTGCCTAACAGTGGCTTATTTGAATGAGTCTGGCAGCTCAGACAATGACTGTGTACATGTAGTTTGGTGTGCACCTCCTTGTGTGACTTCTGTTATACAGACACATGTGTGTTCTGTTCACAAAGTGGCACATTCACACATTCTAGACATGCCCATTGTGTAAAGGGTTCTGATTCTCCAGGAATCACAATGTATTTCTTTGGGGTTTCCTAAGTACTCACAGGTCTCTGAGAGTGGGGACACCTTCTGCATTGGCATGTGGTATTTGGCCTTGGGTGCGACATTACTGTTGGGTTCACAGTGAAGAAGAGGTGGCATGCCTTCATAGTCTTGCTGTGCTCAACTGATCCCAGACACTAGCTTCTCAGGATCTTGGGATTTCAAGTTATTTGCTGTTGTGTCCTAATTTTCATTTTTTCAAAGTGGCATGGTGGGTCAACCAACTGGGGAGTGCAGGGCTTACATATATGGGGAGTAATCTAGATGTTACTCATGATGCCTTTCCTGTTCTGCACTGTTGCCTATTTTGTTTGGACTCTTGTGTCAGATGTATACAGGTGACTGATTTTTTCCTGTCCTCCACCTTGCCCACAGCATTATCGGAGGACACCGAGGGAGACACCGGCATGGACGTGGAGGAGGGATCGAGCACTGGTTTCACCACTGCTGAGGAGTCGGTGGAATCTAGTGGCACGGAGGGTGAGGCGAGTGAGGCGGAGGACCTGCCTAGTACCAACACTGACTACGAGGCTGACGGGTCTGAGGCTGAACTCCCTGAGGGGGCAGAGGCTGCTCCAACAGCTGGCGGCAGCACTCCATCCGTCACCGCCCCCTCCATTCCCATCACCGCCCTCCCACTTGCTCGGGTCCCTTCTGTCCGTGCTAGGCGACCACATGTCTCCTTCGTGCTAGGCACCGCACCCCCTGCTCCTGTCCCCCCTGCTGCCCTCACTGCCGAGTCTGTGGACATTCAGCGGCAGTTGCAGGTTGGGCAGACATCGATCCTGACTGTCCTCCATGGCCACACCAGACTGCTGACCCAGATGGTGTCGTACATGGAGGGCATGTCATCAGCAATGTCTGACCAACGCATGTTGCTGAGGTCCCTGGACTCGTCACTGACAGCAGAAGTGAGTCACCTGCAGTGCTGCGTCCCCCCCTACCCCTGCACCATCCACAAGTCTCACACCCATGCCTGTCCCAAGCACACCAAGACATCCACACACACGCACCCCACCAGACACAAGCAGCACACCACCACATAAGGGCAAGCGCACACCTCCTGACACGCACACTCAGGGGGGAGCAGGCACACCCACTGGGTCTGGGGCACACAGGCAGGCACACAGCCACAGTCCTCGTCCACATGACTCACTCCCCAGTCCCTCCGATGTCACTCCCCTTGGCTCCCCTGCCCCAGAATCGGAGAAGGAGGCCCACTTCGCTGGGCTGGGCCTCAGCCCCACTAGTTCACCTGGCCGCAAACGGTCAAGGCACTCCACGGGTAGGGGAGTTAAGTCCCCCAGCCTGTCCACCACCTCCCCCAGTAGCGCTGCAGGCCATCCCTCTGACCCCACCCTCCTTGGGGCCTGTTGTTTCTCTGGGTGCAGGGGAGACGCTTGAAGATCTGGCAGAAGTGTGCAGCGCCGAGCTCGCCTCCACCTTTGGCGCTGGCACACCCCCTGGTGTGGAGTCGTCCGTCCCTGCACCCACCACACCTACCCTTCCCCCTCCTGTGCCTGCGGTGCCTGGTCCTTCCCCACATGATGCCCCCCACAGTCTCTGAACCAGAGGTTTAGTATGTGCAGGCAAGCTAGGGGAGACGCGTGGCCATGTGTCCCCCCCAAGGACTTCATATTTGGACTGGCCATTGGCCTTTGTACATAGTGTTCTTTACTACATCTTATTTTTTCATGCTGAATAAAGCATTTTCTTTTCCGTTTTGAAAAGTCTTGCATTTCATGTATTGATGTTGATGCTGAGGCTCCAGGAGTTGGGGTTGTGGGAATGTGTTATGTTTCATGGAAATGTTGTAGTCTGCATCTCATGGGGTGGAACCTGGTATCTGCTTGCCCTCACAAGGTCTCTGCAAAGAATCTTTGGTCGTGTCTGCTCTTTGTGTTTGGAGAAATTGTCCCTAGGAGTGTTCCTTCCTCTGTGGCACCTGACATCTCCCCTGCAGAGGGTTGCACAATTGTTGTGTTGCCCTGTGTCTACATTTCCGTTGTTGGTGATGGATCCCTTCAACTCTGGTCATGCCTGCTCAGCAATGTCTCCGGCTGCATCGTCTGTGCCATCCTTGTCTGTGTCCACTGCTGGGAGTGATAGGCCCCCACCCCATGTCTGTGTCCACTGCTGGGAGTGATAGGCACCCACCCCCATGTCTGTGTCCACTGCTGGGAGTGATAGGTACCCACCCCTCACATGTCTGTGTCCACTGCTGGGAGTGATAGGCACCCACCCCTCACATGTCTGTGTCCACTGCTGGTATTCCTCTGCACCCACCCCCATGTCTGTGTCCACTGCTGGGAGTGATAGGCACCCACCCCTCACATGTCTGTGTCCACTGCTGGGAGTGATAGGCACCCACCCCCATGTCTGTGTCCACTGTTGGGAGTGATAGGCACCCACCCCCATGTCTGTGTCCACTGCTGGTATTCCTCTGCACCCACCCCCATGTCTGGGTCCACTGCTGGGAGTGATGGGCACCCACCCCCATGTCTGTGTCCACTGCTGGGAGTGATAGGCACCCACCCCTCACATGTCTGTGTCCACTGCTGGGAGTGATAGGCACCCACCCCTCACATGTCTGTGTCCACTACTGGGAGTGATAGGCACCCACCCCCATGTCGGTGTCCACTGCTGGTGTTCCTCTGCACCCAAACACCCACCCACCCACTTGCCCCCTTGCTGTGGTACACAGCTGTCCTGGGCATACCCCACCCCCAATTTACAGCTGATGTGCTGTACCAAGCCGTAAACCACCATTCGTGGCGTGTGTACGCCTTGTATCCATCATGTAATGGGGCCGTAGGGTTACGGGTGGTACGGCCCGTACCCCTGCATTCATAGGGTGTGTACGGGCCGTACCACGCATACCCCTACGTCACCTCTACAATGGTGGTACGGCCCGTACCCACACTCTGAGGTGCGTGGGTACGGTCCATACCACCATTGCAGTGGTGATGTAGGGGTACGCGTGTACGGACCGTACCCACGCCCCCCAGAGCATGGGTACGGTCCGTACCACCATTACAGTGGTGATGTAGGGGTACGTGTGTATGGACCGTACCCACGCCCCCCAGAGCATGGGTATGGTCCGTACACGCGTACCCCTACATCACCACTGCAATGGTGGTACGGACCATACCCACGCCCCCAGAGCGTGGGTACGGTCCATACACGCGTACCCCTACATCACCATTGCAATGGTGGTACGGACCGTACCCACGCTCTGGGGGGCATGGGTACGGTCCATACCATGCGTACCCCTACATCACCACTGCAATGGTGGTACAGACCGTACACACGCCCCTCAGAGCGTGGGTACGGTCCGTACCATCATAGCAGTGGTGATGTAGGGGTACACGTGTACGGACTGTACCCACGCTCTGGGGGCGTGGGTATGGTCCGTACCACCATTGTAGTGGTGATGTAGGGGTACGCGTGTACGGACCGTACCCACGCTCTAGGGGGCGTGGGTACGGTCCGTACCACCATTGCAGTGGTGATGTAGGGGTACGCGTGTACGGACCGTACCCATGCTCTGGGGGGCGTGGGTATGGTCCGTACACGCGTACCCCTACATCACCACTGCAATGGTGGTACGGACCATTACAGTGGTGATGTAGGGGTACATGTGTACGGACCGTACCCACGCCCCCCAGAGCATGGGTACGGTCCGTACACGCGTACCCCTACATCACCACTGTAATGGTGGTACGGACCGTACCCACGCCCCCCAGAGCGTGGGTACGGTCCGTACACGCGTACCCCTACATCACCACTGCAATGGTGGTACGGACCGTACCCACGCTCTGGGGGGCGTGGGTACGGTCCATACCATGCGTACCCCTACATCACCACTGCAATGGTGGTACAGACCGTACCCACGCACTTCAGAGCGTGGGTACGGGCCGTACCAC
Organism: Triturus cristatus; assembly: GCF_964204655.1. Lineage (NCBI taxonomy): Eukaryota > Metazoa > Chordata > Amphibia > Caudata > Salamandridae > Triturus > Triturus cristatus. The sequence continues at coordinate 920,796,976 of NC_140582.1, read as the reverse complement.
CATTGTAGTGGTGATGTAGGGGTACGCGTGTACGGACCGTACCCATGCTCTGGGGGGCGTGGGTACGGTCCGTACCACCATTGCAGTGGTGATGTAGGGGTACGCTTGTACGGACCGTACCCACGCTCTGGGGGGCGTGGGTACAGTCCGTACACGCGTACCCGTACATCACCACTGCAAAGGTGGTACAGACCGTACTCACGCACCTCAGAACATGGGTACGGGCCGTACCACCATTGTAATGGTGATGTAGGGGTACGCGTGTACGGACCGTACCCACGCTTTGGGGGGTGTGGGTACGGTCCGTACCACCATTGCAGTGGTGATGCAAGGGTACGTGTGTACGGACCGTACCCACGCTCTGGGGGGCGTGGGTACGGTCCGTACACGCATACCCCTACATCACCCCTACATCACCACTGCAAGGGTGGTACGGACCCTACCCACGCTCTGGGGGGCGTGGGTACGTCCCGTACCAGCATTGTGGTGGTGACGGGTACGCGGCCATGTCCACTTCCATTGTGGCGGGACGTGGGAGTGGTGGACACGCCCCCCGAAGTGACCAGACCATCTAGGTAATTAATGTGCAGGATATATATGTTTTTGGTGGGGTGTGGGTTATGTTTTCTGCTCCTTGCCCCCACCCCCCCTTTGCCCCTGGGGGTTGTTCTGACCTTCTGCGGCATCTGTGGCGGTTTCTGTACACAAGGTCGTAGGCGATGAGGGCCGGGATGACACGTAGGATGGGGTCCATGGATGTCCGTCGCATACAGGTGCTCCTTCGTCGCGTCCTCCTCAATTTCCCGGCAGTTTGTGGCTCCCGTAAAAAATGCTACTTGTGGAGTGACGTAGGCACGAATCGTACTTGCTGGTTCGTAAAAGGCTGCCTGACTCCGTCCGGACGTCACGTACGTGGTGTCCCGGATCGGAATTGTGGGTACATTTTCGCTGGTCGGTGTTTTGTACGAATCGTACGGAGATGGTATTTCTGTACGAATCGTACTTGCGGGGTTGTAAGGTGGTTTTCCCGGGAACGAGTCGGACGGAGAAAACGCTCCGTACGATGGTTCGTACCCGGGTTTTACAGGATCGGAATCGGCACCTAAATGTTGGGTACCAGTTTTTCATTATATATCACTCGTTTTTTTACCCGTGATCACGCACGGTTACTTAAAAGTAATAGGATGTTTGACAACTACCTTAACATCCTGAAACGCATTTAAACTATGAACTTACTTTCATTCACGGTTACACTCCGGATCTCCGTAAAGATTACCCCAGTGCTCCAACAAGTTTTTCACCCGCTATATTGTGGATCTCCTTTTACACCATCACCCGTGTTTTACACCATCACATGTGTTTCAACTCATAAATCCCGTTCTAAGCATGGTTTTTACAGAATCACCAAACGACTAATAATGTGCTACGATAGCATCACCACTATTTCTTAAGACACCTAAGCATGTGCATGTATTCGTCACTACACAGTGAACATAGAGAGTGATTGAGATAGGGTAGTCTCCTCAACAAAATAATTTTTGTTGTATTTCAGCATGGTTCCCTGATGAAGGGTGAATGGCCCGAAATGCATTGGAACGCTAATGTGAAATGCATGGATTATCATTGGGATATACTCTAATTTGAATCTGACACAAAGAAAATGCATGTTTGAAGAAAAAAAAACAGATTAAAAACAGCAAGTATTCTAAGAATTGAGTGAGCTCATCATTTTTTAACAAAACCAATAATTTATAAAAACTGTCACATAAAGGTGCTTCGGAGGAATCCATAATGTTACTCTCCATTTCATAGGCCAAAAACTCCATCAAGGAATCCAATTCTGCAAGCGATGATTGGTCAAAAGCTTAAATCACGAGCTCCAAAGAACAAACATCCTCTTTGGTCTAAGCCGATGCCGAGACAATTACTGGGCATCCATGCAACCTGCATCCATGTTAATGGAGCCTGTTTCTTCTGATCAATGTGCCTATGCACAGATCTTCTCATATGTTAAAGGCTCAAACCTTGCATCATGCAGAAGTCGCAAGCCCAAGGGACAGTTCTGGAAATGGGTCAGTAAGGGGCTCATTAGCAGTCCAAAGTCCAAGACAGCAGTGGATCTGCGAAGCCAGGCCTATGTCCAGTGCCCATTAAAAGAGACACCAGATGCAGTGGAACACGGTTGCACGGAGGTAAACCAGGCATGCCGGAATGTCAAAGATCAATCATGATCCAGTTCCTGTAGTAGAAACATTCCAAAAATATGATTCATTCTTTCATGGTAATGCTGGTGCAACGCCAGTTCCAGTATGTCCACAAAAGGAGCATCTATGCAGAGAAGCAGGAACAGGATGAGAATGCCGCAAATGCGGAATAACAGCCCGGAAATCCTTCGAATACACTTTAGAAAATGGAGTGGATAAAAGCCGTGGTTACTACAAAGATGGTCTGAAAAGAACTAATGAGTCTGGAGCCTTAAAAAAATTAGCACGGCCGTCAGTACTAGAGGCATTGAAGATTTGATGCACCAATTCCGCAAAATGTAGGGTAAAGTTAGTGTTTAACAATGACAGTATTCCACTAGAAGCTCTAGCCAACTGCAATTCGAAGGTCTTGAGAGCAGATGTTGAAACAGTAACACTTTGAGTCTGCTCAGCTTGTTAAAGTCTGCCTTCAAAGTCATAACGGAAGGCCACGGTGAGCTTTCTGCTATTCCATGCGGAGGGGGAACAGTACATTGTTGCAAAAAGTGTGAGGATTCGACAGGATCCGGAGCTGAGGTAAGGAAACTTTATTAAGCGTGAACGTTGATCCCACAGACCGCCTTCAGCTGTGTGTGTAAGCACAGCGCTAGCCTCTCTCTGCCCAACCGTCACATTCCAACCGTCACATAGTAGAGGCAAGCACAAGCCAGGAGCAGCATGGGCAATGACATCATAGAATGTCCAGGCGAGGGCAGCGCGTGGGACAACACCATAATACATATCTCTTTTCCTTAGCAAAAGCACTAGGGGGAAGAAAGGAGAGAGAGAGAGAGAGAGAAAGAGAGAGAGAGAGAGAATTGAGAAAAGGTGAAAAAAGCAGGATGAAGAATTTACCTGAACCTGGCAGGCAGTTTGATATCCCTACCACTCCTCCTGGGAGACCAGGTGGAGGATTACCAGTATCAGATTTACCGCAACTTAGACCAGAGTAATGCATTGAATCAACATCTGCGCTTTGCAAAGGTTTATTCAATCTCTTGTCATTGACCAAAACAACTTTGTTCATATTCCACCAGTTACATTGATTGAAATGAACAGCACTACCACAAATGTTGTCAATGCGTACAGGTTCACTGAACTTGGAGTCACCTTTTCTTACAAACTCTGTTTTTTTATCTTAACTAAGTCACCCACAGCAAGTTTCTTAGTAGCTACATTTTTCCTTGTGTCAAAGTATGTTTTTGTTTGGTTTGAGTGTCTTCAACTTTCTTTCTGACCATGGCATCAAGATCATGAGCTTTGACACTTTTTTTGAACCACTTAGACATCCAAGCTGGTCTGAATTCTGAGCAGGCCTTCCTTCCTTTGAGCAGTTTGAAAAGGGAAACCCCAGAGGAAGAGAGTGGTGTGGTTCTGTAGAACAACAGCATGTCCTGACTGAGATGAGAATGCCTTTGTTATGCGAAATAGCCCACTGTATGCAGTCCCCAATAAATCTGTTGAGCCTTTCCACTAAACTGTTAGTTTGGGGATGATAGAGTGAGCTTTTGAGGTGGGTGAAGAAAGATTCCTTGAGAAACACTTCAACCTCAGCAGATACGAACTGAACTCCATTTTCGAAGACTAAGGTTTTTGGAAAACCCTCCTGCATGAAAATCTCTTTCATGAAGTCTAAGTTTTCTTTAGAATCTGCCTTGGGTACAAATTTGACTTCAGCCCACTTCGAGCAGTAGTTAACTAAGACTATGGCGAAGCGGGTCTGATGGGGCAAGGTATGAAAAGGACCAAGTACGTCAATACCCAATTTAGGGGTTGTCAGGGAGGGAGATGAGTGTAACAGGAGGATTGGCTACATGTAATGTTTTGTCACTGCTGGCACAAATTGTGCAATCATGAATGATGGCGTCAAGCTCTCTGCCCATTTGGGGCCACCAAAAATATTCACAAACTCTGCATTTTATAAGGGTAGAGCCCAGGTGTATTTCATGGGCTTTGGACAAGAGGGTATACCTGAGTTCACTAGGGGTAATTACTTTATCTAGCCTGATGACAAGGTCATCTTCTACAGACAATTCGTCACAAATGTTCACATACGGTTGGACATCAACACTGACATTTTTCTCCCTAGGCCAACTTTCAACAATGCATTTCTTGTCACATTTTAACGTTTCATCATTCTACATTGCAATATTCCAATCACTTTCACATATTGAACAAATGTGCTGCAGCTCAAATGCGGCAACTAAACAATCATCGAGTTCATCATCACTGTTTGCTTTGCTACAGCCCTCTGTTTTATTGCAAGCTAAAAGCAGGCGAGAAAGAGCATCAGCTCGGACATTTTTCCCACCAGGAATTTGAACAACATTGAACTGGAATTGGAGGAGTTTAGAAGCAAGTCTTGCTATGCGTGGTGTACTGTTGCGGTAATTGGTGTTACCTAGAATGGCTACTAAGGGTTTGTGGTAAGTTTGAGGGGTGAATTAGCCTACCCCATAGGTAACATTTGAATTTTTTTATTCCCCACCAACATACCAGTAATTATTTTTTGATGACAGAGTAGTGTGTTTTAGTGTCTCTAAGTACTCTTGAAGCGAATCCAATGGTGTGTTCATTAATGCCTTTATGCTGAGTTAAAATTGCCCCCACACTGTAACAACTGGCAAAGACCGTTAATATGCAGGGCACAGATGGTTCAAACGATTTCAAAGCCTTAACCTTGCTAAGTAGTGTCTTTAGCCACTCAAAAGCAATCTTACATTCATCATTCCATGCAAAAATGGTTTCATGGTTTAGCAAGTTGGAGAGGGATAAAATGTGAATAGAATTCACTTAAACCAAGGAAGGATTTAACACCAGTTTTGTCAGTGGGTGGGGTGCATCTAAAATGGCTCGTACTAACCCTGGTTTCGGTGTGACACCTGCACTCTAAATGGTGTGCCATAGGTATTCCACACTATGTTTCGAAAATTCAAATTTGTAACACTTTAGAACAATGCCATGCTCTTAGAAAATAGCGAGCACTTTGTGTAGTACTTCATCATGTGTTGATTTGTCAATGGCATGTATGAGAATGTCATCTTGAAAAATGGCAACGTTTTTAATGCCTTTGAGTAGGTTCACCATGAGACGCTGAAAGACGATGCCGCTGATGTTTGTCCGAACGGCATGCGACAAAACTGGAAGATGCCTGAAGGCAAATTAAACGCTGTGAGATCGCCTGACTCTCTATCAAGTTCAACTTGATGATACGCAGACGCAAGGTCAAGGTTAGTGAAGAACTTTGCTCCTGCAACCATGCTCAACATTTCAGTGATGTTAGGTAACCGGTGTGAGTCTACCCATGTTTCTTTATTGAGACTGCGCAAGTCTATGCAAATTCTGAGTTTGTTGTTCTTTTTGCAAGCTACAACCAGTGGGGATAACCAATCAGACGATTCAACAGGTTCAATGACACCTCTGTTGCACAATGCTGTTATTTCTTTCTCCAGGTCTTCTCTGACGCTGAAAGGTACACTCCTTAACTTGTGCTTAACAGGTATGGCACCCTCTTTGACTTTTATCTCGTGCTTGAAAGCTTTGATTTCACCAAGTGTGCCAGAGAAGACTTTAGGATAGTCATTCAAGGGTTCCTCTTTTTGTGAAGAATCACAGCATGGCTAAGACTTGTTCTATGGCTCCTGGTCACAACATCATATCAAACAAACCCTTTGTGAAACCACCCTAGTATATTCAACCCTTGGATGGCTTCGTAAATGTTACCTTGGATGCGTCTGCCTTTGAATTCCATGACATCCTCAAAGTATCCTAGGAGATCAATTTTCCGCCCTTCATAGGACACGGGTGCACGATCTGGAGGCAATAACTGTGTTTCACCCCACTTGGCGTTAATCAGCAATTGCGTAATCATGGTGATGCGTGCACCAGAGTCCACAAGAAGTCGCAACTTCTTTTCCCCTACCAGTATGTCTGCATAGGGATCTACGCAAACAGAGGGATCACCTGTTCTAATTTCACTCTCGCTGACAACTAGTAAGGTCTTCAGTATCACTGTCACGTGTGTCTTTCACATACCCTACTCTGACATTGTCCTTTTTGTGCCCTTGACATACCTTAGCAAAAGGCCTCACTTTGCCACATTTCTTGCAGACTACGTTTTTTGCAGGGCACAATCTGCTGTTTATGTTGTGGGAAGGGTTACCGCACCGAAAACGAATGTCAGACCTCTTGAAAAAACTATTCTGATAAGGTTCCCTTTATTTATGTTGATGCGTACTGGAGTGACAACTTACACTGTTTTGTTTTCCAATTCCTTCACAGAGGCTTGTGCAGTTTCAATACTCTTAGCAATACGGATGGATTCTTCAAGAGTGGGATTCCCTAAAGACAATAATTTTTGACAGATGGCACATTCAGTGCAATGGCTTATAAACTGGTCACAAACCAATTGTTTACTGAAATTTTCAAATTCACAATCAGCTATTAATTTTCTGAGTGTGTCAACATCTTTGTCACTTTTCTGTATTCTTTTGAAGAATTTGTGTTTCACCACAATGATGCTTGGCGGCACATCATATCTGGAAGCTAGTTTCTTAATAGTTTCCTAATATTCGTCAAGCTCTTCCCTATTACCACCCATAGGATCAGGTAAGTGTCCCTCTCCCCTCAATTCCAAGTGAATATAACAATAAAAACATTTTCTGTTCTGGTCTAAACCTATGTGCTCCTACGGCCCCAAGGTAAGTTTCAAATGCGTCAAGCCAGTGACGCCAGATAATTGGAAGTTTACCTGGGGAGTCAAGGAACAGTGGTGGTGGATGTACAGCTTGCATGTTCTTGTAATAAAGTTGTTACGTTCTTCAAGTAACCCTCAAAGTGTGGAATAAACAATTAACTCAGTAATAGATTTATACAACAATGGGTAGAGAGCATAAAACAGGTACAGATGCAAAAATGAAATGAGAAAATTGTCAATGTGGTGTACGGGTCACCGCGCTGTCAAAATAACCTTGTGAAGTCTTGTTACGGAAACAAAGACAAAGATAGAGAAGCATATTTTTTTTTAAATCACTGATAATGATTTTGTGAAGAAGGAGCAGTAAATGATGGGATAATGTACTCTTACTGTATGCCAGAACATTGTGCTTAGGTCCTGTAGGCTTCATCCAGTGTATGGACTAGGTAGTAGTAGACTAGATTGTCACTGTGTGATGCTTCAAGTTTGTACTAGGATTAACAAGTGCTAAAAGCAGGCAGGGAGAGGGATCTCTCACTCGTCCTAGGTTGAGAAAGGGAGGCGTCTCTCTGCGTCAGGAACAGCAAAGCAGAGATGATCCAGTTAGCTTTGCGTTAGCTGATCCTTCGTGAGCAGACGCGATGAGAGCGGAGAATTCCACCACATGGGGCGGAGGGAATGTCAGGGACTCCTCCTCAGGGCTGGGACTGCATTTGACAATCACTTCACTGCATGAATAGGGCTCTGAAGGCTCCACCTCTGGGGGATGATGTCCACAGATAAACACGCCCAGGGGATGCATCACGGCTCCCAAACGGCTCACCGCACAGCCCCTTCTGTGTGAAGCAACAGCAAGGTCTGCATCCCGTTCAGCCAACACCAGGCAAATTTCAGTCTGGAAATCTTTGCTCACCTGGTGGGCACAGGCTTCAGAGTACAGAGTGGCTCCGCCTCTTCCTCCACGCTATACCGATGTGGAAACCAACGCGTGTTCATGCCTAACCGTCTGAGTCAGGCTATAATCACCTGTGGACGTGGACATTAAGCAACAGGCTTCACGTGAATAACACCAGAGGACCACAACGTTCTGCGTTGTAGGTACAGTCCGTACCCGTAGAAAGAATTTTGATGTATCTTCTGTACGGCGGTTTGAGAGCAGCAGCTCTGTGTGGGTTCTGCGTGGGATTAGCTTGTCACCACAAATCCTGTAGAGATGACAGGATCTGCAGCTGAGGTAAGGAAACTTTATTAAGAGTAAACATTGATCCCATAGACCGCCCTCAGCTGTGCGTGCAAGCACAGCGCTAACCTTTCTGTGCCCAACCGTCACATTCCAACTGTCACATAGTAGAGACAAGCGTAAGCCGGGAGCAGCGCGGGCAATGACATCATAGAGTGTCCACACGTGGGCAGTGTGCGGGACAGCAGCACACTACAAAGTGACTAACTGGAAAATGGACACAATATTCCAGATCCCAGCCCGCATTCCGCAAAGGGCATGATCACTAAGCATCAGATAACTCCCAATGGAGAGAACCATAATGTAGGGGAGAATTGCAGGAACCAGGATTTAATTTATAAAAACATGCCAAATTAGGCGCCGAAGTGTTGCATGAATTGCTATGTGTATACAGACAAGTGAATGTCCAATAGCAGAGTCACATTCACATTCTTTACAAGTGCTAAAATCTTCCTTGTCGCTACGTTCACAATGACAGACAAAGGGGAGTGACCATACTTCATGTATGAGACTACTATCTGGGGGTTCGTATCTACCTACAGCAAAATGTTTCATGTAAGCTGTGAATTGAAATGTCAAAATAGGCAGTGAGACAATGTTACAATTTTTCTATATGTAACATTGTGCAGTTGCGTCTTTCATGGCCATTAATTGTTGCTTATGTATTAAATTAAAGAGTGCAAACAAATCAGCAGAATTCAAGTAATGCCATTGAAAGCGCCCATTTTTAAGCGTTTGAAGTGTCCAGCTTAACTGCATATTGACTCTATGCTAACTTTGCCCATGATGAAGCGTTAACATGTCACTTTGCACAATATCAATAATCGGTGATACAATATTATTCAAGGTATAGATAACAGATGACAGAGTATGGATACTATTATTAACAACAGAAAGCACTTTATCCAAATGATCTTGGTTAATTTGTCTTAAGCATGCAGCAGCTTCCATCTGGTAAAATTTCTAAATTTCATTATAGGTAGCATATATAAATCTTTTATAGTGTGGGGATTTGGGACCTAAAAGAAAATCTGATAAATTCATGTCCTCGGACACGAGAGAAAGATGTTGTTTTACTGCAGACAGTGTGGAGTGTTCCAACCATTGTTGACATTCCTTCCCTACTGAAAAAATGTGTAATAGTACCAGAATGTGTTGACTGCAAATATCGGGGATCAGGTCTGCTTGATTTAAACCCAGTTGTGGAATTGAGAAAACGAGTATGCCAACCATTGATGTCTATTGGCCATAATAACCACCCGCCAGGTTTTGAAAATGAAGAATTAAATGTACAGTTCTGCATCAAGCTATTTAATTGTTCTTTTGTGTGATTTGTAAAATTCTGCCAATCATCAAAACGTGCAACAGAGGAAATAGTTGAGGCATTCATTTCTTTAATTTTAGCCAATCCTAAAAAAGTAGTTTGCTGGATTGTTTCATTCAAGAAAATCCTTTGTGTGGAAATCAAACAGATTCGCATAGAGTTTTCCTTCCTTGAACCTGCCAGGACTTCGTACCCCAAATCGAATGGTGTCTTTCCAGTAATCATAACCTTTTAGGGTCAACTGATTGATAAACATAGTAGTACATATAAGCTTAGTTTGAGTAAATATATATCTCTTTGGTGGTGTTGGAGTTAATTTAAAATAATATGACGTGGGGTGTAAAACATCATGTCCTGTGAACTAGGTATTCTTATCTTTTTGATTTTTGGAACTTTTTGGAGGTGGGGTTGGGCAATGTTTCCATTGGGTATAATTAAAATAGGGACGCTGTCTACCAGTTCAATGTAGGAAATGGTGTCCATAATGAAGATAGCATTACATACAGCATAGCTAGAGGAATTGAGGTGTGGATCTTCTGAATAAAATAAGTATAATATTATAATTCAGAAAGCATAGAATTTACAGAGTCAACATCCCAATCATCTGAATGTAATTCTGGTACTTATAGATCACCCATAGAAACGTTTAACACATATGGTATCTGTAGGATCTCCGTCAGAGCAAATATATCAAAAGGAAGTTTATCCCAAACAATTCCATTCGTCACTTGAACAGCCAAAATGTTAATGAGGGAGAAGTCTTTTCTCATTTTATGCAATGAAGAATGGGAAGCCAAAACCCAGTCAACCAGTTCTGTAGCAGAATGTTCCGGGAGGTAATGGCCGTTAATCAATAGGAAAAAAATGGGAAACATCCGGAACTACGCTGCCAGAGCCACGAGTTCCGTAACCTCCGGAAGTGTAACCACGCTTGCCCGACCTATGATTTTGCCTTAACCACGCACATGCGTGCTTAAGGCAAATGTGCTTTAGTGTTCAGAATAGAGGGGGAAAGAGGAGTGTTGGAAAGTGGGCACGGACAGGTAATTGGGGCTGAGGCCGGGTCTGGGGGAGGGCTTTTGGTAGTTTTCAAGGGTGGAGGATGTTTGGGGTAGTTTTAAGGGGTGGTGGAGATTCAGGGTAGTTTTCAGGGGCTGTGGGGGATTGCGATAGTGTTGAGGGGTGGTCGGGGTTTGGGTAGTTTTTAGGAGTAAGGGGTTTGGGGTAGTTTTAAGGGATGGTGGGGGTTTGGGGGTAGTTTTCAGGTGTGGTGGCAGTTTGGGGTAGTTTTCTGGGGTGTGAGGATACGGGGTAGTTTTATGGGGTGGTGCGGGATCGGGGGAGTTTTTAGGGGTGGAGGGGGTACGGGTAGTTTTCAGGGTTAGAGGGGTTTCGGGGTAGTTTTCAGGGGTAGGGGCGTTCGTGGTAGTTTTCAGAGGTGGCAGAGTTTGTGGCAGTTTTCATGGGGGTTCGGGTATTTTTCTGGGGTCATTTGTAGGGCTCTGGGGGTGTGGGCATAGGTTTTAGGGATTAGGGGAGGCAGGGAAGTTTTTATGGCTTAGGGGAGGGGATTGGTTTACAGGAGAGAGGGGGTAGTTTTAGGACTCAGGGGCAGGGGTCAAGTTTTAACCACAGAAATGTGTTTACTATGCATGCTATGACAATGCATAAATTGTTGTGAAGGCATGCGTGGTAAAGACATATTCTTGGTTAAGACTTGCATAGTACAGACTGCCTGGAACAGGCATGTGTGGTAAATGGATGCATGGTTCCATCCCACAACCAAACAAAACTGATGCAAATCAAATCCACATGAACAAAAAAAACAAGGAAATTATGATCCAGTCATATATCCAAGGAGGGACAAGATAGGTGCATTGTTACTATGCAAATTAAACACAAATCCGTGCTGGAGGCGTGTACACAGCAAAAGAACTGTCGGAAAGAAAATTATCTTGATCCATTTAGTACCCAGAGATACTCAGCTGAGGATCAGCTCAGGAGGATCACACTGAGCAGTAGGACTGAGAAAGGCCAACTGGGATGGACTCGCTAACGGTGGACAATTGTAAATAACATCTGTTGTAGAAGACATGATATTGCAAGCAATTAGTGAAACAGGAACATTGTCAACGGAGGACTCAGCCTCTCCCACCCTCAACAAGGGAGTAGCAGCAAAGATGCTTATAGGCTGAAGAGAAAAGTCTTGCAAAAAAGTATGTCTATCCTGTGGCATATCGGCCACATGGTGTAGTTTGATATGTTCAATGGAGACAAATCATTTGTCTTTAGAAGTTGGAGGTGGTGGCAATTTATTTATTTTTACTGAAATGTATACAGCGCATGGCTGCCCCAGCGACGGGGCATCCCAGCGCTACCAAGTAAACATGATTAAAGCAGGCAGCAAAAAAGACAAAAATTATCCCGGAAATAGCCATGTCTTTATAGCTTTATTGGACTCCAGGTGATTTTGGAGTCCTTGAATTGCAGGGGGAAGAGAATTCCAAAGTTTAGCCACCAGAACTTTGAAGGACCGACCGCCTGCTCTGACTCCACGGACACGGGGAATACAGACCAGTCTTAGATCCAATGAACAGAGGTTCCGATCACGATCCGGTAAAAAATTACCCCGTGCGACTCGTATCCGGTCTTTTTACCGTACGAATCGTACAAGTGCCGTACGAACTGGCAATCACGATTCGCATGGTAAAAAGTCCATACGAACCGCATTGGGAATCATTCCCCACACGTCCTCGGGTCGGAAAATGTGTCCGACACGTCCTCGGACGATTTACCTTACAAACGTGAAAAGTCAAGTCCGACCGAGGAATCACGATCCATCCCGTGCGTCCGAGGTTACAACCGTATGGAAAAAACACCGTCCGCACCGAACTCCTATAGCAACCATGGAGACATGTGCCCGCATACGCGCCCAACACTCCCCCCAGCCCCCGTACGTCCGACACGTACCCCCCGTGTATGTACACCCCCACCCGTCTAGGTACACCCCAGTACGTTCGAGTCCTACCCCCACCCCTGTACGTGTCGAATCACCGTGTATGTACACCCCAGTACGTTCGAGTCCTACCCCCACCTGTACGTGTCGTACCACCGTGTACCCACACCCCAGTACGTTCCAGTCGTACCCCCACCCCTGTACGTGTCGTACCACCGTGTACCCACACCCCAGTACGTTCCAGTCGTACCCCCACCCCTGTACGTGTCGTACCACCGTGTACCCACACCCCAGTACGTTCGAGTCCTACCCCCACCCCTGTACGTGTCCTACCCCCGTGTACCCCCACCCCAGTACGTTCCAGTCGTACCCCCACCCCTGTACGTGTCGTACCACCGTGTACCCACACCTCAGTATGTTCGAGTCCTACCCCCACCCCTGTACGTGTCGTACCACCGTGTACCCACACCCCAGTACGTTCGAGTCCTAACCCCACCCCTGTACGTGTCCTACCCCCGTGTACCCCCACCCCAGTACGTTCCAGTCGTACCCCCACCCCTCTACGTGTCGTACCACCGTGTACCCACACCCCAGTACGTTCGAGTCCTACCCCCACCCCTGTACGTGTCGAACCCCCACCGTGTATGTACACCCCAGTACGTTCGACTCGTACCCCCACCTGTACGTGTCGTACCACCGTGTACCCACACCCCAGTACGTTCGAGTCCTACCCCCACCCCTGTACGTGTCCTACCCCCGTGTACCCCCACCCCAGTACGTTCCAGTCATACCCCCACCCCTGTACGTGTCGTACCACCGTGTACCCACACCCCAGTACGTTCGAGTCCTACCCCCACCCCTGTACGTGTCGTACCACCGTGTACCCACACCCCAGTACGTTCGAGTCCTACCCCCACCCCTGTACGTGTCCTACCCCCGTGTACCCCCACCCCAGTACGTTCCAGTCGTACCCCCACCCCTGTACGTGTCGTACCACCGTGTACCCACACCCCAGTACGTTCGAGTCCTACCCCCACCCCTGTACGTGTCGTACCACCGTGTACCCAGTACGTTCGAGTCCTACCCCCACCCCTGTACGTGTCGAACCACCGTGTATGTACATCCCAGTACGTTCGAGTCCTACCCCCACCCCTGTACGTGTCGAACCCCCACCGTGTATGTACACCCCAGTACGTTCGACTCGTACCCCCACCTGTACGTGTCGTACCACCGTGTACCCACACCCCAGTACGTTCCAGTCGTACCCCCACCCCTGTACGTGTCGTACCACCGTGTACCCACACCCCAGTACGTTCGAGTCCTACCCCCACCCCTGTACGTGTCGTACCACCGTGTACCCACACCCCAGTACGTTCGAGTCCTACCCCCAACACAACCTCCTAAGTACGGAGCGCACCCCAGGCCCCAACATCACAACCGCATGTACGAGTCGTACCAAGCCACACACAAGGACAGCACCGTATAACCAAATGGCCCATGTACACACCGTACACACGCTCAAAACGCACGTACACAACCAGGAAAAACCAAAAAAACACAAGAATACACTATTCGAATGGCACAAAGCCACTAAACATGGCCAACAAACACTAAAAAACACACCTTCACTGACCTGCAACTGCCAAAAACAAACAGAGGCCCAAAACACCACCACTCCTTATAACACACCCACCCAAACTTCAAACACAGCCACACCCACCAATGGACCAATAAAAAGGGCCCACACACACAAACCATGAGCCTTTGCAACAGATCCACTGCTGCCAGACCCCAGAGACAACGCACTGCACCATACTTCAACCATCAATACACCTTACACTTGCACTCCTTCACACAACCACCTTCACAAACACACCCTCATCACATTCACACACACACACACCTGCACACCCACACCCACACACCCACAACCATCCACACCCCCCCCCACCATCCACACCCCCCCCACCATCCACACCCCTCACCATGCCCACTACCAAGAATCCAAAGTTCAGTAACCGAGAATTGGAGGTTCTTGTTGATCAAATCCTCAGAGGCGAGCCACAGATCTTTGGAACATTGGTCCGAAACACCAGCCTGGCAGCAAAAACAGCCATGTGGCAGACCATCGTCGATGCTGTGAATGCTGTTGCCGACACCAGAAGGACCAGGCAGGAATGCCAGAACAGGTGGTACGATCTGCGGAGGAGGGTCAGAGCCAAGAGGCAGGAGGAACATGACCAGGCCAACGCCACCGGAGGAGGGCCCTCCCGCAGAGCCGTACAGTACCATCCCTGGGAGGAGAGGGTGATGGCCATACTGCCGGTGGAGGCAGTCGAAGGATTAGAAGGACTCCGAGACCCGGGTGAGTACACAAACAACGCACCTCACATGGGGGGAACGGCATCCACAACCAAAATCACTAACAGGCACGCAACCACCACAAGCCATCGCATGACTCAACCACACTCCATGAGCACACACATGCCACTGCTGCCACCATGCCCCATGCACCCAGCTGGACAATGTCAAGTCACAGGCCACAGAAGACAACAACACATGACACGGTAACCCGGATGGCGGGAGGCTGGGCCCCAATAATCACATAGTGCAACTCCGAAGCAGACAACAATGCACTCTGCCCATATGGCCTAGGTCACAGCCAGACAAACAGTGTGTCCCAACACAGGAATGACTTGCCAGCAAATGGCGGACGCCTTGCATCAACACATGGGGGTGAAGGCACTGTTTTGCACATGACAGCAGCTAATGAACAGCCAACATTGTGAAAGAGTGGCAGCACACACCACCACAGCAGCAGCGCAGAGACACACTCTACACCCAATGGGTGCCTGGAGATCAGAAACAAACTCACATCAACAAGCCAAGGGCCATTCAAAGATCTGCTAACAGTGTGTGCCCAGGAAGCTGGGCTGAGGTGACAGAGGGTGACACACAGAGGGAGGGAGAGGGGGACAGAGATGGAGGGAGACACAGGGAGACGGACAGAGGGAGGAGGCTGACACACGGAGGGAGGGAGAGGGGGACACAGAGGGAGGGAGAGGGGGACAGAGAGGGAGGGAGAGGGGGATAGAGAGGGAGTGAGACGGACAGAGGGAGGAGGCTGACACACGGAGGGAGGGAGAGGGGGACACAGAGGGAGGGAGAGGGGGACAGAGAGGGAGGGAGAGGGGGACAGAGAGGGAGGGAGACGGACAGAGGGAGGAGGCTGACACACGGAGGGAGGGAGAGTGGGACACAGAGAGAGCGAGACACAGGGAGAGCTAATCAGCCGTGTTGCGTGTGTGAATGCCTGCTCGTCAGCAGGTAGACTGCGTGCATGTAGACAAGGGTGGCCAGTGCCAGAACCCCCCCTCTTCACCATGGCAAAACACAGGGCCATGTCACAACCTGTTCACGAGCACAAGGACAGCTACCTGGATCATATAAGTGTGTGGATCCACTCCATGTGCACATGTACAGTGCTACACGGAAGGCGCCAATGCATGGCTCGCCACACCTGCCCACTCCACTGCTGACTGCAGTCACACTTGACGCAGCAAGTAAGACTGTGCCACACATAGTTAAAGGGGCCAAAGTGGTGCCCAAGGGACACACCCATGCACAAGTGCACTGTGAGTGGAATGCAAGACAGATCCAAATTCCAAGAGGAAATGTGCCAACGTTGAAACTGATGAAACATGGATGTTGCATGGACCAAAATTAACATTGTCTCTCTCACACACAGGTCAACGTCGTGGTGCACCCCCCAACACTGGGGGGGAACACTCACAGGACCTGGATCTGCAGGAGCCCGATCCCACCGGCAGCGACCACCCTCACCACTCTGTGGACGACCCCGACCAACCTGGCCCCTCTGGTGTCCAACCACCTGCAGCACCTGCGTCAGGTACAACTGTGCCAACCACCACCCCCACTCCTGCCACATCCCAGGAGACACCCAGGATCCCTGCCCCAACACCACAATGCAGCCAGGTTAGCCAGGAGGGACACGGTGTCCCGGGCACCCAGGAGGAGGCAGGCGACAACGCCAATGCCACCCCTCAGGGGTCCCGGAGACCCCATGTGCCCACAAGGGCAGGCCAGGCGCAAGTGGGCAGGGGTGGTGGGAGTGGAGGACGGCGGAGGCGCGAGCCTGACCAGTTGGCTGGGGATCCGGCATTGTCCCATGTCCGTAACATCCTGGACTCATACCGGCAGGACACCACGGGCATGGCCCAGGTTGTGTCCGTCCTCGAGGGGATCAAGACCCAGCAGGCCCAGCAACATGCGGAGCTAATTGCCTGTCTACTGGTACACCAACGGAGGATGGAGGACAGACAGGCTGAGCAAGTGACGGCATTCCAGGGGATTCACGCTACACTCCGTCGGATGGCCGACACCATGGCCGACCCTCCATGTGCCAGAAGGCGGAGAACATCACCACCCACAGGGAGGGATCAGGAGGAGGAGGAGGAAACATCCGACGGAGCATCCCAGACGTCGTCACGGCCTGCTGCTGAGGTTCCCCGCAGGAGGCCGGGTCGTCCACGGAAAGGACCGTGAGGGTGGCTGCTACATCACCATCTCCCAGGACACCTGGCCCGGCACCTGGCCCACTGGAGCAACAGCATCACAGCATCAAGAGACATTCTCTGCCACATGGCCCTGCTGGTCACTGGCTGACCAATGTTGACAAAGACTGTGGCATGGACTCTGAGGATTTCCAATGGCAAGGACACCAACTCCCCTACTGAACTTTGGATTCCATAATCCCGGAAAGCCCCTCACTTTGTCCCCCCCCCCCAATAATAAATCACACTATGAAGAGTAGATGCCTGCTGGTAGCATTATTACCTAACATGTGTCTTGTAAAGTCTAAACATGCCTGAGTCATCTTTTCTCTTCAACCATCCACACCCTGGGGCCTGAGTCTGGCACAGGACACATGGGTCACAGTGTATTAGGCAAGACAGACATGGAGCACCATACACACCCGTGATGGGCACAACCAGCTGAGGGGGTGGCCAAACAACCGTGCTGACACACACATTGAGTACACCAACAGTCATGCGCAGAGGTGAGGGATGCAGTCCAGTGTCCTGGGGGGCACCCAGGTATGTGTAGGCAGGTGGCAGAACCATGTCCTGCAAGCTTGAGTCCGGTGGATGCAGAGAATGGGGGCCTGGCCAACGTTGGATGCATGGGGATGGCACATGTCACAATACCCACGCAGTCATGGACATCATGCCCAATACACAGTCTCAGCCCACACACACAGCTTGCATCTTGCCACTCGACACATTGACACATAGCCACAATCAGGGAATACCATGCCAGACATGCAGGATGCACCGTGCCAACACACCAGCATTGACTGAGAAGAGGCACCTTGGAGGCATAGGGACACCTTTATTAGTCATGTATTCGGGATTGCAGAGGCAACTCGGAGTACACATGAACACATCATGTGGAGTGACATGTGGGTCCAACACTGGCACCCCCCTTCTGCAGGACAAATGCGTGATAGCCATGGAACTGGCACACAAGCGTCGGCTAACAGCTAAATACCCACAGCTGCACACGGAGAGCCTGCCATACACCATAGATCCGCTGATGTGGAAGTCCCACACCATGTCAAGCCAATGCTAACCGTATGTGTCCGAGGGCAGTGTCACACACATTGATGCCATCATCACAATCCACTATCCCATCACTGATGACTGTCAACCAGGCAGACCATCTATTCAGGTGTACACAGCTGCATGTCGTGTCCCATGGGGATGCGACATGGCTGCAGAGGAATAACACATCGACAGGGGCAGTGTGCATACATCGTGAACAACTGCCACACCCAATACACCCCAGATGCATCCCTTACCCCATGGAGACTTCCAAACGTGTCCGTGCCTGTAACGCTGAGTCAGCCCACGATGTCATGTCCATGAGGAATAGCAGTGCCACAACAATGCAACCAGCAAACGGCATGCGCAGGTACCTGGGGAAGAGAGACACACAAGAAGTCAGCCACAAATAACACAGCCACTTGCATGTGCATTTACTCGACACATGTATGGATGACAACATGCTAGGTCATCATTGTGACTGGGGAAATACTACCATCACTGCCACCATCACTCCAGTGACACACCCACACACACCTCTGACTCACGTGCCACACATGCAGGTGGAGACACACATCACAACGCATGCCACACGGGGACCAATGCGTGCACACTCAGACACTGGTACTCACCACTAAGCAAAGAAGTCGCATATGAGCCGAGTCCGGATGTCCTCTTGCGGCTCCACATCCTCCACATCACTAGCCCCATTGCCAAGCCCTTCGTCCTCCACGGGTGGATGGTCCTCGTCATGTTGATTCAGGATGAGTGGCACAGCTCTTTCAACTGCCATGTTGTGCAGCATGCAGCAGACCATGAAGATCTTGCAGACCTTCGCCGGGGCATAAGGGAGTGCACCGCCGGTCTTGTGGAGGCACCGGAATCGGCTCTTCGGCATGCCAAACGTCCTCTCTATCACTCGCCTTGTCCGGCCATGGGCGGTGTTGTAGCGGAGCTGGGCCGGCGTGATGGGGTGAGGTGTCAGCAGCCAAGGCATGTTGGGATAGCCAGCGTCCCCTACATGGGAAGCACATGGTCATCGTTAGAAGTGGTGAAGCGGTCGTGCTGGTAGGCTATACAGAATACAGGACAGACAGACTGTACCCACCAACAACACATGCCCGTTCGTTGCGCAGCTGCATCATCATATCAGGCATCCCGCTACGCCTCATGATGTAGGCATCGTGTGCTGATCCTGGAAAACGAGCACAGACATGTGAAATCACCATGTTGGACAGACACACCACAAGGGCATTGATGGAGTGGTAGTGCTTCCGATTGCGGTACGCCACCTCCCGTGCGTGTGGTGGTACCAAAGCTACATGTGTCCCATCTATGGACCCAATGACATGGGGCATCCCTCCCAGGGCATAGAATCCACGCTTGACCTCAGTCATCTGTTCAGGGGTTGGGAACTTGATGAAGTCATCCAGGTGAATCAACATGGCCTCCAAGAAATCATGCAGCACACCGCTGAACATGCTCTGGGACATGCCACCAACATGAGCTATGGTATTTTGGAAGGCACCCGTGGCAAGAAAATGTAGGGCAGCCATTACCTTCAGCTGGGGTGTCAGTGCCGTAGGATACCTGTGCTGCGGTTGCAGGTGTGGTGCCAGTCTCGCCGTCAGCTCCAGAATCAACGGTTGGGTGAAGCGGTAGAGCCGGATCCTGTCATTCTCCTGCATGGCAGCCAAGTCTGGAATTCTTCGGGCAAGAGGCGGCGCTCTGCAGTAATTTGGAAGTGACAAGGAAGAGTGAGTGCACTACGACAACAACTCATGTCTACTGAGCACATGTAAATCTGGCAATACACACATGCTACATAGGGAGTCAGGTATGTGCTACATGGGCAGGACACGTATGGATGCAAGGTGACACTCCTTCCAAGACCCAGCTACACACGGAGATTGAGAACCTCCCCATGCCACGCCATGGGAATAGCTGTGTCCCAGTGCAAGTGAACAGCCAGACGCAAGACAGGAGTGACATACACCCACACATCAGCAGAAGTAGGATGCCAATTGCAGAGACTGGTAGCGGAACACCGGAGCCACAGGTCACATGACATTACACTAGGCCTGCCCACACACCTTGCCATGAAGGTGCACATGTCATGACTCACCACACATTCCTTGTGAGGATGCTGACATGGCCTTGTCACGCTACTCCGTGTCCCATGCATACATGTGCACCTCACATCCGATAACACATGTGGCATGGTGTGCGGAACAGTGTGCAATGACAATCTACACACAGACACATGTTGGTTGCTGCAACGGCTGCAGCTTTTGAGGGTGCTACAACATCAACCTGATGGAAATCACGCACACATAAATGACATAGTCACATTGTGCACTGTGGGTAGTGACAAGTCATGTGTCATAACCCCTGTACCGGGCATCATGGGACACTTCCGTGTGTTGGTGTCCGTGCCATGCCAGTGACGCTCACCCCAAGTGTGCAGTACGACATGCACACATGTCAAAGGAGTCAAGGGCATGCCTGGCACACATTGCACGGTCACACAGTACACCTATACACATCTCATCATACATCTGGTGCCTTCTCCACTCAGGAGTCATGTTCCACATCACAGCCTGTCACACCTGTGCCCCACACATGTAGTAATGCACAGACGATGCCTTGATGTCCATTCCTGGACAAGTATGTCCATCCATGGACAAGTATGTCCATCCATGGACAAGTATGTCCGCCCTATTCCTACCTGTGTGTCGCCTATCACCACTGTGATGTGTAAAAACCGCCGTACTGCTGCTAAGAGGGCCTGTGTATGTTCCCAAATCACTGTGGGAGTGCTGCCGTATGTGTACCCATCGTGATGGCGAGCGTACAGGCATTTGTACGGTCCGTACCACTACGAGTACGCATACGCGTGCAGACCCATAGTGATAGTGAGCGTAGATGCGTGTGTACGGCCCGTACCACTACGAGTACGCATACGCGTGCAGAACCATACTGATAGTGAGCGTAGATGCGTGTGTACGGCCCGTACCACTACGAGTACGCATACGCGTGCAGACCCATAGTGATAGTGAGCGTAGATGCGTGTGTACGGCCCGTACCACTACGAGTACGCATACGCGTGCAGACCCATACTGATAGTGAGCGTAGATGCGTGTGTACGGCCCGTACCACTACGAGTACGCATACGCGTGCAGACCCATAGTGATAGTGAGCGTAGATGCGTGTGTACGGCCCTATCACTATGGGTGTCCTCGCGTATGCGTACTCGTAGTGGTACGGACCGTACACACGCATCTACGCTCACTATCAGTATGGGTCTGCACGCGTATGCGTACTCGTAGTGATAGTGAGCGTAGATGCGTGTGTACGGTCCGTACCACTACGAGTACGCATACGCGAGGACACCCATAGTGATAGGGCCGTACACACGCATCTACGCTCACTATCACTATGGGTCTGCACGCGTATGCGTACTCGTAGTGGTACTGGCCGTACACACGCATCTACGCTCACTATCACTACGAGTACGCATACGCGAGGACACCCATAGTGATAGGGCCGTACACACGCATCTACGCTCACTATCACTATGGGTCTGCACGCGTATGCGTACTCGTAGTGGTACGGGCCGTACACACGCATCTACGCTCACTATCAGTATGGGTCTGCACGCGTATGCGTACTCGTAGTGGTACGGGCCGTACACACGCATCTACGCTCACTATCACTATGGGTCTGCACGCGTATGCGTACTCGTAGTGATAGTGAGCGTACATGCGAGTGTACGGCCCGTACCACTACGAGTACGCATACGCGAGGACACCCGTAGTGATAGTGAACGTAGGCATGCATGTACGGGCCGTTGCAATGCATTTGGGGTGCCCTAGGGCCCCGAAACGCACCGTACCTGTGTGTGATGCTCCAAATTACATAGGGGACAAGTATTAAGGCCTACATGCATGCTGGTTGTCATGGAGACCAAGTTCAAATTTCGAAATTGTTCTGGAAGGTGCACAGCAGAAGTCAGTTGGAATTCTTCTACTTTGTTGCAATGTGTTTGTGGGGCTGACATCATGCAGGAGAATGAAACCGATAGAGAACCCACAGACTGCTAGGTTTGAAGGGATTGGTGGAAACATAGGATGCAAATGTGAGTGACCAATCACTCTGTACTCCTGTGCATGAGACTGGGCAGAAGGCCACATATAAGGCAGCCAGGTCCCATGAGGGAGTACTTGCCTGCACATCTTTGCATTCGTCGACCCAGCTGCTGCTACTGATTCCCTGGAACCATGTCAAGGGCTGTGGAGAGGACACAGCCATTCACCCTGGAGGAGAACATGGCTCTGCTGGATGTGATCCTCCCACAGTACTCCATGCTGTATGGGT
The DNA here is from genome assembly GCF_964204655.1 of Triturus cristatus. NCBI lineage: Eukaryota > Metazoa > Chordata > Amphibia > Caudata > Salamandridae > Triturus > Triturus cristatus. Next base: position 920,774,516 of record NC_140582.1, on the reverse strand, counting down.
GACCAGGGTATCAGGTGAGTGCATAGGCCACTGGCACAGACTGTCCCTATGTTGTGACTGTGACTTCAGGCATTGTGTCCTGGTGTGACACACATGCCATGTACTGTAGGGGGGGTCCCAGGGGGGGGGGTGCCTGATGTCTCCCAGCAGTGCCCTGAGACAGGAGGGGTGTGTGCCTATCACTAACAGCAGTGCCCTGAGACAGGAGGGGTGGATGCAGAGTCCTCCCAGCAGTGCCCTGAGACAGGAGGGGTGGGGGCCTATCACTAACAGCAGTGCCCTGAGACAGGAGGGGTGGGGGCCTATCACTAACAGCAGTGCCCTGAGACAGGAGGGGTGGATGCAGAGTCCTCACAGCAGTGCCCTGAGACAGGAGGGGTGGGTGTGATGCACAGTGTGAGCCTTGATCATTGATTGTGACATTGCCATCATTCCACCTGTGTACCCACTATGGCACGTACTGCTTTTTCCCTCACCAGGGGATGATGTCCCTATGACAAAGGTGCAATGCGTTGACTGCATGACATGCCTTGTTGTAACCAGCTAATTTGTACTCATATGTCTCTCTGTGACATGTGGCTGGTGTATTGATGTGGTGTCACTTGTTCTTCCTCACAGGTAGGCGCCACTGCCAAGGAGCAGATCTGGCTGACCGCCGTCAGTGCCGTGAGGGGTGTGGATGGTCGGAGGCGGAGCCTGCCCCAGGTGAGGAAACGCTGGCAGGATATCCGGTGCTGGACGCGGAGGATTGCACGGCTCCTGCTGGGGGACTCACCTGAGAGCCACAAGAACCGCGGCCGCCGCCGTCCGAGCCACCTCCACAGGCGTGTGCTGCCGGTGGTCTTTCCAGACCTGGAGAGGCGCTTACAGGCGATGCAGCAGCCGGAAGGGGGTAGGTACATGTGTGTTTGTTGTGTGTCACCGGCATTTGTAAGGGCACAGTAGCATGAATTCACTGGCAGGGTTTAAAGGTGCTGTGCAGATCCTGTTTTCCCCAGTATAGCGCTGCGCCCCTGCCACCCTTCCCCTCCTTGCAATGTGTTCCCTGGTCTGTGTGTAGTCACTCCTTCACAAGGTAATGTAGGCTGGCGCTTTGTCCACGAGAACAATGACTGTAGCATCATGTGTGGGGGTGGTGTGTAACAGGTTGTGGGACCTTGCCTGTGCACTGTCAAGTTCACTGCATGTGGGTTCCATGTCAGTTGGCACTGATGCTGACTCCAGACATGGGAGTTGGTCTCTCATGTGTCATGCCTTACAGCGCGCATGTCCTATGTAGTGGCCTGTGACATGATGTGCATGAGTGTGCGATACGCATAGTGCAGGGATGGTGACGTGTGTTGCAGTCATTACCATTCAGTAGCATGTAGTTGCGTGCCCACTACTGTCCCCTGGGGCACCTTTTCCTCAGTGGTGTATGTGTCATCATAAACGTGGACACTCTCAGTGTCTACAGCGTAGGTTGTGCTCTGTGCCATTGTCCCCTGTCACCATGTATATAGACGTGCTATTTTGTACAGGTGTCCACTGTGCAGCCTGACCTGAATGTCCTTCTTCATACTCACAGTTGCCAGTGCCTGTGTGTCTTGTTATACTCATCTGAGGATGGGCACTGGTACCTCATTATTTGTACAGGCGCACCTTGGCTGTTTGGCGTCCAATCTTGCATTTTGCCTGCCCCTGTGTTTATCACCCAGACTATGAGATGTTGGTGCCACCTGTGTCTCAACAATTTGCCTCGTGTAGGGGTTTGTTGGGGCGGGCAATGCCTATGTGTCAAATCCTGATTTCTACTTGCTGGGTCTGGGCAGTGTGTGATGTTTGTCTGGACACACACGCAAGGTGCAGTGACCGAGTCATGTTGGGCATGTTTTCAGCATTACCTATGCAGCATGTGTCTCAAGTTCATGGATATGGTCCCTGGTCATCGGTATTTTCACCGACGCTGTGTGGTGCAGATGCAGTGCTGGATTGTCCCCAGGGCCTTGGTGCTATGTCAGACAACGTTTCCTGTCTTTAGCTATTGTCTCATGCTCTCCATGGTGTTTCAGTGGCATGGTGGCTCAACCAACTGTGTGTTTCATGCCCTACATCGGTACCTTGTTTAGTAGATGTTAGGGATCTTCCTTTTCAGGCTATGCAGTGTTACCTATGTAGATTGGACTCATGTGACTGATGTGTACAGCTGTCTGATTAATTTCTGTCTCTCCACCCTGCCCACAGCATCGTCGGGGGACACAGAGGGAGACATGGACACAGGCAAGGCGGAGGGACCGAGCACCAGTGCCAGCCGTGACATCGGGGCTGGCACATCGAGTGGGACAGAGGTGGAGGATAGTGCGGCCGAGGACCTGTCGACTGGCACGTCAGAATACGAAGCTGACAGGTCCGAGGAGGATGTCTCCGAGTGGGCGGTGGCTGCACCAGCAGCTGACAGCGGAACAACACCTCGCACCGCCCCCTCAGTTCCCATCAGCCGCCTCCCACTTGCTCGTGTCCCTTCCCAGCGTGCCCGGTCACCGCATGTCTCCTTCCGGCCAGGCACCGTACCCCCTGCCCCTGTCTCCACTGCTGCCGCCAATGCTGAGTCTGTGGACATCCAGCGGCAACTGCAGGTTGGTCAGGCTGCGATCCTTAATGTCCTCCATGCCCACGGGAAAACCCTCACCAACATCGAGGCATTCTTGGAGGGCATTCATTCATCGCAGGCTGACCAACGCAACTTGCTGAGGTCCATAGACTCCACACTGACTGCAGCAGTGGGTCTCCTGCAGCGCGACCTCCCCCCACCTACCCCTGCCCCATCCACACTTCCCACTCCCATGCCTGTCCCACGTACACCCAGACGTCGGCATGCACCCACATCAACAGACACAGGCACCACACCAGCAGGGAAGGTCCACCGCACTCCTCCTGACACGCACACACAGGGTGAGGTAGGCACACCCACTGGGTCGGGGGGAAAACGTGTGACACGCAGCCATAGTGGGAGTCCGCATTCCACCCAGTCCACTCCCTCCAAATCCCCTCCCCTCAGCTCTCCTGGCCACATCTCCCCCAAGGACTCCTTCATGGCCGCTCTGTCCCTGAGCCCCACAGTTACACCACCACGCAAGCGGTCAAGGAAGTCCTCGGTCAGGGTGGTTGAGTCTCCCCCCTGTCTCCACCCTCCCCCGGTGGCGCTGCGACCCATCCCTCTGACCCCCCCCCCCTCCTTGGGGCCTGAGGTCCCTTCGGGTGCAGGGGAGTCCCTGGAGGACCTTGCTAAGGTGTGTAGTGCCATCCTGGCCTCCGCCTTTGGCCATGACACACCCCCTGTGGTTGAGTCCTCCATCCCTGCACCCACAACGCTGCCCCTTTGCCCTGATGTCCCTGCGGTGCCTGGTGCTTCCCCCCCCCTGATGCCCTCACCAGTATGGAAGACGATGCCATTTGACTGTGCAGGCAAGGTAGGGGACACGCATCCCACTGTGTCCCCCATCCAGCTGCGAATCATTGACTGCCCTATGGGCTTTGTGAATATTGAACTGCCTGCGATCCACGGACATTGTGCTCATGCTGAATAAAGCTTAATTTTGTTTTCATTATCACACTACCGCTATGCTGGTATTGGTGTTGGTGGGGCTGCTACATGGTTTTGGGTGGTGTTTAAGGGTTTGGGTGTGTGGGATATGTAGTAGTGTTCTGCTCATTGGGGGGACCCTGGGATCTGTGTGCCATCACAAGGTGTTGGCTAACTTCCTTTGGTCATGTAAGCAGTTACTGCATGGTGCAATTGTCCCAGGGTGTATTCCTTCCTCTGTGTACCAAGATTTCTTCCCTGCAGGGTGTTCACAATGTTTAGCGCAGAGCAGTGTCTACATGAGCTGTGTGTGTGATGGAGCCCTTCTACTTTGGCCATGCATGCATGGCCATGTCTCCACCTGCAACAATCGTGGCATCCTTGGTGATCACTGTACTTGTGTGTGGAGTCTGTTGACATGAGTTCATGGGGACATGTTCCCTTGTAGGCAGTATGGATGTGGGTAATTCCGGCCTCACACACATGTGTTACACCCCTCCTGTCTCTGGGCACTGCTGGGAGGACTCTGCACCCACCCCTCCTGTGTCTGGGCACTGCTGGGAGGACTCCACACCCACCCCTCCTGTCTCTGGGCACTGCTGGGAGGACTCTGCACCCACCCCTCCTGTGTCTGGGCACTGCTGGGAGGACTCTGCACACACCCCTCCTGTCTCAGGGCACTGCTGGGAGGACTCTGCACACACCCCTCCTGTCTCTGGGCACTGCTGGGAGGACTCTGCACACACCCCTCCTGTCTCTGGGCACTGCTGGGAGGACTCTGCACACACCCCTCCTGTCTCAGGGCACTGATGGGTGGACTCTGCACACACCCCTCCTGTCTCAGGGCACTGCTGGGAGTGATAGGCACACACCCCTCCTGTCTCTGGGCACTGCTGGGTGGACTCTGCACCCACCCCTCCTGTCTCTGGGCACTGCTGGGAGGACTCTGCACACACCCCTCCTGTCTCTGGGCACTGCTGGGAGGACTCTGCACACACCCCTCCTGTCTCAGGGCACTGCTGGGAGTGATAGGCACACACCCCTCCTGCCTCTGGGCACTGCTGGGTGGACTCTGCACACACACCTCCTATTTCTGGATATGTACGCTTGGAACATACACGGTGGGGGTGCGCTCCATGCATTCGAGGTGAGGGTACGAGTCTAGTTACACTGGTGTGGTGAGGGTACGGTCCGTGAGTCCGTGGGTGGGGGTACGGGTCATACTTACACTGTTGGGGTGGGGGGTACGCTCCTTGCATACGCGGGTGGGGGTATGGGTCGTACTTACACTGTTGGGGTGGGGGGTATGCTCCTTGCATACGCGGGTGGGGGTACGGGTCGTACTTACACTGTTTGGGTGGGGGTACGCTCCATGCTTACGCGGGTGGGGGTACGGGTCGTACTTACACTGTTGGGGTGGGGGGTACGCTCCTTGCATACGCAGGTGGGGGTACGGGTCGTACTTACACTGTTGGGGTGGGGGTACGGTCCGTGAGTCCGCGGGTGGGGGTACGGGTCGTACTTACACTGTTGGGGTGGGGGGTACGATCCTTGCATACGCGGGTGAGGGTACGGGTCGTACTTACACTGTTGGGGTGGGGGGTACGCCACTTGCATACGCGGGTGGGGGTACGGGTCGTACTTACACTGTTGGGGTGGGGGGTACGATCCTTGCATACGCGGGTGAGGGTGCGGGTCGTACTTCCACTGTTGGCATGGGGGGTACGCTCCATGCATACGCGGGTGTGGGTGCGGGTCGTACTTACACTGTTGGGGTGGGGGTACGCTCCATGCATACGGGGTGGGGGTAGGGTCTGTACATATCCGTCCCCACGCTATGTGATGCTTGTGCGGGCCGTACCCAGGCCTTTGCCACGTGGGTACGATCCGTCCCGCCATTGTTGGGGTGACGTGTGTGTGGGCGTGGTACGACTCGTACCCACGCTCTTCAGGCGTGGGTACGGGACGTACCTGTCTGGTTGTGTTGCCGGTTCGCGTGGTGACGGACTTCCGTTGTGGCGGTCGCTGGCTTATCAGGACACGCCCCCACCCCCTCGTGGTGACCAGGGCATGGGAGTCAGGTATGTCCAGGCCATGTGTGGTGTGTGACTTATGTGGTTGTTTTGTGGCCTGCCCTGGTCGTGCCACCCCCACCCCACCCCACTTTCCCCCCTCCCTTAGTTATTCTGACCTTCTGCGGCATCTGCGTCGTAACCTGTAGAGGAGGTGGACTGCTATGAGGGCAGGGATAACTCGTAGGTTCGGGTCCATGTCTGTCCGTCGCGTACTGGTACTCCTTGATCGCGTCGTCCTGTCGCGTACGGGTCCTCCTTGATCGCGTCGTCCTGTCGCGTACGGGTCCTCCTTGGTCGCGTCGTCCTGTGTGTCCGTCGCGTACTGGTCCTCCTTGTTCGCGTCGTCGTCTGTCCGTCGCGTACTGGTGGTCCTTGTTCGCGTCGTCCTGATTTCCCGGCAGTTTTTGGCTGCCGGAAAATATTCACCGTGCGGGGTGATGTCGGTGCGAATCGTAATTCCTGGGTCGTGAATGGCTGGCTGCGAGCGTCCCGACGTCAGGTCGGCGCTTTTCCGGATCGCATTGGTAGGTTTTTTTTGGTCGGTCGGGCTTTTTTACGATTCGTACGGTAATGGTGTACCCGTGCGAATCGTAATTCCTTGTTTGTAAAAAATGACGACCGGGTACGCGTCGGACGGAGATTATGCTCCGTCCGACGGTTCGTACCCGGTTTTTGCCGGATCGTGATCGGCACCAGAGTGTTCGGTTTGGACTGTATGGTACTAACAAATTAGTTAGAACAGAGGGAGCTTGATGAGACAGAATTTTATGGGCTACACATAGAGCCTTGAACTGAATTCTTCTATCCACTAGCAACCAATGAAGTTTAGATAGCGACCTAGATACTGAGCATGATTTAGGAAGTGCCAGCAGGATCCAGGCTGCTGCATTCTGAATTCTCTGAAGTCGCAGAGTACATGATTTACTGGCCCCTAGATGTAAAGAGTTCCCATAGTCCAGCCTCGCCAGAATAGTGGCCTGAAGAATGGTCTGATGAACAGAGGGCTCAAAGAACCCCAAAATAGGTTTCAAACCTCGCAGGAGCCCAAAACAGGTGCCTGCAACTGATTTAGATTGAGTATCAAAGGACAGACTTTTGTCAATCCAAAAGCCCAAGTTCTTAACCGCCTCCTTAGGAATAGGTGCAGGGTTAAGATACTCCGGCCACCACTGTTCTGACCGCAAAATCACAGTTTGTGTACTTTGAAGTCCAAGGACCGAAACAGGAGCATGGTACGTTGGACCGAACAAATTCCTTTTTGATAGCCACCTTCTCTCGAATGAGAAATTCCAATTTTTGGAAGCCAGATGGAAACTGGAAGAAGCAGAAGGATGAGATGCAGGTGAATGTTTGCTTAAGTTAGTGTTATGGAACTCTTGTAGGTCCTGTAAGATAGCACAATGGCAATCTACCTCAAACGTTGTGGCAACTGACACAACGTCTGGACCATCAAGCTCTGGAACATACATCTTGATACTAAAAAGTACTTCGTACGGAGTCCACCCACCCAGAGATCTTTTAGAGAGGTTATTTAATGATCGTTAAACCCCATATAGATGGTTCATCCAACCACGCCCTGTACCTAATACCCTAGCTGTTAAGGACTACTTTAAGTCACGGTTCATTCTCTCCACAACAGAATTACCCTTGGGTCTCTATGGGGAAGCATAATGCACTTGCACACTCATGGACTTCATTGAATCACGGTATGCCTTAGAGGCAAAAGCCAAACCTTGGCCTGAGTGAAATGCGCAGCAGGCATATGTCCAGATTAAGACTATCAAATCTTTACTAAAAGTTCAAGTGTCAGCCATGCGCTGCAGCCAAACCTGGAAGAATCTAGAGCTAGAATCAACTTTAACCAAAATAAATTTGAACGCAGTATCAGAAATAAGAGGACAGCAGTGATCTAAATAAAAGGCTGGCTGGAAATAAACGGTTGGAGGAGACACAGTAGAAGACTTAATCTGTTGGCATATGTCACAGCATAAAACATATTTCTGGTTTGTTGATATAAACGTTGCCACCAATATCTCTGCTCTAAGAGTGAAACGGTGGCAGCCGCACCGGTCTGCGCAGAAGCTATACCCTCATGTGCTGCCACAATTAAATCATATCTGCGTTAGGAATCATGTGATCTACTATGCCAGGAATAGTCACAAAAGGAACATTCTGGCCATCTAAATGATAGGAATATTTAGAAAGTAAGCCCTTCGTTAAGGGGGTGCCATTATCAATAGCATTAACAGCAACCAAAATATCATTTTAGCTGTGGCAACTGCAGATTTGGTGGCTTCACTAGCCAAAGAATTCCCAACGGTGTGTGCTCCCACATGTTGGTGACTCAATGTATGTAAAACATGAGATTGTGTTAATTTATTTTTAAAGTCTTCCACTTTGAACCAAAGCAACTTGTACTTGATTGTGCAACACTTGGAATCTATGTAATCATTAAGTTTCCAAAAATGTAGATTATCATCAAAAGATTCACACAATAATATACATTACACACTATAAGAGTGGGAGAGTTAGGATCTGCTTTTTTGAGTGCAAGAAGCAAAGCCTTCATTCAGCTAACTGTGCAGCACAGTCCCCAAGAGATTGTGTGTGAGTTCTATGAAGGTAAAAAATGCCATCGGAGATAGTACCAGGAAGGATGGCGCATGCTGCAGAATATTGCTGTTTAGACCCTGTAGCAGGCTGAGTAGAACCATCAGTGTAAATGATGGATTTATATTGGTCAAGAGGCAAAACCGAAGAAGGCAAAGGATAAACATGTTTGCATTTCAAAAATGTGTGTGTTTGCAAAGAAGGGTCAAAAACAAAGTCGACATCCACGGCTGATAAGGACGTAAACCACTGTATCCAACGAGGGTGGAGGGCATTAGAATTAAAAACGCTGGCCTCTAAGGCTGGTACAGGAGAAACAATAATAATGCGTTTACCTTGAGCAAGTGGCGCTCCTTAAGGATGACCATCTGAACAGCAGTTAGAGTTTTTCTAGAAGAAGTAAAATGCAGTTCTGTGGAAAAATACAAATGCGATTTATATGCAATGGGTACTTGTTAGAAAGGGAATTTCTGGTTGACTAGGGCTTGTGCCTAAGCCAATCAGAAACCACCACTCTAGTCAGTGCAAGGGAGTTACACACTGAAGATAACCCCTGCTCACCCCCTTGGTAGCTTGGCTCGAGCAGTCAGGCTTATCCCAGAGGCAATGTGTAAAGCATTTGCGCAACACACACACACAGCAGCAACACATTAGGCAAGCCACAAAAGAGACTCCACACAAGGTTATATAAAAAATAGCCTTTGTATTATCATAAACAGATTAGATCATAACCACATATATAAACTGTGCCAAATGGCACTAGGCAATATTTACAGGGGATTATATACACATGACAGGGCCAATCGGGCTACTGTCAGAACCATCAAAAAGCACAAGTAGCAAATGTAAAACACAACCAGTAACTACTGGCACAATAATGACCTCAGCATTATATCACCTAAGGCATAAAACATATCCTTCATAACCATCAGAGGCATAAATCCATTATGCATAAATCACATTAGATCAGGCATCAAAATCATAAGCATAATCATTAGGCATATACCATATTAGGAATAAACCTATTATGCCTAAACCCTGAACTGACCCCATGCCAACTGGCCTTTCACTGGGGCTCAAATGCCCTATGTCGAAAATCCCAGGGCTTCTAGTGGGGCCTTTCAAATGGCCCCCTGGTTGTCTCAGCAGTGAAACCAAAGTGCGCAAATGCAATGGGGCGTGGGGTGCAACTCACCCCTTCTTCATCTAAAAAGAAATGGCCCCCTGGTTGCAGCTGCCCGCGCCTTCGCGGTGCAGCTGGGCAAATAAACAAGCACTGGCACTCGCTGTGCCTCGTGAGCCCCACTGGGACTCTAAAAACCAAATGTGCTCCTCAGTTGCAGCTACCTGCAACTGCGGTGCAGCTGATGTGCATAAACAGGCAAGGGCACTGACCAGATGCCTCGGGAGCACTAAAAATGCTCTCAACTCAGCCCCTATACCGGGGCTCTTCTGGAGTTTCCTTTGGTAGGGGGAAGGCACCAACAATGCAAATGGGAGCCCCCCTCACTGGGGCTCCGTGGAGGCTCCCGACCACAGAGGGAAGGCACCGACAATGTGCCTAGACCAACCCCCCAACAGCACACGCCACCGCCCCACTCACCGGGGCTCCTGTGGGGCTCCTCCAGTTTCCTCCAGGGACGGAGCAGGCTCGGCGGTGTCCCTCGGCTGTCCTCTTCTCGCCCGGTCACATCCGAGGGCACATGAGCCTCTTTAGGCTCTAACGTCGGGACTCCGGCAGACTTCCCTGAAAACATGCAGGGCTCCCACCGGCACATGGGGAGCTCTGCTCAGGGAAGCGCCGACTTCGTCTCGGCTCTTCGTCAGACGACCCCACCCACAGTCAGGCAGCTTGCCTGCCTTCCGGGTCGCTGCTGAATCGCGGCAGCTCCTTTGGGTGCATACAAAAACACTGGGTAGGCTCCGGCTCCAAAAGCATCGCACAAATGTGGGTTAGGCTCCCGTTCAATGAGCAGTGCAGGGGGGATCCCACACACCGGTATTCCCTTGCAGCCTCGCGCTGCAGACACCAACTCCTTTCTCCCTCGGGGAATACAGTTATAGCGCTCACGAGGCGCTAAGTCCTTAAAGTCCAAGGGCACAGCAGGGCCCAGGCAGGCCAGCACACAGGGCCCTCCTGCAGGGAGGCCGGCCCTAGTGGCAGTTCCTCCTGGAGCTCAGCAGCAGCTAGGCCCCCAGTAAGTACAGGAACAGCACAAAAGCACAACTTTCATGGGGTCACAACCCCAATATTTATACACCATATCTGCTTTGTCTGCCCTGGCACAGGGCTTGGGGTAACCAGCCTAAACTGGTTCTGGGGGGGGTTTGGAGCACTTTGTTGACAAGGCTCCTCTTCCCCTTTGTCAGGTGGGGGCTCGTCATCAGACACACCACTGGGGGGTGGAGCCAGCATAGGTTTGAAAGGCTACTTTTATGGGTGGCGAAATCAGCGCTGCAAGCCCACCAGTAGCAGTTAATTTACTATCCCGGGTATATGAGATACCACTTCACAAGGGACTGACAGGTAAAATAAACATGCCAAACGGGTGTAGACCAATCTTTGCAATATTTACCACAGAGAGCACACTCACTTTACACTGAACGGCAGTGCTAAAGTGCCCAGAGTCCTAAGACCACCAACACCATGTCAGAAAAAAGGCTAGGAGGAAGGCAAAAAGTTCAGGGATGACCCTGCAAAAAGGACCAAGTCCAACAGCACTGTTTCACCTTCATTAACATAAGTAAATCCAATCGCACTGGCAAAATCTGAACAACTAAGTTCATTGCATTAACACATGTATGTAAATGGCGTGTTTCAAGTAAGTCAGACTGTAAAGATCTGGGTGTGTCACTGCATTCCGATTCAGCTCTGTGGAAGTATGTTGTGCACAGTCAGGTATGTAAGTCCGGCAAAAATTTAAAAATCTCAGCAGAGACTGCACTTTTTTTAAGTGTACCTGGAGGTTGTAATTGGGCACAAGTTTCCCAAAAATTAGGGGCAATACTTCTTTCCTTATTTGTAAGCACATATCACAAGAAAAAGACACTAAGAAAAGCAATATAAGATTTTTTAAAGTTACATTTGTAAATTATGTCGGCAAATCGCAGAATAATGTGATCCACTCTTGCCACGTGGGAGTTTCTTTTGTCATCAGTTAGATAGATATCATCAACATAGGACAAAGCGTCTGGGTCGACATCATGAAGAATCAACCTAATTTGTGCTGCAAAAACACCGTGCTAGTCTTATCCCATAAGGAGTTGGGCGTAGCGCCTCTGAAAACCGAGGGCACCATACACGGACCAGTTACTGTTCTCCTGAGCCAAATTGTGACTGAAGAAACCATTGGAAATGTCCAAGGTAGTTTTATATATCTTAAAGGAAATAATATTAATCAGTACTATGTGTTTTTTACGTATAGCTTGTTTAGGTGTACAAGAAGAACAAAGAGATAAACAACTAGTTTTTGGAAAAAGCTCTAGTGCATGGATGCCGAAAAACCCCAATGGAGAAAGAGTTAGCCCATAATTGCCACTTCCATATTTGCATTGAAGACTTTGCTTTGGAGTCACACAACAAAATGATCTCTAATACTTGCATAATTGATTTATAAGTATTCAAAAGAAAAGCATTTGTCTTGGAAACACCAATCTGTAAACCAGGGAAATAGAATGTGTTTTTGCATTAGCCTACTTTGCCGCCTCTGGTGACTCAGTGGACTAATGCATTTATTTCTGTAACCTGTATTTAATCTATTGGTCACAGGTTTAACTTCTGATTGGCCTACTAAGCCATTCATCCTTCCGAGGATGAAAAATGAGTATCATTGAGTTGGGTAACACATTATAGAAAGTGCCCCAGGGGCACAAAAAGCATGTGCACCCGCTTTGTGTGCCCCAGAGCACTTTGGTATTAGAGAAGGGGCTGCAGACACTTGTGTGGCTCCTTCTGTAATACAGGTCACACTGACACGCATTTAACACCAGCGCTATCTCAAGAGGGCGTTCCACACATTTGCATGGGCACGAAGCCCCATGCAAATGAGGAAATCTCTGTACCTCTGCGCCCACACCGTACTATAGATGCAGACGCAAAGGAAAAAAGCCATCAAGTGGTGCACAGACAGTGCTCCACAAAATCGTGGTGCACTGTCAGTGCACCCCATGATGGCAGTCTTTTAGATTGGTGAAATAACTATGAACTGGAAGGCGCCCAGGGCCCCTAGGGTAGCAAAATAGAAAGTGGAGTTGGTTTGTTCGGCATGTTTTGAGAATGCAGTATTGTATAGTGATATGAGGAAAGGAAGAGGATCAATTGAAAAAGTTTGTGCATGGGATCATTGATTAGATTTCAAAAAGTGTGATGATTCTGAGGAAGAAAATGTGTACAATATTTGCAAAATACATGTATACTGTAATGTGGACTGGACTTAAGGGAGGCCACTAATTATGTGTGCATTATTTAATACAGAGCCTCATTCAACAGGGTTAAGCAAAGGATAACTGGTAGTCTCAATGTTGTTGATGTATGACAGCATTGGATAATTTGACACTGACAATGGCACTAATATTGTCAAAGCCATGACTGATGGAGGATACTTCAGAGTCCTATATTTAGTTTACTGCATTAACTTAACTGTGTGGGACTTTCTCAAAAAGAAGTAGTGTATAATATACTAGTTACCTGTCACATGATTTTCACACATTTCTGTAACTTTATCAAAGGGGCCGATTACGATGTCGTCCGGAAACTCTTCTGACCGAATCGGTTTCGGAATTGTTTCCGACCAAATTGTGTTCTGCAAGTCTGACCAATCGATTACAGTGGTTCCAGACATCGTTTGGTTGGACTCACATTGACTTCAGTGGGAGCCTGTGTTCAGAATGAGAACACAGGCTCCCATTGGAAAAAGGGGCGGCTGGGGAAAACCTTGCACCCTGTGCTGCCCATGGTGCTTGCCACACTGTGCATTCATGGAAAGGAGGGTCCCATGGGTACCCCCAGGGCCCCGATTTGGAGGACCCTGGGTGAAGGTGGGCTTGCTATGGGTCCCCAAAGTCACATTCCGACAGCCGGTCCGTGTCGGAACAACCGATTTGGAAAGGCTGTCTGAATCTGCCATTCTACTAGCTTGTTCGGAAACTTGCCCATAGACCCATAGAATTTTCCTAATTCTTCCTACCCATCTTTAAGCCAATGCCTCATTTTGAATGATCACCCCCCGCAAATCTTTGGACTGGTGATGCTGGGTTTTCGACTCCGAAGTGTACTGGGCCCTGCTGACCTGGCCCCAGTGCATGCGCTCTGACCTCATCTTTAACTTACCTATATGTCCTTAGTATAAGGTACTCAGTGTACCCATAACCTGTAGGTTAAGTGTCACTAGTGGACTGCAGCATTTATTGTGCTACCACTAAAGTGACAATGTTAAAACATGGTTCTAGGTCAGCCATTGCAGCCCAGTTGAGCAGCTTTTAAATTGCTAACTCAACATAAAATGACCCTATTGCCTGAACCAAACCTTCCTTTTGAAATATTTTTAAGTCACCCCTAAGGCGAGCCTTATAAGCCCATAAGGGCCCAGAAGTCTATGTTTATTTTGTGTTTTGCATGTCCTGACATTGGAAACCTGCAATTGACATTTTCACTGTATCAAGTCTGGTAGTCCCATTGGCTATCATAGGGCTACACTGGTCAATTTGCTAAGTGGTAACTTCCATTGGTGACTACCAAAGATAGTACTTTGAGGTATCAAAATACTGATTCTTTAAACCCGATATATTACTGAAGTTGAATTTAAAGTAACTTTTGCCAGTCATAATAGCTTTACTCGACAAACAGTCATAAAATCTGAGAACAATACAAAATAAATGACCAAGATATTACAATTTTTAAAAAGAAACTTCCCATCAAGTTAAAAGTCCATAAAATATTATAAAAACAGCAATAAAATGTATAAACTCCTCTCAATGTTATATATACAAGGGAGTATGTTTGCAAGAAAAAACACAGAGTTCTGTGAACAACTCAACTCTTACTTTGCTCTTACTATCTTTAACGTTAAAAGGAATAAGAAATACAAACCCCATTTTCATTTAAGCAACTAGGAAAGAAAGAAGGTTAGGCATGTAGTACACCTTCATTACAATGCAACAATCGCTTTTGATCTAATCTCCCATGCCCATCCTAACTTTTAATATGAGTTACTTTAGAAAGTCACCACTTTCTTGCCCTAAGGTTCTACTAGTTGTTTCTGATTAATAATAGCAGTTATCACATGAGACAGCTTGCCGCCCTCCTTCCATAAGGAGTGTACTGTTACTAGGAACAGGGAACAAAAGGCATGATGGAGGGAGCAGCTGTGACCTCCTCAAATGGAATGAGAAGTGGGCTGAGGCCACAGATGGCCCACTTCAAAGGAGTATACATCACTGATAAACAAATGGGAGTCAAACCATAGCCTGCCCTTTGCCCTGTCAAGGTAGACAGGCTGGCATCTTCCTGGAGGATTAACAGGTTTTAAATTAGATAAAGGGGTAATTAGGAAACAGCTTAACACAGAAAAAAAGAAAGTACAGAAGGCCACGATGTATATGAGATGAGACATTAATTGTTACATTTAAGAAGATTAAATAAATAAACATGACTTACCAGTGCTGGGGGGAGTGTCTTGAAAAGTGATGGCTGTGGCATAACCATAATCTTCACTGGAGGTGTTCCTGACTCTGGTCCTCCTCTTTTTTGGCGATCATGAAAGGAGGAAAGAAAAAGAAGACACTGATTACTAGTATTAATAAGAAGAAATATATATTTTTTTAAATAAAAATTTTACAGGCACAAATCGTATTGCTTGATTAACCAATCCTATTCATTGTTTAAGCTCCATCCAAAGAATAGTTCCCTCTCCCACAATTTGTTAGCTGCAAATGATGTTGCTCATCCATTAACATCATTCATTTTTGCTGTTGCCACACTAAAACCATGTGCAAATTGACCAGTCTTTCACTGCACCCCACAGAGATAGAGACAACTGTGACGGAAAAGTCATGGAAGAGCCTCACACCCTTGAGATCTGACTGTGCTCATCACTTCCTGCTCATGAACCTTAGCATAAGCATAGGTTGCCTGACTCCCTCGGTTGTCCCCTATACATGTTACTCACTGATGGGTGGAGATACACTGGGTTCCTTGTATTGGATTTGTCGTTGACTCTACATGATGACCGCATGGGTATTATTACCACAGATAATAGTCTACTTCATGCTCAAATGAAATATTTCATTTGGTGAGCTGCTGAGAGAAAGAATAAATTGTAGCATCAATGAAGCATACTTGAGGGAACAGAACATTATGTTACAAAGATTCTAGAAAAGTGGATATCGGCAGTGAGTTGTAGACAGGGTGATAGAATGTGTCAATACAACCAGTAGAGAGTTCATTCTCTTTTGAAATCAGATCAAAATTGGTGATTCTAATGATGGAGCCAAAACCAGAATGATCACAAAATTCAATGGCGACTCTAGTAAGATCGCATGGATACGCAGTAAGAACTGGAGAATTCTGGCCAGTGTCCCCCTATTAGGTAACCTAATGGACATTAAACCCAGTATCACTTATGGTAGGGGCTAGTCCCTAAGAGATATATTGGTATGGAGTGATATTACAATTACTAACAAGACCGATTTTGTAACTTGATGAGTATCTATCCTTGTGGCAGATGTAAATCTTGCAAAAATAGAACAAGCAGAAAGAAATACCCAGTTCCATTTGGCTGGGGCACTAAGACGATCAAGCAATTTCTCAATTGTAGTTTTGATTATATGGTTTACATATTAGAGTACTCCTGCAATAAAAGATGTGTGGGCAGTACCGTTTAGAAGGCTAAAAAGCATATCCTCAAATGCATGAGAGCTATAGATGATACCCAATACCCCACATACCCTACAGCTAGACACTTTAAAGAAGTATGTTTCAGTGACAGGAACCTATTAACTTTTTGCATCATAGGACAATTGTCCAAGAATGTAAAAGGTGGTTATAGAACCCTGGCCCTAAGCATGAAAGAATCTAGGCACATTATTGACTTGGTGACCAAAAGGCAATTTGGCTGGAATACAGAGGAAGAGCTCAGGGTACATTTGGATGACGGCTAGGACATTGTACTGCATATGATTTCATTTGATGTGTTATCATTTTAAGGTAATTCTTTTTGTTTCTGATCTGTACACAGGATTACTGCAGGAGGAAAGGGACTTGGCTCAGCGAGTGATTAAGAGTGTCTCCCACCAACTATTTTCTTCCTTCTTCACTTGGGTGATGAAGCTGCACCGCAGATAAGATTTTCTATATAAATTTGTTTGTCATTTTTTAGGGTCATGCTGCAAGAGTTTCTCCTTAGGTGATGTCATGCTTCCCTTGTAGTTTACAGGGAGCTGTAGCTTTGTATTATCTTCATGTGCCCACTGGGGCTGCATATTTGACAATTTAGATTTTTCTATATCAAGTTTTTTATTGATCATATTATTTTGTTAATCTATAATGTTGTTATACTTATATACCCACTTGGATCTTATGCTGTTGGACTTAGTTTTCCTATTTGTTCATGACTGTTTATTTTGTACACAGTGACCTTCTGTCTAATGATATATTGTTTATATGCTTTTCACTTCTAAACCATGGACTATTGTACAGTTTCTGTGCCTGGGGCATCGCTTGTCATATAGGGATCAATCCTACATTGATGCCATCCTATGACGGTGATCTGCACTTGTGGCCATAAGGACCTTTTTTTTAGTTTACAGGATACTCACTCTGTATGTGTAACTATTCTGTACATGCAGATACTAATTTTAGGTATTAGTTTTATGCAGACTCAGCTGAGCTGTTTTTTTTTGTCCTGTGAATATGAGCTCGGACTCTTGTACAAATTTGACAACATTTTTCATGTGGATCTGCATATTTTTTCTCTGTGTTGATATGCAACTGTGTTATTTGTTGTCTACACTATGATATTTACATTATATTACTTCTTGGTTTTACAAGTTTTTTATGGTTAACTGTTTTTCTATGACATGTTACTTTATCTCTCTTTTATAACATAGCACCTCTATGAGATACAGTTCTTTACGTGCATGCCATCACCAGGTATTTAAGCCACTGTGTCTGTCAGGAGGTCATGTGATTAAGGCTGCCATGGCCTGAAATCATCTTCTCTTTATTTTTCTGCAATAAAAGGATGTGAGGAATTGGGTTGCTGGTTGACTGGGGTGTAAGCCCTGGTCAAGCAATAGCCACAATGCCTGTCAGGGTCAGGCACAAGCCAACTATAAATTACCTGTGCTCAACCCTTTGGTAGCTTGGAACAGAGCAGTAAGGTTTAACTTAGAGGCAATGTGTAAAGTATTTGTGCAACACTTCAAACAGTAACACAGTAAACAAAATACACAAAATGTATCCCACTCAAAGTTAGACAAATAGAGCAAAGTTTGAGAAATAAAACAAGACTAAAATGACAAAAATCTGACCATTAGAACCGGAGTTATGAATGTTGAAAGATGAAAGTAAAATAGCACTAAAAAGCATAACGCACCAACCAGGAATATCTGGTCGCACTGGACAGAGTCAAAGGCACACTTTAAGGCTGACCACAATGGAGAGCAGGTCTGATAAAGTCGCCAGGGTAGGTCTGCTGAAGTTTTACCTTCCCAAATTCGTGCCAAAAAAGTCTTGTATGCTTTGAAGAGGGCCATGAGGAGCAGGGAGAGTGTCATACGAGGCTGTCTGTGAAGTTCGAGAAACTGGCTTGCATCTCAGAAGGGCATTGGAGGAGCTTTGTGGTGATGTTCCCTGTGAGCAGTCAATGCTGCTTTGAAAAGGGTGAGGCGATAGCGCTTTATGCTAATTTGTGGTTGGAGTGGTGAGGTCTCGGTGCGAACGGGCCCCTTTGCGGTGGTGAAGAGCCCAAAAGCTGGATTTCAGCACCCTTGAGCAACACTATGGGTCTAGAACCTGAGAGGCACCACTCGAGTGTCAATAACTTGCTGCAGCTGGGTGCAGGGACTGGTGAAGAATATTGGGCACCTCTTATGTCCCTAAGGCTTAGATCAGGAGGCCAGCAGGCTAGCCATTGGATTCAAGAGGAAGTTGCAGGTCCAGTTCTTCCTCCCCAGGCAAGATGGCAGAACGCAGCAGGTCAGCAAAACAAAGCAGCGGCTCCTTCAGAGCAGCAGTTCAGCAGAGTGGCAGTCGTCTCAGCAATCCAGCAGTCCTTCTTACTGGCAGAGTACCCAGAGGTCCAGAAGTGTACTGATAAGTTGGTGTCTGGGGTCGTATTTTTATACCCTGTATGGTGGGAGAAGCTTCTAGACAGTGGTTTTGAAGCACATGGAACTCCCTGCCTCTCCTGCCCTGGCTCCAAGCTGGGGTGAACAACAATGCAGATTTGTGAAGGCAGAGCACAGGCTATTTAGTTGTATGTGGCGCTGCACTCTCATCCTGTCAACATATGGCCCATTCAAGCACACCTAATCCCTCTATTACAGTAATTTCCAACCTGTAGCCCGGAGACCCCTGGGGGTTCGTGAACCCTACTCAGGAGGTCTGCGATTACTTAGAAAATTAAATATTATTGACTGATTAATAAAGTGTATATAAATGTACAATTTCAGAGTGTTCTGAAAATGTGAAGACATTTGAAATAGGAGGCCTAAAATTGAGGGCCTCATTTACAAAAAATTACCTAGCTCTGCGCCACAAGCCATTATGATGCGCCAAGCTGCGTCAATTTAAAAGCAGAGGGATGCATCATATTATCAACAATAGGACTCATCCTTGCGCTTTCCCCTGCACTGGCGCACAATTGGCTGCCATCTAGGGAGAGAGCATAAGCATGTTAGCACTGCTTAGCAATGGGTAAAGTGTATAGAGTCCTAAGGGCAACAAAAATAAATTCAGCAAAAAGTGGAGGGTAAAAGGCAAAAAGTCTGGGGGTGAGGGGGTGATCCTGCAGAGAGGGCCAGGTACAACAATAAATTGCACTGTTCCTGTTCTGTATCCCTATTTATATATCTATATTTCTTTTATATATCTATATGTCTTTTATATATATATATATATATATATATATATATATATATATATATATATATATATATATATATTCACTGAAAAAACCATAGGTTTCACACATGTTATAGTTAGGAATTAGCATTTAAAAAACCTTGCAAATTCAGTGAAAAAACCAAAGGTTTCACACATGTTATAGTTAGCTGGACATTTCACTCGTAAAAAACCAATGAAATTCCCCCGTTATAGTTAGTTCAGCTAACTATAACTCGCGCGCCCGCAATGCACTGCTGATGACGTCACATATTACATCACTCATGACATGGTCACTGACATCACTCATGACATCACTGATGACATCTCAAATGACATCACTGATGACATCATCCAGTGAATGTGTGTTTTTCTGAAAATTAAATATGTTTTATATATGTATATCTCAAGGTCAATGGAAGAATAAATGGGTATATAAGTGTCTAAATGGATGCTTTGTTTTTGAAAAATGTATTGTGTTACTGACTGATTAAGTGTATCATAGTGAATACATGGCTTACTGAGTAATGTTTAAATATGAAAATATCTGTATCAGTCTCTCACTTTGTGTATAAGTGGCTGCATGGGTTGGTGAGTAGCTTCATGGGTGTCTATATAGGTTATTAGTTGTTTTTTTGAGTATCAGTCTGAGTGTCTGTATGGTTCGGTGGGGGGTATTATGTAGTGCATAGGTGCATGAATGAGTGATTCACTCTTTGTATGTGTTGAAGACAGCATGTGTGCAGGACTGTATGGGTGGATGAGTGTGTGAATGGTTGTGTTAGTGAGTGAATGACTGTCTCAATAGTGTCTTTATGAGTAACTACATATGTTTTAAACTAGTATATGTGACTATTGGTGTATATAAGTGAGTATATGTGAGAGTGAGAGATTGAAAGAGTTCCTGTATGAATAAGTATGTGTTTCTATAAGTGATTGTTTATAAGACTAAGTATGTGTAAGTTTCTGAAGAAGTAAGTGTGGTGGTGTGTGTATAACTGTATAAGCTAATAAATGTATGTTTGTTTCTTTATTAGCATGAGTGAGTATGTGTGAGTAACTCTATGGATGAGTGGCATTGTGTAACAGGATGTATAGGTGTATGAGTACATATGATGAGTGAGTGCATGTATGAGTGACTGTATAGGATGGTTGGTGAATGAGTGGATGTGTATGTGGTTCTTAGAATTACTTAAGAGGTTCTTGTAACTGGTATTGGTATGTCCATTGTTTTGAAAATTTCAGTCTCTATTTTTGAATGTGTGTATCAAAGGTTATATTAGGGGAAGAGGAGGTCTGCCACTCTATCACAAGGATGATGTCATCAGTGATGTCATCAGTGATGTAATTTGAGATGTCATCAGTGATGTCATGAGTGATGTCAGTGACCATGTCATGAGTGATGTAATATGTGACGTCATCAGCAGTGCATTGCGGGCGCGCAAGTTATAGTTAGCTGAACTAACTATAACGGGGGAATTTCATTGTTTTTTTACGAGTGAAATGTCCAGCTAACTATAACATGTGTGAAACCTTTGGTTTTTTCACTGAATTTGCAAGGTTTTTTAAATGCTAATTCCTAACTATAACATGTGTGAAACCTATGGTTTTTTCAGTGAATTTGCAAGGTTTTTTAAATGCTAATTTCTAACTATAACGTGTGTGAAACCCATGGTTTTTTCAGTGAATTTGTATGGTTTTTTAAATGCTAATTCTTAGCTATAACATATGTGATTCCCATATTTTTTTTTATTGATTTTTTTTTTTTTTTTTTATAAATTCTTATATTAAATGTGTTTTTTTTTTAAAAAAACAAGTTTTTTTTAAACTTTTTATTCTCTTAAAACACTATGTTTTTTTTCTTTAAAATCTGCAATATTTCATGATTTTTTTTTTTTTTTTACCAAACAGGTAAGATATATTAGTATAACTTTGAAAATATATATTTTTTTTTTTAGTGCGCGTACGGTAAGCTTACGGTAAGCGTACGGTGTACGCAATGTCCGTAATTTATCTACGCTGTTTGCGTATAGTTACGCAATTTGCGTAGCCGCGCGTACTGCGCGTGGGGCGCGTACGCGTGTACGCTACACGCGCACGTTACGCGGAAGTGTTGGGGAGTGACTGTTATGCGCATGCGCGCGAGCGCGTGTCTTTTTTACGCGCATGCGTACTTTTGCCGTAAGCGCACCGTAAGCGCACCGTAAGCGTACGGTTGGTCATGTGATCATGAAACACACCTTTTGATTGGTTGAAACTACTTTCAGTTCTAGAACTCTCCTACACCACACCCATTCCCCTCATTTCTGCTTGTGATCCCTTAGGAGAAGGAGCTGGGTTGTCTTTGTGATACGATGGCAGAACAGCAGAGCCCTTCTGAGAGTGAGGCTAGCAGCACTACCTTGAGGCAGAGAGCGAGGATACAAAAGACCTCTTTCATATGGGAGTATTTTTCTTTTCCAGAGGGCCAGCAAAAGGTAAATGCACCCTTAGTGACTTGTAAGCTGTGTGGCCGTGTACTTTCAAGAGGGAATCCCGACAGGAAGTATTCCTTCGGGAATCACACCATGATGAGACACCTTAAGGATGTACACAAAAGGACACATGCTCGACTTACTGAAGATAACCCTTCAGTAAATCAACCAAGCACATCCACAGCAGCTCAGCCTGGACCATCATCTGCAGTGCCGAGTCCTTCTTCTGCAGGTCAGGTGAGCCCTTCATCTGTGGGGGGAGCATCTCCTTTTTCTTCTCCTCAGGAAATTAACCCTCGGTTTCTGAGGGTTGAAATACGGTGCGCCACTTGTCATGATCTAATTTGTTATAGGGAGACCAGTATTTCCCTAGTGAACAATAAAATAGATCAGCACACTTGTCGTACCGTCTAATATTCCCATTCTTTCTTTCCTCTGTCCCTGCATGAACACAACGGCTCTTTTAAGAGCCAACCTTACCTTTCATCTATTTTTTATATATGTTTTTAAAACTTTTTTTTTTTTTTTTTTTACCGTACGCGTACGGTACGCGTAATTATTATTTTTTTTTAAAAAAAACACTAAAAATCAATTATCACATTACAAGGTCCTTGAGAGACTACAATGAAAAACTGAAAATGTGATTGTGGAGAAGTGGAAAAAAGGGACCATGATATTTTTGACTTACCATACCCACTCAAAAAAATATTTATTCATTTAAATTTTTTTTTAATTGCTTTAAAAATGGTTCTAGTTTTCGAAAATTATCTATCTCAATCTGAAAAAAAAGAAAAAAGTATTAATATTTAATAAAACATTTTATAATACAGTACACATATTTACATATTTTTCAAAAAACATTTTTGCCTTTTTTTTGCTGTTTTCAGAATATATTGCAGTTCACTATAAATTGAGAAAGCAATTGCATTCATCATTTAACAGCGGGCAAAAAAAAAATAACAATCTCAAAGATTGTATAAAAAAAGCCCAGAATCTCTTTTAACTTAAACATAACATTATAGAAATGCATAATATTCTAAAAAAATATCAACTAATATCAATACTTA
Organism: Triturus cristatus; assembly: GCF_964204655.1. Lineage (NCBI taxonomy): Eukaryota > Metazoa > Chordata > Amphibia > Caudata > Salamandridae > Triturus > Triturus cristatus. The sequence continues at coordinate 920,751,627 of NC_140582.1, read as the reverse complement.
TTTCTTTAAAATACCGTCTGATATTTTTGTTTCAGAAGTATAATCCCAAAAATATATCTCAAATAACTCCACAATACATCTGGTTCCATTTCCTTTAGGCCAAATAGTAATTTTAAAATTCTTTTTTGATTAAATTTCCAATGTTAATCCAATAAAAAACTAAAGTTTAAATTGTACAGATCTCACCGATTCTCTGTAACATTTTGGTTTCCGAAAGATTTATTAATAATTAAATAAGTCCACAATAGAATTGTTTACCTTTCCGCATGGCCAAATAGTAATTTTAAAAATCTTTTTTGAATAAATTTCCAATGGCAATCCAATAACATTCCAAAATTTAAATTGTGCAGATGTTACCGATTTTGTCTAAATTTTTGTTTTTCCAAAGTTTCATTAAAAATTAAAAAAGTCCACATTACAATTGGTTACCTTTCCATTAGGCCAAATGGTAATTTGTAAAATCATTTTTTTTTTAAAATTCCACTGGTAATCCAATAAAATTGTAAAATTGTTTTGTCCAGATGTTGCCAAATTTCTCTAAAATTTAGGTTTCAGGAAGATTAGATAGGAATTTGCTAAATCAAAAGGCAAACGTTGCTTAAAAATCAATTGGGAATCATTACACAGTGTCCAGCCTTTTTCACATTTAAGATAAACTGTGTAATGTCCAGAAGTTACAGTAGGTCCATCATGGAAAATTATTGCAACTGTTACAAAAGTTTTTCCTGAAATTGATAATTGCTGTCCTGTAAACTTCTTTATTAAAGTATCTAATTTTGAACCATCAGCTTTACAGCGTTGCATCATTAAAATTACATACATTAAAATTACATACTTTTTTTTTTTTTTTTTTTTACCGTACGCGTACGGTACGCGTAATTATTATTTTTTTTTTAAAAAACACTAAAAATCAATTATCACATTACAAGGTCCTTGAGAGACTACAATGAAAAACTGAAAATGTGATTGTGGAGAAGTGGAAAAAAGGGACCATGATATTTTTACAAAATTAACGTTGAAAACATGTCAGATTGACACTCACTGCATTCCATGCTATGATTAGCATCTTTAACTAATTTAGCAAAAGTGACTGTTTTACTTTCTGGCAATGTTAAATAAATAAACCTTTCAGAATCAACATTAGAGCCACATATATTATAACAGTTTTCACAACTATGTTCCCATTTATAAGAGAGACCAAATACATTTTTAATGGGAACCCCTTCTTCTTCCAGTACCTGAAGAAAAAACATCAAGAATTCCTGTGCGTCTTGCTGTACATTTTGAGAAAACTGTGTTCGTCCTGAACATACATCTAAAAGTTTTCTAATTTCAGTGGCACTTTCTATTTGAGTTTTATCATTACTCAGCTTTTGAAAAAGGAGACTCAACTCAGAACAGAATCTTTTTCCCTGATTTACTATTATCTGCTCTTGCACACTTTCCAGATAAAATGCAACATTCAGCACTACATTAGCGTAGCAGTTGACACCAGAGCTATTTTCAAAATGACATCCTACAACCTGTTCTTCATTTTACTTTTTCTTTTTGCTTGCAATTACATCACTCCTCTTTTTTTTCCTCCTCTCTACATCTTCATTACAGATATTCTCATTTCTCCTTTTACGAGAAACTACACGTTTCTCCAACACAGGATACTGACCTAAATGAGGAGCATAGCTTCTTCTTAATCTATTATACTCCTTTACACAATTTGCATCAGCACTAACTTTTGAGTCATCAAAGTCTATCATGAATAAACCTGATAATGTTTTCACTCGTGACAAAGCAACATATGCCATACCTTCTTTGAACACAGTTGAACCAATGTTCACAAATGCACAATCTACAGTCAATCCTTGAGACTTGTGAATAGTTACAGCATATGCTAGAGAAAACGGAAACTGCTTCCTACGTACATATAAATCTTTCACAAGCATGAAACGAACTGAACAACGACAAATGTCTTTAACTTCTTCTATCTGATCAAATTTTATTTTTAAACATTCAATTCCATCTTTTTTCTGATAATTAATAAAACCCACAACTCTTCCCATAGCTCCATTAACTAAACCTTTTTCAACATCCAAATTTCTCCTTAAAAATACTCTACAGTTCATGCAAACATATAGATTTTTTTCTAATCCAGCTGTTTTGGAAATGTTCTTCTCTAGTGAATCCAATTTATTTTTCAGTGTGCCTGTTAATGTGACAGTAATTCTTCCATCCTCAATTTTGTCCACTGCTTCCAATTTCCTGATATCTTCCTTTTCCAATTTCAAAAGCTCCTCATTGAATATTGAGCATTCACGTAGAGTTGGCATTAAGCAGATGACACTTTTCTTTTCTGCAATGTTCTTGTATATCTTCTCTGCAACTATTTCTTCCTTTGGAAATAAATTATGTAGCAGCCGACTCTGTAATGCTTTTTTGCCAGCTTCAGTGAGTAGTCCAATTCTGATATCTTTCAGAATACTTCCATATTCTTCATCGTTTGCTTGCCTCATATTAGTAGTTAGTTCCTTGTACTCAAAGAAGGACCAAATATTTGCATTACCGATGCTTCCCAATGACTTCTTTGTGTCTTCATGTGTCACAGTATTAAACACTGGTTGTCCTTTAACTGGAGTAAGTTGCAAAAGATCTCCAAAAACTATGACGTGTTTTCCTCCAAATAACACGTCATAGTCTGTCTTCAGAATGTGCTGCATTCTTAAATGCACAAAGGCAAGCATTAAGTTTGATACCATGCTCACCTCATCAATAATGAGAACTTGCATCTTCTTCAATACTCTTGAAACTTCCAAGCATGCTTCTCCAGTTAGCTTGTTGTATTGTATTTTGTTCTCATGCTCCACTGGTAACATTAGCAAACGATGTAAAGTGATTCCTTTTATGTTATATGCTGCTAACCCAGTTGGAGCAGTAACCACACAAGACAAAGTAGAATCCGTTTTTTGCTGTAGGTAGCTTCTGATGACTTTTATAAGGAAACTTTTTCCAGTTCCAGCTTGTCCGCTTACATACATCCTGATTGGATGAAATGATGTGCATGAGCACTCTTTTTTTTCATGTAGAAATCCGTGATCAATTTTGTTTCTGATCTCTTCATAAATTTGTTGCTGCTCTTCGTTCAGTTGTCTTTCCAAATTTTGTAAGTCTATAAATTCTTCTTGAGCTTGATTCATAGCTGTTTCCACTTCATTCATGGCTATTGATGCTTCATTTTCAACGATTGGTTGTCCTAGGGGATCTTGACTGAGTGTTCCTGAACTTTGGCTGTCCTGAGAACTGTCTCTAGCTATTTCTGCTGCAATTGTAGTTTCCTGTTCAATTTCTTCATTTAACATTTGCAGATAAGTTGAGAATGTACTGCATTGTATGCTGTCTTTGCAAGCATTAAAAGAATCTTCATAGCTTTGAAATTCTCCCAGTAGTTCATCCTCTGTACGCCATGGTTTAAACAGCTGTAAAAGAGCCAAGTAGTAAAATTCCTTTTTGTCAGTAGTGTCGCAACTCAGCTTCCTGTGATTTATCAAACTTCCTTTTGTTTTCTTCACCAAACATCCTTCCTCACCAATGACTTTATATTTTCCATTGTTGATGTCTTCTGCGGCTTTCCGTGAATAAATGTAGTTCTGCAGCACTTCATACAGACACATGTTCTCCAGATGATGACTTCTCTTTGGGTAATATGTGTCCAACATGTTTGATTTCAAAATATCTGTACTTTCTGGGTCATTCTCGGCCAAATATTCAATTTCTCCAACAGATTTCAGTACCCGATTTCTCATTGCTGCAAGGCCTAAACTTGCCCAAATTATTCTTCTTGATTTCGAGTAGAGACTTGCAGAAGATAACCTATCTGAACATTCGTAGGATCCAATTTCTCGATGCGATAACATCTTCAAACTGAAACTGTACAGCTTCTTACTGACAGTCTTCTCGTGAGAAATCTCTTCCCACATTTCCTTCAATTCTGTTTTTTCTGATTTCGTAATGTAAGACGTTACATATCGAGCAACAGCAATGGAATTGTCAGCTACATACTGTATATCCATGTTAGCATTCCACATGGATAAAATGACTGGGTTGTAGTCATTTATATTTTTTGATTCTTCTTTTCTTTTAAGGTTGTAGGTATTCTTAGGTGATTTTCTTGTGATAGTATGTCTCACAGATGACATAAAACTGTTTACTCTTCCATTTGAAAGAACAGGTCTAGGAAATCCAAATCGACATTTAGTGTAGTATTTATCTTTGCTCTTGTATTTCCGTCGACAGTATTTTCCACACCGATGACTTTGGAAACGTAAAACTTGCTCCTTTAACTTTTTATCTTCTGTGCTTTTTGGTATAGCACATGTTGCATATTCTTCAATGTAAGATAACACTGCTTCATCAGCATCTGTTCCAAACTTTGGGGCATCCTTGATCCACAACAGCATATGAATATGAGGAGCACCTCTTGCCTGGTACTCTTTTCTCCAAAAGAAATCCACTACTTCTCCTAGAGGTGGATTTTTTTTATTGCAGATGAACGACATCATAGCCTCAAATCTATGATTGAAATATCTGCAAACATTAACCGGATCCAATGAGCACAGTTCTCCTGCTGTCTTGTATTCGATGTTTTTAATGTTTGAATTTGCCTCTCGTAGAAAATCCAGTAAATCATCCCAAGCGTACTCAGCACAGCTTAGAGTAACGAACCATGTTGGTGTTCCTAAATTCCGTAACATGCATTTTAATTCACCATGACGTCGGTACCAATATTCATTTGTCCCACGCTGACAAGCCATCAGATTGATCAGTTGTGTTTCCAAATGATCATCTCGGTGCTGCACTTTCTCCATAAAATCCTTAGCAGACACATTTTGTAAATGTACTCCACTTTTTAAAATGTGATTTACTGCATAAGACAGTGCAGACAAGTCGCTTTCAAATAAAAGATGGAACAAATAAGGAATACTTTGTCGAAATCTTGGATCTTCTGCATATAGTCTTGTAGTCCGATACTCAGAAGCTGGAATCTGTTCTGGACGTTCATCGTATCGTCCTCCTTTTCCTGTAGGAAACAGCTGGGGAAAACATTGAGCTTCCAAGCTCTCCTCCCATACACTCACGGGAGTTCCTTTTGCTTTCTTCATCTGAAACAGATCAATATTGTCTCCCATAACTTCTTTTGAATGAAGAGGATGTATGCTAAAATGTTCATAAATTTCTTTTTCCTTTGACTTGTCCACTTTTTCAATTTGTCCAGTTGGTGTTTCTGTGTCTTCTTGTAAATCTTCTTCTTCTTCTTCTCCTATATAAATTGATTCATACCATTTGTTATTCCTTTTCAAATACAAATTTGCTCTTTGTACTTTCCGTACATCTACCAGCTCCTGCCAAATCTTCTTATTCTTTGTAGGTACACCATTAACCAGAATAATTAATGGTTCAGTTTCCAAAGTATCCGCATCAATAGTTTCCATATTTTTTTCAAATCCAAGGGCAATTACACCACTCTACCTTTTAAACCTCTCAGTAAATCTGAAGGAGGTAATTTACCAGTTTTGGGCTCCATACGTACTATGGTCTGGAACGGATGAACACATTGAATGAGTATAGACTCATATGTATTTAATTCAGAAAGTTCAGCAGGAATTGCATCCAATTCTAAATTATTATGTAAAGCTCTGGTCGGCATTCTATTTTCTTCTAACTTATTATAACAGTATTTACAAATACGCTGAACTTCACCCAATTCAAAACAATTTTCAAGAAATATATATGTGGCAAAATCCTTCCACTTATAATTATCTTCATTTTCACTTTTTCTATAGAGATCAACATACCTGGTTTGTTTTCTATAATGAGTTCTGCGGCAACAAATACAAGTAATATTTGGTCTTTCATTAGAGATTATTGCAAATTTTGTTATGTGATCATTAAATGTCTTACTTACAGAGGGTTCTACATTCTCTTCCACTTCTTCCTCATTTACTGTGTCCTTTTCTGCACTGTTTTGTTCAGGACCAAAGTAACAAAACTGAATTTCATCAACAACCTTCTCTACATCTGATACCGATCCACGGAACAGAGCCCTATTCAATTCATCTAACTTTATTGCTGGACTTTTAGCAAAATACAACCGTCTCACAAACTTTCTCATTTCAGTATGATGAACAGCCAGCATCCTAAAATGATGGAAAACACTATTACACACTTTTCTAGATAGACAAGCCAGAGAATGACCCTGCAAACCAGTATTCTCTCTCACTCTGCATGGATCCAGACTTTGGAGCACCTTAATCTTCTGTTTTACACTTTTTTTAGTGTATTCTTTTAGAAACTCACGAAATTTATCAATAGATTCCTGACGCACAGTGCAAATACTACTACAATTCCAAGTGTACACTGGGGCTTTAGGACGTCTCCCCATAGCCTCATCCGCCATCACTTGTACCTCATCTCTTGGAACCATTATCTCCTTCTCCATTATGCAACCATTTTTCACTTCGTAAGCACGACCTCTGGTGTCAACTGCATGCAGCAAACTATTACTTTGAAAATAGCTCTCTTCATTAAAAAAAGATTCACTACTTGAACTATGCATCCATTTTCCTAAAAACACTTTACAAAAGTTTGTTCTGTTCACTACTCTTTTCCTTTTGCTTTGTGATTTCAGTACATTAACCATTTTATCTAATGTACGCATCCTATTCAAAATTAAAATGAATAGTTTCCTTTTTAATTCTAATGCCTTGGCTGCAATGGCTTCAATTTCTTTTTTTCTCTTATAAAACTTAGCCTTTTGCTTATATTTCTTCACATCCTTTATCAAATTGGACATAACTCTTCTCTGAAACATTTTTCTACGTATCTCTTTAAACGCTGTTTTTCTGTTTAAGTTTATCTTTTTAGTTGCAGAAGGTATATTTGCATTAACTAAATGCTCAATTTTTTCCTCTCCTTTTCTATTGAAAACATTTTTTCCAGTACAGACATTTTGTACATTTTTCCTTTTTTTGAATATGTACTTTAAAAAATCTTTTGTTTGCTTACCAGAAGATTTTTTCTTTTTCCCAACATGAGCATCTCCAACTAACTTAGGTCCTCCAGTTGTCTTCAAATATAGGTTTTTTTTGTGGTCTTTCTTTACTCTGGATTTTGTAGGCATCTTAAATTTTGTTCACTGCTCTTCAGCAATACCTGAAAAAAACTAAAAAAAAATTCCTTTATTTTATTTAAATATATTACTACATTTTTTATGTTCTTTAGAAATCTTAAAATACTATAAACCCCTTTCCTATAACTGAAAATCACAATAACACCTTCACAAATTAAATTTCTAAAAATAATTCCTGTGTGCACACAAAGTCATGCTTTGAAATTAGGCAGAAAACTGCTTTTTCAGACCAGCACCATGTGTAACCTGGTTGACTGCCTACACTCCAGCAAGGGCAACCAGCCTTAGTGATGCTGAATGTATTTGCATTACTGACTGAAACCTCAAACCCCACTCGCTTGTGAATACTGTGCATGATTCCACAGGGTAAGCAGCTGGGTGTGTGCTAAGAGTCTGCTTCTGCACCAAAAAATGGCTCCCCCTTTCCATCTAATGCAACTGTGAAATCACCAGAGCAATACGCAATAAATCTCTGCCTGTAATTCCTATATGCACACAGAGTCATGTTTTCACATTAGTCACAAAACGAAATTTCTTTGCCAATTTGAAAGCACACTTACTACTCTTTTTTTTGGCAAGTGATAAACACTTTTACAGACTGACACATTATGAATCCACTTTTCAGATTCTTAAAAAAGCACATGTCCAAACTGCTTTTTCAGACCAGCACCATGTGTAACCTGGTTGTCTGCCTACACTCCAGCAAGGGCAACCAGCCTTAGTGATGCTGAATGTATTTGCATTACTGACTGAAACCTCAAACCCTTAAAGTATTCTTTATTTTTACCAGTACACCTTAATTTATGGTGAAAACATAGTCCATATTATTTTACATGTTCTTCACATTTAAATTTCTCCCAAAACAGAAAATAATAAACACAACTTCAACAAAAGGAATCCCATTTCTATTATTCATTTCTTAATTTACCATATACATCCCCTCTCAAACTCTAAACTCACCTTTAAAATTAGTTAGTTGTGAAAGAAATGTGGCACTCAAACAGCAGATTATCAGAGCCAGGATCTCTGTTCTTTACACCTCTCTCCTCTCAGCAGAACCAGATAATGGCAAACTTTCCCTCTCTTTTTCCACACATATACATGTTAGTTTCAAATCTCAGTGCTTCCCCCTTTTTTTCAAATGTAATCACACATTTCTATTGGTTGAAAACCAACCCTTTTCCAAAAGTGCCCTTCCCCCAACTTGACTTCTGCCTAGTACCCTTCCCCCAACTTGACTTCTGCCTGCTACCATAGCAACAGCTCATGGAACACTGCTGTGTGGAGTTAGGTCAGAAGTTCACCAAACAATGTTTCAATTCCACAGAGCAAGAGTGCTTGACTTTTCAAACCTAACAGCAAATCCATAGTACTGTTCTTTGGTAATACATTTTTCTGTACCAATACAAAACATGCTTCTATTAATTTACACATACAGCCTAGTTTTTATTCTAGAATGGTATGAAACAGCCAATCAGTTCTTTTTTTTATGAAAAAAATATGTATGCCTCCATTTCCAAACTGTCTTTCTTTTCATATTGCCATTCTACTGAAAGACACCTCCTGAGTGCATCCAGTTCTCCTTTGAAGATGTTCACAGTGTGGATTGTAGGGCACAGCTATGTCTTCTGGAGTGAAAAGTATGCAGAGAAAACAGATATGGTGAGAGACCTTGCTTTGCCAAATGTAGACATTAAATGGATTGGTCAGAGAGGGTTAAAGTGGCACCAATTGATGCCATTGGTGAAATCCTTCATGCACATCCAACACCCTGACCTCATAATAGTGCACTGTGGTGGCAATGACCTAGGCACTTTGACTGGGGTAGGTCTGGAAATGCTTATGAAGGACACCTTTGCACAACTGTTTTCACTTTTCCCTAAAACTGCCTTTGTGTTTTCTAACATATGCCAAAGGCAAAAATGGAACTGGTCCAATCATTTCTGTCCGCAGATTGACAAAGCAAGAAAGCACGTCAACAAATCTGTTTCTGCTTTCCTCCGTGACTATGGTATGGGTTCCATTTACCACAACAACTTGCGTTACGACATGCAAGACATTTATAGAGTCTTCCTCTTGAACCTTAGACTCTGCATCGGTACTTACTTGTAGGTACCACTAAAAAATCATTTCATAAACACAACGGCTCTTTTTAGAGCCCCCTAATATCTAAACACTTAAATCTGAATTTCATTTCTTTTTTTCTTTTTTTTTTTCTACCGTACGCTTACGGTAAGCTTACCGTACGCGTACCCCGCGATTTTTTTTAAAATCAATAAATGTTGTCTTTGTACTTTTCTGTCCTTCTTTGACCCCCTTACAAATGTTAGGGGGTCTGTAACTCTCCTCCTTGCCCCCTTTTCAAGATAGCACTCTTTTTTTTTCTGAGTGAAACACACGAAATGGCGGCCGCCGCTTCCTGGTTTCGACCGATTCGAATGTTTACTAAGATCTAAGAGCCAATCAGAATCGCGCTCGCGCACGCCACCGTACGCGTACGGTAAGCGTACCGTAAGCGCACCGTAAGCTGGCTCAGATATATATATTGATTTAAAGGATATTTTCTCAGAATCTACTGAACAGATTTACACCAAACCTACAAAAGGCACTTCCTTGAACTGAGGACTACCTCTCTGCCAAATTTCAAGTAATTCTGTTCAGCCGTTCGGGCTGTAGCTGTGTCTAAAGGTCCTATGGAAAAATGCATGGGAAAAACGCGTTTTGGGACCCCCCTTTTATCTCAGCCCCCGCTTGACAAATCCCCCCGAGACTTTCAGGGTAGGAGCGGAGCGTAGCACCCCACCTATTTTGAAAAATTCGCGAGGATTCGTCAGCCGGCGCAAAAGTTATTCCAAATAGAATGTTGCGGATTTCCTATGGAAACGTGGTCCTAACTATAACTACCTACTGGCGACCGCCAGTAGGTAATATATATATATATATATATATATATATATGTATATATATATATATTATCTACTGGCAGTCGCCAGTAGATAGTTATAGTTACAACCTAGTTTCCATAGGAAATCTCAAAATTCTATTTTGAATAACTTTGGCGCCGGTTGACGAATCCTCGTGAAATTTTCAAAACTAATGGGGCGCTCCGCTCAGCTCCTACCCTGAAAGTCTCGGGGGGATTCGTCAAGCGGGGGCCGAGAAAAAGTGGGGGTCCCAAAACACGTTTTCCCCATGCATTTTTCCATAGGATCTATAGACGCAGCTACAGCCCGAACGGCTGAACAGAATTACGTGAAATTTGGCAGAGAGGTAGTCCTCAGCTCAGGGAAGTGCCTTTTGCAGGTCTGGTGTCAATCTGTTCAGTAGTTCCTGAGAAAATCAAAAGTAAAATCATATACATATGTGGGCGGAGCCTAACCACACAACTCATCCTGAGATCTGGTTGGCTGTCAGCACTTCATCCAAGAAGTGTTGGCAGCCATCTTGGGACCAATATACATGATAGCACCTCATTAAAAAGCATTGCAGTTAATAGAAGGTTTTAAGACTTTAGTTACATTATAAATCATTTGTTGATGGTACCATACTCATTTTAGGAATTGTGGTATGTTCTAAGGTGATTTCACCATGTGAAAAAGCCTTCTGCTGGAATATCATGATTGAGAGAAAATATTTTCTCATGCTTTTCCCACAGAGGTTTGGAAGGTGATCTATAAGCTAAACTGAGAGCTTATTTTCTGTAAATTCACATTATCTTTCTCAGTCATGTGAGAATGAAGTCTGACATTCTCAGTAAAACATGTACATCCAACAAGGGCAGAGACTGTCAGTTGATTCCTTTGTGTTCTACTGCAGCTTCCCAGAGTGTTCCAAAGAACAACTAGAGCGCTAACATTCCTACTTATGATAAACGTATGGCACACCTGAAGCCATCTTGCTTGGATTAAAGTGGTAACTCTTAAAACATTTAATTTAAAAAGGAACAAAATGAGGGGGTTCATTTTTCCATAAAAAGTATGATTAGTGCTGCAGATAGAAAAATTAGTGCACATTTTAAGTGACTTCTCAATACCTCTTCTATTTCATTAAAAAATTCTGACATGCAGACTGAAACATGCACTTTCAATACCAGCAGCAGTTTTCCCTGGTGAGCAGTAGCTTTACTACAGTGATCTAATGAGCAAAAAGAGTGCTAACATTCTGAATTTATGGCAAATGTGTGACACATCTGAATGCCTTCTTGATGGAATCAAAGTAAAAAACTGAAAGTATTTCATACTGAGGAGACTGCAGTAAATGAGGAAATTAGGAAACTTCATAACAAATAAGTCTCCCAAGATGGCCACCAGAGACAAAAGAGCCCAAATGTAGCCCAAATATCACCCAGATGTAGCCCAAGTATAGCCCAATGACAGAATGTCCCAGAGTGTTCTTAAAAACAACTAGAGCGCTTACTGTCTTCATTATGACAAAAGTATGGCACACCTGAAGCCATCTTGATTGGAATAAACTGGTAACACTTAAAACATTTAATTTAAAAAGGAACACAATTAGGGGGTTCATTTTGCCATAGAAATTATGATTAATGCTGAAGAAAGAAAATTAGGGCACATTTTGAGTGACTTCTCAAATCCTCTTCTATTTCATTAAAAAATTCTGACATGCAGACTGACACATGCACTTTCAATACCAGGAGCAGACTTCCATGGTGAACAGTAGTTTTACTACAGTGATCTAATGAGCAACTAGAGTGCTAACTTTCAGAATTTATGGCAAATGTGTGACATATCAGAATACCTTCATGGTGGAATCAAAGTAAAAAACTGAAAGGATTTCCTACTGAGGAGACTGCAGTACATGAGGAAATTAGGAAACTTCATAACAAATAAATCTCCCAAGATGGCCACCGGAGACAAAAGAGCCCAAATGTAGCCCAAAATCACCCAGATGTAGCCCAAATATAGCCCAATGACAGAAGTGTGCAAAACACTTATTATTTTGTGTTTTTGCAGTGTTATATAGTGCAGACTTGTCAGGTATTGGAGCGCTTTACATGAGCATTGGTTACATCACACAAGAACAAATTCATTTTGGTTGTAGACATGGGGAGACTAAGTGATTTGACCAGAATCACAGAATGTCGAGCTGAAGCAGAAACTCCAACCTGTTTCCCCAGTTGTAAAGTCTGCAGTTCTGGAAGTAACACGACATCCTCTCCCCTAAGTGCAACATTTAATCAAGTGGTCAACTGGATAAAAAAACATAAAGATAACAAATAATTTAAAAGTGCTTTGTCGCTATTTGAAAACTCAGAAAATATGTCCTTATTTTAGTCTTTTAGAGCACTAACCATAATTTTGATGCCAATAAGACCCTCTCATATATGTAATTTCCAAAGGAAATGCTCTAGGTATTTCAGTTTTGATTATATCAAGATGACTTCAGGCGTTCCTCTTTTTTGTAATAAATATAGAATGTTAGCAATCTAGTTGTTCATTAGGATACTGTTGAGAGGCAGAGGCCAGGGGCACGGACTCTGAAAATTGAAGACAGGTAGGAGGGTGCAAAGGCAACAATTTAACCACACTGAGCAGGCAGGAAGGGCCGTGGCAGCACAACAGACTATGGAGGGCAGTGGAAAGGGGGGCAGGGGCAACAAACCAACAATACAGGACTTGCAAGAGAGGCTGTGGCAATGTAATATACCATTGTGGGCAGAAGGAAGAGGCAATGGTAGTACAACCATACATGCCACCAGACCCGATTCAGCCAGGAAACGTCCAATGTTTTTAAGCTCAAATGGGCTTTATTTGACCTGTCTCCTGTCTACAATCTCCTCTTTTTCAATGTAACTCAAAGGGGAAAATCAATACCCCAGTTTGTTTTCAAAATCTCCCTCTTACCAAGTTCAAAATGTTCGCAAGTATGGTACATTGGATCATGGAAGGAAATGGGGTAGGGACATGGACTTGGATAACAGAGGACAGGAGGGACAGGGAGAGGTGCACCAAACTGACCCTGCAGGGCAGGCATCAGGGTTTGCAGCAGCACAATACCCCACACAGGGCATGCGGGACGGGAGTGCAGCACAACAATCCATAGAAAGCAAGAGGGAGGGGACAGGAGCATGCACATGGACAACAGAGAACAGAGGGGCAAGAGGCAATGGTAGCTAGCTGACCATAATGGACAGACAGGAGAGAAAGCTGCAGCATAACAGACCATAAAGGGCAGGAGGGACGGATCAGGGGCATTACAATGGAACAGACAAGCCAGGAGGGAGGGAGTAGGGGTCTGCACATGTAAACAGAGGGCTGGGGTCAAGGGGGCAGGGCAGGAGCAGCAAGATAGCCATGGAGGTCAGGCAGGATGGGCACTAGAAGCAAGACACACCATGAAGAGCAACAGTGAGACTGTGATGGCATACACACAGACCATGGAGGGAAGGTGGGAGGGGGTCAGGGGCAGCTAACTGACCACACAGGGAAGGTGGGAGGGGCCATGGCAGCACAGAAGACCATGCATGGCAAGTGGGAGGGTTAGTGGCAGCACAATGGACCATGTAGGACAGGAGGAAGAGGATAGGGGCATGGCATGTGGACAGGCAGGGTGAAGGTGGCAGGGACAGGTTACAGTCATCTGACAATGCTAGGCAGGTGGGAGGGGAGTGCCAGCTCAACAGAACACTCAGAGTAGATAGGAGTGGCAGGTCCATGGAACATGGTGGGAAAAAGGATGGAGCAGGGGCATGCACAAAGACATCGGAGGGCAGGGGGATGGAGAATAGGGGCAGCAAGCTAAGCACAGAGTTTAAGCAGGAGGTCAATGATGGGGCATAGAATTGGGCAATAGAGGGCAGGAGGAGTGGACTGGTACATCATACTAAATTGAGGGCAGTGGCAGCACATCAGACCATGCATGGCAGGAGGGAGGAGGCTAGTCCATGGATTCACACAACAGAGGATAGGGAGGAGGGGGGTGGGGTAGCAAGCTAACTGTTCAGAGAAGGCAGGTATTAGGAACTTTATTGTTTTTAAAACGTGTGTCTGTGCGATCTACTTAAAATATGAACAAGTATGCAGCATAATCTCACTTTTATTCAGGAAGAAGAGGACGTTTGTGACTGTGACTCCGGGCTCACTTGGCAGAAACACCCCCTGACCCTCCACCCCCTATCGCAAAATGTAATGCCCGTGAAAAGGGTAGGTGAACACAGTGTTCTATAGAACATAGTCCTGAGAGCACGATTGAAAATGAAAACTAGATATAGTGTATGGTATAAACTATGCACCAAAAAGTGTGATATAAGATGAACCGGGCGTGAAATATAATATGCAATACATTGTGCGCAATGACAGATTCATTGGAGAGCGCGAGATAGCACAGGCACTAGCGCGTGCTATGCGATATGCGCCTTGGAGTGTAATATGCACAGGGCAGTGTTGTGTAACCTAACTAGTCTCTAAAGTTGTAATATAAAATATGTGCTGGGGAGTGTAACGTTGCATATGCACTGTGACAAAGATATGGATCCCAGATTGTAATATGTATGGCATAGCACTGTACGTTATAACATAGGCATCGAGGAAGGCACGTTAGATGGGGCAATATAACCCGTGCGAAGACAAGTGTGGCATGACATATTCACGGGGTGGTGTTACAGCGCACATGGGCTAGAGAGTGTCATAGCATATGCACTAGCTGGTGGAATGCAACACAGAGGTGTGTGGCACTCGGCAGGCAATGGTGGGTGTAACACAGCATTGGGCTCTGCCAGGAGCGCGCTGTGACTCTCAAGTGATGTTCGTCCCCTTTCCAGAGAGTAAAATAAAAAGTATTACACATCTGGCAGTGGAAGTGTGTTTTATTAACCGTGAGGGGGGTTTCTTGCATAGTTTTGGTCGAATTTTTGTCGAATCCCCTTTGAATGGCTTGGTGTGCATGTGTATTAAATGTGCCCGTCAATAGCTACCCATGTTTGTATAAATAAACGACAAGGGTGTCTACCGGGATTAGGCACGGTAGAGCATCAGACATGTCAGAGCTTCACTAGTGGTGTAAATACATTCCACGTGGATTCATTGTATGCATAGTCGCCTTTTAATGAATATCACGCAAATCGTCATGGTGATAGGTACGTACGGTTTTTCCAGCATGTCCTAGGTGTGTCTATAAATATATATTTTTTAAAAATAATAAAAAACAGTGGCCGGCCCTGGGGATTGGGTTCAAAAAAATATAATTAGGAGACAGGCCCTGGGGGATGGGGTCATCAGGGCCAATAAATTAGAATAAGAAGGGGAACCACACAGCCCCCCTTCTTAAAAAATTAAAATAAATAAAAGACTGGCATCGTGCCGGAGGCCACGCCCCCTCCTTGCAGCACTCTGCAAACGCGCCCCCTGGCGAATTGTAAGTTGGGGAATTAATTCCTCTTCAATACTGAGGGTCCCTGAGGGCCAACTAGCCCAACAGGTATCTCCAGTATGCGCCAGGGAGCTGCGCTTCAGACAGGTGTTCTGAGGCCAAGTCCCTTTTTACACCTCTCTGCAACGCAGCTCTGTGGCGCTTACTGGAGGTACCTAGTGGTCTAGTTTGATCCTAGGGACCCTTAGGATTCAAGGGGACTTAATCTCTCAACTTAGAACAGCCACAGGGCGCGTTTACACAGTGGTGAAGGGAGGGGACGGGGCCTCAGGTGACGTGTGCAAACACGCACTATGGCACGTTTTAAATTGGGGATATAATTTCCCTTCAATACTGAGGGCCCCTGGGGGCTAACTAGCCCACCAAGTGCTTCCAGTAAGCGCCACTGAGCTGCATTGCAGAGAGGTGGTCCAGGCCGTGCCACTTTTTACACCTCTCTGCAACGCAGCTCTGTGGCACTTACTGGAGGTACCTAGTGGGCAAGTTGGACCCTAGGGACCCTCAGGATTCAAATGAACTTAATCTCCCAACTAAAAACGGACACAGGGCGTGTTTACACAGTGGTGAAGGGAGGGGACGGGGCCTGAGTTAACGTGTGCAAAAACGCCCTGTGGCCTGTTTTAAGAGGTAGTTTTAATCCCCCTGCCCTATTATATACTAGGGGCTTACAGAGGAGGTCATGCTAATCACAGGGGGACCCCAACGCATAATGTTCCCTAGTGTATGTAGGTGTTTTCACTGTATTCTAAGTGACTTTTAACATAGCACTGGCTCTAGGACTGGTTAGTCAGACTCAGTTACCACCAGTATCCGTCTGAAAAAGTTGAGGGTACAGGATGATTTTGCAACAAAGTTTCTTTCTGCTCTTCTTTTTGTTCTTTCTGCACGTTATCCTTCTTCCTGCACTTTTCTTCGTCTTTGAGGACTTCTGTTGCTTCTTTCTGCACTTCTTTTTTTTCTTTCTGTGCATTTTTTCTTCTTTCTTCACATGTCCTATCTCTGTAGGTATAGTTAGAAATTAGCATTTAAAAAACCTCTGAAATTCACAGAAAAAACCATAGGTTTCAGAGGTGTTATAGTTAGCTGGACTTTTCACTTGTACAAAACCATTGAAATTCCCCCGTTATAGTTAGTTCAGCTAACTATAACTCGCGCGCCCGCAATGCACTGCTGATGACGTCACATATTACATCACTCATGACATGGTCAGTGACATCACTCATGACATCACAGATGACATCTCAAATGACATCACTGATGACATCACTGATGACATCATCCTTGTGATAGAGTGGCAGACCTCCTCTCACCCTAATATAACCTTTGATACACACATTCAAAAATAGAGACTAAACTTTTCAAAACAATGGACATACCAATACCAGTTACAACAACCTCTTCAGTAATTCTAAGATCCACATACACATCCACTCATTCACCAACAGTCCTATACAGTCACTCATACATGTACTCACTCATCATATGTACTCATACACCTATACATCCTGTTACACAATGCCACTCATCCATAGAGTTACTCACACACATAGTCACTCATGCTAATAAAGAATCAAACATACATTTACTTGCATTTACAGTTATACACACACCACCACACTTACTTCTACGGAAACGTACACATACTTAGTCTTTTAAACAATCACTTATAGAAACATATCCTTATTCATACAGGAACTCTTTCAATCTCTCACATATACTCACTTATATACACCAATAGTCACATATACTAGTTTAAAACATATGTAGTTACTCATAAAGACACTATTGAGATAGTCATTCACTCACTAACACACCCATACACACACTCATCCACCCATACAGTCCTGCACACATGCTGTCTTCAACACATACAAACAGTGAGTCACTCATTCATGCACCTACGCACTACATAATACCCCCCACCGAACCATGCAGACACTCAGACTGATACTCAAAAAACCAACTAATAACCTATATAGACACCCATGTAGCTACTCACCAACCCATGCAGCCACTTATACACAAAGTGAGAGACTGATACAGATATTTACATATTTAAACATTACTCACTAAGCCATGTATTCACTATGATACACTTAATCAGTCAGTTACACAATCAATTTTTCAAAAACAAATCATCCATTTAGACACTTATATACCCATTTATTCTTCCATCGACCTTGAGATATACATATATAAAACATATTTAATTTTCAGAAAAACAGACATTCACTGGATGATGTCATCAGTGATGTCATCAGTGCTGTCATTCGAGATGTCATCAGTGATGTCATGAGTGATGTCACTGACCATGTCATGAGTGATGTAATATGTGACGTCATCAGCAGTGCATTGCGGGCGCGCGAGTTATAGTTAGCTGAACTAACTATAACGGGGGAATTTCAATGGTTTTGTACAAGTGAAAAGTCCAGCTAACTATAACACCCCTGAAACCTATGGTTTTTTCTGTGAATATATATATATATTCAACTTGCCATCTCAGATTGCTCTCACACCAAGGAATGACCGAGCCCAGATCCGTAAGCGTGATAGAAATTATTTATTCGGTTATGGCAAAATCTATATAATAATATATATTACCTACTGGCAGTTGCCAGTAGGTAGTTATGGTTAGGACCTATTTTCCATTGGAAATCCGCAACATTCTATTTGGAATAACGTTGGCGCCGATTGAGGAATCTTCGCGAAATGTTCCAAACTTTTGGCCAGCTCCGGTCCGCTCCTATCCTAAAAATTTCACGGTGATTCGTCAAGCGGAGGCCGAGAAAAAGGGGGCTCCCAAAACACATTTTCCCCATGCACTTTGAATACCAGCAGCAGACTCCCCTGGTGAGCAGTAGCTTTTACTACAGTGATCTAATGTGCAACTAGAGTGCTAACGTTCAGAATTTATGGCAAGGTACTGTATCAATGAATTCCAAATGATAATTCATACGGACAGGAGGGGTTTAACTAAACTTACTGTTTAATGTTTGGGTGATGATTCATCTCTTGGTTCATCTGAAACATCTCCGTTTACCTTTACTAGACTAAGACTCTATTTATTTTATTTTTTTTGTTCAACAGTGCTATCTCTTTTTAGAAGAAACAAAATCTTAAAGTCTCACCAACGCCATTCCATGGAGGGCCTATTTGCTTATATGTGGAACACTATTTAAAGAGACTTGGAAAGAGGTTGTATTTAGAATAATGCAGACTACTGGATCAATTTTTGCGGTGGTCTCGGTACATGCATTTAGGTGTCTGATAATCAGGGTACATGCAGCTAGTAGTCTAGGACTGCTACTAGATTAGGTCTTTGTTAATTATATATCACCCTATGCTCTGAAACATGACTCCTTGTACCCATGCTCACCTTGACTCTCAAATATTGTTTTTTTTCTCCTTGTACAGGGCTTCTTTTCTGTAAGGAACCCCCACTGCGCTCCTTCTCTGCTCTGCTGTTCACCCCTCTTCCTAAGATAACAAATGCCACAAGAATAAAGTTTCACCATTTATATACAGTATTATTTTTCTTTATTTTACCATACATAAGAAAAACTGTCATCTTCCTTTAATGATATATGTGATGTTCTCATGGAATTGTTGACTGCTATGTTTCTCTCTCTAGAATTTTCCTAATTCTTCCTACCCATCTTTAAGCCAATGCCTCATTTTGAATGATCACCCCCGCAAATCTTTTGACTGGTGATGCTGGGTTTTCGACTCCGAAGTGTACTGGGCCCTGCTGACCTGGCCCCAGTGCATGCGCTCTGACCTCATCTTTAACTTACCTATATGTCCTTAGTATAAGGTACTCAGTGTACCCATAACCTGTTGGTTAAGTGTCACTAGTGGACCTGTAGCATTTATTGTGCCACCACTAAAGTGACAAAGTTAAAACATGGTTCTAGGTCAGCCATTGCAGCCCAGTTGAGCAGCTTTTAAATTGCTAACTCAACATAAAATGACCCCTTTGCCTGAACCAAACCATCCTTTTGAAATATTTTTAAGTCACCCCTAAGGCTAGCCTTATAAGCCCATAAGGGCCCAGAAGTCTATGTTTATTTTGTGTTTTGCATGTCCTGACAATGGAAACCTGCAATTGACATTTTCACTGCATCAAGTCTGGTAGTCCCATTGGCTATCATAGGGCTACACTGGTCAATTTGCTAAGTGGTAACTTCCATTGATGACTACCAAAGATAGTACTTTGAGGTATCAAATTACTGATTCTTTAAACCCGATATATTACTGAAGTTGAATTTAAAGTAACTTTTGCCAGTCATAATAGCTTTATTCGACAAACAGTCATAAAATCTGAGAATAATACAAAATAAATGACCAAGATATTACAATTTTTAAAAAGAAACTTCCCATCAAGTTAAAAGTCCATAAAATATTATAAAAACAGCAATAAAATGTATAAACTCCTCTCAATGTTATATACATTTATACAAGGGAGTATGTTTGCAAGAAAAAACACAGAGTTCTGTGAACAACTCAACTCTTACTTTGCTCTTACTATCTTTAACGTTAAAAGGAATAAGAAAGACAAACCCCATTTTCATTTAAGCAACTAGGAAAGAAAGAAGGTTAGGCATGTAGTACACCTTCATTACAATGCAACAATCGCTTTTGATCTAATCTCCCATGCCCATCCTAACTTTTAATATGAGTGACTTTAGAAAGTCACCACTTTCTTGCCCTAAGGTTCTACTAGTTGTTTCTGATTAATAATAGCAGTTATCACATGAGACAGCTTGCCGCCCTCCTTCCATAAGGAGTGTACTGTTACTAGGAACAGGGAACAAAAGGCATGATGGAGGTAGCAGCTGTGACCTCCTCAAATAGAATGAGAAGTGGGCTGAGGCCACAGATGACCCACTTCAAAGGAGTATACATCACTGATAAACAAATGGGAGTCAAACCATAGCCTGCCCTTTGCCCTGTCAAGGTAGACAGGCTGGCATCTTCCTGGAGGATTAACAGGTTTTAAATTAGATAAAGGGGAAATTAGGAAACAGCTTAACACAGAAAAAAAGAAAGTACAGAAGGCCACGATGTATATGAGATGAGATATTAATTGTTACATTTAAGAAGATTAAATAAATAAACATGACTTACCAGTGATGGGGGGAGTGTCTTGAAAAGTGATGGCTGTGGCATAACCATAATCTTCACAGGAGGTGTTCCTGACTCTGGTCCTCCTCTTTTTTGGCGATCATGAAAGGAGGAAAGAAAAAGAAGACACTGATTACTAGTATTAATAAGAAAAAATATATATTTTTTTAAATAAAAATTTTACAGGCACAAATCGTATTGCTTGATTAACCAATCCTATTCATTATTTAAGCTCCATCCAAAGAATAGTTCCCTCTCCCACAATTTGTTAGCTGCAAATGATGTTGCTCATCCATTAACATCATTCATTTTTGGTGTTGCCACACTAAAACTGTGTGCAAATTGACCAGTCCTTCACTGCACTCCACAGAGATAGAGACAACTGTGACAGAAAAGTCATGGAAGAGCCTCACACCCTTGAGATCTGACTGTGCTCATCACTTCCTGCTCATGAACCTTAGCATAAGCATAGGTTGCCTGACTCCCTCGGTTGTCCCCTATACATGTTACTCACTGATGGGTGGAGATACACTGGGTTCCTTGTATTGGATTTGTCGTTGACTCTACATGATGACCGCATGGGTATTATTACCACAGATAATAGTCTACTTCATGCTCACATGAAATATTTCATTTGGTGAGCTGCTGAGAGAAAGAATAAATTGTAGCATCAATGAAGCATACTTGAGGGAACAGAACATTATGTTTCAGAGATTCTAGAAAAGTGGATATCGGCAGTGAGTTGTAGACAGGGTGATAGAATGTGTCAATACCACCAGTAGAGAGTTCATTCTCTTTCGAAATCAGATCAAAATTGGTGATTCTGATGATGGAGCAAAACCAGAATGATCACAAAATTCAATGGCGACTCTAGTAAGATCACATGGATACGCAGTAAGAACTGGAGAATTCTGGCCAGTGACCCCCTATTAGGTACCCTAATGGACATTAAACCCAGTATCACTTATGATAGGGGCTAGTCCCTAAGAGATATATTGGTATGGAGTGATATTACAATTACTAACAAGACCGATTTTGAAACTTGATGAGTATCTATCCTTGTGGCAGATGTAAATCTTGCAAAAATAGAACAAGCAGAAAGAAATACCCAGTTCCATTTGGCTGGGGCACTAAGACGATCAAGCAATTTCTCAATTGTAGTTTTGATTATATGGTTTACATATTAGAGTACTCCTGCAATAAAAGATATGTGGGCAGTACCGTTTAGAAGGCTAAAAAGCATATCCTCAAATGCATGAGAGCTATAGATGATACCCAATACCCCACATACCCCACAGCTAGACACTTTAAAGAAGTATGTTTCAGTGACAGGAACCTATTAACTTTTTGCATCATAGGACAATTGTCCAAGAATGTAAAAGGTGGTTATAGAACCCTGGCCCTAAGCATGAAAGAATCTAGGCACATTATTGACTTGGTGACCAAACGGCAATTTGGCTGGAATACAGAGGAAGAGCTCAGGGTACATTTGGATGACGGCTAGGACATTGTACTGCATATGATTTCATTTGATGTGTTATCATTTTAAGGTAATTCTTTTTGTTTCTGATCTGTACACAGGATTACTGCAGGAGGAAAGGGATTTGGCTCAGCGAGTGATTAAGAGTGTCTCTCACCAACTATTTTCTTCCTTCTTCACTTGGGTGATGAAGCTGCACCGCAGATAAGATTTTCTATATAAATTTGTTTGTTGTTTTTTAGGGTCATGCTGCAAGAGTTTCTCCTTAGGTGATGTCATGCTTCCCTTGTAGTTTACAGGGAGCTGTAGCTTTGTATTATCTTCATGTGCCCACTGGGGCTGCATATTTGACAATTTAGATTTTTCTATATCAAGTTTTTTATTAATCATATTATTTTGTTAATCTATAATGTTGTTATACTTATATACCCACTTGGATCTTATGTTTTGGACTTAGACTTCCTATTTGTTCATGACTGTTTATTTTGTACACAGTGACCTTCTGTCTAATGATATATTGTTTATATGCTTTTCACTTCTAAACCATGGACTATTGTACAGTTTCTGTGCCTGGGGCATCGCTTGTCATATAGGGACCAATCCTACATTGATGCCATCCTATGACGGTGATCTGCACTTGTGGACATAAGGACCCTCTTTTTAGTTTACAGGATACTCACTCTGTATGTGTAACTATTCTGTACATGCATATACTAATTTTAGGTATTAGTTTTATGCAGACTCAGCTGAGCTGTTTTTTTGTCCTGTGAATATGAGCTCGGACTCTTGTACAAATTTGACAACATTTTATCATGTGGATCTGCATGTTGTTTCTCTGTGTTGATATGCAACTGTGTTATTTGTTGTCTACACTATGATATTTACATTATATTACTTTTTGGTTTTACAAGTTTTTTATGGTTAACTGTTTTTCTATGACATATTACTTGATCTCTCTTTTATAACATAGCACCTCTATGAGATACAGTTCTTTACGTGCATGCCATCACCAGGTATTTAAGCCACTGTGTCTGTCAGGAGGTCATGTGATTAAGGCTGCCATGGCCTGAAATCATCTTCTCTTTATTTTTCCGCAATAAAAGGATGTGAGGGATTGGGTTGCTGGTTGACGGGGGTGTAAGCCCTGGTGAAGCAATAGCCACAATGCCTGTCAGGGTCAGGCACAAGCCAACTATAAATTACCTGTGCTCAACCCTTTGGTAGCTTGGAACAGAGCAGTAAGGTTTAACTTAGAGGCAATGTGTAAAGTATTTGTGCAACACTTCAAACAGTAACACAGTAAAAAAAATACACAAAATGTATCCCACTCAAAGTTAGACAAATAGAGCAAAGTTTGAGAAATAAAACAAGACTAAAATGACAAAACTCTGGCCATTAGAACTGGAGTTATGAATGTTGAAAGATGAAAGTAAAATAGCACTAAAAAGCATAACGCACCAACCAGGAATATCTGGTCGCACTGGACAGAGTCAAAGGCACACTTTAAGGCTGACCACAATGGAGAGCAGGTCTGATAAAGTCGCCAGGGTAGGTCTGCTGAAGTTTTACCTTCCCAAATTCGTGCCAAAAAAGTCTTGTATGCTTTGAAGAGGGCCATGAGGAGCAGGGAGAGTGTCATACGAGGCTGTCTGTGAAGTTTGAGAAACTGGCTTGCATCTCAGAAGGGCATTGGAGGAGCTTTGTGGTGATGTTCCCTGTGAGCAGTCAATGCTGCTTTGAATAAGGGTTAGGCGATAGCGCTTTATGCTAATTTGCGGTTGGAGTGGTGAGGTCTCGGTGTGAACGGGCCCCTTTGCGGTGGTGAAGAGCCCAAAAGCTGGATTTCAGCACCCTTGAGCAACACTATGGGTCTAGAACTTGAGAGGCACCACTCGAGTGTCAATAACTTGCTGCAGCTGGGTGCAGGGGCTGGTGAAGAATATTGGGCACCTCTTATGTCCCTAAGGCTTAGATCAGGAGGCCAGCAGGCTAGCCATTGGATTCAAGATGAAGTTGCAGGTCCAGTTCTTCCTCCCCATGCAAGATGGCAGAACGCAGCAGGTCAGCAAAACAAAGCAGCGGCTCCTTCAGAGCAGCAGTTCAGCAGAGTGGCAGTCGTCTCAGAAATCCAGCAGTCCTTCTTACTGGCAGAGTACCCAGAGGTCCAAAAGTGTACTGATGAGTTGGTGTCTGGGGTCGTATTTTTATACCCTGGATGGTGGGAGAAGCTTCTAGACAGTGGTTTTGAAGCACATGGAACTCCCTGCCTCTCCTGCCCTGGCTCCAAGCTGGGGTGAACAACAATGCAGATTTGTGAAGGCAGAGCACAGGCTATTCAGTTGTATGTGGCGCTGCACTCTCATCCTGTCAGCATATGGCCCATTCAAGCACACCTAATCCCTCTATTACAGTAATTCCCAACATGTAGCCCGGAGACCGCCAGAGTGTTCTGTAAATGTGAAGACATTTGAAATAGGAGGCCTAAAATTGAGGGCCTCATTTACAAACAATTACCTAGCTCTGCGCCACAAGCCATTATGATGCGCCAAGCTGCGTCAATTTAAAAGCACAGGGATGCATCATATTATCAACAATAGGACTCATCCTTGCGCTTTCCCCTGCACTGGCGCACAATTGGCTGCCATTTAGGGAGAGAGCATAAGCACGTTAGCACTGCTTAGCAATGGGTAAAGCGTATAGAGTCCTAAGGGCAACAAAAATAAATTCAGCAAAAAGTGGAGGGTAAAAGGCAAAAAGTTTGGGGGTGACCCTGCAGAGAGGGCCAGGTCCAACAATAAATTGCACTGTTCCTGTTCTGTATCCATATTTATATATCTATATATTTTTGATATATCAATTTTTCTTTTTATATATCTATATATATATATATATCATGCTCCGTGGGGTGTCCGACAAGCGAGCAGCACTCGAAACCACAGACCGCTTTTTCCCCAATAAAAAGCCTTTATTGGTATGAGCAGTACACATTTCAGTCCATTAAAAGCAGCCGACCGCTGCTTTTAATGGACTGAAATGTGTACTGCTCATACCAATAAAGGCTTTTTATTGGGGAAAAAGCGGTCTGTGGTTTCGAGTGCTGCTCGCTTGTCGGACACCCCACGGAGCATGATTTATTGGCGGCCGTCCTGCCGCCGAGCAAGCACCATCCCAGAAACAGGGGGCCACTGAGCTCGATACACGGGACTCAATTGTGGAGCACAGATCTTGGATCTAGAGCAGTGACGCATTCCAGGGCTCACTGAGGGCTTTATCGAGCATTTAACAAGAAGGCATCCATCAGAGGACCTACGGAGGACTGCATTTCCCAGACTGCAACGTGTTGCTCATCCAGAGCGGACCAATCAGATCCCACGATTTAGCATAAGTAGGAAGTGGCAGCCCTCCTTGCCTTCTCTCGACCGCCAGTGCCTATGAGGAAGAGTTAATCTCGAAACGCGTCAGGCAGCGGTCGGCTGCTTTTAATGGACTGAAATGTGTACTGCTCATACCAATAAAGGCTTTTTATTGGGGAAAAAGCGGTCTGTGGTTTCGAGTGCTGCTCGCTTGTCGGACACCCCACGGAGCATGATTTATTGGCGGCCGTCCTGCCGCCGAGCAAGCACCATCCCAGAAACAGGGGGCCACTGAGCTCGATACACGGGACTCAATTGTGGAGCACAGATCTTGGATCTAGAGCAGTGACGCATTCCAGGGCTCACTGAGGGCTTTATCGAGCATTTAACAAGAAGGCATCCATCAGAGGACCTACGGAGGACTGCATTTCCCAGACTGCAACGTGTTGCTCATCCAGAGCGGACCAATCAGATCCCACGATTTAGCATAAGTAGGAAGTGGCAGCCCTCCTTGCCTTCTCTCGACCGCCAGTGCCTATGAGGAAGAGTTAATCTCGAAACGCGTCAGGCAGCGGTCGGCTGCTTTTAATGGACTGAAATGTGTACTGCTCATACCAATAAAGGCTTTTTATTGGGGAAAAAGCGGTCTGTGGTTTTGAGTGCTGCTCGCTTGTCGGACACCCCACGGAGCATGATTTATTGGCGGCCGTCCTGCCGCCGAGCAAGCACCATCCCAGAAACAGGGGGCCACTGAGCTCGATACACCGGACTCAATTGTGGAGCACAGATCTTGGATCTAGAGCAGTGACGCATTCCAGGGCTCACTGAGGGCTTTATCGAGCATTTAACAAGAAGGCATCCATCAGAGGACCTACGGAGGACTGCATTTCCCAGACTGCAACGTGTTGCTCATCCAGAGCGGACCAATCAGATCCCACGATTTAGCATAAGTAGGAAGTGGCAGCCCTCCTTGCCTTCTCTCGACCGCCAGTGCCTATGAGGAAGAGTTAATCTCGAAACGCGTCAGGCAGCGGTCGGCTGCTTTTAATGGACTGAAATGTGTACTGCTCATACCAATAAAGGCTTTTTATTGGGGAAAAAGCGGTCTGTGGTTTCGAGTGCTGCTCGCTTGTCGGACACCCCACGGAGCATGATTTATTGGCGGCCGTCCTGCCGCCGAGCAAGCACCATCCCAGAAACAGGGGGCCACTGAGCTCGATACACGGGACTCAATTGTGGAGCACAGATCTTGGATCTAGAGCAGTGACGCATTCCAGGGCTCACTGAGGGCTTTATCGAGCATTTAACAAGAAGGCATCCATCAGAGGACCTACGGAGGACTGCATTTCCCAGACTGCAACGTGTTGCTCATCCAGAGCGGACCAATCAGATCCCACGATTTAGCATAAGTAGGAAGTGGCAGCCCTCCTTGCCTTCTCTCGACCGCCAGTGCCTATGAGGAAGAGTTAATCTCGAAACGCGTCAGGCAGCGGTCGGCTGCTTTTAATGGACTGAAATGTGTACTGCTCATACCAATAAAGGCTTTTTATTGGGGAAAAAGCGGTCTGTGGTTTCGAGTGCTGCTCGCTTGTCGGACACCCCACGGAGCATGATTTATTGGCGGCCGTCCTGCCGCCGAGCAAGCACCATCCCAGAAACAGGGGGCCACTGAG
The DNA here is from genome assembly GCF_964204655.1 of Triturus cristatus. Classification (NCBI taxonomy): domain Eukaryota; kingdom Metazoa; phylum Chordata; class Amphibia; order Caudata; family Salamandridae; genus Triturus; species Triturus cristatus. The sequence continues at coordinate 920,724,432 of NC_140582.1, read as the reverse complement.
CTCGATACACGGGACTCAATTGTGGAGCACAGATCTTGGATCTAGAGCAGTGACGCATTCCAGGGCTCACTGAGGGCTTTATCGAGCATTTAACAAGAAGGCATCCATCAGAGGACCTACGGAGGACTGCATTTCCCAGACTGCAACGTGTTGCTCATCCAGAGCGGACCAATCAGATCCCACGATTTAGCATAAGTAGGAAGTGGCAGCCCTCCTTGCCTTCTCTCGACCGCCAGTGCCTATGAGGAAGAGTTAATCTCGAAACGCGTCAGGCAGCGGTCGGCTGCTTTTAATGGACTGAAATGTGTACTGCTCATACCAATAAAGGCTTTTTATTGGGGAAAAAGCGGTCTGTGGTTTCGAGTGCTGCTCGCTTGTCGGACACCCCACGGAGCATGATTTATTGGCGGCCGTCCTGCCGCCGAGCAAGCACCATCCCAGAAACAGGGGGCCACTGAGCTCGATACACGGGACTCAATTGTGGAGCACAGATCTTGGATCTAGAGCAGTGACGCATTCCAGGGCTCACTGAGGGCTTTATCGAGCATTTAACAAGAAGGCATCCATCAGAGGACCTACGGAGGACTGCATTTCCCAGACTGCAACGTGTTGCTCATCCAGAGCGGACCAATCAGATCCCACGATTTAGCATAAGTAGGAAGTGGCAGCCCTCCTTGCCTTCTCTCGACCGCCAGTGCCTATGAGGAAGAGTTAATCTCGAAACGCGTCAGGCAGCGGTCGGCTGCTTTTAATGGACTGAAATGTGTACTGCTCATACCAATAAAGGCTTTTTATTGGGGAAAAAGCGGTCTGTGGTTTCGAGTGCTGCTCGCTTGTCGGACACCCCACGGAGCATGATATATATATATATATATATATATGTATATATATATATATATATATATATATATATATATATTATCTACTGGCGGTCGCCAGTAGATAGTTATAGTTAGGACCGTGTTTCCATAGGAAATCCGCAACATTCTACTTGGAATAACTTTGGCGCCGGTTGACGAATCCTCGCGAATTTTTCAAAACTAATGGGGCGCTACGCTCCGCTCCTACCCTGAAAGTCTCGGGGGGATTTGTCAAGCGGGGGCTGAGAAAAAAGGGGGGTCCCAAAACGCGTTTTCCCCATGCATTTTCCCATAGGACCTTTAGTCCGAGCTACAGCCCGAACGGCTGAACAGAATTACTTGAAATTGGGCAGAGAGGTAGTCCTCAGGTCAGGGATGTGCCTTTTGCAGGTCTGGTGTAAATCTGTTCAGTAGGTCCTGAGAAAATAGCATTTAAATCAATATATATATCTGTAAGCGCACTCCGTGCGCTTACGGTAAGCTTACCGTACGCGTACGGTGCCGTGCGCGAGCTCAATTCTGATTGGTGGTTACATGACTGTAAACATTCGAATCGGTCGAAATCAGAAAGTATCGGCCGCCATTTTCTGTCTCTCGCACTGAAAAACAAAGGTTGATAACATGAAAAGGGGGCAACGAAGAGAGTTGCAGACCCCCTAGCGTTCGTCAGGGGGTTCACGAAGGACCAAAAAGTACGCGTACGGTAAAAAAATATAAAAAATAAAAAAAGAATTAACAATCACATTTAATATAGAAATCTAAGGACCCCCAAGGGAGAAAAAAACAATTGATATTTTGTAAAAAATGGCGAGGCGTGCACGGTACGAAATGCGCAACGTGGGCGCTCGGTGCGCGAAGCGCACCGAGTGCCCACAGTGCGCCCACGGTGCACGAAGCGCACCGTGCGCGCAAAAATTAAAAATAAATACATAACTTAGCATTTAAAAAACCGTACAAATTCACTGAAAAAACCATAGGTTTCACACACGTTATAGTTAGGAATTAGCATTTAAAAAACCTTGCAAATTCACTTAAAAAACCATAGGTTTCACACAAGTTATAGTTAGCTGTACATTTCACTCGTAAAAAACCAATGAAATTCCACGTTATAGTTAGATCAGGTAACTATAACTTGCGCGACCGCAATGCACAATGTGTCATTTCAGATGTCATCATTGATGTCATGAGTGATGTCACTGACCATGTCATAAGTGATGTAATATGTGACGTCATCAGCAGTGCATTGCAGGGGCGCTAGTTATAGTTACCTGATCTAACTATAACGTGGAATTTCATTGCTTTTTTACGAGTGAAATGTACAGCTAACTATAACTTGTGTGAAACCTATGGTTTTTTAAGTGAATATATATATATGTATATATATTCAACTTGCCATCTCAGATTGCTCTCACACCAAGAATGACCGAGCCCAGATCCGTAAGCGTGATAGAAATTATTTATTCGGTTATGGCAAAATCTATATAATAATATATATTACCTACTGGCAGTCGCCAGTAGGTAGTTATAGTTAGGACCTATTTTCCATTGGAAATCCGCAACATTCTATTTGGAATAACGTTGGCGCCGATTGAGGAATCTTCGCAAAATGTTCCAATCTTTTGGCCAGCTCCGGTCCGCTCCTATCCTAAAAATTTCACGGTGATTCGTCAAGCGGGGGCCGAGAAAAAAGGGGGCTCCCAAAACACGTTTTCCCCATGCATTTTCCCGTAGGACCTGTTGACGTAGCTACAGCCCGAACTGCTGAACGGAATTACACCAAATGTGGCAAAGAGGTAGTCCTCAGTTCAGACTCGTGCCTTTTGCTTAAATGGTGTAAATCCGTTCAGTAGTTCCTGAGAAAATTTAAGTTAAAAAGATAGATATATCTGGGCGGAGCCTAACCGCACATCTCAACGTGAGATCTGATTGGCTGTCAGTACTTCATCCAAGAAGTGTTGGCAGCCATCTTGGGACCAATATACATGAAAGCACCTCATTAAAAAGCATTGCAGTTAATAGAAGGTTTTAAGACTTTAGTTACATTATAAATCATTTGTTGACGGTACCATACTCATTTTAGGAATTGTGGTGTGTTCTAAGGTGATTTTACCATCTGAAAAAGGCTTCTGCTGTGATATCATGAATCATGTTTTAGAGAAAACTATTTTCTCATGCTTTTCCCACAGAGGTTTGGAAGATGATCTATAAGCTAAACTGAGAGCATATTTTCTGTAAATTCACATTATCTTTCTCAGTCATGTGAGAATGAAGTCTGACATTCTCAGTAAAACATGTACATCCAACAAGGGCAGTTGATTCCTTTGTGTTCTACTGCAACTTCCCAGAGTGTTCTAAAGAACAACTGGAGCGCTACCAGTCCTAATTATGACAAACGTATTGCACACCTGAAGCCATCTTGATTGGAATAAAGTGGTAACTCTTAAAACATTTAATTTAAAAAGGAACAAAATGAGGGGGTTCATTTTGCCGTAGAAATTATGATTAGTGCTGCAGAAAGAAAAATTAGGGCACATTTTGACTTCTCAAATCCTCTTCTATTTCATAAAAAAATTCTGACATGCAGACTGAAACATGCACTTTGAATACCAGCAGCAGACTTCCCTGGTGAGCAGTAGCTTTTACTACAGTGATCTAATGAGCAACCAGAGTGCTAACGTTCAGAATTTATGGCAAATATGTGACACGGGGAACAACCTTTACAACGCAACTTTTACAACGCACTACCATTACAACGAAACTGTTACAACGCAAATGCATTGACAACGCATGCCATTACAACGCAAGTCTTTACATCGACTTGCACTAGATGGCGTGCTAACATTAAAAATAGTGTAGTTTACTATCCAAACACCTTCCCTACTGTTACGTGGACTGGAGTTAGAATAGTAAATTACACTTTTTTAAATGTTAGCACGCCATCTAGTGCAAGTCGATGTAAAGACTTGCGTTGTAAAGACTTGCGTTGTCACTGCATTTGCGTTGTAAAAATTTCGTTGTAACAGCATGCGTTGTAAAAGCATGCGTTGTAACATCATACATCCATGTGACACATCTGAATGCCTTCTTGATGGAACCAAAGTAAAAAATTGAAAGTATTTCCTACTGAGGAGACTGCAGTAAATGAGGAAATTATTAAACTTCATAACAAATAAATCTCCCAAGATGGCTACCAGAGACAAAAGAGCCCAAATGTATCCCAAATATCACCCAGATGTAGCCCACATGTAGCCCAATGACAGAAGTGTGCAAAACACTTATTTTTTGTGTATTTGCAGTTTTATATAGTGCAGACTTGTCAGGTATTGGAGTGCTTTACATGAGCATTGGTTACATCACACAAGATCAAATTCATTTTGGTTGTGGACATGGGGAGATTAAGTGATTTGACCAGAATCCCAGAATGTTGAGCAGAAGCAGAAACTCCAACCTGGTTCCCCAGTTGCAAAGTCTGCAGCTCTGGAAGTAACACCACATCCTCTCCCCTAAGTTCCACATTTACTCAAGTGGTCATCTGGGTAAAAAAACATAAAGATTACAAATCATTTAAAAGTTCTTTGTCGCTATTTGAAAATTTAGAAAATATGTCCTCATTTTAGTTTTTTAGAGCACTAACCATAATTTTGATGCACATAAGACCCTCTCATATATGTAATTTCTAAAGGAAATGCTCTAGGAATTTTTAGTTTTGATTACATCAAGATGACGTCATGCGTTCCACACTTTTGTAATAAATATAGAATGTTAGCAATCTAGTTGTTCATTGGGATACTGTTGAGAGGCAGAGGCCAGGGGCACGGACTCTGAAAATTCAAAGCAGGTAGGAGAGTGCAGATGCAACAATTTGACCACACTGGGCAGGCAGGAAGGGCAGTGGCAGCACAACAGACTATGGAGGGCAGTGGAAAGGGGGGCAGGGGCAACAAACCAACAATACTGGACTGGCAAGAGAGGCTGTGGTAATATAATAGACCATTGTGGGCAGAAGGAAGAGGCAGTGGTAGTACAACCATGACCCGTTTCAGACAGGAAATGTCCAATGTTTTTAAGCTCAAATGGGCTTTATTTTATCTGTCTCCTGTCTACAATCTCCTCTTTTTCAATGTAACTCAAAGGGGAAAATCAATACCCCAGTTTTTTTTTCAAAATCTCCCTCTTACCAAGTTCAAAATGTTCCAAGTATGGTACATTGGATCATGGTAGGTAGGAGGAATTGGGGTAGGGACATGGACTCGGATAACAGAGGACAGGAGGGACATGGAGAGGTGCACCAAACTGAACCTACAGGGCAGGCATCAGGGTTTGCAGCAGCACAATACACCACACAGGGTATGCGGGACGGGAGTGCAGCACCGCAATCAATAGAAAGCAATAGGGAGGGGACAGGACTATGCACATGGACAACAGAGAACAGAGGAGAAAGAGGCAATGGTAGCTAGCTGACCATAATGGACAGACAGGAGAGAAATCTGCAGCATTACAGACCATAAAGGGCAGGAGGGACGGATCAGGGGCATTACAATGGAACAGACAAGCCAGGAGGGAGGGAATAGGGGTCTGCACATGGAAACAGAGGGCTGGGGGCAAGGGGGCAGGGCAGGAGCAGCAAGATGACCATGAAGGTCAGGCAGGATGGGCACTAGAAACAAGACACACCATGGAGAGCAACAGTGAGACTATGATGGCATACACACAGATCATGGAGGGATGGTGGGAGGGGGTCAGGGGCAGCTAGCTGACCACACAGGGAAGGCGGGAGGGGCCATGGCAGCGCAGAAGACCATGCATGGCAAGTGGGAGGGTTGGTAGCAGCACAATGGCTATGATGGGCAAGAAGGAGGTTGCAGGGGCATGCACAAAGGACCATGGAGGATAGAAGGGAGAGTCAGGACCTGGCACAGACAAGAGAGTTCAGGGGAAGGGGCCTCACAACAGGCCACGTGGGGCAGGCAGGAGGAGCAGTTGCAGCACAACAAACCAGGGAGGGCCGAAGGGTGTGGCAGTCAAATGGACCATGTAGGACAGGAGGAAGGGGATAAGGGCATGGCGTGTGGACAGGCAGGGTGGAGGAGGCAGGGACAGTTTACAGTCATCTGACAATGCTAGGCAGGTGGGAGGGGAGTGGCAGCTCAACAGAACAATCAGAGTAGATAGGAGTGGCAGGTCCATGGAACATGGTGGGCAAAAGGGATGGAGCAGGGGCATGCACAAAGACATCGGAGGGCAGGGGGAAGGAGAATAGGGGCAGCAAGCTAAGCACAGAGGCGAAGCAGGAGGTCAATGATGGGCCATAGAATTGGGCAATGGAGGGTAGGAGGAGTGGACTGGTACATCATGCTAAATGGAGGGCAGTGGCAGCACATCAGACCATGCATGGCAGGAGGGAGGAGGCTGGGCCATGGATTCAGACAACAGAGGATAGGGAGGAGGTGGATGGGGCAGCAAGCTAACTGTTCAGAGAAGGTGGGTATTAGGAACTTTATTGTTTTTAAAATGTGTGTCTGTGCGAACTACTTAAAATATGAACAAGTATGCAGCATAATCTCACTTTTATTCAGGAAGAAGAGGATGTTTGTGACTGTGACTCCGGGCTCACTTGGCAAAAACACCCCCTGACCCTCCACCCCCATCGCAAAATGTAATGCCCGTGAAAAGGGTAGGTGGACGCAGTGTTATATAGAACATAGTCCTGAGAGCACGATTGAAAATGAAAACTAGATATAGTATATGGTATAAACTATGCACCAAAAAGTGTGATATAAGATGAACCGGGGCGTGAAATATAATATGCAATATATTGTGTGCAATGACAGATTCATTGGAGAGCGCAAGATAGCACAGGCACTAGCGCGTGCTATGCGATATGCGCCTAGGAGTGTAATATGCACAGGGCAGTGTTGTGTAACCTAACTAGCCTCTAAAGTTGTAATATAAAATATGTGCTGGGGAGTGTAACGTTGCATATGCACTGTGACAAAGATATGGATCCCAGATTGTAATATGTATGGCATAGCGCTGTGCGTTATAACATAGGCATCGAGGAAGGCACGTTAGATGGGGCAATAAAACCCGTGCGTAGGCAAGTCTGGCATGACATATTCACGGGGTGGTGTTACAGTGCACATGGGCTAGAGAGTGTCATAGTATACGCACTAGCTGGTGGAATACAACACAGAGCTGTGTGGCACTCGGCGGGCACTGGTGGGTGTAACACAGCATTGGGCTCATCCAGGAGCACGCTGTGACTCTCAAGTGCGGTTTGTCTCCTTTCCAGAGAGTAAAATAAAAAGTATTACACATCCGGCGGTGGATGTGTGTTTTATTAACCGTGAGGGGGGTTTCTTGCATAGTTTGTTCGAATTTTTGTCGAATCCCCTTTGAATGGCTTGGTGTACGTGTGTATTAAATGTGCCCGTCAATAGCTAACCATGTTTGTATAAACAACAAGGGTGTCTACTTGGAGAGTACCCACCGGCGGGGGAGCCGGGATTAGGCACGGTAGGGCGTCAGACACGTCAGACCTTCACTAGCGGTGTAAATACATTTCACGTGGATTCATTGTGTGCATAGTCGCCTTTTAATGAATATCACGCAAATCGTCATGGTGATAGGTACATACAGTTTGTCCAGCATGTCCTAGGTGTGTCTATAAATATATATATTTTTAAAATATTAAAAAACAAAGGCCGGCCCCGGGGAATGGGGTCCCCGGGGCCATAAGTGGCCTGAGGAGGGGGGCAACGCAGCCCCCCTCCAAAAGAATAAAAAAAAATAAAGGCCATGACCTGGGGGTCGGGGTCCCCAGGGCCGATTAGGCCTTGGGAGGGGGGCCACGCAGCCCCCTTCCAAATTTATTTTTTTCAACAAAAACAATTAGGGTGCAGGCCCTGGGGGATGGGGTCTAAAGGGCCAATAAATTAGAAAAAGAAGGGGGGCCACACAGCCCTCCTTCTTAAAAAATAAAATAAATAAAAGACAGGCATCGCACCGGAGGCCATGCCCCCTCCTTGCAGCACTCTGCAAACGCACCCCCTGGCCAGTTGTAAGTTGTGGAATTAATTCCCCTTCAATACTGAGGGTCCCTGAGGGCCAACTAGCTCAACAGGTATCTCCAGTATGCGCCAGGGAGCTGCGTTGCAGACAGGTGTTCTGAGGCCATGCCCCTTTTTACACCTCTATGCAATGCAGCTCTGTGTGCGCTTACTGGAGGTACCTAGTGGGCTAGGTTGACCCTAGGGACCCTTAGGATTCAAGGGGACTTAATCTCTCAACTTAGAACGGCCACAGGGCGCGTTTACACAGTGGTGAAGGGAGGGGATGGGGCCTGAGGTGACGTGTGCAAACACGCCCTGTGGCGCGTTTTAAGTTGGGGAAATAATTCCCCTTCAATCCTGAGGGCCCCTGGGGGCTAACTAGCCCACCAGGTGCTTCCAGTAAGCGCCACTGAGCTGCGTTGCAGAGAGGTGGTCCAGGCTGTGCCACTTTTTACACCTCTCTGCAACGCAGCTCTGTGGCGCTTATTGGAGGTACCTAGTGGGCTAGTTGGACCCTAGGGCCCTAAGGATTCAAATGAACTTAATCTCCCAACTAAAAAGGGCCACTGGGCGTGTTTACACTGTGGTGAAGGGAGGGGACGGGGCCTGAGTTGACGTGTGCAAACACGCGCTGTGGCGCGTTTTAAGAGGTAGTTTTAATCCCCTGCCCTATTATATACTAGGGGCTTACAGAGGGGGTCATGCTAATCACAGGGGGACCCCAACGCATAGTGTTCCCTTGTGTATGTAGGTGTTTTCCTTGTATTCTGAGTGTCTTTTAACATAGCACTGGCTCTAGGACTGGTTAGTCAGACTCAGTTACCACCAGTATCCGTCTGAAAAAGTTGAGGGTACAGGATGATTTTGCAACAAGGCTTTTTTCTGCTCTTCTGTTTGTTCTTTCTGCACGTTATCCTTCTTCCTGCACTTTTCTTCGACTTTGAGGACATCTGTTGCTTCTTTCTGCATTTCTTTTTTTTCTTTCTGTGCGTTTTTTCTTCACATGTCCTATCTCTGTAGGCATAGTTAGAAATTAACATTTAAAAAACCTTTGAAATTCACTGAAAAAACCATAGGTTCCAGGCACGATATAGTTAGGAATTAGCATTTAAAAAACCTTAGAAATTCACTGAAAAATACCATAGGTTTCAGGGGCGTTATAGTTAGCTGGACTTTTCACTCGTACAAAACAATTGAAATTCCCCCGTTATAGTTAGTTCAGCTAACTATAACTTGCGCGCCCGCAATGCACTGCTGATGACGTCACATATTACATCACTCATGACATGGTCAGTAAAATCACTCATGACATCACTGATGACATCTCAAATGACATCACGGATGACATCACTGATGACATCATCCTTGTGATAGAGTGGCAGACATCCTCTCCCCCTAATATAACCTTTGATACACACATTCAAAAATATAAACTAAAAGTTTCAAAACAATCGACATACCAATACCAGTTACAGCAACCTATTCAGTAATTCTAAGACCCACATACACATCCACTCATTCACCAACAGTCCTATACAGTCACTCATACATTTACTCACTCATCATATGTACTCATACACCTATACATCCTGTTACACAATGTGAGAAGTTGGCCTGATGTATGATGTCACTAGTTCTAGTGTACACCTTATATCAGTCCAAACAACCCTTATGGTGATTGGTTGTAAAGTCAACCTTATAGACCAGCTATCCTAGTGGTAGCATGGACAAGAGCCGTCTTAGGCTAAACTCTGAATGGCATGTGAACCCAGCTGTGATACCATATATAATCCCTTGAATACCAAATGAAAGGACACCACAACAGATATATATATATATAAAATAAAGTGTGTTCATTCTAGTCAAACCCTCAGCACTCTTTATGAGATTAGAGGTAAGTACAACACAGTCTTATTTAAGCATACATTAAGTCACACAGGTAAGTAATACAGTTAGGCCCTAGGGGCCACGCAAACCATATACTAAAGAAGTGGCATAAGGACCACTGTCACGGAAATAGGATAGGCCTAGGCCTAGGGAATCGCTGGGGCTACACTACACTAGCAACAGTTAGGAAGTGGGAGGCCCACGGGATTCAGGTTCAGAGTGGAAACACTCACGTGTAATGCGTAAAAGTCGATAGAATTACTAGCAGTTAGAAATTAACAGTTTAAGGACACTTCTGAAGCAGCTAGAGAGTCGAGACTCGGAAACTAGACCCTAGGATAGTCACTACCCTTGTGAGCACCGAAGTATCCAAGTTACCTAGCCCACGGACTGCGGGTGCATAGGTGTGAACTTGCATCGGGTTTCGTCGTGGACTTCTATGGATGCCTGAAGGAAAGTTGCTGACAGGCAGTCAGTGAAGAGTGTCCGGTGGATCCCAAGGCTGGGATCAAGAAGAGAGGATACCTGCAAGCAGAAGGGACAGAGTCAAGGTCACTAGCCAGTGACCACGTGGAACCAGGAAGGAACCAGGTGATGTCGTGAAGATTGCAGGTGAAAGGTGAAGCTTGTCGCTGCAGCCACGGGTACCAGGAGACGTCCAGGATGACCAGGACCAGGAGGCGAGCTGTCCCACGAAGGCTCTTGCTGTCAGCGGCGTCGAAGTTGAACTAGGACTCACCAAGCCTTGGCAAGCGGAACCCACGAAGAACGGAGGACTTGCTTCTGGTGCAGACCAGGAAGGTCTGGGGTGCTTCTCTTTTACAAAGAAGCAGGAGCCAGTCTGGAGGAGCCAAACCAGTGGTGAAGATTTCAAGGTGTGTCGTCACAAAGGCCGCTGGCCAACGGGCAAGCAACCGGACAGATGCGGCAAGCAGGAAAATGCAGAAGGGCCCCACGCAGGACTCGTGGAGTGTGGGGGGCTGATCTTCGGTGCAGATGGTGCTTGGGGTTGTGGCTTCTCAATCCCCGGTGCACAACTTCGAGGGTGCCTCGGAAGCTGCGCTGGAAGATACTAGCCACTTTTCCCAGGTAGCCGGTCCCACGTCTCTCGTCGCCTCCACGGATCTCAGCTCGGCTGTGGATGTGGATCAGGGTCGGAGAAGTCTGGAAGTCAAGGCTCTGGTCGGGCTCTGCAGTCGGTCCCTCGTAGAACTTCAGCAAAGCAAAGGGTAGTCTCTTGATGGTGCCTGTTTGCACAGGGTAGCCACTCCTTGGCCACAAGGGAGATTCTTCAGTCTTCTTCTTTCGTCGAATGTCGAAGGTCCAGAGTTTCTGTTCAAGTTGCAGGTTCAGGATAATCTAATCTCCTGGGGCCCAGCTACCACTCTTATACTAATCTGGGGGGCTGGGTTGCCTGCTAGGTCACGCCTTATGGGTGGGACCTGGGAGGGGGGTGGTTACACCCCCTTCCCTTTGTCCAGTTTCACGCCAGGACTGGGGCTGGAGTGCCCCAGCACCGGTTTGAACTGGACTATGCACGGGACACCTTGTGTGCCCCAGGCATGTCTCATTCTTTTCATCCCTCCCTGCCCCAATACGCTAAGGCCTGTCTGGGGTGGTGCTCGCACCTCCCAAGGCAGGAAACCTATTGTACAAGCCTCCCTTGCCGGGATCACTCCCAGCAGCAGGAGGTCAGACTTGTGTCGTGGCAGCAGCATCCATTTTATGATGCTGGGGCTCTGGTTAACTTTAACCGGGTAAGTAGGTTACAACATGTCTTCTCCCTCTAGAAGGGAGGGATAATATCCTCATCCCCAGAAATGGGATGGGGGTATTATTCCAAAGTGTTAGACACCTTGCACGACATGTTTTGATAAAGCCAAACCATAGTTACCATAACCGTTTAAGATTATAAGGCACTTTAAGAGTATATGGTAGGCTATATCATAGAACAGCTATAAGGACATGGTTCCGAAAACTGCAGACAGGCTCAGCTCATGCTAGAGCACCATCTCACATGTTACCAAGCACTCTGCCTCCAGGATTGTTAAGGCCTGCCATAGGAGTGGCTGATAGGTACACATGTGTCTATATGTAAGTTAGGTATAGGAATACTACACCTAAGCAAGGAGTGATTACACGACCTTGCCCCAGCTGAGTGATCAGCCAGTTGTGTCATAATGGAAGGCCAGGCCAGGGGTGGCATAATACATGCTGCAGCCCCTGGTAGGCCTAGGGTACACCTATGCCCTGGGTACCTAAGGTACACTGTACAGGGGCCAATAAGGTGATCCTATCCAAATGGGTTATGCACCTAAAGTACATAGTATCAATTTAGAGAGAGAACAGCAGGGCTGTGGGTCTGATTAGCAGGCCCACAGCCACATCTAAGTCGAAAACCAGTAAAGCAAAAGCAAAAAGTGGGGGTGAACATAGAAAGCAGACCCTACTCTCCTACACACAACGCCACTCATCCATAGAATTACTCACACACATAGTCACTCATGCTAATAAAGAAACAAGTTTCCATTTACTTGCATATACAGTTTTTTTTGATAAACAAGTTTTTATTGTTTTGAGTGATATAACACAAAAACTTTGAGCCTGTCGAACCACCATCATACAACAACATAGCATGAGAACACGCCACATCCCCGCCCCCACCCGAAACCCTCCCCCCGTCCCCTCCCCCCCGAACAGCACGCTCATAGTACATTGCCCAACCATTTCCCCCAGACCCTTCGGTATTTCTTTTGGCAGCCCCTTGCCTGGTAGAGAGTCCGTTCCTGTGTCGCACACCAGTCCACTCCGGTGCTCCATTTGGCCAAGCTAGGCGGCTGTGGTTGCTTCCATGCCGCCGCAATGTCACGTTTCGCTACCATTAACGCTGTCGTGAGGAATAACTTCTCTGCGCGTGTGCCATCCAGGCCCTCAGTGATGCCCAGTAGGGTGTGTCTAGGGTCATGTGGCACCTCCCACCCCAAGACCTCCGTGAGTTCGGCTTCTATGCCCCTCCAGTACCCCCCCAGTTCCGGACAAGACCACACCATGTGGATGAAGTCGGCCGGCTCAAAGCCACAACGGGGGCAAGCTGCGTCAGCGGAGAGACCCGCACGGTGCAGGCTAGCCGGTGTGAGGTAGGCAGTGTGGAGGTAATACATTTGAATAACCCTCAGTTTGGCGGAGGCTGTCACCAGCCTGGGGGCCATAAGGGCATCCCGCCAGTCGGCCTCGTCCAGGGGACCCACCCACCCCTCACATCGTTCCTTTAGGCCTTCCCGGGACATGGGGGTATTGTTAATAAGAGAACGGTATATCCTGGAAATACCCCCCTCCCCAGGTTGCCCAGCATGACCTGAGCCTCCGGGGGGCTGTGGTCCGGCAGCCTAATGTCCAGTGGGGTGTAAGTGCGTATGGCGTGTTGCAGTTGGAGGTATCTATAAAATTGGGATGAGTGGAGGGAGAAGCGCGCCTGCAGTTCTGAGTATGAGCACATGCGTCCCCCCCGCCAGACATCTCCCAGCTGGGAAATGCCGAGTAGATCCCATGATTTAAAGCCCTCCAGTTCGGCAACGTCCCGCAACCATGTGCCGTGCCAGAGGGGGGTGGCGCGAGTCAGCTTCCCGGTCCACCGGGTGTGGCGAAGCGCCGCTCGCCGAGCCAGGAAGATCGCTTTGGTGATGTCTGGGCAGGAGGCGGGGACGGGGGCGCCGTACAGGCGGTCCTGAATATGTGAGAAACCTAGGTCCTCTAATTCCACTCTGTAGGCCGGGTCGGACCATCCCCCCCCAAACCAATCATGGACGACCAGGAGGCGGGTGGCCAGGTAGTAGAGGTAGAGATTGGTCATGCCAAGACCCCCATCAAAGGTGGGCAGGCGACACACCGACAGGGCCAACTGCGGTCTCCCACCACCCCAGAGAAATCTGGTCGCCATCCCGTCCAGCTCGCGAAACCAAGGCCTTGGAAAGGACAAGGGAGTGTTTTGCAACACATATAGGAACCGGGGGAGAATCATCATTTTGTATAGGGCCACCCTCCCCGGCGGATTGAGCGGGAGTGATTGCCATCTCGCTAGATCTACCTTGGCTTTCTTGACCAGGGGGGTCACGTTAAGTGCCCAGCTCAATTCCGGGAGAAGGGAGACCCAGATGCCCAGATATTTGAAGGACAACCGGCGGAGGGGAATAGTGTCCTGCCAGTCAAAACATACCCGGGAGGGGTGCAGAGGCACAAGGACCGATTTTCGCGGGTTCAAGTAGAGGCCAGATACGCTGCCAAAGCGGCCCAAGATGTGTAGTGCGCGCGGTCCCGAGCACCCCGGTTTACCAAGGTACAACAAGACGTCGTCCGCATAGAGGGCGGTTTTGTCCGCCTCCAGGCCCGGCCACTCCCAGCCCTGAAGGAAAGGATCCGTTCTGATCAGGGCAGCAAGGGGCTCCATCGCAAGCGCAAAGAGAAGGGGCGATAGTGGGCACCCCTGCCGCGTCCCCCGGCCGATCTGGAATGGCCCCGACAGCGCCCCGTTAACCAACACTCTGGCGCAGGGGCACTCGTAAAGGACCCGTACCATTCCGACGAACTTGGGGCCGAAACCCATGTGGGTCAGGACGTCAAACAAGTAGGCCCACCCAACCGAGTCGAAAGCTTTTTCAAAATCGGCGAGCAGGAGGGTGAGATATGGAGGTAAGCGATGGCGGTGAGCCAAGGCCACGTGAAGGCGACGGAGGCAGTGGCGAGTGCCCCGGTTAGGCATAAAGCCACATTGGTCCGGGTGGACCAAGCACGACAAAAAGGGCCGGAGCCGCTGGGCCAGGACTGCCGCGTAAAGCTTGATATCAGTATTAATAAGAGAGATCGGCCGTTAGGCCGACCGATCACTGGGTGGCGGCGTAGACTTGGGCAGAACCACAATCGTGGCTATGTCGGCTTCCGGAGGGAAGGAGCCTTTTTCGACCGCTTCCACAAAGAGATCACACAGCCGCGGGACCAGGTGATCTTTATAGGTGGCATAAAATTCCTGGGGGAAGCCATCTGGTCCCGGGGTCTTCCCCGCGGACGTACGCCCTATCGCATCCCCGATCTCCTCAGGAGAAATGGGCACCTCCAGACTCTCCCAGTCTCCTGGTCTAAGTTGGTTAAGTTGTAAGTTACCAGCGGCGAGCAGAGAGGCCAGGGAAAGGTCCGGTGCTCGGGCCCGATACAGCTGTGAATAGTACTGGGCGAAAGCTTCCGCCATCGCCACGGAGGAAGATTGGAGCACGCCATCGGAGTCGGCGACCGCCGGGATGATGCGCGATGCCCTGGGGTAAGTGGCCAGCCGATGCAGCAGCGCCCCGTTCTTATCGCCCCACCTGTACACCCTCACCAGCGAGGATTGCCAGAGGAGCTTGGCCGCGTCAAGCGACCGTTGGTGAATCTCATCACGCAGAAGTCGCAGTTGCCGAGTCCCGGCCGGATCCCCGGACTCGGAGAGAGATTGCTCCAATCGCAGCGCTTGGGCCTCACAGGCGGTGAGCTGCTGCAGTTGCGTCTGGCAGTGCCATACCACGTGCGCCTTGGCAGCCCCCCTAATGGTGGCCTTACAGGCCTCCCAAAGGGTGCCCGCCGAGGAGACCGAACCGTCGTTGTCACCATAATAGTGCGTCAAGCGGACCCCACCTCCTTACGGAGCGTCTTGTCCTGGAGGAACCAAGCGTTAAAGCGCCACATCTGGCGGGCCACGCGGGGCGGGGGGCCCAGACCCAGGAGGACCGGAGAGTGATCAGATATCCCTCTGGGGAGGATGTCCTGGATGCCTACACAATCGGCGGGGGGACGAAGATCGCGTCAATGCGTGCATGGGTGTGATGAGCGGCCGCGGTATGAGTGTATTGACGTGCGTGCGGGTGCCAGATCCGCCATGCGTCGCACAAGCCCTGAGCCTCCGCCCAACCCGCCAGCCGCTTCGCCCACGCGGCGCGGGAGTCTGAAACTGGTCCCGAGGAGTCGAGCTGCGGGGCCGAGACTGCATTGAAATCCCCCCCAAGAACAACAGTGCCCGGTGGGAGAGTTGCCAGCAGAGATGCTACATGAGATAAAGCCTGAGAAAGCCCGGAGGGCGGTGCGTAGAGCGACAGGAAGCTGATCGGCTGACCCTCAAGCGTGCCGCAAACGGCAATCCCCATTCCGTGGGGGTCGTGGATCACCCGGGTATCAACAAGAGGGAGGGAGCGTCGCAGCAGGACGGCGACCCCCCGCGATCCGTGCGAGAACCCGGAATGCCACACCCGGTCATACCCATAGCGCGCCAGAAAGGGACATTTCTCGCCAAGCAGGTGGGTTTCTTGAAGCATGAGCACATCTACCTCCGCGCGCTGGGCATATTTAAGGATGGCGGTGCGCTTGAGCCTATCCAACAGGCCGTTCACGTTCCAGGACAGGATGCGCAGCTGGGCCTTGGGAGCTAGGTCATCCATGACAGCGGTGGGAGCGGGTCGCGCTGGGAGCGAAGCAGCCAGGGGACGCCGGGAAGACACCCAATGGCGTGGGTGCGCAAGGAGGGAGCAAGGAGCATGCGGGCCCCAAAGGGACTACGGATCTTGCGCTAGGGGAAGCCAGCGGACGGCGGCGGAAAACGAGCGACGGCGGAGTGCGTGTCAGTGTCTGCATGGAGTAGCGTGGCGACACTTGTGGTGTGGTGCTGCATGAGAGGCTCAGTGGAGAACAAACCCAAACCAAACAAAACACCCTCCCAAGGATGAACAACCAACGAATACCCAACCCCGACCCCCCACCCCCCACCCTACACTTCAAGAAAGGAAGCATCTGTCGCCCTAACTTTAACCAACAATTACCAGGCCCCAAGCATGGGCGCTAGGGTGTAAAGAGCGTGGTGGACCCCTCCTGAAGTACGGATTCCAATGTCCTGTCCTAGGTTTCTATGTGAAAGCGTGAGACTGCAGAGCCCACCACCCCCGCCACCGGGCAAGGCCACCGCCTCCCCCTGTGGATACAGAGAACAAAGAGAAAGTCATATAGTAGGGCTGCGGGAGAGGTCTGACAGGTCTATTTGCGCGTTGAGGGGGGTCGGAGACCTATCCGGCAGAGGCGACAGAAGGCGCCGAGATCCCCCAGCTGCATGAGATGATGTCCCAGATGAGGTAGATGAGTCTCTCGTTTTTCTTCCAGACATGCTCGCGGACCGGGTCCTGGCTACTGCTGCGCCTCGGCGTTGCCGGGAGTGCGTGCGCTTCCTACTCCGTGGTCGTTGGGGCCCAGCTGCATCGTGGCCCTGGGGCACAGTAGTGGGTGACACCCGTCCGGACTGGCGCATAGGTTTTTCCTCGGTGAGCCAGGTCCATGCCGCCCTGGGAGTGTCAAAGAACAGTGTCTTGCCCTGGAAAACAACGCATAGGCGGGCTGGGAACTGGAGTTGGTACTGGAGGCCCATGGAGCGCAGCTTTTGCTTCACCTCCGTGTAGGAGCGGTGTTGTTCCTGGACCTCCCGGGTGTAGTCCGGGAAGATCATGATGGTGTGGTTGTGAAAGGTTAAGGGGCCGCTCACCGGCGCCTCATGCAGGATAGCGTCTCTGTCTCTGAAGTTGAGGATCTTCAGAATAAAGGGGCGCGGGGGGGCTCCCACTGGAGGTTTGGCTGCCAGCGACCGGTGCGCCCTCTCCACTACGAACCAAGTTGACAAACTAGCTGCCGGCATCCAGGACTTGAACTAAGCGTCTAGGAAGTCGTCGGCTCGGCCAGACCCGACCCCCTCCTGAAAGCCCACCAGGTGAAGGTTGTTGAGGCAGGCTCGGTTTTCGGCATCCTCTGCCCGTCGATGCAGCTCCTTGGAGTGGGTCGTGAGCTCCTGGACCTGGTCCTGTAGCTGGCGAATGTCATCCTCCGCCGTCAAAATCCGGGATTCTGTTTCCGTAATGCGGGCCGTGGCGTTGCGGAGGTCCTGCCCCAGGAGTGTAACGTCCACCTTCACTTCCCCAACCATCCCCTCCAAGGATGTGCGGGAGGCATCAATGGCCTGGAGGATGATGGCCAAGTCCTTGTTTGGAGCCGGCGCCGCCCCTCCGCCTGCGCCCGGCGGGTCCGAGCTCGCAAATTGGTCGATCTTTGTTTGGTGAGACTTGTCGGCGGTTTGGGGCCCTTTTCCTTGCCCATGGTGGCCCCCGGGGAGTATGTGCCGGGCTTGAAGTTTGGTGTGGTGGACCGCCAGGCGGCCCTCACCCGCCAAGCAAAGCAGCCTCCAGCGCCGGGCCCGGGACGGAGAAATCGAGGAAAGGGGAAGGGTAGAGGTATGTCTTGTCCCCAGTGAGGGAGGGCCCAGAGTCCGTCGGGCATGCCACCTCCCCGGTTTGATCCGGGCTGGGCCTCTCTCACCTCGCCGCAGGTGCCTCGTTGTAATCCGCACACGTGGTGGTCACCAGTCGAGGCGCAGCTCACGGGCCGTCGAATCACTGTCGCCCGCCCCGGCCCACAGGCCCGTCCCAATCAGCAGGTCAACTCCGCATCCACCTTCAGCCCGGGGCTGACAGCTGGACCTCCCGGGGCGCAAGGGCCAGGGGCCACCCTGCCTGGTCAAGATGGGCAAAGTTCGAGGGGAGGGGGGGTGCTCCCGCCGACAATGCCTCCCGGTCAGTGGTACAGGACAAGAGTGGCCTCCAGCGGCAGCTAGGCCCGGCTCAGCATCCCCCACATGCCGCCGCTGTGTGCGCCAAGGAAACACCGCAGCCCCGTGTGTGGCGGCTGCCCTCAGGGTCCGGCGGGATGTCACCGCCCCGAGGAATCGCCCAGACAAGAGTTCCCCCGTCGTGTGCCCAGGACAGGGTGATGGGGGCCAGGGGGAGTCGGCCCCCGTGGCCAGTGTGGATCCGTGGCCGGCAGCACAGGCGGAGAGTGGGCGCCAGCGACGGCAAAGCCGGATCCGGCCTCTCATTCAGGCCCATACAGCTCAGGCCGATCCGCCCGTCGGACAGGGCATCCCCGCTACAGTTCGTGGGCTTCCACCCCATGGCAGCTCTGGGGGCGCTCACCAGCCGCCGCCCCCCAACTCACTTGAAGTCCGTTGAAGGCGCGGGCTCCGCTCCGCAGGCTCCCGCGATGGACGGCTGGCCGCCGTCGGTCACGCGGCCTTTGCACTTCGTTGTACGCCGCGGGCTCACGTAGCCCGCAGTGCTGGCCGCGGGACCGGCCGGGTGCGCCCCCCTCACCGGTGCAGCCAACGGGCCTCCTGTCTCGGCTCCGGGAGCTAGAAATCAGCCGGAAATCGCACATCGCAGCATCTGAAGAGCTCTAATTAGAGCGAAACACTGTGTCAGGGGTTGCTTTTACTCATTTCAGGTTGGCTTGATTGGTATTTTACCAACTCAAAGCTGTAATACTGTGCCTGGAGTGGTAATTGGCTTTTGTCATTTTACAGCTCGGCAAGGACAGCACTGTGCTAGTCCTATGCTTAAAGACTTTGCTGTACAAATGGCAAAAGACTTTGTCCTTTTCTATCTCTGCGTGGTTGGCACTGTGCTAATCCTATGCTTAAAGATTTTGATTGAAAAACAGACATTTGAGGTGAGCAGATCTAGAGTGTGGCTGGTGTTGAGAGTGCTCCATACAGGAGCTGCTTTCCACCTAAACTTGAGAACTACCCAGAGTTCTCTGCTTCTTTTTTGCATAATTTATTCGTCACTCTATGCCTGAAAGGGTATTTCTTTGACTTATACTGGGTGCTCCCTTGTGTCTGGACAAAGCTATACCTCTCTGAAGAGCTCTAATTGGAGCGAAACACTGTGTCAGGGGTTGCTTTTACTCATTTCAGGTTGGCTTGATTGGTATTTTACCAACTCAAAGCTGTAATACTGTGCCTGGAGTGGTAATTGGCTTTTGTCATTTTACAGCTCGGCAAGGACAGCACTGTGCTAGTCCTATGCTTAAAGACTTTGCTGTACAAATGGCAAAAGACTTTGTCCTTTTCTATCTCGGCGTGGATGGCACTGTGCTAATCCTATGCTTAAAGATTTTGATAGAAAAACAGACATTTGAGGTGAGCAGATCTAGAGTGTGGCTGGTGTTGAGAGTGCTCCATACAGGAGCTGCTTTCCACCTAAACTTGAGAACTACCCAGAGTTCTCTGCTTCTTTTTTGCATAATTTAATCGTCACTCTATGCCTGAAAGGGTATTTCTTTGACTTATACTGGGTGCTCCCTTGTGTCTGGACAAAGCTATACCTCTCTGAAGAGCTCTAATTAGAGCGAAACACTGTGTCAGGGGTTGCTTTTACTCATTTCAGGTTGGCTTGATTGGTATTTTACCAACTCAAAGCTGTAATACTGTGCCTGGAGTGGTAATTGGCTTTTGTCATTTTACAGCTCGGCAAGGACAGCACTGTGCTAGTCCTATGCTTAAAGACTTTGCTGTACAAATGGCAAAAGACTTTGTCCTTTTCTATCTCGGCATGGATGGCACTGTGCTAATCCTATGCTTAAAGATTTTGATAGAAAAACAGACATTTGAGCTGAGCAGATCTAGAGTGTCGCTGGTGTTGAGAGTGCTCCATACAGGAGCTGCTTTCCACCTGAACTTGAGAACTACCCAGAGTTCTCTGCTTCTTTTTTGCATACTTTATTCGTCACTCTATGCCTGAAAGGGTATTTCTTTGACTTATACTGTCAATCACTGAAATCAGCGTTCCGATTACCTCCCCTCTCCTTCAACATATTGAAGTTGGTTTGGTAAGAGTCGGAAGCGAAATAAGGGCAGTCGGATGACTTCAGTTCTTCAATCGTGAGAGGAGAGCACAGATGGGAGGAGAACAGTCATTAACCGGAGCCGCTTCGCCTGACAGATGCGAGGATTTTGGGCGGACTACAGATCCCAGGGGGCCTGCTGCTATCGCCCGCACCTGGTCTCACTTTGCCTTCCTGCCAGGCGCCGTTAAAGCGCCTCGCCGCTCCCGCTGCCGCGGGAGCCGCTTCGCCTGACAGACGCGAGGATTTTGGGCGGACTACAGATCCCAGGGGGCCTGCTGCTATCGCCCGCACCTGGTCTCACTTTGCCTTCCTGCCAGGCGCCGTTAAAGCGCCTCGCCGCTCCTGCTGCTGCAGGAGCCGCTTCGCCTGACAGACGCGAGGATTTTGGGCGGACTACAGATCCCAGGGGGCCTGCTGCTATCGCCCGCACCTGGTCTCACTTTGCCTTCCTGCCAGGCGCCGTCAAAGCGCCTCGCCGCTTACGCGCAGCAGACGCGCGCGGCCGCCGCCGGACGAAGCCCGGACTAAGGGCGGACAGTCTGTGACAGTCCGGGACTGTCCGAGGCTGGGCTGGGCCCCACCTCTTACATCGACCTTAGGAGCCTCAGAACGTTGAAGACATCTAAACTGGTAATCTCGTCAAAGGGTTGACTGCACAGTCGAACTACTATTTACTTATAAACCCTTTGGTTATTGACATTTGCCATTTTGTTTTGCCTTGACCATGCCTATAAGTCTAAGGGAACCAGGACTATCGGGGTCAGGCCCTCTTGACAATTATTTAGTAAAAAAGGTCAATAAAATTAACAGTGACCGACGGGCTTCCCTGGGGATGGATAGCCTCCAGGAGAGCCCCCAAAACCCTATAAATAATGAGAGTTCCCTTTTGGACAAAGGTATCTGTGTCTCCCCTTCCCTTATTCAAGCCAACGCTACTGTTACGGCCACAGCACAGGTTCATATGGACCCTTTAGATCTGGACGTGAATTCTGCGAGTGATGTGACAGTCGAGGCTACACATGTTCCCAGACCAGTTAGGAACTGTAGAAAGCAACAAAGTAAAAAGGGGGGGGCTTCTACCAAAGGAAATAGAAGGGTAGATATTGGGGAAAAAGCTCATATCGATCCAGACGAGCTTTTAAACAGCAGTTTTGGTGCAACAACCCCATTATTCCCTGACCATCTTTCACAATTACTCAGCTCCTTTGAGGTTTTACTTGACACAAAATTAGATCTACTTATGCAACCTCTGGTACGGAAACTTGATATGGTCGCCAATGAGGTTAAAAGGTTGGGAGGATTATTAACAAAACATTTAGACTGGGTAGACAGCAATAAAAAGAAGGGGCAGCGTGCAGCTGGGCACGATAATCTAGTCAGAGTAGAAAACCCACAGATTCCATCTCAGCCCGTTAGCTTTAATGCTATAGCCACGCCAACACCTCCTATGATTACTATAGCCTCAAACACAGCTAGCCCAGTAGTAAAGGAGCAGGTTCCAGCGCATAAAGGAGAGGTGGTAACGAAAGCTAGATTTATTAACCTACCCCCGGCTTGCTCCCCTTACGTTGTGATCTTAACCAATGTCCCACCCCAGGATAGGCAGGCAGTTCCCTTGCAAGTGGAATCGCACGATTCTCTCAAGCAAAAGACAGTGTCGTGGTTACATAGGAAGTGTGGGTTCCCTCTTAACATGGCGAATGACATCTTAAGTACTCGCAGGGTAAATTGGATTGGGCCCTCCAAAAAATCATCTAAGGGAGATTGTGTCATAGTCAATTTTAGACACACACAACATGTGGCTACTGTTTTATTGAGAGCAGCATCCTTGGCACAAGATGCTAATAGCATTCAGGTACGTCCCCTTGGATTCTTTTACACCCACTTCCCCCCTAGAGATTGTTTCCTCCTGACTAGACAGAGAAATCTCATCCCAGCATCGAATTCGATGCCTTTTCTTCACCAGGGGGTAGGTGCTGCCCATCAGTTTATGGGTGGGCCAAATATATCCACATCTAATCGTTTTGAGGCACTCTCTCTGTTGGATATGTGCGACTGACAGGAGGCTGGTATACAGGGGGGGGATGAGTCATCACCGGTTAAGGCCCTCTATGTAGAGGATCAGCCCCCCGCATTATCTGCAGGTATTGATGTTAGTCATCTGCCTGCCGATAACTGTAAGGGGGGTTCACCAAAAAAGTTGATCAAAATGTTAACGTGGAATATTGCCGGTTTACGTGCCAAGAGAGATAATTTATCCTGGTTAAGCTTCCTGAAGGATTTTGACATTCTGGCACTTCAAGAGACCTGGGAAACTGAATGTAATTTTTGGTTAGATGGTTTTACATCTCATTTTGTTCCAGCTTCAAAATCAGTTTCCGGAAGGGCTTCAGGAGGCTTAGTGGTTATGCTTTCGGTGAATCTAAAAGGAGACGTTAGCAGGATAACTTGTTCATGTAACAATTTTCTTATACTGGAATTTAAACTCTCCAATAATAGAAAATTATTACTGGTAAATTGCTATAATTCCCAACAAGAGGTCTTGCCGAATGAACACTTGCTATGGTTGGCGAACTTTTTAAATACTTATTCTTTGAAGCAAACCACTTTCTGCTATTATATTTTGTTAGGCGATTTTAATGTACACTTATGTAGTCATAATTGTTGTTTATCTGATATTGACAGACCAGAGCTGACATCCCCACAGCATTTTGAGCACTCAAGTAAGGGTGAAGCTCTGGAAAAACTTCTTATCGAAAATCAGTTGTACCAACCAGGCTTTCACGAACAAACCGTACGGGTGCCCACCTTTATTGGAAGGGATAGTAACACCATTATTGACTACATATTTCTTTCATCTGGACTTTTAAATTATGTATGTTTTTATAATGCGATTCCATCTATTTTTAGCGACCATAATCCGGTGGTAATTGAAATGTTAGATGGCCTTTCACTCTTAAATACCTTTACCTCACTCATGATGGACACTAAACTTAGGGCAAAGGATCAGGGAAGAAGGCTAAACTGGTCTAAGGTAGTCCCAGAGGAATTTTTCAACTCAATAAAGCTAGAGGCGGCCCTGGACTTGGAAATTTGTGGGGACCAACTTTCTACGGGGAAGGAAGTAATTTCCTCGTTTGAAGCCATATGCTCCCTAGTGTCAAAGGACCTAACTAGTATAAGTAGACCAGCACCTAAGAATGGAGTCTCCGGCTGGTTTGATCATAACTGCACTAAAGCTCATAATAACCTTAAAAATGCACTTCAGGCCAGTCCGAGGAATAAAATCTTAGTGTCGCAGTTAAGGAGCGACTATAAAAAAGCACTGTTGGTCCGGAAAAAAGAAATTAAACACAACGCCTGGGCCGATCTTATGGATAAGGCAACTTTAAAAGACAGTGCGAAATTTTGGTCCATTATCAATACTCCTCTTTTTTCCGATGTTAAAAACGGAGTGTTGGAAACTAATATAGCAGAGGAGGACTGGTTGAGTCACTTTAAAATCATATATGGTAGTCACTTAGATTTAGAATCCCTAAACGGGCAAGATTCGGCTTCTATTTTAACCCCAGTTAGTTTTCATATAGAAGAAATTATAAAAGCAATTGAAGACTCTGCAGGAAAGAAGGCTCCCGGCCCGGACGGGGTCCCCACCGATTTGTATAAGGCAAACCCGGTGTTTTGGGCCAATATATTAACTAATGTATTTAACTCCTCGGCTATTGTAGGTTTTCCCAAATCCTGGTCACATTCTATCATAATTCCGGTGTTCAAGAAAGGCCAAAGGGCTGACCCTAAATGCTATAGGCCCATATCCTTGATAGACTCCTCTATAAAAATCTTGGGGAAAGTCATACTTGCTAGGATAACAGATTGGGCCTCGGATAATAACATCTTGTCCGATGCACAGTATGGCTTCAGAGCCGGCCGGAGCACGGAGGATCAATGTCTGAACCTCCTTTTAATAATAGACAAATACACTAAGGCGGCTGGGGGCTCCTTTTACCTGGGCTTTATGGATTTATCCACGGCTTTTGATCTCGTCAATAGGTCAAAGCTGTGGACAATGCTTCTGGAGTTGGGACTCGACCCTCCACTTGTGTATTTCCTTTCAGAGCTCCACCATGATTTGAATGCCTCGATAAGGATGACGACGGAGGGGAAGTGCACGGCCAGCTTTAAGTCTAGCAGAGGGGTACGACAGGGATGCATCCTTGCGCCCATGTTGTTCACCCTATACATAAATTCCCTGGAACAAAATCTGCTGGCTGCAACGCAGGACATCCCGCGTATGGGAGGTACCCCGATCCCGGTCCTCCTATACGCGGACCATGCTGTCCTGCTGGCCAGGACACCCATGGCGCTGCAAAGATTGCTGGACTCGTTCGGGGACTTTATGCATAGCCTGGATCTGGTGGTTAATAACGGCAAATCTCATGCTATGTCGTTAGGTCTTGCGAAAAATAAGGTAAAGCCTTTTTTCTGCAGGGGAGCCGAAATCTCAAGAGTGAAGACTTTCACTTACTTGGGAGTAGTCTTTGATGACAAGGGCTCTTGGTCCCCCCAGCTTTCTATAAAGGTAAACTCCATAAGAAGCTCATCTGCGGCTGTACTTGGCTTTGCAAAAAGGCTGGGAGGAAAACCGACAGAGGCAATACTAACAATCTACAAAGCCAAAACAGTTTCCATTGTAAGGTATGGGGCGCCAATCTGGGGTTACATTAAACATGACGCGATCCAAACGGAGGAAAACAAATTTCTTCGTACCCTCCTTGGCCTCCCACAATCAACCGCTTCTTATTCAGTCCATTTGGAACTCGGGTTAGGTTACATAGCAGACATGATTAAATTAGCCCCATTACTGCTATGGATCAAAATTTGGCTAAACCCGAAACTTACTTTAAACCATAAAATACTAAAGGACTGTACTCGACTTGACAACATGAATAAAATTCAATGGCTGTCAAATATCGAGAGGTTATCTGCCTACATTGGGAGACCAGAAATCTTTTTTAGCCCTGAAACTCTCTGTAAGGCAGATCTTGAGTGGGTAAAATCCAATTTTACGAAGCTAAGGGAGGCCGCGCGGGAAGAAGTCGAACTTCGTAAACCCTCTGTCAGGGGACACGTCCTGGTATCTCAGTTCTCAGGGTTGTCTTTATATCTTACAGCGGTAACCCACCCTTTTCACAAATGGCTGTTGACTAAATTCCGGTTCAACCAAATACACATAGTTCTTTGGGATGTGGCTGGTTGGAATAGGCCTGAAGATGTCGCCCCTTGCAAGTGCGATGATATTTCTCCACAAGACACTACGCACTTTATGCTATTTTGCTCCTTTTTTAAACATGCCAGGAAGAGGTTTATTATTCCTTTGTTAAAGAGTAGGAATTTTACACAGTATAAACCAGCTCTATTGTTCCTAAGCATGCTTGAATGTCCATTAATTATGTTCTGTGTTGCTAGCTTCTTGGTGGCAGCTGTTAGAGAAAGGAGGGTCAGACTAAAACCAATACAGGATGTGGAGCCTATTTGATATATGGAATTTGATCCTGTATTAAGATCTCATGTTGATTATGGTCTATTATGAAATTTTATTTGGAATTGTTTTTAACTGTAGATTTGTGAATCGCAAGATTTTATGTTTTTTAATTGTGTAGTATACTTTTATGATTTTAATTAATCGAATAAAGTGGTTTTGACTGACTGACTGACTGACTTATACTGGGTGCTCCCTTGTGTCTGGACAAAGCTATACCTCGCTGAAGAGCTCTAATTAGAGCGAAACACTGTGTCAGGGGTTGCTTTTACTCATTTCAGGTTGGCTTGATTGGTATTTTACCAACTCAAAGCTGTAATACTGTGCCTGGAGTGGTAATTGGCTTTTGTCATTTTACAGCTCGGCAAGGACAGAACTGTGCTAGTCCTATGCTTAAAGACTTTGCTGTACAAATGGCAAAAGACTTTGTCCTTTTCTATCTCGGCAGGGATGGCACTGAGCTAATCCTATGCTTAAAGATTTTGATAGAAAAACAGACATTTGAGGTGAGCAGATCTAGAGTGTCGCTGGTGTTGAGAGTGCTCCATACAGGAGCTGCTTTCCACCTAAACTTGAGAACTACCCAGAGTTCTCTGCTTCTTTTTTGCATAATTTATTTGTCACTCTATGCCTGAAAGGGTATTTCTTTGATGACGTCACATATTACATCACTCATGACATGGTCAGTGACATCACTCATGACATCACTGATGACATCTCAAATGACATCACTGATGACATCATCCAGTGAATGTGTGTTTTTCTGAAAATTAAATATGTTTTATATATGTATATCTCAAGGTCGATGGAAGAATGAATGGGTATATAAGTGTCTAAATGGATGACTTGTTTTTGAAGAATTGATTGTATAACTGACTGATTTAGTGTATCTTAGTGAATACATGGCTTAGTGAGTAATGTTTAAATATGTAAATATCTGTATCAGTCTATCACTTTGTGTATAAGTGGCTGCATGGGTTGGTGAGTAGCTACATGGGTGTCTATAAAGGTTATTAGTTGGTTTTTTGAGTATCAGTCTGAGTGTCTGCATGGTTCGGGGGGTGTTACGTAGTGCATAGGTGCATGAATGAGTGACTCACTGTTTGTATGTGTTGAAGACAGCATGTGTGCAGGACTGTATGGGTGGATGAGTGTGTGTATGGGTGTGTTAGTGAGTGAATGACTATCTCAATAGTGTCTTTATGAGTAAATACATATGTTTTAAACTAGTATATGTGACTATTGGTGTATATAAGTGAGTATATGTGAGAGTGAGAGATTGAAAGAGTTCCTGTATGAATAAGGATATGTTTCTATAAGTGATTGTTTAAAAGACTAAGTATGTGTATGTTTCCGTAGAAGTAAGTGTGGTGGTGTGTGTATAACTGTATATGCAAGTAAATGTATATTTGATTCTTTATTAGCATGAGTGACTATGTGTGTGAGTAACTCTATGGATGAGTGGCATTGTGTAACAGGATGTATAGGTGTATGAGTACATATGATGAGTGAGTACATGTATGAGTGACTGTATAGGACTGTTGGTGAATGAGTGGATGTGTATGTGGATCTTAGAATTACTGAAGAGGTTGTTGTAACTGGTATTGGTATGTCCATTGCTTTGAAAAGTTTAGTCTCTATTTTTGAATGTGTGTATCAAAGGTTATATTAGGATGAGAGGAGGTCTGCCACTCTATCACAAGGATGATGTCATCAGTGATGTCATTTGAGATGTCATCAGTGATGTCATGAGTGATGTCACTGACCATGTCATGAGTGATGTAATATGTGACGTCATCAGCAGTGCATTGCGGGCGCGCGAGTTATAGTTAGCTGAACTAACTATAACGGGGGAATTTCAATGGTTTTGTACAAGTGAAAAGTCCAGCTAACTATAACACCTCTGAAACCTATGGTTTTTTCTGTGAATTTCAGAGGTTTTTTAAATGCTAATTTCTAACTATGCCTACAGAGATAGGACATGTGAAGAAAGAAGAAAAAATGCACAGAAAGAAAAAAAAGAAGTGCAGAAAGAAGCAACAGAAGTCCTCAAAGACGAAGAAAAGTGCAGGAAGAAGGATAACGTGCAGAAAGAACAAAAAGAAGAGCAGAAAGAAGCCTTGTTGCAAAATCATCGCGTACCCTCAACTTTTTCAGACGGATACTGGTGGTAACTGAGTCTGACTAACCAGTCCTAGAGCCAGTGCTATGTTAAAAGTCACTTAGAATACAGTGAAAACACCTACATACACTAGGGAACATTATGCGTTGGGGTCCCCCTGTGATTAGCATGACCTCCTCTGTAAGCCCCTAGTATAAAATAGGGCAGGGGGACTAAAACTACCTCTTAAAACAGGCCACAGGGCGTTTTTGCACACGTTAACTCAGGCCCTGTCCCCTCCCTTCACCACTGTGTAAACACGCCCTGTGTCCGTTTTTAGTTGGGAGATTAAGTTCATTTGAATCCTGAGGGTCCCTAGGGTCCAACTAGCCCACTAGGTACCTCCAGTAAGTGCCACAGAGCTGCGTTGCAGTGAGGTGTAAAAAGTGGCACGGCCTGGACCACCTCTCTGCAATGCAGCTCAGTGGCGCTTACTGGAAGCACTTGGTGGGCTAGTTAGCCCCCAGGGGCCCTCAGTATTGAAGGAAAATTATATCCCCAATTTAAAACGTGCCATAGTGCGTGTTTGCATACGTCACCTCAGGCCCCGTCCCCTCCCTTCACCACTGTGTAAACGCGCCCTGTGGCTGTTCTAAGTTGAGAGATTAAGTCCCCTTGAATCCTAAGGGTCCCTAGGGTCAAACTAGACCACTAGGTACCTCCAGTAAGCACCACTGGAGATGCCTGTTGGGCTAGTTGGCCCTCAGGGACCCTCAGTATTGAAGAGGAATTCATTCCCCAACTTACAACTCGCCAGGGGGCGCGTTTGCAGAGTGCTGCAAGGAGGGGGCGTGGCCTCCGGCACGATGCCAGTCTTTTATTTATTTTAAGTTTTTTAAGAAGGGGGCTGTGTGGTTCCCCTTCTTATTCTAATTTATTGGCCCTGATGACCCCATCCCCCAGGGCCTGTCTCCTAATTATATTTTTTTGACCCCAATCCCCAGGGCCGGCCACTGTTTTTTATTATTTTAAAAAAATATATATTTATAGACACACCTAGGACATACTGGACAAACCGTACGTACCTATCACCATGACGATTTGCGTGATATTCATTAAAAGGCGACTATGCATACAATGAATCCACGTGGAATGTATTTACACCACTAGTGAAGCTCTGACATGTCTGATGCCCTACCGTGCCTAATCCCGGTAGACACCCCTGTCGTTTATTTATACAAACATGGGTAGCTATTGACGGGCAGATTTAATACACATGCACACCAAGCCATTCAAAGAGGATTCGACAAAAATTCGACCAAAACTATGCAAGAAACCCCCCTCACGGTTAATAAAACACACATCCACTGCCGGATGTGTAATACTTTTTATTTTATTCTCTGGAAAGGGGACGAACATCACTTGAGAGTCACAGCGCGCTCCTGGCAGAGCCCAATGCTGTGTTACACCCACCATTGCCTGCTGAGTGCCACACACCTCTGTGTTGTATTCCACAAGCTAGTGCATATGCTATGACACTCTCTAGCCCATGTGCACTGTAACACCACCCGTGAATATGTCATGCCACACTTGTCTTCGCACGGGTTATATTGACCCATCTAACGTGCCTTCCTGGATGCCTATGTTATAACGCACAGAGCTATGCCATACATATTACAATCTGGGATCCATATCTTTGTCACAGTGCATATGCAACGTTACACTCCCCAGCACATATTTTATATTACAACTTTAGAGACTAGTTAGGTTACACAACACTGCCCTGTGCATATTACACTCCAAGGCGCATATCGCATAGCACGCGCTAGTGCCTGTGCTATCTCGCGCTCGCCAATTAATCTGTCATTGCGCACAATGTATTGCATATTATATTTCACGCCCGGTTCATCTTATATCACACTTTTTGGTGCATAGTTTATACCATACACTATATCTAGTTTTCATTTTCAATCGTGCTCTCAGGTCTATGTTCTATGTAACACTGTGTTCACCTACCCTTTTCACGGGCATTACATTTTTGCGATAGGGGGTGGAGGGTCAGGGGGTGTTTCTGCCAAGTGAGCCCGGAGTCACAGTCACAAACGTCCTCTTCTTCCTGAATAAAAGTGAGATTATGCTGCATACTTGTTCATATTTTAAGTAGTTCGCACAGACACACGTTTTAAAAACAATAAAGTTCCTAATACCCGCCTTCTCTGAACAGTTAGCTTGCTGCCCCATCCCCCTCCTCCCTATCCTCTGTTGTGTGAATCCATGGACTAGCCTCCTCCCTCCTGCCATGCATGGTCTGATGTGCTGCCACTGCCCTCAATTTAGTATGATGTACCAGTCCACTCCTCCTGCCCTCCATTGCCCAATTCTATGCCCCATCATTGACCTCCTGCTTAAACTCTGTGCTTAGCTTGCTGCCCCTATTCTCCTTCCCCCTGCCCTCCGATGTCTTTGTGCATGCCCCTGCTCCATCCTTTTTGCCCACCATGTTCCATGGACCTGCCACTCCTATCTACTCTGAGTGTTCTGTTGAGCTGCCACTCCCCTCCCACCTGCCTAGCATTGTCAGATGACTGTAACCTGTCCCTGCCACCTCTACCCTGCCTGTCCACATGCCATGCCCCTATCCTCTTCCTCCTGTCCTACATGGTCCATTGTACTGCCACACCCTTCTGCCCTCCCTGGTCTGTTGTGCTGCAACTGCTCCTCCTGCCTGCCCCGTGCGGTCTGTTGTGAGGCCCCTTCCCCTGAACTTTCTTGTGTGTGCACAGGTCCTGACCCTCCCTTCTATCCTCCATCGTCCTTTGTGCATGCCCCGCACCCTCCTTCTTGCCCATCATAGCCATTGTGCTGCCACTAACCCTCCCACTTGCCATGCATGGTCTTCTGTGCTGCCATGGCCCCTTCTACCTTCCCTGTGTGGTCAGTTAGCTGCCCCTGAACCCCTCCCACCTTCCCTCCATGGTCTGTGTGTATGCCATCACAGTCTCACTGTTGCTCTTCATGGTGTGTCTTGCTTCTAGTGCCCATCCTGCCTGACCTCCATGGCTATCTTGCTGCTCCTACCCTGCCCCCTTGACCCCAGCCCTCTGTTTACATGCGCAGACCCCTACTCCCTCCCTCCTGGCTTGTCTGTTCCATTGTAATGCCCCTGATTCGTCCCTCTTGCCCTTTATGGTCTGTTATGCTGCAGCTTTCTCTCCTGTCTGTCCATTATGGTCAGCTAGCTACCATTGCCTCTTGCCCCTCTGTTCTCTGTTGTCCATGTGCATGGTCCTGTCCCCTCCCTCTTGCTTTCTATGGATTGTTGTGCTGCACTCCCGTCCCGCATGCCCTGTGTGGTGTATTGTGCTGCTGCAAACCCTGATGCCTGCTCTGCAGGGTCAGTTTGGTGCACCTCTCCATGTCCCTCCTGTCCTCTGTTATCCAAGTCCATGTCCCTACCCCATTTCCTTCCATGATCCAATGTACCATACTTGCGAACATTTTGAACTTGGTAAGAGGGAGATTTTGAAAACAAACTGGGGTATTGATTTTCCCCTTTGAGTTACATTGAAAAAGAGGAGATTGTAGACAGGAGACAGATCAAATAAAGCCCATTTGAGCTTAAAAACATTGGACGTTTCCTGGCTGAATCGGGTCTGTTGGCATGTATGGTTGTACTACAATTGCCTCTTCCTTCTGCCCACAATGGTCTATTTCATTGCCACAGCCTCTCTTGCAAGTCCTGTATTGTTGGTTTGTTGCCCCTGCCCCCCTTTCCACTGCCCTCCATAGTCTGTTGTGCTGCCACGGCCCTTCCTGCCTGCTCAGTGTGGTTAAATTGTTGTCTTTGCACCCTCCTACCTGCCTTCAATTTTCAGAGTCCGTGCCCCTGGCCTCTGCCTCTCAACAGTATCCTAATGAACAACTAGATTGCTAACATTCTATATTTATTACAAAAGTGTGGAACGCCTGACGTCATCTTGATGTAATCAAAACTGTAATACCTAGAGCATTTGCTTTAGAAATTACATATATGAGAGGGTCTTATTGGCATCAAAATTATGGTTAGTGCTCTAAAAGACTAAAGACATATTTTCTGAGTTTTCAAATAGCGACAAAGCACTTTTAAATTATTTGTTACCTTTATGTTTTTTTATCCAGTTGACCACTTGATTAAATGTTGCACTTAGGGGAGAGGATGTGGTGTTACTTCCAGAACTGCAGACTTTGCAAGTGGGGAACCAGGTTGGAGTTTCTGCTTCAGCTCGACATTCTGTGATTCTGGTCAAATCACTTAGTCTCCCCATGTCTACAACCAAAATGAATTTGTTCTTGTGTGATGTAACCAATGCTCATGTAAAGCACTCCAATACCTGACAAGTCTGCACTATATAACACTGCAAAAACACAAAATAATAAGTGTTTTGCACACTTCTGTCATTGGGCTATATTTGGGTTACCTCTGGGTGATTTTGGGCTACATTTGGGCTCTTTTGTCTCTGGTGGCCATCTTGGGAGATTTATTTGTTATGAAGTTTCCTAATTTCCTCATGTACTGCAGTCTCCTCAGTAGGAAATGCTTTCAGTTTTTTACTTTGATTCCATCATGAAGGTATTCAGATATGTCACACATTTGCCATAGCACTCTAGTTGCTCATTAGATCACTGTAGTAAAACTACTGTTCACCATGGAAGTCTGCTCCTGGTATTAAAAGTGCATGTTTCAGTCTGCATGTCAGAATTTTTTAATGAAATAGAAGAGGATTTGAGAAGTCACTCAAAATGTGCCCTCATTTTCTTTCTTCAGCATTAATCATAATTTCTATGGCAAAATGAACCCCCTCATTGTGTTCTTTTTTAAATTAAATGTTTTAAGTGTTACCAGTTTATTCCAATCAAGATGGCTTCAGGAGTGCCATACTTCTGTCATACTGAAGACAGTAAGCGCTCTAGTTGTTTTTAAGAACACTCTGGGACATTCTGTCATTGGGCTATACTTGGGCTACATCTGGGTGATATTTGGGCTACATTTGGGCTCTTTTGTCTCTGGTGGCCATCTTGGGAGACTTATTTGTTATGAAGTTTCCTAATTTCCTCATTTACTGCAGTCTCCTCAGTAGGAAACACTTTCAGTTTTTTACTTTGATTCCATCAAGAAGGCATTCAGATGTGTCACACATTTGCCATAAATTCAGAATGTTAGCACTCTTTTTGCTCATTAGATCACTGTAGTAAAGCTACTGCTCACCAGGGAAAACTGCTGCTGGTATTGAAAGTGCATGTTTCAGTCTGCATGTCAGAATTTTTTAATGAAATAGAAGAGGATTTGAGAAGTCACTCAAAATGTGCCCTAATTTTTCTTTCTGCAGCACTAATCATACTTTTTATGGAAACATGAACCCCCTCATTTTGTTCCTTTTTAAATTAAATGTTTTAAGAGTTACCACTTTAATCCAAGCAAGATGGCTTCAGGTGTGCCATACGTTTATCATGAGTAGGACTGTTAGCGTTCTAGTTGTTCTTTGGAACACTCTGGGAAGCTGCAGTAGAACACAAAGGAATCAACGGACAGTCTCTGCCCTTGTTGGATGTACATGTTTTACTGAGAATGTCAGACTTCATTCTCACATGACTGAGAAAGATAATGT
Source organism: Triturus cristatus (assembly GCF_964204655.1). Classification (NCBI taxonomy): domain Eukaryota; kingdom Metazoa; phylum Chordata; class Amphibia; order Caudata; family Salamandridae; genus Triturus; species Triturus cristatus. The sequence continues at coordinate 920,690,614 of NC_140582.1, read as the reverse complement.
GAATTTACAGAAAATAAGCTCTCAGTTTAGCTTATAGATCACCTTCCAAACCTCTGTGGGAAAAGCATGAGAAAATATTTTCTCTCAATCATGATATTCCAGCAGAAGGCTTTTTCACATGGTGAAATCACCTTAGAACATACCACAATTCCTAAAATGAGTATGGTACCATCAACAAATGATTTATAATGTAACTAAAGTCTTAAAACCTTCTATTAACTGCAATGCTTTTTAATGAGGTGCTATCATGTATATTGGTCCCAAGATGGCTGCCAACACTTCTTGGATGAAGTGCTGACAGCCAACCAGATCTCAGGATGAGATGTGTGGTTAGGCTCCGCCCACATATGTATATGATTTTACTTTTGATTTTCTCAGGAACTACTGAACAGATTGACACCAGACCTGCAAAAGGCACTTCCCTGACCTGAGGACTACCTCTCTGCCAAATTTCAAGTAATTCTGTTCAGCCGTTCGGGCTGTACCTTCGACTAAAGGTCCTATGGAAAAATGCATGGGGAAAATGCGTTTTGGGACCCCCCTTTTTTCTCGGCCCCCGCTAGACGATTTTGCGAGGATTCGTCAACCGGCGCCAAAGTTATTCCAAATAGAATGTTGCGGATTTCCTATGGAAACACGGTCCTAACTATAACTATCTACTGGCGACCGCCAGTAGATAATATAATCTACGGGCGGTCGCCAGTAGGTAGTTATAGTGAGGACCTTGTTTCTATTCAAAAAGCGTTTTTTCTTTTGCCAGTATCTTTGGCGCCGTTTGACGAATCTTCAAGAAAGTTTCAAAACTAATGGGGCGGTCACGTCAGCTCCTATGTTTAGGGGTTATTCGTCAAGTGTTGCCCAAGAAAAAGAGGGGGTCCCAAAATGCGTTTTCTCTAAGAACACCTTAGAGCTATTAAGAATGGAGACAGACATTATCCAGTTGCAAGACACTTTCAAGAACGACATAACCAAAATGAAAATCTTTTGAGTTTTTGTGTCTTAGACACAATCAATGCGAGCATTAGAGGGGGCAATCGAATTCAAGACTTGAGACGTCTTGAATCAAGGCTCATTATACGATACCAAACTATGGCCCCTAGAGGTCATAACTGCGACGAAGAACTGTCAGTCCATCTAGGCTGAGTATCGGTATATATCGACAATGTATTTTTTTGAATTACATGTATAAAGAGAATACTAATGAGATTATAAATATAGGAAAAATTTAAAAAATCGATGAAAAAAGAATGGTGTAAATATTAGTGAAATCTTAAAGAATCAAATTCATTTCTTCTCTTTTATAAGATTAATTATTTAGTTACTGCTGTAGCAACGTGAATTGATTTGTTTTATTGTCTAGTGTTATTTATGAATTTTAATTATTGACATGAACATAAGATGTTGATGGATAAATTCATCTCTTTTTCCATTTTCTTTTAGAAATTTTGAAAAACTGCAATATGGAAGAAGAAGACAATTGAGCTATAATATCTTTTCTCCTCTTTTCTTTAATCAATTGTTGGTCGTTTCTATTTATGGTTTATTATTGATATTCATTGTTGTCTAACAAAGCAGCTCATTAAATTAGGAGCGTACTGACATGTATGATTGGAATCTAAATGTATTAATTTATAAATCTAACAATTTGAGTATCACAATGATTAGTAAACTGAATTCATTTGGATTTCTGGTTGAAATGAAATATGGATCAAACAACATGAGGACCTCTGTCCACTGTGACAATATGATTGGCCTTGAGAAATTCGAGATTCAATTGAGGTTTGGTACATTAACACGAGGAGATAAACTGGATTACATAAATAAGATCATGTTATTTCACAGAATGTGTCTGTGATTGATAAAGTTTTATTGAAGCCCTTGAGTAATATACCAATGTGGCGTTTTTTCTCCAGTTTTATTTATTTATTATTTTTTCATTCATTCTTCCAACATTGCAGTTTGATATATTAACAACACTATGTTAAACGATTTGGAATAATTGTTTGGGTAAAGAAAGAATTTAGATCTGTTCCAAGTAAATGTAACTCGGAAGTCTGTTGATTATGTTCATTGGTCACATGATTTGTTTATTTAAATCTGAGCTAACACTGACAACTTCACTCGTGATCAAGGGGATTGTCCCCGAAACGCTTAGAGTTTTTCAGAGCCACCTGTGTGAATAAACCACTTTCTGCAAAGATTGTTGAGTCCACAGTATGCTGTTTGGGTATAGTGTTCAGCGTTGGATTGATATATATATATAAATATATATATATATATATATATATATATATATATATATATATATATTCAACATTCACTGAAAAAACCATAGGTTTCTGGGGCGTTATAGTTAGCTGGACATTTCCCTCGTACAAAACCCTAGAAATTCCCCTATTATAGTTAGTTCAGCTAACTATAACTCGTGCCCCCGCAATGCACTGCTGATGACGTCACATATTACATCACTCATGACATGGTCAGTGACATCACTGATGACATCACTGATGACATCTCAAATGACATCACTGATGACATCATCCAGTGAGTATGTGTTTCTCTACAGTTTTAATATGTTTAATATGTATAGGGAAAGGCCTGTTGAAGAATGAGTGGGTGTACAAGTGTGTGAATGGATGATTTTCTAGGTGCGTAACTGACTCTATAAGTAAGTCATTAAATGTATCTTACTGCAGACAAGTGACTAAACTGTGTGAATGTCTGTATGTGTCTGTGGGTTGGTGTATAAGTGGCTGCATGGTTTTGTGAATAGCTATATGAGTGTCTATTTGGGTTATTGATTGGTTGTCTGAGTATCTGTATGGGTGCCTGAGTGTTTGTGTGGGTAGGGTGTGTGTGACTCTGTGCATAGATGTGTGAGTGGGTGATTCTATGGGTGCATGGTTTTAAGAGTGCAACTGTGATGAACTGTATGGTTGGGGGAGTGTATGTATGGGTGTGTTAGTGATTGAATGTATATCTCAGTTGTACATGTGTCAGTAACTACATATGTGAAACGCAGTGTATATGTGTGTAAGAGTATATAACTATCAATATGTGAGAGTGTGTGATTGCGGGAGTGGCTGTATGGATGAGTGTGTGCTTGTATTAGAAATTGTATAAGAGCGTCAGAATTTTTTAGTATTTTTATGAGTAAGTTAACTTGAGTGTGTTTAACTGTATAGGTGAGTAAATTGGACTGTGTTTAATTATTTGCATGACTGACTAGGTGTGTCAGTACCTCAATGGATGATTGGCGGTGTGGGAGTGTCTATATAGGTGTAAATGCATATGATAGTCTTGTACTGAGTGACTGTAAGTATGAGTGACTGTACAGGTGAGTGAGTGGAGATGTATGTAGACCTAAGAGTCAATGAGTGGGTATGTAGTTATTGGTATTGGAGTATCTATGGTTTTCAAAATGGCCGTCTGAAATTTTGAGGCGGTGTATCAATGGTTATATTAGGGTGTGAGAAGATGCACTAATTTATCACATGGATGACGTCATCAGTGATGTCATCAGTGATGTAATTTGAGATGTCATGAATGATGTCATCAGTGATGTCACTGACCATGTCATGAGTGATGTAATATGTGACATCATCAGCAGTGCATTGCGGGGGCGCGAGTTATAGTTAGCTGAACTAACTATAACAGGGGAATTTCTAGGGTTTTGTACAAGGGAAATGTCCAGCTAACTGTAACACCCCTGAAACCTATGGTTTTTTTCAGTGAATTTCTAAGGTTTTTTAAATGCTAATTCCTAACTATAATGCCCCTGAAACCTTTGGTTTTTTCAGTGAATTTCAAAGGTTTTTTAAATGCCAATTCCTAACTATAACGTGCATGAAACCTATGGTTTTTTCAGTGAATTTCAAAGGTTTTTTAAATGCTAATTCCTATCTATAACTTATCTCTAAAGATATCATTTTTAATGATTTTCATTGGATTTCTACATTTTTCAAATTTAGTGTGTCAATGTCATTAATTATGTTTTTATCACCATTTTTTAAACCTATTTTTTCAATTAATTCTTTTAAAAATTAAAAAATAATATTTGTTTTTATTGGGTTTTTCAAACATATTTTTTTATATTTTTAAAAATATTTTTTAACTATATGTTCAAAACTTTATTTTATATATTTATTTCCCATGTTTTTTGGATCCGCGCACCCTATGCACACCGTTCTCGATCCCTACGCGATAGCATCCGCACATAGTATGCATTGGGTACGTGCTTAGTACGCGAGTCCCAGCCTACACGCGACACTTTCAATGTACGTAACGCGACGTTTACGCGCTTCCGCGATGCGTCATCTGCGTCTATGACGGGGTAGGTGCACGGATCCCGCGAAATATTTAACATTTAAAAAGACATATATATGTATTTCATGTGAATATTAATTGAAGACAAACTCTAAACTAGTCTTAAAAGTAATATATTTTTACATCTAATCCTATATTTTTTTTAAATTCAATTTCACGGATGCGCGCTGGGTGCGTGATGCGTAAGCGCAGGGTGCGCGGATCCCATGAGACCTGCAAAAAAAGAGATTTGATTGGTTCATTAAACTTCCTGTTCTAAGTATTGAAAGACCCCACCCAATTCAATCATTCTTCTTTCACCTTCTTTGGAGGAGCATCTCTTTGCAGAGAAGAAGATTTTTGGGACTAAGATTTCACTTAGCTCTAACTTTTTTCAACCAAAAATCGCTTCAGGGCAGTAGGCATCACCTGCATCTCCTCACACATCTGAGGATGAATTTTTAGAGGAGACACCACGCACACCACGTTTGTCATCTGTGGTGTGGAAATGTTTCACTTTTCCCGAGGGGCAAACGAAGACCAATGCCACCTTGGTCACGTGCAAGATTTGCAAAAGAGTGCTGTTGCGAGGAGATCCTAACAAGAAATACTCGAGCGGCACGGCAAGTATGATGAAGCACCTGAGGACCCTTCATCCGAACAATCTTGCACGAGAAGAATGCAGATGGATGAGAGACACACCTGCTCCTGCGCCTTCCACCTCATCGCAGCCGAGCACTTCAAGAGTGCATCCATCAGCCCAAAATTTGGACATCCGTCCTCAATTTCAATTTTTAAAAGTGCTCTGCACTAAGTGCAATGCGACTTTGTGCTACGGTGAGCAGTCGATCAATCTGATCTGCCGCCGGCAAGAAAGTCACAATTGCTAGTTTTTTTTTGTTGTTTTTTTTTTGTTCCCTGAAGTTCATTGTTTGGTTCCTCCTGTTTCACAAAAAAATCACAAAATTGTTAGAAAAACCGCAAAAAAATATAAAAGATGAAAGAAGAAAAAAAAAGTTCTTCTAAGAACTAACTTTCCTGGTTTAAAAAAAGAGCTAAATTTCTTTGTTAGTGTGTGAAAGTTTAGATGAATGTATGTGTAGTACGTAATTGACTGAATGAATGCATTAGTAGCGTATGGTGAATGTATAAGTTTACAACTATGAGGAAGTGCTGCAGCATCACACAGTAACCTCTTTAACTGCAGTGTGCTATAGTACTTCCAAAGCATAGGGATGCAACATATGTACATAAATATGTTGCACATCTATGCTTCTCTCTGCACGGCGGCTTAAACTGCAGCCATGTGGTGACACAGGCACCCTTGCACCATAGTGCAAGGATATCTGTGTCATGTGCTGTTTGTTTTTCTGCAGGAAGACACACCTTCCTGCACAAAAACAATGAGAAAATGCATTTTTCTCCTTCAATGCATGCTGAACATTTCAGCATGCATTGAAGATATAAAAATGTGGAGAAATGAAAACAATTCTCCTTGTTGTGCTTTCCTACACCAATTTTGGAATGGTGCGGCATTCACATACACATCGAGATTTATGATTTCAGATAAATCTAGACATTTGTCTTGTTCTATGAGTATTCAGTGCAATCATGCACAACAACACTTATAGAACACCCTTTCAATGCAAAGTGGTGTGCATAATGAGGTTGTATTTACATAGAGTATAAAAAGTGCACAGAGTGCCTTTTCCTCTCTTTGTAAATATGAAAGAGTGTCTTGCGCAATAACTATGTTACAAAAAGTGACATATTTCCGGTTTTAAAATTCCTTGCAAATGATAGAAGGTAAGCACAGAGTTTTGTCTGCAAAGATGTTCAAAGAAGAATGATTGAAATGATTTCGGTCCTTCAATAGGTACAATGGGAAATAATATGAACCCCTCAAATCTCTTTTTTTGCAGGTCACATGATATCTGATTATGGTCAGATTTCAAAACTACATAGGTATAAACAGAGTGTTTTTAGAAACATGTTTCAACTTTGTAGCTTCTTGCAGACCTCCTTAGTCTGCATATTGAGACTTAGTTAAACTTACCTTCACAATAATAGCAATAAAAAATGGTATACATTTTTTTCAGATTTTCATTGCAATCTAAATTCATATCAATTGCTTAATTTAAAATTTGGATCTGTGAAAGAAAAGAAAAAAATATATAACATGTAATAATACATTTTTTAAAACACAGCATAATTTCCACAAAGTAATTTGTTTGCCTTTTTTGCTGTTCTCAGAATATATTGAATTTCACTAGAAATAGTGATTTCAATCGTACTCATCATTTAACAGCGGGCAAAAAAAAACCAATCAGAAAGATTGTTAAAAAAAAACCAACATGCTATTCTCAGTAAAATACCACAAGATACAAATCACACATATATAAAATGCTTATGGCTAACAAAATTTTATAAGTTTAACTTACAAAAACTGTAAATGTTTCGGCGGACTTCCGGATAGTTCAGTGCGGGGTCCCTCAAGGCTCCTCCCTCTCACCTCTCTACATTGCCCCTCTTATTTTTTCACTGCAGCAAATGGAGATCACCGTATTTAATTATGCGGATGACCTCCAACTTGTCTTTAATCTGTCTTCTTCTCCTGCCTCTATCCTTAACTTCCAATCTATCATGATTCACATCCGGGACTGGATGAACCACAACCATCTGAAACTCAACCCAGACAAGACTGAGCTGGTGCTGACGGGTGGTCCATCCAGCCCCTGGTCTTCCTTGTTTTGGCCCCCTTCCCTAGGCCCTCCACCTGTACCTTCTACCTCAGTAAAAACATTAGGCATTAATCTCAATGCTCAACTCACTCTTCACTCCCAGGTTAGTTCTGTGGTCTCTTCTTCTTTTCTTTCTCTGCGCACTATACGCAAGGTGTCCCGTTTCTTTTCTTTTGACGCCCTGAAACTGATCACCCTGGCAATGGTTATCTCCCGCCTGGATTACGGCAACGCCTTATATGCAAGTATACCTGCATATAGCTTAAGGCGTCTGCAGCAGATCCAAAACCAGGCGGCGCGCTTGGTATTCAAACTGCCAAAGTCACACCACGTTACTCCCCTTCTCAAATCCCTACATTGGCTCCCTGTCCGCGCGCGTGTCCAGTTTAAGCTTGCTTCCATCACCTTCCAAGCACGACTGGGCACGGCCCCTGCTTTTATCTCATCTGAGATCGTCCCCTATGTTCCCTCCAGAGAACTGCGTTCATCTACTCAATCCTTTCTCACAGTCCCGCGGTTCCGGAGGAAGAAATGGGGAGGATCGAAATTTGCGACCCTTGCTCCTCTCTTCTGGAACTCCCTCCCGCTTGAGCTCAGAGCCTTAACTCTTTACCCGCAATTCCGGAAACAGCTCAAAGCTCATCTGTTCACTAAATACTTTAATTAGTCCATTAGTAGTCTCTGCTTCTGCTCCCTTTGACATTGCTTCAGCTTCCTCCGCCCAGATAACTGTTAGTTGCAGCGCCATGAAACCGCTGGTGTACGTGCGCTTTATAAATAATTTTAAACTCAAACTCAAACTCAAACTCAAAAACTGTAAATGTTGTCGCTTAAAAATATTCACCGAATCTAAGGATGAATTTTTGGAGGAGGTACCACGCCCACAATGTTTTTCTTCAGTGGTGTGGACATTTTTTACTTTTCCAGAGGGGCAAACAAAGACCAATGCCACCTTGGTCACGTGCAAGATTTGCAAAAGAGTGCTGTCGCGAGGGGATCCTAACAAGAAATACTCGTGCGGCACGGCAAGTATGATGAAGCACCTAAGGACCCTTCATCCGAACAATCTTGCATGAGAAGAATGCAGACGGATGAGAGACACTCCTGCTCCTGCACCTTTCTGAGTTTCTTTTCTTTTTCTTTATTTTTCTGCCATGATTTCTCTATTTTAACGTTGAAAAACAGTATCTGTAAGAAAGAATCACAAATAAATGTATATTTTTTTTTGGATTTTTATTTTATTAGAAACCATTAGCACACAATAAAAGACATACAAGGGCCTACAACCACCAGGGCCGGCCGCTATAGAGCCCGAGGGCCCGCAGTGTAACGCCATACATTCAAATGAACCAGTGGCAAAGCACCCGGCAGTCCGTAAGCACCAATAACAGACCATGGCCATAGGCCAGGAGCGGTTTAAGACAACGGTTTCATTTATTATTAAACATAAAACACACTCAAGGCAATGAGAGTCCGAGATAGCAGCGTGCTCTTCCCAGGACGGGGAACAACATACAGTGTCCAAAGCGATTCTGGTCCAGAAGCGGTGAAGGGGGGCAATGGGAAAACAAAGCATGGAACACACATCACACACTCCCGCAGAATGCGCGGCTAGGGGGTCAAAGCAATATCGACCTCTAATGACAAAGGCGGGGCGCAGATACGGCCTCGATATAAATTCCACGGACCCCATACCCTTCTCCATTTCCCTGGCTTACCTCTCGCCACATACACCGTCTTTTCCCTAAACATACACCAGTCCATATTCTCCTTCCATATATCAACCGTGGGTGGCCTCGGGGAGCCCCATAGCTGTGCAATGTTACGCTTAGCCACCATATACCCCAAGGTCACCCACTGCGTCTGTGCCGCATTGCAATCATTCGGTTCCCAGACATTCAACAAACACCTCCTAGCCTCTGGCAACAGGGCCACGTGCGTGACCCCTTCCAGTACGGTATGGATACCGTTCCAGAATCGCACAATCTCCGGACATTCCCACAATATATGAAGGAACGTGCCCGGCAGGCCACATCCACGCTTACACAATCCATCCATCGAATAACCCATACGCAGCAAACCGGGCCCTGTGACATACACTCTATGGAGGATCTTCAGCTGTACAAACCGGAGGCGGGCCGGGATCGCCACCTCCTTCGGGGAGGCCACCGCCGACACCCAGTCCTCATCATCCAGCTCTAAGCCATCGCCTGTCCATGCCTCCCTCAGACGGAGCAGCAAGTCCGCGCGATCGTTGATGAGTTTCTTGTAAATCAGAGAAATAGTGCTGTCGGGCACATAGCCATCCAACACTCTATCCTCCAGTGGGGAATACTCGGGGATGGCAGCAGCGTCCGGAAAAACCGAACACAGCGCATGGTGGACTTGAGCATATCGGAAGTACTCTTTATCGTTCAATTTATATTCCTTTTTAAGCATTTCAAACGTTTTGAAAGCTCCCTTCACCCAAAGATCACCCACCTTACTTATACCAATCATGTCCCATTTCTCAAAGCCTTTCGATCTCCACAAACAGCCCAACCGCCCAGAGGCATACAGCGGCGTCGCCCGAGTCAAGCGATCCCTCCACCCCATCGCAGCATTCGCCGCGTGCCACACACGCACCGCCACCCGCGTGGGTCCCGTCAGCCGCGTGTCCGGGGTCACCGAGTACAGCGCCCTATTATAATCCCCACCCGGGAGCAGGAATTTATCCATCTCGAACGCCGGGTTTAAGGCAGGACCATATATCCCGTGGTTCACAGCCGCCAACTGAGACGCCCAATAGTATCGTTTGATATGAGGGAGTGCAACCCCCCCATCGTACCAAGGAAGCGTTAACTTGGCGAGAGCAATCCGCGGCCGCCCGTCCCAAAACAGTTGACGCTGAAGACCCTCAACCTCCCGGAAATAGCGGGCCGGTACGACATCCAGAGTATTTTGCAAAGCGTACAAAAAGCGAGGCAGCGACATCATTTTAAACAATGCCGCCCGTCCAAGCGGTGAAAGCGGAAGTCGTCGCCATCTTGCGACGTCGGCCTTCAGTCGCTGGAGGGGAGGGAGAAGGTTTCGCTCATAGCGGACCGCGGGATCCAGTGAGATAAAGATTCCCAAATATTTGAACCCCAGGGTAGCAACCTGAACAGGGCAGTCTTGCGGCAGGAGGGGGGCGTCCCCGGAGAGGACGTAGACGCACGACTTGGCCCAGTTGATAACCAGGCCGGAGTTGCGGCCAAAGGAAGTCAACACGTCCACCAATACCATTAGTGACTGTCGGGGGGAAGTGAGATATAGAAGGATGTCGTCCGTGTAAAGGGAGACACGGTCTTCGAACTCCGGCGTCCATCTAATGCCTCGCAACGACGGCTCCCAACGCAACCAGGCGGCGAGAGGCTCCAAAGAAAGCGCAAAGAGAAGGGGTGATAGCGGACATCCCTGTCGCGTACCCCTCCCCAGTGCGAAGGGAGCCGACACCCTACCATTCACCACCACCTGAGCCAGTGGGTCAGCGTATAGCAATTTTACCCAACCAATAAACTCAGGGCCGAATCCAAATTTCGCCAAAACGGCCCAAATATATGGCCACTCCAAAGTGTCGAACGCCATAGTAGCATCTAAAGATGCCAAGATGGCCGGCTCCCGTATAAACTCGGCTCTAGCCAGCACACCGTGCAACCGCCTCAAATTTAGGGCGGTGTTCCGATGGGGTATAAAACCGGACTGATCCTGATGAATCAAGTCGCCCGCGACCCGAACCAGTCGGTTAGCCAACACCTTAGCCAGAATTTTGGGTTCTGCGTTCAACAGCGAAATGGGCCTATAGGAGGCGCAGCGGTCTCGCGGCTTCCCATCTTTGTGTATCACCACTATGGTGGCGAGGCGTTGGTCAGGGGGAAGGAAGCCCGCCGCACGTGCCGCCGAAAACATGTCACGAAGATACGGCGCTATCTTATCAGGACGTAACTTATATAGTTCAATGGGAAGACCATTAGGACCCACCGCCTTACCAGACGCGATCGAGCGAATGGCCAAAGCAATCTCATCTGACGACAACTTCGCCTCCATCAATGTTGCATCCGCCTCTGATAAGGTTGGCAGTGCGATGTCTCTAAGCAACAGATGAGAATCCTCCTCCGAACGCACGGAAACCGGAGAGTATACCCCGCGGAAGTGATCCGCGAAGCAGTCAACAATCTCCACAGGGTCAGTCACACGCACTCCATCCATTCTCTCCACAACGGGCACCACCCTGCTTGCTCTCTCCTTCTTATCCAACCAAGCAATCAACTTTCCGGCCTTATCCCCCACATCATACAGACGCCCTTGCTGCTCTCTATACATCCCTTTAGCAGCTTCCGTGACTAGCGCTCTATAATCTGACTGTTTAAGGCTGAGAACATGCAATTTCTCATCAGTAACTCCACGCTCCAAGTCCTCCTCCATTTCAGCTATTTCAGCCTCCAGGCGAACCACCTCAGCTCTCTCGCACCTCTTAGTATGGGAGATAAGGGACAAGGCCTGCCCCCTGACCACCACTTTATAAGCCTCCCATAGGGAGACGGCCGACGACACCGACCCCACATTATCAGTGAAGTAGTGATCAGTGGACTTGACCAACTCCGCGCGGATCTTAGGGTTACGAAGATACCAGGGGCCAATAGGTGCCACTCTTCCCTCTGTGCCAGGGTCAACCCTCAATTGCAACCATATAGGGGAATGGTCAGAAATACCTCTGGCTACATGACGCACCTCCCCAATCATCCCCGCTTGGGTCGCCGGCATGAGCATATAGTCGAGTCTCGAGAGACTCCCATGGGCCCCCGAGTGAAAGGTATACTGCGCTTGTCCCGGGTGCATCATTCTCCAGCAATCTACCAGTCCCAAAGTGTCCAAAAAACTCCCCAACCAGGCCTGAGCCCTAGGGAGATCCCTGGGGGGGTGACGGTCCTCCAATCCAGAGACCACGGCATTAAAGTCTTCACCCAACACCAAAACCCCCCCAGGGAGCCCCAGGACCAAACACCCCAAGTCAGCAAATGTAGTCGTCTGCAACCCCGGGGGCACATACACAGCCACCAGTGAAATGGTTCTGTCCTCCCATCTCCCCACCAGCGCCACATATCGCCCCCTATCATCGTGAAGCACCTCGTCCACTGCCAATGGGAGGGAGGTCCTAACCAAGATGCCCACTCCCCTAGAGCCAGAAGTGAAACCAGAGTGAGCGGCAAGGCGATAGCCCCTCCTATTTAGGGCCTGGAAGGAGTTCCCAATAAATGTATATTAATAACATGCAGATTTATACTATTCCATTACTGTACAAACACATGGTATATAAAAACTGACTAAGAAACTATAGCCTTGAACCACAAGTGTGACGATGGTTAAAACACTGCATGCATAGTGCATACTACTTTGAAGCAGTTCATGCCCTGAAACCTACCTCACTAAAAGACTACATGCTAACTGACTGAATGATGACAGTACTATAAGGAGACACACTTGGTGAGTAACAGGGTGTTTGCTGGAAGTGTATGAATACTGACTGGGGAATTGAAGGTGTGAAAGACAACTGTGTAGGTGGTTAAGAGGACTGCATACATAGTGGATAGGCGTTTGAAGCAGTCCATGTGCTAAGGCCTGGCTCACTGCATGAGTACTTGGGTACTGACTGAATGATTAGAGTACAGCAAGGAGAGTGCCTGGGTGAATTTATAAGTGGTTGGCTTTTGGCACAGTGAATGGATTAGTACTTGGCACTGAATGGGTCACTAGAGGAGTGCAAAGGGAGTGACATGATGTTTGCTGGACTGTATGGATACTGACTAGGGAATTGAAGGTGTGAAAGACTAGTGTATAGTATGTTAGAAGACTGCATGCATACTGCATAGACATTTGAAACAGTCTATGTGGTAATGTATGGTTCACAACATGAGTACTTGGAAACTGACTAAATCATCAGACTACTGCTAGGACAGTGCCTGGGTAAAACTTTTAAATGTTCAGTTCTGGCGCAGTGAAGAGAATAGTACATGGTACTGCACTTTAGTGTCAAACCCTGACTCATTTTTATCAATGCATAAGCAAAGACTAGCTTCTAATGCTACTAAAACTTGACAACATGACCGGTTTTAAAACAGTTATCTGTCAGCAAATACACAATGTTACCAAATGCTTCTCTCACAATCCTTACCCAAATGCACACAGACTCACAGTGTGATTTTAGACAAGCAACACTATCCTAGGAGTTTACCAAAACTCATTCACTAGTCTAGAAGAGGTAAGGGTACTGCACACAATCTACATATTTAAGTACTGCACTTTAGTGTGAAAGCCTGACTCATTTTATCAATGCCTAAGCAAAGACTGGCTTCTAATGCTACTAAAACTTGACAACATGACAGGTTTTAAAACAGTTATCTGTCAGCAAATACACAATGTTACCAAATGCTTCTCTCACAGTGGTTCCCAAATGCACACAGACTCACAGTGTGATTCTAGACAACAACCACTATCCCTAGGAGTTTACCAAAACGAATTCACTACTGTGGAAGTGGTAAGGGAACTGCACACAATCTACATATTTCAGGACTGCACTTTTGTGTCAAAGCCTAACTCATTTAATCAACGCATAAGCAAAGACTGGCTTCTAATACTACTAAAACTTGACAACATGACAGGTTGTAAAAGAGTTATCTGTCAGCAAATACACAATGTTACCAAATGCTTCTCTCACAGTGGTTCCCAAATGCACACAGACTCACAGTGTGATTCTAGACAAGCACCACTATCCATAGGAGTTTACCAAAACTCATTCACTACAGTGGAAGTGGTAAGGCAACTATACGCAATCTACATATTTCAGGACCGCACTTTTGTGTCAAAGCCTGACTCATGTAATCAAACCATAAGCAAAAACTGCCTTCTAATGCTACTAAAACTTGACAACAAGACAGGTTTTAAAACAGTTATCTCTCAGCAAATACAGGATGTTATCAAATGCTTCTCTCACAGTGGTTCCCAAATGCACACAGACTCACAGTGTGATTCTAGACAAGCAACACTATCCCTAGCAGCTTACCAAAACTTATTCACTACTGTGCAAGGGGTAAGGAGACTACACACAATCTACATATTAAAGTACAGCACATTAGTGTCAAAGCATGACTCCTTTTATCAATGCATAAGCAAAGACTGGCTTCTAATGCTACTAAAACTTGACAACATGACAGGTTTTAAAACAGTTATCTGTCAGCAAATACACAATGTTACCAAATGCTTCTCTCACAGTGGTTCCCAAATGCACACAGACTCACAGTGTGATTCTAGATAACAACCACTATCCCCAGGAGTTTACCAAAACTCATTCACTACTGTGGAAGTGGTAAGGGAACTGCACACAATCTACATATTTCAGGACTGCACTTTTGTGTCAAAGCCTGACTCATTTAATCAAAGCATAAGCAAAAACTGCCTTCTAATGCTACTAACATTTGACAACAAGACAGATTTTAAAACAGTTATCTGTCAGCAAATGCACGATGCTACCAAATGCTTCTCTCACAGTGGTGCCCAAATGCACACAGACTCACAGTGTGAATCTAGACAAGCAACAATATCCCTTGGACTTTACCAAATCTCATTCACTACTCTGGAAGGGTAAGGGGACTGCACACAATCTACATATTTCAGTACTACACTTTAGTGTCAAAGCCTGACTCATTGTATGAATGCATAAGCAATGACTGGCTTCTAATGCTACTAAAGGGGAACAACCTTTACAACGCAACTTTTACAACGCACTACACTTACAACGCAATTTTTACAACGCAACATCCACTACAACGCATTCCATTACATCGCATGACACTACAACGCATTTTTAAAAACTACCCTTACAACGCATTCCATTACATCGCATACTACCTTTACAACACATACCATTACAACGCATAATATTACACTACACTATCCAACACTTACCCTACTATTGCACCCCCTGGAGTTAGAATAGTAATTTTTACCCCTATACTATCCAACACTTACCCTACTGTTGCACCCCCTGGAGTTAGAATAGTAATTTTTACCCCTATACTATCCAACACTTACCCTACTGTTGCACCCCCTGGAGTAAGAATAGTCATTTTTACCCCTATACTATCCAACACTTACCCTACTGTTGCACCCCCTGGAGTTAGAATAGTAATTTTTACCCCTATACTATCCAACACTTACCCTACTGTTGCACCCCCTGGAGTTAGAATAGTAATTTTTACCCCTATACTATCCAACACTTACCCTACTGTTGCACCCCCTGGAGATAGAATAGTAATTTTTACCCCTATACTATCCAACACTTACCCTACTGTTGCACCCCCTGGAGTTAGAATAGTAATTTTTACCCCTATACTATCCAAAACTTACCTTAAATGCAATGTAATATTATGCGTTGTAATTGTATGCGTTGTAAAGGTAGTATGCGATGTAATGGAATGCGTTGTAAAGGTAGTTTTTAAAAATGCGTTGTAGTGTCATGCGATGTAATGGAATGCGTTGTAGTGGATGTTGCGTTGTAAAAATTCCGTTGAAAGTGTATGCGTTGTAAAAGTATGCGTTGTAACGTCATACATCCGCTACTAAAACTTAACATGACAGGTTTTAAAAAAGTTATCTGTGAGCAAATACACAATGTTTCCAAATGCTTCTCTCACAATGCTTACCCAAATGCAGACAGACTCACAGTGTGATTCTAGACAACAACCACTATCCCCTGTACTTTACCAAAACACATTCACTACTCTGGAAGAGGTAAAGTAACTGCACACATTCTACATATTTCACTACTGCCCTTAAGTGTCAAAGCTTGACTCATTTTCCGAATACATAAGCAATAACTGGCTTCTAATTCTACCAAAACTTGAGAACAGGAAAGGTTTTTAAGCAGTGATGTGTATGCACAGATATGAAGTACCCAAATGCTTCTCTCACAGTGGTTCCCAAATGCACACAGACTCACAGTGTGATTCTAGACAAGCAACACTCTTCCTTGTACTTTACCAAGACACAATCACTAGTCTAGAAGGGGTAAGGTGACTGCACACATTCTACATATTTCAGTACTGCACACTACTGTGAAAGTCTGACTCATTTTGCAATTGCATAAGCAATGATTGGCCTCTAATGCTACTAAAACTTGACAACAAAATAGGTTTTAAAGCAGTTATCTGCCAGCAAATACATGATATTACCAAATGCTTTTCTCACAATAGTTGCCCCAATGCACACAGACTCACAGTGTGATTGCAGACAAACAAATATCCCTTGTACAAAATACATTTACTAGTCTACAAAATGTAAGGTGATTGCACACATTACAGAAAATTTTCGACTACACATTAGTACCAAAATGTTTCTCTCAAAATGATTCCTAAATGCACACAGACTCACTGTGTGATTCTAGACAAACAACACTATCCCTTGCACTGTACCAAAACACATTTCATAATCTAGAAGGAGTACTGCATTTTAGTGTAGAAACGTGACTCATTTTGCAAATACATATACAATGACTGGTTTCTAATTTATTTATTTATTTATTTAAGCAATTTATTGAGCGCGCAACTACCCTGAGGTGTCTCGGCGCTTGAGGACAGCATTGTTAAGGTAAAAAAGGTAAAAAGAGAGGCGGGATTTATTTACTAAAATAGCCATGTTTTTATATTTTTTCAGAAAGATAACAAGGTGGGGGAGTTTTTGATGTGTATAGGGAATGTGTTCCAGAGTTTGGTCGTGGCCACAATAAATCTTCTGTCACCCCAGGTGACTTTCTTAGTTCTGGGAACCATTAGCAGCTGATCTGAGCAGGATCGCAAGGTCCTGTTTGGTCTGTAGAGGCATAGGTTTTTAAAAAAAAAATCAGGACCTGAGTTGTGAATTGCTTTGTAGGCTATACACAATGCCTTAAATTTTGTACTGCTTTTAATGGGTAGCCAATGTAATTGTCGAATGACTCCTGAGATGGATTTAAATTTGGGTGTACCTGAGAGAATCCTAGCTGCGGCATTGTGTACCATCTGTAGTTTGTGTAAGACTCTTCCTTGTGCGTTGATGAGTAGGCCATTACAATAATCTATTTTTGTCATAACAAGTGTGCTGATGAGGGTTTTACCTGAGTTAGAAGGGAGGAAGGGTGGAAGTTTCTTTATCATTCTAATCGTGTAGAATGAGGATGAGGTGACAGAGTTGACATGAGGAATGAATGATAATTTATCGTCAAATACGATTCCGAGGTTTCTGACCTTGGTGACCGGGACCGGGGGGGGGCCCCGGTTACTCTGGCCACCAAGAGGTAGACCAGCTGGGTAGTAGGTTTCCAAAAATCATCACTTCCGTTTTCTCGGAATTTAATTTCAAACAATTGTTTGTCATCCAAGTGCTAATAGTAGACATTCCCTTCTTAAAGTTGTTTGCGACTGAATTGCCGTTCTTATATATTTCTAGCACAATCTGGGTGTCATCGGCATAAGATGTGAGCCGCAGATCGTGAGTCTTGATGATTTTGGCGAGGTCTGCTACATATAGATTAAATAAAGTGGGGCTTAATGAGGATCCCTGAGGGACACCACATGGTTGGGAAAAAGAAGGGGAGAGAAAGCTGCCAAGTTTTACCTGTTGGGACCGGTTGGCCAGAAAGGATGTTAATAGGGCCTTGGCTTTGTCTTTGATCCCTATGGCTGAGAGACGATCGATTAAGATGGAATGGTCGACCGTATCAAATGCTGCTGAAAGATCCAGCAGCACCAAGACTGCGGTGCCTCCCTTGTACATGGTTGTCCGTATTTCATCACCTTTTCTATGATTTTTGCGGGGAGAGGAAGACCTGCTATGGGTCTATAGTTGTTACAGTCTGTGGGATTGAGATTGTGTTTTTTGAGTAATGGTTTGATCACTGTCTCTTTCCAGATGGAAGGGTATATTCCTGTTGAGAACATAGAGTTGCAGATGTTGGTAAGTTCAGGACCTATGATTTCAGGTATGAGTTTTATTATGTTAGGCGGGCAAGGGTCGTTAGGGGATCCGGATTTGGAAATAGAGATAAGATCGATTATGTGTTCTGTTGTGATCTTTTTAAATTCTGGGAAGGAGGGGGAGGGGTCGTGGTTATTGATTTGCTATGTTGCACGATTGTTAGAAGAGGAGTAGATATGCATGACTTTATTTTGAAAAAAACTAGCAAGATCATCACAAAGGGTTTGTGTAGGTGTTATCGACGGGGTAGTATCGGGTCCTGAAAGCTTGGTAACGACTCTGTATTAGGCCTGGGCGGTAAATTCCGTTCCGTTCGCGGAATTTGCGGAATTTGGGTAATTTCGCGTTCCGCGGAGAACACGAAATTGCCCAAAAATTTGCGTTCCGCGACTTCGCGAAATTTTTTGCTTGTTTGCGTTCTCAATATGCGTGTTCGCGAGATATTTCACCCCGAGCACGCAAACAGCGATCGCGAACAGGAAAAAAGTATCGCGAACAAGCAATTCCGCGTGTTCGCGGAATTTCTGCGTGTTCGCGGAGATTTTTTGCCGTTTCGCGGAGATTTGCGTAACGCGATTACGCGAATTCCGCCCACCCCTACTCTGTATAGTTGTTTTATGGAGTTCTGAGAGGATTCAATTTGGTTCGTGTAAAATTAGCTTTTTTCAGTTATTAAGAGGGTTTAATAATTGGATAGTGCTTCCTTATACCGTGTTTTCATTGTGTTGCTTTAATTTCGTCGCCAGTGATGTTCTAAGTTTCTGCATTTCTGCCTTTCCAGTCTTAATTCCTCTGAGAACCAGGGGGCGGATGGTGTCTTTCTATTTTTAGAGGTATTTTTTATTGGTACCAGAATGTCAAATGCTGAGTGGAGCCATTGTGTGTAGTGCATGGCTGCTTGTTCGGGATTGTCAGAGAGATTTTGGTGGGTAGATTTCAAATGTGATTTTATGTCTTCAGGGGAGATGCTATTCCAGGCTTTGAAGTGGGAGGGCGAAGGGGAGTTGACATGATTGTGTATATTATGTTCAGTATTGATGTTAAAAAGGACCGCGGAGTGGTCTGTACATGTTAAAGGGAGAATATTTCCTAGTGAGATGTGTTTATTGTTAGTAAATAATCCGTCGAGAGTATGGCCAGCTAAATGAGTGGGTTTGTTTACAAGTTGGAAGAGTCCTATGGACTCAAATTCTGAGAGTAAAACTGATGTGTTTTCATCGTTATTAGATTCGAGATGGAGATTGAAATCGCCCAGGATGGTAAAGTTGGCTTCTCCTGCTGAAGGTTCTGCTAGGAGAGATAGGGAAGAGAGAAAATCTGTCCGAGTTCCGGGAGGGCGATATAGTAGAATACCTTTAAATGTGTATGATTTGGTAAGTGATATAGAGAAAGAAAAAGCTTCGCAGTCTGTGATAGGGATAGTTTCTATTTTAACAGTGTAGTAGTTACGATGAATAAGAGCTAGACCACCGCCTCTTTTGTGGTTTCTATCTAATCTTTTAACAGAGAAATCATCCGGGGTTGTGGTGGCAAAATCAGGCCCTGAAGAAGGATCAGCCCAAGTCTCAGTTAGAAATAAAAGGTCGAGGTTGTGATTTTCAAGGAAAGCGAGTATTTCGTATTTATGCTTTGGTAAGGAGCGAACATTGATAAGTGCGGCAATGGCGATGTTATTTTTAGGAATAAGTGAGTGAGCATTAGTGGAAACGGGCTTTTTACTAGAGCTGGACATGTGGTTACAATTATTGCATGGTATTAAGATATGAGTTCGTGTTATAGCAGAAGTAAAGCAGGGACATGATTGTGCCTCCTTGGAGGTAGCAGCAATATGTAGTAAATGTCTCCTGGTGTAGGTACGAGAAAGAGGTAGCATAGCAGGGTTACATGGATCAGGGGGCAAGGCGCTGTGCGCATCCGCTGCGCGTAGCGAGTGCCATCTGGCTTTTGAGTAGGTTTGCAAGCAGCTGATTGGAGGGCTTACCGGAAGTGCCGGTTCCTTCCTGTTGCACGTAAATCCCTCCACTCAACCCAAATGATCGGTGGTGGACCGGGGATTGTGTGCTGCTATGGCGGTGAGTAAAACAGGCGCAATGTATTTTTTTTTAAAAACAGTAAATGTATCAGTGCAATTTTTAAAAGATTTACAGGTGAATTAACGATTTACACAGCGATATTACACAGCGTGATAGGAACCCTTTACCAGGCGCTCCCTCAATCGATCACTTGTGCAAGGATGTGGCAGGAACCCTTATCCAGGTGCTCCTCTTCAAGTAAATATAATTCTCTCTCTCACCTCTCACATTAAATGCGTCCGCTGCACGTAGCGAGTGCCATCTGGCTTTTGAGTAGGTTTGCAAGCAGCTGATTGGAGGGCTTACCGGAAGTGCAGGTTTCTTCCTGTTGCACGTAAATCCCTCCACTCAACCCGAATGATCGGTGGTGGACCGGGGATTGTGTGCTGCTATGGCGGTGAGTAAGACAGGTGCAATGTAGTTTTTTTTCTAAAACAGTAAATGTATCAGTGCAATTTTTAAAAGATTTACAGGTGAATTAACGATTTACACAGCGATATTACACAGCGTGATAGGAACCCTTTACCAGGCACTCCCTCAATCGATCACATGTGCAAGGATGTGGCAGGAACCCTTATCCAGGCGCTCCTCTTCAAGTAAATATAATTCTCTCTCTCACCTCTCTCACATTAAACGCGTCCGCTGCGCGTAGCGAGTGCCATCTGGCTTTTGAGTAGGTTTGCAAGCAGTTGATTGGAGGGCTTACCGGAAGTGCCGTTTCCTTCCTGTTGCACGTAAATCCCTCCACTCAACCCGAATGATCGGTGGTGGACCGGGGATTGTGTGCTGCTATGGCGGTGAGTAAAACAGGCGCAATGTAGTTTTTTTTTAAAAAACAGTAAATGTATCAGTGCAATTTTTAAAAGATTTACAGTTGAATTAACGATTTACACAGCGATATTACACACCGTGATAGGAACCCTTTACCAGGCGCTCCCTCAATCGATCACTTGTGCAAGGATGTGGCAGGAACCCTTATCCAGGCGCTCCTCTTCAAGTAAATATAATTCTCTCTCTCACCTCTCTCACATTAAACGCGTAATTCCACCAAAACATGAAAACAGCACAGTTATCTGTCTGCAAACACATGAAAAACACAAATGCTTATCACAGAATGGTTTCTAAATGCACACACACTGACAATAAGATTCTAGACCAAAAAAAGTGCTCCCTTTACTTTAGCAGGAGAAACACATTAGTCTGATTAAAATAGAGCACATACATCCCTCTCACAATTAAAAAACTCACCTTTCAAGTTGTTTTGTAGATTAAGAAATATATTAGTCACACATCAGATTTTCTTATACAGAATCTCTGCACTGTGCACCTCTCAGCAGAACCAAAGAATGGCAAAGTTTCCCTCTCATTTCCCACACATATACATGTAAACATCAAATCACATTCCTTCCCACATAAATTCAAAAGCAAACTGTTAGAAATGAGGGGGTTCTGGTTGACGCAGGCAAGTACCAGTGACAAGCAGGGACCCTTTACTTCTAGTCAGGGCGAAGGATGGCTCCTTAGAATAACCCCTGCTCACCCTCTAGGTGCGTGGCGCGAGCAGTCAAGGCTAAACCTCAGGGCATACACGGTTAAGCACTTGCAATTATACACACAGTAAATACTTTGCATGCACCACAAACGGACACCAGGCAGGTTGTATACAAAAATAAGGCTTTTATATATTTTCAGCAGACTTGGTACAAGACACAGTAACGGTGAAACGGTGGGGCCATGATCTCTATGAATACGGAAAGTTCTTTTATACGGAAAGTCTTCTTAGGCGGGGCAACAAGGGGAACTGTGGGTCTTAGCGCATTTCGCGCTGAGACGGTAACCGGGAGGCACGCATCCAACGGCAGGGATAACAGAACGTTGCGGACCCTGGATCCGATGCGAGCTCGCGGTCGAGTTCGTAAGTACAGTACCTTTGTTTCTTTTCGTGAAGGCGGTTGTGGGACACTCAGCGGCTCTTTCAGAAGGGCGAGGCGGCGTCCCGGGGCTCCCACGCTTTACGATGGGTGTCTGGTCCTTCAGGATCACAGCAAGAGCGGGGGGTTACAGGTTGGCAAGTGAGCAAAGCGGGGCAGCCGGGCACGCTTTCTACGTCCGGGCTGTCCGAGGCTTGAAGATGCTCACACCGCCGATTCCGGCGGGAGGGGTGAAGGTGCGCAGCGGGCCTCTGGCGAGCGAGGTGATGGGGGCAGCCCAGCACGGCGTAGGGAGAGCGGCTCAGATCGAGCGAGACTCTTCCCAAGGCAGGGGCGGCTAAGCAGTCCGGTCACGGCTCAAGGAGGGGCTGAAGGGCACGGGAGTCACGGCTCCAGCGAGGGAAGGAACACCACAGTCCAGCGGTAGGCGAGTGAAGGTCATGATGAGCCCAATGGTCCTGGGGCTCAGTTCAGGGGGCAAGCTCGCTTCCAGGCCCTTGGAGATCGTTTTTGAAAGCACAAGTTTCTTGAAAATAAGAATAAAGCAAAGTCTCTAGTAAAAGGTTCCTCTTCTCTCCTTTGGCAGCAAGGTCACCACTGCAGGCCAGTCCCCCAGGATAGGGACAGTCTTCCTCCTTACAGCTTTCCTGGCGCCTCCTCCTCAGGCAGAGATTCTTCTTGGTTCAAAGCGGATCTGATTTCTTAGGAGCAGGGCTCCTTATTTTATACACCATTTCTTTTGTCCTTCCAGGCCAGGGGGGCCCTTTCCTAGTTCAGTCCAGTTCTGGAGCACTTTGTTGATGTGATGCAGTCTTCTTCTTTCAGGGTGCAGGGCAGAGCCATCAGACGCTCCACAGGGGGCGGAGCCAGCATTGTGGTGGCAGAGCACAGCCCTATTCAGAGTCCAGGTGTATTCCTCCCACCCATCTACAGGTCAATCTTTCTATTCACCACCAGGCTACCTAGTCCTGCCCATCTAGGTTTCCCCAGCCCTGTCACTCACACAAGCCAGACAGCAGATACACATCACTCAGAGGCGGGCTGAAATGGTTAGGCAAGCAAAGGCCAACTTTCTGAAAGTGGCATTTGCAAACGCAGAATATTAAAATAAACCTTACGAAAAGATGTGCCTTATTATTCTGAGTTCAGGCATACTAAACTCGATTTTCTACCATGTTCCCTGGGTCGGTTAGGATCATAGGATGTAACAATCTTAACCGCCCATTCTGGCCTATGAGAACAGGGTAGCCTTACAATAGTGAAAAATGAAAATGGCTGTAATTCACTATTAGGACATGCCACACACATCAGGGCTTGTCCTACCTTATGCTACAATGCACCCTGCCCTTGGGCCTACCATAGGGGTGACTAACATGAAGTTAAGGGAAGGTTTAGGGACTGGCAAGTGGGTGCACTTGCCAGTCAGCATGTCAGTACCAGACTGCACGCAGGTTCTGCAATGGCAGACCTAGACACATTTTACCAGGCCGCTTCTGTGGGTGGCACAACCAGTGCTGCAAGCCCACCAGCGGCATTCGTATTTACACGCCCTGGCACTCCTGGTGCACTTTACTGGGGTCTGACAGTAAACCAAATAAGCCAATCATGGAATCCAACCAACATAGCAATTTACAATGGGGAGAGCAAATGCACTTTAGCACTGAAGTGGTAAAGTGCCCAGAGTCATAAAACAGCCAACAACAGGTCAGAAAAAATGCAGGAGGAAGGCAAAAAGTTTAGGGATGACCCTGCAAAAAGGGCCAAGTCCAACACAAACACACATTTCTATTGGTTAAACATTTCAACCCTTTCCAAATGACATAAATTTCAACCCGTCCCCCAATCTACCTTCTGCCCATTACCATAGAAACAGATCATGGAACACTGTACTGAGCACACAGGTCACAAGTTCAGCACACAATGTTGCTGATCAAAACAGCAAGTGTGCTTGACTTTTCAACATATCAGCTTATCATATATAATGTTCCTTTCAATCAGTTTTTGTTAACCAATAAGAATCATGCGTTTAAAAAACAGAAACATGCACCCTACCTTTCAGTGTAGAAGGTTGTCAAACAACCAATGATTTCTTGTCGTTTTTCAAAACTGCATCTTAGCCACCATTTTAGAAACATCTTACTTTCAAAACTGCCATTTCATTTACAGAGACAATCTGAGTGCATCCAGACCTCCTTTCAAGATGCTTAGAGTGTGGATTGTGGGACACAGCTATATTTTCTGGAGCCAAAGGTATGCAGAAAACAAAGGCATTCACAAAGACCTAGGTTTGCCAAATGTAGACATTAAATGGATTGGACAGAGAGGGTTAAAGTGGCACCAATTGATGCCATTGGGGAAATCCTTCATGCATATCCAACACCCTGACCTCCTAATAGTGCACTGTGGTGGCAATGACCTAGGCACTTTGACGGGGGTAGGTCTGGAAATCCTTATGAAGGACACCTTTGCAGAACTGACATACAGAAAGACACCTTGTTGCAAAATCATCCTGTACCCTCAACTTTTTCAGACGGATACTGGTGGTAACTGAGTCTGACTAACAAGTCTTAGAGCCAGAGCTATGTTAAAAGACACTCAGAATACAGTGAAAACTCCTACATACACTAGGGAACACTATGCGTTGGGGTCCCCCTGTGATTAGCATGACCTCCTCTCTAAGCCCCTAGTATATAATAGGGCAGGGGATTAAAACTACCTCTTAAAACGTGCCACAGGGCGTGTTTGCACACGTCACCTCAGGCCCCGTCCCCTCCCTTCCTCACTGTGTAAACACGCCCTGTGGCCGTTTTAAGTTGGGAGATTAAGTCCTCTTGAATCCTGAGGATCCCTAGGGTCCAACTAGACCACTAAGTACCTCCAGTAAGCGCCACAGAGCTGTGTGGCAGAAAGATGTAAAAAGGGGCACGGCCTAAACCACCTCTCTGCAACGCAGCGCAGTGGCGCTTACTGGAAGCACCTGGTGGGCTAGTTGGCCCCCAGAGTCCCTCAGGATTGAAGGGGAATTATTTCCCCAACTTAAAACGCGCCACAGGGCGTGTTTGCACACGTTAACTCAGGCCCCGTCCCCTCCCTTCACCGCTGTGTAAACACGCCCTGTGGCCATTTTTAGTTGGGAGATTAAGTTCATTTGAATCCTGAGGGTACCTAGGGTCCAACTAGCCCACTAGGTACCTCCAGTAAGCGCCACAGAGCTGCTTTGCAGAGAGGTGTAAAAAGTGGCACGGCCTGGACCACTTCTCTGCAACGCAGCTCAGTGGCGCTTACTGGAAGCACCTGGTGGGCTAGTTAGCCCCCAGGGGCCCTCAGGATTGAAGGGGAATTATTGCCCCAACTTAAATCGTGCCATAGGGTGTGTTTGCACACGTCACCTCAGGCCCAGTCCCCTCCCTTCCCCACTGTGTAAACACATCCCTGTGGCCGTTTTAAGTTGGGAGATTAAGTCCACGTTTGAATCCTGAGGGTCCCTAGGGGCAAAATAGCCCACTAGGTACATCCAGTAAGTGCCATTGCAGAGCGGTGTAAAAAGGGGCACAGCCTGCACCACCTCTCTGCAACGCAGAGCAGTGGTGCTTACTGGAAGCACCTGGTGGGCTAGTTGTCCCCCAGGGTCTCTCAGGATTGAAAGGGAATTATTTCCCCAACTTAAAACGCGCCACAGGGCGTGTTTGCACACATCACCTCAACCCCCGTCCCATCCATTCACCACTGTGTAAACGCGCCCTGTAGCCGCTCTAAGTTGAGAGGTTAAGTCCCCTTGAATCCTAAGGGTCCCTAGGGTCAAACTAGCCCATTAGGTACCTCCAGTAAGCGCCACAGAGCTGCGTTGCATAGAGGTGTAAAAAGGGACGTGGCCTCAGAACACTTGTCTGCAACGCAGCGCCCTGGCGCATACTGGAGATACCTGTTGGGCTAGTTGGCCCTCAGGGACCCTCAGTATTGAAGGGGAATTAATTCCCCAACTTACAACTGGCCTGGGGGCGCGTTTGCAGAGTGCTGCAAGGAGGGGGCGTGGCCTCCGGCGCGATGCCGGTCTTTTATTTATTTATTTTTTTTTTAAAGGAGGGCTGTGTGGCCCCCCTTCTTTTTCTAATTTATTGGCCCTGGGGACCCCATCCCCCAGGGTCTGCACCCTAATTTTTTTTGTTGAAAAAAAATACATTTGGAAGGGGGCCGCGTGGCCCGCCTCCCAAGGCCTTAATCGGCCCCGGGGACCCCAAACCCCAGGGTCATGGCCTTTTAAAAAAAAAAAATTCTTTAGGAGGGGGCTGCGTTGCCCCCCTCCTCAGGCCACTTATGGCCCCAGGGACCCCATCCCCCGGGACCGGCCTTTGTTTTTTATTATTTAAAAAATATATATATTTATAGATCCACCTAGGACATGCTGGACAAACCGTATGTACCTATCACCATGACGATTTGCGTGATATTCATTAAAAGGCGACCATGCAAACAATGAATCCACCTGGACTGTATTTACACCGCTAGTGAAGCGCCCCCGCCGGTGGGTACTCTCCAAGTAGACACCCTTGTCGTTTATTTATACAAACATGGGTAGCTATTGACGGGCACATTTAATACACACGCACACCAAGCCATTCAAAGGGGATTCGACAAAAATTCGACCAAACTATGCAAGAAACCCCCCTCACGGTTAATAAAACACACATCCACCGCCGGATGTGTAATACTTTTTATTTTACTCTCTGGAGACAAACCGCACTTGAGAGTCACAGCGTGCTCCTGGATGAGCCCAATGCTGTGTTACACCCACCAGTGCCCGCCGAGTGCCACACGCCTCTGTGTTGTATTCCACCTTCTAGTGCGTATGCTATGACACTTTCTAGCCCATGTGCACTGTAACACCACCCCGTGAATATGTCATGCCAGACTTGCCTACGCACGGGGTATATTGCCCCATCTAACGTGCCTTTCGATGCCTATGTTATAACGCACAGCGCTATGCCATACATATTATAATCTGGGATCCATTTCTTTGTCACAGTGCATATGCAACGTTACACTCCCCAGCACATATTTTATATTACAACTTTAGAGACTAGTTAGGTTACACAACACTGCCCTGTGCATATTACACTCCAAGGCGCATATCGCATAGCACTCGCTAGTGCCTGTGCTATCTCGCGCTCTCCAATAAATCTGTCATTGCGCGCAATGTATTGCATATTATATTTCACGCCCGGTTCATCTTATATCACACTTTTTGGTGCATAGTATATACCATATACTATATCTAGTTTTAATTTTCAATCGTGATCTCAGGACTATGTTATATATAACACTGCGTCCACCTACCCTTTTCACGGGCATTACATTTTGGGATGGGGGGTTGGAGGGTCAGGGGGTGTTTCTGCCAAGTGAGCCCGGAGTCACAGTCACAAACGTCCTCTTCTTCCTGAATAAAAGTGAGATTATGCTGCATACTTGTTTATATTTTAAGTAGTTCGCACAGACACACATTTTAAAAACAATAAAGTTCCTAATACCCACCTTCTCTGAACAGTTAGCTTGCTGCCCCATCCACCTCCTCCCTACCCTCTGTTGTCTGAATCCATGGACTAGCCTCCTCCCTCCTGCCATGCAGGGTCTGATGTGCTAGCACTGCCCTCAATTTAGCATGATGTACCAGTCCACTCCTCCTGCCCTCCATTGCCCAATTCTATGGCCCATCATTGACCTCCTGCTTAGCGTCTGTGCTTAGCTTGCTGCACCTATTCTCCTTCCCCCTGCCCTCCGATGTCTTTGTGCATGCCCCTGCTCCATCCTTTTTGCCCACCATGTTCCATGGACCTGCCACTCCTATCTACTCTGAGTGTTCTGTTGAGCTGCCACTCCCCTCCCACCTGCCTAGCATTGTCAGATGACTGTAACCTGTCCCTGCCACCTCCACCCTGCCTGTCCACATGCCATGCCCCTATCCCCTTCCTCCTGTTGTCCATGGTCCATTTTACTGCCACACCCTTCTGCCCTCCCTGGTCTGTTGTGCTGCAACTGCTCCTCCTGCCTGCCCCGCGTGGTCTGTTGTGAGGCCCCTTCCTCTGAACTCTCTTGGCTGTGCCGAGGTCCTGACCCTCCCTTCTATCCTCCATGGTCCTTTGTGCATGCCCCTGCACCCTCCTTCTTGCCCATCATAGCCATTGTGCTGCCACTAACCCTCCCGCTTGCCATGCATGGTCTTCTGTGCTGCCATGGCCCCTCCCACCTTCCCTGTGTGGTCAGCTAGCTGCCCCTGACCCCCTCCCACCTTCCCTCCATGGTCTGTGTGTATGCCATCATGGTCTCACTGTTACTCTCCATGGTGTGTCTTGATTCTAGTGCCCATCCTGCCTGACCTCCATGGTCATCTTGCTGCTCCTGCCCTGCCCCCTTGCCCCCAGCCCTCTGTTTCCATGTGCAGACCCCTATTCCCTCCCTCCTGGCTTGTCTGTTCCATTGTAATGCCCCTGATCCGTCCCTCCTGCCCTTTATGGTCTGTTATGCTGCAGCTTTCTCTCCTGTCTGTCCATTATGGTCAGCTAGCTACCATTGCCTCTTTCCCCTCTGTTCTCTGTTGTCCATGTGCATGGTCCTGTCCCCTCCCTATTGCTTTCTATGGATTGTTGTGCTGCACTCCCATCCCGCATGCCCTGTGTGGTGTATTGTGCTGCTGCAAACCCTGATGCCTGCCCTGTAGGGTCAGTTTGGTGCCCCTCTCCATGCACCTCTTGTCCTCTGTTAGCCGAGTCCATGTCCCTACCCCAATTCCTCCTGCCTACCACGATCCAATGTGCCATACTTGCGAACATTTTGAACTTGGTAAGAGGGAGATTTTGAAAAAAAACTGGGGTATTGATTTTCCCCTTTGAGTTACATTGAAAAAGAGGAGATTGTATACAGGTGACAGATCAATTAAAGGCCATTTGAGCTTATAAACATTGGACGTTTCCAGGCTGAAACGGGTCGGTTGGCATGTATGGTTGTACTACCACTGCCTCTTCCTTCTGCCCACAATGGTCTATTATATTGCCACAGCCTCTCTTGCCAGTCCTGTATTGTTGGTTTGTTTACCCTGCCCCCCTTTTCACTGCCCTCCATAGTCTGTTGTGCTGCCACTGCCCTTCCTGCCTGCCCAGTGTGGTCAAATTTTTGCCTCTGTACTCTCCTACCTGCCTTCAATTTTCAGAATCTGTGCCCCTGGCCTCTGCCTCTCAACAGTATCCCAATGAACAACTAGATTGCTAACATTCTATATTTATTACAAAAGTGTGGAACGCCTGACGTCATCTTGATGTAATCAAAACTGTAATACCTAGTGCATTTCCTTTAGAAATTACATATATGAGAGGGTCTTATTTGCATCAAAATTATGGTTAGTGCTCTAAACAGCTAAAAGGAGGACATATTTTCTGAGTTTTCAAATAGCGACAAAGAACTTTTAAATTATTTGTAATCTTTACATGTTTTTATCCAGTTGACCACTTGATTAAATGTTGCACTTAGGGGAGAGGATGTGGTGTTACTTCCAGAACTGCAGTCTTTGCAACTGGGGAACCAGGTTGGAGTTTCTGCTTCAGCTCAACATTCTTTGATTCTGGTCAAATCACTTAATCTACCCATGTCTACAACCAAAATTAATTTGATCTTGTGTGATGTAACCAATGATCATGTAAAGCACTCCAATACCTGACAAGTCTGCACTATATAAAACTGCAAATACACAAAAAATAAGTGTTTTGCACACTTCTGTCATTGGGCTACATGTGAGCTACATCTGGGTGATATTTGTGCTGCATTTGGGCTCTTTTGTCTCTGGTGGCCATCTTGGGAGATTTATTTGTTATGAAGTTTCCTAATTTACTCATTTACTGCAGTCTCCTCAGTAGGAAATGCTTTCAGTTTTTTACTTTGATTTTATCAAGAAGATATTCAGATATGTCACACGTTTGCCATAAATTCTGAATGTTAGCACTCTAGTTGCTTATTAGATCACTGTAGTAAAGCTACTGCTGACCAGGGAAGTCTGCTGCTGGTATTGAAAGTGCATGTTTCAGTCTGCATGTCAGAATTTTTTAATGAAATAGAAGAGGATTTGAGAAGTTACTCAAAATGTGCCCTAATTTTTCTTTCTGCAGCACTAATCATACTTTCTATGGCAAAATGAGCCCCCTTATTTTGTTCCTTTTTAAATTAAATGTTTTAAGAGTTACCACTTTATTCCAATCAAGATGGCTTCAGGTGTGCAATACCTTTGTCATAAGTAGGACTGTTAGCGCTCTAGTTGTTCTTTAGAACACTCTGGGAAGCTGCAGTAGAACACAAAGGAATCAACTGACAGTCTCTGCCCTTGTTGGATGTACATGTTTTACTGAGATTGTCAGACTTCATTCTCACATGACTGAGAAGGATAATGTGAATTTACAGAAAATATGCTCTCAGTTTAGCTTATAGATCACCTTCCAAACCTCTGTGGGGAAAGCATGAGAAAATAGTTTTCTCTCAAACATGATTCATGATATCACAGCAGAAGGCTTTTTCACATGGTAAAATCACCTTAGAACACACCACATTCCTAAAATGAGTATGGTACCATCAACAAATGATTTATAATGTAACTAAAGTCTTAAAAACTTCTATTAACTGCAATGCTTTTTAATGAGGTGCTATCATGTATATTGGCCCCAAGATGGCTGCCAAAACTTCTTGGATGAAGTACTGACAGCCAATCAGATCTCACGATGAGATGTGTTGGTAGGCTCCGCCCAGATATATCTATCATTTTAACCCTAATTTTCTCAGGAACTACTAAACGGATTTACACCATTTAAGCAAAAGGCACGAGTCTGAACTGAGGACTACCTCTTTGCCAAATTTGGTGTAATTCCGTTAAGCAGTTCGGGCTGTAGCTGCGTGAACAGGTCCTATGGGAAAATGCATGGGGAAAATGCGTTTTCAGACCCCCCTTTTTTCTCGGCCCCTGCCTGACAAATCACTGTGAAATTTTCAGGATAGGAGCGGACCGGAGCTGGCCAAAAGTTTGGAAAATTTCGCAAAGATTCGTCAATCGGCGCCAACGTTATTCCAAATAGAATGTTGCGGATTTCCTATGGAAAATAGGTCCTAACTATAACTACCTACTGGTGAATGCCAGTAGGTAATATATATATATATATATATATATATATATATATATATATATATATATATATATATATATATATATATATCGGCAAAGCACTCTCCTCTCTCGTATCCAACCAGCTGAGCAGAAGGGAGCACGGACCACAAGATTCTTTTTAAATATCTGTTCGTTTATTCAAGACTCAAACAAACAAGGCAGCCATTACGCGTTTCATCCCTCCTGGGGGACTTGATCACATATATATATATATATCTATCTATCTATCTATTACCTACTGGCGGTCGCCAGTAGGTAGTTATAGTTAGGACCACGTTTCCATAGGAAATCCGCAACATTCTATTTTGAATAACTTTGGCGCCGGTGGACGAATCCTCGCGAATTTTTCAAAATAGGTGGGGCGCTACGCTCCGCTCCTTCCTTGAAAGTCTCGGGGGGATTCGTCAAGTGGGGGCTGAGATAAAAGGGGGTCCCAAAACGCGTTTTTCCCATGCATTTTTCCAGAGGACCTTTAGACAGGGCTACAGCCCGAACGGCTGAACAGAATTACTTGAAATTTGGCAGAGAGGTAGTCCCTAGGTCAAAGAAGTGCCTTTTGTAGGTTTGGTGTAAATCTGTTCAGTAGAATCTGAGAAAATAGCCTTTTAATCAATATATATATCTGTGGCAGCTTACCGTGCGCTTACGGTGCGCTTACCGTACGCGTACGGTGGCGTGCGCGAGCGCGATTCTGATTGGCCCTTAGATCTTAGTAAACATTCGAATCGGTCGAAACCAGGAAGCGGCGGCCGCCATTTCGTGTTTTTCACTCAGAAAAAAAAGAGTGATATCTTGAAAAGGGGGCAAGGTGGAGAGTTACAGACCCCCTAACATTTGTAAGGGGGTCAAAGAAGGACAGAAAAGTTCAAAGAAAACATTTATTATTTTTTTTTTAAAAATCGCGGGGTATGCGTACGGTAAGCTTACGGTAAGCTTACCGTACGCGTACGGTAGAAAAAAAAAATAAAAAGAGAAATAAAATTCAGATTTAAGTGTTTAGATATTAGGGGGCTCTAAAAAGAGCCGTTGTGTTTATGAAGTGATTTTTTAGTGGTACCTACAAGTAAGTACCGATGCAGAGTCTAAGGTTCAAGAGGAAGACTCTGTTCCCTTCATCATTGAAGTGTACACCATCTCCTCTATAAATGTCTTGCATGTCGTAACGCAAGTTGTTGTGGTAAATGGAACCCATACCATAGTCACGGAGGAAAGCAGAAACAGATTTGTTGACGTGCTTTCTTGCTTTGTCAATCTGCGGACAGAAATGATTGGACCAGTTCCATTTTTGCCTTTGGCATATGTTAGAAAACACAAAGGCAGTTTTAGGGAAAAGTGAAAACAGTTGTGCAAAGGTGTCCTTCATAAGCATTTCCAGACCTACCCCAGTCAAAGTGCCTAGGTCATTGCCACCACAGTGCACTATTATGAGGTCAGGGTGTTGGATTTGCATGAAGGATTTCACCAATGGCATCAATTGGTGCCACTTTAACCCTCTCTGACCAATCCATTTAATGTCTACATTTGGCAAAGCAAGGTCTCTCACCATACCTGTTTTCTCTGCATACTTTTCACTCCAGAAGACATAGCTGTGCTCTACAATCCACACTGTGAACATCTTCCAAGGAGATCTGGATGCACTCAGGAGGTGTAATTCAGTAGAATGGGAAAATGAAATGAAAGACAGTTTGGAAATGGAGGCATACATATTTTTTTCATAAAAAAAAGAACTGATTGGCTGTTTCATACCATTCTAGAATAAAAACTAGGCTGCATGTGTAAATTAATAGAAGCATGTTTTGTATTGGTACAGAAAAATGTGTTACCAAAGAACAGTACTTTGGATTTGCTGTTAGGTTTGAAAAGTCAAGCACTCTTGCTCTGTGGAATTGAAACATTGTTTGGCGAACTTCTGACCTAACTCCACACAGCAGTGTTCCATGAGCTGTTGCTATGGTAGCAGGCAGAAGTCAAGTTGGGGGAAGGGTACTAGGCAGAAGTCAAGTTGGGGGAAGGGTACTTTTGGAAAAGGGTTGGTTTTCAACCAATAGAAAGAGAATAGGAGAGAGGTGTAAAGAAAAGAGATCCTGGCTCTGATAATCTGCTGTTTGAGTGCCACATTTCTTTCACAGCTAACTAATTTTAAAGGTGAGTTTAGAGTTTGAGAGGGGATGTATATGGTAAATTAAGAAATGAATAATAGAAATGGAATTCCTTTTGTTGAAGTTGTGTTTATCATTTTCTGTTTTGGGAGAAATTTAAATGTGAGGAACATGTAAAATAATATGGACTATGTTTTCACGATAAATTAAGGTGTACTGGTATAAAAAAAGAATAGTTTAAGGGTTTGAGGTTGGACTCAGTAATGCAAATACATTCAGCATCACTAAGGCTGGTTGCCCTTGCTGGAATGTAGGCAGTCACCCAGGTTACACATGGTGGTGGTCTGAAAAAGCAGTTTGGACATGTGCAATTAAAAAAATCTGAAAAGTGGATTCATAATGTGTCAGTCTGTAAAAGTGATTATCACTTGTCAAAAAAAAGAGCAGTAAGTGTGCTTTCAAATTGGCAAAGAAATTTCGTTTTGTGACTAATGTGAAAACATGACTCTGTGTGCAAAGAGGAATTATAGGCAGAGATTTATTGCGTATTGCTCTGGTGATTTCACAGTTGCATTGCATGGAAAGGGGGAGCCATTTTTTGGTGCAGAAGCAGACTCTTAGCACACACCCAGCTGCTTACCATGTTGAATCATGCACAGTATTTACAAGCGAGTGGGGTTTGAGGTTTCAGTCTGTAATGCAAATACATTCAGCATCACTAAGGCTGGTTGCCCTTGCTGGTATGTAGGCAGTCACCCAGGATACACATGGTGGTGGTCTGAAAAAGCAGTTTGGACATGTGCTTTTTTAAGAATCTGAAAAGTGGATTCATAATGTGTCAGTCTGTAAAAGTGATTGTCACTTGACAAAAAAAAGAGCAGTAAGTGTGCTTTCAAATTGGGAAAGAAATTTCGTTTTGTGAGTAATGTGAAAACATGACTCTGTGTGCATATAGGAATTACAGGCAGAGATTTATTGTGTACTACTCTGGTGATTTCATAGTTGCATTAGTAGGAAACAGGGGGAGCCATTTTTTGGTGCAGAAGCAGACTCTTAGCACACACCCAGCTGCTTACCATGTTGAATCATGCACGGTATTTACAAGCGAGTGGGGTTTGAGGTTTCAGTCAGTAATGCAAATACATTCAGCATCACTAAGGCTGGTTACCCTTGCTGGAATGTAGGCAGTCACCCAGGTTACACATGGTGGTGGTCTGAAAAAGCAGTTTGGACATGTGCAATTAAAAAAATCTGAAAAGTGGATTCATAATGTGTCAGTCTGTAAAAGTGATTAGCACTTGTCAAAAAAAGAGCAGTAAGTGTGCTTTCAAATTGGCAAAGAAATTTCATTTTGTGACTAATGTGAAAACATGACTCTGTGTGCATATAGGAATTACAGGCAGAGATTTATTGCGTATTGCTCTGGTGATTTCACAGTTGCATTACATGGAAAGGGGGAGCCATTTTTTGGTGCAGAAGCAGACTCTTAGCACACACCCAGCTGCTTACCATGTTGAATCATGCACAGTATTTACAAGCGAGTGGGGTTTGAGGTTTCAGTCAGTAATGCAAATACATTCAGCATCACTAAGGCTGGTTGCCCTTGCTGGAATGTAGGCAGTCACCCAGGTTACACATGGTGGTGGTCTGAAAAAGCAGTTTGGACATGTGCTTTTAAAAAAATCTGAAAAGTGGATTCATAATCTGTCAGTCTGTAAAAGTGATTATCACTTGTCAAAGAAAAGAGCAGTAAGTGTGCTTTCAAAATGGCAAAGCAATTTCGTTTTGTGACTAATGTGAAAATATGACTCTGTGTGCATATAGGAATTACAGGCAGAGATTTATTGTGTACTGCTCTGGTGATGTCATAGTTGCATTAGTAGTAAAAAGGGGGAGTCATTTTTGGGTGCAGAAGCAGACTCTTAGCACACACCCAGCTGCTTTCCATGTGGAATCATGCACAGTATTTACAAGCGAGTGGGGTTTGAGGTTTCAGTCTGTAATGCAAATACATTCAGCATCACTAAGGCTGGTTGCCCTTGCTGGTATGTAGGCAGTCACCCAGGATACACATGGTGGTGGTCTGAAAAAGCAGTTTGGACATGTGCTTTTTTAAGAATCTGAAAAGTGGATTCATAATGTGTCAGTCTGTAAAAGTGATTGTCACTTGACAAAAAAAAGAGCAGTAAGTGTGCTTTCAAATTGGGAAAGAAATTTTGTTTTGTGAGTAATGTGAAAACATGACTCTGTGTGCATATAGGAATTACAGGCAGAGATTTATTGTGTACTACTCTGGTGATTTCATAGTTGCATTAGTAGGAAAAAGGGGGAGCCATTTTTTGGTGCAGAAGCAGACTCTTAGCACACACCCAGCTGCTTACCATGTAGAATCATGCACAGTATTTACAAGCGAGTGGGGTTTGAGGTTTCAGTCTGTAATGCAAATACATTCAGCATCACTAAGGCTGGTTGCCCTTGCTGGTATGTAGGCAGTCACCCATGATACACATAGTGGTGGTCTGAAAAAGCAGTTTGGACATGTGGTTTTTTAAGAATCTGAAAAGTGGATTCATAATGTGTCAGTCTGTAAAAGTGATTATCACTTGCCAAAAAAATGAGCAGTAAGTGTGCTTTCAAATTGGCAAAGAAATTTCGTTTTGTGACTAATGTGAAAACATGACTCTGTGTGCAAAGAGGAATTATAGGCAGAGATTTATTGCGTATTGCTCTGGTGATTTCACAGTTGCATTAGATGGAAAGGGGGAGCCGTTTTTTGGTGCAGAAGCAGACTCTTAGCACACACCCAGCTGCTTACCATGTGGAATCATGCACAGTATTTACAAGCGAGTGGGGTTTGAGGTTTCAGCCAGTAATGCAAATACATTCAGCATCACTAAGGCTGGTTGCCCTTGCTGGAATGTAGGCAGCCACCCAGGTTACACATGGTGGTGGTCTGAAAAAGCAGTTTGGACATGTGCTGTTTTCAGAATCTGAAAAGTGGATTCATAATGTATTTTTCTTTTCCAGAGGGGGAGAAAAAGGTGAATGCTCAATTGGTCACTTGCATACTTTGTGGTCTGGTTCACTTTATCTCTAAAAGATTTTAAAAAATTAGTTATTAATTTCTCAAGGATCTTGAGATGTGGTAATTGATTTTTAGTGTTTTTAAAAAAAAAAAAAAAAAAAAAAATACGCGTACGGTAAAAAAAAATAAAAAAAAAGTTTCAAAGAAAAAATAAAAAAAAGTTGAGAGGTAAGGTTGGCTCTTATAAGAGCCGTTGGGTTCATACAGGGATGGAGGAAAGAAAGAATGGGAGTATTATGAGCGTCTACAAACATGCTGGTCTATCTTATTGTTAATAAGGGTAAGACTGATCTCCCCAAAAACAATAAGACCACCACATTTTGTACACCTCATTTCAACGCTCCCAAATCGAGGGTTGATGTCCACAGGAGAAGAAAAAGGTGATGCTCCCACATCAGAGGAAGGGCTCAGCTGAGCTGCCGATGATGTACTCGGCTGAGCATCTGAGGCTGGGCTCTGGTGACTTACTGAAGGGTTTTCTTCAGCATGTCGAGCAAAGGTCCTTGGGTGTCTGTCCTGGAGGTGTCTCTTCATAGAGTGATTTCCAAAGGAGTATTTCCTCCTTGGATTTCCTCTTGATAAAACACGACCACAAAGTTTGCAAGTGACCAATGGAGCATTCACCTTTTTCTCCCCCTCTGGAAAAGTGAAATACTCCCATACAAAAGAAGTCTTTTGTTTCCTCCTTCTCTGGATCATGGTGGTGCTGCTGGCCTCACTCTCAGAAGAGGTCTGCTGTTCTGCCATTGTATCCCAATGTCAATCCAGCTCCTGCTCCTAGAGAATCACAAGCAGAAATTAGGGGAATGGGTGTGGTGTGGGAAGAATCTGGAACTGAAAGTAGTTTCAACCAATGAAAAGTGTTCTTTCAAGCAGTAATGAGGGGAATGGGTGTGGTGTGGGAAGTTTCTGGAAGTGAAAGTAATTTCAACCAATAAAAAGTGTTCTTTGTAAGTCACATGACCTGCCGTGCGCGCACGTGACGCTTACGGTGCGCTTACGCAGCGCGTATGTCACACTCGCGCATGCGCATTACACGCCCCTGCGTAACCGCGACGTTGCTTCCGGGTGTACGCATACGTCACGCACGTATTGCGTATCGCGCATGCGCATTACACGCCCCCGCGCACGGAAAAAAATGCATAAAAAATGCATAAATAAAAAAAAAAAACCTTTCCATAATGCAGGATATAGTACATATATTATTTTATACAAAGGGTTACAAAAAATGACAAAAAAAAATTTGCATTTAAAAAACCGTACAAATTCACTGAAAAAAACATGGGTATCACACACGTTATAGTTAGAAATTAGCATTTTAAAAACTTTGCAAATTCACTGAAAAAACCATGGGTTTCACACATGTTATAGTTAGGGATTAGCATTTAAAAAACCTTGCAAATTCACTGAAAAAACCATAGGTTTCACACACGTTATAGTTAGGAATTAGCATTTAAAAAACCTTAGAAATTCAATGAAAAAACCAAAGGTTTCACACATGTTATAGTTAGCTGGACATTTCACTCGTAAAAAACCAATGAAATTTCCCCGTTATAGTTAGTTCAGCTAACTATAACTCGCGCGCCCGCAATGCACTACTGATGACGTCACATATTACATCACTCATGACATGGTCACTGACATCACTCATGACATCACTGATGACATCTCAAATGACATCACTGATGACATCACTGATGACATCATCCTTGTGAAATAGTAGCAGACCTCTTCTTCCCCTAATATAACCTTTAATACACACATTTAAAAAAATGAAACTAAAATGTTCGAAATAATGAACATATCAATATCAGTTACAACAACCTATTCAGTAATTCTAAGAACCACATACACATCCACTCATTCACCAACAGTCCTATACAGTCACTCATACATGTACTCACTCATCATATGTATTCATACACCTATACATCCTGTTACACAACGCCACTCATCCATAGAGTTACTCACACACAAAGTCACTCATGCTAATAAAGAATCAAACATCCATTTACTTGCATATACAGTTATACACACACCACCACACCTACTTCTACAGAAACTTACACATACTTAGTCTTTTAAACAATCACTTATAGAAACACATACTTATTCATACAGGAACTCTTTCAATCTCTTACTCTCACATATACTCAGTTATATACACCAAAAGACACATATAACAGTTAAAAACATATGTAGTTACTCATGGAGACACTATTGAGACAGTCTTTCACTCACTAACACACCTTTACACATACTCATCCACCCATATAGTCATGCACACATGCTGTCTATAACACATACAGTGAGTCACTCATTCATGCACCTATGCACTACGTAATACCCCCCACCGAACCATGCCGACACTCAGACTGATACTCAAAAAACCAACTTATAACCTATATTGACTCCCATGTAGCTACTCACCAACCCATGCAGCCACTTATACACAAAGTGAGAGACTGATACAGATATTTACATATTTAAACATTACTCACTAAGCCATGTATTCACTATGATACATTTTAACAATCAGTTACACAATACATTTTACAAAAAAAATCATCCATTTAGACACTTATATACCCATTTAATCTTCCATCGAGCTTGAGATATACTTATATAAAACCTATTTAATTTTCAGAAAAACACACATTCACTGGATGATGTCATCAGTGATGTCATCAGTGATGTCATTTGAGATGTCATCAGTGATGTCATGAGTGATGTCAGTGACCATGTCATGAGTGATGTAATATGTGACGTCATCAGTAGTGCATTGCGGGTGCGCGAGTTATAGTTAGCTGAACTAACTATAACGGGGAAATTTCATTGTTTTTTTACGAGTGAAATGTCCAGCTAACTATAAAATGTGTGAAACCTTTGGTTTTTTCATTGAATTTCTAAGGTTTTTTAAATGCTAATTCCTAACTATAACGTGTGTGAAACCTATGGTTTTTTCAGTGAATATATATATATATATATATTCACTGAAAAAAACATAGGTTTCAGGCATGTTATAGTTAGGAATTAGCATTTAAAAAACCTTAGAAATTCACTGAAAAAACCATAGGTTTCAGGGGCGTTATAGTTAGCTGGACTTTTCACTCGTACAAAACCATTGAAATTCCCCCGTTACAGTTAGTTCAGCTAACTATAACTCGCGCGCCCGCAATGCACTGCTGATGACGTCACATATTACATCACTCATGACATGGTCAGTGACATCACTCATGACATCACTGATGACATCTCAAATGACATCACTGATGACATCATCCAGTAAATGTGTGTTTTTCTGAAAATTACATATGTTTTATCTATGTATATCTCAAGGTCGATGGAAGAATAAATGGGTATATAAGTGTCTAAATGGATGATTTGTTTTTGAAAAAAATTGATTGTATAACTGACTGAGTAAGTGTATCTTAGTGAATACATGGCTTAGTGAGTAATGTTTAAATATGTAAATATCTGTATCAGTCTCTCACTTTGTGTATAAGTGGCTGCATGGGTTGGTGAGTAGCTACATGAGTGTCTATATAGGTTATTAGTTGGTTTTTTGAGTATCAGTATGAGTGTCTGAGTTACTGTATGGTTTGGTGGGGGGTATTACGTAGTGCATAGGTGCATGAATGAGTGACTCACTGTTTGTATGTGTTGAAGACAGCATGTGTGCAGGACTGTATGGGTGGATGAGTGTGTGCATGGGTGTGTTAGTGAGTGAATGACTGTCTCAATAGTGTCTTTATGAGTAACTACATATGTTTTGAACTAGGATATGTGACTATTGGTGTATATAAGTGAGCATATGTGAGAGTGAGAGATTGAAAGAGTTCCTGTATGACTAAGTATGTGTTTCTATAAGTGATTGTTTAAAAGACTAAGTATGTGTAAGTTTCTGTAGAAGTAAGTGTGGTGGTGTGTGTATAACTGTATATGCAAGTAAATGAATGTTTGATTCTTTAATAGCATGAGTGACTATGTGTGTGAGCAACTCTATGAATGAGTGGCATTGTCTAACAGGATGTATAGGTGTATGAGTACATATGATGAGTGAGTACATGTATGAGTGACTGTATAGGATTGTTGGTGAATGAGTGGATGTGTATGTGGATCTTAGAATTACTGAATAGGTTGTTGTAACTGATATTGGTATGTCCATTGTTTTGAAAATTTTAGTTTCTATTTTTGAATGTGTCTATCAAAGTTTATATTAGGGGGAGAGGAGGTCTGCCACTCTATCACAAGGATGATATCATCAGTGATGTCATTTGAGATGTCATCAGTGATGTCATGAGTGATGTCACTGACCATGTCATGAGTGATGTAATATGTGACGTCATCCGCAGTGCATTGCGGGTGCGCGAGTTATTGTTAGCTGAACTAACTATAACGGGGGAATTTCAATGGTTTTGTACGAGTGAAAAGTCCAGCTAACTATAACGCCCCTGAAACCTGTGGTTTTTTCAGTGAATTTCTAAGGTTTTTTAAATGCTAACTCCTAACTATAACGTGCCTGAAACCTAAGGTTTTTTCAGTGAATTTCAAAGGTTTTTTAAATGCTAATTTCTAACTATGCCTACAGAGATAGGACATGTGAAGAAAGAAGAAAAAACGCACTGAAAGAAAAAAAAGAAATGCAGAAAGATGCAAAAGAAGTCCTCAAAGACGAAGAAAAGTGCAGGAAGAAGGATAACGTGCAGAAAGAACAAACAGAAGAGCAGAAAGAAGCCTTGTTGCAAAATCATTCTGTACCCTCAATTTTTTCAAACGGATACTGGTGGTAACTGAGTCTGACTAACCAGTCCTAGAGTCAGTGCTATGTTAAAAGACACTCAGAATACAGTGAAAACACCTACATACACTAGGGAACACTATGCGTTGGGGTCCCCCTGTGATCAGCATGACCTCCTCTGTAAGCCCCTAGTATATAATAGGGCAGGGGATTAAAACTACCTCTTAAAACGCGCCACAGGGCGTGTTGGCAAACGTCACCTCAGGCCCCGTCCCCTCACTTCCCCACTGTGTAAACACACCCTGTGGCCGTTTTAAGTTGGGCGATTAAGTCCCCTTGAATCCTGAGGGTCCCTAGGGTCCAACTAGACCACTAGGTACCATCTAGTAAGCACCACAGAGCTGCGTTGCAGAGAGATGTAAAAAGGGGCACAGCCTAGACCACCTCTCTGCAACGCAGCGTAGTGGCGCTTACTGGAAGCACCTGGTGGGCTAGTTGGGCCCCAGGGTCCCTCAGGATTGAAGGGGAATTATTTCCCCAACTTAAAACGCCCCACAGGGCTTGTTTGCACATGTTAACTCAGGCCCCGTCCCCTCCCTTCACCACTGTGTAAACACGCCCTGTGGCCGTTTTTAGTTGGGAGATTAAGTTCATTTGAATCCTGAGGGTCCCTAGGGTCCAACTAGCCCACTAGGTACCTCCAGTAAGCGCCACAGAGCTGCGTTGCAGAGAGGTGTAAAAAGTGGCACGGCCTAGACCACCTCTCTGCAACGCAGCGCAGTGGCGCTTACTGGAAGCACCTGGTGGGCTAGTTGGCCCCCAGGGTCCCTCAGGATTGAAAGGGAATTATTTCCCCAACTTAAAACGCGCCACAGGGCGTGTTTGCACATGTTACCTCAGACCCCATCTCCTCCCTTCACTACTGTGTTAACGCGCCCTGTGACTGTTCTAAATTGAGAGATTAAGTCCCCTTGAATCCTAAGGGTCCCAAGGGTCAAACTAGCCCACTAGGTACCATCAGTAAGCCCCACAGAGCTGCGTTGCATAGAGGTGTAAAAAGGGGCGTGGCCTCAGAACACCTGTCTGCAACGCAGCTCCCTGGCGCATACTGGAGATACCTGTTGGGCTAGTTGGCCCTCAGGGACCCTCAGTATTGAAGGGGAATTAATTCCCCAACTTACAACTGGCCAGGGGGCGCGTTTGCAGAGTGCTGCAAGGAGGGGGCGTGGCCCTCCCAAGGCCTTAATCGGCCCGGGGACCCCAACCCCCGGGTCATGGCCTTTTTTTTTTTTAATTCTTTAGGAGGGGGCTGCGTTGCCCCCCTCCTCAGGCCACTTATGGCCCTGGGGACCCCATCCCCCGGGTCGGCTTTTGTTTTTTATTATTTAAGAAAAATATATATTTATAGAAACACCTAGGACATGCTGGACAAACCGTACGTACCTATCACCATGACGATTTGTGTGATATTCATTAAAAGGCGACTATGCATAGAATGAATCCACATGGAATGTATTTACACCGCTAGTGAAGCTCTGACGTGTCTGACGCCCTACCGTGCCTAATCCCGGTGGGTACTCTCCAAGTAGACACCCTTGTCGTTTATTTATACAAATATGGGTAGCTATTGACGGGCACATTTAATATACACGCACACCAAGCCATTCAAAGGGAATTCGACAAAAATTCGACCAAACTATGCAAGAAACCCCCCTCACGGTTAATACAATACACATCCACCGCCGGA
Organism: Triturus cristatus; assembly: GCF_964204655.1. Taxonomy (NCBI): domain Eukaryota; kingdom Metazoa; phylum Chordata; class Amphibia; order Caudata; family Salamandridae; genus Triturus; species Triturus cristatus. The sequence goes on along the minus strand of NC_140582.1, from coordinate 920,647,675 downwards.
TGTGTAATACTTTTTATTTTACTCTCTGGAAAGGAGACAAACCTCACTTGAGAGTCATAGCGTGCTCCTGGCTGAGCCCAATGCTGTGTTACACCCACCTGTGCCCGCCGAGTGCCTCACACCTCTGTGTTGTATTCCACCAGCTAGTGTGTATGCTATGACACTCTCTAGCCCATGAGCACTGTAACACCCCCCCGTGAATATGTAATGCCACACTTGCCTTCGCACGGGTTATATTGCCCCATCTAACGTGCCTTCCTCGATGCCTATGTTATAACGCACAGCGCTATGCCATATATATTACAATCTGCGATCCATATCTTTGTCACAGTGCATATGCAACGTTACACTCCCCAGCACATATTTTATATTACAACTTTAGAGACTAGTTAGGTTACACAACACTGCCCTGTGCATATTACACTCCAAGGCGCATATCGCATAGCACGCGCTAGTGCCTGTGCTATCTCGCGCTTTCCAATGAATCTGTCATTGCGCACAATGTATTGCATATTATATTTCACGCCCGGTTCATCTTATATCACACTTTTTGGTGCATAGTTTATACCATATACTATATCTAGTTTTCATTTTCAATCGTGCTCTCAGGACTATGTTCTATTTAACACTGCGTCCACCTACCCTTTTCATGGGCATTACATTTTGCGATGGGGGGTGGAGGGTCAGGGGGTGTTTCTGCCAAGTGAGCCCGGAGTCACAGTCACAAACGTCCTCTTCTTGCTGAATAAAAGTGAGATGATGCTGCATACTTGTTCATATTTTAAGTAGTTCGCACAGACACACATTTTAAAAACAATAAAGTTCCTAATACCCACCTTCTCTGAACAGTTAGGTTGCTGCCCCATTCACCCCCTCCCTATCCTCTGTTGTCTGAATCCATGGACTAGCCTCCTCCCTCCTGCCATGCATGGTCTGATGTGCTGCCACTGCCCTCCATTTAGCATGATGTACCAGTCCACTCCTCCTGCCCTCCATTGCCCAATTATATGGCCCATCATTGACCTCCTGCTTAGCCTCTGTGCTTAGCTTTTTGCCCCTATTCTCCTTCACCCTGCCCTCCGATGTCTTTGTGCATGTCCGTGCTCCATCCTTTTTGCCCACCTTGTTCCATGGACCTGGCACTCCTATCTACTCTGAGTGTTCTGTTGAGCTGCCACTCCCCTCCCACCTGCCTAGCATTGTCAGATGACTGTAACCTGTCCCTGTCACCTCCACTCTGCCTGTCCACATGCCATGCCCCTATCCCCTTCCTCCTGTCCTCCATGGTCCATTTTACTGCCACACCCTTCTGCCCTCCCTGGTCTGTTGTGCTGCAACTGCTCCTCCTGCCTGCCCCGCGCGGTCTGTTGTGAGGCTCCTTCCCCTGAACTCTCTTGTCTGTACCCAGGTCCTGACCCTCCCTTCTATCCTCCATGGTCCTTTGTGCATGCCCCCGCACCCTCCTTCTTGCCCATCATAGCCATTGTGCTGCCACTAACCCTCCCGCTTGCCATGCATGGTCTTCTGTGCTGCCATGGCCCCTCCCACCTTCCCTGTGTGGTCAGCTAGCTGCCCCTGACCCCCTCCCACCTTCCCTCCATGGTCTGTGTGTATGCCATCATAGTTTCATTGTTGCTCTCCATGGTGTGTCTTGTTTCTAGTGCCCATCCTGCCTGACCTCCATGGTCATCTTGCTGCTCCTGTCCTGCCCCCTTGCCCCCAGCTCTCTGTTTCCATGTGCAGACCCCTAGTCCCTCCCTCCTGGCTTGTCTGTTCCATTGTAATGCCGCTGATCCATCCCTCCTGCCCTTTATGGTCTGTTATGCTGCAGCTTTCTCTCCTGTCTGTCCATTATGGTCAGCTAGCTACCATTGCCTCTTTCCCCTCTGTTCTCTGTTGTCCATGTGCATGGTCCTGTCCCCTCCCTATTGCTTTCTGTGGATTGTTGTGCTGTACTCCCGTCCCACATGCACTGTGTGGTGTATTGTGCTGCTACAAACCCTGATGCCTGCCTTGTAGGGTCAGTTTGGTGCACCTCTCCATGTCCCTCCTGTCCTCTGTTATCCGAGTCCATGTCCCTACCCCAATTCCTCCTGCCTACCATGATCCAATGTACCATACTTGCGAACATTTTGAACTTGGTAAGAGGGAGATTTTGAAAAAAAACTGGGGTATTGATATTCCCCTATGAGTTACATTGAAAAAGAGGAGATTGTAGACAGGAGACAGATCAAATAAAGAACATTTGAGCTTAAAAACATTGAACGTTTCCTGGCTGAAACAGGTCTGTTGGCATGTATGGTTGTACTACCACTGCCTCTTCCTTCTGCCCACAATGGTCTATTATATTGCCACAGCCTCTCTTGCCAGTCCTGTATTGTTGGTTTGTTGCTCCTGCCCCCCTTTCCACTGCCCTCCATAGTCTGTTGTGTTGCCACTGCCCTTCCTGCCTGCCCAGTGTGGTCAAATTGTTGCCTCTGCACTCTCCTACCTGCCTTCAATTTTCAGAGTCCGTGCCCCTGGCCTCTGCCTCTCAACAGTATCCCAATGAACATCTAGATTGCTAACATTCTATATTTATTACAAAAGTGTGGAACGCCTGACGTCATCTTGATGTAATCAAAACTGTAATACCTAGAGTATTTCCTTTAGAAATTACATATATGAGAGGGTCTTATTTGCATCAAAATTATGGTTAGTGCTCTAAAAAACTAAAATGAGGACATATTTTCTGAGTTTTCAAATAGCGACAAAGAACTTTTAAATTATTTGTAATCTTTATGTTTTTTTATCCAGTTGACCACTTGATTAAATGTTGCACCTAGTGGTGTTGCTTCCAGAGCTACAGACTTTGCAACTGGGGAACCAAGTTGGAGTTTCTGCTTCAGCTCAACATTCTGTGATTCTGGTCAAATCACTTAATCTCCCCATGTCTACAACCAAAATGAATTTGATCTTGTGTGATGTAACCAATGCTCATGTAAAGCACTCCAATACCTGACAAGTCTGCACTATATAAAACTGCAAATACAAAAAAAATAAGTGTTTTGCACACTTCTGTCATTGGGCTACATGTGGGCTACATCTGGGTGATATTTGGGCTGCATTTGGGCTCTTTTGTCTCTGGTGGCCATCTTGGGAGATGTATTTATTATGAAGTTTCCTAATTTCCTCATTTACTGCAGTCTCCTGGGAATACTTTCAGTTTTTTATTTTGGTTTCATCAAGAAGGCATTCAGATGTGTCACACATTTGCCATAAATTCTGAATGTTAGCACTCTAGTTGCTCATTAGATCACTGTAGTAAAACTACTGCTCACCAGGGAAGTCTGCTGCTGGTATTCACAGTGCATGTTTCAGTCTGCATGTCAGAATTTGTTTATGAAATAGAAGAGGATTTGAGAAGTCAAAATGTGCCCTAATTTTTCTTTCTGCAGAACTAATCATAATTTCTATGGCAAAATGAAACCCCTCATTTTGTTCCTTTGTAAATTAAATGCTTTAAGTGTTACCACTTTATTCCAATCAAGATGGCTTCAGGTGTGCCATACTTTTGTCATAAGTAAGACTGTTAGCTCTCTAGTTGTTCGTTAGAACACTCTGGGACATTCTGTCATTGGGCTATACTTGGGCTACATCTGGGTGATATTTGGGCTACATTTGGGCTCTTTTGTCTCTGGTGGCCATCTTGGGAGATTTATTTGTTATGAAGTTTCCTAATTTCCTCATTTACTGCAGTCTCCTCAGTAGGAAATACTTTCAGTTTTTTCCTTTGGTTCCATCAAGAAGACATTCAGATGTGTCCCACATTTGCCATCAATTCAGAATGTTAGCACTCTAGTTGCTTATTGGATCACTGTAGTAAAGCTACTGCTCACCAGGGAAAACTGCTGCTGGTATTGAAAGTGCATGTTTCAGTCTGCATGTCAGAATGTTTTAATGAAATAGAAGAGGATTTGAGAAGTCACTCAAAATGTGCCCTAATTTTTCTTTCTGCAGCACTAATCATACTTTTTAGGGAAAAATGAACCCCCTCATTTTGTTCCTTTTTAAATTAAATGTTTTAAGAGTTACCACTTTAATCCAAGCAAGATGGATTCAGGTGTGCCATACGTTTATCATGAGTAGGACTGTTTGCGCTCTAGTTGTTCTTTGGAACACTCTGGGAAGCTGCAGTAGAACACAAAGGAATCAACAGACAGTCTCTGCCCTTGTTGGATGTACATGTTTTACTGAGAATGTCAGATTTCATTCTCACATGACTGAGAAAGATAATGTGAATTTACAGAAAATATGCTCTCAGTTTAGCTTATAGATCACCTTCCAAACCTCTGTGGGAAAAGCATGAGAAAATAGTTTTCTCTCAAACATGATTCATGATATCCCAGCAGAAGGCTTTTCACATGGTAAAATCGCCTTAGAACACACCACAATTCCTAAAATGAGTATGGTACCATCAACAAATGATTTATAATGTAACTAAAGTCTTAAAACCTTCTATTAACTGCAATGCTTTTTAATGAGGTGCTATCATGTATATTGGTTCCAAGATGGCTGCCAACACTTCTTGGATGAAGTGCTGACAGCCAATCAGATCTCACGATGAGATGTGTGGTTAGGCTCCGCCCAGATATATATGTGATTTTACTTTTGATTTTCTCAGGAACTACTGAACGGATTTACACCATTTAAGCAAAAGGCACATGCCTGACCTGAGGACTACCTCTTTGCCAAATTTCAAGTAATTCTGTTCAGCAGTTCAGACTGTACCTTCGACTAAAGGTCCTATGGGAAAATGCATGGGAAAAACGCGTTTTGGGACCCCCCTTTTTTCTCAGCCCCTGCATGACGAATCACCACAAGACTTTCAGGGTAGGAGCTGAGCGGAGCGCCCCATTACTTTTGAAAATTTCACGAAGATATGTCAACCGGCGCCACAGTTATTCAAAATAGAATTTTCAGATTTCCTATGGGAACTCGGTCCTAACTATAACTATCTACTGGCGACCGCCAGTAGGTAATATATATATATATATATATATATATATATATATATATATATATATATATATATACCAGCGAGAAACCTCCGATTAGGGAGCCCTTAACCCTTCAGGGCGGCCTCATGCGGGCTCGGAGCAGCACGGTAATTTCACCAAAGACACACGAGTGAGGCCCACTTCTGGAAAGGAACGTATTTATTTTCAGGAATTGCCATATTCAAGCCCTCCATAATCCAACATGTTTCAGCATATTCAGCCTTGGTCACGGACAGAGGGCAGACGTTAGATACGTGCATGCTGGCAAATTTAAATACTTTTAGTCATGTGACTGTATGGAACTGCTTCTCCCATAAAGCACCATGTTAATCAGGTAAGTGCTACATTTCATGAGATTGTTCGAAAAGTTCAAAAACGTTTTTACAACCCACGATGCTTTTGATTTGTATGGCATCCAAATGGAGATAACAGTCATGGAAAGTAAAATCAATAGTGATGTTTTTGTTAGTCACCTTGAAACAATAGGCTCCGTTTCCCAGAATGATTAATGAAACAATCAGTTTCATCAAATCCCTTCCAAAACTGCCGCTTTTTTCGCTGTAGTAGCGTCTCCTCCGTAGGTTCAGTGGCAGCCAGTGGGTCATGCTCCCTTCTTCAAATACCAGCGAGAAACCTCCGATTAGGGAGCCCTTAACCCTTCAGGGCGGCCTCATGCGGGCTCGGAGCAGCCCCGTAATTTCACCAAAGACACACGAGTGAGGCCCACTTCTGGAAAGGAACGTATTTATTTTCAGGAATTTCCATATTCAAGCCCTCAATAATCCAACATGTTTCAGCATATTCAGCCTTGGTCACAGACAGAGGGCAGTCGTTAGATACGTGCATGCTGGCAAATTTAAATACTTTTAGTCACGTGACTGTATGGAACTGCTTCTCCCATAAAGCACCATGTTAATCAGGTAAGTGCTACATTTCATGAGATTGTTCGAAAAGTTCAAAAAAGTTTTTACAACCCACGATGCTTTTGATTTGTATGGCATCCAAATGGAGATAACAGTCACGGAAAGTAAAATCAATAGTGATGTTTTTGTTAGTCACCTTGAAACAATAGGCTCCGTTTCCCAGAATGATTAATGAAACAATCAGTTTCATCAAATCCCTTCCAAAACTGCCGCTTTTTTCGCTGTAGTAGCGTCTCCTCCGTAGGTTCAGTGGCAGCCAGTGGGTCATGCTCCCTTCTTCAAATACCAGCGAGAAACCTCCGATTAGGGAGCCCTTAACCCTTCAGGGCGGCCTCATGCGGGCTCGGAGCAGCCCGGTAATTTCACCAAAGACACACCACGAGTGAGGCCCACTTCTGGAAAGGAACGTATTTATTTTCAGGAATTGCCATATTCAAGCCCTCCATAATCCAACATGTTTCAGCATATTCAGCCTTGGTCACGGATAGAGGGCAGTCGTTAGATACGTGCATGCTGGCAAATTTAAATACTTTTAGTCACGTGACTGTATGGAACTGCTTCTCCCATAAAGCACCATGTTAATCAGGTAAGTGCTACATTTCATGAGATTGTTCGAAAAGTTCAAAAAAGTTTTTACAACCCACGATGCTTTTGATTTGTATGGCATCCAAATGGAGATAACAGTCACGGAAAGTAAAATCAATAGTGATGTTTTTGTTAGTCACCTTGAAACAATAGGCTCCGTTTCCCAGAATGATTAATGAAACAATCAGTTTCATCAAATCCCTTCCAAAACTGCCGCTTTTTTCGCTGTAGTAGCGTCTCCTCCGTAGGTTCAGTGGCAGCCAGTGGGTCATGCTCCCTTCTTCAAATACCAGCGAGAAACCTCCGATTAGGGAGCCCTTAACCCTTCAGGGCGGCCTCATGCGGGCTCGGAGCAGCCCGGTAATTTCACCAAAGACACACGAGTGAGGCCCACTTCTGGAAAGGAACGTATTTATTTTCAGGAATTGCCATATTCAAGCCCTCCATAATCCAACATGTTTCAGCATATTCAGCCTTGGTCACGGACAGAGGGCAGTCGTTAGATACGTGCATGCTGGCAAATTTAAATACATTTAGTCACGTGACTGTATGGAACTGCTTCTCCCATAAAGCACCATGTTAATCAGGTAAGTGCTACATTTCATGAGATTGTTCGAAAAGTTCAAAAAAGTTTTTACAACCCACGATGCTTTTGATTTGTATGGCATCCAAATGGAGATAACAGTCACGGAAAGTAAAATCAATAGTGATGTTTTTGTTAGTCACCTTGAAACAATAGGCTCCGTTTCCCAGAATGATTGATGAAACAATCAGTTTCATCAAATCCCTTCCAAAACTGCCGCTTTTTTCGCTGTAGTAGCGTCTCCTCCGTAGGTTCAGTGGCAGCCAGTGGGTCATGCTCCCTTCTTCAAATACCAGCGAGAAACCTCCGATTAGGGAGCCCTTAACCCTTCAGGGCGGCCTCATGCGGGCTCGGAGCAGCCCGGTAATTTCACCAAAGACACACGAGTGAGGCCCACTTCTGGAAAGGAACGTATTTATTTTCAGGAATTGCCATTTTCAAGCCCTCCATATATCCAACATGTTTCAGCATATTCAGCCTTGGTCACGGACAGAGGGCAGTCGTTAGATACGTGCATGCTGGCAAATTTAAATACTTTTAGTCACGTGACTGTATGGAACTGCTTCTCCCATAAAGCACCATGTTAATCAGGTAAGTGCTACATTTCATGAGATTGTTCGAAAAGTTCAAAAAAGTTTTTACAACCCACGATGCTTTTGATTTGTATGGCATCCAAATGGAGATAACAGTCACGGAAAGTAAAATCAATAGTGATGTTTTTGTTAGTCACCTTGAAACAATAGGCTCCGTTTCCCAGAATGATTAATGAAACAATCAGTTTCATCAAATCCCTTCCAAAACTGCCGCTTTTTTCGCTGTAGTAGCGTCTCCTCCGTAGGTTCAGTGGCAGCCAGTGGGTCATGCTCCCTTTTTCAAATACCAGCGAGAAACCTCCGATTAGGGAGCCCTTAACCCTTCAGGGCGGCCTCATGCGGGCTCGGAGCAGCCCGGTAATTTCACCAAAGACACACGAGTGAGGCCCACTTCTGGAAAGGAACGTATTTATTTTCAGGAATTGCCATATTCAAGCCCTCCATAATCCAACATGTTTCAGCATATTCAGCCTTGGTCACGGACAGAGGGCAGTCGTTAGATACGTGCATGCTGGCAAATTTAAATACTTTTAGTCACGTGACTGTATGGAACTGCTTCTCCCATAAAGCACCATGTTAATCAGGTAAGTGCTACATTTCATGAGATTGTTCGAAAAGTTCAAAAAAGTTTTTACAACCCACGATGCTTTTGATTTGTATGGCATCCAAATGGAGATAACAGTCACGGAAAGTAAAATCAATAGTGATGTTTTTGTTAGTCACCTTGAAACAATAGGCTCCGTTTCCCAGAATGATTAATGAAACAATCAGTTTCATCAAATCCCTTCCAAAACTGCCGCTTTTTTCGCTGTAGTAGCGTCTCCTCCGTAGGTTCAGTGGCAGCCAGTGGGTCATGCTCCCTTCTTCAAATACCAGCGAGAAACCTCCGATTAGGGAGCCCTTAACCCTTCAGGGCGGCCTCATGCGGGCTCGGAGCAGCCCGGTAATTTCACCAAAGACACACGAGTGAGGCCCACTTCCGGAAAGGAACGTATTTATTTTCAGGAATTGCCATATTCAAGCCCTCCATAATCCAACATGTTTCAGCATATTCAGCCTTGGTCACGGACAGAGGGCAGTCGTTAGATACGTGCATGCTGGCAAATTTAAATACTTTTAGTCACGTGACTGTATGGAACTGCTTCTCCCATAAAGCACCATGTTAATCAGGTAAGTGCTACATTTCATGAGATTGTTCGAAAAGTTCAAAAAAGTTTTTACAACCCACGATGATTTTGATTTGTATGGCATCCAAATGGAGATAACAGTCACGGAAAGTAAAATCAATAGTGATGTTTTTGTTAGTCACCTTGAAACAATAGGCTCCGTTTCCCAGAATGATTAATGAAACAATCAGTTTCATCAAATCCCTTCCAAAACTGCCGCTTTTTTCGCTGTAGTAGCGTCTCCTCCGTAGGTTCAGTGGCAGCCAGTGGGTCATGCTCCCTTCTTCAAATACCAGCGAGAAACCTCCGATTAGGGAGCCCTTAACCCTTCAGGGCGGCCTCATGCGGGCTCGGAGCAGCCCGGTAATTTCACAAAAGACACACGAGTGAGGCCCACTTCTGGAAAGGAACGTATTTATTTTCAGGAATTGCCATATTCAAGCCCTCCATAATCCAACATGTTTCAGCATATTCAGCCTTGGTCACGGACAGAGGGCAGTCGTTAGATACGTGCATGCTGGCAAATTTAAATACTTTTAGTCACGTGACTGTATGGAACTGCTTCTCCCATAAAGCACCATGTTAATCAGGTAAGTGCTACATTTCATGAGATTGTTCGAAAAGTTCAAAAAAGTTTTTACAACCCACGATGCTTTTGATTTGTATGGCATCCAAATGGAGATAACAGTCACGGAAAGTAAAATCAATAGTGATGTTTTTGTTAGTCACCTTGAAACAATAGGCTCCGTTTCCCAGAATGATTAATGAAACAATCAGTTTCATCAAATCCCTTCCAAAACTGCCGCTTTTTTCGCTGTAGTAGCGTCTCCTCCGTAGGTTCAGTGGCAGCCAGTGGGTCATGCTCCCTTCTTCAAATACCAGCGAGAAACCTCCGATTAGGGAGCCCTTACCCTTCAGAGCGGCCTCATGCGGGCTCGGAGCAGCCCGGTAATTTCACCAAAGACACACGAGTGAGGCCCACTTCTGGAAAGGAACGTATTTATTTTCAGGAATTGCCATATTCAAGCCCTCCATAATCCAACATGTTTCAGCATATTCAGCCTTGGTCACGGACAGAGGGCAGTCGTTAGATACGTGCATGCTGGCAAATTTAAATACTTTTAGTCACGTGACTGTATGGAACTGCTTCTCCCATAAAGCACCATGTTAATCAGGTAAGTGCTACATTTCATGAGATTGTTCGAAAAGTTCAAAAAAGTTTTTACAACCCACGATGCTTTTGATTTGTATGGCATCCAAATGGAGATAACAGTCACGGAAAGTAAAATCAATAGTGATGTTTTTGTTAGTCACCTTGAAACAATAGGCTCCGTTTCCCAGAATGATTAATGAAACAATCAGTTTCATCAAATCCCTTCCAAAACTGCCGCTTTTTTCGCTGTAGTAGCGTCTCCTCCGTAGGTTCAGTGGCAGCCAGTGGGTCATGCTCCCTTCTTCAAATACCAGCGAGAAACCTCCGATTAGGGAGCCCTTAACCCTTCAGGGCGGCCTCATGCGGGCTCGGAGCAGCCCGGTAATTTCACCAAAGACACACGAGTGAGGCCCACTTCAGGAAAGGAACGTATTTATTTTCAGGAATTGCCATATTCAAGCCCTCCATAATCCAACATGTTTCAGCATATTCAGCCTTGGTCACGGACAGAGGGCAGTCGTTAGATACGTGCATGCTGGCAAATTTAAATACTTTTAGTCACGTGACTGTATGGAACTGCTTCTCCCATAAAGCACCATGTTAATCAGGTAAGTGCTACATTTCATGAGATTGTTCGAAAAGTTCAAAAAAGTTTTTACAACCCACAATGCTTTTGATTTGTATGGCATCCAAATGGAGATAACAGTCACGGAAAGTAAAATCAATAGTGATGTTTTTGTTAGTCACCTTGAAACAATAGGCTCCGTTTCCCAGAATGATTAATGAAACAATCAGTTTCATCAAATCCCTTCCAAAACTGCCGCTTTTTTCGCTGTAGTAGCGTCTCCTCCGTAGGTTCAGTGGCAGCCAGTGAAACCTCCGATTAGGAAGCCCTTAACCCTTCAGGGCGGCCTCATGCGGGCTCGGAGCAGCCCGGTAATTTCACCAAAGTCACACGAGTGAGGCCCACTTCTGAAAAGGAACGTATTTATTTTCAGGAATTGCCATATTCAAGCCCTCCTTAATCCAACATGTTTCAGCATATTCAGCCTTGGTCACGGACAGAGGGCAGTCGTTAGATACGTGCATGCTGGCAAATTTAAATACGTTTAGTCACGTGAATGTATGGAACTGCTTCTCCCATAAAGCACCATGTTAATCAGGTAAGTGCTACATTTCATGAGATTGTTCGAAAAGTTCAAAAAAGTTTTTACAACCCACGATGCTTTCGATTTGTATGGCATCCAAATGGAGATAACAGTCACGGGAAGTAAAATCAATAGTGATGTTTTTGTTAGTCACCTTGAAACAATAGGCTCCGTTTCCCAGAATGATTAATGAAACAATCAGTTTCATCAAATCCCTTCCAAAACTGCCGCTTTTTTCGCTGTAGTAGCGTCTCCTCCGTAGGTTCAGTGGCAGCCAGTGGGTCATGCTCCCTTCTTCAAATACCAGCGAGAAACCTCCGATTAGGGAGCCCTTAACCCTTCAGGGCGGCCTCATGCGGGCTCGGAGCAGCCCGGTAATTTCACCAAAGACACACGAGTGAGGCCCACTTCTGGAAAGGAACGTATTTATTTTCAGGAATTGCCATATTCAAGCCCTCCATAATCCAACATGTTTCAGCATATTCAGCCTTGGTCACGGACAGAGGGCAGTCGTTAGATACGTGCATGCTGGCAAATTTAAATACTTTTAGTCACGTGACTGTATGGAACTGCTTCTCCCATAAAGCACCATGTTAATCAGGTAAGTGCTACATTTCATGAGATTGTTCGAAAAGTTCAAAAAAGTTTTTACAACCCACGATGCTTTTGATTTGTATGGCATCCAAATGGAGATAACAGTCACGGAAAGTAAAATCAATAGTGATGTTTTTGTTAGTCACCTTGAAACAATAGGCTCCGTTTCCCAGAATGATTAATGAAACAATCAGTTTCATCAAATCCCTTCCAAAACTGCCGCTTTTTTCGCTGTAGTAGCGTCTCCTCCGTAGGTTCAGTGGCAGCCAGTGGGTCATGCTCCCTTCTTCAAATACCAGCGAGAAACCTCCGATTAGGGAGCCCTTAACCCTTCAGGGCGGCCTCATGCGGGCTCGGAGCAGCCCGGTAATTTCACCAAAGACACACGAGTGAGGCCCACTTCTGGAAAGGAACTTAGTTATTTTCAGGAATTGCCATATTCAAGCCCTCCATAATCCAACATGTTTCAGCATATTCAGCCTTGGTCACGGACAGAGGGCGGTCGTTAGATACGTGCATGCTGGCAAATTTAAATACTTTTAGTCACGTGACTGTATGGAACTGCTTCTCCCATAAAGCACCATGTTAATCAGGTAAGTGCTACATTTCATGAGATTGTTCGAAAAGTTCAAAAAAGTTTTTACAACCCACGATGCTTTTGATTTGTATGGCATCCAAATGGAGATAACAGTCACGGAAAGTAAAATCAATAGTGATGTTTTTGTTAGTCACCTTGAAACAATAGGCTGCGTATCCCAGAATGATTAATGAAACAATCAGTTTCATCAAATCCCTTCCAAAACTGCCGCTTTTTTCGCTATAGTAGCGTCTCCTCCGTAGGTTCAGTGGCAGCCAGTGGGTCATGCTCCCTTCTTCAAATACCAGCGAGAAACCTCCGATTAGGGAGCCCTTAACCCTTCAGGGCGGCCTCATGCGGGCTCGGAGCAGCCCGCATGAGTGAATATATATATTCACTTAAAAAACCATAGGTTTCACACATGTTATAGTTAGGTGGACATTTCACTCGTAAAAAACCAATGAAATTCCCCCGTTATAGTTAGTTCAAATAACTATAACTCGCGCGTCCGCAATCCACTGCTCATGACGTCACATATTACATCACTCATGACATGGTCAGTGGCATCACTCATGACATCACTGATGACATCATCCTTGTGATAGAGTGGCGGTCGCGCGAGTTATAGTTATCGGAACTAACTATAACAGGGGAATTTCATTGGTTTTTTACGAGTGAAATGTCCACGTAACTATAACATGTATGAAACCTATGGTTTTTTAAGTGAATTTTCAAGGTTTTGTAAATGCTAATTCCTAACTATAACGTATGTGAAACCTATGGTTTTTAAGTGAATTTGTACGGTTTTTTAAATGCTAAGTTATGTATGTATTATTATTTTTTTTTTTAAGGTTTTTCACCATGCGCGCACCGTGCCCGCACCGTGCGCCCACCCCGCGATTTAAAAAAATGTTTTTTCACCCTTCGGGGTCCTTTAGGGACCCCCTGGCAAAGGCTAGTGGGTAAGGAACTCTCTACCCTGCCCCCTTTTCACGTTCGCCACCTCTCTTTTTCACTCTCACACCCAAAACAAACAAAAAGACGGCCGACACTTCCTGATTTCGACCGATTCGAACGTTGACTGACATGTAACCACCAATCAGAATTACGCTCGCGCACGTTAGGGTGCGCGCACCGTGCGTGCACGGTGCGCGCCTATAGATATTTATGTACTTTTAACTGCAATTTTCTCAGGAAATACTGAACAGATTGACTCCATACATGCAAAAGGCACATGCCTGACCTGAGGACTACCTCTCTGCCAAATTTCAAGTAATTCTGTTCAGCCGTTCGGGCTGTACCTTCGACTAAAGGTCCTACGGGAAAATGCATGGGGAAAACGCGTTTTGGGACCCCCCTTTTTTCTCAGCCCCCGCTTTACGAATCACCCCGAGACTTTCAGGGTAGGAGCTGAGCGGAGCGCCCCATTAGTTTTAAAAATTTCGCGCCAAAGTTATTCAAAATAGAATTTTCAGATTTCCTATGGAAACACGGTCCTAACTATAACTATCTACTGGCGACCGCCAGTAGATAATATATATATATATATATATATATATATATATATATATATATATATATATATTACCTACTGGCGGTCGCCAGTAGGTAGTTATAGTTAGGACCCCTTTTCCATAGGAAAACCTCAACATTCTATTTTGAATAACTTTGGCGCCGGTCGACGAATCCTCGCGAATTTTTCAAAATAGGTGGGGCGCTACGCTCCGCTCCTACCCTGAAAGTCTCGGGGGGATTCGTCAAGCGGGGGCTGAGATAAAAGGGGGGTCCCAAAACGCGTTTTTCCCATGCATTTTTCCATAGGACCTTTAGACAGGGCTACAGCCCGAACGGCTGAACAGAATTACTAGAAATTTGGCAGAGAGGTAGTCCTCAGGTCAAGGAAGTGCCTTTTGTAGGTTTGGTGTAAATCTGTTCAGTAGATTCTGAGAAAATAGCCGTTAAATCAATATATATATCTGAGCCAGCTTACGGTGCACTTACGGTACGCTTACCGTACGCGTACGGTGGCGTGCGCGAGCGCGAGCGCGATTCTGATTGGCTCTTAGATCTTAGTAAACATTCGAATCGGTCGAAACCAGGAAGCGGCGGCCGCCATTTTCTCTCTCGCACTCTGAGGGGGGAGCTGATAAACAAATGCCAAAAACATATAAAGGGGCTGTTTAGACAGCGCCCATGCACATAACCATGTTAGTTGAGTCTTCAAAGATCCCCCAAGGCAAAAAACGGTAAATTTTAATTTTTCGAAAATTTCGCCGATTACGCTTACCGTACGCGTACGGTAAAAATTTATAAAAAAAAAAAATTCCACACTCTATCCAACCCGTGTGCAAATGGTGGTCGAAGGCCACCATTTGTGCATGGCTTATTAGATCACAGCATTTCTCAAAAAATTTTCAACAGATTACCTATCACAAGGAAGCGCATAATATGTCCTCCATGTGCGCACGGTGCGCGAAGCGCATCGTGCGTACATGGCCCATCTAGCGTAACGTGGGCACGGCACTAACTGCGTAAAGTGGGTGCGCGGTGCGCGAAGCGCACCGCGTGCTCACTGTGCGCGCACGGTGCGCGAAGCGCACCGTGCGCGCACGGAACGAACTGCGTTAAGTGGGCGCGCACGCCACGAATGGCGTAAAGTAACTTGGCATTTAAAAAACCGTACAAATTCACTGAAAAAACCATAGGTTTCACACACGTTATAGTTAGGAATTAGCATTTATAAAACCTTGCAAATTCACAGAAAAAACCATAGGTTTCACACATGTTATAGTTAGCGGAAATTTTACTGATAAAAAACCAATGAAATTCCCCCGTTATAGTTAGTGCAGGCAACTATAACTCACGCGACCGCAATCTTCTGCTGATGACATATGTGTCTTTATGAAAAAAAAATATTTGTAATATATGTATAGCTAAAAATGTATGGAAGAAGACATGGGCAAATAAGTGTCTAAATACAGTATTAGCATCAGCAGAGGATTGCGGTCGCGTGAGTTATAGTTGCCTGCACTAACTATAACGGGGGAATTTCATTGGTTTTTTATCAGTAAAATTTCCGCTAACTATAACATGTGTGAAACCTATGGTTTTTTCTGTGAATATATATATATATATTACCTACTGGCGGTCGCCAGTAGGTAGTTATAGTTAGGACCCCTTTTCCATAGGAAATCCGCAACATTCTATTTTGAATAACTTTGGCGCCGGTCGACGAATCCTCGCGAATTTCTCAAAATAGGTGGGGCGCTACGCTCCGCTCCTACCCTGAAAGTCTCGGGGGGATTCGTCAAGCGGGGGCTGAGATAAAAGGGGGGTCCCAAAACGCGTTTTTCCCATGCATTTTTCCATAGGACCTTTAGACAGGGCTACAGCTCGAACGGCTGAACAGAATTACTAGAAATTTGGCAGAGAGGTAGTCCTCAGGTCAAGGAAGTGCCTTTTGTAGGTTTGGTGTAAATCTGTTCAGTAGATTCTGAGAAAATAGCCTTTAAATCAATATATATATCTGAGCCAGCTTACGGTACGCTTACCGTAAGCTTACCGTACGCGTACGGTGGCGTGCGCGAGCGCGATTCTGATTGGCTCTTAGATCTTAGTAAACATTCCAAACAGCCGAAACCAGGAAGCGGCGGCCGCCATTTTCTCTCTCGCACTGAGAGCTAGGTTGTTAAATAAAACCAATAAACATGTAAAGGGGCTGTTTAGACAGCTCCCACACACATAGCCATGTTGAGGGAGTCCCCAAAGACCCCCCAAGGCCAAAAATGCAATTTTTATTTTTTCGCTAATTTCGCCGATTACGCTTACCGTACGCGTACGGTAAAAAATGTAAAAAAAAAACACTATCCACACTCACCCCACCCCCTGTGCTTTTGGTGGCCGCAGGCCACCAAATGTGCAGGGGTTAATAGAGGTGTGAAAAACCACAATATTTTAAACAAAAATAATAAAAGAAAAAATTAACAACACTCTCTCCACCCCACTTATAAAAATTACGAAAAATTAAAATATTACCTTTCAAAACGAAGTGCATCATATGTCCTCCATGTGCGCACGGTGCGCGAAGCGCATCGTGCGTACATGGCCCATCTAGCGTAACGTGGGCACGCGGTGCGCGTAGCGCACCGCGTGCCCACCGTGCGTGCACGGCACTAACTGCGTAAAGTGGGCGCGCGGTGCGCGAAGCGCACCGCGTGCTTACTGTGCGCGCACGGTGCGCGAAGCGCACCGTGCGCGCACGGAACGAACTGCGTTAAGTGGGCGCGCACGCCACGAATGGCGTAAAGTAACTTAGCATTTAAAAAACCGTACAAATTCACTGAAAAAACCATAGGTTTCACACACGTTATAGTTAGGAATTAGCATTTAAAAAACCTTGCAAATTCACTGAAAAAACCATAGGTTTCACACATGTTATAGTTAGCGGAAATTTTACTGATAAAAAACCAGTGAAATTCCCCCGTTATAGTTAGTGTAGGCAACTATAACTCACGCGACCGCAATCTTCTGCTGATGACATATGTGTCTTTATGAAAAAAAAAAATTTGAAATATATGTATAGCTAAAAATGTATGGAAGAAGACATGGGCAAATAAGTGTCTAAATACAGTATTAGCATCAGCAGAGGATTGCGGTTGCGTGAGTTATAGTTGCCTACACTAACTATAACGGGGGAATTTCACTGGTTTTTTATCAGTAAAATTTCCGCTAACTATAACATGTGTGAAACCTATGGTTTTTTCAGTGAATATATGTATATATATATATATATCTCAAACCAAAGGTGCCCTGATACGAAGACGCCACTCCACGAAGGATAATTCCGCTGAATTTTTGAATTTTAATGAACAAAACCGGTACTGGCATTTCAAACAATTCCAAACCCCTGACGCATTTCGAAGCTCTTGCTTCTTATTCATGGGGGAAACTGGCAGTCACTGGCTAGCACTCAACACGTATTTACACTGTTTCACATGCACTCTCAGGTGAGTAAAATTAGTTTTCGGCATGCTGGGTGTTGTAATGCACAAATCTTCCCCTTCAGTGGGGCCCATGTTCTTACCAGATGCTTTTATTTCCTTCAAGTTCAATGTTCACAGCCCTCCGGTGGGCCTCGAAATGACAGTCCGGTTTTAATTGTGACTCCTCAATGCTGCTGCCAAGTTCAGATTTTTCCAAACCACTCAGTCCTGTATTTCCATTAGACAGGTAGTGGAATCTTCCACGGCCAAGCTGCCGTGTTGAAACATGAAACCAAAGGTGCCCTGATACGAAGACGCCACTCCACGGAGGATAATTCAGCTGAATTTTAATGAACAAAACCGGTACTGGCATTTCAAACAATTCCAAACCCTGACGCATTTCTAAGCTCTTGCTGCTTATTCATAGGGGAAACTGGCAGTCACTGGATAGCATTCAACACGTATTTACGCTGTTTCACATGCACTCTGAGGTGAGTAAAATTTGTTTTCGGCATGCTGGGTGTTGTAGTGCACAAATCTTCCCCTTCACTGGGGCCCATGTTCTTAACAGATACTTTTATTTCCTTCAAGTTCAATGCATTTCGAAGCTTTTGCTTCTTATTCATAGGGGAAACTGGCAGTCACTGGATAGCACTCAACACGTATTTACACTGGCAGCAGCATGGAGGAGTCACAATTAAAACCAGATTGTCATTTCGAGGCCCACCGGAGGGCTGTGAACATTGAACTTGAAGGAAATAAAAGTATCTGGTAAGAACATGGGCCCCACTGAAGGGGAAGATTTGTGCACTACAACACCCAGCATGCCGAAAACAAATTTTACTCACCTGAGAGTGCATGTGAAACAGTGTAAATACGTGTTGAGTGCTATCCAGTGACTGCCAGTTTCCCCTATGAATAAGAAGCAAGAGCTTCGAAACATGTCAGGGTTTGGAATTGTCTGAAATGCCAGTACCGGTTTTGTTCAATAAAAGTCAGCTGAATTATCCTCCGTGGAGTGGCGTCTTCGTATCAGGGCACCTTTGGTTTCATATATATATATATATATATATATATATATATATATATATATATATAGTGAAAAAAACAGAGTTTAATGTAAAGTTATAGTTAGGTGAGAATTTAAGTGACAGCGTAATGTTTTAAATGTACACAACTGAAATTTCACCAGTTATAGTTAGCTCTGGTAACTATAACTTGTGCCCTAAACTTGCACATTGGAAGCAACAACAAAGTATGGAGGGTAAGAAGAAGGGAGTGACTTTTTCTGAATTTTTTTTCATGCGCTTTTCTTATTGCCGCATACAGAAATTGTATATTTTTCCAAAAATCGTATTGGTTTCCTATTAACCATTTACAGCATTGCCATTTTCCCTTCCCTAAATGTATGTATGTATGTTTGTATTTATAGACTTAATAACTTTCGCCCCATCTCCAACATTCCAACTCTGGCGAAGCTCCTTGAAAAATGTGCACATATCTAACTATGTAACCACAGTGAACAATTCCGTCTTCTAGACCAATTCCAATCAGGTTTCCACCCGGGGCATTGCACTGATTTGGCCCTTACACACATAATGGATGATGCTGTAAAAATGTTGTATCAAAATTAATCATTCTTCTTAATCCTTCTTGACTTATCTTCCGCATATGATACAGTTAAGCATGACTACCTACAAGATCTATTGGAACATAGATGTGAATCTCAGGTTCCGTCCTAAACTGGTTCACCTCGTGTCACTATAACAGAATGCAAAATGTTAAGGTAAATCAGTATCTGTCTAAGACAGCTCCGGTCACATTAGGGGTTCCTCAGGGCTCCTCCCTCTCACCCACTCTCTGTAACTTACTCATGGATCCACTAACAGAAGTGCTAAGCTCATCCAACATCCACTATCACATGTACACCGATGATATCCAACTCTACCAAAAGTCTCCTCCCCTGATGGCATCAGATCCTTCTTCAACACAACTCTAAGAACACCCCAAACTGGCTAACAAGCAACCACCTCAAACTTGACACACTCAAAACTGGATTCCTTGTAAAAGGCCTACTCAATCAGTCTTCCATTATTAAGAAGGAACGGATGAAGATTCTTACAGCCTTCAAATGTTCACCGCAAGTTATTGATTCAGCAAGATCACTGGGCATATGCAGAAATATATCAGTGCTGGCACAAAAAGAGCAAACCACCAAATGAACATCTTAAGAAAATTAAAACCCTCCTCCCCCCCCCCCCCCCCAATGACTTTAAGTCTGCCATCCAAGCCCTAGTGATTCACAGGTTGGACTATGGAAGTGCTACCCTCTGCGGTGTGCCCAGATCCAAACCAGCCCCATTAAGGGCATCACTTACTGCTGCAGCAATACTCTTTTCAGGATCAAAAAGAAATAATCACATCAGTCCTGATTTGAAATCCCCCAACTGGCTCCCCTATGAGGCAAAACTCCAACTGACCCACAAAGCTCCACACCTCAGTACCCTCAAGCGACAACGCTCAGAAACTTGAACTCTCCGGAGGCACAAAACTCTTAGAAGATCCAGCACTCTATTACTGAAACCTCAGAGATTCCTTAAAAAGAAAACCTATAACAGAGCCTTCTCTGGCATTGCTCAGAGAACCTGGAACTCCCTCCCACCGGAATTAAGGCTGAACCCGTCAATTATATCCTTCAAGAAAGAAAGGAGTTAAACTATTACTAATAAACACACTTCTGACCTAGACCTTAATAACTCCCTTTACGAGCAGTCTAGGACCCATCACCCATAACTCATGATTAATGCCAGCTTTCGTCACTATTTTTCTTGTAATCTCTGTGTGTCAACACTGATTTGGCAACACACTTATTTAGATGCTGACCAATTGATCCTTTCTGTTCATGATTATATTACGATAATTGTGTACTTTTATGTTTTTGTCATGTCTAGCCTAGCTATCCTACACCGAGATGTTACCTGCCTTAGCTGGGGTGTTGCCTTAGCTTGTACTGTTCTAGATTATGACACCAATTATACCACTTGGTATTGTTTTGTCTGATTTATTGAACATTACGTTGAAAGGTCAACAGTCTCATTGCGTATCTTGTATTGCGCTAATTGTCCATTTTTAAAAAAAATATTAATTGCATAACTATATCCTTTCTAACATGTGTAAAGCTCTCTTATTCCCATGAGGGCCTTGCTGGCTCTATATACAACTTTTCAAATAAATACATAGAATGTAGCTAGTAGGTTTATAATTAGTCAGGAGCTATCCTAGTGTGAAGAGTAGTGTTGTTCTCTGAATAGATGAGTCTTCAGTTTTGTTCTGGGTTGGAGGAGGGCAGGAGCATTTCTCATGTGTATGGAGATGTTGATCCTGGGTGCATAGATGGAGTATGTCTGCCTGCTGGTCTTTTTCTTTTTGCATTTTTCATCCTTGTTTCTAGTGTCACTTTGTCAGCTTGATGGACTGTTTCTTAGCAGATATGCAGAGAAGTTATTTTTCATGGCCTTCTAGGTGACACAGCTGATATTGAAGGTGATGCAGAGGAGACAATTTAGCCCATCCTAAATTGGGATGATTTGGTCTTCTTTCTTCAGGCCCTTGTTGAGTCAAACTGAAGTGTGTAAGATGCCTTTCAGTGGGGCTAACATGGTGTCAGGTAGGCCAATAGGGAGATGAAGCCAGCATCAAGTTGGGTGAGTACCAGGGCATTAATGTTATTACTATAGGATGTTTGTACAAAGTACTGCTCCTACTTAAAACTTGTGTGAATCCTTAAAGACAACGCTGAAAGGTGTATAGGGCAGTTTTGAACAGAATGAGACTAATCATACCAAAATGGGTTTAGAAATGGTCTTTATTAGGAGTCATGGGTAAGTTGCGAGTAGAAAACTACTTTTCTGTGGAATGAATGTGCATGATAGTAAACATAACCAACATTGCTGACATTGTAGCATCTTAGAAAACAGACAACCAAAGTTAATGGTTTGATATGCTGGATAACTACATCAATCTGCATGCAATCAGCCAATGTCAACAAGTCTAGGCTATGCTGTTTTTATAATAATATGATAAGAGATTACAGCACCTGAATAAGCAATACTGAAGTTATAAAAGTGGAGCACATTGACCAGGTTCCAAGAGGCGATATTTGAGTTCCTGTCTCTGCCAGCAATGAGAGTCAACTGAACAGGACTTTGCCTTCACATTTAAAAATGATGAAAACTTAAGTAATTTCTGTATGAAAGAACATGTACAGTTCTCATGCTGGAATGACACTTAGGCCAGGATTCATGACGATTTTGCATCAGTGTTGCGTCCCTTTTTTGGCACAGAACAATACAAAATCTATTTTGGTATTTACAGAGCCACACAAAGCCTAATTTTTATTGCATAGTAAAAAAAAAAAGTTACACAACACAGTGTTAACTTGCATCAGCTGGCATTTCATTGGTGGAGCATGGGCTTTCCCATGCATCCACCAATGTATTTTGATGCAAACCTATATTTATAAAGACTTGTAAACATGGGTTTGAGCCAAAATGGTGTGTCTACCCGAGGTTGGTGTAACAAGGACAAATATTTTTGTTTCTCCTTGTGAGTTTCTCTTTGCATGTGTGCTACATTCTGCAGAACTCATAAAAAGAGAAATAGGCTTCAAGGGATATCCCTCTTCCTGCACAAAAAACAAATGCAGCCCCGCCCTGTAACAATGGCGCAAGGATGCCTGCATGGGTGCTACGCAGCCCAAAGAGTGCCGGCGAAGAAGAGAGCTGAACTGTGCCACATCTTTGTAAATATGGGGCAGTTCAGCTCTCTCCCTTTCACTCTACGCGGCGCAGCAACTCCCCTTGCTGTGCTGGTGGCATGAAATCGTAGTACATCCGGCCCTGAATGTCTTGGCATAATCACAACAGTTTACACTAGGGTAAGGTTCATTTATAATAAATTGAGTCATAACCTTGCTTTGCACACCTCACAACTGGAGCAGTGATATTTTTAGCTGTTTTGGGCGAGAGTGTTTTCTTAATGTTTTGATTACCTATAAGGAGCGATAGATAACAGGTAATACCACTCAATAAACAGGAATGATCCTATGCACATAATGGAATTATAATTCTTTAGACGTGTCAGCTGCAAGCAAACAGTATCACATTTAACAACGTTTGTATAAATGATTTTAGATATGTGTTTTATTTGTTAGAATACTTGATGGTATGGAGAACTGCAGCCATTTTGTTTTTTAAAACAAATTGAACTTTTTTGGAGGTCAATGAACTGAAACACAACTTGCTCTATATTTCAACTGTTTTCGGAAATGATGGCTCTAACTTAGAGTTTGCTGGGCGGGTACACCATCAGAAACATAATGGATATTATGTTCATCTTAATGCACATGTAAAAAGGTGAACCTGCTCTGTCTCAGATTGTCACTTTTGAACTTTTAAAGCATATTCCAATGACAATATTTGTAGAAATCAAGAGGACATCCATATATTTCCTAAAGGATAACCCAGTGCATTGAGTCAGGGAATGAAAGGGAAGTAAGAATATTTATGATTATTTTTTTTCTTAATGTATAATTAAAATCAAAATGAGAATACATGAACAGAAAATGTATCATAAGCCAAAATTAGCACGTAGATTTTAAAAGGTCATGGCTATAAGCATTTAAAAATACTAGTAAATTGATTCGGGGGTCGGATGTATGTTACTTCTGAGTGAATAAGAGTCACTGAATGAATGCATGGGATATGTGAATGTGTGTGTGAGTTTAAATGTGGTGTACGATAGTGTTGTGTTGTAAATTAAGGCAGAATGTGATTAAGCATTTACTGAAAACATTAATGCTTTCCCTTTAGATCATGTTTTCTTCGTTATGTTGACCGAAGTCCGGACTCCATTTTGTATTGACATGCTGCCATGTGTTCACCACGAGGAGAGTCCGACCTCTGTGTTAGTTGCTCTTGTAATCTGCCTAGCAACAGTTTATAAATAGCTCCCTCTTGTCCATCTGGCGCATGCCCAGACTTGACCACATCTGTTATAATTAGCTTTGCTTGACCATGTGTTTTCGCGGGCTCAAAGAGTGTGTTAGCTCCGCCCATGTATTGATTCAGTATCGAGAATGACCATAAATGGTAATGTTCTTCGGCCTCATGTTGTATCCACCCACTTATGAGCCCCTCTGTTGTGTATAAAAGGGGACTGTGTACGAATGTTCTTGGTGCTACTCCATGCAATACTGAAGAGTGTTGTGTGGATTGTAGGACCACCCTTAAGGGTTAATAAATGCTGTTTTTGTACTTTGCAGTTTCCGTGCCAACTTCCTTATAGATTCCGTTACAGGAGAGCGAACCCTTGTGCTTTGCGGGCCTAGCTGGGGCCTGTATTCATCAATTGGCGCCCGTCACGTGGGGCTCATCGGCGACTCGGATGCTCGAAGGACTGGTCGCGACGAAGGTGAGGAGTTTGGCCGGGGACGTGATCACTGCCAGCGGCGTCTTAGCCCTGGCATCCCGAGGTTTTTCTTCCTTCCCTTCCGAGCTGACCGTCTGGGTGGCGCCGGTCATCGACTGAGACCTCTTCTGTCGGTCCTGCCGTGAGAGCCGTTTGGGCGATTGTGGAGCTTGGCATTTGGAACCTGGACTCTTGATTGGTAAGAACCGTTGTACGGTACTTGCTCCGAGTTTTTGAAGCCTGGGTTGGCTATTTGAGTTTGATTGATGATGACTAGTCATATTTTGAATTTGTCTTTGTGAAAATATATGCGTTGCAACACATATAGGCAGGTAATGTGGAGAGATTTCTCCAGGAGCTGTGTAAACTTTGAACGGCGCAACGATTAAGTGCCATTTTTCCTTATAATATTGCATATTTTGCATTATTTCTAGCATGCCTGCTTGTAGCGCACTCCGTAAGTGGTGCTGCTGTTTTGGAAATCGGTTGAACCTCGAGGAATCTGCTCCAGCTCCCCCAGAGGGGACTCCTAATAGGGATATGTACGTGAAGCATGGTCTTTCTTCCATAATGTACAGCACGTTATGGAGGAAATACACGAGGAAGGATCCTGAGTTGCGATGGCCTTTGTATGGATCGTTTGATATACGTAAGATTGAGTATGTGGAACAGTGTATGTGTAAGCGGCGTGCTCGTCAGGATATGTTTGAGTGTGTGCGATTATGGGTGAAGGAAGTGCGTGAGCGAGAGAAGCGTGAGAAAGCGCTGTTTGATAAAGAACAACGGAAGAATGATCATGTGCGAGCGCAGGAAGCGAAGCGTCGGGAGGACAAAGAGCAAACGGACAGACAAGAGAAAGAGCGTAGGCTACAGGTTTCGGGTCAATATGTTGTTCGTCAGCCACTTTATCCTGTCCTTAATAATCCTGATGATGATTTTTATTTGCTAGATCGCTCTCCGCCCCCTTATGTTGGCGCATCTGCTCCGCGGCCGCAAGATTCTGGCCCGGCTCCGGGTAAGGTAGACACACGGTCCATGTTATCGGCCGAGCATATGGCTGAGCTTCGGAAACTTTCCCTCCGTGCACTTAAGGGCAAGATGTCTAAGGAGGAGTTGTTCCATACTTGGGGGTCGTGGCAAGATAGAGAGAGGGTGTATTTTCTGTCTCATTTCGCGGATGAAGTAATTGCTGCTTTCCGAAAATATTCTAGTGTCCTTGAGCCTGACGAAGTGTCTTCGGATGCCGGAGCATTACGTAATGGTGTTTTTTCTCCCCCTAAGGCTCCTGAGGCGGCTCGGCGGCTGTTCGCTTTGCGGGACGAGGTGCTGGCCCTTAGAGAGAAAGCACGTCAACAAACGGAGGAGGAGAAGCAGTCGGATTCGTCTGCAGCAGGGGGCCACCCATCCGCCTCCCAGTCAGATAAGGATGACATAGTGCATGCTAAACCAATGCGAGAGGCGGCGCCTTTGTATGTTCCTCCTAAGGGAGCAGGGACTAGCTCGGATATTAACTCCGCCGATGCAAGGGGATATTTTGTATATAATTGGGTTTACACTCCATGGCATAGGGCCGATGTTATGGCACTAAAGAATGCGTTGCCTGACCCCCGCAAGAATCCAGCGGCCTTCTATGAAGAAGTCGAGGGGGCCTTGAATTCTTGCATTATGACTTTAGCGGATATAGACCTGTTCTTTGGCCTTATCCTACCGCCGGATACGTGGCGCTCTGTCCGAAAGGTAGATGATGCGGTTGCCTTTAAGGCCCGGTGGTCTGACCTTGAGGATGAAGATAGGGAACGGAAGCCTGCACAGAAACCACCCCAGAATATTTTAGATCTCCCCGCTGCTATTGTGACTAAGTTGAAGACGATTATCCCCCCTAAAAAGATTGACTGGAATATGTTAGCTGCATGTAAGCAGAAAGTTGACGAGTCAGTTGCGGACTTCTTTACGCGCTTTGAGGAGACGTTTCATGATTTTAGTGGCCAGTCGCTTACTGACGACACGGGCCGCCACCTTTTCGCGGACAAATATGTGGCTAATCTGCTACCGGCAGTTGCGGCCCGGTTAAAAGCGAGCGAGAGTTCCTGGTCCTCCGCGACGCCGACGGCCCTTCTGACTATCGCTCAGTATTATGAGCGTCAGGAGCACGAGGCGAAGGGCCAGGAAGAGAAGAAATCGAAAGACCTCAAGACTAAGGTGATGTTAGCACAAGTATATGGCCCGCCCCGACGGGGTAATAATAGAGGAAGGGGCGGATCTTATGGTCCCCCTCCGGGCCGATCTGATTTGAATAGGAACCAGTGTGCGTATTGCAAGCAATTGGGCCATTGGGCCAGGGATTGCCCAGTGTTGCGCGCTTCCCGTCAGGGGCATACTCCGGGTGGTCCGAGAGGTAGAGGGGGTTCCTCGAACTTTAGAGGGAATTCTAATGATAATGCCCGTTTCGATACTGCTGGGCAGCACCGAGATAGCTCAAATGTTTTCGATCGCCAGCACCAGTATCATGTATCGGACATCGATCGATCGGGATATCACGATTCTCAACATGCATAGGAATGCGTTGGATGGGGGTCTGAATCAGTCGAGGTGCCGGTCGATCAGACGGGTCCTTATGTATCGGCTGAGGTTTTAGGTTCTACTGATCAGTTCCTAGTAGATACAGGAGCGACTCGTAGTGCATTGTCTAGGTACTTGGTTCCGGGGGCTCCCCCATCCGGCTCAGTGGTTACATAGGTAGGGTTTGACGGTACGCTCTCCCGAAGCCCTCTTTCACAGCCCCTTACATTTAAGGTTGATTCTTTTTCTGCGCCCTGTCCGTTTCTGCTTGCTCCGTATACACCGGATAACATTATGGGCCTTGATATGTTAAAGTACTTTAGGGCTACAATCCGCTGCTCCCCTGAGGGTGTGAGGGTGATATTAAATGACAACTACCCCCGGTCTGGGCGGATGTGTACGATATCAGAGGATGCGTTGTTGGCTACCCTCCCCCGAGCTTTATGGGCGACTTCGGACACAGATGTGGGACAAATGGTGATTCCTCCGGTCCACATTAGCGTCCAGGAGGGGGCGGTGTTACCACGCCTCCCGCAGTATCGTATTTCCCAGGAGGGCGAGGAGGCTCTCATACAGATTGTGCAAGACTTGATCGCAGTAGGGGTAGTGGAAGAAGTTCCCTATAATATCTGTAACAGTCCGATTCTCCCAATTTTGAAAAAGGACACGGATGCAAAGGTCTATCGGTTCATAATTGATTTGAGGGAGGTAAACAAGATCGTGATACCTCAGTACCCGGTGGTTTCTGATATCACGACGTTGCTTACCTTGGTCCCGCCTACGGCAACCATGTTCTCAGTGATTGATTTGAAAAATGCCTTCTTTTCTATTCCCATTCACCCTGATAGCCGATTTCTTTTTGGGTTCACATTAAACAATAGATCTTATCGTTTTTGTAGAATTCCCCAAGGCTATACAGAAAGCCCTAGTATTTACAGTCAGGCTTTGAAACGGCAATTGGATTCCTTTGTTTTACTCGAGGGGGTCGCCCTCATTCAATATGTCGACGACATCTTGTTGGCGGCTGACACCCTGGAGTTGTGTGAGAAAAGCACGTTATCCTTACTTTCCTTTTTAGCATCCCACAATCACAAGGTCTCTAGGAAGAAATTGCAATTCTGTAGACCAAAGGTGACTTATTTGGGTCACCTTTTGTCTAAGGAGGGACGTGCACTCACATCAGATCGTATCCAAGTAATTTTGGACACACCGAGACCATCCACGCAGAAGGATGTGCGTGCATTTTTGGGCCTTGTTTCTTTTTGTAGACAGTGGATATTGGGGTTTTCACACATAGCTAAGCCATTACTAGCTCTTTTGACAAAAGACACGCCTATCCCAATCCCTTGGTCAGATGAGTGTGATGCTGCTTTTCAGCAACTACGACAGGCCCTTTGTTCAGCACCAGTGTTAGGGACCCCTGATTATGCAAAACCCTTTTCGTTGTATGTGCATGAGAAAGATGGATGTGCATTGTCAGTTTTAGTGCAGATGCACGGCGATAAGCAGCGCCCTTGTGCATATTTTTCGGCTGTGCTTGATCCTGTCGCCCGAGCATTACCAGGGTGTTTTCGCTCGGTAGCGGCGACAGCTGTGTCAATACGCCAAAGTGAAGGAATTGTGTTGTCCCATAAATTGTTGGTGTTAGTTCCCCATGCTGTGGATGCCCTGCTTAATCAAACAAAGACGCAGCATTTGACCAGTGCCCGTTTAACGGGATATGAGCTGACGCTTTTGGCTCCTCATATTACGTTGAAAAGGTGCGTGACATTAAACCCGGCCACATTGTTGCCATACCCCGAGACCCAGCCTGAGGCGCAGAAAGCGCATGATTGTATTCTTGTGACTGAGGAACAAACAAAGGGTCGTATTGATCTCCAGGATACGCCCTTTTCAGAGGTAGATGGAGAGTTGTGGGTAGACGGATCATGCCTGAAGCTACCAGATGGTACGACTTCAGCAGCGTATGCGATTACCACATTACAGACGATAGTGGAGACAGCACGCATACCGCAGAAATCAGCTCAAGCAGCGGAACTGATAGCCTTAACACGAGCATGTGAGCTCAGTACAGGATTGTGTGTGAATGTTTACACAGATAGCCGCTATGCCTTCGGAGTAGCGCACGATTTCGGCCTACTCTGGAAGGAGAGAGGGTTCTTAACGTCACATGGGGTACAGATAATGCATGGGGAGTTAGTCCACAATCTCTTAACCGCATTGACATACCCGAAGAAAATTGCCATTGTTAAGTGTAGTGCCCATAGGAAAGTAGTTGATAAAGTTGGAGAAGGGAATGCGTTAGCAGACCGGGTAGCACGGGAGACTGCGATGCAGCCCGGCGCTACTGCCATGTATGTAGTAAAGTCACAGGTGGAAAGATGGCGTGATGCGAAGGAGGAAGTGCGAGAAATGCAAAGGACCGCTTCTGATAAAGAGCGGGAGCAATGGGCTAGCGAGGGAGAGTTGGATGATGAGGGCTGTTGGAGAAATAAGCAGATGGATAGATGGAAGTTACCCACGGCTTTCGTACAACCCATGGTTCAAATGGCACATGGGCTAGCACATGTTGGAGCTTCCGCAATTGTGAAATTGCTTACCCAAGTCTGGGAGCATCCAGAGATTGCTAGCACAGCAAAGAGGGTGGTGCAGACCTGTATGATCTGCCTGAAGTATAACCCAGGGAAAGGCACTCGAACTCCAGCAGGAGGATTTGCGACGCCCACTGCACCCTTTGAGGTTCTGCAGATGGACTACATCCAGCTTGAGCGCTGTAACAATTTGAAGTATGTTCTAGTAGTGGTCTGCGCCTTCAGTAAATGGGTTGAGGCGTACCCTACGAAAGACAATACTGCAATGACCACGGCGAAGCTACTGCTAAAAGAGTTTTTCCCTCGATACGGCGTCTGTAGACTTCTGTGGAGTGATAATGGCCCTCACTTTGTAGCGGATGTTATAAAGTATGTCTTGAAGGGCCTAGGCATCACCCAGAAGTTCCACGCCGTATTCCACCCCCAGTCTGCAGGACTAGTCGAGAAATATAATGGTACACTGAAGCTTAAGATCGCCAAAATCCAAGCTTCAACGTCTTTGACTTGGCCAGACGCCCTGCCGCTGGCGTTATTGTCAATTAGGTCAGTGCCACATTCTCGAACCGGCCTTACGCCATACGAAATAGTATTCGGACGCCCAATGAACATTTGGGGTCCACCAAGGCCTAAGGCGGTGTATGATGTACCTTGTGTAATGATGAGCGATTATCTGGCACAGTTAACGGATAATTTGGTTTCTATTCATCAACAGGTCCGAGAGGCGCTCCCTGATCGGTCTACCGGCGAAGGACATGATCTCCGGCCTGGGGATCATGTCATGGTGAAGGTCTTCGACAGAACGAACAGTTTGGAGCCGAGATGGGTCGGACCTGAGCAAGTCCTCCTTGCAACAAGGACGGCAGTGCGAGTCTCGAACAGGAAGAATTGGATCCATTCCTTACACTGTCGAAAGGTACCGCCCGGATTGGTGGAGTCTGCCGTGCTGACCGATCAACGAGAAATCCTAGCAGCAGAGACAGGCCGTGCTGCGGAGCCAAACGACACTGAGGAGCTCTTTCCGGACCACGCAACTTCTGGAAGAAGGCGATATCATCTGCGACCAAGGAAGTGAGGTTTCCAGTACCGGGACATACTGTCAGAACGGCCCTTGGGTTAGTGAAACGGAGAGCCGATGAGGCAAGGGGGGGGGATCAGCCCTGCATTAGTGTAGCGACACCCGTCTTGGCCCGCTGGTGAAGAAATCAACCACTGCCCAAGGGGAAGAGTTCTGACAGACTTTTTAGTTTCAGGAAGATACCAGGGTATTGTTTCTTTTGACATGGAGAAGAAGAAAATCCTTTGTGCGTTGGGGTTCATGCTAACAGTAGCTATTGTTGGGATAACCACATGGTTTGTGGAGGAGGTAACTCCTGCTCGGAAAACACTTGTGTTGACAACTCCGGTGCCCAAGGAGCACTACTTTTATACATTACCATATCAAGAGTTGAAGCATCGACAATCCTATTTGAATAACACTTTCATTCAGATGCTGCATCACACCCACGTTGCTACGAACGCTACGAACTGTTGGATATGTGGGATGATGCCAGCCCATCAGAAGAGAGGAGGTACGCCATTCATACCACTTCCTTTCTCTCATAATGGCTCTTGTAGAGCATGGTACACTTTGCTGTTTGCCACTCGTAAACCGACAGTGGGACGATTGCTTTTCAGACTCAATAAAGAATGTCATCAGGACAAAAATGGATATCCACAAGCAAATGGGACAATTTGGGAATGGGAAGAGTACCGACCAGACAATGAATCCATCCCCTATATCTTCACGAACACCAGAGACACTGTGGGGAAGGACAAATTCGTAATCCAAGTAGCACAAGCTCAAGCGGACCTGTGTGTCCAGAGTGTGGGTTTTATCCCTGTTGGTGTCAGTGATTGCATAACCGTATTGAACATTGACGGGTTGAACAACAGTACCTTCCTAGCGTCCCATAATACCTATTTTGTATGTGGAAATAAAGGTTATTACCGTTTGCCGGCTGGGTGGTCTGGGGTATGCTATGTATCATTCCTATTACCTCCTGTATTCCTAGCACCCGCGTCATATCATAAGGATTTGAAACTTTTGAATAATGTGACTGTAAATAGATACAAACGTACTCTATCAATTGATGATGTGGATCAGACCGATACCAGCTTGCAACAGTATATTGATTTTAACTTAGGACTGTTTTTCTTTGTTGGAGCCGCTTTGAATAGTAGTAAGATCTGAAGATTAACAAGAGTGGTAGAAGCTGTGACCAATCAGACTGCCGCTGCTCTTGGGAATCTTACGGAAGAGTTACAAATAACTAGGATTGTTGTGTTGCAGAATCGTATGGTATTAGATGTAATGCTAGCTGATCGAGGTGGAGCCTGTAAAATTATTGGAAGTAGCTGCTGTG
The DNA here is from genome assembly GCF_964204655.1 of Triturus cristatus. Taxonomy (NCBI): domain Eukaryota; kingdom Metazoa; phylum Chordata; class Amphibia; order Caudata; family Salamandridae; genus Triturus; species Triturus cristatus. The sequence continues at coordinate 920,616,312 of NC_140582.1, read as the reverse complement.
TGTTCATCCCTGATCATACGCCATCCGTTTATAACGCCATTAACAAGCTGCATAAAATAGCAGCTGAAATCCACACAGAAAACGGCACTTGGTCCTTTTCTGGATGGTTTTGGGCGTTGGTTACTGCCTGGGGATGGAAGGTCTTAACTGGTCTCTGCATTATTATAGCAGTTCTGTTCCTTTTCTGTATGTGTATTCAATGTGGACCATTGTGCTGTTCCGTATGCATTTCATTCTGCATTCCAGATAAGAAAGCTATTGCCGATGTTGCTCGCCAGAAGGGTCTAGCTAAAGAGGTTAAGGGAATGATGATAATTGATATATATGATGATTATTCTTGGAAACCGGATGTCTTCAGTAAATGCTGAAAGGGTCGTCTGTTGTAAATTAAGGCAGAATGTGATTAAGCATTTACTGAAAACATTAATGCTTTCCCTTTAGATCATGTTTTCTTCGTTATGTTGACCGAAGTCCGGACTCCATTTTGTATTGACATGCTGCCATGTGTTCACCACGAGGAGAGTCCGACCTCTGTGTTAGTTGCTCTTGTAATCTGCCTAGCAACAGTTTATAAATAGCTCCCTCTTGTCCATCTGGCGCATGCCCAGACTTGACCACATCTGTTATAATTAGCTTTGCTTGACCATGTGTTTTCGCGGGCTCAAAGAGTGTGTTAGCTCCGCCCATGTATTGATTCAGTATCGAGAATGACCATAAATGGTAATGTTCTTCGGCCTCATGTTGTATCCACCCACTTATGAGCCCCTCTGTTGTGTATAAAAGGGGACTGTGTACGAATGTTCTTGGTGCTACTCCATGCAATACTGAAGAGTGTTGTGTGGATTGTAGGACCACCCTTAAGGGTTAATAAATGCTGTTTTTGTACTTTGCAGTTTCCGTGCCAACTTCCTTATAGATTCCGTTACAGGAGAGCGAACCCTTGTGCTTTGCGGGCCTAGCTGGGGCCTGTATTCATCAGTTGGACTTGGCCCTTATTGTCCTAAAATTTGTTGCTTTTCCCCCTAGCCTTTTTACTGACATGGTGTGTCTGAACTGAAAATAATAAATGTTGTGCAATGGTGTACGCACCTTTATTTCCACCATTGTAGAAATGCACCTCTGTAAAATGTCACTTTTAAAATGGACGCCATTTCTGTGTGCTTGTGCCGCCTGCCTGAGGTTGGTTGGGGTCTAGTGTTTGAAGCGACAAGGTGCTCTACACTCCCCCCACAGTGACAGCTGAGGCTGGAACTGCCAGGGACCTTCTAGAAGCTTCCAGCCCTTTCTGGTAGGTGGAAGGAGGGGTGTATATGAAGAGCAGTAGAGATGCCATGTGCTCAGACTGAGGGTGGACTTGACTGAGAGGGGACACTCTGCCAGGAGGTACCGCCGCAAGTGCCTGTGTGCTGGCCCCTGTGCCCATCTGTACCCCTCTGCTGTCCACAGGGCCACTGAGAGACTCTGCTGGAGTGGAAACTGCCGTGCTAGCAGGATTGCCATCACAATGGAGGATGGCTATTCCCAGGAACTGCTGCTTCATTTTTGGGTGAGCTGCCCTGCTGCTTGCTGATCTTGCCCTGCATTAACTGTCTCCTGGCCCCTAGCACCTCGTGAGCGCTACATTTCAAGTGACTGGGCTCCTCCTGCTGTCGAGTGCCTTGTGAGGACTGCAGCGCTATCCCAGCCCCCAAGGACTTTCCTGCTTCTTAGCTCTTCGTGGGCACTATTGTCTACATTGCCATAGAAAAGGAGCACTGTCTGTTGTCCCTGGAGCTGTTGGGCCTCTCTAGCCAGAGACGTTTTAATGCATGGGCAAAGTGGGCTCTGGCCCAGGGCCCCAGCCTTTCAGGGGGCCCCCTGACAGAGTCAGCTCTGTTGTCCAGTGTTTTGCCCTAATGACCTTTGAATATTTCTTAAACAGATTGTTTTAAATACTGTTTTGCTTTCATTTATTTTTTATGTACCTGATTAGTGAGAGTCTAGTACAGCCATTTTGCAGAGAAATGTTGTGTTTATGTTTCATGCAATATACATAAAAAAGTTTCTTTTAGATCAAAACAAGGCCTAACATATAAGAAATGGGAGGGCGTCACAGAGATTATTTGCAGTAATATTGGTGAGCTGCTGCTGTGTTACAATATTGAAAACACACATACCTATCCCTGAATATTAGATGTAAACACATTTAGGGCCTTATTTATGAGAAGTGATGCATCGCTGTGTGAAAACAGGGATGCGTCACTTCTTAGTGCGCCCTCCTTGCAACATGATAGATGCACCATATTTACTGTATGACGCATCATGTCGCAAAGAGTTACAGATACGTCAGTATTTCTGACGTATCTGTCGGCGCAAAAGTGATGCATTGCTGGGGTGTGTCTGAAAATAGAAGCAACTCCAGCAATGTGTCCTTTCACATGGGGCAAGCCCCACGTGAAAGGGAATGCATCAGTCTTACACCTGCTGTGAGGCAGGTGTAAGATATTGACGCAATGGCGTCCTAGAAGTGGTGCACTGAGTTCTCATAGATTTCAATGCGCCATTTCTGAGGCTTTTTGAAGGGGAACACCCACCCTGCATACAATATACCTGGCGCTGGTATAATGTGGTGCAGGGGTTTACAAAGTGATGCATCGGCCTAGATGCGTCACTTTGTAAATAGGGCTCAACATGGCACATTTTTTATGCTGCGAGTGTGTCACAAAAAGTGACGCACCGGCGGCATAAAAGTAAAGCAAGGCCTCATAAATTAGGCACTTGGAATTTGGACGAGAATTCCTTTGCACTGTCAGGGACCTAATGAAATGAAATAGTGTATTTAATAAAGTGTGCAGCTACTCAGACTACAGTATCCTGGCGAGTGACAGCGGGAGGAAAACGTGCATAAAAGACCCATCAGTTATTAAAAAGGCAGGTTTTTAAGTTCTTCCTGAAAGAGAGTAGGTCTGTGATTAGTCTCAGAAACTCAGGGAGTCTATTCCACAATTTTGCACCTAGAAAGCCGAGGGATCTGCCTCCAGTGGGGGCACAGCATATTTTAGGCATAATGGCCAAGTTGGCATTGGAAGATCTTAGGGGTCTAGATGTTGTGTAGCGATTAACACGCTTATTTAGGTAGCCAGCTCCTAAGCCGTGGAAAGCTTTAAAGAAGATGGTCATCGCTTTGAAGTCGATCCGTTCTTTTATGGAGGGCCAGTTTAGAGACTTAAGAATAGGGGTCATACTAGATCTGTGTTTAGGTCTCAGGATGGCTTTGGCTGCCGCATTTTGTACCACTTGTAGGTGCTGTATAAGGGATTTAGGAAGACCGAGGTAGAAGCTGTTGACATAGTCAAGCTTTGATGTCACAGGGGCTTGCACCACGATCGTTCTGCTCTCAAGCGGTAACTGTGGCAGGATTTTTTTTTTAGCATCCGGAGTATGCCTAGGCAAGCTTTTGGATTTGAAAGTGCATAGAGAGTGTCTTGTCTATGACAATTCATACGTTTTTTACTTTCTCCTTTTCCGCGGGTGGGGGTGGCAGCTCTTTTGGCCACAAGGAGCTCCAGTCAGGCGTTTCTGGATAACCAAAGAAAACAACTTCAGTTTTGTCAAGATTGCACTTCAGCTGGTTGATCTTAAGCCAGTTAAAAACCTTTGTGAGGCAAGACCTAATCATTGCCCCGTCAAAGTTGGTTCCTTTTTCACATGTAAAAATCAGCTGAGTGTCATCAGCATAGGAAACTATTTTGGCGCCCTCTTCCTCTACCAGAAATGCAAGGGGATAGATATATATTAAAAGGGTACTGAGAATGGAGCCCTGAGGGACACCTACATTCATGGCCAGAACCGGGGATGAGAAAGAGGGGAGCCAGATGTCTTGAGATCTATTTGCCAAGAAGGATGACATCCACATTAAGGCGGTCCCCCCCCCAGGCCGATGTTAGCAAGTCTTTCCAGGAGCCTCTCATGTGGGACCGTATCGATGGGCGCTGACAGATCGAGTAGTATCAGAACAGCCTTGCCTCCTGGTCCAGCTTACCCTTGAGAAATTCAGTCACTTCCAGCAGAGCGTACTCTGTACTGTAGTTAGCCCTAAAACCGGATTGGGACTCATGAATGAGCTTCCCAGCTTCACTGTGTTTTTGGAGGGCCTTATTTACATGCTTCTCTGATACTTTGCAGAGGGCCGGAAGAAGGGAGATTGGCCTGTAGGTGGCAGGATCTGTCGGTTTGGCGTTAGCCTTTTTTATCAGTGGAAGAATCTTAGCATTCTTCCATAATTTCGGCATGTTGCCTGAGGAGAGGGAAACATTAATGAGCTGGTTTACCAGGGGGTTTATGGTGGGAACTAATAGGTTCAGGATATTCGCTGGATATGGGTCAGTAGGAGAGCCAGACTTAATGCTTTGGAGAAGGGTCAGTGACTCTTGAAGCTGAAACTCAGGGAAAGCTAGTAAAGATGGAGGATCCAAGAGGTGAAATTTGCTAGAAGAACTAAGGTATAAGGTCAGTTCTTCTTCTGAGATGTCAGTGAAGGCTTGTTGAATCACAGAGATCTTTTTGTGGAAGAATTGAGCTATTTGATTATACCATTCTTCCGTGCATGGCCCTTCCTTTGTGCTGGCTTTCGGGTGGTAAAGGTAAAGGATTTAACTATGCTAAAGATTTCCTTACTCCTATTTTGGGCATTTGCTATCTTAGTTTGAAAGAAGTTTTTCTTGGCTGCCTTCACGAGAATGTAATGATCTTTTAAGGTGTCTTTATACACCTTCTTGTCCTCAGGTCGATAGGATTTACACCATTTCCGTTCCATTTTTCTACAATTTGTTTTGCTAGATCTGAGGGAATCGTTTAACCATGTAGCTGTTGGGGCCGACCTCTTTGAGGAGCGGGAAACAACCGGTACCGCTGCACCAATGTTGGTTCAGAACCATGAATCTATTGAGAGGGCATCCGAGTCGGGGCAGCCAGACAGCTCTGTTGAGGAACGACTAAGGGCATCTGCTAACATCGGGATGGATATTTTATGGAACTTCCTGTAATTAGGGACCCTCTGCCCTGCGTTAGCCTGAGGGGCTGTGGCAGAGTTGGGAATGACACATTTTAATATAAGGTCGTCAGACCAGGTAATGGTAAGAGGTAGGCTTACAGATATGTCAAAGTTGTGAAAGATTTGGTTTAGGGTATGGCCCTTCTCATGGGTGGCCGAAGAAATAGATGAAAACATTTTGCAGGCCTGCAGCTTCTCCAACAAGGAAATTGTTTGAGGGCCTTTTCCATTGTCCATATGTATATTGAAATCTCCCAGAATAAGGCAGTTGTTGTATTTTAAGGCCAGGGAGGTGGTGGCTGTTTTAAGCGTAGTAATACATTTTCCAATTGCACCGGGAGGTCTGTAAATCCGAAAAACAGCTATGCTATAATGGGGGACTAAGGTACAGCGGAAGCACAAGGACTCTGCACCCTCGATGTTTTCCATCGGGATGGTAGAGCAGTCTAGTTTTTTATTGTAAATTATGGCTACACCGCCCTTCCCTTACCACTCGGTCGGTCCCTCCTAAGGATTTTATAACCTGTAAGGATGGCCGAGGTGATAGCAGGGTTGGAGGCTTCAGACAGCCAGGTCTCAGTGAGAAATAAAAGATCAGGCTGTTTGTCTAAAAGTAGGTGACACATGTGTGGTTCATGCTTTTGCATAGAGCGACAATTCAAAAGGGTGGCCTTTAAGTTCTCTGTTTTCTTATTGTTTTTACACTTATTGTTGCGTGGAAAGATCTTGGGTGCAAGTTTCCTGGGCTGGAGGAGGGACCAGTTGCACTTATTGCATTGAAAGTCTACCTCCAGGCTTGGATCAGCCGCTGTACACTGACGTAATGGTAGCCCCCTAAGGCTAAGCAGTTTTTCCCGATTGTAATATAGTGGAAGAAACTCACCGGAGGAGAACTGGGTAGCATGGCCGGTGCCAGATGCCTCCGGGATGCTGACTGGCACAGACGGGCCTGACTTTGGGGCGCCAGTGGCGTGCCCGCTGCACGTATCCGTTTGCATCAGGAATATATAGGCTAATGCCTATGATGCAAACTGGATCGCTAACGCAGCTGAGGAAGCAGAAACTGCATGGGTGGAAGTGAGGAGCCTGATAGTAGCCCCAGCCCTCTGCACAATCGGTGTATCAGCCGCGGCGGACCTGGACTAGAGAAAAAGCGAGATGCGAATCGGAGCAGCTAAGGAGGTGTAGGCAAGCAGAATCAAGTAAAGTGCAAGTGCGTGTAGGTAGGAGAAATTGTTTAAAAGCACAAAGTAATTCAGCCACACATATACAATTTTAAAAGTATTAAAAACCTAGTAGCAGGGCAGAAAACACGAAATCCTACCGCTGTCAGCTGCACGCGTCCGTTTACATCGGGAATATATAGGTTAATGCCTATGATGCAAACTGGATCGCTAACGCAGCTGAGGAAGCGGAAACTGCGTGGGAAACAGGGGCTCAAATTGGATCATAAATTCAAAGCTGTTCTGAACAGGGGCCCCCAAAATATGTTTGGCCCAGGGCCCCCAAAATCCTTAAGATGTCCCTGTCTCTAGCGCCTGGTGAGCGCTTCCTCCAGCACCTGCCCAAGAGAAGAAGGTGCGTGGGACCTGCTGCGCATGCTGCCAGGGAGAGCTGGTTATTTTCAATACAACGCTGTGCTACTAAAGCACTATATATCCAATTCCCCGCATTTTTGCTGCAGATTGATTCTGTGGGACCCTGACGGCATTCCTGGGACCTAGTGCCTCATGGGTACTACTGTCTTGTGTGGGACTTGGGATCCTCACCAGCTCCCTAGCGCCTTGAAGGCACTATTTTCTTGGTTGCCAGAGGAGGAGCGACGCTGGCAGCGCTGTGCTGTCAAAGCGCTATATTTGCTGGCCTGTACTTCAAGGAGGTGAGGAGCTGGTAAACAGACATAATATCGAATTCAAAATATCGACAGGACAGAATATCGAGTTTTTAATATAGAATGGACAGAATATCGAATTGCCAAAATATAGTGGTGAAGAATATCGAAAATCAGGTAAGAAATAAAATATCGATTTAAATAATATAGAAGTAAGTAATATCGACAGTCATAATATAGTTGTTAAAAATATCGAATTTTTTTATAGTGTTTTAAGTGTTAGTATATGTGTTAAAAGTATGTATACATTTTGGAATGTATGTTTGAATATTTTTAAAGTAATGAATTTTATATTATTTAATTTTTGTGTAATTTAATTCCGTAGCGGGTTGTGGGTTTATAGGGGATTAGGGTGGGAAGTAATTTAATTATAGTACATTAAATAATAATTTTTAGGAATTATTAATTATCTTTAATTTAATTTTGCGTTTTACTTCTGTAGCGGGTTGTGGGTTTATAGGGGAATAGGGTGGGAAGTAATTTAATTGTTATTAGGTAATTATTAATGGTATTGAAAATTAATTGGATGTTGATTAATTATTAATTGGTAAATAATTTGTATTAATTGGTAATTAATTAGTATTAATTGTTTAATTGATAATTATGTTAATTGTATTAATTTATTATTTGTAGCGAGTTGTGGGTTTATAGGGGAATATGGTGGGAATTAATTTAATTGTAAATAATTAATTATTGAAATAATATTTGTATATTGCTAATTAATTTATTCTTAATTAATTATTAATTGGTATTAATTTTATTTATTAATTTTTGTATTGAAAAATATGTGGTTGTTAATTAATTATTAATAGGTTATTAATAATAAAAAAACATTGGTATTTATAATAAATTAATTATTAAATATTGTTTGCTTGGTAATTCATTTACATATTTTTTGGGCTATTAATAATTTATTTATTTTTAATAAAATATTAAATTATTATTTTCCCTACTATTGCACTCACTGGAGTGGGAATAGTAATTTTTACCCCTACGCTATCCAACGCTTTCCCTACTATTGCACTCTTTGGAGTGGGAATAGTAATTTTTACCCTACGCTATCCAACGCTTACCCTACAGTTGCACTCACTGGAGTGGGAATAGTAATTTTTACCCCTACGCTATCCAACGCTTTCCCTACTGTTGCACTCTTTGGAGTGGGAATAGTAATTTTTACCCCTACGCTATCCAACGTTTTCTCTACTGTTGCGCTCTTTGGAGTGGGAATAGTAATTTTTACCCCTACGCCATCTGACGTTTTCCCTACTGTTGCACTCACTGGAGTGGGAATAGTAATTTTTACCCCAGCGCTATCCAATGATTACCCTAGAGTTGCACTCACTGGAGTGGGAATAGTAAATTTACCCTCCCGCTATCCAACGCTTTCCCTACTGTTGCACTCTCTGGAGTGGGAATAGTAATTTTTACCCCTACGTTATCCAACGCTTTCCCTACTGTTGCACTCTTTGGAGTGGGAATAGTAATTTTTACCCCTACGCTATCCAACGCTTTCCGTACTGTTGCACTCTTTGGAGTGGGAATAGTAATTTTTACCCCTACGCTATCCAACGCTTTCCCTACTGTTGCACTCTCTGGAGTGGGAATAGTAATTTTTACCCCTACGCTATCCAACGCTTTCTCTACTGTTGCACGCTTTGGAGTGGGAATAGTAATTTTTACCCCTACGCCATCTGACGTTTTCCCTACTGTTGCACTCACTGGAGTGGGAATAGTAATGTTTAGCCCTACTCTATCCAACGCTTTCCCTACTGTTGCACTCTTTGGAGTGGGAATAGTAATTTTTACCCCTACGCTATCCAATGCTTTCCCTACTGTTGAACTCACTGGAGTGGGAATAGTAAATTTTACCCTCCCGCTATCCAACGCTTTCCCTACTGTTGCACTCTCTGGAGTGTGAATATTAATTTTTACCCCTACGCTATCCAATGCTTTCTCTATTATTACACTGTCTGGAGTGGGAATACTAAATTTTACCCGCCCGCTATCCTACGCAAAAAATATTGCATTTTTGTAATAAATATTACGTTAATATATATGTATTTTTTTTATTTTTTACTTACATTAATTATTTATTAATTTTAAACTAATTTAAGTATTTTTAAGTATGTTTCAGTTAATTATATGTTTTATTTCATTAATTTTACATTAATTTTAAGACATTTAAAAAAATTCGATATTGTGACTAACTATATTTTTTACAACGATATTTAGGATTCTATATATTTGTACTTACCTGTTTGGAGATAGGGCTTCGATATTTTTGCATTCTATATTTTTCCTTCGATATTTTGGCAATTCGATATTCTTCTTCTCGATATTTCGTTAGTGATCCGAGGAGCTGAAGCCTGCAGCGCTGTGCTGCCAAAGCGCTACTTTATTCTGGGGGACCCTGGTCTTGGGAGGACTCTAGCGCCTCGTGAGTGCTACAGCTGTGCCCCAGAAGGAGGTGAGGAGCGTGGGCGCTACTTTCCTGTATGCTGTATTTCAACCCCCCCCCAAGGAGAAGGCCTGTGGGACTCTCCACGTTATTGCCAGAGAGAGCCCTGCAGCCACCGATGAAACGGGAGCAGTGCGTGCTCCATTTCGGCTGCCCCCATCGCCTGCTAGTAGGAAGGGGCCTATCGGGGCACAGTGCCGGTGCCCAGAGATTGCACAAGGACTCCAGAGAGCCCGGTGAGAAGGGCTTAGTCCCTACTTGGTGGGGGTGGTGTCGGGGAACATTGTCGGTGCTCGCCTCCCCACGGTGCCGCTCTGAGGGCACCGTGGTGCCCGTGCTGACCTTACAGCAGCCCCGCCTGACAGCGGGCAGCTGCAACCTTGGGGAGCACTGTGAATTTCAGGGGTCCCGGAGTTGGGCTCCCAACTGCGCAGTAGTGCCAGTGCTTGTTTTTGGGCCTGACTCCCAGCTGCCCTGCGAGTGCGCAGGCAGCTGCAACGTATTGGGGGGCATTGTACTCCTCAGGAGAAGAGAGAGAGGAGTGAGAAACACTCCTGCCCTGCCCCAGCGCTTTGCGCTCTTTGCTTTGCTGTTTTTGCAGCCAGCCCTGACTTTGCGGGACATAGGGCATTTGAGCCCCGGAGGGAGGCCAGTTGGCCTGGGGCCAGTTTCAGGGTGTTGTGCCTGATTGGGGTGAACTGTGTTTATGCTGGCGAGGCCTATTGCCCCATATGATTTATTGCATGATAATGTTGCCAATGCTAACCTGTTTAGACCTAATGCAATTATTCCAAGGTTGATGCCTAATCTATTTCTCCCAATGCATTGATGCTAATAAGGTTTTTGGCATGCCCACTACTGATGGTGTTTATGCAGATATGTTGATGCTTATTGATAATGCCTCATGCGTCAAGCCTCATTTTAATTTGACTATGCCTGATGCCTTACACTGTTGGTAGGCCTAATGCTCACATGTTTATGCCCACAGGTTTATGCCGAGTAATAATGCTTTTCTTCCCCTAAGACCTGCACTGCTGGTTTTATGCATACTGGGCCTAGGACTCATGCATCATGCATTTATGCTCATGACGATGTCTCATGTGATGCTTTATGTTTATGCTTAAGGCTAGTTGTACTGTGGCTAAGTGCCTGATCTGGCCAGGAGGTACTGGCTGCTTTACGTTTATTACTGAGACTCGCATTTATGCTACCTGTGCTTGTGATGACTCTGGCAGCGGCCCGATTGGCTGCCCTATAAATAATCCCCATGTAAAGTACTACCCAGTGCCGGTTGGCGCAATGTATATGCACCTGTGATGATTCTACAACGTGTTCTGCATAATACATATGCTGTTTTTCTCACGTAAACTAGTGTGTTCTCTTTTTGTAGTGTGCCTCGTGAGTCGCCTGTGTGTGCTGCGTGGATGCTTTACACATTTCCTCCGGAGCTTGGCCCATTCGCTCTGCACCACGGTACCCCGTGTCTAACAGATACTGTGAGTGAGTGTGTGAGAAAGCATGAATGTGACTGGCATGAATGTGTGTATGTGAGAAAGAGAGAGAATAAATATAGCTAACAATGAGCTTGTCCCTTGACCGATTCGACTTACCAGGGTCTCTGGAAACAGGGTAGGATTTCCACGATACCTCCTTTTTAAGAAGTTAGGACACAGTGGGGGTTGAACTGAGAGGTGTTTTATATAGCTGCTTATAACGACCCCTGGCCAGCCTGATCTACAGCCACCAGCTTCCGAGAATCCACTGACCGGATTCCAGTAGTAGAAACATCATGTTACTTAAGAACAGCATCAGTAGCCAGGAACATTACATTTTTGTATGTACAATGTGTGCAGGGGTGGTGTGCACGAGGCCGATATGTGTTGCTCTCATACCATACTTGTGCTCACGTTTTTATATAATGCAAGGAGTACCAACATTGAGACATGGGTGCGAGATTCCTTTCATGCTCATGGCTCCTTGTTATGATTAAAGCGCTTCTGTATGTTAGGGGTGGCATGAGGGATGTTGTAATTCAAACATGCGGGTGGATATATGCATGGAAATGGCTGTTACCGGCATTCTTCATCTAGACCGCGACTTGTCTCCATGTTATATTCATGTAAATAAAGTTTCTTTCAAAATTACTCACGTTCCTGGTGGATGCTTTTCCAACACTGAAGAAGAGTGGCAAGTAAACCTGCACCTGCATTTGGATGGATTTCCGGATGAAAGACGCTACGCTACTTGTGGAAATGTTGTTTCCCTTTTTCCTCCATTGGTGACTGTGGAGAAAGGATATTTCTGGTCTGAATAGAATTTTTCTGGCAGACACATGCAAGGCAAGGTTTATGTTGTAAGTAATGGTCAGTCTTTGTTGGAATGGCCTCATCAGGAAGAGATGGGTATAAAACTGGATCCAATAGCAGACCCCCCTGTTTATATTATCGAGAATGCTTCTGAAGGGGGAGAAATGTAATGGGTAAGGAGTTGGGTACATTCACTCAGGGATAGCAGGAGCCAGGGACATCTTAAGGATTTTGGGGGCCCTGGGCCAAACATATTTTGGGGGCCCCTGTTCAGAACAGCTTTGAATTTATGATCCAATTTGAGCCCCTGTTTCCCACGCAGTTTCCGCTTCCTCAGCTGCGTTAGCGATCCAGTTTGCATCATAGGCATTAACCTATATATTCCCGATGTAAACGGACGCGTGCAGCTGACAGCGGTAGGATTTCGTGTTTTCTGCCCTGCTACTAGGTTTTTAATACTTTTAAAATTGTATATGTGTGGCTGAATTACTTTGTGCTTTTAAACAATTTCTCCTACCTACACGCACTTGCACTTTACTTGATTCTGCTTGCCTACACCTCCTTAGCTGCTCCGATTCGCATCTCGCTTTTTCTCTAGTCCAGGTCCGCCGCGGCTGATACACCGATTGTGCAGAGGGCTGGGGCTACTATCAGGCTCCTCACTTCCACCCATGCAGTTTCTGCTTCCTCAGCTGCGTTAGCGATCCAGTTTGCATCATAGGCATTAGCCTATATATTCCTGATGCAAACGGATACGTGCAGCGGGCACGCCACTGGCGCCCCAAAGTCAGGCCCGTCTGTGCCAGTCAGCATCCCGGAGGCATCTGGCACCGGCCATGCTACCCAGTTCTCCTCCGGTGAGTTTCTTCCACTATATTACAATCGGGAAAAACTGCTTAGCCTTAGGGGGCTACCATTACGTCAGTGTACAGCGGCTGATCCAAGCCTGGAGGTAGACTTTCAATGCAATAAGTGCAACTGGTCCCTCCTCCAGCCCAGGAAACTTGCACCCAAGATCTTTCCACGCAACAATAAGTGTAAAAACAATAAGAAAACAGAGAACTTAAAGGCCACCCTTTTGAATTGTCGCTCTATGCAAAAGCATGAACCACACATGTGTCACCTACTTTTAGACAAACAGCCTGATCTTTTATTTCTCACTGAGACCTGGCTGTCTGAAGCCTCCAACCCTGCTATCACCTCGGCCATCCTTACAGGTTATAAAATCCTTAGGAGGGACCGACCGAGTGGTAAGGGAAGGGCGGTGTAGCCATAATTTACAATAAAAAACTAGACTGCTCTACCATCCCGATGGAAAACATCGAGGGTGCAGAGTCCTTGTGCTTCCGCTGTACCTTAGTCCCCCATTATAGCATAGCTGTTTTTCGGATTTACAGACCTCCCGGTGCAATTGGAAAATGTATTACTACGCTTAAAACAGCCACCACCTCCCTGGCCTTAAAATACAACAACTGCCTTATTCTGGGAGATTTCAATATACATATGGACAATGGAAAAGGCCCTCAAACAATTTCCTTGTTGGAGAAGCTGCAGGCCTGCAAAATGTTTTCATCTATTTCTTCGGCCACCCATGAGAAGGGCCATACCCTAAACCAAATCTTTCACAACTTTGACATATCTGTAAGCCTACCTCTTACCATTACCTGGTCTGACGACCTTATATTAAAATGTGTCATTCCCAACTCTGCCACAGCCCCTCAGGCTAACGCAGGGCAGAGGGTCCCTAATTACAGGAAGTTCCATAAAATATCCATCCCGATGTTAGCAGATGCCCTTAGTCGTTCCTCAACAGAGCTGTCTGGCTGCCCCGACTCGGATGCCCTCTCAATAGATTCATGGTTCTGAACCAACATTGGTGCAGCGGTACCGGTTGTTTCCCGCTCCTCAAAGAGGTCGGCCCCAACAGCTACATGGTTAAACGATTCCCTCAGATCTAGCAAAACAAATTGTAGAAAAATGGAACGGAAATGGTGTAAATCCTATCGACCTGAGGACAAGAAGGTGTATAAAGACACCTTAAAAGATCATTACATTCTCGTGAAGGCAGCCAAGAAAAACTTCTTTCAAACTAAGATAGCAAATGCCCAAAATAGGAGTAAGGAAATCTTTAGCATAGTTAAATCCTTTACCTTTACCACCCGAAAGCCAGCACAAAGGAAGGGCCATGCACGGAAGAATGGTATAATCAAATAGCTCAATTCTTCCACAAAAAGATCTCTGTGATTCAACAAGCCTTCACTGACATCTCAGAAGAAGAACTGACCTTATACCTTAGTTCTTCTAGCAAATTTCACCTCTTGGATCCTCCATCTTTACTAGCTTTCCCTGAGTTTCAGCTTCAAGAGTCACTGACCCTTCTCCAAAGCATTAAGTCTGGCTCTCCTACTGACCCATATCCAGCGAATATCCTGAACCTATTAGTTCCCACCATAAACCCCCTGGTAAACCAGCTCATTAATGTTTCCCTCTCCTCAGGCAACATGCCGAAATTATGGAAGAATGCTAAGATTCTTCCACTGATAAAAAAGGCTAACGCCAAACCGACAGATCCTGCCACCTACAGGCCAATCTCCCTTCTTCCGGCCCTCTGCAAAGTATCAGAGAAGCATGTAAATAAGGCCCTCCAAAAACACAGTGAAGCTGGGAAGCTCATTCATGAGTCCCAATCCGGTTTTAGGGCTAACTACAGTACAGAGTACGCTCTGCTGGAAGTGACTGAATTTCTCAAGGGTAAGCTGGACCAGGAGGCAAGGCTGTTCTGATACTACTCGATCTGTCAGCGCCCATCGATACGGTCCCACATGAGAGGCTCCTGGAAAGACTTGCTAACATCGGCCTGGGGGGGGGACCGCCTTAATGTGGATGTCATCCTTCTTGGCAAATAGATCTCAAGACATCTGGCTCCCCTCTTTCTCATCCCCGGTTCTGGCCATGAATGTAGGTGTCCCTCAGGGCTCCATTCTCAGTACCCTTTTAATATATATCTATCCCCTTGCATTTCTGGTAGAGGAAGAGGGCGCCAAAATAGTTTCCTATGCTGATGACACTCAGCTGATTTTTACATGTGAAAAAGGAACCAACTTTGACGGGGCAATGATTAGGTCTTGCCTCACAAAGGTTTTTAACTGGCTTAAGATCAACCAGCTGAAGTGCAATCTTGACAAAACTGAAGTTGTTTTCTTTGGTTATCCAGAAACGCCTGACTGGAGCTCCTTGTGGCCAAAAGAGCTGCCACCCCCACCCGCGGAAAAGGAGAAAGTAAAAAACTTATGAATTGTCATAGACAAGACACTCTCTATGCACTTTCAAATCCAAAAGCTTGCCTAGGCATACTCCGGATGCTAAAAAAAAAATCCTGCCACAGTTACCGCTTGAGAGCAGAACGATCGTGGTGCAAGCCCCGGTGACATCAAAGCTTGACTATGTCAACAGCTTCTACCTCGGTCTTCCTAAATCCCTTATACAGCACCTACAAGTGGTACAAAATGCGGCAGCCAAAGCCATCCTGAGACCTAAACACAGATCTAGTATGACCCCTATTCTTAAGTCTCTAAACTGGCCCTCCATAAAAGAACGGATCGACTTCAAAGCGATGACCATCTTCTTTAAAGCTTTCCACGGCTTAGGAGCTGGCTACCTAAATAAGCGTGTTAATCGCTACACAACATCTAGACCCCTAAGATCTTCCAATGCCAACTTGGCCATTATGCCTAAAATATGCTGTGCCCCCACTGGAGGCAGATCCCTCGGCTTTCTAGGTGCAAAATTGTGGAATAGACTCCCTGAGTTTCTGAGACTAATCACAGACCTACTCTCTTTCAGGAAGAACTTAAAAACCTGCCTTTTTAATAACTGATGGGTCTTTTATGCACGTTTTCCTCCCGCTGTCACTCGCCAGGATACTGTAGTCTGAGTAGCTGCACACTTTATTAAATACACTATTTCATTTCATTAGGTCCCTGACAGTGCAAAGGAATTCTCGTCCAAATTCCAAGTGCCTAATTTATGAGGCCTTGCTTTACTTTTATGCCGCCGGTGCGTCACTTTTTGTGACACACTCGCAGCATAAAAAATGTGCCATGTTGAGCCCTATTTACAAAGTGACGCATCTAGGCCGATGCATCACTTTGTAAACCCCTGCACCACATTATACCAGCGCCAGGTATATTGTATGCAGGGTGGGTGTTCCCCTTCAAAAAGCCTCAGAAATGGCGCATTGAAATCTATGAGAACTCAGTGCACCACTTCTAGGACGCCATTGCGTCAATATCTTACACCTGCCTCACAGCAGGTGTAAGACTGATGCATTCCCTTTCACGTGGGGCTTGCCCCATGTGAAAGGACACATTGCTGGAGTTGCTTCTATTTTCAGACACACCCCAGCAATGCATCACTTTTGCGCCGACAGATACGTCAGAAATACTGACGTATCTGTAACTCTTTGCGACATGATGCGTCATACAGTAAATATGGTGCATCTATCATGTTGCAAGGAGGGCGCACTAAGAAGTGACGCATCCCTGTTTTCACACAGCGATGCATCACTTCTCATAAATAAGGCCCTAAATGTGTTTACATCTAATATTCAGGGATAGGTATGTGTGTTTTCAATATTGTAACACAGCAGCATATCACCAATATTACTGCAAATAATCTCTGTGACGCCCTCCCATTTCTTATATGTTAGGCCTTGTTTTGATCTAAAAGAAACTTTTTTATGTATATTGCATGAAACATAAACACAACATTTCTCTGCAAAATGGCTGTACTAGACTCTCACTAATCAGGTACATAAAAAATAAATGAAAGCAAAACAGTATTTAAAACAATCTGTTTAAGAAATATTCAAAGGTCATTAGGGCAAAACACTGGAGAACAGAGCTGACTCTGTCAGGGGGCCCCCTGAAAGGCTGGGGCCCTGGGCCAGAGCCCACTTTGCCCATGCATTAAAACGTCTCTGGCAGGAGCTATTTCCAGACGTTTCTAGTGACAACCTGGGAGAGTTCTGAGGATTTAAACAGTATCAAGCTTTGTGATAATGCTGTTTCCATGAGACACAGAGTATTGAGACTCTATGTGGACTCGCGCAGCATTAATAGTGCAATATGAGCGGATGCCCATCCTCTTCCCACTCTACACAAAGTGTCAGTACGTTGGCTGGTGCACACGTGTTTTCATGTATAGATTTAGCAAGTGCATATCATCAGGTATGTCTGGATGATGACTCAAAACATTTGACTGCGTTTATTACTCCTGAAGGTCTTTTTAGGTTCCGTAGAATGCACTTTTGGGTGATCAAGTGCCGCTTCAGTTTTTCAAAGATTGATGAAAGAGACTTTGCTTAGTCTTTGGCAAGAATAAAGAAGAGATTGACAGTATTATAAGAAGTGTTGTGACAGAATTATCCTCCAAGAATCTTACTTTGCGCACAGTAAAGTGTAGGTTTAAGAAGCAGGAAGTGGAGTGCCGGGGGCATATCATAAGTGGTGCCAGAATTAAACCCAAACAGAACCACGTATATTCGTAATTATGCTTCATTGGTGAACCCACTTAGGGTTCTTCTAAAAAGAAATGTGAGATTAGAGAGGATGGAAGTGATGAATATTGATTTCCGTGCACTTAAAAAAATTATTGTGGAAGCCCTTTGTCTCAAACTGTTTGTTGTTAGTAAGGAGTGTATTGTGATGGTTGATGCAAGTAGTTGTGGTCTTGGCAGATTACTAACGCAACATGAAGAGGGTAAAGAGTGGATTGTGGCTTATGTGTCTCGGGTATTGCATTATCCTGAGAAAATGTACTCTGTCATAGAGAGAAAGTTGTTGGCTTGTGTCTGGGGGCGGAACATTTTAGGAATTTCTTATTGGGGACCAAGTTTACTTTAAAAACTGATCACAAGTCATTGGTGCACATAATGGCACCTGGAGGAAGGCACACCATGTCAGTAAGGTTAGACAGATAAGCTTCCAGGATGCAGAACTTTCAGTACCTCATGGAATACATTCCAGGGAAGTGTAAGGGACTGTGTGTCCAAGTTTCCTCTACCGTGTGAGGAGCAGATGAGCATAGAGGGAGATGAATTTTAAGTGGCTTTCACTTTGCAAGATGTGAACCTATTAAGTTTGGGGCATCCTGTTATTCAAGAGACCAAATGGAAAAAGGAAATTAAAAAAAATTGTGAACTGAGTAAGTTGATTGAAGAATGGTTGGCCGGAGGAAACGAAGGTGTCTGGAGAATTGTTGGGATATTTTAAAGTATATGAAGAGTTGGTGGGATGGAAAGATATTGTGGTCAGAGGGGACAATTTTCAACTTGCGTAACTTCGTAGTGGACATTGCCCATGAAGTACATTTGGGTATGTGGGACTAGGAGGGTGTCAGGGAGAATGTTTGGTGGCCTGGGATTTATTCTTTTGTTGAGCATCACATTAGAATATGTACAAGTTGTGGCTTAAGTGACAAAACAACCAGGGCCCTGTCATCTGATCCCAGGCTGGTTAATGGCTGTTGCCAGCATTCATCATTTGGACGGAGACTTGTCTCCATGTTATATTCATGTAAATAAAGTTTCCTTGAAAAATACTCACGTTCCTTGTGGATGCTTTTCCAACATACATCATAAAATGGAACACATCCTCCTTCTTTAATACAATAACGATAAACATTTTAAATTCCTGCCACTATTGCAATGAATATTCATACATTTAAGCCAACTATAAAACTGTAAAACTCTCCTTAACTATCATACGAGTTACAGGACATTCAACATTTGTTCAACATGTGAGCACATGCAATAAGAGTATACATAAACTTTAAACAGCTTAGTACTTCACCCACTTACGGGTGTCATGCGCCTCCTCACAAGTCTTTGGCTCATCCTCCACTCAACAGGCTCAGCTCTTAGCTCCGCCACGCTCCTTGTCTCAAACAACTTGTCATACCATCTCGTCACCTGGTTGCTAACCCTCCTGGGCTTGAACATCTTTGCATACCCTCTTATCAACTTATCACTCAGATATGCCCTCTCATGCACACCGTCTTCCAACTTCCTTCCATTCCTACCTTTTCTTCCATCCCTTCTTTTCTGTTTCTGCATGCGTACCACCTGACACTTCTTTCTTTTTTCATTTGACCTCTCCAGATACCTAGACTTGACGAATGTTTCAGGCCCCTCCACAGCGCAAGGCACTCTCCCTTTAACAAGGCAAAATGGAGACCTACCTGTCATAAAGTGCAGAGTAGTCCCATATTTCAACAACACATCCTTAACCTGACTCCTCAAACAAACCTCATCTGTCACTACCAACCGTAGACTCTCTTTTAACATGTTGTTATAGCGCTCCATTACAATCTTCTCCCTGGATTAGTCCACCGTAGTCCTACCATGCTTAATTACCCTTTTTTTCAGGAAAAATTCTAATTCTCCTGCAGTAAATAGGAAACCCCTATCAATCAGTATGGAGGTAGGACACTCCTCTCTTCAGAAGACTTTCTCACAAAAAAGCAACCAGCTTTGACACCTTTATCTCTTTCTAAATGCCACCTCTGCCCGTTGCGAGAAACAATCCATCTTACTACAGCATACCTTTTACCCTTTCCCAAACAGTCAAGGGGCCACGAATTTCCATTGCCAGAATTTCCTATGTACGCTCCGGAAAGGCTGTTGGTGATATGGGATTTGTATCCACTTGTTTAGGGTGATTCGGGTTCAAAATCATGCCAAAAGCTTATTGTTCCAACCATCCCAACAACGATCTTCCCTTCTCAACAACATACATTGTTTCAATCACCTTTCTGTCCCAAAATTCCGCATCTGCATGGAAATTCCCTAAAACTGGAAATTTGTCCCCGCAATACCCTTTGGGTTCAACAACCGAGGAACACAGATAACATATATCAAATCTTTCCCAAGTCTATTTATCAATGATGGTAAACAGTGAGCATGAATCAGCCCAAACGTGTATATCCTTGTCCTTCACCTTTATTGCACATTCAGTGGGCTATTCTCCTCACTAGACTCCCTTAACTGACTCATAAGTTGCGGTTCCTCCTCACACACCACCATCACTTCAATCTCTCCCTCATTGCTCAATTCCAAATCCATGTCATCACTGGGTACTTCCTGTCCATTCACCACATTTATAGCACACCTGGACTTCCAGTTGTCCCCCATCTTGTGCTTTCTGGAGCAGGACCCATCTCTTTACATCTGAAACACTTTCTCTCAGCCGCAGGACAACTGATCATCTCAGCTGTGTGTTGTTCACTACCACATCTGTTCACACTCTCTTTTTCCCAACATTATGAGCTTTCCCCTCTGTCTTCTCTCCTTCGTTGCCCTCACGGAAGGATTTATTCACAACATTCACATCACATGCCTTCTTCGATTCACCTGCTCTGTTTACAGCAGCATCTCCCAATTCATTGACATAGCGAGAAGTGTTCCCCATATGCCTAGCCACTTCAATGGTCTTATCCAAAGTATGGTCTTTCAGTCCCATCAGCTTCTCCTTGATCTTAATATTGTTAGTCCTGTTAATCATCTGATCTTTAACAATTTTACACCGGAGATCTCAATATTTACATGAAACGCCCAACCCTCTCAGGGCTGCTACATACTGCTCAATGGTTTCTCCCTGCAGCTGTGCAATAATTTGTGTCTTTCAACCACAATACTAATCTTCCTGCCAAAATTCTCCTCCAGAGCTCTAATTGCCATTTCGTAGTCATCCTCCATCTCCTACAGACCCCTCATCTGCTTTTTTCCCTTCCACAACCGGTCTTGGCAGAGTCTTGAGAACCTTGCCTTCCAACCCCAAACTATGTTTTAGAATGTCCAGGTTTCTTTTGGCAACAAAAACACCTCTCCCATAGCCTCCAAATAGGTTTCAAACGTTTCCTTCCATTCTTCCCGTCCCATACATGGAACCCCTGGATCTTGTAAGAAGAATGGAGGTGCAGATATAGACTGTGTTGTCATGACTAAACACACATTTGCAAATATAGGGAAAAATGCTTACTCCTGACCCCACTCACAACAGGACTATTCTGGTACCTGACAACTTAACACCCAATAAACTTGCTGTCAGGTCCTCCGGTAGTAGTTTGCAATATAAATTATACAGATGCTTACTAGTTTTCCTTATTCACTTATCTTGCATGTCTTACACCCAAGGAGATTCACTTCACATTCCTTACTAATCAAATCAAATCAAATCAAAAGTTCTTTATTAGGTAACTATAAAAGTTAACCATAAAAGCACAATGCATATCTCAAACAGTTAAAACACCATTAAAAAACTAAACAGATACAATATTGTCAAAATCACCTCATGATGGATTTACGGCATTTAATTTTTTTTTTTAAATGCAATAACAGAGGCAATCGTGAATTCATTTTCTAAGAGTTGCAGACCACGGAATGTGGGGCGACATTGTCTCAGTCCAAGGTTTTTTAATAGAGTAATAATCCATCTCCTTCTTGCGATGCAATAAAACTTACAAAAAAAAATATGTGTATAGTCGACTGTACAGAGACATCTGTTGAAGAACACTCCGGACACTTCTTATAGATGTATGGGAGTAGTTTATTGAAGAGCACAGCAAAGAACAACCCAATGTCTTCTGACCAAACTCCCAACTGACTCCTTTAGAACATCAGCATGGAACAGAGAATACACGCAGGTATTCTGGAAGGTGGGAGGGAGGAACATAGAGAATGGCATGTGCATACACAGAGAAGATGTCAGAAGAGAAACCATTTACAACACATCTTCCTCCTTTATGGAAGAAACATAAAGGAAAAACTTAAAAGAATACTGAAGATGAAACAAATTTGTTTAACATACTATTCGCAACAATAATCATTAAGGAAAGCAGGTGGTCTACGGTACCTTGCAATTCTGGTACTAGCAGACAAGGATGCATTCTGAGAATTGAAAGAATCAGTGGTACTATTGCTTGGATGACAAGCACTGCTTGAATCAAAGGCATCACCTCCACCAGCACACCTTCTACCAACTGGGGAAGAAAGCAGGGTAGCGTCTTCCATGGTAGACAACATGTAACCACTATTCCAACTGCTGGAAGAGGAATAAAGAGGCCCATGTGAAACACCGTCCTTGCAGACGGAAGATTTCTTTTGGTATAAAGCAACTCTTCGAAGGTTCCATTTTTCACCATTGGTCAAAACGATATAATGAGGAAATACTTCACTGACACAAAAAGGACCTTTACATTTAGATAAACCTTTAGAAATCCTACCAGGTTTTACCATAACATAGTCACCTTTTGAAATGTGCGATCCAGAAGTACTTTTGGTACTAGTGACAGGTACAGAGTCTAAGTGACCACCTTTGGAGACCCACTCTTTGATCCACGAAGGAGTGAGTTTTGTGCCAGGAAATCTGCCATGCATAAGTTCAAAAGGTGACTTTTCGTTAGAACCATGTATTGTAGTGCGATAAGCACTGACCATATCTTGGACCATGTCATGGGCAAAAACACCCCTCGAGCAAGCCATCTGAATTGTACCTTTGACAAGTCTGTTAACTCTTTCGCATAGGCCATTACCCTGCGGGTTATGTAGAGATGTACGATGAGGTGTGATACCACAACTAGATAGAAAAGAACACATGTCATGGGAAATAAGTTGTGTGCCATTGTCTGTGATAAGAACATTAGGATAGCCTTCTTCTTGAAAAAGCGTTTTTAAAAATGTTATGGTGCTTTCAGTGGGGATATTTTTACAAAATCAACAGTGAGCCATTTAGAGAAAACATCAATGGATACAATGGCAAACTGTTGATACAAGGGTAGTTCTTCCATGGGTCCAATGAAATCAAGATAAATACTGTGCCACGGACTATTGTGGGTAGTCAAATGACCCATGGAAGAACCAACTGCGACCTTGAGTCTTTTCTCCCCCTCCTTACATGTGGAACACCTTTCAATCCATGAAGACACCTGGGAGTCCATACCCGGCCACCAGAAGTTAGCTTTAAGTCTGTGCTGGGTCAAAGTTTGTCCCAGATGACCTTCATAGGCAATGTTGAGTAACTTTATGTCTGCACTCAGGCTGTAAATTCCGGCCCGGAGGCGGAGCCTCCGACCCAGAGGTGGAGATTTTGGCCATGGCTACATCTCTGCCATTGGCCGGAATCCCCACCTCCGGGCGGGAAGCTCCGCCTCCGGGCCGGAATTTCCGGCCCGAGTGTGGACGTAAAGTTAGTAGTCGTAAATCCATTCTGTGAATACCAAAAGTAGTAAGTGCATTCTGTGCATTCTGTGAATACCAAAAGTAGTAAGTGCATTCTGTGAATACCAAAAGTAGTAAGTTTAGGATTTTGTCTTAAGTTAATTCTGTGAATCGGGCCCTATGTATGGAACAGAAAACGAACATAAATGTCACACAATTGAGAGAGATTTGCGTAACATCGTAGGATAAGCACTAAAAATAAATACCTGTTACTCGCTGAGGACGAGTGCTTCACTGGGAAGTTGCCAAGTTCATTAAATAGGTGTGCATATCACCGCTGCTTCACTGGGAAGTTGCCAAGTTCATTAGACAGGTGTGCGTATCTGTATAATACGCTGGAGAAAGAATAATATATATATTTTTGTTAACAAGGGCTCTTTCTTTCTTCCGACGCTAGGGTGTTGTTTTTTATTTTTATTTTGAATTGGCGCCAGAGTCTTTACGTGGTAGAGGTGAGGCTTGGAACGCAGGCTTGGAACGCAGCGTTGAGGTGCCGCGCACTGTCACTGACCGTGGAGAAAGAAGACGCACAAAGGCATTGTGGGGAGGTAACTAAGCAACCTGAGGTGACGCTGCAGCTGGCGATTACGAAGCGTGTCTTGATGACGCTACAGTAACCATAGGAACGTGTATAGAAACAGTGACACATAGGGGTTACGCGCACTGCAGCTTTAAACTCACGGTTGATGACGTCAGGAACCCTCCCACGTAGATTTGATCAGATTTCTTCCTAAAATGTTACTACTCCGCGGATTGCAGGAGGGAGAGCAACCTCGACATAGATGGATTTGTTTGGCGAAGAGCTGTTCTGGTAGCTGTGGAAGCTGTGGCTGAAAATGGAGTGAAGAGCAGTCAGCGCTCTCTGGAATCAGCGTTCTTTGTGGTCTGGTTAGCTGGTATCCCGGGATCGTTGCCAAATTGTTGAAGAACACTCCGAACACTTCTTATAGATGTATGGGAGTAGTTTATTGAAGAGCACAGCAAAGAACAACCCAGCGCCTGCTGACCAAACTCCCAACTGACTCCTTTAGAACATCAGCATGGAACAGAGAATACACGCAGGTATTGTGGAAGGTGGGAGGAAGGAACATAGAGAATGGCATGTGCATACACAGAGAAGATGTTGTAAGAGAAACCATTTACAACAACATAATCGCACGGACATTTACTTAAAACTCTCGACCAATCGTTATGTTCAGGGAAACTTAAGGATCTATATGAAATAGTCAGTCTGAAGCGTGTTAGCAGAAATCTGTCATAATCACCGGTAATTAGCAAAATATATGGTTGTATAGTTGGGGTCGCCAAAGTAATGTGATGTGCTTGGACCGATTATTTTTTCATTTCGTTTATGGTTCTAATTTCACTCAAAATACGCATACTATTAGCTTTAAGTTCTTTCCTGGACACATTGAACATAGTGTGCAGGTTGTTATAATATTCTAAGTGGCCTAGTTGTGATAGAAACATTTTGACATATTCTAGCCATCTTATTTGCTTGACCCCGTAAATCCCCAGGCCATCTTTCGGTATGTGGCGATTAAAAACAGTCTCATCAGCAGTCCAGACTCTATGCCACAAGAGGATGGGCTAGATCTTAATCGTGTCCTCTAAATATGGCATACCCAATTCTGAATGGCAAATATAAGTTGAAGTGCCATCCGGTACTGCCAAAAGGAACCTAAAGAACATATTTTCTGCAACCTGTAGTGAGTTTACATTGGCGTAAGTAGGGGAATGGGCCTCAGAGTTAACAGAGGGGGTTTGTTGGACTTTTTGGACTATATTGTGTGGGGCATGTATTATTTCCTCATGACAGGCGGGGACAGGAGCAGGATGAGTAATATGGCGCCTCACGCTGTTGGTTTGATGATCCTGATCTCTCACTTGGACAGTTATTAACTCCTGTCCAAGAGGCTAAGTTTATCAAAGCATTTAGATAATACTTCTTCCATTGTGCCAATTCTATGTGTTAGGCTACTTAAGCTTCCCCTAAGAAAGGTGTCTAAGGCTTCCAGCTTAGCTTTCATCTTTATCACCTCGTTCTGTGTCCGCATATTAGCGCTGGCTGTTAATTTTTCCCCATTGTTTAATTTATGCGTCGTCACTGACTTATCCTTTTTTTCAACCTTTTTACATACTTTAAAGGGGTCCCTCTAGTTGTTAGGCCCATTTCCCCTATAATGGGGAGGGTAATATCAGGATTTCTGGCATGCTTAGTCGGTGGTTGGGTGTCATACTCTTGTTCACTACCTGATATATTGTCCGATGTGTTGACGATACAGCCATTTGTTCCTAACGTGCTCCTGTGTGCTTCTATGGGTGGGGTAGACCCCACTGTGCTGTCAGTGCTAATTTTTCTTTGTTCTTCTAAAATCAATAAAGTTGATTGTCAAAAAGAAAATGCGCACACACTGCTGTGAGCATCAGTGATGCTTCCGTGAGTGAAAATGCACTTTAGTGTCCACACTGCTTTGCTCATCAGCAACACTTCTTCCACCGGTGGGCACCACTGCCAGCCACAGCAATTAACTGCTCATGCGCATACACTACTGTGAGCATCAGCGATGCTTCCACATCCAGCTGGTGCCGCTTAGTTTACTTTTCGTCTGATCAGATGTGGGTGCGGTAGCCCTGAACACACCCTCCAAATAAAAGTGAGTAGCCATGACAATACACCCGCCAATGAACAGCAGCAATCTTGATGACGGCCACATGATGTGACAGTCTTTTTACTTCTTGATTACACCAACAATCCTCTTCTGTCATGCAAACAGGGAGTGTGATCTACACAGCTTTTAGAAAAATACCAGGCCTCTGAACAATGCTGAAGGGGAGTGCACTCTTTCAGATTCAATTGATGCCACTTGCTGGTAAGCGGATCACCTCCAACACCAGTTATCAATTCTGGGGCACAGTAGGCACCCTTACAACCTCTACAGTTTGGCATGCAGCTCCTATTGTATAGTGTTCATTGCCCTACGTCTTCAGAAATATCGGCCATTACAAATGTGCGCAGCACCGTATCGCACACTCCTATGGACAGAACTCTCTTGTCAGGCTACAGGTTTGCCCCCAAATAGTGCAGAACACTCACTGCACTCTCCTCAGTTTGGACATTGACACAGGTTCTGTTTGAGCTGTATCATAGGGCACAATTCTTTCCCTTTTCTTGCCAGAGGTCGTATCCTTCCTCAGTCTGATAGGAAATCTGAATCGTACTCACCGTCCACAAAATCCCCGCTACCACTATGTCCTCCTGGTTATAATCCCATCATCCTTGCCATTTTTAAGAAGTCAGGACACAGTGGGGGTATGACTGAGAGGGATTTATTTAGCTGCTTGCAATGACCCCTGGCCAGGCTGATCCTTAGCAACTGTGTGCCACCAGCCTCCTAGAATTCACCAACCAGATTCCAGATGTAGAAGCATCACATTGCCTAGGAACTGCATCAATAGCCAGGAACATTACATAATGCAATACAACAATCCTCATAACTGAATTTTAGTGGGGAGACATCGCTCCGAATTCTCCTGATGGGGCCCTCATGATTTGACTACATTGGTCAAGGGGCATCAAGAAGTTTTGACTACTTATTGCTAAATTAGCTCACTATGAACATAATTTACTGAGTAGATTAGGGACCACATCTGCTCCTGACAAAATTCCTAGACCCCTGAGGCAAATTTGGGAATGAAACATGTTGACCCAACTGAATATAATCTGAGGACTCATAATAACACCACTTTGGGTTTAGTTTTGTTTTTAATCTTGACACAGCCACGTGTCAGCAATACATTTTACCAGGTGGGCGTCCGCAGCCAATTTTAACTCCTTATTCACCTTGTCATTTACTGCTACCATCAACCAAAGTGGGGCAGTATCCTGATCTCAGAATATTACCAGGCCAGGCTGAGAGAGAAAAGATCTCGGAGAAAGAGCCCCATGCTCTGGGAGCCCGCTAGGCATTGTAGCGAACACCCAGCTACAGCAGGCCAGATGATAAAATATGCCACCTAGGTGGGTGGGCTTTTGAATCCTTAAAATAAGGATCCCCGAGACTTATGGATTCTCATGTAACTAAAGGACAGGTTAACTCCTTGGTCTGCTAGTAGAATGGCTCACCACTTTCTGACGTGAAATACATGTCAACTGGCATGTAGAAATTGGTAATAGATGTAGTCAGGCGAGTGGAAACCAAAATAGTCTGCTTTTGCTGCCTTTCTCGAACCGTTCCAGCTGTCTAAACAGACTGTGTTGTATGCAATAATCCAGAATTACCGCTTGCTCATGATTAGGTAGCTTTCTTGTCGATCTCCTTTCCCTTCTTATTCTCTGTATGTCCCCCCAGAGTACAGCTCTCTCACCATTTGCTCTCACCATGACTTTTCACTGCATGTGTTGTAATATTTCGGTGCTAACATTGGGACTATATTTTACTTGTCGAGCTTTCTATCTCATTTTTGTTTTAGTACTTCATGGGGATGCATGTCTGTCACTGTTCTCTGGGAAACAGCCTTAATAACGCTTGCCTTGCTTAACCACGCATATGCCTTAACCACACGTGTGTGATTAAGGCAGGGCGCGGTCTAGATATCCGGATGGGAACAGGAACAGGAATTGTCGAGACAGAAAGCTCGACGCAGACAGGTAAGAGGGTAAAGTTTTTAAGGGTTGCGGGGTATTTTTTAGGGCTCTGGTTTGAGGGTAGTTCTCAGGGCTCTGGGAGCTCAGGTTGTTTTGAAGCCTTGGAAGGGTCGGGAGTTGTTTTAGGGCTGGGTATAGTTGTTTTTTGGGCTGGAGGGGGTCAGGGTAGCTTTTAGGGCTTGGGTGTAAGGGTTGTTTCTAGGGCTCTGGACGGAGGGGTCGGTTTGTTTTTAGTGCTCAGCCGGCTGGGGTGTGATCTTTACCACACATATCTCTTTACCAATCATGTCTTTTTACCACAAAATTGCGTGGTAAAGGCATGAGTGGTAAAGGAAGGCGTTGTTCAGACGCATTATTTGTTCGGGCAGCGTTGTAGAGGCATGGGTGGAGTAGGCATGTGTGCCTCCGTCATACAACCCTGTTCTCTCTCTCCTCATTGGTTCTTTGATATGTGCTCCATGATGTGCGTGTGCATTTTACAGTGCTAGTGTTTTTTCAAAATACCCTTCTTTTTCTAGCTCCCACTTCAACATAACATATGTAATCACAAAGCAAGTCCTGGGCACACGTAATAGATAAACAGTTGTTACAATAGTGAAAATTTATATAGAGGTCGACACCGGTAGTTCCATGAAAGCTGTTTTACGCACGAAGTATTCGTGAAAAGAACAACGCCAGCCGACACGTGTTTCGTCAACAGGTCACTGCCCGTGACTCTTCAGGGCTGGAAACAATATAATGTAAAACATAATGCGAGAATTAACAACGTGAATATGTACGTGATGTTTATCAGTGGAGATAGTGAGGTGAAATAAACGACACCCAACTAAAAGTGGAAACCCTAAACGAAAATTCCAGGAGAAATCAAGCTAGTACATTAAATTATTGTAGTGAAAACATGGTAAACAGAGGACAGATTCCTCAAACGAGGCTATAAACAAAGAATGATCACCAAAGGCCACGACCAAAATAAAGAAAGCAAACAGACAGTACACTCCGACCCAAGACACGCAAGGCACCTCAAACCACGCAAACCAGGCTGATAATAGACTACAATGATCTCAGCACAGTGGTCAGAAAGAGCCTCACGAAACACTGGAACATCCTACTAGCCGACAAAGCATTGAGTGAAAATATCGCCAAAACCCCTCATTACATACAGACGCGGCAGGACTCTGAGGAATAAGCTGAGTTTCACTGTTCCACACTCGGCTAACACCTCCACCTGGCTCACTCCACATACCAAAGGGTTTCACAAATGTGGATGTTGTGGAGTCTGCAAATGGGCACACAATGAATTTAAGAGTCACCACAAACGTCGCTATGAAATCAAAGTGAACATTAACTGCAACACCAAATTTGTAGTGTACGTGCTAGAGTGCACTTGCCAGAGTCAGTATGTTGGTAGCATCATCAGGGCCCTCAAAGACCGCATCGGTGAACACGCCAGGGCAATCTACCAACAAGACACCCGTTACCCTATGGCACTACATATAGCGTCATGCCCATCTCAGGGCACTCACAAGAGATTCTCCTTTTTTGGAATTGACATTGCCCAACCTAACATAAGGGGGGGGGTAACCGTGAACTCAGACTGAGACGCCTTGAGGCTACCTGGATCATGCCCCTGCACACTGTGAGACATGGCCAGAACACCGACCATGGATTACAATACTTTTTGGGCATTTAGTATCTCTACTGATCCTGTCGGCCATTCTTTTTCAAGCTAGGAATAGCGTTGGTTACATAGGGCTTTCTACTAGTCATCTCCCACACCCCTCTCAATTCATTTTTTCTTTCCTCATTACACCTTATACTAATTTTACTGCTTGATACTTAGCATTTTTCTTCATTTCCCACCCTCGTTTTTGCTCCTTCATGATTACATTATGCTATACTTTCTCGCTCCCCTTGATATGTTTTACTAGATAAGTTGACTTTCCTGTTTTTGCTTTATTATGGTTTTGTGTTCACTATACATATCAATAGCCTTCTTGCCACCCGAACACAGATCTTGCTTAAATACATACATATCACAAGCCGAAGTGAATGCAATACTACATTTCCTGTTTTTCACTTTGGTCTAGCTCTAATATTTTGATTGTATTGTACTCATGATTTTGTCCATCCACTCATAAATGTCCTCCTAGAAACACTCCTTCTGGCATTTCCGATTGTAACCTGCCAGTGTTAATAGGTTACACATGTCATTACCTCTTACAAATGTACTGTAAACATTGCACAGATTTATTTAGCTCTATCATTGTTACTATGATGTTATTTAGACGCAATATCTCCTATTCGTAGACACATGTCATTTTTTTCTTATAAATGTACTACTAACTATGCTTAGTTTTTGTTAGCTTTATCCTTGCTACTGATTTATACCTTTGGATAAAATATTTTCCATGCGCAATTGCTCTTTCTCTCTCCAGCCGTGTTGAATGCAACTTTAATTTACATGTTTCACTTCACTCTCACACGTAACCCTCACTGCTCATCACTTCCTGTAGACACCGTTTTGAGCACTATTAGCGCTCTAGTCTTTTCACTTCCTTTGTGTCTTAAACCACTTCCTGGTTTCACTCGGCCTTCCATTCTCATTCAAGACGAGCACAGTCTGGATCCTGCAACTTCAGGTACCTTATGTAACCAACCCACGCGGTTCTGGAGTTTTTTTTGCCCCTTTACACTGTACCAGTGTATTGACCGATACTCGTGCTTCCTTACCGGCTCCGCTTATTCACGGACGCACCCGCCCATGTTACTCACGCATTGTTCTACAGCCATACCTCCGGCTCCCGATACT
This sequence comes from Triturus cristatus, assembly GCF_964204655.1. NCBI lineage: Eukaryota > Metazoa > Chordata > Amphibia > Caudata > Salamandridae > Triturus > Triturus cristatus. The sequence continues at coordinate 920,585,893 of NC_140582.1, read as the reverse complement.
ACCCGTTAACCGGGTCGGATTTCTCACCGGTTCTCGGTGAGTCCTCACTACCCTCTACTCACGTTTCACTTTCACTTCTCACTGTTCCCAATACTTTTTGTGCCGATTAGCTTATACAGTACGTTTTTTTCATCTCTCCTTTCCCGATTTTAGATGTTCCCATACATGCTTATTTCAGGTAAAATGTTGCCCTCCTTCGACTCTGTCCGCCCGACTTCCATTTCTGTGCATGCCGTTTCACACACTGTTCGCTTAGCCTCCTGCCTGACTAGCCCTCCTCCTACACTTTGTTTTGTTCTCGCTCACTTTGTAGCAGTCTTTAATACCACGTTAAGCCCTTTTTTTAGCATTGTATTATTGTTCTTCAATATGTTATTTTCCTTGTGGGGCGGTTCATTCGTTTTGTTCCACTCACCCCCTTTTGGATTATGTGCCTACAACCGTAATATAATTGTTGATCTGCAATTAGCTAATTTTATATTTTTCGCTACATGGAGACTTGCTCCTATTCTTTGTCCTTTAATCGCATGTTATCTTATGTTACGCTACCCTTTCAGCTATGTTTCAATAGCCACTCAGTTTTAGATATTTTGTTTTTTGTCTCCAATATGAATCGGATTAATTGTTTTGCTTACAATATTATTTTGTAATACTCTTGTTGCACACAATATATCACCCAAATACGCGCATGCACAAATTGTTCACTCCGCACACTCAACTCTTGCGGTCTCGCTCTCTTGCTGTTTTATTTAGTTTGATGCTCCATATGTATGCTCTTCCCAGTGTGTTAACTTTTTGTCCCATAGGGCATACTCAATTTCAATTTCCATTTCTGCCATGTTTTCACTACAATAATTTAATGTACTAGCTTGATTTCTTCTGGAATTTTCGTTTAGGGTTTCCACTTTTAGTTGGGTGTCGTTTATGTCACCTCACTATCTCCACTGATAAACATCACGTACATATTCACGTTGTTAATTCTCGTATTATGTTTTACATTATATTGTTTCCAGCCCTGAAGAATCACGGGCAGTGACCTGTTGACGAAACACGTGTCGGCTGGCGTTGTTCTTTTCACAAATACTTCGTACATAAAACAGCTTTCATGGAACTACCGGTATCGACCCCTATATAAATTTTCACTATTGTAAGAACTGTTTATCTATTACATGTGCCCAGGACTTGCTTTGTGATTTCAGTGTTTGGGCATTTTGGCTCATTACTCATTCAGAGGTTTAGGGTTTTTTTCTCTGCCCTGGTTGCACCGTGAAGCATTAGTTCTTCATTCTCATAACACACTATATCGGTCACCTGCCAGAGCGCCATTGTCCTGCTACCTCTTAAACCCCTCGCAGAAACTTTATCTTGTTTTCACGCAGGACTGGCAGCCATCGCAGAACCCTACTCTCGTAGAATCTATCCCCTGTGCCTGTTATGGATAGGGATAAAGTCGCATAGGAATTATTTGAGAACCTAGCAAAAGGAACCCCAACCGCGGGTACATCAACAGGTGGAAACCCCCAATGCAGAGAAGGTCTCAATGAGAAATTCATCAAACTGGAGAGGCTAAAGAAAGCTGAAAACTCTAGGTGGTGGGACAGTGCCACCCTCAAACAGTACCTCAGGTTAAACAGAGTACCAAGGGGATTGTGCTCACAGATTTTCCCGACTTTCGATGACCTTGACGACGATCTGTTAGGTAGATTGGAAGAAGCACTTACAATTAACTCAAACACACTCATCCACATTTTAATTGAAAACGCCGATCGAAAGGTGATCAAACTACAATCAGATATATCACAGCTTGAACTAGAGATAAGGGATTTGGACCTCAAGGAGGCAACAGAGAAAAACGATATAATCCTGAACGAGATTATTAACAAACACCAAAACGAAATCAAAGACAGAAAGAGCAGACAATAAAAAAGAGACGAGGCTGACTATAAAGAAGGGGAAGTATTTACATTCGCCAGGAAATACGACAAATTAGTCCACAATACTAAACTCAGTGACCAGCCAGAGACAATGGACGCATCCTCCATTTCCTCCAGCTCTTCATCCCTTAACACCGTCCCTAGTGATAGTGAAGCCGAAACCAAGAGAGGAACCACCAGCTCTAATTTTTTACGCGAGGCCCAAACAATCAGACGCGAGATCAGAATACAGTAGAGAGAGGGCACGCAAGAAAGAAAACCCGCAGAGGGAAAAGATCCGGCAAAAGACGAATACAAGAAAAAATTAAGATCAGGGGACACGAGAAAATAACTGATCATCCAGAGGAAGTCCAGGTAGTCAATCTCTCCTCCAAACCATTAAAATAAGATATGATCTCTTTATTGAGCAAGGGCCTTAATTTTAATCCACATGAAACAGGCGACCTTTGCAGAACTAAGATTGACCTTTTTAAATTCATCAGGGGTCTGAAACTCAGAAAACACTTTGCCAATATCCCTAAGGATACCACCAGTACCAGAGAGCCCGACAATCCCTCCATCCTGGCTCTGCAAAGCATAAAAGACATCAAAGACACCCACTTGCTCATGACGCTTAGTGACCTAGACAACCATCCGTACTCACTGGAACAGCTTCTTCATGAACTTGGCATTGAAACCTACATCACTATTGCTAGTGGTCTTAAGGTTAAACCCAAATGGACCCCGATACTACCTGGAGGCAACCCAGTGGAAACTTTCTATAATTTGGTTCTAGAAGACATTGACTAACACGAAAAAAAACTGGACAAACACAAACGCAGGAATAGGGACAATCTCACAAGAAATGAACGTATGGCCATCAAAACTCTTTCCTCTGATCACGACCTAATCATAAGAGAGGCCGATAAGGACGGCAACGTCCTCATAATGCACAGAACAGACTATCATCATGAAATCCTTTCACAACTCAATGATCCCACCTGTTATGAATCACTGGCTTACAACCCCATAAGCGCTCTTGTCATCCTCATTAACAAATACTTGAATGATTGGCACTCTGCAGGTCTATTAGATGAAGATGAGGTCCTTTACATGAGAGTGGACAGACCCATCTCACCGTGGCTATACACCCTCCCTAAAATTCACAAACAATCTACCTTCCCACCAGGAAGACCGATTGTATCTGGTATAGGGGGACCGACAGAAAGACTGGCGGAATACGTTGACCTTTTTCTGAACCCCATAGTCAAAAACCTCCCGTCATTCATCCAAGACACAAAACACATCCTAGGTATTCTCAGTGACGTCCAATGGCAACCAGGTATGATTATGGCAACACTGGATGTGGTGTTGCTGTACACCTCAATCAAACCTGACACTGGACTAGAGGCCGTGACTAAATATCTTGACATGAGACCGGCCTCCCTATGGCAACACACGAACATGATAATCACCATGATGAATTTTATGCTCAAAAATAACTGCTTCATATACGATAAGAAATGGTACAAGCAAACCAAAGGAGTAGCCATGGGCCCAAGGTTCTCACCTCCTTTCGCTAACCTCTACATTGGCTCATTAGAGGCAATTTGGATCTGGGGTGAAAAAGGTGCACAATGGACTAATTCTATCATTTACTGGGCTCGATATATGGACGATTGTCTTCTCCTCTGATCCAGAACTCAAGGAGAGCTTGATGATTTCTGCAACTACCTTAACACCAATGACATGGACATGAAATTTACATGCAGCCACAGTACATCTCTCATTACATTCCTTGATTTGGAACTCTATGTTAAAGACAATTCTTTACATGGTAGATTGTACCGTAAAGAGACCTTTTGTAATGCTATCCTTCATGCGGACAGCTCCCACCCTGCATATCAAATAGAGTCCATTCCCTATGGTGAACTCATGAGAGCGCGTAGGAATTGTAGCGAGGATACTGAATTCATCAACTGCAAGTCAGACATGGAGGACAGATTCCTCAAACTTGGCTATAAACAAAGAACGATCAACAAGGCAACGACCAGAATAAAGAAAGCAAACAGAGACAGTACACTCCGACCCAAGACACGCAAGGCACCTCAAACCACCCAAACCAGGCTGATAATAGACTACAATCATCTCAGCACAGTGGTCAGAAAGAGCCCCAAAAAACACTGGAACATCTTACTAGCCGACAAAGCATTGAGTGAAAATATCACAGCAAAACCCCTCATTACATACAGACGCAGCAGGACTCTGAGGAATAGACTGAGTCCCACTGTTCCACACTCGGCTAACACCATCAGCTGGCTCACTCCACATACCAAAGGGTTTCACAAATGTGGATGTTGTGGAGTCTGCAAATGGGCACACAATGGAATCAAGGAATTTAAGAGTCACCACAAACGTCGCTATGAAATCAAAGTGAACATTAACTGCAACACCAAATTTGTAGTGTACGTGCTAGAGTGCACTTGCCAGAGTCAGTATGTTGGTAGCATCATCAGGGCCCTCAAAGACCGCATCGGTGAACACGGCAGGGCAATCTACCAACAAGACACCCGTTACCCTATGGCACTACATATAGCGTCATGCCCATCTCAGGGCACACACAAGAGATTCTCCTTTTTTGGAATTGACGTTGCCCAACCTAACATAAGGGGGGGTAACAACGTGAACTCAGACTGAGACGCCTTGAGGCTACCTGGATCATTCGCCTGCACACTGTGAGACATGGCCAGAACACCAACCATGAATTACAATAATTTTTAGGCACTTAGTACCTCTACTGATCCTGTCGGACATTCTTTTTAAAGCTAGGAATAGCGTTGGTTACATAAGGCTTTCTTCTAGTCATCTCCCACACTCCTCTCAATTCATTTTTTCTTTCCTAATTACACCTTATACTAATTTTACTGCTTGATACTTAACATTTTTCTTCATTTCCCACCCTCGTTTTTGCTCCTTCATGATTACATTATGCTATACTTTCTCGCTCCCCTTGCTATGTTTTACTAGATAAGTTGACTTTCCTGTTTTTGATTTATTATGGTTTTGTGTTCGCTATACATATCAATAGCCTTCTTGCCACCAGAACACAGATCTTGCTTAAATACATACATATCACAAGCCGAAGTGAATGCAATACTACATTTCTTGTTTTTCCCCTTGTTCTAGCTCTAATATTTTGATTGTATTGTACTGTACTCATGATTTTGTCCATCCACTCAGAAATGTCCTCCTAGAAACAATCCTTCTGGCATTTCCGATTGTAACCTGCCAGTGTTAATAGGTTACACATGAACTGTAAACATTGCACAGATTTATTTAGCTCTATCATTGTTACTATGATGTTATTTAGACGCAATATCTCCTATGCGTAGACACATGTCATTTTTTTCTTATAAATGTACTACTACCTCTGCTTAGGTTTGGTTAGCTTTATCCTTGCTACTGATTTGTACCATTGGATACAATATTTTCCATGCGCAATTGCTCTTTCTCTCTCCAGCTGTGTAGAATGCAACTTTAAGTGACATGTTTCACTTCACTCCCACACGTAACCCTCACTGCTCATCACTTCCTGTAGACACCGTTTTGAGCACTATTAGCGCTCTAGTCTTTTCACTTCCTTTGCGTCTTAAACCACTTCCTGGTTTCACTCGGCCTCCCATTCTCATTCGAGACGAGCACAGGCTGGATCCTGCAACTTCAGGTACCTTATGTAACCAACCAACGCGGTTCTGGATTTTTTTTTGCCTCTTTACACTGTACCAGTGTATTAACCGATACTCGTGATTCCTTACAGGCTCCGCGTATTCACGGACACACCCGCCCGTGTTACTCACGCATTGTTCGACAGCCATACCTCCAGCTCCCGATACTACCCGTCAACCAGGTTGGATTTCTCACCGGTTCTCGGTGAGTCCTCACTACCCTCTACTCACGTTTCACTTTCACTTCTCACTGTTCCCAATATTTTTTGTTCGGCTTAGCTTATACAGTACTTTTTTTTCATCTCTTCTTTCCCCATTTTAGATGTTCACATACATGCTTATTTCAGGCAAAATGTTGCCCTCCTTCTACTTCCGTTTCTGTGGATGCCGTTTCACACACTGTTCGCTTAGCCTCCTGCCTGACTAGCCCTCCTCCTACACTTTGTTTTGTTCTCGCTCACTTTGTAGCAGTCTTTAATACCACGTTAAGCCCTTTTTATAGCATTGTATTATTGTTCTTCAATATGCTATTTTTCTTGTGGGGTGGTGCATTCGTTTTGTTCCACTCACCCCCTTTTGGATTATGTGCCTACAACCGTAATATAATTGTTGATCTGCAATTAGCTAATTTTATATTTTTCTGTACATGGAGACTTGCTCCTATTCTTTGTCCTTTGATCGCATGTTATCTTATATTACGCTACCCTTTCAGCTATGTTTCAATAGCCGCTCAGTTTTAGATATTTTGTTTTTCGTCTCCAATATGAATTGGATTAATTGTTTTGCGTACAATATTATTTTGTAATACTCTTGTTGCACACAATATGTCACCCAAATGCGTTCATGCACCAATTGTTCACTCTGCACACTCAACTCTTGCGGTCTCACTCTCTTGCTGTTGTTTTATTTATTTATTTATTTATTGATTGATTTATAAAGTTTTATATAGCGCGAACAAGATCCCAGGGGATATCAGAGCGCTTTACAGTCAAACTAGAACAGGAAACACAAATGAACCATAAAGTTCAAGAAAGTTCACATTGAAGTTAAGTTAAACAAAGTACAGTGTAAGGACAACGGAACAAAGAATGTCAAAAAAAAAAAAAGTATAGTAATAAATGTTGACACAATGGAGGAAGGAACAATGTCAATGGGCCAGGGTGAGTAGTCCAAATACTGAAGGAGTTTGTTCATCAGGAATCTTTTGACTTCCAGTTTGAACACCGTTGTTCTGGTGATTTTGCGTATTTCTGGAGGAAGAGAGTTCCATATCCTTGGAGCCGCACCAGAGAAAGCTCTGTGAGAGGTTCTCTTTTTGTTAAAGATAGGTGGTTTCAAGAGTAGGGTAGTAGCGCTTCTAGAGACTCTTGCACCACCAGATAGCTCAAGTTTTTGCTCGAGATACCTGGGCGTCTTGAGATGGATTGCTTTGTGCGTCATCGTGGCCATTTTTAGCTGGATTCGTGCTTCATAGGAGAGCCAATTTAGAGTTTTTAGGACTGGCGATATGCGCTCATTGCGTATGGAGCCTGTAACCAATCTAGCAGCAGCATTCAGTGAAGCCCTTAGCGGAGCCAGGGTGTATTTGGGCAGGCCACAGAGGGTAGCACTGCCGTAATCTATCCTCGGTAGGACCAGCGCTTGAACCACCTGCTTGAAATCCTTCAGTGGAAGGAAAGGATTGATGTTTCTGAGTGTCCTAATCAAGTGGTTTGCTCCTTTACATGTATTGCTGATATGATTTTTCATATTCAGGTTCTTGTCCATGGTGACTCCTAGAGATTTGGCTGAGTTTACGATGAGCGGAGTGCGGTTGAAAGCAGTGAGGTGGCTTATCCAGTGGTCAAGATTGGGGGTGTAATTCTGAGGGGAGACAAGCAAGAATTCTGTTTTTGAGGTGTTGAGCAGGAGATGGTTCTCAGTTAACCAGTTTTGAGTATAAGTTAGATTGGTGTTGAGTGATATGAGGTTTTCCAGGGATGAGATTTTCAAGTAGAGTTGCGTGTCATCGGCATACATGTGGAAATGAATATCCATGGAGTTAAGAGCGTTAGCTAATGGTTCCAAACAGAGGTTTAAGAGGATAGAGATAAAGCAGATCCTTAGGGGACTCCTATGAAAACGGGCGAAGGGTTGGAAAGAGAGTGATTTGCCTTGACTCTTTGTGATCTGTGATGGAGGAAGGACGAGAACCACTGTAGCACCTGATCACCAAAATCCATCCTGTTTTGCAGAATGGATAAGAGGTTGTCATGATTGACCGTATCAAAGGCAAAGGAAAGGTCAAGGAGGATCAGGAGGCAGGATTCATTTTGATCGAGAATCTTTAGAATGTCATCCATTACATGAATGAGGGCCGATTCAGTGCTGTGCCCCGACCGAAAGCCGGATTGATGTTGGTCCAAGAGCTGGTAGTGCTCGATGTGGGCACAGAGTTGGGCCTGAATGCATTTTTCAAGGAGTTTCGCAAGGGTGGGTATGTTGGAGATAGGTCGGAAATTATTGAGGTCTGTCCTATCAGCGTAAGGTTTTTTAAGTATAGGGGATACTTGAGCTGCTTTTAAGAAATCAGGGATTGTGCCTTGAGACAGAGACGCATTTACAATCCTTGTCCAGGTAGGGATGATTGCAATCTTGATTTCCTTGAAAATGGATGGGGGTAACGGGTCACTGAAGTGGTTGGACGGGTTGATATTCCGGAGAATCTTTTTGATGTCTTGTTCCCTGAGCGGGGTAAAGGTGTCCCAGGCCGCATTGTTCTTAGGGGTCAGGGGGGTAGAGTTGAGCTTTTCAAAGAGGACAGGTGGAGGTGCTGCTCTGGAGGAGAGGAGTTCAGCGTTCTTAGCAGCGAGGTCAGATGATATGAGTTTAGATTTCTCAATGAAGAAGGAAGCAAGATCGTCACATGAGGGTGGACTGCTTCCAGGTTCAGATAGGTTTGGACCTGCAATTGATTGCTGTTTGACCAATTCAAAAAGTGTATTGGGGCGGTTTGACGCTTGATCTAATTGGTGTCTGAAATAGTTAGACTTGGCGTTCCTGATTTGTTTGTAGTACAGGCTCCTAGCATCTCTTATGAGTTTAAGTTGGTGCGAAGAGGGATTCAATCTCCAGGAGCGTTCAACTGCCCTAAGGTTGCGCCGTTCCGTGTTTAGGTTTTCATTATGCCACGGTTTGGAAATTTTAGTTGAGGTATTTTTATGTTTGAGTGGAGCAATGTCATTCATGATGTTGGAGATGGTCGCATTGTAGGAGTCAGTGAGTAACTGCACCTCAGCCAGGTCCGCTTGAGAGGAGAGGGCAGATGTACAGTGGGCGGATAGCTCAACAGGATTTACTAGTCTGAGGTCCCTTTTCCATATCTTTGATTTCGTTGGATGGGCCTTCCACAGCTGTACCTCCTTGTTGATAAAAAAAAGGATGCAGTGGTGGTCTGACCAATCACACGGGGTAATAGACTCCAAGGTGACGGTCTGCCCGTTCGAAATAATCAGGTCAAGAATTTTTCCTTAATTATGGGTTGGTTGGTCGCAATGCTGGGTCAGATCATGATCACTTAGAAAGGTTTTGAGGCTTGAAACTGCCGGAGCTATGGAGTTAGCCCAGTGCAGATTAAAGTCACCAAGGAAGATTTGGGACACGGCTGAGCCACCATTGCTAGAAATTATTTCAAATAATTCCTCAATGAAGGGGAGATTGTCTCTTGGGGGGTGGTAGAAAGTGTGAAGTTTACAGACCGGTAGGTTCTTACTTGAGATGTTGAGACAGAGATATTCACAGGAGGAGGGCGCAGAGGACTCAACGGGAGAGATCGAGAGTGTGTTTCTAGGAATACAGGCTAAGCCCCCGCCAAGTTTCCCAGCTCTGTCTAACCTAATAATATCATGAGAGGGAGGTACTAGGATTTCGAGAATCGGAGTGGAAGCGGGATTTAACCAGGTTTCAGTGAGGATGATAATGTCTAAGTCCAGGTGTTGTATGAGATCGAAGATATCAGTGGCGTGTTTACTGGCTGATCTGCAATTTAGCAGTACACATTTAATTCGTAGTGTCTTTGTGGAGGGAGGAGACTGGGTGATATTCACGTGAGTGAGGTTGATCTTATTGCTGCCTCTGTTATTGATAGGCGGTCCTCTATTTGGGTTAGAAAGGATGGACTGTATTTGTCTCGGCGGGCTCCTGTTAGGGTTGGACCAAGTAGGGTAAGAGTTGAGCAGGTCCTGTAGCTCTGAGGATGCAAGGTAGGTCTCAAATCTTCTAGGGTGGGAGGTGTCATTGTGGAGGTGTCATGGTGGAGGAAGGTAAAGGCTTGACCAGTGAGTAACTATCGTAAGATGGGGCATTAGACAGGTTAGCAGCGGTGAGGAAAGATCTTAGCATGGGGAAAAGGTCATTTGAGAGGGCTTTCAGGCCAGGTAGTTTAGTTTGATGCTCTATATGTATGCTCTTCCCAATATGTTAACTTTTTGTCCCATAGGGCATACTCGATTTCAATTTCCATTCCTGCCATGTTTTCACTACAATATTTTAATGTACTAGCTTGATTTCTCCTGGAATTTTCGTTTAGGGTTTCCACTTTTAGTTGGGTGTCGTTTATGTCACCTCACTATCTCCACTGATAAACATCACGTACATATTCACGTTGTTAATTCTCATATTATGCTTAACATTATATTGTTTCCAGCCCTGAAGAGTCACGGGCAGTGACCTGTTGACGAAACACGTGTCGGCTGGCCTTGTTCTTTTCAAGAATACTTAGTACATAAAACAGCTTTCATGGAACTATCGGTGTCGAGCTCTATATAAATTTTCACTATTGTAACAACTGTTTATCTATTACGTGTGCCCAGGACTTGCTTTGTGATTTCAGTGTTTGGGCCTTTTGGCTCATAACTCATTCAGAGGTTTAGGGTTTTTCCCCTGCCCTGGTTGAACTAGTTCTTCATTCTCATAACACACTATATCGGTCACCTGCCAGAGCGCCATTGTCCTGCTACCTCTTAAACCCCTTGCAGAAACTTTAACATAACATGTGTATTTGTAAAGCACACGTTCACCACTACGGGTATCTTGGCGCTGAATAACAGATGTTTGTTGTTACCCAACTCGATAGTACTCATTTTATCGACCTCAGATGGATGAAAGGCTGAGTGGACCCGCCGGGATTTGAACCTGTGACCATGAGGTCGAACACAGGCCCCTGCAGCAGACGCATTAGTCCACCGAGCCACCAGACCCGGCTAGAGTAAGAAAACCATATATACAATTGTTTGTTTAGCTTTTTCACCTGTCTTCTGTTAATATAGGAAGAGCAAAATCAAGAAGGCGACCGTATGTCTGTCAACATATATATTTTTTGTTGCAGCACTTTGCATTTATGTGTGTTCACACCTAAAGTTTGCCATTTCCCCACACAAATGTGAAAACATATTGAGAAAGATGCTGCCAGGGTGCCGGACTACATCCATTACAATAGGCCTGATTTAGAGTTTGGCAGTGGGCAGAGTTGTCACCAGTGTGTCATGGGCCCTAGTGTAAGGAGAAAATAGATAGCCTTTGTACTGTGAAATACAGTATTTCTGTGCCCTGTGCCACAGCACTTGTTTCACCAATGGAAGGCTACGCCCCTTGAGGATGGATATCCCATCCACCTTTTAACAAGTGCAGTAGAGCATAATTGCTAGTCAAAATTTGTTTTTTTTTCAGTGTGAAGTAGATGAAAACTCCTTTAGGACAGGATCTTGAAGAAAGCACCCCTTTGTTATTTAAAAGCCAGAAGCTGAATAAAGAGGGGCATGCTGAAATTAGATTTAGCTCTGAATTTTATATTAAAAAATGTCTGCAGCCAGACACGCCGTTGCTTTAGTAAAAATACTCTTTTAAAAGTTCTTTAACCGGGGGCGTAGCTTGAGCCGCCACAAGATAGCTGTGATTCTCTGAGGCTCCGCGCTTTGGCTGATACCTTCCTCGCTGTTGAGCGCCAGCGTCTCTCCTCAGATCATAAGGACAGGCACTTTTAGCAGTATTGACACAGGAGAGCAGGTAGCTCTCATTTTTGCCCCCGCTTCTTCCGCGTCTTGTTCACCTCAGGGGATACAGTTGCGGCCGCCATTTTGTCTGCCACGGATCACGGCGGTGACTGGCTGCCGTTTTTAAGTGTCCTGTTACTTGTTATGCAACGGACAATGGAATAGTTATTCTATACTTTTTGGAGATGCTGTACTGACAAGCTTGTCCCTTATATTGCTCATATTAAAGCTGATATCATTTTGAGGATTACCATAGACTTATTTGCCGACTTTCTCCACTCTTCCCTCTTATATATTAGCTATCAGCAAAGGAGGGTGAAACAGAGAATAAGTACGGGATTGTATATGTCTTCCTCTGAGGGTTCTTTTGCTGCACGTCATTAGCTCTGTTAGTTTGCCAACATTGGTGCAATCTCTTTCCTCACATGTATATGGAACCTCCTTCTTCCTTCAGTCAAAGGGTTGCCTCTGCCACTATGTCTTCCATACCTGTAGGGCCCGATTCACAGAACTTACGACAAAATCCTAAACTTACTACTTTTGGTATTCACAGAAGTTAGGATTTTGTCTTAAGTTTGTCTTAAGACAAATTTAAGACAGACTTAAGACAAACTTAAGACAGACTTAAGACAGTCTTAAGACAGACTTAAGACAGACTTAAGACAGTCTTAAGACAGACTTAAGACAGACTTAAGACAAACTTAAGAAAGACTTAAGGCAGACTTAAGACAGACTTAAGACAGCCTTAAGTTAGGATTTTGTCTTAAGACTGTCTTAAGTCTGTCTTAAGACTGTCTTAAGTCTGTCTTAAGTTTGTCTTAAGACAAACTTAAGACAAAATCCTAACTTCTGTGAATACCAAAAGTAGTAAGTTTAGGATTTTGTCTTAAGTTAGTTCTGTGAATCGGCCACAAAGACTCCACCGCGTCTGCGTCAAAAAAGAAAGAGCCGGATTCTCCCTCAAAATCTCTATTGCCTATAACACTGGAAGATCTCATGGAGGAGATAAAAAAGAATTCAAAGCCCTTTGTAGTTGATACCAACGCTATCCTTCAGAGACTGGAGGAGAAATGGTCCAGTTTAGAGTAAAGGGTTACGGCGGTGGAGCAGAAGATAAGTGACACTCAGGATGTGATCCCTAACGTGTGAGCTATGTCTAGAGAAATAGCTCTTCTCAAACAGCAAATGTAGGGCTTGGAAAATCTCAATAGCTGCAAGAATCTTAGACTTTATGGTATTCCTAAGGGAGAGGAGGGCTCTGACATGTTCGCCTTTCTTAAATTCCATATTCCTAAGCTAGTTGGCCTTAAGGAAGGCACTACCCTCAACCTACAACGTGTGCATCGTATTGGTCCTAAACCTGGGGGCTCCCCCTCCACTTCATCAGTCAGCCGCCCCAGAGGAATTATTGTTCTTTTCCTGGAATATACTGAATTGTTGATGGTTTTATCTGCAGCGAAACAAATGAAGCAGATGTTATGGTCTGGTCACAGAGTTTTTCTCTCGCAGGATGTGGCCCGAGCCACCGCCACTCGTCGTAAGGAATTCCTTTCTTTCCACCCCGCTCTCCTTTCTATGAATGCCAGATACATTCTTGTTCATCCTTGCTTTTCAACGTCACCTATAATGAACGGACCCATTATTTTGACCGTCCTGAGGATTTAAGACAATTCATTTCTTGTCACAAAGGAGAAGAAATGGACCTGAATACTGACTTTTCTAGCATGTTTTTGTTAACTTTTTGCATAACTATTTTCAATTTACAGGTTTAGATGTTCTTCTTTGTCTCTATTCGCCTGTTTATGTTGTGATAGTTATATGTTTACCCTCATAAAATACCATCCTCTAATGATGTTGTGGTTTTCCTTCACAGGTATACCTTGTCTAGTACGTATTCCCCTCCTTGCTGTTCTCTCCTCATTGTGCCTCCCCTCCTACTCCTAATGTTTATAGTACTTCACGTATTTATCCCTCCTTAATGCATTTACATTTCCTATATTTGTGCTCATTACGCTTCTCTCTTTGAGTTATTTCACCTATCATGTTTCTCTGGCTGCTGTTCCCTATTTTATTATATTCTTTTTCCTTTACATATCTATTGGTCTTTGTCGCTTCTCTCTGACTTCGTTGGTTTTTGTCTGTTCTTCCTTTGTGGTTCCCCGCCTCCCCATGGTAAACTTTTCACTCTGGCAATATGTTCTAGTTATTTTGACTGAAGTCCTCCGGCTTCTTGTCAATCTCTTTTTTTCCATCACTTCTTTCTTCTTCTGTTTTCTTTCTCTCTCTCTTCTTCTTCCCTTGTCTTTCTTCTGTTTTCTTCTTTATTCTCCGAATTTTTCCAATATAATATTTTTGATCACTTTCATCTCTCTCCTTTTTCTTGTTCTTTTCTTTTTTACTGTTCCTCTTCTCTTTTTGATATTATTTCCTAACATCCTGCTTGTTGGTTCTAAAATTTCTGCATGTTCAATTTTCAGTTTTACCAATTTTACAATGCTCATGGTTTTGCTTACTGTTTTCCCCTCCTATTATGACTGACTTTGTTCAGATAATATCCTGGGATGTGAAGGGTCTGCGTAATCCTGTCAAGAAATAAAGGGTACTCACCTACTTATCTAGATTACATTGTAAAATTGTGATGCTTCAAGAGACTCAACTTAATAAAACGGATATTAGTTCTCTTTAAAACAATGGGTAGGCCATGTGTATTGCTCCCCAGCTACAGACACAAAGAATGGAGTGGTGACATTATTTCATAAGTCCCTTTCTCCTATTATAGAGAAGGAAGGGAAGGATGCTGATGGCAGATGGCTTTTTTTTTACATCTCATTATAAATGGTTCCCCTATTTCTCTTCTTAACATTTATGGTCCCACTGGTGTTTACTCACAGTTTTGGCAGTCCATGTCCCACACTCTTCACTCCTGCCCTGGTTCTAACCTCCTAGTGGGTGGGGACTGCAATCAGGTCATGGATCCATTCACTGACAGGAAATCCACTGCAAAATACATTCCTAATAATATGCAAAAAAACTTTACTAATACTATTCACTCCAGAGGTCTGGTGGATGCCTGGAGACTATGTAATCCGGATAGTTTGGAATTTACCTTTTCTTCTTCCACTCATAAATCTACATCTAGAATCGACTATATTTTTTTGAGTCCTCACCTCATTCCCAATTTAATTCACGTTGAAACTGGGTCCATCCTTATTTCCGACCATGCCCCTGTTTTTATTAACTTAGAATCTCCCTTCGGAGTCCTCCAAACTCCGTAGATGGCGCTTCAATAACTACTTACTCAAAGATCCCACTTTTATTGGACGTTTCAAAGACATTACGTCAGAATTTTTTCTCATTAATGCTTGTCCTGATATCCCCTTTCACACCATCTGGGATGCTTTCAAGGTGGCAGCCGGAGGTTCTATTATTGACTATGTTGCTCTCAAATAGAAACAACTTCCCAAGGAGTCGGCTTCTTTATTATCCTCCATTAAGCAGCTTGAGCATACCTATTTCTCTTCTAAAAATGATGATATTCTCAAGAAATTAGTCCGAGCTAAATTGAATTTTAAAAGGAAATCGATGGAAGAAGCCTCTGTGGTGTTACTTAAAATTAATTCAGAATGTTATGGTGGTTGTAATAGAGCTGGTAAATCGATTGCTAATTATTTGAAGGTCAAATCTCAAAGATCCAAAATAATTAATATTACTGATGATAAAGGTGTTAATCATTTTAAAGATGAGGAGATATTAAAATATTTAGGGATTTTTATAAGACCCTATACAGTCCTGAATCTTCTCCTTCTGACACTGCTTTGGAGTCATTTTTTGAATCTTTACCTCCTCGTTCCTCCTCCTCTCCTTATTGCTCTGTATTAGAGAAAGATTTGTCCCTTTCTGAACCTAAGTCAGCCCTAGATCAGTTACCGAAAGATAAGGCTCCCATCCCAGATGGGATTACCGCTGAATTCTATTCCTGTTTTTCACAGATTCTTTTCCCTTACCTTCTATCTCTATTTCAGCATTATATTTCTCATAATGAGGCTATTGGCTCTTTTCTTGAAGCCATGATCAGCTTAATTCCAAAGAAGGATAAAGCTCCCTCATCCTGTGCCAATTATCACCCTATCTCTTTAATCAACTTGGATTACAACATTTTTGCTAAGTTGGTGGCCCTCCGTATTAATCAGGTTATCCCTGATTTGATTGGCTTCGAGCAGTCTGGGCTTGTCAAGGCAGAATGCTGGCAGATAATTCAAGAACCTTTTAAAATATTATACATCTTGCGTCTAAGAGTTCCTCCCCTGTTGCAGCCATCACCTTAGATGAGTAGAAAGCTTTTGATCGCATTCACTGGCTTTTTATGATGTGCACACTGAAGTGGCATAGTTTCGGTCCCGTTATTTTATCTTTTATCCGTTTATTATATTCCTCTCCTACCACCTCTGTTTTTGTTAATGAATTTCAATCTCCTTATTTTACCCTCCAGCCAGGCACTCGTCAAGGCTGCTCTCTTTCACCTTTCCCTCTTCATTTTATCTCCTGAACCCTTACTTCATTCTCTACGACATTCTTCTGCATTTTACGTTTTTTTACATAAATCAATTGAAATCAAGTTTACTGCTTATGCAGATGATATTCTATTATATATCTCTGACCCTTCTATCTCTTTACCCGCGTTCACAGATCTTTTGTCTTCTTATACTGCTCTGTCTGGATATAACTTAAAATGTTCTAAATCCAAAGTGCTTCCATTAAATAAATATTGTTTAAGAAGTATGTTTGAAGGGACGGATTTTAAATAGAACACCAATTACATTAAATGTTTGGGAATAAAATACGCTTCTTCAATTGCTAGAATGGTTCAGCTCAATTTGGAGGATGTTTTATTAAGAATATCTGGTATGGCAGAGAATTGGTCTCCCTTATTTCTATCATGGTGGGGCTGGCTGGACACTTCCAAAATGAGGATGCCCCGTTATTAACTTTTATTTTGTCCATGCTACCAGTGAGGCTTCCCTTAAAAAAAATTAAAATGCTTAATGGTGTTTAAAATACATTTCTCTGTAATGGCCGGAAAGCTCGTATATCTTTATCTTCCTTGTCTGCCCCTAAGGATAGGGGAGGTTTTCATTTTCTCAACTTTCGTCTATACCACTCTTCCTTTTTAATCCGTCAGGTTTTACCTTATTTGTCTTCCTCAGATGAACCCTCTGTGCCGAAATGGTTTAGATTGGAGGAATCTGTGGTTCACCCGTTCCCCTTGTTAGCCAATTTTACTCATTCCCCTCGTTCATTTAACTCCCCAACTATTTCAGAATTTATATTGACCTATAACCCAGGGGCATATGTATCAACCGAATTTTTAATCGCAAACGCTGCGATTCGCAAAAAACAGCGTTTGCAATTAAAAATTCGCAAAACGGGATGTATGAGGCAAATTCTCTTCGCAAATTTAAGGAGTCGCTAATTTAGCGATTTCTTAATTTTGCGTAAGCATTTAAGAAATCGCAAATTACGATTTCTTAAATGATATGTAACACGCACCACAGCATTGCAAATTATCCTTAAGAAATCGCAAATTACCACCAACTTCTAGTTGGTGGTAATTTGCGATTTCTGTTAAAAATGCACTTTTTGGAATTTTACAAAGTGCCACGTGGCGCACATACATGCCCTTAGGGCATGTATGTGCTCCATATGCACACACATGCTCATTTCAGGGGTGCATCAGGGTGTCATCATGACACCCTTGCACCTTTGAAATTATTCTCAAATTGCGATTAGCAAATTGCGAACCGCAATTTGAGAATTACTTCCCATTCATTCCTATGGGTCTCCTGGCCCATAGAAATGAATGGGAAGGTATTCCTTAAATGCGATTTCGCAATTTGCTAATCGCAATTAAGGAATTTTAAGAAATCGCAAACGTTTTGCGAATTTTTAAATACATCCCGTTTTACAATTCTCAAATAGCAATTCTTTAAAAATCGCTATTTGAGAATCGCAAATGGAGATGTTGATACATATGCCCCCCAGTCCTTAAAAAATTCCTTTCACCTTTGCATATATTCCCGGATTCCCCTATATGGCAAAATAAGTCCATTAAACTTTCCAACCGTATCTTTTTTTGGAAAGATTGGGCTGCGAAGGGATCATCCAGGTTAAACACCTATTACAAGATATGCATTTTCTATCCTCGCAGGAAGTGCAATCTAAATTTTGTTTGCCTGTCACTTCACTTCTTAAATATGATTCTTTAAGATTGATCCTAACTCAACAGCTTTCTCTTCTCTCGGGAACAACCTTCTCTCATTCTGACCCCTTATTAGAACCATTATCTACTTCTCTCTCCATTCGGGCCTCCCATATATATAAATATCTCCATTTCTCTCTCCACTCGCCCCAAAAGTAAAACTGAAATTTTATGGGAATCCGATTTGCAACACACTCTCCCTATACACACATGGAACTCGATATGGACATGTATACATCACACTTCCTGAAATGCTGGTACCACTCAAATTCTTTATTATTTTAATCAAAAGTTGTTTTTAACCCAATTATCTATTTCTAAGGTCAGAGTTTACCTATAGCCCAACTGTTGGTCCTGTTAAAACACTCCTGGCACAAACTGAGGCTTATTCAAATTTACTACCTCCACACGGCCTACCTCACGCCGGCCCACCTGTGCCGTGCGGGCCTCTCAACTGACGCCGCCTGCCCCCGCTGTGGCTTCGACCCGGCCGATTTCATCCATATGGTGTGGTCTTGCCCGGAGCTGGGGGGATACTGGAGGGGCATAGAAGCCGACCTCACGGAGGTCTTGGGGTGGGAAGTGCCCCATGACCCTAAGCACACCCTACTGGGCATCACTGACGGCCTAGACGGCACACGAGCTGAGAAACTGTTTCTCACAACAGCGTTAATGGTGGCAAAAAGGGATATTACAGCGGCCTGGAAACAAACACAACCGCCTAGTTTGGCCAGGTGGAGCGCGGGGGTGGACTGGTGTGCGGCACAGGAGCGGACTTTATACCAGGCGCGGGGCTGTCACAAAAAGTACCGAAGGGTCTGGGGGAAGTGGTTAGCCAATGTATTATAGACAAGTGGTCCGGGGCGGGGGGGGGGGGGTGTACGGGAGGGGGGCGGAGGGGTGGCGTGCTCTCAAGTGGTGCTATTGTATGTTGACAGTTCGACAGGCTCACTGTTTTTCTGTTGTATCAAGTAAACTAATAAAAACTTGTTTATCAAAAAAAAAAAAAAACACTCCTGGCACATACTTACACTCTTTATCCCCTGCCCTAACATTTCCCTTTTCTGGACAAAGATATGTCATATGTAGGTATAGAAGAATTTGCAATTCTGAAATTGCGATTTTCCGTGAATCGCATTTTGAGAATCGCAAATTCCGATGTAGATATTTTTTCGCAAATAATTAGCGATTCCCAAAAATTCACAGAACTTTTTTGCGATTACCAAAATTGCGATTCCTTAATTGCGAGAACGCAATTAAGGAATCGCAAATCTGGGAATCTGCAATTCAGGTGCAGAATGATGACATCACACCCAGGAAGTGTGACTGCCCATGCTGCACCTGATTGCCAGCAGCTGTGTGAGAGCCATTAGCTGTGTGAGAGCCTGTGTGGAGAGTAGAACAGTTGTGCTCAGCTACTGAAAGCAAGCCAAATGGAGTCCCAGGGGCCAGAGAAGCAGCAGGAAGAACCACCAACTAAAAGGAAACAGACATTCAGCGAAAGGGAGCTGGAGGTCCTCACTCAGGAAGTAGTCAGCAGCCATAACCTCCTGTTTGGCAAAAGTTCCCTACTTGTGCCAGAGGCAAGAAAAAGAAAAATATGGAGTGACATCCATGAAAAAGTGAATGCCATTGGCGTGACACACCGCACAGTCGAAGACCTCAGAAAAAGGTGGTACGACATGCGGCAAAGGTCAAAGGAGAGGGTGGCTACAAGATTGGCCGAGTGGTGGGCCGTCCACAGCAACAGACCCAACGCCCCTGGAGGAGCTGGTGGAGGGCACACTTCAGCCTGAGAGTGTGAGTGGCATGGCTGACCTGAACACACAGACACCAGACAAGGTAAGATGCATGCCAAAGCCCCCTGATACATACCCAACCCTCTCACACACCCCAAAAGGCAACCTAAGTGCAACTCCAGTACATGTCCACCAGCACACCCAGAAATGCATTATGGGAGATGTAGTCACATGCACTGATAACTGGGCCAGTGAGACACAGCCAGGTGGAATAGGGAGGACTCCATCATGAAAATAGGGAAACAGACAGATAGTACCTATGTGAATTGTATTGTGTAAACTATAATGCATTACAAATGTGAGACAGGACACAGAATTAATGTGTGCCTTTCAATTCAGAGCAGCACCACCAACACAGGAAATCGTGCCTGAAGGGGAGGAAACTACAGAAATGGAGGACAAGGCAGGGCAGGAGGAGCAGGGCGAAGCAAAAACATCAGACTCTGCACCATGCAGGCGGCGCAACATAGTGTCACCACTGCCCCTGTTGGAGGCACAGGCACCAGACACAGCAGCAGAGCCACAGCCAGTGCACAGGCAGCGTGCAGAACAGCAGCCAACAAAGTCCCCTGAACACTCCCGAGAAGGGAGAGGGTTGAGACGCAGGGCACGCCCGTCCACCAGCACTGCTCCTGCCGAAGAGGACACAGTGTTCTCGGGCCTTGAGGGCAGCATGCTTAAACAACAGCGCCTGCAAGTGAAGGGGATACGGTCAATACAGTGGCAACTGGCTGCACACAATCACAACATAACCAAGTTGCGGGCTGGTGTAATGGCCATGACTGGTGCTTTGGAGGGACTGTGCAGGGAGATCATGAGGGACAGGGCAGCCCGGCGCAGGGAGAGACATCGCCTTCACACACGGCTGGACTTGTACACTAGAGCAGTCAACCGCCAGTCAACCGCCACATCCCTGCTGGCCAGAGGCCCACTGCTGCCAGGCCGTGGGCAGTGTCCTGGTGCAGGTAACACATGCGGTGGACCAGATACGCACAGCTGCCACAGGTGGCTAGGCCCACTTAGTGCAATGGATACGGACGAACAGTCCAGCAGGAGCAGCATCACTCCCCCAAATCCACATGACAGACGCCGGAGTGCACGCCAGGGGAGAGTGGATGGTGACTCCAGGGAGGGCACTGGGCAGACAGAGCGAGGGGCAACAGGGCGTGCACGTAGGAGGTGAAGGGACACCAGGGACTAATGGCCATGTGTGAAGCAACACATTCCATACTGACTCAGTGGCTGATGGCAGTTATTGCACTGTGACACAAACATGTGCAAGCACGAACAATAAAGTCACGCTATATGATAGAGGTATTCCTGCAAATAAGGAAATAAACATCACTGTCAAACATCATTCAGTGGCATTGTGTCCTCATTACTCACTTAGAAGTAGTTCTGTGTGATCTCATCTCATCTCATGCACCCAGCAGCCGCACCCACCCCACCTGCTGGTCCGCGATGTGGAGCTGGTCCCTCCTCATCTGATGATTCAGAGTCTGTCAGATCCACTGGGGTGCCTTTTTTGGTAACGATGTTGTGTAGCATTGCACAGGCAACCGCAATTTTGCAACATGTCTCAGGGCTGTACTGTAGCGCACCTCCACTCTTATGGATGCATTGGAAACGGCTCTTTAGGATTCCGAACGTCCTCTCAATGGCACAGCGTGTAGCTCTGTGTGCGCTGTTGTACCTCCTCTCACCTGCAGTTGCTGGATTCAGGTATGGTGTGAGGATGTAGTCACGTACAGCATACGCACTGTCACCTGCAGGGTATAAGTAGATTCATGTTCAATACTATCCTGCCACTGCATAACTCTACTGGTTCTGTGTCTGTATGGCATGCATTTACCTAGCAGGTAGCCCTCTCCAAATTCGCCATTTGTGAGTCTATGATGTAATGCACAGTGGCGAAACATGAATGAGTCGTGTGTGCTTCCTGGGTATTTGGCCACAATATCAGTGATAATATGTTGGGCATTGCACATACCTGGATGTTCAGGGAATGATATGACTTTCTATTCCTAAACACATACTCATTCTGTGATTGGGGTGTAATTGCGTCATGGGTCCCTTCTACGCAGCCAATGACGTGGGGGAATTGGGCAATTTGGTAGAATTCCTGCTTGGTATGAACTAATGCCTGTTGTGTGCTTGGGAATTGTATGTTGTGATGCAGCCTCTGTACCATTGCATCAAGGAAAGCGTGGAAGAAGCACGAAAGTGCACTTTGAGAGACACCTCCTGCTGTGGTAATCACCCCCTGAAAACTCCCTGATGCCAGGAGGAGCAGTGAGCACAGGACCTGAACATGGGTGGGAATGGTGTGTGCCCTGCGTGTGGGGTGTTCAAGCATGGGTGTCAGCTCCTCTATTAAATCCAGGATGCTGTCTCGGTGCAGCCTGTAGTTCACATGGATCTCCTCCTCGGTCAGTTGGAAGAGGGTGATGCGTGCTCTGTAGATCCTTTCCTGGCGTCTCCTTCTCTGTGTGGCATCTCTGATTCGCCAACTCCTGGCTATCACGTACAGGCCAGCCATGGTGGGAAGTCCCAGTGGCATTGTGGGCCAGTTTAAATAGGTTGCACATGGTTACCACCTGCTCAGAGTTGGTGGTAATTGAGAAGTGGATTCCCTAATTGCGAATTTTTCCAACATCTAATTTTGCGCATTCGCAATGTGCGTGATCGGTAATAGCGATTTTCGCAGTTGATGTGACGCAGACTGCGATTTACGCAAAATAATTCGCACAATCTGCGTTACGCAAAAATGCTAATCGCTAAATTAGCGATTCTCATTTTTGGGCAGCGGAAACCTTTCCTACATAGGAACGGTCTGTTTTGCGATCGCAAACACCCTGATTTTTGCGATTCGCAGGGTTTGCGATCGCAAAAGAGCTTCCTACATATGGCCCTTAATTACCTCCATTTGCACCATCAACTTTCCTTTTGATATGTACTCCATATTTTTGGCTAGTAATTCCATACACTAGTTTGGTGCTCGCAGGATGGGCTCCTTTGTGGATCTGTTACTTGCCATTGCATTTCAGGTCATCACTATCAACTGGAAGGATGCTACCAAAGTCACTTGTTCTGCTTGGTGGAATCTTCTCTGTTCCCATCATAGGCTTGATAGAGCCTCTGCAACCACCTCTCTGCAACTCCTTCGAAAATAAGCCTTCTGGTCTCCACTTACCAATTATTTATCTTCTACTGCATTACGTAGCAAAGACCATACCTTTGTTTTTCAACCGCCAAGGGTATAGTGTTAAACCTTATATACAATGTTCTCATTTGATTACTATTATTTTGCTATCTGAGATTGTATATTGGTTATTATCAGATAGCTTTATTTAATATATTTGGTAAGGATGCTGACTTTCTGTTTTTCCTATCCTCTTTCCTTTCTTTTTCTCTGTTTTTCTTTCTTTCCTATAAAACTTAAAATGCCAAACTGTTATGGTACATAACTCTTTAATTGCTCTCAACCTTGGTTTTATTTTTTGATAAAGTTTGCTACATTAAGTTTTCACCTTTCCTTCACCATATACATTTTATGATACCTTTTGCACTTCTTATATGACCGTTGATATATTATTGTACCTTGTTCTTTATTTGCTTCAATAAAGCTCTTTAAACAAAAAAAAAGTTCTTTCACCTATCTCACATTAAAATAAAACGTTATTTCGAAAACAAGGGAATTGCATTGCATTGGAGCGGTATTGGTTGCTTAGGAACATCAATACACGCTTTACTGCTGAGCACAATATTCATGCATTGCAGTGGCAAAGGACGCATTCCACTACCACAGGATGAACAGGGAAACAAACCTATACACAGATTTCTTTCTCTTAAAGTCAGCAGTGATAGATTTTCATAAAAACTCCAATATGCATATGCTTATGGTGGAAACATTGTATGGAGTCACTCAGGGCGCATAACGACTACTTCCTCTATGTGCTTTCAAATTCTTGTCACGAAAGAATATGACATGTATTTCTGAGCACGGATAAATGCATTGCTCCATAAATAAATAGTTGTGAAGCAAACACAACCGCTTTAATGCTTTAACTATTCATACATTAAAGTGAGGAGGAAAAAGTGAGTAGTTTTGAAATTAAACCAAGCCATCGCTTCAAAATGTGAGACAGCACAGCAAACATATGTAAACATCGATATTTGGTTGCTATAAGAGAAAGAAATCAAATAAGTTTGAGATGTAATATACATTTTTCTGTTGCTCTACTAAACAGCAAATTGTTTTTTATAACTCTATGTATCTAAAACCATTTGTGTTTCATATTAGCTTGATAAAAGATATGTAGTAAATATTTACCCAATAATAATAGGTTTCCACTAGCCATTTAGAACCAGCATTTGCAATGCAATAGGTCTCGCATTCACGCGAGTTTGAGCTACATGCATTGTAAAAGACAATGTCTTTTATTTATATTTTGGGTTTTAAACATACATAAAAGGCATTGTCATTTACAATACTAATAGCTTAATTCTAGCCAATGCGAGACCTATAGCACGGCAATTTAGGGCCTTATCGACCACTTGTTAGATTGTAATTCAGAGGAAGAGACTGGCCTGCGACGTCTTCAAAGTAGTGATACATATTGCATTGAAGAAGATGTGTAAGTGTTGTAAATTACACAGACACAAAGTGTGAAGTGAGAGTTATATATGATCCGAGCTAGAAAACACTAACAAAGAGCTCCAACACCTTTCGCTCTGTGATTACACTGTCGCAGCTCAGAAGGAAGAGCGGGAGGGGGGCTAGATACTGCCGATTTGAGTGGGCAGTGTGGCATTGCCTAATGGCATTGCTATCTTTGGCCTAATAAAAAACACTCCAGCTGTAGTAGGGACCTGGCTTCACCTCCTGGTGGAGGGTGGGATGTGCATCATGGCAGACATGGAGGGAGGGATGGCCTTGGCTGCAGCTCCAGCCTTGTACAGTGCCTGTGCTATTACTAAAGAGCGAGAGGTGCTGAGGTGGTGGTATTGGTATTGGTGGTGTTGTTATTAGAGGTGGTGGTATTAGTGGTGGTGGTATTGGTGGTGCGGGTATTGGTGGTGGCGGTATTGGTGGTGGTGGTACTGGTATTAGTGGTGGTGGTACTGGTACTGTTGATGGTACTGGTGGTGGCGGTAGTGGTGGTACTAGTATTGGTGGTGGTATTGGTGATGGTATTGGTGGTGGTGGTATTAGTGGTTGTATTGGTGGTGGTATCGGTGGTGGGATATTGGTGGTGGTGGTATTGGTGGTGGTGGTACTGGTGGTATTGGTGGTGGTATTAGTGGTGGTGGTGGTATTGGTGGTAGTGGTATTAGTAGAATTAGTGGTGGTGGTAGTGGTGGTATTGGTGGTGGCGGTATTGGTGGTGGTAGTATTGGTGGTGTTGTGGTAGTGGTATTGGTTGTGGTGGTATTGGTGATGGTAGTATTGGTGGTAGGGGTGGTGGTACTGGTGGTGGTGGTGATATTGGTGGTGGTACTAATGGTGGTGGTGGTATTGGTGGTGATGGTGGTATTAGTGGTGGTGGTATTGGTGGTGGTATTGGTGGTATTTATATTGGTGGTGGTATTTGTGTGGTGGTGGTGGTATTAGTGGTAATGGTGGTAGTGGTATTGGGATTAGCAGTGGTATTGGTGGTAGTAGGATTGGATTGGCGGTGGTGGTATTGGTGGTGTTATTGGTGGTGTTGGTATTGGTGTCGGTGTTAGTGGTGGTGGGGGTATTGGTGGTAGTGGTCATATTGTTGGTGGTGGTATTGGTGGTGGTATTGAGATTAGTGGTGATATTGGTATTGGTGGTAGTGGCATTGGATTGTTGGTGGTGGTGGTATTGGTGGTGGTATTGGTGGTGTTGGTATTGCTGGTGGGGGTAGTGGTGGTATTGGTGGTGGTGGTGGTATTGGTGGGGGTGGTATTGGTGGTGGTAGTGGTGGTGGTAGGAGTGGTGGTATTGGTGGTGGTGGTACTGGTGGTGGTGATATTGGTGGTGATGGTATTAATGGTGGTGATGGTATTAATGGTGGTAACGGTGGTGATGGTGGTATTGGTGGTGGTATTGGTGGTATTGGTATTGGCGGTGGTGGTACTGGTGGTATTAGTGTTGGTGGTGGTATTGGTGGTGGTGGTGGTGGTAGTATTGGGATTAGCAGTGGTATTGGTGGTAGTGGTTTTGGATTGGTTCTGGTGGTATTTGTGGTGGTAGTATTAGTGGTAGTATTGGTGGTGGTGGTAGTGGGGGTATTGGTGGTAGAGGTGATATTGGTGGTGGTGGTATTGGTGGTGGTATTGTGATTAGCGGTGATATTGGTATTGGTGGTAGTGGCATTGGATTGGTGGCAGTGGGATTGGTGGTGGTTGTGGTATTGGATTGGTGGTGGTATTGGTGGTGGCATTGGTGGTGGTATTGGTGGTGTAGGTATTGATGGTGGTATTGGTGGTGTTGGTATTGGTGGTGGGGGTAGTGGTGGTATTGGTGGTGGAGGTATTGGTGGGGGTATTGGGATTAGCGGTGGTATTGGGATTGGTGGTACTAGTATTAGATTGGTGGTGATGGTATTGGTGGTGGCATTGGTAGTGGTGCTATTGGTGGTGCTATTGGTTGTGGTGGTATTGATGGTGGTATTGGTGGTTGTATTGATGGTGGTGGTGGTATTGGTTGTGGTGGTGACAGTATTGGGGGTGGTAATATTGGTCATGGTGGTATTGGTATTGGTTATATTGGTGGTGGTGGTACTGGTGGTGGTGGTATTGGTGGTGGTGGTATTGGTGGTGGTAGTCGTGGTGGTGGTAGTTTTGGTGGTATGGGTGGTGTTGGTATTGGTGGTGGCAGTCATGGTCGTGGTGGTACTGGTAGTGGTCTTATTGGTGGTGGTGGTGATAACTATTGCATTAAATGAGATGTGTAAGTGTTGTAAATTACACAGGCACAAAGTGTGAAGTGAGAGTTACATATGATCCAAGCTATAAACACTAAAAAGTGCTCCAACACCTTTTGCTCTGTGATTACACTGTTGCGGCTTAGGAGGAATAGGTGGATGGGGTGCTAGATATGCGTGATTTGAGAGTGCAGTGTGGCATTGCGTAATGGCATTGCTATCTTTGGCCTAATAAAAAACACTTCAGCTGTAGTAGGGACCTGGCTTTACCTCCTGGTGCAGGGCGGGCTGTGCTTCATGGCAGACATGGAGAGAGGGAGGGGTTGTCTCGGCTGCAGCTCTGGCCTTGTGCAGTGCCCCTGCTATTGCTAGTGAGCGAGAGGCAGTGAGGTGGTGGCATTGGTATTGGTGGTGGTAGTATTAGTGGTGGTGGTGGTGGTATTGTTGGTGGTGGTGGTGGTGGTATTAGTGGTGCTGGTATTGAGGGTATTTGTGGTGGTATTGGGGTGGTGGTGGTGGTGTTGGGGGTGGTGGTTGTATTGGTGGTGGTATTGGTGGTGGTGGTAGTGGTACTGGTATTGGTGGTAATGGTGGTGGTGGTGGTATTGTTATTGGTGGTATTGGTATTGGTGGTGGTGGTACTGGTATTGGTTGTGATGGTTTTGGTGGTGGTTGTGGTATTGGTGGTGGTATTGGAGGTGGCATTGGGGGTGGTGGTATTGGTGGTGGTTGTGGTATTGATGGTTGTGGTTTTGGTGGTGGTGGTGGTAGTAATGGTGGTGGCAGTATTGGTGGTATTGATGGTTGCATTGGTATTGGTGGGAGTATTGGTAATGGTGGTGGTGGTAATAGTATTGGTGGTATTGTTGGTGGTAGTATTAGTGGTGGTGGTATTGGTGGTGGTAGTGGTGGTGGTACTATTGGTGGTATTGGTGGTATTGGTGGTGATATTGGTGGTGGTATTGGTGGTGGTGGTATTGGTGGTGGTGATATTGGAGGTGGTGGTATTAGTGGTGATATTGGTATTGGTGGTGGGGGTGGTGGTGGTGGTATTGGTATTGGGGATGTTATTGGTAGTGGTGGTATTGTATTGGTGGTGATGGTATTGGTGGTTGTATTGATGGTGTTGGTATTGGTGGTGGTATTGGTGGCATTGGTGGCAGTATTGGTGGTGGTGGTGATATTGCTGGTGGTAATGGTATTATTGGTGGTGGTGATATTGGTGGTGTTTGTAGTGGTATTGTGGTGGTGGTGTTGGTGATAGTGGTGGTATTGGTGATGGTATTGGTGGTGGTGGTGGTATTGGCGGTGGTGGTATTGGTGGTGGTGGTATTGCTGGTGGTAGTGGTGGTGGTATTGGTGGTGGTGGTATTGGTGGTGGTGATATTGGAGGTGTAGTGGTATTGGTGGTGGTGGTAGTAGTGGTGATATTGGTATTGTTGGTGGTGGTATTGGTGGTGATATTGGTGTTGGGGGTGGTATTGGTATTGGGGATGGTATTGGTAGTGGTGGTATTGTATTGGTGGTGATATTATTGGTGGTGGTGGTATTGGCGTTGGTGGTGATGAAGGTGGTGGTATTGATGGTGGTTGTATTGGTGGTGGTATTGGTGGTGGTGGTGATATTGCTGGTGGTGATGGTATTATTAGTGGTGGTGATATTGGTGGTGTTGTATTGGTATTGTGGTGGCGGTGTCGGTGGTAGTGGTGGTATTGGTGGTGGTGGTGGTATTGGCGGTGGTGGTATTGGTGGTGGTGGTATTGGTGATGGTAGTGGTAGTGGCATTGGTGGTGGTGGTATCGGTGGTGGTGGTATTGGGGGTGGTGATATTGGGGGTGGTTGTGGTATTACTGGTGGTATTGGTATTGGTGGTGATATTGGTATTGGTAGTAGTATTGGTATTGGTACTGGTGGTGGTGGTATTGGTGGTATTGTCGGTGACAGTATTGGTGGTGGTGGTGGTATTGGTGGTGGTATCTGTGGCGGTATTGGTGGTGGTAGTACTGTTGGTGGTATTGGTGGTAGTGGTATTGGTGTTAGTGATATTGGTGGTGGTGATGGTGATATTGGAGGTGGTGGTGGTATTGGTGGTGGTGGTATTAGTGGCGGTATTGGTGGTGATGGTGGTATTGGTGGTGGTGGTATTGAATGTGGTATTGGTGGTGGTGGTGTTAGTGGTGATATTGATACTGTTGGTGGTGGTGTTGGTGATGGGGGGGTATGGGTGGTGGTATTATTATTGGGGTGGTATTGGTAGTGGTGGTATTGTATTGGTGGTGATGGTATTGCTGGTTGTATTGGTGGTGTTGGTTTTTGAGGTGGTGGTATTGGCATTGGTGGAGGTGGTGGTATTGGTGGTGGTGGTATTGGTGGTGGTGATATTGGTGATGTTTGTAGTGGTATTGGTGGTGGTAGTGGTGGTGGTGGTATTGGTGTTGGTGGTATTGGCGGTGGTGGTGTTATTGGTGGTATTGGTGGTGGTTTGGAGATTAGCGGTGGTATTGGCGGTAGTGGAATTGGATTGGTGGTGGTGGTATTGGTGTTAGTATTGGTAGTGTTGGTATTGGCAGTGGTATTGATGGTGGTATTGGTGGTGGTGGTGATATTGGTGGTATAAGTGTTGGTAATATTGGTGGTGGTTTCGGTGGTGGTGGTATTAGTGGTGGTATTG
Organism: Triturus cristatus; assembly: GCF_964204655.1. Taxonomy (NCBI): domain Eukaryota; kingdom Metazoa; phylum Chordata; class Amphibia; order Caudata; family Salamandridae; genus Triturus; species Triturus cristatus. Next base: position 920,556,604 of record NC_140582.1, on the reverse strand, counting down.
GTGGTGGTAGTATTAGTTGTGGTATTGGTGGTACTTGTGGTGGTGGTATTGGTGGTGGTATTGGCAGTGATATTGGTGGTGGTAATATTATTGGTGGGGGTGGTATTGGTGGTGGTTGTATTGATGATGGTGTTGGTGGTGGTGGAATTTGTGGTGATGGTAGTGGTACTGGAGGTGTTGATGGTGGTGGTATTGGTGGTGGTGATATTGGTGGTGTTAGTATTGGTGGTGGTGGTATTTGTGGTGGTGGTATCGATGGTGGTGGTATTAGTGGTGGTGGTAGGGTGTTATTGGTGGTGTTGGTATTAGTGGTGGTGGTATTGGTGGTGGTGGTGGTATTAGTGGTGGAATTGGTGATGGTGGTATTATTGGTGGTATTGGTGGTGGTTTTGGGATTAGCGGTGGTATTCGTATTGGTGGTAGTGGTTTTGAAGTGGTGGTGGTGTTTTTGGTGGAATGGGTGGTAGTATTGGTAGTGTTGGTATTGTCTGTGGTATTGGTGGTGTTGGTATTGGTGGTGGGGTAGTGGTGGTATTGGTGGTGTTGGTATTGGTGGTGGTGGTATTTGTGGTGGTGATATCGATGGTGGTGGTATTAGTGGTGGTGGTATTGGTGGTAGTGGTGTTATTGGTGGTGTTGGTATTAGTGGTGGTGGTATTGGTGGTGGTGGTTTTAGTGGTGGTGGTGAAATTGGTGATGGTGGTCTTATTGGTGGTATTGGTGGTGGTTTTGGGATTAGCGGTGGTATTCGTATTGGTGGTAGTGGTTTTGAATTGGTGATGGTGGTATTTTTGGTGGAATGGGTGGTAGTATTGATAGTGTTGGTATTGTCTGTGGTATCGGTGGTGTTGGTATTGGTGGTGGTGGTATTGGTGGTCTTCGTGGTATTGATGGTGGTATTGGGGGTGGTGGTACTGGTGGTGGTATTGGTGGTGGTGATATTGGTGATAGTGGTATTGGTGGTGGTAGTCATGGTGGTGGTATGGGTGGTGCTGGTATTGGTGGTGGTAATAATGGTCGTGGTGGTACTGGTAGTGGTCTTATTGGTGGTGGTGATGGTGGTATTGGTGGTGGTGATAACTACTGCATTGAATAAGATGTGTAAGTGTTGTAAATTACACAAAGTGTGAAGTGAGAGTTACATATGATCCGAGCAATAAACACTAACAAAGCACTTCAACATTTTTCGCTCTGTGATTACACTGTCACGGCTCAGGAGGAAGTGCGGGAGGGGGCTAGATACTGCTGATTTGAGTTTGCAGTGTGGCATTGTGTAATAGCATTGCTATCTTTGGCCTAATAAAAAACACTCCAGCTGTAGTAGGGACCTGCCTTCACCTCCTTTTGCAGGGTGGGTTGTGCTTCATGGCAGACATGGAGGGAGGGAGGGATTGTCTCAGCTGCATCTCTGGCCTTGTACAGTGCCCATGCCATTGCTAGTGTCGAGAGGTGCTGTGGTGGTGGCATTGGTATTGGTGGTGGTGATGGTATTGGTGGTGGTGGTATTGGTTGTGGTGGTATTGGTGGTGCTGGAATTGAGGGAATTGGTGGTGGTGGTGGTATCGGGGTGGTGGTGGTGGTATTGGAGGTGGTGGTTGTATTGGTATTGGTGGTGCTATTGGTGGTGTTGGTATTGGTGGTGGTGGTATTTGTGGTGGTGGTATTTGTGGTGGTGGTGGTATTGTGGTAGTGGTGGTGTTAGTATTGGTGGTTGTTTTGGGATTAGCGGTGGTATTGGTGGAAGTAGTATTGGATTGGTGGTGGTATTGGAGGTAGTATTGGTAGTGTTGGTATTGGTCATGGTATTGGTGGTGGGGTAGTGGTGGTATTGGTGGTATTGGTGGTAGTGGTATTGGTGGTGGTATTGGGATTAGCAGTGGTATTGGTGGTAGTGGTATTAGATTAGTGGTGGTGGTATTGGTGGTGGTGGTATTGGTGGTGATATTGGTGGTGGTGGCATTGCTGGTGGTGGTGGTATTGGTGGTGGTATTGATGGTGGTGGTGGCATTGTTGGTAGTGGGGGTGGTATTGGTGGTGGTACTGGTGGTGGTATTGGTGGTGGTGGTATTGGTGGTAGTGGTATTGGTGGTGGTAGTCATGGTGGTGGTAGTGGTGGTGGCATGGGTGGTGTTAATATTGGTGGTGGTAGTCATGGTGGTGGTGGTACTGGTAGTGGTCTTATTGGTGGTGGTGGTGATAACTATTACATTGAATGAAATGTGTAAGTGTTGTAAATTACACAGACACAAAGTGTGAAGTGAGGGTTCAGAGCTATAAACACTAACAAAATGCTCCAACACCTTTCGCTCTGTGATTACACTGTTGCGGCTTAGGAGGAAGAGATGGATGGGGTGCTAGATACTGCTGATTTGAGTGTGCAGTGTGGCATTGCGTAATGGCATTGCTATCTTTGGCCTAATAAAAGACACTCCACAGGGAGGGGTTGTCTCGGCTGCAGCTCCGGCCTTGTACAGTGCCCCTGCTATTGTTAGTGAGCGAGAGGCGGTGAGGTGGTGGCATTGGTATTGGTGGTGGTAGTATTAGTGGTGGTGGTGGTGGTGGTGGTATTGGTGGTGTTGGTGGTGGTGGTGGTATTAGTGGTGCTGGTATGGAGGGTATTTGTGGTGGTATTGGGGTGGTGGTGGTGGTGTTGGGGGTGGTGGTTGTATTGGTGGTGGTGGTAGTGGTACTGGTATTGGTGGTAATGGTGGTGGTGGTATTGTTATTGGTATTGGTGGTGGTGGTACTGGGATTGGTTGTGATGGTTTTGGTGGTGGTTGTGGTATTGGTGGTGGTATTGGAGGTGGCATTGGGGGTGGTGGTATTGGTGGTGGTTGTGGTATTGATGGTTGTGGTTTTGGTGGTGGTGGTGGTAGTAATGGTGGTGGCAGTATTGGTGGTATTGATGGTTGCATTGGTATTGGTGGGAGTATTGGTAATGGTGGTGGTGGTAATAGTATTGGTGGTATTGTTGGTGGTCGTGTTAGTGGTGGTGGTATTGGTGGTGGTATTGGTGGTGGTAGTGGTGGTGGTACTATTGGTGGTATTGGTGGTATTGGTGATATTGGTGGTGGTATTGGTGGTGGTGGTATTGGTGGTGGTGGTATTGGTGGTGGTGATATTGGAGGTGGTGGTATTAGTGGTGATATGGGTATTGTTGGTGGTGGTATTGGTGGTGGGGGTGGTGTTGGTGGTGGTGTTGGTGGTGGTATTGGTATTGGGGATGTTATTGGTAGTGGTGGTATTGTATTGGTGGTGATGGTATTGGTGGTTGTATTGATGGTGTTGGTATTGGTGGTGGTGGTATTGGTGGCAGTATTGGTGGTATTGGTGGTGGTGGTGATATTGCTGGTGGTAATGGTATTATTGGTGGTGGTGATATTGGTGGTGTTTGTAGTGGTATTGTGGTGGTGGTGTTGGTGATAGTGGTGGTATTGGTGATGGTATTGGTGGTGGTGGTATTGGCGGTGGTGGTATTGGTGGTGGTGGTATTGCTGGTGGTAGTGGTGGTGGTATTGGTGGTGGTGATATTGGAGGTGTGGTGGTATTGGTGGTGGTGGTAGTAGTGGTGATATTGGTGTTGGTGGTGGTATTGGTGGTGGTATTGGTATTGGCGGTGGTGGTACTGGTGGTATTAGTGTTGGTGGTGGTATTGGTGGTGGTGGTGGTGGTAGTATTGGGATTAGCAGTGGTATTGGTGGTAGTGGTTTTGGATTGGTTCTGGTGGTATTTGTGGTGGTAGTATTAATGGTAGTATTGGTGGTGGTGGTAGTGGGGGTATTGGTGGTAGAGGTGATATTGGTGGTGGTGGTATTGGTGGTGGTATTGTGATTAGCGGTGATATTGGTATTGGTGGTAGTGGCATTGGATTGGTGGCAGTGGGATTGGTGGTGGTTGTGGTATTGGATTGGTGGTGGCATTGGTGGTGGCATTGGTGGTGGTATTGGTGGTGTAGGTATTGATGGTGGTATTGGTGGTGTTGGTATTGGTGGTGGGGGTAGTGGTGGTATTGGTGGTGGAGGTATTGGTGGGGGTATTGGGATTAGCGGTGGTATTGGGATTGGTGGTACTAGTATTAGATTGGTGGTGGCGGTATTGGTGGTGATGGTATTGGTGGTGGCATTGGTGGTGGTGCTATTGGTGGTGGTGCTATTGGTGGTGCTATTGGTTGTGGTGGTATTGATGGTGGTATTGGTGGTTGTATTGATGGTGGTGGTGGTATTGGTTGTGGTGGTGACAGTATTGGGGGTGGTAATATTGGTCATGGTGGTATTGGTATTGGTTATATTGGTGGTGGTGGTACTGGTGGTGGTGGTATTGGTGGTGGTGGTATTGGTGGTGGTGGTAGTCGTGGTGGTGGTAGTTTTGGTGGTATGGGTGGTGTTGGTATTGGTGGTGGCAGTCATGGTCGTGGTGGTACTGGTAGTGGTCTTATTGGTGGTGGTGGTGATAACTATTGCATTAAATGAGATGTGTAAGTGTTGTAAATTATACAGGCACAAAGTATGAAGTGAGAGTTACATATGATCCAAGCTATAAACACTAAACAGCGCTCCAACACCTTTTGCTCTGTGATTACACTGTTGCGGCTTAGGATGAATAGGTGGATGGGGTGCTAGATATGCGTGATTTGAGAGTGCAGTGTGGCATTGCGTAATGGCATTGCTATCTTTGGCCTAATAAAAAACACTTCAGCTGTAGTAGGGACCAGGCTTTACCTCCTGGTGCAGGGCGGGCTGTGCTTCATGGCAGACATGGAGAGAGGGAGGGGTTGTCTCGGCTGCAGCTCCGGCCTTGTACAGTGCCCCTGCTATTGTTAGTGAGCGAGAGGCGGTGAGGTGGTGGCATTGGTATTGGTGGTGGTAGTATTAGTGGTGGTGGTGTTGGTGGTGGTGGTGGTGGTGGTATTAGTGGTGCTGGTATTGAGGGTATTTGTGGTGGTATTGTGGTGGTGGTGGTGTTGGGGGTGGTGGTTGTATTGGTGGTGGTAGTGGTACTGGTATTGGTGGTAATGGTGGTGGTGGTGGTATTGTTATTGGTGGTATTGGTGGTGGTGGTACTGGTATTGGTTGTGATGGTTTTGGTGGTGGTTGTGGTATTGGTGGTGGTATTGGAGGTGGCATTGGGGGTGGTGGTATTGGTGGTGGTTGTGGTATTGATGGTTGTGGTTTTGGTGGTGGTGGTGGTAGTAATGGTGGTGGCAGTATTGGTGGTATTGATGGTTGCATTGGTATTGGTGGGAGTATTGGTGGTGGTGGTGGTAATAGTATTGGTGGTATTGTTGGTGGTAGTATTAGTGGTGGTGGTATTGGTGGTGGTATTGGTGGTGGTAGTGGTGGTGGTACTATTGGTGGTATTGGTGGTATTGGTGATATTGGTGGTGGTATTGGTGGTGGTGGTGGTATTGGTGGTGGTGGTATTGGTGGTGGTGATATTGGAGGTGGTGGTATTAGTGGTGATATGGGTATTGTTGGTGGTGGTATTGGTGGTGGGGGTGGTGTTGGTGGTGGTATTGGTATTGGGGATGTTATTGGTAGTGGTGGTATTGTATTGGTGGTGATGGTATTGGTGGTTGTATTGATGGTGTTGGTATTGGTGGTGGTGGTATTGGTGGCATTGGTGGTAGTATTGGTGGTATTGGTGGTGGTGGTGATATTGCTGGTGGTAATGGTATTATTGGTGGTGGTGATATTGGTGGTGTTTGTAGTGGTATTGGTGTGGTGGTGTCGGTGATAGTGGTGGTATTGGTGATGGTATTGGTGGTGGTGGTGGTATTGGCGGTGGTGGTATTGGTGGTGGTGGTAGTGGTGGTGGTATTGGTGGTGGTGGTATTGGTGGTGGTGATATTGGAGGTGTGGTGGTATTGGTGGTGGTAGTAGTGGTGATATTGGTATTGTTGGTGGTGGTATTGGTGGTGATATTGGTGTTGGGGGTGGTATTGGTGGTGGTATTGGTATTGGGGATGGTATTGGTAGTGGTGGTATTGTATTGGTGGTGATGTTATTGGTGGTGGTGGTATTGGAGTTGGTGGTGATGAAGGTGGTGGTTGTATTGGTGGTGGTATTGGTGGTGGTGGTGATATTGCTGGTGGTGATGGTATTATTGGTGGTGGTGATATTGGTGGTGTTGTATTGGTATTGTGGTGGCAGTGTCGGTGGTAGTGGTGGTATTGGTGATGGTGGTGGTGGTATTGGCTGTGGTGGTATTGGTGGTGGTGGTATTGGTGATGGTAGTGGTAGTGGCATTGGTGGTGGTGGTATCGGTGGTGGTGGTATTGGGGGTGGTGATATTGGGGGTGGTTGTGGTATTACTGGTGGTATTGGTATTGGTAGTAGTATTGGTACTGGTGGTGGTGGTATTGGTATTGGTGGTATTGTCGGTGACCGTATTGGTGGTGGTGGTGGTATTGGTGGTGGTATCTGTGGCAGTATTGGTGGTGGTAGTACTGTTGGTGGTATTGGTGGTAGTGGTATTGGTGTTAGTGATATTGGTGGTGGTGATGGTGATATTGGAGGTGGTGGTGGTATTGGTGGTGGTGGTATTAGTGGCGGTATTGGTGGTGATGGTGGTATTGGTGGTGGTGGTATATGTTGTGGTGGTGGTATTGAATGTGGTATTGGTGGTGGTGGTGTTAGTGGTGATATTGATACTGTTGGTGGTGGTGTTGGTGATGGGGGGGTATGGGTGGTGGTATTATTATTGGGGTGGTATTGGTAGTGGTGGTATTGTATTGGTGGTGATGGTATTGGTGGTTGTATTGGTGGTGTTGGTTTTTGAGGTGGTGGTATTGGCATTGGTGGAGGTGGTGGTATTGATGGTGGTGGTGGTATTGGTGGTGGGGGTATTGCTGGTGGTGATGGTATTATTGGTGGTATTGGTGTTAGTATTGGTAGTGTTGGTATTGGCAGTGGTATTGATGGTGGTATTGGTGGTGGTGGTGGTGATATTGGTGGTATAAGTGTTGGTAATATTGGTGGTGGTTTCGGTGGTGGTGGTATTAGTGGTGGTATTGGTGGTGGTAGTATTAGTTGTGGTATTGGTGGTACTTGTGGTGGTGGTATTGGTGGTGGTATTGGCATTGGTGGTGGTAATATTATTGGTGGGGGTGGTATTGGTGGTGGTGGTATTGATGATGGTGTTGGTGGTGGTGGAATTTGTGGTGATGGTAGTGGTGGTGGTGGTATTGGTGGTGGTGGTATTGGTGGTGTTAGTATTGGTGGTGGTTGTATTTGTGGTGGTGGTATCGATGGTGGTGGTATTAGTGGTGGTGGTATTGGTGGTAGTGGTGTTATTGGTGGTGTTGGTATTAGTGGTGGTGGTATTGGTGGTGGTGGTATTAGTGGTGGTGGTGGAATTGGTGATGGTGGTATTATTGGTGGTATTGGTGGTGGTTTTGGGATTAGCGGTGGTATTCGTATTGGTGGTAGTGGTTTTGAATTGGTGGTGGTGGTGTTTTTGGTGGAATGGGTGGTAGTATTGGTAGTGTTGGTATTGTCTGTGGTATTGGTGGTGTTGGTATTGGTGGTATTGGTGGTGTTGGTATTGGTGGTGGTGGTATTTGTGGTGGTGATATCGATGGTGGTGGTATTAGTGGTGGTGGTATTGGTGGTAGTGGTGTTATTGGTGGTATTGGTATTAGTGGTGGTGGTATTGGTGGTGGTGGTATTAGTGGTGGTGGAATTGGTGATGGTGGTCTTATTGGTGGTATTGGTGGTGGTTTTGGGATTAGCGGTGGTATTCGTATTGGTGGTAGTGGTTTTGAATTGGTGATGGTGGTATTTTTGGTGGAATGGGTGGTAGTATTGATAGTGTTTGTATTGTCTGTGGTATCGGTGGTGTTGGTATTGGTGGTGGGGTAGAGGTGGTATTGGTGGTGGTATTGGTGGTCTTCGTGGTATTGATGGTGGTATTGGGGGTGGTGGTACTGGTGGTGGTATTGGTGGTGGTGATATTGGTGATAGTGGTATTGGTGGTGGTAGTCATGGTGGTGGTATGGGTGGTGCTGGTATTGGTGGTGGTAATCATGGTCGTGGTGGTACTGGTAGTGGTCTTATTGGTGGTGGTGATGGTGGTATTGGTGGTGGTGATAACTACTGCATTGAATAAGATGTGTAAGTGTTGTAAATTACACAAAGTGTGAAGTGAGAGTTACATATGATCCGAGCTATAAACACTAACAAAGCACTTCAATATTTTTCGCTCTGTGATTACACTGTCACGGCTCAGGAGGAAGTGCGGGAGGGGGCTAGATACTGCTGATTTGAGTTTGCAGTGTGGCATTGTGTAATAGCATTGCTATCTTTGGCCTAATAAAAAACACTCCAGCTGTAGTAGGGACCTGCCTTCACCTCCTTTTGCAGGGTGGGTTGTGCTTCATGGCAGACATGGAGGGAGGGAGGGATTGTCTCAGCTGCATCTCTGGCCTTGTACAGTGCCCATGCCATTGCTAGTGTCGAGAGGCGCTGTGGTGGTGGCATTGGTATTGGTGGTGGTGGTATTGGTGGTGGTGATGGTATTGGTGGTGGTGGTATTGGTTGTGGTGGTATTGGTGGTGCTGGAATTGAGGGAATTGGTGGTGGTATCGGGGTGGTGGTGGTGGTATTGGAGGTGGTGGTTGTATTGGTATTGGTGGTGCTATTGGTGGTGTTGGTATTGGTGGTGGTGGTATTTGTGGTGGTGGTATTTGTGGTGGTGGTGGTATTGTGGTAGTGGTGTTAATGGTGGTGTTGATATTGGTGGTGTTGGTATTGGTGGTGTTGGTATTAGTGGTGGTGGTATTGGTGGTGGTGGTGTTATTGCTGGTATTGGTGGTGTTAGTATTGGTGGTTGTTTTGGGATTAGCGGTGGTATTGGTAGAAGTAGTATTGGATTGGTGGTGGTATTGGAGGTAGTATTGGTAGTGTTGGTATTGGTGGTGGGGTAGTGGTGGTATTGGTGGTATTGGTGGTAGTGGTATTGGTGGTGGTATTGGGATTAGCAGTGGTATTGGTGGTAGTGGTATTAGATTAGTGGTGGTGGTATTGGTGGTGGTGGTATTGGTGGTGATATTGGTGGTGGTGGCATTGCTGGTGGTGGTATTGGTGGTGGTATTGGTGGTGGTGGTGGCATTGTTGGTAGTGGGGGTGGTATTGGTGGTGGTACTGGTGGTGGTATTGGTGGTGGTGGTATTGGTGGTAGTGGTATTGGTGGTGGTAGTCATGGTGGTGGTAGTGGTGGTGGCATGGGTGGTGTTAATATTGGTGGTGGTAGTCATGGTGGTGGTGGTACTGGTAGTGGTCTTATTGGTGGTGGTGGTGATAACTATTACATTGAATGAAATGTGTAAGTGTTGTATATTACACAGACTCAAAGTGTGAAGTGAGGGTTCCGAGCTATAAACACTAACAAAATGCTCCAACACCTTTCGCTCTGTGATTACACTGTTGCGGCTTAGGAGGAAGAGATGGATGGGGTGCTAGATACTGCTGATTTGAGTGTGCAGTGTGGCATTGCGTAATGGCATTGCTATCTTTGGCCTAATAAAAAACACTTCAGCTGTAGTAGGGACCTGGCTTTACCTCCTGGTGCAGGGCGGGCTGTGCTTCATGGCAGACATGGAGAGAGGGAGGGGTTGTCTCGGCTGCAGCTCCGGCCTTGTACAGTGCCCCTGCTATTGTTAGTGAGCGAGAAGCGGTGAGGTGGTGGCATTGGTATTGGTGGTGGTGGTATTGGTGGTGTTGGTGGTGGTGGTGGTGGTGGTATTAGTGGTGCTGGTATTGAGGGTATTTGTGGTGGTATTGGGGTGGTGGTGGTGGTGGTGTTGGGGGTGGTGGTTGTATTGGTGGTGGTATTGGTGGTGGTAGTGGTACTGGTATTGGTGGTAATGGTGGTGGTGGTGGTATTGTTATTGGTGGTATTGGTAGTGGTGGTGGTACTGGTATTGGTTGTGATGGTTTTGGTGGTGGTTGTGGTATTGGTGGTGGTATTGGAGGTGGCATTGGGGGTGGTGGTATTGGTGGTGGTTGTGGTATTGATGGTTGTGGTTTTGGTGGTGGTGGTGGTAGTAATGGTGGTGGCAGTATTGGTGGTATTGATGGTTGCATTGGTATTGGTGGGAGTATTGGTAATGGTGGTGGTGGTAATAGTATTGGTGGTGTTGGTGGTAGTATTAGTGGTGGTGGTATTGGTGGTGGTAGTGGTGGTGGTGGTAGTGGTGGTGGTACTATTGGTGATATTGGTGGTGATATTGGTGGTGGTATTGGTGGTGGTGGTATTGGTGGTGGTGGTATTGGTGGTGGTGGTATTGGTGGTGGTGGTATTAGTGGTGATATGGGTATTGTTGGTGGTGGTATTGGTGGTGGGGGTGGTGTTGGTGGTGGTATTGGTATTGGGGATGTTATTGGTAGTGGTGGTATTGTATTGGTGGTGATGGTATTGGTGGTTGTATTGATGGTGTTGGTATTGGTGGTGGTGGTATTGGTGGCATTGGTGGCGGTTTTGGTGGTATTGGTGGTGGTGGTGATATTGCTGGTGGTAATGGTATTATTGGTGGTGGTGATATTGGTGGTGTTTGTAGTGGTATTGTGGTGGTGGTGTTGGTGATAGTGGTGGTATTGGTGATGGTATTGGTGGTGGTGGTGGTATTGGCGGTGGTGGTATTGGTGGTGGTGGTATTGCTGGTGGTGGTATTGCTGGTGGTAGTGGTGGTGGTATTGGTGGTGGTGGTATTGGTGGTGGTGATATTGGAGGTGTGGTGGTATTGGTGGTGGTGGTAGTAGTGGTGATATTGGTATTGGTAGTGGTATTGGTGGTGATATTGGTGTTGGGGGTGGTATTGGTGGTGGTATTGGTATTGGGGATGGTATTGGTAGTGGTGGTATTGTATTGGTGGTATTGGTGGTGGTGGTATTGGCGTTGGTGGTGATGAAGGTGGTGGTATTGATGGTGGTTGTATTGGTGGTGGTATTGGTGGTGGTGGTGATATTGCAGGTGGTGATGGTAATATTGGTGGTGGTGATATTGGTGGTGTTGTATTGGTATTGTGGTGGCGGTGTCGGTGGTAGTGGTGGTATTGGTGATGGTGGTGGTATTGGCTGTGGTGGTATTGGTGGTGGTGGTATTGGTGATGGTAGTGGTAGTGGCATTGGTGGTGGTGGTATCCGTGGTGGTGGTATTGGGGGTGGTTGTGGTATTACTGGTGGTATTGGTATTGCTGGTGATATTGGTATTGGTAGTAGTATTGGTACTGGTGGTGGTGGTATTGGTATTGGTGGTATTGTCGGTGACAGTATTGGTGGTGGTGGTGGTATTGGTGGTGGTATCTGTGGCGGTATTGGTGGTGGTAGTACTGTTGGTGGTATTGGTGGTAGTGGTATTGGTGTTAGTGATATTGGTGGTGGTGATGGTGATATTGGAGGTGGTGGTGGTATTGGTGGTGGTGGTATTAGTGGCAGTATTGGTGGTGGTGATGGTGGTATTGGTGGTGGTGGTATATGTTGTGGTGGTGGTATTGAATGTGGTATTGGTGGTGGTGGTGTTAGTGGTGATATTGATACTGTTGGTGGTGGTGGTGGGGGGGTATGGGTGGTGGTATTATTATTGGGGTGGTATTGGTAGTGGTGGTATTGTATTGGTGGTGATGGTATTGGTGGTTGTATTGGTGGTGTTGGTTTTTGAGGTGGTGGTATTGGCATTGGTGGAGGTGGTGGTATTGATGGTGGTGGTGGTATTGGTGGTGGGGGTATTGCTGGTGGTGATGGTATTATTGGTGGTGGTGATATTGGTGATGTTTGTAGTGGTATTGGTGGTGGTTGTGTCAGTGGTAGTGGTGTTGGTGGTATTGGTGTTGGTGGTATTGGTGGTGGTGGTGTTATTGGTGGTATTGGTGGTGGTTTGGGGGTTAGCGGTGGTATTGGTGGTAGTGGAATTGGATTGGTGGTGGTGGTATTGGTGTTAGTATTGGTAGTGTTGGTATTGGCAGTGGTATTGATGGTGGTATTGGTGGTGGTGGTGGTGATATTGGTGGTATAAGTGTTGGTAATATTGGTGGTGGTTTCGGTGGTGGTGGTATTAGTGGTGGTATTGGTGGTGGTAGTATTAGTTGTGGTATTGGTGGTACTTGTGGTGGTGGTATTGGTGGTGGTATTGGCAGTGATATTGGCATTGGTGGTGGTAATATTATTGGTGGGGGTGGTATTGGTGGTGGTGGTATTGATGATGATGGTGTTGTTGGTGGTGGTGGAATTTGTGGTGATGGTAGTGGTACTGGTGGTGTTGATGGTGGTGGTATTGGTGGTGGTGGTATTGGTGGTGTTAGTATTGGTGGTGGTGGTATTTGTGGTGGTGATATCGATGGTGGTGGTATTAGTGGTGGTGGTATTGGTGGTAGTGGTGTTATTGGTGGTGTTGGTATTAGTGGTGGTGGTATTGGTGGTGGTGGTGGTATTAGTGGTGGTGGTATTAGTGGTGGTGGTGGAATTGGTGATGGTGGTATTATTGGTGGTATTGGTGGTGGTTTTGGGATTAGCGGTGGTATTCGTATTGGTGGTAGTGGTTTTGAATTGGTGGTGGTGGTGTTTTTGGTGGAATGGGTGGTAGTATTGGTAGTGTTGGTATTGTCTGTGGTATTGGTGGTGTTGGTATTGGTGGTGGGGTAGTGGTGGTATTGGTGGTGTTGGTATTGGTGGTATTTGTGGTGGTGATATCGATGGTGGTGGTATTAGTGGTGGTGGTATTGGTGGTAGTGGTGTTATTGGTGGTGTTGGTATTAGTGGTGGTGGTATTGGTGGTGGTGGTATTAGTGGTGGTGGTGGAATTGGTGATGGTGGTCTTATTGGTGGTATTGGTGGTGGTTTTGGGATTAGCGGTGGTATTCGTATTGGTGGTAGTGGTTTTGAATTGGTGATGGTGGTATTTTTGGTGGAATGGGTGGTAGTATTGATAGTGTTGGTATTGTCTGTGGTATCGGTGGTGTTGGTATTGGTGGTGGGGTAGTGGTGGTTTTGGTGGTGGTGGCATTGGTGGTCTTCGTGGTATTGATGGTGGTATTGGGGGTGGTGGTACTGGTGGTGGTATTGGTGGTGGTGATATTGGTGATAGTGGTATTGGTGGTGGTAGTCATGGTGGTGGTATGGGTGGTGCTGGTATTGGTGGTGGTAATCATGGTTGTGGTGGTACTGGTAGTGGTCTTATTGTGGAGAGGTGTGGCTCACTGGTTAGAGGCGGCAGACCCGTAAGCAGAGGACGGCCCGGGACCAGGGTTCGATTCCTGACGCGGCAGGGTCGTGGACCAGGGTCAGCGGGCTTGATAATTCTCGCCTCGGTGCCTACTCCAGTCAGGGACCACACTCGGCAACTCTGGGCATTAGCTTGCCTCATCTTCACAATGGCCCCCCCAGACCGCCGGGGATGCTTGGTCGCACCTTAGAGATACCCATTAGGGACCATCTCTCAGGGTGAGCCAGGACGGGTTCCCCAGCGGTCGAAGCGCGGAGATACTCCTCCGGGAGTCGATTCTAGCGCTATATAAACCCACAATTAAATTAAATTGGTGGTGGTGATGGTTGTATTGGTGGTGGTGATAACTACTGCATTGAGATGTGTAAGTGTTGTAAATTACACAAAGTGTGAAGTGAGAGTTACATATGATCCGAGCTACAAACACTAACAAAGCACTTCAACATTTTTCGCTCTGTGATTACACTGTCACGGCTCAGGACGAAGTGCGGGAGGGGGCTAGATACTGCTGATTTGAGTTTGCAGTGTGGCATTGTGTAATAGCATTGCTATCTTTGGCCTACTAAAAAACACTCCAGCTGTAGTAGGGACCTGCCTTCACCTCCTTTTGCAGGGTGGGTTGTGCTTCATGGCAGACATGGAGGGAGGGAGGGAGGGATTGTCTCAGCTGCATCTCTGGCCTTGTACAGTGCCCATGCCATTGCTAGTGTCGAGAGGTGCTGTGGTGGTGGCATTGGTATTGGTGGTGGTGGTGGTATTGGTGGTGGTGGTGGTATTGGTGGTGGTGGTATTGGTTGTGGTGGTATTGGTGGTGAGGGAATTGGTGGTGGTGGTGGTATCGGGGTGGTGGTGGTGGTATTGGAGGTGGTGGTTGTATTGGTATTGGTGGTGCTATTGGTGGTGGTGGTATTTGTCGTGGTGGTATTTGTGGTGGTGGTGGTATTGTGGTAGTGGTGTTAATGGTGGTGTTGATATTGGTGGTGTTGGTATTAGTGGTGGTGGTATTGGTGGTGGTGGTGTTATTGCTGGTATTGGTGGTGTTAGTATTGGTGGTTGTTTTGGGATTAGCGGTGGTATTGGTGGAAGTAGTATTGGATTGGTGGTGGTATTGGAGGTAGTATTGGAAGTGTTGGTATTGGTCATGGTATTGGTGGTGGGGTAGTGGTGGTATTGGTGGTATTGGTGGTAGTGGTATTGGTGGTGGTATTGGGATTAGCAGTGGTATTGGTGGTAGTGGTATTAGATTAGTGGTGGTGGTGTTATTGGTGGTGGTGGTATTGGTGGTGATATTGGTGGTGGTGGCATTGCTGGTGGTGGTGGTATTGGTGGTGGTATTGATGGTGGTGGTGGCATTGTTGGTAGTGGGGTTGGTATTGGTGGTGGTACTGGTGGTGGTATTGGTGGTGGTGGTATTGGTGGTAGTGGTATTGGTGGTGGTAGTCATGGTGGTGGTAGTGGTGGTGGCATGGGTGGTGTTAATATTGGTGGTGGTAGTCATGGTGGTGGTGGTACTGGTAGTGGTCTTATTGGTGGTGGTGGTGGTGATAACTATTACATTGAATGAAATGTGTAAGTGTTGTAAATTACACAGACACAAAGTGTGAAGTGAGGGTTCCGAGCTATAAACACTAACAAAATGCTCCAACACCTTTCGCTCTGTGATTACACTGTTGCAGCTTAGGAGGAAGAGATGGATGGGGTGCTTGATACTGCTGATTTGAGTGTGCAGTGTGGCATTGCATAATGGCATTGCTATCTTTGGCCTAATAAAAGACACTCCAGCTGTAGTAGGGACCTGGCTTCACCTCCTGTTGCAAAGCGGGCTGCACTTCATGGCAGACATGGAGAGAGGGAGGGGTTGTCTCAACTGCAGCTCCGGCCTTGTACAGTGCCCCTGCTATTGCTAGTGAGCGAGAGTCGCTGAGGTGGTGGCATTGGTATTGGTGGTGGTAGTATTAGTGGTGGTGGTGGCATTGGTGGTGCTGGTATTGAGTGTATTGGTGGTGGTATTGGGGTGGTGGTGTTGGAGGTGTTGGTTGTATTGGTATTGGTGGTGGTATTGGTGGTGTGGTACTGGTATTGGTGGTAATGGTGGTGGTATTGATGGTGGTGGTACTGGTATTATGTGATGGTTTTGGTGGTGGTTGTGGTATTAGTGGTGCTATTGGTAGTATTGGAGGTGGTGGTATTGGTGGTGGTTGTGGTATTGATGGTGGTGGTTTTGGTGGGGGTATTGGTGGTGGTGGTAGTATTGGTGGTGGCAGTATTGGTGGTCTTGATGGTGGTATTGGTATTGGGGGGATTATTGGTATTGGTAATGGTGGTGGTTGTATTGGTATTGGTGGTGGTGTGGTACTGGTATTGGTGGTAATGGTGGTGGTATTGGTATTGGTATTGGTGGTGGTACTGGTATTATTTGTGATGGTTTTGGTGGTGGTTGTGGTATTGGTGGTGCTATTGGTAGTATTGGAGGTGGTGGTATTGGTGGTGGTTGTGGTATTGATGGTGGTGGTTTTGGTGGTGGTATTGGTGGTGGTGGTAGTATTGGTGGTGGCAGTATTGGTGGTCTTGATGGTGGTATTGGTATTGGTGGGATTATTGGTAATGGTGGTGGTTGTATTGGTATTGGTGGTGGTGTGGTACTGGTATTGGTGGTAATGGTGGTGGTATTGGTATTGGTGGTGGTGGTACTGGTATTATTTGTGATGGTTTTGGTGGTGGTTGTGGTATTGATGGTGGTGGTTTTGGTGGTGGTAGTATTGGTGGTGGCAGTATTGGTGGTATTGATGGTGGTATTGGTATTGGTGGGATTATTGGTATTGGTAATGGTGGTGGTGGTATTGGTATTGGTGGTATTGTTGGTGGTAGTATCTGTGGTGGTATCTGTGGGGGTATTGGTGGTGGTGGTACTGTTGGTGGTATTGGTGGTAGTGGTATTGGTGTTAGTGATATTGGTGGTGTTATTGGTGATGGTGGTGTTGGTGGGGGTGATATCGGAGCTGGTGGTTGTTTTGTGGTAGTGGTATTAGTGGCAGTATTGGTGGTGATATTGGTGGTATTGGTGGTGATGGTATTGCTGGTGGTGGTATTAGTGGTGGTGGTGGTATTGGTTGTGGTATTGGTGTTCGTGGTGGTGGCATTGGTGGTGGTGGCATTGGTGGTGGTGGGGGTGTTACTGGTGGTGGTGTTACTGGTGGTGGTATTGGTGGTGGTGGTATTGGTGGTAGTGGTATTTGTGGTGGCAGTCGTAGGGGTGGTAGTGGTGGTGGTAGTATGGGTGATGTTAGTATTGGTGGTGGTAGTCATGGTGGTGGTGGTACTGGTAGTGGTCTTATTGGTGGTGGTGATGGTGGTATTGGTGGTGGTGATTACTATTGGATTGAATAAGATGTGTAAGTGTTGTAAATTATACAAAGTGTGAAGTGAGTTACATATGATTGAGCTATAAACATTAACAAAGAGCTCCAGCATTTTTTGCTCTCTGATTACACTGTCGCGGCTCAGGAGGAAGAGCAGGAGGGGGGTAGATACTGCTGATTTGTGTGTCCAGTGTGGCATTGCGTAATGGCATTGCTATCTTTGACCTAATAAAAAACACTCCAGCTTTAGTAGGGACCTGGCTTCACCTCCTGGTGCAGGGCGGGCTGTGCTTCATGGCAGATATGGAGGGAGGGATGGTCTCAGCTGCAGCTCCGGCCTTGTACAGTGCCCCTGCTATTGCTAGTGAATGAGAGGTGCTGAGGTGGTGGCATTAGTATTGATGGTTGTGGTATTGGTGGTGTTGGTGGTATTGGTGGTGCTGGTATTGAGGGTATTGGTGGTGGTATTGGAGGTGGTGGTTGTATTGGTATTGGTGTTACTGGTAGTGGTGGTATTGGTGGTGGCGGTATTTGTATTGGTGGAATTGGTGTTGGTGGTATTGGTGTTGGTGGTATTGGTATTGGTGGTGGTGGTACTGGTATTGGTTGTGGTGGTATTGGTGGTGGTTGTGGTATTGGTGATGCTATTGGTGGTATTGCAGGTGTTGGTATTGGAGGTGGTGGTATTGCTGGTGGTTGTGGTATTGGTGGTGGTGGTATTGGTGGTGGTATTGGTGGTTGTGGTATTGGTGCTGGAGGTATTGGTGGTATTGGTGATGGTGGTAGTATTAGTGGTGGTGGTATCGGTATTGGTGGTGGTATTGGTGCGATTATTGATATCTGTACCGGTGGTGGTGGTATTGTTGGTGGTAGTATTGGTATTGGTGAAGGTAGTTGTGGTGATATTGTTGGTGGTGGTACTGTTGGTTGTATTGGTAGTGGTGGTATTGGTGGTATTGGTGGTATTGGTGTTGGTGATATTGGTGGATGGTATTGATGGTGGTAATGCTGGTGGTGGTATTGGTGGTGGTGGTGGTGGTATTGGTGGTGGTGGTGGTGGTATTGGTGGTGGTGATATTGGTGGTGGTGGTATTAGTGATGGTGATGGTAGTATTGGTGGTGGTGGTATTGGTGGTGGTGGTATTGGTGGTGGTGGTGGTATTAGTGGTGGTATTGGTGGTGGTATTGGTATTGGTGGTGGTGGTATTGGTGCTGGGGTGGTATTGTGGTAGTGGTGTTATTGGTGGTGTTGGTATTGGTGGTGTTGGTATTGGTGGTGATGGTATTGGTGGTGGTGGTGTCATTGCAGGTATTGGTGGTGGTTTTGGGATTAGCAGTGGTATTGGGGGTGGTATTGGTAGTGTTGGTATTGGTCATGGTTTTGGTGGTGTTGGTATTGGTGGTGGGGGTAGTGGTGGTATTGGTGGTAGTGGTATTGGTGGTGGTATTGGAATTAGCGGTGGTATTGGTATTGATTGTAGTGGTATTATATTAGTGGTGGTGGTATTGGTTGTTGTATTGGTGGTGGTGGTATTGGTGGTGATATTGGGGGTGGTGGTATTGGTGGTGGTGTTTTGGTGGTATTGGTAGTGGTATTGGTGGTGGTGGTGGCATTGGTGGTGTTGGTGGTATTGGTGGTGGTGGTACTGGTGGTGGTATTGGTGTTGGTGGTATTGGTGGTGGTAGTCATGGTGGTGGTAGTGGTGGTGGTATGGGTGGTGTTGATATTGGTGGTGGTAGTCGTGGTGGTGGTGGTACTGGTAGTGGTCTTATTGGTGGTGGTGATGGTAGTATTGGTGGTGATAACTATTGCATTGAATAAGATGTGTAAGTGTTGTAAATTACAAGTGTGAAGTGAGAGTTACATATGATCCGAGCTATAAACACTAATAAAGAGCTCCAGCATTTTTCTCTCTCTGATTACACTGTTGTGGCTCAGGAGGAAGAGTGGGAGGGGGGATAGATACTGCTGATTTGAGTGTACAGTGTGGCATTGCGTAATGGCATTGCTATCTTTGGCCTAATAAAAAGCACTCCAGCTGTAGTAGGGACCTGGCTTCACCTGCTGGTGCAGGGCGGGCTGTGCTAAATTGCAGACATGGAGGGAGGGATGGTCTCAGCTGCAGCTCCGGCCTTGTACAGTGCCCCTGTTATTGCTAGTGAGCTAGAGGTGCTGAGGTGGTGGCATTGGTATTGGTGGTGGTGGTGGTGGTATTGGTGGTGGTGATGGTATTATTGGTGGTGGTGATGGTATTATTGGTGGTGCCGGTGGTATTGGTGGTGCTGGTATTGAGGGTATTGGTGGTGGTATCGGGGTGGTGGTGGTGGTATTGGAGGTGGTGGTTGTATTGGTATTGGTGGTGGTGGTACTGGTAGTGATGGTATTGGTGGTGTCAGTATTGGTATTGGTGGTATTGGTGGTGGTATTGGTATTGGTGGTGGTGGTATTGGTTGTGGTATTGGTGGTGCTATTGGTGGTATTGGAGGTGGTGGTATTGGTGGTGGTTGTGGTATTGGTGGTGGGGTATTGGTGGTGGTATTGGTGGTGGTGGTGGTGGTATTGTTGGTAATGGTAGTATTGGTGGTGGCGGTATTGGTGGTATTGGTATTGTGGTGGTATTTGTATTTTTGGGATTATTGGTATTGGTACTGGTGGTGATGGTATTGTTGGTGGTAGTATTGGTATTGGTATTGGTGGTGGTATTGGTGGTGGTTGTACTGGTATTGGTGGTTGTGGTATTGGTGGTGCTATTGGTGGTATTGGAGGAGGTGGTATTGGTGGTGGTTGTGGTATTGGTGGTGGGGTAGTGGTGGTGGTGGTGGTGGTATTGGTGGTGGTGGTATTGGTGGTAATGGTAGTATTGGTGGTGGCGGTATCGGTGGTATTAATATTGTGGTGGTATTGGTATTTTTGGGATTATTGGTATTGGTACTGGTGGTGATGTTGTTGGTGGTAGTATTGATATTGGTATTGGTGGTGGTGGTGGTACTGTTGGGGGTATTGGTGCTGGTGGTATTGGTGTTGGTGATATTGGTGAATGGTATTCATGGTGGTATTGGTGGTGGTGGTATTGGTGGTGGTGGTATTGGTGGTGGTGGCATTGGTATTGGGGTGGTATTGGTGGTGGTAGAATTGGATTGGTTGTGGTGGTATTGGTTTTGTTGGTGTTGGTGGTATTGGTGGTGGTGTTCTTGGTGGTGGTGCTGGTGGGGTTATTGGTGGAGGTGGTGGCATTGATGATGGTGGTGCTATTGGTGGTGGTCGTGGTATTGGGTGGTGTTGGTATTATTGGTGGTGGTGGTATTGGTGATGTTGGTAGTGGTGTTGGTGGTGTCAGTGGTAGTGGTGGTGGTATTGGTGATGGTGGTATTGGTGGTGGTAGTGGTATTGGTGGTGGTGGTTGTGGTATTGGGGGTGGTGATATTGGGGGTAGTTGTGGTATTGGTGGTGGTATTGGTGGTGGTGTTGTTCGTATTGGTGGTGTTGGTGGTGGTATTGGTGGTGGTAGTATTAGTGGTGGTATTGGTGGTACTGGTGGTGTTGGTATTGGTGGTTGTATTGGCTGTGGTATTGGTATTGGTGGTGGTGGTAGTATTATTGGTGGTTGTGGTATTGGTGGTGTTGGTATTGGTGATGTTAGTATTGGTGGTGGCGGTGTTGGTTGTATTGGTGGTGGTGTTGGTCATGGTAGTATTGTTGGTGGTGGTATTGGTGGTGGTATTGGTGGTGGTTGTGGGGGTATTGGTGGTGGTGGCATTTGTGGTGATGTTAGTGGTACTGGTGGTGTTGATGGTGGTGGTATTGGTGGTGGTGGTAGTATTGGTGGTGGTGATATTGGCAGTGGTGGTGATATTGGTGGTGGTATTTGTGGTGGTGGTGGTATTGGTGGTGGTGTTAATAAAACAGGCTTTTGAAAGCAACCCGTCAGGTGACTTTAGTAGAGATGACATGTAACACAGAGGTGCTGTTGTCAGCTTCAGCCTAATATCACACGATTATGTGCTACCTGCAATTCACATGACTTAATTCACTAATAATTTCTAAATCCATTTTACTTGGGAGGTTGAAATAGACACGAGATAATGCCAGGTTAAATTGATTAAAAGCAGTTGCCCGTGCAGCGGCCCTGCTGCTTAAGAAAACACAAGCAGTTTCAGCTGAAGCAGTGCATGTTCAGCCTGCAGTAAGCGAAACTCAATAAAGTAACTTAGATTTGATGACCAAGAAGAAGAAAAGGACAAAGAAGACTCACTTGACGGGAACTGAAGCCTTCCGCACTAGAAATTTGGCACTAAACCCTGCCTGCTGCACCTAGGCCTTCAACCATCACTGTGTGCTGTGTCATCCTGAACCTGTTAGCTAGTCAGAAGGTGTGCCACACTTACAGGCTGGGCAAACCCCTGGGGGGGCACAAGAAATATACAGTTGAGGAAGGGTTTCACTATCTTGTTTTAGTAAAACTAGAAACTCTGGGTCAGGATTATGCCCACTCTCCACAGGAGGTGATCATATAGGGGTATAGTCACCACAGGGGTAAGTAGCCCATTAGCTACTACCCTACACACCCCTAAACATCTCTAAATTCAGTATTTAGGAGATCTCTTGAAACCAGGAACTCAGATCTACCTACTAAAGAAGGCAAGACAAAGAAGAGCTGAAGTCATGAGAACAAAGGTCCTGCACCAAAATTGGCACAAACCCTGCCTGGCTACTTGCATCGTGTTTATCACAAAGGCCAACTCATCCAGAAGCTGAACAGTTTCCCAATCTCCTCGGAGGACTGTCCTGCCCTGCAGCCACCAAGCAGCAGCCACCAAGCAGCATCTCCCTTGGGGTGGAGGAGCCACCCCCTGCAGCTGCAGGCACCCACTGCACTTGCCCGGTACTTCATCTTGCTGGCAACTGAGCCCACCAAGGGTGCAGCTCACCAGGGAGAAGTCTTCATAGCTCCAGGAGATCATATACATCCCCATGCCACGTTTGGAGACTCCAGGCCCTCCAGGAGTCATCCTACACCCGAGATACCTTGCACGTGTTCATGGAAACTGACTGTGTCCCTGTGCTCCAGAGAACGTCAAGGGCCAAGCCCCTCTTTGGGTTCTGCCAGACTTGTCCCCAAGTCCCCACTTGTAGTCTTTCTTTTTGAAGATACTTTGCCATAGACCCTAATGGGTAGCGCTTAAGGCTACCAACGCGACCAGCACCCCTCCACCTGGACTCACCAGGGCAGGTAAACCTGAACTGCTGAGGGTTTCTTGGGCCTTGGCCCCTAAGCTCCTTAAGTCTTAGAAACTGTTTGCAAGTATTCCTATTTAATGTATGTTTCTCCCATAGGATAACATTACCATGTTTGAGGCTCATACCTCCAAAAAGTTATTTTGCTATGTTTGCTTCTGTAAAAATTCATCACTCTGAAAATACTTACCTGATTCCAATGATCTTGGTGTCTAAATTAATATTAAAAAAATGTGTGATTTTTCTAAATTGGTCTAGCATTTTCTTCTTGAGTGTGTGTCTCATTTATTAACTACTACAAATTCCTAACACTACCCTCATATAAGCCTAAACTGCTCGACCGCACTACCACAGAGTTCTTGGGATTATTAGTTTAAGCCCTGTAAACCAATAAGGGTTGCCTATAACTTTTGCATGGTGTGTCCTTACATTGTCACTACCACATAAAAAGCCAGCTCCCTATATTGGTAGCAGCGGTGCAATACAAAAATTTTCATTTGCTGATAGCACTTGGTCAATAGTGTTTACACAAAGAAATCCACAATTGACATTAGCTCAAAACTATTTTTTAGATTTTTCGAATCTTTCTCAATTTTCTAAATCTGAACTGTTCGAGGCTTGTGTTAAGTTCCTCAGTCCATTACTTTAGACATTTAAAAAGTTACATAGTCAGTTAGGCTTAAAAGTCTTTTAGAATTTGTTGTCGATTTTCTAAAAAGGCCTAACCATGCCAAAAATGTCTGGTGTAAAGGAGATGGTCCAGGATTTGAACCTAATCCCTTATCTGCAGCTTAGTATGCAGCAGTTAATGATCATCTGCAAAGCCAATAAAATCACAACTGGCTTAAACCCTACAAAAGCAAGTCTCCGGGAGCTTCTTGCAGAATTTGATGCAGCCCAGTTGGAGAAAAATCCTGACACCCCTGAGGAGAAGCAGATGGACGGTGATCATGACAGTGGGGACAGTACTCCAGGAGATTGGGAGCTGGTAAAGATGGCTGACCACTCTGTCTGGCCCAGTTAACTGGGGAAATACAGACAAAAGCCACATATCAATGGGGTTGAAGTAGAAGCACTGAGGGATACAGGCACAAGTGTCACCACGGCGACAGATAAACTGATATCCCCTGAACAGTACCTGACTGAACAACCTTATAAAGTTATCAGCGCTGTAAACATTACCAAGGTTCATCCCATGGCTACGATGACCTTGGAGTAGAGAGGGGTTACAGGCCAAATGAAGGTGGTCGTGTCCTTTGCAATTCCAGTGCAATGTCTGCTAGGTAATGATCTGGAGACCTCCGCATGGACTGGGGTAGAGATGAGGACCCATGCAGCCTTCAGACAGAGGTAGTAACTTTGTGTTGTTAATATTGAAAAAGTCGATGTTACTATGAAAAATGATACATTCATGTACAAGAAAGAAATCACACATTTATTGACAAATTCACCCTTTGTAACCTCCACATCATACCACACTCGAAAATACGTAGTCAGGCAGGCTCTAAGAACTAGGTCTGAGGTCACTGATTGATAGGTTACAGGTGGGGTGACACGTAGCTGGTAGACAAATGCACAAACAGTAAATGCCAGATTAGTCCCATGGATAGGCACAGCAACACCACAATGGTCCAGGGAGATTGTCCCCTATAAAGCACACATGGCCGGAGGGGTATGCACACTCCCAAAAACACCATAAAGCCAGATGCCACATGAGATGGAAACATATAGCCAAACAGGGCACAGCATACGCAGTGATCACATGCTCCCCATGCTGACCATCTGGACATGTTACCCACGGGTCACATTGCGTCCATGCAACAATGATGCCCAGCTGTACTTTCCATTAGACAATTAATTTACGACTCAAAAGGCAGCAGCTACATTCCTTACCTTACATGGACCTCCAGACATACTTTATTGCATACAATGAACTGTATAAGAAGAGGCTACAGACCAATTGCAAATTGAGACAGCCTTCAGACCCTATGCCTGTAACTGATCTCCTGCCCGTAAATTTGAATTAAACATGCTGTTCCTGTTTTGCCAAACACCACTTGTCTCTTTTTCTCCCAAGGAATTTCATGTTCAAGAAACAATATCTGCTTAACTAAAAGTCATGTCGGCTGAGTGTGGGGTGACGTACAAGTTTACCACCCCATATTGCCTGCAATCTAATGGCCTTATTAAAACATTCAATAAGACCATGAAAGGTATGATCAAGGGATTCCCTGAAAAACTCAGACGTGGTTGGGATGTCCTATTGCCATGCCTGTTTTTTGCTTACAGAGAGATGCCACTGAAGGGAGTGGGCTTTAGACCCTTTGAACTTCTATTTGGTCATCCTGTTAGAGGTCCTCTAAGTCTTGTAAGGCGAAGGCTAGGAGAAGCCTCTCGAAGAACCCAAACAAGACATAATCAACTATGTGCTTGGCCTTTGTTTTAGGATGGATGTGTAGGTGGAGAAAGTAAATCAAAACCTTGAAGCAAGCCAAGTGCTCCAGAGACAAATGTCTGACCAAAAGGCTGCTCTGGTTGAGTTTCAGCCAAGGAAGAAGGTATGTGTGTTGGAGCCAGTGGCACCTAGGGCCCTCTAGGATAAATGGAGTGTGCCCTACCCTATCCTTGAGAGAAAAGGGTAAGTCACGTATTTGGTGGACCTTGGCACCTCCAGGAGCCCCCACATGGTCCTCTATGTGAACCGCCTTAAACCCTTTCATGACAGGGCTGATGTGACCATGCTGATAGTCACTGATGAGGATCAGGAAGAAGAGAGTGAACATCTCCCGGACCTCCTCTCAGACTACCCTAAAGATGTGTCTGTGGAGGGGGTTGTCTTATCAGACACCCACACTGCTCAACGGCAAGCTGACTGCAGGCAAGTTTCTGGGGCAGTATGCTGATTCCTGGTCAGACAACCAGGTGTACCCATGGTGTAGACAACCTCATTCCAAGGAAGGCAAACCAGAGCTGATGTTTTGAGTGAACTATATGGCTCTCAATGTAGTCACCATGACTGATGCCCACCCCATTCCAAGGGCAGACGAACTGATTGGCAGGTTAGATGCAGCAAACCTTCTCAGTACTTTTGATTTGACATCAGGGTACTGGCAGATTGGTTTCACTCCATCAGCATCATCGACCCCAGATGGGCATTACCAGCTCAATGTGATGCCAGTTAGACTAAATAATGCCCCTGCCACCTTCCAAAGGTTGGTGAACAAAGTCCTGGCTGAGCTGAAGACATGTCTATGTTTTCAGTTTGGTATCTGATGAGCCCAGAGGTCAGATCTTTTCCATCAAGTGCTTTGACCACTTCTGGTTTTTCCTTCCTAACTGTGGGAATACCCATATTCAGAAGGTATTGAGGATCTATGAAGTTGCCCGTGGCACCAGAATCAATGTGAGCATTGTGAGGAGAAGAGCATTGTGAGGAGAAGTGTGGCTCAATGGTTAGAGCGGCAGACCCTGATGCAGAGTTCTGGCCCGGGACCAGAGTTCAATACCCCGCCTCGGCGGGTCTTGGATTCAGTTTCCTCGGACCTGATACTTCTCGCCTCGGTGCCTATTCTAATCATGGGTCCCACGCTGCAACTCTGGGCAATAGCCTGCTTAATCTCCACAACAGCCCCAGCAGCGCTGGGATGCCTGGCTTCACCATGGGGGTGCCCAGGAGTGGACATTTCACAGGGAAAGGCCAGGAAGGGTTCCACAGTGGTATGAGTAAAAAGCGCCACGATACCCCCATTGGGGGTGGCAGTGTGCTATACAAGTACATACACATTTACATTTACATTTACATTCACCTGCCAGGTTTGACAATTCGCAGACCCAAGATTGGTGGTAAAACCAACATGATGGTGAAATATACAAGACAAAGCTCTTGAGGGCTTTGTAGGTGCAGAACTCAGTAAGCTAACCTCTATGCCTACTGAGTTAAATTGATACCTGCTGTTTCTACGTTCACAACAGGAAGAACATAAAGTCTGTTCGTTCTGGGTCCGGTGGACTTAACTGGACATTGTTTTAAGAAATGCCTGCTCTTACCACAATACAAACACATGTTTTGTTTTCGTCTCTTATCTTTTCATCTTTGGATAAAGTACCTTGTGTACCCCTGATCTGCATGGGTTTGGTGAGATCATGGTTCTTACTGTTTCCACTCCTTATTTTCTCTTGAACTACAAGAAGCCTTGATTCTCCTCCCTTGCTTTTCTCGGTCTTTAGCTTTTAATTAGTCACATAAACCCTGATAAAACACAGATATCTTACATCAAAGACATAGGTGCTCAGATAAAAATAACGCACAGAAAAACTGTATTATTTTTGGAACTTTTTTGACAGGCGGAAAAATGTGCAAAATAATGACCAGCCATGTGCCTATCGTCGAGGCTTTTCTGGTGCCCTTTCTATTGCGCTGCGGACCCTGTTTGTTTTTCTGTACTCAGGATTGCTGCCTCGAAGCTCAATGATGATGTTGACAGATGTCTGCTTAAGGGCAGCATGTTGCAGAGCAGGCAGACCCACTCACATGACTACTGTACATACAAGTCCATGACAGGATAAAGCGACGGACCTCGAGCTCTCGCTTCATGTTGTATGTCAGACGTCTGCGTGAATGTGCTGTCCGCAGCTAGTTTGTGCTTCAGAACACAAGAAAAAGGAAAGACACACTTCGCTGTAGTTCTGATAGACTACTGCAGTGCACAGAAGAAAGAAGGGGCGGGTAATTTTAAAATAACGCTCCAGGCACAATGGATTGGGAACAAGGATGCGCATCACGGGGATTATTTATAGTTACTGGGCCCCGTACTGGCTTCTGTACTTTTCCACAGCCGTGTTTGTGCAACGCACTTTCCCAGTGGGGTCCTTGACTCAGCGCTGCAGGTAAGAGTGACTGCATGTACGGCATGCTGCCGTCGGCTCCTGCTCTTCCATGAAGGGAGACCACGGAGGGAAAGTGACAGTTCAGGGCAGAATTTGTTTGTATATTACCGGCAGTGGTCAGAACGGCCAGGACCTTTTTTCTTTTACGAGTTTAAGAGTGGAAAGGCAAACTCTAGAGGCCTTGCTGCTTTACATAGTGCACAGCGTCCTGGTAGCGACAGAAAACAAGAAGCTTGAGGCACAGAAGCAGTGTGCATGCCCCTGATCCCTCCGTGGCAATACTCAGTGGGAGTGAACTTGCGAGAAATGGTGGGACATGCACCCACCAGTAGCCAATTGCAGGCAACGATATTCAAAAGACACATAAAGAAGCCAATCCGAAGCGTGGGAGGAGCCAGACTCCACAAAACAGATACAACAGATTGCCTAACATCGCAAGCGCTGTAGGCTCAACTTAAAAGGAGGGACAAAGAGGCAGGACTGTCCACTAGCAAACAAGGATTTTTTAAGGACACTGAAACAAATAAATCAAAAGCAGGGGGATGGTTTCAAGCCCATCAAAGAAATTACAACAGGTCTTGAATGCTCGACCTAAAAAAGTAAGGTCTGGACATTTGTTTAAATGACAACGTCAAGTTAGCAGTTAAAACTGCTCTATCAGTCTGCAGTGGCAGACTGAGAAACATGTTTTAGTTTGTCACACTCATGTTGGCCCAATAAGTGCTGCAGCCGAAGAGGGACATTTTCACATTTTCACTTACAAGCCCTCAGTACCTCTGATATTTTATACTAGGGACTTATATATTAGTTAACTTATGCCAATTGGGTATGGGCCAATTAAACATACAATTGTAAGGGTCAGATCACTGGAACTGAGGTCACACTGCAGTCCCAGGGTCGAAAAACCAGCAGCATCAGCCCAAACTGTTTGGGAGTTGTAATGTTGTAGTAGCATATTCATTGTAGGGCACTAGGACCTCGTAGACAGAGAGAAGGCAGAACGAGGGAAGGAAGCCAAGAACTGGAAAGGGAAGAGTTAGATAGATAGGGGTAGAGCTTAGAGACATACGGTTGGAGTAGTGTGAGCTACCAAGTGACAGTAATAACATCTCACATCAATGACATGATCACACTGTTGAATGGGGCGAAAATCTTTTTTATGTTGGACTTTAACAAGGGTTATCAACAGCTCTAACTCCATGAGAGATCACATTATATCACCACCTTTTCGATTCATCAAGGACTTTTCAGGTATAAATGGCTCCGCTTTGGTGTTTCATCAGCTGCTGAGATTTCCCAAGAAGGGATCATGAGGGTGATTTGTCACATTCCCAACACCCTTAATTACAGTGATGACATCCTTGTGTTCGGTGCCACCATCCAAAAACACAACAAAGCACTGGATCAGGTGTACCATACACTCTTAGGAGCAAACCTGACGCTCAACAAAGACAAGTGTGAATTTCCCAGATCCACATTGAAATTTTATGGACACATCTTTTCGGGTGAAGGAATGAGACCAGGCGGCCATGAAAAGGTACATCTCTGAATGATACCCCTGATCCTCGGGATGCCGGAGATATTCAGTTGTTTCTAGGAATGGCCAGCGACTGTGCGCACTATATCAAGGATTATGCCACTATCAGCTAGCCTCTTGTGAAATGACAAAACAAGGTCAAATATTTAAATGGTCAGTGAGATGTGAACAAGCATTTAACACAATCAAGTCCTCCGTTGAGTTGGCCAGCAATATGGCATCGTCATCGAAAGACCGAAATTACTGTGGATGCTAATCCTGTGGGAATTGGAGCCATACTAGCACAATACAATAGGGAAGGTGATCAAAGACATATATATATATAGTGGCATACTGCAGCCGCAGTCTGGCCGATACTGAGAGAGAGTACTCACAGCCAGAGAAGGAGAGCCTAGTGGTAGTCTGGGCCTGTGAGAATTTTCACATCTTCATTTAGTGGAAACATTTTACGCTCATAACAGACAATCAAGCTCTAATAACCATATTCGGAAACCCCCGGGCAAAGATGCCACCCAGGATCGAGCGATGGGGAATCCGTTACCAAGAATATACATATGCAATAGTTCACAAGCCTGGAAAAGCAGCAAATCTGAATGACTACATGTCAAGGCACCCCGGGGCATCTTCCAGAACGAATCAATACCTAGCAGAGGAATACATCCATTTTGTTATTGCTCAAGCAAAACCACCTGCAGTTCCCCTTGAAATCATCTTTGAAGCCACTGCAGCAGATGCCACCTTACAGAATGTGACACGCCGCATTCAAACAAACATGTGGAGACACTTGGAAGAGCCCAGAAGCAATCGACACATTGACATTAAAGGACTTACTTCATTTCGACACATAAAGGCAAACTGTCCATTGCCAAAGATGGACTCCTGCTGAGGGATAAGAGGATCGTCATTCCAAAATAAGGAGTCATTAACCTGGCAAACGAAGGGCACAGGAACATTGTTGCTACTAAAAGGGCATTAAAAACACACAAAAGGAAGTGCCTCAAGAATCCAACAATTGTCTTGCAGAGCTTGTTCGCTTTGTTTCTTCTCTCTTCCTTTCATGAATTACACATAGATCAATGGTGTCAATATCAATGTACTTTTCTCCAATATCAAAATAACAATGGACCTGTGGTATGAAGTCTCAAAACAATTCTCTTTCTTATTCTTCAATACATCAAAGAAACAGCCCAGCCAACGCGTTTCGTCCTCCGAGAGGACTTCAGCGGCGATAATGTATTTCTTTACAGCAATGTCACATCGAAGTCAAAGTGTCAAATGGATCCGTTCTCCTGACTGGACAATACGATACACCACCTCCTTCCGAAGAAGAACAGTCATGGTGTTGGGGTGTCGTATTATCCGGTCTGAGCTTACAGGAATTTTGTGGGGAACCGCCAATTCGAACTGTCCAGACGGATCTGAATGAGATACTGCGAGCTTACAGCCCTACGCCACACAGCTCCACAGACAAGTGTCCAGCCACCCTGATGTTGGGCCGCACTGTGCACATGAAAATACCTATCTGGGAAAACTCAGCTAGCTGTCTCCATCAAGCTCCCGATCATGAGGAGCTGGGAGAGGTAGACTGAACTAAGCAGGCCAAAATAAAAGAACATGCAAACAGTCATTGGAGGGCCAAGCCTAGACCCTCATAGACAGAAGGAAGGCAGGATGAGGTAAGGAAGCCAGGAATCAGAAAGGTAGGAGTTAGATAGATAGGAGTAGAGTATAGAGAGATAAGGTTGGAGCAGTGTGAACTCCCAAGTAAGAGTAATAAATAAAGTACGTCCTTACCTGAGCGGTGTGTGCTCCCTTATTGTGTACTTCAAATAAGACAGGGGTGATCATGCGAAAATAAGTATTACCTTACAGACTCTAAAGAGGAATAAAATCATTAAAATACAATATATTTCAGATAAATTGATAAGCCTTACCTTAACACCGTGAAGGTAACCTATGACAACAGAAAGAAACTAAGACAAAGGAAGTTCCTAATATAAGTGCTTCCAGGTAACGGCAGCCATATTGGTAAAGTTTTTAAAGTCTGGCTAGTAAACAAGGTCTGTGAGACTGAAAGGTTAATTATGTGTAAGGACCGTGACAAAGAAGATTGGTAATAGAACCGTGCAAATCTTCAACAATATTTTAGTGCAAGGCAGCATGCACGTGTTTAAATTAAGGGTGGGCGTAGTTCGCGAAGTAGCACTTCGCGAAGCTACGCAAAGTGAAGTTCGCACTACGCGAGCTACGCGTAGCACTTCGCGAACTGCGTAGTAACATGTTCGCACTGTGCAAGATGTTGTTTTCAATGATTGCACAGTGCGGACAAGCAACCGGCACTGTGCAATCATTGAAAATGGCATCTTGCACAGTGCGAGCTGTAGTTTTCTGCTGCTCGAGTAGATTTTTACTCGAGCGGCTGCTTTCTCAACGCGAATTGGTAGGTTCTCATCGCGAGCGGTCGCGAGCATACGCGACCCCTCGCAATGAGAAACCTGACCTCCTCGCGTTGGGAATCTCGCCGGGAGGTTTATTTTCCATGCGAACAAGGAAAAAGTCTCGCCGGGATGTCATTTTGCTTGCTCGCGGTCGCCAACTTGACGTTGAGGACCGCGAGCAAGCAAAAAATGACCGCAGCACTATGCAACACTACGCTACGTGTGTTCGCACTGTGCTACGTGCAGTTCGCGTAGTGCGAAGTAGCGCGAACTTCGCAAACTACGCGAGCGTAGCGTAGTGCTTCGCCCAGGCCTAGTTTAAGTTGGTGCTTAACCTTTGGCAATGGGGCCCAGAAACATGGAGTGGTAATCACCATTCTGGCCCTCAAGTCATGTTCTGTGTTTTTTCTGGCAAGAAATTACGACATGAATCTTTGCAATACATTACCTCGCAATTCTGAGTTTCATTGGTTGAAATGAGTTGTAACATGTAGTCCTCAAATATTTTCCCTCATTCTAGCTGCACAACATAGGAGCTTTTCTCCACATAAATTCCTAAAGTTACAACACGGAAGAATGTTTTTAGAGTACCGCAGGGTAGTGCAGGGCTTCCAAACCACATGGAAACGAATTTCTAGGACATTGAACCTCAGTTAAACACAATGTACGCCCAAACATCGATACCTATTGCTTTCAGAAGACAGCCTTCTGTGTTTTCAAGCTGTGCTGTGCCTATTCATGCACTGACTTCGATTGAAAGCATTGTCGACTGTGCAGTCTAGTTGAGCACATCTCCATTGTGAGCCAGCACACTTCCGTGTCACCGGGGACATGTAATATTGAGCCATAAACATTCAGTGCCCAGTAATATGAAGCAGATAAGCCTTTATTGCTAACTTTACTTCCTAACCTTCCGGAGGAGGGGGGCAGGGGGGGGTGTGTACTCAGTGACCTGCACTATCTGGCGTGACTTTTTGAAAGTTACTTTTGCTGTGCACCGAAATTCCAGCTATGTTTACTGGCACAATTGACATTGGAAAAAACACAAGGAAGCGTCCTTTCGGTCAGCCACCTTCAAAACAAACAGTCTTCAGTGTCTAATAATGATCCGGTCGCCGACAAAATCACAATTCTCTTTCCATTATCTGCTACACAGGTGATACTTTGCTATACCTTCTAATAGGGGAAGGGAAGGGACCTCAGCAACGGAGCATGCATCTGGTCACAATCTAAAACTTGTGCACGGATTGTAGTCCACGGGTGAGAAAGTCGGCAGCAGACAGGACCCCATTAGAGTTGTTACTTTTGCTCAAAAGAAACAGGGTAGCCCTGAGCAGACGCCAAGTAGTGGGACATTCATACCTGAACTCCAGAGACCTGGATCAGACCAGGGCGGACTGTAAAGCCAGGGGGGCGAGAACCAGGACAACCTGCGTGCACATGGGCCAGAGATGCAGGACAGGCAGGGGAGCAGCTATTAACGGTGCAGCAGGCAGTGACTCTAGAGCACAGAGGGCCGAGGTGCCCACTGACCCTGAGTACTGCTGCATTTTACCACCTAAACATGAGCCGGAGGTCAGTTTTACTTGCTTAGGCTCGAGGGCGTGACACGGTTGCTACACCACTGAGGGCAAAGACAAGTGCCCAGTGGAGCAGGATAAAGTGGGACAGGACTGCGCCAGGGACTAGGTTCTAAAAGACAAGGAGGATTGAGAGGAGGAGGAGGGATAGAACCATGGCAACCAGGAGCGATGAAGCAGGGGGGCCAGAGCAATGAGAATCTAGTGGCCCAATTGAACCAGGACATGAAGGACATGAGTGATGCGAGCAGAGCCCAAAGAAGAGGAGCTAAGACAGCCAGAAGGATCAGGAAGACCAGAAGGGACCTGGGGTAGGAGGAAATGTGGGGCCTGTAACAAGGAGACTGTGAGAACTATGATAAAGAGGACAGTAACCAGGGTTCAGGGGAAGCCAGATGAGGAGGACACATTAGGGAGAACGAAGGGGAGCAGTGGGATTATGAGGACCAGGGAGCTAGAGTGATGGGGACCAGGACCAGAAGGATGGAGATGAAGGGAATCATGAACAGGGGGACCTACAAGAACAGGACCAGAATGACCAGTGGACCAAGGACCAGCGAAGACAGAAGAAGGGGACAAGGACCAACAGTATCAGGACTCAAAAGTCGAGGGACAGGTAATCAGGATGACCAGACGCACAAGGAGGTCAAGGAAGGCCTTTGAGAATCTGAAGGGCCTGGAATAACAAGTCAAGGAAGACTAGCGAGAGTCAGGCTGACTAGCAAGACACTGAGAGAGTTGTGAATGATCAGGACCATGGGTACCAGGAAGGACCAAAACCAGGAGGTCTAGAGATAAGCAGCCCCGTACAAGGGGAGTAGGACTAACTGAACTAAAACAAGGGGGAACAAGACCTGGAGGACATGAAATAGGAGGACTGGGACATAGAGGACAAGGACAAAAACAAATAGGAACAGCCAGGCAAAGAGAACCAGGACCAGACGGGGCAGGACCATGAGGACCAGGACAAGGAGGACTATAGCGAGGTGGAATAGGAGGATCAGGAAGAACGGGGTATTAGGAGAATCAGGGAGACCGGGACAAGTTGGTACAGAGCGAGTGGGCAAAGGCAAAGGGCTCAAAGAGCCCAAGAGGAGGGTCTGAAAAACTAAGAGGATGAGGTCCTGGAGAACCAAGGCAAGGTCAGCCAGATGAATCAGGTATCCACAGGACTAGAAAGAACCAGAAGGACTAAGATCAGATGGGAAATGATCAAGTAAATTATGAGTGTGAGAAGTTGGCCTGATATATGGTGTCACTAATTCTAGTGTACACCTTGTATCAGTCCAAACAACCCTTATGGTGATTGGTTGTAAAGTCAACCTTAGAGACCAGCTATCCTAGTGGTAGCATGGACAAGAGCAGTCTTAGGCTAAACTCTGTATGGCATGTGAAGCCAGCTGTTATACCATTTGTAATCCCTTGAATACCAAATGAAAGGACACCACAACAGATATATATAAAAATAGAATGTATTTATTCTAGTCAAAATACCCTCAGCACTCTTTATGAGATTCGAGGTAAGCACAACACAGTCTTACTTAAACATACATAAGTCACACAGGTAAGTAATACAGTTAGGCCCTATGGGCCACGTAAACCATATACTAAATAAGTGGTATAAGAACCACTGTCACGAAAACAGGATAGGCCTAGGCCTAGGGAATCGCTGGACCTACACTATCCTACCCAAGTTTAGGAAGTGGGAGGCCCATGGGATTCAGGTGCAGAGTGGAAACACTCACGCGTAATGCGTAAAAGTCGATAGAAATAGTAGCTATTAGAAATTAACCGTTTTAGGACACTTCTGGAATAGCTAGGAAGTCGAGACTCGGAAACTAGACCCTAGGATAGTCAATACCCTTGTGAGCACTGGAGTACTCAAGTTACCTAGCCCACGGGTCGCGGGTGCATAGGTGTGAACTTGCGTCGGGTTTCGTCGCTGACTCCTATGGATGCCTGAGGGAAAGTTGCTGACAGGCAGTCAGTGAAGAGTGTCCGGTGGATCCCAAGGATGGAATCAAGAAGGAAGGATACCTGCAAGCAGAAGGGACAGAGTCTAGGTCACCAGCCAGGAGCCAGGAAGGAACCAGGAAGGAACCAGGCGATGTCGTGAAGATG
Organism: Triturus cristatus; assembly: GCF_964204655.1. Lineage (NCBI taxonomy): Eukaryota > Metazoa > Chordata > Amphibia > Caudata > Salamandridae > Triturus > Triturus cristatus. The sequence continues at coordinate 920,522,231 of NC_140582.1, read as the reverse complement.
CAGGTGAAGAGGAGAAGCTTGTCGCAGCAGCCACGGGTACCAGGAGGCATCTAGGACAACCAGGACCAGGAGGTGAGCTGTCCCACGAAGGCTCTTGCTGTCGGCGGCATCGATGTCGAGCGAGGACCCAACAAGCCTTGGCAAGCGGAACCCATGCAGATTGGAGGACTTGCTTCTGGTGCAGACCAGGAAGGTCTGGGGTACTTCTCTTTCCCAGAGAAACGAGTGCCAGTCTGGAGGAGCCGGACCAGCAAGATGAAAACAAAGGTTCGTTGTCGCAAAGGCTACTAGCCAACAGGCCAGCAACCGGACAACACGTCGAGCAGCTCAGGAGCAGAAGGGCCCCACGCAGAACACGTGAAGTGTGGGGAGCTGATCTTCTTTGCAGATGGTGCTCGGGATTGGGGCTTCTCAATTCCCCAAGCACAGCCCCGAGGAAGCCTCAGAAGTTGCGCTAGTCAGTTACTAGCCACTTTTTCCAGGTCGCCGGTCCCACGTCCCTCGTCGCCTCCACGGGCCTCAGCTTTGCTGTAGATGTGGATCTGGTTCAGAGGTGTCTGGAAGTCTTGGCGCTGGTCAGTCTCTGCAGTCGTCCCTCGCAGGATTCAGTCGCAAAGCAAGCAGCGGTCGCTGGATGGTGCCTGGTTGCCCAGGGTGGTCACTGCTTGGCCACAAGGGAGATTCTTCAGTCTTCTTCCTGAGGTCGAATGTCGAAGGTCCAGAGTTTCTGTTCAAGTTGCAGATTCAGGATAATCTAATCTAGCAGGGCTCAGCTACCTACTGATATACTGGGCTAGTGGGCTGGGCTACCTGCAAGGTCCCTCCTATGGGTGGGACCAGGAAGGGGGCTGGCTACACCCCCTTTCCTTTGTCCAGTTTCGCGCCAGAGCTGGGGCTGGAGTGCCCCAGCACCGGTTTGAACTGGACTATGCATGGAGCACCTTGTGTGCCCCAGGCATGTCTCATTCCTTTCAGCCTTCCCTGCCCCAATACACTAAAGTCTGTCTGGGGAGGTGCTAGCACCTCCCCAAGCAGGAAACCTATTGTCCAGGCCTCCCTGGCTGGGAGGGCTCCCAGCTGCAGGAGGTCAGACTTGTGTCTGTGGCGGCAGCATCCATTGTGTGATGCTGAGGCTTTGGTGAGAGTTAAACAGCAAAGTAGGATTTTAACATGTCTCTCCCTCTAGAAGGGAGGAATAATATCCTCATCACCAGAAATGGTATGGGAGTATTATTCCAAAGTGTTAGACACCTTACATGACATGTTTTGATAAAGCCAAACCATAGTTACCATAACCGTTTAAGATTATAAGGTACTTTAAGAGTATATGGTAGGCTATATCATAGAACAGCTATAAGGACATGGTTCCGAAAGCTGTAGACAGGCTCAGCTCATGCTAGAGCACCATCTCACATGTTACCAAGCACTCTGCCTCCAGGATTGTTAAGGCCTGCCATAGGAGTGGCTGATAGGTACACATGTGTCTATATATAAGGTAGGTATAGGAATACTACACCTAAGCAAGGGGTGATTACATGACCTTGCCCCAGCTGAGTGATCAGCCAGTTGTGTCATAATGGAAGGCCAGGCCAGGGGTGGCATAATACATGCTGCAGCCCCTGGTAGGCCTAGGGTACACCTATGCCCTGGGTACCTAGGGTACACTGTACAGGGTCCAATAAGGTGATCCTTACCAATTGGGTATGTACCTAGGGTACATGGAGTCCTTTTTAAAGAGAGAGCAGACAGCCTGAGACCCTGAATGGCAGGATCTCAGGCCAACTAAGTCGAAAAACCAGCTAGACACTAGGCAAAAAGTTGGGGGTAACCATAGTCAGATATTCACCTTCCTACACAACCCCCCCCCCCCCAAACGAAAGGAGATAAGGCTGTCCTTGACAAGGTAAGCCTATATTGTCTAAGTGGCCATATAAGGAAGAATCAGCACTGGCATGGTTACCTCCTGTCTCATGGTCCACTAAGCAATCCCTCACCCTAAAGGTATCATAGGGTCTCCACCATAGGGAATCTCTACCTTTGGGTAAGATTGGCTAAGATTGCTTATGTTTAGGAAGGTGCCCCTTCAAAAGTCCTTGAAAACCTGGCCCTGGTTGTTGAAAGGAGGAATAGGTCAACTGGTTAGGAGGTCACTATTGGTTAAAAGGGGGCCTGGCTTGTTGTCCAAGCCATCTGCCTTGTCCTTTTTTCTGAGTGCCTCAGGCCTAGGGTGGCATTAATTGTAGAGTGAGTGCGACATACCAGACGAGGGCTTGCCATTCTTTTCCTGCAACATTTAGATAGTTTCTCTACCTGTATGCTTTTCACTATCATCAGGGACTTACTCACCACCGACGATTGAAAGCTGGGGCTTTACGTCTACCAAGCACTTTCATAGCCTCCACATGCACTGACATGTCATTTCAGCTAATTTTGCATAATCTCTGATCCCACTTATCTATTACCAAATGCAACCCTCACCTAAATGAGTCATGTCAACACAAAGTGGGTCCAGATGTTTCCCATACCCACCCTAGCCCAACACCCCAGCCAGCCTTCTGTGACACCATGGTATTGAGATGCCATGACACACTAATTACTTGTATACACACAATATTATGTAGTGCTACTTGTCATTTCAGTTGTTTAGTCCAGATTACAAATAATTTTTCCTTCCAGTTATCTAAATTCATCAATGAACTTCATCTTTGAGATTAATTTCAATTTTAATGACAGAGATTTGGTCCTCACTGTAACTATGTTTTGTTACCACACGTTCATGTTCTGCTTGATTGTAAGTCTCTCTCCTTTGACCATCATGCAGGTCGGAGCCTTAACTGCCCCTTGAGCACCCATGCCAAGGACAGCTGAGGTATTACACCCGATGTAGGCAGGTAAGTGTCTATTTCAGATACAGCACTATGGGGCATATTATCAAGGACGGCGTAAAAAATTATCGACGGTTTAGCGGCAGAAAACTGCCGCTAAAGCGGCGATAATGGGCTTGATAATATGCCCTTGAGAATTCCAATAGAAGCCCATGTTGACACCAGAACATGGGCTTCTATGGGAATTCTCAAAGGCATATTATCAAGCCCATTATCGCCGCTTTAGCGGCAGTTTTCTGCCGCTAAACCGGCGATAATTTTAACGCCGTCCTTGATAATATGCCCCATAGTGTTCTGAAGCTTGTGATTCACCTATTTGGGTTCTTGCACTGCCAGAGTTTCACTTGGTGTTATTGGCCTTCTACAGATATAGAATTAGTGTTAGCTTGAGACCACTCACCTGAGTACCAGGTTGTCTGCAGGAGAGATGATTAATTCCCTGGCCGGCCAGAACACCTCTCAAGACTACTGAAGTTACCAGGAGTCTCTGGCAGGTGTTCCAAGACAGAAGAGGGTTTGGAGAGACAAAACGAGAGAGCAAAAGACACAGCTAACTCCTAGCACCTGGACCGGCCGGGTTTCTTATGCTGGGCAACTATTATCTTTAACTGGATAACAAGGGCAAATATGTTAAATCTAAAACATATGTATGTGCTTACTTGTGCTACACTTATATTTTATACTAAGAAAGCCAAAAGTTCAAATCACCTTTGTGTCTGGTCGCGTGTATTCCTTAGAGGTCAGCACGTACTTCAGAACCAGTAAGAAGCATGTTGTTTCAAAGATTTTACATACACACAGTATGTGAGATAATGGCTCTCACCACCTTGCACAAGAGACAACAATGACAGAAGTCTTTCTAAACAAGAAGAGACATGAAAAGGATTATTATCTATACACACAAGTTGCCAATTGTCCAATCATGCCATCTGTTTCTTCTTTTCTTACCTTCGAAATCTACTGCTTGAATATAAATTCTTCCTTAATATTTTAATACAGGTGAGAAATAATTATGCAATATATTCCTTATTTTTTGAACCGTCTTTTTGAGAATTAAAATGTGAACTTTATAATATCAAGAAGGAACATAAAAAAAACAAAGCGCATTATCAAAAACGAAGCGCATTTATGCAGGAAATGTCTTTTTGACCTTTGAATGCAGACCGTCTAGTCATACCAAAGCACAATGCTTAACTAAAGCTGTTCGTAGCGTGAAACAATTTACAAACACGGTTTCACTTAGCAGAGTTATGTTTTTGACCTTAAAATGCCAAGCACAATGTCACACTAACATTCAATGTCAAGGGAAGCTGTTCGTAATGTGAAACACTCTTCAAACAAAGGTTTCACTCAACTGAACAGTCTGCTCCGTCTCCTCAAATGTTCTGCTAGATGCCGGGCGATGTCTCCTGTTGTAGTCCTGTTGTAGTCCTGCTTTAGAAACCCTTTCACGGAGGAATTAGAAAAGCTGGAGCCGGCTCCTTGATCCTCTCTTTCTGGATGACGCATCCTCGGGTCGCGCACATGAAGACTCCTCACAGTTCTTCAAAGCCAAGCACCAGTACAATGAGAAGCGCGTCTTTTACACCTTCTCTGGGGTGACGATACCGAAATGTGTCTCTTAAGTGTGGTACTGACACATGTTCAGTAACGAATGTGCTAAAGACACACGTTTTACCGAACAAAGTACCAGGGCATATTTTCCTTTAATAAATAAATAAAGCAAACTACTACTATGCCCAAGACATTGGTTATGTTTATAAAACTGGTTTAAAATTAGAAGACAACACATAATGCATAGTTTTGCTCTGAATGTTATTTCTGTAGGCATATGGCCACATGATGTTTGCGATACCCCTGCGAATGTAAACAAATCATGCAGGTTAAGGCTTTATGCAAGGTGTGCAGAGATGAATCTCTGACGTCTAGCTGTTATAATGATCATTTCAATTACAATTTTGAAGCATAGGCTTATTTGGACACTTCAACACCACGTCCGATAGAGATAATACCTTACTGCAGAGGTCTTTAAAATGTTTTGCTCTGATCCCCCCCCAAGCCAAATGTTTTGGCGCCGGGGCCCCCCTCTCAAAATGTTTGGCAAGAATAGGGAGAGTGGGAGGGGAAGGGGTGAGCTCCAGGGCAGCACTTAGAAGATCATTTCAGGGGTATTTTTCTGTAGTTTTTAATCCATGCTATATGTGAGATTCTTAAAATATATCAAACCAAAAGAGTAATTTACCATAATTGGGGTGTTTTGAGCCTGGGTCCCAATGGAACTGCGCCTACTGCACTAGAAAGCCCTACAAAAAAATAAGCCCCAAAAACTCCTCACCTTCCTCAAGGGATCTCTCTGAGGAAGCTGTCTCAATCATTTGTAATCTAAAAAAATATCCCCAGACCCCCATATAGTAGCACTTCCTCTGTGCTATCTCTTTGATGCTATCCAAAGATCTCACTACTTTCCTCTGTTCCTCTGAGACCCAAGTGGTCTGAATGATCACAGTGCTCAGTCTGAACATCACCCTACTGGCCTCCTTCCTGTCTCCCACTAGACTCACCTTGAAGGACATGTGCATGTAAACAGAGATCGAAGTGGACGGGATGTATTGGGACCCACATGCCCCATGCTTTTCTTCATTTTGCAAAAGCAGTTCCCATGCTTTCTGTTAAAAAACAACCATCCCTTAACAGTTATTGGTGCCCTTGAAGTGCCTCTGCGTAAAAGTGAACAGAGGGCGGGGGGGGGGCGGAGTTTTCCTGTGCTATGAAGCTCATGGAAGGACACAGAGTTAATGACGAAACAGGCATTCTCACCAGGGTGTCTGCTACCTGAAAGAATGTAAATGTGTGCAATAGGCTAATCACCTAGGGCCTCATGTAGGTAAATAAAATTTACCGATTCTTAAATACCGAACCGTACCGAATCGGTATTTAAGAATCGGTAAGTTATATGTAGGTAATGATTCGGTAATATTTACCGATTCGGTAACATTCGGTATTCAAGAATTGGAATTTACCGATTCGGAAAATACCGCGGTGGTATTTACCGAATCGGTAAATACCGAGGTGGAATTTACCGATTCGGTAAATACCGAATCGGTATATACCGAATCGGAAAAACGACATCACATGACTGTTTGAAACAGCCAATCCTGTGCAACCAAACCCCACCCAAGTAGGAAGTGGCCACACCCAGGCAGGTGCACTCAATCAACAGACTCAGGAGAGGCTGGGAGTGCAGAGGAGAGGCAGGGAGCCAGTGCCTGATTGTTGAGATCAAACTTCACTATGTCCAGCCAGAGGACACAGAGAGAAGGAGGGGAAAGGAGGCGCAAGGTGAAATTCAGCCCCAAGGAACTCCAGGTGCTAGTGGAGGAGGTGGTGAAGCAGCACCAGAAGCTTTTTGGGAGGCAATCCCTGCAAGTGGCAGAGTGTGAGAAGCGCACTATTTGGCTGGCAATCCAGGCGCAGGTAAATGCTGTGGGAGTGACCCACAGGGACATTGACGTACTAAAAAAACGCTGGTACGACCTGCGGATCGTGACTAAGAGGACGATGGGGGACATCCAGAAGGAGGCCAGCCGGACAGGAGGTGGAAGTAACAGGGCACCTGCCCTCACCGATCTGGAGGAGCTGGTGCAGTCGACAATCGAGCGCGAGAGTGTCGTGGGCCTTGGGGATGCCGACAGCTCTGCCAGAGCCGCCACCCAACAAGGTAAGAGAAATGCACAGCAATGTAGCCCCCCCTACCCCTATCCCACATCCCCCATAGTGAAATGAGTATCCCACTCCAGTCCATGTGTTACTGCAGACAGGCAATGCATTATGGGAGATGTAGTCAGGGATCCCCCACCATGAACAGAATAGCACAGAACAATGATGCATGGTACACACATTAGCCTAAAGCAGACGGAGGACAATGTGAGAGTGTTACATCAATTTATTGTCATGCTTGCAATGCATGCCTTCAGGTACACTGAGCTGATGTTGCATTTCTGTCCACAGACGTAACATCGTGCAGGACTGCACATGGCACAGGAGAGGGGGCACACCGTCAAGCAAGTTCAGCTACGGGCAGCACAAGTTCTGGCCAGAGAGCATTGCCACTGCCACCATCCCCAGTACCTGAGCCAGCATCCCCAGTACCTGAGCCTGCATCCCCAGTACCTGAGCCAGCATCCCCAGTACCTGCGCCAGCATCACCACTCATGCTGGAGTCACCGGCCACATCACCGCCTGCAATAGTGAGGTCGAGGAGGCGTGCTGCTGCCAGGCTGCGCGTGTTACACACATCATCTGATGACAGCATGGGCCCGGAGCCAAATACTATGCCCCAGAATGGGAGACATACCACTGTGCCCTCCACCTCACAGGGAGAAGACACGGGTGCAGGACGGCGCCGCAGGTCGCGTGAGCAAAGTCCACCACCAATCGATCACAGTCATGGGGTCTTTGGGGGCCTTGAGGCCAACATGTTAAAACAACAGCGCCTGCAAACAAAGGCAGTCATTTCAGTACAGCGGCATGTGCGGGGACTGAGAACCACATTCAAACACATGGACAGGAACATCTGCGCAATGGCGGCGGGGATTACTGACATGGCAGCGGGCCTGTGGGACGTGTCACAGTCCATGCAGCTGTTGTGCAGCAAGTTGGACGCAGATAGAGCTGCAAGGCGCCGGGAACGGCAGAGGGGAGACAGGCACACCAGGGCACTCAACCGCCTGGCAACTGCAACATCACTACTCTGCCGGCGCTCAGTGAACATGCAGGAGGGCCTGACACACTGCAGCACCGACGTTACTAGGGGGATGGTGCAGGTCACCAGTGCCCTGGAGGTCCTATTGACCAGTCAGGCGGCCACAAGTGGTGCAGGGGATGCTGCTGAAAGCATGGACACCAGCAGCAGGAGCAGCATCACACCCCCATCCCAGAAACACGCAGGAGCAGCAGGCGGCATGGGGCTGGCACCAGTGAGGAGGCTGAATCCGTGCCATCCCACAATGTAGCGCGTGGCCGCAAACTTTGATGCTGCACCGCGTAGCAATAGACTATTGGGTGACGTAACCCTGGACTTCACACTTGTGAATAAGCAATGTTGCCAGAATGGCCTAATCTTGGTTTCGTGGCGTAGTGGCGCATTATTAAACTACTACATGACAACCAACAACTGCCTGTGTCCCCTTACTTACTCAGAAATAGTTGCATGTGATCTCTGCCCGTCTCACTCTCCCATCTGTTGCTGTTGGCACTCCATCTGCGTTGGCCTCTGGCTGTCCTGAATCATCCTCATTGTCCTCAAAATCTGTTAGTTCCACCTCTGTACCTCTCTTCGTGGCAAGGTTGTGCAGCATTGCACAAGTGGCGATGATCTTGCAACAGATGATGGGTGTGTACTGGCGTGCGCCTCCGCTCTTGTGGAGGCAGCGGAACCTGCTTTTCAATAGTCCAAACGTGCGCTCCACCACGTTGCGTGTTGATTTGTGTGCCACGTTGTATCGTCTCTCACTCTGGGTTGATGGGTGTAGGTAGGGAGTGAGTATGAATGAGCGCACGGCATATGCACTGTCGCCTAGGTGAGTGAAAGGGAACCATCAGTCACATGGCTCAATACACTTTGATTTGCAAGTTTCATGGTGCGTCACTGTTACTTACCTAGCAGGTATCCCTCTCCAAATTCTCCGGCAAGCAGTCGTGTGTAGATCCCACTGTTCTGGAAGATGTAGGAGTCGTGGGTGCTCCCAGGAAACTTGGCAACAATGTCAGTGATGATGTTCCCTGCATCGCAGATAACCTGCACATTGATGGAGTGGGTGGACTTTCTGTTCCTGTAGATGTGCTCAGTGGCAGCTGGTGGGCAGATTGGGATGTGTGTGCCATCAATACAGCCAATTACATGGGGGAACTGTGCCATGCGATAAAAGTCAGTTTTAGTTTTCTGCAGTTCAGCCTGTGTGTTTGGGAAGCTGATGTAGTGGTGCATTCTCTGCATCATGGCATCCAGGAACTTCCTGAAGAAACGGGACAGGCAACTCTGGGATACACCGCCCACCGCAGCTATCACCCCCTGGTAACTGCCAGATGCGAGGAGATGTAGGCTGCAGAGTACCTGCACATGTGGTGGTATGGCATGCGCCCTTGGTGTTGGATGGTCCAGGAGTGGGTGCAGGTCCCTTATCAGGTCCATGATGGTTTGTGGGTGTAGCCTGTACCTTTCATGTATCTCATCCTCAGTCAGTTGGAATAGTGTGATGCGCTGTCTGTAAATGCGTTCCTCCCGTCTCCAAATCCTCAGTCCTGCTGCCGGTAGACGTAGACGCCTTGCAATGACATACAGAGCGGCCATGTTGTCCACGCTGATGCATTTTGGGATTTCTTTTATGCACTGTTGATGATTACCACCTGCTTTCAATCTGTGTTAATTACCGACTCTTAATTACCGAATTTCATGGATTTCTAAATTACCGATTTTACCTACATGTCTTTTTCCATTTTACCACTTCATATTTACCACTTCATATTTACCGAATCGGAAAATATGTATTCGGTAAATATGATTCGGTATTTTAGAATTCGGTAAATATGAATCGGTATTTACTGATTCATATTTACCGAAAACTGGTTTTTGGCCTCCTACATCTCACTTGACTAAATACCGGTCGGTAACGGGATATTTACCGAATTTCGGCCGTTACCGACCGGTATTTAGCTACCTACATATGGCCCCAAATGTAAAGGCTGCTTGGAAGCCAGCTTAATTGCGTATTTGTAAAGCCCACGTTGAACCCCAGCGGGGTATTTTGGTGCTGAATAACAGATGTTTATTATAACCCAACAGAACTCATTTTATCAACCTCAGAAAGGATAAGAGGCTGAGTGCACCCACCAGGATTTGAACCTGTGACCATGAGGTCAAACACAGGCCCCTGCAGTGGATGCATTAGACCACTAAGCCACCAGACTTTAAATGATGGAATCACCTGAGGCTACATGGGGACTGTGAGTTATTCTTTTTGATACTTAATGTCAGGGCGTTTTAAGATGAGTTCTAGAAAGTGTACTTTTAATAGACAAATGTGTGCACTAGGAATTTTGTGCCTATTACTAAAATATATACATTTAGAGCACTTACTTTCTCTTAAACCATTAAATCATTTTGCAGCAGTTTAACTTATACTGTGAATAATACATTTTTTTAAATAATGACTTACATATTCACAGTGCTTTCTGCTCTATAAACATACAAGTCACTATTACTCACATCTGCAGTGTTCACATTACCCAAAGGAAATTTCATAACATAAACAATGTATTTCTATCTGATTAACTTAATCTGCATTTACTTTTCTTTTAAGGTTTCTCCATTATTTTACATGCAATTTCCTGAAAGTGAAAAACAAAACACTTGAAGAATATTTTGTAATTTTTCGCCACCACATGGCTAAAAGGAATAACATATTTTGTAAGTGTCTTGTTTTTCCACTTTCAGTTACCTGCATATAAAATAGTACAGAAACCTTAACCTAAAAATAATTGCAAGTTGAGCTAATCGAATGGAAATACATTCTTTAACATCATGAGAATGTATGCGTTTTTTAACCATTTCAAAGACTGCATGGAAACTTGCCTATTTGTGCTTCCAGGCCATATTCATTTACAAGTCCTGTAGTGTAGTTCCTATATCCCTGATAGGCTCTGCGCATTGGAATAACATACACTATGGATTTGACATAGGACTAAGGTCAGTATGTCTCTATCGAGTATATTAAACTTAATTACTTGTGTGTGACAGCTAACTCAGAGGTCACTAGAAACTTCTCGAATATACAAGAAGGGATTAGTTTCTGACAACCGGATAAACATGTCAACTTTGTTTCCTTTTAGAATTGAAACAGTCTCAGAATCGTGGAAACAATAGAAAACAGTTTCACTCAGTCAATCGTGCATGCTTCGTTTCTACAGAGTTGCACAGAAATAGAGAGACGGGCGTTTCAATAAAAAGGGTTTATTGAACAGTCTTATTTCTCATGCAAGATATATGAATTGCTACAATCGTAAGACAGACTGCAAAGTACAATATGTACGAGGTTAGCAGTAAGATAAAAAAATTCTGCAATAGCATGCTTTGTAGTTATGACATATTAATCAAAATACATACATAAATAACATAAGCTAAAATGTGATACTCATCTGACGTTTCTAAATTGTTCTACCCCAGTGTACCTAACCTAAGTGCAGTACGAAGTTTGAAGTAGATGCCATTTCTAAAGTATAGCTAGCTATATTTTAGTTTAGCCAAGAGTTGCCAAAAGTTTCTCTAAGTTCTAGTCAGCTCCATACCTTAGAATGAGAGAGGTTGGAATCTCTTTTCTGGACTCGATAGTCTAACCCCCGCAAGGGAAATCAGAGAACACTGGAGCTGGATTCTCTGCGAGGAGGATGGCAGCGTCAGGTCAGTGCATCAGGCTGAAACTCGTTCTCCTTCAGAACTTGCCGTGGCGAACCGCGTAGTCTGGGTTGGATAGAATCCTCCGGGAACTGGAATTTGCCAGGGCAAGTGCTAGTATTATACCTTGAAGTTGTCTAAGAATGCCAGTATTGACGTAAAAGTCGGGCATAGGAACGTCATGAATGAACCCCTAAGAAACAGATGTTCATGCATACTTAATGAGTTCTTGAAGAAATCAATATTCAAGGTGACTGAAATTCCTAAAGGCTTAAGGGTCTGGTTTTCCAAGAATTCGTTGTGACGTGGATGGACGGATGTAGGTGGCCATGCCTGTATTTGGTTTGTACGGACAATGTCTAAATAAGGGCCGGATTTCTATGTCCAAATAAGGGCAATGTGAATTGTACCTATATAAGGGCATAAATCAGGAAACCTATATACGGAATCTAAATCTGCACACAATAGTACTTGTTGAGCCAGCTGCGCCCCCCCCTGAAAATGCAGCCGCGGCGCCCCAAGGGGGTGCGCCCCACAGTTTGAACACCTCTGACTTACTGTATAATTTTTTCATGTCTCCCAACAGGTACTACCAGTGAATCCACCACCCGGAAAAACAATGGATTACTGGTTTTGTATACTTTGTATATAAAGAATTTGTACATCTCCTGATTTCCACATCAACTTCACTGCAGTAGAACTAACAAGATCCTGATGAAGGCCACAAAACTAACAAGGTCACTTAATGAAACATGTTGATCTTCAAGCAACATAAGCGGGTCTCATGTCTCCCGCTGTGCTTTTATGTTTTTAATCCTAGCACAGAGTTGCAAGAATCAAGATAAGTGGCAAACCCTGTAGCTAGTCTTAACTCACCTTACCTCTTACACTCTGTCCCTCACCACACCTTGAAGCTCACATTGGGTAGTTAGTTAATACTCTCCTATTAAACAAAATATCCCTGAGCCACTCCCTCTCAGAGAGGTGGTCGTAACCCATACCATAACTAGGCTTCATGGTGCAAGGAGGTTCACCAATAATGAAGTATGCCAGCTTAGGTGGGTGAGGGAAACCGTTGTTCAAAGGGATGCCTTTCGGATTTGGTGCTAACTTCTTCATCCAGACCTGAGGGCATCCATGTGTTTGACTAAATGAGTAAGGGGAGTATACCCTAGCTGATCTCTAACCCTCCTCTAGCCCCTCCTTTTTGTGTATCTCATCATAAAGTAGCACAGAGGTTAAATGTGTCTGCTGCAAAGAACGTGTACAAAGCAGATCACAGAACATTGGGGCCGATTACGATGCGGCCCCTAAAGGCTTCGACCTTCAGGGCCACATCGTACTGGGCCCCTTGGTCATTCCGGCTGGCTTCTGAAAGGCTCGGAGAGCCCGTCTGCCAGTCAGAAGTCGGCTAGTAATCTCAAAGGCGGGTCTTTCCACCCTTGAGATTACAATGCACAGTTTCCATGGCGGCCTGTCCTACATATAAACCATGTCAAAAAGCATGTTTTGGGGCCCCAGCAGGGCCCCCTTTGGTAGAGAGCCTATGGTGACCCCATGTAGTATGGCTGGTTTACGGCCATAATGCATGCTTCCATAGTGAAATAGAGGAATGCGACTGAACAGTTTTCGGTTGCATCATATAGAGGCAGTCGGAACCGCCGACTGGGTGACGGTCGGTCCCAGACCGAGTCAGTGTCGGGTGGAAGGAATTCACCCGACATCGAAATCAGGCCCTAAGTGTGAGTAAACTATAAAATTATAACTATAAAAAAAATTAAATGTAAGTCAGAGAGAGACTATAGAGAGATTAGGAGCATTGTTGGAGAGTGGTAGCTTCCACAATGTATGTCTAAGCATTGGCCCTCATTTTGAGCTCAGCAACTGATCACAGTAATGAGCATTTGTACATTAGATGCATTGAATAATGAGTAAAATACGCATGTTTATCCTTTGGGTTTAGCACGTTTGTAATCTGCCACAGTATATTACAATCTCCTTTCAGATGGCCCTCGTATATTTCAGGAGAATATGGCCGCCAGTCTGAATGTAATAATCCTACATCACTTGTTATAAGGTTATAATCACACACGCGTTAGAACTACGTGAAACTGCACTGTCGGGTGACACTAGGTAATGCACCAAAGATTGATACTGAAGTAAGTTTTTTGAGCCCGGGGGAGTGAACGCTTGGGGGCGCAAGCTGCCTGCTGAAATCTTTGGCATAACGTACTTACTGGAATCACTTATTTAGATTTATAACGGGTGACACTAGGTAGCGCACCAATGATTCAAATTTAGAAGGTTTTTTAATTGGGGGAGTGAATGCTTGTAGGTGCGAGTTGCGTGTTAATGTTTTGGGCACAACCTACTCACTGGAATCAGCCATTCAGATGCATGGCACGGAGTTGAATACACGCGAACCGTCTGTTGTGAATCTTCATGAAACACATGTGGAAGTTCACGTTGTAATTTGTTTTTTAGCTGGGTGCATGAATAGGTACAATTTGGCACGTATTTTACACATGATTGTATCACGTAAACTATACATGATACCACCACCCGAGAGCGTGGCTTTGGTTGGATGAAATGGGTACCAAAGGGTGAAAGGTTCCACTGTAGTCTGCATTGTATTGATCCCAACATTGTTCATTTGATTATTCATTTTATTTGGTTCACTGTAACCTATTTTTACACTTTTAGGCCGCTTATAAAGACGTGTGTATGAGAAATGCTATCCTGTTCTTGAGGTATATAGATGTAATCTACACGTTATGGAGAGGTTCCAGAGAAGATCTATCTGGAGCATTAACAGCATTGAACCAAATCAACAAAAGAATACAATTCACATATGACATCAACGACAATAATATCACATTCTTGGATATTCAAGTTTCAAGGTCACCCAATAACTTGGAAACCAATATTTTTTGAAAAACGACAGATCGAAACAACATGTTGCATTACAACAGTTTCCACCAAAATTCATTAAAGAACCATCGGCCATACTCACAACTTTTAAGAGTCAAAAGGATAGTATCTAACTCTGAAACATGGAGTGATCAAATGGAGAAGATGCTTAGAAACTTTGCTGACAGAGGATACCCCAAAAAGGTGTTGGAACAAGCCAGGGAATGTTGCACCAATAAACCCAGACAGGAATCACTCATTAATACTCAGGTAAAAAAAAAAGAAAAAGGATGGTTTTGATTTCAAAATACTCTAAGATGAGTGTTCAATTTAAAAAGTCAATTTTACAACTTTGGCCAATGCTTGTGACAGAACCTGATTTCAGAGGCATCTTCGCAGATGTCCCAATTTTTGCCAATCAAAGGGGAAAAACATCTAAGAAATGCTTACACAAACTAATTGTAACATCAAAAAAGCCACATATAAAGGGATGATTCCTTGTTATAATTGCAGTGACTGCAACAGTATTATTAAAGGGACATGGATTTCGCACCCTATGAAAGGATCTAAAATTGATCTCAGAGTTTCTGTGAACTGCGACTTGAAGAATGTCATATACATGCTCAAATGCCCATGTGGGTTAGTATATGTTGGCAAAACCTAAAGGAAATTAAAACCAGGCTGAATGAGCACAAAAGCAGTATTCATACTAAAAATGTGAAGTCTTTATTAGCCAGTCATTTCTTGGAACACAGTCATAATATTTGCCAATTGAAATTCCTGATCCTAGAAATCGGAAAGCCTCCGACCTGCGGATGGAGGCTTTCGAGCCTCATCGTAATAAGGCCCTTAATATTGATTATTTTAATTTATATATTTAAAGAATGATATTTACTTCAACGATATTTATTACAACAATATTTGTTTTTGATATTTTTGTACTTACCATTATAAGTATAGGATGACGATATTTTTGACATCGATATTTTAGCCATAATATTTTAGTATGACAATATATTGAGGGTTGATCTTTTTTCAATAAACTCCAATAGGGAGGGAGTTTAATTAACATTTCAAAGGTCACTTATATCTTCTGGATTTTCAGTTGCAGTAAAGTCAGCTTCATACTAAAGGCACAGGGAGTTGGTTACATAGAGATATTCTGAAGTTATATTCTTTGATTGCTAAAGTTAGATGAAAGCTTTCGCATTTGCCTTCAGATATATACCAATCCACAGACATCTATATGTAACAAGGTACAGAGCGATGTCTAGTGTCTATGTTTTCGTTCCAATCACATTCCCCTTCCCCTACATTTACTATTTTTATCAAATAGCATAATGTTTGTGGTCACTAGTGGTTGTGGTGAGTTAATCAGTTTTGCAGATGTGGAATTGGACTTCAGGGGCCCATCTCTGAAGCTGATTGCAGTCAGTTCCTGACTTCTTGTTCACTATCAAAAAGAACTATTGATGGACAGAATCGAAAACATTGTCATACATTCACCCCAGTACAGAGATCTGGGCCTAAATCCATCGTTTTTTTGCTCACCATGCCATTGCAGTTTGGACCCAGCCATATGCAAATCAGTCTTGACCCTGTGCCCAATGGGAACAGTCCAGCCCGAACTGCCAGGCCAGGTCCTCCCTGGACTGGAAACATGCATCCTAGGACCGGTTTCGGGGTTTCACCCCTCTTCAGCCAGGATAGCTTGATTCCAGTGGCATGGAGAGCACGGGACTCACGTCTGAGCATACCCGTCCCACTCGGGGTGACAAATGCAAAAAGAACTATTGATGTACAGAATGCAGAACAATGTCATACATTCACCCCAGTACAGAGATCTGGGCCTAAATCCATCGTTTTTTTGCTCACCATGCCATTCTAGTTTGAACCCAGCCATATGCAACTCAGTCTTGACCCTGTGCCCAATGGAAACAGTCCAGCCCGAACTGCCAGGCCAGGTCCTCCCTGGACTGGAAACAAGCATCCTAAGACCGGTTTCGGGGTTTCCCCCCTCTTCAGCCAGGATAGCTTTATTCCAGTGGCATGGAGAGCACGGGACTCATGTCTGAGCATACCCGTCCCACTCGGGGTGACAAATGCAAAAAGAACTATTGATGGACAGAATGCAGAACAATGTCATACATTCGCCCCAGTACAGAGATCTGGGCCTAAATCCATCGTTTTTTTGCTCACCATGCCATTCCAGTTTGGACTCAGCCATATGCAAATCAGTCTTGACCCTGTGCCCAATGGGAACAATCCAGCCCAAACTGCCAGGCCAGGTCTTCCCTGGACTGGAAACAAGCATCCTAGGACCGGTTTCGCCCTAAGTTGGCAGGGTATGCCCAGAGGTGGGTCCCTTGCTCTATCGTTTAAAGTCTGTATTTCGATTTTTACATCATAAAAGACAATTGAAAGCAGTAGAAATTAGACATACATAAGATAGTTAATTTAAAACCATCACAATTACAATTTCATAAATTTCAAAAAACATTTCAATGTTAAAAATAGAATTAAACAGTATGATAAAGGCCAAATACATGAAAAAACCTGTTGAAGTTAAAAAACGAGAGCAAGATCAAGGTGCCTGCAGATATCTTGCTCTAATCACCCATGCCCACCCCAGGAATTTGGCTACGCCCACAACTACCACCTCAGAGGTATTGGTACGAAGCACCCATATAGCCTCAGCACTCCCTCTGACTTTAAGATGGCGGCAAATGGGCTTAATCCATTTGCTTCTTGGAGCATAATAAGCTGGACATGCAAATAGGAGATGGCCAACACTCTCCTTGTGACCAATGCACCAGGGGCAGAAATCACTCGCTCGATTAGACCAGTTCTTGGTGAAGGATCTTAAGGGCATAGACCCTACTCGGAACTGGTGGTAGAGCTTTTTGTCAAGTGTCTTAGTTATAACGTCCCAGTAATTCTCCAGGAAAGGGTCCAATTTGTGGGACAAGAACCTTCCTGTTAAGCTAGTAGAATCTGAGGCGATAACTAATGCTTGGCGAACAAAAGCCCAGTAAAGTGCTTTAAATTCCTGTTTTGAAGGAAATGTGGTTGAACCCGGGGAAACCCACAGCTGATTAAGACCCATGTCATCCAAGATCAATTTCACTTCACGAAGCCAGGGTATACTACTAGACTCCCAAATAGATCTTACTTCCTCTAGTTCCCTAGCAAAGAGGCTTAAGTCTGGGGAAGTCCAGATACGTCTCCACAGGGCTACTAGCCTGTATCGAGCCATTTCGTTAATTGGATTGCAGCCCATATCCAGACATAGTGGTTTGATTGGAGCTGATTGGGGGAGTCCTACCAGTTTCCGCAAGAATTTATTTTGAACTTTCACCAGGGTTGATAGGTCCATATGCCCCCAGAGGTCTGCCCCGTACAATATCGCGGAGCTTACCTTGGTAGCATAGATCTTAAGTGCGGGTTTGACACGTTTAGTTAAGGACCTTTTTTGCTCCTGCAGAAGACAACCAGTAAGGCGAGCAAATTTTAGGTGTAATGTGTCAACCTGTGGTTTCCAGCTGAGACGGTAGTCCAAGGTTACTTCTAAATAGGTCATAACCTCAACTTGTTCCAAACCGACTCCATTCATGCTCACTGAGCTCCTAATGGAGCGACTTTTAGTTAGAACCATAAATTTAGTTTTGCTCACATTGATTTTTAAATCGTTGACATTACAAAACTCCTCAAATCGGGTCAATGCGATTTGAAGACCACTACGAGTCTTTGAGAGAAGTAAGGTGTCATCGGCAAAAATGAGCATAGGGAACTTGGTCCCGCCCAAAGAGGGTGCATCAGGGGGGGTCTTAGCAAAGAACTTGACCACCTGGTCAATGAACAACAAAAAGAGTGTAAGTGCCAGAACGCAACCCTGACGGACACCACGTGTTACGGGGAAGCAATCCGTCACCTGCCCTTGGCCTCCCCACCTCACCCTAGCAAAATTTCCCTCATGTAATCTTACAATCATGTCCAATAATTCTAACGGCAGTCCCAAATTTCTAAGAACGGTCCAGAGTTTAACCCTTGGCACAAGATCGAAGGCCGATTTCAGATCTATAAAGGCTGCGTAGATGGACCCGCCGCCCAACAGCACCACCTTCCAGTATATCAGACAAAATCTGAAGACCTGGTCAATGGTGCTGGTACCTGATCTGAAACCGGCCTGTAGGGGGGACAGGATACCCTCCAACTCCATCCACCCCTGAACTCTGGCAAGGACCATCCTTGCGATGACCTTTTGAAATGAATCATTTAAACTTATGGGACGGTAGTTTCCCGGGACTGAACGGTCCCCTTTTTTAAAAATGGGGAGTATCTCCGCCCCCTTCCAGGACACGGGGATCCGGGCCCCCTTGGCAATAGCATTCGCTACCGCAGTTATATAAGGAACCCAGAGTTGGGGATTGATTTTGAATAAATCAGACGGGATGGAGTCCATCCCTGGCGCCTTCCCCCTTTGGACCAGGCGGAGCGCAGACTCAGTTTCCAGTGGGGTGAAGTTTAACTCTTGGTTAGGAGTAAGGGTAAGGGTAATTTCCTGCTTGGCTAGTTCAATGTCGATTTCTAAAGCAGGATCCATAAACTGGCCAGAATAGAAATCAACCCATGCTTCTGCAGACACATGATTAACTGGAGTTTGGGAATCGGGGTTTCTGCCCCACTTAACAATTTCCCAGAACTTGATCTGGTTGCCAGAAGTACAAGCGACCAATAGGTCAGACCAATGTAGGTCATCCCACTCCTTTTTTGCTTCCCACTGAATTTTTTTGTACATTGAACGTGCCTCTTTTATATCGCTGGAAATCCTAGATTTTACTGCTATGACTAAACGACTATGTGCCTCCCTGCAGTTTTTATTGTACCATTTCTCACGGGATCCATATGCCTTTACTATGCCTTGTGTGGGTGGAAGGGTTAAGAGGGCCTTAAGATTAGCAAAGCACCGTTCGTGAAGATCACAAATCTGATCACTAACATCCATGGTGGGGGCAAGAATCGAAATGTCGCTCAAAGTCGACGAGACTACCTTCATTATGCTATCTAAAAGGGTCGGATCCTCCACCACCCTGGACCATCTGAGCCTTCTTCTATCGTTTGTCAAGATAGCATCACCTGTTAGATGAACAGCAGTTATAGACCTGCCGAATCCACCTGGGAGTCTTATGCTTAATGACAAAGGGTTGTGGTCACTTTCAGGACAAGACACAACTTCCATATCATCCAAGAGTGACCAATATTCCATTTTTAACAAGATGTAATCTATTCTACTTTTCCTCACCCCATTGTCAAAAGTGGGTTTTCCATCCTTATCAGAGGCCGTACGACCATTGGTTGCCCTCAAACCCCAGTCCAGACACAACCCCATCCAGTGTAAAGCTGCCACGGAGCCTCTTTTAATATTATTCAAAGACAGCATCGGGATATTCCAGACAGTGTCCTCCTCAAACCCCAGGTCCTCCCCCGCATTATAAAGAGGCTCAAAGGTGCAGTTGAGGTCCCCTGCTAGGGCGAGTAACTTGTCTCTCCCTATCCCTTCAAGGTAAGAGTCTAACACATCTAGGATACTAGGACAGCGCCCTCCAGGTTGACCGCGTGCATAGATGTTAATGACTACAATGTCCTGGCAGTTATCCTTACTTAGTCTAATTCCCAAGAGGTCCGGGTTATCCAGAACAATTTCCATTGGTCGGTAGCCAATGGACTGTTTAACCCAGATCACTAACCTCCCCGATGCTCGACCTTTATTGCCCCTTATTGCTGGTTTAAAAAAAATTAGGAACCCGGCCCTATGAATTGGATCAGGGGCCCAGCTCTCCTGGAACAGTAGGATATCAATAAAATCCAGCCAGTCCTCTGAAGCCATATGCCCCTTCAGCCCTGCTACATTCCACGATGCTAATTTGAGTGTCACGACCTGACTGGGTGTTGTTGTGCTATGCATGCTACAATGATCCACTCCCAAAGATGAAACTATATTAAATTGGGAACCCACCACCATGTTGTCATCTTGATGATGATATGCAGAGTCCACCACCTTCTCCTTCTCCATGATGGCACCCCCCTGGATAGATACCTCAGTACAGACTCTGTCAGCCCCACCCACTTGGTTACCCAGAACACTCCCGCTGCCAGCTACCGGGTGAAGTCAATCGATACACTCCAGGCCAGAGAGGGGTTCGTAGCGATTAGACAATAAAGGGTACTGCGGGATGTAAGGTGTTCTATCAGCAAGATATCTCCTAACAGGTCTTCTAGGGAAGGTATGACTAGAGTGGAACTCGCAGGATCGTTTGGGATAAAAAAAACAAGGCCCAGGGTCTGCACATCACCCAACCTCCCAAACCTTGCTTCCCTACGCAGGAAATCTACCACCCAGGGATCCTTAAAGGATATAATGATGCAGTCCCCCTCTAGGTCCTTGGTACAGTGGCCCACCCATTTAACTCTTCTCACAAACAATATTTCAGTCGAGGAGGAGGGGGGAAGAGGGCGGTTTTTATTTAGCCAGAATACAACTTTGTTTCTGAGGTCCCCATGTGATTCTTTTAAACCCTCCCTAAGTGGGGCAACACCTGTTAGAACTATCGTGTATGGGGTGGCTTCTGAGGGTAGGTCTGTACAGGGGGTGCCCGTTTATTTGCTTTCACAAGGGGAATAGGGGGGTTGACGGATCTGCTCCCTTTTACTCCATTACTTATTTTGGGCTGTGATGATGTACTCGGAACACCACTCGCATTATCTTGTACCCGAGTAGCCACAGGAGGTGTAGGGATGTTCGGCTGGCATCGTTGGTTAAATTTAAAAGAAGCCTTCTTTGGCACCTGTAGCAAAGTGGCTGGTACAGGCGTACAATCATTATTCCCAGAGCTCCCCCCTGCCACTGAGCCCTTGTTTTTGTTAAGATCAGGCTTAGTGGATACTGGTCTAGCAGATGCTGAGGATGGAAGTTTACCTATAGTTACATTTCTCTGGCCTTTGGAATTACTCGAAGAACTGGGATTCCCCAGGGCATTTTGAGGGTTAACTATCTTTTTTAAAAAGCCAGTATTGGTGTTTACAAGAGTCTCAAGTGCGTCCAATTTTAAGGTCATCAAACGTGTTCTTTCAAGTACGGGAAGTAAAAGAGTTTTAAACACAGCTTCCATTTTGGCCAGCAGGCTATCATCACTACTATAACAGGTAGGACATGGGTCCGAAGACCCAAAGGGGATATGGGGAGGGCATAGGGGATCATTTAAAACCAAGACAGGATGTGAGGTGGGGGTGACTTCGGGGATTATGATGGTGGGCTGAGCTGGGGCATTGGGTCTTTGGATCTTAGTAACACCCCCCTCTGGTTGTCCTTGCATCTTTTCCTTTTGCGGGGTACATTTCTCAGAGAGTCCTCATCCATGGATGAGTCCGACTGCGATTGACTGGCCAGGAGCACACTGCCCTCATCCCCACTGCCTTGTATGTCGTCAGGGTTTGAATCACTCTCTGAAGAAGTCAAAGATCGACCTTCCCCCTCCACCTCACGGTGCACATCCACCGTGGCTTCGACCAAGTGGTTGCTCGTACTCGGGGCCAGTGCATCAGGGCTGGGTATTGTGGCCAATTTTCCTAATGAATAGCGTTTCCCGCTAACCAGATTTAATGAGAGCCGTTTTTCGACCATGGCTATCTCTTTTTCAAGAATACCTGTAGCCCTGGTGATAAAGGCGTCTAAGGGGCCAGAGACTACCCCCTTGGTAGTCTGCAGCTGCACAGTGCGTTCCTTTCCAGAACGTAAAGGCATGGTTACCACAACAGGGTGATGTTGACACAACAATATGACCAAAAAAATATAAAAGAGCAGAGGGGTGGCCCAACCCAACCACGACCGACCACGGACGACCACAGACGGTCCCGCCCTTGTCCCGGGCTTCTCCCGGGACGCTCCCGCGCGCTCCCGCGCAGCGGCAGGCTATTACTGCTAAATACACATGGGGGCGTGACAAGCAGGTAGAGCGGGCCAGGTGTGGCAGGTTGGCCAGGCCGGGACTCCTGGGAGATGGAGTCCCTGCAACTCTACTCGCAGCCCTGCTAGTGTCCCTCAGCACGCCCCAGCAGTCCTCCAGGTGTCAACACAAAGTCCGGGGCGCCCACTGGTCTCCTCCTCGAAGCGGGACCCGCGCAGCGGGTCCGGCGAGATGTAGCGCAGCTTACAGAGCTGCGGAAGGGTCCGATGGGAACAACCACCAGGCAAGGTTCGTTCAAAAGGTTTCCCGCCGGGGAAGGAACAGAAGAGCTTTAATCACACTGGGAGTGCGGGGGGCGTGACAAGCAGGGAGAGCGGGCCAGGTGTGGCAGGTTGGCCAGGCCGGGACTCCTGGGAAATGGAGTCCCTGCAACTCTGCTCGCAGCCCTGCTAGTGTCCCTCAGCACGCCCCAGCAGTCCTCCAGGTGTCAACACGAAGTCCGGGGCACCCACTGGTCTCCTCCTCGAAGCGGGACCTGCACAGCGGGTCCGGCGAGATGTAGCACAGCTTACAGAGCTGCGGAAGGGTCCGATGGGAACAACCACCAGGCGAGGTTCGTTCAAAAGGTTTCCCGCCGGGGAAGGAACAGAAGAGCTTGCTCATTTTGCCACTGGATTCAAGATAGCCTGGCTGATGAGGGTTATGAATCCGAAACCGGTCCCAGGATGCTTGTTTCCGGTCCAAGGAAGACATGGCTTGGCAGTTCGGGCTGGACTGTTCCCATGAGGATCAATCAAAACATCAAGTATACATTAGGGTCTAAGGGAAAAGTTTAATGACCTGCCACAGTTCTATTCCCCTAATCCTACAATATCAAAAACATGTCGACCTTTTCATTTAGCAGTCATTTGTTGAACACTGCTTGTTGCACTGTTGTTTTTAATTAGAGTGTGAGATTTCTTTTTCATATTAAACTAGTAGCGTTTTTCTCATAACTCTATTTTAACACACCACTTGTTTCCTCTCAAGCACTGCACTTCTCTCAATTGATCTACCTCTAAATACATATGATCTCTTTGCTCCGATCCTTTTGCTGATCTTGGACCTGATTGAGTGGGCTCACTCCCTATAAGATAATCTCTATGATCAAGAGATATATCTTTCTTTGGATTGGATGACCAGATGATAGGATTGATCACATAGACAATTGATGGGTATCCAAGCTTTGCTCTAGGGTCCTCTTTTTGATTATTTCCTTTTGTCTCTTTTTCTCCTTTTGCTACTCCTTGATTGGTCATCTTTTGAAACACACAGCTGTACATAACACCATACACATATGGTTTTTGTTAGACCCCCAGTTCCACTTGTTTTTGATATTGTAGGATTAGGGGAATAGAACTGTGGCAGGTCATTAAACTTTTCCCTTAGACCCCAATGTATACTTGATGTTTTGATTGTCTGTGAGTAGCTGATGGCTGCGGGTCCTATATATTTTTTCACTATACTTTGAAGATAGTGTACTCCTAACTCCAAGTTTTAGTTAGTGGAGCATTTTCTTATCAGTTTTTACATTTACTTTGGTGTGCGGGTGCCTTCCGGTGTCCTAGTGGTTGGTGAGCAATATGGCTGGATATAGTGGTTTAGCCTATGATGATGCAGTTTTACAATCTATTCTCGACAATACTCCGAGTATATTAGACCTACCAAATACCTCATCTGCAAGTGGGGTAGAATACTTATCCTTAAGAAATCACACTCTCGTTCTTCAGTGCATGGGGCGATTATGGCAGAATATTTACGAGCTAACTGTGAACCCCCAGGCTTAATAGTCACCAATGCCCCCGTCTGTTCCTTACAGACAAAGGGTTTTTAAAAGACTGGTCTCTTATAGCCTGGCGCTGTACGCGCGATTGGCTCATATTGATCATCAGCACTGCCAAAAAAGTTGCTGATTCTATTTTAATAGAAATACAACTGCTAGAATCCCAAATAAAGACAACAATCACTGCGACACTCTTTAGGAAAAATCAAGAAGAGTCTAATAAAAACAACAAAGAGTTTAAAGACTCAATTTTATTAACTAAAATTGAAAAATTTAAGATAGATCTAGTTAAATTCAAACACGAAACTATCTACCCCTACACTAATGAGAACTATTCCCCTCCTGAGTTTAGGAATAATGGCAAGAGATATGGGTCCACATACTCGGGGTCCAGTACTGATGAAAGCGCAAGTGATTCAGAGGGTTCGGGGACATATAAACAACAGTCAGTCAGTCAAAAAGGCTTTATTTCGATATAAATGTATCTTAAAAAGCAAACATACAATAATAAACATAAAATAATAAAAAGGAACCAGTACATAAAGAGATAAACAAACATTTCATGCTGCTACTGGTGCCAATAAATTAGCTAAAAACCATTATGTGATTTGTTAAAAAGACAAATTAAACAAGGTACGAAAGCCTAGTTGATCTGATACGCCATGCCCACCCTAGGAATCTGGCTAAGCCACATGCAAAGAGGGGCCGTGGGTCAGCTTTCAGTATTCGTAGGGCCTCCAAATAGTGTCTGGTTCCAAGTTCTCTGCATAGTGGCTTTAACCATCTACTCCGAGGTGCTGCATAGGCCGGGCATTCGAACAGAAAATGGGGAACAGACTCAGACCTCGTTGCACAAAATGGGCAAGTGGAAATTGTCTGGGTCGGTGCCTTCCACCTGGAAGTCAATTCTCCAACAGGAAGTAAGCCTATTCTAAATTGGAAATAAAGAGCCCTATCCTTGCGATTTGAGATGACATCCAGGTATGGTTCACAGAAGTGCACTTCCTTAATCAAAAGAAAGTCCATAGTGGACCTACACAAGTTGGCGTTGCTACTTCTGGTATCGGCTACCCAGCTCCAATATATCTTTTTTAGCTCAGACTTAGGGGGAGCAGATCTATTATTCCAGGCCTCACCGAGACCAAGGCTGACGAGAAGACGCTTGACTTCCCTCAACCACACAATCTTGGACCAGCCTGGAGACCCCAACACATCGGATAGGCCATTCGCATAGCTGGACAATTCTGGTGTTCTCCAAATTCTTGCCCATAGTAGAAGAGGGCGGAGCTTAGCCTGGTCACTAATTGGCCGAGTACCCATATCTAAAAGCAGTGGGAGGGTTGGGGTACTATGGGGGAGACCCATTAGATCTTTGTGAAATTTGCTTTCAGAGCGGGATAAGTGGTCCACCCTATAGACCCCCCAAAGTTCAGCCCCATAGAGGGCAGCGCTGACACCCCTTGCCCTGTAAATGTCTAGCACAGGAGCTATGGGTTTAAGGGATGAAGCACGATGTTCCTTAAGGAGAGCACCCACCACCCTCTTATGGGTCAGCAACATCTTTTGGTGATGGCATTTCCAGCTCATGGAATCGCAGAGACGAATGCCAAGGTAGTCAAACTCTGATACCCTCTCAAGGGCAATGGAATCTAGGGTCGGTGGTTTAGCCAATTTTCTCGGGGGGTTAAGGACCAGGTACTTGGTCTTCGCTGTGTTAATAACTAACCCTCTGGCATCGCAAAAGGACTTAAAGTTAGCTAATAGACTCTGCAGACCTGCCGGGGTTTTGGAGATCAGGAGGGTATCATCTGCAAATACAAGGGTAGGTATTCTTCTGCCAGCCAGGGTTGGTGCATCTGCAGGATGTTGTAGCAGGTGCTCCACCACACCATTGACATACAATGAGAATAGAGTGGGGGCAAGGACACAACCCTGGCGCACCCCTCTATTTACAGGTATACGTGCTGTTTTTTGCCCCTGATTACCCCACCTGATCTGTGCAAAATTATCAGCATGGAGTTTTATCAACATGCTTAGCAAATAGGGTGCGATGCCCTGTTCGTCAAGCACACTCCATAATTGGCTACGGGGAACTAGGTCAAAGGCAGTCCGCAAGTCTATGAAAGCAAGGTACAGACTGCCTTTGCCCAGAACAACCACTTTCCAGTATAACATCATAATTCGAAAGGATTGCTCTATAGTCCCCGTGCCTGATCTAAAACCAGCCTGAAAGTCTGAAAGAATGCACTTTTCCTCTACCCACTGCAATATCCTAGCCAAAACCACTTTACCAGCCACCTTTTGTGAGGTATCTAAGAGGCTTATTGGGCGGTAGTTGGCTGGGTCATTCCGACAACCTTTCTTAAAGATTGGGACGACCTCAGCCCCCTTCCATGAGGTTGGGAAAGGTGCCCCTTCAAGGCTGGAGTTCAATAAAGCGGAAATAAGTTTTCCCCATTCTTCCGGGTTAATGCGTAGCAAATCTCCTGGTATGCCGTCCGGACCTGCTGCTTTGTTCGGCACAAGACTATTAATCGCCCCCACCACTTCCTTAGATGTAAACAGAAGCTCGTCCTTAAGCTGGGAAGAAGCATAAGGGTATCGTACTATCGAACTTTCCCCCTCATCCGGGACCCTTGAATAAAGTTTGGCGAAGTGGTCAACCCACGCACACTCAGGTACGTTGCATGTAATCATTGTGTCCACAGGTGTCTCCCTAGTTCTTAATAGGTCCCAAAAACCCTTTGAATCCTTCCTACAGCTAGCAGCCTTCAGGTCACACCAGAACTGATCATCCCATTCTGCTTTAGCCTTTGTTAGGGCCCTCCTATAGTTTCCCCTTGCAGCACAAACCAAGACTCTATTCTTAGATTTTACTGCCTTTAGTAGTTCCCATTTAGCCGCTCTGCATGCAGATGAGAACCACCCAGCAGAGCCCTTCCTACCGCCTCTCTTGTTGTCTCCTTTTCCCACGTTGTGGGTAACGAATGGCTCACCCAAAGCCTTTGTAGTTTGTGCGGAGACCTCCTGCGCACTGGAAGATGGGGAATCGATACGAGGAGTGATATTGGCCATAATGGATTGTACCTCCAGCATCTTACCCTCATTACCAATGATGTTCTTCCATTTCAAGCGCCTACCACAGTTGGAGGGACACACTTCATGTGTTGATTTCCACACATGTGGGATTGAGGGAGGGGAGCTACCCTTCCACAAAGGGGACAAGGACAGGGATAAAGGGTTATGGTCGCTGTCAGTGGATGGGCGAACCTCCATATCCACCAGGAAAGGCCACAAGCGAAAATTCAGCATGATGTAGTCAATCCTAGAGGAATGGCCTATTCTATTGAACGTATGTGACCCCATTAGATCTGATTTGGATCTGCCGTTGGTTGCTCTAAGACCATGCTCCAGACAGAGGACATTAAGGTCAATAGCATTTTGGGTCCATCTCCTAATTGGAGCAATGGACAACGGCGGGATGCCTCACCTTACATCGTCATCACTGGTGCCCAGCACATCGTCCGCAGCAAGCGGTTCGAATGTGCAGTTAAAATCCCCAGCTAATAAGACGAGGGAATCTGGACCACAGCTCTTGAGTTCCTCGTCAATGCCGGTTGGGGAAAGAGTGGATGAACCACCCTTAGTGCCTCTAACATATATATTAAATATTTCGAGTACTCCTCCTCCACACGGGCCTCGCATAGATAATCTCTGGAGGTCCGGTGAGTTAGTAGCTATACATTTGATGGAGTATCGCAGGGAGATGTTTACCCAAATTAACAAACCTCCGGAGGGACGCCCCTTACCTCCGTTCGGGCGAACAGCTGGTACAAAGTAGGTGGTATAACCCAGCTTGTGCTGTGGTTCCAGGCACCAAGTTTCCTGGAACAAACAAATCCCAAAGGATTCGATGAACGTGTTCCAATCAGGGATACTTATGTTCCGAGCTAGACCGGCTATATTCCAGCTAGCTACCTTCAGAGGCATGCTGGGAACCCCTCCCTGCCCCAATGTTAAGGCCCTTTTGGAATGGGTATTATTAATGACAGTGTCCATTTCGACGACAGGTGATGTCGCAACATGGGGGGGTTGAGGGCCTCCATCAGGCAGGTCCCTACTAAGCAGGGGCAGCACCTGTAAGCATCCCCTAGAAGTGAGTAAAGAGGAGAGGGTAGTAATGGGAGAGCTCACCTGCTGCTCTCCGGGGGGTAAGCTGCCAGTTTTTGGCTCCCCGGAAGCTTCAGTAAACAACTTCCGTACAGGACAAATTTCCTGTCAACAACCTTGCCAAAAACAACCCTGCGGCTGACTCGGGATATTGTTAAATAAACTAAATTTAGAGATACAACCGCGAGTTCTGCTGTCCCAACCCTCCCACATTTCAATTCCGGCTTGCCTTGCAGGGGGAATTTGGGGGTTAAAATAACTAAGGTCACAAATACCAATTGAATCCCTGCTATCTATTAGACTATGATCATTCATAGGTCCTCTACATATATAGCTAACAATCCTTGGGTCTTCAAAATTCACTATAATACAATCCCCACTTATAGATTCTTTCCTGGTGCCAATCCATCCGACTCTACGTACATAAATGATCCGCCCCTTCCAAAACTCAGGTAAAGGTCTGTTCTTTTTGAGCCAAAATAGGGTCTTGTTAAACAATTCAGTATAAGACTCACGCTTGCCTGGGCTAAGTACAGGTACCCCAGTCAACACAACTACATAGGACTGACAATCAGGGGTGAGATTTATATTATGTTCCCTCCCACGAAAATGTCCCTCATCTGACTGCAATACTTGGGCCTTTGCAGTTCCAGCTAGTTTAGAAGTTGGGATCTCAGGTACACTGTGGGCTACTGGAGGGATGGCTATAGAAGTAGGGTTTTCCTCACCTGTAGAGCCCGGGGCGGGGGGCATGCCTTTGTTTTGCTTAAAATATTAGTGGTAGTCTTGGGGGACTTTGGTTTCTCTGCAGACTTGGAAAAAGAGTGGGCAGGATTACTTATAGTACCTACCGCCAGCACGGAAGGGTACAAACTCCGATTAGTCGCTTCCAATGCAACCGGTGGGTTATCAGCTATATTGGCTGGACTGTGCTGAACAGTAGACGTTACCTTACTAACAAGTCCACCCCCTAGATCATCCCTCGTTTTTAACTGCAGTTTTATGAATGATTTTAATGAGAAAAAATTATCTAGGGTTGTCTGCTCCATTTTGTCCACTCGCTCGGTTAGCCCTCTGATTTTATCTATTATTGGAAGGAGTAGAGATTTCATTAGTTCCTCCATTTTTGTAATTAGGCGAGAATCTGAAGAAATAGAAGCTACACTATCAGGAATCTGATTATTGGGAACAGAGGTCACAAGCCCCTCAGTAGTGCCCACTTCTTCCTCTTCCTGCACTAGGCTAGGGTCCTCCCCTACTACAGTAATTGGGTCACCCCTCTTGATACCCGCCCGCCTCTGGTATCTACAATTTTTGTCGTAAAGAAAGAGTATGCAGTTCCTCAGAGAGACGGGGGAGTGATGGTGTAGAGAAGAGACCGTAAGAAAGGGGAATTCCTCTATTCGGAACTAGGGTCCTCACACACCCAGCAAGCTAGGTGTCATGCTTCATCATATGGACCTGCTCCTCGTCGGGCCGGGGCTGCAATGCCCGACGGGCACCCTAAAAGGGGCTCTTTAGCGGAGATCTTTTGTTGCTGGCCGTATGATGCAGTGTGTGTGAGAGGGACCTAGTGGTGTAGATGTGAGTGCAGGTGTGTGGTTAAAACAAGTTGGAAAGTCCAGAAATATAATTTTATTGAAAGTGGCTCTCCACCTGATTAAAAAATGAAAATAGAGTGGCAGCTAGCTGATATTATGATTCAGCATGGCTATGCTCTTCTGTGGTAGTCGACATGTTTCTTGCCCGGTGGTCCTATTGATCCGTGGCAATTCTTCAGGACCTACTGAACTGTCAATGATCTACACAACGTGGTAAGTACAAATGTTACCTGCCACACGTTATATGGAAAACGATCTCGCCATATGTCTAAGGGGACCTAGAAAAAAGAAAGTTTTTTAGGAAGGCAACCCAAGCATAGGCAGTGATTAAAATTAGTACTGTACAGGTAAATCTCACATAGTGGTGATAACCCACTTGACCGAATGGCACAAGTACACGTCCATTGTCACCAAGTGTCAAAATATCCTATACAGTGAGTAGGAGTTCTTCTACAAAAGTGAGTATAAAACCAAGCTATTTAAAAACAGAAGACTGGAAGTGTTGTACTCCCTCTGAGGAAGTAATATGAAGTGACTACAAGTTTCTCCATAGTGGCGTCATGGGGCACTCACCTATTGTGGTGTGATACCTTGCTCCTATCCGTGGCCGTGGCGCCACCGGGACACCAAGATTCTGGTGTCCTAATGAGAAATAGAATGGTAAATGGAAAAACAGAGTTTACAATTTTTGGACAGTCTGCTTTTCCGTAAAATGGCAGATCTTCTCCTCTTTTGGGGGGCTGGATGGATTTCCGCCTGCAACACAAAAGCAGCCGGGGAGGGCGGCGTTGGGTGGATAATGGGGTCAGCCGGACGCGAAATAGAAAAGGCTGGCATGGTTGCTGCTGGAACAAGGGCCACATGACTATGGGCATTTAATGCCGTAGCCGTCAAGTTCTCCAGCCCTTCTATGTTGGCTCTCAAGGCCACCACACGAGGGTGATCCAAGGAGGAGGAAACAGGAAGGAGCGGGTCCAATGCTCGCTCCGGGGAGGGTATCAAGGCTATCGGGCCCATCGAAGATCGCCTATCACCAAATGGGCTTCGAGATAGCCGCCGCTCGGCCATAGTGATTTCTTTATCGATAACGTTGGCCACTCGGGTGATAAACTGGTCCATAGTGCCAGCCATACCCCCCTCACTCCCCCTCAGACTTTTGCCTGAGCGAGTTGACATCGCTAATACAGGACCAGGCTTTTGGTGAATTCA
Source organism: Triturus cristatus (assembly GCF_964204655.1). Classification (NCBI taxonomy): domain Eukaryota; kingdom Metazoa; phylum Chordata; class Amphibia; order Caudata; family Salamandridae; genus Triturus; species Triturus cristatus. Next base: position 920,491,221 of record NC_140582.1, on the reverse strand, counting down.
AACCAACCCTCTGACAGGAGATAGGGCAGCAGGTTACGAAGAATACTATGAAATAGGAATATGACATAAACAAATATCAAAAGGGAGTCCCAGCCACAGACGAGCGAAGGAGAATAGGGCGGCTACCGCAGACAATGTCCAGATAAAATCCAATAAACGCAGCCACAGTCCAAGTCCACAGCTATAAGCACTTATTAACATACATCACCAACAGTACCTGGTATGGAGCAGGAGCACCAGCGCTGAGTTTTTAGAGGGGGGGCCCAGCCCAGCCTCTGCCCGGGCTCAGCCCGGCGCCGCCCGCGCGCGTCCCGTGACGCGGAGGGAGTCTGTCCTTTTGTAGCGCCTCCGGGCGCGCTGATGGGCGGAAGGCGGAAGTGTGCAGGGTGCGCAAGGGCTCACGGGAGCTGTAGTCTCCCCCGACTGCAGCCGAAGCTGGAATGAGGCGCAGGGGAGACCGACAGCGTTGTCACCCCGTCTCTTGGTCACCGCTCTGCACCTGGGAACTGCCCACAATGTCCGCTGTCCTACTGCTGCTGCCTGGTAAGAGTTCTTCCCCCGCTCCACCAAGGGAGTCTGTCCTTTTGTAGCGCCTCCGGGTGCGCTGGTGGGCGGAAGGCGGAAGTATGCAGGGTGCGCAAGGGCTCACGGGAGCTGTAGTCTCCCCCGACTGCGGCCGAAGCTGGAATGAGGCGGCAGGGGAGACCGACAGCGTTGTCACCCCATCTCTTGGTCACCGCTCTGCACCTGGGAACTGCCCACAATGTCTGCTGTCCTACTGCTGCTGCCTGGTAAGAGTTCTTCCCCCCAACAATATAGAGGACGAGGCAGGTTTAATCGCTTCAATGGACATAGAGGACACCCTTTGCCTCAATTCCAACAATGGTGGCCACCGGCTCCATGGGGATATCCTCCACATCCTTTTCAACCACCTATGGTACCTTTTCAAGGTTTCCAATCTGATCCTAATACTCAATCTTTTTTAGGATCAGGCCCTCCCAGATCAAGGGGAAAAAGAAGAAACCAACGGTCCCAGGTACACTGGGACCCGCAAATGGGACCACATACAGGAACCCGCAGCCAGACATTGAGGAACACAACTCCTCTGTTGGACCATGCGAACCTAACCTGATTGTAAATTTAAGCACCAAAACATTGACTAAGGATGAAGAATCAGTCCTTAACAGAGGTCTGGGTTTTGTCACTACCTTTGATGGGGATCCTTTTCAGATACAGTGCGAATTAGCACAATTTTTTCGCAAACTTAGATTGCACTATTTTTTCAAAGACAAAGAAGCAATCGGAGATGATCAAGCTGATATCAACACTGGCCTTAAGAAACGCTCTCTGTTTAATCCTCCTACTCACTCAGTACCATCAGCAGTTTTGACCTTTGAAAAAGCGGTCCTCGAGGACATCTCAAAGCTATGTAGGAATCATAAATCCACATATAACAATTTGCCATTGGTGGAACAAAAAGCCCTCCAGGGTCTATCATCAGACTCTCTGGTGACCATAAAACCAGCAGATAAGGGTGGGGCCAAAGTCATCCTTGACACTGTGGATTATAGAACAGAGTGCCTCCGACAACTTGAGGCTGCCGTTTCTATCTACCACTGAAAGATGATCCCACTGACAGACTCAAGAGAATTATTAATGATATGTCGGATGAAGCGCTCCACGAGGGGTGGATAACAACTAGGGAGTGTCAATTTTTACAGACCAAATACCCCATCATGCCGTATTTTTATATTCTACCAAAAATACACAAAGCTCAACGACCCCCTCCGGGCAGACCGATAATCTCTGGACAAAGGTCTATTCTGGAACCTTTATCTGCATTTGTAGATTGTTTCTTGAGACCTATTGTGAGCAAGATTCCCACGTATCTTCAAGATACAAAAGATGTTTTGCGCTTGCTACCTACCATTGACTTTGACACGCAGAGAGACTTTTTAGTCTCCTTCGATGTCGAAGCATTGTATACCTCGATTCCTCAAGACGAAACCTTGGACACAATAGCTTCCATTTTACATGAAACTGAACTGAATTCCATCACCCCCGTTCATTTTATCATGGCTCTTGCTACACTAGCTATGAAAGACAATTTTTTCAGATTTGAAGATAGGATTTTCTTACAAGTCTCTGGTACCAGCATGGGCAGTATTTTTGCGCCAAGTCTGCCCAATCTGTACGTGCACTCTTTTGAACAGCAACATATTTTTACATCTACCAATCCTTTTCTTTCATCTATTCGTCTTTGGAAACGTTATCTAGATGACGTGTTGGTAGTGTGGCGAGGTGATCGAGAGTCCATACTTCTCTTTCATCAATGGCTTAATAACAGAAACCAATTTTTGAATTTTACAGTTGAAATTGAGAAGAACAGGTTAGCTTTTCTTGACCTGTCGATTTTTGTTACTTCTACAGGGCTAGAAAGTGAGCTTTATCGCAAGCCAATGGCACGTAATTCCCTATTACGATATGACAGCCAACATCCTAAGTCATTAAGGGACAATTTGCCCTTTGGCCAGTTCCTGCGAGTTCGCAGGAACTGTTCCACTGACAGCGCTTTTAAAACACATGCTAAGGCCCTAACTGAACAGTTGGTCTCTAGGCATTATCCCCACCAACTGGTCAAACGTTCTCTTAAGCGGGCTAAAAATAACCATCGTCAGGCGCTTTTGGAACCAGCTACTAACAAACCAGCTCTTGAACGTTTGACTTTTGTTAGCACATTCAGCACCATAGCCAATGGGATACAAAAGAGTGTCCGAAAACATTGGCGTATTCTAAACTATTGTGATGCGAAAATTGCTCCTCCTCTGTTTTCGTTCAAGAGATCAGTGAGTATACGAGACCGGCTAGTGCACACACGCCCCAAACCTATTCTTCAGAGAGCAGTAGGGACTCTATGGGATCTCCCTGCAGTGACAGGTCACTTTCCGTGTGGGAATTGTTCGATTTGCCCACATACAACACATACCACCTCCATCGACATAGGCACTAATAGATCATGGAGACAAACAAAATTCACTAACTGCAATAGTGATAATCTGATCTATTTACTTACCTGCCCATGTCAATGCAAGTACGTAGGAATGACAACCCGCAAGGTCAGGATTCGTATGTTAGAACATAGAAGTTCTTTCAGATGTAAATAATCTGACACAAGACTAACAAGACACTTTATTGACAACAAACATCAGACAGATGATTTCAAGTGGACAGTCCTTGAAAAACCCATTATACCAACTCACATCAGTGATATCTCTAAATATCTGTTCACTAAGGAACAGAAATGGGTTTTTAAACTCCAGAGTGATGTTAGGGGTCTTAATGATGACATCCCGTGGACAACTTTGTAAAAAATCACCTGGTTCTGTAAGGATAATATATCTATTTCCAACGAGTGTAGTTGCTTTACTAGCCCAGTGAGGGTTATGGATATAACCATTTCAGTTTTTCCTACATTTGATACGATGTATGGGCATAATACAGACTATTAGCTGTACTGTATTAATAGCTTTAAGCAGGTTATTATGATCGAACAAGGTATGTTTTATACTTTTGATTTGTAACAGTCTTGGTTGCACTCACTCGTTCTGCTGTCCCTTATTTTGATATTGAGATGTATCTACCAACATCACTAGGCCTTAGAGATGTTCTATTTTAGCTTTTCTCCACATTAGAGCAACATGGGGATATATACATATATTACCTGATAGTTGGCTTTAATCGCCGTAATAGTGATCAGAGGACTGAGCGGTGTAAGTTACATACACCAAAAATATTCACTATCTCACAAAAGTCTTAGTGCCACCACAAGCGTGATTATTCGTTACAAGAGGGATAATCCTTAGTACGCACTTTTATTGATTGTCAGAATTGTGTCCTGCTCTACCGCTAATTTTGCACTGCTATTTAGACATTCTACATCCTATAGTAGCGGAGGGCAGAAGACTCACGTATATTACGTATTGATTCAGGCAAGATACACCTTTAATCTGGTTCCATTTAAAATAAGAAAACTGGAACGACCTACAGATGCCATTTTTATGACGTCATTTTGTAGTTTCAGTTACGTGATCACTGTGAGCCTGGGGTCATGCGCGCATGTTGAACGGCTGTGCTCGTGTGGGCGTTTGATTGCCTTCGTGTACTTAAGCGTGCCTGGAGCACGGCTGCTTCACCTCCATTCCCCGACTCAGATGTCATTTCGAGGCAACGACGGATAGGTGAGGACACTGTGTTTGACTGTGGCCATTTTGGCATGGACCTGTTTGTGTAGCCTCTTTTAGTGATATACATGCGCTGTCTGAGTGTATAATACTAAGGACGTTTTTTACACTGCTTAGAACCCGTCTCTAAATCTAGAGATGTACATATCCAGGGAGACTGCCCCTCGGGTTTTCTGTCTGTTGTTTGTTTTAAACATAACGCTTATCCATTATTTTGATCAAGTAGAGCAGTGACTTGCTGTCTTGAATAATTAAAACATAGAGACTTTCTGTTGGTCTTATAACTTACGAACCAAGCGCATACATAAAACAGAAAAGCGAGGCTTGCTGTCCCGTTTTACTGTATATGAATTTTTGTACATTTGACCTTTAAATTTGGCATTCATCATTAGTAGTTTTATTTTTATTTTTATTCTTAACATGTGGCCAACTCACCACCTTTTAAATCCTTATCAGTTAACGACTATTGTACTAGGACCGGTCAGTTCTCTCACATTTGCCTGTATGTTTGTGAACACTGAGAATACACATATCAGATATAGAGGTGTTAGTTACTTTGTTTAGTGAGCACCTGTACAGAGTCAAACAGTTTTCTTATGCTATTAAAAGAGTTTGATTACTGTAAGCGATCTCTGTCCTTTCCATATAGAGCGGGGCCTCTTAGTCCTGAGTAAGGTTCCAGGCGAGGTGAGGTCCACTCCTCGATCAATATGGGTAAGCATTCACATACAAAAGGTGTGTTTAAAATGTATATCTCGGAGTAGAATTATTCTGATGACATCATTTGGAGATTAAGACAAAATTTCTTATATGTTTTTTTGACAGATGCCTCCTGCATCCTTTGAAGCGGAGGATCACATTAAGGCTGTATTAAATCCAACCTTATGACAGTAGTGTGATAAGCACACTTTATCACTATTTTCTTTTGATACACCAATGCAGTAGCATATAGTTGACAACTGGGGTCCTGAAGAAAGCCTTTGGGAGAATGAGTTCCCACATGGCTGAAACATGTCGACCTTTTCATTTAGCAGTCATTTGTTGAACACTGCTTGTTGCACTGTTGTTTTTAATTAGAGTGTGAGATTTCTTTTTCATATTAAACTAGTAGCGTTTTTCTCATAACTCTATTTTAACACACCACTTGTTTCCTCTCAAGCACTGCACTTCTCTCAATTGATCTACCTCTAAATACATTTGATCTCCTTGCTCCGATCCTTTTGCTGATCTGGGACTTGATTGAGTGGGCTCACTCCCTATAAGATAATCTCTATGATCAAGAGATATATCTTTCTTTGGATTGGATGACCAGATGATAGGATTGATCACATAGACAATTGATGGGTATCCAAGCTTTGCTCTAGGGTCCTCTTTTTGATTGTTTCCTTTTGTCTCTTTTTCTCCTTTTGCTACTCCTTGATTGGTCATCTTTTGACACACACAGCTGTACATAACACCATACACATATGGTTTTTGTTAGACCCCCTGTTCCCATGAGGCACAGGGTCAGAATGATTTGCATATGGCCATGTCTGAACTGGGGTGGTGGAGTGAGCTAAAGAATGATGATGGATTAAACCCAGATCAGTTGACTGGGGGTGAGTGTTTGATTTGCTCAAGCGCTCCGTCCATCATCCCCTTTGGTATCGCTTTGTTCGCCCTAAGTTGGCAGGGTATGCCCAGACGTGGGTCCCTTGCTCACTTTGCCACTGGATTCAAGATAGCCTGGCTGATGAGGGTTATGAACCCGAAACCGGTCCCAGGATGCTTGTTTCCGGTCCAGGGAAGACATGGCTTGGCAGTTCAGGCTGGACTGTTTCCATGAGGCACAGAGTCAGACTGATTTGCATATGGCCATGTCTGAACTGGGGTGGTGGAGTGAGCTAAAGAATGATGATGGATTAAACCCAGATCAGTTGACTGGGGGTGAGTGTTTGATTTGCTCAAGCGCTCCATCCATCATCCCCTTTGGTATCGCTTAGTTCTTGTTTACTATCCCCACACTCACTGACTAAGTTAACGTCTTTGTCACTTTGTCACTGAAATTCACCAGGAAAAGAGAGAACTGCTAGGTGTCCCCTGACAGGTGAAACAGAGATAAATGCACAAAAGAGAGAGATGCCTTCCCATTGAGCTACTTTACAAAACTGTCTTCAGTAACACCTCCGTGGTAAAACGGATCAAGAAGTGTTCATAACCTATGCCTACCTTCCGATGGACTACCTTTTTTCTTTGCATCAAATGATCTCAGAACTAACCTACTTGTCCTGGGGCACTGGCTTTATATTAAAAGGTGGGCACTGGAGGTTTTAGCTCCAAATCCAAATTTTACACAGCTTAGGGTGTATGGAACTCCATTAGGAAGGTTCATCACAAATACCAGAGGTCAGAAAAGGGAGATTGCATCATTTGAACCCATTACTCCGCATCCCTAAAATACGATTTATCAAGCTACACAAGGCCATTTTGCAGGGATCAAATCTCTGCAGTGCGTTACTCTGCCCCATGGGCATTCCATAGGTGTTTCTACGCAACTCCCATGCATTTTGACACATTTCCAGATTTTCCATTACTCGTAGACCTGGGAATGAGCCTAAATGCTACGCCTTCCCAGGGGTGGCGTAACGAGGATAAATATCTTTATTTCACTTTGGTACTTTCTCTTTCTATGTGTGCTGTATTCTGCAGCAGACATAGAAAGAGGAATATGCCTCAGGGATTATTTTTGTGCAGGAAGGTGCCCCTTTTCTGTATGAAAACAACCCTGCATGCAATGCAGGCACCCTTGCACTACTGTGCAAGGGTGCCTGTATTGGCGGTAAGCAGCCCATTGTGCATCAGCACTGGGGGAAAGGCAGGAATGCACTGTATTGTGTTAAATACGGTGCATTACTGCCCTTTCCCTGTAACGCAGCGCAGCACGGTGACTTGCTGATCTGCATATTTTTTAATAAATAGGCCCCCTAGAACTTATGCTGATAACCTCTACACCCTCCTCCATTCTTGCGCAACAATGGTTCCTTTATTTGCTCCTTCATGCTACTTTTGCTAGCTGCGCATAGCTGCAGTAGCATTGTAGCACAGTTCATTATTAAATATACATCTGAATTGAGCAGAAAAGCTATATTATCTTCGATAATTACTAGAGGTCCTTCTGAAGCAAGAAAATAGGATGAAGGACTGTAGGTCATTATTAAATGTTCATATGTAGTCAGCAGCATGGAGAAAGTACCTTCCATGTCTCTGTAAAGTCAACAGAAGGTTGTATGTAGTATTACAATCAGTTACCAGATGGTTCACATAGTGCTCAGAAACCTTCCCCATCCCATATTAAGAAGAATTTGTCCTTTCTTTTTCACTCCTCTATTTTAAAATTCTGCTTCCCTAACACATTGTCAGCCAAAGCTTCTACAGGAACGGAGGTCTGTGGAGCTATAATGGCCTAGAGTGGCTAAACTATGCAACATCAAAGAGTTCCTGCGCCAGGTATGCTGTGAAGGGTGGACCTGATGTTCTGACAGATGCTGCATTCAGAGCCTCAGATTGAGCTTCATGTCATTTGCATAAGACTGCACTCGTGTACCCTTTACAGTAGGCACACAAAGCAGGATCACATGCCCATTTCACCCCTATGGCACTTTCTGTAATACGGCCCCAGATCTTTGTTGCAGTTTTATTATTAGCCCTTTATGCACACTGCCCGTAAGAAGCCGGGGAGGGTTCATTTGCTTACCCATGAAAAATTGGGATCACATCATAACATGCTGATAAATATATATAGACAATACACTTTCAGTCTTCGAGTGGCGCAACAAATTATGCAAAAAGGAAGCAGGGAACTCTGAGTAGCTCCTAAGATCTAGTGGTGTTGTATGATGCTCCTTTATATGGAGCAATCTGCAACACCACAGACATTCTGAATCTGCTCACCTCAAAAGTCTGCTTTTGTACCCGTAATAGACTTCCCAGGGCATTGGGCAGTCACCATGTGTCCTTTAGTGGACTCGACTTGAAACGGCTCAAAAATTAAGAGAGCATCAGACTTTCTTTTTTTCATTTGACTGGCGAGCACTCGATCTCCCTTTTCAAAAACAAAGTCCTTTGCATGTCGTCGCTTATCTGCATATGTCTTCCTTTTTTGTTTGTGAACCAACTCCTTCATGCAAGTTTCTTCCTCATTCTTTGCGTTTCGGTTGGTCCATTGGTTGGTCCTCATTGGTTGCTCTTTGGTTGGTCTAATGATTGTCATTGCTCTAGATGGAGCAAAAATCTAATCTCATCCCATCTTATGTGCATCAAAATCATGTGTAGAGTGCACCCACATATAATCTTGCAACTATATTAACATGACGTGCTAGCATTGTATAATGTATTAACATAAATAGGTGACGAAATTTAGGCTATTGGCAAGTAGTATGGAGAATTAATGTAGGAAATGGATATATCTAGCGAAAATGTTAACATGAAGAACTTATGTTGTGAAACTGATAAATATGTATGTACTAAAAGTGTTTGTTAATGGTGACAATTCATGCATAGGTAAATATATTAGTTGAAAATGTATTAATGACTATGCAAATTCTTAATGCTTACATGATGTATTCTTATGTTAGCTGAAATTGTAGGCCTGAAATGCAAGTCCCTGACAACTCTCACTTTAGAATTACTAGTCGAATTTTATGTGCGTTGTGGAAGTTGTTCTTTCTTATGTTTTGTATCAGGTTAAGAAGAGTTCTTTTATGCAGAATAATGTCTTTGTTTTAGCAGCTAGGCAAAGAGAGAAGAAATTACAATCGTGTGACTTGTATAGATAAAGGAAGGACATTGGGTGTCACATGGGAGAAGGCCTGGGAGCAAAGGACGAAATGTTGCAAGGGTTGCATGTGAAGAATAGTGTGGAAAAGAATGCTCAGGACTGTCCCCAGAGTGGATGGCGAGGTGCACTATGGAAATTGTACCTGTGGATAACTGATTGTTGGACTTAGGGAACGTTCGCACTTCTTTCTTGCCTTCAGAGATAGAGAATTCTTGTAGGAAAAGAGGATCTGCTTTCATGGTTACCCCCACTGTTTACTACTATCATACTGTTTTTCTGACTAGTCTGGCTAGCATCCTGCTAACCAGGACCCCGGTCACTGTGCTTCCTCTCTAAATTGTCTATGGTGAGTACCTTGGTACATTCCTATTTGGCTGCTGGTGTACCTTAGTAAGTCCCTAGTATATGGTACTGAGGTACCTAGGGTCTATGTACAGCAAGAATCCCCTTTGGGCTGCAGCATGTATTATGACACCCATAAGGAACCCTCCAAATGCTGACTACGGCCTGCCATTGCAGCCTGTGTGAGTTGTTGTTTGCACCTCTCACAAAAGATATAAGTCTGCTTATATCTAACCCCACTGCACTTAAAACATTTAAGTCACCCCTCTAGTAGGCCTTTCAGTCCTAAGGGCAGGGTGCTCGGTTCTAAGTGTGAGGATGCACCTGCATGAGCGGGACACTCCCTGAAACCATCGGAGTCCATTCTCGTAGGGCTGCCACTGAACCAGCCATTACGATATATATAGAGTGGCCATGCGTCATTTAGTGATGACCATCTCTAACCTGGCTGTAACGAAACCTGGCATGTTTGGGATAAAACATGTTGGAATCATACCTCCCACACCATAAGCGGTGTGGGAGGTATGATTCCATGCACTGTAAAGCTCCTTCGGTAGGCCCTCAGTGCTCCGGGTACCAGTCTTCTAGAACCAGACAGCAAGCTAGGGCTGCTGTCGACCTGAGATATTATCCTGCCCTCCTGTTGGTGAGCCAAGCTCAAGCAGGGGAGGGCAGAACAATAGGTATCCGTCACAGGGAAGTGTGACCACCTCCCAGACAGGGGTTTTTTTTCATAAAAACTTTTATTCATTTTTAAGGGTAAGAAATAGGCAATACCCAATACATACTTTACAAGTACTAAACGATGTAGGGAGTACCATGTCTTTGAACAGCATAAAAAAATTAGCCTGTTGAACATCAGGCCTATCAACTGATAGGCAGCATCGAACCCCAGTGATTACCTGCAATCGCATAGTTTTAAATGTGTGTGAATCAACATTCAAGGTTACCTGTCTGTGGTGTACTGATGAGTCATACATGTTACTAGGGGCATTATGGAGGGTCGGGTGTGGCAGAGGGGTAGATCAATACCTTGATATGTCGCCCAGGCAGCCTAAATCTTTCAATGTTTCTGCGGGCAGCCCCATGCTTGGAAGACTGCAATCTGGGCGCCCATGCATCTATCCATAGCTTTTTTCCATCCTCTCATACTCGGTGGAGAAGCTGCCTTCCACATCTGGGCTATGTCCCTTTTTGCCAGGGTTAGGCCCAGGACATCAGATGTTGTTTGTAGAAGTTTCCGCCAATCTCCTCCATACTATGGAGAAACAGCCGTCTGGGATCATGTGGAATGGTCCAGGGCAGGACTTGATTTTCTGCCAATATGGTTGTAGCACCTCGCAGCTCCAAACCGTATGTAAGAATGCACCCTCAGCACCCCTGCAACAGAGGCATTGGGGGGATTGGATGACACCAATTTTCCATAGACGGAATCGGGTATAATATGTGCGATTAAGATATTTGAACTGCATAAGGCAGTATCGCGAAGAAACCGTCGCATTACGGGGACTAGCTAGGGCCTTGGCCCAATCGTCATCAGTCATGGCCGGTATGTCCGTCTCATAGGCAGCTCTGGTTTTATGTAGTGTATTTCATGTGTGGGTGGTCAGGGTCTGATAAATTTGTCTGATCTTCTGTGCCCCCATCACCCCCATTAATAGACGGCCCTCTAGGGATGGAACTCAGGTAATTCCTCTAGTTGACGAATTTGGGGGGTTAGGGAGTGTCGCAATTGTAGGTATCTATTGAACTGTGATTTATGTAACTGAAACTCAGTTTGTAATTGTCAAGCAGAGAATTCCAATAGAAGCCCATGTTCACACCAGAACATGGGCTTCTATTGTAATTCTCAAGGGCATATTATCAAGCCCATTATCGCCGCTTTAGCGGCAGTTTTCTGGAGATAAAGCGGCGATAATTTTAACGCCGGCCCTTGATAATACACCCCGTTTTTTTAAACATTCCCGGTGGTAATATGCTTTGCCTCACACTGAACTATTTTTGGAGTTCCTCTTCCATCATAAAATAACAGTTTAATAAAGATTGAATGGCACTCGGATTACAGCAAGGTAGCAAGCACTTAACACAAGTTTTTCCGGTTTCCAGCTGCTGCAAATAACAGCAATCACCCAATCTCACGATAAAATTGTTGACCGTGGAAGGACTAAAAACTAGTTGCCATTCCTGGTTATTTAATCAAGTGACAGTTAGTGCGATAAAAAAGAAGCCCAGAACTAATGCATCTGTTTCCTTTGCGCTTGGTTTAATTAATAATATTTTGACACATTTGTGTTTTCAGCAGCTCGGCCAAACGTCGCAAACTAAGAATAAAATACGAAGGGGCATATTATCAAGGACGGCGTAACAATTATCGCCACTTTAGCGGCAGAAAACTGCAGCTAAAGCGGCGATAAGGGGCTTGATAATATTCCCTGGAGAATTCCAATAGAAGCCCATGTTCACACCAGAACATGGGCTTCAGTTGGAATTCTCTGCGGCATATTATCAAGCCCATTATCGCCGCTGTTAGAAATGGGATTTCTGTTTGGCTAAGGCTTGCGCCAAAGCCAGGCAGAAACCACCACTCTAGTCAGGGCAAGGAAGTTACACGCCAAAGATAACCCCTGCTCACCCCCTTGGTAGCTTGGCACGAGCAGTCAGGCTTATCCCGGAGGCAATGTGTAAAGCGTTTGCACACGCACACAGCAACAACACCCCCAGGCACACCACAAAAGGAACTCCACACAAGGTTATATATAAAAATAGCCTTTGTATTATAATAAACACATTAGATCATAATCACATAATATACACTGTGCCAACTGGCACTGGGCAGTATCTACAGGGGATTATATACACCTGACAGGGCCAATTGGTCCACTGTCAGACCAATCACAAAGGGAAATTAGCAAATGTAGAACATATACTAACTGTAGCATAAAATAATAAATGTAGTCAATCAGTAATAACAACCAGTCGCTACTGGTAAAAGAAATGAACTTGGCATCATCCACTTAGCATAGAATCCCATTATGCCTAACATCCTAAGCATAAATACACTACACATTAGGAATCAAATATATCCTGCCCAACCCACAGGGGCATAAATACATTATGCATAAATCACATTAGGCATCATGTTAGGTATAAAACATCATGTAATCACCATCATAAACACAGTGTGCCCCAGGCGGGGGCACAACACCTGAAAACTGGCCCCAGGCCAACTGGCCTCTCACAGGGGCTCAAATGCCCGATGACCAGAATGTCCGGGCGGGCTGCTCATGCAACAAAGCTAAAGATCAGGCCTAAACGTGGCAGATGCCCACTACTTGCTGGGCAGATGTGAAATCACAAAGAGGGGCACAAGTACTCTGTGTGCCCTTTTGTGCCAACATGCGCAAAATGTTGCAGCTGCCTGCACTCTTGCAGGGCAACTGGGGTCAGGGAAAAGAGGGCCCTGGCACAACTGTGCCCTCTGGGCCTTTCTGGGGCTCTTAAAACAATATTGCCCCTGTGGGCGCCACACGGGCTCTAAAATAATTATGCCCAAGCGTGGGAGTCCCGATCTGGGACTCGGAATAACCAAATGGCCCGACGAAGCAGCTGCTGGGCAGCTGTGAAGAAGTGCGCGGGCACCAACACTGCGGCGCCACTCTTAGTAGCAAAAAATGCCCCCAATGTTGGAGCGACCCCCCTATCAGGTGGGGGCCGCTCAGGAAATAGGCCGGGCTAGGACCAGCACCAACATTGCACACACGGAGCCCCCCAGCCCTTCTCCACTCACCGGTCTGCTCTCTGGGGACTCCGCTCCTTTCCTCGCCAGTCTGCCGGATCCAGCAGCTTCCTTCTCCGGTCTCGTGGCGGCTGTCCTATGCGGCGGGGGCAGGCGCTGACAATGCGCCTTGGGCCCCCCTCTTCCGCCTTACTCTTTGTCAGCTGCGTTGACGGGGCTCTCTCCACTCATGGGAGCCCCGCACCACCATCCAGCCGTGCTTCACCCGGTCCCCCTCCTCGGGACCGGGACTTTGTTCTGGAGCCCGCGAGGCTCTCGGACTACTTCCTGCTTCCATCGTGAGGTCCCGCCTTCAGTCAGGCGACGCTGTGCCTCACTTCTGGGCAGACTCTTCCTTCTGCTGCGGCTGCACTCTCCCTCACGTAAGCGTGGGGTGGGCTCCCGTCTTACGATTAAGCACAGTTGCGGGGTGGGCACCCGTGTAAAGTACGGTAAATTGCGGGGTAGGCTCCCGCTGCGATGCGCAAAACTGCGGGGTGGGCACCCACTATTAATTAAATTCAAGAGGCAGTCATAACGCGGGGTAGGCTCCCGCAAGATTTCAGCAACGCGGGGAATCCCTATGGTGGGATTCCCTCAGAATCGATCGCAGCTCAGCGCTGCAGGCCCAAGGATGGAAGTGCACCTCAGGACAGCAAAGCGCTCATCATCAATTATAAATAAAGCGCTATCCAAAATAAAAGCCACACGCTCCCAAGGCCAGAAGTGAAGTCTCAAGTCCAGGGGAATCCTACACTGTGCAGCTACGCGCTGCAGGCCCCCAGCAGTCCTCCTGGGGAAGAAACACAGCGATCCTCAGCACCAAAGTCAAGCGCTCCTATAGAATGAGAAATAAAGCGCTCCCAGGCGCTGCAGCCCCAAAGTCCAGGGAAAGTCTTTCAGATTGAAGGGGGGCAAAGGCTGGGCCCAGGCAGGCCAGTTTACATGGCCCTCCAGCAGGGAGGCAGTCCCTTGTGGCGGTTCCTCCTGGAGCCCGGCAGCAGCAGGCCCCCCTCAAGTCAGGAGCAACAGAGAACATTTTCATGGGGTCACAGCCCCTTCTTTTATACACATTTTTCCTTTGTTCCCCCAGCACAGGGCTGGGGGAAATCCTGATGCAACTGGTTTGGGGGAGCTTTGGAGCACTTTGTTGTGCTCAGCTCCTCTCTCCATTCTCAGGTGGGGGCTAGGTGCTCAGACGCACCACAGGGGGTGGAGCCAGCATTGTGGAGGGAAGGCACAGCCCTATTCAGGTCCAAGGTGCAACTCCTCCCTCCCATCTACATGCAGATCTCCCTATTCACCACTGGGCAGACTCATCCTGGCTCCTGGAATTCCCCAGCCCTCTCAGCTCTTGTCAATCACACGCCAGACATGCACTCCACATCAGGCGGAAGGTACACAGCACACAGAAAGGCCACCTTCTAGAAGTGGCACTTCTCCTATTGAGGAAATATGAATTTTTATGGTCAATTGTGTCCCCTATCTAGACCCCAACGGCTCCATGTACATGCTACAAGTACATGTATGTTCCCTCCACTTCAAGCTATGAAGACGCAAGTACAATTGTGTCCAACGTTAATATGTCCTCTTTCATATCTGCCATGAATGGGCCAGATATTCCGTTCCTAAGTATGCCTTGCCACCGTCTTTATATGGTATACTTTTCACGTTTTCCAGCTCTGGCAAGGTAGGCCCTGAATCCTGCCATCGAGCTTTTCCTTGCTTCTGCCTCTGAATGCTCCAGCCTGGACCTGCATCTGTATCCATGAACTTTGTCTTACTTCCTGCGCGGCTAACGGTGCCTAGCCCGGCCTGTTGCCTGCCAAAAACTGTATTCAGCCTTCAAGTTATCTGTTCCGCTCCTCAAGAAATGCATTCTTGTCTAGTAGCTTAGGTAAACATCCCTCCAGCTGCAGAGCAAAGGGCCCGGCCTTACTGCCTCCGTGCAAGTAATTCATGACTCTCGTTACCATGGTAGGCCCATGCCCCCTCGCATCTCATGTAGACACTTAGACGCTTGTACACGCACTAGCAGTCAGTATAGAATAGGATCTGTCCGAGAAGACTTTTCCTTCTAGATAATATAGTTCTTTAAACACAAGATATTAGATATGATTTAGGACTAGGTTGTCCTGACACCCCAGACTTCTGTCTCCTCATGTAGGGCTAAATGTCAAGTTCCCTTCACCCTCTAGTTACACGTCAATCACACGTCATGCGGCTGCGCGCGCATCTCTGCCATGTATTTTTGCTGACTTTGCAGGATTCTCTTATGGATCCACCCACTTGTGTCATCATCATAATGACGTTTTTAGTATACGTCTCTATGCACGCCTATTGTAACGCCTTTTCTATTACGTATGTGTATTCTTATCAGCTGTTACGCCTCCTGCATCTGTCTCTACTGTAATGCATTACTATATATGCTTTAACCTGTCAATAATGTATTGCTGATCCCTTCCTGAACCTTCGTGGTGACGGAACTCGATTGCCTGGTTCGAACCATCATTCCTTTGTAAGGAATAAAGTCCCTATTATACCCTCGAATACCACGGATTCTGCCTCTTATTTTTACTGAGTTATTCGTATTGTATTTTACCGCATAAATTAAGTCTAGGTAATTTAAATTTACCACACTATAGTTATAATAAATCTGCGCACATCATTGCGCAGCATTTATTCTTACGAGTTTGCACATACTAAACTTGACCCTACACTCCTCTCACATCAGGAATTACTATGGACACATATATCCCCCATGCATTCCTATGGGAGGGCAGGCCAGTCTCACTAAATGTAACACAGAGCGCACGCACTTTACACTGGGACACAGTGCTAAAGTGCCTAGGGGTCTAAAACCACTAACACTACATAGGGAAAAAGGCTAGGATAAATGCAAAAAGTTTAGGGGATAACCTGCCAAAAGGGCTAGGTCCAACAGGCGCTTTTAGCTGCAGTTTTCTGCCGCTAAAGCAGCGATAACTGTAACGCCCTCCTTGATAATATGCCCCCCAATGCTGCTGTTTTACAGGACCTTTAACCCCTCCACTACTAGGCCTCCCACCCACCCCCCAGGCCTTTTTTTGACTATTTGGGGTAGATCACGCTTAGGCCCCTGTAACATTTTGACCAGATAAGGTATCCACGCCAAATTTGCGTCCTTTTCTTCCAACATCATGGGGATTCTAAAGGTACCCAGGGCTTGTGGATTCCCCCAAAGGGGACCCAGAAATTAGCCAAAATACAGCTACATTGTTTTTTTTTAAAAAATGGGAATAAAGTGCTGCAAATGAAAGCGTCTGTTTTTTTCCCTGCAAATGGTATCAAAAAAGTGTTTGTGGGGCTGAAATCACCATTGTCCCAGCTTTTAGGGAATAACAGACTTTTGTCAGGAAACCAAAAATATTTACATAGTTTTGGCATTTTACCGGGATATAGCCTATTTTTGCTATTTTTTGTGCTTTGAACCTTCTTCCAGTTAATTGTAGAAATGGGTATGAAAGCAATAATGGATCCTGGAAAGCTATACATTTTGGAAAAGTAGACAAATTCTGAATTCAGCAAGGGGTCATTTGTGTAGATCCTTCAAGGTTACTTTAGAGAAACTAACAGTTAAAAATTTAAAATTAGTTGAAAAAATCACCCATTTGTGCCAACGTTTTCACCTGTAACTTTTCCTAATTATGACAGCTGTTTGAAAACAATATACCGTTACATCCGCTGGACCTTTCTGGTTGTGGGGATATATATGACTTGTAGGTTCACCAAGAACCCGACGAACCCAGAGCCAATAACTGAGCAGCATCTTGCAATGGTTTTTTATTATGTACCGGGCATATAGCAATTATTCTGTGAAAATGTATACATGGAAAAATCGGTATAAAAGACACCTATGTATTTCTGAAATGGGAACAGATATAGAGTTTAGAAACAGTAGATATTTGCACATTTCTGAAATTGGGAGCACCCACACTAGCATGAGAATTATAGGTCATTTTTCAAAATGACTTCTTTTTTACACATTGTCTTTCATTTGGAAGGCAGAAATGCATTGAAAGTCAATAGGTTACCAGAACAGTTGCTCTAAAATTCTGTGTTACCCTAAGTCTCCCGATAAAAATGGTACCCCACTTGTGTGGGTAGGCCTAGTGCCCACAACAGGAAACGGCTCAAAACGCAACGTGGACACACCACTCTTTCACAACGAAAAATGACCCTATTTTTGCAAAGTGCCTAGCTGTAGCTCTTGAACCCTAGCTCTGCCTGCACCTAGGGAAACCTAGCAAACCTATACATTTTTGAAAACTAGACACCCAGGGAAATCCAGGATGGAGTGACTTGACTGGCTCTCAGTTACCCAGAATCTCTTGCAAACCTAAAACATTGTCAAAAAAACACATTTTCCTCATATTGCTGTGGAGGAAAGTTCTGGAACCTGAGTGGATCCACAAAATTCCACCCACCCCACGTTCCCCAAAGTCTTTCAAGAAAAATGGTACCTCAGTCGTGTGGGTAGACCTACTGCCCGCGACAGGAAACGGCCCAAAACGCAACGTGGACACACCACATTTTCACAGTGAAAAATGACCCTTTTATTGCAAAGTGCCTAGCTGTAGTTTTTGAACCCTAGCTCTGCCGGCACCTAGGTAAACCCAGCAAACCTATACATTTTTTAAAACTGGACACACAGGGGAATCTAGGATGGGGTAACTTGACTGGCTCTCACCAGGTTATGTTACCCAGAATCCCTTGCAAACCTAAAAAATGGTTTAAAAAATCCATATTTTCCTCACATTTCTGTGGTGGAAAGTTCTGGATTCTGCGTGGATCCACAGAATTCCACCCACCCTGCGTTCCCCAAAGTCTTCTGAGAAAAATGGTACCTTACGTGTGTGCGTAGGCCTAGTGCCCCCGACAGGAAACGGCGCAAACAGCAACGTGGGTACACCTCATTTTCACAGTGAAAAATGACCCTTTTTGCAAAGTGCCTAGCTGTAGTTTTTTAACCCTAGCTCTGCGGGCACCTAGGGAAACCTAGCAAATCTATACATTTTTGAAAACTATACACCCAGGGAAATCCAGGATGGGGTGACTTGACTGGCTTTCACCAGGTTCTGTTACTCAGAATCCCTTGCAAACCTAAGAATTTGTCCAAAAAACACATTTTCCTCACATTTCTATGGTGGAAAGTTCTGGAAACTGCGTGGATCCACAAAGTTCCACCCACCCCGCGTTCCCCGAAGTCTTCGGAGAAAAATGGTACCTCACTTGTGTGGGTAGGCCTAGTGCCCATGACAGGAAAGGCACAAAACGCAATGTGGATATACGACCTTTTCACAGTGAAAAATTACCCTTTTTTTGCAAAGTACCTAGCTGTAGCTGTTGAACCCTAGCTGTGCCGACACCTAGGGAAACCTAGCAAACCTATAAATTTTTTAAAGATAAACAACCAGGGGAATCCAGGATGGGGTGACTTGACTGGCTCTCACCAGGTTCTGTTACCCAGAATCCCTTGCAAACCTAAAAAATTGTCCGAAAAAACACATTTTCCTCACATTTCTGTGGTGGAAAGTTCTGGAATCTGCATGGATCCCCAAAATTCCACCCACCCGCCTTCCCCAAAGTCTTCCAAGACAAATGGTACCTCACTTGTGTGGGTAGGCCTAGTGCCTACAACAGGAAATGGCCCAAAACACAATGTGGACACACCACATTTTCACAGTGAAAAATGACCCTTATATTGCAAAGTGCCTAGCTGTAGTTTTTGAACCCTAGCTCTGCTGGCACCTAGATAAACCCAGCAAACCTATACATTTTTGAAAACTAGACACCCAGGGAATCCAGGATGGGGTGACTTGACTGGCTCTCACCAGGTTCTGTTACCCAGAATCCCTTGCAAACCTAAAAAATTGTCAAAAAAACACATTTTCCTCACATTTCTATGGTAGAAAGTTCTGGAATCTGCATGGATCCCCAAAATTCTACCCACCCCGCATTCCCCAAAGTCTTCCAAGAAAAATGGTACCTTACCCGTGTGGGTAGGCCTAGTGCCCGCGACAGGAAACGGCGAAAAACGCAATGTGGACACACCACATTTTCACAGTGAAAAATGACCCTTTTTTTGCAAAGTGCCTAGCTGTAGTTTTTGAACCCTAGCTCTGCCAGCACCTAGGGAAGCCTAGAAAACCTATACATCTTTTAAAACTAGACACCCCGGGGAATCCAGGATGGGGTGACTTGACTGGCTCTCACCAGATTCTGTTACCCAGAATCCCTTGCAAACCTAAAAAATTGAAAAAAAACATTTCCCTCACATTTCTGTGGTGGAAAGTTTGTGAATCTGCATGGCTCCCCAAAATTCCACCCACCCCGCGTTCCCCAAAGTCTTCCAAGAAAAATGGTACCTCACATGTGTGGGTAGGCCTAGTGCCTGCGACCCGAAATGCCAAAAACGCAATGTGGACACACCACATTTTTACAGTGAAAAATGACCCTTTTTTTGCAAAGTGCCTAGCTGTAGTTTTTGAACCCTAGGTCTGCCGGCTTCTAGGGAAACCTAGCAAACCTATACATTTTTGAAAACTAGACACCCAGGGAAATCCAGGATGGAGTGACTTGACTGGCTTTCACCAGGTTCTGTTACCCAGAATCCCTTGCAAACCTAAAAAATGGTTTAAAAAATCCATATTTTCCTCACATTTCTGTGGTGGAAAGTTCTGGATTCTGCGTGGATCCACAGAATTCCACCCACCCTGCGTTCCCCAAAGTCTTCTGAGAAAAATGGTACCTTACGTGTGTGCGTAGGCCTAGTGCCCCCGACAGGAAACGGCGCAAACAGCAACGTGGGTACACCTCATTTTCACAGTGAAAAATGACCCTTTTTGCAAAGTGCCTAGCTGTAGTTTTTTAACCCTAGCTCTGCGGGCACCTTGGGAAACCTAGCAAATCTATACATTTTTGAAAACTATACACCCAGGGAAATCCAGGATGGGGTGACTTGACTGGCTTTCACCAGGTTCTGTTACTCAGAATCCCTTGCAAACCTAAGAATTTGTCCAAAAAACACATTTTCCTCACATTTCTATGGTGGAAAGTTCTGGAAACTGCGTGGATCCACAAAGTTCCACCCACCCCGCGTTCCCCGAAGTCTTCGGAGAAAAATGGTACCTCACTTGTGTGGGTAGGCCTAGTGCCCATGACAGGAAAGGCACAAAACGCAATGTGGATATACGACCTTTTCACAGTGAAAAATTACCCTTTTTTTGCAAAGTACCTAGCTGTCGTTTTTTAACCCTAGCTGTGCCGACACCTAGGGAAACCTAGCAAACCTATACATTTTTTAAAGATAAAAACGCAGGGGAATCCAAGATGGGGTGACTTGACTGGCTCTCACCAGGTTCTGTTACCCAGAATCCCTTGCAAACCTAAAAAATTGTCCAAAAAAGCACATTTTCCTCACATTTCTGTGGTGGAAAGTTCTGGAATCTGCATGGATCCCCAAAATTCCACCCACCCCGCCTTCCCCAAAGTCTTCCAAGACAAATGGTACCTTACTTGTGTGGGTAGGCGTTGTGCCGCAGACAGGAATCTTCCCAAAACGCAACATGGACACACCACATTTTCAGTGAAAAATGACCCTTTTTTTGCAAAGTGATTAGCTGTAGTTTTTGAACCCTAGGTCTGCCGGCACCTAAGGACACCTAGCAAACCTATACATTTTTGGAAATTATACATCCAGGGGAATCCAGGATGGGTTAACTTGACTGGCTCTCACCAGGTTCTGTTACCCAGAATCCCTTGCAAACCTATAAATGTATCCAAACAAACACATTTTCCTCACATTTCTGTGATGGAAAGTTCTGGAAACTGCGTTGATCCACAAAATTCCACCCACCCCGCATTCCCCAAAGTCTTCCAAGAAAAATGGTACCTCAATTGTGTGGGTAGTCCTAGTGCCGTCAACAGCAAACGGCCCAAAACGCAACATAGACACACCACATTTTCACAGTGAAAAATTACCCTTTTTTTGTAAAGTGCCTAGCTGTAGTTTTTTAACCCTAGCTCTGCCGGCACCTAGGGAAACCTAGCAATCCTATACATTTTTGGAAACTATACACCCAGGGGAATCCAGGATGGGTCAACTTGACTGGCTCTCACCAGGTTATGTTACCCAGAATCCCTTGCAAACCTAAAAATTTGTCCAAACAAACACATTTTCCTCACATTTCTGTGGTGGAAAGTTCTGGAATCTGCGTTGATCCACAAAATTCCACCCACCCCGCATTCCCCAAAGTCTTCCAAGAAAAATGGTACCTCACTTGTGTGGGTAGGCCTAGTGCCTGCAACAGGAAATGGCCCAAAACACAATGTGGACACACCACATTTTCACAGTGAAAAATGACCCTTATATTGCAAAGTGCCTAGCTGTAGTTTTTGCCTAGCTCTGCCGGCACCTAGGTAAACCCAGCAAACCTATACATTTTTGAAAACTGGACACCCAGGGAATCCAGGATGGGGTGAATTGACTGGCTCTCTCCAGGTTCTGTTACCCAGAATCCCTTGCAAACCTAAACATTTCTCTAAAAAAACACATTTTCATCACATTTCTGTGGTGGAAAGTTATGGAATCTGCATGGATCCACAAAATTCCACCCACCCCGCGTTCCCCAAAGTCTTCCAAGACAAATGGTACATTACCTGTGTGGGTAGGCCTAGTGCCCGCGACAGGAAACGGCGCAAAACGCAACGTGGACACACCACATTTTCACAGTGAAAAATGACCCTTTTTTTGCAAAGTGCCTAGCTGAAGTTTTTGAACCCCAGCTCTGCCAGCACCTAGGGAAACTTAGCAAACCTATACATTTTTTAAAACTAGACACCCCGGGGAATCCAGGATGGGGTGACTTGACTGGCTCTCACCAGGTTCTGTTACCCAGAATCCCTTGCAAACCTAAAAAATTGAAAAAAACCCACATTTCCCTCATATTTATGTGGTGGAAAGTTCGTGAATCTGCATGGCTCCCCAAAATTCCACCCACCCCACCTTCCCCAATGTCTTCCAAGAAAAATGGTACCTCACATGTGTGGGTAGGCCTAGTGCCTGCGACACGAAACAGCCCAAAACTCAACGTGGACACACCACATTTTCACAGTGAAAAATGACCCTTTTTTTGCAAAGTGCCTAGCTGTAGTTTTTGAACCCGAGCTCTGCCGGCTCCTAGGGAAACCTAGCAAACCTATACATTTTTAAAAACTAGACACCCAGCGAAATCCAGGATGGAGTGTCTTGACTGGCTTTCACCAGGTTCTGTTACCCAGAATCCCTTGCAAACCTAAAAATGGTTAAAAAAACATATTTTCCTCACATTTCTGTGGTGTAAAGTTCTGGATTCTGCGTGGATCCACAGAATTCCACCCACCCTGCATTCCCCAAAGTATTCCAAGAAAAATGGTACCTTACTTGTGTGCGTAGGTGTAGTGCCCATGACAGGAAACGACGCAAAAAGCAACGTGGGTACACCTCATTTTCACAGTGAAAAATGACCCTTTTTGCAAAGTGCCTAGCTGTAGTTTTTGAGCACTAGCTCTGCCGGCACCTAGGGAAACCAAGCAAACCTATACATTTTTGATAACTAGACACCCAGGAAAATCCAGGATGGGGTGACTTGACTGGCTTTCACCAGGTTCTGTTACCCAGAATGCCTTGCAAACCTAAGAATTTGTCAAAAAAACACATTTTCCTCACATTTCTGTTGTGGAAAGTTCTGGAAACTGCATGGATCCACAAACTTCCACACACCCCGCATTCCCCGAAGTCTTCAGAGAAAAATGGTACCTCACTTGTGTGGGTAGGCCTATTGCCCATATCAGGAAATGGCGCAAAACGCAGTGTGGATATACCACCTTTTCACAGTGAAAACTGACATTTTTTTGCAAAGTACCCAGCTGTAGTTTTTTAACCCTAGCTGTGCCGACACCCAGGGAAACCTAGCAAACGGATACATTTGTTAAAGATAAACACTCAGGGGAATCCAGGATGGGGTGACCTGACTAACTCTCACCAGGTTCTGTGACCCAGAATCCCTTGCAAACCTAAAATATTGTTCAAAAAACACATTTTCCTCACAATTCTGTGATGGAAAGTTCTGGAATCTGAATGGCTCCCCAAAATTCCACCCACCCCGTGTTCCCCAAAGTCTTCAGAGAAAAATGGTACCTCACTTGTGTGGGTAGGCCTAGTGCCTGCAACAGGAAACGGCCCAAAACACAATGTGGACGCACCACATTTTAACAGTGAAAAATGACCCTTTTATTGCAAAGTGCCTAGCTGTAGTTTTTGAACCCTAGCTCTGCCGGCACCTAGGTAAACCCAGCAAACCTATACATTTTTGAAAACTGGACACCCAGGGAATCCAGGATGGGGTGACTTGACTGGCTCTCTCCAGGTTCAGTTACCCAGAATCCCTTGCAAACCTAAACATTTCTCTAAAAAAACACATTTTCCTCACATTTCTGTGGTGGAAAGTTATGGAATCTGCATGGATCCACAAAATTCCACCCACCCTGCGTTCCCCAAAGTCATCCAAGAAAAATGGTACCTTACCTGTGATGGGTAGGCCTAGTACCCGCGGCAGGAAAAGGCGTAAAACGCAACGTGGACACCACATTTTCACAGTAAAAAATGACCCTTTTTTTGAAAAGTGCCTAGCTGTAGTTTTTGGACCCTAGATCTACCAGCACCAAGGGAAACCTAGCAAACCTATACATTTTTTAAAACTAGACACCCCGGGGAATCCAGGATGGGGTGACTTGACTGGTTCTCACCAGGTTCTGTTACCCGGAATCCCTTGCAAACATTAAAAACTTGAAAAAAAACACATTTCCCTCACATTTCTGTGGTGGAAAGTTTGTGAATCTGCGTGGCTCCCCAAAGTTCCACCCACCCCGCGTTCCCCAAAGTCTTCCAAGAAAAATGGTACCTCACTTGTGTGGGTAGGCATAGTGCCTGCGACACGAAACAGCCCAAAAAGCAACGTGGACACACCACATTTTCACAGTGAAAAATGACCCTTTTGTTGCAAAGTGCCTAGCTGTAGTTTTTGAAATCTAGTTCTGCCGGCACCTAGGGAAACCTAGCAAACCTATACATTTTTAAAAGCTAGACACCCAGGGAAATCCAGGATGGAGTGCCTTGACTGGCTCTCACCAGGTTCTGTTAACCAGAATCCCTTGCAAACCTAAAACAGTGTCAAAAAAACATTTTTCTCATATTTCTGTGGTGGAAAGTTCTGGAATCTGTGTGGATCCACAAAATTCCACCTACCCCACGTTCCCCAAAGCCTTCAGAGAAAAATGGTACCTCAATTGTATGGGTAGGTCTTGTGCCCACGACAAGAAACGGCGCAAAACGCAACGTGGACACACCACATTTTCACAGTGAAAATGACCCTTTTTTGCAAAGTGCCTAGCTGTAGTTTTTTAACCCTAGCTCTGCCGGCACCCAGGAAAACCCAGCAAACCTATACATTTTTAAAAACTGTACACCCAGGGGAATCCAGGATGGGGTGACTTGACTGGCTCACACCAGGTTCGTGACCCAGAATCCCTTGCAAACCTAAAATTGTGTCCAAAAAAACACATTTTCCTCACATTTCTGAGGTGGAAAGTTCTAGAATCTGCGTGGATCCAAAAAATTCGACCCACCCCGCACTCCCCAAAGTCTTACAAGAAAAATGGTACCTCAATTGTATGGGTAGGCCTACTGCCCGTGACAGGAAACGGCCCAAAACTCAACGTGGACACACCACATTTTCACAGTGAAAAATGACCCTTTTATTGCAAAGTGCCTAGCTGTAGTTTTTTAACCCTAGCTCTGCCAGAACCTAGGGAAACCTAACAGACCTCTACATTTTTGAAAACTAGACACACTGGGGAATCTATGATGGGGTGACTTGACTGGCTCTCACCAGGTTCTGTTACCCAGGATCCCTTGCAAACCTTAAAAATGGTTAAAAAAAAACACATTTCCCTCACATTTCTGTGGTGGAAAGTTCTGGATTCTGCGTGGAGCCACATAATTCCACCCACCCTGCATTCCCCAAAGTCTTCAGAGAAAAATGGTACCTTACTTGTGTGCATAGGCCTTGTGCCCGCGACAGGAAACGGCTCAAAAAGCAACGTGGGTACACCACATTTTCACAGTGAAAAATGACCCTTTTTGTAAAGTGATAAAACTGTAGTTTTTTAACCCTAGCTCTGCCGACACCTAGGGAAACCTAGCAAACCTTTACATTTTTTAAAGATAAATACCCAGGGGAATCCAGGATGGGGTGACTTTACTGGCTCTCACCAGGTTCTGTTACCCAGAATCCCTTGCAAACCTAAAAAAATGTCAAAAAAACACATTTTCCTCACATTTCTGTGGTGGAAAGTTCTGGAATCTGTGTGGATCCCCAAAATTCCACCCACCCCACCTTCCCCAAGGTATTCCAAGACAAATGGTACCTCACTTGTGTGGGTAGGCCTTGTGCCGCTGACAGGAAACTGCCCAAAACGCAACATGGACACACCACATTTTGTACAGTGAAAAATGATCCTTTTTTTGCAAAGTGTCTATCTGTAGTTTTTGAACCCTAGGTCTGCCGGCACCTAGGGACACCTAGCAAACCTATACATTTTGGGAAATTATACACCAAGGGGAATCCAGGATGGGTTAACTTGACTTGCTCTTACCAGGTTCTGTTACCCAGAATCCCTTGCAAACCTATAAATTTGTCCAAAAAAACACATTTTCCTCACATTTCTGTGGTGGAAAGTTCTGGAATCTGCGTTGATCTACAAAATTCCACCCACCCCGCATTCCCCAAAGTCTTCCAAGAAAAATGGCACCTCAATTGTGTGGGTAAGCCTAGTGCCCGCAACAGGCAACAGCCCAAAACGCAACATGGACACATCACATTTTCACAGTGAAAAATGACCCTTTTTTTGCAAAGTGCCTAGCTATAGTTTTTTATCCCTAGCTCTGCCGGCACCTAGGTAATTCTAGCAAACCTAAACATTTTGAAAACTGGACACCCAGGGAATCCATGATGGGGTGACTTGAATGTCTCTCACCAGGTTCTGTTACCCAGAATCCCTTGCAAACCTATACAATGGAAAAAAAATACACATTTCCCTCATATTTCTGTGGTGGAAAGTTTGTGAATCTGCGTGGCTCCCCAAAATTCCACACACCGCACGTTCCCCAAAGTCTTCCAAGAAAAATGGTACCTCACTTGTGTGGGTAGGCCTAGTGCCTGCGACACGAAGCAGCCCAAAACGCAACGTGAACACACCACATTTTCACAGTGAAAAATGACCCCTTTTTTGCAAAGTGCCTAGCTGTAGTTTTTGAACCCTAGGTCTTCCGGCACCTAGGGAAACCTAGAAAACCTATACATTTTTGAAAACTAGACACCCATGGGAATCCAGGATGGGGTGACTTGACTGGCTCTCACCAGGTTCTGTTACCCAGAATCCCTTGCAAACCTAACAAAATTGTCAAAAAAACAAATTTTCCTCATATTTCTGTGGTGGAAAGTTCTGGAATCTGCGTGGATCCCCAAAATTCCACCCACCCCGCGTTCCCCAAAGTCTTCCAAGTCAAATGGCACCTCACATATGTGGGTAGGCATAGTGTCGCCGACAGGAAACGGCCTAAAACGCAACGTGGACACACCACATTTTCAAAGTGAAAAATGACCCTTTTTTTGCAAAGTGCCTAGCTGTAGTTTTTTAAGCCTAGCTCTGCCGGCACCTAGGCAAACCTATACATTTTTGAAAGATAAACACCCTGGGGAATCCAGGATGGGGTGACTTGACTGGCACTCACCAGGTTCTGTTACCCAGAATCCCTTGCAAACCTACAAATGTGTAAAAAATCACATTTTCCTCACTTTTCTGTGGTGGAACGTTCTGGAATCTGTGTGGATCTACAAAATTCCACGCACCCCGCATTTCTCAAAGTCTTCCAAGATAAATGGTACCTCATGTATCTGGGTAGGCCTAGTGCCCACAACAGGAAACAGCCAAAAACGCAACGTGGACACACCACATTTTCACAGTGAAAAATGACCCTTTTTGTGCAAAATGCCTAGCTTTAGTTTTTGAACCCTAACTCTGCTGGCACCTAGGGAAAGCTAGCAAACCTATACTTTTTTAAAAGCTAGACACCCATGGGAATCCAGGATGGGGTGACTTGACTGACTCTCACCAGGTTCTGTTACCCAGAATCCCTTGCAAACCTAAAAATGTGTCAAAAAAACACATTTTCTTCACATTTCTGTGGTGGAAAGTTCTGGAATCTCCGTGGATCCACAAAATTCCACCCACCCCGCATTCCCCAAAGACTTCCAAGAAAAATGGTACCTCAGTTGTGTGGGTAGGCCTAGTTCCCACGACAGGAAACAGCCCAAAATGCAACGTGGACACACCAGATTTTCACAGTGAAAAATGACCCTTTTTTTGCAAAATGCCTAGCTGTAGTTTTTGAACCCTAGCTCTGCCGGCACCTATGGAAACCTAGCAAACCTATACATTTTGAAAAGATAAACACCCAGGGGAATCCAGGATGGGGTGACTTGACTGGCTCTTACCAGGTTCTGTTACCCAGAATCCCTTGCACACTAAATAAATTGTCAAAAAAACACATTTACCTCACATTTCTGTGGTGGAAAGTTCTGGAATCTGTGTGGATCCCCAAAATTCCACCCACCCCGCGTTCCCCAAAGTCTTCCAAGTCAAATGGTGCTTCACATGTGTGGGTAGGCTTAGTGCCACCGACAGGAACTGTTGCAGGGATTCTGCTTATACACAGAACTATGCTTAGAACCCCAGGACCTCAGTGAATTGTGGTGTACCAGAAACTCACCTCAGAACCCAGAACCCAGTATCCGGCTAGCATAAGTGTCCCATTCGTTATCCAAGATTTAGCTCAGAGATCCCAATGAATAGACAACCCAGAACAAGCGACTCAGTGTACTCTCAGGAATGGTGGGAATCGGAAATACCTGTTCGTATATTATTCTCACATCAGTCCACAACAATAATCAACAGAGACACGTTTGTAAATAAAAGGGGTTTATTTTTATAGACCACGTGTCCTAAGATGCAGTACTTTGGCTAATACAAGCAGACAAATGATTAATATCAAAACCAGCAACATAGTTACAATACCATAGAATATAAAAGGGGTGATCATATTATAATGACAGTGGATACTACCACCTTCCCTTGACTAAGAAGCTAATATTATTATTATGCTAATAGAAGGTCTCTTAGGCTTGAATAGGGGACCCAAAACCTCAAAGATCAGCTTAGTGAAATCACATCACAGGAGCATCAGGAGACTTCTCGCAGGAAGGCTCGTCTTCGGTCTGAATAATAAACATGATGTCTGTGATATTAAAAGCACCAACTTTCAGGTATGTGCAGCTGCGCGTGTGTTATGGCTAAATAGTGGGTCGATCAACCTAGAGTGGAAAACATGCATTGTGTAATATTCCAGACTGTTTGTCACACCATGTACAGACCAAGGTCGCTGCGCAGAGCTTGGGATGGTAACAACAGATCGCTCTCGTGTGAAGCTAGTCTCGAGTCAGCAGTTTATTTAAGAAATAACATTTAAACGCAGTGTCGTGTGCAAAAGCAGAAAGATGGCATTCTAACATCTAACGTGGTTATGCTAACTTAACAATGTATGTGCGTATTCAGGAAGAACTCACTACAGAACCGGCCCAAAACGCAACGTGGACACACCACATTTTCACAGTGAAAAATGACCCTTTTTTTGCAAAGTGCCTAGCTGTAGTTTTTGAACCCTAGCTCTGTCGGGACCTAGGGAAACCTAGCAAACTTATACATTTTTGGAAATTATGCACCCAGGGGAACCCAGGATGGGGTGACTTGACTGGCTCTCACCAGGTTCTGTTACCCAGAATCCCTTGCAAACCTAAAAATGTGTCAAAAAAACACATTTTCCTCACATTTCTGTGGTGGAAAGTTCTGGAATCTGCGTGGATCCACAAAATTCCACCCACCCCGCATTCCCCAAAGACGTCCAAGAAAAATGGTACCTCAATTGTGTGGGTAGGCCTAGTTCCCACGACAGGAAACAGCCCAAAATGCAACGTGGACACACCAGATTTTCACAGTGAAAAATGACCCTTTTTTTGCAAAATGCCTAGCTGTAGTTTTTGAACCTGAGCTCTGCTGGCACCTAGGGAAACCTAGCAAACTAAAGCAAAAATACAAAAAACAGAAATATCACTGTAAAAATAGCTAAAACAAGTAATATTTATAACAAAATGGGTAAATAAAATATTATTAACACATTAAATGCATACAAAATAAATAAAGTAGTTCAATCTATATAGCGGAAACAATATCACCTAAATGAAACTAAAAATAATATAATGCTATAAAAATAGCTATTAATAAACATACACATGTATATTAATCAACATACAACAAACTAACATCACTCAAAAACATATAAAATGAAAATAAACATGAGCGTACATATATTCTAAAAAAACGTATAAAACAAACCACATTAACTCCAATACAACTTAAAAATAAATTACAACACACTAAAATGATTACAAACACTAGAAAAATTATTACAATATAAGAACTGCAAAAATATTATAAATACATTAACCATTATAAATATAATAATATTTTCAAAAATGTATATCTCTAAAAAGAAACCTTAATTAATGTAAAATGCACACTAAGTAACCAATAACATTCAACTTAAATAAAAATAATAATTAGAAATCTACCTAATTAACACATCGCTATGAAAAGAGCACAACCAGCTACATGTTACAGCAAAAACACTACATCTGGAAGAACACACATCTCTATCAGAATAGCAGACGAAAACCCAGGGTCAAAACTCACAAAATTGCTGAAAATCCCAACAAGTAAGTAAAATAAACTAAAACTGCAATATAACTTAAAAACGTACTTCCATCTTAACTTAAAATAAATACCTAATTCCTATTTTTTATTTATATCTTCAAATTTTAGCTTCTTCTTCAACATTGCAAAACGAAAAGCCATTCTCCAGACCAACAACACCAACTTCATAAACATGAACTCGACAAACAAACATTACAAGTAAGTAGAAATAATAAAAACTATCCCAAACCTTAACCATATAACCATAAAATTAAAACTAACCCCAAACCAATCCACAAAGTAAATGAACATCATTTTAAACTCAACATTAAACAAACAGTTTCATCCTAAGAGACAAAGATGCCCCACCTGGCCCACATTTTGACTAAATTAAACAGACAATGAAAATAACGGTCGAGCATTAGCAGAGATCCTGTCTGCCGACAGCAATCAGCCAGCATCCTGACTGGCAGCAGCTGTGGCAGGCCCCTTTCCCTGCCCCTCGACAGACACAAGACGCCCTCCTCGCCCCTTCTTTGAGGCATTTTCTGGGTTGCCGGGGCATCACATTGAAGTTTTATCACGTGGCAGGCCACGATCAAAATGCTTCTCTACTGCAACCCATGAGTGGCCTGGGAGAGCTGCCTCTGTAGCGACGAGTGTTTCCTGGTGGCGCACGGTGGAGCTTGCAGAACCTGGCGGTACTGCTGGATGTCCCCTCTGTGAATGGAGGGGGACCCTGAATTGAAACTGAGACTGTAAACCTACTAGTGGCGGCCCTGGCCTCACAGCTGGAGACGCAACTGGAGTGCAACCTGCTTCACGCCGTGTTGCCCCAGCTAGTCAGGTGAGGTAGACCCTGGGGCCCCTTCCTGCCAAGTGAGTGAAATAAGCAGGCCCTCACCTACCACCAGCAGTGGCCACAGACACATCGAACTAGCTGGCACATTGGGGCCCTGAACTTGTGTGCACCCGGCGGGCTGATCCAGCGACTCGCTAGCCAAACGTATGGTTGTGGTGTATCTGCAAGAAAGAGGGGGGTACCCTGGGTCCTTATTCCTGATGAGACATTGCTCTGCATAACACAGGTGGGTCATTAGCATGGACACTACCTGAATAACTAGTGCTCTACCTGCAAAAAGCCTTGTGTGTGGCATCAGCAGTGGTGCACCGGGAGAGGAAGAAGCTGGTGGGCCCGGGTTCCCTCGCTGGGTTCCTGACTGGGACCACGTGGTGTTACTCCTGCGACGGGGTAGTGGAGGCTTTGGCTCTAGCACTGGTCTGCTCGTAGGGGGGTCTCTGTGCACCTCAGATGGTGCACACTTTTTTGGGCTCATCGTGTCAGACAACCACTGCCCCCCATGGATGTTGGTGGGGAAGCTGGTGAATTAATGGGAGGGAGAAGACCTGTGAGTGTTTGTCTATGTGGACTCATCTCCCTGTATGGATTGGACAGCCCAGACCTACCATCGACCCACCGTTCCCAGGGCAAGCGGGTCAGTGACCGCACCACTTCTTAAATAGCCCTCCCATGGGACTCCTCTGGGCTGAAGTCAAATTATGTATAGTGGTAGTGCCTCCCCAGGGAGCATCTGAGATTGGTGTGGCTGGCTGCTCGTGCTGCTCTTGGGCAAGCGGGACAGATATGTTGCATCTTGGCACCCTACGTTAGCTGTCAGCATACAGTCAAAGATGGGGCGTGATAAACCCCTTGTGCGCAAACCAGGCAAGATTAAAGTGGACCAGTACACCACTTTTGTGAGAGAGAGAGCTACCCCATATACATTGCTAACCTCTCACAGACTTGACAGCCATCCTAAACACAATCCAAGACTCTGCTTTCACCTCTCCCTCATGCATCAAGACTTGAGCAGAGTGACGGAGAAGGTGACTGAAACCGAAGGCCGGATTTCGACAACTCAAGATGAGGTAGTGACCCTCAAACTTCAGGTCTCCAAACTGATCTCCATGACAGCTGCCCTGGAAGAAAGGGCAGAAGATGCGATAAACCATTACAGAAGTGCCTTATTGGTCTTTCCGGAGGTATTGGAGGCCTCTGGGATGGATGGCTTCCTAGAGGAATGGTTCTGGACCTGATTCCCAATGGACAAACTGTCTCATTGTTTTGTGGTGGAACAGGCACATCATGCCCTTGATAGAAAATCTCCCTCTGGAGCCTTCCCCTGCCCTGTGATAGCACATATTCCTCACCACCGTGACCACAATTTTATCCTCCCAAAGGTCTGGACTCAAAAAGATCTGTGATACCTCAATGCCAAGATCCTGATCTTCCTTGACTTTACTAGAACCATCCATCAGCGTCGCTGTTTATTTCAGGACGTCAATCAGAAGCTTTATGCGCTTAAAGTTCAGTATACAGTTCTTTTCCTGGCCCGTCTCAAAGTGATCTTTGAATCAGTGATCTGTTCTTTTTTAGAGCCCCGAACAGGCCTGGGAGTGGGCGATGGAGTGGCGACTGCTACAGCCGACAGGATCTGGAGTCCTGGGGGAACTGGGGGCAGCGGAACGTCCTCCACATGCCCCAGCCTCAGTGCCCCGGAGAAGATGTACCAGCTTCCTCAGAGAGGCCAACTGGGCCAGCATAGATATCAGGAATCGGAAAGCCCCCATCTTCTGCAGAGGGGGCCCAAGTGGAGTAAACCTTCGAGACGAACCACTCTGACACTCCAACTCACTTTAAAACCCTGGAGACTGGGGCTGACTCATTGATCTGAGCACCCTTGGTCATTGCATATCATGTCATACTGTCCATGCATCGTTGTGCTCCCAGATGTACACACTTATGGGGAGAGGTGATGTATAGCCTGCAATTAGATTGTAGGGGGTGGAGCGGTGTGGGAAGAATCTCTATACAGGGGTTGAAAGTAAGGTCTTATGGTCCATACGTCAGATATTGCTGCCAGGCACTGTTGTTTTTTCTATGGGTGATCGGGGACCTCCAACTGAGATTTCTCCAGATTTAGTTTACCTATGTTGTTTTTAGGGGCGACAGATGCTTTGGGGTTGGAAGTATGGGGTGAGAGAAAGCTGTTTGGAGTTGGATTATTATTTTGAGCTGTTTTCTTTTAAGGCACGCATCACAAGAGTTCTCCAATACTAATGTCTCTGACCAATTATTTGATTCCAAGGTATTGCACACTGATCTACCCCCATTTCTGTAGGACCCTGGGTTGGCTTGCTGTCTCTTAGGCCCCTTAGATGGTTAAAGTTGTTAGAATGTGAACACTTCAAATTTTCAAAGTTCACCATGAATGCAAAATAATCCACACCTTAATTGATGTATTTAGTACAGTAACAAAATTTCAATATACCATAATTATGTTTCATCACATTATATATTCAAACTACTTTTAAAATACTTTTAACATTTTTAAATCATTTCAAAAACTAAATAACTTAATATAAACATATGCATATTGTATTTAAAAATATATTTAAAAAATAAATATTTACTTTGTAAAATACAACATAAAAAATAAAATATTGAAACCTACAAAATTGTAAAACATTTGTAAAACGGAATTTTCAATTTCAATATAAAAAAATAGATATAAATACTTTTTTTAAATTCCCCTACCCTTTTCCCTTATAAACCCAAAATCCCGCTGTTAAAAAAAAAATTAAATTGTAAAAAAAGTAAATTGGTTACCTTGTGCCAACAAACACACACTTACACCATAGTGCAAGTGTGTGTGATTGAGGTGAAGCATAGGCTTTGTACTGGAAGGGTATCCTTCAGTACAAACACTATGCATATTTATAGTTTAATACTTTTCCTGCTACGTATGTGAGAAAATCAGAACACAACACTTTTAGGGCCACATGCATCAAAAGAAACACCGGACGCAAATGGGCAGATTCTCAGAATCTGCCCCTTTGCGTCAGGTATTTTTGCATTTGGGATGCATCATCTCAAATGCAAAAATCGCAATTTAAGTAATCTCTAAATTGCGATTACTTAAATTGCAATTGCATTTAAGGAAGCTCAAATTGAGATTCCTTAAATGCAATGCAATAAAGTAAAAAAATTTGCGATTTCGCTAATAGGAGTCGCAAATAACATCAGTTTGTATTTGATGGTAATTTGCAAAAACTTGGAAAAATGCACTAAAGTGCATTTTTCAAAGTTCCATTTTACACTCACACATGCCCTTGGGGCATATGTGTGTGCAACATGTACTCATATGCAGATTCCAGGGGTGCAACAGAGTATCCTTTTGGAACCCTTGCACCCTTGAAATTGCATTCGCAATTTGCGAGTACCTATTGGGGACTCTCAAATTGCGAATGCAATTCCCATTCATTCCGATAGGCCTCTAGGCCCATCGGAATGAAGGGGAAGACATTCCTTAATTGCGACTCGCAATTTGCGACTCGCAATTAAGGAATGTTTAGAAATCGCTATTTTTTGTGTGATTTCTACATGCATAGGCTTTTGCGATTCCTTAGTTGTCATTCCTTAATAATAGCAATTAAGGAATCACAAAAGCCTACCTTGATGCATAAAGTGTAGGTAAATCTGCCCCAAGGTATTGCACTGTCGCAGACTTGTTTCAAAAGAATAGTCAATGAACAGACATGGGACGAATCCTTAGGAACTAGAAGGGGAACCAGCTTTCACGTATTCCTGAGGCCTAGCTAGAGATTCGTAGGTGTAGAGGGTTGCCAGGTTACACATAGAGAAGGTATAAGAGTTACATTGTTTGTAATGTCTCCTTAATGGCTTAATGCACTCTCAGGTGACCTGTGGTGTGCTTTATTATTTGGTTTCATACTTTTACTGTGTTGTGTTATTACTACCATTCAATAAATTGGGAAACGGAAATGTGTTATGTGTAGTAATTTTCTGCTTGCACACCAAAAGACAGTGATAGCAAATTCCTAAATTCAAGCTGGATAAGTTATACTTTTTAAATAATAATGTTTTATCAGTTAAAGCTGTCGAAAAATGTTTTCATAGCTGGATCTTCACACTCATTACATGGGAAAACTGTCTGGTAGTAGACATTGCCACGTCCTCTCTCTTTCTCTTCCCAGTTCTTATCTATGAGGTGCAACCCATCCACCTCTAAGGACGGGCCACCTAAAAGCCCTCACTTCTGTTTTTGTTTTTTAAATTCCTCTCAGAAGAGGTGGTACAACAACCCACAACCTAATCCTTTTTTTCTTAATGTCAACAAACAGGACAGGAACCTAGTGCTGCATCACCTGCACTTTAATGGTAAATTATTTGCTTGACGCATCTTCCGTATCTCTCTTAACAGGCGACTTTGCGTCTACCAGGGCATAGTGGAATCTGAGATGAAGACCTATCCACTTTGTATTATTTGGGACATTGCACATCTAGTTTATAGATGCATTCTCATGTCCTCAGTTTGGAGCAATGAATCACTATATTTATGTTTTTGTTTAGGATTTGTAAAGCACATGGCTGCCCAAGGGATTCCCCGTGCTGATAGAGAGTACTAAATAGGGAAACTATGCCTATATGAGGTTACTGGGGGAATGACCATGTCTTGAGTTGTTACCTGAATGTGGGTTCCTCGTCCACCAATCTCATTCTGAGGGGCAGGTCATTCCAGAGCTTTTGGATCCAATGTGCAAATTATCTACTGCCCCATCTCGCTCTTTCAACTCTAGAAGTTCTGAGGAGGCGTTCTTGGGACGATCTTAAGCATCTGAAAGGGACATAGGGGAGAACAAAGCCTCTAATTTTAGAAGGGCCTTTGTTCTTTATTGCCTTATGTGCAATGTAAAGAGATTTAAATGTGATCCTTGCATCAACAGGCAGCCAATAGAGCCATTTCAAAGACTCCCTCACCGGTTCATGATTTGGAATTTTGAGGAGAACCTAGCTGCTGCATTTTACACAACCTGGAGTCTTTTTATAACATATTTCGTGACCCAAATAAAGGGAGTTACCATAATCCAGGCGGGAGACTAGCAAGGCTTGAATCACTGTTTCTCTTAAGTGTTCCGGAATAAGCTCCAGAAAACTATTCTGAATGACTTCAGTTCTGGACAGAAAGTCAAATATTAAGACCTTGGATACTTCTGGTTAGTGGACAAGTGGACTGGAAAGATTTTACAGATGTCTTAATTTCTAAGTGGTGAATGCCTTTTAATTTAATCCATGAATGTGTGTATGTTATATATGTATCTTTGATTGTATGTATGGGTTGGTATTTGTAGAGAGCAAAGTTAGCTCGATAGAACCTGAGCGCTTTAAAGTTTAGACATTTTGTTTCATTTTGAGACTGAACTTTGGGGCATGCTTTAAGCCTGTTCAGAGATCCAAGCAGATCTCTGAAGTTTGAAAAAGCAAGATGGTGAGGAATACATAGAATCACTTGAAAACATCTATTTTTTAGGTATGGAAGTCCCCCTTTGATGGTGGGGGAACCACCATGGAAAGGCTAGCAGGATGCACAGTCACCATTCTAGGGATGCGGGGCAGGTCTGACCCCTTGCGGAAGGGATTTCTGCCCACCAGCACACCGCCCGCCATCCTTATCTGGCCTTACGATGGCGGTGGACCCGTCACCGGCAACCTGCCGGAGGCGGGTTTACCGCCATTGTAATCAGGCCCATAGATTGAAGAGACTTTAGAGACAGTCTTCCACAACACGTTTCCATCATCTGCTCCCCCCTTTGACTACACTACTGGAGAAAATCCTCAACTAACTGCTCCAATCAGTGCATTGCTGCATAAGAATGATATTCTGTATGTGACCGGTGGAGAATCAGTTGGTTCTGGTGATTCTCTGTCCTGCCTGGTGGATAGTGATTTCCCAGGAAAAGGAAATTATAAAAGGGGTATTAGCAGAAGTAATATCTCTTTTGTGTGCCAACATGGGGTTTCCAGACCTCGCCATCCCATCGCTGCCAGGATATGGCAGTCTAAACATTTGTGATCATTATCATCTATCAGTATCTCAGACCCTGACTCTCCAATAGGGCATGCAGAAAATTCTTCTACAATTAAGGAACAACCCTGAAATATCTGGAACTATGAAAAGACAGTGAAAAATCTGCTGTTCTATGCTTTTGGGCTAATTTTTAAACTCTAATAGAATTAGACTGGAATAAAGCTAGATTCCTTTCTACTGTGTCTGGCAGAACATTACATGATAGCCTTGAGGTGTATGTCATGTGTATTCCACAGACAAATGCATTGAACACATCCTCAAGCATGAGCATGCTGCTTTGTCTCGCCCAGACAAAGCAGCCTAGGTTCTTAGGCGCAAATAAGAGGCTCATTAGATAGCTCAGTGGGAGTGTTAAAGTGCAACACAGCACACTGGAGGAGAAAGCAACGCAGTGCCATACCTACAAAGATGCGGTGCTTTTGCTCCCTTTCCTAGAGCTGGCACACAAAGACTGCCTAGAACCAAACACACCTCTGCACTACAGTGCAAAGGTATGTGCGTGAAGTCTAGCATTGGTTTTGTACTGGAAGGAAACTCTTCCACTACGAAACAACTAGCTTAGACGTACGTTAAAACATTTTGAATATTGGATGTGTGCTTGCCAGAACAGCACATTTGCAGAGTTTGAAAAAGAAGGATCTGCCTCACACAGGCATTATTTTTTTATGCAGGGCTCATCTAACACAGTAACACAAAGTAGCACAAAGCACTGTTTGCGTTACTTTTAGGCAGTTTTCCAATGCAAAAAACAATTGCACTGAAAAGTAAATAGTTTATTGAGACTTTGCGCCTGTTTGTATCACTTTTTGTGACTTTGCACCATCACAAAGCCTTGATAAATCTGTCACTCAGTGAAGGGTAAGGTGTGGGTAATCCCACTCTTTGCCGCTCCTTGAGCGTTTTCCGTCGCCCTTGAGTTATTGCTGAGACTATGGAAGAGCCAACAGCTTTTCTCCCTCTGACAGATCAGAGGGAGGAAAATGAAAAGAAAAAACCTGCATCGCAGGCCACAGCACTGGAAGGACACTGCAGTGCCACTGGGTTGTGCTACGGCTGTAAAATTTTCCAAACAAGCAGGAGGTCTTGCGTGGGCAGGGGTGCTCTTATGCACCAGCTTCCACACTCAAGCCCTAAAGTAAGAGGGGTCAGGAGGTGGCTTGAGTTGCAAGAGCTTGGGGTATAGAAATGTTTTTTACTGTGCTTTTTCACTGTACCTGCTGAAGACCTTATGGGATTCAAACTGCCATCTGATAAAAGCCCAAGCCTATTTCACTGACAGGCCCATGTAAATCAGCATTTGTTCGCAGTGTTCTGGGGAGGGGTCTTTCTTGAGTAAAGTTAGTTTCAATGCCAGACTGCCAATTCCCTTGGCCTCTATCAACTGAGTCCATATCCCTGTCCCCTCTGTCCTGCCTTCCAAGGTCCATTGTACTGCCACTGTCCCTCCTGTCTGCACAGCATGGTTGGCTTGCTGCCCTTGCCCCTACCCCTGCCTTACATCATCCAAGTTAATGCCCCTATATTCTCCCTCCTGCTCTCTATGGTGCTTCCACTGCCCCTCCCACCTGCTGCGCATGATCAGCTTGCTGATCCTGCCCCTGGACCCTTTCCCCTCCTTGTCCAAGTGCGGACACCTTCTTCCTCCCTTCAACCCTCCAAGATTGTTTGTTCTGCCACTGCCCCTCCTCCCTGCCATGTGTGGTCAGCTTGCTGTCCTTACCTATCTCCCCCCTGCCTTCAATTATACATGTGCATGCCCTTACCCCCTCCCTCCTGCTCTCCATGGTCCGCTGTGCTGCCACGGCCCCTCGTACCTCACCTGCATAGTCTCTAGTGCTGACACTGCTGCTCCTGCGTGGTCATTTTGCTTCCCCTATCCCCTCATCTGCCCTGCATTGTCTGAGTCTGTGCCGTTACCCTCTCATTCTTCCCCTCTATGGTCCATTGTGTTGCCACCGCCCCACTCTCTGGCATCCATGGCTCACAGTGCTGCCACTCCCTCTCCAGCTTGTCTTGCATGACCAGTTGTAGTGTCACTGCCTCGTTGCCTGTCCTGCATGGACAGCTTGTTGCCCCTTTGCCCATTCCACTGTTCCTTCCCACCTAACCTCAGCCTTCTGTTATCTGCGGCCACACCCCTATCCCCTCCCTCCAGCCAACCATGGTCTGTTGACATTACCTCACCCCCTCTCTACAGCTCTCCACCATCCTTGGTGCTTCAACTTCCCCTCCCTTGCCCTGTGTGGCTAGTTTTCTGCCCCTCTCCCCCATGACTTCAGTTGTCTGTGCGCGTGCCCCCTTTCTTATGCTCCTCATTGTCCATTGCACTGCCACTGACCTGCCAGTCCTGTGGAATCTATTGTGCTACCACTACCATTGCCGCTCGCCATGTGTGTTCAGCTTGCCGACAATATTTTTCCCTCCATTGTCCAAGTCCATGCCCCTACACCATTCCTCCAGACTACACAGCCAATTTAGCTTTTCCTGCCCCTCCATCCGGCCCTCGATGGTTTGTTGTGGTGCCACAGCATCTCTCACTGTCATGCATGATTGGCATCCTGTTCCTACCCGCCTCCCCTATGTTCTCCATGGTCTGTTGTTCTGTGACTGCCTCTCCCACCTGCCTTGCGTGTTCTGTTGTTTTACCACTGCCCCTTCAACCTGCCCAGCTGTTCAGTTTGCTGCCTCTGCCCTTGCTCCCTCCCCCACACTCTGGTGTTTGACTCCATGCCCCAACTTCCCCTCTCCCCAAGGTGTTCCAATGAACAGGTAAAGCGCTAATATTCATGAAAAAATTGTGGCACGCCTGAAGTCATCTTCATGGAATCAAAACTGTAAATCCTAAAGCATTTCTTTTAAACACTAACACAATGAGGGGATTTGCTTTTCATAGAAATTATGGTTAGCGCTGTAAAACCTTTGGACCCTTTAAACTTACATGCTGGTCAGTGAGTTACATGAAGAGATAAGTGCAATGCCTGCTTCAGTTAGATTATGTTATCGTCTTTAGTACAGCTCAGAATCTGTCATCGGTTTGGCATTGTAGCAACTATGAAAGTCCAGCGAAACACCACAAATGATTCTGCGGTGTACATCACAGACTGAAGTTTGGTCAAGCTTACAAGAATGTGGATCAGTGATGTGGATTGGCTTTGTTATGTGTGGAAAACAATTCAACTTCAATGAATTGTGGGTAAGTGTTCGTGGCTTGGATGGATAAGTGTGTAGCATTGCACCAAATCTCCTATGTATTTTCTAGGTTGTAGACAAGCCCAGTATCAGGAAGATGTGTCTGTGTGTATAGTAATTTGTTTGGTGTGCATCAAAAAGCCAGATCAAAGCAAACTGATATTGCAACTTACCAGCAAAAAGGAGTGGCAGAAAGTGCACACAAACCTGTCATCCAAGGAACTGGGAGAACAGTAATGGTTTAATAACCTTCCTAAAGGCAATATATGAAAAGAAGGATAACGGAGCAAGAGATGGTCTACTCTTCAGCCGGGGATCCTGAACAAAATAGGCCATGTCACAGCAAAACCTACATCAAGAAGGTAGCTAGACTATAAACCTTTCAAAAACTTTTTTACATAAATTGAAAATATAGAATGTACAGGCAGTCAGGGGCGGAAGCATATCTGGATGCAATCAAGACTACATTTGAAGAGAACAAAGACAAGGCAAATGGTTGCTGATCAAAGTCAGCCCAGTAGAAAAGTATTCGAGACCAAGATAGAATGTGTTTCCATGGTACAATTTACAATTGAACAAAGACCCAACAACATATGAACATGGCTGATGAGGATACAAAAAATACTTGCTGACCTCTTTGATTCTGAAAAAGGTAGATTTAATTACTGCTCTAATTGGAGCATTTAGGCATATATCTGATTGCAAACTTTTTTGTAAAATGGACCGTCAAGGCAAACATCAAGGTAGGATGACAAGGCTACCATGGTTCTCTAAAATATGATAACCGCCGCTGTCTTAGAGGCATTGGTCTTAAGTCACCTCATCCACAGCACTGGACTATACTATTGGATACCACATTAAAACTCTTCAGGGAACTGATCAAGAACAGATGAAGTTACATGTCTGCAAATGATTGGAAAGGCAGTTTTAAAAGAATTCAAATTATACATTTAAGTATTATATTTAAATATCCAGTTTATTATTTTCCTTTAAAACATTTTTTAAATAATAGTTCCAAAGAATTCCCATCCTCACTTACATTTTTTGATTTGTAGTACATTTAGTTAAAATTAATGTGGTGAATTAATGTAAAATATTTTTCATCTTATAATAAAAGCTTAACAAATGTTTTAATTGTTTTTTATTAATTGTAAAATAATTAATAATTGTACAGAATCTCTTAGCAATAATATATATATATATTTATATATGTATCTATATATATTCACTGAAAAAACCATAGGTTTCAGGCACGTTATAGTTAGGAATTAGCATTTAAAAAACCTTAGATATTCACTGAAAAAGCCATAGGTTTCAGGGGCATTATAGTTAGCTGGACTTTTCACTCGTACAAAACCATTGAAATTCCCCCGTTATAGTTAGTTCAGCTAACTATAACTCGCGCGCCCGCAATGCACTGCTGATGACGTCACATATTACATCACTCATGACATGGTCAGTGACATCACTCATAACATCACTGATGACATCTCAAATGACATCACTGATGACATCATCCAGTGAATGTGTGTTTTTCTGAAAATTACATTTGTTTTTTATATGTATATCTCAAGGTCGATGGAAGAATAAATGGGTATATAAGTGTCTAAATGGATGATTTGTTTTTAAAAAATTGATTGTATAACTGACTGATTAAGTGTATCTTAGTGAATACATGGCTTAGTGAGTAATGTTTAAATATGTAAATATCTGTATCAGTCTCTCACTTTGTGTATAAGTGGCTGCAAGGGTTGGTGAGTAGCTACATGAGTGTCTATATAGGTTATTAGTTGGTTTTTTGAGTATCAGTATGAGTGTCTGACTGTCTGTATGGTTCGGTGGGGGGTATTACATAGTGCATAGGTGCATGAATGAGTGACTCACTGTTTGTATGTGTGGAAGACAGCATGTGTGCAGGACTGTATGGGTGGATGAGTGTGTGCATGGGTGTGTTAGTGAGTGTCTCAATAGTGTCTTTATGAGTAACTACATATGTTTTAAACTTGTATATGTGATTATTGGTGTATATAAGTGAGTATATGTGAGAGTGAGAGATTGAAAGAGTTCCTGTATGAATAAGTATGTGTTTCTATAAGTGATTGTTTAAAAGACTAAGTATGTGTAAGTTTCTGTAGAAGCAAGTGTGGTGGTGTGTGTATAACTGTATATGCAAGTAAATGGATGTTTGATTCTTTATTAGCATGAGTGACTATGTGTGTGAGTAACTCTATGGATGAGTGGCGTTGTGTAACAGGATGTATAGGTGTATGAGTACATATGATGAGTGAGTACATGTATGAGTGACTATAGGACTGTTGGTGAATGAGTGGATGTGTATGTGAATCTTAGAATTACTGAATAGGTTGTTGTAACTGATATTGGTATGTCCATTGTTTTGAAAATGTTAGTTTCTATTTTTGAATGTGTGTATCAAAGGTTATATTAGGGGGAGAGGAGGTCTGCCACACTATCACAAGGATGATGTCATCAGTGATGTCATTTGAGATGTCATCAGTGATGTCATGAGTGATGTCACTGACCATGTCATGAGTGATGTAATATGTGACGTCATCAGCAGTGCATTGCGGGCGCGCGATTTATAGTTAGCTGAACTAACTATAACGGGGGAATTTCAATGGTTTTGTACGAGTGAAAAGTCCAGCTAACTATAATGCCCCTGAAACCTATGTTTTTTTCAGTGAATATCTAAGGTTTTTTAAATGCTAATTCCTAAATATAACGTGCCTGAAACCTATGGTTTATTCAGTAAATTTCTAAGGTTTTTTAAATGCTAATTTCTAACTATGCCTACAGAGATAGGACATGTGAAGAAAGAAGAATAAACGCACAGAAAGAAGAAAAATAAATGCAGAAAGAAGCAACAGAAGTCCTCAAAGACGAAGAAAAGTGCAGGAAGAAGGATAATGTGCAGAAAGAACAAACAGAAGAGCAGAAAGAAGCCTTGTTGCAAAATCATCCTGTACCCTCAACTTTTTCAGACAGATACTGGTGGTAACTGAGTCTGACTAACCAGTCCTAGAGCCAGTGCTATGTTAAAAGACACTCAGAATACAGTGAAAACACCTACATATAATTATTTCCCCAACTTAAAACGCGCCACAGGGCTTGTTTGCACACGTTAACTCAGGCCCCGTCCCCTCCCTTCACCACTGTGTAAACAAGCCCTGTGGTCGTTTTTAGTTGGGAGATTAAGTTAATTTGAATCCTGAGGGTCCCTAGGGTCCAACTAGCCCACTAGGTACCTCC
Organism: Triturus cristatus; assembly: GCF_964204655.1. NCBI lineage: Eukaryota > Metazoa > Chordata > Amphibia > Caudata > Salamandridae > Triturus > Triturus cristatus. The sequence continues at coordinate 920,447,694 of NC_140582.1, read as the reverse complement.
AGTATGCGCCACAGAGCTGCGTTGCAGAGAGGTGTAAAAAGTGGCACGGCCTGGACCACCTCTCTGCAACGCAGCTCAGTGGCGCTTACTGGAAGCACCTGGTGGGCTAGTTAGCCCACAGGGGCCCTCAGGATTAAAGGGGAATTATTTCCCCAACTTAAAACACGCCATAGGGCGTGTTTGCACACGTCACCTCAGGCCCCGTCCCCTTCCTTCCCCACTGTGTAAATATGCCCTGTGGCCGTTTTTTAAGTTGAGAGATTAAGTCCCCTTGAATCCTGAGGATCCCTAGGGGCAAAATAGCCCACTAGGTACGTCCAGTAAGCGCCATTGCAGAGAGGTGTAAAAAGGGGCACGGCCTGCACCACCTCTCTGCAACGCAGAGCAGTGGCACTTACTGGAAGCACCTGGTGGGCTAGTTGGCCCCCAGGGTCCCTCAGGATTGAAAGGGAATTATTTCCCTAATTTAAAACGCGCCACAGGGCGTGTTTGCACACGTCACCTCAGGCCCCGTCCCCTTCCTTCACCACTGTGTAAACACGCCCTGTGGCCGTTCTAAGTTGAGAGATTAAGTCCCCTTGAATCCTAAGGGTCCCTAGGGTCAAACTAGCCCACTAGGTACCTCCAGTAAGCACCACAGAGCTGCGTTGCCATGAGGTGTAAAAAGGAGCGTGGCCTCAGAACACCTGTCTGCAACGCAGCTCCCTGGCGCACAGTGGAGATACCTGTTGGGCTAGTAGACCCTCAGGGACCCTCAGTATTGAAGGGGAATTAATTCCTCAACTTACAACTGGCCAGGGGGCGCGTTTGCAGAGTGCTACAAGGAGGGGGCGTGGCCTTCAGCGCGATGCCGGTCTTTTATTTATTTTATTTTTTTAAGAAGGAGGGCTGTGTGGCCCCCCTTCTTTTTCTAATTTACTGGCCCTGGGGACCCCATCCCCCAGGTCCTGCACCCTAATGGTTTTTGTTGAAAAACTAAATTTGGCCCTCTCAAGGCCTTAATCGGCCCCGGGGACCCCAACCCCCGGGTCATGGCCTTTTTTTTATTTAAATTCTTTAGGAGGGGTCTGCGTTGCCCCCCTCCTCAGGCCACTTATGGCTCCGGGGACCCCATCCTCCGGGGCCGGTCTTTGTTTTTTATTATTTTAAAAATATATATATTTATAGAAACACCTAGGACATGCTGGACAAACCGTATGTACCTATCACCATGACGATTTGCGTGATATTCATTAAAAGGCGACTATGCATAGAATGAATCCACATGGAATGTATTTACACCGCCAGTGAAGCTCTGACATGTCTGACAGCCTACCGTGCCTAATCCCGGTGCCCCCGCCGGTGGGTACTCTCCAAGTAGACACCCTTGTCGTTTATTTATACAAACATGGGTAGCTATTGACGGGCACATTTAATATACATGCACCAAGCCATTCAAAGGGGATTCGACAAAAGTTCGACCAAACTATGCAAGAAACCCCCCTCACGGTTAATAAAAAACACATCCACCGCCGGATGTGTAATACTTTTTATTTTACTCTCTGGAAAGGAGACGAACCTCACTTGAGAGTTACAGCGTGCTCCTGGCTGAGCCCAATGCTGTGTTACACCCACCAGTACCCGCCGATTGCCTCACACCTCTGTGTTGTATTCCACCAGCTAGTGCGTATGCTATGACACTCTCTAGCCCATGTGCACTGTAACACCACCCTGTGAATATGTCATGCCACACTTGCCTTCGCACGGGTTATATTGCCCCATCTAACGTGCCTTCCTCGATGTGTATGTTATAATGCACAGCGCTATGCCATACATATTACAATCTGGGATCCATATCTTTGTCACAGTGCATATGCAACGTTACACTCCCCAGCACATATTTTATATTACAACTTTAGAGACTAGTTATGTTACACAACACTGCCCTGTGCATATTACACTCCAAGGCACATATCGCATAGCACGCGCTAGTGCCTGTGCTATCTCGCGCTCTCCAATGAATCTGTAATTGCGCACAATGTATTGCATATTATATTTCACGCCCCGGTTCATCTTATATCACACTTTTTGGTGCATAGTTTATACCATATACTACATCTAGTTTTCATTTTCAATCATGCTCTCAGGACTATGTTCTATATAACACTGCGTCCACCTACCCTTTTCACGGGCATTACATTTTGCGATGGGGGTGGAGGGTCAGGGGGTGTTTCTGCCAAGTGAGCCCGGAGTCACAGTCACAAACGTCCTCTTCTTCCTGAATAAAAGTGAGATTATGATGCATGCTTGTTCATATTTTAAGTAGTTTGCACAGACACACATTTTAAAAACAATAAAGTTCCTAATACCCACCTTCTCTGAACAGTTAGCTTGCTGCCCCATCCACCTCGTCCCTATCCTCTGTTGTCTGAATCCATGGACTACCCTCCTCCCTCCTGCCATGCATGGTCTGATGTGCTGCCACTGCCCTCCATTTAGCATGATGTACCAGTCCACTCCTCCTGCCCTCCATTGCCCAATTATATGCCCCATCATTGACCTCCTGTTTAGCCTCTGTGCTTAGCTTGCTGCCCCTATTCTCCTTCCCCCTGCCCTCCGATGTCTTTGTGCATGCTCCTGCTTCATCCGTTTTGCCCACCATGTTCCATGGACCTGCCACTCCTATCTACTCTGAGTGTTCTGTTGAGCTGCCACTCCCTTCCCACCTGCCTAGCATTGTCAGATGACTGTAACCTGTCCCTGCCACCTCCACCCTGCCTGTCCACAGGCCATGCCCCTATCCCCTTCCTCCTGTCCTCCATGGTCCATTTTACTGCCACACGCTTCTGCCCTACCTGGTCTGTTGTGCTGCAACTGCTCCTTCTGCCTGCCCTGCGCGGTCTGTTGTGAGGCCCCTTCCCCTGAACTCTCTTGTGTGTGCCCAGGTCCTGACCCTCCCTTCTATCCTCCATGGTCCTTTGTGCATGCCCCTGCACCCTCCTTCTTGCCCATCATAGCCATTGTGCTGCCACTAACCCTCCCGCTTGCCATGCATGGTCTTCTGTGCTGCCATGGCCCCTCCCACCTTCCCTGTGTGGTCAGCTTGCTGCCCCTGACCCCCTCCCACCTTCCCTCCATGGTCTGTGTGTATGCCATCATAGTCTCATTGTTGCTCTCCATGGTGTGTCTTGTTTCCAGTGCCCATCCTGCCTGACCTCCATGTTCATCTTGCTGCTCCTGCCCTGCCCCCTTGCCTCCAGCCCTCTGTTTCCATGTGCAGACACCTATTCCCTCCCTCCTGGCTTGTCTGTTCCATTGTAATGCCCCTGATCCGTCCCTCCTGCCCTTTACAGTCTGTTATGCTGCAGCTTTCTCTCCTGTCTGTCCATTATGGTCAGCTAGCTACCATTGCCTCTTTCCCCTCTGTTCTCTGTTGTCCATGTGCATGGTCCTGCCCCCTCCCTATTGCTTTCTATGGATTGTTGTGCTGCACTCCCGTCCCGCATGCCCTGTGTGGTGTATTGTGCTGCTGAAAACCCTAATGCCTGCCCTGTAGGGTCAGTTTGGTGCACCTCTCCATGTCCCTCCTGTCCTCTGTTATCCAAGTCCATGTCCCTACCCCAATTCCTCCTGCCTACCATGATCCAATGTACCATACTTGCGAACATTTTGAACTTGGTAAGAGGGAGATTTTGAAAAGAACTGGGGTATTGATTTTCCCCTTTGAGTTACATTGAAAAAGAGGAGATTGTAGACAGGAGACAGATCAAATAAAGCCCATTTGAGCTTAAAAACATTGGACGTTTCCTGGCTGAAACGGGTCTGTTGACATGTATGGTTGTACTACCACTGCCTCTTCCTTCTGCCCACAATGGTCTATTATATTGCCACAGCCTCTCTTGCCAGTCCTGTATTGTTGGTTTATTGCCCCTGCCCCCTTTCCACTGCCCTCCATAGTCTGTTGTGCTGCCACTGCCCTTCCTGCCTGCCCAGTGTGGTCAAATTGTTGCCTCTGCACTCTCCTACCTGCCTTCAATTTTCAGAGTCCGTGCCACTTGCCTCTGCCTCTCAACAGTATCCCAATGAACAACTAGATTGCTAACATTCTATATTTATTACAAAAGTGTGGAACGCCTGACGTCATCTTGATGTAAGCAAAACTGTAATACCTAGAGCATTTCCTTTAGAAACTACATATATGAGAGAGTCTTATTTGCATCAAAATTATGGTTAGTGCTCTAAAAAACTAAAATGAGGACATATTTTCTGAGTTTTCAAATAGCGACAAAGAACTTTTAAATTATTTGTAATCTTTATGTTTTTTTATCCAGTTGACCACATGATTAAATGTTGCACCTAGGGGAGAGGATGTGGTGTTACTTCCAGAGCTGTAGACTGTGCAACTGGGAAACTAGGTTGGAGTTTCTGCTTCAGCTCAACATTCTGTGATTCTGGTCAAATCACTTAATCTCCCCATGTCTACAACCAAAATGAATTTGATCTTGTGTGATGTAACCAATGCTCATGTAAAGCACTTCAATACCTGACAAGTCTGCACTATATAAAACTGCAAATACACAAAAAATAAGTGTTTTGCACACTTCTGTCATTGGGCGACATGTGGGCTACATCTGGGTGATATTTGTGCTGCATTTGGGCTCTTTTGTCTCTGGTGGCCATCTTGGGAGATGTATTTGTTATGAAGTTTCCTAATTTCCTCATTTACTGCAGTCTCCTCAGTAGGAAATGCTTTCAGTTTTTTACTTTGATTCCATCAAGAAGGTATTCAGATATGTCACACATTTGCTATACATTCTGAATGTTAGCACTATAGTTGCTCATTAGATCACTGTAGTAAAGCTACTGCTCACCACGGAAGTCTGCTGCTGGTATTAAAAGTGCATGTTTCAGTCTGCATATCAGAATGTTTTGATGAAATAGAAGAGGATTTGAGAAGTCACTCAAAATGTGCCCTAATTTTTATTTCTTCAGCACTAATCATAATTTCTATGGCAAAATGAACCCCCTCATTGTGTTCCTTTGTAAATTAAATGTTTGAAGTGCTACCATTTTATTCCAATCAAGATGGCTTCAGGTGTGCCATACTTTTGTCATAAGTAAGACAGTAAGCGCTCTAGTTGTTCTTAAGAACACTCTGGGACATTCTGTCATTGGGCTATACTTGGCCTACATCTGGGTGATATTTGGGCTACATTTGGGCTCTTTTGTCTCTGGTGGCCATCTTGGGAGATTTATTTGTTATGACGTTTCCTAATTTCCTCATTTACTGCAGTCTCCTCAGTAGGAAATACTTTCAGTTTTTTATTTTGGTTCCATCAAGAAGGCATTCAGATGTGTCACACATTTGCCATAAATTCTGAATGTTAGGACTCTAGTTGCTCATTAGATCACTGTAGTAAAGCTACTGCTCACAAGGGAAGTCTGCTGGTGGTATTCAAAGTGCATGTTTCAGTCTACCTGTCAGAATTTTTTTATGAAATAGAAGAGGATTTGAGAAGTCAAAATGTGCCCTAATTTTTCTTTCTGCAGCACTAATCATAATTTGTATGGCAAAATGAACCCCCTCATTTTGTTCCTTTGTAAATTAAATGTTTTAAGTGTTACCACTTTATTCCAATCAAGATGGCTTCAGGTGTGCCATACTTTTGTCATAAGTGAGACTGTTAGCGCTCTAGTTGTTCGTTAGAACACTCTGGGACATTCTGTCATTGGGCTATACTTGGGCTACAGCTGGGTGATATTTGGGCTACATTTGGGCTCTTTTGTCTCTGGTGGCCATTTTGGGAGACTTAATTGTTATGAAGTTTCCTAATTTCCTCATTTACTGCAGTCTCCTCAGTAGGAAATACTTTCCGTTTTTTACTTTGATTCCATCAAGAAGGCATTCAGATGTGTCACACATTTGCCATAAATTCAGAATGTTAGCACTCTATTTGCTTATTAGATCACTGTAGTAAAGCTACTGCTCACTAGGGAAGTCTGCTGCTGGTATTGAAAGTGTATGTTTAAGTCTGCATGTCAGAATTTTTTAATGAAATAGAAGAGGATTTGAGAAGTCACTCAAAATGTGCCCTAATTTTTCTTTCTGCAGCACTAATCATACTTTCTATGGCAAAATGAACCCCCTCATTTTGTTCCTTTTTAAATTAAATGTTTTAAGAGTTACCACTTTATTCCAATCAAGATGGCTTCAGGTGTACAATATGTTTGTCATAAGTAGGACTGTTAATGCTCTAGTTGTTCTTTAGAACACTCTGGGAAGCTGCAGTAGAACACAAAGGAATCAACTGACAGTCTCTGCCCTTGTTGGATGTACATGTTTTACTGAGAATGTCAGACTTCATTCTCACATGACTGAGAAAGATAATGTGAATTTACAGAAAGATGCTCTCAGTTTAGCTTATGGATCACCTTCCAAACCTCTGTGGGAAAAGCATGAGAAAATAGTTTTCTCTCAAACATGATTCATGATATCACAGCAGAAGGCTTTTTCACATGGTAAAATCACCTTAGAACACCTCACAATTCCTAAAATGAGTATGGTACCATCAACAAATGATTTATAATGTAACTAAAGTCTTAAAACCTATTAACTGCAATGCTTTTTAATGAGGTGCTATCATGTATATTGGTCCCAAGATGGCTGCCAACACTTCTTGGATGAAGTACTGACAGCCAATCAGATCTCATGATGAGATGTGTGGGTAGGCTCCGCCCAGATATATATATCTTTTTAACTCTAATTTTCTCAGGAACTACTAAACGGATTTACACCATTTAAGCAAAAGACACGAGTCTGAACTGAGGACTACCTCTTTGCTAAATTTGGTGTAATTCCGTTCAGCAGTTCGGGCTGTAGCTGCGTCAACAGGTCCAATAGGAAAATGCATGGGGAAAATGCGTTTTGGGACCCCCGTTTTTTCTCGGCCCCCGCTTGACGAATCACCGTGAAATTTTCAGGATAAGAACGGACCGGAGCTGGCCAAAAGTTTGGAAAATTTTGCAAAGATTCATCAATCGGCGCAAAAGTTATTCCAAATAGAATGTTGCAGATTTTTTACTATAACTACCTACTGGCGACTGCCAGTAGGTAATCTATATATATCTATATATATATCTATCTATATAGATATAGATATATATATAAATATATGGTGGTTGCCAGTAGTTAGAACCTAGTTTCCATAGGAAAAGCATTTTTGATTTGCTAATAACTTTGGCGTCGTTTGATGAATATTTCTGAAATTCTCCCAAACAAAAGTCTATCCAGGTCAGTTCCTATCCTGAAAGTTTGGGGATGATTCGTCAAGCGGGAGCTAAGGAAAAAGGGGGGTCCCAAAACACGTTTTCCCCATGTTAATTTCTATAGGAAATTTTGCGACAAGCTACAGCCCGAACTGCTGAACGGAATTACCCCAAATTTGGCAGAAAGGTAGAGCTTGGTTCAGAAAGCGACCTTTTTTTTAAATGGTGTAAATCCGTTTGGTAGTTTTTGAGAAATTCAAAGAATAAGAGTAAAAAAATCAATTTCCCATAGGAAACTTTGTGCAAGGGTAGAGCCGAAACTACTGAACGGAATTACCCCAAATTTGGCAAAAAGGTAGTGCTTGGATCAGAAAGCGACCTTTTTTTTAAATGGTGTAAATCCGTTCAGTAGTTGCTGAGAAATTAGAACAATAAAAGTTTCAATATCTGGGCAGAGCCTAAGTCCCGTGCACAAGGTTCACTGTGATTGGCTGTCAACACTCCAAACCAGGAAGTGTTGGCAGCCATCTTGTGACTCGGGAGAAGCAATTCACCAGAAAACAGAGAAACAAAGGTGTAAAACAAGAGAAGTGGGAAGGGTAGAAACACCCTGACCCCCTAGGCCTGCTCAGGGGGTCCCAGAAGGACCCTCAGGGCCAAAGAAAGCATTAAAAAAAAATATATATATCGGCGGAATTCACGCTGGGGTCGTGGGTTCCCACGTTTTATTTTAATGAGACCCCGGGATGGGCTAGTTCCCGGGGGCATTTCTTAGAAAATAATAGCAGGGGCTCGCTGGGGCTGCGGGGGCCCGCTGGGATCCCCGCAGACCCGGGGCTTCACTCATGTTGGGAGGGGGGTTGCGCGGCCCCCCCTTCCAGGAGCCCTCCATGTACTTATAACTTTGGTGTTGTTTGACGAATCTTTACTAAATGTTCGAGAAAGTTTCTTTTTTGATCAGCTCGTATCTTGAAAGTTTAGGGGTGTATTGAGGATGTACAAGTGTTGGGAGGGGAGTTGCGCAGCCCCCCTCGTGGAGCCTTCCATGTGCTTATAATTTTGGCACCGTTTGCCGAATCTTTACTACATTTTCCAGAAAGTTTCTCTTTTTTGATCAGCTCGTATCTTGAAAGTTTAGGGGTGTATTGAGGATGTGCAAGGTTGGTTGTTGATTGAAAGCAAGTTTATTGCGAGATATTTGCACTCACGACCGGAGCCATCCAGCTGCAAAGACATATTACAGGGTGATTGGTCAAGGGGGGCTGAGGAAAAAGGGGGGCTCGAAAAAGTGTTTTCTCAATGCATTTTCCATAGGAAACTTTAGACTAGGCTACAGGTCAAACTGCTGAATGAAATTACGCCAAATTAAGCAGGTAGAAAGGTCTTGGTCCAGAAAGCGCACTTTTGTTGACATGGTGTAAATCCGTTCAGTAGTTTTTGAGATATTAAAGGAAAAAAAGATATATATATCTGGACGGTGCCTAACTCTCGAGCACGAGCCTCTGATTGGCTGCTAACACTTCAAACCAGGAAGTGTTAGCAGCCATCTTGTGCCTTGCATCGAGTGAAAATATAAAAGAAAGGTCCCGGGGGCAATTTAATATACCGGAGCTCTGTCAGTGCGAAATACCTCTTTCACGCTGCGTCTCCCTACATCAGCAGGTAATGCACCCTTTTCCCCCATCAACAGCATACCTCCAGCAACATTCTTGGTCCCGCAAGTCTCCCTCTGCGAACCACTTGTCGGCTCACAGCTCTTTGGGTTCGAGTTCTCGGGCCCGCAGTTGTATCTGTGACGCCAAGACTGGAAATATACCGCAGGTCTCTCTCTGCAAGATAACCCGTTCACGCTTCCTCTTCCCACATCACTGTTCCTCAGCTATTCCTTTGGAAGCCGACAGCCCACACCTTTCCCTATACCAGTCAGCCCTCAGGTGTTCCTCTGCAAGCTGGCCCGCAGCTCTCCCTCTGCGAACTGACGGGCCGCGGTTCTCTCTCTATGAGCCTGCCAGTCGGCTCGCAGCTCTTCATCTACGAGCCAGGTCGCCGGCTCTTAAGTCTCTGAGAACTGATGCAATGGAGGCAACGATCATGCAGGTCGGACACCCAACACCGCTCCGACATCCCCCAGCAGGAGCTCGTTTCTGCCATCCCCCCTCAACCCCACCCCCCACAAACAAATGTGACAGTCATGTTAGGTTGGACAAATAAGAATCTTAGTCATGTATGGATTTACATATAAAAAAAATATTTTAAAAAAACAACAACAAATAAAACTATGTACAGCCATGTCGTGTCATCGCTGGACCATTTGTGAATCACAGCCTGCAAGACAAAAAGAAAGATAAGATGGTGCGTCATGCGTCCAGCAAAGGAGAAAGAGAAAGAGAGAAAGAGTGAGGAGAGAGAGAGAGAGAGAGAGAAACAAAGAAAGAGTGAGAGAGAGGAAGACAAAGAAAGAGAGAGTGAGTGAGAGAGAGAAAGATAGAAAGAGAGAAAGAGTGAGATACAAGGAAGAGAGAAACAGTGTGAGAGAGAGGAAGAGAGAGAGAGAAAGAGTGAGAGAGAGGAAGAGAGAGAGAAAGAGTGAGAGAGAAGAAGAGAGAGAGAGAAAGTGAGAGAGAGGAAGAGAGAGAAAGAAAGAGTGAGACAGAGAAAGAGAAAAGTGTAAGAGAGAGAAAGGAAGAGATGGAGAGGGAGAATTGACACTGGAGAAAATCTTCGCAGCTCACCTTTGTGCCACCGGTGTGTCTCCAACCACATTCCGGGACATAGTGCACCCTCAAGTTTAGCCATCTGAAAGATAGTATAGAATTAGTAATTGCAGAGTACATACAACTGCACACGCCTAATTCTCTATTTTGGCAATGTGCACTCAGGCTGCTGCAGCCCATCCACTCCCACTGCTCGGAGGTGTCTGTGCGCTTAGGCTGCTGCACACTATCCACTCCCACCACCCAGAGGTGACTGCCCGCTGCTGCGAAAGAAGCCTCTATGCTCACCTTCTGCCACCGGCGTGTGTGTAAGAGGGTGCACCACGTGTTGTCAGGTTGGCCACGCATCATCGCAGGTTCTACACGCCTTCAGCTGTGGTGGTGTTGGAAGGGACGTCCATTTGTGAATCACAGCCTGTTAGATAAAAAGCAAGATATGATTGTGCGTCATGCATCCATCAAAGGAGAGAGAAAGAGAGAGAGAGAGAAAGAAATAGTGAGAGGAAGACAGAGAGAAAAAGAAAGAAAGATTTAGAGGAAGACACTGGGAAAGAGAGAAACAGAGGGAGTGAGAGGAAGAGAGAGAGAAAAAGAAAGAGTGAGAGGAAGACAGAGAGAAACAGTGAGAGAGAGGAAGAGAGAGAGAGAAAGAGTGAGAGAGGGGAAGAATGAGAGAAAAAGAGTGAGAGAGAGGAAGAGAGAGAGAGAAAGAGTGAGAGAGAGGAATACAGAGAAAGAGAGAAAGAGTGAGATACAAGGAAGAAAGAAAGAGAGAAACAGTATAATAGAGGAAGAGAGAGAGAAACAGTGTGAGAGAGAGGAAGAGAGAGAGAGAGAGAAAGAGAGAAAGAAAGAATGAGAGAGAGCGAGGAAGAGACAGAGAAAGAGTGTGAGAAAGAGAAAGGAAGAGATAGAGAGTGAGAGAGAGAGAGAAAGAGTGTGAGTGACAGAAAGGAAGAGATGGAGAGGGAGAGTGAGTGTTAACACTGTGGAGAAAATCCTCACAGCTCACCTTTCTGCCACCGGTGTGTCTCCAACCACATGCCGGGATATAGGGCAGCCCTCAAGCTTAGTCATCTGAAACATAGTATGGAATCAGTAATGGATGAGTACATACAAGTGCTCAATTTGTGAATCACAGCCTGCAAGACAAAAAGAAAGATACGATAGTGCGTCATGCATCCAGCAAAGGAGAGAGAGAGAGAGTAAGAGAGAAAGAGTGAGAGAGAGAAAGAGAGAGAGAATGAAAGGAAGAGTGAGAGAGAGAGGAAGACAGAAAAAGAATGAGAGAGAGAAAAAGAGAAAGAGTGAGATACAAGGAAGAAAGAAAGAGAGAAACAGTGTGAGAGAGGACGAGAGAGAGAAAGTGTGAGAGAGAAGAAGAGAGAGAAAGAAAGAATGAGAGAGAGGAAGAGACAGAGAAAGAGAGATAGAGAGTGTGAGAGAGAGAAAGGAAGAGATAGAGAGTGGGAGAGAGAGAAAGAGTGTGAGTGACAGAAACGAAGAGATGGAGAGGGAGGGTTGACACTGTGGAGAAAATCCTCACAGCTCACCTTCCTGCCACCGGTGTGTCTCCAACCAAGTGCCGGGATATAGGTCAGCCCTCAAGCTTAGTCATCTGAAACATAGTATGGAATCAGTAATGGATGACTACATACAAGTGCACAATTTGTGAATCACATCCTGCAAGACAAAAAGAAAGATAAGATGGAGCATCGTGCGTCCAGCAAAGGAGAGAGAGAGAGAGAGTAAGAGAGAAAGAGTGAGAGAGAGGAAGAGAGAGAGAAAGAGAGAAAGAGTGAGAGAGAGAGGAAGACAGAGAAAGAGAAAAAGAGTGAGAGAGAGAGGAAGAGAAATAGGGAAAGAGTGAGATACAAGGAAGAAAGAAAGAGAGAAACAGTGTGAGAGAGAGAAAGAGTGAGAGAGAGGAAGAGAGAGAAATAAAGAATGAGAGAGAGAGAGGAAGAGACAGAGAAAGAGAGATAGAGAGTGAGAGAAAGGAAGAGACTGAAAGAGAGATAGAGAGTGAGAGAGAGAAAGGAAGAGAGAATGAGAGAGAGAGAAAGAGTGTGAGTGACAGAAAGGAAGAGATGGAGAGGGAGAGTGAGTGTTGACACTGTGGAGAAAATCCTCACAGCTCACCTTTCTGCCACCGGTGTATCTCCAACCACGTGCCGGGATATAGGGCTGCCCTCATGCTTAGTCATCTGAAACATAGTATGGATTCAGTAATGGATGAGTACATAAAACTGTGCATGCCTAAACCGCTGTCCCGACTTTGTGTATCCAAGCTAGTGCACCCCATCCACTTCCACTGCCCAGAGGTGTCTACTCGCTGCTCAACACCCAGGCTGCTGCACCCCATCAACTCCCACTTCCCAGAGGTGTATGACAGCCGCTGCGCACCCAGGCTGCTGCACCCCATGCACTCCCACTGCCCGGAGGTGACTGCGTGCTGCTGCGCACCCAAGCTGCTGCACCCCATCAACTCCCACTGCCCGGAGGTGACTGCCCGCCGCTGCGCAAACAACTCTCTCTGCTCACCTTACACCACCAGCGTGTGTTGAAGAGGGTCCACCATGTGCCAAAGAAACCTCCTCACCCATTGTGTACACGCTGTGAAGCAGAGCTCACAATTCAGATTGAGTGTTGATTGCAGGATGGCCCCGCATCATCGTCGGCCTGCAAGACAAAAGCAAGATAAGATTGTGCATCATGCAGCCATCAAAGGAGAGAGAAAGAGAGATAGAGAGAGAAAGAAAGAAAGAGAGGAAGACAGAGAGAAAAAGAAATAAAGAGTGAGAGGAATACAGAGAGAAAGAGAAAGAGTGAGAGAGACGAAGAGAAAGAGAAACAGTGAGAGATAGGAAGAGAGAGAAAGAGAGAGAAAGAATGTGAGAAACAGGAGGAGAGAGAGAAAGAGAGAAACAGTGTGAGAAGAAGAGAGAGAGAAAGAGTGTGAAGGAGAGAAAGGAAGAGATAAATAGGGACAGTGAGCACCCATACTGTTGACAATACCTTCACAGCTCACCTTTACGCCACCGCTGTGTCTTCAACCAAGTGCTGGGACCTAGTGGAGCCCTCAAGCTCCCACATCTAAAACAAAGTACAGAATTAGTAATGGGAGAGTATATACGACTGTGTACGCCTAAATCGCTGTGCCACCTTTGTGTATTAACTCCCGCCGCCCAGACGTATTTGCCCACCGCTGTGCACCCAGGTCTCACTGCTCACCTTTTCGCAGGCCAATGTCGGGATTCTAAGATCCAGGCCAGTCAGATCAGTATCCACGGAAGCGAAGAGAATGTCTAAACAATCCTGCAGGATATATCTACCTATAGTAGCTAAGATAACATCAGGTGGAAAGATATCCAGAGAGAGTGGAGAGACCGAAAGATGCGGTAGTAATCAGGACCAATGAGGGGTTAAAGCTGTGTGAAAAAGAACAAAAGGACATATAAGTATTAAGGAATATGCAGGAAACAAAGAGTTATACAACTGATTAGAGGCATAAGTGTCAATAAGTATGCTTTCCCAAACTCACCAAAAAGCACTTACAGTTGAGAGGCATAATGTAGGTCTATATACGTGAAGTAAGTCCAGGAAAGGATTACTAAGGAAGAGTATGGGGTAATCTGAGCTCCTCACCCAGTCAGGTAGTCGGCAAGCTTATCACCTCGATATGCAATCCTGGAAGCGAGAGGGAGTCCCCCCAAAAAAATGAAGTACGTAATTCCTCTGCTAGAAAAAGGGTTTCTTTCCTTGATGCAGGGTGCTTTTAGCAGTCCGTGAAAGCTGTAGTCCTAGCACTCCTCGTGAAAGAAAAAAGGCTCCAGTGGCTCAGAGGAAATTTGCTTTATCTCAGGAGATTTTACCAAAGTTCGTGGGCATTAAACAAAAAGCGGACCGGATTCCGTGTATCCAATCAACACTAGGACTCACATGGCAATCCCAAGAGACGAGACGATTATGCGGGTTGTATAGTTTCTTCACTCCTTTATGACGACCGGGGACGACAGCGTTCCACAATGTCCTGGCGTGAGTGTTATTCTAAAAGAAACGAAAAAGTCAATAATCAGCGCTTCTCCGCGCTATTCTCAGCACTCTCAACGAACCTCGACTTGGCTGATGTGAAGCCAACGGTAACGCGTACTCGCGTAACCGGGAGTGTGTGATTAATGATTTAGGAAGGAGGCTGTAGCTTAAAGTTACTGGACCGGGAGCGGGGCGGTGATTTCAAAGGAAAACAGAGAGCAACGCGTCCTCACGTTACTGGGCGTTTGGAAGTGAGCCAACAAAGGAGGGGCAGAAGGCAGCGTGTCCTCGCACTGCAGCGTGATAAACCGGATTCCAGAACAAGCTGTAATCACTAACGAAGAGTCTCTTCTGTTTGCAGTCCTGGTTGAGATCTTGACTCTCGAAATTTGGGCAAGTCACAAAAAGGGGCGTGGTTCTAACCTAAAAAGGAAGCCAAGCACCGGATAACGGGCATAGCCTGTTTTTATACCAGAGAGTCAGCTGACCTGCATTTCAGAGCAGTATGGGAAAGCATACAGGGTGATAGCCCTCACAGTGCATGATGGGAGATGTAGTCTTGTGAGTGTTGGAAACCGCTGGAAACGTGATACAGGAAGCTTGGTGGTTGACAGTCAACAGGTCTCACATTTGGGGCTGCGTCTTGATTTTGCCACGGCAAAGGACATACTAGTGCACCGATCATCATCGCAGGTTGCCCACCCGCTCAGTCCTTGCGGTGCCACTAACTCAGTGACCAGTGAGGCCACGCACGTGGCTGTAGGCCTTTCTGTTCGGTAGCTCAGGCCTACATGAGGTGTCCGGAGCACCGGGTCAGGCCATGACAGTGCATGCGGTGGGAGCAACTCTAAAATGGCATAGAGCACGTGTGCCCTGTCTTTTTTATTGGTAGGGTCATGTGTCCTGGGACGCCTGTGCTGGATGGGTGTGGTGTGGGTGTATACCAGCCGTGAGGGAGTGGCTGTGGCATAATGGCAACTAGACTTGTGACCAGCAGATCATTACAATGAAAATCTGGGCCATGTAGCGTTGTTGTCCTTCCCTGTAAGCGTAAGCAGAGTGGGCTGGCCTGGCGTATGCCAGTCCTGCGTGAGGCTGTGAAGAGTGACTCCGGAGCTATGGGCGTGGCTCCATCGTGAGCTATACAAGGAATCAACTGATGCGGCACTGTTGCCAGATTGGGCTAGATCACGCACAATTGAGCTATATTTTTCCTGGTTGTGCGGTAACATTTTGGTTTGTGCTTGTTGCCAGATTATAAATATATATACAGCGCTCCAGCAAACTAGTATGTTAAAACGCTTTATTAGACACATATTTTCTAGGCAGCCTGCTTCAACATCAATTCCAATGCATTCACCGCCTGCTTGACGATGTCCCTGCCCCTCCTTCCTTAAAGTAGCAATATTCGGCTACTTTTTGGTTGTCTTTGGGGTAGAGAATGCTTAAAAAATCTGGCAACACTGGCATGCGGGTGTTCTTGTTGTAGTGCTGCCGTCACCCAGGTCGCAAGTGTCAATGTGTCACTCTGTGAGCCAAGTCCCACAACATGGCCAACATGGAAGGTACGGGGAATCACTGACCCTACATTCATCCATAGTTCCGCACAAGAAAGATGGTGGACATGACACATCTGTGTGGATGTGAATGTTTATTGCACATTCAGTGGAGTATTGCAGCTGTTGCAATACTGGGCAATGCAAAGTCCAAAATACAGTTTTTGGGACATGGAGGGCAGCCAATTAGAGACAAGCTTGTTGTCGGAGTTAGGCTGCGCCAACATATGTACTTATACAATCACTCTACCAATCCCCACGCACTTATAAATTCACTATACACTCTCCTTGCAGTACTCTAATCATCCACCGTACTTGTACAGACCGAGACAAAGTTACATAACTAAAGTTTTCTCCCACTGTCAAAGGTAAGTTGGTTGCATACGCTGTCCAGAGCAGAATGTAATGTGGTAGGGCCCAGGGGCAGCATGTTGCATACATAATGAACACACAGACACAGATAGATAGTGGAACTGGGTACGGGCACGTGCACTCAACTCCTTTTTATTACCAGGGTCACATGTCCAGTGACGTCTGTGCTGGATGCGTGTGGTGTGAGTGTAAGCCAGCCTTCCGGGAATGGTTGGTGCTAGCAACAAGTAGAACAGTAATCATTGGATCAGACACAGAGAGTCAATCATAAACGGTCAATGATTTGTGCTGCACTAAGGTAGGGGCACCAGATGTGAAATAACACACAAAAGATTCTATTGTAAAGGGTCCATGACTTGTGGTACACTGATGTAGGGGCACCAGAGGTGAAATTATACAGAAAATATTGTATCATAAAGGGTCCATGAGTTGTGCTGCACTGAGATAGGGGCATTAGAAGCATTCAGCGTGTGCGCAGCCAGCGATGAAGCGTGCTCTGGACTGGCCGCACTTGGAGCAATGTCTCTTGCCTACTGGACTGCATCATCTGCAATTGCAACTCAATGTGAATTGTGAGCCCTGCTATCCGCAATGTAGATGGAAGGCAGTAGTCTGCACAGACATCGAGGAATGCTTTTTGTCACTTCCTCTTGACAAAATCCGAGGACATAGAGTACAATTCTGTCTGCAATTAATAAATCAAGACTCAATTTTAATTGTGAGCTCTGCTGACTGCAGTGTAGGTAACAAAAGATTAAATATGTATGGAATACATTGTCGAAATGTGTAGGTTTCGGGGACGTTATAGTTAGTTGCCTACTGGACTCTGAAATTGATGAATCAAGACTGAATTTGAATTGTGAGCCCTTCTAACCACAGTGTAGACCGGAGGCAGTGGTCAGCAAAGGCCCACAGCCACGAGGCGTTGACTTTAGCTGCACAGATTTGGAGCATTTGGCTTTATTAACCTATTATAGTCTCTTACACAATGTACATTGGTACTAATCTTCAATTGTGAGCTCTGCTGACCGCAGTGTAGACCGGAGGCAGTGGTCAGGAAGGGCCCACAGCCACGTGGTGTTGACTTGAGCTGTATAGTTAGTGGTAGGTATGGCGCTCAGTGTGTGTGCAGCCAGCGATGAAGCGTGGTGTGGGCGGGCCGCACTGGGAGCAATGTCTCTTGCCTACTGGACTGCGTCATCTGCAATCGCGACTCCATCTGAATTGTGAGTCCTGCTGTCCGCAGTGTAGATCGAAGGCAATAGTCAGCACAGACATCGAGGAATGCTTTTTGTGACTTCCTCTTGAGAAAATCCAATGACATAGAGTACAGTTCACTCTGCAATAAATAAATCAAAACTGAATTCGAACTGTGAGCTCTGCTGTCCGCAGTGTAGACTGCCATTCAGTGTTCCTTTGTACTTGCAAGATGAATTTGGTCATTATACTAAAACTATAATTGATGTCAAAAAAGTTCTTCAAGCAAGGCTACTAAAAGGATATTATTTAGGTTTCGAGACGTTGTAGATAGTTGTGGCCCACAGCCACGTGGCGTTGAGCTGCACACTTAGTGGCACCTGAAGCAACCAGCACATCACCGCTACACTCGGTATTGTGTGCATTATTATTGGTGGGTGACTTGCATCCTTCACACATGTTTGGTTGCCACATTTTGCAACATTCAACTATTGTTTGGCTGAGGTGCCATGCCGTTTTTGGAAGATTGTGCGCTGCCTCGGTGGTAGTAGGGGGGGTGGTCCGAGGGGAAGTCCTGAGGGTGGTGGCAGTGGGTTTTGTGGCCTTCTTGGGTGTGGGAGTGCACGATCAGTAGCTCTATGACATGTGTTGGTCTTCAGATGTGATTCTGGGCTGGGCTCCCTTTGCCACTGTAGGTAGACGTCCTACTTTACACCAGTGAAAGGCAGATGTTACATTCCTACTGCTAACGCAGCTTATTGCCTGTTTTTAGATTGCACCGCAGATTTGGCTGCTCATTAAAAATGTTGGAAAGTGGTGTTTCCGTGTTATTTTTGCATAGGAACGCCTACTGTGCATACTATTAGGGTTAGTTGTTGCTCTCATTTGTGGCGATTCTTTTTGGCAGAAGCTATCGCTGGAAAACTGGCGATGTCGGCTGTTTTCACCAGGTTGAGAATGGAATGATAATTTAAAAACACTGAAAAAACTATAGGTTTAATGAACATTATAATTAGAAATTACCATTTAAAAAACCTTTGAAATTCACTAAAAAAAACATAGGTTTCAGGGACGTTATAGTTACAAAATATCATTTAAAAGCCTTTGAAATTCACAGAAAAAAACGATGTTATAGTTAGTTGCACATTTCACTCATATAAAACCATCGAAATTCAGCCGTTATAGTTAGTTGAGCTAACTATAACTCACTCCCCGCAAAGCACTGCTGATGACGTCACATATTACATCATTCATGACATGGTCAGTGATATCACTGATGACATCACTGATGACATCTCAAATTACATCACTGATGATATGATGAATCTGATGCACCTCCTCATACCTTAATAAAACCTTTGATACACCCACTCTAAAATACAAACTACCATTTTCGAAACAATAGAGACACCAATGCCAGTTACTACGTACGCATGCACTGATTCCTAGGTCTACACACACATCTACTCATTCACCCATACAGTCTCTCATACATGCAGTGACTCATCAATACAACACTATTATAGGCATTCATACACCTATACAAACACTCACACACCGCCACTCATCCAGAGTTACTCACACATCTAGTCAGTCATGCAAATAATCAATCACACTTCTATTTACTCAGCTATACAGTTATACAGACACAACCTCACTTATTCATAGTGATACTAACATATACTTACTCTCTTATACAATCACTGATACAAGTACACACTCATCCATACAGCACTCTCACAATCACTGGCTCTCAAGTATAGTCATTTATATACTCCAACTCTCTCATGCACTCCAGTTTACATATGTAGTTACTTGGACATGTAGCACTGAGATATCCATTCACTCACCAACACACCCATACACACACAAACCGACCCATGGAGCTGTTTCCACATGCAGTCTTGAACCCATACAGCCAGGGAATAAAGAACTCACACATCTATGCACAAAGTCACACACCTCCCACCCACCCACACACACACTTAGGCACCCATACAAATACTCAGGCAACCAATCAATAACCCATATAGACACTCATGTAGCTACTAATCAACCAATGCAGCAGCTTACACAGCAATAGACAGATTGATACAGACATTCACACAGTTTAGTCACTAACCCATGAATTCAGAAAGACCCATTTAAGCGCTCACTTATATAGTCAGTCACGCACCTACTAAATACTCCATCCACACACTTATGCACCCACTCATTCTTCAATATACCTTGGCCAGTATATTTATAAAACATATTTAAACTTTACAGAAACACACAGTCGCTGGACGATGTAATCAGTGAAGTCATCAGTGATGTCATTTGAGATGTCATCAGTGATATCATCAGTGATGTCATTGACCATGTTATGAATGATGTAATATGTGACATCATCAGCAGTGCATTGCGGGGGTGTGAGTTATAGTTAGCTCAGCTAACCATAACGGACACATTTCTATGGTTTTGTACGAGTGAAATGTGAAACTAACTGTAACGTCCCTGAAACCTACGGTTTTTTCAGTGATTATATATTACCTACTGGCAGCCCCACCAGTAGTTAGTTATAGTTAGGACCTATTTTCCATAGGAAATCCACAACATTCTATTTGGAATAACGTTGGCGCCGATTGACGAATCTTCGCGAAATTTTCCAAACTTTTGGCCAGCTCCAGTCCACTCCAAACCTGAGAATTTCATGGTGCTTTGTCAAGCGGGGGCCGAGAAAAAAGGGGGTCCCAAAACGCATTTTCTCCATGCATTTTCCCATTGGACCTGTTGACGCAGCTACAGCCCGAACTGCTGAACGGAACTACACTATGGGGCATATTATCAAGGCAGGCGATAAAATTATCGCCACTTTAGCGGCAGAAAACTGCCGCTAAAACGGTGATAATGGCTTGATAATATGCTCTATGGAATTCCAATTGAAGCCCATGTTAGATGTGAAGGACGTCTAACCTGGGCTTCAATTGGAATTCCATAGAGCATATTATCAAGCCCATTATCGCCGTTTTAGCGGCAGTTTTCTGCCGCTAAAGCGGCAAAAATGTTATCGCCTGTCTTGATAATATGCCCCCAAATTTGGCAAAGAGGTAGTCCTCTGTTCAGACTCGTGGCTTTTGCTTAAATGGTGTAATCCGTTCAGTAGTTCCTGAGAAAATTAGAGTTAAAAAGATAGATATATCTGGGCGGAGCCTAACCACACATCTCATCATTAGATCTGATTGGCTGTCAGTACTTCAGCCAAGAAATGTTGGCAGCCATCTTGGAACCAATATACATGATAGCACCTCATTAAAAAGCATTGCAGTTCATAGAAGGTTTTAAAACTTTAGTTACATTATAAATCATTTGTTGATGGTACCATACTCATTTTAGGAATTGTGGTGTGTTCTAAGGTGATTTTACCATGTGAAAAAGCCTTCTGCTGTGATATCATGAATCATGTTTGAGAAAAAACTGTTTTCTCATGCTTTTCCCACAGAGGTTTGGAAGGTGATCTATAAGCTAAACTGAGAGCATATTTTCTGTAAATTCACATTATCTTTCTCAGTCATGTGAGAATGAAGTCTGACATTCTCAGTAAAACATGTACATCCAACAAGGGCAGAGACTGTCAGTTGATTCCTTTGTGTTCTACTGCAGCTTCCCAGAGTGTTCTAAAGAACAACTAGAGCGCTAACAGTCCTACTTATGACAAACGTATTGCACACCTGAAGCCATCTTGATTGGAATAAAGTGGTAACTCTTAAAACATTTAATTTAAAAAGGAACAAAATGAGGGGGTTCATTTTGCCATAGAAAGTATGATTAGTGCTGCAGAAAGAAAAATTAGGGCACATTTTGAGTGACTTGTCAAATCGTCTTCTATTTCATTAAAAAATACTGACATGCAGACTGAAACATGCACTTTCAATACCAGCAGCAGACTTCCCTGGTGAGCAGTAGCTTTACTACAGTGATCTAATGAGCAACTAGAGTGCTAACATTCAGAATTTATGGCAAATGTGTGACACATCTGAATGCCTTCTTGAGGGAACCAAAGTAAAAAAACTGAAAGTATTTCCTACTGAGGAGACTGTAGTAAATGAGGAAATTAGGAAACTTCATAACAAATAAGTCTCCCAAAATGGCCACCAGAGACAAAAGAGCTCAAATGTAGCCCAAATATCACCCAGATGTAGCCCAAGTATAGCCCAATGACAGAATGTCTCAGAGTGTTCAAACGAACAACTAGAGCGCTAACAGTCTTACTTATGACAAAAGTATGGCACACCTGAAGCCATCTTGATTGGAATAACGTGGTAACACTTAAAACATTTAATTTACAAAGGAACAAAATGAGGGGGTTCATTTTGCCATAGAAATTATGATTAGTGCTGCAGAAAGAAAAATTAGGGCACATTTTAACTTCACAAATCCTCTTCTATTTCATAAAAACATTCTGACATAACAAATAAATCTCCCAAGATGGCCACCAGAGACAAAAGAGCCCAAATGCAGCACAAATATCACCCAGATGTAGCCCACATGTAGCCCAATGACAGAAGTGTGCAAAAACACTTATTTTTTGTGTATTTGCAGTCTTATATAGTGCAGGCTTGTCAGGTATTGGAGTGCTTTACATGAGCATTGGTTACATCACGCAAGATCAAATTCATTTTGGTTGTAGACATGGGGAGATTAAGTGATTTGACCAGAATCACAGAATGTTGAGCTGAAGCAGAAACTCCAACCTGGTTCCCCAGTTGCAAAGTCTGCAGCTCTGGAAGTAACACCACATCCTCTCCCCTAGGTGCAACATTTAATCAAGTGGTCAACTGGATAAAAAAAACATAAAGATTACAAATAATTTAAAAGTTCTTTGTCGCTATTTGAAAACTCATTTTAGTTTTTTAGAGCACTAACCATAATTTTGATGCAAATAAGACCCTCTCATATATGTAATTTCTAAAGGAAATGCTCTAGGTATTACAGTTTTGATTACATCAAGATGATGTCAGGCATTCCACACTTTTGTAATAAATATAGAATGTTAGCAATCTAGTTGTTCATTGGGATACTGTTGAGAGGCAGAGGCCAGGGGCACGGACTCTGAAATTGAAGGCAGGTAGGAGAGTGCAGAGGCAACAATTTGACCACACTGGGCAGGCAGGAAGGGCAGTGGCAGCACAACAGACTATGGGGGTCAGTGGAAAGGGGGGCAGGGGCAACAAACCAACAATACAGGACTGGCAAAAGAGGCTGTGGCAATATAATAGACCATTGTGGGCAGAAGAAAGAGGCAGTGGTAGTACAACCATACATGACAACAGACCCGTTTCAGCCAGGAAACGTCCAATGATTTTAAGCTCAAATGGGCTTTATTTGATCTGTCTCCTGTCTACAATCCCCTCTTTTTTCAATGTTACTCAAAAGGGAAAATCAATACCCCAGTTTTTTTTCAAAATCTCCCTCTTACCATGTTCAAAATGTTCGCAAGTATGGTACATTGGATCATGGCAGGCAGGAGGAATTGGATTAGGGACATGGACTCGGATAACAGAGGACAGGAGGGACATGGAGAGGTGCACCAAATTGACCCTACAGGGCAGGCATCAGGGTTTGCAGCAGCACAATACACCACACAGGGCATGTGGGACGGGAGTGCAGCACAACAATCCATAGAAAGCAATAGGGAGGGGCCAGGACCATGCACATGGACAACAGAGAACAGAGGGGAAAGAGGCAGCGGTAGCTAGCTGACCATAATGGACAGACAGGAGAGAAAGCTGCAGCATAACAGACCATAAAGGGCAGGAGGGGCGGATCAGGGGCATTTCAATGGAACAGACAAGCCAGGAGGGAGGGAATAGGGGTCTGTACATGGAAACAGAGGGCTGGGGGCATGGGGGCAGGGCAGGAGCAGCAAGATGACCATGGAGGTCAGGCAGGATGGGCACTAGAAACAAGACACACCATGGAGAGCAACAATGAGACTATGATGGCATACACACAGAACATGGAGGGAAGGTGGGAGGGAGTCAGGGGCAGCTAGTTGACCACACAGGGAAGGTGGGAGGGGCCATGGCATCACAGAAGACCATCCATGGCAAGTGGGAGGGTTAGTAGCAGCACAATGGCTATGATGGGCAAGAAGGAGGGTGTAGGGGCATGCACAAAGAACCATGGAGGATAGAAGGGAGTGTCAGGACCTGGGCACAGACAAGAGAGTTCAGGGGAAGGGGCCTCACAACAGACCGCACGCGGCAGGCAGGAGGAGCAGTTGCAGCACAACAGACCAGGGAGGGCAGAAGGGTGTGGCAGTAAAATGGACCATGGAGGACAGGAGGAAGGGGATAGGGGCATGGCATGGGGACATGCAGGGTGGAGGTGGCAGTGACAGGTTACAGTCATCTGACAATGCTAGGTAGGTGGAAGGGGAGTGGCAGCTCAACAGAACACTCAGAGTAGATAGGAGTGGCAGGTCCATGGAACATGGTGGGAAAAAAGGTTGGAGCAGGGGCATGCACAAAGACATCAGAGGGCAGGGGGAAGGAGAGTAGGGGCAGCAAGCTAAGCACAGAGGCTAAGCAGGAGGTCAATGATGGGCCATAGAATTGGGCAATGGAGGGCAGGAGGAGTGGACTGGTACATCATGCTAAATGGAGGGCAGTGACAGCACATCAGGCCATGCATGGCAGGAGGGAGGAGGCTAGTCCATGGATTCAGACAACAGAGGATAGGGAGGAGGTGGATGTGGCAGCAAGCTAACTGTTCAGAGAAGGTGGGTATTAGGAACTTTATTGTTTTTAAAATGTGTGGTGTTACAGTGCACATGGGCTAGAGAGTGTCATAGCATACGCACTAGCTGGTGGAATACAACACAGTGGTGTGTGGCTCTCGGCGGGCACTGGTGGGTGTAACACAGCATTGGGCTCAGCCAGGAGCACGCTGTGACTCTCAAGTGAGGTTCGTCTCCTTTCCAGAGAGTAAAATAAAAAGTATTACTCATCCGGCGGTGGATGTGTGTTTTATTAACCGTGAGGGGGGTTTCTTGCATAGTTTGGTCAAATTTTTGTCAAATCCCATTTGAATGGCTTGGTGTGCGTGTGTATTAAATGTGCCCGTCAATAGCTACCCATGTTTGTATAAATAAACGGCATGGGTGTCTACTTGGAGAGTACCCACCGGCAGGGGCGCCTGGATTAAGCACGGTAGGGCGTCAGACACGTCAGAGCTTCACTAGCGGTGTAAATACATTCCACGTGGATTCATTGTATGCATAGTCGCCTTTTAATGACTATCACGCAAATCGTCATGGTGATAGGTACATACGGTTTGTCCAGCATGTCCTAGGTGTTTCTATAAATATATTTAAAAAAAAAAAAAAACAAAGGCGGGCCCCGGGGGATGGGGTCCCCGGGCCATAAGTGGCCTGAGGAGGAGTGCAACGCAGCCTCCCTCCTAAAGAATAAAAAAAAAAAAAAGGCCATGACCCGAGGGTTGGGGTCCCCGGGGCCGATTAAGGCCTTTGGAGGGCCAAATTAATTTTTTTCAACAAAAAAAATTAGGGTGCAGGCCCTGGGGGATGGGGTCCCCAGGGCCAATAAATTAGAAAAAGAAGGGGGGCCACACAGCCCTCCTTCTTAATAAAATAAATAAAAGACCGGCATTGCACTGGAGGCCACGCCCCCTCCTTGCAACACTCTGCAAACACGCCCCCTGGCCATTTGTAAGTTGGGGAATTAATTCCCCTTCAATACTGAGGGTCCCTAAGGGCCAACCAGCCCAACAGGTATCTCCAGTATGCGCCAGGGAGCTGCGTTGCAGACAGGTGTTCTGAGGCTACGCCCCTTTTTACACCTCTATGCAACGCAGCTCTGTGGCGCTTACTGGAGGTACCTAGTGGGCTAGTTTGACCCTAGGGACCCTTAGGATTCAAGGGGACTTAATCTCTCAACTTAGAACGGCCATAGGGTGCGTTTACACAGTGGTGAAGGGAGGGGACGGGGCCTGAGGTGACGTGTGCAAACACACCCTGTGGCGCGTTTTAAGTTGGGGAAATAATTCCCTTTTCATCCTGAGGGACCCTGGGGGACAACTAGCCCACCAGGTGCTTCCAGTAAGCGCCACTGCTCTGCGTTGCAGAGAGGTTGTGCAGGCCGTGCCCCTTTTTACACCTCTCTGCAATGGCGCTTACTGGACGTACCTAGTGGGCTATTTTGTAAGCCTGGGCAAAGCACTACGCTACGCTCGCGTAGTTTGCGAAGTTCGCGCTACTTCGCACTACGCGAACTGCACGTAGCACAGTGCGAACACGCGTAGCATAGTGTTGCGTAGTGCTGCGGTCATTTTTTGCTTGCTCGCGGTCCTCAACGTCAAGTTGGCGACCGCGAGCAAGCAAAATGACATCCCGGCGAGACTTTTTCCTTGTTCGCGATCAGCAACATCAAGTTGGCGATCGCGAGCATGGAAAATAAACCTCCCGGCGAGATTCCCAACGCGAGGAGGTCAGGTTTCTCATTGCGAGTGGTCGCGTATGCTCGTGATCGCTCGCGATGAGAAACTACCAGTTCGCGTTGAGAAAGCTGCCGCTCGAGTAAAAATCTACTCGAGCAGCAGAAAACTACAGCTCGCACTGTGCAAGATGCCATTTTCAATGATTGCACAGTGCCGGTTGCTTGTCCGCACTGTGCAATCATTGTAAACGACATCTGGCACAGTGCGAACAAGGTACTACGCAGTTCGCGAAGTGCTACGCGTAGCTCGCGTAGTGCGAACTGCACTTTGCATAGCTTTGCGAAGTGCTACTTCGCGAACTATGCCCAGGGTTACTATTTTGCCCCTAGGGACCCTCAGGATTCAAGGGGACTTAATCTCCCAACTTAAAAAACGGCCACAGGGCATGTTTACACAGTGGGGAAGGGAGGGGACGGGGCCTGAGGTGACGTGTGCAAACACGCCCTATGGCGCGTTTTAAGTTGGGGAAATAATTCCCCTTCAATCCTGAGGTCCCCTGGGGGCTAACTAGCCCACCAGGTGCTTCCAGTAAGCGCCACTGAGCTGCGTTGCAGAGAGGTGGGCCAGGCCGTGCCACTTTTTACACCTCTCTGCAACGCAGCTCTGTGACGCTTACTGGAGGTACCTAGTGGGCTAGTTGGACCCTAGGGACCCTCAGAATTCAAATGAACTTAATCTCCCAACTAAAAATGGCCACAGGGCGTGTTTATACAGTGGTGAATGGAGGGGACGGGGCCTGAGTAAACATGTGCAAACAAGCCCTGTGGCGCATTTTAAGTTGGGGAAATAATTCCCCTTCAATCCTGAGGGACCCTGGGGGCCAACTAGCCCACCAAGTGCTTCCAGTAAGCGCCACTGCGCTACGTTGCAGAGAGGTGGTCTAGGCCGTGCCCCTTTTTATATCTCTCTGCAACGCAGCTCTGTGGTGCTTACTGGAGGTACCTAGTAGTCTAGTTGGACCCTAGGGACCCTCAGGGTTCAAGGGGACTTAATTTCCCAACTTAAAACGGCCACAGGGTGTGTTTACACAGTGGAGAAGGGAGGGGATGGGGCCCGAGGTGACGTGTGCAAACACGCCCTGTGGCGCATTTTAAGAGGTAGTTTTAATCCCTTGCCCTATTATATACTAGGGCTTACAGGTGAGGTCATGCTAATCACAGGGGGACCCCAACACATAGTGTTCCCTAGTGTATGTAGGTGTTTTCACTGTATTCTGAGTGCCTTTTAACATAGCACTGGCTCTAGGACTGGTTAGTCATACTCAGTTACCACCAGTATCCGTCTGAAAAAGTTGAGGGTACATGATGATTTTGCAACAAGTCTTCTTTCTGCACTTCTGTTTGTTCTTTCTGCATGTTATCCTTCTTCCTGCACTTTTCTTCGTCTTTGAGGACTTCTGTTGCTTCTTTCTGCATTTCTTTTTTTTCTTTCTGTGCGTTTTTTCTTCTTTCTTCACATGTCCTATCTCTGTAGGCATAGTCAGAAATTAGCATTTAAAAAACCTTTGAAATTCACTTAAAAAACCATAGGTTTCAGGCACGTTATTGTTAGGAATTAGCATTTAAAAAACCTTAGAAATTCCCTGGAAAAACCATAGGTTTCATGGGCGTTATAGTTAGCTGGACTTTTCACTCATACAAAACCATTGAAATTCCCCCGTTATAATTAGTTCAGCTAACTATAACTCGTGCGCCCGCAATGCACTGCTGATGACGTCACATATTACATCACTCATGACATGACATGTCATGAGTGATGTCACTGACCATGTTATGAGTGATGTAATATGTGACGTCATCAGCAGTGCATTGCGTGCGCGCGAGTTATAGTTAGCTGAAGTAACTATAACGAGGGAATTTCAATGGTTTTGTATGAGTGAAAAGTCCAGCTAACTATAACGCCCCTGAAACCTATGGTTTTTCCAGTGAATTTCTAAGGTTGTTTAAATGCTTATTCCTAACTATAACGTGCCTGAAACCTTCGGTTTTTTCAGTGAATATATATATATTCAGCTCCAAGATGTGTCCATCAGTTGAGTCGCACTCGGACAGCAGCAGCAAGAGAACTCTCTTTCCATGGTATGGACGGATACCGCTTACAGCCATCAACAGCCTCCGTGTAGGTTTGCCGATGCGTTTCGAAAGCTCCTCATCTTTCTCTTCAGAGGCTTTCACAGGAAGGATGCGTGCATATGACATTCCCATTTAAGTACTGCATTCCCTCCAATGGGATGGTCATATGGAACTGTGCATTATGGGAAGTATAGTTCGTAATCGATCATCCCCCAAATGGATGCACGCATTATTCTCTGTTATTAATAGGTCACATGGACCCCGCAAGCGGGCCTGTTCTAAATCCTCTGCTGTTGGCCCACACAATCAATTTAGTAAATACCTTGTCGATTGGCCCCCAGTTATCACGGGGTGGTGCAGACTCTGTGGCAGGATGGCCGTGAATACATTCAGCTCCAAGATGTGTCCATCAATTGAGTTGCACTCGGCCATCAGCAGCAAGAGAACTCTCTTTCCATGGTATGGACGGATACTGCTTACAGCCATCAACAGCCTCCGTGTAGGTTTGCCCGGCGCGTTTCGAAAGCTCCTCAGCTTTCTCTTCAGAGGCTTTCACGGGAAGGATGCATGAATATGACGTTCCCATTTAAATACTGCACTCCCTCCAATGGGATGGTCATATGGAACTGTGCATTACGAGAAGTATAGTTCGTAATCGATCATCCCCCAAATGGATGCACGCATTATACTCTGTTATTAATAGGTCACATGGACCCCGCAAGCAGGCCTGTCCTAAATCCTCTGCTGTTGGCTCACATAATCAATTTAGTGAATACCTTGTCAAGTGGCCCCCAGTTATCGCGGGGTGGTGCAGACTCCGCGGCAGGACAGCCGTGAATACATTCAGCTCCTAGATGTGTCCATCAGTTGAGTCGCACTCGGCCAGCAGCAGCAAGAGAACTCTCTTTCCATTGTATGAACGGATACTGCTTACAGCCATCAACAGCCTCTGTGTAGGTTTGCCCGACGCGTTTCGAAAGATCCTCAGCTTTCTCTTCAGAGGCTTTGACGGGAAGGATGCGTGCATATGACGTTCTCATTTAAATACTGTACTCCCTCCAATGGGTTAGCCATATGGAACTGTGCATTATGGGAAGTATAGTTCGTAATCAATCATCCCCCAAATGGATGCACGCATTATACTCTGTTATTAATAGGTCACATGGACCCCACAAGCGGGCCCGTCCTAAATCCTCTGCTGTTGGCCCACATAATCGATTTGGTGAATACCTTGTCGAGTGGCCCCCAGTTATCGCGGGGTGGTGCACACTCCGAGGCAGGACGGCCGCGAATACATTCAGCTCCAAGATGTGTCCATCAGTTGAGTCGCACTCGGCCAGCAGCAGCAAGAGAACTCTCTTTCCATGGTATGGACGGATACCGCTTACAGCCATCAACATCCTCCGTGTAGGTTTGCCGACGCTTTTCAAAAGCTCCTCAGCTTTCTCTTCAGAGGATTTCACAGGAAGGATGCGTGCATATGACATTCTCATTTAAATACTGCACTCCCTCCAATGGGATGGTCATTTGGAACTGTGCATTATGGGAAGTATAGTTCGTAATCAATCATCCCCCAAATGGATGCACGCATTATACTCTGTTATTAATAGCTCACTTGGACCCCGCAAACGGGACCGTCCTAAATCCTCTGCTGTTGGCCCACATAATCGATTTGGTGAATACCTTGTTGAATGGCACCACCCCGCGATAACATGCAAAGCGTGTAAATACGGGGTCAATAGAACAAACTATACTACACCCTTTAAACCCGATTCAGTACCGATTAACAAAAGTCTCAATTGCAAAACTGAATATGCAATTTATGTATTGGAATGCCCATGCAACCTGCAATATGTAGGGAGCACTAAGTTGCAGGTGCATAAGCTTGTACTCCAAGACTTGAGAGCGATTACAAATATCGATGTCACTTACCCAGTTGCTCGGCATTTTAAGGAGTACCATGACAGTAGGTTAGATAATCTAAAATACTTTGTCATAGATACGATCCTCCCCCCAGAAGCGAGGCAGCAACTGGGAAGCCATGCTCCGGAAACTTGAGACTAGGTACATTTTAGAATTGGATAATAAGATACCCCTGGGCTTGAATTCGAGTGAGGATTTTTATACATGTCTGTGATTGATTCCATCTGCTTTTAAATGAGATTTTAAGTAAGATCCATTTAGCCGCTGCCTTTATGATAATTGTTTTTAAGCTTTCAGTTATTGCACATTGGCACTTTAGTAAGTCATGGCTGTGACTACTATAGGTGAATATGAGCACTGTTTTGGCACCTGCACTTTAGTCAAATTTATTCATGGAAAGGTTTGCAATCAAGGCTCACTTGGGCAGAATCCAACTTGAGACAATGTTGCTTACAGTTCCCTTTTGCTATTTTGCACATTGGTAAAGTTCAGACCTGGTATAAAATTCATACATGGTTTGTAATAGTATAAAAATATATATATATATTTGATAAATTGATATCAATGCAAAAATTTTGGAATTGAACAATTATTGAATATTATATGATGTTCATGTATGTCGCCAATCAAATTGCGTACAAAAGATTGCTCTTAGCAAGGTGTTTTCTCTAACTTTAGGAAAATCTTTGCTAGATATCAATCTTTTATAATGTTTGAAACATTGAATAATTGTTTTAAATGTTTTTACCATATGTGCTGCTTTTAATGCTATATTCTGGCTGATAATATTTATTTATCACTGTTTTTATATGCATTTGTAAGGGATTACGAAACTTGCTTTCAATGAACTGATTGCAGATTTCTTCTATGTCCATGTCTCGTGATATCACTAATATGCACTGTCACTTTAAATATGGGAAGCACTCCACATGCGCGTCATGTGATCAAGGGCATTGTATTGCCCGAAATGCATCATGGCGGTGGTGCAGGGTGTCCACTAAATAAATTGAAAATTGCACCAAATTCGGGTCTGTGTTCGTCATCCTTGGTATACCAGTACTACCAGGCAAAGAAAACTGCACATATATATGGGAGGAGTGTTGTGGAGATGTTGTACAGGTATTGAAAGATCCGGGCCCGCCTGCATGTTCGGGAGAATAGGTGGCGGTACATCGAGGTTATCAACCTCAGTTGGGCGGTATGTACTGACATACCCCTGAGCACAAGGGCTGAGACGGTCTTGGGGACCCGAGGAAGCAACTTGATTTTTAATTAGCAGGAGATGGGACTTTTTACGTTATGGAGATTATACTGCCTTCTGCCCAAGAATGCTGACATTGTTCAGTACACTCCATGCATCAACTACCTGGGAGCCAAAAGATGCATCCTGGGAATCATAGTCCACAAGAAATGCGTGAACTGTGAATGGTGAGCACATCATCAAAGGGGTGGAGCGGACTTTCACCAATCATAGTGTGGCAAGATGGTTTTAAAACGCACAGCGCAAAGCCTCCTGAAACATCATGGTGCTGACGAAGGCCGGAACAGGCCGAAATGCATTAGTCGAGCACTTAAATAAAGGAAGCTTCCACTGTTCCCCTATGTGGCCTCTGCTCTTTCTTTTGGGAAGACTGTTGTGGAGATGTTGTACGCGTTAGCCAGAGACGCGGTACAGAGGCCCCCGTTTCCTAAGCAGGCCCGGATGTCAAGGGCTTCTGCTTCGGCATCTTTTCTCTTCAAGGCATTGAGAGATCCGGGTCCGCCTGCATGTTCGGAAGAATAGGTGGCGGTACAGCGAGGTTATCAACCTCGGTTGGGCGGGATGTACTGACAAACCTGCCCCCGCCTAACAGAATCCTGAGCACAAGGGCTGAGATGGACTTGGGGACCCAAGGAAGCAACTTGATTTTTAATTAGCAGGAGATGGGACTTTTTACGTTATGCAGATTATCCTGCCTTCCGCCCAAGAATGCTGACATTGTTCAGTACACTCCATGCATCACCTACCTGGGAGCCACAAAATGCATCCTGGGAAGCATAGTCCACAAGAAATGCGTGAACAGTGAATGGTGAGCACATCATCAAAGGGGTGGAGCGGACTTTCACAAATTGTAGTGTGGCAAGATGGTTTTAAAACGCACAGCGCAAAGCCTCCTGAAACATCATGGCGCTGACGAAGGCCGGAACAGGCCGAAATGCATTCGCCGAGCACTTAAATAAAGGAAGCTTCAACTGTTCCCCTATGTGGCCTCTGCTCTTTCTTTTGGGAGGAGTGTTGTGGAGATATATATATATGTATATATATATATATATATATATATATATATATATATATATATATATATATTACCCACTGGCGGTCGCCAGTAGGTAGTTATAGTTAGGACCTTGTTTCTATTCAAAAGCGTTTTTTCTTTTCCCAATAACTTTGGCGCCGGTTGACGAATCTTCGCGAAATTTTCAAAACGTTGGTGCCGCTCTGGTCAGCTCCTATCCTGAAAGTTTCGGGGTGATTTGCCAAGCGGGGGCCGAGAAAAAAGGGGGTCCCAAAACGCGTTTTCACCATACGAAACTTTAGACACGACTACAACCCGAACTGCTGAATGGAATTACACCAAATTTGGCAAAAAGGTAGCCATTGGTTCAGAAAGAGACCTTTTTTCAAATGGTTTAAATCCGTTCAGTAGTTCCTGAGAAATTCAAAAAATAGAGGTAAAAAAATCAATTTCCCATAGGAAACTTTAGACACGGTTACAGCAGAAACTGCTAAATGCAATTACACCAAATTTGCCAAAAAGGTAGTGCTTGGTTCATAAAGCGACCTTTTTTTTAAATGGAGTAAATCTGTTCAGTAGTTTTTGAGATATCAAAGGAAAAAAATCTTTATATATCTGGGCGGGACCTACCTACATAAGCACGAGCTTGGCTATAATTGGCTCCCAACACTTCAATCCAGGAAGTGTTGGCAGTCATCTTGGTGCAATACTTTTTAGGTCTCGCCTAGCGATGCAGCGCATGCGCTGCGCACTACACAAACACAACTGCACTGCCCTAAACCCTAAAACACTACCCTGGCACGAGCCCCTACACTGCACGAACACCACTGCACTGTCCTAAATCCTGAAACACTACCCCAGCATGACTCCCTACACTGCCCGAACACCACTGCACTGCCCTAAACCCTGAAACACTACACCCATATATGCATATTGCCATGACGGTTGAACATGGTACAGTCAGCTCATTCCAGGACCACGGAGCACTACAGTCCCCTGAGACACCCTGGCCTCATAATCATGTGTGTCATCCAACACTGTGCACATTCTCTGTGTGCATAGGTCTGCCTCTGTGGCATTGTTCCCTGGCCCAGTTAGTATTTAGCAAATGTGTGCTACATGTGTCCACTGGAAAGGGATACACCATTTTGCTTGTGCATACTCACACTGGGCAGTGCCTGTGTGGCTATTCACAACAATCTGTTGATGGTTGTTTGTCACAAATATGTGTTGCCAGCCCCACGAGATGATGTTGTGTAAATGAAGCTATTTTTCCAGAACAGTTATTGTAACCCTCAATAAGAGGTGTCACTTCTTGATCTGTATCAATCACATTGACTCAGGCATGGGGTGGGGTGTGCAGGAGAGGCATACATGTGCAACCCTGATTTTTCATTGCCAGGTCTGACTTGTGTGTGAGACATGGCTGTACAAAGAATCACCGTGCAGTGCCCCTGTGATGCTGGCCAGTGCTTAATTTACCTGCTTTGCCGCCTGTGTCAGTTTTTAAAAAACATGATTCCTGCTCATACATTTTTAGCACCTGTGTGTGGTTCAGATGCAACGCTGTTTGGACTTTGTGTGATGACATCTGTGTGTACATTCTGGCTTGCCATGAGGGTGTCCCCACAGTACAGCTAGGCTTTTTTTCTACCCAATTGCAGGCCCATTAACTAATGCATTGTCCTGGGTGTGGACATGTGTGCCACTCCAGATGACAGGCAGTAGGTCATATGTGTAGCCAACTGTGTAATCAGGTGACGGATGGCCATGTGACAACTGACATAATTCAAGTTATTACTCTTATAAAATTGTACCTTGGCACTCACAGCACTTGTCAACAGTTCTTCATGTTTTAAATGTGGAAATTTGATGATTTGTGTTGAGAACACTGATGTGCCTGCATGAAAAAAGTCACCCAAGGAAGTGCACACCAAAATACATTTCCACCTTCATGGAACACACTGGCACATTTTCTAAGAAGCCACTGTTAGAATTAAATGGTGTTGCATATTCTCCATATACATGTTCCCACAGTGCTCTTGATTTTGTGAGACTCCTTTGTTGTTGGTGATACAAACTGACGAGTCTCAAGATATCCAGACCTCCGTGGGCCCATGTATATGTACTTTCTGCAACACCATTAATTTCTAACAGTGGCTTCTTAGAAAAGGTGCCAGCTTCTTCAATGACAGTGTAAATGTACTTTTGTGTGCACTGCCTTGTGCGACATATTTCATGCAGGCACATGAGTGTTCTTTTCACGAAATGGCGAATTGGCACATTCAAAACATGTAGATTGTGTAAAGTATTGTGAGTCCCAAGGTAGCTAATTTTTTTGGTTTTGTGTTCCAAGGTACTTACAGGTCTCTGAGTGTGGTGACACCTTGAGTATTGAGGTGGGTCAGTTTACAATGGGTGCACCACTACTGTTTCTCTTTCAGGTTAAACAAGAGGTGGCATGACTTCATTGTATTGTTGTGCTCACCGGTTCACAGACACTAGCTTCTCAGTGTATTTCTCAGTCAAGTTTTGGCCTTTTGTGTTCTTTTTTTCCTGGTGTCCAAGTGGCATAGTGGGTCTACCAACTGGGCAGTACAGGGCTTACATATGTGCGGAGTTATCTAGCTGTTACTCATGATGCATTGCCTGATATGCACTGTGACCAATTGTTCTTGTGCTCATGTGTCAGATGTATACAGGTGACTGATGCATTATCGGTTTCTTCTCCTTGCCCACAGCATCATCATCCGCAACCGAGGGAGGGACCCAGCGGCAGTGCCACCAGTGCTGTGGCATCAGAAGGACCCAGTGGCACGGAGGGTGAGGGGAGTCAGTCGGAGGACCTGTCTGGACATGATACCAGCTACGACGCTGACGGGTCAGAGGCTGACCTCCCTGAGGAGGCGGAGGCTGCAACACCAACTGGCAGCATCCCCACATCTGTCCCCGCCTCCTCCATTACCATCTCCGCCCTCCCAGTTGCTCCCGTCCCTACTGTCCGTGCAGAGTCCCACCATGTCTCCTTCGTCCCAGGCACCGCACCCCCTCCCCCTGTCACCCCTGCTGCCCTCAGTGAAGAGTCTGTGGACATACTGCGGCAGTTTGAGGTTGGGCAGGCATCGGTGCTGACTATCCTCCATGGACACACTAAACTGCTCACACAGATGGTGTCGTTCATGGAGGGCATGTCAGCAATGATGTCTGACCAACGCAGGTTTCTGCGGTCCATGGACTCTTCCCTGACGGCAGCAGTTTCTCTCCTGCAGCGCTCCGTCCCTCCCTACCCCGGACCCATCCACACTGCCCTCTCCCATGCCTGCCCAACGCACACCCAGACAGTCACGGGCACGCACCCCACCAGACACATCCAGCACACCACCAAGAAAGGCACGGCGCACACCTCCTGGCACGCACACTCAGGGGGATGTAGGCACACCCACAGGGGCTGGGGGCAGACAACATACACGCAGCCACAGTCGCAGTCCGCAGTCCTCACAACCCTGTTCCTCCAAAACCACTCCCCTTAGCTCCCCTGCCAAACTGTCACCTAAGGAGACCTGTATGTTTGAGCTGGGCCTCGCCCCCACTGAGCCACCACCCCACAAGCGGGCGAGGAAGTCCCCGGGCACGGGAGTTGAGTCCCCCACCATGTCAACCCCCTCCCCTAAGAGCGCTGCACCCCATCCCTTGGCCACCACACCCTCCGTTGGCCCTGGGGAATCCTCTGGTGCAGGGGTTAGGATGGAGGCCCTAGCAGCAGTGTGCAGCGCCGTGTTCACCTCCACCTTTGGTGCTGCCCCACCCCCTGTGGTAGAGACGTCCACCCCTGCACCCACCACACCTACCCCTCCCCCTCATGTCCCTGCGGTGCCTGATCCTGCCACAGATGATGCCCTCCCCCGGTCGACAAACCTTGAGGTTCCTTAGTGCAGGCAAGGTAGGGGTGGACACGGTCCCCTACGTCCACCCTTGGACTTGAGAAATTGACTGGCCATTGGCCTTTGTACATAGTATCTTTTATATTATTTTATTTTTTGTGCTGAATAAAGCCTTTTCTTTTACTTTCAACACTATTGCATTTCAGGTACTTGATGTTGGTGATGAGGCTCCAGGAGTTGGTGTTCTGGTAATGTGTTAGGGTTCTGAGAAATGTTTTTGTATGATGGCCATGAGGTGGACCATGGTATCTGTGTGCCATCACAATGTCTCTGCAAAGAATCATTGGTAGTGTGTGTTCATTTAGTTTGGAGACATTGTCCCAAGGAGTGTTCCTTCCTCTGTAGCACCTGACATCTTCCCTGCAAACAGTTGCACAATTGTTGTGCTGACCTGCGTCAACATTTCCTTTGTTGGTGACGGATCCCTTCAACAATGGCCATGCCTGCTCACCGATGTCTCCTGCTGAATCGTCTGTGCCATCCTTGCTAGTCACTGTACTTGTGTTTTGGGTATGTAGGAATGCCTTCAGGGACAAATTGTCCCTTTTCAGCACTATGCATGTGTGTAATCACAGCCTACCACACAAATGGTACTTGTTATGCAGGGTATTTGGGCACCTGACTCACAATTGTGGGCATTGTATGTGGTGGAATATAACCCTATTGCTTCCATGAGAGACAACATCTTGGTGGCTGTACCAGCACCTGTACATTCCTTACACTCCTGGGATGTGCGTGACAGTGTGTGTTCATTTTGGCTATCTTAGTTTTGTATGCAGTTACATGACTATACAGTCTGTTGGCATGAAATCAGGGTGTGTATTGTGCTGCATCCCCCATGGGTGGGTATGCATGTGTTATGTGTCCTCACACCCACATGTGGTATGTCATGCAGTATGTAACAGACAGCCATCGTCCTGGGAGTGGGACCCTGCTGTCAGTGATGTGTTGTAATAGCACTAAAATCATAGTCCAAAGTTAGGGATGCGTCCATACCACCATGTAGGTGTGGTCATCTGATGATGATGTACACCCCCCCATATCTCTGTCCATTGCTGGTAGTCATATGCACCCACCCCTCATATTGCAGGCCACTGCTAGGAGTCATATGCACCCACCCCTCATATCTCTGACCACTGCTGGTAGTCATATGCACCCACCCCTCATATCTCTGTCCACTGCTGGTAGTCATATGCACCCACCCCTCATATGTCTGGACACTGCTAGGAGTCATATGCACCCACCCCTCATATGTCTGGACACTGCTAGGAGTCATATGCACCCACCCCTCATATATCTGGACACTGCTAGGAGTCATATGCACCAACCCCTCATATCTCTGTCCACTGCTGGTAGTCATATGCACCCACCCCTCATATGTCTGGACACTGCTAGGAGTCATATGCACCCACCCCTCATATGTCTGGACACTGCTGGTAGTCATATGCACCCACCCCTCATATGTGTGGACACTGCTGGTAGTCATATGCACCCACCCCTCATATGTCTGGACACTGCTAGGAGTCATATGCACCCACCCCTCATATGTGTGGACACTTCTGGGAGTCATATGCACCCACCCATGCACCCCCTTGGAGCAGTACACTGCTGGCCTGGACCTACACACACCAATATGAAGGTAACGTGCTGGGCCAGTCCTCTAAGCCCACATTCCTGGCGTGTGTACGCCTCGTATTAATGGAGTATGTGTGACACGCACCATACCCACACATTCATTGCATGTGTACGGTCCGTATCACTGTTCTACTGTGTTGTAGGGGTACGTGTGACACGCACCGTACCCACGCATTCATTGCATGTGTACGGTCCGTATCACAGTTCTACTGTGCTGTAGGGGTACGTGTGGTACGCACCGTACCCACGCATTCATTGCGTGTGTACGGTCCGTATCACTGTTCTAATGGTGCCGTAGGGGTATGTGTGGTACGCACCGTACCCACGCATTCATTGCGTGTGTACGGTCCGTATCACTGCTCTAATAGTGCCGTAGGGGTACTTGTGGTACGCACCGTACCCACGCATTCATTGCGTGTACGGTCCGTATCTCTATTCTAATGGTGCCGTAGGGGTACATGTGGTACGCACCGTACCCACACATTCATTGCGTGTTTACGGTCCGTATCACTGTTCTAATGATGCCGTAGGGGTACGTGTGCAACGCACCGTACCCACGCATTCATTGCGTGTGTACGGTCCGTATCACTGTTCTAATGGTGCAGTAGGGGTACGTGTGCAATGCACTGTACACGTCCACTTCCGTTGTTGTGGTACTCAGGGGTTGCTGGCCATGCCCCCCCAAGTGACCAGACCCTGGTGGTAATGTATGGCCTCCATATTATAGGTTTGGCTTTGAGTATGGGTTTTGTTTCCTGCCCCTCACCCCCACCCTGGCCCCTGGGTGTTGTTCTCACCTTCAGCGGCGTGTGCGTCGGGTCCGGTGCACCAGGTCATAGGCTAGGAGGACCGGGATGACACGTACGATGGGGTTCATGGTGTGTACGTCGCGTACCGGGGCTCTGTTGCGTAGCGGTACGCGTCAGACTCTGCTTTTCCGGCTGTGTTTGACTCCCGTAAAAAAAGAGCCGTACAGAGTGACGTAGGGATGAATCGTACTTGCTGGCCCGGAAACCGCTGCCTGAATACGTCCGGACGTCGCGTACAAGCTGTTCCGGATCCGAATCGTAGGTATTTTTTCAACCTACGGTCTTTTGTACGATTCGTACGGAAATAGGCTTTCTGTATAAATCGTACTTCCTAGGTTGTAGGGACAGTTTACCGGGTACGAGTTGTACGGAGAAAACGCTCTGTACAACGATTCGTACTGCCTTTTTCCAGGATTGGAATCGGCCCCCAAATGTTTCTTGTATTTGTTGTCAGCGAACTCACTATAAAAATCAGACTGGGGTGTCAATCTGTATTTAAAAAGTGAAATAGAAGATAATGATAAGTGGATGGAATTTGCAACTTATTTGTTGGTAGAGGATTGTTTTGATTTGGGATCTGAGAAGCATATTTGCAAATATTGTTATAACAAATTAGATGAGAATAAAATGCCTGCTAGAGCTGTTCATAATAAGCTAGAGTTGGTTGCTATTCCTCCAGAGCTGATAGATTTAAATACGAATGAGTCTATTCTCATTCAATGTGTTCACCTGTTTCAGGCTATTGTTTGTATGGAGCCTAAAACAGGTAAATTACCTCCATCAGAGCTGCAAAGAGGATTGAAAGGAAGAGTTGTGTATTTACCGTTAGATTTAAGGAAAAATATTGAAACTATTGGTGTAGACCATGCAGAAAATTAGCCACTAGTCATTCTAGTTAATGGTGTTCCTACAAAGAATAAGAAAATCTGGCAAGAGTTAGTGGATGTTAGAAAAGTGCAAAAGGCATCATTGTATCTGTTAAAAAATAATGAGTACTATAGAAATGTGTTTGTAGGAGAACTAGAAATAGATTTAGCAGAAGATACTGAAACATTAAGTGGACAAATAGAAAAACTGGACATGTCCAGATGTGAAGAAATCTATGAACATTACAGTGTACATCCACTTCATTCCAAAGAGGTGATGGGGAATACGATTGAGTTGTTCCAAATGAAAAAACAACAGGAAGTCCCATGAGTGCATGGGAAGAGAGCTTGGAAGCTCGTTGTTTGTCACAGTTGTTTCCAACAGGAAAAGGTGGACGATATGATGAACGTCCTGTGCAGATTCCTGCATCTGAATATCGGACAAAAAGATTATATGCAGAAGATCCAAGATTTCAACAATGTATCCCTTATATGTTTCATTTTCTGCTTGAAAGTGACTTGTCTGGACTTTCATATGCAGTAAATCACATTTTAAAAACTGGAATGCATCTGCAAAATGTAACTGAAAAGGATTTTATGGATAAAGTGCATCAGAGAGATGATCATTTAGAATCTCAGTTGATTAATCTGATGGCATGTCAGCGTGGGACTAATGACTATTGGTACCGTCGTCATGGAGAACTGAAATGTATGCTACGGAACTTGGGAACTCCTACATGGTTTGTTACACTAAGCTGTGCTGAGTATGCTTGGGATGATTTACTTGAATTTCTTCGAGAGGCAAATTCCAATATAAAAAATATTAAATACAAGACACCTGGAGAGTTGTGCTCTTTGGATCCTGTTAATGTATGCAGATATTTCAATCATAGATTTGAAGCTATGATGTCTTTCATCTGCAATAAAAAGAATCTTCCTCTTGGAGAAGTTGTGGATTTCTTTTGGAGAAAGGAGTATCATGCAAGAGGTGCTCCTCATATACATATGTTGTTATGGATCAAGGACGCCCCCAAATTTGGAACAGATTCATATGAAACTGTTTTGTCTTTCATTGAAGATTATGCCACATGTGCTGTACCCAATAGCAGAGAACATAAAAACTTAAAACAACAAGTCTTACGATTCCAAAGCCATCGATGTGGAAAATACTGTCGACGAAAGTACAAGTCAAAGGATAAGTTCTATACCAAATGTCGTTTTGGATTTCCACGTCCTGTATTATCCAAAAGAAGAGTGAACAGTTTTATGTCAGCTATGTGACATACCATCACAAGAAAGTCTCCGAAAAATACCTACATCTTAAGAAGAAGCAAAGTATCAAAATACATAAATAACTACAATCCAGTTATTTTATCCATGTGGAACACTAACATGGATATTCAGTATGTTGCGGACAATTCCATTGCTGTTGCTCGATATGTAACATCCTACATTACTAAATCAGAAAAGATGGAATTGAAAGAAATATGGGAAGAGATTTCTCACGAGAAGACTCTAAGTAAGAAATTATACAGTTTCAGTTTGAAGATGTTATCGCATCGTGAAATTGGAGCATATGAATGTTCAGATCGGTTATCATCTGCAAGTCTATATTCCAAAAGTAGAAGAATCATTTGGGTGAGTCTAGGTCTTGCAGGAATGCGAAATTGGGTACTGAAATCTGTTCAAGAAATTGAATAATTAGCAGAAAAAGAACCAGAAAGTACAGATATTTTGAAAACGAATATGTTGGACACATATTACCCAAACAGAAGTCATCATCTTGAGAACATGTGTCTCTATGAAGTGCTGCAAAACTACACTTTTAAACGGAATACTACAGAGAACATCAATGATGGAAAATATGCAGTGATTGGTTCCGAAGGATGTCTGGTGAAACAAAGGAAAGGAAATGTAATTAATCACAGGAAACTGAGTTGCGACACTGCTGATAAAAGGGAATTTTACTATTTAGCCCTTTTGCAAATGTTCAAACCATGGCGTTCAGAACTGGAATTACTTGGAGATTTTCAGAGCTATGAAGATTCATTTAATGTTTGTAAAGATAGCATACAATGCAGTGCTTTTGCAAATTATGCGAAAATGTTGAATGATAAATACAATTGCAGCTGAGATTGCTAGAGACAGTTCTCAAGACAGTCAAAGTTCTGCTGCACTGAGTCAAGATCCACATGGACAACCAATTGTTGAAAATGAAGCAGCAACTGCCATGAATGAGGTGGAATCAAGCTCAAGAAGATGTAATACAGTTAGGAAACTTGGAAGAACAACTAAATGTTGAACAGAAACAAATATATCAACAAGTGAAAGAGCAGATTGACCATGGATTACTTCATGAAAAGAAAGGGTGCTCATGTACCTTCATTTCAACCTATCCGAATGTATGTGAGTGGTCAAGCTGGAACAGGAAAAAGTTTCTTAATTAAAGTAATTACAAGTTATCTGCAAAAAAACAACTGAGTCACATTTGTCTTGTGTTGTCACTGCTCCAACTGGGTTGGAAGCACATAACATTAAAGGAATTACTTTACATTGTTTACTAATGCTACCAGTAGAGCATGAGAACAAAATGGAATACCACAAGCTATCTGGAGAAGATTGTTGTGAAGTTTCAAGAGTCTTGAAGAAAATGAAACTTCTCATTATTGATGAAGTGAGCATGGTCTCAAACTTGATGCTTGCCTTTGTGCATTTAAGAATGCAGCAAATTCTTAAAACAGAGTATGACGTGTTATTTGGAGGAAAACACGTCATAGTTTTTAGAGATCTATTGCAACTGACTCGGGTAAAAGGACAACCGGTATTAAAACACTTGCACATGAAGATACCAGAAAGTCTCTTGGTAGTGTTGGTAATGTGAACATTTGGACTAATTTTGAATACAAAGAACTGACAACAAATATGTGACAGGCAAATGATGCTGAATATGGAAGTATTCTTCAAGATATAAGAAGTGGAAGTCTTACAAAACATGGCAAACAAGCTTTGGAAAGTCGATTACTTTGCAATGTCTTTCCAAATGAAAATGTAGTTCCTGCGAAAGTGTACATGAAAATTGCTGAAAATAAATCAGTGATCTGTTTAATGCCAACACTGCGCGAGTGTTCCATATTCAACGAAGAACTATTGAAACTTGAAAATGAAGAAATTATAAAAATGGAAGCCATCGATAAAATAGAGCATGAAGGAATCACTATTATTTTGACTGGAAAGTTGAAAACAAAACTGGATTCTTTAGAAAAAAAATATCTAAAACAGCTGGTTTAGAAAAGACACTATATGCATGTGTAAACTGTCGGGTAATTTTAAGGCGTACTTTGTATGTAGAAAAAGGGTTAGTTAATGGCGTAATGGGTAAAGTGGTGGATTTTGTTAATTATCAGAAAAAATATGGAATTGAATTTTTAAAAATTAAATTTGATCAGATTGAAGAAGTTAAAGAAATTGGTCGTTGTTCAGTTTGTTTTTTGCTTGTTAAAGATTAATATGTCCATAGGAAACAATTTCCATTTTCTCTGGCATATGCAGTGACTATTCATAAATCTCAAGGATTAAGTGTAGGCATTGGTGAACATTGGATCTACTGTATTTAAAGAGGGTATGGCATATGTTGCTTTGTCGCGAGTCAGAACATTATCTGGTTTGTTTTTGATTGATTTTGATGAGACAAAGGTTACTGCAGATGCAAACTGTGTAAAAGAGTATAATAGGTTAAGAAGGGTGTATGGTCCAAATTTAGGTCAATATCCTGTATTTGAAAAGCGTGTGATTGGTCGAAAAAGAAGGTTTGAGAATATCTGTTCTGAAGGTGTCGTGAAGGGAAAAGAACAAGATAATGTTGTGATTGCAAGTAAAAAGAAATTGGACACTGTTGAAGAGGTTGTTGGTTATCAGTTTAAAAATAGTTCAGGTGTCAACTGCTATGCTAATGTAGTGGTCAATGTTGTTTTTTATCTTGAAGGTTTGCAAGAACAAATTATGCCGAACTGCAAAAAAGATTTTGTTCTCTGTTGCATTCTCTTTATGAAAAATTGACAACAGATACATGTAAAATACAATCTGTTTCAGATGTTCGTAATCTTTTGGATGTGTGTTCTGGTTCTACACAATTTACACAACATATCCAACTAGGAATTTTTAATGTAAATGCTTACCATTTTTGAAAATGAAGGTGTAGAAACAGAAAATATTTTTGGCCTTTCTTACAAATGGGAACATCATTGTGAAAATTGCATGTATACATGTACCACTAATGTAGACACTGAAAGAATTCTGTATTTAACATTACCAGACTGTAAATCAGTGTCTTTCAATAAATTAGTTAAAGGTGCAAATCAAAACATGGAGTGTAGCCAATGTAAATCAGAAATGTTATCCACATTATTTTTAACAAAATATGGACCATACATAATTTTAATGATGCAACGTTGTACAGCTGATGGAAGAAAATTGGATACTTTAATAAAGCAGTTTGTAGCAACACAACTATCAATATCAGGAAGGACTTTTGTATCAATTGCAATAATTCCATGATGGTCCTTCCACCACATCTGGACATTACACTGCCTATCTAAAATGTGACAAAGGCTGGACACTTTGTAATGATTCCCAGTTGGTTTTCAAACAACGTTTACCTAGGAAATTACCTAATTCCTATCTAATATTTTTTAAGTCAAAGTTTTAGGAAGATAATTCATTCTCTGAGGAATTTATTATTATAATTTAATAGGACTACCATTGTACAATTTACATAAAAAGGAGTGCAAAAATACCATTTGGCCTCAAGGAAAGGTATATGTTTGAATTATGGACTTTTTTGTGTTCATTGACTCGGTGAATATTTTTAAGCGACAACATTTATAGTTTTTATAAATTAAACTTATAAAATTTTGTTAGCCATAAGCATTTCATATATGTGTGATTTGTGGTATTTTACTGAAAATAGCATGTTGGTTATTTTTAAACAATATTTTTGATTGTTATTTTTTTTGCCCGCTGTTAAGTGATGAGTACGATTGAAATCACTATTTCTAGTGAAATTCAATATATTCTGAGAACAGCAAAAAAGGCAAACAAATTACTTTGTTGAAATTATGCTGTGTTGTAAAAAATTTATTATTACATGTTATAACTATTTTTTCTTTTCTTTACAGATCCTAATTCTACAATAAACAGTTTACATCCATTTAC
Organism: Triturus cristatus; assembly: GCF_964204655.1. Lineage (NCBI taxonomy): Eukaryota > Metazoa > Chordata > Amphibia > Caudata > Salamandridae > Triturus > Triturus cristatus. The sequence continues at coordinate 920,403,343 of NC_140582.1, read as the reverse complement.
ATTGCAAAAAAAATGTGAAAAAAATGTTTACCATTTTTAATTTCTATTACTGTGAAGGTAAGTTTAACTAAGTATTACTATGCAGAATGGGCAGATCTGCAAGAACCTGCAAAGATTGAACAAGTTTTTAAAAACACTCTGTTTATACCAATGTAGTTTTGAAATCTCTCTGTTACCGGATATTATGTGACCTCCAAAAAAACAGATTTGAGTGGTTCATAATATTTCCCATTGTACCTATTGAAGGACCACCATCATTTCAATCATTCTTGTTTGAGCATCTTTGCAGACAAAACTCTGTGCTTACCTTCTATCATTCGGAAGCAATTTTAAAACAGAAATATGTCACTTTTTGTAAAACAAAAAAAAAAACTAGCAATGGTGACTCTCTTGCTTGCGGCAGATTAGATCAATAGACTGCTCCCCGTAGCATAAAGTAGCATTGCATTTTATGCAGAGCACTTTCAAGTATTGGAACTGCGGACGGATGTCCACATTTTGTGCAGAAGGATACACTCTTGAAGTGCTTGGCTGCGATGAATCCGCAGGAGCAGGAACGACTGTCATTCTTCGGCATTCCTCCCAAGCAAGGTTTACCGGATGAAGGGTCCTTAGATGTTTCATCATGCTCGCAGTTCCGCATGAATATTTTTTGTTTGGATCCCCACGGGACAGCACTCTCTGGCAGATCTTGCAGGTCACCAAGGTGGCATTGGTCTTTGTTTGCCCCTCAGGATATGTGAAAAATTTCCACACCACAGATGAAAAATGTGGTGTGCGTGGTGGCTCTTCCAAAAAATCATCCTCAGATGAATGAGGAGATCCAGGAGATGCCTGCTGCCCTGAAGCCATTGTTTGTTAAGAAAAAAGTTTGAGCTAAGTGAAAACCTAGTCAAAAAAGCTTCTTCTCTGCAAAGAGATGCTCCTCCAAAGAAGGTCAAAGAAGAATGATTGAAATGGATGGGGTCTTTCAATAGTTAGAACAGGAAGTGTAATGAACCAATCAAATCTCTTTTTTTCAGGTCACATGGGATCCGCGCACCGTGCGCTTACGCAGCACGCACCCAGCGCGCATCCGCGAAATTGAATTTAAAAAGAATTTAGGATTAGATGTAAAAATATATTACTTTTATGAGTAGTTTACAGTTTGTCTTCAATTAATATTCACATAAAATACATATATATATGTTTTTTTAAATGTTAAATATTTTGCGGGATTCGCGCTCCCACCGCGTCTTGCACGCACATGACGCATTGCGGAAGCGCGCAAGTGTTGCGTAACGAGCATCATACGTGTCGCATTTAGGCTTGGAGTCGCGTACCGGTCGCATTGCAATGGCGCACCAAACACGTACCCAACGCTTACCGTATGCGGATGCTTACACGTAGGGGTCGAGAATGGTGCGCATTGCGGGCGCGAATCTAAAAAAAAATGGAAAAAAAATAAAAAATAAAGTTTTGAAAATATAGTTCACAAAATATTTAAAAAAAATATAAAAATATATTTTAAAACAGTAACAAATTTTTTTTTAAACCCAATAAAAACAAATAATATTTTTTAATTTTTAAAAGAATTAATTGAAAAAATAAGTTAAAAAAAGGTGAAAAAAAATTATTTAAAAAAAAACATAATTAAAGGAATTGACACACTGAAATTGAAAAATTTAGAAATTCAATGAAAATCATTAAATTATAGATAGGAATTAGCATTTAAAAAACCTTTGAAATTCACTGAAAAATCCATAGGTTTCATGCACGTTATAGTTAGGAATTGACATTTGAAAAACCTTAGAAATTCACTGAAAAAACCATAGGTTTCAGGGGTGTTATAGTTAGCTGGACATTTCCCTCGTACAAAACCCTAGAAATTCCCCTGTTATAGTTAGTTCAGCTAACTATAACTCACGCGCCCCCGCAATGCACTGCTGATGATGTCACATATTACATCACTCATGACATGGTGAGTGACATCACTGATGACATCACTGATGACATCTCAAATGACATCACTGATGACATCACTGATGACGTCATCCATGTAATAAATTAGTGCATCTTCTCACACCCTAATATAACCTTTGATACACCGACTCAAAATTTCAGACGGCCATTCTCAAAACCATAGATACTCCAATACCAAAAACTACATACCCACTCATTGACTCTTAGGTCTACACACACCTGCACTCACTCACCTGTAGAGTAATTCATACTTAAAGTCACTCCGTATAGGACTATCATGTGCATTTATACACCTATATAGACACTCAGACAGCGCCAATCATCCATAGACATACTCACACACCTAGTCAATCATGCAAATAATTAATCACACTCCAATTTACTCACCTATACAGTTATACACACACAAGTTCACTTACTCATAAAAATACTACCACATTCTTACACTCTTATACAATTACTGATACAAGCACACACTCATCCATACAGCCACTCTCACAATCACACACTCTCACATATAAACAGTTAACTCTTACACACATATACCCTGCCTTTCACATATGTAGTTACTCACACATGTACCACTGAGATATACATTCAATCACTAACAAAGCCATACATACACTCACCCAACCATACAGTCCATCACAGATGCACTCTTAAAACCATGCACCCATAGAATCACCCACTCACACATCTATGCACAGAGTCACACACACCCTACCCACACAAACACTCAGGCACCCATACAGATACTCAGCCAACCAATCAATAACCCATATAGACACTCATATAGCTATTCACAAAACCATGCAACCACTTATACACCAACAGACAGACAGATACAGACATTCACACAGTTTAGTTACTAGTCTGCAGTAAGATACATTTAATGACTCACTTATAGAGTCAGTCACACACCTAGAAAATCATCCATTCACACACTTATACACCCACTCATTCTTCCATAGGTCTTTCCCTTTATATATTAAACATATTAAAACTTTAAGAAACACAGACTCACTGGATGACGTCATCAGTGATGTCATCAGTGATGTCATTTGAGATGTCATCAGTTATGTCATCAGTGATGTCACTGACCATGTCATGAGTGATGTAATATGTGATGTCATCAGCAGTGCATTGCGGGGGCGCGCGAGTTATAGTTAGCTGAACTAACTATAACAGGGGAATTTCTAGGGTTTTGTACGAGGGAAATGTCCAGCTAACTATAACACCCCTGAAACCTATGTTTTTTTCAGTGAATATATATATATATATATATACACATCAAAATAATGTAATTTAACATTAGTATTAGTTCCTATTGGGTGTTGAGGTGTTATTTTATTTCCCTACCTCCATTGCTTTCTCTGGGACTGTGTTGCAGTTTGTGAGAGTGTTCATAAGTGGCGCTTAGCTAACTCCAAGGCTTGGCTGGGGTACATTTACACCTGTTTTGACAGGGTGTTGGTCCCATGTTCTCTGGTCTATACCCCTATTTGGAGTTTTTTACCTTGTATCATCAAGGCGGCCAGTGCCGCTGCAATGGTGTACTCTGGGGAATTTCCGAGAGGGAACAAATTTAAGGGTTTATCAGCAATTCTCCAAACCCGGGACCATTGTGGGACCGTGGTCTTGTTGTCACACTTACTCCAAAGACTCACGCAACTACAACTCCTCACGCCGGTCCACCGCCAGAGAACACGATTGCAGCGGCATTGGCCGCCTTGATGATACAAGGTAAAAAACTCCAAATAGGGGTATAGACCAGAGAACACGGGACCAACACCCTGACGAATGCCAGAACGACCCAGATGGGCGTGTAAAATTGGCTGAAACATGTTGGTATACGCAGGAGGGATTTAAGGGTCCTTACCTTCCCTGATTTTCCCGACTTTTGATTTTTAATCCTACCAAGGGGTTACATGAATAAAGAATGATGATAGTTCCCTCTTAGGTAGTTTTAATTGTTTGTGTCTGCACTCTTTGGTCCCTTCTTTAGGGAATACTTTTCCCTGTAATAGTTTATTTTTTTCTTTTTCTTTCTGTGGGTTATGTCACTCTTTCTATACCCTCACCACTAAACTTCATATATTTCTAAAAAATTGCGCTCCGTCCAGTGTGTTGGTCTGCACCTGGGCATCAGATGCGGCCCTATGATGAAGCATGAAACTGCAAAGTGTGTGAGGGCAGTATTAAAACAAGGGTTGCCTTTTCCCTTACACTCTTTCCTCTTATAATTGTTTTGTAGTTTGGATAGTGAAGGATAATTATATCTTTTTCACTTTCTTTTGTCCTGTATAAGGTGTCTTAATGTGTGTAGCTCTTCTCTGTTGAGTGAGTTTTCATGTATGATAGGGGATTCAGAGAAGGCTTTCTTTTCCCTAGTCTCTTTTTTGTGATATTGTAAACCATGTAGTATGCCATGACTGGGCTCTCTCATTCATCCTGATGGTATGTAGAGTGTCTGAGTAACAGGTGAGATTGGGTCTCATGCTAGGGTTCCTCCGTGTGTTCATAGCCACTAACACTGCACAATGATCCATATAGTATTAGTAGTAGAGTTGGCTAGCTCCCATCACCCTACATGTCCCTGTACAACTCACTAGAGGTCCCTCTCCATCTCGAGTTCTTTTTGAGGTCAAGTGTACTTTTTGACTTGAATAAGTATAAGGTAGAAAGGACCATCTGGTGCACTGGATATGCACACAGATTATCAATCTCTTAGCAGCAGTTCTGACTGACACTGCCATCTCTGTATGGTGACTATTGGCAAGGTGTAGTGTTGCTTTTTTTGGGTGTTTTCCATTGTTTAAATGGTCATTGCTGTAAATATATTGCTTGTCCATATCTAGCCAGAGAGGAAAAGTAATTTAAGTGAACCTTTATTTTTGGGGGAATGGTGTACCTTAAGTTTCTAGGGAATCCACACTTTCTCCCTCTTGGAGCCCTCTATGGCCCTTGTAATCACCCACTCTTAGGAGCTTAGCCTGGCAAATATAAAAATAAATGTGGCAAATATACCCCCCTAACACCATCACCAATAGGACAGCCTGACTTGGTGGTGGTGTCATCACCATCCTTGCTGGCAGTAGCCTATGCCCCTTCCTGCCACCATTGTTGCAAAACTGGCATTGCAGGTATGTGATAAACTATACTATCAACCACACCTGAGGTTGAGGGTCTTGCTGCCACTTCCATCTTTGCCCCCAGATTGTCAAGTGAGAAGGAGTAATACTGAGTTTTGCCTGAGAGCAGCGTTGCCTGAAAGGCCACAGTTGTCCCATCACTGAGGTGGAGGCTGGCTTGTGCTGGCAGAGGCATTTTTACTTGATAGATCAAAGCCTTTGATTTGCCTTGGAATCTCAATCTCAAAATAAGGAGGTGGATTCACTTTGAAATTTGTGGGTCAAGAGGCAGGGTCGGAACCTTATATTGTGCCTTGATACATGTATCTTGGCACACAAAATCTTGTTAGAAGTCAAAGCTGATGCACAGGACAATATGTTTTCTTGGCTAGAATCACATAAATTGGCCAAGAGAGGGAACACAGAGTAAACAATTTATCAGCAAGACAACATCTCACTTTGACTCCTTTTGTATATATCCTAGTCCCCTATTGTCAATCAAATTTAAGAGCCATCATTCTTTAATTTTGAAATAATTATGTTTATTCTTCTTTGGTAAAGATTGTTTTGAAAAAACAAGTCACATATTTCACAGCCATAATATTTCTGTGTTGCCCTGATCTGAAAATCACCCAAGTCGATCGCAAATCTCCATGAAACATCAAATTGCCACTTGATTTGAACTATAAACCTTCTTTGCCCCTCACCACAGAAGTTATCCTCTAGGTTTTCTCAGTGCCTTGAGACGCTCACGGGTGAGTAGTTCACGCTTTATAAGTTTACTGATTGATTAATCATTTAGAATAACTAGAGGTCTTATCATTCATTTTTGGAAGCATTGCAAGTTATTCTTTTATGATAGATTTGAATGTTGCATTCACTGTATTATTGCATTCCAAAGGCTTGCCACCAAGGACTGAATTAATGCATTATGTTATCATCATTTTAATGCTTTGTTGTTGCTTATGTGTGATGCAATAAATATGTCATGTATCTCATGCATAGGAAAATCCCTAAAATGGTAGCAAAAAACTCCCACGCTGGTCTGTGCCTTCTTAGCACTTGCTTTATAGTAGAAATCATTGTTAACATTGTATCCCAAATGAGAAAATGTGATGGTCCTTCTTGATGGGCCTGCTGCCTTGTGTTGTGGTTTACAGCCAGCTCTCCTGTCTCAGAGGATATGCTGCCTGCATTATCAGTAGAAGGATTTCGATTTTGAGATGATCCAAGACTTTCCAAAGAGGCAGAACCTAAAGAATACAAAAACATACAATCAAAAGTGCTGATATGGGTCGGTCATATAAATGCTACAATCAGTATGGCTATATATGATAAAACGTTCCTACCTTCCGGAAATGTGATATATAAATGAAAATCTTTAGTTCACATTGCACAAATCTCTAACACTGCACAAATCTTATGTTTACAGAATTTACAGTATTGAATTTTATTCTGTACATTTTATATTATTTTCTTTCCAACTTTACACAATGTATCTATTATTCCTATACACTATGGGCCACATGCATCACTGTAAATTGCGGTCGCAAAGGTGCAGATTCTGCGAATCTGCATCTTTGCGACCGCAATTTTGGCATTTGGGATGCATCATCCCACCTCCTAGTCATCAAAACAGAAGGGCCGTGTCAGCCTGTGTGACTGTTTTTGGACCTGAACTTCGATCAAAATGAAAACTTCCTTTAACAAGAGGATGCTAAGAAAAACTGTGAGAGTAAGCCAGACCTTTGCCTAAGCAGAGCTTTGATCGAGGTTGAACTACCTTCACTGACAGTTGCTAAAACAGATGTAGTGACTGCCAGGATGACCTTTATGCCATGAAGGTTCTCTGTCATTGGAGGAAAGCTACTCTCCTAGATATGGAGGAGGTGTGAAAGAATTCCATTAACTTATGAACTAGGTCAAACTAGTCTTTCTAAAGACAGGAATCTGACAACCCTTTACATTTGTATCAAGAAAAAAAGAAGGAACACTCTGTGTAGCTAGATGCCATGATCAAGCTGTGACTGCTCTGTAGTGTCGGGACTCATGATCACCTGGAGGAATGTACCACAAGCTATCAAGAGCATCAGTCTTGATGGACAGTGGCAGAACTTTGGAATTAAGAGCTGGACGAAGGATGTCTAACTTGGGCTTCCTTGTGAACCAAACGAATGCCATGATTTTCGGGAAAAGCCCATAGAAAAGTCTTATATTCTTTGCAAGAAGATGGTCTGAACATTGTATGTTATTTGAACTTCTCACTCCAAAATTAAATAGAGCTTTTTCCTGTTAAGTCAGTTCCTATAATAATATATGAAGGAGTATTTGCAAGTGATGGATACATTGCTACATATTTATTTCTCACCATCTTGTTTTCCCCTCTGCTACTGTTTTTGCCCCATATTGTTGACTTCTAGCAGCTGCAACGTCTACTGTATTCTACTCCTGGGCATCTCTGCTTGCCTTTTCTCTCCTTCCTGATGTAAGGGAGTTTGCTGCCTTGATAATTGTTTCAGTACTAATCTTCATCTTCAATCAAGGGCTACAAGACTGTGGAGGTGTTTTTGTTTACACGTAGGGGCAGATTTACAAGCCCCTTGCGAGACATTTGCGCCGCCGTTGCGTCACTTCTGTGACGCAGCGGCGGCGTAAACCATGCGCCATGTTGCACCTTATTTACAAGGTGACACATCTAGGGAGATGCGTCACGTTGTAAAGCCCTGCGCTACATTAAACCTGCGTCAGGTTTAATGTATGCAGGGTGGGCGTTCCGTCGGAAGAAGCCTTGGAAAAGTGACGCAGTGAAATCTACAAGATTTCACGGAGTCACTTTTCCGACGCTGCTGCGTCAAAACCCTGCGCCTGCTTGAAGCAGGCGTAAGGCATGACGTACCATGTAAATATGGACAGCACCTGAGCATTGCTGGAGTTGCGTCGTGCTTGCGACACGACTCCAGCAATGCGCCGCCCTTATGCCATCAGATGCGTTACGCATCTGTTTATCCTTGCACCCACGATGCGCTGCATTGTAAATGCGGCGCATCTGTGGTGGCGCAAGGGTAAACTTGCGTGACGCATCTTTCCTGGCGCATCCCTGCTGATTTGCAGGGATGCGCCAGGAAACATAAATCTGCCCCATTGTTTTTTGCTCATAACCAGGAACCTCATAAGAACACACTTGCTACCTTTCCTATATACTGTTCAGTGCATGGAGACACTGTGGCTACTGGGAGGAGTCAAGCCTTTTTTGAGCGATCAAGAAGGGCAATCAACAGTCCTCAGCATTCAAACCTTCAAACAACCTTATAAACGATACCCTGGCAACATAAACAAAAGAAATGCTACTCAAATGACTGAAATAAATAGACAGAAGATTAATAGTGTACTGCCTCACAGATAACACCAGTTAAGCTTGTTACATTTTCAGATGTACGTGCACGGTGAAACTTTATATTTTATATTTTGGCACTATACATTTTGACAGTACTGATATAAGGCTCACTGATGGCTAATTTGCATGGTGTCAAATCCAGGATTTCATTAGAAAACACTGGGTATTTTTTCTTTATACTTTTCCTTATGTGTCCTTTATGTCAGACATACAATAATGTCAAATACGCCAATTACAAGGTCAAAACACTTTCCACATTTTAGGGAAACTTACATGGCACTGGAGCTTGTCTGGATGGTCCAAACTGCACACAGGTCACAAATATCAGCTTTATAAAATCAAAACAAAGGTGCAGCACACGAGAAAATTGACAATCATAAAGTTAATCTCCAACAGTAAGATTTCTTCCACAGTTATTTCTTTTATTCCATTTTCATGTTATGTAGGACAAACATCATTCAGTTCTTGTAACTCTACAAACAGAACAGCCGACGCGTTTCATCCTGATACAGGACTTTTTCAGGGCGCTAGTTAATGATGGGATACGGAATATTGTCATTCTGAAGGTTCACGAATGACTTTGCATGGGGGGTATTATCCCGTCCAACAACATATTGTCTCAAGGATACTGGAACTAGGATTGGGTCAGTTGTTTTCCAACAATTCATTGCCACATATAAACCGCAATCAAGAATGCCACGCACACCAAATCAATGGGAGTACTTTGGCGCACCCTGCCTTGGCGTTTGGACCGTTACGTTGTTTCCCGGTGACCGCTGCAGACCGCAACTATCAGATTGCGATTGTTTCAGGTATTGGTCGCAATATGTATTCTTCCAGAGATGCCTCATGCTGAAAAGGATATTGGATAATTATTAGAGAGTCGGGATGGATTTTATAAATTAAAGTACTACCATTGATTAGGTGTGTGTGGCATTCTTGATTGCGGCTTATATGTGGCAATGAATTGTTGGAAAACAACTGGACCAATACTAGTTCCAGTATCCTTGAGACAATATCTTGTTGGACGGGATAATACCCCCCATGCAACGTCATTTGTGACCATTCAGGACGACAATATTCCGTATTCCATCATTAACTAGCGCCCTGAAGACGTCCTGTATCAGGACGAAACGCGTCGGCTGTTCTGTTTGTAGAGTTACAAGAACTGAATGATGTTTGTCCTACATAACATGAAAATGGAATAAAAGAAATAATTTTTGAAGAAATCTTACTGTTGGAGATGAACTTTATGATTGTCAATTTTCTCGTGTGTGTGCACCTTTGTTTTGATTTTATATATTTGGATTCCTTAGGGAACAGGCATTGTGACAGTGGGTGCCATTCAGTGTGCATGCAAATTCCCATTAAAATTGAAAGGGATAGTATTGTGGGAGTGATAACAGGTTAGGTGCTGGTCATTAGAAGGTTCCTCTGTTTTCATTATTTTAAACACAAATATCAGCTTATCCAGGTCCACAAAAATCTGAGAGCAGGACAGAAAGATTAATTTATTTAAAATAACTATTTTCCTATCATATTAAATAAACATCTTAACCTATCTACTGTTATAATAAAAGTAATGACCTTTGTTGTAATAGCATTCATGGCTAAATTATATAGAGCCCAAAATAAATTGATATTTAATCAATTAAATTCAATTTGTTTATTTCGGATTAAAAATCCCAAAAACATACATTAGGCAGAGGATATGTAACTGCTCTTTGCTATCGGCAATTAAATGGATTCTCAAGCTTCTTTTCAAAATACATTGCTATTCATCAGGGACTGGATGAACTGCAATCAGCTGAGGTTAAATTCTGATAAGAAGGAAATCGTCATTGACAGTACCAAGCCTGATATATAGAACCCCAGCTTTTGACCAGCAGAAATAAGCACCCCTCCCCAGCCCAAGAGCTCAGTCAAAAGTCTTTGGATCTTGCTAGACAATAACTTGTCCATGAAACCCCAAATAGGAGTGGTTATATATGCCTGTTTCTTGCAAGTACACAAAATATGGAAAATAGATACATTTCTTTGAAGCCCTCGTTCAGGTAATTATGGGACTAGTGACTTCTACACTAGATTATGGAAACTCCCTCTACTTAGTTATTCTGGAAGACCTAACCTTACCCGTAGGCTACAACCTGTAAAAAACCAAGCAGACAGGCTAATTTATCAAAACCCTAGAAAATGTCACATTAGCCCCCTTTTGAGGGAATTGCACTGGCTCCCAGTGAAACAGTACACGGTATTCAAGACTGGTTGCATTAGTTTTAAAGCTCTATATGGCAACAGTTCAGCCTCCATTTCAACTCCTGGTTAAAAATACTCACTGACCCATAATTTAAGATATTCTCACTTGAATCTTCTTATCTTTCCCCCTTTTAAAAAGAAAAGACTTGGAGGTTCTAGATTCTTCACACTCGGGCCCGATTCACAGAACTAACTTAAGACAAAATCCTAAACGTACTACTTTTGGTATTCACAGAAGGCACGTAAGACAAAATCCTAACTTTACTACTACTAAATGCCTTCTGTGAATACCAAAAGCAGTAGGACAGACTTAAGACAGACTTAAGACAGAGTTAAGACAGACTTAAGACAATCTTAAGACAAACTTAAGACAGATTTAAGACAGACTTAAGACAGACTTAAGACAAACTTAGGACAGACTTAAGACAGACTTAAGACAGACTTAAGACAAAATCCTAACTTTACTACTACTAAATGCCTTTGGGGAATACCAAAAGTAGTACATTTAAGAGTTTGTCTTACGTTAGTTCTGTGAATCGGGCCTGCTGCCCTCAAATATGGAACTGTATTGCCCGTTGAAGTTTAGATGATCTCCTGCTACATCAGATTTAGACAGCTTTTGAACGCTTGTCTTTTTAAACCAGCCTATCTATGATTAAAACTGCGAGGTCTGTGTGGTAATTCTGTTATCTAGCACCACAAGACCATTGGGTGTACGTGCACTGTTAAATACTTATAACATAACATGAATAACAATTATTAAAAACATAACATGGGAACATTGAGCTCAGCAGAAGTTTTTACGAATACAGTCAACATATAGAAATTCTATTGATTTGCCTGAGATAGCTCGCATTACAAATGAATGTGATATATGTACATTGTGCAACAGAGCCAATATGTAAACACTTTCAGCAATCATAGTGCTGGTATGGGCGAACAAAAAACATGATTCCCTAAAGAACAATTTTAGAGCATAAGCCTTAAATTTGAATATCACACATCAAATGTAAAATAAGCTAAAAATCGAATAATAGAATATAATGATCATTAAGAAAATAGTCAACATCAGAATCTAAAAGTTTCTTGCGTACAACCCATCTCGGGAACAAAACTTTAGCAACACTGATGACAGTCACTTCCTTAGTGTCAGTTCTCAGAATTATTAGTGCAACTTCATATTGTCTGATTCCCATAACATGACAAACAAGTTTAATCCACGTCTTGCGTGGGACTGAGTAAGCATTAAAAGAAAAAAGGGATGGTGCAAGGTTTCAATCTGGAATCTGCACGACAGACATAAAGTGCTAGTGCATTATTTCTCTCCCCAGGGAATACAAAAGCTGTTTATAGGCAGAATCCCATATCAAAATTTGGTATACAGCTGCTAGGCTATGGGGCAAGGATCTTATCTAGGGAAGGTTCATATGAGGATATAACTTTGAGATTGAATAATCTGTCCCTCAAGCTGCCCGGCCTGCATCTATGTAATTCTTCTTCCCAAAGTAAAACCTTTAATTTCCCTTTGTTCACTGATTTTGAGACTGGCATCAGCGGGAGATTCCTAAAGAGAAGGGAGATCTAATTTATATAGCACACTTTTAATATATACTAGCCAGGGGATTTTCAAGTAGCCATTCGAGCGTAATATTTCCATTAATGGTGACCTATATGGAGCTAACTCATCAGTGGACCACAATTTATGCCAGAACAGCAGAGGCCCTGAATTACTTCAAGAGGAGACCGAAAACACGCCTACATCTAGTAATTGATGGAGGCATTAGGCAAAAAGACCTAATACACCTGTTATAACCACAGCAAGCCTGTTATCTTTTACATGTCTCCCATAGCTCTGGGCCATACAGAGCAGACCCCTTTGTTTAAATATTGTTTATTTCTACAGCTGAGGAAACAATTCTAGTCTTGTTATTCTTGACTAGCTTCATAACAGCCCCAGACCCCTGCTTTAACTTTAGTGCACATTTGTTTATTTGTCATAGCCAGCTGAGTTTACTGGTCAATCTAACCTTTAGATAATGGAAATCTTGGACTTATTCAAACAGTTAATTTTGAGCTTTAATACGGCTCTACACAGCCACATAAGGGTTGAAAGACATAAATTTGGTCTTCCTAATGTTTAATTCTAACCCCCTCTGAATGCAAAAATCAAAAAGCGATCCACTAAGGCCTGCAACTAGGCAGGTGTTTTAGAAATGAGGAGCATGTCATCTGCAAACAATAACGTAGGGATTTTGAGAAGACCTAATCATTGCCAGGGAAGTCTAAAAATTGAACTAGGTCATTAATATACAGTATAAAAACAACACAGCCCTTGCAAACTCCCTTCGCAAGTCTAAAAAAATTAGACCGCTCACCCATTTTGACGCACCTGGCATGGGCATAGTAGGTTTCGTGCAATCTTATTGAAACTGATAGAATGTTTTCTGGAACCCCCAAATGGTATAAAACACCACAAAGCCTCTGGCAGGAAATTTCATCAAAAGAGTAATTTAGGTCAACAAAGATCACATGCAGGTGGCCCTTCTCCAATACCACCTCTTTTCAATATATTACACAGAAGTGGAACATTTTATCTATTGTACAAACCTTCTGGCAAGAGTCTGCTTGGAGATCTGCTAGAAGTTTGTTCTCTGTAACCCAGTCAGTCAGTTTCCCCAAAGTTTGGCGGATAAAAAGCTTATGCAACCCATTAACTAGACTAATAAGTCTTGGTTGCTCCTCTTATAGATAGGGAGAATCGCAGCATGTTGCCAGGATTTGGGAGAGATTTTGAAATCAATTTAAGATATGGGACCCATATGAGTTCTTCTGCAGCAAACAAATCATCTGGGATGCAATCAGGTCCAGATGCCTTCCTGGGAACTAAGGCTGACAGAGTATCTAGAGCTCTATAAGTGATATTAGGAGGGGACATGTTGTTCCATTTGATTTGATTAGTCCCTGTTATGGTACATCATCGGAGATCTTTCCAGTTTCAGAGTATAGACTCTCGAAGTGTTAAACCCATATCTGAGGCTGCAAGTGGAAGCCGACGTGAGATCTAGCAAGACAGCTTTCATGAGCAATTATACTCTAAAATGTCTTACTATCCCCGCTCGGACTGCATTTATCAAATCACTCCATACTTCATGTTCCCTATCTGATTTAGCTTTGGCCTGCCCTTCCTTGTATTTTCTCCTAGCCAATAAAAGTTGCTCACGATTTGACAAATTTAATTAAAGCAACCTCAGCAAGTCTACACTGCTTATTGTACAATGGATGTTGTGGTCTCTTTTAGATGAACTTTTACATTTCCTAGTTAAACATTTGCCTAAGTGATTAAACAAATCGTCATTTAATCTGTTAGTGCACTTTCATGCTTGTGAAATCATGATGGACTTGATGTTTATGCTTTGAGATGCATGGTCTCTTTTTCATTCGACTGTCAAACTAGTATCTGCAAGCACCTTATGTTTCTTCTGCATAACATTATTCGGAAAGTACAGCGAGCTGTCAGATACTTGGAGTATGTTAGAGAATCCACATATTAATAAATAACTAAATGAATAAATAATTTCCTTTGCCAGGCATTCAAATACCTGTATAACTTTGTTTGGTTAATCTATTTACCAACTATCTTCATTAAATGTACCAAATGTTCCTTATTTCATGCATTACGTTTTTATTTTGTAACTTTCTAAGAGGCATTGGTGTATCCATGTCTTGCCTTCAAAGCACTCCAGGATACACCACTGCTAGCAAGATCCAAATGTTATGTCATGAATGTTTTGATTAGCTGTCCTGAACAGCCATGGCAATCTTGTGCCAGTCTTAAGTCAGCATTTACAATCACTAACTGGTGCAAAATGTTGTGTGTGCGTTAGTCAGCCAATACAACCAATGTTTCTGTACTGTTTTTAAGTGCAACAGGTCACTGCTAAATGTCCAGAAAAATGTCTAATTTATGTGATTTGGTCGGTCTTTACATGCTGTTTTTTGGTGGCAACTTTTGTAATATCATTATTCCTGAGGCAGATACTCACACAAACGACTTGAGTAAAGCAACTATTCAGACGTATACCAATTTTAATCAATTTCAGTAGAAAATTCAAGTTACATATCAATCTGACAAATTTGTTACATTTGATTTTGTGTTAAACAAAAGGACATATTTCTTGGCTACTCTTTTTCATTATAAAGACGTCATGACATTGGTGGATTCTCTATGAATATTTGAGGATTGCCCCCCTTACGTAGCTAAGCCTTGAAGAAGTTACGAATGTAACGAAACACGTGTTGGCTGTCATGTCTCTCACCATGCTATTCTGTTCTTCCAGCAACAAGAACTGGACCTTGAAAAAATAACTGTATAAATATGAAATGTTTTTGAAAAAATCTTTTTCTTATATGAATATATGTACAGTATGTATTGACTAAATGTCACACTGATTATTAAATGTGAAAGAACCTCAGTACAAAACCAAATATTGTCATATCCTGTGATTTGAGCGATCTATAGAATACATGGATCTTGGGTTTCAATTTTAAATAAGTGAAACACAAGAAAAACAACACAAAAAAATGAGAGCCCAGTTCATAGAAGGGGCCATCCGGGGTTACAGTCGGGCAAGGCAGCGGGGCCTGACGGCCTACCGACTGAATTATTTAAATGTGTAGCCCACAACATTGCACCCCATCTTCTTAATATGCTCCAGGCGGCGCAGAAGAACGGGGGCCTTCCGGAAGATCAGAGAACGGCCACAAAAGTAGTTCTCCCCAAGTAATGCAAACCACCCACAGTATGCAGCTCGTACCAGCCTATATCTTTCCTTAAAATAGAAGCCAAGGTGTTGGCCAAGATGTTGGTGAATAGACTGATGAGGATCATAGCCTCAATTGTCCATCAGACCAGTCCAGCTGTGTTCCGTGTGGTAGCACCCATCTAAACCTGATGCGTCTATTTGCAGTGATGCACATGACAGCAGATCCGGAGTCAGAGGAGGCCATGGTACTGTCTTTGGATGTGAGAATGGCCTTCGATAGTATAGAGTGGCCCTATCTATTTGTGGTCCTCCCCTGCATGGGCTTCGGTCCTAAGTTCTGCAGGTGGATTTGAATTCTATATTAGGACCCAGTGGCAAGGGTGCGAGGGAATGGTGCACTGTCCAACACCTTTGCCCGACGTAGGGGAACGCAACAGGAATGCCCCCTGTTCTTCGATCTTCAACAAGGCCTTGGAGGCCTTGGCAGCCTGGATCTGCCAAGATCCTCTTATTTGGGGGATCAGCAACAGTAGGGCATGGGAAGAAAGAATCTCTCTCTATGCTGATATGACATCCTCCTCTATGTTTTGCGGTCCAATCCTTAGTGCACAGACCTCTACACATCCTTAACCTCTTTGAGAGATACTCGGGGTACCAAATCAATTGGGATAAATCAATGGTCCTGTAACTCACGGGAGGGACCCCTACCCTTCCATAGGGTTGCCTTGCACCAGTAGTGATGCAGAGATTCCACTACCTTTGAATTTTTATCACCAGAACCGTGGAGGACCTATTTGTTCAGCTGGAGCCTCTCCAGGCGGATGTAGTCCATTGAAGGGCACTGCCAACATCCTTGATGGGCAAAGCTATCCTGTTTAAAATGATAGCCCTGCCCCATATGCTTTATGTTCTCCAAAATACCCTGTATAAGGTGCCAGACAATTTCTTCATTAAGGTTAACACCGAGCTTTGCATATTCCTCTGGAATGGAGGCAGCTCACGCATATCTCTTGGGAAGTTACAGCGGGGAGTGTTCAAGGGAGGATTGGCGATTCCAGACCTTTGCGCCTATTACTGGGCCACCGAGTTGATGGTGTTCAGTGAGTGGATATTTTGGAATAGGGAGGAACCAGCTTATAGGGTCGAACATCTTATGATGGGCGACTAGGGATACCCTGCCCTTCTGTATTTGAAGAAAAAGATAGGCACACTTCCGAGCCATACTCGGGTGGTGGTTTTAGCTTGGCACAATGTCAACAGGTGCGTGGGGTGGGATGGCAAATTAACCACCATGACCCCACTGTGGGACAGTGATCTCCTTGGAGAAGTAAAGAAGCTGAGAAGTCTTATCCGGTGGGGCATAATAGGGATAGATAAAGTAGGCGACGTTTAAAGAGGGAGAAATCTCCTCACCTTTGAGGACCTGTAAGCGGAGTATGAGATGGCACAGGGGGAGAGATTCCAATACCTACAATTGCGGCATGATCTGAAGTGCCAGCTCCCCAAGGGGGAACAGCTCCCGGTATACTCGCCTGTGGATGACTGACTGTTGTTAGACCCAATGCCGGCCAAAGTGCTCTTCATGGTTTAACGGAAGATAATGAACTATTGACCGGATCTCCTAGGCTCACTGCGGGTGGCTTGGGAGGCTGATTTAGGGCTGATTGAAGACGACGACTGGGAAGAGGCCGTCCAAAGTCCTAGAGAAATTGCCATAAGGGCTCGCTTCTGTCTGATACAATTGTGTATATAGCACAGATCTTATTATTCTCAATCCAGTTTACACCATATGGGGTACAGCGATTCGGCCCAGTGCATTCAGAGTTGCAGCTTAGTGGGCACTTTCTTCCACACACTTTGTAAATGCCCTGTAATCCAAGGCTACTGGTGGGACGGCATGGCGGTCATGACTGCGGTTCCGGGCCTGGAGGTATCACTAGTTGCCTGATGGCTCATTTTGGGTATTTCTGGGGAAGAGAAGTGGCCTAGATACCTCAGATTGTGGTTGACACTGGCAGCGGGGGTGGCTAAATGAAACATTCCTAAATCATGGGGGGCAAATAGACCCCCGGATTACCGGAACTGGCAGAAGGATTTAGATTGGTGTCAACTATTGGAGCGAGAGGTTTATCGGAGCCACGATTGTGCATGCAAGTATGAGAATGTATGGGACAACTGGATGCAATACAGGGGGGCTTGATGTGGGCGTGTGTAAGGGAATAGGTGGTTCAGGAAACATCTCTTGCTAAATCTGCTCGGGGTAGGAATGCAGGCTCGCGACAATGTATGCTCTTTGGATTTTACATGGCGCTCACCGCCGCAGTTGGATGTATTCTGTGACACATACAATTGACCTGTGTTTTGTAATTCATATTTGACTTGTATTGTTGTACACTGAGCAACCTTTAAATTAAAAGATTTATACAAATTTTTTTTAAAAGAAAGCCCAGTTTAGAGAAGACTGTTTAAAGTGGAAAGGGCATAGCTGGTGTTACATGTTTAGGGGGCTGGAGGTGGGAGTCATGAAAGAAAGTGGGGCCTGGCCTCACCCACTGTGACACTCCAGAATGTGGCTATAGATGCTGCACCAGTCCTAAGAACACCACTGAACTCCACTCATTCACTACATAAAACTCTTCTCCAACTTGTATGCCTCACCGGTTTCCCAAGTCACCAGTCGCCACTGTAAGTCATTCCACAGAAGCAAAATAAAGGGGCTAAATCTGGGGCACTCGTAGTCGTGGCCTAAGTGTTTCAATGTACACTTACTGCAGGGACTGGGGCACCTTTTGACTGAAAAGGCCTTTGCTTTATTTCTTCCCCACAGAAAAGCCTTCGCCAGAATATCTAAATTACAAAAATAAATCATGAAAAAGGCATTTTTTTCCGAATCTTTGCATATTTGGAAATATGAATCCTTGGTCAGCTTTGAACTTTTTACATGAGCTCAGACAACTATTTAGTTTAATTGAAAATTCCATAAACAGTGAGATTCAAGTATAACCACTTTTTTGTATTTCTCTAGGAATAGTTATGTATTGTGTCCTCCAATCTGAATTTCTGGTTCACATCGTTCGTGGATTTTCGTTTGGACAGAGTTACAGCACTAGACTTGCTCTATTTAATTCCTGAGAAGCAGAGCTCCCCTAGTTATCATTTAACTTTATGAGCCGTGATTCTGATCTTGAATGATGCCTAACGAAAAAGCAGCAAGTCTCCTGCGTTGTCCAAAATCAAATATGCAAGTTCGCCACGTCTGGATGATGCCGACAGCGCTGCGCTGCTGAAATCACCCCCGAGCCGCCCCTCCTTCCACCTCGAAGTGTGCCGTGAAGTCCGGAGGCACCCCACCAAGCATCGCTGTCCTCTGACCAAGCGGGACTGCGACGCGGGACGCCCCTCTGACGACTGCCGAGGCCGCCTCGAACTCCCTGTAAAGAATCTGGTACTGTGCGCTCCGAACGCCCCTGTACGAAGCGTACCCTTCGCTGTACGGTCCGTACTGCGCTGTACGCCACCGGCCCTGTACGCCGCTCACGCGGGAAGCGTGAGGCTTAGCAGGACTCGTACCCGACCCGTACGGAGCGTACTTGCGACTGTACGGCCCGTACGGTCTCAACTTCTGTATGCTTGCTCACGCGGGAAGCGTGAGGCGAAGAAAGAATCGTACGTGTGGTGTACGACGCGTACCGACGCCGGTACGAAGCATACAAACAGCGCTACGGTGCGCACGGACCCCAAAATAGAGAAATTGCATCTCAAATTGCCTTCTAAGAACTGTGGCCTCCTGGAACATTGAATACAAGTAACTGGAACCCTCTTTAAAAGTGAAACAATTTATTTTGAAGCCTGCTTGAAGAGTCTATCTATAAAGAGCTTTATTTTTATAAATACAGTCTTGTGTCTCTGTGTGGTGGGTTGGTGGTTATTGTGGGACGCCCTAAATGCTTAACCTCATGCCCTCTGGAATCTAGCCTGACTGCTCGCTCCACGTTACCTAGAGGGTGAGCAGGGGTTATTTTTCACAAGTAATCCTTTGCCCTCACTTAGAGGAAAGGGTCCCTGCTTGTCGCAAGTGCATACCTGCGCCAACCAGAGACTCCGGATTCTAACAATCTGGAAAAAGCTCCACATAATTGCTATTGATTTTAGCACATTGCGAGTAGTAAATAATCCATTATTCTTTACCAGGCAGGAAATGAGAGCCATAGAAGGGCCACCTGTAATATAAGTCACTATTAAATTTAAATCCAAAAAAAGAAAAGCAAATGAGTTATGAGGAAACGTGTTTTGAAATCTTTCAAAATGTGCAAGATAATGAGAATTTAAAAAGCACAAAGACCAGGGGCATAACACAGGCCCCTGGAGCCCCCGTGGTGCGGGGGGGGGGGCGGCGGCGCTCCATGGGCCCCCTCCGCGGCCGCACAGCCAGCAACCACTTAGAACTCCACACATCCGATCCTTCTCGGATGCTGGGAGTTACTTAACTTACGTTACGCTCGCCGAAGTTGCAAGCACAGCCGCCTCATCATAAATTAAATGGTGCGCGGCCGCACATGCGCTGTCTTCACCCTTGGGGTGGAGAATGCTATGGTGGGGCTAGTCATTCTCATTTGCATACCACTTTGTGCAGTTTAAAGTGCGCATTAGGTGAGGCGGCTGAGAGGGACCGTGTGGCCCAGGACGGACTGGTGCGGCCTTAATTTAATTATTGCCAATGCTAATCGCCTCATCGGCGTCCTAGTGTTTGTAACGTGCAGCTTCCCGCGGCAGGGAGGTCGCCAGAGCGCCGATTACTGCCCCGTTCTCGCGCTCTCAACAGTCACCTCATCATCACCACGGCTCTTCCCGGGGCGCTGTGAGAAAAGGTGCTTCGTCTGAAAACGACAACACCGCACCGTCAGAGGGAACACGAACACAATGAACTGGAAGGTGTATGGAAGCCGCTGAATCTCAACGTGTGCCCCCTCTCTTGATGGGCGTTTATCAGGTCTAGAAATGTGCTTCTTTTTCATAGTAACACCAGCAAATCCGCATATTACGCTCAGGGAATAATCAAACATGAATTTGAATAGTTTTCACCTAAGATCTTGACTTTTGTACACATGAAGAACACCTGTGGGATTGTCAGGTAAAATCCCCAGAGTTGCCGAGCTCCCATATATATGTAAGTACGTATTTACTTTTACTGGAACAAATTCAGACACAGTAATGAAGACCAAAGGCCTCTCAAAATAAAGATTTATCAAATCTAATTTAGTTGTCTTCAATGCGAAGAGTTAATGTTCTTTGTTACTCTAGAATATGTTACAGTCCTTTTCTTTACATTATGTTACAGTTCTTTCCTACAGCAGGGCATTACAGTTCCTTGGCTGTCTGTGGTCAAGACTTTACTGCACAAATGGTCTCTGTCGAGGAGCATGGGCTGGTCCTTTGATGCAATCAACAAGTAGATGACCTGAAGCCTTGACCCTCTAGTTGGCTCTTTACTTTCAATAAGCAGGGAATACCATAGCCAGTCTGCTTCTTCACTTCGATGTACCTTTATATGGGTGACTTTTCTAACTGGGCAGAAAAAGATCTTAGAGATGAGTAGGCCTGTGTATACTTTTATTGCGCAGTTATGGGCTACTTATAGTTTTCTTTATTTCCTGTGTTCCTTACGCTTACACTGACCACATAACTTTCTCTCATGGGAGCGTTTATTTGAGCAGAAATGTCTCCCAGAGATTGTAATAGTAGATGTGTGGTGGGTGTTTTGTACTGGCAATAGTCACCCTGTGATGTACAGTAGCTGGCCGTCACTAGGTAAAGGTACGGAAGGTAATCTATGCTTGCGAACAGATTGATAAGAAATAGCCTTTCTGTAGTCTGATTTAGGAAATAAGAGTTTGTTGTTGTAAGCATTTGAATTATAAATGCACAACTGGACAGTGTAATATCACATTTGACATATTCCTCCTGAGTCTTACAGCAGCACAACATGCATGTCTGTGGGCTGCAATGTTGTGTTACACTATGTGCTGGTGATTGTCTTTCTGATGCCAGATGTTGCAAACAGAAACAAAAGGCAGTGCCTCCAATATTGAATTTATGTTTGTTGTATTTGTATAGCGCCTTCTCCCATTAGCATGTGACACTCCTACTCTGGGCATCGTTGTCACGGGTTTAACAGTGACCGGTTGCATATAGCTCTCTTTGTTTAGTTGTGTATGACAGGTACAATTTTGGTTGTGTAGAATTTAGTAATGGGTAATGTCGGTTAAAGTGAGAGTAAAATTAATGCAATTCTGTCCTACATCTTTGTTCTGCGTTATGTGCATAGGTGTAACCATTTGACCCAGTTATTTGCTGGGGTAAATGTCTCCTCACCGATGGGTTTTAGATATGTGCTTATATAAGCATGTATGTACTTGTATGCATGAGGACCCCTGGGTTGCATGGCCCAGAATATGGAAAAACATGTTGTTTTCATGGCAGAAACACCAATTTCCAAGTTATACCCCATTACGTATGGGAACTTTCTTAATAGTGGGGGCGCACTGCACTGAGGAATTCCAGTACACTTCATTATTAGGATGATAACACCTCATCTGGAGTCCCTCGTAAAGAGGGCCATAGTGTCGAGCTGCTGTTGGGCTCGCAGCTCTCGGGAGACAGTGCTGTCTCTTCTTGAGCTAGGGCCTTCTGCCTTTGTTTGCACTGTGACAGAGACCGTTGGTTTGGGTGCTCAGAATGATTGTTGTTTATTCAGCAGCAAACAGGATAAGAAAGTACGAATTCAATCTTGGAGTCATTGAGTTTGCGCCAGCTTGCTGCATCCAATTTTCTACCGGGGCGTAACACAGGCCCCCGCAACCCCTGCGCTCCAGGTGCCCCCTCAACTGCCGCACAGCCAGCAGCCACTTAGCACTCCACACATCCGATCCGTCTCGGATGCTGGGAGTTACGTAACTTACTTTATGCTCGCCTTAGTTGCAAGCGCGGCCGCCACATCATCACCGTGTCTGCGCGGTCTTCACCCTTAGGGTGGAGCATACTATGGTGGAGCTGGTCATTCTCACGTGCATGCCACTTTACGCAATTTAAAGTGCACATGAGGTGAGGCGGTTGAGAGGAACCGTGCAGTCCAGGACGGACTGGTGCGGCCTTAATTTAATTATTGCCAATTCTAACCTTGCCCAGTCTTCTGCCGCCCGCTCGCGCCTGCCACTGAAGCTGCAGGCAGATCTTATGTAATATCATATACTAGAACTGAGCTGTTCGCCTTAAACACCGGTGAGTGCATTCCTCCTGTCAAATTGGCACCTAGCGATTTCTGTTAAGCCAATAGGTGTGGGCTATGCTCCCTGAAACTCCTTGATCAACCTGTTAAATGCTTTCAGCAATATGTAGCTGCAAACATGGACGGACATTTGGGTCTCTTACACCAGAATCACGGTGGGGGGAATGGCATGCAAGGACAGCACATTCACCCAGATGTATCTCCCCACGACCTCCAAGCCTACAATTCCCATCCCTCATATTTTAGTGGCAAGTTAATTAAGGGCATTATACTAAACACTAGATCTATGGGAAAACACAAATACGAGCTAGCGGACCTCATTCTGGCCGCTCATCCTGACCTGGTGTTCCTTACAGAAACTTGGGCCAGTGAGATTTCTGACCCTGACTGGAATGTTACGGTCCCCGCTGACTATTCAGTGGTACATGTAGACAGGACTAACACCAAAGGTGGAGGGATTGCTATTATATATCGATCATGTATCACCATACGGATACTGCCTCAGCTCGCAGTTGAAGCGGAGGCTCTAACCTTTGTTATTAAGTACAAAGATCTGGAACTTTTTAATGGGCTATTAATATACCGACCACCGGGGGATAGGTCTAAGTTTATAAAAGCTCTTCAGGTATTCTTAGAATCCTGTTTGGACTATCCCACTTTCACCATTTTGGGTGATTTTAACTTTCTCTTAGAGGCCAATAGTAACTCTGATACCTCTAATCTGGTGGATAATTTGGCAAGTTATAGCCCGAAACAACTAGTTGAAGAACCTACACATATAGACGGACATATTCTGGACGGCATTTTTACCAATCACGAGCAACTTCTAGTTGAGAGTGTCTTACCCACCCTGTGGTCTGATCACTCAACTATCCACTTCAGTATAAAATTTTCGTTAGTAATGAGAGGACGAAAACGAAGGGCTGAGATATCTAAGTCTCGTCCCTGGAAAGAAATCAGAAAGAATGAGCTGCTGACTACTTTGGAGACTGCGTCACCTAAGATGTCGTCTGACATGAACACCTCAGCATTTAATTTTGAAGAATGGCTGAGATCAGCTGTGAATTTACTTGCTCAGGAAGTCACTATATCTTCCCACAATAAAAGGGTTACTTCTCCTTGGTACACGCATGAGCTGCGGCAAATAAAAATAATGTGTAGACGTAAGGAGCAAATGTGGAGATCTGACTATAGCTTGGAGCATAAGAAAGGGTACAATAATATACTGGAAGAGTATAAGGCAGCGATAAAACAGGCGAAATCTGTGTATTATGCCAAAAAGATCTCAGAGGCTACCAGCTCCTCTAAAGAGCTGTTTAAAACAATAGCTGAGCTAGCTAAGGGTCCGGGTGATGAGAGTTTTCAGCCAGACCAAAGTTTTGTGGAACAACTGTCTTTGTTCTTCCAGAATAAGGTACAGATGGTATACAATTCTCTGCTGACTACCGTAGGTGCTAAACAACACCTGACTGTTCCATCTCCGAGGAACCGGGATCGTTCACATGAGCTAGCTCACTACATCCCCCTGAAAGAGGACGAAGTGGTCAATTTGCTGCTCCAGACAAAGTCTGGCTCTCCATTGGACCCTTGTCCCCCGTATATCCTACACCTATTGCCTTTCAAGATCAGTTCCTTTTTGACATCTCTAATTAACGCCGTCCTTGCTTCGGGGGTCTTTCCTACGCCGTGGAAAAAAGCCTGTATTAGGCCTATTCTGAAGAAACCCACCTTAGATCCTCTGGATGTAAAGCACTATCAGCCAATTTCTTGTCTTCCATTACCTGCCAAGATCCTGGAAAAAGCTGTGAACTTACAACTAACAGACTATCTGGATAGGAACAACTTGTTGGATTCCACACAGCATGGTTTCCGCTCGTCTCACTCCACTGAATCTGCATTGCTCATGGCTACTGAACAGATTCGGAAGGTGATGGATGGGGGAGGTAGAGCCATACTTATTCTGCTCGATTTGACCGCGGCCTTTGACATGGTAAACCACTCGGTATTGGTGCAGTGGTTGAAGGAAGTGGGTATTGTAGACAAAGCCTTAACCTTACTCACCTCCTTCCTAACATCGCGTGAGCAACAGATTCATTGGAATGGTGTCCAATCAGGATCATTTAAGCTCCCGTGCGGAGTACCGCAGGGTTCTGCGTTGTCTCCCACTCTTTTTAATCTGTATGTCAGACCTTTGGCACAGATCATTACTGAACATGGCTTAATGTTGGTGTCAACTAGTGGTCTCCATGTTTCAGAATTTAGAACAAACAGCTGAGAGGTTCCGGAACTGTCTTACTGATGTAATGGCGTGGATGACTGGGAACTTCCTGAAGATAAATACTGATAAGACCGAGGTTATAGAGTTTGGCCAATTTCCTTCCATCTGGAGCCAATCCTGGTGGCCTCCTGAGGCAGGCTCTTGTCCAGTTCCGGTAATCAGGGCAAGGAACTTGGCAGTGGTACTGGATAAAGATCTAAAGTACGCCTCCCAAGTCAATCAAGTAACCTCAGCCTGCTTCTTCACTTTGAAAATCTTACGGAAGATTCTACTTTTTATCCTGCTGTCTCTCCGTAAAACGGTGGTGGGAGCTCTTGTCCTTTCAAAAGTGGACTATTGCAATGCGCTCTATCTCGGGATAGGAAAGGGACAGATGAAAAAACTCCAATCCCTCCAGAACGCGGCAGCCCGATTACTTTACGACCTTCCCAAACATCATCCGACCTCAGCAGCAATTAAACAGCTGCACTGGCTTCCAGTAGGCCAGAGGGTAAAATTTAAAGCTCTTTGTCTGGTGCATAAGGCAATTTATCAGGGTGGAGCCTTGGACAATCAACTGATGTTTCCCATGTACCGACCTGTTCGTACCCTCGGATCTGCCAATGTAGGGCTGGTCTGTGTCCCCAGAATTAAAAGAGCTAGATGGGGTGGAGCTGGCTTTTCATATCAAGCCTCCAATCTGTGGAACTCTCTTCCGGAGGCTGTCAGGCTCGAACCTAATAGGCTTCTCTTTAGGAAAAAGATACAGACCTTCCTTTTTCCAAGACCCTAGTGCCTCACGCTGTGTGTTTGGTCCTCTCAGCGCCAAGACGCCACGGCATAAGTGCGCTTTATAAATGTTTCAGTCAGTCAGGTGAGTCAGTCTGTCGCCTACACAGTCTCAAGTTTGAAAAGTTGATTGTCTCACACGGCATAAATTTCAACCTCCATGTCTTCAATGGAACCCATTTCCTCCACAGCCATCAGCATGGGCTGGGACACGTGACCGTCATAGCCCGACGATGCAGTGTTTAACAGACTAATCTTTTCTGAATTAAATTATTACTGGCAGTTTCAAAAGTCAATCCTGGAGATTAACATTTTTATCTACAACATCCGACCTCATAACAAATCTCTACCTCATTATGAAGTTCGTACAGAAGCTAATGGTCCACCAATCGCTACACAGTCTTGAGGTCCCGTCCACCTCCCCTCCACTCATTCTTGCATCCACCTCTAGGCATGGCACATACAGCACACGCTTCTGTGATAACACCTTGCCAATAGTTTTTTGAGACAGTTTCAAAGTTAGCCTCTCAGCCTATTTGCAGCCTCTAACATAACACAACTACAGCTAGCATTTGAATATTTAATGATTAATTGGTCAATTTGATCAAAAGTTATGTTTTTTTGTATTAATTTAAATCATTAGATGTTTTGTATTAAAAGGTTACAAGTTTAATTGAATTACTTTTTTTAATTGGTTAATCATCATTAATTATTTTATGTTGAAATTAATATAACTTTTTCACCAAAACACGTTTATATATATTTAATTTAAAAGTCAAAATAATTTAATTTATTTAATATGATTTCCTATGAGGTGTTAAGTCCCTCATCCATTACTTTTCTTGGAAGTGGGTGTCTGTACCAGTGAGTGGCCATGTGTGGTGGGATGTATGTCATTACAACGCACACTTTTACAACGCATGCACTTACAACGCATTTTTTACAACGCAAAATCCATTACAACGCATTGCATTACAACGCATGACACTACAACGCATTTTTAAAAACTACCTTTACAACGCATTCCATTACAACGCATACTACCTTTACAACGCATACCATTACAACGCATAATATTAAATTGCATTTAAGGTAAGTATTAGATAGTATGGGGTAAAAATTACTTTTCTAACTCCAGGGGGTGCAACAGTAGGGTAAGTGTTGGATAGTATAGGGGTAAAAATTACTATTCTAACTCCAGGGGGTGCAACAGTAGGGTAAGTGTTGGATAGTATAGGGGTAAAAATTACTATTCTAACTCCAGGGGGTGCAACAGTAGGGTAAGTGTTGGATAGTATAGGGGTAAAAATTACTATTCTAGCTCCAGGGAGTGCAACAGTAGGGTAAGTGTTGGATAGTATAGGGGTAAAAATTACTATTCTAACTCCAGGGGGTGCAACAGTAGGGTAAGTGTTGGATAGTATAGGGGTAAAAATTACTATTCTAACTCCAGGGGGTGCAACAGTAGGCAAAGTGTTGGATAGTATAGGGGTACAAATTACTATTCTAACTCCAGGAGGTGCAACAGGAGGGTAAGTGTTGGATAGTATAGGGGTAAAAATTACTATTCTAACTCCAGGGGGTGCAACACTGGGGTAAGTGTTGGATAGTATAGGGGTAAAAATTACTATTCTAACTCCAGGGGGTGCAACAGTAGGGTAAGTGTTGGATAGTATAGGGGTAAAAATTACTATTCTAACTCCAGGGGGTGCAACAGTAGGGTAAGTGTTGGATAGTATAGGGGTAAAAATTACTATTCTAACTCCAGGGGGTGCAACAGTAGGGTAAGTGTTGGCTAGTATAGGGGTAAAAATTACTTTTCTAACTCCAGGGGGTGCAACAGTAGGGTAAGTGTTGGATAGTATAGGGGTAAAAATTACTATTCTAACTCCAGGGGGTGCAACAGTAGGGTAAGTGTTGGATAGTATAGGGGTAAAAATTACTATTCTAACTCCAGGGGGTGCAACAGTAGGGTAAGTGTTGGATAGTATAGGGGTAAACATTACTATTCTAGCTCCAGGGGGTGCAACAGTAGGGTAAGTGTTGGATAGTATAGGGGTAAAAATTACTATTCTAACTCCAGGGGGTGCAACAGTAGGGTAAGTGTTGGATAGTATAGGGGTAAAAATTACTATTCTAACTCCAGGGGGTGCAACAGTAGGGTAAGTGTTGGATAGTATAGGGGTAAAAATTACTATTCTAACTCCAGGGGGTGCAACAGTAGGGTAAGTGTTGGATAGTATAGGGGTAAAAATTACTATTCTAACTCCAGGGGGTGCAACAGTAGAGTAAGTGTTGGATAGTGTAGTGTAATATTATGCGTTGTAATGGTATGCGTTGTAAAGGTAGTATGCGTTGTAATGGAATGCGTTGTAAAGGTAGTTTTTAAAAATGCGTTGTAGTGTCATGCGTTGTAATGGATTTTGCGTTGTAAAAAATGCGTTGTAAGTGTAGTGCGTTGTAAAAGTTGCGTTGTTCCCCTGTGTGGTGCTATACTCACTCCAAGAATAGGCTGGAGTGCATTTACTAGTGATTTGTGACCTTTTGAGTTATAGTAACTTTAGAAGTGTAGTTCGTGAATGGCAATGGGTGTGTTTGCGTCAGCAGACCCCACCCTTAGCCCATCCTTACACCCATAAACTTCTCTTTACTGCTCCTTGACCCCCTCCTATTTAGTAGTAACTACTGTCATTTCCCAGCAGCTTTCCATTGTCCCTCTGACATTTCCAGCTAAATCGTAGGTTTATGTGTGCGGAGACCTTCAACACTTTTACAGAAATCTCGACATAGAAAAGATAGGAGGTATGGAGGGCCCTGCTTGTAGGTTTGTGAATAGCATTTTATAGTATGTGAGGAGTACTACCTAGTACTACTTTATGTACTACAAAATGCAGTTTGTGAATGGACCCCTTTTTGATCTGTTTGAAAATCTTAACCACACCCTATGCTAAATACCTACAACAGTGTGTTGTTTTATAGTCACTTCTACAGGTGCCAAAATGGCGCCTCCTCTGTAGCCTGTAAAGAGGTCCAACCAGCTGTGCAGAGCCTCCACTGATGCATGGACATGGATTCTGCCAGCTCTGCTTACAGCCTCCTCTGAGGCCTGGAGTGGTCCCTGCTATATGTGTTCGCAGCCTCCTCTAATGTCTTAAAAGGCCTTACCAGCTGTACATAGTGGCCTCTGAGTGCTGCAAATGGATCCTGCCAGCTGTGTACACCGGCTGTTTAGAGGTCATAGTGGGTCCTGCCAGCTAGCTGTGCACAGTCTCGTCTGAAGCATGTAAATCGATCCTGCTAGCTGTATTCAGCCTCTTCTGAGACCAGTAAATGGATGCTGACGGCTGTGTTCAGAGCCTCCTCTGAGTTCCTAATTGGCCCTACCAGCTGCGTATGCAACGTCCTTTCAGGCCTTTACATGAATGCTACCAGATGTGTGAACAGCCTCCTCTAAGGGAGTAAATGGATCCTGCCAGGTGTTTAAGCAGCCTCATTTGAGGCTTGTAAATGTATTCTGCCAGATGTGTGAACGGCCTCCTCTAAGACTGTAAATGGATCCTGCCAGCTGTTTATGCTGCTTGCTTTGAGGCTTGTAAATGGATGCAGTCTGATGTGTGCACAGCCTCCCCTGAGACTGAAAATGGAGCCTGCCAATTGTTTACTCAGTGTGCTTTGAGGCCTGTAAATGGATGCTGTGAAATATGTGCAAAGCCTCCGAATGAGCAGGAAGACTTGCACGGACGTCTTTGTTAGTTTGGGCTCATCTCCAGCATTCCCTTGGGTCTTGTGTTGTGGAGGAGCCCTAGTGTGCCTGACCTCTGATGCAAGCATGGGGCCAGCAGAGGGCAAGCACCCAGGGTATGGTGGGAGAGTCTCAGGTTTGCAGCGCACTCTGGGATATGTCTAGAGTGGGCCTTGACACTTGCACTCTGGGAATGACCCCTGTGCTCAGAGTCTAGTTGGCCACTCTCCCAGCATGTGTCTGGCCTGTAGGACATCCCCCTTCTGCAATTCCAGTACAGAGATCCACTCAGAGTTGCATATGTGCCCAATCATTTCTGATCTGCAGCTGGCACTTCAAGCCCAGTACTGGCGCACCTCACTCACTGATGCACCTCTACCCAAAAGTGCAGTGGCATAGAGTAGAGTGGCGTAGAGTTTGGGCCATCTGCGCAGTAGTTGTAGCGCGCAGCTGCAGCATGGGTGCACCAGTTGCCTCATATCAGTACTGCGGCCAGGTGGCCTGCCTCATAAATTAAATTGTGCGCTTCTGAGCCTCTCAATAGTGAAGATGGATTGGCCCTCTCTCCTGTTTACCAGCCCAGCATCATCTTCTTTGTTGTAACACATTCTGATGGCCACGTTATAGATAGAGCTACACAACTATAGGGGCAGCAATTATATGTTATGGTACGTTATTTATGTTTATATAATGCATTCTATGGAAAACATGGCCCACGGCCCAAATGCCATGTCTGTGCTTAGTTAGATGTAAGCAAAATGTTCTTTTTAATGTGTTGTGTTGGAAGTTTGTGCATGTTCCATGCTATTGAAAAGTGCTCTTTGGGGCCACATTGCAGCCAGCTGTATAGTATATCTGCGCTATGTGGGGTGTATGCAAGGTCTGTCCAGAGCATTCTGTTCAATGCTTGCGTGTGTTTTAAACTACTTACAATGCTCTTGGGAGCTGCGTGCCATCCATCTATATGGTATTTTTGAGCTATGTGCTATATAAGCTCTACCCAGTGAGCACTATTAAATGTCTGTCTGTGATGTACATTATTGAAAAGTATTGCTGGGTGCTACAGTGCACCACAACAGGCAGCTGTACGCTCTATCTGAGGTGCACAGTCAACATACCTTTGTAAACTGGTTACCGAGGCTTAGTTTTTTTCTGGTTCCAGTACCCCCTGTGCCCCCACTCTGCCTATTCCTTGCATTTGAAATTTACATTTACTCCTGTAGTGTGAGAATGCATTTCATGAAAAGGAATATAAAGTAGGGTTGCCAAAAGAAAAATGCCAGCAATGTGTTTAAAGAGCCTGGAAAGACCTCGTCTTGGCACTAAATAGAGTTATAAAATAAAAAAGTATGTATTCATTTGTAATGGGACTTTTCTGTCTTTGTTCCCTTTAATTAATAGTTATGGATCTCATCATTGAGGCAGCCCTAGAATACAATTAAAGTGCATTCTATGTATATTTGCTGTTCGTAGTATGCACAGATAAGTGCTGAAAATACGGCTTTAGGTGACTGCTGCACTGTAAGTGAGCATGAGTGGCCAAACAGTCGTGCGCACTGTGCATGTTCTCCACGAGCTGTATTGCACATACATTAAATGTAGAATTATAGATGAGCAACTGTGAACAACAAGGATGTTTTTCACAGAGGAGTTCTGACTGAAATCAGAGAGACAACAAGAGTGAAGCTCGAGGGATCTGTGTTGTCATTGAGCTACTCGCTTCCCCTGCTAACGTCCCAACAGTGGAGTGGGTAACCACTTTTGTTGTGTCACAGACGTCAATATCATGATTTCGATGTGGTTCTTCACAATAGAGCCATCCAATGGAAGCCATATTTAACAAATACATCTAATATGTATGCTACCTTTTGAAAAACTTTGAAAGTGATTGATAAGGCTGCCTCTCCTGGTGACACAGATATTACATTATGGTAAGTACAATAAATATTAATGTCTTATCTTTATATAAAATGGGTTCAGAGAATTTAATTCAGTCACATGCTCTGAATCAGCAGTATTTAATGCCACATTTATTTATGTTTTAGGCCATGCATCGAAGAAGAAAGATGTTACCTGTCAAAGAATGGAAATAGACCACTGCACGTGCAATCAGGGTTGTCAGGAGCAGTGTTCCTAGGATGATGGCCTAAAAAAAAGAGAAATGTTGGTGCCATATGAGTTTTATTTTCGGATCATAGCTTTAACTGTATTAAGTACACCCAAAAATTAGCACTTTTAGTGAGTGTCTCATGAGAATGTGGCCAGGCTGGAACAAGTATGCTTTTAGCATCTTTCTCAGGACAATGTAAGCAGAGCCACTTCATGCAGTGTGGTGCATCCCTGAAACGTCAGTATTGAAGTTCACGATGCGGACTCACCAGAGAAGACTCTGAAATACTCTCCCAAATAACCTTCACATAAAAGTAAGACAACGCCAAGGAGCACGGGCTGATAGATTCCTCGTTACTCAAGCTGCGACACCTAAAAGGAACAAATAAATATGTCAAAGGTTGAGGGAGAAATTGAGAATGACAAACATTTTTAAAAAATTGCAATTTGATTTCTTATAGAATCTGAGTTAACTAGATGGATAAAAAAGTCAGGCGCCACATTAATTTGGTGAGAAAATAAATCTAGAAAACATCTCACAATGAGATTAGCCGAACGAAGTTGGTAAGAATAGATGCCGTGTATAGTAAAGAACAAAATGCACACAATAGTTTCCATAAACATTTATAATATTCCTGTTATGCAAGAAAATTCTTTGTTTTCAGGTTTTACACTTTTTAGAAGAGGGTCTTGTGCACGCGCTTTGACCCATAAGACAACATAGTCGTTCTTTATTCCATTAGGAACAACTGATGTTTTTATGAATCATTATTACTCAAACGTGCCCCCCCCAAGTAGGTAAAGAGGTGCCAATCACCAGCCTAGTGGGAGGGAAAGCTCATCCCCAAAACTGTTTGGTGTAGCGGAGGAGGAGCGGGCTGCTCATTTCCGTAAACTCTCCTCTTGATAGTGAATCAGTAACCTCCAAACTCCAAGGGCAGAAAGGTTGTACGATACTGGATTTTACTTCATTGTGGTTGTGTGGGATAGTAAGGCAAACAGTATATGCTCAAACGTTGGGATGGGTCCTGTTAGACTGGGCTCTCTCTGCAGGGTCACCAGAGTGTTTGCCTTCCTTGCTGAGCCCCTTTTTGTTGGCTTTTTGGACTCTGTGCAGTTTACTCTTACTAATCAGTGGTAAAGTGTGCATGCTTTCTCGCTTAAACATGTTAACATAGGCATCCCTCTGATTGGTACATTTTAAATTGCTAAAGTCCCTCGTAAGTAGTACCAAATGTACACAGAGCCTGTACATTAAATGCTACTATAAGTCAGCAGTACTCATTGTGCCACTCACTTAAGTAGCCCTGTTAACATGTCAGGCTTGCCACTGCAACCTGGAGATTTCAGCCTGGCAAATAAACCTTTTACCGGGCCTTAACCTACCTTTTTAATTCTTATAAGCCACCCCTTATGCAAGCCCTAAAGGCTGATAGGCTAGGCTGCATTTACAAAGTAGGACATGTGTACTTAATCTTCACATCTCCTGACTGTGGAAAAACTCCTAAAGTCGTTTTTCATTGTTGAACGGCTATCTCTCCCATAGACTAACACTGAGTTACCTTATTACACTTAATCATTAATAACAGTTTGGCAACAGATACAGAAACGCCTTTTCCAGTCAATTGAATTGTAATTAAAATTCGCTTTAATGGTTAAATCAGATTTTAAGTGACTTTTCTGGAAATGCCAATTTTAGAAAGTTGGTATCTTTCTGCCTGAAGCACAGGTGCCTTTCTGCCAGTGTCCAGAGTCACATGACTGTGAATGGGCTGGGTGTAGAGGGAGTGGCTTCTCCCGACAGGATAACTGGGGAGGAATTGTGCCATGCCCTGATTACACTTCAAAGGACCCTGCCAGCAGCACACTTAAAGGAACCTGACACCACACCTGTACTTGCCGGTGTTCCTCTAGACAGATTGGAGACAAACCCTGGGAACGTGAAGAACTGACCAGAACCAATTTGGGAGTAGGCCAAGGATTTCCCCCACTAGGCATAACTGTGGTACCTTCAGAACCTCTAATTAGAACACTCCTGGGCCTGTGGAAGGTTTAGGGGAAGGACTACCCTACTGTCTGAATAAGGGAGACTTGACCTGCTAGCCTAGACCCCAGGTTCCTTAAAAATGACTCCAAGGTGAAAGGTCGCTTGATGATTGCCTGCTTGAGCTACAGGGACACAACAATCTCCATAGGTCTTCACTAAAACTGCCTGTATGACCGGCACCAGCTGGACCTGTCTGCGCCCCACGGTGTCCTCTTCTTAAGTTAGTCCTGGTCCTCAAGAGGTGCCGCCAGGTCCTGGACCCTAGGCTGGAGTCAGAGTGTACTCCTACAAACTGTAACAGTTGAATTCCAGGGAAAACTCCAGAGGTTCTTGTCTCTTCACATTGACAAGAGCCTTCTTCTTTATCGCCACAACCACAAGCGGACTTCACTGAGGCCTCCTGCCTCAAAAGATAGAACCTCAGGTGAAAATCCAGAGGTTTTGGGCTACTTGTGTCCACAAGCAGACTCTTTGTGTCAAGAATTGACTGTCCATGATGTTTGCAATGCGAAGCTCCATCAACGACCTGCTCTTCGACTCAGCTACAATCGCCCACATTAGCAACAACCACCATATCTCCCTTCAATGCAAAGCTCCAGCGAAGACCTGCTCTTAGCGCTGATATTGCAAAGTACAATACTGGCAACCCTAATCTTTCAATTTACACATACTAATACTCATTTGAAAAATGTATGGCCCAGAGAGGAAAACAATTACTTTACATTTACATTTTTTATTAGTGATCCCATCATCAACAATCATCATTTATTAACTTATATATTGTTTATTCACTTTGCATGGATGAAATTTTATACATAATGATTGCATGTCACAAGAATAAATAAAAACATTCATTCAATTAAACCATCCTTCTCACTCTGTTTCATACAGTCATTCATACTTCTTGAACGCCCACATCAAACATTTAAGACCCATCAATGCCTTTTCTAATTTCTTTCTTGATTGGTCTTGGGTATTTTAATGTCTTTTATAAATTCTTACTGTTATGGCCTCTTTTAGGAGTCAATTACAGTTTATATCGCAATCTCTCATTTGCAATAATAACACAACTTGTCATTTTTTGTTATACATCGTTGGTCTTCATGTTTTTACAAAATCACAAATCCAAATATTCTGTAGTTTGATGATGCTGTGGCTAATGTTCATTCACATCTCAATGCACGCTTTGGCGTGGAACGCCTTCTTGAGGAATGCCACATGTTTAACTCAAGATCTCTGTTTTTGTTTAAGTGAACTGCAATCAAAATTAAAACTCTCCTGAGCCCTACATTGCCAAAAACTTCTGGAAATAAAATCATTCAGTATCTCAATAGGTCATCAGACCCATCACCTAATACCCACATCTGAAACATTCTCCCATGCTGTGGGGATAAACACTCATCTTGTGTCTTGGGCCGTCACCTGTGAAACATGTGATTGTAATTCACCCATGGAGCCATATGCTTCATTCAAACTGTACATCTGTTTAATCCTGTCTGTGCTTGCATCGAATTCTATGTTGTGTATAATGTATGTGAATATTTTCCATGCTTGTGTGACTTCAGACCATGGATTAATATACATTTCTACTGATACTCGAGATGGAGATGCCCGGTGGCCAACAGGATCTCAAACTGGTTGGGGGGAGGGGGGGCTTGGGAGCTTTCCAAAAACCCTGGGTGGAAATGAAGGTGGTAGTGAGATCAACCCTCTGCATGTAGTTTTCGAAGCACAGATACGTAATTATCCTCAAATGTTAAGCTATTTTACCAGGAATGACAGTAATGAGGGAGTGCTTCTTCTGGTATGTTCGGTACTGTTTAAATTAAATGCATCTGGCCGTAGACCTGGCCAGTTCTCAGTCTTAAATGGAATGACACAGAAAAAGGAGGAATTAAATCTTATGGACATCCCGTCCCATGGTATGCTAAATCCTCAGCCAGGAAGGGGTGTAGGCAATTGCCCTCCTTTCCACTGTTAATGTGAAAACTGACATGCCGCTGGGTATAGGGAGGATTAAATCACTACTCTGGGTAAACCCATGGTTTTACTCCGCTGTTTTGAAGATTGGTGTGGCGCTGGGCTTTTGGAGTAATGATGTGCTCCTAGGGTAAAACACCATGGCTAGGGGCATAAAGCTTAAATCTATCCGATTGGAGGTATCTTTCCCCGCTGCTCACCTCCCAATTCTTTATTCCCATCTTCCTGTGAACGTGGGATGACGACAACTGGTGCTTCCTGTGAAATCCGTGGGAGAGCAGACTTGAATTTGTTTATCAAGAATGGTTGTCCTCTGATCAACAGGTCCCTCTACAAACGACAATCAAACAAACCACCACCAGCAGCTGAGTTGAATGCAACAGAATACACTGACCATGTGGCACTCAATGGTAGTTGAACTCGCTATTAGTGCTGAACAGGGACCCCCCTCATCGACCCCCAATGTGAAGCTCCAGCTATGACTTGCACCTCGTGGTGACAATGGACTTCTCATGGCCTCAGCCAATGCGAAGCTCAAGCTGAGGCTCTCTGCATGGACATGGACTGTGGGAAGGTAAAGGCTTCACAGAGACAAACCTGTTTCCAGTATCCAACCTACGCACCATCCCAGTCAGTCTGAACTTATGACATTGCCCATTCCAGAGTGACTAGATATCCGCAAGTTTTCAGCTAGAACTTTAAAAATTAATCCTGTTTGACCTGGCAACCATGGCATGGTTTCCCCCCAGCTTTTTGCTTTCCATCCTCCTGTTTTTGCTGACTTCGCTTTGCTGGCTTTAGAAATCTGCTGACCTTACCACTGCTACTCATTGCTAAAGTGCTTGTGCTCTACCACTGCTACTCAGTGCTAAAGTACTTGTGCTCTATCCCTAAAACATGCTACCATTGGCTTACACACAATTGGCACATTTAGTCCCTATTCAAGGGCTTGTAAATGAAATGCTGCTAGTGGGCCTGCAGCACTAATTTTGTCACCAATCTAAGTAGTCTTGAAAGCATGTCTCAGGCCTGCCAATGCAGACTATGTGTTTAGTTTTAAACTGTCAATTTGGCCTGGCAAAATATACCTTTTATCTCTGGGGTAGGCCCTAAACAGCCCATAGGGCAGAGTGCAGGGTATTTAAAAAGTTGGACATGAACATTCAAGTTTTACATGTCCTGGGGCTGTATTACAGAAAGTGCCATGCGGTTGGAAGGGGCATGTGCTCCTGTAAAGGCAAAGAAGCTGTCAGGAGAGGCCTTGAAAATGCACCACAAAGTGGTGGTGCACTGTCAGTGCAGACCCTGATGGCAGTCCTCTGGAGGGAAAAAAGGGGATCCCATTGACCCCCAAGACATCCCATCACTGGGGCTTGGTGCTTTCAGGCACTTTGTTTTATTTTTATCTTTGAAATTGCACATCTCTACCTCTACTGATTGGATTTTTGTCGTTTTGGTCTCAAATACTTTATTACATTTTACTCAATTTTACTATATTTGAGTATGATTTTTCTTGTGTTGTGTTTTCATTTTATTACTGCTTGAAGTCCTGCTTAAATACTATACACATTGCCTGACTGCTTTGTGCCAAGCTACCAGAGGGTTAAGCACAGGTTAGCAAAAGTGACACCTCATCCACAGCTCAACAGACCACCCTCTGGACCTGTGGGTGATCAGAGGAAGACTAGGCTTACTTTTTGAAACCTGTGTGAAGACCTAAAAGGCTGGGCCTGTTACCACCAAGACTAGGAAGTGTACTCCAAAGGTCAGTGGGATGACCTCCTGTGTGGCTACATGTACACAACAAGCTGCAAGAGGTATTTTTCATGAATT
The DNA here is from genome assembly GCF_964204655.1 of Triturus cristatus. Lineage (NCBI taxonomy): Eukaryota > Metazoa > Chordata > Amphibia > Caudata > Salamandridae > Triturus > Triturus cristatus. The sequence goes on along the minus strand of NC_140582.1, from coordinate 920,365,795 downwards.
GCCCAGCTGACCTTGTTGTATCACAAGTACGCAATGGCAAAATTAGACATCCATACTTAGCACAACTTTCAGGCATGTATAGCCACTAGGAGGGTGCCATGAAATGATACGAGAAGGCTGCAAGCATCCCTCACAACAGATAACAAAAACAGAAAAACTGCTGGCTAGTGGAAACGCAGATATAAGACATTTTATAATACTCTTGAAGCTGTTGCTTTGAGTGGTTGTGATAAATGTAACTGCATTCAATGTCGTTCCAACAACATGGATGCCGAGTTGTCAGGGCTAACCACTCTAAGGGCCTCATGTAGGTAAATAAATTTTACCGTTTCTTAAATACCGAGCCGTACCGAATCGGTAAATTAGAATCGGTAAGTTATATGTAGGTAAAAATTCGGTAACTCGGAAAATACCGAATCGGTATGTACGGAACCGTTAAGTAAAATCACATGACTTGACGAAACAGCTAATCCCGTGCAACCACAGCCCACCCAACCAGGAAGTGGCCACACCCAGGCAGGTGTACATAATTAGCCGACCCTGGAGAGGCTTGGAGTGCAGAGGAGAGGCAGGGAGCCGGTGCCTGTGCGAGCGGGAAAACGAACATCATGTCCAGCCAGAGAACACAGAGAGACGGAGGGGAAAGGAGGAGGAAGCTGAAATTTAGCCCCAAGGAACTCCAGGTGCTGGTGGAGGAGGGGGTGAAGCAGCACCAGAAGCTGTTTGGAAGGCAATCCCTGCAAGTGCCTGAGGCTGAAAAGCGCAACATATGGCTGGCCATCCAGGCCCATGTGAATGCCGTGGGAGTGACCCACAGGGACATAGAGGTCCTAAAGAAGCGCTGGTATGACCTGAGGATTGTAACCAAGAGGAAGATGGGCGACATCCAGAAGGAGGCCAGCCAGACTGGAGGTGGAACCAACAGGGCACCTGCCCTCACCGAACTGGAGGAGCTGGTGGGGGCCACAATCGAGCAAGAGAGCGTCGTGGGTCTTGGGGACGCCGACAGCTCTGCCAGAGCCGCCACACAACAATGTAAGACGAAAGCACAGCAATGTAGCACCCCCTATCCCTATCCCACATCCCCCAATGTGAAACGAGAATCACACTGCAGTCCACACGTGTCAGTGCAGACAGGCAATGCATTCCGGGAGATGTAGTCAGGGAAACACCAACCATGACGTAAATGTAACAGGGCAACAAGGCATGTCACGCACTCGAGGCACAAGGAGACAGAGGACATTTTGGAATGTGAAATTATGTATTGTGACGCTTTCAATGCAGCCCTTCGGGGACACTGAGCCAATGTTGTATTTCTGTCCACAGATGTGACATCATGCAGGACAGGGCATGCTGCAGGAGGGACGGCACACCGGCCACAAATATCACCTCTAGCCAGCACAAGTTCAGACCAGGGAGCAGGCCCACTGGCAGCCGCACCACCAACACAGGCAGCCTCGCCGCAGCCAGAGCCAGCATCACCTCACCCAGAGCCAGCATCACCTCACCCAGAGCCAGCATCGCCACTCATGTTCGAATCACCGGCCACATCTCCGCTTGCAGGTGTGGGAATGAGGAGGCGTCCAGCAGCCAGGCTACGAGCCTTAGACACCTCGTCAGACGACAGCATGGGCCCTGAAGAACTCTCCAGGCCCCAGGAAGGGAGCCATGCCACTGTGCCCCACACCTCACAGGCAGCACAGACGGGAGCAAGAGGGCGCCGCAGGTCGCGTGTCCAGAGTCCACCAGCACCCACTGACGGCCATGGTGTCTTCTTGGGTCTCGAGGGCCAAATGTTGAAGCAACAGCGCCTGCAAACAAAGGCAGTCATGACAGTCCAGAGGCACATGCGGGTGATGAAAACTACATTACTCAACATGGACACTAACATCAGCGGCATGGCTGCGGGCATTCGGGACATGTCCCAGTCAGTCCAGCAGTTGTGCAGCAAATTGGATGCTGACATCGAGGCACGGCGCCGGGAACGGCAGAGAAGGGACACTACCAACAGGGCACTCAACCGTCTGGCAACTGCGACTTCTCTACTGTGCCGGCGCTCTGTGACGATGCAGGAGGGCCTAACACACTGCTGCAGCGACCTGTCTCGGGGGATGGTGCAGGTGACAAGTGCACTAGGGGTGCTATTGACTAGTCAGGCGTCGACAACTGCTGCAGGGGATGCTGCGGAGAGCATCGACTCAAGCAGCAGGAGCAGCATCACACCCCCCGTCCCAGAAGCACGCAGGAGCAGCAGGCGGCTTGGGGTTGGCTCTAGTGAGGATGCACAGGCCATGCCATCCACCACTGCAGCGCGTATGCGCAAACATTGATGTGGCCCTGCTTAGCCACTTCCCAATGGGTGACGTAACCCTGGACATACTCCTTGTATAGATGGTATATTGCCAGATTGGCTTGTTCATGTGTTCATGGCGTGGTGCCACATTAAAACCACGTCATGACTAATCACAACTGGCTGTGTCCCCTTACTTACTCAGAAATAGTTGCATGTGATCTCTGCCCGTCTCTCTCTCCCATCGATTGCAGTTGGCACTCTAGCTGCGTTGCCCTGTGGCTGGCCTGACTCATCCTCGTTGTCCTCAAAATATGTTAGTTCCACATCTGTACCTTTTTTCGTGGCAAGGTTGTGCAGCATTGCACAAGTGGCAATAATCTTGCAGCAGGTGATGGGTGTGTACTGGCGTGCGCCTCCGCTCTTGTGGAGGCAGCGGAACCTGCTCTTCAGTAGTCCAAACGTGCGCTCCACCACATTGCGTGTTGTTTTGTGTGCCACGTTGTATCGTCTCTCACTCTGGGTTGCTGGGTGTAGGTAGGGAGTGAGGATGAATGACCGGCATGCATATGCACTGTCGCCTATATGAGTTGAAGGGAAACATCAGTCACATGCCTCTTTACACTATGATTTGCAGGTTGCAAGGGGCGTCACTGTTACTCACCTAGCAGGTATCCCTCTCCAAATTCTCCGGCACTCAGTCGTGTGTAGATCCCACTATTCTGGAAGATGTACGAGTCGTGGGTGCTCCCAGGAAACTTTGCAACAATATCTGTGATGATATTCCCTGCATCACAGATCACCTGCACATTGATGGAGTGGGTGGACTTCCTGTTCCTGTAGATGTGCTCTGTGTCAGCTGGTGGACAGATTGGGATGTGTGTACCATCAATACAGCCGATGACATGGGGGAACTGTGCCATGTGATAAAAGTCAGTTTTAGTTTTCTGCAGTGCAGCCTGTGTGTTGGGGAAGCTGATGTAGTGGTGCATTCTCTGCATCATGGCATCCAGGAACTTCCTGAAGAAACGTGACAGGCAACTCTGGGATACACCACCCACCGCAGCTATCACCACCTGATAACTGCCGGATGCCAGCAGATGTAGGCTGCAGAGCACCTGCACATGTGGGGGTATGGCGTGCGCCCTTCTTATTGGCTGGTCCAGGAGTGGGTGAAGGTCCCTGATTAAGTCCATGATGGTTTCGGGGTGTAGCCTGTACCTCTCATGTATCTCTGCATCAGTCAGGTGGAATAGTGTGATGCGCTGTCTGTAGATGCGTTCCTCCCGTCGCCAAACCCTCAGTCCTGCTGCCTGTAGACGTAGGCGCCTTGCAATGACATACATAGCGGCCATGTTGTCCAAGCTGTTGCATTTTGGGATTGCTAATATGCACTGTTGATGGTTACCACCTGCTTTCAATCCGTGTTAATTACCGACTCTTATTTACCGATTTTCTTGGATTTCTTAATTACCGAGTGCTCCTACATGTCATTATCATTTTTACCACTTCATATTTACCACTTCATATTTACCGATTCGTTAAGTATGTATTCGGTAACTCTGATTCGGTATTTTAGAATTCGGTAAATATGATTCGGTATTTACCGCCTCATATTTACCGAAAAGTAGTTTTTGGACTCCTACATCTCACTTGTCTGAATACCGGTCGGTAACGGCATATTTACCGAAAATCGGCCGTTACCGACCGGTATTTGGCTACCTACATGAGGCCCTAAAACCCTAAATAAAGAAAGCATGCAAATGAATGAAAGGGGCACACCCTAAGAAGTCCACAATACAATGTTACATTGTTCTGTAATTATACATGATGATATCCAGTGAGTTGAATAAAAGATTGCTGATTAAGAATATTACAGGAACTACACATGTTTGGGATCATCAATCTTTTATTCAATTCACTGGATATTGTTGTGTATAATTACATAAGAATGTAAACTTATATTGTGGACTTCTTTAGGTGTGCCCCTGTCATTAATGTGCATATCAGGAATACAAATAGAAAGGGAAGCAAGGGTCACAATGTACACACACATCGCGACAAGGAGACGGGTGGGAATAGCCAGAACATAGCAATCCACCAAAGGCTGCAGGTATATGGGAGAGCACAAGGTATAAACCAAGTACAGCAATCGACTGCCATCCACAGGAGTGAATATAGGCTGCAATGGCAACCGATCTGCAACACTCCATGTGCCCAAATCAGTAAGCATAGCCCTTATCTTACTGAACAGCAATAGAGCATTCAAATAAGAAACATTCACAATGGAAAAGGCAAGGCACATAGCCCGTCAAATCCTTCACAGGAAGATGCTCCCATGATGGAATCGTCAACCAAGAATGAAAGGCAATGGACTAAAGCTGCAACCCAGACTTTGCACTGCCGGTATGGCAGTACCGCAACAAACTGTAGTGTCCAGCAAGGGAAATTGCTATACTCTCCACAAAGGAAAGCCAACAAGGCCACTCCAGAAATCAGATGGTAGAAATAGGTTAGGAAACAGTAAAGGCCATGAAGGCAAGGAGCACACCATGAAATGGGCCGGCTTTGGCATGGTGTGCACCCCCATAATAGCCAAAAAGAATGCGCAAAAAGAGAGACGATCAGGACAAAGGGGACAAAAAGAGAAAAGCACCATATGCAAAACAGTACATGTCAGCCTGCCGAAGACCTCCTTTAGAAAGACAACAGCAAGCACAGAAGACCTGCTTACCACTCAGACAATAGTACATAAATAGAGAGGAATTGAACACCCTGGAAGAGAAACAAAGCAGCAAACGGGGCAATGGGATTTTACAAAAGAAGCTGGCTGACCTACAACTTGTCAACAGGGTCCCCAAGAATCTGAGGCACAAGGTCAAAGAAAACAGTGTCATGACAACCAGAAGGAATACCTTTCCTGACACATGTGAGTGCAGGTACATTAGACTGGAACTCACCACCCGAAGAACACCTGAAGCTGTCTACGGGAATCCCAGAGACATGACAGTTCCTCCAACCACTTGAAAAAGCCTGACAGTTCTGTGTACAATCAACAGACGTGCATCTTTCATATGGTTTAACACTCATACAGCCAGCAGCTACTGTGTGCCTTCTCCATGACTTATACATAGGACAAGCCAGCAACCTAGAAAAAGTGTGTCTCTCCAATGCTGACACAGCTCCTGGTCTGAAAAGATGTAAACCTTCAGAGAAAAAATCCAAGAAGTATCCCTGTGCAGCTATCAGGAGACTGGTGGCATCAAAATGAAGACTATAGAGAAGACACAGAGAAGAAAACATGGTCAACAGTGGCAATGCTAGGAGGTCTTCAGCACCTCAAAATTCATTACAACAACCTCAGAAAAGTATCCACTCAGGGGGCAGGAAGAAGCAGTTACCCTTAACTTCACCAGCTCCCAAAGAGCACAGGAGCAGTAGGCCAGCAGGCCCACAGCATTACAGGAGCAGAAGGCCATTAAACCTGACAAGAAAACGTTTCTAACCACTTTATCAAACTGGTTTCCATTTAGATCGGAAGGAATTGAGAAAGATGAAGAGGGAGGGCTGTTGTTATCCCTGTGAAACAAGAGGAAGCCAGCCTCAGTCTGAGAAGACAAGAAATCAGGGTCAACAAGAGTTAGGCGGTAATGCTATGCAATTCAGCCACTGACTGTCAGTGCAGAAGGCAGTCCATTTTAAATAAACTTAATGGATTTCAACAGTCTCATTAAAAGGCAGTAAGCACTCTGAGGAGGCAGTGCTAGACTGAAGGATTACGATGGACAGATCTCACTGAAGATTGTTTACCGTATGTATATGTGAATACTCCTCCAGGCTTCATCCTGATATGGAAACCGGTTTCCTAGCAACGACTATCCAGCACCACCAGGTGGCACCGCACAGCATCAGCTGCACCTCTGCTTTCAGGCTGGATGTCAATGGAGTTTATTAGCGAGTAACTAGCTGGTTGACAGCTGCTACTGTTTTTTACGTACCGCTTCAGTAAGGTCAACAGATCTCTCTCTCTGTGTCTCCCTGATAAAATTCTCAGCATTTGAAAGCTACTAGGTCGAATATCTCCTCACAGACCCTTACACTTCATGCCTTGGAGAGGGTGGCGCAATATGACCCTTTTGGATACCCATTACAACTGCGTATTGTGTCTGTGGTTGGAAGACATAGCTCTGACTGGCGATTCTTGCACCTCCATGCACCTGGAGGCCATAGGGATAGGGAGGCCAAGTTTTCTTTAGCTTGGTTTTCACAAGGAGATCCCAAGCATATTCCCTCTCCCAAAGGCAATTTGCTTTTGATGGAATGTTCTGATGAGTTTTGCCTACACAAAAAACAAGCAAAAAGTGCCATAAGAATAAAAAGTCCTCTTTTTCCTCAAGGAAGAGGTCCTGTTCCCGGGACCATTCAGTCTCAATACTGTTTCCCGATTCCAGAAACTTTCTTAATGTCAGGCAAATGACTAGAACCTAAAAAAATCAAGGTTAGAGTTCCTCAGTGCTTGAGAAAACCTCACGCAGGTTGAAGCTTTCTTAATAGCAATCCTGGAGCAACGTACAATGCTTACACAACCCTCTGGGCCACTCCACAAAGGAGGTCCATTTGTGCAGGTTTGGAAATTCTGGCAGCACTGATTCCTATCAACACTATGCCTTCATAGGCTTCAGTCCCTGCCAGGGCCAATTTCAACGATAAACCAGTGAGTAAGCAACTTCCAAAAGCTTCTCTAGCTCGAACCATTTCTTGGTACAGATTCAGATGCCACCATCAGCAGCAGATTCAGTCTCTACCATCCTCTACGGGGTCTACCTCTTCTACACCCCTCTGACTACCACTTCACAACTTCATGCTCTGGTTTAGCTCTCCTATTTTGACTCCAACTTGAAGGTAATAGCTGTTAGACTTAGCATCTTTTGGCGTGTTTCCCGAGTTTTTGCTTTCTGACCTCCCGGTTTTGACTGTTTTTGCTGGCTTAAGTGTCTCTGCACACTTTCTCACTGCTGATCAGTGTTAAAGTGCAAGTGCTCCTGTTGTAAACTGTGTATTGGATTGGTGTTTCCATGATTGGCATATTTGATTTACCTGTCAGACCCTAGTAAAGTGCACTGAGTGTGCCAGGGCCTGTACATCAAATACTGTTAGTGGGCTGCAGCACTGGATTGTGCCACCCACACAAACAGCCTGTAAATGTAACTCTGGCCTGCCATTGCAAAGCCTGTGTGCTGTCTGGGACTGCCATGTCGACTTGGCAAGTGTACACACTTGCCAGGCCCTAACCTTCCCTTTCTTACATGTCAGTCACCCCTAAGGTAGGCCCAAGGTACCCCTGTGGGCAGGGTGCAGTGTATGTGAAAGGTAGGACATGCCCTGGTGGGTGTGGCATGTCCTGATAGTGAATTACTGCCAATTTCGTTTTTCACTATTGCAAGGCTACCTGTTCCCATAGGACAGAATGGGGACCTGTCCTGGGAACCAGGTAGAAAAATAAAGTTTACTATGCCTGAACTCAGAATCTAAAGATGCATCTTTTAGTGAACGTGATTTTTACATTCTGTGTTTGAAAATACCACTTTTACTAAGTAGGTATTTTCTAGCTCAGCCATCCAAGTAGGCCTCTGCTGGGGTTGTGGATTGACTGTCTGGGTTTTGGATGACAGGGGCTGGGGAGTCTAGGTGGGTCAGAAAAAGGGCTGAATAGACCTGGGCTGCATTTAGATTAGGGGGAGGAGATTTCCTTTCACCTGAATGGGCCTGGTCTGCCCCTGACAATGCCGTCTCCACCTCCTGCCAGGAAGCCACACCAGAGAGGGCAGCACTGGTTCTGGCTGGGTGCAGACACTCTCTGCCTGAGAGGACAAAGGATGTTGGGCTATAAAAAGTGGGGCCCAAACCCCTGAACTTTAGAACTCTTTTGGAGCATGAAGACTGCCAAGAAGAAGAGCTGGAAAAGCTGTGAGGGGGAACTACCACTTTGCTGTGTGCTTTGCCGTGTTGGCCTGCAGTGGCTGCTTCTGTCTTGCGCAGTGAAAGGACTTGACTTGAACTTTCTGCAATCTATTTTTGTGAGTTTCTCCAAGGGCTTGAGGTAGAGCTTGCCCTCTGTTCAAGAAGTCTCAGGAACAGCAAAAAGACTTTAAATTCTTCTGCCCTCAACACTGGGGACTGTGTGTTTTGTGCAGCAACAGAAGAAAAAGAAACATGACGCCGTCTACGAAGCCACTGCCGACTTCGTGTCCTGAAGACACCACAGAGGGCACCTTCGCACCGCACCCCTGGTCTCACTGACGACACCTGCTGATGCATCGCCTCGCTTCATGCCGCCGCCTTGGTATCCTCGACTATGCAGCTCCATGCCAAAATCGATGCCGCTGCCTGCACCGTGGTGCGAGGGCACCACTCATAAGGTTACTTGACGCACCACCCTCATCATTCACCGCAGCCTTGGCCTACCGACGCCAGCGCCATCGACTCCAGTTCATCAGCCGACGACAGCGCTTCAACAGCGACGACGCTGCTTGCACCGTGACCTTCCAGCACTGCGACGAGCACCACATCACTTCGCACCACGACTCTGGTCTCACTGAAGACGCCATCTGACGACGCCATCGAGCCGCTACTTGCAACGCGACCTGAGGGCATCGCACTCCGCACCGCTGCACTTCGCACCCCAGCACCCGACGCCTGCACTCCTGACTTCAACCGTGAGGAGTTCGATTTGCAACACGTGTGACTTCAAGGGCCCGACGACTCCTGCACCGACCTCCGAAACCGACGCCTGCAGACGCCATGCTTTTGGAAGTTCAATGAGAGGTCGCCAATGCCCTGCATTTCTAAAGGTACTGTTTTGCAGGTCTTCCCCACACCGTAGCTGGCCCGTGACGCCGCGGTCATCAAGAACTGTTTGGATTTGTTTGTTCACAACTCCGTGATAGCCCCGGGAGGAGCTATTGACTTCAAGGAACTGTTTTTCAAGGTTATTTTGATAACTGATGATTTCTAAGTACTGTATTGTGGATTTTTTTCGTTTTTGGTCTTGTCTTATGTGCAAATGCTTTACACACTGCCTCTAAGATAAGCCTTACTTCTCGTGCCAAGCTACCAAGGGGGTGAGCAGGGGTTATTCTAAGAGTGTAATTCCCTTATTCTGACTAGGAAGAAGGGTCCCTATTTGGACAAAGGTACCTACCTCTGCCAACTAGAGACCCCCACTTCTAACACTATCCAGCTAATACGCCGGTGCAATGAGCTTCCTTTAATGGATTACTGGCTGGTGAAGACAGAGTCACCAACGCTGATCCAGGAATATCTTCAGGGAACAGTGACTATTCTCTACAGTCTGGGTTTTGCCATCAACAAACAAAAGCCTCCCCCAAACAGAGGTTGGTCTTTATTGAAGTAGTGAGGAACAAAACCCATATGAAATCTTTCCCCTCCCTTGAGAGGGTCACATGTATTTCAGCAATGATTTTTGGGTGTTTGACTCAAGCTTAGATGCCTGTTTGTCAAGTCTTGCACCTGTTGAGCCTGGTGGCGTCTTGCATCCTGCTGGTGCCTCACACCATATAGTGGATGAGAGCCCACCAGTGGCTGCAACTCCAAAGATTTCTTTCGGCTCAGGGGCAGATTCTAACACAGTGCATGAGAATCTGCACTGGTGGATGGACTCCTCCAACATTCTGTGGGGCTGCCCCTTTAGCCCTAACAGACTCAAGTGATCGTGGGCTATTTTATGATTCTGGTACCTAAAATATATATTATAGTGATGAGTACAACTGACCCTTAAGTGTATCATGATGAACATCTTTCAAAGATGGTTTATTCAAAAGAAAGAAAGCGATTGGATTCTAACCTATTTTCTTTTGTGCATTCACAATTTGAATGCTCAACAAATCTTGGGTAGGTTTGCTGGAGAAGCACAACTACTGCTTTCTGTATGACATCAGTGTGTCTGAGGCCGCTCTGTGTTTACCCACAGACTTTAGGAACTACAGCATCATACATGTGTGGCCTCTGAGCGGATCTGGGTTTGGGTCCAGTACGTGGCATTTGCCCCATATTTGATGGCTGAACAAATCAGGTGCTTTCACACATACGAAGAATGCATCTCCATTGCAGAACATGGACAATTAACCATACCAGTTCTGCAAGAGAAGAACCCCAGCAGGAACTATCAAATCAAATGGTACCATGAGAGTGAGCAAAACTCCTCTTCTAGGCTAATCTAAAATGTGAGTTACACTTTCTTCAAGCAATGCATGGAGGGGCCTGGCCCAAAGAAACTAAAGCCTTTGCTCCTGTATTATTTATTGTTCATGACATGATCACAGCCACACAGCTGAAGCTGTGTCTAGCCAGGCCTACGATAAGGACAGTTGGAACCTAGGAAAACGGATCTTCTCTGGGGCAATAATGGCGAGGCCTGGATTTTCTTTGAGATGCAAATGGATTTGTTTCTTGAATATGCTTCAGGCATCACCTCAAACATCGAAAAACTGTCCTTCCTGAAAAAGTTTTTAATGTGGTGTAATTGTGCGGATAGATTAAGAGTTATCGAGCCATAGGGCATATGTATCAAACGATTTTTTAATCGCAAACGCTGCGATTCGCAAAATAACAGCGTTTGCGATTAAAAAATCGGTAATCGGGATGTATGAGGCAAATCCCATCGCAAAATTAAGGAATTGCTAATTTAGCGATTTCTTAATTTTGCGTAAGCATTTAAGAAATCGCAAATTGCGATTTCTTAAATGATATGTAAAAAGCACCCAAGTTGTGCGAATTATCCTTAAGAAATCGCAAATTACCACCAACTTCCAGTTGGTGGTAATTTGCGATTTCCTTTCAAAAAGCACTTTTTTGAATTTTACAAAGTGCCACGTGGCGCTCATACATGCCCTTAGGGCATGTATGTGCGCCATATGCACACACATGCTGATTTCAGGGGTGCATCAGGGTGTCATCATGACACCCTTGCACCTTTGAAATTATTCTCAAATTGCGATTAGCAAATTGCGATTCGCTATTTGAGAATTACTTCCCATTCATTCCTATGGGTCTCCTGGCCCATAGGAATGAATGGGCAGGTATTCCTTAATTGCGATTTCGCAATTTGCTAATCGCAATTAAGGAATTTTAAGAAATCTCAAAAAGTTTGCAATTTTTTAAATACATCCCGTTTTGCAATTCTCAAATAGCGATTCTTTAAAAATCGCTATTTGAGAATCGCAAATGGTGATGTTGATACATATGCCCCTATATGTCTTAACTATTCACATTGAAGGACTTTCAATTTACTAAAAGAAAAGAGCGTGGCGAGCCTTCAGCAGCATTTTCTTTTGAAGTGAAACAGGAGAAGAGAGAATGACAAAGTAAAAAGCACCAACCATTTGTATATTTAAATGCAGTAAATAACAAGAAGCACGTGGCCAAAACGGGGACAGAAAAATTTGCATCACAGATAAAGAGAGCAGGGCAAGAATCATTTATTTTTAAAATAATCAAAGTAGAAATAATATTTAAAAAATGAATACTACTCAGTACTCTCCTTCCATTCCTACTTTCGAGGAGACGCCTGAGGCCAGTATATGCACTATCCATCCGAATGAGATTCAAGTGTTTTGGTGACGACGACGCCATCTTAGAATGCCTCTCCCATTGGCGCTGGAAGTAGGGTACAGAGGGTGATGCAGCACCCCCAGAAATTATCATGCTGGAGTTCGGAAGGTGAGTGAGCAATAAAAATGCCTTAAAATGTTGTCTTGATCTTTGTATATTTGCTGTGTGTTCAAAGCAAGAGGTCAAATATGAGGTTATGTCTTCTGGCAAATTGATGCAAATTCGTTTAATATGGAAATTGGTGTTCACTTTTCGTTTTCTCACTGCAAAGTGAGAGGATTTTGTAAAGTGAACTATGTGGTAATCTTGCTGGAGTGCAAGCAATTTGAAAGGAAAGGCTGTAAGATTTAATTTCTTTCTAACACCGACAATTTAAATACAAGTAAATGTATAGCACAAATATTTCAAAATATAGCAGACGTTAAGAAAGCACATATGAAGCACTGTTTTTGTAAGTCTGTAGTGAAATGGAAGCAAACATTTTTAATAAAATTAAATACAAATCTAGGCCCTTTACGTAGTGATGTGCAAATGGTCATTAGTCCCTGGAACCTCATTTTTCTCAAATTGTTATTCGTGCAATATATAGTGTTATCAGTAAAAATGCACGTCTGTGAACATTTTGTGGCCTTTTCAATAGAGAATGTGCTGTCCGTAAATGATAGAGCGCTAGAATAGCATGCTATATTAACATATTTAAAAGTCTGCTCCAAAACTTCCCACCAGCTACATACAACACCCCTATTACACTCCGGCTGAATGGACGTGACTCATTTGCTACATACACTTGTTCTTTTTGGAAACTTGAGTTTATCACAATCCCTATGACTTCAGTGATTTAAGAGGGATGGCAGCATACCCACTCAGTTCTTTGAATGGGGAAAAAAAAGTGCAGGTGCTCATCAGATCGAGCTGGGGGCGTGGCAAGGAGGCGGGGCTAGAGGCGGGACTAAGGGTGGGTCTAATGAAAAACATTTGAAGGGCTCAAGAATTTTTTTGGGTTGCGAATGATGTAAAATTGCTTCCCTCTACAATTTATTGTTGATGCCCTTGCATGTATTAAGTTGTACTAGTTGACAGACTATTGAAAGGTAACTATCAGGTTTTCCTTTTTGTCAGAGGCACCTGTATATTAAACAAAACATTAAAAGGTGCAGAGACTTGTTTTACTGAAAATTAATTAAAGGAAAAAAGACTACATCCTAAAATGCAACTCTGACTCGCATCGGGTGAAAGGAAGCCATCAGTTGTCATGCTAGTGATCCTGGGAGAAGAAAGTTATCTGGGTTACAGAGCAATAATATTTCACCCTTTCATTCACTTTCAGATGCTGTGCCACCCAGCAAAATCTAGTCCAAAATTCGGAGGGGCTAGTAAAGGGATGGAGGCACATATAACCATGTACATATGACCGCAGTGTCACTGATGATGGTGGTCAGCAGGCCTGCTGTAGCCACGGTTTCTGATATGGGAGGCACCCTGTACCCACATGTGTTTGACGCTCAAAGCTTCCCGTAGGCCTGCTCCTTCTCCTCAAGTCAAAGGCTTGGCTTCCTCACTTAGGTGCTTTGGGATCACTTTTTTCATGAATACCAGATACAGCCAGCTGTTGTGTCAACTGGTGATGACCAGTCTGGTGCACCTCATAGCGCAGTGGAACCCTACAGATTTCTAAGCTGCTGTAGTGGAAATTGGGAGGGGCATTGGGAGGGGCAGACATTTGGCACTTCTCGTTCATATCTCTGTACTGCTCACAGCCGCACACTTATGGATGCCTCCACAGCATTGTAGAAGGAAACACATGCCTGCGATTCCCCGGCTAGCCATGATCCTTCCTTCTTTTGACTTCCCTGCCTGATCCCTCCTTCCAGTGCGGGGATATGCGTCCTGGCATGTAGTGGTGTGGGTGGTTCTTAAGCTCCATGCCTGGCCTGAGGGGTCTAGCCCTCTGGCCACATCTGAAATTACAACTACATTCTTGGGACAATATTTACAGTAGTCTGTGTACGACTTTGCCAATTCACTAATTTTACATGGATGGAAATCCATTTTCATATTATACTTTTGTCACAACACACTAGTGGCACTCTGTGGGTGCAGAACTCCCAAGCAGGAGTGCTGGGTGTGCATCCAGAAGAAGGCAGCAAATGAAAGATAAACCACACCTAAAATAGATGGTTTTACTTTATTTAGCTGAAAACTGCAGTTATTTTCCCCAGAAAGTTATGTGAATTTACATCAATTCGCTATAAAAGGAGGTGAAGGGCTGGCTGTAAGTGTCCCTCCCCGAAGGCAGAGAGTCTTTGACATGCAGAAATAAAACAGAATTTCCCTGTTTGTGATTATTGTAGGATGTCAGCAACATTCACTGTTTGAGGAATCTAGTAATTTCTTCATCTGTGGCAGGTAACTGGATATGGGCCTGTCCAGTATGGTAAGAGCTCTGCCTCCAGACATCCTTCCTTCCAGATGTCAGTGTCAGTCGAAGCCCTGGTCCTCACCCACCTGAATGGAGGCAACTCTCTGCCCATTAGCCTCCTTAACAATATTCAGAAACCCATGAAAGCACCTTAACCACTGTAACACTTCCCATCAAGGGCTTGTAGAAGTTGGCCAAATCCACCCACACTGAAGGTATTGTATTGTATTGTAATTGCATTTATATAGCGCTTACTACCCCTGACGAGGCGTCGAAGCGCTTTTTCGGCAAGTAGCGCACTACTCCGGAACCCAAGAAGGATTAGTGTTGAATTAGTATAGTGAAATATGAAACTAATTTGAGTGGTGGATAGGCTAGTCAGTTATTTGGATTCAGAAGGATAGCAGAGAGATAGAAGAGGGAAAAAGGTTTGCATTTAAATAGCGCTTGTTACCCCTTATGGGGTGTTGAAGTGCTTTTGTTTGGAGAGTAGCACTTATCGGGTTTAAACAACAAAGAAGTACCAAACAGTGTGACTGAGCACGTGTATGACAGCAAAAAAGCGTACTTGACAATCTGGAATAGGCCTTGTTTCTGAGAAATGCTTGATATCAGACACAAGCATTCTGGAAGCAATTCAAAGTGTGATCTTACATCATAGAATGAGAAACATTCACCAAGCCATGGGATGTCATGTCTTAGTCGTGTTTGAATGCTTATATTGTTAGCTACATTCAGTGTTTTCTGGTAAATGCACATTTTAACTCCGTGCATATTATTCTTCCCCTTCCAGTGTGCCCTAGTAAGATCTATACTGTGTTTAAGTATTTTGATAAATCCATTCTTCCTCCAAGTATGCAATCTGAATTCTTATGATTGTTTGTTGAGCCTTTCATTGTTTAACTTTGTTACAAAAAAATGAGTCACATTATGGTAAACTTTATATTAGCTGCTAAAAAAAAAATACGACTTAAAAATACCACCCTCCCCATAAAATTATTTTTCTATTCAGCCCCCGCTTTAGATAACACTCTTTTGGATGACGAGATACTCGCCTACCTCTACCCTCTGATGTCCCTAGCCCTTACTTACTAGCCCCATGTCCCCTCCGATGCCCCATGTGTCTCTTTACATTTTCTCTTTTTTCAGGTGGTCACGCCACCTTTCATCTTAAATGTCCCTTTCGTTCATCTCATCAAATTCCTTCTCTTGCTTTTCTGGGATACCCCTCCCCCATTTAAAATACCAATCTCTGCCACTGTAGCTGTCGCTCTGTCCTCACACAACAGGCCCTTTTCCACCGACCTGTGTCATTCTCGAAAGCCTTGGCTCTTTCTTGGGACACCTACCCAACCCTGACTCTCATCAGATGATCCTCATCTCATTCATCAGGTGCTTTATTTTAAACCCACTGCCCCACGCCCGCAGTGTATTCTCAAATATCGTTTGCTTGTCCCTTTCTTCTTTTTCAGATATTCCCTCGATTTATTTAGCTGACTGTGCTTATACCCCTTCACTTCTGAAAGCTCTCCTCAGTTGTCCCCTTTTTCACCCGCCGTCTGCTGTGCTATCCTCTACGTCTTTTTCGCTCAGAAGAAAGGGAAAGCCAGAGCAAATTGTGATTTTTAAAGAGCTTCCCTTTCTTCCCACCGCATAGCTTCCTGGTGGGGGAGGTCACACCTGAGGCACAACTAGAGGCAAATTTCGTGTGTGGAGGGGGGGGGGGTCTGATTCTTCAAGCAAAAGATAGAGTGGAGGTGCAGGGGCTCTAAGGGGTGAAAAACATCAGAGCCTCGTTAATGAGCAAAAGGTCTTTTAAAGACCTGTGAAGTACTCGGGAAACTGTCTCATCCCGGGCTGCAACACACGAGGGGGGGTGGGAGGGGTGGGCAAAGGCCTTTGAGTCCAATGGGCGTTGCGCGCCTGGGTCACATGTTGCTCTGCTTTGGCGCCATGGCGTCACTGCTCTCCTTGTGAAATCACCAATATGTGAGCATGCGCCGCAGTGTAGAAATGCGATGCATGCTCACATGACTTTGTGTGACAGTGAGTACCGGTATTCTATTTAATTACGGAGAAGTGCCGGTACTCTTGGAGGGGAAAAACAGAAGTGTCGGTACTCAGTACCGGTGAGTACCGGCCCATTTAAAGCACTGTACCCACTCTGAAAAGTGTTCCACCACCACTGGCCTCTTCATTCCGTACCTCTGTTCTGTTTCACTCAGCGCAATGAGTCAAGCACTAAGTGGCATAAAGCACTGCACAATCCACGATTGTCTCATAACTTTTGAAAACCCACCCCAAAAACGAGTTAGCACATGGTTCACAACTACACGATGTGCAACTTGAAGCAATAAAGTCTGCACCTACTTTTCGCAGTCAAATAGCGGCAGTTTAAACATGGTTATATTTACTGTGGAAACTGCGTGGAAAATAACACGTTATGCCTCATCTTGAAAGGCTTAATCAGTATAGGTCATAATTATCACAGCTGAAACAGGGCGTATCGGTTTCTAATATGACATATCGCATTCCTGCGGTGGAACTCATAATCGGGGCCACGTAACAAAAAGTTATTTATATTTAACATCGGTCATCTATCATATTTAACTTCATTAAAGTCATACACAGCAGCGGCCCGTCCTTAAGGGCGGAGTGGCCACGCCCGCACCTTTTGGACATAGAGGGTCTGTCAGGCTGAGCAAAGGTCAGCCTGGCAGACACTCTTTATTTACAGGTCAAGCAGCCAGGAATGAGACATGTGCTGAATGCGCAGGCCCCTGGCTGCCTGAGCCGATCTTTGCTGGGATGACGATGTCACAGCTCCTGTGGGCATGATCTCTTCAGCTCAGCAAAGGACCCTGAGGCCCTCCCTCTCATGACGAGGGAGAGCATCAGTGATAGCCTCGTACCTAGGTGCTTCAGTTTGAAGCCCTGAAGTGCCCAGGGCAGAGTGTCTATCACTGACACCTCCTCACACACTGGGGGGGTTAGCAGTCTCTCTGACCTCATCCTACTCTGTGATGAGGTAGGGAGTGCTGCCTCCCCTCATTGGGTGACCTAACCATCCTGGCAACTCGAAGGCTTCTCTCCCCGAGAGCTGCAGCAGGTAAGTGTTTTTTATTGCCTGTTTGGTGCATGCATGTATGTGTATTTGTGAGTAAGTGTTGTGAATGGGTGTGAGTGTGCGTGAATTTCTGCATGTGAATGCATGGGTGTAAGTGA
Source organism: Triturus cristatus (assembly GCF_964204655.1). Taxonomy (NCBI): domain Eukaryota; kingdom Metazoa; phylum Chordata; class Amphibia; order Caudata; family Salamandridae; genus Triturus; species Triturus cristatus. The sequence goes on along the minus strand of NC_140582.1, from coordinate 920,348,231 downwards.
GTGCGTGTGTGTGTGGGCCCCCAGTCTCCCTCCAAGCTGTACTTAACGACCACCACTGATCATACATACTGAATATTACTGCATACATACAGGACTCAGGAGCAATTGTGAAGTATAGAGGAAAAAATAATGCTGATGGAAAGTCACCATTAGCTTTTTTTTTTTACTTTTGATACAAACGTACAAAGTAAACAACACAAAATTAAAACCCGGTTTAGAAAAACAGAGCTGCCTGGCTACATTAACTTCTCTCCTTCAATTCGTTTAACAACAGAAAACCTAAAAAAACAAGCATTTGCAATGCAATAGTTCTCGCATTTGCGAGAGTTTGAGCTATTGGCATTATAAATGACAACGCATTTTATTTATGTGTTTTGAAAACCTGTAAGTGGAGCGCAAACACGCACTTTAAACTTATAGTCGTTGCTTATGAGATGGCCACATCGTAGAGTTTATGTTTTTATTTTCAGCCACGGTGCACAACAGGCTTGCTGCTGTAAAACATAGGTAACAAATATTGACAAAGGCAATACCTTTCGTATGCACAACCATTGGCTTTGCTAATGCTTGTTCTGGTTGTGCGAAGCACAAGACTGAGGTGTGTGCTAGCCAAGAAATAGCTGGCTAATATTTACAGCAGTTAGTATGCTGGGAACAAAGACACCACTTCCAGGCAGCAGATTCCACATCCTTAAAAACAAAACTCATGTGATCTGTCTCCTCACCTTCAGAACAAGCTGGCTGGTGCAAGGAGGCGTTCACCAACCATGCTCCCTCAGTCCCATATGCCTATAGCGTGCTCCCCATCACAACATCACTAGGACTTGAGAATACTATAAAGTCTGAGGCACAACACACCAGGCTGTCTCATCACAATCCCATGGAGACAGTAAGACACACAAAAAGGCTAGCTGTTATGTGCAGTGGTGCTGGAGGCTGATAGTCTGAAAATGGTGGTGGCCACCTGCACTCTACACCAGCCCATGCCCACAAAAGTAGCAACCCACTGTCTCCCTCAAGCTTCCCTCTGATTCTTTGACAGTCTTTACTGTTGCACAGACAAGAAACAGATCATAAAAGGGACAATGCCCTCTGAAGAGGGGCATCAACAGGATCCCTGGGGTACATGGAGTCTGTGCTCTACGTCATCTCGTCCTTGTCCGGGTTCAGTGAGCTCTGAAATCTAAACAGAATCACAGAGCTCACAGGGAGTCTGAACCCAGACAAGAATCAGGTGACGTAGGGCACCAAGGGCTTCAAAATCAGACATTAACAGTATCACTGGGGGCACGGGGATCGGAACCCACACAAGGAAGAGATCACGTAGGGCTCTGAAGGTAGACATGGCCATTGATACAATGAGAAAAACGTAGACCAAATCAGGGTCACGGAGGGGCTGTTTGATCTAAACGTGACACAGACAGCCTCACTCTGGGCACAGTGAGCTCTGAAACCAGACATGGATAGTATCAAGTAAGGCACAGTGAGCTCTGAAGCTAGACATGGATAGAGCCATGAATGGCACAGCGAGTACATAAACCTTGCAAATGCATGGCCACTGAGGGACAGAGAGCTCTGAAACAAACATGGACAGGACTGCAGACATTACAGTGAGTGTAAAATCAGACTACTGCAGGGTCATTCGAGGAAGTACGTTCTCAAACCGAGAAGAATGAGTTCACTGAGGGCAGAATAAGCTCTGACAGTAGACAGTGGCAGTATGGGAACAGTGAACTTACTCTTCTTGTCTGCCCTCCCTTAATCACAGGTAACTGCGGAGTGAAGTAGCAGGCACTATGAATGAAATTAGGTGAGTGTCCCCAATATGGCGTTAAATCTGGAAGACTGGTGCAGGTCTGGTATAGTCAGTCATTCATGTATAATGGAATCTACCCTGCTCAGAATGAGGAAGCTTAGGGCCAATGTATTTAGCTCCAATAAGCTCGGGTCAGCGCAAACTCGACCCGAGTGTATTGGAGCGCTTTTTGCATGAGCACCAATTACGTTACATTCATTTTTTGTAGGCAGGGGGAAATTAAGTGATCTGCCCAGAATCACAGGATGTAGAACCAATGCAGAGACTCACACCCGGTTCACCAGTTCCAAAGTGCTGTAAACTTGCAAACTATCCAAAATGTCGAAGAAACTATCTGTGCCGCTCATATTGGCTGTCACTCCTTATGGCATTGTTAATGTTGAATAGCTTGTATCAAATTGTTTTCAGTGACAGCAGTGATGGGTCCCGAGGGACAGAAACCTGAGACGTCCAAGGGCACGCAATTTAGTCATGTCATCAAGCCTCGATTACAGGAACTTGTATCATGGTTTTACATGCAACTATTTTAGTGCATGTTTATCTCTGCATCGCAATTAGAAGAAAACTGATGTTTACTAACATTATTGTAGCATCCCGAACTGCCTCGTGGTGGTGTCAGCTTGGCTAAAAGACAGACGCAAATCTGGCCCTGTGCTCAGTCATTCTATTTATGTTAGAGTTCATAACAAATGTCTGCTTGCAATACCACAAAGCATCCTTTGTGCGTATAGACATAAAATAAAGCGTAGAAACGCAGCAAGGGTTACCAGATTACTCAGTGTCAGAATGACACCATGTTTCCGGCCCTGATTTTTTATCCTGAAATCAACTGATTCTTTAAACCAAGTCATGTGATTCTTTAAACCAAGTCATGTGATACAACGTGTTTTAAAAGCATAGCCCACTACTGGAGTGCTAGAGCACAGCCAACATGGAGCGACCTGATATGATATCAGAGGTACTCACACTTGACACTGAAAGATGTACACCAATACACAAATGGCAAACCGACAAACTTACCGACCATGTGCCAGGATTTTCAGCAGCAGTACCGGCGGCACCCGGGGGACCTCTCTGCCTCGTAACCCACGAGAGGGGTGCAGATGTCGTCGGCCACCTGGCCCAGGAGGAGGAGGACCCCAGCATAGGTGGTGTTGAAGCCCAGCACCGAGTGGTAGTAGAGCAGAAAGTAGGTGAACCACATGGAAGGGCAGGAAGTGGCCGGTGGAGTAACGCAGCCTTTGCCGGGGGTCATGCAGTCCCTAACCTAAAACAGCCGCAATACGCTGAGGCCATAAAAAAAACAAGCGTGCACCTCCATGACTGCCACAAGCTGCAAAACAACAGACAGCGGGAGGGGGCGGGAACAAAGGGAACAGGGAAACAGACAGCGGGAGGGGGGCGGGAACAAAGGGAACGGGGACACTGACAACGGGAAAGGGGCAGGAGGATGGAGAACACACTCAACGGGAGGGGGCGGAACAAAGAGAACGGGGAAACGGACAGCGGGAGGGGGGAGAGAACAAAGGGAACGGTGACACTGACAACGAGAAAGAGGGCGGAAGGATGGAGAACACGGCCAAAGGGAGGGGGGCGGAACAGGAAACGAAAAAGCCAACACTTCCAAACTAGGCAGCTAGTGGTGAACGGCGGTGGAAAATAAACAAGGAAGTAGTCCCAAAATGAGTAGATAATGTGGAGTAGCGGAACTAAACTCTAGTTGGTCAGTGCTGCTTCCTGCAAAAGGGAGGCAAAACGGAAGTGACATTTCGGACCACCAACCAATGAATGAGCTACATAAAAAGAGCAATGCCAGATGTAACCAATGGCAAGCTAAAAAACAAATATAAACGCAATGGGTGGAGTTTCACCACTAATACTGACTACTTGATGCCTCGTAGAGGCAGCGCATGCGCTGCCTATGCGAGACCTAAAAATTACTTTAATGGGAATAAAGGTTGACACAGAAGAAAAAGTGCTTTGTCAACTTAAGCCGCCAAAAGCCTCTATAATCCTAGGCAGGCAGCATAGCCACCGTAGCCTTAATTCACTTTGACAGGCTAGTGAAGGTAACAGGATCTAATGTCTCGAAAACATACAAATTAGAAAGGATACATTGCCCTTACATATGCTTTTTTTTTGGGGGGGGGGATATTCTTTCTCTCTTTTAGAAGTGTTCAGGGATCCCGCATTGCCATTTAGTGTTTCCGAATAGTAACAAGGATCCATTAACAGGAAGCAACATCACATAACCATCCCCTTTGAATGTCTAGACGGCATGGATCTTGTGAAAGTCTAAAGGTTGCAGCTAATTCACTAGGTACTGCACGCACGAGAAGGCAATATAGATGCCCCAGACAACTGCTATGGAATGTGGAGCCTAACAAAAACATAAACTTACCTTTCATAAAGCTGTAAAAGTATAGACACGTCAGCAGGGTCAGCAGTTGTATTAATTTTTAACTTCTCCAGCAAATCATCTTGTAGCACAAATCCCTCTTGATGAAGCAGTGCCAAGTTGAAGAACCCCTAGAAACACATTACAGCACATTGAGAATAGGGCTTTATTCACCAGATACAGCCATAACCTATGATAATTTAAATGTAGGATTGTGAAAATAATTTACATTTGGTACATGTCACTTGAAGTACTTACAATAACTGTCCAGCAGTAGTACTCACAATGTAATTGGCATGGAGGTGGGCCTCTATGGAAATATGTCACACACTAATGGAAGTTACATGGACTCGGGTAGCCAGTGCAAGATGTTTTCTCAGTAGCAGTCGCACCCAAAAATTATCTTACAACTGTACCAACACTTTACTGTCTCTAGGCCATCGTCCTCAGTAGTTGTTCAATCTGTTATATGTTACCAAAAATGTATGCTCTGCTCAACGATTGCATTATTTTATGAAATATCACACATTGCTAATTGAATGCATCTTCCTTTTGAGCGAATCTGAGAAGTGAGTCCTTTGTTTACCTCAGCCCAATTGTGCTACTTTATCTGGCAATAGAGGCAAATATGTTTTCATTCCAATGTGCTTTGTCTGCTTTAGTGGCTGGTCATGTCAAAACATGCTACACACTGATGCCTACATGCAGTGCCTTAAATGTAAACATAGAAGTGCAGGTACTCACTATCTGATGCTCCTGAAAAGTGCCAGTACTTTTCCATTACATCTATTGCAGCAGTGCTGGGAAGTGGATGTACTCTCCTTTTTAAATTAAAGAAGTTCAGGATCTAACTACCTGTCAGTACCTGCTCATTTAAAGCATGCATACATGCCTTGAGTTTGATATAAATATTGCAGGTATTTTCAAAATCTCGCTGGCGGTAACTGCTGATTAAACCAAAGTATAGGAGGTTTTGCTAGGAAACATACGGGGTTCATATGAGTCTATACACCCAACTTCTTTTGTCATCAGGGTACATTAACTAAATATCACTTTGCAGTGGAATAGAAGTTTTTGCACATCACCATCCACAGATGCATCTAATATTGAAGATCAAATTGTGAGGAAAACTTGATAGTTAGACCCTAGCTATGACAGACAAAGAAAAGAAGCATATTGATACATGTTCCAAGAGTCTGCCACATTTCTAATAAAGCATCAAGGAGGAGGGGACACTCGTGCACTAAAAACTAATTGGGGCGTAGGATGCAAGTGCATACTCAATGCTTGGCTTTTCATATAGGTGTGCAAAAGTATTCACATTGTCTTAAACTGAACTGCCTATCTTTAACTGTAGCTTTCGATTTTTCCATTGCATGTAAGTTCCAACGTTTCGTCCACTCTAGGGTCATAGTGATTGTTCAGGGCCTTTCCTTTTTGTGCAATAGTCAGTATGCACATTTGCAAGAATTGCGGCATTAAACGTCCTATAGGAAATAACAATGGGCATAAGCCCGCGTCATCAGTGTCTCCCAGTGGCGCAGTCAGGGGGTCAGAAAGAATCAGTTTACCGCTTATGTCTTTGATGTAAGACGGAACCTCATTCCATTAGGTTCTGATGCACTTGCACATCCGCCACATGTGGTAATAAGAGCCTAATGCTAAATATCCTCTCCAACACACATCAGAGCCCCCGAACTCGGCTTTGAGGCTGGTCGGACTCACATACCATCTCAGCCAAGCTATAGGTGCTATCTTTAAGAATGGACACATATAGATGAATTGGCTGATACCTGCCAAATGAGGTCCCAAACATTGTATGCAGTGTCCCTCCCCAATACCTCAGACCATTATTTTTACATGTAGAAGTGATTGGAATTCCTGTCAGACCTCGAGAGCAACTTTCAATGAATATATGAATCCAAGTCCAGTTTGGTGAGATGAGATTTTAGTATAGAATTAAACTATAGGAGCTAAAAACGAATTACCTTAAATTCACTTAGCTCAAGTAAGCAAAAGCATGGCTAGGACTGAAGAGAACATAAGCGCTATGAATACATGTTAATGAGACTACCTGAGAAAACCAATTTCGAAAAACATACCTGCGTTAATCTATAGAAGTGTATGAAGGTGTAAATGACTAGGAAGGCAAACGAGAGTGCTAAGTAGCCCAAGAGGCATGGACTTTGTTTTTACATAGCGCAACATAATTCTGGCTTACTGGAGAACAAGATAGGTTAACAAATACTTTTGACCTGAATCATTAGGGCTGGTGTGTTCCTTATTGCTGTGACAGTAGTAGGCTGGCCACCAACCAAACCTAACCTATTATGAGTGCCATTATTCTGCCCTACCAGACTGCTGCTGGGGACTCAGGTGCCAAGAAACCTGAACGTATTTGAGTCCTTCACTGGCCACATAACTGAGAAGCGTGAGAAACACTGTGTTCCCACTTGGTAATTCTACTGCAATCTGTCATACAAAAACCAGTCACAGGCTAATGACATGATTTGTGAATTTCGAGCAAAGCTTAAACCCATCCTAAACAGGTTGCAACTTTTCAGCCTAAGTTCATTTCCCGCATGACAACATAGCCTTTTATTGGCTTTTAAGTCAATTGCTGGCTCAGTTGGTTACCAGTGAAAGGCTGAAATCCATTGTCTCTACTTTAAGTTTAACCAATTGTTTGTGAATATTTTGCGGTAGTTAGCTAATAAGGTTTTGCATTTCATAGACTTTGTTTGGAACCCATATATGTCATTATTTTAACCCCTTGCACGCTCATGACGGAGCCGCTCCGTCATGAGCCACGGTTGCCGTGTGCTCATGACGGAACGGTTCCGTCATGTCACGGCCGTTGGCGGCCGCTCCGCCTACGCGGCGCTGTTTCCCCGCCTGTGCGGGGGGACAACGCAAATGGGCGGAGTCATGACGGAACCGTTCCGTCATGAGCACAGCTCAACCGTGGCTCATGACGGAGCGGCTCCGTCATGAGCACAGCGCCACCGCGCTGCCCCCCCGCACCCCCCAGCGCTGCGGCGGAATTCCCGCCGCAGCGAAAGGGTTAACGGGTTTGCTATTGTGTTGTGAAATCCTCCAGGAAGACCAATTATAGAAAAGATTAATTGCGTACTATAGCCTTTGACAATATATGTTGATGATTTCCTAAAGCTAATGATCAAGACATTTTTGACAATCATTAAGGCTGAAGTTGGTTGCCTTAGGTACTTAATTGTTTTCAAGGTTCCAGATGGATGGAAAATTCTATTTACTCATAATCTCTTAATACATCTATATACTTTTGGAAGGGAATAGATAGTGTGGAAAGGGTGTTACTACACCACCAGCAACATGTGACAGTGAACAAGATTTTCATGTTGTAATTATTGCACATAATACTCCACTATGGATGTTTCAGATTTAATCAAATCCAGTTGTTAAGATTGTCGAGGAGCAGGAAGGACTCCAAAATGGCCCCATCACGTGGAAATATATTTATGTACAAGTTAAAACCACATTGTGTTTACTAAAGTGATGTCATGCCGTAACTTCTCCACTGTGTGAGGCACGTTACATTACGGGAAGGGGCCAGGCAACTCTTGCGGTGGGCGGTGTTGGACCGGCTGCGGCCAGAGCAGAGGCTGTGAGTTTATCCGACTCCCCACCCTTAGCATAGTGTCACGGGCCTGAGCAGTGCAGGGGCACCCTCTCCACTTGGGCGGCTGCCAGCACTGATACCTGGAGGTCTCCGGAGCCCGAATCTGCTGCCATCCGCCGGAGCGAGCTGCATCAGAGACGCGGCCTGGGAAGCGCCCGCCATCTTCTACTTGCTTGCGTCCCAGTCGGGGATCGAGCCGGCGGGCTCCCAGCACTCTAGCTGCAGCAGCCCAGTAACAACCAGTAACAACCCGGCAGGCCGACAGAGGCCGTGTCCGGGTGGAGTCCTAAATGTGTGCGCCCATACCCGGGCTTATAGAGCTAATCTAGTCCAGCCGGTGCAACAAGCGGATCCCGAGCCGCATTTTGATTTGCGGCGTGCGGCACATCCGATCCCAGGATCCAGCCACGGACGCTAATACGCTGAGAAGGACCATCCCGTCCCGACCATAATAATAATTTAAATAATTACTAGCCCCTGGCCTGCCTGGCTAGCCTTGCCCTGCTGCCAGTGCCTTCTCTGCTGCTCTGCCCGGCCCGCGCCTACCTCTGAAGAGTGAAGCTGCAGCCTGCAGGCCAGGCCAGCCCAGCCCAACCCTCAGGTTAGGAGTGCTTATTAATAAAGACACGCTTTGCCGCCTGCACTGCCGGCTGTCGCCTGTCTAGGAAGCCGGCGGATACACCCATAGTCCCGCCTGCTTCTGCTGCTGCCGCGAGGAAGTCAGGAGAATCTCAGATTTACCGGCAGTGAGGTGAACGGCCCAACGAGGCACCAGACTACAACTCCCAGAGGGCTTGGCAACCGGCATCCACGTCACTGTGCTACCGCGTCACCGCACCGGGGGGCGCGATGACAGCACAGCAGCCCTCCCGCAGCGTGGGACACGCGCGGGCCAAGGGCGGGCCTGTCCTGCCCGTCATTGCCAGGAAGAGGCAGGGCAGGGCCACCCCCCCTTTCACCAGTATTAAGGTTCTCTATACAGGTTCTGTTGTTCCTCTTTTTATGTGATATCATTAATTTTACCTGACTGGTAGGTAGGGTGACGTTTTGACTCCTGTATATCACCAATGCACCTTTTTTTGATGGACAAGGCATGACTACTCTGTTACCCACTTATCCTATCCTTGTAAGATTGACTGGACTAGAGACTCTCCCCTGTGCCTGGATTTTGCACTGCACCTTGCACTTTAGCGCCGTTTATTGTTTAACTATTCTAATTGTTGCTGCTAAAACGCACCTTGCATTTTGCGAGGAGTACAACCAAGGCCCTGTGGTGTTTCGTTTTTTTGTCACTTTAGTAATCTGTGCTTTAAATTTTAACTTTGAACTGTACCTTGCACACTGTATTTTGTAACATCATACTTTGTATTTTGTAGTTTATATATCACACATAGTAATTAGGCCAATATTACCAAATTTAGTATTTTTTAGGGTCTGGTGTATTTCTCCTAGAGTCCCCCAAGGCTGATAATAATGAGTAAGCGGAAAACAAACCCAGGGAAAAGTGTGGTTGGTACACTAGACGCCTTCCTCTTGAGGGCTGAATCCGCCCTCATTCATGAAATCCAAATAACAGAACGAAGGTTATCTCTTGATCCACACTCCCCGATAGGTAGACTTTCCCTAACCCCTGCATTCTCCGACTCTTTGCCGGCACTAAATCAGGATTCCTCTTTAGTTAGGCTTAGCCCACCCCCATCCGCACCTACAGCCACAATGTTAACTCCAGGCTCTTGCTCTTCTCAGGAGCATGAACCTACTCCTAAGAAAATGTGAGTAACTACTAGAGGGCAGAAGGCTAAGCCTAAACTAGATTGTATTAATGAATCCCTCCCTACCAAAAAAAATGGGACGTGGGTACACTAAATCTAAAAAATAACCAGCACAGGGCACCCCTCGTGGGAAAGCACCATCTGTCCTCTCCACTAATGTTGTTATTGAGGGAAATCCCACCTCTATGAATCAGTTTACGCCAGAGCAACTATTTGATAACACCAAGGAGGGGAAGTTTTGGAGTAGGCTAGAAACTAGGCTATCTACTTTACTAGACCCTATGTTTCAAAAAATAAGTGTGATAGAAGCTAGGTTGGCCAAGCTGGAGGGGACTTTAGGATGTAATCCTCCAGTTATGCCCCCAGTTAGTCCTCCCACACGCATAGATGACACAGTTATAAGGGGCAAAATAGTTGTGGGGGAAGGAGCAGGGGGTGGGTCTACTGTAAGGTTTGTAGCAACTGGTGAGGCACATGACAAGAATAGTCTTAATAGCACCAGGTTCAGAAGTTCAGATATTCCGGCCAGCTTATGTCAGTCCACGAGCAGAGTAGGATCTCCCGTGACCCATAGGGAGAGGGGGCCAGTGGGCAGGGAAAACCAGCTACTGAAACTTCCGATTATAGATCTTCCACCTGAATCTACCCCATATGTAGTAGTATTGGGGAATGTACCCCCTCTCCCTATTGGGGCAACGGAAGATTACGCTCAGCTGAGAAACAAATTAAATCACTGGTTTACCCACAATACCACCTTGGATCATTGTGTATACAAAAATATTCTTATGGCACCTAGGGTTAGTTGGATAGGGACCTCACGTAAATTGGATCCTGGTGATTGCGTTATCATAAATTTTGACAACCCCCCTTACTGCTGGGCACATTTTATCCAGGGACATTAGTCTCACTCCGTTTACCAGGTCTGTTATTAAGGCTTTACCCTCTGGTTATTTTTACAAGTCTGCCCCCCACAGGGAAATGCTAGATAATGGCCATAGGGTACGCCAACGAGGAGGTTGGTTAAATTATCCAGCTCCCAGGCAACAGCCTTTCGCCTTAGCCCATTTAGCTCCTGCTTTGGATGGGCAGTTATGTGGCACCCACACATTGGTGACAGATAACAGATTTGCGGCCTTATCCGGCTTGGAGAACTGCGATTGACTTAAGGCCCCTGTGTCTCCTGGATCATTATCAGTTACTCCTCTTCAGGCTTTAGGGGCAGCAGCTGTGTGCCATACAGCAGTGAGGCTTGATAACTTTTTATCCTGGAACATTGCTGGGCTGGCTAATAAGTTCCTAGATCCTCGGTGGGTATGTTACGTGAAGCAATACACTATAATTTGGTTACAAGAAACGTGGTCGGTGGACTGTGACCTTTTTTTGGAAGGCTACAAGGCATTTTTTGTCCCGGCCATTCCATCGGCAAGTGGCAGACCTAGGGGGGGCCTAGTTACTTACCTTTCAGTGGCCGTTGACTGTAAGTTGCAGGTGACCCCATCTACATACTTAGGAATTCTGGCATTGTCTGTAAGTAGGGGGGACACTAGATGGGGAATTTTTAACTTTTATAACTCGACGGTTCGTCCGCATGAGGTGTGCAATATTCCCAACCTGGGTGCAATGATAAAAAAAAACATGGGCCACAGATTTTGTAACTTTTTGATTTCTGGTGATTTCAGTATACACCCTTGCGGTGACCCCTCATTATCTTGCACTTCGGAGTTGGGTTGTCCCCGTATGAGGGGCTTTCATTTTGAACACCATCTTCAAGGGGAACTGTCAAACAATATGTTAAATGAACTAGATCTAGTGGTCACGATGTCCTTAACTGACCCTCATACCAAGTTCCATGTAACAACGTTCAAAGGAACTGGAAGAGGATCACTCATTGACTTTATTTTAATTTCTTCTTTGCTACAATCTTTTTGTAGTGGTTTTAACATTGTAGTTAGTGAATTCAGTGACCATAACCCTGTATCAGTCTATATGTCGGGCCCACTACTGATAAAAACGGGGGAGGTTTTGAATAGGGGTATAACCCTGAAAGCAACTGATGGAAAGCGCAGACTAAAATGGTCCCAGGTGTCTCCCGTTAGTTTTTTCAATAAGGTGAAAACATCTTGTGCCCAGGAATTAAAATTATGCACATCTGTGAGGTCCACTCCCAACGAAATCCTTGGCGCCTACGAGGTAATAGCGCAAACAGTGGGGATTTGTTAAGTGCTCCGGCTAAAGGCACTGTGTCACAGGGCCCCAGATGGTTTGATGCCAGCTGCTCCAAATCATCTAAACGGTTGAGGGAAGCTCTGGCAGCAAGATCGAGAATCCAATCCGAGATCCGTGGCTGTCGTAGCCCTGGACAAACGCAAGGGAGCCCTGCAGGAAGATGCTTGGAAAGAGCTGATCGACTCTGGTACTCTGAGGAACAGTGCCAGATTTTGGAGTGTTGTGAATGGACCCCTGTTTGATAAGGAAGGAGGTGTGGGCCTTGTGGCTCACATCACAGAGGAGGAGTGGGTATGTCACTTTAAAACTATGTTTGAATGCCCGCTTGAGCCTACTTATAGAGAGCCCGTAAATAGGAAAGATGCTGTGATAAGTTGGGACATGAATGAGATCCTGGAAGCGATCCAAGGGCTAACCATAAATAAAGCACCAGGCCCAGACGGGATCCCCCCAGATTTATTCAAATCAGAGCCTCTGTTTTGGGCTCCGATTCTTGAGTCCCTATTTAATGCCGTGGCTAAGAATGGGTGCCCCCAGTCATGGGCTTCTTCAACTATAGTCCCAGTTTTTAAAAAGGGCAATAGAAAAAGTACTCACTGTTATAGACCAATTTCGCTTATCGACTCAGTGGTCAAAGTGGTGGGTCGTGTCCTTTTACAGAGACTAACAAGCTGGGCGGATGAGAATAAGATATTGTCAGACATCCAGTATGGCTTCCGACCGGGGCGCTCCACTGTTGCTCAGTGTCTTAATCTTTTTATGATACTGAATAAATACACTGTAGCAAATTCTGGAACCATCCACCTTGCCTTCATGGATTTGACATCTGCTTTTGACTGTGTAAACAGGACTAAGCTATGGCAGTCCATGAGGGCAATGGGGGAGGAAAACAGCATTGTCAACTTTCTTGAGGACCTGCACTCAACGACCACAGCTAACGTTAGGTACTCTCAAGATCTGCAGGTAACAAGGGATTTCGAGATTAAGAAGGTCATCCGTCAGGGTTGTATTTTGGCGCCTTTTTTATTTAATTTTTATATTAATGATTTAGAAAATGTGTTGAGGGCATCTGGAGCTGTTTTCCCTTATGTAGGATGGCGGGGCGTCCCCGTTTTGCTTTAAGCGGACGACGCCGTCCTACTATCCAGAACTGAACTGGGTCTCCAAGCTCTTTTGGCTGCATTCTTGGGTTTTATGTCAGACCGGGACTTGTCCATCAATACCTCAAAGTCCTATGTCATGAGGGTGGGGAGGCATATAAAGAGGAGCTTCCAGGTCAGAACTGGTAATGATAAGATTCCCCGCACGAACGTTTTCTCTTATTTAGGGGTCTTATTTGACGATCAACTTAAGTGGGACCCATTAATTCAGAAAAAAAGGGGATCTGGTTCGGGCAAATGCAGCAATTTTTAATTTTGCCTCAAAAGTGGGGAAGAAACCGACTGGAGCAATGTTGCAAGTGTATCAAGCAAAAAGTCTAGCGATAGCCTCCTATGGTAGTGAGATTTGGGGATACACGGCAACAGAACCCCTCCAGGTAGTGGAAAATGGGTTTTTAAAAAGGTTATTGTGTGCCCGCGAGGAACCTCAAATATGGCGGTACACGGGGAATTGGGTGTCCCCTACCTAAGCGACACTCTTGCCTTACGCCCTCTAATTTTCTGGCTAAAGTGTTGGTTAAATAAAAACCTAATCCTCACTCATTTGATCTTAAAAAATTGTCTGGGCCTAGATAACATTGTTCGTATTCCCTGGCTTAACTATATTAAAAAAGGGTTCGATTGGATTGGGCGGGGCATCCTTTTTCTTAACCCAGATGTTATCATAAGAAAGCATGTGGAATTAGCTAAGTCTGCCTTTCTGAGCCGAAGGCAAGCAGATCGGGATTCAGTAGAGGTCCAGAAACCGAGTGTTCGAGCATACCTACCGCTTAAATCAACACCTTTGTCAGAACCATATCTTATGGGGTCCTTGACGACACATGAAAAATTTATTTTAACTAGGTTCCGGCTCAACCTTTTTCACCTCCTGCTAGCAAGACCTAAGGGGGCTTCCAGAGGTCAAGTGCTAGCGTCCTGTGGCTGCGATGGAAAGTCTCCTCAGGATTTGCTGCACTTTATGTTTTTTTGCAACTTATTTGAAGTTCCAAGGAGGTATTTTTTAGTTCCTATTTTAAAGAAATTAAAGTTTAACCAAGTCAGACCAGCTCTTACGTACTTTCAATTGTTGAAGGATGATTGTATTATTTTTATAGTAGGGTTTTTAAAAGACTCTTTGAAATCTAGGCACTTTATGGACATGTAGAATTTTCTCTTTTAGACATGTCTTTAGATTATTTACAGTGAGGAAACGTAGTCTGTTTTTATTTTTTTAAATAGTGTTAATATTTTATTGTCTTTATGTATTGTATTTGTGTAACTTTTATGGTTTTGCAAACAAAAACCGAATAAAGTATATCGATTGATTGATTGAATGCCCAAAATCTTGTTTTGGAACATTATAGTGATGGGGATTTGGCAAGAAAAAGCATCTCAATTATTGGAATTTTATGAATGAATAAATCAAAGACATGATAGAGTAAAATTTGCTGTCAAAATAGGAACACCAGCAATACACCTTTTGGATACATCAATAACACCAGTGACAAACACATTCAATAGGGATATGTAAGTTAAACTAACAGACTAAAAAGCTTTTATCACTAAAGTTTTCATCCAGTCAACCAAATGAAAAATGTCCATTTAGCCAATTGATAAAGTAAAAGAGAACAATTTTAAAAACAGAGATATTGAAAACGTTTAATAAATTGAGGAATAGAAGAAACTCGATGGATACATGGGAACACAAATTGAAGAAATAAAATTTTAAGTATCGTATGAACAGTGCAACTTTCATTAACAACTTAAATCAATATCAAAAGAGTTTTTTAGAAATATTTGGAATGTGTAGAATGTGATGAATTCTTTTAGGACTTCTTTAAGGAAATATCATATTCTGCATATTATATGCCAATGAATTAGAAAGACATGATTAAAGTAGGCAGGGATATTATGAGAGAGGCAGAAATACTAGTAAACTGAAGAAGAATGAGACTTTTGAGTAGAGTTTGCAAATTATGCAGACTGCAATAACATGATCCAGGGGGCACAGTACGCTATTTCCATAAAGGAAAAATAATTAAAGTTAAGATTTGGTTTACATCTGAATGTACATTTGCCATATTTACAATTCAGTATCCACATGGACTTAATTATGTGGGCAAATATAGTATTAGAACAAATGAACAAATAACACATTTGACTTAACGTTTTAACAAATGGCCACACACTAGTACCAATGAACTTTAATAGTTGAACAGATGAAACCCTTAAAAGGAGCAGGCGCTTGCAAGAACCAAATATGACATAGAGAAACCTTTTGCATTCATTTACTGGACACCATTTTACCAAGAGTTCCAAATGGAAAAACATAGAGCAAAAGCAGGTGCTTGACAGCTCATGTCCCGTATCAACAAAAACTCCCTGCTTAAAGACTTCCAATCTGGCTTTCACCCCAAATATAGACTGCCACAACTGAATTCCCTGAGTATCCTGGGCAAAGGAGATGCTTCCCTGCTGATTCTGCGAGATCTTTCAAAAGGCTAGAACTTATACACATCCTCTTACTAAGAATAGGAATGGATGGGGCGTTCTGAAATGGTTTCAATCGTTCCTCTCCTCAAGTTCTCATTTTATAAAATTAGCTTCATTTGAATCATCTGTGCTCCCACAATTATCTGCTCTTTCGCTATATCTTTTCAATTTATATACTGAACCTTTGGCAACTATAATTCAAGTGCAACAATTTTTTCATACATCAATATGCAGACAATGCTCAGCTATATTTAAGGACTCAAATACAGCTGCATAGGTAATCTGAAATACTTAATCTAAAAAACTAACCAACTGCATGTCCTCTTTCTTTCTGAAAATGAACCTAACTAAAATAGTATGACTTACCAAACTCAATACATTGAAGTTCCAAAAGGATCTCTTCCCTCACTACATCTTTTTAATTATATGAATTGAAGCACTGCCACAATAAGGCACACCATAAATATTTTATACATGATTTTGCAGATGAAACTCAGATATGCTCAAATATAGAAAATCCAGTCAGTATAGATAATCTAAGATCCTTCTTCGAACACTCTCCAGAGAAGGTAGTCTTCGAGGTGTCAGCCCAGGATACCTACCCGATGTTACCAGCAAATGGCAGGACCATATCGCACCTCATTCTAGCAGCAAAGCAGGTGATTTGGCCTTGTGGTACAAGGACCGGGTCCCATCATTAAATCTATGCTATTGGAGACTTTGGTAGCTCTAAGGTAATGGGAAATTGATGTACGGCGTCCTAAACCTAGCACAGGTTTTATATAATATATGAGGAGCCATTCTTTCCAACCTTAACGGTGACTACAGAGGCCCATCATCCCGAAAAAGACTTAGAGAGTAGGGACTCTCTGAGGCAGAAAAAAATAGCCTAGATGAATAGAAGAACAGGGAGTGAGATGAGGACAGCAATCAATAACTCGGAGGGAGGAGGGTCAAGCATCCAGGAAAGCAAGTTGATTGTGAGGGTGTTAGAAGGAAGGGGTGAGTTTGGAAGTTGGAGAAGTGTACCACGGTACAGAGGTGGAAGTGTCTGCCTTATATAGTTATACATATACCAAATATTCAAATAACCAATTGAAATCTAAAATCCTTCCCCAATAAACTAACCAACTCAATGCACTTTTCCTGAAAATGAGCCCAACTACTCTTCTCTAATGAGTCTCTGCCCCCAATGCAAAGAAGGTTTGACACTCTACACCCTACCTCAATTTTCCCCTCTCTGGCTTCTTATGCAAAGTCTCTCTGCTTTATCATAGACCAACATCTCACCCTAATGGATCACGTCTCTAGACTAAGGAGTCCTTCGTCCTATCAATTCTACCAAGGAAAGTAAAAACAACATTCTTGATCAAAATTCAAACTAGCTGCACAGCTGTTGTTCTAACACATCTGGACTGAGAAATACAATTTTGGTGGGCCTACCCGATGCTGCACAGGCATAACCATCCATCGTGCAGGCAGAAGCGTAAAGGAGACAGAAAATCTGATCACAACACTCCCATTAAAGCACCTTTTCACTGATTCCCACTGGAAGTGAGTAGTGATTTCAAGAAGGCAATCTACACGGAACCATCATCCTACCTGAATGATAAACTGAAACTCACATATGGCCACATGAACACCAAAAATAGAAGCCGTATAAGTTTGGAAATCATAATAGCTAATACTTCTCCTGTCTAGATCTTGGATTATGGAATCCCATCTATAAGCAAATTAGACTGAATACTTGCCTATCTCGAATCGAGCTATCCAAATAACAGTTTTTTCTGTACTCTCTTAAATCCTACCATTATATGTATATTTTAGGCTATAGCTTCTTCAACTATTACCTACAGCAGCCCTCCTGATCCTGCAGATAGGTCTGTGCTATAGATAGGATTTATTATGTTACATGTAAAAAATCTAATACCTTCTTCAATGGAGGGATACTGTTACAGACATAACACTTTCACAATAGTGCTCTTAAAAACTGGAAGGAGATTATTCCAAAAAAAGGGAGATGGATTAGCTGAAAGATTGGGATGGGAAACATGAAATGTTATATTTTAAATTTAGCTAAATTAATTTAATGCACTAGCAGAACCTACTTGAAGTAATGGGTAAGGAGCTGCAAGATTAGAGACATAGGAGGAGAATAGGTCCAGATACAAAAAGAGATGAGGACATGCAGTGAATAGATGTGATTGGAGAAGAACACAGAAAGACTGAAAAATAAAGCTACAGTATTTTCTTTTACATTGGCATGTAGAAAGAAGAGGAATGGTCTGTAGGAGGATATAAGGGTGCTCATGTTATGGGTATGGCAATAGGTGTTTTGGAAAATTTAGTAGAGGATAACGTTTGTGTGACTCCTAGTAGATAGAGTCAAACAGTTATTTGTTCATTTATGGGGAGATAACATGATTTGAAAATACATATGGATATCAGCCAGTAGAAGGAAATTTAATTTCCAAAATGCATTAATGATCATTGAAATATGAAGCTGAAATGCAACTGTTTGTAAAGAATAATGAAAGAGGAAAATGGAGTTATGAATTGAGATTGTAACATGATTTGAACTGAATAAAATAGGTAAATATATTAGGAAATGTCATCCAACAGTTTAATATAAGTAATGATGCTTCTCTCCTCTGGGGAGAGCAGTTGGCCTAACGGCTAGGGCGGTCAACCTCAAATCTGGGGAACTGGGTTCAAGTTCGGGCAATGACGCTGAACATCCTGTGATTCTGAGCAAATCACTAAATCTCCCTGTGCCTAACAAATATGAATGAGTCCTCATGCAACAAAACCGGCGCTATGTAAAGCGTTCTGCTACCCGCGCTATATAAAACTCTGTAACATGAATAAAATGCAGACACCATGGCTGTATATAATCTGTATACGAAGATTCGCTGTTACCATCAGTGTGTCTTATCAAAGATACTGGCTGTTCCTACTTGTAACTATCATCACTACCGATATCGTGCGGTGTACCTATGTAAAGACGGATTAGTCTGAATGTCTAGGCACAAACAGTCTACTTTTCAGATTTTTTGGACGTATCCTCCGTATCATGTTCTGAGCGCGGGCAACATTTGCCATTATTTACGGAAAGAGCCCTGATGAAGTTCCGTTTTTGGAACGAAACGCGTTGGCTGAGGCTGATGTCCAATTTTTATCGAGGACAATAAAGATACTTTCTATATATATTGTGAGAAAATTGACTTTTCCTTGGTGCACCTTCCCAACTGTACAAAGTTCGGTATCTGGTTTCCAGTAGAGCTGAACTGCGGCAAGCTCTGGAAGAAGTAGCACAAGAGCCTTATTATTTAAACATTTTGGGATTTGACGTGCTGAACCTTGGTCAGCCGCTGTTCAAAGTGTTTTTGTCACCATAGCTGTTTAGCTTTGTATTAAATATAAATGTGATATTCGATGTAACGTGACATAGGCCTTGTTGCGTGTTAACATGACTACTGTTCGTGCATAGAGTGTTTTAGAGTGCATGAAAGTATTTTAGGGCCTAAATGAAATACCTGTTTAACACTTTGAGGGCCTTGCAGAACATGGCTTGTCAGCTTCAAAACTATGTGTGCACAATTTTCACACATTAACTTTTTGTGAAGCTTGCACTAACAAGCAGGAGAAGGGAGTTTTACACTGTCTGCAGCAGCTGGGTTTTACTGGGGCTCACCACCTATAACCTGCCTTACTCAGTTCCATATGAAGGGAACTGACAAGTTCCAACAGCTGCAGCTTCAATAGCCTTCCTGAAAATCTGTATGAAAGTATTGTTCATGGATCAGTATAACTGAAACAAGAGTCATGTATATGAATAGAATCTGACTCCCATGGTACAGAAGGTATCTGCTTTCAGGGCAATCAAGCCTGATAGACTGGTTGCTGTAGAGATGCTGAAAACTGTATCTCCAACTTCTTGCCTTATGGCTTAAAGGTAAGCATGGTGGTACATGACTTGGCTAGATATTCTAATACAAATTTAGGATTAATTCACCTTATTATAATATTGGTAGAGATGAGCCTAATTGGTTAGAGATGAGTGATAAAATGTGGTTGAAGTATAGTAAGGGTTTATGCTTTTAATCATTTTGTTTGTTGAGTTACGAAAAATCTTGGCAATAATTCATATTCATATTATTTGTAGGAGAATAGGTAAATAGTAGCCTGTTGTAAAATGCCAATACTTGTCTTTGTGTACTGATTTAGGGGGTTAGGCGTTTCATTTCACCTGTTGATGAGAGACTCCCTGACAACTTAATCTGATTTTTAACACCTTTCTCACATGAATCTAACACAAAGAGAGTGAAGTGGATCATCTGCAAGTTTATTTTCCTCTGGAATGATCACAGGTTCCTTTTAGAGCATAGGATGTCTGATGAGAGGGGTCCTAATAATTTTGAGAAACACAATAAAAGGTTCAATCAATGCAATTTTAGCACTCTTGAGAAGTCAACTGACTGGGCTGTTCAACACAGTGGGGTGATCTATGAACATCTAGATCATTTCAATACATTTGATTTAGGGAAACCTAATAGATCTGTTGTGGAACCGTTGACACATCAAGTAAACGTATTTAGTCACTCACTTCCCTTATCCTGCTAAGTGGTATCAGTATTTCAACATGTACTCATTTTTGTTGCCTAAATTTAAATGAAAACGACAGCAAAGAGCAAAATTGAATGTTTCGCAGTGACATGAAAAGATAAAGCAAGCAAAGTTAATTAAGATTCCGTTCCAATGTTAAAGGGAAATACACAAAAGCAGGAAACTTAGAGGCTCTTTATATATGGAGGGAAAACCCTGTTCAACTTCAGATACCTGTGAATCATCAAGCAGAGCAGCTTGTGTATACATCCATACTGCCATCTCCAGATCTTTTGAATGGTTGTGATAACCATAATAGTATAGATCGCCCATCTTCAAGTATGCTATAAAAAATCAGAATGTGTAATTTTTAGTATCCTCAATAAAACCATAAACACAGAACTCATTTTCAAATCAAATCATACAAGTACTGGAGATGAGATATGCAAGCAGTCTAAAACGTGGCCAGAAGTCAGGCTTCATGTATGATCACATGTTTGCTAATGATACAAGCATATAAAATACTGTTAGTACTGGGGGTCTCTAGTTGGCAATGGTTTGCACCTTTGTCCAAATAGGGACCCTTGCTTCTAGTCAGGACAAGGGAGTTACACTCCTGGATAACCCCTGCTCACCCTGTGGTAACGTAGCACAAGCAGACAGGTTTATCTCAGAGGTAGTGTGTAAAGCATTTGTGAACACACACAGTAACACAGTGAAAACACTATAGATGAACACCACACCAGTTGTATGAAAAATAAAGATTTTTATATAAATTTATCACAAGACCAACAACAAAAATTGCACATACACAAATCTTCTTCAGTAAAATCCCTATGAAAACAAACTTGCAGGTTTCTGTATTCCTTGTGCACAATGAACAAATGTCCCAGACGAATGGGGCCAGTAATGTACGCAACAATGATTTTACAGTACTCCGTGAGTCAAGGTTATGCTGATGATAGAGTGCTGCATCTGTGTAAACACCAACGCACGAGCACAAGCCCTCCGATAAGGGCTATCAGTGCGCGGTGAATTCGGGCCCCAAGGAGGGAAGAAATGGAATGCCAGCAATAGGGACGGGCCGTGGTGCTTACTCTAACTGGCTGCAGGCACGATAGGTGGCCAACCCGCAATGAAAGCAAGGGTGCCTCACACTTACAACGCATACAGGCTCCCCCTTGGTGGGCGTGCCAACTTCCAACCCGCTAAGGCAATTCGAGGCAGCAACGCGGTTGGCAGTTCATACCTGGAGAACAGTTCTGGTCCTGCGGTCCCGCCGTGGTGATTGGCAGACGGGATTCCTCCTTCCTCAACGGACTCTCACAGAGGGGGCACGACAGCCTGTTCCACTTCTCCACGCAGCTTCTCTTCCGGCTGCTGACGTCTTGCTGGGCGGGGTGTGATGCTGCTGGCGCTCCCTCGCAGAGGCGTCCTCGGTCACAAGGCAACAGCTTCCTTATGACACGGTCTTCCTCTTCCTTGAACTCGGGCCGGAGCGGTGATCGGCAATCCGTGATCAAGAGCCCACACACTTCAGACCTCACAGCAGCTAACAGCTGTGCGCCGACGCGCACACCGAACCTGATGGGGCAGGAATTAATCAGAGCCCACACGCTGCAGACCTCACAGCAGCTATCAGCTGTGCGCTGACAAGCGCACCGAACCAGAGGGGCAATCAGTAATCAGAGCCCACTCTGCAGCGGGGACACACACCGCGCTGTAGCCCACAGGTCTGCGGCGGTGAAACCCAGTCAGCTGGCACTGGAGACCCCACGGCAGCCAACAGCTGTGCGCCGACACGCGCACCGAACCGGCCCGACACGCGCACCGAACCGGAGGGGCAATAATTAATCAGAGCACACACTCTGCAGTCGGGCCGGCTTCACAGTGGCTTGAAAGATGTTGCAAGGAAACTTTTTGTAGCCCTGAGTTTCCAATAACAGGAGGCCAGCTCTCTTCAGGACCTTGGAGATTCTTCTTCAAGCGGTATGAAAGTACACAAAAAGTTCCTTTTCCCTCTCCTTGGCAATCAGTAACCACTGCAGGCCCACCCCATAAAATAGCGCACTGTCTCAGGGCAGTCAAGTTTCTTCAGCTTCTCTGGTTACTCTCCGCAACAGAGGTTCGTCTTAAAATTCCAGACGTCATCTAAATTCTTGGGATCAGGGTCCCAATACTTATACCCCAAAATCCTTTGTCCTCTGATGGCAGAGGGACCTGTGCCCAGTCCAAACCAGTTCTGTGCAGTCCTGGAGCACTTTGTTGACAAGGTTGATCCTCTCTTTTGTCAGTGAGAGGGGTGTGCCATCAGACACACCACAGGGGCCGGAGCCAGCATTGTGGAGGGAAGGCACAGCCCTATTCAGCTCCCATGTGCAACTCCTCCCACCCATCTAAATGCAGATCTCTCTATTCACCACTGGACTGACTCACCCTGTCTCCTGTAATTCCCAAGCCCCTGTCACTCAAACTCCAGACAAGGAATACACAACCTAGCAGAGGCAGGTTTGGATAGTTAGGCAAGAAAATACCTACTTTCTAAAAAGTGGGTGCACTTGCCCAGTCAGCATGGCAGTACCAACTGCACCCAGGCTCTGCTGCAGTGGCAGGTCTGAGACACACTTTACAGGCTGCTTTTGTGGGTGACACAACCAGTGCTGCAAGCCCACCAGCAGTATTGGATTTACAAGCCCTGGGCACATGTAGTGCACTATACTACAAGTAAACCAATCAGCCAATCATGGAGTCACTAATTCATACATCAATGTACCATAGGGAACACTTGCACTGTGGAACTGGATAGCAGTGGCACAGTGCCCTAAGCATCTAAACCAGCAAAAACATATCAAAAACAGAGGAGCCAAACCGTGAAAAATGGAAGGGAGACCCACACCAATGGTGCCAGGTCCAACACGTGTCCCCTCAAGCTGAAATGTGGGGAGAACTACCCACCCTCTTGGGAGTACTCTTCACTAAGGCGGAAAAATCTGGACAGACCATCAGCATTGGCGTGTTCTGTTCCAGGGCGGTGTTCCACCGTGAAGTCCATCCCCTGTAGGGAAATGGACCACCTCAACAGCTTTGGATTCTCACCCCTCATCTGCATCAACCATCTGAGGGGCCTGTGGTTTGTCTGAACCCGCAAGTGAGTCCCAAACAGGTATGGTCTCAACTTCTTCAGTGCCCAGACCACAGCAAATGCCTCACGCTCAATAGCACTCCACCTCTGCTCCCCGTGGCAGTAACTTCCTACTGCTGAAGGCTACGGGTTTGTCTAGGCCCTCCTCATTATTCTGTGAAAGAAGAGCCCCCACACCATGCTCTGAAGCGTCTGTTTGGACAATGAACTCTCTTGAAAAGTTGGGCGCCTGAAGTACAGGCGCTGTACACATGGCAGTCTTCAGGGCGTCAAAAGCTTACTGACAGGTGTCAGTCCAATTCACCTTCTTGGGCTGCTTCCTGGAAGTCAGCTCCGTCAAGGGTGCCACAATGTTGCCACACCCCTTGATAAACCTCCTGTAGTACCCCGTGAGGCTCTCACCTGTGTCTGAGTCTTTGGGGGTTCCCATGCCAGGATGGTATCAATCTTGGGTTGTAGGGGTGCCTCCTGGCCGCTCCCTACCTGGCGCCCCAAGTACACCACGGAACCCTACCCGATCTGGCACTTACTTGTCTTGATTGCGAGGCCTGCTCTGCGCAGCACCATCAACACTTCCCAGAGGTGGCACAGATGTTCTTCCCAACTGGCACTTAACACTGCGATGTCATCAAGGTAGGCGGCACTGAAATCCTCCAGTCCAGCCAACACCTGGTTGACCAACCTCTGAAAGGTGGCAGGGGCATTCTTCATCCCAAAGGGCATCACCCGGAATTGGTAGTGCCCATCTGGTGTGGAGAATGCTGACCTCTCCTTTGCCCCATCAGTTAAAGCGATCTGCCAGTACCCAGACGTTAAATCAAACTCGCTGAGGTACCGGGCAGCCTCTAACCGATCGATGAGCTCATCAGCTCTGGGGATGTGGTGTGCGTCAGTCTTGGTGACTGAATTGAGTCCTCGGAGTTCTGGTGTGGCACTAGGCGTGGCAGTTTTTGGCACCAAGACCACTGGGCTGGACCAAGGGCTGCTAGAGGACTCAATCACCCCTAAGGCAAACATGTTGGAGACCTCCTCCTTGATGCAAGCACTGACCCTGTCAGTCCCTCTGTAAGCCTTGTGCTTCACAGGAGGACTGTCCCCACTGTCCACATCATGGACACACCACTCAGTGACAATAGGAACCAGGGAGAACAAGTCAGAGAAATGTCTCAACAGTTGGAGACAATCACCCTGTTGCTCAGAGGTCAGTGTGGTAGAAAGGCTCACACCATCCACTGACCCATCTTGCTCTGTTGCAGACAGGAGGTCAGGAAGAGGCTCAGTCTCCTCCTTCATTCCATTATCTGTTGCTACTAGCATGCCCACTTCGGACCTCTCAAAATGGGGCTTCATGCGGTTGACATGCAGGATCCGCAAGGGGTTCCTTGGAGACTGCAAGTTCACCAAGTAGGTGACATCACTCTTGCGCTCCACCACCTCAAATGGTCCGGTCCACTTATCTTGGAGTGCACAGGGCTCCACTAGGGCCATGACCCAAACCTTTTGACCAGGTTGAAACTCGATCAGAGTGGCATTCTGATCATACCACCGTTTCATCTCCTCCCAGCTGGCTTCAAGGTTCGCCTGAGCGAGTTCTCTGAAAATGCCTAGTCTGGTTGCGGAAGGCCAGCATGTAACTAAACATATCCTGGGGGGGTTTCCTAGGAGCTTTCTCCCAGCCCTCCTTAACCAGACTCAGAGGTCCTCTTACGGTGTTACCATAGAGCAGTTCAAAGGTACTGAACACTTAGGACTTCTGTTGCACCTCACGGCATGGCAAGAGGACATCCCACTTACACCTCATGGGTTCCTCAAGACCCATAATCATACCTTTGAGGGTCCGGTTGAACCTTTCAACCAGCCCATTACTTTGGGGGTGGTAAGAAGTGGTGAACTTGTATGATACACCACACTCCTGCCACAGGGACTTCATCTACTTAGAAATGAAGTTTGTACCACGGTCGGACACCACCTCTCTGGGGAATCCCACACGGGAGAAAATCCCCACAGTGCACGTCCCACCACGGGGGCCATCACTGTCCTGAGAGGGATGGCTTCCGGGTACCTGGTAGCATGGTCCACCAAGACCAGGATAAACCTGTTGTCCATGGCTGTCTTGGGGTCCAGAGGCCCCACAATGTCAATGCCCACTCGCTCAAAGGGGGTACTGACGACAGGAAAAGGCTGGAGGAGAGCCTTGAGCTTCCCTCTAGTTTTCCCACTTGCCTGGCAAGTTTCACAGGTTCTACAATGAATGTCTGAACTCTTTCTCATCTGGGCCAATAAAAGTGGGTAACAAAGGTCTTGCTCTGCCCCAGATGTCCTGCCAACGGCACATCATGAGCCAACTCCAGTAGGAAGGCTCTGAAGCACTGGGGTACCACCAGCACATGGGCTGACCCAGGCTCAGCAACCTTAGGCTCGCTAATCAGGAGGCCATCCTCCCAGTAAATCCAATGTGAACCAGACTGGTCACCTGCTGCCTGGTCTGCAGCCTGGCGCTGCAGACCCTCAAGAGAAGGGCACTTCCTCTGCTGCTCACAGAACTCCTCCCTGGAGGGCCCTCCTTCCTGCTGCCAATGGGTCAGCTCAGGCAGGTCCCTCAGTTCGGCTACTTGTTCCCCTGTAGGTTCCAGGGCATTCCCCTCAAGGTCTGCTTCCTCCTTTACCATGGGAACTATGGGGGCCGGTTTCCCATGTCCCTTACCTCTTCTCTTTAAGGCAGGTGCCTGAGCCATACTTTCAGGCTCCAGGACCTCTTGTACACCCTTACTGGCTGCCATAGACCGAATGGTCACTCACGCCCACTCAGGCAGACCCAACATTTTCAAATGAGACTCTCTCTCCACCTTATCCCAAGGGGAGCTCTCTAAATCATTGCCCAACAGACAGTCAACAGGCATGGCTGGCCTCACAGCAACTTGAAGGGTACCTGAAACCCCCCCACTCAAAGGGAACCTGAGCCACCTCACACTGGCTCTCTGAGTTGTCCGCGGTAACTACAGGGAAGAATGCATGGGGAATCACCTGCTCTTTAGACACCAACCGACAACTAACAGCTGTCACACTGGCCCCGGTGTCTCTCACAGCCTCCACCCTATGGCCATTGATGGTCACCCACTGCCTGTACTTCTTAGTGTTATCCGGCAGATGGGTCTTAGGGTCCATATCAAAATCTCCTAAAGAGACAAGGGTCAATTCTACGGGATCCCCCCCACCTTGGGCACCCATCTCCTCCCAACCCAGGGCTACACTGGCGATCTGGCGGGGTGGTGCATTGGGGTCATACTGGGGACACTTGGGATCATACCAACAGTGGCCGTGCTGGCTACACTTAAAACAGTTCATGGGCCTCCTGAGAACAGGTTTACCTGTCGGGGGCTCTGACTTCTCAGCGGGAGGCTGGGAACCCTTCCCTTGGTTCCCTTGGGGATTACTTTGGGGACCTCTGTGGAACTCCCTCTGGTTACCCTTGTCCCCCACTCTTCTGCTGGGGTCCCTGCCCACCTTTGGCGAAGTCTCCCACAGGAACCTTGTGGACCCGGGTGCTTACCTAGCGGTCCGCCTCCTCTGCAAGCTTCCTAGGGTTAGTTAGCTTGCTATTAATAAGGTGCAGGCACAGCTCATTTTATCATTCTGAGTTCAGGCATACTAAACTCGAATTTCTACCATGTTCCATGAGACAGTTAGGATTATAAGATGTAATAATCAAACTGCCCATTCTGGCCTATGGAGAACAGGTAGCCTTGCAATAGTGAAAAACGAAAATGGCTGTATTTCACTATTAGGACATGCCACACACACCAGGGAATGTCCTACCTTATAACTACAATGCACCCTGCCCTTGGGCCTACCATAGGGTTGACTAATATGCAGAAAAGGGAAGATTTTGGGACTGGCAAGTGGGTGCACTTGCCCAGTCAGCATGGCAGTACCAGACTGCACACAGGCTCTGCAGTGGCAGGCCTGAGATACACTTTACAGGCTGCTTTTGTGGGTGGCACAACCAGTGCTGCAAGTCCAATAGCAGTATTGGATTTACAAGCCCTGGTCACACGTAGTGCACTATACTAGGGTCTTACAAGTAAACCAATCAGCCAATCATGGAGTCACTAATTCATACATCAATGTACCACAGGGAGCACTTGCACTGTGGCACTGGATAGCAGTGGCACAGTGCCCTAAGCATCTAAACCAGCAAAAACATATAAAAAACAGAGGAGGCAAACAGTGAAAAATGGAAGGGAGACCCACG
Source organism: Triturus cristatus (assembly GCF_964204655.1). NCBI lineage: Eukaryota > Metazoa > Chordata > Amphibia > Caudata > Salamandridae > Triturus > Triturus cristatus. The sequence continues at coordinate 920,320,730 of NC_140582.1, read as the reverse complement.
CCAATGGTGCCAGGTCCAACAAATACCAAATATGTAAACTACCTGATATAGTTCAATAACCTAAAATAAACAATGTGTCCTCTGCTTTTATATGCAAGGCAATGCCACCACGGAATGAAGATGAAATGAATAATTTAATCACCCATCTCTCAAGATTATGAATCACACATGTAGATTTTTAATACCTATGGCATTTCCAAATGTACTAAAATAGTCATGGTAAAGGTAAATGATTATTAATTGAACTATTGCAGAACAGACAGTTTGTCAAATCACAGGGAAACAGAAACAATGTAAAAAAGCGGCTTATTAATTGGGGTGGATGTGAGTTCACCACAAAGCATGCAGCCATAAACTTGTCGGGGTAAAACACGGTTGCAATAATTTAAACCTGGGCTCAATCATCTGGTAGTTAAGGCACAGTACAGAGGCTTAATTTAGGAAAACGTTTAGCAGCAGCAAAGTACTTAAAAAGTCAAATCACAACAGAACAATTTCTAAAAACAGAGATAATGCAATGACCAAAATGACAAAAATCTAACAATGGCAGAGGTAATATGATTTTTTAAAGAATTACAGCAGAAAGTGCCAATAAAAACTAAAGCACCAATCAGACGTTACTGTTCTTGCTTTGCCAGGATTTAGACGTGATTTCAGGCTGATTGTGGTAGAGCACAAGTTGGGTACATCAAGATTTTACTTTCTGATTTAGTCTCTGAAATAGAACTTGAACTCCTCCATTGAGGCATGGCTGCAGGTTTATCGGGTGACATCCTCTCGAAGTTGGAAATGCACTGGACGAGGTCCCTCTGAAGCTGTGGTTTTGACTGAAAAGTTTCCAAGTGGGAATATTTAAATTTAGCAGCTGCTGAAGTCCTCTTGACAGGCAGATACTTTCAGCTCCTCACCTGGTCAAGGCTCCTACCTTTAAACTTAGGGGCTGATATAATTTTTGGCATAGAGGGTGCTCCATTACAATGGTGACAGAGTTTTCTCTCCTGCAAACGTATTTGACTAACCTGATTTACAGACAGATGGACCTTAAGTATGTCAGACACAGTGACTACTCTTCCACCGCTGACATACTTCTCTGACGTGCTGATGGAGTAAGGCCCATCAGATTTTTGGCCCTTCGCCCGCCCAGCCAATTAGGAGTGGGGAGTTGAATAGCCAGTTTTCATTCTTCCTTACTACCATAAAAGACATGGTGGTAAGAGACAGTAAAACTTTTTAAATGACCCCCACACATGTGAGACTACACTCTTGGGGTTGGGGTCATTGGTTTTTGCAAAAAGAAAATCAAGCTTTGGAATTTTGTTTTGGAAAACAAAAACATGTTAAACATTTTGATGGATGGTACTGCCGGTTCCTGCCAATGTTTTGAGCAGTATGCAGCACTGGCAGACAACTTTACATTTGGCAGACGGAGGATCATTGGTATTTTGGGACTAAAGGGCTCTGCAATGCCAGCAGATTTATCGCCACTCGTCAAAAATTAAATCAGACCATTTATCTCTTTTTTGGAGCTCAAAATCATCCAGCTGGGCAAGCCTGGACGCTGTATCTGACAAAATCTTCTAACAGTTGAGCATCTTTGCAACACAATCTGGCTTAACCTCTGGAGGTCTTAAGAGGTCAAAAAATTCCCAATTTTACAGATGTTCTGGAATAGCTCTTCTGGACCACCTCTAAGGCTTCCAGGACATCTGTGACAATAATGGCCGGGGCAGGCCACCATCAGGTTCCAGCTCAGGTGCATTTACAAATAGTCAGGAAAAAGGCCTGTGGCAGTTTATAGTGTCCCTGTAGCCAAATGACCCTTGTAGTCCATGTCTTAGTCCTGGGTGCAAGTGAGAGAAGGTGAAGCTCTTGAGGTCTTCACACAGGTGTCAAACAGCAAGCCCAATCGTCTTCTGTTCATCCACTGGTCTAGAAAGTGTTCTGATGAGCTGTAGGTGATGTGCTACTTTTGTGGATTTTACCAGCCAGTGGGTAGGGGTGACTCCTAGACATTCACTAAGTAATGATTCCTTCCCACTTTTGCAGCACTATTCTGAGGCCAATCAAAGATGGCAACACCTTTCCATCCTTGGAGGATATTGCTGTGCCAGCCAGAGATGTATTTAGGGAAATCAGCAGTCCCCTCCTCCTCAGCTACACCAAACTGGCTCTGGGATCAGCTCTTCCTCCCACTTGGCTGGTGACAAGCTGGAAAGATAAGGCCCAGAGAACTAAGGCTTCTCTTCCCAAAGCCCTTTACACTTAACTATGAATTGGCAGGCCTCACCCTGGTCCATTTCAAGTAAATGAAGATCCTGAACCCTCCCCAACTGCCCTTGCTGAGCTGATGGTAGTCATATACATCACACCCAGGTCGTCCTCCCAAAAGGCCAAAGCCTTTATTTACACTCTTGAGTGGTTTTCACACTTCGTTATAGCGGAGAACTGACATGGGCCCGCTGCTGGCAGGTTAATGGTAACTAGCCCACAGGAGGTTTAGGCAGACAAAGTCAAACTTTTTAAAAGTCCCTTTTCAGGGCCGGGCTGGCTACCGGGCCTTTCTAAGTAAAGAATGGAAAATGAAATGATTTTACAGTATGCTTTAAAAGCATTTGTTTTGCTTTCTTTACTTAGAAGCAAATTCAGGTCCCCATCAACATAAATCAGCCCCCACGGCAGTAAAATCGGGCCCCAGCTTGGCAGCTGACCAAAATGCCCGGTAGCCAGTCCGGCCCTGTCCCTTTTCCTGAATGTTAATAAATAATCCAACTTCACAACTGAATTGTATTTATTTTTATAAACATTAAACATGATGGTGGAATGATTCTGGTAGCTTCTCCCAAACCAACGATTTATGATTTTATTTAGAACTTTAGTTTGCCTCTAGAACAGCAACTGCCCTTTTACTGTGAACATTATTTTAGGGGGGGGCTCACTGTAGGTAAATGCCTGCACTAAATTGTTGCATCTATCACTTTTGAATACTGGGATAAAAGGTCTACTCAGGGATGTCCTATTTAATATTCAAAAGTAGGGTTCTTTCATGTCAGAAAGGGTTATTTTGACAGGCTCTCCTGAAGGGTTTATTAGCTGCAGGAGTCAGGCTATGCAGGTTGGCCTGACTCAATGTTGTCTTTGTCAGCCTAGTAAATGACACAGCATGTACTGCAGTTCACGGGAAAAAATTTACTTTTCCATGCCATTGTTGTATTTTCCTGAACTGTATAGTAGGGCCTTACTGGAAATTTAAATATACCAAATGGGTATTAGCCAATTTTACCATGTTTAGGGGTCAGAGAACGTACAATGGGGCTTGGACAGCATTGCCCCAGAGTGCAAAGTGCAATAATCAGCAGCATCAGTCCCCACAAAATAGGGGTGTACAGGTAAAAGGAGGGCCTTTCTCACAAAAAACGTATAGGAACCGGATCTTGTCTAATAATTGAATTCAATATATTTGGGCCTGAGATCCTCATAATTTATTTAGTCACGGGATAATTCCAGATTCACAGAGACTGGGCTTAAATGAATGGATCAAGGGATCCACTCATGGAACTGCTTCCGGTTGAAACAAGCAGCTCTTTAGGATTACAATGGTCGGTGTCTGAGCCTACCAACCACTTTTTAAATCTGGTGAATGACCCCTTTCAATTATTTTGGAAAATTCCAACATCAGCCTGTCTCCCTCGCTGTAGGGACTTTTATTTAGTTTTAGAATTTGGATGGATGTCACACCATATTCCTTCATACAACTCCAGAAATGTGCAGTTTATCAAATGTTGGACTGCTGCCATTGTCTTTTATTGGCTGGTCCAAGATTGACTTCCGAAAGGCTCATCTCAGCCTGACATACTTCTTAGGTCGATAAATTGAGCGCCATTAAACCATGGGGCATATTCTCAAGAACGTGTGATAACCATTGCAAATTTAGCATAACGCAACTCTTCATATTGCAGTCTATCATGGGAAAACAACTCTGAGTTAAAGTGGTATTCTCAACGCGGCCATACCATGCGATATCCCACGATAATGCATCAAATGACCGTGTTAAAATTAACAAGAAGCCGAAAAAACGTGAAACACGAACGCGAAAATAGTAGCGATGAGGCCAATCGCGATACAAAAATCAGCGATAACCAGCGATAGGCCTGCAATTCCCACGCGTCATGCGGGAAAATGCACCATAAAAGCAGAGTAAAAAATGGTGAGATGACAATGTACGAGCACAACCCCACATCCGTGACGTAGAACAAATGACCATTGTCCCACACAGATGTGTCATGACCATGATCAATCAATTATGAAAGCGTGGACGAATGTAGGGGCAATGAGTCCCACTTACGTACATGTTGCCCATGTTGTGGAACTCGAGTCACAAGGGTCATCCCTGCATCATGGTGGTTCCTATCTGACCCCAAAAGGAGCCCTGTTGTCACCTGTAGGTCACAAATGGCAGCCAAAATGGAATGATTTGGGACACATGTGAAACGCCGAAGAGTGGGATTCCCTACTAACTGTGACACACAGAACTGGCAGTTCGAATACGTGACACCCTAAACAGCCTCTCTGCACAGAGGTGACACACCCACCATCCATGAACAAATCATAAAATTGTTAGCACTACATGTCGCACTCACACTTGTCTGAGTGATGTGCCTGTACAGAAGAGTGACATGCACTCAGGGAATGTGGTTTTGGAGTGCATTTATTTGCACATGCTGTGCCTGTGGTCATTTTGTACTGTCCCATGATTGCTAAGGACTGTCACAATATGACGTGTTCATGTGAAGAAATTGTCAATGATGGTGTTCCTACTGGCTATTCCTGCTGGGCTGCAGTGGGGTGTGGTCCAACTGCCTCATCTTCATCATCATCGTCCGGTGCATCTGGCACTTGTAGCCATGGGGCATTGCTGCGTACACATATATTGTGCAACACACAACATGCAACGATCATCTTGCACACGATGTCTGGGCTGTACAAGAGCGTTCCACCTATGACGACCAGGCACCTGAAACATGACTTCAACACGCCAAATGTGCGTTCCACAATGCCCCGGTGCGTTGTGGGCCACATTGTACTGCCTCAGGGCCTGTGTGTTTGGGGCTCGGAGGGGTGTCATCATCCAAGCGCAGAGTGCATATCCTTGGTCACCCGTGATAGTGCAGAGAGACATGAGTCAATAGTTGGTTCTGCATGATGTGCTGGCAGGCTCACTGGTTCATTGGTGTGTGATATGTGTGACTTTGTGATTCCTGTATGAGATGTACTTCTTATTGCAAATGAGCGGCATCAATGTGTATTACGTAGCCTCACTGCTGCTCCTCCCTCCCTCGAGCCTATTCACTAGTGCATCGGGTGCATCACTTGCACCCCTACGGCACACCATTGTCATGCCTGTCTGCGCATGTCCACAAGCCTGACAACGACACAGTGACGTTGTGTGCTGAAGGTGGGCGGCCACGTGTGTGTAGGCCTATGGTAAGGACAGGGCAGACACAGATGTAGAGTTCATGCCTGGCTGAACTTGCCATGCGGTTGAGGGTAGACCTTTGGCTTATGCTGCGGAAATAGCGACACACACAACAGTTGGCATGTCTGATCCCTAACCCCGAGAGGGCTTGTGCACCCTCATTTAACCCTCGGCTGAGCCCGCAATCAGGGGGCATGCTATATAGCAACATTGTATATTGCGTGACAGGTGGCACTGACACTACGCCAGAGACACACACATAAGTTACTTCCTTGGCAAGGCCTAAACTTAACCACGCCCAGAGCCACGTGTTGAATGACCCCACCCCTACGCTGTACTGCCATATGCCGGTCCACTTCCTCACGCCCACAGGGGGGTCCGACACAGCTACATGTAACAGGTCTACCCCACTGCCTCAGGTGACAAGGTTGCGCATGCTGTACACAGCACAATGTAATGTGGTATGGCCTGGGGGACTCATGCATACATAAAGGCCACAGGGACACACTGATATAATTTGTGGAACTGGCTACAGGCACGTGCACCCAGCACCTTTTATTGCCAGGGTCACACGTCCAGTGACGCCTGTCCTGGGTGGGTGTTGGGTAGTGTAAGCCATCCCTCAGGGGTTAGTTGGTACTGGCAACAACTACAACAGTGATCAGACAATCAGAAGTTCAAAGTTCAAACAGCAAGGGCCCATGACTTGAGCTGCACAGAGTTAGTGGCCCCGGCTGCACTGCGGCCAGCACAGGCACACCCCCACGGGACGGTGACTTGCTATGCACTGAGGTAGGGCCATGAGAGCTGAGCGAGTCCTCGTTGATGTCCAAGGAGAATGTCACGGAGTGTTACGGGGGACAGTGGAAGCTGTCCATCCAGGGCATGATGCAGAGGGCAGAAGCAAGCAGAAACAGGCAATATGGAGGAGTTGAATGTCTCCTTTTTCCCACCATGTCATTATCAGCTACATGGTGATGAAGATAACCCCCAGGCCATTGACTCAGACGCCTTCAAAGTTCAACCAGAGAATGTCCATGACTCCCGTGGCATAGAGCCAGTGGCATCAGTGCAGTTGTAGGTAGTATTCGATCACCTCCGTAACGGAGATCCTTTTGTCCTCTGGACTGAACCGCTTCTTCCTCTTACTCCTCCCCTTGCGTACTGTGATAAGAACTCTGCCATGATGAAATCAAGACTCAGTTCCAAATGTGTGACCTACTCGACCGCAGTGTAGTCCGGAGGCAGCGGTCAGCGTGGGTCAACCGCTGTGCAGCCAGCTCCTACTGGATCTCTAACACACGGTGTTGAAATGACATGTGGAGAAGATTTCTGGTTGACGGAGGTGGAGGCACCAGAGCTGAGGGGGTGTGCACCCTGCGACGATGCAGTGTCCTGCCTGATACGGACTGTATTGGATTGGTGTGAGGCCTGCTGGACCGCAGTGTAGGCCAAAGGCAGAAGTCAGCAAGGACCCACAGACACGTGTGAGTATAGTGACATAAACACAGCCTTAAAATATGTACGCTGCCATTGTGTAATCAAGACTTAGTTCCAAATGTGTGACCTGCTTGTCCGCTGTGTATGCCAGTGGAGTACGTCAATGAGAAAATGAGTACTGCAGGCCTTGCTCGCGGAGGCCGTGATGGTCTAAGGAGGCTGCCACAGTCGCGGGCCTCGGGCTTGGAGCTTGCACCGGCACATGGTGAGCCCTCTTGGAGGCACACCGGTGTTGGCAGGTGAGCAGTGAGGCCTGGATGCGCAGGGGCAGACAAGACTGGTTTGGGGACCGGTGGCCTGGGCTGCGGCAGGCGCACAGGATCGCAGGCAGTGCCGCACATGGCAACGGCCTAGTGGCGGGGTGAGAGGCGCTGCCCTGGCAGACACGTTGGCCAATCTGGAAGAGAACCATGCCCAGGGCTATGTGCTTTTTATTCACACCTCTACGCTAGCCTGGCATACGCCGGGCCGGCCCACTCCGCACACGCTTACAGGGGGGACGTAAAAGGCTACATTTCCGAGCTCTTCCCCACTGGCTGGGGTGACATGGTTGCGTCCACTGTCCATGCTTCCACCACCAGCAGTATATGTCGACATGGATATGTCTGTGGTCTGCATACTGCAGTCTGTCCAGCACATCCACGCCACACTTGGCATTGTGTGCATTCTCATTCATGGGTCACTTGCCTCCTTCGCACATGGCTGGTTCCCACCTCTCCCCACATTCTGCTGTTGTGTGACTGAGGTGCCATGCCATTGATGGCTCATGTACATGGCTAGCCCAGGTTACCGCAGTACATTGTGCTGCTGTGTATGGTGGGTGGGCATGTTGTTTGGCATGTTGTATGTGAGTTTGTAACTTGTGCCAGAGTTGTGAGTTGCATGATTGTAGAGTTGAGGTGTGTGGTGTGTTCATTTGGTACTTACCAACGAGCAGTGCATTTACATAGGTGCCATCCTGGAAGCTCCAGTTGATGATGGACTGTCGGAAGATGTAAGAATCATGCACACTGCCTGGGTAGTTGGCGATGACATTGGTGAAGATTACCCGGTGGTTCACTATTGCCTGCACATTGATGGAATGCTTGTGCTTTCTGTTGCGGTAATTGTGTGCAGTGTCGGCAGGGGGCACAAGTAGGACATGTGTGCAGTGAATTCCCTCCAACACATGTGGGAAGCCAGCTATGGCATAGAAGCCTTGCTTGGTCACCAGTTGTTCCTGTGCAGTGTGGGGAAAGTATAGGTACTGGGGTACCAAGCTGATGATGGCATCCAGGACAGGTGTGAGGAACTTGGATAGGGCTGGCTGTGAGACTCCTCTGACTCTGGCGGTTGTTGGTTGGAATGTCCCAGAGAACAACAGGTGCAGCACAGCCAGCAGCTTTGTCTGAGGTGGGATGTTGGTTGTACGCTGTGTTGGTACCGTCAGCCTGTGGTCAATGATGTTCAGGATGCAGAGGATGGTTGTCCTTTTAAGTCTGTAGTGGGCAATGACATTCTCTGGTGTTAAGTCTGTGAGGCTGGTGCGTTTCCTGAAGGTCCGCTGTCTTTGTCTGCGCTGCCTCTGTGGTTGTCCGGGGGAGGGGGCGGGGATGTCCGGAGGGGCGGGCCTGGGGATGATTGCGGTAGGGGGTTGTGGCCCTGTTGGGGCTCTGAGCTGCATGATGAGTAGCTCCATGGCATCTGTTGTTCTGCATGTGTGGCTGTGGGCTAGGCTCCCTTTTCTGGTGCAGGTTGCACCAGGTCAGAGCAGGTGTTAATTTCCTGCTGCTGCCTTATCACCTGTTTTGTGGTCTTATCGCCGATCTGGCTGGTTGTTGAGAATGGTGCGGCATGGTGTTGTTGCGACTTTTTGCTCGGGAACGCCTACTCTGCATCTCATTATCGATAGTTGCCGGGCTCATCTGTGGCGATGTTTTTTGCGGCTGCTATCGCAGATTAACTGGTGATATTGGCTGTTTGCACCAGCTTGTGAATGGGCCGATAAATTTATCGCGACTTTGGCTGCGATAAAGTGCCAATAACTCGGCGATAGACCCTTGAGAATATGCCCCCACAGGAAAGGCAAATGTTTGGGATAAAGCACTATTATGTTGGTCAGAAGGTGGGGGTTACATTCAGAGCCCTATGCCAATAAGAGTTTGTAGTCTTTGAATTCTGAGTAGCATAATAATTATCACACCCCAGTGTTTCCCCTGACAGATTTAGGCAGGTCAGTCCTGCTGCACTTTATCACGGAAAAAGGACTGGAAAAACGGCCAAACGTGGAATTTGGTGTTTTAAATACTGATTCCCCATGTTATGCCTCATTTCCTAGTGAAGAACTTTAAAAAAAAGTTATTTAGCACACCTGGTATATAATAATAATATTAATAAGAATAATAAGAAGAAAATAGTGCTTAGGACAGACATGATGTACATTAGCAAACGTAGCTGCTTAGAAGATGTGGTTTGCCAATGAGAAATACTGCGAGGTAGAGGGGGAGCCGGGTATCAAAAAACCAAGGGTTTGGCTGCTCCAGTTGGGCCCCCTTGGGCTAACTGGACTGTGGGTCAAGTTACCCTTGCCACATGCTGCAAGACCCAAATAATGGATTATAAGTGTGCTTAGCCACAAATTCACCTGTGTACTGCTGGAGTAAAAGTATCCAACATTTTATCCCTTTGACGTTTTATTTTGCTGAATCCCTTCAATGCTTACTTATGTCCTGTTGAGTGTTCATACATTCAGGATATTGTGAGATATGTAATCAGGTTTGGATTGGCCTATAGGGAAGTCTGCCAGTGCCTGAATGGTTGCTCTGAAAGGTTAGTGTATATGACTGTGTATGGGTCTGTTTTATGGTTTTGAGAGCTGGTGTTACAGTTGATTTCCACGATATTACCACAAACATTGCCTGCAGCAAGCATAAAGGCATGCAGTCCATCATACGTTGCAAAATACCTACATAGTGTTTCTTCACGATTTGAAATTGTGGGCCACTTTTTAGCTATCGGATTTGCTAAAGAGGTCCACTTTTATTTTGGAGCCCTGGTCGATTTTCTGTCCCAGTCCATTCTGTATGTACCCTTTGCTCTTCATGAAGAATGCCACTCCTTTGTGCACCGTGAACACAAAAGCAGATATTTATGAATATTGATAACCAAGGAGAAAAAAATTGTGGGCACGTTGCAACAGAGGATGGAATAATACCGTGGCAGAGAGAGAGTCTCACAGGATACATCTAGGCGCATGGAAACAGCTCAAGAGAAGCTTGTTACAGGCAACAAGACATTCCTGCATCTTCATATTTATCCAGAAAAATCATGCATATTTTACAAGCTAATGAACCGTCCCGAAAGTTCAAAGTGCAAACAATCGCTGACAAAATTTGCCACGAAGGAAAAAAGCTTAGGTTGCCAACTTGGGGTCCATGTACGAAAGGACCCAGCAAACATTGGGAAGTTTGTTGGACACATGCATGAGACGAAGTATATTAATGAAGGAATTCGGTACACACAGTTAAGAGTAGCAAACAAACACTAGGCTAAGTCGAATTCCAGGATAGTAAAATCAGAGTTCTAATACATATTATCAAGGCGAAGATGGCACAATGATCTACAAACACACATCAGCCGCTACACTACCCACACCAGGACCACATGCGTCCCACCGTATATACAAACTGGCACACACACTAACAGATTTGACTGGAAACAAATGGAAACAAGCAAAAACCTACAACTAGTGTAATTCAACGTATTATGAAAAAATCAAGGTAACACTCATATAACTCATTACCCAACCAAACCTCAAATACACTAAATAAGTAAATAACAAACAAGCAAGCAAATAAATAGCTCATACTATTGGGGCACTCTGGACAAACTGGCTGTATATACTACGGCATCAACCATTCACTGACTCCAGACCAGGAAAAGAAAACAGTGTCAGGCAAGCTTAGGAAAAGGTGCTATCACCTCCCCGACGATATTATACACAAATGGGATGTTTTATTTTAATATATTGTATTGTGTTCATAGCTCTGCCTACTCAAATCAATTTAAAGTATACATTTATAATAGAATGCAAATTACAAATATGCTTTTTCTCAAACAAAAATCTACATTTCAGAGACACCATGTTTGCATTTGTCTTGTTAACAACTGAAATTGTGGGTGGTGCTGATTAAAATATAAAAAAATTACAGCTCAATTATATATTCATTAACTATAAAGCTGCACACAAGTGTGTTCTGTCCTCAGTTAATCTTCTTTTTTTTTTTTTTTTTAATTTTTTTTTTATTGTTGAAACTGAAGGTGTCAAACAACATTCAAGTTAAGACAGAAAGTATCACGTTACAAAAAACCCAAAACATCTCAGATACAGTGAATCAAGATCTGTGTAGAATAACAAAAACAATTAGAAGATGACCTGAATGAAAAGAGAGTCAAAAAAAGTTTTCCCAAATTTTTTCGAATTTTCTCCCCCCTCCAATCCTCGCTGCATAGTTACGCTCGCTAATCTTAACTCTTTGCATTTTACGCAGCCATTCATAGAAAGATGGACTCTGAGTAGATCGCCAATTCTGAAGAAGCAATGATCTTGCCACTGCCATGCAGATAAACAGGAGTTTAGTATGTGAAACAGAAATATTTAAATTCAGGTCCAAACCGTGCAGCATCAAATTGGAATTAAAAGATATCTGGATATGCAAAATAGAAGATAAAAAAGCAAAAATATCTCTCCAGAACTCTTTGATCATGCTACATTCAACTATGACGTGTGTCCAGTTAGCGGGGGCAAAATTTTGACAACGAAAACAGATCGGTGCGTAATTACTAAACATTTTGGCAATTACTGCCGGGGTATAGTAGAGGAGCCATTTCCCAAAAAATATCATTCTGCGCCAATTGGCTCCCCGTAAAATGGAGAAATTATATTTATTAATAATCCGCCACGTCGATACGGATAAAACCTGCTTTTCGTGTTCCCACCATTTTTGGACTGCTTTCGATTCTAAATCGTCTTGTTTGGTCTGAGCAAGATGACGTTTCCATTCACCGGGTTTCCTAATTAAAGTAGTATTAAACAGGAGATCGTTGTTAAAAGGGGAAATCTGAGTAAAGGAGGTAGGGGCAAACGACATTAAAAGTTTATAAATTAAATCATAAGACCCGGCTAACAAAAAGTTACCTGAAAGTAGTAGGCGCATCTCGGGCGGAGTTAACCACCTAGAGTGATGTAAAAAATCGCCTACTGTACTAAAGCCGGCTTTAGACCAATAGCCCATTAAATGCGGGCTTACCACCTGTCCTCTTGAGGAAAGTAAATTAATCAGTAAAGAGGAGGTATTGAAGAGAGAAATAGAGTATCGACTAATCAAAGCCTTGCGCTTCATAAAGAACCAAGCAATTATTTTATACCTATAAGTACTGAGCAAAATATGCATAGTAATAGTCTCTAATGTTTGGAAGTGCCAGACCGCCATTATCTAAACCCTCGTAAAGGGTAGTCAACGCAATCCGGGGCTTTTTATATGACCACAAAAAACTTGAGAATAAGGATTCTATTTTAGAAAAGAACGACCCAGGGAGAAAACACGGGATTGTTGAAAACAAAAAGTTGAGCAGTGGTAAAATGGACATTTTAATCAGGGCGACTCTGCCTAGTAATGATATAGGTAATTTATTCCAGCGAATTAACATTGAACGAACCCTTTGGAGGAGGGGAACAAAATTCAAACCGAAAAGATCTGTAACTGAAGAAGAAAAAAACACCCCCAGATATCTTTTAGGTTTATTATTTATGCAACCTCGTAGATCCGGATGTAATTCTGGAATGTGATTGCCACAAATCAATATTTCGGTCTTTTTTTTATTAATCCTATAGCCCCCGAAAGATTCATATTGCTCAAAAATCCGAAGTGTCTGAGCTTGAGACTGCAAATCGGATTTAATGAGCAACATGATGTCGTCAGCATAAAGTTTTATCTTAGACATAAATGGGATTGGAGGTGCAATCTCTGCGGACTTACGAATAGCTATTGCAAGGGGTTCGATAAAAAAGGCGAAAAGAATCGGTGATAAGGGGCACCCCTGACGAGTTCCACGGTTAACTGCAACAGATCCAACCAGATGTGAATTAATAATAATATTAGCTTTTGCGCCAGAATAAAGATTACGAATAAAATTGATAATGATGCCTGGAATATGAAAATGCTGCAAAATAACAAAGAGTGTCTCCCAAACCACCAAATCAAAAGCTTTTTCTGCGTCGAATAACAAAATAAGTGCAGGGATTCTCCGTGTCTCCAGGTAATCCAAAGCTTCTGCCAAATAGTGAGTGTTAGTCATAAGCTGTCTACCGGTAATAAAGCCATTTTGGTCTGTATGGATCAAATCAGGAGAGATGCGATTAAATCGAATAGCCAATAATTTAGTAACGATCTTGTAGTCTGAATTTAAAAGGGTAATGGGACGATATGAATTAGGATCAGTAGCATCTTTCCCCTTCTTCAAGAAACTGACCACAGTCCCCTCGCGAAAAGAGTCAGGGATTGAAGCTCCAGACAACATAGAGTTGACCAAAAGTACCAACAGATTAGAAAAAGAAGAAAAAAAAACCTTAAAAAACTCCGCAGGGAGTCCATCCGGACCGGCAGCTTTCCCTGATGGAAGGTTTTTTACCACCCCCTCTATTTCTTCCAAAGAAAATCCATCTGCCATGGTTAAATCTTCGGGGTGGGAAAGAGAAGGAATCTCAAACTGCCGTAAAAAAGAGTTTAATTTGGACTGGTTAATGTTAAGCTGGTGTGAATATATATTTTGATAATGACGAAGCATTATCACACCTATTGTATCGGGGTCTGTAGTGGATTGAAGTGAGACCGGACATTTTAACTCCCGAATTAAATTAGATGCTGCTTGTGCCTTGGCCTGCCAAGCCAAGAATCTCCCAGTGAAATTACTTTCTTCATATGTTTTTTGATATTGGGTACGAAAAAATGCCTCCCCCTGATCGTATAAAAAAGTAGTGTATTTTTGTTTAGCTTCCATTAATTGTTCTTTGACCAATCGTGAGGGGTTTTGTTGCCTCTGGACGCTAAGTGTCTGAATACGAGAGTGCAATAGTTCGATTTGAGCCCTGGATGCCTTTAACATAGCTGCGTCTTTCCCTATAATGATTCCGCGAATAAAAGCCTTTAGGGCATCCCAAATAATACTTATGGGGGCAGTGCCTGTATTAAGAGTTATAAAGTCTTTAATCTTATTTTTTAATTCAGAGACCCATTTATCATCACTGAGATAAGCTCTATTGAAGACCCATCTTTTAGGGGATCTTCTAATGTCCCCAAAAACGAACTCCCGAATAAGCATAGCGTGATCAGAAAATACATTGAACACCGTATTAGAAAAACCGAGTTTAAGATTACTTGAAGCCATAAAAAAAAAGGATGCGGGATGAGGATTTAAATCGACCCGACCAGCAGGTATAATCTCGTTTAGAGGGATTATCAACCCGCCAGTGATCAGAGAGATCGAATAATTTAATATAATGTGAGATGGTTTGAAAAACTTTCGGTTTAAGTTGTTTAGATAATTGGGATGATATATCCAAGTGCGGATCCATTAACAAGTTAAAATCCCCGCCAATCACGATATCACCTGAGACCATCAATAGAGATTGAAACAAGTCCTCATACAGACTAGCATCATCTGTTAACGGCCCGTAGCAACAAACAAAAATAAAAGGTCTCTGCCTAGCTTTGACTCTGCATAAGACCCAACACCAACGTCCAGCACCACCCTGTTGTGATTGAATAATGTCTGCACAAAGATTCTTATTTAAAAATATTGCCACCCCACGCTGAGATAAATCACATGATGAAAGGCACCGAAACGAGGCCCAGGATTTAAGCATAGAGAACCCATCTAGTTTAGAAGAGGGAATATGAGTCTCCTGTAACAAAATAACAGAGGGATTCTCAGCTTTTAACCAAACTTCCATAGCGCGTCTTTTCTTAATATTATTTAAACCATTAACATTCAAAGAAAGCAACTTCAAACTCTCCTTATTAGACATTAAGACCAAAATTAAATTGTCTATAAAGAATTATCTGCTCTTGGCCCCGTGAGTACAATGAATCCATCTTAACAAATAGGAAAAATAAGTAATATAGACAGACAGACACAATCAGTTTCTTTTTAGTTTCATTACAACCCTCCCACCAACCTACGTGACCACCCTCGCCATCCTCACCATCCTCACCCCCCCTGTGCCCCCCCACCCTCCCCACCGATGGTCGAACTTCTCCTTCCCACGCATACCATCGGATCCTACCCCTTGCCATCAGGGTGACCTGTCGCACCCCCTGGGCCCCCTGAGTTCCGTGGTCTTCCTTGCTCAACTGACCCCTCCCCACTCACACCCTCCAAAAAAAAAAAAAAAAAAAAAGAGAAAAACAGAGAACAAATGCGCCGTATAATGTTCCATATAATGTTCCATATAATGTTCCATATAATTTCCTCTGATTTTTAACCTCAAGATGAATTCGAGATTTCCCTGAGCAATTCCTGTGCTGCTGCAATATCGGATAGCATAAAGAATTTGCCTTTAACTAAAACTTTAAGCTTGGATTGTTGTGCTATTGTGGCTTGAGCTCCTTTAGCTTTAAATAATTGAAGCATCTGGACAAACTCTTTTCTTCTGCGGGCTGCAGAAGCAGACATGTCTGAAAAAATGCGGCACTTCACAGTTTCATTAACAAAAAATTGTCTTTGCTGAATTGCCGTGGAAAGAATCGTCTCCTTAATCCGTGTGTCAGAGAAATTTAATAAAATTGTCCGAGGGAGAGAAGAATTAGGAAAAGGTTGAGCAGGAACGCGATGCGCTCGCGTAATGGTCAAGTCACCCTCATAATTAGGAATCACTTTAGTTTTTAGAAAGGAGGTGACCCACTGCAACGTGCTGGGGCCTTCAAGGCCCTCGGGAACCCCCACTATACGAAGGTTGGAACGGCGATTATAATTCTCTAAGTCGTCCAGTTTGGTTTCGAGTGTACGTGAAGCGAGGGAGAGCTGGTTCGTATCTTCTTTAACCTTAATCATTTGATCCTCCAAATTGGAAATGCGTGTTTCGGCTTCTTGGAGTCGAGGGGGGAATGTAGAAAAGAGTTCCTCCATTTTGTCCAAACGCTGATGGATTGAGGCAAGTTCCGATTTCTGAAATCTCTTCAACTCGCGAACCTCATCGAGGATTAAATTTAGCATATCCTTGACTGACATCTGATCCTCCCCAACGGTCTCGGTGTCTAGATCTAACACAGGGCTGAGATGGCTCACATTAGAAACAGACTTCGGTGGGGAAATTAAAGATTTGTCAGTGATGGGCTCCCCTATACCTTGGGCTTCCAGAGTCAATCCGTCATCCGTAATTATTGGGGAGTGTAGAGAAGGCGTAGAGGACGCCGCAATGTTGGAGTTATGCAGAAAATTGGGAGGTTGATTAATTAAGGAAGAGCGGGCAGGACAGGCTTGAGCAGGAGCAGGAGTGATTTGACCAGGAACGGCGCTTTTCTTTTCGAAAAGAGGAAAGGATTTAGTACCCTTTAGCGCTTCCATTCTGCTAACCTGCGTGGGCAAAACATCCTGGGTAAGTGGAGAATGTGCCAATTCTGTAGAATAAGGAGCCCTTGAGTCTGAAACTTTTAACTCAGGAGACGAAGTTTCACCGATAGATTCTTCCAGTTCCTCCGAGCTACCGGCACTGTCACCTTTCTCCTTCGTCAGCCCATCGCCAATAGCATCTTTATGTAGTAATTTAGCCGCGTTCCGTGCTTCTTTAGCCTGAATGCGCAGGGCCTTTGCCTTCCGAGTATTCAATAATTTCCCCATCTTTTTAAAAAATGGTCGATAATAATAATACTAACTCCTTTATGATTTCAGCCCCAATTCGAAGGTCTCAGGATCTTGCACGATATTATTCCCCCGTTTTTAGGCAAACTCAGACTGCCAATGAAAGTAAAATAGAGAAACAATCCCGTTACGAGGAAAAGAACAGTTCAAATACCTCCGAGCACTTCAGTACACTTCAGTACAACCCCGCCAATCACCGCCTGTGTTGCGCCGTCCGCTTCAACCTTTCTCTTCTCTCCTTGTCTACTTCGTAAGCATGAAGCCCCCAGCGATGAAGCCGCTTCACTTCCAGCACACTTCCAGCGTACTCCGAAGTCAGTGCAAACCGGAGAAATCCACTTGTCGAGGAGGACGCCAGCCGCCGCCAGCCGCCATCAACCACGGCCGAAACTGCACAGCCTCGCAGAATGGGAGGAGTCGAGAGACCGGAATCCTCAGGTGCGCTTGGAGGCGTGGATCTCCATCACGCCGGACACTGTCATCCTGCTCAGTTAATCTTCTAACTGAAAATGATGAACCACTTTTGAGATAGCATCATGATGTTTTCGGCTGATAAAAGAACAACTGGATACCAATAATAGCCTTGGAATAAACAACACCTACAGCATATCAATGTCGATGTCAAGGAGTTTAAAGATCATTTGGAACCACGCCAAATGCAAGGGTTTCTAATGACGTGACAGCTGAGCCCATTAACTTCAGCGTAAAAAGGAGTGACTGGCACATGTAGATGAGGAATACCGACAAACAAGGCAATAAAACGGCAAAGACTGAACTTAATGCCACTACGATAAGGTCAATATACGTCTGTATTCTGCATGCCCTGGTGCCAGCTTACAGTGCCTTCTAGATACATTTCAGCCGTTAGTACAATAGACGCCATTATAGCTAGGCTAAGAAAAAGGTAGCACATCTGTGACCACAAAACAGCATTGGGTTTCTAAAGCAAGATTTGTCGAAAGTAACGGATACATCGGAGAGTACCATAGAGACTATGGGGTATATTCACAAGAACGTGTGCTACACATGATCAAACAATGCTAACGCAACTTTACACATCACAGCCCATTGCGGGAAAATAACCCAGTGTTAACGTGGAATTCACAACACGGCGGTAGTATGCGATAGTCTGACGAAATCGAGGACAATGTCCGCGATACAACCACCTCGATGGAGATAAAAACACAAACCACAACACAAAAAAACCTGCGATGGGCCAAAGCGCGATGTGGAAATCAGCGATAAGCAGCGCCAGGCCTGCAACACCCACCTAGCATGCGGGAAAAATCACTATAAAAGTAGAAAAAAAAAACAAACACAAACTGACCAACACCCAAGCACCATGGAGGCAGCTGGAGCAGGCGCAGAGGACGAGCCCCCCGGACGACCAGCCCAGGACCTCGGGGACAGGGAAGGGCAAGAACAAGAAGAAGAGGAAGACGAAGTTCAGCCCACAGGCAATAAGGATCATAGTCACGGAGGTGATGGAACACCATCAACAACTGTTCGTCACCTCCAACTTGTCATTGGGCACCAAAACTGGAATATGATGGGACATCGTAGACAAGGTGAATGCCGTTGGAGAGCACAAAAGGACAATGGACGAGGTCAAGAGGGTATGGAATGACATCAAGCGGAAGACCAAGGAGAAACTCACAGCCAACCAGAGGGCAGCAATGCAGACTGGAGGTGGGGGGCCAGCGCCAAAGCTCATGCTGGATGACATAGAGGAGCTGGTGTCGACAGTCATCATTGTGGATACTGTGGCCGGAGTCGGGGGACCGGACACTGCTTGACAGGACACAACACAACCGCAACAGGGTGAGTGACCACCAGGTACTGAGGGGATGGGTGGAGATGGCCATGATGGCACACATGCACAATCAAGCAGACCACAGTGCACACCCTCAATGACTCTGGGTCATTGCCCAGATCAATAGACTGTCACAATGTACAATGCCATTCTGTCTGAATGTCAACATGTATCGTGCGGCTACAAACATGTGGACACATTACAATACACCATCTCCCCTTCACATTGCAGGGCCACTGTCAACACCCCCTGCAGAGCAGCCCCAGTCACTCTTCACTGATGACGAGGAGGACAACCCCAAAATCGATGCACAAGCCCTCCTAGACATCATTGACATAATCCGCAACTCACCTCCAGGATCAGGGCTGACCAGCTGCATCTAGGCCCGCTCCATGGTCTCCAACAAGCCCTGACTGACATCACTGGAGTCCTGATGCTGAGAGAAGAACACCTGTCGGCTCAGAGGAGCACCATCGATACCAGCCGTGCGCTGGCACACATGCGGTGGCTCATGGAGGACATGGTGCGGATGGTGGCGGAAAGGATGGCAGCCACCGCTGCACATTAGCCAAATGTAGCTAGGATCTACCATGCCCTGCAGACCATCATCATGTCATTGCTGCCACAAGGCATGGCGCAGATGAATGCTGCTGCCCCCACACCATCCACATCTCCGCCCCCTGGTGTGCCATTGCCTCACAGTGCGGCAGACATATCCACTCCGGCACCTGATGTGTCAGTGGCACACAGTGCTTCAGCCGGTACTGCAACACCCACAGGTGGGGCAGAGCACACATCCGGGGATGAGGACGTGGATGGGTTTGTGATCAGGAGTCCCTAGCCTTCATTTCCGCCACCTGGCCTGTTTCTGCTTGGTGCCGCACATGGCCTCATGACCTTCCACTGACCCCCAATACACTCCGATGCACTAACCTCGGACAGCGACATGGACTGCCACATCCTGTTTGATGACCAATGACACAGCGACCAGACTGAGGACTGTACCCTTCCTCTTCCGCAGTAATTGTCATCCCCGGATGGACTCTGGCTGGCCCTCCACGGGCCTATATTGTGTAGTGTGCTCGGCATTGCCCTGTACCGCTCCAGCTGCAGAACTGCACTGGATGTGCATTAAACATCCAGTGATGCACTGCTGTGTCATGTCTTTCATCATTTATGTATGAATGTGTGGATGAATGTAGGGACAGTGATTTCCCTTGCGTCAATGATGCTCATCCTGTGGGATGCCAGTCAGAGGGTGCTACATTGCATATTGTGTACCAGGTCCCGTGAAAACTACAATAGGGACACACGCATCAGTCACTTCCATGTCCGGACATGGACTGAACCACGCCCAGAGCCCAAAAGTCATTGTTGCAAGCCCTGCACTGGTCCGTCAGGCCAGTCCACTCCGCTAATGCTCCAAGGGGGTGCCCTCATTTCTACCCATCGCAGGCGTACTCGCTGGTGGTGTGAAGGTCACTGGTCTAGTTGTCAGCATGTCACAGTCACTCCCTGAGGTCAGGTTTGCACGCACACCACACCCATCCGGCACAGGCATCACAGGCCATATGACTCCGCCAACATAAGGGGCCGATGATGTCACATTCCCCTCTGCCGGTGGTGACTGGATGACGGACGCTCCACGGTTCCCAATCATTAAGGGCCCATGAGTTGTTGCGCACAGGGTTAGTGGCACCCGAGGCCTTGCAGCCGTTATGGGCCTACCACCACGTGGCGCTGATTGGGGTTGCACAGGGATAGTGGCACCCGGAGCATTGCGACCGGCACAGGCACCCCACCACGGGACGGTGACTTTGGGTGCACTGCGATGATGCCCCGTCCCGGCGGTCTGGACAGCTCAGGTATTGTGTGCCCTGCTGGACCGCTGTGTAGGCCAGAGCCAGCGGGCAGCGCGGGCCTACCGCCACATGGTGTCGCTTCCGGGATCCCAGAGTTAGTGGCACCTATTGGGCTGAGCGGGTGTGCAGCCTGCGATGATGCCGGGTGCACTGGTATGTCCTATGCCATGGAGTAATCAAGAACCAGCACCAAACGCAAGACCGTGTGGCCTGTGAAGTGTGGCTGCATGGTGTGGAGGGTGCCATGTCCGCAGGCCCTTGGCTTGTGGCTTGCAGCGGCACGTGTTGGGACCTCCTGTCTACACGCCGGTGGCGGAAGGTGAGCAGTGAGGCCTGGGTGTGCATTGGCGGGCATGCTCTGATGGGCGGCAGGAGGGGCTGGGGTGCCTCAGCCTGGGTGTGCATGGGCGGGCAGGCGACATTGTCTTGTGCAAGTGTGTGTACTGTGCCAATCATGTATCTGGACTCTGTTTCAGATGACAGCTCTGTCTCAGATGTGTGACCTGGTGTACTGCTATACATAGCAGCAAGTGGTTGGAGACACACCGGTGGCAGCAGGTGTGGCCTGGGTGCGCAGGGGTGGCACTCTCTCTCTCTCTCTCTCTCTCTCCCTCTCTTCTTCTCTCTCTCTCTGTCCCCCTGTCTTCTCTCTCTCTCTCTCTCTCGCTCTTCCCCTCTCTTCTTCTCTCTATCTCTCTCCCCCTCTCTTCTTCTCTCTCTCTCTCTCTCTCTCCCCTCTCTTCTCCTACTCCCTCTCTCTCTCCCCCTCTCTTCTTCTCTATCTCTCTCTCTCTCTCCCCCTCTCTCTCTCCCCCTCTCACCTAATCTCTCTCTCGCCCTCTCTTCCTCTCTCTCTCCTTCTCTCTCTCTCCGTCCTTTGATGTGCGCAGGATACACCTTCTCATCATGATTTTTGTCTTGCAGGCTGTGACCTACGGATTGTCCCGAGGGGAGCCGCCATGTGTCTTCATTTCTTTTCAGTGTTCATTTTAATAAAGTTTCATTTGTTGCTTCGAAAGTGAATGTGTGATGCTCATTTCTGTGACAACACATGCATGTCACCAGCTGTGATTGTGCGACATCAAGCGGATTATTTTGTACATGTTTAGCTGATGTGGCATGTATTTGGTGGGGGGGTGCCGTGGAGGGGGGTTCTGGGGGTGGTGGCGGAGGGTGTTGTTGCTGCATGTTCAGTCACCCGGGTGCATCTGTTGTTTTTCAGGTGTGGTTCTGGGCTGTGGTCCGACTTTGCACCAGGTCACAGCAGGTATTATTTTCCTGCTGCTAACATGCCTTATCACCTGTTTTGTGTTCTTATCGCAGTTCTGGCTGGTCGTTGTGAATATTGTGGAATGGTGTTGATGCGGCTTTTGGCACGGGAACGCCCATTCTGCATCTCATTAGCGATAGTTGCGGGGGTCATCTGTGGTGATGATTTTGGCGGCTGCTATCACGGGTAAACTGGTGCTGTGGGCTGTTAACACCAGCTTGTGATTGGGGTGATAAGTTTATCGCAATTTTGGCTGCGATAATGTGCTGTTAACTCGGCGATAGATCCTTGTAAATATCCCCCTAAATGTGGACGAAAACCTATAAGCAACACAGCCAAAGCCCTGAAAAATTAAATCGGTAGAAATGCTAATTTCTAACTAAAACGTGCCTGAAACCTATGGTTTTTTCAGTGAATTTTAATGGCTTTTTAAATGCTAATTTCTAACTTTGCCTACAAAGTTAGGACATGTGAAGAAAGAGGAATAAAAGCGCAGAAAGAAGCAAGACAAATGCAGAAAGAGGCAACAGAAGTCCAGAAAGACAAAGAAAAGTGCAGGAAGAAGCAAGAGATGTGCAGAAAGAACCAACAGAGGAGCAGAGAGTCCTCCTGTGCCCCCAACTTTTTAGTGACAGGTACTGGTGGTAACTGACTCTGACTAACCAGGACCAGAGCCAGTGCTATGGTAAAAGACACTTAGAATACAGTGAAAACACCTACATACACTAGGGAACACTATGCGTTGGCGCACCCCTGTAATTAGCATGACCTCCTCTGTATTTGCCATAATGACGTCACATATTACATCACTCATGACATGGTCAGTGACATCACTGATGACATCTCAAATGACATCACTGATGACATCTTACTTGAGGTAGCTGGTGGGCTTGTTGGCCTCCAGGGACCCTCAGGACTCAAGGGGACTTAATCCCCCAATTTACAACCCACCAGGGGGTGCATTTGCAAAGTGGTGCAGGGAGGGGGTGTGGCCTGATGTGACAAGTGTGCAAATGTGTGGTTTAACCCCTTCCATGCCCATGACGGAACGGTTCCGTCATGAGCATCGGTTGCGCTGTGCTCATGACGGAACCGTTCCGTCATGGCCCCGCCCGCGCTCGAACCCTTCAGCACCGCGGGGGAATTCCCGCCGCGCTGAAGGGGTTAAGTTGGGGGATAAAGTCCCTGTTACATCCTGCTTTTCCTTCTTCCCTGTCCTCTTCTGTGTTTGTTCTTAGCCCTTCAGCTTGTATCTGTGATGTCACCTAAGAGTTCCTTTTGGGTATGTTTGATTCTACTGCCAGTTAGATCTGAGGCTGAGCAGCAGGGCAGCTGCTCCCGGTGGGGCTTAACTGGGTTTTAAACTGGGTTTTAATTGGACTTTAACTGGATCTTAACTGGGGCCTTTACTGATTTACATTCCTGCTTGTATCCTGTACATTGATTCATGTTTAATGAGAATAAACCTATATCTGGATACAGCAACCTAAGGACCCATCTTTTATTTTATGAAATGTTACAGTCCCCTTCAATCCTGAGGGTCCCTGGGATCCAACTAGCCCACCAGGTACCTCCAGTAAGCGCCACAGAGCTGCGTTGCAGAGAGGTGTAAAAAAGGGCATGACCTGGACCACCTCTCTGCAACGCAGCACAGTGGCACTTACTGGATGCATCTGGTGGGCTAGTTGGCCCCCAGGGGCCCTGAGATTGAAACAGAATTCCCCATCTTTAAACACGCCACAAGGTGTGTTTGCACACATGGCACCTCAGTCCCCACCACCTCTCTTCACCACTGTGCAAACGTGCCCCGTGGCGTGTTTTAAGTTGAGGGATAAAGTCCCCTTCAATCTTGAGGGCTCCTGGGGTCCAACTTGCCTACCAGGTACCTCCAGTAAGCACCACAGAGCTACGTTGCAGAGAGGTGAAAAAGGGGTGTGGCCTTGACCACCTCTCTGCAACGCAGCGCAGTGGCACTTACTGGATGCATCTGGTGGGCTAGTTGGCCCCCATGGGCCCTCAGGATTGAAAGGGAATTAATTCCCCAACTTTAAACGCGCCACAAGGTGTATTTGCACACATGTCACCTCAGGCCCCGCCCCTCCCTTCACCACTGTGCAAACACACCCCGTGGCGCATTTTAAGTTGGGAGATTAAGTCCCCTTGAATCCTGAGGGTCTCTGGGCTCCAACTATCTCATGAGGAGGTACCTCAGAGCTGCGTTGCAGAGAGGTGTAAAAAGGGGCATGGCCTCTCAACACCTCTCTGCAACACTGCTCCCTGGTGCATACTGGAGGTACCTGGTGGGCTAGTTGGCGCCCAGGGACCCTCTGTATTCAAGGGGAATTAATTCTGTGTCCCAGGGACTTGGCCCACCTGAGGGTTCAATTAAACGAAGCGCGGCTGAAATTCACGCTGGGTGCGCGAATCTTGCCGATTTCTTTTTTTATAAATGCTTTTTTGGGCCCTGGGGGTCCTTGTGGGACCCCCTGAGCAGGCCTAGGGGATCAGGGTGTTTCTACCCTGCTCCCTTTTCCTATTTTGCGCATTTGTTTTTCTGTTTTCTTGTGCCTCGGTTCTACCAAGGCACAAGATGGCTGCCAACACTTCCTGGTTTGGAGTGTTGACAGTCAATTAGCATGACACTCATGATCGGGAGGGTGCGCGGATCCACCAGGGCCATAGATATCACTTTCTTTTTTTCTTAATTTCTCAAAAACTACTAAACGGATTTACACCATTTAAAAAAAGGTCTCTTTCTGAGCCAAGGGCTACTTTTTGCAAAATTTGGTGTAATTTCGTTCAGCACTTCGGGCTGTAGCCTGTTCCAAAATTTCCTATGGGAAATAACATAGAGAAAACATGTTTTGGGACCACCCTTTTTTCTCAGGCCCCGCTTGACGAATCACCCCCAAACTTTCAGGATAGAAGCTGACCGGAGCGCCCCACCAGTTTTGAAAATTTCACGAAGATTCATCATCCGGCGCCAAAGTTATTGGGAAAAGAATGTTCCTATGGATAATAGGTCCTAACTACAACTACCTACAGGCGACCGCCAGTTGGTAATATATATATATATATATTTTCACAACAAATTCCGCAGCACTCCAGAACTGAATTTCTGCACAATTTATTCTTGGCAACTTCTCAAAACCAAGAACCAAGAAGTTGTCAAGAATAAATTGTGCAGAAATTCAGTTCCGGAGTGCCGCGTCATTTGTTGTGAAAATTACCCTGGGCCAGGATCCGGCCTCCACGCAGAGCATGCGCAGAACTGTGAAGGATCACATTGGAGGCCATATATATATATATATATATATTCACTGAAAAAAACATAGGTTTCACACATGTTATAGTTAGCTGGACATTTCACTCATAAAAAACCATTGAAATTCCCCCGTTATAGTTAGTTCAGCTAACTATAACTCGCGTGACCGCAATCTACTGCTGATGACGTCACATATTACATCACTCATGACATCATCCAGTGAATATGTGTCTTTCTGGAATTACTGAATAGGTTGTTCTAACTGGTATTGGTATCTCTATAGTTTTCAAAACTTTAGTTTCTATTTTTCAATGTGTGTATCAAAGTTTATATTAGGATAAGAGGAGGTCTGCCACTCTTACACAAGGATGATGTCATCAGTGATGTCATCAGTGATGTCATTTGAGATGTCATCAGTGATGTCATGAGTGATGTCACTGACCATGTCATGAGTGATGTAATATGTGACGTCATCAGCAGTGGATTGCGGTCGCGCGAGTTATAGTTAGCTGAACTAACTATAACGGGGGAATTTCAATGGTTTTTTACGAGTGAAATGTCCAGCTAACTATAACATGTGTGAAACCTATGGTTTTTTCAGTGAATTTGCAAGGTTTTTCAAATGCTAATTCATAACTATAACGTGTGTGAAACCTATGTTTTTTTTAGTGAATTTGCAAGGTTTTTTAAATGCTAATTTCTAACTATAACGTGTGTGAAACCTACGTTTTTTTTAGTGAATTTGTAAGGTTTTTTAAATGCTAATTTATGTATGTATTATTATATTTTTTATATATTTATTTTACAATAAACTACCTATGTATATAGTTATAGATTGACTGTATCCTGTAATATGGAATGGCTCAGCTCTTTTTTTTTGAATTTGCATAAAGTTGAACAGCATAGTTAATATCTTCTATAAACTTATAAACAGTTTAAAATGTTTTTTTTTTTAAGGGTTTTTCACGGTGCGCGCACCATGCGCGCACCGGCAATTTTTTTTATTAAACGAAATGTTGTTTTTTTATTTACGAGGTCCTTTAGGGACCCCCTGAGAAGGTCTAGGGGGTCAGGGACTCTCTACCCTGCCCCCTTTTCACGTTCTCCACTTGTGTTTTTAACTCTCTTCTGCCTCTAAAACTCAAAATTGCGGCTGGGGGGTGCGCGCACCATGCGCGCACCCCGTGATTTTTTGAAGAAAAATAAAATGTTTTTTTCACCCTTTGGGGTCCTTTAGGAACCCCCTGAGAAGGTCTAGGGGGTCAGGGACTCTCTACCCTGCCCCCTTTTCACATTCTCCACTTGTGTTTTTAGCTCTCTTCTGCCTCTAAAACTCAAAATGGCGGCTGGGGGGTGCGTGCACCGTGCGCGCACCCCGTGATTTTTTGAAAAAAAATAAAATGTTTTTTTCACCCTTCGGGGTCCTTCAGGGACCCCCTGACAAAGGCTAGGGGGTCAGGAACTCTCTACCCTGCCCCCATTTCACGTTCTCCACCTTTCTTTTTCACTGTCACACACAAAATGGCGTCCGACACTTCCTGATTTCGACCGATTGGAATGTTGACTGACATCTAACCACCAATCAGAATTACGCTCGTGGACATTTGGTGCGCGCACCGTGCGCGCACCGTGCGCGCATATAGATATTTATATACTTTTAACTGCAATTTTCTCAGGAAGTACTGAACAGATTGACACCATATATGCAAAAGGCACATGCCTGACCTGAGGACTACCTCTTTGGCAAATTTCAAGTAATTCTGTTCAGCCGTTCGGGCTGTACCTTCGACTAAAGGTCCTATGGGAAAATGCATGGGGAAGACGCGTTTTGGGACCCCCCTTTTTTCTCAGCCCCCGCTTGATGAATCACCCCGAGACTTTCAGGGTAGGAGCTCAGCAGAGCGCCCCATTAGTTTTGAAAATTTCACGAAGATAAGTCGACCGGCGCCAAAGTTATTCAAAATAGAATTTTCAGATTTCCTATGGAAACTCGGTCCTAACTATAACTATCAACTGGCGACCGCCAGTAGATAATATATATATATATATATTCACCACAATTTTCCAAGATTTGGGGTCGCGTCCATTGCAGATAAGCATTCCGCTTTATTTTTCCAAAGACGTGCAGCTTCCCTTTCCTTCGTATCGTCCCTGGCCTTACGCGTTTCGAATCCTTTTAATTCTCATCAGAGGCCCGTGCAGCAATCCTTTTACATCAGACCACATTGCCCAACTTGAGTTTATATAGTGTTCATTTGGCCTCAGGTGTGCCTAATAAAGAATCATTTGTTGAGCACTCTGGGAAATGTAGTCCTTTCACTTGCATTTTTCAACCCTCCAGTGGGTGTTGATGCTGTACGCAATATGGGACCAATTCCTCACCCTCCATTGGGTTTTAGAATGAGCCTCTGCATGTCTGTGATCAGGGATCTGCAATGCCCGATCAAAAAACAAAGAGGGTTTGTTTCTTGCGGGTCCGGCTTTGGGTACCAGCGATGCGTTATCCCACGCGGCCAGGAAATGCCGCTTGTATATTCACCACAATTTTCCAAGATTTGGGGTCGCGTCCATTGCAGATAAGCATTCCGCTTTATTTTTCTAAAGACGTGCAGCTTCCCTTTCCTTCGTATCGTCCCTATGCAGGAATGGGAAGCTGCAGTCCTCTTGATCAAAGAAAGTGGAAACTTATCTGCTGGTGAGCGCGACCCCAAATCATGGAAAACATATGGTGAATATACAAGCGGCAGTTCCAGGCCGCGTGGGATGCCGCACTGCCGGAAAGAAACGCCGGACCCGTGAAAACAAATCCTTTGTTTTCCGCAACGGGCACAGCAGATTCATAATTTCAGGCAAGCAGAGTCCGATTCTAAAGCCCAATGGAGGGCGATTAATTGGTCCCAGATTGACGCGCAGCATCAACACCCACTGGAGGGAAAAAAAACTTTAATGAAATGGACTACATTTCCCAGAGTTCTAAACAAATGACTCTTGATTGGGCACACTGAGGCCAAGTAGATGTTATAAAAACTCAAGCGGGACAATGTGGTTTTAAGAAAAAGGATGCTGCACGGGCCTCTGATGAGAATCACGAAGATTCGAAACGCGTAAGGCCAGGGACGCTACGCAGGAATGGGAAGCTGCAGGCCTCTTGATCAAAGAAAGTGGAAACTTATCTGCTGGTGAGCGCGACCCCAAATCATGGAAAACATATGGTGAATATACAAGCGGCAGTTCCAGGCCGCGTGGGATACCGCACTGCCGGAAAGAAACGCCGGACCCGTGAAAACAAATCCTTTGTTTTCCGCAACGGGCACAGCAGATTCATAATTTCAGGCAAGCAGAGTCCGATTCTAAAGCCCAATGGAGGGCGATTAATTGGTCCCAGATTGACGCGCAGCATCAACACCCACTGGAGGGAAAAAAAACTTTAATGAAATGGACTACATTTCCCAGAGTTCTAAACAAATGACTCTTGATTGGGCACACTGAGGCCAAGTAGATGTTATAAAAACTCAAGCGGGACAATGTGGTTTTAAGAAAAAGGATGCTGCACGGGCCTCTGATGAGAATCACGAAGATTCGAAACGCGTAAGGCCAGGGATGCTACGCAGGAATGGGAAGCTGCAGGCCTCTTGATCAAAGAAAGTGGAAACTTATCTGCTGGTGAGCGCGACCCCAAATCATGGAAAACATATGGTGAATATATATATATATATACATATATATATATATATATATATACATATATATATATATATATATATATGTATATATTACCTACTGGCGGTCGCCAGTAGGTAGTTATAGTTAGGACACTGTCTCCATAGGAAATCCGCAACATTCTATTTGAAATAACTTTGGCGCCGGTCGACGAATCCTCGCGAAATTTTCAAAATAGGTGGGGCGCTACGCTCCGCTCCTACCCTGAAAGTCTCGGGGGGATTCGTCAAGCGGGGGCTGAGAAAAAAGGGGGGTCCCAAAACACGTTTTTCCCATGCATTTTTCCATAGGACCTTTAGACACAGCTACAGCCCGAACGGCTGAACAGAGTTACTTGAAATTTGGCAGAGAGGTAGTCCTCAGGTCAAGGAAGTGCCTTTTGTAGGTCTGGTGTAAATCTGTTCAGTAGTTCCTGAGAAAATAGCATTTAAATCAATATATATATCTGTGGCAGCTTACGGTGCGCTTACCGTGCGCTTACGGTAAGCTTACCGTACGCGTACGGTGACGTGCGCGAGCGCGATTCTGACTGTTAGATCTTAGTAAACATTCGAATCGGTCGAAACCAGGAAGCGGCGGCCGCCATTTTCTCTCTCGCACTCAGACGGGGGGAGGCAAAACAAAGGGAAAAAACATATAATGGAGCTTTATAGACTGCTCCTAACCACCTAGATTAGATGTGGGTTTCCCTAAAGAACCCCCAATGCCAAAAAGTCAATATTTATTTTTTTCGAAAAACGGCGATTACGCTTACCGTTATAAAAGTGTTAAAAAACAAAAATCATCAATATTCTCCCCACCCCGTGCGCACATGGGGCCCGAAGTGCACCATTTGTGCATGGCATATTCCATCAAAAGAAATGTAAATGTTTAAAAAAAAAAAAAATTAACCATACTCTCCCCACCCCGTGTGCAAATGGTGGCCGAAGGGCACCATTTGTGCACGGCAAATGCATGCAATGAAAATGTAAAAGTTTACCTTGCACAACGAAGCGCGTAATATGCCCTCCATGTGCGCACGGTGCGCGAAGCGCATCGTGCGTACATGGCCCATCCAGCGTAACATGGGCACGCGGTGCGCGTAGCGCACCGCGTGCCCACCGTGCGTGCACGGCACTAACTGCGTAAAGTGGGCGCGCGGTGCGCGAAGCGCACTGCGTGCTCACTGTGCGCGAAGCGCACTGTGCGCGCACGGAACGAACTGCGTTAAGTGGGCGCACACGCCACGAATGGCGTAAAGTAACTGAGCATTTAAAAAAACGTACAAATTCACTGAAAAAACCATAGGTTTCACACATGTTATAGTTAGCTGGAAATTTTACTGATAAAAAACCTATGAAATTCCCCCGTTATAGTTAGTGCAGGCAACTATAACTCACGCGACCGCAATCCTCTGCTGATGCTAATACTGTATTTAGACACTTATTTGCCCATGTCTTCTTCCATTAAATTTTAGCTATACATATATTACAATTATTTTTTTTTCATAAAGACACATATGTCATCAGCAGAGGATTGCGGTCGCGTGAGTTATAGTTGCCTGCACTAACTATAACGGGGGAATTTCATAGGTTTTTTATCAGTAAAATTTCCAGCTAACTATAACATGTGTGAAACCTATGGTTTTTTCAGTGAATATATATATATGTATATATATATATATATATTTTCACTGAAAAAACCATAGGTTTCAGGGCTGTTATAGTTAGCTGGACATTTCACTCGTACAAAACCATTGAAATTCCTCCGTTATAGTTAGTTCTGCTAACTATAACTCACGCGCCCGCAATCCACTGCTGATAAGGTCACATATTACATCATTCATGACATGGTCAGTGACATCACTGATGACATCACTGATGACCTACATAATAGTTTCTGCAATATCACTTTAATTTGAACTCTTTCATAGAACAAGCATTTGCAATGCAATAGGGCTCGCATTATTAAGTTAGAGGTATTGGTGTTGCATTATTTAGCAATGCCAATAGCTCAAACTTTTAATAATGCGAGACCTATTGCATTGCAAATGCTTGTTTTTAAGGAGGTAAGGTGTGTTGGGAGCATCGAAGAATGCAAACACGAGCGTGACATTCCTCTCACAGCTTGTGGCTGTCTTGCGTCGCTTTGGGAATATTATATTTTAAATGTGAGAAGGTTGGGAAGTAGGAATTAACGGGGGTTCAGTCATTCTTGCTTTATACTTGCTGTATACAAGACGTGTTCTGAGGATCAATCCACATCAAGAGAATTACAGTCTCTGTCTTTTCATTCCTGCATACTGGACTTTCCTACAATTACTAATTCTCTACTATCTTTCAGATGCGGAGCTTGAGTGTGCACTATGTCCCTGCACGTGGTGGGAGTCACACTGATGACAGAAAGGTGAGCTGCGAAGATTCTCTTCAGTGTCACTCTCTCACTCTTTCTCTCTCTCTCTTCCTCTCTCCTTTGATGGACGCATAACGCACAATCTTATCTTGCTTTTTATCTAACAGGCTGTGTTTCATGAATTGGCGTCCCCCCCAACACCACCAGAGCTCAACGCCTGTAGAACCTGCGATGATGCGTGGCCATCCTGACAATACCTGAGAAGGTTGCTTCGGCATGTGGAGGACCCTCTTTCACACACGCCGGTGGCAGAAGGTGAGCAGAGAAGCTTCTTTCCGCAGCAGCGAGAAGACACCTCTGGGCGGTGGGAGTGGATAGTGTGCAACAGCCTGAGTACACAGGAGTGGGCAAACACCTCTAGGCAGTGGGAGTGGATGGGGTACAGCAGTCTGGGTGTGCAGGAATGGGCAGTCACCTCCAAGCAGCAGGAGTGGATGCGGTGCAGCAGTCTGGGCGCGCAGGAATGGACAGTCACCTCCGGGCAGTGGGAGTGGATGGGGTGCAGCAGTCTGGGTGTGCAGGAATGGGAAGTCACCTCTGGGCAGTGGGAGTGGATGGGGTACAGCACCCTGGGAGCAAAAGAGCGCACAGACACCTCCTTGTACTGGGAGTTGATGGGATGCAGCAGCCTGGGTACGCAGAGGCGAAACAGACAATTATGCGTGTATGTACTCTGCAATTACTAATTCTATACTATCTTTCAGATCACTAAACTTGAGGGTGCACTATGACCCGGCACATGGTTGGACACACACCGGTGAGCTGTGAAGATTTTCTCTAGTGTCAACACTCCCTCTCCATCTCTTCCTTTCTCTCTCACACACTTTCTCTCTCTCTGTCTCTTCCTCTCTCTCTTCTTTCTTAAGTTATAGGGCCATATTATCAAGACCGGCAATAACACTGGCTGTAAGTTGTGAGACCTACTCTCCGTCATCTTCAAAAGGGATCCATACGGTGTACACTCTCCTACAATCAACACTTCGCTTGAATTGTGAGCACTGCTGCCTGAAGTGTTTGCTCACACAACAATGACAGCAGGTAAGCAGAGCGGTCTAGGTGCACAGGTCCTCCAATTGAGCGCGGTGCGGCGAGAGGGGTGGGGTGCATCAGCCTCGCTGCGCAGGTGCGAACAAACAATATTGGCATGCGTAATGATGTGATCTCTGACCTCATTCAGTCTCATCTCTGTCTCATTTTAAAGACCTGCTGGACCGCACTGTAGGCCTAAGCCAGCGGGCAGCGCTGCCCTACAGACACCTCTTCAGCGCGGTGCTGTGAGAAGGGTGGGATGCATCAGCCAGACTGCACACATGCGAATAACTGATATTGCCATGTGTTATGATGTAATCTTTGATCTCATTCAGTCACATCTCTGTCTCATTTTAAAGACCAGCTGTACCATAAGGTAGGCCTGAGCCTATGGGCAGTGCTGCCCTACAGACACCTGTTGAGGGCGGCTCTGCGGGAGGGGTGGGGTGCATCACCATAAGTGCGCAAGTGCGAAAAAGCGATGTTGCCGTGCGTAATGATGTGATCTCTGACCTCATTCAGTCACATCGGTCTAATTTTAAGGACCTGCTGGACCATACTGTAGACCTGAGCCAGCGGGCAGCGCTGCCCTACAGACACGTGGCATTGGCTTTTGGGGCACTGTAGTGAGCTCCTTACTAAGTGTACATGCACACAGGCTCCCGCCACTGCATTACATGCGAACATTATGCTTCTAGCATGCTCTCTATTCCTTTGCATGTGAACCTTGCCATAACATATTATTATTTAACCTTGTGAATTCTCGTGCACTCCAACTCCTCTTTGAACCACGATTACCACTAACAGTTGGTTGATCGTACATCAAAAACGAAGGATGCACTCAACTCCTATTTTCTATCAAGCTTGAAATAAACCTTCATTTACCTCCAGACGTTTCCACCATTAAATTATTTCTCCCTTTACAGAAATTCCATTGATTGGCTTAAGACGGGCTAAGCGGGAGCTCTCCCGCAATGATGCCCTGAGCATTCTAACACCTTCCATGGCAATATCAAGACACCGTTCCATTTTGGAGACCTGGTCTACCATACAAACGTACCCCGAACTAAGCGCTTACACCAACACGTCGTAGAACACACCAGTGATCGCAGGTGAGAGGGGAAGCCTCGGTGTGCAAGACCTACAATTGAGCACAGTGCGGGGGAAGGGGTGGGGGTGCAGCACCTGGGTGCACAGGTGCGAACAAGCAATTTTCCAGTAGCTAATAATGTAGGACTATATTATCAAAGAACGGCAATAACATTATCACCACTTTAGCGACAGGAAACTGCCGCTAAAGCGAAGATAAGGGGTTAATAATAAGCCCTTGTGAATTCCCTTAGAAGCCCAGGTTCACACCAAAACCTGAGCTTCTAAGGGAATTCACAAGAGCATATTATCAAACCCTTATCGCCGCTTTAGCGGCAGTTTCCTGCCGCTAAAGCGGCAATAATGTTATCGCCCTTCCTTCATAATATAGCCCATAATCTCTGGCTTCATGTATTTAATTTTAAGGACTATTTTAAGGACTTCCTAAACCACACTCTTTCTCGCAGACCCCAGCGTCTTAGACAAACGGGTGACAGAGTGTAAACACTTGGACAGAGCGCAATAGACCGACGCTCTGTCTCCTCCTCCCTCTCTTCTTTTGACTCTCCCTCCCCTTCTCCCTTCCACCCTCTCCCCCTCCCTTCCATTTTCACTATGGTCCTTTCATTCAAACTAGCTTTCTTTCTCTCTTCCACATAGCACACATACTTATGTTTCATTTTTGTCTTGCAGGTTTCCTTCGCTGCTTTCACTGGAATCCACCCCACATTTTTTTTATTATACTGTTCTATTAAAGTTACATTTCTATTTATTTCTGTTTTAATAAAGGTTACTTATTTTTTTTTAAATAAATATATCTAAGTGTATAGGTCTTCTTTTTCTGACAACACTTGTCTATTATTATTTATTGTGATAATCATCTGTTTATAGCAGATTTTAAAGACAACATTATTTAATATTAGAGTGCATCTACCAAACATAATCTAACTAACTATTAGACAAATGAAGCCTGGGTAATTGTACAACTGCAAAATTTCTATGAGTGTATCACTTCATAACTCCATAAGTACTGCCTGTGTGATTACAGACAAATAAGGCACTGCCTAGGACCACCGACGCTTCAGGGACTGCCGAGGCCCACCTTGCATATTTAAATAAAGACCCAGAGTATGGCGATCCCCGGACTTAAGTTGGCCTCGAACCCCCCCCGAACAATTAGTAAACAATACCCGGGAAGGTAGCGTTCTCCTAGACTGCAAAACATCTCTGTGCCCTTCCGCGCCCAATTCACATGTGACATTAAGATCCCCAATCCTACAGACCCTGCAATACAATAATTGGATTGGTAACGAAACATTACCCACCAGGGGCCTCATTTAAAAGAATGGGTGAGACCCCGCTTTTTTGGGTTTTTTGTTATTTTCTCTCTATTTTTACCATCCGCATCCGATTTATTTCAGCGATACGAGGTTTTCCTCCTCTCGCTTCAAGTAGTCGGACACGTATTTGCTATCACGGGGTGGAAGCCATGCACCCGCCCTCTAATAGCAAACACAAATGTCCAGCGAATGCACACCCTGAGACATTGTATGAGCTGCGCCTGAGAGGTCGCCCTCCCTAGGACCATGATGCATTTGTTAGTATAAACACATACTAACACTACTTACACACGTGTAGTAAGTAAGTAAGTTATTCTTTATTGCTCAGTTAATTAAAACCATTGCAATCAGCATATATACATGTAAACCAACTTAAAATACAATTTTATGTAGTATAACCTTTTTGTCAGTAAATTTGAATAAAATTGCTATAAAACTTTAGAAACATTTCATGAGGCTAAAAAGTGCATTCTAATAATTAGGGATCATTTAACGCTTTCCATAAACTAAAAGATGAATTGTTATTTGGCCCAGGGGAGTCTATGTTCAGATCCATGCAGCTACAGGTTTTTAGAGCAATTTTGAGCGGTGCCGTCCGGTTGCAAATGGTTTCTGCGGTTTTGTGCCGTTGTGACCAATCCATAGTTGCGGAAGTATTCTCGCTTGTTTAAAAAGGAAGAAATTTGATGTTTTGTAATTGAGGTGGGCGCAACCAGAATGTCTAGTTGCGCAGCTTATGTTGTTTTATGACGAGTGCCATTTTCTTTAGCCCCCTTCGTGTCAGCGTAAAAGTTTAGAATAGTCCGAAGTTTTTTGCATATGCAAGGTTTTAGCTTTTTGGTGGTTGTTCCTTGTCATTGCTGAGTGGGGCAGTTGGACTTAAATGCCATGAAAGTTTGATTCGTCCGGTCTCTCCCTTCTGGCATTCTGCTTTTTTTCCGCTTTTTCCAGAACTTTGACAAGATGGCTTGCTAATTGGATGTTTTTGCCATCAAAGCATGCTTTGACTGCCTGCTGGCATGTTCTTATTCCCAATTTCTTTAGGGTTGGTTTTAAATGATAACTGCGCTCCTTTTCCAGTCCTTTGCAAATGCATATTAGGTGAGGGATGGCCTCTTTTGGGTCCCCACATAAACGGCAATTTGTTATCGTTTGTGGCCGTTTCCAGGCGGAAAGATGGTTTTGTGATGGAAGAATACCCAGCCATAATCGTATAAACTTCTCCTATGTAGTGCGTGTGTAACCGACTCCTAGGTAGCTTTGGCAGGAGCTGCTTGTATAGTTTTAGATGACGGTCCAACCGTGAGCCCTGTTGGCTAATGTTGCTTTGTCCTCTATTAGCCAAATAATTCTTACAGATTTATTTACTAGTTTACTAGTTGTTTGAACGTATGATGAGATCCAATGCACTTCCAAGCATCTTGTAGTTCCAAGGAGTCTATAGAATGCTTTAAATAGTTTCCAGCTGCACTCTTATTTTTCCTTTCTAACTCCTTCCAGAGATGGTGATCCAAGCTTGAGACATCGGTTCCCTGTATTTTATGCCAACTTTTGCCATAGGTGCCCATTCCTTCTATTCTTTGATTCCTCAAGCTGAATTCAAGCCTTATTTGTGCCTGCGAGGTGTACTTAGGCAGATTGAATATCATTCGCATAGCCCTGGCTGTTGTGTTATCCAGTATCTGCGCATCCCTCCCTCGGAGGCATTCGCTTCCGTAGGTGATGGCCGGTATTAATTTTGCTGGGATTACTTGTAGTAGTGGGGTAAAACTACGGCCAGCTGCTTTCGTTTTAAGATTCCTTAGTGCGACCGATATTGTGATTCCTCTCCTTATTATTGCTTCTTTCTGTGATTGAAATGCCCCTTTTCGATCAACAAATACACCCAGATATTTGTATTCATCAACAGTTTCCAGCGTTAGTCCTCCCATTTGCCAGCAAAACTTGGGTGTAGACGGCTTCACGTTTATTCTCATGGCTTTTGTTTTTGAGAGGTTTATGCTGAGGCCTTTCGTAGCCGAATAATTATATGTTGTGTCGATTAGGTGTTGCAACCCTACCGGCGTGCGGCTAATAAGCACAATATCGTCTGCATACATCAGGTTTGAAAGATTTAGTCCTCCTAGATTCGGGGCATGAGGGTTACTTTCGTCTAGCATCGAAGAGAGATCCGACATAAAGATGTTAAAAAGGGTCGGAGCTAGCACACACCCTTGTTTAAGACCTTTGGTTGTTTGTATTTTCCTTGACAGACAGTCGCCTGAGCCCAACTTAATTTGAAACCACGTGTCCGTATGTAGTAACATCAATTGTGATAGTAGAGTTGATTTTTCTGTTGGCCAGCTTTTCCCATAGTAGATTTCTGTTGATGTTGTCGAAAGCTGAAGTAAAATTGATGAAGCATACATAAAGAGGCAGGTTTGCGAGTTTGACAGCATCTATTAGGAGTGTTAAAGCCAAAATATTTGTTGTAGTTCCCAATTTTTTCCGAAAGCCTGTCTGGGTGATGGGGATCACAGCATTTTCGTTCGCTCATTCCGTAAGCTCCTCGAATAAGATGCCGGCATAATATTTGGCATCATTGTCGATTAAGGCAACAAGTCTGTAATTTTTTGGATCGTTTTTGCTGCCTTTCTTGTGGATTGGAGTTATTATTGAGCCTTTCCATGAGTCAGGGATTATTTCAGTTTCAGAAATCTGTTTGTACAGTCGTGATAGCGCCGCTACCCAGTATTCCGGGTTTCGTTTATACAAAATTGGGGAAATTCCGTTGGGGCCCGGCGCCCACTCTGTCTTTCCTTTCGCTATCCTGCTTATAATTTGTTTTTCTGTGAAGGCCAATGTAGTTGTCTCTGTTAGTTGTGCACAATGTAAGATTTTACTGTCAGGTTCTAATAGCTTCGTAACGGAGTACTTTGGTATTGTGTTGAAATTAAACATAAGGTAGTCGGACCAAGCTTCTTCGGTAATGTGAGAATTAATGCTGGTTCTTCTTGGGTTTTGGAGGTTGTTCACCGTTTTCCAGAATCTTCCACTGGTGTTATTTCCTTTTGCGTCATGGAGCAACATAGCCCATAGCTCTTCCTCCGCTTCCCTTTTTAAGTTCCAAATTAGTTTATTTTTGATGGTTTTTAGTTTTTGCAATTCCTTTTGCACATCATTGTCCGGACCGTCTCGGTGTAGTTGCCGCAGTAATTTGTTAATATTTCTCTTAAGATTCTTTAAGTTGATGTTTTGTTTTATTAACTTTGTTGAGCCTGTTTGGTTTTGGTCTTCCATTGTTGTGTTGGCCTTTTTTTTCTTGTTTGTGCAGTCCCAAGGCTGCTAGTGAATAGCTCCCATCGACTTAAACTATCTGTCTGAGTCGCAATGCTTTTTTCCCACAGTTTTTTTGCTTCCTTTTCAAAGTCTTCCATGTTATGCGTTTTGCATTTTATTCTTTTTTCTGTGACCGAATGTGATGATCCCACGTTTGCTACTGGCAAAGTTACTGCTTTCCCGTAGATGTTGAGGGTAATCTCTTGCGGTAAGTGGTCACTGACTGCCATTGTTCCTATTCGGAAATCCAAGACTTTGCCGAAGAATTGTAATGATGAGAATGTGAAGTCTATAGTTGAACTTGCGGTCGCGTTATGAAAAGTGGCTTCCGAGTGGCTGTCGTTTGTGAAACGCCCGTTAAGAGCTACAAGATTAAGATGTTCTAAATCCTTTAAGCTGTCTCTTACAGCCTGTTTTATTTGCCACATTTTCTTGCCTCCTGTTGTGGGATGCCCCATGCACAAAACTTCTCTTTCAGAAGTGCATCCCTTGTCTGGGGCCCTCCAAGACACATATTGAAGTCCCCTGTTACTATGAGGTTAGATGTTAGCTCCTCTGACAATGTTTTTGTCACTTCTGCAGTCAGTAGTTTCATCCCAGCTTTTTTCTCTCAAGGGTGTAAATATACATTTAGCAATATTAGCTTTTGGTTTTGTTCTTTTCCCCCTAGATCCAGCTCTATTGTTTTTATGCTGTTGTTACCTAACTGTTTGGCGTCTTTGTTGTTTATTTCATTGATGCTCTTTATTGAGGTGTATATTGTTTGGCCTCCTTTTAAGTGGTCATAGTTGGCATTTCTTATAGCTGGTAGATGATATGCTTTAAAGCCCTGTATTTGGTACGGTTGATCTGACCAGGTCTCTTGAAGGGCAATTGTATCAAATTTTTGGAGGTAAAGTAGAAGCTGAGTATCGTCTGCTTTGTTCTCTAGACCGTTTATGTTCCAAGAACATATTCTTAGTTGGTGATTTATTGCAGTATTTCGTTGTGAATTTTGTCATGCCTCCAAGGCCCTTATGTTAATGGTCCTTGCTATCCAATTCCAGTCATTTTGTCCAGGTGATCCTTGGGCTTGCCTTGGGCTCAATAAGTAGGTGTCCATCTGTGAGATTGATGAACTTCGAGCCCCCTTCAGGACACTTTTCGTTTTCTATGTTTT
This sequence comes from Triturus cristatus, assembly GCF_964204655.1. Classification (NCBI taxonomy): domain Eukaryota; kingdom Metazoa; phylum Chordata; class Amphibia; order Caudata; family Salamandridae; genus Triturus; species Triturus cristatus. The sequence goes on along the minus strand of NC_140582.1, from coordinate 920,281,604 downwards.
TTGTTTATTTTGGATGTTGCGGTTGTCTCTCTCTTTTTGTGCCTGATATAGTGGTTCTGGATACCGTGTAGTACAGCGACAAGAGTGTAGTGAAGAAGCAGAGGAAGCACAAAATCTAAAAATATAAATCCTACCAGAAGTCGGATGACATAGTTCAATGAGCCGTCGACCCTGGCATGACATGCAGCTCCCCGTGTGGAAAAGCAATCGGGGTTGCATTTTGAAAGAGAGAGTAGGTTTTCCTCCTCTCTCTTTCAAAATCCAAACCACAGTTTGCTATGACAGGGCAGGAGCCACGAGGCTCCCACCCTGACATAGCAAACAGCAGTGTCCCAGGGGTGGGCACCCCGGCACACTGCAGGAGCTGGCCCTGGGGGGTGGCGGACCCCAGGCCCCTCAAGTGCTCCAGGAGGGGGGCCACGCGGCCCCCCTCCCACAATGTACAAAGCCCCGGGGGGAGTGGTGGTCCCCGGGACTTGGGGGGCGTTCGAGCTCCCCCACCCATTTACTAGTGAAGCCCCGGGAAGTGGCGATCCCCGAGGCTGGGGGGGCCTTTGAGCCCCCCACCCATCTATTTGGTAGCCCCGAGGGTGGCAGTCCCCGGGGCTAGGGGGACTGTGATCCACCACACATATTTCATAAAAGCCCCGGGGGTGGCGGTCCCCGGGGCTCAGGGGCTACTCTGGGCCCCCCATTACATTAAATATTTTTGCCCCAGGGGGCTAATTATTAAAGAAGCGCGGGAGACCGCGCTTCGTTTCTTTTTTTAATGCACGGCAGGATCCGCACACCCTGCACGGATTTTGCAGTTTAAAAAAAATAAAAAGAAATTGCCCTGGGTGTCCTTGTGAGACCCCCTAAGCAGGCCTGGGGGTCATGGAGTTTCTACCCTGCCCCTTTTTACATTTTGCGCACTTGTTGCACTGATTTCTTGTGCCTCAGTTCTACCGAGGCACAAAATGGCTGCCAACACTTCCTGGTTTGGAGTGTTGACAGCCAGTTGACAGCCAATTAGCATGCAGCTCGTGATCGGGAGGGTGCGCGCAGGATGCGAACAGGGTGAGCGGATCCACTGCGGCCATAGACGTATAAGTGATTTTACTTTTGATTTTCTCAGCCACTACTGAACGGATTACACCATTTAACAAAAAGGCATGAGTCTGAACCAAGGGCTTCCTCTTTGCCAAATTTAGTGTAATTCCGTTCAGCAGTTGGAGCTGTAGCTGCGGCTAATGATTCCCATGGAAAATTGCATGGGGAAAACACGTTTTGGGACCCCTCTTTGTTCTCGGCCCCCACTTGACGAATCACCCCAAGACTTTCAGGATGGGAGCGGACCGGAGCTGGCCATAAGTCTTGAAAATTTTGCGAAGATTCGTCGACCGGCGCCAAAGTTATTGCAAATAGAATGTTTCAGATTTCCTATGGAAAATAAGTCCTAACTATAACTACCTACTGGCAACTGCCAGTAGGTAATATATATATATATATATATATATATATATATATATATATATATATATATATATATATATATAACCTTTCCACTTCCTCGTACTAGCCGAGCCGGGACGCTTTTTAGCGGTGGCGTCAGGGTCCGAGGTGTCCCTGTGTTTGATTCCAAACCACCACGTACACGAATGCACTCGCACACTCTTTCCGCCAAAAATGTAATTCAAACTCATAAGTGCTTGGGAATACTTTTTATTTTCATGGCACCAAGCCGAGAAAAACCCATATATATACACACACACATTTAGTGTATGCCTTTACCACGCATGCCTATGCATAGTAATGGCATGCGTGGTAACGGCATATACGTGGTAAACGTTTGTATTGTAATGGTTGTTCATTGTAATGGTACTGGTGTACTAATACCCGTGTTTTTAATAGCATGTGTGGTATTAGTACGCGTTGTAATGTCATATCTTTGCTTTTATGGGTATCAAAGGTGTCATGGTGGCACAAAGAGATTTAGCACAGATAGCCACACACAAACAAGGGATATGTACTTTTGCATGGAGTAGGAAAAGTTGAACTGCAGAGGATGTCCAAATAATTTGGACATGATATAGGGTTGTTGAAAGGACAGCTAGGAAGTGACATTCACCTTGTATCTTCAACCCAGACAGACACCACAGGTAGATAGATCTTTGGATGGTAAAAAGAGAGACTTTTTGTTTACACACTTAGGAGTAATGACACTACTGTGGTTTATAAGTACCACCAGGTATGTCATATTGTATACTTCACGAGAAAAAGGAAAGAGGCATTGTGTGCATAAAACTGTTTTCTACCAGATAATGAGATTTCTAGGAGTACCCTAGCTTTCATGATTTTTTTCATTTCTTTAGCAAAATTGTTGTTTGCTTTGTCAGCATTACGTCCATCAATTTTTTGCTGTAACACTTTTCGCCCTAAGTGGGATAGGTATCCCCAGATGTGGGTCCCTTGCTCTCTGTGCCACTGGATTCAAGCTAGCCTGACTGAAGAAGGGTGACATACCCTGAAACCGGTCCCAGGATGCTTGTTTCTGGTCCAGGGAGGTCCTGGCCTGGCAGTTCGGTCTGGGCTGTTCCCATGGGGCACAGGGTCAAGACTGATTTACATATGGCTGGGTCTCCAAACTGGGGTGGCGTAGTGGGCAAAAGAACGATGTATTTAACCCAGATCATTTGACTGGGGGAGAATGTTTGCATTGGCAGCATTCTGTCCATCAATTGTTTGCTGTAACACTTGCTGCTGTTATAAGCAGGAGCAACAATGTGGTCATTTGATCTTATGTTCGGTAGTGCAATGCCCTGGCTTTCAAATAGGCCTTACAGTTTTATGTTATAATTCTGTCCTAGCAGCTCCCTGCTCCCTGTTATATCCTGATTATTATGTGATGGCGTGACTGATGCATTATTTAATTCCGATTGTCCGGATGTGTTTAAGAAGGTCCCTTGTATAGTGAACTGATGTATTGTGTCCATACTGATGAACTCATTTCAAAATTCTTTTGATGGTCTGGATATTAGTGCCTCCTGAAGAGCCTGCAACTGTTTTTCTCTTTTTTTTTTTCTTTTTTTATTTGAAGTTCCACATTTACATATATACAGAAACAAAGAACACATACAATACATTTGACTTTTCCAACAGCGACTAAAGGAAAAGGAAAAAACTAATCAGAAAAATAATCAATTAATGGTTGCCAAATAGCCATACCAAATTTCTTTATACGCGTTTTTTTCAGCAAGTACATACTAATTTCTAGATTATAAAGATGAAATAATTTGGCCCGCCATAGATCGAAACTCGGGGCCTCAGGTTGTAACCAGGCAGTAGCAATAGAAAGTCGTGTTACAGCCGCAATAATGAACATAAAATATCGGAATTTACAGAAAGGTTGTACCACAAATGAAACCCCATCAATCCCTAATAAAATCATACTTTTCGGAAACAGCTATTGGTTTGCCTAAGATGTGATACAAAAAACTTTCAATTTGATTTAAAAGAAGACGTAGAGAAGGGCAAGAAAAACAAACGTGTACTATATCAGCATTGCCAGCTTGACAACGGAAACATTCCCCAGATTTTGAAGCATGGGAGGAATTGCCCCATTTCATAATGACCGCAGGTGTATAGTATCAATTAAATACAGTTTTAAAGTGCTGGGCTTTTAACGAAGCAGAATAAAAAATCTTATGAGCAATGCTAATAGAATCTTCAATAAGAATAGAAGAAGATGAAAGCCGAGTCCTCCACTTCGCATTTGTTTTATCGAGATCATCTAATCTAGAATCCAATAATTTATGGTAGATAGAGCCTATTCGTAATTGAGAGCTTACATCATCTATAAAACGGATAGAAACAAGGTGAGAAGTGTGTTTCTGCAGAAAATCCTGAATCTGAAGGAATTTAAAAAATTGAATGTTAACTAAATTAAATTTCTTTTTAAGCTCATCAAAAGAGAGAAAGACACCCTCTGTAGAAACGAAAGCCCCTAGCCGCATAATCCCTTTGATGTGCCATTGGCGTGCTATTGAATCAAAAAAAATTGGAGGTAACAAATGAGGTGCAGCGAGAGGAGTATAGACTGTATATTTGGGAATATGAAACATCTTTTTAAGGCTTTTCCAAACAGAAAAAGCAGAGGCAATAATTTTCAAACAAGTACGTTTGTAATAACTGCCATCTATTTCAGTTTGCAGACAATTCTTAGCAAAACAACCAAGAGCCATCTGGTAGATAGAGGGGGCTTCTGCGGGATTACCAACTTCTTTCCCTGTAAGAAGGATACGCATCTTCAAAAGTAAACATGACATTTGATATAACGCAAAATCAGGGATAGCCCATCCACCACGAGCAAATGGTAGCGTCATCAAACGAGAGGCTCTACGAATCTTTCCAGGAGCCCACAAATATTTTTCACATACCGTCTGAAGCTGCCGAATCTGAGGCTTTTTGACTAATAAGGGGACAGCATGAAAGAAGTAAAGAACTCTTGGTAAAATAACCATTTTTATCAGGTTAGATCTGCCCACAAGAGTAAGATGGAGACTCTGCCAAGAGTCCAAGGTGGACTTAGTTTTATCCAAAATATAATTCCAACTGTTTTTCTCTCTGCTCTTTTTTGTTTTTTTAAAACAGATTTTATTTGCCAAAATACACATATGAAGCAGAGGTCTGTGCCCCAGAAACTTCTGCAGAAAAAAAACATACATAATTTTGACTTTGACCATTTTCATGAACAAAACAAAAAAAAATGAAGATCAATACAAATGAAATAATAACAACAGAACTATAACCCCACGAACCCCCCCATCGCATTAACGTCCACTCCAGAGCAGTATAGCTAAAGCAAATGCATCGTCTACACAGACATGAGCTGTCATCTCCCATGAAGTAATATGCTGCGTCAACCAAGTGAAAAGTTAAGCCAGGTCTAGGTGTCTGGCCAGCAGAATGGGCTCCAACTCCAAACCACGATAGTCCGCCCAGCGCATTCAAATTTTAAAGTGTTTGTGTGGGCACCCCCTCTCCACAAAGATGGGAATCTCCAGGCCCATACAGAAGTCCAGACCATTCTTCCATGCAGACACTGAGGACGCAACCAATGCTTTCCAAACCCTGGCAATATCTCTTTCAGCTAGGGCAAATCCCAGTAGCATAAGATGGCATTTGTATATATTGCCCCCAATTCCGTCCACAACATGTAGGAGTACTAGCTTCAGTGAGCAGGGGAGTTCCCAACCCAACACCTCTGAGAGGCAGGCCATGACCCCCCTCCAGAAGCGCGCTAAACCCAGGCATTGGCAAACTGTATGTAGCAGAGTACCCTCCTCATGCCCACATCGAAGACACACAGGGGAAGCCACCAGACCAGCCCTCCACAGCCTAACCCTGGTAAAATATACCCGATGAAGGTACTTGAACTGGATAAGGTGCAGGCTTATGGCAATGGCTGCCCCCTGTGGGGAGGCCAGAGCCTCCGTCCAGTTCTCTTCCTCTTTAGGGGACCCACATCACCTTCCCAGGCCCCCCTGAGATGTTGTAGCGTAGGGCAGCAAAGGGTAACTAGGGACTGGTAAATTTGGGAAATCTTATGGTCGTGGAGATCTCCCATGAACACCGTCGCCTCTATCGGGCTGAACTCAGCCAATGTCTCTAAGCCTGCCAAGCTTGGGGAAATTGCGTGTCTGAACTGCAGGTATTTAAAGAATTGGGTTTTTGGCATATGGAAGTCTCTTTGTAAATTTTGAAAAGATTTCAGCACCGACCCCGGCATGACATCTCCCAGAGTAGAGATGCTGATATTGTCCCAAACACGAAATCCAGGCAGAGCAGCCAGCTGTGGCAGGCGCCCATTGGGCCAAAGAGGGGTCTCCCGGGTCAACGCATACCACCAACCCATCCTCCGAAGCGCCTGCCACCAGATCTGAAAGACAATCCTCGTGGCAGGCAGTAGAGAGCCACGCAACCGTATAGAGTAGAGAAATGTGTGTACAGTATGATCCCCCATGCACCTTCGTTCAACCGCAGATGTCGGATCTGCCCTATCCCTGTACCATCATGCATTGAGGACTAGCAGGTGGGAGGCCATATAGTACAATAAAATATCAGAGGTCGCCCCTCCCCCACAATATGTGGACAGGAAACAAGTCCGCAAGGCCACCCTTGTCCCTCCACCATCCCATAAAAACTGCCCTAGGCCCCATTAACCTGTCAGAACCATCTGGGAGGGATTGGATATGGGTGATTTTGCAATTGATAGAGAAGCGCAGGAGCGAGACTATAGGCCATATATAGACATGGGCATATGGGACCAAGTTTTAATGTCTTACCGCACGCGATCCCACACGGGAGCCAGGTTTCTATATGAGGACGTAGTTGGTGAGTCTGATAGGAACACTCCCAGATATTTCAACCCCCAGATTCTACCTGAACAGAAGATGCCCACGAGCCAAGGCCTTCCTCATCACCAAGAAATCATAGAGTGGATTTTCGAGGGTTCATGTACAGGCCGGAGGTCTCCCCAAAAATCTGCATGATGCAAAGGAGTCTCGGTCCCGTTCTGTCTAGATCAGTGAGAAAAAACAACACATCATCGGCATATAGGGCAATACGATCCGACAGTCCGTGTGCCCATTCAAGACTGGTTACGTGAGCGTCTATCCGCACCCAGGCAGCGAGGGGCTCCATAGCTAAAGCGAACAGGTAGGGAGACAGTGGGAAACCCTGCCTTGTGCCGTATCCAATAGAAAACGTGGAGGAGACAGAGCCTGCCACACGCACAGACACTGTGTGGTCTGTGTAGAGTAAAGTCAGGTAGGATAAGAAACGAGGTCCAAAATTCAACCTGCAGATGAGCGCGAATAAATATACCCAGCTAAGAGAATCAAATGCCCTGCCCATATCCACCAGCAAAAGCGCGGCCCGTTCCCCTTCGCCTTCAATTTGGGCTGCCTCCGAGCTGCCTCGCTCGAGGAAGAGTCCGACACCCACCTGGGCGGTGTATGAGGACGAAACCATACTGTCTCATCTGTCTTGAAGACTTCCTCCGGTGAATCAAAGAAGTGGGTACGGGACCGATACACCACCCGCAGCCTGGCCGGATACAGCAAAGCATAAGGAAGCTTGAGCTCACGGAGGCGGGCTTTGGCCGCCAGGAAGGACTGCCGGTGCTGCTGGACCAGTTTGGTATAGTCTGGAAATATTAGGATGCGGGCATTGTCGAATAGCAGCGGTTCTTTGGCCCTAGCCTGTTTCAGGATAGTGTCCCTGTCATGATAATTGAGTACTTTTGCAATAATAGGTCTCGGGCGGGCTCCAGGTGGGGGCTTTTGCATCAAGGCTCTATGGGCGCGCTCCACCAAGAAACATTTGGACAGTGACTCCGGAGGGAGCCAACTCTCCAGCCACTGAGTAAGGAACCGCTCCATGTCCCTATCTTCGCACCCCTTCAGGGAAACCAACAAATCGGAGATTGTTGTGCCGAGCCCTCCCTTCAGCATCCTCCGCTCGCGATGCAAGTCCACGTTGGGTGATGTCCAAGGAGGCCACCCGCTTCTGCCGGGTGGGAGATTCTCGTTTCAGTCTCGGTGATGCGCGCCACTGCATTGCGTAAATCTTGTTGCAACAACATAACGTCAGAACCAACTGCCCCAATTTTTGCATCCAGGGCATCCCTTGACTGGGTTATGGCTGCCATGAGGGCCGCATTGTCAGGTACATCTCCATGCAACACCCCAGATGCCGCTGCAGAGGCCCCAGGGCCTGTGAATTTATCAATTGTGCTCTGCTTGGCCGAGCCTCCACCTAGTCTGTCCCTCGTCATGGCGGACTGCGAGTCCACCCACATCCACTTGTGCCATTGATTTTGTCCCGGCCCAGAACTGTCACCAATAGCCCCAGGAAAGACCTGCGCTGCCCGACAGGCTGCCAATGCAGGTGCTCCGTGTTGCCTGAAGGAAGGGGCACAAGGAGGATTTCCCACCAGGCACCTGAATTCCAAGGAAGCCCCTCTCATCGTGTCACCGGACCACAGTCACCAGCCCTGAGGCCCGGTATAGCTCTCGCCCGACAACCCCCCGCGGCCCAACATAGCCGCCGGACATCCACTATTACCTCGTGGAGGGGGGGAGGGGGGTGTCCAGATATCTGGAGGACGTCTCCAGCTGGAAGGCCACAGACCCCAAGAACCCCCAAAGTCACTCGGCTGCTCGACAGGCTGCCGGAGCGAGTGCATCGTATAGGTGGAGGGAGGAGGAGAAAGCACCTGATGGAGCCCAGGGAGGTCTCCCACACGGCTACAGCCCGGGGCCCAGGCAATGACTATCGGCCCTCCAGCCCGGCTGTGCACGTGTCCTACTATCCCCGCCCCCACGGTCTGAAATGGCCGCCGACCAGTGGGGCTCACCTCGAGGGCACAGGATAGTGGAGGAGGCAGCTGACCCCCAGCAGCAGACAATCCGCTCTGGGAGCACCAGTCGCAAGAAATCTCCGTAGTACCCGTGTAGTGCGCGGGCTCCGCAACTGCAGCACCGCCCCCCGCTGGGGACTCCAGGCGCCGTCCGGATCAACGTCCCTGCCTCCGCACTAGGCCGCGAGGCACAAACGACCACATGCCCAGCCACAGACCAATGCCGCTCCTCCACACAGAACCTTGCTGTGAGTCGACAGGAAGGCGCAGCTCCGGTTTGCGCAACTTACGGGGCACAGTCAGGGCTGGAAATCAGACCGGAGAAGCAGGATAATGCAGGATGTGATGTGAGGCTGGACGGAGCTCAATTAGCACACGTCCGCCATGATGGCTTGCTAAGCCACACCCCATCTCTCTGCTCCTTTTTAGCATTACATATTGTTTTTGTATAGTTTTTCCTGAGCAATTTTGTGTTTACCATTTCACAGAGATATCCTGTTGCCTAAAGTATCTCAGGGATAATATTTTTAGCATATTTGCTAGATCTGGCGCTATGACAACCATTCATGGGTACAGTTGTTTTGGCTAAGTAATGACTATTCAATTCCCGAGTGAGCCGCAGCATTGTCCTGTTGGCCTGCCACTTTCATGCGTTGAAATTGCGGATTCATTAATCCGTGACATGCAGGGTTCAGGATAGTGATCACTTTTAGTCCGGGTGTTATTTCTAAGTCTGTGCAGACATTTATTGGCTCTGCTGAAACCGAAGTCTTATCTAAGATGGCCATTCTGCTTCTTCCGATTCTGGTGGGCATCATGAGGTGGGGTTATCGCTTAGGATGCAGCCATTCTGAGCTCCTGGGCTCGAGTCTTAAAGAGTGGCCAGCACACTCCACTGAGGGTGTCAAGACTCTGGGCGAAGACCTTGACTCAGGCACCTTCCAGTGATTCTCCTCTGGTTCATGCCACTTGAATGCGTTATAGCTATCCATTAAGTTTAAATTTCGAAATCACATGTCAGGACTATTCGGCCTCTGGGTTAAAGATTGTAAGGAGACTGAAATAGTAGTTCCTTGATTTAAGACTTCTTGACATACCTTTACTATGTCATAAATGCTCATGTGCACGAAGTTTTTTCTCTTCTATCCACAGGAAAACTATAATTCCTCGTGCAGATTATTTTTCTTCTATACACACTTAGGTTGTGTTACTTAAACGTTCACAACCTGGTAAAATCCTTCCTCTAGCAGAAACTGTTCTCCGTTTGCTTCCAGTGCGAGGAGCACCATGGAAACCTTCTGTCAACAAGAAAAAGTTGCAATTTAATGGGAGTGCACAAGAGGTTCATGGCCACTCTAGGTGACGATGTACTCTTCCTCCTTTCTCAGGTGTCAAACTTTCTTTGGCTTTCCTCACAGCGGAACGGCTGAATGGCGATGCAGATCTTTTCAAATGCTATGTCAAACTTCCTATCTGTTTTTGTACTTCAAGAGGTCTTTGAAACCAAGGAGAGGGGGCTCTTAAATCCACAAGGCTGGAGCACCCAGAAGTATATGTATAAAAAAATGTACCTTTTGGCTATTGCTCAACAATTACTATTATATCAAACAACACACCGACTCATGTATACACTTCCAAAGCCCACTCTCCTCCAAGTTTGTATGAAGCACCAGTCGTGAACCAAAAGATAGTGTCAGATATAAAAAAAAGGATTTTTTATATATCAATGCTAGTTCATAAAAAGGCATTTTATGTAGTAAACATCAATGCATACACAATTTAAAAATGATAAAATTACACACAGTATTTTTTCCAATTATAAAAATTACATATTCTTAAAACAAGGAGAACACAAATAGACAAACAATGTGTCATACAAATGTCAATTTGGATTTGAGGAAGACAGTGTTAGGCATGAATCCCTAATCCCTGACTTTCCCTAATTCTACCCAATTTAACACACACAAAACACAAGCGTCGACGCGTTTCGATGGCATTCACTTCATATAAAGCCACCTTCTTCAGGACATAAAATATTTTCTCCTTATTTGTTTATATTCAAGTCTGGTATCGAATATGCCGATACAAGAGTGTGCTGTCAAAGGTGTCTTGTCCCTAAGGGAGTACCTCTAAGCTCCTTCGTAAATGGCTGAAGGCTTATGACAGCTGCTTCCTATTTGTCACTATGCGTTTTGGCACAATAGTCTTGAATCCATATGTAAGGTATTATCCGGATGTAATCACGGTCCCTTATCTTGTCTGAGGGCGCGAATGTTCCCTAAGGATATACATCCATATATCGCGTATCCTTGTTTTTTACCAGGGCAGATCTGTATTTTATCGTCTCCCGGGTAGTCTTCTCTTATCTAAAAGCGCGAATCCTCTCGGTGGTTATAGTGATTTTCGCGTATCCTTATTTTGTCTCGGTGCGAGTCTCTTTTTTGTCGTCTCCCGAGTAATCTCGCTTATCGGGGTTGTGTGTTCGTCCCTCCGAGAGCGTCGTTTGAGAAACATGAGTCGGTGTGTTGTTTGATATAATAGTAATTGTTGAGCAATAGCCAAAAGGTACATTTTTTATACATATACTTCAAGAGGTCTACCATTGGGACCACTCATGTACTGTGTGTGAGAGGGTCATAGCTATCCATGGTGCAGCAGATGCACTGCCACCAAGGACCAAATGAGGGGCCCACGCCACCCCAATTAGTGATTGCTTTTTGCTACCAACCCATGGCCTTGGGATAACTTGCATGCTTTCATCAGGGCTCTTAGCCTCCTTTGAACAGCACTTGACGATCAAAAGTACAAAGTACGTAAAAGTAATAGAAAATTGATAACAGAAGATCAGGAAGCGAGAGGAATGGTAAGTCGTTCGGTACACGGGTGATCCCACAGCAGGATAATCTTGCTGTTAGAGGTTTCAGATTAGATTTATAATAGGCTTGCTCGAGGCTATTAAAGTTTTCAAATCAGATTATTTAAGCAACAATTTATATTGGATGCTTCCTCGTGTAGCTTTCACCAAGAAGGCCAGAATACTCGACGGAATGAGGTCATAGTTGGGGTGTGGGGGTATCTGATGGTGGATCCAGTAACAGCATTTGTTTGTGGTGAGCAAGGCCTTGCATGGAGTCACGGTCGCCGTCATTGCCCTTGCATGGAGTCATGGTCGCTGTCATAGCACGGTGGCGGTATGCCATCATTATTTGCACTTGGGACTACTCTACATGCCGTCAGGTCACACGCAGCGAGCATATGCTTCTGCTCAGTTTATTTGCCCATCAGCACATAGTCCTAATGGTCAGGCAGAGAGCACCGAGGCTCTGACACTGAGCCTACAGCAGTTTGACTGTCCTATTCTATTAGCCTGCATGTATATGACCAAAAGGCAGTGGTACTTGACAAAGCATTGCTGGCTCACATCGGCCAACAATGTGGGGGCTGGACCAGTATTTTGTTAACAGTCCACCTAGAGTAAGAAGGTGAGAGGACTTTTCAGGAGCCCTCATGGGTGATTTGCAGCGCTTTAAAAATCCTGTCTGATTGAGCTGTAAAGCCCTGGAAAGAGGTACCCTGATGTTCTATGCTTACTTTCAAGGCGTAGCTCACGTTTCCAAGAGGAGTAACTAAAATAATGGAACCACATGACATAAAGCGTTTTTAATTTGATTTCTCTTGCATTTTGATGGCGTGCCCTCATATGGAAATGCTACCAGTTGGGGGCTGCGTGTGGTTTGGTGATCCAGCTTTCTGAAAAATATAGATGTATTCATCTTATATGACTTTGTAGCGTGTATGTTGATTAAAATCATAAATTCAATATTATGTCTCTTATATTTTATTATAGTATATTAAAATGTTACTGCTAAAAGACCTTTGTAGAGTGATTGAGTCACACTCTGTACAGTACCTGGGCAGCATTAATGAGTGGATTCGAATTACCAAATGCACAGAAACCGCAGCAGCACTTCAACTAATTATTGTCAATAAAAGTTATAGTCACACCAATTAAATCCTTCACCAATCTAGCCAGAAACTACTGAGGCCTTATTATAAGGAGAGCACTTAGTACCCACTTGATCGGAAACAGATAAAATGGGTAACAGCACCCATAGTAGTCATAATCCATAGACTCTATTCACATGGCTCTTTTTGGTATTAGGTTTGTCTTACTCCTATCTTAGAATACAGTAGACACAATTAATCATACAAAAAGCTTTGTCAATCAGACCTAGAGAAATCATTAGTAATGATACCTAACCCATGAATAAGACCCAAATTCTCACAGAAAAAGCTTTATGAATTGTCTCCATGATTTTAAGTCCAAATTAAATTGAGATTTGAGAACTAGCACACATAGGGCCAGATGCATCAACGAGAAAACTGGTCGCAAACGGGCAGATTAGTAGAATCTGCCCCTTTGCGACCGGTATTTTTGCATTTGGGATGCATCATCCCAAATGCAAAAATCGGAATTTAAGGAATCTGTAAATAGCGATTCCTTAAATTGCGATTGCATTTAAGGAATCCCAAATTGCGATTTCGCTAATAGGGGGAGCAAATTACCATGAAGTTGAACTTCATGGTAATTTGCAAAAACTTTGAAAAATGCACTTTTGTGCATTTTTCAAAGTTTCATGTTGTGCACACACATGCCCTTAGAGCATGTGTGTGTGCAACATATGTGCACAGATCAATTTCAGGGGTGCAATAGGGTGTCATTTTGACACCCTTGCACCCTTGAAATTGCATGAGCAATTTGCGAGTACCTACTGGTACTCGCAATTTGCTCATGCAATCTCCAATTCATTCCTATGGGCCTGGAGGCCCATAGGAAAGAATTGGACGGCATTCCTTAATTGCTACTCGCTATTTGCGACTAGCAATTAAGGAATTTTAAGGAATCGCTATTTTTATAGCAATTCCTACATGCATAGGCTTTTGCAATTCCTTAATTGCGATTCCTTAAAAATCGCTATTAAGGAATCGCAAAAGTCTTTGTTGATGCATGTGCCAGTTAGTTTGCTATTTATTTTGGGAACCTTTAATTTTGATGTAGCCAGCACCCATGATGGGTTAAAGCTTGCAAATAAGTATTTATTTATTTATGTGGATTTCACAGATTATCATACGAGGGAAGAGTTTTAGTGTTGGTTTACCCCATCACAAATCCTTGCCTTTTCAGATAGGGTTTTATATTGCTTTGCTAACTGTAATTGAGTGCATATTTGTAATCCTATTACTGTGTGCTTTAGGGTTACTAGCTATGTGCAGTATAGGAGGCCTTGGGTGGTTATGGCAGAAAGCCAAAGATGAAGGGTATAGGCCTGATTGATTCATTGGAAAACATTTTGTCATATTCCATAGGTCTGACCCAGGGCCGGACTGGGAATTCAAAGCAGCCCTGACAATTTTGTTGGACAAGCTTCCGGGGGCTGGGGCGCACAATGGTGAAGCACAACTGCTTTTGTTAGTGGGGTACGATCTTGCAGCACCGATGCAAAACTTGCCTCCAGTAACAAAACCGGCCCCCAATGCTGCAAAACCGGCCTGCACCCTTCCTTACACATTTTGTACTGTATGACTGTATAAGGATGGTTGCTTTCTGGAGCAGCTTGTGTTCAATCCTTAAGGCATGTGTATTTTATATTGGCAATCCAATGATAACGGCTAATGTAAGAAATTGGATTGTTTGATTGACTGGTATATGCCCAAGTCAGGCAGCAACCACAATTCTACTCAGAGTAAGAAGCAGACAAACCCTAAATTAACCTGAGCTCACTCTCTGGTAACTTGGCATAGAGTATTGAACCTAAACTTAGAGGCAATGTGCAAAGTATTTGTGCAACAATTCAAACAGTAAAACTGTGAAACGCCACACCAAAAAAATTCTACAACAGTTTAGAAAAACAGAACTTAATTTAATAAATAAAACAACACAAAAATGACAGAAAATTAAATATGTATTTCTTGATTTATGAATTAAAAAAAATAGTAAAATAGGGCTAAGAAGCAATAAGTGATAGCTTGGATATCTGGTCATACCGTACAGGGACAAAATCAAAACTCCAAACCAGCCACGATGGAATGTGGGCCGAATACAGTGAGGTCCGCTGAACCAATCCTGGTTGCATCAACATTGAGCATGTGGGGTGCAGACGAGGCGATGTACCGGTGCCGATCTATGCAGAGGTGGCAATGCACTAGTCCTGATCTTCGTTACAGTGGTGATGCTCAGTTGAACAGGGTGAAGTGAGACAGAGTTTTGGCGCAGTAGTCGAGGCTGTCATCGACGGAGATGCGAGAACCCTGCGTTGGGAAGAGCGTCACACAGTGGTGGTTCCAAAGATGATGCGTTGGGTCCAATCCATGCAGCAGAAGGGATGTGTCGTTGTTGAGCCATGCAGCAGAGGCACGGATCCGGTTCTGATCTTCACAGCAGGGGCAATGCGCCTGTTTCTGATCCACGCAATAGGGGCAATGTGCCGGTTTGAAGGAAGATGCATGGGTTCTGATAGAGCAACCCCTTAGGCCCACTTCCAAGGGTCCAGGACTGGGGTGGCACCACTGGTAGGGCAGACTCACAGATCGCAGAGTTTAGGATGGTTGGAAGTCTTTTATATCCCTGAGGCTGCAGATCAGGAAGCCAGCCATCAGGCCCTTGGAGTCACTCTGGCTTTAAGTGATGCAGGTCCAGGCCTTCGCACCCAGGCAGGGCAACTGCAAGAAGCAGGGTAGCACAGCAAGGCAGGAGTCCAGCAAAGCAGCAGTTCAACAGGGTAGCAGTTCTTCAGCAGCACAGAAATCCTTCTACCTGGCAGAATCTTCACAGGTCCAGAAGTATAACGAAGTGGTGGTGTCGGAGGTCCAGTACTTATACCCAGTTGTGCCTTTGAAGTGGAGGAGTCTTCAAAGACAAGTTTTTAAAATGTACAGAGGCCCTCCTTTCCTGCCCTGGTTCCAGGCTCACTACAGGGGGATATGCAGCCTTTTGTGTGGGGACAGGGCACAGCCTATTCAGGTGTAAGTGAGGCTGGGCCAAGCTTCTCCCTCCTATACTGCCAGTATGACCCATCAGGTAACACCTAAGCTCCCATTGTGTGTGGCTGTCTAGGGGTAATACACAAAGCTGTCACCCTCCCCAGATGTGTATCAGAGACAGGCAGCAGGCAACAAATGGCTAAAGTAAGAAAATGCCAACTTTCTAAAAGTAAAAGACATACAATTGATGGAGGGAATGCAGAATGAATCAAAACATTCACCCCCAGTCAAGAGATCTGGGTTAAATGTATCATTCTTTTGCTCACCATGCCACCCCAGTTTAGACCTGGCCATATGCAAATCAGTCTTGACCCTGTGCCTCATGGGAACAGTCCAACCTAAACTGCCAAGCCAGGTCCTCCCTGGACCGGAAAAAAGCATCCTAGGACCGGTTTAGGGGTTTCACCCCTCATCAGCCAGTATAGCTTGAATCCAGTGACACAGTTAGCCCGGGACCCACATCTGGGCATACCCGGCGCACTTAGGGCGAGGAAGCAAAAGAAACACAATTGATGGACGGAATGCAGAATAAATCATAACATTCACCCCCACCCCAGTCAAGATATCTTGGTTATGTCCATCACTATTTTGCAAATGTGCCACCCCAGTTTAGACCTGGCCATATGTAAATCAATCTTGACCCTGAACCTCATGGGAACAGTCCAGCCCGAACTGGCAAGCCAGGTCCTCCCTGGACGGGAAACAAGCATCCTTGGACTCGTTTCAGGGCTTCACCCCTCATCAGCCAGGATAGCTTGAATCCAGTGGCACTGTGAGCCAGGGACCCACATCTGGGCATACCCGGTGCACTTAGGGCGAGGAAGCAAAAGACACACAATTGATGGACGGAATGAAGAATAAATCAAAACATTCATCCCCAGTCAAGAGATCTGGGTTAAATCCATCATTCTTTTGCTCACCATGCCACCCCAGTTTGGACCTGGCCATATGCAAATCAGTCTTGACCCTGTGCCTCATTGGAACAGTCCAGACCGAACTGCCGAGCCAGGGCATCCCTGGACCGGAAACAAGCATCCTAGGACAGGTTTCAGGGTTTCACCCCTCATCAGCCAGGATAGTTTAAATCCAGTGGACCAGGGAGCCCGGGACCCACCTCTGGGCATACCCGGCACACCTAGGGCAAGGAAGCAAAAGGCACACAATTGATGGACGGAATGCAGAATAAATCAAAATATTCATCCCCAGTTAAGAGATCTGCGTTGAAACCATCATTCTTTTGCTCACCATACCACCCCAGTTTAGACCTGTCCATATGCAAATCAGTCTTGACCCTGTCCTCATGAAAAGTGTAATTTACAGAATTGCTATTTAAAATCTGACTTCACCATAACTTTGGATTTTAAATTGCGAGTCCAGAGACATCAAACTCAAAAAGTCTATGTCTTCACAATTGGGAATTATACTTATAAAATGTAATAACCTAATCCCAATGTAATTTATTGATTTAAGAGATTTATAGTGTACACAGTTACCCCGAAGGGTTTCCTGGCACAGGATAGAGGCAGTTAACGGTGACCTCAACAGACAGCTAGAAAAGCCAAGTCTTCAGATTTTTACGAAAAGCAAGCAAGGAGTTGCAGTTCCTAAGAGTGGCTGGGAAGAATCCCACAACTTAGGACCTAGGTAGACAAAGGAGCGTCCCTTCATGTGGGTTAATCGAAACCTAGTCATAGCTGACAGCGAGAGACTTGATGATCTCAGCAGACGCGTAGGCACATAGACTCCCTATGTCTCTACCAGTCCTTGGATGTATAAGGGAGCTAGGCCATGTTTGGCCTTGAACATATAGCACAAAGCCCTAAATTCGATGCGCTTCAAAATCTTATGCCAGTGCAGTTCCTGAAGCAGAGGAGAGACTGAGGCATACCTCAAGTAACTGGGTCGCCGCAATCTGAATAGTCTGTAAACAACTAATCGAGGTCTTACCCGTGCCCAGGTACAGAACATTGCCATAGTCCAATCTGGATATGACCAGAGCCTGAATAACCGTTCCCTGGTCTGCAAAGGGAATTAACCAAAGGATCTTTTTCAGCCACTTGAGGACAGAAAAACAGGTAGCAGTCACCTTAGACACCTGTGGCTTCAAGGTAAGCTTATCATCAATAATAAAGATGAGATTCCTGACCTTAGTAGCCGGGGTGGGTAACGGCCCAAGTGGCTAGTTCCCCAGAGATCAGGGTTGTTTCCCAAAACAAGGACCTCAGTGTTTTACCGTTAAGCTTCAGTTTATCATTCTATGGAAGAGATAGGCCTTGCAGTAGTGGCAAATGAATTTGAGAGTTTTTCACTACCAGAACTTGTAAAACTTAAAAGTACATGTCGTGCCTTTTAAATACATTGCATCCTGCCCTCTGGGTTGTTCAGTGCCTACCTTAGGGGTGACTTACAAGAGGTTTACTTGCCAGGTCAAAATGGCAGTGTAAACTACACACACAGGCTCTGCAATGGAAACCCTGAGCCATGGTTAGAGGTCGACCTCAGTGAATGACCCAACAAGTGCTGCTGACCTGCTAGTAGCATTTAATTTACAGGCCCTGGGCACATGTAATGCACTTTACTAGGGACTTATAAGTAAATTAAATATGCCAATTGGGAATGAGCCAATATTACCACATTTTAGGGAGAGAGTACATGCACTTTAGTAGTAGTTAGCAGTGGTAAAGTGTTCAGAGTCCTAAGGCCAGCATAACAAGCCCAGAAAAGTGGAGGGGGAAAGCAACAAATAAAGTTGGGGTAGATCACACTAAGGTTCTCAGGTTTAACAGTATAAATGATTGGTTCATTTGAAAAAGGTATGTCATATGATATGCTATAGGTGTTACCTGTTTCTTATGAAAAGTTATGCCAAAAGAAGTAGACCTCACTTATGTATTGTGAAAAGCAAATGTTAAAGCCAAAACTCCTTTAAGGGTGGATTGGTATTAGACTGAGTTAAAGCCTATTAACAGCTACTGTGTTACCTGGATTCTCACGGAGTAATTTAAAAGGCAAGAGTCTGGTGTTTGTTACCTATATGACAAAACCTCCCTGGGTAGATGGTTTGCACTCCAAGAACTCTTGTTAGGCACTCTTAGGAGAGGTTGTATATTGTTTGGCTGACTCTATTTTTGTACATATTTTTAAATGTCTGCCAGGCCTTTGTACTGAACATCAATACTTAGAATTATAGATGGGTAATAGTGAATTAGGTGGATGTTTTTCACTGAGGGGTTCTGAGGGACATCAAATAGACAACGAGAGTGATGCTCTAGCTGTCAATAATGGCACTCAGAACCGCAAGGTTAAAAACATCCCCACAATTCACTTTTACCCATCTATAATTGTATGGTATGTATGGCACCCAAACTCATTTGCCCCTGCTTTTAACTGCTACGCAGTGGCAGAGGAGTCATGGGAGAGCCAAACATAATATGTCCCCTGTTATTTATACCCGTACCAAAGGTAAAAATAAATGACCTGCCACCCTTGACTAACCACACCACCTTTTCCCTGCCTTTCTTCCCCCTCCTGCATCTGTGCTTCCTGCCTTCATTCAAAGCAAACCAGCTGAGCTACACTGACAAGCTCTCGGAGAGCCCGGTCAGCCTGGCCTGAAAGGCCTGTATGATGTAGCAACAGTAGGTAAAGAGTTTTGTTATCATCTGTTGCTACATCATAGCAGTGAATTATGACATTTAGAAACTGAAATAAATGATTGAGGCTTTCTATGAAAGCCATACATAACAATTCTACATACTTTACCATAAATATAGAGTGTTTGGGATAGCCCTATTCTGTTTGTTGGATTATCATTAACATTCTGCTAGTCCCTACACAGGAATACAACATGGGGCAACAAGTTACCATATTTCGGCCAGTGGCTCTATTGCCCAGTGAGTAACAGTATTTTGTTTGATCATGTGTGCATATCGGCCTTAAATCCAGCGCACCTTTAGTGGGTTCGCTGGTGGCCAGTCCTTTACTTTTTCTTGCTTTCTTTTTAGAATACTCTATCATTTCTTATCTTCTCTGTTCTAAGAGTATATAGCAGCTCCATTGACAGTACTTTTTATTCACCTGCAGTGTGCTGCATTCTGTATGGCCACTATTTCTAAACTAGGCAGCTGATCTGCAATGGGACAGTCCCTAGTGGATTATTATTTTCCCTTTAAAAGATATCCTCCATGTTCAGAAACACTGTGGGCCTTATTACAATGTCGGGCAAAGGCCATCCGGAAGCTCATTGGTGGCGTTCCACCAGCCATTGAGGCATTGGTCCGACCGCCATATTATGATACAGGCGGTCTGACTGATGCCTGCGGGGGAAATTCGCTCCGCCTCTGACAGGCTCAGGCACCGCTGTGTGGATTACGATGAACCTTTCCAGCAGCCTTTTCATGTTGGTTCTTCCACCATGAAAAAGCTGGTCGAAAGGGTCTTTTGGGGCCCCTCGCAGAGCCCTTGTCCTCCGTGGCCTTCAGCTATGGGCCCTGGGGGGCACCTGTTGTGCCCTACTAAATATCCATGCATCAAAGGTGCCTGCCACATGGTGCATGGATGTTTTAAAAGTGTATTTTTCCTATTGTGGCTTGTGCTGTGGCCCGCAGCACAAGCAACAATAAGAAATATGCCCTTTCTGACCGCTGACTCCTTGTCGAGCAGTCCCGTTTCCGACACAAGTCTGACCGGCATCGTAATAAGGCCCTATGTTGTTCACCTTAGATTTGTACAGCAGTCATACACTGATAATTTTGATTTGAATTTGGTTGACCAGTGTGATGTTTACTGAGCAGCCATAGAATGGTATTGTCTATAATGTATCATCTTCCTTCGCTCCAGGATTTGCCATTAAATGTGGCAGCTATGCTGGAACTTTCAAACAATGATGCCCTATGTGGAATACCATTGCAAGAAGCCTACCTCCTGCTATGCTCAATTTTATTTTTGTATTGCAACCATATCCCCACCATGTTTGGCTTATAGTTATGTGTTGGTTCTACTGCTGATGGGTAAGTGGGTGAATACAAGAGTGCATCAGTGGGTGGGTGAATGGATGTATGAGTGCAAAAGTGGTTGACAAAGTGCAAGTATGTTGACTAGTGTGCCTAAGCAAATCAGTAACTTAAGAAGCACTTTCTTTAAAAGCCAGACCAAGTAGCATTGCTAATCATTGTTTTCATTCACCTCTCGAGGACTGCTTGCACCATATGCCTAGTATAGACCAACACAGGATATGGAGGAACTCTAAAAATGCTATTGTAGTTTCCTTGATTCCTGAAGAATATCTGGACTCTCTAGACGCTCAAAGTGTTCCACAAAGCGTACTACAGTACAGTACACCTTTTGGCACACGATTCGGCCTCTATCTCTTCTAGTTCTGCTCAATCAGACTCATTACTGTCACAAATCAGTTATTTCTAAACTGCAAGTGGAGAGACTGAACAGGAAACAAGCTACATGCTGCATGCTGCATGTAGAATGGCTACCAAGTAGCCTTATCATTTCAAAAATATGCTATAACACTATTATACTCTTTCAAATAAAATCATATCTGATTTAATCGCTTCACAGATTGAATCACCCTCTAACCTTTCTTGAGACTTGTGTGGAGTGTGGTAAACAACTTTTGTCGAGGCCTGGGAGAAACTGTAATTATGCTGTCAAAATTAATATGAAGAATGAATGTACAGATTTAAGGCAACCAGTCACAAACACAATAATGTAGTGTTAATCAATGGACAATACACTGTCAGAAAGAACCAAAGACAACAAATTATGTATCAAAAAGTACAAAATGAACATTTTATTAGGTATAGAATAGTTAAGAAAAATATAACACTCATTCATTCTCTTGCATGTCCATCATGCATACTCACAGGCATACTGAAAACTATTTTAAAAACATTATTCGGTTTAATGATACACTTCTCAATGTTGATAGGTTAACAATTTATATAAAGAACAATTTTAATTTAAAACAATGTGGCACAAATGTAGTTGACAAGGGGTGTTCTACGTGTGTTTCGGCACACCAGAAGTGCCTTCGTCAGGAAAAAGGGGCCATAGAAAAGAACGGTATTGAGTCTATATACAGCAGAAATTGGAGGACCTGTTGAATCAACTGGTCATCAAAGATATTGCAAGTCTTGAAATATATCGTAAATGCCAGAGATGCACAAAGGACAAGCGGTCTCACTAATTCAGTGATAGAGGAATAAGGCATGAATCCTTGCGAAGTATCAATATAGGTGTTCTGTGCGCCCAAAGTAAGGAGACCAATGCTAGGTAAAGCCTCAATATAAGTTTGCGGGATATCGCAATTATTTCAAAACGTGACCATGTGTCACAGGAATGTTTCCGGAGTTGGATACAATATGGTACAGATGAGCAGACTCACTAGAGTTTGGATATAATGATATTTCTGTTTGAAATCGGAGCCTCCGGATGAGGGGTTCCAGCTTTCGCGAGTCCGTCCTACGTTAAGGAACCACATCCTAATTAGTAGAGGGCCTCTTCTTTTGCGCAAAATTAATATGAAGGCCATACACAGCGAGGTTCCGCAGCATTCGGGGGTTGGCCTTAGGGCCTGGTGTTTGGCTTTTTAGGGTTCAGTTAAGGGTTGCTTATAGGGTTCGTAAGGGGTTTTAGAGTTTGGGGCTGTGTTAATTAAAGGGAAAGTAAGGAATTTTAGGGTTCATCAATGTTTTATCTCTTTTTTGGGGGGAGTTTCATATAGCGCAAAGTAGACCAGAAGGTATCAGAGTGCTTTACACAGCACCAGTTACGTTACAGATGGACACATTCATTTTTTGGGGAGATTAAATGATTTGCCCAGAATCACAGGATGCTGAGCGTCCATGCTGAGACTCGAACCCGGTTCCTCAGTTTCGAGGTTGACCGCCCTTGCCGTTAGGTCACATCCTCTCCCCAATCTACACAGGTAGTGAGGTTTTTTTAGGCTTCATGGAAGGGTAGTATATAAGGGTAGCAATGGCTTTTTTATGATTGAGATATGGGTATTGGGGGAGTAATGGGTTTTTATGGTTCAGAGATAGGTTGTCTACATGGGTAATGATGGATTTTAAGGGTGCAGGGATAGTGGCTTTAGGGGCAGTTTCAGTATGCGGTAGATGGGTTGTGTAAAGTTATAGTACTTTTTAGGGTTTAAGAATGCGTGGTGTATAGGTGTATTGAGAGGGTTTTAGGGCTTAGGGATGGGTAGTGTTCACGGGTAGCAAAGGGCTTTAGGAATCAGGTATGAGTAGCCTATAGGGGTTGTAAGGGTTTTTGGGGTTCTGAGAGGTGTAAATTCAAAGGAAATTATATAAATTCAAATACAATCTTTTAAATTAAAAATACATATTGCATTTAGTGAAATATATGTAATATTATCTTAATTTAAAATTAAATATAATTGTTTTAAAGATAATGTTGTTAGATTAATTACTTAAAAAAACAATTATCCAAATATATTAGATAAGATTAATATTAAGTACATATGTTTATACATTAGAAAATGTTGATGTTGCAGTGAATGAATTAATATAAAAAAGATACTGAAAACAGAGTTAATGGTCTGCATTTATCATCATACAGACTGAAAACTATACTTCAGTTTGTGTTGCAGTGCTCTGGTGTTTGCGCTATGAAACGTACAATGATTAAGATGCACATACGTGTACGACAAACAAACAAACAAGTGATGAAGCGAAGTCTTCACAAACAAAATCCATGTTTTTGGTTTTAATTTTTATGGCCTTTCAATGGTAACCACTCGTTAATCAAATAGACAAAGTACAAGTTTTGACCTCAGTGGCAGTGTAACCATAGGCACTCATCAGGACTATGTCACATTTAATCAAACATCACTGCATGGGGCTCCCCGATGCTCAAAGAAGAGAGATTTGAAGAATTACAGTTGAACGATTCAGCATGACCAGAAAGAACCTTGACTCAGATTAAAGGGCCAAAATAACTCTTAACAACCTCTCTTGCCATTGGGCAAGCCAGCTTATGGCTCTAGGAGCAGGGTGAATCAAGCATCTAGACCAGTCAATAGCTGGAGCCTCCCTGCAGGCCTCCCCCTCACCGTCACTGTCCAGTGAAAAAGAGGACCCATTTAGTGAAGGTAAGTTCAGGTCAATCAAACTGAAAATATACTCAAAAGATATTATATAAGGTCTCCATTTCCAAAAATACATACCAAAAGAAGGAGCCTCGCTCTGGAACACTGACAAATTGTAGTATCTCCAAACACAGTCAATGGATAAATATCTTGCTGCCAGTTCCTGTTGAAAAAACAGATTTTAACATTCAGATTGCTTAAAAATGATTTGAGGCAATCACATGACTAATTATCTACGAGTGTGGAATTCTATACTTGTATGTGTAAAAATATTGTCACAAATGCTTACGTTTTGGTATCCTTACATACTTCCTTAACATGCAGGGCACATGTGTGGCCTAAATTGGAGTCTGTAGGTTGCAGCAGGGTAAAGGGTCAACTTCCAGCCACCACACCAACATGCAATGTTCCTTCCATATTCGGAGATACACATCTGCTGTAAAATCCCTCTAACTCTGCTGGTCCGCGTGCACTGCCAACCAACATGGACGACATGCAGAGCAGGGACAAGGAGGCTTATCCTAACAAGGCTTGAGGTTGGAGGTGGGTTACTACCAGGCCAAGGTGGCTTGTGTGGTAAATCCATAAGGTCCACCCTCTGTGGTTCTTTAACTACCTCATATTCTCTCTCCAGCTCCACACTTTAAGAGAATAGAGGAAGGAAGGGTAGTGGGCAGAGACGGGGCACAGAGGGAGTTAGAGCTGCAACTGTCACATAGAATTTGTCTTCTATACCACTAACTGAGGCTGGGACGTCTAGAGACGTATTGTTAAGGGCACATTTCGGTCCATAGTCACTAGCTCGCTCTATTCTAGAGATAATGCCAAGCGAATGGAGAAACGCAGACCCCTCCATCCCCTGCGGTGCAGAGGGTGCACACCATATGGGAGCCCCCATTCAACCTAAGGTCTATGCATTTCTGTGAGGTATGGCCCATACCATATGGGAGTCTCAGGGGCCCCACTCTACATTGTGCAAGGAGGCCCCATCAGTTTACGTTAGCACCACTGCGCCCAACAACATCGCCCCCACCTTCACAATATTCTGCAATTTCATGCAAAGACATAATTTTTGTTCACAATATTAAATTTGAAAGTATTGTAGTGTGAACATAATTTCTAAATGATTGGTCACAGTTTCGGACAGCATACATACGGGTCTCTCCTCGCAGAGGTAAGCCACGTTTGTTTGTGACATTTCAACTCCAGTCTCAGCTGTTAGAAGGTACTGCAGAAGTGATTCATGCCTGAAATGGATTAAGAAATACTGTAACAAATAACACAGATTTTAGGCTGCCTGTTGATGTCGAGATATATTCCAATGAAAGTCTAAGGACAGCGCATGCATGGAAATGACAAGCTGGTTATAGCACAAAAGATCTACCTCTACTGGCCAAACAATGCAACACATGCTGCTTTTCTAGAATCAAAGATCAAATTGTTGAAGGTAAGTGGATGCTTTTGCGCAATAATAATCAATTGAGGTTGTAGAAAAATGTATTTGTAAATTCATAATCCCATTCATAATTCACAGAATCAGAAATGCACAAGATTTACCCTTCCAAAAGAAACTTGCGAATTCTCATCAGAATGGTTAATTTCTGTATTTACAATTTTATAAGTAGCGACGCATTTGTAGGCTGGGCTGCAATGGCCTCTCTCTGAATTCCATAACTCCTATGAAGTGCATTAGAAAGGCGCTTCCAAGAAGGGATTGGGTACAGAACACACACTATTTCATGGAGAGATAGGTCAGGGGTTCTCCAAAGGGGAAACGAGCAAATGTTTTATGCTCCAAGCAGACTATGTGCATTGGCCCACAGAAACGTAAATATTGCCAGCAGTTAGGGTCACCAAGCTCCACATATGATATTTCGCAGCGTACTGTAATAACGAGTAGTCTCAATAGTCTTCAGCCCTGTTTAGGACTCACATTACCCTTAATCTCTTTATCTTAGTCCCATAAAAAGTATTAAAACCAGGAGGGTTGGGGTGTTTACACCAGCTGCTTTTTAGTCATTTAGGTATTTGTGACATTCATTGCACTATGTGGCACTCATGGCACTACACAATAGGTTATAAACCTTCAAGTCCGGCGTTCCTTCGCATACAGTATCTGATAAACCTTACATATAAGGGCTGTTTCAAAAAGCCCTCTCTGGGTTTTTGGGGCAGTCTCCCACTGAATTGATGGTGTGTTTAGTAAGCCATGAGTGACAGTTTAGATAGACAGGTTCAGATGCGTCTAGGCTGAATTTCCAATTAACATTTGAGGTAGTGTGGCTGGGATCTGATGAAAATTGCTTTGTTCAGTTCTGGTACCCACTCTGGACACTGAAACAATATCCACTAGCAGTGAATGTATATGTGATGCGACTGAATAAAAAGCAAAACAAAAAAACAGAATAAAACTGTGACTAACTTACCACGACATCTCCAAGTAGGCATCTAAAGCATTCCTAAGTTCAAATCCCAAATAGCCATTGTGCTCCGCTGCATATTTTACCCATCTGAAAAATAAGAAAGTTCATGGCATTTCAATACAGTACTGTTATGTTTCATATAGATACCCTAATATAGGCCCGGGTAATATCTTACACCTTCACCTACATTATCTCCCTTATACTACACAGTAACAAGCCTTTAGAATTGAACCTTTACCTAGTTCTAGTCCTGGGTGCAGAAGGAGGGTTTTTCCCTCAACAATAGCATCCTATAAATTCATCAACGGACTCATGCAGTATGAATGAATATTCATGAGGGTTCTTGGAAACCAGGTAAAGGCTACATACACCACCTGCATAATATCTACATAAAGGTTCATCCCATACGTCATCCTCAAATCCAACAATGGCTAATACAAGAAATGAGGGACGAAGAAGCCCTAGATACTTTTTGTCTAAATACAGCACATCTTGCTAGGGTTAGGAGAGGAGACCGAGACTTTCAGGCCGACACACTGACCAGAGACACTGAGGCTCCTGCATGCAGACGCTCCAGCTGACAGTGGTCTAATACATCCCTCAGTGGGTGTCCAACTTCAGACCAGGACAGGGTCCCACACTCTCTAACTTCAGTTGATGGGGTTAGACTAAATCCTAGAGGGATTCTTGGCTTCACACCCACCCATACTTAGGTACATCTAGATAGGCATTGTAAGAGTATGCACACTTTTTATCATGCATTTTATATTTATGTATGTATTCATGATTATTGCGAGATTGTAGAGCTGTACTATCCTTTTATTTTCACTGTACTGCTAATCATATATATCTGCTACTGTCTAACATTTGTTGCAGCACATCTATTTTACACTAGAACAACTGTGCAATAAATTCTCATTGTAACACGCCCGACTGTTTCTTCTCTGTAACTCTCCAAGACCGAAGTGAGCACGAATGACTGAGCGAAAGGTAGTACATTATTTCCACGATTCTGAGAGATCAGGGTTGTCATGTTCTGAGGTTGCCAAAAACTAACCTCTCCAGATAAGAGGAGAGTCTAGTGGCACTGTGAGCTAGCTAAAACAGAAAGGCTAACATCCTCGGTGGGGGTGCTCACAGTCAGTCTGCCACCAATCCTAAAGTTTATATTATCCAAACACGCAGATCCTGTATGGGCAATATAGGAACTACACGACAGTACTTGCACAATGCATACCCTACATGCCTTTGCACAGCCAAAGCTTTAACACAGAATCAACACACCGAAAATTATAATTTTTTATGAAAACTTAGACAAAACGCGGTAGGAGGTTGAGTATATTTACCCAGAGCATGTTCATATTGTTTTATCAAAAGGTATTTGTAAAAAAATACCTCTGTATGTGTCATGAATAAACTAAAAGCAGCTCTGAGGGGGGCGTGGCTAATTGCTGAACATGGCGGATGCCTGATTACGGAGCTCTGACCCTGAGCTCTGAATTTACCCCTTCTTTTCTGCTATGAGGCGCAGTTCCTGACGTGCCTGTGTAGACCCTGCAGCTGGGATCCAGAGTATTGCACTGCTGCGGTGTTGTGCCCTTTCAACTGCAGTGCTTGGCCTAGCGCAACAGCAGTGGCCATGGGGGTGGAGACTCAGCTGCAGTGCTAAGCTTGTGGTCACCTGCATACTCCTGTGAGGCCCCGGGCAGCTGAGCAGCCTCAGGGACCCAAACGTGTGGAGTGAGCTGGTGAGTGCCAACGGCCACGCTGAGCGGAGGTTGGAGCGTTGCGAGGACCCTCCCACAGCAGACCCACCCGCAACTGGGGGTCACATAGCATCTCATCTGAGATGCAAGTAGAGCACAATCTACAATTATGCAATTTATTTCTTGCTACTATTATAGTAAATTCCCCTTCTTGCTCAAACACTGATGCAATTTGACTGATTCACTTTATTGTGATTGTCAAGTGACTAAATGGTTACTTATAACGAGATGTTTTATTTGTATTGTCTGTTTGTAGGTGTGTAATCATGTGGTGTACTTTTATGATCCTCAGTGATCAAAGTAAAGTCCTTTGATTGACAATCTACTTGTGTCAGTGCTGGCAGATTCTGGAACCATCATGGACTTCCTATTAGCAGCCTTTCGAGACCACAAGAAGGAGATCCCAACTCTCAAAACAGATCTTTGCAGTGACCTTCAGGAGTTACAAAGAGATGTCTCGGAGCTGGGCTACTGAGTGGAGGAAGTGGAGAAAGGCCTCTGTGAACGGGTGGATGATTGCGACCGGCTCTAACAAAGGATGTTAACTCTCGAATATCAACATATACTCCTCCATGAGACGCTGAACAGGATATCCTAGGGGCTTTTGT
This sequence comes from Triturus cristatus, assembly GCF_964204655.1. Taxonomy (NCBI): domain Eukaryota; kingdom Metazoa; phylum Chordata; class Amphibia; order Caudata; family Salamandridae; genus Triturus; species Triturus cristatus. Next base: position 920,253,237 of record NC_140582.1, on the reverse strand, counting down.
CTCCAAGTACATCCAGCACTTCTTAAAGGCCATTCTGGAAGATGCAGAATCTCCACACAACAAGCTGGACAGAACTCATAAGGTGGCTCAATGATGTCCTTCTAGAGGTCTCCCATATACATAGTACCACGGGTACATTTCTATGAGGTCAAAGAGGCCATCATGTCGTCAGCCCATGAGAGAGGTCCACTCTCTTTCAATGGGGCATCATTAGCAACTGTTTCTGGGCATCTAAGCAATAACTTTATCTCAACGTAGATCCTTCAAACTAATCACAGATTTTTTGAGATATAAAGATGTAAAATACAGATTGGGCCACCCTTTTTGGCTGCTTTTTCTGTACAGGGTGACCCTGGCCCCTCACCTCACTGGAGGATGATCACAAGCTGCTGAGTCTCACCTCAGCAGAGGATGTGCCACCTTCCCCAATCTTATTTTGCAGGAGGCTTCGCATGGAGCTGTGAGCAACTGCGACAAAAACACTGTACTCAGAAACCAGACAACAAAGAAATAGCAGCAAGTAAGCAGAGCATCATCTGACTCCTTTGCCAGGTAACCAAAGACACGCCAGAGACCCAGTCAGCTACTGTGGATCCAGAAACGACACAGCAAGCCCCTAAGTAACTGCATTGTTGCCACTGATCAGTAAACTTTGACCTCTGTATTCATATTTACTTAGCAGAGGAGGACATTCCGTGAGAGGGATCCTTCAAACACACTACCAGGGCTGATACACTCGTGAACAATTCTTTGCAGGGCTGCCCAAGAGAGACTAAGCGGAGTGGATTTACACTGGTTTACCTTTTATTTCTATGATACTTATTGATAGTATGCCTCAGGTTGAATGGTGATGTTTCTTTTATTTTGTTGGGTGTTTCTTGATGGGTACGGGGAGGGAATTGACACCACACACTATAGGTAACATTGGGTCTTCTAGGTCTCCTACATCGCTATGGCTGGGTTTCCAGATTTGCACTATTTTTCATATCGCACATAACGATTAAACCACCAACACAACAGGTACTCAAGTATAATGTTTAGTGCTTTATTAACCCTACGAAATGTCTTAATATTGTGGGTGAATTAAAGAGACATCTACAAGAGACACACTTACTCAAAGGGGATAACCATCAACTCTGCATGAGGTTCTTTCATATCCCGTATCATGACTCATCCCCATCATAAAAAGTGAGTGTTGCCATATTAATCACACATCAAGCTAAATTCCCTGAGAAAGAGGTTTTAGACAGACAAATAAGGTAGATGGCTCTTAGTAGTGGGTGAATGGGAGAGTAATCTAATTGACATTGCGATTAGTTACTGCCCAAATGTAGGCCAGGAAACACACTTAATTACAACAACACAGAAGCTAGCCGGTTCCAAAGAACATCTACTTATAGTTGAGTGCATCTTGGACTAGATAAGTTTCTTCAGAGTGTTGGAGGGACTCCAGGCATCTCTGTGGCAAGAAAAGCCATTCTGGATGATCTTGAGTTGTTTGACACCTGGCGAAATCAGCACCCACTACTGACCCATTATTTTAAATTTTCAACTGCACACTACACCTATTGTAGGAGAGTAGGATCTGCTTCTTATAGTTACCCCCACTTTTTGCTGATGTTTCACTGTTTTTCACTTAGACTGACTGGGTCCTGCTATCCAGGACCCCAGCCTAGCTGCTTGCTCCTCTAAATTGATTGCATGTACTTTAGGTACACTCCAGATTGGATTCTGGGGTACCCTTATAAGTCCCTAGTATATGGTATACTATGTACCCAGGGCATAGGTAACCCAGAGGCCTCTAGGGGGCTGCAGCATGTATTATACCACCCCGGGGAGACCATTCAAAATGGCACAACAGGTCTGCTACAGCAGCCTGTGTAAGGTGGTGCATGCACCCCTTACTTAGATATAGGTTCACTATATCTACTCCATATCACTGCACATATAAACCTATCAGTCACCCCTATGGCAGGCCTTATCAATCCTGAAGGCAGGGTGCTGGTTTTTATGTGAGAGGGTGCTCCTGCATGAGCAGAGCCCCTCGGCAGCCTTCGGAACCTATATTCCAGGGTTGATTGTGATGCAGCCAACCATATATACTTAAGTGCATTATAACCTTGCGGTAAAGGCTAACTTTAAAACGGCTGCATGGAAACATGTCCTGTTTGGTGTCAAACACCTTGGAATCATACCTTCACACCAGTAACTGATGTGGGAGGTGTGATTCCACCCTACTAGATGGAGAAATATGACAACACCGGTACACCCGGTACCAGCTTCACAGAACCCTGGCATCACAAAATGGATGCTGCCAGCCACAGACACTAGTCTGCCCTCCTGCTGCTGGACGAAACTCCGGCAGGGGAAGGCTAGACAATAGGTTTCGTGTCACAGGGAGGTGTGACCAGTGTATTGGGGATGGGTGGGTGCACTCTGAGAGTGCTTTGATGTCTGCACTGGGGGCACATTTGGTGTCCCTGTGCATAGTCCAGCTCAAACCAGTTGCAGGAGCCATTTGCTCCTGCTCTGGCGCAAAACTTCTCTGTCCTGACCTTCCAATTGGTGGATCCCCAGAGTTTGTCCCACCCCTTCCTTGGGTATAAAGTAGGAACCCCAGACTATAGGACTTTAGATTTACATGGACGAAACTCTGCTACAGAAACCAAGTACTTCGACTATCTACACTACGTTGGATGACTGAAGAATCTCCCTTGGAGTAAAGGAGTTACTCCCCTACAAGGCAGGCACCTTAAATGCAGCTGACCGGTTTGCATCTCCCCGAGCTCCTGAGGACTCCGAAGATTTCTGCAACACAGGAGGTGGATTCACAAGTGTCCTCGAGGTCGACTAGTGCTCTCAGCAATCCTGAGACCCGCAGCCCTTGTGGGGACCGTACAACCTGTACCCCTGTGCACCAGCAGCATATGCTTTTTGGCTACACCTGAGGCTGTGCTATGGGCTACTTGTAGTCCAGACCCCGAGCAGTATTTCCACTGAAGATTTCCAGCCTACACTCCATGAGTGTTCCTTGAGCTGGTAATTTGTGATTCAGCTCAAGGTCCCTTCAAGGTCCCTTCGCGATCCCTGGTCCGTCGACCTGTGGGTCCCTGAGAAGAGAACTTTAACTTTCAGTGGACTTTCCTGGTTGCTCCAGACGTGCCCTGACTCTCCACTGGGGATTACCAAGGACCTTGCTGGTCCTCACTGAAGCATCTTTTCTCTGACCACGTGGGTTGCAGTTGCCAAGGCTTGTTGGTGTTCAATTCGGACACTGACCCCCCCAGCACTCGACATCCTTCGTGACACAGCTCACCTGCGGACTTTGGTTATCGTCAACGTCTCCTGGTTCCCCTGGCTGCAGAGTCAAGCTTCACCTCTTCTCACCTGAAACATTCGACATCTGTGGGCATTGGTCTATCGTGCCCCTGGTCACTGTGAAGTGACCCAGACTCTGTCCCCTCTGCTTTCAGGTTCTTCTCAGCTCCGATCCAGGCTTGGATCACCCCGACACTTCTCATCTTCCAGGTAGAAGCACTTCTTCGCATCACACCATTGAAATCTACGAGCGTTTCCAACACCACTTGACCCCTATGCACGGGTACCTCGGTACTCTCAAGGGTGCTGGCCTTAGAACCTTCTATGTTCCAAAAGGTTTGCTTTAAGTCCTCTACTAAGTGTCTTTAATCTTTAAAAATCCAACCGCGACTTTCCCATAGAGTTGTACGGCGCTCGCGGCTGTGTTCTCACACTGCACGCGTCCTCTGTGGGTCCCCTGTGTCACTACCTTGGGTGGTTCCTTGGGGTGCCAGCGATTCTACGTGCTCTAGGAACTGTGTCTAGTCAAGTCGTGGTTGTTATACCACTTTCTTAGTATATGGTTTGGTCTTCCCATGGAGTCCACTGTGTATTTACTGTTGTTCTAGTGCTTTAATATTGTGTGCCTTGTTCTCTAATCTCATAAAGAGGTTAGTAGAGAGTGTTTAGTAATAAATACATATATTTTATATATTCCTTGTGTGGTTCTCATTTCATTTGGTCATTCAGAAGGTTATAATCTGGTAAACCAAGCTGCTTTACATTCCTTTGAGACTTAGCCTGAAGACTGCTCTCCATAGCTACCACTAGGATAGCTTTCAATAAAGGTTGTCTTTAACCTAATCATCAATAAGGGTCGTTTGGACTGGTGCAAGGTGCCCACTTTAACTAGTGGACAGCATATACCAGGCCAACCTCTCACACCTATGCTAAGATTGACTTTATCCTACTTGATCACTAGCTGCTACTGCTAATTCAAGATGTCACCCAGGGCCATCTGACTCTTTCAGATCATGGCCTGGTTTACCTTATGCTGGAATGGCTTGGGCAGTGCCCCTACTGGAGACAGGGCACTTGGGGATTGAATAATTCCCTGCTGAAGGACCCACTGGTCCTACAAAAAACAAGGGTAGCATTACAGGAGTACCCTGCCCTTTCTGATAAGGAGAGGTAAGTCCCGGGATGGTTTGGGATGCGTTAAAAGTGGTAATAAGAGGTGTACTTATCAAGGAGGCCAGCTGCCTCGGGCGCATGATAGCAATCGAGTTGCTTTGACTCAGAGAACATCTTGTTCAAATGGAACAAAAATATAAGCAAAATTGATCAAGAAAAATCTGAAGATGGTTGACTTCACAGTCAAATTTGATCCTTGAAGTTTAATAAAGCTAACTATATCTTAGCTAGAACGGCTTATCCCTTTTATAAGAAGGGCAATAAGGCCCACTCTTTGCTTGCTAACAAGCAATGCGCTCAATGCGCACAGGAATTCATTAAGGAGGGTAGAGACAAAGCTGGCGTTTCCCATACCTCCGAAGAGTGGAAGGCTCGGGCCTTCCATGAGTATTATAGCACGCTCTACATGGCATCTACTCTTGATAGAGAGGCCCAGACTGCTAATTAGCAATCAGTCACCATACGATAGAGCTGAACCCAGGTAAACCAATTTCAGTGGAGGAAATGCTTACAGTTATCAAGCACTTGAAACTCGCCGATTCCCCGGCTCTAGCCCCAATGACTTCACTGATTCATTCTATAGGATCTTCGCCCCATTGTTAGCCCCTTTATTGGCTGTGGTTTACATCCTGATTATCTCCAGTGATGGCTGAGGCAACCATCACTGTAATCACAAAGCCGCATAAGGATCCTGTTAAATGGCAATTTTATAGACCCATACCTTTATTGAATATTGATACTAAAATAATAGCTATGATCCTCCCAAGCAGGTTGGAATGCTTTCTGTCAAGTCTGATATACACCGACCAAACTGGCTTTGTCCCTGTACTAGGGACAGAACTAATAGAGCTCTCCACATAATTGATTTAGCATGGAAATGTCATAAAGAATGAGTCTGCTGTCCCTGGACATGGAGAAAGCCTTTGACAGAGTCAACTGGGCTATGTTGAAGGCAACTCTTGGCAAAGCAGGTTTTGGAACCCGCTTTTGGAGGTGGATTGAGGTGATTTATGAAGCACAATGGGCTAGAGTCTCTGTAAATCGAGCTAAGTCACCAAAGATATGAGTTCACTACTTCAGAGGATTTGAAATCATGTGGGGATTCAGGGGGGTCCCTTCCATTAAGACATTTTTAAGGTATCAACCTTTGCTTTTGATACCCTCCTCTCCTTATCAGATCCATCTAGATCCATCTAGATCCCCATAGAGACTTCTACCCCTATTTGAGGAATATCGATCATTAGTCGGTCTCCAGGTGAACCTGGGGAAATTAATGGGGCTAATAGTTTCTAGTTGGAAGAAGTTCCTACTCTTGTTACAAAATGAGACCCCTTTCAAAGGACACTTGTGGGCCTAATTTAACACCAGATTTATATAACTGCACTAGGAGAAATATTAAACAATTTTTTTAGGTTAGGTTCAAAGCACATCTCATGGCACCTGCATGCTCTTTCATGGCTGGGGAAAATAGCTTCCTTCAAAATGTTGAAATTCGCAAAGATTCTATATTTGTTACAAGTTTTCCCTCTCCCTTTCCAAAAGGCATAACTAGCTGACCTCTGCAGCAATTTTTTATAAGAAGGAAAAAAGCCAAGGCTGCACTAAAGGATCACATGAAACAAAGTGGTTTGGGGATTCCCAATGTAGACTATTACTCCCTTGCATCTCAAATGCACTATGTGGTAGAATTTCTCCAAGGGGAAACTGACAAATCTGGTATTTCATCGAGCCAAATTTGACAGCCAAAACTCTACCAGAGGTCTTGTGGCTTCCTAAGAAACAGAGATGTCGCACCATGTGTGTGTCTCCAGACATGAGGAATACATTGGAAGCCTTATGCCTCCCCTCTGAGGATACATGGTCATATACATTTCCCTCCAGGACCGATGTGTGAAATGTCTTCTATACTTAGTGTGTCAGGGGTATTTGATATAGGATATAAACGAGGATGTAAAAAGAGTGTAAGATGCTCTCATTTATAAGAAATTCCCCGGTTGGGAAATCACAATCTGCCACTAGCATATGAAAGTTAATTTCCTTACCATTAAGAAAGAGATGCGGGTTGTAGAAAGTCCAGCTGAATGCCAGAGTCCTCAGTGTCCCAGTCTCAAATGTCCGTTGTAGTCAGTAGACCTATTAGGGGGATAGTAGGAGCAAAGTTTGTCACTGGGCCCGTCAGTTTATTGGTTCTGGCCAGACAGTCAACCGATATGCGAAGTAGACTAGTAGCCTGAGGATCCAAGGGAGTGGATGGGAATAGTAGAGAGTTCGACAAACCATCCCTTAATCTGCCAAAGGAGCCCCATTTTAAACAGGGATTGGCTGGAAAGCCAATGAGCTGTCTACTGCAGCTGAGCAGCTAAGAAATAGCATTCAAAGTCCAAAAGGGCTTACCGTCCAGCGTCCATTGGAAATTTCAAGGCGAGCACTCCCAAGTTAGGGGAGAGACCACTTAAAGCAAAGGATAGGAACCAAATGTGTCTTATGGAGGAGAACTTCCAGGATTTAAAAATATATGGATCACAGTGGGTAGGAGTCATCCCAGGTCAGCAATATATTGTGCTGTGAATGGCAAGGGTGTCAAAGCAAAGTTACTTGGACAGGAGGTAATTTACTGAAACAGTGGATGCGAAGAAAGAAGATATGGTGATGCCGACAGACCCTTCAAGGAGGCTGTTGCTGTGACCATGTCCTGTAACTCCCTCCCACTCTGTGCAAGCGAGGGTGTGCAGTATCTCCATCGCCAGTGGCACAGCTTTGAGTCTGTGGTCATTATATGACCTATTTGAGGGGTAATAAGGGGACGGGGAGTAGCCAGGCACCCATTTATCAAAGGCTTTCATACAGTCCCATGCTGCCTCAGGCTCTGTGAAGAAATGGACACCCTGACCATCTGAGATTCGCAATTTGGAAGGGATTATTTGAGGTTTTTTCAGTCCGATGTCTCACAATTTCTGATTGACCTGTAGGAAAGACGCCCTCTAGCGCTGAACTGGCAGCATATAATGCAGGTAAAACATCACTCTTACGTTGTTGAAATGGACAGTAGCCTTTATGTAGGCTGCCGCAAGGATTACATCCCGATGACAGTAGTTCAACAGTCTCGCAACTATGGTTCTGGACGGGGCTACCGGAGGAGAGTGCCGTGCCAGAACCCTGCGCGCATGTTCAATCACAAAATACGGGCCGAGCATGGAAGGAGAAATATCTAGTTTTATCCAGCGTTCCAGGACAGAGACAGGGTCTGTGCCCTCTGCACCCTCTGGTAAGCCTATAATCCTAACATTATTGCGAAGGGATCATCCTTCTGCGTCGTCCAGTTTACCCTCCACTATACTCAGATGCTTCAGGATTGATTGCGTCTGTTCGGCAACGGTTCGGGTAGATGGTTGAAGTTACACATTGGCTTGAGTATTTGTATGAACTCTTTCCAACAATTTTAGCTACATTTCCCTGAGAATAGGCATGTGATTGATGAAAGAGTCAATTTGGCCTTAACGGCTGGCTTCCCAAGCCTCAGCAATTGCAGCTAGTATTCCATCCAGTTTATCGGAGGGGGAACCCTCTGTCTGGTGGGGACCCATTTCTGCAGAGGGTCCAGAGTAGGTGCCATGAGAATGCCCTGTCCTGAGCTGAGCAGTGGCTGGTGGTGTAGCACCTGGAGTGGAGCGTCAGAGGGAGAGTCCCTTTGTTGCTTGCACACTCCTCTCTATTTGCCCATGCAACGATTTTATACAGGATATGGAATAGAATATCTAGTGATACAGTCAGCACAAGGATTCCTGGAGAGGGTTCCTGTATGGAAAAGGGTGTAATGACCCGCCTCACCCATGAAGGTTGTACTCAAATAATCCCAGGGGTACAAGCAGTCTCTCACATGCCAATCCAGTTTTCAGATGGGGTAATGTCATCAAGAGCAAAAGTTGTGAGCCCTGGCACCCTCAAAAATTCAGTTTGATGAACAATAGGGAATGCAGGGCGCGATCAGCAACACAATTAGCAGATATCACTGACCACAAAAAATGTCTCCTAATTAGTTCAGGGCCCCCAGCCCTGCTGTCAACCAGCAGAGGCCACCACTGACATCAGACATTCCTGTAGCGGCAGCTGCTTACCGTGTTTACCTTCCGTGGCCAGCCAGAGTTTCTGTTTTCATGGGCTGCACTCTCCCAGGCTAAAACAGCCTGCACTAACTCCAAAGGGAGGTGTGGGGCTAGACTGCGGACTCCAAGCGTGCGTAGGTCCCCCCCAATGCAGTTGTCTGGAAAGATGCACAGGCAGTCCCAGCAGGATTCCCTCGTTCTGAACGGCAGGGCCCAGGGTGGAAGCCAGCAGAAAGAACAGTATGCACAGCCGCTCAGGCTCACATGCTGAAGGCCTGGACAAAGAGAGGAGGGGGGGCAAGCTGTAGGGTCCAATCAGGCACTGCATCCCCCTATGCAGTTGAAGGAGATGCAGCCTAGGCTGGCTCAACAGGACCCCTCCTCACCGTCTGTCTGCATCTAAGTGGGGGCAGGTGCCTTACATCTCCGATGCTGAACCGAAAACTGGATGGGCAGCCACCCTTGTGAAAGTGTCCCAGGGCACTGGCGTCCTATGCCACACAGCCTACCCTACTGTGGTAGCTCCATGGTGCCCGGTCGCTCCCCCGCTGTTGGTTCCTCAGGGAGGTGCACCACAGAGGCCACCAGGCTCCACAGCATGAGCAGCATACCAGTGGGGACCCTTGGGCCTCAAAGATTCAAGTGGATGATCACAGGGTCCGGGAGCTCACCTTGTTCGTGCTCGCCATGTTTGGCGGTCAGGCCATTCCAAGACATGACCAGTTGAAAAGGTTTGTAAGATGGCGAGCTTTCAGGAGCTTGAGAGGAAGAAGGAAAAGCAACAGGAACACAAGAAAAAGAAAGCAGGGATGTGTGAGAGGGAAAATACTATTTCCTGCACAACATCCTATTGATCCTGGAACTGAGCGATTTGCATAAAACACACGAGCACACACAACAATTTCCTCTGGATAAAATTCAACAGGTCCAATCTGTCAGAGATTACTTGGAGGAAACATGTGGTAAATTAAAACACATGCAGAATTACTTGACGAAAGCACAAACTCTGAATGTAATTTCTCATATAAAGAAAAAGGGACCCCATGCTAGGATAAGATTGACTTTGTCTACTTTTTTGTCTTTTATTTTGTCATTTGTTTTCTCATCACATAATTACACAAAAGTACTCAATATCTTTTGTGTGTAGGGCAACAATACAACCCCACATTCAGGCAATTCATCCTAAATGTTTCAAACACAGGTCTCCTGAGAAACAAAAAGTTATTTTTATATATAAAACAATTCGCCTGACTCAACCTCTAGCACATATACCACATGCGCACTCAATCCTCCCGTCAAACATTCATCTGCATAAAAAGGTGTTCATATTCATAACACAAAAGGGTCTTCACACTTTCACGAAATTGTTATCGCTCTATACAGTCATATGATAAAGCCATTAACATTATTCATTAGATGAATACAATAATTTCATATTATCCATTTTAGACATCATACAATTTTGTTCTTCACATTCACTTTCACTGTGGCTTATTACAATATTAATGTTGTGAAGAGGGACAAATGGCTGTAACGTGAGATTATGGAGAATGTAGAATGGCAGTGTGGTGAGTGAATAAGAAAGTAAAATAAATGTAGTCAGAGGAGCAGGGTAGGCATTGTATGGAGAATGTAGTGGCTAACAAGGGACTGGCAATTGGGACATGGGAACTATTTTTGCTTCAGGAACTGGAATAGGTAATGTAGTAAAAAATGGACAATTATATCAATTTCAAAAGGAAATTAATTCGAGAGATATCGATAGAAGTTAAATGCAGAATAGGAGATTATGAAGGATGAAAGAAGCATTACAGACTGAATAAAATATTTAGGAAATACTGAAGGAAGGTGCCACTCAATAGCAAGTGGGTCAACAAATAGGTTAAAAAATGTCAGGGGTTGATAGTGTCAAAGACAGGAGATTCACACCCAGTGACAGGAGCTTGATCCAAGTAAAGGAAGCAGACGACAGAGAAATAGGTAACAGTTGTTGAAGTAAGCAGATACAAATTCGGAGAAAATGCAGAAACAGGGGGTAACAGGATGATACAAAAATATTAAAAAGATCTTGCCACCTTTAGGAAAGATATCTCAGTGAAATGCTGATACAGAGAAAACTCCAGTCCAGACTGGCACTCTCTCTCAAAGCTTGAAATCAGAGTGATATAGGGGAGTGGATTGGGAGCAATAAGCGAATTAAAGTAAACTATTGCACTGAAGATGAGATGATATGGATTTTTGTCAAAAATGAAATATCAAGGAGCCTAGAGAAAGACAGATGATCAAGACCAAGATGAAGTAAAGACAGGGTGGTAAATTACAATACTAAGTGTATCAATGCTGGAATATTAGTGTCAGGCTAAGTTTATGGTGTCTCTGTTCTTTTAACTGTTGTTAAATTGTAGGCTTCAGCTAAACTTGTCCAAGACAACCTTGCATGCTGACAATGCACAGGTTTGCAGAGAAAGTTTTCAGATACGGCAGATATTTATTAACTAAGGTCAATGAGCAATACCTATTAAAAGTCATGTCTCAGTGGAATATATTGACTGACTATCATTGCAAATAATGTCTCTGATATCAGCGGTCACATAAGGGTAATAACTGAACGTAATTTGCTATTTTTAATAGACCGTGATGCATCTTACAGGTGGCATGCAGTAACTAAGATATACGGTAAATAATTACTAAATATTGTGCCTCCACAATGCACTTTTTCTTTGTAAAATACTGAAGCGATTCAGAGTGAGGGGAAGCACTTAAAACTAAGCACATGAACATTTGCTGTCATCTAGTGAGCACTGCTGTCCTCTACGAGCACATTTAGGAGCATGGAAATGTGCACCATTGAAGCCTTCTGACCAAGACCCCTTAGCTCTATGTCTGGTCCCAAAGGGGGTCAGAAGAATGACAACTTGGGGTTAAGGCAGGTAGCAGGAAGTAAAAAAAACGATGATGGAGAAGGTGATCAGGCCATGTTGCAGTGATGCAGGGTCCTAGCTGGTGTCAGAGAATGGAGACTCAAGGGAGACTGCATTGTGGGACTCCACCTAGGATTCCATCATGATTGAAAAAGTGCATTAATAACATCCTCTTCACATGGGGGAAAGGTGGAATTAATGAATGTCTCACATTATAGTGGTTGCTATAATTCCTACGAGGTGCACCTAAAGAAGAGTATTGAAACACTGGCCCTTTAGGGCAGTGTTGGAAATTGCCCTTTTTGCAGGGTTATCCCCAAACGTTTTGCTTCTTCTCCTATTTTTCCTGACTTGTTTTTGTTGGTTTTAGGACTCTGGGGACTTTACCAATGCTAATCAGTGCTAAAGTGCATATGTTCTCCGTGTAAATTGTGAACATGATTGGTTATCCATGATTGTCATATTTGATTTACTGGTAAGTCCCTAGTAAAGTGCACTGACTGTACCAGGGCCTGTAAATCAAATGCTACTAGTGGGCTTGTAGCGCTGAATGTGCAATCCACATGAGTAATCCTGTTAATGTATATCAGACCTGCTACTGCCGTGTCTACAGGCACAGCTTTAAACTCCATGTCGACCTGGCAAATGCCCCCACTTGCCAGGCCCAAACCTTCCCTCTTCTTACATGTGAGTCACCCCTAAGGTAGGCCCAAGGTACCCCCTTGGGCAGAGTGCAGTGTACGTGAAAGGTAGGACATGTACTGGGTTTGTGACATGTCCTGATAGTGAAATACTCTGTATTTTGTTTTTCACTATTGAAAAGCTATCTGTCCCATAGGATAGCATGGGAGATACTGTGTAACATCTTAAAAGTATAACGTCCCATGGGGACACGATTGAAAGTTGGAGTTTTGGTTCTCTGAACTCAGAATTTAATAACACATGTTTTAGTAAAGATGGTTTTTAAATTGTGAGCTTGAATATGCCACTTTTAGAAAGTAACATTATCTTGCTTAAACATCCTATGTGCCTCTGCTGAGTTGTGTATTGACTGTCTGGTTTTGTAGTGATCGGGGCTGGGAATGTGCATTCACTGCAGACGGCCATGTGGGGGGTGGGGTTGAGCTGTGTCCTGCCTTTCCTGGGTGACTCAGAGCTGGGCTGAATAGACTTGGATTGCATTTAGAGTAGAGGGAGGAGTTTTCCTTGCACCTGAATAGGCCCTATCTCATGTGCACAATGATGTCTCCAGCTCCTGCCAAGAAGCTGGACCAGAGAGGACAGAACTGGTTTGGACTGAGCTGAGAGACTTCTTGCCACCAGAGAACAAAGGAAAATGTGGTATAAATAGACACCAGAACTTTAGAATACTTCTGTACTCAAGAGGAACCTCTGACAAGGAGAAGGGCTGGAGGAGCTGAAGGAGGAGTACTGCCCCATCGCTGTGTGGATGCTTTGCTGGGTTAGTGCTGCAGTGCCTGCTTCTGCAAAGGAGAGGACAATGACTGTACTGTGTTGTGTATCCTGCTTGTAGAAGATATCCAAGGGCTTGGTGTAGAGCTTGCCTCCTGTTCTGAAGTCTCAGGGACACAAAGACTTTGCTTCCTCTGTCTTCCAGCACCTGGAATGCTGTTTCAGTTGCCACAGAGGGAAATAGCAACTCCGAGACTGTCACCGAAGCCACTTTCTGCACCGGAGCCAAACCCGCCGCTCATGACGCTCATGACGCACCACCCCGACTCGCACCGCAAGCCCGACCACACTGATACCGGTGCTTCATCATCGCGGACCCAATAAGAGACGTGGGTGACCTCCTGCATCCATCGACCCCCACACCGTAGTTAGGAACTAACTCATTGCTGCCAACGTGGCATCACCTCCCCAGCAACAACAAGGAACCGACGCATCCCCTTCCGGACAACAGTAAGGAACCGATGCCACACCTCCCCTGCCTTGCAGCAAGGAACCAACGCCTCACCTCCTCTATGGTTGTCAGGAACCGATGCTTAACCTCCCCTGCGGCCGTAAAGAACCGAAGCCGCATGGCGACAATGATGCATCACCTCCTGACGCCGTGCACTGTCTTTGTTTTCATCATTTGCCAAGGTACCGTACTTTTGGATTTTCATTAGTCACGACATCGTAATAGGCCCAGGGGGAGCAATTTGTTGCTACAAGCTTTATTTTTGGGAATAACCTATTTTTGAAGATATCTTGACTTATCTATGATGGATTTTTGTCGTTTAGGTCTTGTTTGGTTTAGATAAAGATTTTCTATTTTTCTGAACTGGTTTGATGTCCATTTGCATTGTTTTCACTATGTTACTGTATGTGTGCACAAATGCTTTACACAAAGCCGCTGAGATAAGCCTGACTGCTCGTGCAAGCTACCAAGGGGGTGAGCCTGGGGTTTTCTAAGGGTGTAATTCCCTTACCCTGACTAGAAGCGCGGGTCCCTACTTAGACAAAGGTGCAAACCATTGCCAAATAGAGACCCCCATTTCTAACAGGCAGAAAGAGCTAAAGTAGTATAAAGATTGAAGGTTCGCATGCTATGGTGAAGAACCATGGCAATACACACCATTTGTTAGGTGGTCCGGATGAAACCCTAAGATAGTGAGGTGATCCCTCCAAACCCACTGAAATAAACACTTCAATATGAATTCAGTAATGATACAGCAAGGTAAGGCCAGGATTTAATTAGATTAAGCAGTGGCAACACTCAAAGCAATAATGGAATAATAGAAGATGACAGGGTCAACTTTGCAAACAAAAAATCTGTAAATATGAGAGCCCTAGTTAACAATTGCCAGCCACTCATGAAAGAAAACATTATGCAATGTTTATCTGCATTCCAAGACAAATGAATAGCAAACATTTAACAACAGTTCTGAAAAGAACAGGAGGGTCATAGCCTCGGGGCTTCAGGTGCAGGTTATCCAATTAGAGGATGTGCTGGTTCTGATAAAATGGGAATGCAAAACTTGACTTAATCAGCAGGTTTAATCTTAAAATAAAGATTATCAATTGATAATTAAATATTTGGAGAATTGTCCCAGAATGGATAATGCAGATAACAATCATTGAAAAAAAGGTGACAAGAGACAATGACAGCACATCATGCACTAGTACACTCTTCCAGGAAATTCCAGGTAGCACGTGGAATTGAGAAGAGAAATTGGAGAGATTTTATAGCATGCGGTTGACAAGCAAAGGGCACTCTACTTCCTTGCTAAGATAATGTTGCCAGTGTCTGGAGCCAAATCCTATCCAAAAATCAATCAAGACATAACAAGGATCCTGATTTGAGTGCTGATGGGTAAAAAGACTCCATGCTGGTTGGTAAGTGAAGGATCTATTTCATGCTTAGTGCAGCAGGACCAGAGAGCAGCTAGAATAACAGCCTCCAACCACCAGCTCTTCATCAACGGTCTCCCTCACCCAGGTTCTATCTCCCTGCAAACATTCCATTCCAAGATATTACCCAACAATGGACAATCCTGTTTGGACTCTACTTTCAATTTGGAGATTGATTGTAGTCCACTTCAAGTAATAATGGTACTACTGTGTACTAGGCCGAGTTAGGTCTCAATAATTTAAACCTTAGCCCAGCCATTAACACTTGGTACCTGTAGCACAGAGCAGACAGGGTTAACTTAGGAGAAATGTGTAAAGCATTTGTCAGTTCTAAAACAGCTAGGGGCAGATTTACAAGCCCCTTGCGCCTATTTTACTCCACCGTTGCGTCACTTTTATGATGCAGCGGCGGCGCAAAACCAGCGCCATGCTGCGGGGTATTTACAACGTGACGCATCTGGGAGATGCGTCACGTTGTAAAGCCCTGCGCCAGAAGCAGGTGTTCTGGCGCAGGGGGGGGGGCGTTCCGGCGCAGGGACGCCTCCTAAAAGTGGCTCAGTGAAATCTACAAGATTTCACTCAGTCACTTGTAAGGCCATGCTGCGTCAAAACCCTGCACCTGCTTGAAGCAGGCGTAAGGATTGACGCAGCATGTTAGGGATAGGGCACCCCCGAGCCTTGCTGGAGCTGCGTCGCGCTTGCGACGCAACTCCAGCAATGCGCCGCCTTTCCGACAGGGGATGCGTCACGCATCTGACCATCTGAGTGCCACGGTGCACCGCATTATAAATGCGGTGCATCAGTGGTGGCGCACGGGTGGGCAGATGCGTCGCAACTCTTCTGGCGCATCTCTGCTGATTAGCAGAGATGCGCCAGAAGTCATAAATCTGCCCCCTAATGTCTACTCCTCTGGTCAGAGCTCTGGCCACGCCCTCCCCCCAACCCTGTAAATCAGTTCTGGAGCAAGTCTACCCTCCCCCCACTGGGATTAGAGCTACTCTGGCTAGATGAACAATGGCAGGGGCAGGCCTAAATGTGAGTTACATCTGCCCAGGGATTCCTCACTGAAGCTTTTGCAGTTGGTGGGCACATCCCCCAAGCCATCCTATCAGGAGGCGGTCACACATCCTCCCAGCCAATGCCCTTTAGTTCCCTTTCATGGGGGCATTCTCACCTCCATGTAAGAGGTCAGCAGGCTGCCAGGTGACAGTTGGGAATTAACTCTGAAAAGCCTAGCTGTTAGATGCTTTAGGCAAGATAATGTCAACTTTCTAAAAGTGGCATTTTCAAAATAGTTATTCCAAATCTCTCTTAACCATTAGATTAGATTTTAAATTACTATTAATTTGAGCACTTGAATCCCTATTCTAGCTATTCTCAAACTAAAGTTACGCATTATAAGGTGTTATAATGTGGGGCGTGGTCAAGGTGCAGGACGAGATGGCCATCTAGGGGATTTGCTCCGCCGCACCGGGACGCTCTTTCAGCCGCCGGCACGTTTCCCATGCCGGTTTTTCCAGGACCTTGGCCGCATACACAATCGGAACATGTGAGGAATCCGGTGAGCGCATTATCAGTACTGAGCGTGTCGCGCTTACCGCGCTTACCTCTTCTTTTTCTGCCGCCTTCTCTTCCCTCAGAACGCCCACAATTTTGGAGGCGCGCGTCTCCTCAGAAATATTACAACGTAGCGGCAGGAATGCGGTTGGTACTCTGGAGCCTCTGTTAACCCCCTAGAGGTTTGCTGAATATTCTTAAAGAGACATACGCGCATTTTCTATAACTGTGGATGTCATCTCTTCTGTTGTATGGCTGTGCTGGATTCTGGCCTCAAGATTTCTTTTTCCTCACAAATTTCCTGTCATCATGTCTAGCCACCTCATTCTCTCAAGTGAATCAATCAATCAATCAATCAATCTGATTGACAATCAATCAATAGTCACTGCTAGTCAAGTCATTCGTTGATTCTTCTGGAGAATGTTATGACCACGGCTCTCTCTAAGCCTGTGCAACGCTTATTCTGCTCACTGGTATGCAGTTCTTTATGGGAAAACTGCGCAAACCGAAATTTGTTTTTGTTTCATCACACCACAGATCGTTGGTAACTCCCCCATCTTTATCAACACCAGACTCTTCTTCTACTACATTGCACATGGCTGGAGTAACTTCTAATCGCAGTTCCTCATCACAATCTACTTCAAACAAATCGTCTCCGTCTACCTCCACATCTAAACGTTTGAAGCACGACCCTCCATCTCCTGACAAATCTT